>NC_071289.1:7657500-12457500 GCF_943734705.1 Anopheles coustani
GACAATGTAGAAAAGGCCAACATGGAAGGTGTAATGAAAGTTTACAATAGCCTCTATTAGTAAAGTAGCTGGCACGACCCTTGTTGGCGTACTAACCTAATTAGGTTACCGGTACCACACAGTGTTGACAAAATAAATGGATGAAAAGCATGCTATATAATTCAACTTTATAATTATAAATGTTTCTCAACAGCTAAATGCTTTTATTTTAATGCCTAACTTAACAAAGTTCGTGCACCAGAGAAAGCTTCCTGGTTTGTGCAAAAGCAGAAGAACAAATCACCATTTGAAGGGACGTGTATGATCAGGCCAGAACCATACACATGCTTGCAAGCGTGTTCTGACCCTTCATCACTTCTTCCTGCCAATAACCAATTTAAGTAGATTTCCATACGAGCCACAAGATTTATGCGAGAAATTTATGCCTTCTGAAATATCGAAATGGCTTTAGAAGGTTGTTTGGTTGACATTGACGTCGATAATGAAAATCGAAAATGTAGAAAGATTAAAATTGAACTAATGATGAAAGTTTATAGTGACAGTTTTTTTAATACACATAGAGAATGAATCGTCTTTGGAAGCTTGCAAACGAGATTCTGTCATACTGTTAATTTCATAACATCTTACAAACAAAAACGTGTCCAGTAATTTTTTTAAGGATAGTAAACAAAAGTTTGCAAATTTTGATCAAATAGTTTTTATTTATTTATTAGGGTATGACGGATTTTGCCGTATTGTTAGAGCATACATGCTCTAACTGACTTTTTTGTTCTTAAGGCATTTCCTCCCTATCGTACTATCGTCTATCAGCCCAGTTTGATATTCAAAAGAAAGCTGCTTATTGTTATATGCACTTGTTTTCAATATTCGTATCGCTACCACATCTTTCAAACCTTGTCTACAAATACAAACTTTGAGACCGTAATTGAAGTTACCATACCCATTCGTAAATAAACCTGTTTCGTTATCGCAGCGCACGTCAATGAATGATAGATCATATCGTACAGTATATAAACGTACAGTCCCATGATTGGGATGACCAGTTCGATTTGAAACAGAATGTTTGTGTTGTTAATTCTAATCCAAACATTCATTTTCCTTCAATCATTTGCGATTGAAGTTGTGTATGAAAAAGCGGAACAACTTCTGGGCTACGATGTTTTGTTAAGTACGTTACGCGTGCGTAAGTACAATAGAACCACGACGGTGTTGAATGGAACATTCACCTTCAAGGTGGATATGGATGATTCTTTTATGGTAAGATTCAATCTCTTATTACTCATTGCTGCTATTGATACCAAACTATCCTTTTTTACAAAAAAAAACACCACACAGATTCATACAGACTTCTTTCACAGCAGCTTGGGAAACCAGCAGTTCAACATGTATCCGATCAAACTTCCAACCATGGGCATGTGTAAGTTCGTTAAATTTTTCCACGACAACTACCCCGAGGTTCACCACTCCATTATTAACTTCCCGGAGAAAGGAGCATGCCCGATCACCGCCAGAGACTTTCATTTGATTGACAGCATATTTCCAACGGAAGCAATTCCTCCAACGTTTCCAAAGGGGCTGTGGAAGGCTGTGCTTAATACCAAAGTAGATGATATAGTCCGAATTAAGTTTGAAATGGTAGTGAAAATATACAGTGATAAATTTTTCTGATCCCACTAACCACTAACGATCTACAATACAAACTAGCGTTAAAAATAATTTGAATAAAGAGTCAAATGACCTGTCCAGTCCATAGTCAACTTCCCGGAGAAAGAAATTTCCCCCTTCACGGCAAGAGACGCAATGTAGGTTCAAGCTATTTAAGTACATTTTCACGCGATCATCCATCCCAAACAAAATGCTATATGTTTCCGTGGGCACTGTTTAGTGGGCACTGGAAATGGTATACAAGAGCAAGGAATTGGAGTCAGATTTAGATATGATACCCTGCTAGTACGCAATTATATTCACAATCAAATCGACGTATCACTTCTAATTGTACAAATGGAATCACCGTTACTCTAATGATCATTTTCCTATATTTATTAATCTAATAAGAAGTTTTATACAATTCTTCTACAATGTTTGCAAACAAATACTGTGTTATGAGTAAATTATTCTACCACTAAACTAAATTAAATATAATATTTGCACTTATTTGATTAGTAATTTATTTTTTTATTTTAATTTATTCTATTTATTATTGATTTAAATTATTATTTTATTACTAATATATTCATTGGGTAGCATGAACATACATTGTACGAAAAGGTAAGAACCAATGAAAATAAGAAAACTTAAAAAATATAGGAAAACTAGCACCCTGATCAACTTTTTTTTTTTTTCTTGGCGTAACGACCTCTTGGTCATGCCTGCCCGTTAAGGGCTTACGAGACTTGTTTCCCTGTCGTACGTGGATAGTCAGTACTCTCGTACAGGGGACGGTCCGGTCTCGGTTGGGATTCGAACCCACGCCGTCGAGGTGGTGAGCCCTGGCGCTCATGGGCCGATGTTCTAACCGGCGCTAAATAACTCTATGTAACAACAATCTGGTTAGATATCGATGTATGGTGGAAAGCATACCTAGTTACAGTTTGCGTAAAGATTTTGATCTACATGATGTATTTACATTACGATAAAGCACGAACTAGAACATGTAATGTTGCATAACCTTTGCAGTAAAAAGATATAAAAGTAGCTACTAACATGTTTGGTAGCTCAATTTCGAACGATACATTCTGAATAGAACCTATTCAACATGTTGCAAGTAGTGATCATGTTGAGTATTGCCATTCTGACTATCGATGGAACAGTAATTGTATTCGAAAAGTTTGAGCAAACAACAGGTTTCGACGTGTATGGAGGAACGCTACGAGTACGCAAGTATAACCGAACGACAGCGGTGTTGAATGGAACATTCCTCATAAAGGTTCCAGTTGATAATACTTTTATCGTAAGTAGAGAATTCCAACGAAACTTCACTACTCTCTTTCAACGATCGTTGTTTAATGTAATTGTTTACTGGTTGCCTTTATATTTCAGACCGATAATCAGGCTTTCTACAGTTCCCTCGGAAACCAACAGTGGACCCACTACCCGATAAAGCTGCCCAAGAAAGGTGCTTGTGATTTTCTGTACAGCTTCTACGACGACTACTACAAGTACATCGAGGACATAGTACACCTGCCTAAGAAAGGGGAATGTCCGATCACGCCCCGGGAGGCGTACATTATCAACAAGGTATTTCCATCCAGCTCAATACCACCAGTCCTACCGAAGGGTCTTTGGAAGACGACAGTTACCATGACCGTTAACGACGTCGTGAGAGTTGGTTTTGAAATTATTCTTAAAGCCTATGCGGATGATTATTTTGGATCACCGAGTGGATGATTTTGTTGGGTCATCGGATAGGGTAGTTTTGTGGTATAAAATAAAAAAACACTGTATCAACTCAATTTTACAGTAAATCCCAATAATCACTTGGTCTAGCATGTTTGCGTGTGTAATTTGGAAGAGCAAGGATGACCTTATACTATTTATTTATTTCTTTATTTAGTATTTATTGATGGTTCAATTTTTTTCCTGGCCAATTTCAAATCCATCAAATGTTTTTTCTTGTTTCAAATAAAGAATCGAATGTAATTAACACAAATCAAACAAAATATATTTCTTGAATTGCGATCGTAGCTACATCAACTCTGCATTAGCTATAGTCCATTAATGTAGTAGCATTTTGCTCGGTTCTACGTGACTTAAAAATGAAAATTCGCGAAACCATAACCATTGAAAATAGATAGCTAAAGTTTGCTTAATAGTGCACATGTGGAAGGTTCGTTATCAGTTAATCTTAATTAACGTTGATGGAAAACAATAACAACCTGTTAAGGCACTAATAAGTTCTAATCATGCCCATAGCCACAAAATCCCGCTATAAAACTATTAAAACCCTGTCAATATCACAACATAGTCCGATCGCATGCATTTACAATGTTGTTCTTGCTTATCTGCCTCACTACGGCAATTTCCCCCGCACTGGGAATAGAAATTGTGTACGAACAGACGGAGCAGCTAACTGGTTTTGAATTGTTGGAAAGTACACTGCGTGTTCGCAAGTACAATCGCACCACACCCGTTTTGAATGGGACTTTCATTTTTAAGGTGCCAATGGACGATTCGTTTGTGGTATGTATCCACCTTTTAGCTAAACTTTCTATCTGAGCTCTAACCCGTTCATCATCAAATCAGGTGCAAACGGACTTCTTCCATAGCAGCCTTGGTAATCAGCAGTTCAACCATTACCCAATCAAGCTCGTATCGGAAGGAATGTGCGATTTCATACAACGCCTCAAAGCTGATTACGGAAAAATTGTGAAGGATTTTATCAACTTTCCACCTGAGGGAGAGTGTCCGATAATGCCAAGGGAGGTACATGTGATCAATCACGTATTCGTTTCGGAAGGTATACCTCCAATTCTGCAAAATGGTCTCTGGAAGATGGTGCTTCTTCTTCTTCTTCTTCTTCTTCTTCTTCTTCTTCTTGGCGTAACGACCTCATGCCTGCCCGTTAAGGGCTTACGAGACTTGTTTCCCTGTTGTACGTGGATAGTCAGTCCTCTCGTACAGGGGAGGGTCCGGTCTCGGTTGGGATTCGGATTATGATCTACATGATGGATTAACATTACGATAAAGAACGTACTAGAACATGTTCATAATTGCATAACCTTTGCAGTAAACAGATATAAAAGTAGCTGCTGACATGTTTTGTAGCTCAATTTAGAACGATACATTCTGAGTAGAAGCTATCCAACATGTTGCAAGTACTGATCATGTTGAGTATTGCCATTCTGACTATCGATGGAACAGTAATTGTATTCGAAAAGTTTGAGCAAACAACCGGTTTCGACGTGTATGGAGGAACGCTACGAGTCCGCAAGTATAACCGAACGACAGCGGTGTTGAATGGAACATTCCTCATAAAGGTTCCAGTTGATAATACTTTTATCGTAAGTAGAGGATTCCAACGAAACTTCCCTACTCTCTTTCAACGATCATTGTTTAATGTAATTCTTTACTGGTTGCCATTATATTGCAGACCGATAATCAGGCTTTCTACAGTTCCCTCGGAAACCAACAGTGGACCCACTACCCGATAAAGCTGCCCAAGAAAGGTGCTTGTGATTTTCTGTACAGCTTCTACGACGACTACTACAAGTACATCGAGGACATAGTACACCTGCCTAAGAAAGGGGAATGTCCGATCACGCCCCGGGAGGCGTACATTATCAACAAGGTATTTCCATCCAGCTCAATACCACCAGTCCTACCGAAGGGTCTTTGGAAGACGACAGTTACCATGACCGTTAACGACGTCGTGAGAGTTGGTTTTGAAATTATTCTTAAAGCCTATGCGGATGATTATTTTGGATCACCGAGTGGATGATTTTGTTGGGTCATCGGATAGGGTAGTTTTGTGGTATAAAATAAAAAAAACACTGTATTAACTCAATTTTACAGTGATTCCCAATAATCACTTGGGCTAGCATGTTTGCGTATGTAATTTGGAAGAGCAAGGATGACCTTATACTATTTATTTATTTCTTTCTTTTTTTAGTATTTATTGATGGTTTAATTTTTTTCCTATCTAATTTGAAATCTATCAAATGTTTTTTATTGTTTCAGATGAAGAATCAAATGTAATTTACACAAAGCAAAACAAACATCTTTCTTGAATTGCGATCGTAGCTACATCAACTCTGCATTAGCTATAGTCCGTTAATTTAGTAGCATTTTGCTCGGTTCTACGTGACTTAAAAATGAAAATTCGAAATGAAAACCATAACCATTGAAAATAGATAGCTAAAGTTTGCTTAATAGTGCACAGGTGGGAGGTTCGTTATCAGTTAATCTTAATTAACGTTGATGGAAAACAATATCAACCTGTTAAGGCACTAATAAGTTCCAATCATGCCCATAGCCACAAAATCCCGCTATAAAACTATTGAAACCACGTCAATGTCACAACATAGTCCGATCGCATGCATTTACAATGTTGTTCTTGCTTATCTGCCTCACTACGGTAATTTCCCCCGCACTGGGAATAGAAATTGTGTACGAACAGACGGAGCAGCTAACTGGGTTTGAATTGTTGGAAAGTACACTGCGTGTTCGCAAGTACAATCGCACCACACCCGTTTTGAATGGGACTTTCGTTTTTAAGGTGCCAATGGACGATTCGTTTGTGGTATGTATCGACCTTTTAGTTAAACTTTCTATCTGAGCTCTAACCCGTTCATCATCAAATCAGGTGCAAACGGACTTCTTCCATAGCAGCCTTGGTAATCAGCAGTTCAACCACTACCCGATAAAGCTGCCGACTAAAGGAATGTGTCAGTTCTTTCAAAATATGCATGAAAACTATTACGAATACATCCAGGACATCATAAACTTCCCACGGAAAGGGGAGTGTCCGATCGTGGCGCGAGAGTTCCATTTGATCAATCATGTATTCCCATCGAAGGTATTACCGTCAACGTTATCAATCGGACTTTGGAAAATTATGCTTACGACGAAAGAAAACAATATTGCTAAAATTGAATTTTCCATTATGATTAAGATTTTCAGGGATACATTTTTCTAAAGCAAATTGTTTGATTATTATATTCAATAAACATGTTCATACAATATTGATATTTCTCTTTTTTGCATGTTTTGTTCACTTTTACAACAATGTTCTAAAATAACGCTACTCAGAACGAACAAAATTGTTAAAGTATCGTAATATATTCTCTCAAACTGCTCGCATGAGAATACTCAAAATTATAAACAGCATCCCTAATTGTATGAAAAGCGAAGCGTTTGAATTATTATCTTTAAGTTTTCCAAATAAAAAGTAAATCGAAATAAATAAACAAAAGATATAAAGACTTTCCTGATCCTATCTATGCCCATCACTATAGGAAAGTTATGATAGTATAAGATATGAACAACAGCACTCTCTTTTCCATTCACATGTTATATGCTGTAGAAATATTGTAACTAAATCACTCACAATCATGAAAACATTCCATAATTATACAATTCGACGGTTCGTGTTAGATAACATCGAAGGGAGGCTAAGCACGTGCACGTAGGCGCAGTATTTAGTAACTCGACACAAGATAAATTTCAGTTGTTCCGCAATGACTTTGAAGCAAGGTTGCATCGTTCTCATCATACTGGCCTATTCACTGGCGCTAGAAATTACCTACGAAAAGATGGAGCAAATTTCCGGATTTGATGTACTAGAAAGCACCTTACGAGTTCGTAAGTACAACCGCACCACAATGGTTCTCAATGGTACGCTGATCATAAAGATAGAAATGGACAATACATTTGTGGTAAGCATGTTGCTACTTTTTGCAAGTTTAAGTAAATGTCATACCTGTCCTTATCCAAATCCACACAGGCGAAAATGGACCTATTCCACAGCAGAATGGGCAATCAACAGTTCAACCATTACCCGATGAAGCTTCCAACAGAGACGGTTTGCAAGTTTATTGATAACGTTCACGACTTTTATCCAGAAACAGTAAAATACTTCATCAACTTTCCTCCAAAGGGAGAGTGTCCTATAAAGCCACGAGCAGTGCATGTGATCGACAACGTATTTCCAGCGGAAAATATACCTACAATGTTTCCGCAGGGGCTCTGGAAGGCGGTAGCAATAACCAGCACGGATAACGTAGAAAGAACAAACTTTGAATTGACAGTAAAGATTTACAAAGATAATTTTTTGTAATGTTAAGTGCCACGTTTGTATCGGTGACAACTTTAATTTATTAAATAGTATAGTTTGGCTATGTGTACGCGGATTCATTTTCAAGCTTTTATATGACCACTTATACACTGTATAGTCAAGGGTATCGTGAGAACGCGAACCGAATTGATTTCGAATTTTTGATTGACTCGGATAACATTTACTGAAATTCCTTGTTGTTGAGAAACTATGTGTGAAATTATTGTTCCAACTATCAATACATAAATATCATGCCATCAATTACAGAATTTTTGAAGAAAATACACTTTTTTTGTAATCTCAGACATTTCTAGGGAGCTACATACCTGTATGTAACGAAAAAGCAATCCGTAAATTGATGTGATTGAATATGATGTGATGAAAATTCATCCAAGAACTAGGTTGTGAAAGTATGTGTGTGTGTTGATCGAGGAAATCTCGATTACATTCGTGACTGCATAGGCAATGAAGTGAATACATTTTATAGCTTGCATATTTGACGTTTGCTTAGATGCATTTCCATGGTTTGATTATACCGCAATCTCTTAAATGGTCACAATATGAAACTTTAAATTATTCCACTTTGATTTCGCATAATTCTTTATTGATGGAAGATATTATATATCTAATATTTTCATCTCTATTTGGAAAGTGTGCTTAAAAGCGTATCAAAAAAGTTTTGCAGATAATGTAAAAATGTTATAAAAATATGCCGAAGTTCTATGAGCAAGCAGCGCTACAAATACTAAAATTGTTGAGTCTATAATTATCAACACAGGAAATCCTAAACAAGAATCTACGACGTTATTGGGCCATAATAATTTAACTCTTAGCATATTACCATTAAAAACATGCGCTCAAACAACGCTTGAACCTCATAAGCTTTCCTGTGATAATATCATTCAACTCATCTGTTTGAAGTATAAATAGTCAAACATCAGAATTGAACGTTGTTAAGGTGCCAAGCACTGTTGCTAGCGAAAGTGTTTAAGTTACATGCTGTAAGTGTTAAAAAAAAAACGATTCACATTGTAGACCTCACATGGTTTAATACATTCTCAAATATAGTTTATAGGATATTAATATACTTCTTCTCAAATCCCTCCTCTTGCCTCATTTCCTCTTTCATGTAGAAACAAGTAGTAAAGATTATGTGGACCGTCGCCATCACGCTGGTGATCCTCACCATATCTACCCAAGGGTTAGAAATTGTGTTCGAGAAAATAGAACAATTGTCCGGATTTGACGTGTATGAAAATACATTACGGGCGCGCAAGTATAATCGAACAACGGTCACTGCAAACGGAACGATCATTCTAAAGGTACCCATGGGCGATACCTTTGTCGTAAGTACGCTTCCATTTCTCGTAAAATGACTTTCACCGTAACATTTATTTATTCTCTTATACCGTAGTCCAGCTTAGATTTATACCACAGTCCACTCGGAAATCAACAGTGAAACCACTACCCCATGAAGCTGCCCAGCAAAGGCACTTGTGAATTCCTCTACAGTGTGTATGACGACTACTATGAGTACATGAAGGACATAGTAAATCTTCCAAAGAAAGGAGAATGTCCTATCATGCCAGCCGAGTTTCATGTGTACGACATGGTTTTCCCATCGAAAGCGATCCCTCCGGTTCTACCGAAGGGCCTCTGGAAGGCAATAATTGTTACTAAAAATGGAAACGTCGAGAGAACGCGAATCGAGTTGATAGTGAAAGCATATGCGGATAAGTTTTATTGACGTTTCTACTAGTTTAGAAAACTTCCAAATATTTCTAAAATCTTCCCATCGAAAGTGATCTTTCCGCTCCAACCGATCTACACTAAGGCCGAGGGTATCGTGAGAGCGCGAACTGAATTGATAGTTTCGGATATTCCTTCTTTAGTTTAGAAACTCGTTTATTTTTAAATTATTGTTCCAACTGTCAATACATAAATATCATGCGATCAATTATTCAACTTAGGAAGAAAATAAACTCTCTTTGCAAGCTTTACAAATTGCTCCATATAACACTGTATGAAATTTCTAGGAAGCTACATTTCTGTCTGTAACGAAAAAGCAATCCGAAAATAAGATTGAATATGACGTGATGAAAATTCATCCAAGAACTGGGCTGTAAAACTGTGTATGTTTGTGTCGATCGAGGAAATCTCGATTACATTCGAGACTGCTTTGGCAATGAAGTGAATACATTGTAAAACATGAATATTTGACATTTACTCAGATGCTTTTCCATGGTTTGATGATATTACAATCTTTTAAATGATCTCGCTATGAAGCTTTTCATTATTCCAGGTTGATTTCGCTTTAATCTATATCAGGGATCAGCATACATTTCTTAAAAAAGGGCCAGATGATTAATAGAAACCCGAAACTACGGGCAGGATACCTTAAACAATGACTTACACAAATGGTAAGATAAAATATTTGAATTTTTATCATTAGACATTTTTTAAACATTTTAATTCTTATTTTCGTTGTATTTTGATGGTTTTTTCAACATATAACAGGAACACCTCGTTGAACAATATTAATCTTCATTTTTGGGACAAACAAACCTGACATCGTGGACAAATCTTATAAAAAATGGGTTGAAGTTTTTGTATGAAACACTAAAATTTTATTACGGGCCGGATAAAATCGGTTGGCGGGCCGGATTTGGCCCGCGAGCCGGACTTTGCCGACCCCTGATCTATATTGATGCATTATTGAAGCCATTATGCATCTAACATTTTCATTTCAATTTGGAAAGTGTGCTAAAATGTTATTCAAAAAAGTTTTGAAGATACTTGTTGGAGACTATTCTAACACTGTGCAAAACGCAAAGAAAAACAAGAAAATCAATACTAGCCGCTGTGGTGTCGAAACCAAAAAAAAAAGTATTTATTCAATGCTAGATTTTTGCACAATGGTCCATCGCGCCCAAACGAGCCCTTTTTAAAAACCTTCCACCAGCGAAGCTTACGCCAAGGGTCATCGATCCTCTCGATCAGCCTTTCCGTCAGCTGATCGGTGAAGCTCCCTTTTGGCTTATCACTTTCACCGGGCACTATTTTTAGCCGAATTGACAGCTGACGTTAGAAGCAAAAGTGTTTCTAACAATACTTATAATTTCAAAATGTTATACAAATCTGTCGAAGTTGTCCATAGCGCTAGATATATTAAAATTATTGAGTCTACAATATCAACACAGGAAATTCAAAAACATAGTCTGTGATGTTATTGGGCCATAATAATTGAATACATTGCACATTATCATTAAAATCATGTGCTCAAACAACGCTTTAAGCGCATCAACTTCTCTTCTTCTCTGATAATATCATTCAACTCATCTGTTCGAAGCATAAATAGCCCCTTTTGTCGCACATCTGTATTAAACGTTGTCCAGCTGTCAAGTGCTGGTGTAAATGAAAGTATAGGTTACATTGGTAAATGTTCCGAATAAACTTTTCACACAGTAGACCTTTCATGTAGAAACAAGTAGTAAAGATTATGTGGACCGTCGCCATCACGTTGGTGATCCTCACCATATCTACCCAAGGGTTAGAAGTTGTATTCGAGAAAATAGAACAATTGTCCGGATTTGACGTGTATGAAAATTCAATACGCGTGCGCAAGTATAATCGGACAACGGTCACTGCGAATGGAACGTTCATTCTAAAGGTACCACTGGATGATACCTTTATAGTAAGTACACTTCCATTTGGCGTAAAATGACATTTGCCGTAACAATTATTTATTCTCTTATACCGCAGTCCAGCTTAGATTTATACCACAGTCCACTCGGAAATCAGCAGTGGAACCACTACCCAATGAAACTGCCCAGCAAAGGCACTTGTGAATTCCTCTACAGTGTGTATGACGACTACTATGAGTATATGAAGGACATAGTAAATCTTCCAAAGAAAGGAGAATGTCCTATCATGCCACGTGTATCTCATGTGTACGACAAGGTTTTCCCATCAAAAGCGATCCCTCCGGTTCTACCGAAGGGCCTCTGGAAGGCAATAATTATTAGTAAAATTGGAAACGTCGAGAGAACGCGAATCGAGGTGATAGCGAAAGCATATGCGGATAATTTCTTCTGACACTTTAACTAGTTTAGAAATCTTCAAAATATTTCTTAAATCTTCCCATCGAAAGTGAATCTCTCTCATCGAAAGTAATCAACACTAAGGCCGAGAGTGTCGTGAGAGCGCGAACTGAATTTATGGTGAAAACCTAATCAAATAATATTTTCTGATATTCCTTTTAGTAAAAAACCATATTTATTTTTTAAATTATTATTCCAACTATCAATACATAAATATCATGCGATCGATTACAGAATTTTTGAAGAAAATAAACTCTCTTTGTACACTTTACAAAATGCCTAATACATTAAACACTACCTGAAACTTCTTCTTTCTTTCCTACCTATAACGAAATGATAATCCCTAATCTGATTATCTTGATATTAAACTTAACATATTACCAGGTTGATTTCGCTTAATTCTTTATTGATGCTTTTATGTATTGATGACATTATTTATTTAATATTTTCATTTCATTTTGGAAAGTGTGCTAAAAAGTAAATCAAAAAAGCTTTGAAGATACTTTTATTTTAAAAATGTTATAAAAACATGTCGAAGTTGCTCGTAGCGCTAGAAATACTAACATAAAATTATTGGGTCTACAATTATCAACACAGGAAATTCAAAACAAGAATCTGTGATGTTATTGTGCCGTAATAATTGAATACATCGCACATTATCATTAAAATCATGCTCTAAGCTCATCAATTATTCTGTGATAATATCTATCAACTCATCTTTTCCTAGCATAAATAGAACTTTTTGTCGAACATCTGCATTAAACGTTGTGAAACTGTCAAGCGCTGTAAGTAAAAATATTTAAACTACATTGGTAAGTGTTCTGTAAAAACGATTCACATTCTAGACCTTCCATGGTTTAAGCCACTCTCAAATATTGTTTTCAGATGGTTGAACAGAAGGATTAATTTACTTCTTCTCAAATACTTTCACTTGCCTTATTTCTTCTTTCATGTAGAAACAAGTAGGAAAGATTATGTGGACCGTCGCCGTCACGCTGGTGATCCTCACCATATCTACCCAAGGGTTAGAAGTTGTATTCGAGAAAATAGAACAATTGTCCGGATTTGACGTATTTGAAAATGCAATACGCGTGCGCAAGTATAATCGAACAACGGTTACCGCGAACGGAACGCTCATTCTAAAGTTACCCTTGAACGATAGTTTTATCGTAAGTACGCAATCGTACTTCGTGTAAAATAACATTTGCCGTAATCATTCTCTGTTCTCTTACATCACAGTCCGTCTTGGATTTATACCACAGTGCACTCGGAAATCAGCAGTGGAACCACTACCCAATGAAGCTGCCCAGCAAAGGTAAATGTGAATTCCTCTACAGTGTGTATGACGACTACTATGAGTACATGAAGGACATAGTAAATCTTCCAAAGAGAGGGGAATGTCCTATCACGGTACGCGAGTTTCATGTGTACGACAAGGTTTTTCCATCGAAAGCGATCCCTCCGGTTCTACCGAAGGGCCTCTGGAAGGCGATAATTATTACTAAATATGGAAACGTCGAGAGAGCGCGAGTCGAGGTGATGGCGAAAGCATATGCGGATAAATTTTTCTGACATTTCTACTAGTTAGAAAACTTCAAAAATCGATCTCGAAATCCATCGATCCGTATCCATCTTCATTATAACTACTCAGAGATTGGAAGTTGTGTAGTGGAACCACCACTCAATCAAGCTGCCCGGTAAGAAGGCGCGTTACGTCTTCTTCAAAACGAGTGGTTCATTAGGACAAGGTTCATCTCTTCGTGTAATTAAGAAGTCAGCATTTTATGTTAAAATAAAATAAGGCCACTTTAACAAAATGACACAACGTTGTATTGCTACAACATAAAATTTCCAGATCTTTTCTTCTACTATCCATCAATGGTGGCATGTTGTTTAATTTTTTGAAAATGAATGTACACCTCACTACTTTATTGCAGCCATATTTTCGCAGCTTTATTAGAGCACAATCCAAGTATATTACGTATGTGAACAATGAGAACCGTCCTAACAAAACGTGTTATATGATGTAATAAAATGTTCATAAAAGCAACATAGTCCAGATATCAACATTCAAGCTAATACCACAATCGATCTGAGTACAGTCACGTTTGTTACAACGGATGTAACAATATCCACTACATCTCAATGAAAACAACAAACATAACTTTACACAAATGGCATGCAGGAAAAATGTTCAACTTTTCAATGTTAGTCATTACACCTTTCAATAAATTCGTTGTAAATTTTGTAATCTTATGGTGTTAGAAAAAGCATTTGAATCGTTATTTCATGAAACATTCGCCACTTTCGTCTACCTAGGAAGTAAGCAAGCAAAAATTTTATCTCACTGCATCATTGATCCATCCAGGGTAATTAGGTATCGAAACATTGTAACTATTGTTAATTTCAGCAGAAGTGTCAAATTTAGCACTTGCATTGATAGATTCCATTCAGGTAATTTTCAAACAAACTTTCATCAAAAGCAGTTATTGTGTATTATTTTATTGTAGCGAATTCATTGTACCGAAACATCAGAAGAGGTACTAGCTAACTGTAATCGCTTACTGTCAACAGCAATGTGTAACCCATAACAACTTCCTCAGATCTTACACCGGTCAATATTGCCTTCCATAGTCCTCTTGGAGCTAGGGGCGGTATCACCTCAGATGGAAATACATAATCCCTGATAATTATGGTTCTGGGTGAAATTGGGCACTCGTCTTTGTCCGGATAATTTTCAAGCTGGTTTACGTGATCTTTGTAGTTGTTGTGCATATTTTTAATAAAATCGCATGTTCCGGCCGATGGCAGCTTCATTGGATAATGGTTGAACTGATTATTCCCGAGTCGGCTGTAGAACAAATCCATTGATAACTGAAATGAGGAAAGGTTCTCCAGAATAAATAATCACTTTCATGCCCAGTCTATAGCGTTTATCTATTGGGTTTTGTACCTGCATTTCGTTTCCTATGAATTCTCTAGAAAAGAACGTTCCATTAAGTGCGGTCGTCGTGCGATTTATTTTACGCACGCGCAGGTCAAAAACTACTAAATTTTGAGCACCGATTTGCTGAAAACTTTCGAACATCCCATGTAAAGCTACCGTTGAAGTCACACACATTGAGAGCAACAAAACTTTGTACATGATACTATACTTTCAAAGAGGGAAACACAATATCACCAGAGACTCACAACTAAAACGAACGAAAATCAGAGCGTTTTGACGATAAAACTAAATACATTCGTTCGCACTGGACTATATAGGACTAGATGAAGCTGTTTTGTTATCTCCAGCCGTTCATCGCATGTTTACGCACTACAGATATCATTTCATTTGTCAGAAGTATTCAAACATTCAGCTAATCAGTACACGTGCCGTTGGCTGTGATTTGATGTGAATGTTTAATTTGACAATATTTTATAATGCAAACACAATTTGTTAAATAGACAATTCGTTAAATAGAACAACGAGAGCAAAACTGCCATTCAAATTCCAAACATCTTGGAATGGTGGTAAGAAGGCGCGTTACGTCTTCTTCAAAACGAGTGGTTCATTAGGACAAGGTTCATCTCTTCGTGTAATTAAGAAGTCAGCATTTTATGTTAAAATAAAATAAGGCCACTTTAACAAAATGACACAACGTTGTATTGCTACAACATAAAATTTCCAGATCTTTTCTTCTACTATCCATCAATGGTGGCATGTTGTTTAATTTTTTGAAAATGAATGTACACCTCACTACTTTATTGCAGCCATATTTTCGCAGCTTTATTAGAGCACAATCCAAGTATATTACGTATGTGAACAATGAGAACCGTCCTAACAAAACGTGTTATATGATGTAATAAAATGTTCATAAAAGCAACATAGTCCAGATATCAACATTCAAGCTAATACCACAATCGATCTGAGTACAGTCACGTTTGTTACAACGGATGTAACAATATCCACTACATCTCAATGAAAACAACAAACATAACTTTACACAAATGGCATGCAGGAAAAATGTTCAACTTTTCAATGTTAGTCATTACACCTTTCAATAAATTCGTTGTAAATTTTGTAATCTTATGGTGTTAGAAAAAGCATTTGAATCGTTATTTCATGAAACATTCGCCACTTTCGTCTACCTAGGAAGTAAGCAAGCAAAAATTTTATCTCACTGCATCATTGATCCATCCAGGGTAATTAGGTATCGAAACATTGTAACTATTGTTAATTTCAGCAGAAGTGTCAAATTTAGCACTTGCATTGATAGATTCCATTCAGGTAATTTTCAAACAAACTTTCATCAAAAGCAGTTATTGTGTATTATTTTATTGTAGCGAATTCATTGTACCGAAACATCAGAAGAGGTACTAGCTAACTGTAATCGCTTACTGTCAACAGCAATGTGTAACCCATAACAACTTCCTCAGATCTTACACCGGTCAATATTGCCTTCCATAGTCCTCTTGGAGCTAGGGGCGGTATCACCTCAGATGGAAATACATAATCCCTGATAATTATGGTTCTGGGTGAAATTGGGCACTCGTCTTTGTCCGGATAATTTTCAAGCTGGTTTACGTGATCTTTGTAGTTGTTGTGCATATTTTTAATAAAATCGCATGTTCCGGCCGATGGCAGCTTCATTGGATAATGGTTGAACTGATTATTCCCGAGTCGGCTGTAGAACAAATCCATTGATAACTGAAATGAGGAAAGGTTCTCCAGAATAAATAATCACTTTCATGCCCAGTCTATAGCGTTTATCTATTGGGTTTTGTACCTGCATTTCGTTTCCTATGAATTCTCTAGAAAAGAACGTTCCATTAAGTGCGGTCGTCGTGCGATTTATTTTACGCACGCGCAGGTCAAAAACTACTAAATTTTGAGCACCGATTTGCTGAAAACTTTCGAACATCCCATGTAAAGCTACCGTTGAAGTCACACACATTGAGAGCAACAAAACTTTGTACATGATACTATACTTTCAAAGAGGGAAACACAATATCACCAGAGACTCACAACTAAAACGAACGAAAATCAGAGCGTTTTGACGATAAAACTAAATACATTCGTTCGCACTGGACTATATAGGACTAGATGAAGCTGTTTTGTTATCTCCAGCCGTTCATCGCATGTTTACGCACTACAGATATCATTTCATTTGTCAGAAGTATTCAAACATTCAGCTAATCAGTACACGTGCCGTTGGCTGTGATTTGATGTGAATGTTTAATTTGACAATATTTTATAATGCAAACACAATTTGTTAAATAGACAATTCGTTAAATAGAACAACGAGAGCAAAACTGCCATTCAAATTCCAAACATCTTGGAATGGTGAGACAAAACCACAACTGGACATTTCTGATGGATAATAATAATCTGCCAACGTAGCCGTTAGTGACCGTGTCATTGGTTTGTACCCATTATGATAGTGACTACTTATCGTCTGTGCAACTAATTTAGATTTTTTAAATTGTTTATAAAATACTGTTGTAGTACATATAAGTACTGTGCAATGAATGCTACTCGGTGCAATGAATACTATATTTCTAAACCACCGTGTTCTTTTAACACCAATAGCCTTTAATCCTTAGTATTACTTTATTGCATCAGAATTATTAGTGTAGCAAAATATAAATTTTTTGTTCATCTTCAATCAGTAATATGATAGTCACATTTATTATCTTGACGATATTCATTATATCGAAACACTAGAAGATGGGCTCAAAAGACGAACAATATAAAGCAACAACTTCAAAGTATAGTTAGTTATAATCGCTTACTCTAAACAGGAACGTATAGGCCATTATAGTTTTCTCAGATCTTACATAGGTAATCGTTGCCTTCCATAGTCCCCTTGGAGCTATGGCCGGTAGTACCTCAGATGGAAATACATAATCCCTGACTTCTACGGTCCGGGGTGAAACTGGACACTCGCCTTCGCCAGGAAAATTTTCTATCAGCGTTAGTTGTTCTTTGTAGTTGATGTGCATATTTTTAATAAAATCACAATTTCCGGCCGATGGCAGCTTCATTGGATAATGGTTGAACTGATTGTTCCCGAGCCGGCTATGAAACAAATCCATTGATAACTGAAATAAGCAAAGAACCTCAACGATTAGTAGCAATTTTCAAAAGCACAAATTTGTTCTTATACCTGGATATCGTTTCCTAGAGGTACTCTCACAATGGCAGTTCCATTTAATGGGGACGTCGTGCGATTTATTTTACGCACGCGTAAGTCCAAAAATACTACATCTTCACCACTTTGTTCAAAACTTTCGAACATCCCTTGTAAGGCTACCGTTAAAGCCGCACACAAGGAGAGTAACCAAACATTATACATGATATTATACTTTCAAAGAGGGAGAGTGTTAGGGATAAACCTAAATAAAATCGTTCGTCCTGGAATATGTAGGACAAGATGAATCTATTTTGTTATCTTCACCTGTTCATCACCTGTTTAAACCCTGCAGATATCCTTTCATTTATCAGAAATATCGAAGCAATTAACTAGTCAGTGCACGTGCAATTCGTAGGCTGTGATTTGATGTGAATGTGATTAAAAAACACAATTTGTGAAATAGACATTTCGCTGAACAGAACGACGAAAACAAAAGTGCCATCCAAATTCCAAACATCTTGGAATGATGAAGCAAAATCTAACTCGGTATTTCTGAATGATAATCCAAATCTGCCTATTATTTATTTATTTATTTATTTATTTATTTATTTATTTATTTATTTATTTATTTATTTATTTATTGATTTATTTATTTATTTAATTATTTATTTATTGGAGCTGGAGCTAAATCTACGTAACTTGGAAAATAGCTGAGGTACATCAATTTCACCTTTTAATAACTTAACAATAAACACTTAGCTTTCTGTTGACAATTTTCCAAGGTTTCGAAACATAATACAATCGAATTCTAAATCAATTATATCGAAGCTTCAGAAGATGTGCGAATAGTATAAAGTAACGATCTAAAACTGCAGTTAGCTATAATCGCTTATTCTCAACAAGAATGAGTAAACCATTACAGTTTTCCCAGATCTTACATAGGTTATCGTTGCCTTCCAAAGACCTTTTGGTACTAGGGGCTGTATCACCTCAGATGGAAGTACATAATCCCTAATATTTACGGTCCGGGGTGAAATTGGACACTCGAATGGGCCAGGAAAATTTTCTATCAGCGTTACTTGCTCTTTGTAGTTGATGTGCATATTTTTAACAAAATCACAATTTCCGGCCGATGGCAGTTTCATTGGATAATGGTTAAACTGATTATTACCAAGTCGGCTATGAAACAAATCCATTGATATCTGAAATAAGCAGAGGTCGTCGAGGATCAGACGCAATTTCTAAGAACACTCAAAACGATCGCCAATGTTTTTTTGTACCTGCATATCGTTTCCTAAAGGTTCTCGAATAATGACCGTTCCATTAAGTGCGGTCGTCGTCCGATTTATTTTACGCACGCGCAAGTCAAAAAATATTACATCTTCACCACTGTTTTGTTCAAACCTTTCGAACATCCCATGTAAAGCTACCGTTGAAGTCACACACAAAGAGAGCAACAAAACTTTGTACATGATTCTATACCTTCAAAGAGAGAGAACACAATTTCACCAGAGCCTCACAATTGAAAGGAACAAGAATCAGAGCGTGTTGGGGATAAAACTAAATAAAATCGTTCGTCCTGGAATATATAGGACCAAAATAGATGAACGCATTTTGTTATCTTCACCTGTGTACACCCTACAGACACCCTTTCATTTGCCAGAAATATCCAAACAATTAACTAGTCACGTGCAATTGGTAGGCTGTGATATGATGTGAATGTGAATCTGAAACTCACCCGGTTGACAGAAATTTAAACTTTTTTCTGCTGTCATGTAGTTACAGCAAGATTTACCATGGTAGATTGCTGAAACTCTTGCTGTGACTACATGACAGCAACAACAAAATTTAATTTCTGCCAACCGGGTTATTTGTTAAATAGAGAATTCGTTGAACAGGACGACGAAAACAAAATTGCCATCCAAATTCCAAACATCTTGGAATGGTTAGACAAAACCATAACTGGACATTTCTGATATATAACAACAATCTGCCAATGTAGGAATAATTTAGATTTTTTTAAATTATTTGTAAAATCCTGTTGTTGTACATATAAGTACTGTGCAATGAATGCGACTCGGTGCAATGAATACTATATTTCTAAACCACCGTGTTCTTTTTAACACCAGTAGGCTTTGATCCTTAGTATTACTTTATTGCATCAGAATTATTAGTGTAGCATAGTATAACTTTTTGTTCATCTTCAATCAGTAATATGATAGTCTTATTTATTATCTTGACGATACTCATCACATCGAAACACTAGAAGATGTGCTCAAAAGGCGAACAATATAAAGCAACAAATTTCAAAGTATAGTTAGTTATAATCGCTTACTCTAAATAGGAACGTGTAAGCCATTACAGTTTTCTCAGATCTTACATAGGTAATCGTTGCCTTCCATAGTCCTCTTGGAGCTATTGCCGGTATCACCTCAGATGGAAGTACATAATCCCTGATATCTACAGTCCGGGGTGAAATTGGACACTCGTCTTCGGCGGGAAAATTTTCAATCAACGTTAGTTGTTTTTTGTAGTTGTTGTGCATATTTTTAACAAAATCGCATTGTCCGGCCGATGGAAGCTTCATTGGATAATGGTTGAACTGATTGTTCCCGAGCCGGCTATGAAACAAATCCATTGATAACTGAAATAAGCAAAGAACCTCAACGATTAGTAGCAATTTTCAAAAGCACAAATTTGTTCTTATACCTGGATATCGTTTCCTAGAGGTACTCTCACAATGGCCGTTCCATTTAATGCGGACGTCGTGCGATTTATTTTACGCACGCGTAAGTCCAAAAATACTATATCTTCACCACTGTTTTGTTCAAAACTTTCGAACATCCCTTGTAAAGCTACCGTTGAAGTCACACACAAGGAGAGCAACAAAACATTGCACATGATGTTATACTTTCAAACTGCAAAACACAACTTCATTAAGTACGATGAACTGTTTGCCCCAGAATATATACCATTAGAAAGCTTTGTTGTTATCATCGGTTGTTCATCGTCTATTTGAATTCTGCAGATATGAGTTAATTATTCAAAACGTGCAGTACATGTGCAATTCTTTGACTGTCAATTCGTGTGAACAGTTCATTCTACAAAATGATTGAGATTCAAACAATTTCTTAAATTTACAAAGCTTTAAACAGATAATGCAGGATTGAACATTTGTTTATACGATGACAACGACATTGTCTTCGACATTCCACTTGAATACGTCGTGGCAGGATGTGAAAGCGATATTTCTAAACAATGAATTGAACAATAAAAATGATTGAGAAACAAGGCTTCAGACGTATGTAAACATTTGTTTGTAGCCATATATTGAAACTCGCAAAGAATGGTGCCGTTTTTCAATTATTTGAAAAACAAATTGTAACAAAAAAATCGTAGTAATTGCATGGAATGCTCACCACTGCGTTCCAATACCAATCTAAAAGGGAAACACCATTTTCATCAGTATGGTTGTTTCAGAAATCAACACATTTTTACTTTAATACTGGAGGCAGCAAGATAGGTTGAGTAGGAAACGTGTTAAATACGCGGTCCAGTTCGTACACAGGAAGTGGATAGTGATGCATCAGCATGAGTATTAAATCCACGCAATGTTTGGCATATTCTGAAAATGTTTGTAATTGCATGCATACTTTAAACGTGCTAATACAACACGGTGCATGATACAAAGAAACGCCGATAAAACTAGCAAAGATCAGATTCCATCATTCAAGCAAAACCCACAAAATGTAAAAAAAAAAAATGAAATAATAACATAAAATAACTTCATGTAAATTGCATGCTCGTAATTTTTAGGTGTTTTTAAGTACACTCGTTTACAAATGATCTTATTTTCCAAAATAAAATATTTTTATAAAAATGCAGCTCACATTATGCTAGTGCCCACCAGCACATATTGTCCCACATTTCCCTACTTGTATGTTTAATATAACATATTTAATATTGAAATCTTTAAATCTGTCTCAAGACATAAAATCGTCATAGAGTTTAACAAGTAAATTGTAAGAAAATAAAACATTCTCAGATATTACACCAGTGATGAGCGCTTTCCAAAGTCCCCTAGGCAACACGGGGGGTATAATGTCGTTTGGAAACACAAGATCCCTTACGATAATAGACCGTGGCGAAATAGAAACTCTCCTTTGGCGGGCACATTTTTAATCATATCAAACGACTTGTTATAGTTGTTGTGCATGTGGTCGATGAAATCGCAGAGACCGCTCGTTGGTATCTTCATAGGATAGTGGTTGAACTGTTTGTTTCCGAGCCGACTATGGAACAGATCCAGTGAAACCTGGAACCAAAAGGGTTGTGTAAGTTGTAAGCGCGGTATTACTGATGGTTCCGTTAAAAAAAAATTACGTACCAAAACATCGTTCCCGGTCCGTACATTCATAATAACCGACCCGTTCAGTGCCGTTGTTGTTCGGTTCAGCTTACGGACGCGAAGCTGGAAATGGACATGATCAAAACCACTAAATTGTTCAAAATTTTCAAACATTACTGTTAATGCCACTGCAGAGGCAGCGCATGAAATCACAAATATGGCTCTATACATTTATGATTGATGTAACGGGTTTTGACACGAATAAAATTCCACAATTTAGAAGCAGCGCATTTTATACTTTCTATTACAAGCATCGGGAGGTATGATGCCATGTGATTAGTTAATTCCCATCATGCATGGTCCACACTGAAAAACATACATTCGTTTTATAGTGATCGCTTAATGGTGCTTGTGTTGTGAAATAATTGCAATGTGCCACAGAGTAACGAATAATTTAGATCGTAGTAGATCGATGTCGAAACACGTGTTTTTGGTCTTCGAAACCGATTTTCGAAATATAGCCAAAGATGCATATATAACAAGTTGTGTGTCCCATCAAAATGTACGTTGACCTTGGCTTGACTAGTAAGTAACTGTCAAATATTTTCTCGCCCGCTGTCACATTTTGCACTGTATGTATTCACCTGTTTCCACAACAGACCTCGTTGTGCGCTAAGTTTCCTATCGGTTGATTGTGCCAGATCGTTTTCTGCAGTTTTCACCGAAATATCCGCGACTCAACGATGCTGCCCAACCTGGCCAAGCTGTCCGCGCTCCGTGGTGTCTCGCACTCCGTCACCAATGGATTAAAGCCCGCTGTGGCCGGTGCCGCGAAGGTGGAAAGCAAATCGGCCAGCGCTGCAGGTCAGATTCCCCTCGTTAGCAACATTGCTGGTGCCAACTTGCCGAGCTCCAACTATCGGGTGGTTTCAGGCGTCACAGGTTAATACTCAAAACCATTCATTAAAATTGAACACGATCCCGCCGCGCGAAGGGAATAGTGTGCATTCCGCACTATTTATGTTGCATAAGTATCCTGCGAAAAACGTAGTGAATTTTGACAGTTCGGTGAATCGAGAACCAGAGACGGTGCAAAACTTTCGTTATGTAATGCAATCTTTTGATCGTCGATAAAGGCGCAGGAAATCTCGCTTACCCTTGAAACATTTGAGATACTCAAAACAAATTCAAGCTACCAGATATTGGACCGGAAAGTCCTCCTTAGCGCTTTACGCAAAAGAATCTATTTCACCAGTTTAGATGTGATCTAACCTTTCACATTGAGAACGTACCAAAACAAACCACCAAACGTCATCAGCTTGCAAGGATCAGGTGGATTTCTTTTAACGAACGTGTGTCCTTGTTTCCGACAGGAGCAACCCAGATCCGCCTGGCCCACACCGACATCCGTGTGCCGGACTTCTCCGAATATCGCCGGGAACAGGTGAAACGCCCGAACGCCAAGAACGACACCGCCGATGACCGGGCCGCGTTCACGTACCTGCTGGTGGGCGGTAAGTTTCCGATTCGATTGACTTTCACTTATACTTACCCTTAACTTATGGTTTGCCTCCACCCCTCATTCCAGGTGCCGCCGTGTCGACCGCGTACGTCGCAAAATCGCTCGTGTCCACCTTCGTGTCATCGATGAGCGCCTCCGCCGATGTGCTGGCCATGTCGAAGATCGAAATCAAGCTGGCCGACATCCCCGAGGGCAAGTCGGTGACGTTCAAGTGGCGTGGAAAGCCTCTGTTCATCCGTCACCGTACGGCGCAGGAGATCGAGGCGGAGCAGTCGGTGGCGGTTGCGACACTGCGTGATCCCCAGAACGATGCCGTAAGCATTAAAGAGAGGGAGGGCAAAATGGGTAGAAAAATATCAATAATTTCTTTTCACTTTGTAGGAGCGTGTCCAGAAGCCAGAGTGGCTCGTTGTGATTGGTGTCTGCACGCATCTGGGCTGTGTCCCGATTGCGAATGCCGGTGACTTTGGTGGATACTACTGTCCGTGCCACGGTTCCCACTACGATGCCTCCGGCCGTATCCGCAAGGGACCGGCTCCGCTGAACCTGGAAGTGCCGTACTACGAATTCCCGGAAGAGGGTCTCCTTATTGTCGGTTAAAAACCGCACCTACACCCCCCTACATCCTCTCACATTCTGCTGCGCCCCGCCCAAGTAAACAATCCCCCTTTCAAATAAGTAGTAAAAGAACGTATCTATCGCAAAACACCTGCTACTACTTCGGTAAAAGATAGAAAGTGAAGTGAGAGATGCACAATGCACTCCGACGAATGGACCTTTAACACCCGGGGTCCTTGTGTTAGTATTTGCAATTCATGCCGTCATAGACCGGACGACGACCGGAGTCACCGGAGAAGCTAGCAACCAGGAATGATAGGGTGCAGAAACAACCAAACGCCGAAACCAATTCACCGATAGTAGAACAATGACACGATTGCTGGTTAATAAATTGATTGGTAATGTTAACCAAGAACTTTTCCTCTTAATTTATTTATCCAACTATTCCAATGGGGGAAACATAATCCCCATCCAACAACAAAACTCATTACTGCAATATCTCCCTGATTTCCACACCACTCTCCGAACCCTTTCTGGCCTCTTCCGACAGTTCAAACTCTCGCGCAGCGTCACACAACAACGGCACCAGCTGCTGCCGGTACAGATCGTGCTGATCGCCATGTGTTACCCGTACGATCTTTTCAGCTGCGTGCAAACTTTTCATCGCTTCCGCGAACTGACACAGGTACAGCTGCATCTTGCCTATCTTCAGCAGCAGCAACCCGAAGAGTGGGTGGTACGGGCCGTGGAACTTCCGGAAGCCGTCCACCAGCCGTAAACCGTACCCGATCGCTTCGGTCCACTTTTCCATATCGATCGCACACTCGAACGCATGATCGAGCGTTTTCAGGTAGTACACGTTGTACTGGTGTAGGATTCCTTTTTGTCGCTTGAGACAAAGTTGGCAAACGTCGAGATCTGCAATACAATTGATTTGTAATAACACACATCGTACACGACAAATTGATTAAACTACTCACATGCAACATCTTTCATTTTGGCCAACTGTTCCTTCGTGAAACTGCTGATTTCGACAAACTGCTCCCTCCGGGAATCCTTTATTTCCGCCTTGCAAGCGGGACACGCGGCCAGCTGCCCATCATCCAGATCGAGCGGTTCGTCACAGTCCGCATTCGGGCATGCGGCTGCATTCATAAGCTTCCTCTCAGCCTCATCCCGGCAGCGCTCGCATTCGCACCGGAAATAGTACCGATCGGCCAGCTCGCTCTGTCTCGCATCGGCCGGATTGAGAAGGTCGATGTAGGAGATGAAAATTTTACCAAAGTCTACCTCCGACCCGTTGTAGTCCTCCAGCAGTCGTATCTGCAGCGTATCGCCGACGAACGTTGGTACGGCGTTCGGCCGACAGCTATGATCGAGGATCGATGCGCCCAGGTACATGGCCGTCCCGATGGTGATCGTTTCGCTGTCCACGATGTTGAAGCTGTTGATACACATCTTTTGAAGGAAAGTTAAAATAAATGATGATAAAACACGTGATCTTTCATATACCGTTAGATGTTACCTTGCCGTAAATTCTCAGCAATTCGCCACCCGCCAGAATGGCCGGTTCGTCGAGCAAACGCAACAGGACAACGCTCAGCGACTCAAAGTGTTCCATCCGCTTGGCGTCCTTCCGGATGTTTTCCTCATCTGTCCGGAAAAACAAACGGCACGTGCTCGCTCGATTAGAATCAAAATTTTCAAATTCAGTCCATTCTCCACCGATTGCAGTACCAAACACGCATGCGACGTGAACACGAAAGAAAAAAAACCAATGACCAACAACGAAGCGCTTCCGGTGTTAGGTGCCAAGTGTGGTGGTCATCATGTTATGAGATACTTTGAAAGCGAAACGCGTATAATCTAACGTGCAAAAGACGAACAATTTTGATGGCGTTTTGTTTTAACAATCATGTCAAATGTTTTCATAGCATTTTAAAAATAAACTAAAGACAAAACATACAAAAAGAGAAAAACCTTAAATAAACCAACAAAAATCAAACACACAAACAAAAAGTTTCGCCTCACATTTTACACTATCGGTGATACAGGAAGCCCTTGAATGTATCACGGAGTTTTAAAGTTGAACATATAAATGATTATTAGAAAAGTATATTGTTATATTACGCATTGCATAAAATATATAGTCTTAACAACTATCGTTTAATTTAGAACCATTACAATACCCCATGTGAACGATTGAACGGGATACAAACGTGATCTTATGAAGGGTGCTTTCGACTTACTATCTGGCTATTGGATATTTTTTTTTAAACAGAACTAAAGCCTTATCATAAGGATGGTTTGAAAAGAAACGATGGGAGATATTAGGTAATGGCGAGCTCATGGTAAATAGTCTACCAAACGAGAGCTACTGAAAAATTGAAGCAAGTAATAAAGATCCCCGAGGTAAAAGAACGGTACTTGGTATGGATACTCACGTGGCATCAGATCATTAAACCGTCGATAGTATTTCGGCGTGTAGTAACCCTTCTGAAAGTCACCACCTTTCTGCAAACGTCTTATAATACGTGCCATCATGAGAGCCGCTGCCGGAACGACCAGACCAGCCGGTAGCGCCTTCAGTTTGACGCACTCATCCTTGTGATCCGGCCAAGCCTCCGTCTGGCAGGATCGATTGCAGTAGCGCACGTACAGGCAGTTGGAACATTTCAACACTTTTCCCCTGAAATGAAACAGGATGTAAGTACATAAAAAACGGGTTTCTTTTGTGCACCGGAACTCACTGCTTAAAGCATCGATCACATCTTTGCTGGCGGTATTGTGGTTGCAAAACGCAGGCAAACGGTTTTTCCTGTAGGATCAGATCGCCTCGACGATGAAAAGATTTTTTCATACTGATATTGAACGGGTTATCCCTTCACACTGTCCGACCGTACGCAACAACGGGTGGTTTGCTAGTGGAGCTAAATCAGAGCACGACCACAACAAAGATTCTTTTCAACGTTGCACTCAACCGGTGTTCTAATTACTGCACAGCACCAGCACCGGGGGGTGATGATTTAAAAATATCGCGCCAACATCCGCCTCGAAAGCCGACGTGCGACGTTGTTTGTTACGAAATTAGCTGGAACCAGACAGACAACGCACGACCGACCAGGAACGGGGCCCTAGGCTTTGAGTATGGCCGACGAACCAAACGGGAAAACTGCATGGGAAGCATAAATATAACACGCAAATCCGTAAAAAATGGAGTATATTTTTAGACAACAGCTTTTACGACACCACAGCTTTGTGTTCGGCGAAGTGGTGCTTTTAGTTGCTCGCCATTTAAATGATAGTAAACAAATCGAACGCATGATTTTGACGTACCTACGTTTGCTTCGTATTGCTGTCTCTTTACCTTGTATAAACTGAAAATAAAATAAAATTAAAACATCTTGCAATCTATGTTCATCTAATAAAGTTTTTTCTATCCAATAAATCCGATAATTCTGGTAATTTGTTAAAAAGACGGTTTCTTCCAAAAGGAATTCCAAATGCAGTAAATATTACAAAATATATCTTAGTGTCTATATACCTTGTATTTTAAAATGCGCGCATTTTCGTGATTGCGATCCTGCGACACGTTTGTTTATTTACATTTGTTTTCGGTCACAATCAAATCGTTTATTTCATCAGTGTAGCGATACTTATGGACCATTACGATCATCTATTCGGTGACACGCTCGCGCAGGAGGAAAATGAGGGAGAAATTCCATCGGACGATGAACTTCCAGCCGACGATGTCGGAGGCGACGGGAACGACGATGGCACGGGTGGTCCTCCGCAACCGATCAAACTGGAACCGAAGAAAAAGACGGTGCGCAACCCGCGAAACATGCTAAACGCGGCTAAACTGAGCGGACCGCGTGGTATTATCGGCCTGCAAGATCACTTCAAAGACTTCCGGTTTCGAGGGAAGGGCTACGAGCTGGCCGATTTGGATAGTATGATGCGCCGGTACGAGCACTGGGCGCACCGATTGTACCCCAAGTACCACTTCGACGATTGTGTGGCCACGATCGAGAAGCTCGGTAACAAGAAGATCGTGCAAGCTTACATGAACAAATACCGTACCGGGTTGTTGCAGCAGGAGATTGATGAAGCGGCCGCCAACCGGTCGGACGATGATGACGATGGGGATGAGGGTGTTGTGAACCACCGTTTTAACCTACCGTTGGACCCGTTGGACAGCATGCTGGACGAGCAGATCGCAATCTCACGGGGTAGAACGTCGTTGGGTAACACCTCCGGCATTGCAGATATTTCGATGGACACCACGTTCGATACGATAAGAAAGGACAAGGGTTTACAGGATGGCAACAGCAGTGTTGGGCCTAAAGTTGTGCCTCCGGAGAGTTCGGTCAGTGTTAGCGATGAATTGAAGGCGAAAATAGAGGAAAACCGAAAGCGAGCTTTAGAGATCCGTAAAGCCCGGCAATTGGCTCAAGCGCAAGATGTAACCGGAAAGGAAAACGTAGAAGCTGTAAGTGGTGAGAACGATGGATCTTTTTTGTAAATCAAATGAAAATAAATAGCTTAGTATTCTTTTATCTCCAAATACATCTCGCTGATATATTTCTTACATGTTCACATTAACATTATCGATTCTTAATCTTACTCTTTCGCAGTTCCTTTTACATAAAACAACGTAAGAAAAGCTAGGGGTAAATTACAGTGAAATTTTAAGATAAAAATTATATATGTAATATATACCGTCGTCTGTCAATCCCGGTTAAATTGTAACGAACATTTCATTCTGCTTTCACTTCACTTTTCGCTGGTGAACTTTTCTCTTCGGTGGCTGGTTTTTCCTTAGCCCCTTCTTCTTTCACGGCGGCTGCCGTGTCGGTCTTCTTGACCGGTGGCTCATCATCACCTCCGTCGTTGCCATTGTCGCGTTGCCTTTTGTTGTGACCGCCTCCGTGATGCCGATTGTTGTTACCCCGGTTACCCCGTCCACCTTTACCCTTCGCATTGCCACCCTTTCGCCGGGCCTGCTGGTCCTGAACAACCTTCTTCAAATACTCCGACTCCTTGTCGCCCTCGAGCACTTCGAACGTTACTTCGTTCTCATCAATTTTAAGCTGATTTGGGGAAAAAGATAAAAAAAAACATAGTTGGTGATTCATCGTGCAATAAATGAAATGCTGGGATTACCCTCTACTGACCTTGTTTTCCGTTAGCTTGCCGACGAATCGTTTACCCGCATCTGCCTCCGTGAAACGTACGTGACCCGCCTTATCACCCTTCTGGTAGTCGATGAAGGCAACCGCCAGGGTGTCGTCAACGGTGAGGATTTGTTCCTTGATCGATTCGCGTGTTGTGTCTGCACCGGTGCCCTCGAACGAAACACTAGCCCCGGTCGGCAGATGTGAAGTGGCGGCTGTCTTGGCCTCCTCCTTCTTGCGCTTCCGTTCCTCAACCTTTTGCTTGCGTTCCTTTTCCTCCTCCTGTTTCGCAGCGAAGTAATCATTTTGCATCTTACAGATCAGATCCTTGCCCTTGTACGCAAGCTTTTCCTTCAGGAACGTTTCACACTGCTCCACCGTAGCGAAGGTGACGAACACGCTACCCTTGAACAGGTACTTCTTTGTCGGTTTGTCAAAGTAACGGCGCATCACAATGTTGACCACCTTTTCGTACGGCTGGAAGAACTCCACCAGCTCGTCCATTTTAGTTCCATCCTGGGCTGCGAACCCTTTTACGTACACAGTGCGGGTGTAGATTTCCTTGCGTGTTTCCTCGTTCATCTCGGGCAGCGGTCGTTCCGGGTGGCGGCGCAACTTTTCACGGTCTTCGCTCACCTCAATCAGCCCCTCCTCGGATTTGGAAATGGCATCCACAATCACTTTCTTGTCCTCGCTGAGCGATTTGAGGCGCTTGAATGTAAGCAGCACATCGAGCGGTACCCAACCTTCGTCTTTAGTGATCTGATCCTTCATAAACTTGTCCTTCGCCAGGTTGGCATCGCCAAAGTAGTACTCCAGTTGGCGGATGATCGCCGCCTCCGACGCGCTCAGTGCGGGGCTGTTCTCATTTTCGCTATTCTCAACCTCTGCCTTCGGCTCCTCAGGCTTGGCCGCTTGCACGTCCGTTTCGGTCATGATGGCGCACGCAGCTGCAATGGAGAGGAATGATGGTAAATTTAAGGTTAGAAACACCACTCCCGCCGGTTTCGCAGCATGCTACGAGTATCGAAGTTTTCTACATTCGTCCTATCAGTGGACAAACACACTTCACAAAACTTATGTCGAATGAACACAGTTGATGTTATTTACCTGTGTTTTATGAGGTAATAGTGATGAAATTCTTCCACACGTGCGTTCCGGCGAATAGGACAACTGGAATCTGATTAAAATGAAGCATTTGGAGCTGCCAGCTTCGTCCACTGACGTTTGTGACATTTTGTAACTCAAGGTACATAGATGAAGCTAACCACTCGCGCTTACAATCATTCGATAACAGTGTAAATAATGTACATATTGCGATTGTGTATTGTTTGTATGTTCTCAAATGAGAATTTACAATTTTGCAAATAAATCATTTCTTATTGCATTGACCAACGAAATAATATGTGCGGTTTCATGTAACAACCTTAAGCCTGTCCGAATTGACAGATGGTTCGACTGTCAATTTTCGTTTGTCAAACCTTTATCCCCATGTGGTGTTGTTTACTTCTAGCTGCATAGAACATTACAATTTACTCAATTTTTGTAGTAAATTAAGCAGTTATTAACAATGATTTCTGCTTTAGGAACGTATGCTCTTCCCAGTGTAAAAGATCGTCAAAAGCGAATTGCCGGGGAAAAGAAGCATTATTGCACTACGGCGGTGTACGAAGGTATGGTAATGCAGCTCATTTAATCTAGTCACAATAACACGTTGTTTCCACGTTTGTTCCGTGCCACAGATGCAAACAACTTCGGTGTCCGTATGTTGGCCAAGCTAGGATGGACGAAAGGCAAAGGCTTGGGTAAGAAAGAGGATGGCATCGTGAATCCGGTTATGCTACGCTTTAAACAGGACACCGAAGGTGTTGGCTTCGCCGATCAGACCGACAATCAATGGACACAGCACGATGCCGGGTTCAATGATTTGCTGAAACGCTTGAACGGTGGTGGCGATGATAATGAAGAAGAAAACGATCCCATTGTCGAGTCTACGGCACAGCTGCAGTCACTCGAAGAACGGTCGAAAAAATCGCGGTCCCGCGTTCACTACACGAAGTTCACACGTGGCAAGGATCTGAGCCAAGCGAACGAAAAGGACCTGGCAAACATATTTGGCAAGCGTTCGCTGGATGAATTGAACAAACCGGTTGTAATGCAGAACGATACATCCGCGGATGCAAGTGAGAACTATTCCGAATCCGGCGATCGACGGACGAAAGTGCTTGGTCTTACGACCATTAAGTCAAATTTAACCGTAGAAGATTATTTCAAGGAAAAAATGAAAGGTAAACAATCCGCCGGACATCCAGGATGGACATACTACACGCCTGAAGCTGTTGACAACGCTGACGACGAGCAGGTTGAACCAAAAAAGAAGAAAAACAAAAAGAAGGGGGCAAAAAGAGTCGGGCTTAAGGACACGGAAATCACGGAGGAAAATTGTGTAGTTGGTGATGTTCCGGTTTCGGAAGTTTCTCCCAAGAAAGGTAAACGAAAGCATGAAACGAGCATCGATGTCGTGGTGGAAAATGGAACCGAAAATCGAGCCAAAACGGAGTCCATGGAGCCGAAAAAGAAAAAGAAAAAATCAAAGAAAACCAAACCCGACCTGGACGAACCGTTGTCCAACGAAACAAATGAACCGGAGCAATTAGATGTTGAGCTTTCTGTTGAACAGGATGCGTCGGAATTGGAAACATCTAAGAAAAAGAAAAAATCTAAAAAGGATAAATCTGAGAAGGAGGCAAACGGGACTGTCGTTCACTCGGAACCAGTTACTGTTGGCGATTCAAATAACTCCATTACATTACAGTCGATTGAAACAATTAAGAAAAATAAAAAAGGCAAGAATGATAAGGAATCTATCTGCACTCGCGAATCAGAGACTACGGATGTTGCTGAAGTACAGGTACCGCAAGGGAAAAAATCAAAGGAAAATAAAGTATCTGTACCAGAGGAGTCCTCTACGATACTACAGCAGGAACCGGAGATTATAGATGACGCTGAAGCAAAGGTACCGAAAGGGAAAAAAAAGAAATCGAAGAAAAATAAAGTGTCCACTGGCATCGAAGCAGAAGAGACCGCCACTACAGTACAGCAAAATCCAGAGGTTGCGGCAAACACTGAAGTCCAGGTATCAAAAGGAAAAAAATCCAAGAAAAATAAATCATCCCCTAGCACTGAACCAGAAGGGACCTCGATAACACAAGAGGTACTGAAGGAGAAAGAAGCGGAGTCCAAACCGGCACCACAGCAGGAACCGGAGGGTAAGGATAACGTAGAAGCTCAGCAAACAGACGCAAGCCAGACACCGGATTGCTACCAGCCTCCTCCACTCGCCCCCGGTGAAAAGGAGGATGATGTTACCTGCACCGTGAAGGTTGATGTGCTGAAGCATTTGGACGAAACTGCTTTTCCTGGATCTAATTTTGGCAATATTGTCGGTTACAGATTGACCGAGGACGTGAAACTGATTAAGAAAGAATCTAGGTTTCGAATGTTGGATAGGCACCGATTTGAAGTGAAGGCGGAAACCGTGTCTGTGCACCGGAAGTGGCAAAAGTTGAAAAAGGTTACCGCATTCACGCCGATCTAGCGGCACTTTCTATGGGCACAATATACTGAATACTAACATTGCATTTATGTATCACTTGAGCATTTTGTTTATTCTTTCCATCGTGTTCGAAACGTCCGTTAATTGGTTGGGGACCTTCTTCTTCTTCTTCTTCACTGGCCCGCTCGCAGTTGAGCACGTCGTGCTGACATGGCCTGGTCACCAATCGTTTTCCAGGTTGCTCGGTCCATGGCTGCAGTCCTCCAACCCCGGTCGCATCCGATGTCTCGCAGGTTCTGCTCCACTTGGTCCATCCACCGAGCTCGCTGAGCTCCTCGTCGTCTCGTGCCGGGCGGGTCGCTGGTGAGCACCTTCTTGGTGGGGCATGAGTCCGGGATCCTCATCCTAAGTTGGGGACCTTATATTTACCATTTGATGGTGAGAAGCTTTATGTTTAGCTAAGTAATCCTTCCTAGGGTAAGCCTTGTTGCATAAATCACATGCGAACGGTTTAACGCCATTGTGGGCCATCACATGACGCCGGAGATCGCTGGAGAATGTGAATTTCGCTTCGCAAAGGTCACAGTTGTACGGTTTTTCACCCGTATGTAAGCGCATGTGTGACTTGAGGCAACTTTTACGACTAAACCGGCTTGGGCACCGGGAGCATTGCAGTGATTTTTGTCTCGTGTGCGTTACCTGGTGCTCTGTTAGGTTACCGTTTGTACGGAATCCTTTTCCGCAAACGTCGCACTTGAAGCGATCCGTGTCGAACGTGTGCAACCGAAGGTGCTTGCGATAGGATTCCTTCAGGGCAAACGTTTTCGAGCAGATGCCGCAGACGAACGGACGATCGTCTCGGTGGACGCGTTCGTGATCGTCTAGCGTGTACCGATCGCGGAAAGCTTTTCCGCAGTGGACACACTGGTGGTCCTTCGTACGATAGGGACGCTGCTTGTGGTCGAGCAATATGCTCCGAGATTTGTATCGCCGGTAGCAAATATTGCATACGACATGTTTCCAGTCCAGAGGATCCTTGGAAGCGTCATCAAGATCCAGTTTATGGACCGCATTTGAGTGATCCCTGAGATGGTCTAAGTTATCGAATTCAGCATTGCATCCGCAACATTTGACCCGTTCGTTGGTCAAGCGTTTCAAGATTAACTCATCCATACCACATGCAAAACTACGGTGGTTCTTCAGTTCCGATGTGTTGTTGAATTTTTCCCCACATGTGGAACACGTTGTACAGCGATCGACCGTCTTTGGGTGGCCGTCTAAAATTGCATTTTTTAAATTTCTATTCTGGAGTGTTTCGCTTTTATCCGTTGCTGCAATCGGATCTGGGACCAGGGATGGATTTACTGATACGGGGCTACCATCCTTTGCTTGAGCAGTAGTAACATCGATTTGTTCCACTGCACAATCGATACTACTTCGGGTGTTCAATGTTTGCCAACGTTTCGAGGTTTTGTGATACAGTACAATCAATTTGTAGGCAATCACAAGATCATCTCTGCATGTGTTGCACAAAGCATTTGGCGCTCTATCATTTGATTCAATCTAGAACAAAAGAACGAATAAATAAGGACGGTTTATCTTTAAACTAATTCATTGACTTACAATCGTGCTGGTGCAGTAACTAAGCATTTGAACTAGGGACACACTTTCTACATACGAATCTATTTGAATGCTTTCAGCGAACACCTCATTGCCACAAATTCTACACAGTTGTTTCTTGTCTGCCATCGTTCTAGAAAAGCCAATCCGCACCAAGCAGAGACTGAAATTGGTGAAACTATTTCCCTTCGTCCCGAAGGATTTCGATTGCTTCATAACATCATGTTTGCCAGTGCGGTGGTTGTCAACATGCTTGTTGATATCGGCTTTCCTTCTTGTCAAACACTCTTCGACGGTTGATAGTAGGAAAAAATAAATTGGTAATTGCTCCAAAATTTGGAAAAATCTGTAAACTGCATTGATAAAAAGACTACATAGCGAAGTAAAAATATATCCCTACTGCATCGTTCCCGCCAGGAAATGCAACAAATATGCTTACCTTGACCGTTCTGACACTTTAAAACCAAGGTGTGAATATCATCCTTTACGTCATCGCTAAATTTGGCGCGGTTGTCAATGAGCCGGTTTTATTATTCGTTTGTTTGTGGTTCGCACAGATCAACAGCATCTTTCGGCGTCCCGCGAGCTGTTTTTCTTTTCGTTACCGACCTCAACACCAATTCTGCAATGTATCGTACGGTCAGATAAGTTACGTATTGTCGTCGCGAAGCGTGCTTAATGTGCAGTGTCGTTGAATTTAGGCTGGCATAGCTCCGAAAAAGTTAACTTACGGGAAACGCTACCAAACCAACCAACTCTGGGAGTGAAAAAATAACTAATAGTATCGTTCCAACAACGTGCCGATCTCAATTTATTTCATACCAAGAGTAATGTTGGTAATCGCTAAAAGTTGCCACAATGAAGTTGTCTGAAAATCTGCTTTGTGTTTTGTTGGCCTTCTGCTTCCATCCTTTCCTGTGTTATGGTAGCATAGAGTCAGCCAAGAAAAAAGGTAAGCCAGGTAGCAAACAGGTAACAAATACATAATGCTAATATGCTTTAAATTTAATATCATCCCAACAGAAACTTTCCTTGAGCCAGGACGTGTGTTGACGTACACCCCGGAAGAATGGAGCATATATAAGCCGGGTTTGATGATTTACTGCTACGCCGGGCAACCGCCGACCTTGGTGAACGCTTTCTGCACCGTCTCCATTCGACTGAACTGTGACCATGAGAATTTCAACCAGTACGCGGGCAGTGATCCTGCCGAAGTTGAAGCGCACTGGAACGAAGACCAGAGCCTTTTCAGCTTCAATGTGTTTGCCTCGAAGAAACGAAGGCAGGTCGAGCTGGAACCGTTCAACCAGAGCTGCCTTGGGATCGTATCATCCGGGAAGTATGAGATCGAAGTACTGCTGAATCGATTCGATCTGTGGCGATTCGGATTGCTCGCGCTCGGTGTACTACTGTTCTCGTCCGCTCGTTCCATGAGCCAGAACGCACTGTTCTACTATTCCGGCGGAATCCTGGTAGGACTGGGAACGTTCGCATTGGCCATGGTGTACTTCTTCAGCAAGCTGATGCCTTACCGACCCCTCATGCTCGGCTTCATGGTCGGCGGATGGACGCTTGGCTTCTACGGAATGCAGCTGTTGTACGAAAATTTGCGTCTTATCTTCATCCAGTACCAGCACTACGTTTTCTGGTACATGACCGTGGTGGGCTCCATCAGTTTTCTCATCTGTTACCGTCTTGGTCCACCTAAAGATCCACGCAGTAAACAGGTCATACAGTGGGGCCTACAACTAGTCGCGCTGACGTTGATATTCTTCTGCAGCTATCAGCGAACGCTGTCGACCGCGCTGGTCTTGCTCGTCATCATCGGACACTACATCTCCGTCCCATTGAGCGCCCTTCGCTGGTTACGAAACCGTTTCCGCAAACGGTTTCCAGCTCGTCGAAGATTGCTTACGGTGGAAGAGTTTGAAGAGCAGGGCCGCGTTGAAACGGATAGGGCGCTCAAGGATCTGCGAGAATATTGCCGAAGCCCGGAGTGCAAACAGTGGAGTACCATGATGAAGTTGCACGAACCCCGTCGCTTTGCCTCGTTCGTTGAGGGTTCACCTCATGTGCTTGAGGAAGAGTGTTTCGAATACGACAACCATTATTCGAGCCAAAGTTTACATGACTCCGATGAGCTGGTGGACTTTAGCGAAGATGAGGAGGATGAAAATGCCTGATCAAAACAGAGTAATTGATAGACTTAAACAGGCGCCACCAAACATCGTTCGAACAGCATCATCCTATTGCTCATTGAACGTTCTACATTGCTGTGTATTTTTAGTAGCAGAAGCGTTTTCCACATTTGCCAATTTGATCCGTTTTCTTCGATGAATCAATCTGATTGTATTTATAATTCTTCAAAAATATCTCTCCTTTTCACTTCTGCGTAGCTAATATATTTAAAATTGTGGCTGGTGTTTTACGTTGCGTTGATGTATAATTACCACGTACTTGTACTTCTGTTCTTAAATTTAGGTTCTACACGAGATTATAAGACTCCTTTTTCGAAATGTTCTCGATTTCATCTGTGCCGAAAGTTGTACAAATACTGTAACCGCCATAGAACAATTATTCTTTAAATTCAATAAAATATTCTAACAAAACGGGTCAGGGCACTTCTATCAAACGGAAAGAACAATTGTTAGCATAAATCCTTTTAAAATGTTTTTAAATACCACGTGAGGCCTTTCGTGAATGGAATGGACAGCAAAATTGACGAAACGCGTCACAAGCATACATATACCTTGGTATGGACCAAGATAATTGTACCCGTACTTAAATTTGTGAAGTAGACCAGGGGTCGGCATTTGTTTCCTGAAAAGGGCCAGATGATGAAAAAGAACCCGAAATCATAAATTGATTTCTTTTATTATATCATCAAGATGGAGGGATTTACGACAATGGTGTTATGGAAAGATCAATAATAATATAAAATGTCTGAAAATGTATACAAGAAAAACGCCTGGTCGTTTAACAATTTTATTGCGAATTTTCGACTAAAAAAAGTGTAATATCCTGAACAAATCGCAATAATTGAGATCGTTTTTAATGTTGCACTAAAATTTTCGTAAGAGCCGGATTAAATAAGCTGGCGGGCCGAATTTGGTGCACGGGTCGGACCATGCCGACCCCTGATCTAGACATAAAAGCCTACCCTTGGAGCACCAGCATATGGTGCTGTTTATGGTATCCAGGGACATACGAAATCAACTGAATTATCTATTCCAACCGTAAATTATATATTTTTCATTACAATTGATCAAATAGATAACCTTATCTCTCAACAAAACAGTTAATTGTCAAAAACTGTCCTTGCGTCAACCTGAGTGCCGCTTGTCTAGGAACGGTTGTCAAAATGGTCGAAAACGCGAGGTTTACAAATACCAACGCTTGTCACGGACGGTGTTCCGAAGACCCGACTCGAGCGCACACCAGTACATTTCATACTACCGATCCGTCGACACGCACGTTCACGGCTGTCTGGGCCGCCTCTGTTGTTGTTAGGAATACTGTCGTCAGTGATTTTTTTTCTTTGTACTTTTACTTGGCCGCCCGTGATATGAATTATTTCTACAGTAATAATTTCCTCGGAATGATAATAATAGACGGAAATCATCAACCACTGAATTCGGCACGCCTCGCCAACATCGCTCGTTACACTGCGCGTTATCCTTGCATCCTTTGCGAGGTTGTTTGTATCGCTTTGCCGGTTCGATAGCCGGATGTAGTTCAACGCGGCTTCCCATCATCGGTGGACCGACTTGAGGAAATGTGTGACGTTTATTTAAGCTCTTCCATTTGCCGGCTGGCATTTCCTATCGCTTCTAATCTTATTAGAACGTCCCATCTATCGGCTTATCGGTGGCCATTTGCGTTCAGAAAGCCGTAGTATTCCTTTTTTCAAATACCTTTCCGATACCTGGTGTCTTTTGTTGCTGCTAAATCCGCACACGCTGTGTAGCAGGATTTTCATTACTATCGCGACCCCGCGGCCCTCTTCGTTCGTGACAGATGGTCTCCATTGGCGGTGCATTGTAGAATGAAGTAGTTTTTAATCAGCCGTTGCATCGTTTGCGGTTCACCTATCAAAGCAACCTTCGTTCGCTCTCAATGTTGGCAACGTTCGTAGTGATCGATATTTTTTTTTATTCCAATTGGGACACGCGTATCAGTTTTACTTCGTTGGTACTGAGAATGAAAGTGCAAAAAGTGCAGATAAACTGATAACAGTTTTCGAAGGAGTGTTTTTCTGTGTGTGTGTGTGTGTGTGTCTGTGTGACATGATTGACTGTTCAAATATAAAATAGTGTCGAGCGTGGCAAACTACTTAATGCCGGCTCGGATCCTTCGATACACCGTTTGTTGAAAGTGAATCATTTTCGACCCGACCGGCATCAACCTTGAAACGACGGAGCTTAAAAGGCGGTGAAGGGATCAACGGAAAGGAAGTAGAGCGACCACACACACACACGCACACAGCGACACAGATAGTGGTTTGCGATGACGAATCATGTGAAATTATATCCCCGTTGACCACAACCGGTAAGTACACACAGGGGGGAATGTTTTCGATACATTATTGTTATCATTTGTACTTAATTTTAGTTTCTACCCCCGTGGCAGAGAGGATATAATGAATTTACGTCGGCTTTATCATGTGCCACCATTGGGCGAGTTTATCCGCCAGATATTCCCAAGAGTATTCTTTGATCATTCTCTGCTCGCCAGCAGTCGCAAGGCCTGCTGCGTCGATACTTTATCATTCCGACAGTGTGGTATCGCGCTGTCGTTTGTCAGTTGGAATACATTCAAATGTCAAAAACTGATCCGTAGGAAACGAAAAGGAAGGCAGCGCGAAGCGGTTTCGCGTGTTTCCCCTCCCCCCTCCCGGCATGTTCGGATCAAAACAAGAGACCAAAGCGAGAGGCCGCGATTGTAATCTCGTGCACGTACACACACACGTATGCGTGACGGAGCAGGAAGGAGCCACAAAAGGAGGGGGGGAGGTGGGATGGTGCCACCGGTGCCCATTGTTCCTCGCGCATTGCTTCGCGTGCCGTCGCGTCCCCAGGCGGAGCTGTTCAATGGACGGCGACGTATTCGCTCGTCTAGAACGGATTAAAATTTAACTCGCCTCGCCTCACCGAAGCGCGGTATCACTACGCGCTTTTGTTAGCCTCGGCTCACGTCACAACTGATTTTCTTTTTCCCTTCGGTTTTTTTTTGCTTGTATTCACCTTTTCTCGATAGGGCGCAAAAGGTTCTCCGTCCCTTTTGCGAGGTGGTTAAAGACGACGGTGTCTCTGCTCTGGGTTGAAAGAAACTAGAAAAACCCCCAACGGCCGAGATAGTGGATAGTGATAAAAAGATTCTTCGTTCGTTCGTTAGCTTGTTGGGGATCTCTCCTCAAGTTTTAGAACTCATCCTTCCTTCCCTTTTTCTTTACGAATCTCTTTCTTTCGGCTTGGCTCGTCTAATCCACGATGACCGTCCAAAAATAGCTCCATGGGTAGGGAAAGACGGGAGGCGGAACGGAAAAGAAAAACACTTCTATCGCGCACCAACACACCGACCACACGACCAGACACGTAACAACACCATCAAAGCGATAGGATATCTGCCTATGGCGGACGGAACTGTATAATACCGACAACACCGGGGGACTACCTTGGATGCGTAGTACGGTCCTAGTCTGGCCCTCGGCTGGCGACCGAACTGGCGTCGATGTGTGCGTACCGATGGATGCACAGGCAGCGCAACCTGTCGAGGGTCGCCACGGGGCCCTTCCTTCCATGTTGAGGGTTTTGGTGGGCTACGGGAGCGAACGTTATTACTATTCGACGAATCCTCTGCCGTGTTTCGTTGGGTGGAACCAGCCGGAAGGAAGAAGGAAGCGACTCCTTGGAGTCGCGACGAGTTTTCTCCCCCTAGCTGGTGCGACCGTTTAAATGCATGGGGACATCTGCAGGGACACGTTTGCCATTGGTTGTCTGTGTGTGTTTTTGTTAGCCAGACTAGGTTTTGGTCGAACATATGAAAAAGGGAGCGAAGGAGAGTTTTCCGAAATACATCCGGTTTTCGCTGGTAGCATCGGAAGTTGCATTCATTCGCCGAGAACGTCATTGAATAACTGATTTGATCTTTTAAATAATTTATTTTGATTATTGCTGCTTTTAGAATAAATTAATCTGAAGTACATTAAACAAAAGTGGGACAAGATTTGGTGGAAATAAGTATACAAAGCGATGGCGCCAACAACAAAACAAGTGAAAACAAAAGTAAACTAAACGCCACCGTCGTTGTTGGGCGTTCATTCTGACGAACCAGATCAAATGGAAAAAGCAAAAACAAGAACCGTAAGCGTATTTCCTACCGGAGGTTAATTCTTAGAAAGCCGAACGAGTCCCCCACATTCTATGGAAATAATGGGTTGGCGCCCCTCCCCCCCCCCCCCCTCCCCACAGTAGCCTGAAATTATCACCGTATAAAACAAAAAAAAATGCCATCGGCAACAATTATTGGGAGGGGGCCACCGGTACGTTGGACACATTAAATTTCGATTCATTCATAATGGGATCGATTTTTAGAATTTATCGGTCGCTCTTTGCATATCGTCATTCGTTGGGGTGACGGTTTCGTTTCGTTTTTTTTTTGAGCAGCACGGGAATCGAATGGCGAATGTTTGTTTGTTCCATGGAACAAGTACTCCATTGTGGAATGAAATCAATTCATAGTTTTGTTCTTGGTAAGGTAATTAAATGGCGCCAAACCAACTTTAGTGATTACCTGTGGAATCCGTTATCGCAATGAATAGAAGCTTGGGAAAGTTTGTTGATGTCACCCGCTGTGCATGCTACAATGTGTTTAACGTGAACTTTACTAAGAACCCCTTTAAGCAGAAACATTAAAAATCACTCTCTTCACGCTCCGACGAGTGGTTTAACTATTTCTAGCTTCTTTTTTTTTGTTGCATGGCCTCGATTGTTTATCTACATCTCACCTTTTTGGCGAACCGCTCGGCGAGCGTAATGGTAATTTCATTCCTATCCGCGATAAGCACCACGTATTCACTTACCCCAGCGCTTATCGTCCGCATTCGATTGGCGGATTTTCCCTCCATGAGTCATGGGACTCACCATGGAACTTTACCATTTGCCGGAGTTTTGCGTGCCCAATGAAAATGCAACGAGAATGGCTTTTTCTCGTTCGTCGAGCACCAACCACCCTCCCCCCCCTCCCTGACCTCCACCAACCTGGCCTCATATCGGACAGAGGCCGCGGTCGTGCAGTGATAAGATAAGAATGTCCATCGAGTGTGTCCCGCCTCGGGGTTGGTGGTAGATAAGGAACGGTGGAATGTAATTATTTATGGGGAAAACGTGAGCCACTAACCCGCACACATCAACTCTGGGCGAGCGGATTGGCCGGCTAATGGGGGGTCACCACGGAGGGTTCCCATTGGCGCTTGGCTTTGAGCCTTATCTAATCTGCGTTGGAGTTCCGTAGCTGTTTTCCCCCCGAGGTTTCCAGCGTTGATGTTTGCCATTTTGTGGACGGATGCTATTTGAACACATGCTGAAGTTATAAGTTTAACTGAAAATACTTGACTAGAATGGAACTGAGCTGCGGTGAATTGTTATTTTTATCGAAGGGTTCGCGCAAAATGACATGGATATTTCTTGCGTGCCATAATCAAAATCTAGCCAACATCTTCCAACGGAATCTCATACACTTCTTCACCATCCTCAAACCTGACTCGACCCGCGGACGGTCCAACGATCCACTGTGTGTGTGTGTGTGAGAGGGTATTAAACATGTGTGCGAGTACTCCATCCCGACCAACCATCTGTCCATTCCGTCCGAGTCGGTCGCGTTCGTTGTCTGTCCACCCCTGGCGGGCTGAGGAATCCTAGCAACAACAACAACGTGGTGTGCAAGAAGAAGAAACGCTAGAAAAGTGGATGGATCGTAACCGAAACTCCCTTTTACATGCGCCATATGGTTTCGTTTGACGTAAGTGCCGAAAATCACGGGAGACGATAGAAAATGCTTTATTACTCGCGGGGGGGTTTCTTGTTTTTGTTACCCCCTTTTTTTGCTTCTCTTCCCCTTCCATTCCCTTTCGCTCGGATGGGGGGGGCCTTATTGTACAACAAACCCGAATGGATCATGGCTCATAGATGACTCCTTTCCCCCCGGCTCCTTATCCCCTAGGAACACGCAGAAATATGTGCATAGTCTCCGATGCCACGTGTGTGTGTGTGTGTGCGTTTTGCATGTGTGGCCGGCATGTTCATGTGTGTGTGCGTGCGTGTCCGCACGGCGGCAGAATCGGTAATGACTTCACTTCAGGTGAGATTATCCGCGATAAACTGCGGAATTTTTTGGGGTACCCTCACCCCCTCCCGCGGTGACTATTGCCCCCCTCCTCCCCCTCCACTTCATATGGCATTTTTCAATCCTCCAACAACGCCCCGGTTTGGCATGCCGTTGATGTATGTCCTCCACGAACATTCCATTCGCCGTATCATTCCGTGCTGGATACTGTTTTATGGTTCCTTTTTACTCTCTTTTTCACGTGTCATGTGCGAGAAATGCGGCACACAACGCCATCGTCGTCGTCGTCGTCATCGTCACAGAACCCACGACTCATCGTTTCAGCATTGCGTGCTAATTGGTACTAGCGCCAAAGGGGCCTGCCTCCAACTACAAAAGTCGGAGCCCTGGAAAACACCCCAATGTGGAGGGGGGCGAGGAAAAATTGAACGAACTCCTAAAAACAGTCGCAAACGAACATTGTTAGCACAACAATAAAGCCAACTTGTCGTGCCGTTGTTGTTGCTGTTGCTGCTGCTGCTGGCGATGGCAGAACGAACCGCCACTGATATCCTTATGAATCACCATCAGCTTCATCATTGACGCCAACGCCACAGCACGGCACGATTGGTCCGGGACGGACCGGAGGGCGGAGGGAAATGGTTTGTGATTAGGAAAAGTTTTTGCGCAACGACTTTTCAAACCTGTCTCCGTCCCCCGGAGTGCTGGCACTACGGAACGGAGTTCCTTTTATGAAACACAGAGGAAGGCGTCACAACGTATAGGCCATCGGGATGTGGTATAAGGCTGCAAGGATGCTTGCCCGGCCGGGCAGATCAAGCGCAAGCCAGTACGGGTTCATTTTCCCGAGCATAGAGCAAGTAGATAGCAGGTGGAGGGGTAGGAGGTTAGGTGCGAGGAACGAAGAATTAAAACAAATTATTCAGATGAGAGAACTTGCGAACTATATCCGTACACACAACTGCCGGTGGCGACTGGGACAAGGCCTGCGGGCAACGGGATTGACGAAGACACTGCAGTGTGCCCTAGATCTTGTATATGTGTGTGTGTGTGTATATGACGGGATGTTGTTATCCCGCATTCATTGATAGTATCTCCCTGCTTTTGGAGTTTTCCGATACGGCCAGGAATTTGGGGATAACCAAGTTTTTGTTTGGGAGCTGTTCCTTTCGGAGGAGGTTGAGTCGGGTTCTATGCCTCCCGGGCAAGTTGAGTTCAATTGGTGAACTTATTAAGTGGGAGATTACTGTGTCTGAAAGCATGTTGGGTTAATGGACGAGTAGGTTGACATCACTTAGGGCATCACTTAGATGTCGAAAATACTTTCGAACTTCGAATACCAATTGGAAAATTTATGGTTCTTGGTCTATGACTATGTTTTTGGGTACTCACCCGAATATCTTGGTGGGATTGCCATCAGTGATTATACGTAGTTTCTTAACTGTTTGTCGTCAAGAAATCGTTTTGATAATGTAGCCTAAGAATTTTAATTCCAACATTCTTCTCTGTAACCAAACTCCTATTAATTTCACACCTTGCGTACTTTGTATTTAAGGAAGTACGGGAGTTTAAAATATTCTGATTCTTCTACAATCGTCCCAGAATGTCGGGTCTATTGAGCGCAAGGCATATTGCTGACGCTCTCTTGGGGGGAAAACTCCTTCAGCTCGCTGTTATTGTTTGTTATTCTCGGTTCTCGGGGGTTTGATTGCTAAGACTTCCGAGAAGGACATCCATCTCCCGGGTTCACTGTGTGTGTCGTGCTCCAGTGGAACTGTTTGCATGGACTCTGCTGTTTGGAGCAGTCAAAGAAAAAAACCAAAAAGAAAACGCTTAAATTTTAGGAAAAATAGAGAAAACAGACCGAACAAACGAATAAACGCATTGCCGCGCAATCCCTCTTGGGGTCATCAACGTCCACGCCGGGTTTCTCTGCAACTTGTCAGTGTCGGTCTACTACGCCGTCGTTGTCTCGTCTTCCGTTCCCCGTTCCTTCCCGGTGCACGGCACGCTTCACAGGGCACGGTCAAAGGGCACAAACACCGACACCATCCGGGGGGAGGGGTGGGGGGAGCGGGAAAAAAGCTTGATGCAGGCGAGTGAGTTTCAACAGACACGCTGCTTTCTGAAGCACTTGTGTGTTCTTTTATCGTTTGGTTCGTTGTCTCCTTCATTGTGCCATTTTTATCCAAATGTTTGGAACGAAGTTTTTCCAACGAGATGAAATATGCAAGTGAGTATCTCCGTTCTTTGGGAATTAAATAGATATCGCTGGTAGAAAAGCTCGCCCGTTTATGCAGAATAATGCTAAAAAAAGAATTTACATGAACCAGCCATCCATCGGTAGCCCGAAGTCGTCGTGCACAGACTTTCAGTATCAGGGGGTTTCCTACAGAGATTCCATTCACCGAGCGTTCTAAATTTAACCTCGCCACAGTTATCAGATGGCCGCTAATCGATAACCCGCGGTTGTTTATTCATTATGAATTGGGAACAGATATCGATCTTTTCATGTTGGGCGTGTTTGTTTTTGGGTGGTATGGTTTTCCGGTGGATTGCATTTTAAAATTCAAATGTTGAAACCAGATGGGAAATATAGGACTGCCACAGCGTTGCTGCTGCGGTCACAGCTGTTTTCGGGAGGGACAACTGCATGAGTCACCAAGCCAGTTTGTAGTCGTTCGTTCGTTCGGTCAGCCTCACGATTCTGATTCAACGGGAAACCCCTTTGGAGTTTATGGTGATGGTTAGCCACAGACATGTTGCTGCGAAACGGCCAGGATGATACCAAATGTTTCAACTGCCTTAGGACTAACCACGTTCGAGAACTTTGTGCGGAACTTCAGTGTGTGTGGAACTGTTGTGATAAACGGCCATTTAGCCAGTCATAACTCGGCGATGTTGTAATGCGTGTAAACTAAATTAAAATAATCATAACTTTGCTGCATCTCGCAGCTGGTGTGTGGGTCGTTTGTTGCGTGCTCTAGTTTTCGGGACTTGGACTTGGTGTGCCGTAGCCAGTTGCACGCATGCCGATGTGCGTGCGGGCGATTTAGGAGGTAGCACGTAGCCGCGGACCAGATGATGCCTCCATGCAGGATGATGATGCGGCGCCAGCTTGCTTTATCCGTTGGACTCGTTCCAAAAATAATTCTCCCCCGTCGCAGACACACAACGACGTGCATTAAACGCACAACGTTGGTCCACGCAGCTCTCGGTTCGTGGGGATCTCGGGCTGAGCACGCGCACTCGCCCAAGTTTGTCCTATTTCGATATACCGTCGATGGCGGGGGTTCATTACGGTTCATTTCGATCGTGGAATCATCCGTAATGCGATCGTGGTAATGTGCGCGGGCGCAACTCGACCAATCGTCGCGAGATCCGTGGCGTATCTTTAGTTCTCTCTCTCTTTTGCGCATCTGGTCCTACGCTGTCTTTGCTGGAGGCAACTTTTCGACGTTTGCCCGATAGTTTACACAATATCGAGGACACACGGATATCGTGGAAAAGGGTAAACTGTGGGTTGGGAACGCCGCTTTTAGTGACCGTAAGTGAACCGAACCCAGCGGAGGAGTGTGATTGTGCACTCTTTGTTGCGCACGGGAAGGGTGGTTTTTTTTTTGGGGTAGGGGGTGGTGCGCCGGGCGGGGGAGTTCTCTCCCCCCCGTTTGGCAACCAATACCAACACAGCAAGCACCGCTGGAAAGGCGCTGTACGCCGGTTTCTTGCCTGTAGCCGAGAAACGTTTCTTGCCGCGAGAACTCGCAACACCGCGACTTATCGCGTGGTTCGAGGAAAAAACTATCACGACACTCACGCCGACGCCGCGGTATATGTTTCGGTTTGATGGTGGTGGGTGCGAGTACAACGTCCGAGCCGAGCGGATCATGCGCGCTCTTTGGCGCTCGCAGCAAACTACGGGCGCGCGATCGTGACTGGAATGAATTTGGTAGCGATCGGGGGCGAGAAAAGGTTGCCCGGGGGGGGATGGGCAGCGGAAAGGTTGTTTTATTTTCAACGCTCCACGCGCGTCGGATTCTGACTCCGTGGAACGATCTCGGCGGAATCGGGGGAATCGGGGTGGAATTGAAAGATTAAGCCCGCAGTTGCCACATTACGATAAAAAGGAGAAAAAAAGGAGACAAACGAAAAATCCATCCAGCTCCCCCGGCGTGGCGACGGGTCGGTATCAGTGCTCTCGCTGATGGTGTGTGTTGTAATCGGTCACCGATTTTATCAACATCCCACTCGCGAATGGAAGACAGATGGAACATTCTTGGCATGATCACAGTGCGCCTCGAGTGGGGCGAGGGATGGTCAAAAGTTTCAATTACGGTCGTGTAATAAATGATCACCCTCAAGGAGTCGTTTGGGGGTGCTTGTTTTTTGTTTGTTGTTATTGGGAGAACATATAAAATGTGGGTCATCGGAAGGTACATTTTTATATTTGATGTTGATCGAAGAATAATTTTTCATTTTCGTAACCAAAGCAAAGATTTATCGTGGTAGAATAAAACGAGCGAGTATTATCAGTCAGTCAGTCAAAACCACGGAACCATAATCATCGAATCCGTGGAAACCAATTCTCGCTTCCAGTCGATGAAATGGAACGTAGGTGAACGTACGATTCGAATCACGGTTTTTGCTCTCGCGCTTCCTCACCCGAACGATGGCAAGAGTAGAAGTGAGACCGGCTCACCGCAACCGAGGGTTCCGTTTACCGAAAGGTCGTGCGTACTCGGAGGCCGGAGGTGGAGGAAAAGAATCGAGCCATAATCCGTCACTCGCGACGGCAAACCCTTTTCTTCTGTTCCACCACCCAAACCACCCCCCCACCGATATGAGGGTTGTTGATGATGGTGTGGTGATGGTGATGATGCGATCGACAGCGGCAAACAAAAGCGCGTCCCCCACGCGTCCGAGGGTGAACGAATCCGAGCGAGCTTTAAGGCAGTTGGATTTATGCTTGCGAGGGGTTTTTTTTTTCTTCTCTCTGCCCTTCCCAAAACGGTCCGTCACTTTCGACAGCGCAAACGAAGGCGTACGGTGGTGTGTAAGGTGAACGAGATGCATAAGAAACCCCTTACTTTGCGCTTAAAAACGCACGATAATCAGCGCTTGTGCTTCTCTGTGGCGTGGACGGACGTTTCGTCGGTGCTCGTGATGCCGGAGATAAATCACAATTCTCATAAACGACGCAGCACAGTGTGCCGACGGCTGGTTTGGTGTGGTGATCGGAACGCGCGAGTGTGGATCATCATCCACGCACACGTGTACAGAGGGCCAGCGGCCGCGGTATTTGATCGCGCACGGTGCGAGATTTTCGTCTGCTCGATCTCGTACCTCGCGTACGGTAGGCAAAAGTGTACGAGAGTAGGGCAGCCATCACCACACACTGGGCATACCAAAAAAACAGCGCATACCCTGAATGACGTACTTATCGGGTGGAACTTTCCTAATCACCGATGTACGAATCTGAACAGCTGCCCCCGGCGTGCCGTTGTCCGCCGGTGATGATGCCATCTCGAGGTCTCGAGGATCGCGTTGGGCGCAGCTAGTGAACCTTTGCAGTTCATCAGTAACGTGTCTCGTTCATCCCTGGGCTCTCCGCGTTTACGCAAATGTCCCTCTGGGATGCCTGACCTGCCGTGAAGCGGGGAAACACACTGTCTGATATCATTCGCTCGACCAAGCGATGTCCGTGATTAGCTGCCGGTTTTGGCATAGGATGACGTCCGCGTGTGTCCGCTTCTGCGAATTGTGCTTACTTACTGTGAGTCATTACCACCGTTGCACGGCCGTTGCCTGATGCCTGCTGATTATTGGCGGTTATGAAAGTTATTTTAAGTCGCAGCTCGTGTGTGTGTGCAGTGATATTATCAGTACGCGGGGCGCGACACACCAACTGTAAACAGAAGAGAGTGTGAGATCCTCCTCAAAATCCCCTCCTCTCGCCCCCTACAGTACCATTCTACGCAGAGGTGTTTGTGTTTGAATGTCCACGGGCAGCGTCTTGAAGGCAACCGTCTGATTCATTGGCATTTTGCCGGCTTGAATGTTAGGCTAAAAGTTTCCTCACCAATGATGGATGGGTTGCCGTATGAATTATTTTTATCTGATGTTTCGCTGATTTCATTCGATGCAGCTGATAGTTGTAGGGGCAGATATGAAAATTGTATTGCGCATTCTATTTTCATCCACAAGAGATAACTAACATGCTTGGCAAAGAGAAAGGGAATTTACGAAATATGCATACCCATTTTTCCGTTTCAAATTGAGAAATGCACATTGGCCTCTAGTTTATCGAAAGACCGTCTTTAAACATTTCCAAAGTGCACCAGTCTAAGGCAGTTTGTGATGAAAACTAAGGCGGAAAAACTAACGACGTGTCACTAGAGTTGTCACATCCACAGTGTGTTTTACGTACGTGTGTGTGTTTGGGTGGCAATAATGTAATTTTTTCTTTACCATTTTCTCCTTCAGTGGACCATAAGGTTTTCCACCGGGGGGTTTTGCACAGACGACGTCGGCTCGGTTTTGGGATTTTATCGGAGATGACATTGGCACTCCACGACTAGTAGACATCTAAATACAACCGTACCCAAGGAAATCGGAAGCTGGCAAAAGGCCTCCTGCTTCTCCTCCTCCACCTCGTCCACCTCGGACCGTGCGGTTGATAGTGAAATGTGGTGCTTTTTGGTGGTGCTTGTACAATGCGCCACCCAACACCAGGGACGAGTTTCTGTTGTGTTTGCGTTCGGAAATGGTATCGTAAAAAGTCCAAACCTAACCGTGTCACTATTTCTTCAACAACGGCGTGGGGAAGTACGATAAACTGGGGGGGGAGGGAAGGAGGAAGAAGGAGATGTGATGGTACGTGCTGTAAGTGTGCTACTGCCGCTGCTGCTGTGCCAAGCAAATCACATTTCAGCCGTGTTGGCTCTTTGCAACTATCTTAACGTAGCGAGTACGTTCTAAAGTCGGGGCCCAAGGATATCGGGAAATGGCAAGCAAAGAACCGACGATCGAACGAACGAATGAACGAACGAATGAACGTACGTACGTACGTACGAACGTACCTTGGTTTGATAATAAAATTCTGCCCCCTTCCCTACATTGCCCGGGCGTATCCTTTTTTTCCTCGGTCTCCGCATAAAATCAACGACAACAAATCGACTGCGGAACTTCCGAGCGAGCCGGAACTTGCGTCGCTTTCTGCGGTCGCACTCCGTCCGTAGAGCTGGAAAAGCGCGAGGATTTCTCATCCCAGCGACCAACACCGGCTGTAGTCCTCGTTTTTTTTTCCCTTACACGCAATCGTGTAAGTGAAGTGGCGTGTTTATCGTGAAAATTTAATGAATCCCGTCGCGCACCGAACTGCGATCAAAGGCGAAAGAATCGGCATAGGGCAATAAAGGCGATCCTTGCCAAAGGGATTTTCGGGCCTCTCGAGGCTGAAGTAAGTTTTCTCCAAATTTACAGTTTTAACTGTCGACCGAAACGTGTATTCGTATGTTTGATATTTATATTGAGATTGCGACAAGAGAGACCAAAACGACATTTCCCTAACCCCCTTGGAGATGTGAACTGTGCAAGAATGCAGAACCTCTCAAACCGGGGTCCATTAGTTTTAATGGCGTGGGTGGCGGATGAAGCGTTCGTTTTGGTTTTGTTCCTCGGGAAGATAAGCTGGCTTATGTCCCATGGAACTATGTCTCTGGTAAGAGATGGTAGTGCGGAATATATACAAAGCATGATCCTTTTTTTTCTCTCTCAGAATTAAGAATAAACACTCTTCGGTTAGTGTTTGAAATAAGATTCTCTACCATATGAATTGAGATGAAATGAGTGAAGTATGCCTTAGGAACGGTTTATAAATATTCAAACTCTCATTACGGCTTTCGTAACCTTGTGTTTACTTCACCACAAGGCCAGGCAAGATCTTTCCCTTTGTAATAGGAATATTATCACTTGTCTCCTGGAAGTGCTAGAAATGGTCCGTAAATAATCGATTTTCCAATCGGAAGCTGGTTCCATACTCTCGTTGGACGATTGTGTAAGTCCCGGGAAGGCAAGCGTTGCTAAATTTATTTGAACTTTGGATTCGGGTTTTGCACATCCCATTAAGGGTTATCCTGTTTGGTGAGTGGTTTGTGGTGGACGTTTTCAATTCGCTCCAATTGCAATATCAATAAATGGCATTTGTCCGGGCGAAACCACTGGCCAACGAGGGCAATGTCAGGAAATGTGTATGTGTGCATGTGTGTCAAGGGAACTAAGACGCAGGAAAAGTGAGAGGCAAGGACTACGGGACCACATATGACGATGGCATTGCTTGCCTTGCTGACTGCCGTTAGATTGCTTTGTTTCCCTTCCATTTCCTTGCTTCGTTCCTTCCCGGTGTATCGCTCGATCGGTTCCAGTTCTCAGGTTCCTTTTTCGAGCGATTCCTTTCGGGAGGAACTATCCAGGAGCGGTAAATATTATACCTGCCGCACCTTCGGTGCGCCATCGTGACAAATGGCTGCCCTGAGAAAGGGAGCATTCGGCAGCACAGGGATTAAGATGCTGCAGAAGATGGTTCCAGCGCTTGATTGCGCTCTACCGAACGAATGGAGTAGACTTGCGCTGATGCGAAGAACTCGTGCCAAGATCCTTGCTTCCTCCGTGCTATTGTGCGGAGGAACTTGCAGAGGAGCTGTTGGCAAATAAGAATGATTCTTCGTTGCACGTACCGTAAGACAACCGAGATGTGTTCGAGGAGGGAGGAGTGCAAAGCGAAGCAAAGGAAGGCTCAAGGGTAGAAGGGGCGCTGGTCTGGTCAACAATACGTTGCACCGCAGTGTTGGTGATCCTGGAAGATGTTTAGATTGTGTGCCTGGGAACCCTGGAACCAGTGGTTTAGGAAGTACGGCTGGCAGATGTCAAATAGGAGCAGCGCAACTCCTGTGCGTTGCGAGCGAAAGGCAACGTTCCATTTCTGGAGGAACGCTGGAGAACTTCTTCAGTGTCTGTAAACGGAACGCCGTTCACCACGTTCCGTCTGCAACTGGACGTGTAAGTTTTGGCTTGTCTATGTTAGAATCACTTCTAAAACCCCATGATGATTCTTACGTCTGTTTGGTTTCCCTTGGAGCCGAGTTCTACTGATAGTCTGAAGTTCGTCCAAAGGAACGCATTGCATGTTGATAAAGAAAAGAAACAAACACTCTGCGCCAAGGGAAATAAGTCTACGTTCCTCGGGGAGGCAATGGATGAACGCTTCTAGTTCAAATCTTCTGCTGCAAATCCTGGAAAAGTAAGTCCTGGTACCGATTGCTGTAGAATTGTTTCAAAACACATCCATACGGATCTCACTTTGGGTGCTGAAAATACAAGATGCAAGTTCTATAAGTTGTGGAAAGCAGCTTGGTCTTCTTATTTACTTTTGTTCCTCGTTCCATTTTTTCCCCTCCATTGGACTTATGTTCCGGAAATTTTATGCAATCCTGGAAAGCCCGGTGTTGATGATTGTTTTCCCCCCGGTTGTTTTGTTGGATCCCAGCCTTGGTGTCAGTTCCAGACGGTGCCACTTTTTTGGGGCCCCAGATGTGAAGGAGGTTGCACCAAGGTAAGGTGGCTGCTGTTGGTCCATTTTGGCTTGTATGGAACGGGAGGGGGTAATTGCGAAAGACGACCGAAGGTTTTCACTCCCCCGTTTTCCTGCCAGCGGATCCCGTCCGGTCCGGGCAACAACTGGTAGGCCAACGTATTTGGGTAGACCGGGATTCTGTACCGCGTCCAAGAAGAAGGTGCCCGGTTTTTGGAGCTCGACTCGGTTCATGGTGACTCTCGGGTTGCGGTGTAGACCCTTGGTACGCTGTGAAATGTCACACAGTGCTGTGAAGTTTATCCCGAACCCTGGACTACTCCACCTTCATTCAAATTCCCGTTCCCGACGATGTGATTCTATTTTTCGATTGAATTACTTTCCATTCTGGTCGGTCGTGTTGTGCCTTTTGAATATATTATGTGTGGCGTTTGGTTGGTTTTAGTAGTGCATACTTTTATGAGCAAAAATGGTTCGCTTAGGGAACTGTAATTTGTTTTTACATCTGGATTAACTTAATTTCTTTGTTATTTCTTCCATTTCATATTTATTTTTTCCTTATCAAATTAACTCTTCTGTTTTTTGTGAACCTTAGAAATTTGGAAAGATTCACAAATGATTTATGATTGAATGGAATTAAAATCAATAGCTATGGTGAACTTCTTTCCTGCTCAAATATGGGCATGACCTTATTCGCAAGTATGCTTTGGGTCACGGACACGTGTCGAGTGTTTTCCGAAGAATTTGTTTTTCCAACAATTTAAATTGCAAAAGAAAACCAAAGGGCAGGTTATCCTCTTATGATGATGCCTCGTCTCATCTTTTACTATTAGTCAGAGCACTTTGGCTCCTGCCACCCGTTTGTAGGAATGTTGGAAGAGGCCGTAGCATCTTATTTTATCCCGATGACCTTCTGCTCCACGATAAACCACGTTACTCTCTCGTGTTCTGCAGGGTTTTCTCTATATTGGCAGAATTTCATTTCCACATGGTAACCGACATTGCATCGTTGCTATCATTCAACAACCTTGTGTGGGAGTTGACTAGCATGTACAAATTCATTGCTGTTGTTTTTTTACATTTTACATGCTTTTGACTTCAAATAACATTAGTCTGAATTGCTTTCTGTTAACTTTTAATTGAAATGAAGATTGTTTGGAGTGCTCAAGAAATCTAATCCATTTTCAATGGTATACCAAAGAATAAAGAAGTTTATGCTACTAACCGGCTTATACGGCGCATCCCTGCCGTGTGGATAATTTTATCTGCTCCAAACCGCACTGCCCTACCCTCTTGCATGCGTCTCCGTCTGTGTCTGTGTGCCGGTTTGTGTACGTTTGTAAAAGAGACAGGAAGCACCGAAACTTAGCAGTGCAGTTCCCCTGAGAACAGCTACAGCTGGAAAAAGAAACGTGTTGAAGAGAAGATTTTTTGTTCCCTTTTCTCGCCTTACGTTCGTCCTCTCTCCCCTTCCTCGGCCCTGTTTCCGATGCGCTTTACTGCATCGTGCTGCATCATCGGCACACCACCGAGGAGTTCTTGTTGGGTGTGTTTTTTTTTCCTTGTTGTCTTTCTTAATAGTAGCAGCGGTTCTGCTTTCCACCGGGTTCTCCTTTTAATGTTGCGTAGGCGTAGGTAAAGACGGGAGCAGGCAGGAAATCTCATCCACAGTACTGGAAGGGAGGGAAGAGTTCAGTAGCCGTGTTTGTGTGTGTGTTTGCGTTCGATGCTGAAGACACCCGTCTTGGCCTTCTGCGAACCGTAGGTTTTATGTCTCTCCGTTTCGGTGTTTGTCAATCGAGATCTTCTTTATTTCCTTTTTGATAAAACAAAACCCACTTTGTTTGTGTGCATCATCGCGTTGTCTGTGTTCGTTCTTTATTTTTATCCACTAAAAGGAATGAGATGCAGTTGCATTGCACCTCACACTCCGGTGGGGGTTGAGCACCACACACAGTTCGAGGTGTGTATGCACCGATGCTGGAAACATTAAAAACATGCTGAGATTGCACGTCGACGTTGAGACGATGCGAAACCGTTTCGTTGCGTTCGAAGAGCGTTGCTACGTAAACAGTGTTGCATATCGGATCAGTTTCTCAGTTCTGTTTTCCAGCATCTCCCTTATCTAGCCACGGTGTAGTCGGGTCGGAGTTTGCGTTGGCGTTTATTTATCTTGCTAGAAGCTAATGGGCAAGAAAGAAATCAAAACAGCATGATGCCCCACACGGCTACGCTGGTGCGTTGTTGTTGTTGTTAGTGTGTGGACCCTTCGGTACCCAATAGCGTCGTCTCGCGTTTCGTTTTCGCAATCGGCAGCATCGTGTGGGCATGGGTTCTTCGGTTCGCTTAGTTGTTGTCCCGCGCACGGTGGATGGATTGCACGTTGCCCCCAAAACGGTGATCCAAAGGCCCTTTCCGGGTTGGTGCGGGGTTGGTGGTTGAGATATGAAAGTGAGAGCAAACGTGCGGTAAGGGGGCCTCGGGTCTGCGAGCTCTCCCAACCGGTCGGCACTATGTGGACCGATAACGATCCGTGTTCGGATATTTTTAGAGAGCGAGCGAACGACACCGGCACGCAGCATCCGCATGAACGGAATGAACCCACGCCGGAGATGGCCGCACGGTTTTTTTGGATGAACGGCGGCGGCGGCGGCAAAGGTGAACAACGACGACCGATTTGGGTTTTGTCGGGTAGAGGGATGGTTGGGTAGGGTGCGGAGAGTGAAGCAAGCGAACAACAACAAACGTACAGGGCAGGCAGGCAGGCAGGCAGGCAAGCAGGCGGTCTCTCGGATGACGAGATGACGGATGGCGGCTTTGTTGGTGTGTCTATATACCTTCTGCGCCATGTGCGCGCCGTTCGAATCCGAATCCCAAAACCGAATCCCAATCCGCGCCGCGAGGGTTTGTTGCGGGTGTAGGAAACGCGAAGGCGAAGGCAAGCGGTCCACGCTGTCCCTATCCTGCTCGCACTCACTAGGCACAACCCCCCGGGGGGTAGAAGGACCGCGGATTACGATATCGCGACGATAGCGCTTTTTCTCGTCTCTCTCTTGCTCTCTCTCGGATTGTGTCGTGTCTGGTGGCGCTTGTGTTGGGGCCGATCGTCTGTGTGCCCTTAACTCCCTTCATCCCCGTAGCACCCTCTGAGAGGGTTGCTGCTCTCCTTGTGTATGTGTGTTTGCCGGCTGCTGCTGCTGCTGCTGCTGCTACACAACAAACCTTTTTCGCTCTGATATCGAGATACCGAGTGGCGCACTGTCAGTTCCTCGAAACCGGTCGCCCGGTGGTGTTGGTGTTTCGTTCGGTTCGTTCGTTCGCGGATTATTCGTTTGACAGATTGGCTCCTGCTGTTTTTTTTTTCTCTTTTACTGTTCTTCCGTATACCACCTTTCCATTGTTTCGATGCGTGTTGGTGTTGTTTCCGAACGTCATCCTTCCGCGGAGATTGCCCTAACGCTGTGTTTTGAATTGAAATAAACAGAAATAAACAGCGAGCAGACTGATACCAGTGAATTCGGAGAGGTACGCGAGATGAATGCAATCATCGATGAAGTGGGAATTATCAAACACGGTGCATCCGTCCCCGGAGCAGTGATTGTTGTGCAGTGATAATGAACGTACGTTGGTTGGTAGGGCGTGCGGCTTCGGAACAGCATTCTAGAGGAAGCCTGTAAGCGAGTTCATAAGGGGACGAGTCGTAAGGTGTGTTTTTAAAGCGTTTTTTCTTATCAATGTCTTCGGCTACAATTAACTGTGTTTAACATTGCTTATGGTGATTAGTTTCCCTTTCATCGATCAATTGATTTTCCACCACACACACACGTTTTGCTTTCGAAATTACGGCGTATTTTCGCTCGATAAAGGAAAAGAATAAGCCAATAAGCCGGGGACACCCGATTGTGGCGATGGATCAGTCGGTGATTGTAAACGTGTGCGGCCAGTTGCGTGTGTGCGAGTGTGTGTGCGTGCGTGTATTGTCAGGATAACGAGCCTTCAATCCTTCTTAAGCATGTGCTTGAGGTGCACAAGGAAAGTAACGAAAGGCACCCGAAAAAGGAATCACATACCGGCGCACGCACACAACCGCGCGGCAGTGGCAAGAAAACAATGTCGAGGGTCCTTCGTTAAGGGGGCAACAACGATAAGCAGGAAGCCATAGGCTCTCGAGCCGCCGCTCCGGTCTGCTCCCCTCCGGAATCGAAACATTCGAAATCAGCATCGGCAGGCAGTCGTGGCCATCGTCATCGTCTTGGTCGTCGTCGTCGACGGTCGTGCCAAGGAAAGAAATCCGGAAAAGGCACAGTGGAGGAACGTGGCGTACAATAAAAATGGAAAACGAGTCCACACCACACACACCGCACGGCATGGCAGCCCTTGGGAATCATCGGCCAGCGAGAAGAGACTAGGCAGAACGGGGCGGTCTTGGTGGGCAAAAGGACACGAGGTCCGGACGGCACGACCACGATCGAAGGGAGTGCGAGCGAGAAAGAGGGAGAGGGAGAGGCAGGGGCAAGGGGAACGGTAGGTAGCATAAGACGGGGAATTAGTTCACCTTTTTTTTCCCCCTCGTGCTCGTGATATTATGGTGTACCTGGAGAAGCATTTCCGAACGGCAACACCACATAGCCCTCTTCGGATCGGGGTCTCTCTTTGTCTCCCTATGCCCTGTACGTTTCTTGATGTTGGTACCGTTTGTGTGTGCCACAGCGTGATCGGTTGATAAGAATGGGCATTAGTTGTGTTTTTATTTTCTTTACTCCTCTGTGGTTCTTCTTCGTTCGTTCGTGTTTCCTCCCCGGCGATAAAGGGGCTGCTTTTCCTGTTGCTCTTCCTTTTTTTTTTCTTCGTTTCTTGACGTTTGTTTTCAAGGACGAAACCATTCCGTTTCGGCCGAAACGGAGCGATGCGAAATTGTTGTTGTTTAAGGGTAGAGAGGTAAGTAACGTCGATGGGCCGGTTTCGGACGGAACCGTTTGCCTGCGACGTTTTGCCAAACACAAGGGGAAGAGTTTTTATTTATCTTTAGGTGGAGAGAATGAGCGGCGATAAAATTTTATATTTGCGCCCATTTCGGGCGCAAATTTCAAACTCATTGCACCCTTCCAGTGTAATTCGTTCGGAGTTTACTTTCTTTCGGCAATCGTTTTAAATATGCAACGATCAAGTTTATTTCTTGGCGGTGAAAACAAAAAGTCAAGAAACGGTGTATAATTTTTCGCTCACTTTAAACCCTGGTGAATTGCCGAAATATTACAATCAATGCGGCGTTTCGCGAACAAACTTTAACCACTGACAAATATTGTTACTCATTTACATACCAGACATTGTTTCAGCACAAAACTCCTTTTCGATTGAGTTTATCACTTCCTTCCCACGTCCATGTACCGGACGAGCCATGTAGTCGGGGGAAGTTTCTTCCATCTTTCTCCGGTTCATGAATGAGTCAAAAAATAAACCCCCCCCCGAATGTCAATGTAATCGAAACAACATACTCCACCGTCAAGGCTCGGCTGGGTGATTCTTCCTGTGGGTGTTTTTCCTTTTATTTTTGCTTGCCGCTTGTTGTTGTTGTTGTTGACGTCGTTCCTTAAGAATTTACGTCATCTGTCTGAGGCGCGGCGAAAAAAGGGGGAAGCTGCCTGTCTTTCCTTCATTACCCGCGAATGCATTATGTGAAAGCAAAACTGACGACAGAGAAGAAAAAAAGAAAACAACATAAAGGAAACAAAACAAAAGAGAAAGAAAAAAAAACACGACCAACAAAAGGTAATCCGTGGCGGATACCAATTGTTCCGTAATGAAACGCAATACGAACACAAATCGTCCCGTATCATTCCGGGATTGTTTTTCCATTTTTCCCTTTTTTTTTGTTTTCCCTCCCCCCCACCACCATCCACATCGTTTGGTTTGGGAATTGGTTTGTGTGGTGCGTTGAAAGAATGGAAGGTCGGACGGGGGTTTCCCTAAATGGAGGGAGACCGCGAGCAGCATCGCTTAAGATAACAACAAATGAAGAGAAAATAAAACGCTTTAGTAATGCTTCACGTACACACATGCAAACCCGTCGTGCATACGACGACGAATGAGGACAAGATAGTGGGGTTGAAAGCAGAGGAGGAGGGGTATGTTTGATCCAATGTTGGTTGGGGGGACCGTCTTTAGGGTTCGGGTGAAGGTACGGGTGGCACTTCTTGGTATGCTCGAATGCGGGGGAAAGAATGCCGGAATCGTATGTGGAGGAAACAACAAAACGAAACATCGGAAGGTGGAAGAAGAGAAAAAAAAATCTCGAGAGGCCATGAGACAGCAATTCATGGATTGGATTTTTAAATGCTGCGAAGCCCTTCGCGTAGGGCAACGAAACGAAGCGGACGTGTAAATGTATATAATAACAATAAAATAAACGCTCCGTGCTCACGGACACCTTCGAGAACCGGGACGCATGTTGTTGTATCGTCGAAGAGAGGTTAAAGACGGGAAAAGAATCATATGTTGAATTAAATTTAACCTGCCTCTTTCGTAGCATAGAAAAAAACGTGGGGAAAGGATAATTGATTCAAGAACAACAAAGCGCGAACCCCATTGGTTGTTTGTATTCTAATTTAATAGTTGTTGTTTTAAAATATGGAAACGATTCGAACCAAAACAAGTAACTTCGAGCATTCTGATTTGATAATCTAATAATAGAAAGTCAAAGTAGAGAGAAAAAAGTAAGTCATTCGTGAAAGATTCTTTTAAATGACTTACAAATGGTGTTAGCAAGATTAATTAAGTCAAATCCTTCAACAAACTAATTGCCCTTTCTTTCATTCCTCTTTTTTTCCACAGATCATACCCCAACCCCCTGTTGTGGTCTCATCATCTAAAGTTGGGCAGACGACACGAACACAACCAGCAAAACCGCCATCAACGGCAGCGCCCCGTTGGTGGTCGGGAGGACAACAAACACAAGGACCAAACCAGGATATCAAGATACCAGTGCCTTTCCCTCCCGCAACGGGTTGCTTTCCCATTTCCACGCCCGCTCTCTCGCAGTGTGCCACAGGCCTCAATTGTTTAGTTTTACGAGATGTAGCAAATTTAATTAAATCCACCCGTTTGTGCAAACTTTACTTTCACACAGATACACACACACACACACACACACACACACACACACACACACACACACACACACACAAACAAGCCCGACCCCCGCCACAAGTTCGACACAAGGATATCGGTTTCATCTCTTGTTGATGCCTTTGAGCCCAAATGAAAGTGGTGAGCACGTGGAAAAGCGGCTCCGTTTGATACCGCTTTTCTCGTATGGAAAATGGGGAGTGGGGAGGCGGGAGTTGGATGTTCGGGGCGAAAGTGTGTGGTTTAAAATGATTGGCACGGAAAGATTTATCTCCTATGAAACAGTGGTGATGTGCCGCCTTTTGGGTAGTAGTTTTGGAATGATTACTTCGTGTTTTATGTCCTTGTGATGCAATTGTTGACACGATCTGATCGTTTTGTTCGTGCGCCCGTTTGGTGTGGAAAAGTTTTCCAATTGGCAATTGGATATCGAACGACGCATTGGCTTTTATCGTCACAATTGTGTACATTTTCACGCGTCGTAGAGCTGAAAAGTTGGGTGGATGAAGGCAGCTATCAGGATAGTAATGTTCACACTTTTTACACCTTTACAGAGAAATACTTGAATTTACACGTACACGGAAAAAGGCTCTACTAGGCCGCCGCTACTCAGTGCCGATGAGGTGGAAAACAGTGTGTTGTACCGGAAGCAAGTGTTCTTAGTAGCGTGTTAAAGTGTGTGTGTGCGTCCGATGTTTGTCCCGCGTGTCGAGTGTTTTATTTTTCGTTCAGTTCATTCGTCCAGCAAAGTGCGTGTGTGTGTCGCCCTTGAGTGTCTGATCGTCCGAATCCTTACCGGAGGTTTTATGAAATAAAAATATAATCGAAGTTATTCGAAGTCCAGAATTTGGTGTGTTGGTTCCACGCATGTGTCGGTCCACGCAACGGCGCCTTGCGTTCGCAGCCGGTAGCGGAAACGGCCAATGTAACAGCAGTGTGCTCACACTTACCCCCCGATTGTGGCCCAACTGGCAGCGTAAAGGATAGTGTTAACACCGCCAGGTGGCAAGTGGATGTGAGTGAACGGAAAGGGAGAGTGCCGATCCAGCAAGGTGGAATCCACCTACAACACCTACACGACATACACACACCACACATACACATACACCCATCATACAACAGGCAAGCGTGAGGAGAAGTGTGTCCGCCAACATGTGTAATGTACCGCCAAAGTTCTACACCCTGTGCCGCCTGTGCCTGACCACGATCCGGGACTGCGATCTGCCGGAGTCGACGGTGAACTTCCGCGAGCAGTCGGATCCCAGCGTCCGCCACCACCGTCCGCAACGCCACAATGGCCACCTGCAGCAACAGACCACCGAGATCCAGCACCAGGATCAGCACCTTCCGATCGTCGAGTGCAACGTGGAGATTATCTGCACCGATGACGATGCCGGGGTAGTGGTACCTCCGGCTAACACAGAAAGTGACACCGGTGGCGGCGGTGGTGGTGGTGATGGTGGCGATGGCGGCGGCGGTGGCGGCGATGGTGGCGGTGACATCGAAATGGACGATGATGGTCAGATGATGATGGGTGATTGCGAAAGCAAGAACGATCAAGCAAGTGCCCTTCCGGTGAACGGAATCGCCGAGGCCGGCGAAGACGACGAGGATTACGATGATGATGATGTTTTCAGTGCCGGCAACATGTGCCCCGATCTTCCGAAGCGGATATGGACCTGTCTTTCAATTAAGGTAGGTGATTACATGATTTAAAAAAAATGGTTTCCCCAGACATATCAGAAGTTGTTTGGTATCTTCCTGGAGTTGGGACTATAGGACTTCCAAATACAATTTCAATAGAATTGTATTCTTCATTAAATGATAACAAAGATGAGATTCGACGGGACCATGTCTTCAACCTAGGTTGGGTATGTCTGAGGTTGTTGGATATAGTCTAGGATATATCCGGAGTTTTCAGGAATCTTCCTGGAGTTGGGACTATAGGACTGAGAAAAGTTTCAATAGAATTTCATATTTGTGCCTTCTCAAATGTTGTTGAGATTCGAGGACACTCTTACCTCAAACTAGCTAGGGGTGTTCTAAAATTCGCTGAGCTTTAAGAATTTAAGGAGTTGATTCAGAAGATGGTGTGTGAATATAAAATTTCTCTTAACTGAACCCTGAACTTGTATCGAATGACAATATTGGACGGTTAGACACATAGTCCTGCTAAACGGACCAGACCGTTCCCATCTGGTTCATGATTGATGGGACCATCGGTATGTTTGGAAGGCATCCTTTCAGCGATGTAACTCTTCCACCGATCCTATAGGAAGGTGCAGCGCTACACGTAGTTCTACCCAGCAGTGAACCCGTGCCAACTTCACATGCATGCAACTTTGCATCGCGGGTGAAGCATCGTGCGGCAGTGATTGATGAAAATGGCCCTTGCAAAGGATGTTCGATGAGTGAGGGAAGGGGACAGGCGATAAAAAAATGGTAACTGCCCTCAAACTGAACGTTCCGCCGCATCGTTAACGGCATCGGCAGAACCTGCGCAACGCAGTAAACCGTAACAACCTGCAGATGCACACATGTGCACACGAGCCGTAGAACACGGCCTTTTCTGATTCCACCGGAGGAAGTCAGTCTCCTGACTGACAGGACAAACAAGTGAGGTGGGCAGGCAGTAAAGGAACCTACAAAAAAAACTGGAGTAGCCCAGGGATCGATCGTTTGTTCGTGGCAAGTAGGTGTAAAACATAGTCGAGTTGTCACATGGAAACGGTTCGCCCGGCACGGTTGTGCTGGCGGTCGTTCGTGTAAAAATTGGACATTTGCAAACACTTTTTCTGCGCTCCGGAGCGAATATTTCCAACGCGTTGTTAGCGCTTTTTATGGCCTAGTTTTTCGTATCGCGCACATGGTGCAGGGAAATATCTGCCGGCATTTTAGCGTTCCCTGGTGTGGAAATCATCCCCGCGGGATGGGAAGGGAAAGAGAGGATTTATGCCTGGCGTAACCGGTGTAACGCAAATGAAACACACGGTTGCCAGAGCTGGCGGGGTTTTTCGATGTATCAAGGATTGCATGCATGCTTCGGTGAGACCGATGCGCTATTCTTACACCGGCTTTATACACATTCTGGCGTAGAACCGGGCCGTTGTTTGGGGTTTGCCGTTCCGTACTTCGAAAGGAATAACTTTTTTCCAACGCCAAAAGTTGCGCCGTAACGTTCCCTCTGGAAGTGCACGGTTCCGTTACTGCATTATCGTACGGATGCGAACGCAAACTATCGATGCAGATTCAGCTTGTGCAGGTGTCGGTCCTTTTTTCCCTCAGTTTTTGCTTTCCACTGCAACGGCATGCACCAAAAAAGTACCGTTTGCGGGATGAACTACCAGAGGCCCAATTGGTGAAGTCAATCCTTTTCCGTCAGTCAACTTCAGCCGCATGGTGCACTTTTTTAAACGGCAAATCCGGCGGCGCTCTTGCACAGGGTTGCATGGGATGCATGCTTCCGCATGCTACTTTGAAGCGCAAACGAGTCCATCGTGGTACGATTATCGCGAATTGCGGCCTCATCCCGAGCGAACCCCGAAACGGACGAGAGCGGATAGTGCCAACAACAGTTGGCATCCCTTGCATCTTGCAACGAGCCGTTTGGCTTTTGGATTTCCGGGATATGTGTAGCTAAATGGTCCAATGTAGTGGGTGGGTAAGTGGATCTCGCAGTTGCCGACATTGACGTAACGGACGTCAGGCTGGTCACTTCAATGGCGAGCGAATGAAACCAGGTCAGCCGGGTTCCTGCCAATCCCGGGGTTTGCCAGGGAATGTTTGCCACATATTGACCCGTTGGTTCTCCTGAAGCAGCAGCAGCTCGGAGTTCTCAAGGCTGAGAGATACCATTATGCAGTTCGTCCAACTAAAATCACACGCTAGAACGCAAACACATGGGCAGCGGGATGAAGGACATCCCATAGTTGGCAACTATTTGAGCAATCGAAAGGAGGAAGGAAGAAACCGACGGCTGCCTCTAACGATTGACTTGTTGGTTGATTAGTTTGGACGTTTCCGTTGCTCCGTTCGCTACAGAAATAGACCATCGGGAAAAATCCATATAGCACGCCCCCGAGGAAAAGGCAAAGTGCTCGTGAATACAGTTTTATCCCTTCGCCAGCTGTGAACTTCTCAGACTTGCGACGCTGAGAACCAGCAGGGGATGCATTTTATTAATATTTGCTTCACGGGTCCAATGGAATGTCCAAAGTTTTCTCGATCTTATCAATGGGAAAAGTTCGCTGACGATTCCACTTCGAACGACGTGGAGAAGCAAAAGCCTCAATCGAATGTCTCTGATTTCTGGCGAACTTCTTTGCGATAACCACGTCGACCTATTAATACATCCCACCCACATAACAAATCTGTATGAATTACTACAAAGTTTGTCCATTGGCCTGGACTTCTGGCCGATGGTGGCTCTTAACCACCTCCCCCCGGGGGGGTTATTATTTTCGATTTCGACGCGCAAAATCACGCTGTGGCCCGTCGATTGAAGGATGGATGTTTCATTGGTCGGCTTTGGGTGCAGAAAAACCGATTACGCGAACGCCAAAAGTCACATAAGACAAATGGGTCCGCTTCCGTGCGTGTGTGTGTGTGTTCTTTGTGGGTTTTCTGGCCGCCAGTGAGGTGACAGACAGTAATGGCAGGGGCCCTGCGGCGTTTGTTGTCTCCACAACTTTCTTGACTTATTCAGTCTCTCTTAATCTCTGCTTCACTCTGTTCGAATTCGGTGGCTCTTAGTGGGATGGGAGGGGGGGCGGAGAAGATGGGACACCCCCCCCATCCCCTCGTCCGGGACACGGTAAACTGCTCACTTTACGGCTGTGTACGCAATAATAAGCTGCCTGTCAGTCAACGTTCTGGTCGGTTCCGCGTCGGAAGCATGTCAGGACTTTCTCCCGATACTATTTGCGCGACTGATGAAATAGCGTAGCTAATATGTTGCCCGTGTGTGTGTGTGTATGTGTGCTTACTTTCGGGTATGGAATCGTTTCGCCTTTTTTTTTCCTGCCCCACCATCCACCCCGAGACAGTAAAGGAACAGACTGGAGACCTGAGTCAACATTAACTCCGCCATTCAGCGCCGCACGTCTACCACGTTTTGTCGGAAGCAAAACAACTTATCGCCCTCCGCTCGCTGTTCCCTCTTGTGTGGGTTGGCACATTTGAAGAGCGGCAGCGCAAACAGACAGTTTGTGTTGTTTGGAGTATCATCCTCCGCCGCCTTGCTAACATCCTGTTGCACTAATTCGCTTCTGCGAGTTTCCGCGAAAACTTTGGTTTTCGTGTCGCCTCCTCCGACTCCTGAGATCTGTGATTTCCGGAACTCTAGCCCCTGTGTACTCGGGGCACTACTGGCATAGCCCAAGTGAAATGCGGTATACGGTCCTTCTCCTCCAGTGGAAACTTTTCTAATCAATTACGATCACAAATAGTCTGGCGCACTCACGCTCGCTCCTATTTGGCGGCGTATTGCCGTTACGTTCACCAGCCCCGCGTGGACTGTCATGGCCGCTCCGGAATGGAACGGGAGAAGGACCGCTAGTATAAATCTTCTAATTTCATTTCACTTCTCGAGTGTGTAATTTATTTGCCAACGTGTGGTGGCGGCGACGGCGGGTCCGGGTGTGTGTATGTATATTTGCACATACTGCAGCTTCGCCGTCGTAGACGCTACTTTTCTGCGTACGTGCTCCGCGACACTCCGCTTGATATACTTCCAGCCGGGGGACTCGCTTGGACTCCGGTCGCGTGATAGTAATGGCCGAGAGCGTTGTGCAGCGCTACTTTACCTCGACGACGGTACGAAGCGTGAAGGTTGAGGTTAGGGTTTCGCCGTTAGCGTACGATTTACTTCCTGCGCCCACTTGAGACGCACACTCTTCTCAAGGGTTTGGCCGCAGTGGCCAGGGGTGGCGTTCGGTGAGAGATTTCACCCCGCGTGTTGCAGTTGCAGCGTGTTTTATGGACGTTGCGGGTTTATTTTCGGCTCCCACGCGGTAAACCGAACCCAGCGCGTAACTTCACATCCGAAGGCGAAGGCAAATTACTTCTGAGCTTCAGGAAGCGGTACCGAGTATGCCTAGGCGTCGCACTTCCGAGGAAAACCGGTCCTCCGGCGTGTGAGTCTAGTAATTAGGCGAACTCTACCGCCTCGAGCTCTGGGTGGGGGAGTACTCAGATGTCGTGGATCGATGCCTACTTGAACCGCGCGATGGCGTATGACTCATAGCATGCCCTTTCTTGTGTGGCTCCAGTTAAGACATCGGGCCCAAACAAAGTCGACTCCACGGTAGGAGACAAATCGCTTCTGGAGACGTTGTGATGGTTGATTGAGGTTAGTTTCGGTTTCGCGCGACACGACCGTTCGGTCCTCACGGGTGTACTCCGCTTCGGATTTGTTTGTCCCCAGCTAGACCCTAGTCGAGTGAGGCCTGATCGCTGAGGGTCGTCAATCTTCTGTGGAGCAAAATGGGAGGAAATAAAAAAGAGCTGGATTGGAAATTAGCACTGAAAACTATTACAAATTACCAAAGCATGACTGGTGAGGCGGCACGACCGCCCCTTATGGCGGCGATGGTGGTGGTCGATTTGTGCCTTTGAGCAGCGAACCATTAACCGACGGGGATCGTGTGCTTTGTTGCTGCGGGTTCTCGTTGTCGATAGTGGCAGAGCGGTTCGCCTTTTTTTTATTTGGGATTTACCCTTTCGCGTGCTTGTGTGCGGTTATTTGTGGAGTCGCTGCGGTGGGAAGAAGCGACTTGGAGGGGTTTGACCAGACCAAACGAAATCGATGCCGTGCGATTGGGATGGATGGGAAATAATTTGCCCCGCCAGGCTTTAGGTCCCATTTCTCTGCACGATCGATACCGATCGAGTTCTGAACTGGAGAGTTAACGGAACCCAGCGGTTTGGGTTTGTGAATTTTGATTTAGGACTACCACTTGGGAACGTCACACAGTTTAACCGGGGTCTCCTGTTGCCCATTCCATTTGGGGTAGATTTTGCAAATTGAGCTTTCTATTTGATTTTCCTGAGTATCTGAACTGTTCACTAAGGTGATCAAGTTGCCAACACAAGAAAACTGTGAAGATCGATTATAGCTCCTCCAGGTGAAGTAATTTGCAGCAATCAATCATCAGACTGAAGACGGAAGCTGTTATCGAAATATGATAATGACGCATCCCAATTACTTTTGGAGGCCACTTTGGAAATTCTCGCTGCTTGCTTGTAGTTATTTTCCTTTGGAGAACATGAACCATCCCCATTTAATGAGCATAATTTGTCCACCGCTGATCGATCGATCAATCGGTTGTGCTCTGCAGGCTGCAGTAAGTGCGATCCGCGATCGTGCTGCAGCCAACACGCGCCTTTATCAGCACGCTTTGCGCGCCGTTCGGGAGATACACGCTGACCTTTAAAAGCCTACAATTTGACGCCCGAAAAATGCCGTGGACAGAACAACAGGCAACCATTATCACCACTTACAACCGGTTATTTTGGTAGTTTGCTTGGAGACCCGGTTGTGGCGGCTCTCAACCGTTCTACAACCTTTTCGCGATTGGATTGGGCAGACTTCGGAGCTTTGTTGGCTAGCTGTGTAAAACCTTAGATGAGCCTTGGATTGGGTTTTGGCGCAGGTAGAGTTTTTGGGTCGTCGGCAAATGGTCGCATGTTAACTCTTTTAGAACCGCCTCGTAGATGGCTACGGATTGTTGGAACAGCTGAAAGGATATCTGCCATCAGAGGTATTCACGTGGGTCTTTCTGTGCCGCTCGCATGCTTTCGAGGTTTTCAATCCTTCCGTGAAATTCGTTTGGACTACAAGTTTCGGCACCATTTTCGCAGGTAGCACCGCTAACACATACCCACACACGCACACCTCGTAAAGCCTGATTCCAATCTGAAAGGCTCAACCTCAAGCGCTGAGCGCTTTTAATGGTCGATCTTTAGTGGAAGGATTTGCGCACCGTTTTCCTTTTTTCTTTGGCTTGGTGTTATTCCTCCATTGGAAACTGGAAATCAGGATCGGCTACTTTGGCGTGTTGAGCGTTTTGACCATTTTGGCAAACTCTACCTGAAGCCCCGTCGGTCGTCAAAGTTGACCCTTCGCGTACGTTGGTGGTCTCCCGCTCAAACACACACACGTACGCACACTCGGGTCCTTTGTCGTTAAAAGATCGAATTTCGTTGTGCATCGAAGGGTTCCCGCGCCGACCGGGATAATATATGTGCTTCCTTTCGTTCGTTTCGGTCGCTTTATTATCGCATGTTTTTATGAATCCTCAATCACGCAGTGGCAGTATTCGATGGATTTAAGTTGATTTGTTGGACACAGAGCGAGTCGAGCTAGTGAAGGCACGTCCGTCCTACATTGTCCAGAAAGGCCCCCGGGTGGAGGTTGTTTGCATTTTCGGGTAGCGGGTTCGTCTGACCGTCAGGAGTAGCCGACTTAAGCCCGCCACCATCATCCAGGAATCGGTTGGGAGGCAACGCAAAAGAAAGGTGCATGAAGCGAACGCTGCCCGCAACGCTCGTAAATGTCAAAAACTGATAAGTAAACGTATGATAAATGGCAAACTTCCTGCCGAAACGGTTTTAACGGCCGTTCCAGCGAGCGGCTTTGCCAAAGATTGGAGCAAATGCGCGAACCACACACAGATACCAATTTTGCGGAGCCTTTAACTGCTGCTGCCCGGCATTTGTACATTTGCTGATTTTCAAGCTTCTTTTCCTCATTGTGAAGGGTTTTATGTATTTCGCCTTAATTTTTTTCTTTTTATTTTCGTTTCAAAAATTTTCCGCTCCTTCCGGAGTTCGTTATCTGGAAGCGTGAGGCTGTGGTTATGTTTTTAAAATAATTTCCTGGTTTTCTTGCTTTCTTGATGGTTTACCCTACTTTTTAGGCTTACGCTGACTAAGTTTTTTACGTAGTGCTGTTTCAAGTGGTTATCCACTTTGACCGTGTGTTGGTAATGATTGTTCTGTGCTTCATGTCGATTTACATAACTCAATTAAAATCTGTCTTTAAATCTGTCTGAAGTTTCTTACAAGTTCCTTTTAAAATCGAACAATCTTTTGGCGGAAATCGATCGTTAAACATCGCCCAGTATTTCCCAAACCGTTAAAAAAAAACTCCATCATTTAGCGAACCGTTTAACAGCTATTATACTTTGTTTTTAAAAACCCATTTCCCAACACCGCGCGTGGTGTTCGATAATTATCGATTATTATTATTGATTACAATCACCAGCGTCCACGGACGGGTGCCGGAACCGGTTTTGCGTGATTTATCTGCGTGCACGGTGGGAGCATCTAGGAAAATGTGGTGCGACCAACTCGGATCTCAGCTTCCGAAGGGAATGTGGGTGTCTTTAATAGCAAGACGTCACTACTGAGAGATGGATGCAGGTTGTACAAAAATTTTAAAGTTTATCAAACAAGCAGCACCTTCCCGTTGATCAGGTCCTTCTCTTTCCGGTCTCTTCGATTAATTGATGTTTTCCCACATAAATGTAAACGTTGGAAATTGTTCGTAAAACTCGAAAACACCTTTGATGTTTGCTTACATCTTGGCACAGAGTGGGGGTTTTCTTTGAAGTACAAATATGTACAAATAATATTAATTTCCGATGATATTCTTGGAATGTCGTATGGATAAAGGCCTGAACGCCACGTGTGTTAAATCATGAAGAACCTATACATCTCCATGGATTGTTAGTGTACAAACGTGTACATAATCCTTCCATTTCAATTCCAGTTACCACCTAAGGATTTACGTTGTTCCCTGTTCCAATCTCGCCTGTTATCGGGTTGAACCGCCGGGAAGCCGTGTTAGATGAATGCCAACACTCTCTCTCTAACACACCAAGCTAGCCTTTTCCTCGAGCGTGATTCTCAGCGAGTGAGATTTCATAATAACATCATGCCCGTCCCCCCACAACTCCGCGGTCCGGCACGACACACGGTTTTGATTGACACTATCATCGACATCGGTTGTGCGAGGTTCGGTGGCGAAGGAGAGAGAAGGGGGTTGGGAGGCTGCTGGTGGCGCATAAAAAGTGATTAACTCACCTTGTGTATGGTATTGACGCGTAAATGCACGATGACTGTACGATACGATCGCTTCCTTGTGTGTCCGCACGAGAAGATACGAGACTGGGCTGGAAATGAAACACGCGTAGCACCAACAGCGTGTGTGTGTGTGTGTGTGTGGGGGGGGGGGGGGTTTGGGTGCGTGTCGCCGCCAGCATAAAAGCACACACACACAACACTCGCGGACGAACGAACGCGGTCGATTCGCAAATACGAGATGAATTATCTCTCGAGGGCGCAAATTGCAAATGGCTGGACCTGGGGTGGTTGACGGTGGCGAAAGGGGGTTGTGGAAATCGGTGTCTGCGCCACTCCCGAACTGGGTGCGTCGCTGTAAAGGCCATCGGCGTGGCGAAAGAGCGTCGCAGCCGGACCAGCGTAGGAGTTAACGGTTTGACGCGAGGTCACCGCGTTATTCACTGCGATGCTGTGCGAGTTCATTTGAGCGTCGACCGGCGGACATTCGCCCCGGATGGCATGGATGAAGGATGAGAATATCAACTCGTTCTCAGCGAATGGAGTGACTACTTCACGGACTGATTGATACCCGATAGTCCCTGGGGTCGAGTGTGAAGTCCTCTTTGATTGGGTAATTCCTCGCACGTATCACAAACCCAGCATCTAGTAATGAAATATGGTTCATTATTTATCCGTTTAGGTTGGAGTCGAACAGGAAGCTGGAAAAATACTTCCCCAAGTGATAAACATCCTTGATGCAAAAGCCTCGTTACGGCCAGAAAGTATTATCGCCTCCCGCCCGCCTTATTGATGGTGGCGCAATGGTTATTAATGATGATTTTATTTACATGCTAATCTCGATGCTCGATGCTGATGAATCTCCCATCCATCGAACCAGCGTACGAATAGAAGCCACAGAAAAGCGACGGTAATTCACGAGCATAATTCATCGCAAAAGTGTATCATGTGTCGAACTTTGGGTTGAACTTGTTTGCTCCATCTTCGATTACTGGTTCAATGGAGCAACAGCCGGAAGAAGGAGGAAAAAGAAGGAGGCTTCTTTTGAAAAGCGCTTCTAAAAGGAGGCATCTTTAAAGAAGGGCCTCCGTAGTTGAAGGTTTCTCCGTTCGAGCTTGTCAACCTCCTCCTTACTGTGCGGATTTAACGCCAACGCTTTGTGTTTACTTTGGTTCCCTTTTTTCCCCTCTCCATCGTCGTGGTGTTGGTCTGTTGGAAACATAATAAATTGTTCTGTCGCTTTCCGAAGCCCGCAAATCCTACGACGCGTGGAAACACTCCGGTGCAACACCGGAAAACACTTGCGAAGCGCTTCAAACACTCGTTTCGGAAATGTCTCTACCGGAGCGAGAGTGCTACACGCCTGGGCCTGGGTTGCCCAGCATGCCACACGGCAGGTAAAACACGCGCAAACAGCAATCGAGAGAACCGCGTGTTGATTAGAGCCACACACACACACACTGATGGAATACATACGCAAGGGTTTTTCCTTACGGTCTTGCGAAGCACATGAGCCCCGCTTAGCGTTGGATGGAAAGTGGGAGGGGAGAGAAAAATATACCTCACGTTTTCCACTCACATGCGCCTGAACACTCGAACGAACGAATGAACGAACGAACGAACGAACCGGCCAACAACGAACGAGTCACCGAGTTTAATTTGATTAGACATGATTTGATTGGGAGTTTTAAGAATTCAATCATTTCCGCCGACGTGAAGCGGAATTCGCTCTCGAAGCCGGAACAACGGTTTGATAGGGAATTGATTGGACGTGTGTATATCTGTAGGTGTGCCTGTGTGTGCTCGAATGATACGTTTCAGCGGTTTTCCCTTCGGTGCGCAAAAACTCGTTAGCTTTCTGGAATGAAAATATCATTTTGCGAAGGCAGACCATTAACGTTTAGTAAATTGATTTCTTACCTTTGATTTTTTTTTGGAAATACGAAACATTTTGCAAAAAATATATTAAGCATAGCAAATGTTGATGAATGGAACAGATCACAAATCATATTTTGTGGAAAGGAAAAATCCTTTCTACGTGACTCACCGGTTGAATAAACTATCAGTTTTCTCCGAAACCGGTCAGAATGGTCAATTTTGTCTCTTCGCCGACTGATACGTTCTTTTTTCCCTGTTGTATGTTGAATAAAATTACCACCCTGTGTCCCTGTCACCATATGGTGAGTCAGTTTCGCAGTATGCGTCTGCCGGACTCTTCTCGGAAGATAAAAACGGTTCCGGCGCGGACTCACCAACGCACCAGGAGGAAAAAAAAAACGAAAACGAAAACAAACGGACGCCCGATAAAGGTTAGGTTTGAAAAAGTCCCACGCCCCGAAACCGAAACCAATAAAGTCGATAAGCCGAATCGAAATGTTTGAGACCAATCCGATCCGATCTCGATCTCGAAAGCTCCACAGGGGGTTGGGGTTTGGGGGACTTCTGCTGTTTTCTGCCTCGTTTCCTGCTCGCGATGTTTTTGCTCGCGCTTGTCAACGTTATCCTATCGCGGGGTCTGTCTAGACGACGAGAGACATAACGTGGACTCGTTTTGGATGCTGCGATAAGGTGCCCCCAAAAAACAAAGGGGTGACAACAGAACCGGAGCTAAGTTGTGTGATATTTACCACTATTGTGAAACAAATGTTTGTTAAATTAATGTAATTAAAATTTTAATTTTATTTTTTTCGTTTTAATGTGGAACAATTAATTTTAAATATTGGATTGGGTAAAGATTTTAGACGTGATAACCTACTTTTTGCACTGGGGCAAATAATTGGTACAGTATGATGTATTTCTCTTGTGTTTTTGCCACAAGGAAAACGAGTCGAAAGTCTTGTTTCCTTTTTGTTTACGAGTGCCTCCCCCCCCTTCCCAGGGTCGTACATCATCCAACCCCCTTGCAAGCCTGGCGCAATATCTCGCGCATCAGTGTGTTTTGCTTCACAGAACTCTCATTCACCGCGCGAACCCTCGGGGTTCATTGATTGTGTGTTGCGGGGAGGCGTGACACACACCCCCCTCCAACGCCGGGTGGAAAAGGAAGTCCGCGACGGACAACAAAACCGTCTCGACCGGATGCACTCGGGCTGCTACCACCACCGCCCCACGGGGTGGAAGGACGGGGTGGGGGTTGTTATCCGCTTTTCCTCCGACCAGTTCCGACGCTCGTTTCGACCCTCATAGTTTTTGTCCACCCCGTTTGCTGGCTGGAGTCGCCACTACTACTAACATACAAAAACCGGCGTTGGAGCAACGCAGAAGGATGATAAAAATCGCCCGGCGAAACCTTTGGGAAGGAGGTGGGGGGGGGGGGGTGGGTAGAAAATGTTGTGATTTTTTTCTTTGTTACCAAAAGTCAGAGGGAGCGAATTGAAAACGAGAAAAAGAGAGAGAGAGAGAGAAAAATGGCAGGCAGAATTTGTGGGGTTCGTCGCCATACCGCTCGTTGCTGTCTTTCGATTCTGCGCTTTGACCGCGCGTTTCGGTTTCGTTTTCGGTACGCGGTCCGGTCTTTGTCTTTGGGCTGGGCGGTGTTATGCTTTGCTACCCCTTTTGCATCACACGAATCAGACTCATTCTTTCGCTCATTTTACTCGCTCCCCGCTTTTTTCCTCCACAGATTGCCTTTCCTTTTTTTTACAATGTTAAAGTTTGTATCGTTATGTGCTGAAAGTTTGCGTCCGGAGTTTACATTTTTTCATTGTCGTTCCGTTCCGTTTTTAAACCGCGATTGCTTTATAATCGCTGTCTGCGATGGTGTTGGCCACATCTTTTGTTGGGGATTTCGTTTCGGTTTTTTTTTGGGCAAAGAAAAGAGCTGCCCCTGGCCATCCCGAAATACGAACGAACACTCACACCAAACCCCATTCACAAGTCCGAGTCGCGCCAGCTGTTTGCGTCACTCGGTTTTTCCACCAAACCTCCATCGGAATCGATAGATAAGATTGTTTTTGTTTCTCCTTCGCCACATGGTTCGCATGATTTTTTAGATACTCTTTGGCTCTTTTCTTACCCCCAAAAAGTTTTCTTGTCGCTCGTGTTCCAAAGGCAGCATCTTGGTGTGGTGGTGAATTGCGCTCCGTCTGGCGCAATGTGATGAGGAAAAGCGTGTACCATGTGTCGCTGCAACTGAACGAAAAGTGCCCTCCCCGTGCCTTCTGCCCGTCGCAATGGCTTGGGATTTTCTTCATCAATCTTCTGCCGTTGATCGGACCGGCTGGCCCTGGCTGGACAACTGTGTTCGTTGATGCGTATTGTTTGCTTGTCGACAGCTTTTTTCCTCCCGCTGCCATTTTTCTTTCCTTCCCCTACGCCAGGGTTGGTGGCTTCCACTGGTGGGAAGTAGATTTTTGTTACAGATTTTTTGACAAATTATGTTGCCCCTTTCCTCTTTTCCGATGGGCGATGACGTTTCCGGCAAGTCGGAATCGGAAAATGTAGTAGAATTTCGATAGTCAGAAGATTTTATCACGTACAGTTCGGGAAAAACTTTCCCATGTAATCGGTGTTTTCAGCTCCTACTGTTCCAACAATGTGATTGGAAATGTTCAATAATTTCATTGGATCTAATTTTGTTCGTTTGTCCGAAAAACATTTAGGATAACAATGTTGCTCTTTCACCCTGAAAAAAGACACATTTTTTTCCTTCTTGATCTCCGTTCACTTTTGGATAAACTCTTGGCGTCCCGTTGTACATCGTTTTGTCTTTCCAAACATTGTGCCAACCGATAATTTAACCAAAAACTTCTGTAATGACCTTCCGACGTCGTTTTAAACTGAACGTCTGAAACGTAACGCTGGCACGAGACCTTCGTCTCGATGGACGCGAGATAGTGTGTCGGCCAGCGTGACGCAAAATGGGACCACTCTTCTGCCAAAAAGCTTGTTTTTTTTTTACTTTGGTACTTCCGGCGTTGTTGCCACGACAGGCGCGATGATTAGTCCGTGGGATTTTTTGGCCTTTTGTTTTCGGAACACCACTTCGGTGGCGATTGGATGATACGGTTACCAACGTTCGTTGTTTGCCGGGTTTGTTTGTGTTGCGGTTGAAGATTTGTTTTTTTTCCCTAAAAAAATGTGGTAATTTGTTCGTTTCTGACAGACTTATTGTTCGTTTGAATGGTCGAGTTTTACATCTTCCTGTTATTATGAAGATTATCTTTTTTGACCTGGTTATCTTGTTCCATCGAATTTTTATTATATTTCTCGCATTGGTATTTTATTGTTAGTTTGAATCATGAAAAATGCAGTTTAGAGGCTTCAATTAAATTTACAGCTAAACTTCTCGAATTACACCAAAACCACCGGTGGACATCATCGTAATGCGGTCGCCGTCAACATACTGCACCGAAAGGCACAACGGTAAAACACTCAAACAAACACGAGCACAACATCGGTTCGTCTTGTAACCGTTCATGTTTTCTGCAGTGCGAAAACCGAGGAGGACACGGCCAAACATCCCGGGGTTCCATGTTCCATTTTCCTGCTACGCAGGCTTCGGGGGCAGAACTAGAAAATGGATTCGAATGCAGCCGAAACACGAAGGCCCCTTACCGTCCCGTCTAGTTATCCGGTGGATCATAAAAAAGTGTCGTTGTAATTCTTCTCCCGGATCCGCCCGCCAGCTTTCCTCAGGCATCCGCGAGGCAGCGAATCGAATGTTATAAAAACCGAGCATGTTGTAAACTGGCCAAAGGGAAGCACATGTACATACTTTCGTTTGGAGATAATGAAAGGGAGGAGGAACGTTACGAGGGGTGTTATTTCACAACGGTAGTAAAGAAAAGTTTAGTTCGAGTTTGAAGACATGTTCAACTTTATTTGCCCTGAAGTAGGTTGGTCCGTTTTGTGCTTCTACTTTTTTGCGCTTTCTTTTTTAAGAGAATTCTTGAAAATGATAGCCGTTTTCTAATGTTTTATGTTTTTAATGCACATTGCAAAAACTACCTCAATTCCCCGAGGATCATTTTTCTCCGTTTAACGATCGTAAAGCATTTGAAACCCTTTGACATTTTAAACTTTCCTCCCACGAACAATGAGCGCGAACCCCGAGCACGATTCGATTTGATTGAGTTTTTCTCGTCCTCTCAAGATCGCTTGCAAAATGGAAACAACGTCTAAACCATTTGCGAAAAGCGGGGGGAAAAAGATAACTCTTCCTCGGGTTGCACTTTAGCGCAGTGAAAGTCTTTTTCCGAGCTCGTGCAAACTTGTGTCGCATGCTTTACTTGTCCACTCTCGAGGGTCCGAACCCCCTTTCGATTGGGACGTACAATCTGAACGCCGATAAAAAGCGCAAGCAAGAAACATTAACCCACGCTGACGTGCGCGGAAGAATGCACGACGGTGCAATTGTGTTGCGGTCACTATTTTTTCCTTTCCTCGCTGCCTCGGGATCGATTGGTCGCCAATTCGTGACCATTTATAAATGGTCTATCTTCGGGGAGAAGTTATGATTGGAACTTGTCAGCTTCGGACGGGAGGAAAATGATCGATCGGTAGCAATTATCGGTGAAGGATGACGATGGCTTGTCAACGTTCCTTTATTTCCTGGTGGACCCCAATCCGATGCCGTTTTCCACTGATGTGGAACAAAATAACCGCACTGAGCAATTGAAATGGATTGCTTGTTACATAAACAATTGCGACGGTGAAGGGAAATGGTGTTAATACTTTTAATTTATACCAAATGGGTTAATATGCTTGGTGACAATTTGTCTTTAAATCGAATCTTATTTTAATTCTTTTCTTATAATTTTTTAATCACAAAACTCTTTGCAATTGTTAATCTAAATGATCGTTTAATCGTAACATTTGTTTCTTGCCGTTCACACGATTTCGTTTAGGCAAAAGGGTGCAAGAAAATGGCTTTGTTTTCCTTCTGCTGAAACCGGAGCCATACTTGCCCTACGTTTAGTTTTCACGTTTCATGCCATCAAGTGTTTTGTTTCCTCCACTCCAAAGGTCGTGGATGGAAAACCTTAACATAGTGTACTTCTAACTCAGCACCATCCCCCCCCGAACACCACTGGAGTTTCCCGGAGCTGCACTATGTTACGGTTAATTTTCTCCCGACGGCGGGGGGTTGCAAGAAACTGCGACGGTTTGTATGAACGTAACGACATGTTTCGTTCGGGTCAGGGAAATCGCGGAAATAGTTGGCGGCAGCCGGTGCATACCTTGGTCGGTTGGGTACAGAGAAATGCACTTAGCGGGTGCAATTAATCCGGCGGATCGATCCGCTTCGATTGCGTCGCCGAGTCCATTGTGTTGACGTTGGTGGTGCATTTTATGCGACATGCCGCGCGAGGTTCTCGTCGATTAGCAAGTAGAAGAAAACGTACTCGAGTTCCACTTTATCGTGGGAGCGAAGGAAAACAGAATCGAATACGGTGCATTACCCGGATGCTGGCGTACGTAAAGCCTTCCTCAAGGATGGGGGTAAAAGCTTACAACAGCAACAGGAAATTATCTCCTCGCCGTGATCTTTAATGTTGGGATATACGTAAAGTTTGCATCTTTATTTGGTGCTCTCATCAGTTTTAAAAGTTGCGGGTAAATATAATCAGTATTTTATTGATGGTTATGGCATTGATATTTTTATGCCCGACAAACGCACTCGAATGGATGCACATTACTTACCCATCGGGGAATCAGAGCTAGTAACGGCAGAAACAGACGTCTTATCTGCAACTTTCTGGTTCATTGCTTAAGGGAAATGATTGTTAAAAGCAGTGTTTCGTAATAATCATTACCAGCATTATCCGGTTTCCATCTGCAGCCCTTACTAAAATACATTTATATCTCCATACACAGTGCGTTCTGGTTGAAACGTGTTTTGAAGATTTTAAAACGGCCTTCCTTCCTTCACTCTGTTCGGTGGGGTTTTTTTTCCTCTTGCCGTTTGCGACATTCAATTTTCCGCCGGATGAAGCTCGAAATCGAGCCTTGAGAAACATCCGGTCCGAAGGGTAGGTGTGGGGTAAGCTTAACGGACACTTTTGGAAGAGTGGCGAGCGAAAAAAGAGAAGATTTTTCAGCCCGAACTAAACCCGGCGTATACATTTGCGTATCGGCCCGCCACAAGCGATTATCATCGGGTGCCGATGGAGCGGAAATTGATTTTTAACCACATCGGCATCCATCTTGGTGGTGGTGAGGGAGGAGTGAAGGGGGGAGGTGTTTCGATTGGTGGTTTATGGGGTTGGGTTTTGCATTTTTTTCGGTCACCCGCCTGATCCTTATCGGAGTGTCGTGCCTGTCGCGCGCTGTTCGTACACATGGATAAAGTGAAGTAAAATATTTTTCATTCACCCCCTCGTGAACCGTCCTAACCAAAATGGCGTACACCCCTTTTACTCCGGCGAGCATCCTTTCCCCTCTATCACGCTAGCATATTTTTGCTGTCCGACCGTCGACGGCTTATCTCGCGAAAAAGCGCGACTATATCGCAATGTGGCGGAATAATAAAGTCAACTTTATTAGTTTGCTCTTTGTGGGCTCGCGAGCATTTGCATCAAGTACGGGATCGGGGGCTGTGTGTATATATTTATTTTACTTTTTATCCTTCCTGCTGGTGGGCCAGATAAATAATGTACCATGGCTTGGCTAGGGCTTAGGGGGGCAATATGGCCATCGGGCGGATAGATCGTGTTACCAGCTCGTAAAATGCAACGTCTAACGCCGTTTACCTTTATCCGGTGGAATTCAAACGAGGTGATGGTGTTTGGGAGTTAGTTAGAGTGTATTGTTTATTACGATTTCTCCCAATTTAGGTTATTTTTATCAACTTTTATTTCGTTCTTAATTAAAAACACAAATGATTCATTTTTAAAATTCATTCCTAATGTTAATTTCGCAATAAATTAATCTGTTTTCCACTGAACTAAAGCCTCGCCGTCAATCTCGCTGCTCCTAACAATCAATCTTTTTTGGTTCAATGTCAGCTGCTCAACCTTCCTTCTCTTGGATTCTATTTTTAGGCTCGGTAATTTTTCTTTCGATTCTGCACGTGTGCAATCACGCACTCGGCAAAGGTCGGGTCGGAACGCGAATTTCCTTACGAAATCACCACCACGTAAACCCCCCCCCCCCCCCCCCCCCCCCCCCCCCTTCGTGTGAAGCAATCGATCGCAATCGAAAAATCTCCTCGTCCGCGTGGAGGATAATCGAACGGTACGTTTGACGAAATCCGTAACCAATCTCTCCGCGGCGCAATTTTTGCCCTGCCACGAGGGAGAGTGAGTGAGAGAGACGCGGTAATGACTTTTGATGATGATGATGAAGATAGAGCGATGGGTGGGTTGGGGTTTTGATGGGTTCGATTTTCGGTGATCTTCAGCGGACTAATGATAATGATAATAGGCGCGATGACGCTGGCGAAATGTGGAAGCCGTCGAGAAGAGTCGGCGAGAAGAGAGGGTTTGGCCAAAAGGCACGAGGAGAATGCAACCGAAATGTGCGCGGGGTCGAAATTAATCATCGAAATTATTCATTTCATCTTGGGTGCAGTTTCCCACCCTCCTCCTCTTCTCCACTCTCTCTCCACCTCTCCGACTCTCCACCCTCCGCCGAGCCTCGAATTTGTTCGCGGCTCGTGTCCTTGAACTGAATTGTGTAGGCCAGACCGCTGTGGGCCTCTATCAAATGAAATCGTCTCATTATTTTCTGTATCGTTCAGTGGGTCGACAGTGGGTTTTTTTTCCCCTGGCCGCTTGTTTATCTTGCTTGTACACCCCTTCGCTTTGCCAGGTCGCCTCGTCTCGAATCGTTTGAAGCGCTTGTGAATGTGTACCGATAACCTTCAGGCAATCTGCTCTTACACACACTGTATGCAAAGCTATCTTAATCCAGTTTGGCGCACTCAAATGCGAGATACTTTTGCGCTGTTCATTTCCATCGCATTCAATTGCGGAGTTGGTTGGAGTTGTGCAGGCTCGAGATTTTTCGTTGCGTCATAAATTTTCGGATGATTGTTTGGATCCATTCAACTGCATCGTGGAGATCTGTACTGAACCACTTCACCCAGTTCGTTGTGTTAGGTAATGCTATGAGTTAAAGTTACTGCGGTTATTATGTTGCTTTAATTGATGGAGTATGTATAAACTTTTTTATCTACCTTTACTCGCATATGATCCCCATTTGCAAAATCATCATATTACAAAATCAAAAACACAAAATCTATGATTGGTTGATCACAACTTTTGTTCTATAACATAAACATTTCGTTGAGAACGACATTTTATATTAAAAACATGTTTTTGATTATAAAATGGTGAAAATACACCATACGGGACACGACATGCTGGTACTTTCAAAGGCGAAAGCAAAAGTACTCGCATAACCGTCACTATCCTTTGTTTACCTTGCACGTCAAATCATAGATGTTCGGGTTTTCATTCCATACGGATGTTTGCCCTTTAACATTGTCTAATTCGTTAAAAACACTTAAATTACAACCATTTGTTGATTTTTTAAATTACTTTACGTTACAAAATTGTTCAAGTTTCAATAACTATGACTTTTGGTGAATATAAGCAAAGAAATCATACATGGGACTGTTATGCGGGTACTTTCAATTTTTTCACATTTGCATGCACTTTATGGCCACTTTGAGATATTTTTATGAAAATATATTGAAAATGAACATTAGTCATAGGGCTAACTCAAAAGCAATGAAAAGTCAAATGGGACTGATATGCGAGTACGGCCAGTTCTGTACTCAAAAGAAATAAATATACATATCCGTTTGATGCTATTAGAAAGATGAGCTTAAATAAGATGATAAATGATGTTCACTAGCGTCTTGTTCGATGATTAAAGGAACTTTCTTTAATTTTTTTCTGTAAAAAAATTGCAAAAAGCCGCCACAAGCCACCTATTGTGCTATTGTTAGGTTATATCAGAAAGGCAAACTGAGACTCACCATATGAGACGCAAAAAATAAATAAAAACGAGACGTCGGTAAACGAACGCAGTGAGAGTACGCGATTCGATTTGGTCCGAAATTGGGCGATTAGTTAGATTAGGCAATTTTTTCTACTCTTTCCGACCATCCCCTCCTCCCTCTTCCCCCCGTACCATTCCACCTTTCCAAAGTGTTTGGGATGACCGATTTGATATGGTTCCGTTTTTTTTCCTACGGTAAAATGCTTTTACTTTTTCTTCGCCCGCTTTATGTTACTTCCCCCTCCGGATGCCTCTCGAGATCGTTAGTTGGGTGCGCGCGCGCGCGAGAAAAGGTAATCGCTTTCGGTTAGCGCTCGCGTCGATGGTTTTCTTCCGGGAGGCGATATTTTTCGCACGTCTAGGAGGCCTCACTCGGCTCCAGCCTCCCCGCAAACGGTAGCTGCCGGCCTCGTCAACAGCCGAACTCTCGAAATGGTTTTGCTGAGAAAATTCTATCGTCACTTTTATTTAACTCCTCCACGGGGTCTGTACGGCCATAAGGAAAAACGGTTGCAGAAGTGAGCAAAAAGGGACAGGAGGAGACACGGGTGGGTTCGCGGGCAGAAAGTGATTATATTGATTATCGGCTAATAGGGAAAAATGTGCACATTAGAAAGGTCCCGGGAATGGCCGTTGGTTGGATATTGAATAAACCTCGTTGTTTTCTTTCTCTCCTTCTCGCGCTATCACCTCACTCGGCGATATATTTTCTCCTGCATCCGATCTTGGACGTTGGCACCTATTGCCCTCCGGAGAGATTCGCGCGGGAGTTGATTGTTATGATCGTCGTCATCCGATTGATTACAGCACGTAGTTTGCGGCAGTTCCGGTTTTATTTGGTGTTGGGCAGCTACCGGTTCGCGTTGTTTCCGAGATGGCCTTAGGGGATTGCTTCTTGCTTTCTTTTATGGTAGAATAAAATAAAATAGCAAGGATTAATTTCGTCATCTTCTTAACTCGCTTAAATCCAATTGAATCGGTATCGAAAACGATGTTTCTTGCATTTGTTATCGTTTTCCTTAGTTTTATGCTTTTCTTTTTTTATGTTTGACATGTTTTCTTAGATATTACGCGATAACGAGTTGCGTTTAAGTTTTTTCTTCGTTTTTTCGAAAGTATGTAATTTTGATTTCCCTACTTGTGCGTTTGGGTGTGTGTGTTTGCTGTCCCAAACAATTACATCTCTTCGTCCCTGGTTTGGGGACCATGTATTATTTGCCTTTTTCCCGAGCATTCACCCGAATTCGTCGTTAGTGTGGCGTAGATAATTGCTCGTACCCTCGTACACCCTCTCCCCCCACCCCCTTTATGTGCGTAATCGCGTTTTAGGGCCCCCGTTCAATGCCCCCCCCCCTGCCACCGCACACAATCATCATCAGCATCTCCAGCGGTGAAACCGCACAAGACATTTTAGGTGGCTTTTTGGTCGGTCGGTTTTCGTCTTCCGAGGTTGAAGAATGGGCCGCGCGAGGTTGCGGTGGTGCCTCTTTACTGTCGTGTGAGTGTAGATGGATTTTTTCTTTGGTGGTTAGTGGACATAAGTTGTTTTTTTTTCGTTCATTTTCGTGTGTAATGCTCGCTCGCTTGCTTGTTGCAGCAAAGTGGCACACGAAGGGAGTTTGTGCGCGAACGGGCAAGAAATAACCGTCCCGTCTACGTGCGGTTGGCCTTAATGATAATCGCACTCACGTTGATAATCTGGATAATGGTTCATTGCGCTGCAGCTTAATTTCGTTTCGCGCGGGTCTTGGTGCTTATTTCCCTGCCCCCCTCCCGCGCGTGTGTGAGGCTGGTGTTTCTTTTCCTTTCTTGCTCACGAAATCTTCAACGATTTTGGTTATTTTTGGGGTGTTGGAAACGAAAATATGTTGCTCCATTCGGTGGTGAACATTGATGAAATAGATAGAGGCAAAGAGGGACGAAAAAAAATACATTGCGTATGATATCGACATTATACAGGTCGGTGGTTGAAAGTTTGTTGCCAAATCTGAATTCGGTGGAACACATTCGATTATTTCTAATGCATACTTCATCCTCTTGGGTTGATCCAACTGTTGTAAGGATTAAATTACCAACTCATTTCGGATGTTTTGGTCTTGATTACGGAGTTGAAAAACTTTAACCACATTTTATCGCTATAGAAAGCTTTCGATTGAAACACTCTCCAGCGATCTACATTCCGCACAGTTCGTTCGATTGTTCGATGGAGTTATATTTGGGTCGCCCGAAGTGTCGGCGTTCTCCGTTTTGGCCACAAGACTCAGCGAGCGCTCCATCTCCAGTAAGTATATTTTGATTTGTTCGAGTGCCATTAGTCAGATTTATTGTGATCGGCCGCCAAGAGGTCGAATTCGAATCGGACTGCGCGGTATGCCTACCCCGCTTGCCCGGAGCAACCTTCGAACTCGCAGTGAAACTTATGACGCGGCCGCACATTACTTCCACGTGGCGCGACGATGGCTGCTTGTTGCTGCCGGTTTCCATTCTGCCAACCGAAAACTGCCGACCATTTGGCCATAACTTTGGCCATAAGTGGGTGAATCGGAGGAGGAGGAGGGAACCGTTTGAGGTTGAGGCTGGGTTACAGTTCGATCGAGGACGAGATTTGTGATTACGATTATTTATGGGTGAAGTTCGGGGTATTTCGGGAGGGGCGATTGATGGTGGCAGCCAACCCTCCCCCTTTTCGGGTGAAGGGGGTGCCTAATGCTATCAGATGAGGGGGGTTATCTTATGGTCGTTGCGTATGAGTTTTTTTTTCTACTCTTTATCTACTTGGGCCTCCATCTCCTTAGGCGATCGTTAAGGACAGCTGACTCGAATGCGGAGTGGACGCAATGGCGTTCGAAAGTGGGTGCTCCAGGAAGGCCCCGAAAAAGCCCCCCGAGCGGGTGGCAACAGCATCATGAATAATGTGGTCCAATATGTGCCCAACATGGTTAAAGGGGCCTTTTGGGGTGTGCTTTTAATTTAGAGCTTTTTCTGTTCGACTTTCGGCGCGCAGATATATTGCGTAAATAATAACCTTGAATATTCAAAGTAAAATTCACACACAATTTTGTTAGATAAAATATCAATTTCTCAGTCACTCCCGAAGCGGATATGGAGCGCAAAAACCGCATGCGAGACAGAACGATCCTACGATCGTGGCCAGATAAAACGATTGCCCCCCCGATGAATCGCTTCATTAGAGTCGGCCTAGAACACCGACCTGATAGTAATCTTGATGCGCGATGGGCAATTTCGAAATTGCTTGTTGTACCTCCTGCGGGGGGAGGGAGGGAGGGAAGAAAAGAACAAGACGAAGGAAACAAAAAACGCAATCATCATCCGGCTGCGAGTCAAGGTTGATAGTGTGGAGTTCGCGGGTTCCCGTATCATCGCGCCGATGCTAGAGGATGTCTTAAATTTTTATCTATTCCGGCCGCAGGAAGAGACGAAAACAAAAAAAAAACCTAACGAAAACCTAGGGGTGGGCATGATGTGAATGCATGAAAACAGTTCTCACGACTTTTTCGGTCCGGGACCGTCCGTTTGCGTTGCTACCTCGACGGATCCTCTTCCCATCGACTCTGTCTCTGTCGGAGGAAATCGTCTTCGTCGCCTTCTTTTCGTGAGTCATGGGGGCCGCAGCACTACAAAGTCAAAGCAACAGCAGCAGCAGCAATACTGGCCATAATTTGAAGCCACAAGAGACCAACAACGCGCGACCACTATCACAGACCCACGGCCTGATAGGGGAAACATTAAAGTGGAGTGGAGTTTTTCGCTGCTGTATCTTTTCATTTATCTTTCGCTTGAAGAACTGTTTTATTTTCGTTCGAACTTTACGGGCGCACTTTCATGGAAGGGAGGTGGAACGGGGAGCCTGTCTTAAAATCATGACTGAATGTTAAACAGTGCTCACCAACCACCACCACCACCACCACGCATACATTGAGTCACTCTGTCGAAGACGTCTGGCGGCGGGACTGTGAGACTCGCGAGTTAAGCAAAAATTAAGCAAGAAACCCAACTCCACGCTGTGCGAGCGAGTGTGATGGAAGTGATATAATGCTACTGATAGTCCGGCCGCCTGCCAGACGGGGTGGACAACGGTTTTGGGAGTTGTTTTGAGCGAGTTGGCTCGCAGACAAGACTCGCTGACGTCACTCGGCGCGAACGCCGGTGTTCTAGAAAAGGCAAACTCCCGAAAACTTCCTCCGCAGCGAGAGGCGGAGGAGGAGTGCAGGGTGAGCGGCAGCAGAAGGCCACACGATTGCACGATGTTGTAGCAAAATAGGTTCGCCTCGCAAGAAAAGGAACTCCCTCCCTCCCTGCTCGGTGTGCGAGGAACAACGCCTCTCTTACCTTGAACCCTTGCGTGGCCTCCGCCGATATATGCGCGATATACGCGGATCTGTGCCGGAGCTCGGTTTCATCGTGATTAACGTGATTAAATTCTGCGTCAGCTCTCCCCCGCCCCTACCCTATTTCCCACCGTTCCGGACGTTTGCTGGACGGGATTAAGCTTAAAATGTAATCGCTCGCCATTCGGAGCCCGCCGCGTGGTCTGAAGTTGAAGTATCACGAACGGTATCACATCTGCCCCAAGGGAGGCAGCCTTTTTATTGGTATTGGTGGCAAGAGGGGTGTCCTGTTTTATTTTCAACCCCCCAAAAACCCCCGGCACGAATCGAGAGTTGGGAACGTCAATTTTGTGTTTCACCTTTTTGTGTGTAACCCGATAAAATATTCTCCTCGCGTCGAATCACTGATCCGAAGTTCGAAAGGTTTGACGCGAGGGCGTATTAAATGTGCAATTGAATTCCGCCTACACTCACTGGCCCCGGCCAGTTTTATATCTCGGTTTAATTTGATCCAATTTGGTATCAATTGGTGGTATTTAGAAGTTAAAGAAAATCCGTTTCGTGGAATTTTATGCTACTGTTCGACCTTTCCTGTTTTATTATCATGTGTTTTACTTATTTCTTCTGTTGAGCATGGTTTTGTAAAATTTTAAACCATGTTAAATGTTTTATAAAGTATTTTTCTTTAACTTTCATACCAGTTGTTTTCTATCCCTTCATTTTTAATTTTTTTAAGAGTTATTAAAGATTTAGTTTGCTTAGTGTTGGCCGTTTTCTTGCGGTAATGGCTTGGAAAAAAGGAGTCACGCTTGAATGCCCTTCAAATAATCAATTTTGATAATGCTTCGTCGGATTTGTGGAAATCCCCCCCCCCCCCCCCCCCTCCCTCCACCCCACCTGACCGAAACAGCCTCCATCGGAACCCATTATCATCACCTGCCTGGTCGGGGCAAGGTTTATTTTTAATTTTGTTGGGCTCGGTTTAGGATCTAGACTTTAATCATTTGACCATTACCAATAGCGTCCGCCAGCGCGTTCGGCTCAAATCCGGTAGTGAGAACACAGACCCGCAAACGGAGTAAACGTCTTAAAATCATCCTGCGATGCCGATGCACGGGCCGGAATCGAAGGGGAGAAAAAAAATCATCAACATTAAATTACTTATCATTAACGGATCGGGAAGCGGATCGTAATCGGGGTTTAGATTGTGTGATTCCCTACTGCCTACTTCAGCGTTCCCGATGTTTGATGGTGTGCTTTTTTTTCGGGCAGGGGTATAGAAAAGGTTTTCAAGCCCGTGACGATGATGATGAAGATTGAGATGATGATGCATTGGTTTTTGGTGTGCCCGCGCGGTATCGCGCGGGAGATACCGGGGACCTCGGGTTTGATAAGTTTGCTTCATCAACACAACGCTCCCATAGGTCTGTGCGGGAAGGTAAAGGTCCCATTCCTCTCAGGTTAATGTGAGGAACGACGGGAAGATACTAAAAAAGTCAAACAATCGGAGGATAAAGCTGGCGAGAAGCGAAGCGAAGCACCGGCTTCGGAAAAGGTATTCAATCGAATTCGTCATAATCAACTCACGCACGCAAGAGTAAAGAGCACCACCAATACTGGGAAAGTTCGTTTGATGAAGTCTTGGGGATTACTTCATGGACCTGGACACTTTTATGACAAAACAACCTTCCCGAGTTCGAACGATTGTACACATTTTATGTCCTCTTGCAGCGCTCCTATTCTCAATGGAAATCAAAGAATGGATTTGATTTCTTCCTTCACTCACTCGCTCGCTCCGATAAAGACTAATACGACGTTCTTCATCTGGTAGTCTTTTCCCTTCCCGGCATCATCCAATAATCTCCTACTGCATCAGCCAACTCCTTGCTGCTGCTTACGAAAAACCGTCCCAAAAAGTTTTACATTACACACGAGGAATCCATCAGAGGATCGGAGTTGATTTTGTTCTCCTTCACCGGACGGTTTTGATGTTCATAAAAAAAGGAAGGCTAAATAAGAAAAAAGCTGTCTGCGCTGGTATGATTAATGTTTCTTTAGGTCGTGGTACTCCCGGGTTGACATGTTTGTGGTGCATTGGTGCCTTTGGTTTTGGGTGTGTTGGTGATGGGTTGGTGAGCTCGTGTATCCGGTTGAAGTTTATCGGTTTTCTGTTTATGTTCTATTTTTAGCCTTTCGGAGCTTGATTTGTGCTGTTTTTTTTACTGAACGAAAGTTATCGCTTGTCGTCTACATCAAGAACACGAGAAGATAATAGGGAACTTATGTTTTTCTATATACAAAAAAGTTTTTCCTATGTTTATGACCTTCGTGAAACATTATCGCGCGGGAGATACCGGGGACCTCGGGTTTGATAAGTTTGCTTCATCAACACAACGCTCCCATAGGTCTGTGCGGGAAGGTAAAGGTCCCATTCCTCTCAGGTTAATGTGAGGAACGACGGGAAGATACTAAAAAAGTCAAACAATCGGAGGATAAAGCATACATTGAGTCACTCTGTCGAAGACGTCTGGCGGCGGGACTGTGAGACTCGCGAGTTAAGCAAAAATTAAGCAAGAAACCCAACTCCACGCTGTGCGAGCGAGTGTGATGGAAGTGATATAATGCTACTGATAGTCCGGCCGCCTGCCAGACGGGGTGGACAACGGTTTTGGGAGTTGTTTTGAGCGAGTTGGCTCGCAGACAAGACTCGCTGACGTCACTCGGCGCGAACGCCGGTGTTCTAGAAAAGGCAAACTCCCGAAAACTTCCTCCGCAGCGAGAGGCGGAGGAGGAGTGCAGGGTGAGCGGCAGCAGAAGGCCACACGATTGCACGATGTTGTAGCAAAATAGGTTCGCCTCGCAAGAAAAGGAACTCCCTCCCTCCCTGCTCGGTGTGCGAGGAACAACGCCTCTCTTACCTTGAACCCTTGCGTGGCCTCCGCCGATATATGCGCGATATACGCGGATCTGTGCCGGAGCTCGGTTTCATCGTGATTAACGTGATTAAATTCTGCGTCAGCTCTCCCCCGCCCCTACCCTATTTCCCACCGTTCCGGACGTTTGCTGGACGGGATTAAGCTTAAAATGTAATCGCTCGCCATTCGGAGCCCGCCGCGTGGTCTGAAGTTGAAGTATCACGAACGGTATCACATCTGCCCCAAGGGAGGCAGCCTTTTTATTGGTATTGGTGGCAAGAGGGGTGTCCTGTTTTATTTTCAACCCCCCAAAAACCCCCGGCACGAATCGAGAGTTGGGAACGTCAATTTTGTGTTTCACCTTTTTGTGTGTAACCCGATAAAATATTCTCCTCGCGTCGAATCACTGATCCGAAGTTCGAAAGGTTTGACGCGAGGGCGTATTAAATGTGCAATTGAATTCCGCCTACACTCACTGGCCCCGGCCAGTTTTATATCTCGGTTTAATTTGATCCAATTTGGTATCAATTGGTGGTATTTAGAAGTTAAAGAAAATCCGTTTCGTGGAATTTTATGCTACTGTTCGACCTTTCCTGTTTTATTATCATGTGTTTTACTTATTTCTTCTGTTGAGCATGGTTTTGTAAAATTTTAAACCATGTTAAATGTTTTATAAAGTATTTTTCTTTAACTTTCATACCAGTTGTTTTCTATCCCTTCATTTTTAATTTTTTTAAGAGTTATTAAAGATTTAGTTTGCTTAGTGTTGGCCGTTTTCTTGCGGTAATGGCTTGGAAAAAAGGAGTCACGCTTGAATGCCCTTCAAATAATCAATTTTGATAATGCTTCGTCGGATTTGTGGAAATCCCCCCCCCCCCCCCCCCCCCTCCCTCCACCCCACCTGACCGAAACAGCCTCCATCGGAACCCATTATCATCACCTGCCTGGTCGGGGCAAGGTTTATTTTTAATTTTGTTGGGCTCGGTTTAGGATCTAGACTTTAATCATTTGACCATTACCAATAGCGTCCGCCAGCGCGTTCGGCTCAAATCCGGTAGTGAGAACACAGACCCGCAAACGGAGTAAACGTCTTAAAATCATCCTGCGATGCCGATGCACGGGCCGGAATCGAAGGGGAGAAAAAAAATCATCAACATTAAATTACTTATCATTAACGGATCGGGAAGCGGATCGTAATCGGGGTTTAGATTGTGTGATTCCCTACTGCCTACTTCAGCGTTCCCGATGTTTGATGGTGTGCTTTTTTTTCGGGCAGGGGTATAGAAAAGGTTTTCAAGCCCGTGACGATGATGATGAAGATTGAGATGATGATGCATTGGTTTTTGGTGTGCCCGCGCGGTATCGCGCGGGAGATACCGGGGACCTCGGGTTTGATAAGTTTGCTTCATCAACACAACGCTCCCATAGGTCTGTGCGGGAAGGTAAAGGTCCCATTCCTCTCAGGTTAATGTGAGGAACGACGGGAAGATACTAAAAAAGTCAAACAATCGGAGGATAAAGCTGGCGAGAAGCGAAGCGAAGCACCGGCTTCGGAAAAGGTATTCAATCGAATTCGTCATAATCAACTCACGCACGCAAGAGTAAAGAGCACCACCAATACTGGGAAAGTTCGTTTGATGAAGTCTTGGGGATTACTTCATGGACCTGGACACTTTTATGACAAAACAACCTTCCCGAGTTCGAACGATTGTACACATTTTATGTCCTCTTGCAGCGCTCCTATTCTCAATGGAAATCAAAGAATGGATTTGATTTCTTCCTTCACTCACTCGCTCGCTCCGATAAAGACTAATACGACGTTCTTCATCTGGTAGTCTTTTCCCTTCCCGGCATCATCCAATAATCTCCTACTGCATCAGCCAACTCCTTGCTGCTGCTTACGAAAAACCGTCCCAAAAAGTTTTACATTACACACGAGGAATCCATCAGAGGATCGGAGTTGATTTTGTTCTCCTTCACCGGACGGTTTTGATGTTCATAAAAAAAGGAAGGCTAAATAAGAAAAAAGCTGTCTGCGCTGGTATGATTAATGTTTCTTTAGGTCGTGGTACTCCCGGGTTGACATGTTTGTGGTGCATTGGTGCCTTTGGTTTTGGGTGTGTTGGTGATGGGTTGGTGAGCTCGTGTATCCGGTTGAAGTTTATCGGTTTTCTGTTTATGTTCTATTTTTAGCCTTTCGGAGCTTGATTTGTGCTGTTTTTTTTACTGAACGAAAGTTATCGCTTGTCGTCTACATCAAGAACACGAGAAGATAATAGGGAACTTATGTTTTTCTATATACAAAAAAGTTTTTCCTATGTTTATGACCTTCGTGAAACATTATCATCAAATTATTAATGTATTTTCTTCTCTTTTACTTGCAGGTGTGTATTATCAAGCGTATATGAAATGGAATGTGTATAATTTTGGTAAATATAATTACAACCTTCTGATGTTATTGGGTTCGGGTCTGATTGATGATGTTTTCTTTGGTGAATTTTCGTTCATTTAAAAAAACTTTATGACGTAAATGACGAAGGGATGGCATTAAAAGCATGAACTATTTATCTTCCGCTTTAAAATTCCGCTTCTGATCAACGCCGGCCACCGGATGCGCAAGACAACGTGTCAGGTCACACGTCAGAAGCCGTACGAAAGTGATGTTGGCAGATCGGAAGGACTTTCGGTTGGGCAAAAACACGCCCAACGATGACGTCCTTCATGAGGTGTCGAGAGTTCGGTCAAGTGGATGAAAGATATGATACGATAACGGGGAAGTGTTACAGTGGTGGTTTAAATAAAAGCATATTTTTGCGGTTTCTTGGAGCGGTCTACACAATGACCGGTCTGTGATAATAAAAGATAGGAATTCTTTACTAGAAAAATGTATGCTTTTCGTTGAATTTCATCAACATCTCTGGTTTGTTTATTGTTTTTTTTTTCTATTTTGTCATATACTCATTTTTTAAAAGCATGTAGTATGTGTTTCACTTATTTTGTCAAATTGATTGTTTTGTTTCGATGAAGATAAATTGCATTTGATAGGAAGCAATTATTTCAACAATTCATCTTTCTCAGATGTTTTGGCACTTCGTCGGTGGTTTGTAAAAAATTGAAAATTGATGCGAGATGAAAACGAGCCCGGTACAAACATATTTTATAATCGAAGCATGTGTTCGGTGCATCAACCCTACCACGGAAATGAGGGTGCATTAAGGGACCAAATTATGCTGTTGCATAACTGAAGCACCACGACAAGCGCTCTTCTGATACCGCTGGAGAGCATTTTTGTTTGAACATTCATTGAGTTCGAAAATGCCGCCCAAGAACCACGGTGGAGTGTTTTTCTTCTTCTTTTTTAATTCGCCATCGGTCGGCAAAGCTGATTGAGCGTTATTTTGTTTTTCCTCCCATTTTCCACCGCCACATCCTTTTAATGCCGCCAGGATGTGCGCGCGCGGTCGGGGTATGGCCGATAATGACGATAATGAGTCGAATGAAATTCATGAGCTTTTCGTCCCTCCGGCGTGTGTTTGTGTGTGAGTGTTTTTTTTTGATCTTTTTCGGGGTTTATTTTCAACCTTCCTCTTTGACAAAACATCCCTTTCGGAGCGTTCGGTATCGCTTACGCGCTTAAGTCCAGGAGCGGTCCGGGTTAAGATTCCAAGGAAGTTTGCTTAACAAATTAAAGAGCGCAACAGAGGCGCAGGGGGGCTACGGGGCACACATATTCCGACGGCAGGTTGTTGTTGTGGCGTGGCGTTTGTCCTGCCGAAGGGTTCACTCCTTCTCGATACTCACGGTTTTTTTGGCGGCCCGACGGAAATGTCCGAAGTCTCTTCGCGGGTATCAATGAGCATTCTTGAGGCTGTAATTACGTTAATTTAATTAAACTTCTCCACTGCTAACGGGTGTTGGCAGCACAGGGAGGGGGCCTAAACTACCAGCTGGGTAGTTGCGAGAACTTGCGGGACTTTTGCAGCATGTTCTTCTGTGTTCCATTTTATTTTGTTTCATTCCTTTTTTCGTGTTTCACCAGAGCACGTGTGCTTTAGGTTCTCCCAACGAAAATCGACGACGACGACGACGTGTAGCTTAATCGGTTATGGGTAAATTTTTGGTTGCTTAAGGTACTTACGGTGGTTGTTTTCTTCCGTCCCGCTACTCTTAATGCTTCGTACCATTTCTTCTCCGAGGCGCAACATACTCTGGACGAGTTAACGCACCGCGGATAAGTCGCGCGTCTCAGGTTCTCGATCCCCGCAGGAAGTTCCCTCCCCACCAAATTCGGCCTCAAACGATTTTCGGGCATAGCTTCCAGCTGCCACACTTGCTACACACCAGCGACCGATTGGGCTGCGTGTTTTTTCGTCAACCATCTGGAGAGCGGACCGATTCCCCCGGGGTGTTCGATGCGTGTACTGTGCGAGCGACAAGCAACGGTCGGAAGAAACCCTAGCATCGATGGGAAGCGATGGTTTTTAAGCTGCGCGCACCAGACCGAACGTTAATTTGATCATCAAACCGACGATCACCGGACGGAACAACGATGAGGGCAATCTGTGGATTACTTCCTGGATTGGAACCGGTACGGTGCGCCGTCGTACCAGGTTGGTTAGCGAGAGATGTAGCCCTTTTTTGATATAATTATGCTCAAGAATGAACATGTTAACTACAAGGAAATGTAGTATCGAATGTGAATTTCCGGCCTGAAGATGGCGTTAAATGGTTCAATGCTGTTGTAAAAGAGGGAAATCTAGAAGACAGAACTATTTCAGGAATATTTTAATGAAACCTACCAAAATTCGAGATGCTCTGGAAATGAAGACAAGAACGAGTAACATTATTTATATTTGACGTCACTTGATAAAATAATATTTCTCAACACAAGTCCCTCTGTTAGACGCCTTTGGCAAAGATCAAACAAATCGTTCACCATAACCAGACCTTGTTGCTTTGTACCAATATAGAAAAAGTTAGATCATCTCGATTGAAGATCGAACCTCAAAGCGAAGCGATGAAACTGTTGCTCTTCATTCAACGACCAGAGGACGGCCTGGGATTGATTGAGATCGTGAAAATCAGTCCGATTGGCAACCGGAAATTGTCAATATTGCATTTCCATTCCGCTTCACGATTGGTCCTCGATGGCCTTTTGATGTTTGTTCATGCGGTCCGAAGTGGGTCAGCGATGATGATGCTCTTCGCCAGCCGAAAGATGGTTGTCCTCCGGAAGGGTTTTATGGCGCACGGCGCGATCTTTCGCTTCCTGGCTTCTTGTTTTCTGTGGGTTTTCGCCTCCTCCAGCAGTGGGAGTTTGTCGTAATCGTGGCCTGTTTGCCGATTAGCGTTACCTTCAACGATTGTGCACATTGTGAAAGCAACAGAGACCAAAGTTGGAAACTGCAACAAAACGAAGCAAAAGAGAGACATTCAAATAAAGTCTATCGAATGCAATCGGCTGGTATGGATTGCTTGCTTATTGCTCGAAATCGCGATCACGACCGAAGTCGTCGTCGTCGTAATCGTTAAAAGTTTTATCAAAGATTGCAAAATGAAAGAGAGATTTCGATTTCGCGATCAATATTTGCGCGATGGAAGGTTTCGATTTTGCAGCTTCGCTAACAAGCGCTTCAGAGAAGACCACTCGGATGGTTATTTGTGTTTATCAAAAATTAATAAAAATAAACGAAAGCACTGAGTGAGTCCAGCTTTCATGTGCATGTGTGTGGTGTTGCATATTTCCGTGTGCATGTGAGTTTGATGATACATCTTGCGCTCGTTAAACAAACCACACCGCGCTCTTGACCGCATCGGAGCGCCGGGTTGCTTAGATTAGCCGGGTTTGGTCGTTTGTTTTTATGTTTCCACCAATGCGCTTTGTTTGTTGCACGTGGTCGGTGGTCGAAACAGAGAGAGAGTATTTACTTTTTTTCAAATTTTCCTTGGCCCTACTTTTGATCCTCAGTTGCATGCACGCAGCTGGCAAAATAGATGCAGCCCGAGATGCAGCAGCTTGATCAAAGGATTATGTAAATGCAAATGCCGCCACCGATGACGCTGCTTCGGCTATGGTTTTGCCATCGCGGGTTGGCTTTGCCTGTCTGTCGGTCGGTCGGTCGGGGTCTGCATGTCCGGCGTGGTCGCGAAATGGAGCGTAACGTCGCTCATAACGTGTGGACATTGGCGAGCTTCAAAGGATCGGTCTGTAAACATCGTTTAATCAAACGGAAAACGAGCAAAGTTCCTCACACCCATTTTCCCTGGTCGCTCGCCGTCGGGCGGATCGGGTGGGTTGTGGTCAGCTTTGGGGCCAAATATTTGCCGCTCGTCGGGATAACAAACATTTAGAAATAGAGTTAGTAGTGAAATGAGTTTCACGTTATTGGACGGTGGAAGCCATTTTCACCTTTGTTTTAATCTTGCCAAAAGTTGTAACGTTTGTTGTAAATTGAATGCAGCTGTAAATTCGACTTTTATTGAATGTATAGCAATTTCACTATTTTTCTTGTAAAGTTATTGCATTGAAATCCTCCTTTCATATGTTTTGCATTATGGAACATCATTTTCATGTTTTTTTTAAATTTTATTTTACGATCAATAATGTTACATTTTCGTGATTAAAAATCTGAAAGTGTTCACGTTCGATATGATTTCGGGGGGAAAAAATGTGCAATGTTCCACGATGCGTACGTTACGCGTATTCAGTTACAGCGCATCGATGGTAAAAAAAATCTCCCCCACCACCTCCAGCATTCCCTGCCCCGGGCTCTTCTCATGTTCACGTTCGTTAGTTCTACCATATAATCGCCTTTTCCACGCGCTGTGCGCACTCTTCGTCTGGGTTTTCCCGACGAATTTTACATAACGATCCAATTCATTGAACAATTTCGATTGCGGGTAAAATTGGCAGTGACCGAAGGCCCCCTTCCTCCTCCCTCCCTTCCTACCTCTCTCCCCAATGGTTTGAAAGGGCAGGCTTTTAGGTGCGATGGGCTTAATTGCAGCGATTGTTGTCCGTCGTTGCCGGGCTGCATCCCGCGTCGGTAGGGAATCACGTTTGATCGTGGAAGGGTTTTTATTTTTCAACCCCCATTCAACGCCAGCTTTCCCCGAAAAGAGATATTTAATCCTATTTCCACCTACCTTTGTGTTTTCGATTACCAGCCTGGGAATTCCCGAGTGGCGAATGAATATGGTAAATTCCTTCATATGCAACTTCTGGAAATTGTTGTGAACTATTTCTGTTGATGAGCGCGTTTAAAATAATTGATCTTGTTTATTTGTGATCATTTTTATGTCTTGTCGATTCTTTTAAACTAAACGGAAAACATGGCTCTCAATTTATTCTATTTAATCTTTTTTTTGTTTTATTATTTTCTTCCACTACTTTGTGCCCATTATCTCCTCGATTTCACCCTTTTTCCACCGAGGCCGAGGTTACAGGATATAATTTTTAATTACATCCCACGGTTACACAACGATTACCGACCTTGTAGTGGTTGTTCTGATAATTTCGTCGTTCGCCCACAATGTTGCCCGAGTGGAAAATCCCCCGGTATCGGGAGATCGTGCTCCACCGTCCGTCGCACAATGCTCATCAGTTTGTGGTCGGCGTTCGGCAAGCAAAAAGGAGCGCTTTTTATGACGCTCTTCTTCAGGGTAGCTGAAAATTCGCGCCCGCAGTTTCGAATCACACCGCTTCCAGCCACCATCCGCTTATCTCACATCTGGTGGTCCGCCCGGTCACCCCCCTTCCTGTTGGTTTTTAGCGAAGGTTTAAAGCTTTTTGTTGCCCGCGACAACGGTGGAGACGGTGAGTGTTCTCTCGGGGTGTTCTCAAGAGACTTTCGAGGCCAGCGCTCGCGCTGGAACGTCTGCAGAAGATGCTTCGGCCAGATTTGCATGAACATACTTTACCTCCCTCGGACCGCACCCGGCGGTCCGGCGAAGGACCTGGGAAACCTTTGTTTTCACTTGCCCTTGCTGTTGTAAACGCTGGGGACGGGCTGAGTTGGGAGTGCAATTGAATAATCATACCGTCGTCCTCGCGCCGTCGTCATCGCCGTCAACCGCAGCGTGAGTGTTGGGTGGTGTCCGTCACGGACAGCATTTTATGTTCGCGAGATTGTGGTGGTGTTTGGCTGCAAAACCCCCAGCAGCGATGATCTGCGATGGATCTGCCAAGATTGACCGCATGTAGGATGTGTTTAGGTTGCTAACTTTGTTCGGTAACTTTGTTTATTCAACGAAGTTGGAGTTTCAAAGTTGTTCAGACGTGAAATTTTCTTTGTTCTTGAAAGTATGACGCGAGGTAAATAAATTTGTGGTTTTAATAATTTTCAGGTGAAGTTGATTGAAACTTGTTTTCTTATGTATGAAAAACGACGAAAACATTTTTATTCCAAAAATAACTATTAAAATTCTGTGTGGTCAGTGAATGTCGCCTGTGGAAAGTGGCCCTGCTTGATAGAGCAACAAAATAAAACAAAACGGGAAATGGAAAAATATGAGAAAACGCCACCCCGGTGGAGCCACTTGTGGTTGATCGAACGAATCGATCGAGAGCTCAAGTCAAGTGCCATTTATCACGGGCTCTAATTGCGGCGAATTAAGTTTGTTCATGTGAGGAAAAGGTGGTGCCGAAGGGAGGGTGCAGGAGGGATTGTTGCGTTTATCGATGATCTCCGATCGATGCGCTGCTTGGTGAGGATGGGAGACCGTGGGATACAGTCGCATGGGACATAAGACGGGTTGGTTTGAATTTAAAAAATGTTCCTCGAAGTACACACGCACCTCGAGTGAGAGAAAGGGAACGAGTGCGGCCGAGAAAACGGTGTTCGTCCCCCATGAAAGCGGTCCAACCGGAGCGGCTGGATCGAAGATTATCATCTTTTTGCTTCGGCGAAGCTTTTTCCCAGACGCGACGGAGATAACCATTGGTGGGGAAGATTCATCCGGGCTGATAAAGAAAAAGCCTCGCTTTCGGGCACGCGGCACACGGTTGCCAATTTGTTTTCGGGAAATCTCCCTCTCCGATATGGTCCACAGACACACAGAGTTATGGACCACTGCACCTCCCACCCCACTCCCTCTCCCCACGAGTTGGAGTACATGATGTGGTCATACCATTACGCTATGATTAATCTAACTTTCACATCTCTCTCTCTCTCTGCGCCAGGCGAGCCACAGGGCGTTTCGCTTCATCGGGCGTGCGGTTCACAATTGTCGTGTGGACGACGTGTTCCGCTCCGAAGCACAAGTTTTCGTCATCCGGGAAAACAAACCGCTTTGGCTGGCCACATTAAGCAAAAAGTGCATACAATATTTCCGTTGTCGAACCCGAACCTTCGGGCAAACAAACCCATATCACTCCATTCGCTCGCTTGGTCGTGAAGGTGTGTTTGGGCCACGCCATGATTGTGGGCGCATCGGGTTGTCTATATATTTTATGCACCCCTCTTCGGATCGATTCCTCCATCCCGCTGGTCACTCGTCGAAACAGGCCGGACGTTATGTTTGGGTATATTACACACAATCCGGAAGCTAGCCGAGAGGGTGGAAAGTTAACATCGCCCGGCGTTGGCGGCGGGTTTTACCGGGGGTTTTTCCTCCACACCGGAACGTGCAGGTCCGGTGGTCGATACTAAATAATAATAAACCACTATCGTTCGCCATGCCAGTGCGCCCGGTCGTTCCGACGATAAGTGTTATCAATCAATCGGTAAAGACCAGCTGCGAAACTGTCGGGGTTTTTTGTGTGTTTTCCTGTTGTGGGAGAAAGAAAATTGAACCGGCGCGCGTGGTGTGGTGTAGGTTTACGTTTCGTTCGATGGCGGAAATCCGGAAGACTTACCTTTTTGCCTTTGTCCTCCTTTTTTTCCTCGGCAAGCTTTACCCGGTTACGCAAAATAGCTCCCGGTAAATATTTCATATTTCATATTTCATTTATTTTACAATGCCAGAGTGAAATGAGATTTTTGAAGTTACCAACGGGGAATGAAATATTTTATTTATAAAGGAAATACTTTATTTAAATTTAAGTTTTGTATAGTGTTATTTCATTTCGTTGGCGAAAGGTATTTTTGTGGATGATTTGTTTGGTTTAAAAAAAGTAAAAACAGGAGCAAAATGTGCCCCCTTCCGGTTGCCATTTTCACCACCCCAAGAATCCATTACGCGAGCGCTCACTCTATTTGCTTATTACCCTTTAACGGGAGGTTGGTTTATTGGCCTTTGAAGTTTAAAATATGACCAACTCGGGAGACGGAAAAACACGTTGCATGCAAAAGCCTCCCAAAATAACGGGGGCCATTTTTCATCCCCCCTAAAAAACTTACGGTTGCGGAGGTTGGGCTGCTACCGACGATACATGGATGGATGACTACACTTACCCTGTGTGTGTGTCGAGGTAACCGATCGGGATATAGGGATAGGTATGTAACGAATGGCGGGCGTGTGATTTACGGTTATTGATCCACCAGACAGTGGGCGAATCCTTACCTCGTATTTTGTTTTTTTGTTTTGCTTAGGAAAAAAGGGGGAAGATAGGGGGCATTTTCCACGTTGCAACGGCATCCACTGCACGCGGCTTTGGAATGCCACGCATACATGGCATCCGTCGTTGAGTATGTTTGTGTCTGTTTTTGTGATCCTCCTTTCCAAAACCGAAACAGGACGAAAATCGACTTCTGGCTGGCGAATGTTTTGCTGGAGAAAAACTGTCTATCGACTTGCTTCCCAGTTATCCGGGTTTTTCCGGCGTTCGGCCAAACTTGTAGTTAGTCTGCGTTGGCATGTGCTTGTGATGTGTATGTGTACCGAAAATGTGTAGGAAACCGGAGAGGATTCAGGACTCAGCTGCCGGCTGCCGAAAAAGTAGGAGGCCCGTGTTTATTTTTCCGCTTCTTTGGTTGTCGCAGCGATTAGACGAGGGTTAAGTGGTGCGGTTTTTGCACTAGGAGTGTTTGTTTTTTTTTGGGGAAATTTGTACGACTTAGCCTAGCTTATTTGGAATAAAGAAGAATCCTGTGTATCATATTACTTATGTTTTTAGAGAAGGGTTCAGACAACTTTTTTCGAAAATGTATAACGTGTTTTTGTGTTGAAAGTTAAAAACTTTTAATTCATCATTTCTTCGTTTGACGAAGAATAAATTGTGTTTCAAAAGTCGCTTACTCTGTTGCCAACTTATCTTTCTGATGTCAAAGTAGGAAAGTCGTTAGAAATGTCGTTAATTTCGATTTTAATTGGTCGCGTTTGCGAGGAATCGATTTAGTTCTCTTTTTTTTCTGCCACTGCTGCCGTAATGGAAACATTATTTATCTTAATATTGTTGTCTGTATCTGTAAATAATTTTTATCCTTCGCTCCGCAGTCTTTTGGCGCACGCGATACGAGCCGGGCCGGGGTTTTTTGGCGAATGGCGCACCGATAGGGCCCGGGCCCCGGGAAAAGTGATGCCATAAATAACGTCACCCGCTAAACGGTTTTCGGCGGAAAGGGTGGGTGGGAAAATCGATCCACTAATGAATCAACGAACGCGCCACGGCCTGGATGGCTGGAGCGCAGTTTTCCGAGCCGAAGCCTGAAGAGGAATCTTTCGCCGGTTTCGCCGTTTTGTACGGCCGTCGTCCACCTTCGCACGCTGGACGTGAAAATTCGGCCTGGTGGAAGAATAAATGGCCCGGTTCGGTAGGTTTTCCGGGGAAGTGCTGTTTTCACCAGCCGAGGGTACATCCGCCCCCCTCCGCCGTCCCCTTGTTCATGGGAGGGAAATGAGAGCTATAAAATAGTAGAGTGCTGTTGGAAAAAGGGGGTGCTTTTGGGAAAAAGGATTAGTATTTATGTGGCGCTGATTGCAGTAATCTTGTATGTGTTAGTCTGTGCTAGAGCGAGAGAGAGAGAGAACGCCAGAGGACGAAAATAATACAATTTGTGTGTCTAGGACGGGCAAGGCCCGCATTCGGCACTTCGTCGGTACGTTTATCCTGTGATTAAGAAGCCGGGAATCATCCCGAAACAATGTGCCAAAACCGGGTTTTCCCGGCTCTTTGCACAAAAGTTATGCCCAGTTTGATGTAGGGGGCCCTTTCCACCCCCCCTCCCGGTGGTCTTTTTTCACCCCCAGGCGAGTGGGTAGTTATTACGAAAATTAGTTTGCTACCAGTCGCCGGGGGCGTGTGTGTGTGTGGAAAAACGGTTTGTTTTGATAATTACTTTAGTTATATCGAACCAGTTTTCGAAACTCCAGCTCCGAACGCGTGAGGGAATCGTGTTGGTTCCCTGTTTTTCGCCGGTGTGTTTTGTGTCGAGTCGAGTGTGTGTTTTAATGACATTAATGAATGGTGGGTTGTTGTTTTCATGTTGGTGCGATCCTTGCTGTATACTGGGGTGGATAATGTTTTCGGATTAGCCAACCCATAAATACTTCATTAATAGTCCTTTGTGTGTTTGTGTGAGGATGGAGGTGTACTCGAAGCCATCTTATGAAATTGTTAATTAAATAGCATTGAAACTAATGAGATTCTTTTTTTTTATTTTCAGGTAAGCGGAAAAAGCGAGATAAAACAATCGAATGTAAGGTAATATAAGATTCTTTTGGTGCTTTTATCTTTCGTTTTCGTGGAAAATGCCTTGTTTTGGGAACCATACATTTGATCCTAATTGCTCTTTTATTGGCGGTTATGAAATACTTCACTCCAACTTCTGGGTAATTGAAAAGAAAACTCGATGAACAGCAGTACTCTCCGTTACCCTCAGATGCAAAGCATTGCACGGAAGACATCGACTCCACTGCCGGATAATCGATCAATCAAAGCGAGACGCAGCAAACCCCCCAAACGAAGGCGCGTTTGGCAGCCGGCGACAGAATCTCGCCCGCACCCGACGACATACTTTAGCTTCCGATGACAGATTTGTCTTCGGGGTGAAAAGCCGGAAAAATTGAGCCGCTCGTTAGCCTGCCTGCCAGCCAAGACGACGACGACGATACGATCCGAACGACGGACGATGACGACTTATCGGTCACTTGTCCCCGCTGGCGCTCCCTCGCCTTACTCGTTTGTTTGTTTGTTTTTGTTTTTTTTTTGCCAAAAGCGTTTGCCAAAACGGAACGGAAGGCGCGCGAGGAGAAGCGCCGTTTGTCAACTGGCATGATTGACTGCCAGCCAATCAGTGAACGACAGCTTGTAGCTTGCGGAAGGACTTCTTTTCCCGCGGGTGAACATAACTTTGTCTCTGGTCTGCAGTGTTGCAACATTGTCGTGTTGCACCGCATTCGGTTTTTGCGTCCCCCCCACCCGAAAAAGGGCGTCCCGTCCAGAGTCCGCAAACCTGGCGCCGTATGACAATCGCTCATTTCCATATCATGAGGCGCGCGCGCTCGATTTTGCTTCCCCGCGGGCTTGTTATGCTTTGCGTGACGGGCTTTTCTCTCCCGAAAGAAAGCTTCCGGAGTGAATTTACGTGGAAAAGAATATCCCTAGGAAACGGAGAGAGGTAAAAGATACGAACCAAAAATAAACAAGAAAAAAGCAAAGCCAATCTTATTCCACTCCGAACTGCGACACTGCGGAAGGAATTCGTAATGAAATGGTAATGATACGGGGGGGTGAAGTGGGAAAAAAAGTAACTCTCGGGAGTAACAGTTGTTGTTATCGTTCACCACCACCACCAGCGGAAGGGCTGAAATCAACCTTCGCGAGATTTTCCCAAGAGGAAGAGAAAAGCGAAAAGCGGCTTAGTAGCACGATTGGGGATTAAATTTCAATTATAAAACAAACGAGAGAAGCCAATAAGTGAGACCTAGCGTAGGGATCAAAACGAAAAAAGAAAGAACGAAAAGAAAAAAACAACCAGAGGAGGTGATTATTTACATTGTACCGTAGCTGTAAGTTGGTGAGGGAAAGGGTGGAGGAGAAACTGAATCCAATCTTGCTGATGATCGCATTGCACCGGCGTGTTAACGAAACATGCGACGATGCAATTCGAATAGGATTAGATTTGTAGATAAAAGTGAGCGCAATGTTAACGTAACGCAATGCGGCTTCGTTGGTTGGTACATGTTTCATGCATGGTTGAGGGTTTTTTTATATTTTTCTTCAATATGGTGTACACACTAGAGGTACACTGTGTTTTATTGTGTAACAAATGCCAGGTTCTACAAAGAATTCTGTCTTTTTACCTATAAGGAATGACATTTAACAACTCGTCTTTATCTTTTAGGTTTCTACAACTATAGCATGGGATTAATTGTCATTTGGCAAACCGGTTGTGAAACAGTGGCAACACTAATTGCACTCTTTACTTTCCTTGCGAATTGGCTACGAAACTCTTCCGACCGTTCCGCCTTTCCATTGAGACACCAAACAGCGAACCTTTTCCCTCTTTATCATCGCAACATCATCTGCGAGAGCGTGTAAGACCTGGCCACTGGATTTAATTTACCTTATCGCAAACTTCATTACTCCACCGGTCGAGCGACCGAGCGAGCGAACGACCGTCGCTTCTCCGTGCGGGAATGTACGCCGGTGCACCCGCCCCGTTCGGTGTATGGTGCAATACCAGCCAACCTCAAGCCATAAGGTACTCGCCAGGGGACGGTGTGAGTGGTTTTCAAATGCTAATTCCTGCAATGGCGTGCACGGAGCGCACCGCGGTGCTGGATGCGCACGACAGATGGCGTACCGAAAATCGCGCGAGACGCTATCAGCAGATCAGCAGAACTCCTGTGGATGGCATGTTACGTGGTAATCACACTCCACAGCGGTTGGTTGCCACCCTGGTCCGGTTACGGAGCGGTGATGGTGAGTGAGATTTTTTCCTCCCTAATGCCCTCTACACTGTCCGATATATAACCAGTGTTGGGTCGACGCCGGGTGAGCAAATACACCTATCCATCCATTCGTGCCTCACCGACGCCGGTAACTAGTTTATCGATAACTGGGCACCGACCCGTCAGGCAAAAGGTTTGTTTGACTTAGTACTACGTTCCGTTTGGCAGAGATAAACCTCTCTCACTTACGTCATTACGGCCTCGGCTACTAGAACTTGTCCTTCGCCACCACCATGCATGCCCGCCCATCCAAACCTCTCGCTCTCTAGGTCCAGAATTCTAGCAAATGTCAGTCAGATGGGGCGGCTTTTACCTGTCCATTCGCGTGATCTATATTTGATCACCAACCTTCCCGACCTTCCGCCCTGAAACCCCGCAGGCTCTAGTATTGATTTCGCGTGTATGCCCCGGTCCCTTATGCTCTCGTTTTCAGCCTCGGTGTAATACATCACTCGTATATCCGTCTCCATCGTTCTCCGTGCCCGTGATTCAGGGTGGCAGTAATCACATTTTGTGTGCGTTGCACCGCCGCCAGGTTATGTTCCACGTTCTGTACCGTACCGAAAGAGCCTCCCTTGCAAACGGGTGGATTGTAAAAATGTTTCAACAATGTCGTTAATCGAATTGTACTCACCGGCAGCTCCCCTGCCTGGCCATTATGCTCCTTTCAACCAACCTTCGGCTATCGAAGGACCTTATTCTATGGCACGAAACTAAGTTTCGCCTGGTGGATATATACACACCCGCGATTTATGCCCCATGCAGTGTGGCTGAGGCCTGGGAGAGTGGTGGGACGCTGATTGGAAATCATTTCTTACCGATCGAAGTAACATGACTCCACTGGCGTCGTAACGTCCGAAATGAGTTTTGCAACCGACTCACGACACCGATGATGGGTAGAGGGTATATCGAACCGGGCGTTTGATAAGTAAATGACTTCCGGCGGTAGGCTTTTTGATTAGAAGATTGCTGATACGGACGATGGATCTGTTTTTCGAGGGTGTTTTGTGTGCCTACGTACTGCTAACTCGTTTGATGGAGAAAGGTTTAACAACGGCACGATTGACGTACGCTGCCCGATTACTTCCCGTGAACGTCCATATACCGTCACAGTTCCGGAAGATGTGCTACACGATGTATACAAGCGATGGGGGGGAAACTCCCTGATGTTGTGATTCCCAGGAATGTCGGAGGAAATCGTGCCCTGTCCATCTGTGAGAAGGAATATTTTGCATCAGCTATGGGAAATCTGCATCATCGCGTCAATATAACGACATTGTACGTAACACATTTCACTGCCGTACGCAAAATCCGATATTAGGAGACCTATTTCAGTTATAATGGCGTGGTGTGAATCTTGGGAAAATGTTTGAGATTCATTGGCCAATCCAAATGGCAAAGTTAGAGCCACGGATTCCGCATATCTGAGGATCACTACTCTGGCTAAATGCCGGTTTGCGCTGGAAAAGGATCGCCGATTAGGTTTTGAATTTCTCCTTCAGGAGGATCTACGACTACTGAGCTATAGCGAAGGGGCCAGAGTGTGAAGGTATCATTGGCTCTCGATCGGCTCGGGACACACCGTGGAAGGCGTGGAAGATCAGAGTATCGATTTCCTATACGATGATCGGTAGCATGTGGCGGGACCGCCTTAGGCTTAGTCCCCCCAACGCGAATCCGCGGTGATGAAAAATGATTCATTATTATTTAATTAAAGAAAAACGGTCCGTTCTTGTCGGCGAAGATCGGTTGGTGCAACCAGTGGTTGTCTCCTCATGGTGTTTGCCCCGTAGATCGGGCCTCTAATGATCCGCAACTGTTGGGCGCGAGGATTAGGGGCTCTTGTTCACTTGGATCCATCGGTTTCTGCCGTTGCTCGCTGTTTTACCAGATAAACCCCATATGATTTGTGCTGGTTTGGAGCTACCGGTTGGTTTTCGCTGGTCGGCGGTACGAGCGAGCTCAGCCTCAGACATCAGTACTCCGGCATCGACATGGGCGATCGATTAGAATGGCTCATTTTCTGGTCACCGTTCGTTCGTTCGTTCGTTCGCTCGTTCGCCTCCGTGAACGTTGATTGCTGGGAAAGTTTCGAAATCTGGCATCGCTACCACGCTTGATCATACCCGGGGAGCGTAGCAAGTGTCGTTAGGCAAAAAGGTGGAACGTGGTGAGTTCTGCCTAAGAATTGACGTCGACTACGACGCGTAGTACTCTGGTGCCTTCTATGTCTCAGGGTCCGTGACGTTTTTTTCTTCTTCTGCGTCCAACATTTCGAAACCAGATCGAAATCGTACGTACGTTGAGTGCGAGTGCGGCAAGTTAGTTTCCCTAACGAGCTGCGGCTGCCTGCGTCAAACTATCGAGAGCCTGACAGCACTCTACCTCGGCCGCGAAGAAATAGGAAAGTATCCGACCGTCCGAGTTAGTGACGATTTGTTTTCCGCAGTTCGCTTACCGATGCGACTCTAGGCTCGTAGGCTAGGAGTTAGTAGGATGGAGATGGTATGAAACGCCTCGCCTCGAAAAAACCGATCCTCCCACATCATCCCACCCGTTCGCCATGGTCGTCCCTCTCCTCGTGCCTCGTGGGAGAAAACAAATACAGTTTTTCCGTATCAAATCACCGGATTACCCAACAGCCCCCGGTGTGTTGTCTGGCTGCCCGGAAGTGAAAGGGATTGGCCACGCACTGGCTACGAACGCCGCCGCCACATGGTAATGGTGGTAGACCACGGCGTGGAGGAAATCTTTCCCATCGGTTCGCATCTTTGCTTCGTGGAACTGGAACTTATATCTCTACGTCATTAATCAATATTATTAATCCAACCTTTTCCTGCGTGGCTCCGATGGGGATGTACCGCTGTGAAAATGAGGTTATAGAAATGGTTTCAATCTGGTGATTAATTTTGTTTCCTGTGTGTAGGTGTTGCACAGCTCTTTCTCTCTCTTCTGTGAGGCATGGGAAATCCAAGACTTTTGTGCGACGTTTATCTTCAAATCCTCTTTAGTGTAGAAATATCAAATCAAACGAACCAAAAGGGACAATCAACTTTGTTGTTCAGCCGTAGACACCTGTCTAACAGACTTTCAGGGAGTTCAGGTAAACATGTCCCGAAAAATCATTACCCTCTATTTGTTGATAAATATATTCACCCGTCAAACACGGTTTGTTGACAGAAGTCAAATGTTTTACTGTTCGCTTCAGCGCCTTGCGCTAGTTCCAGTCAATAACTTTTGTGCTCTAGTTACACACCCGGTCTGATAACTGTCATCTTACCCTAAGGTCGTGACGGCTTGTGTGTGTGTTCACCTGCGCGCAGACAGCCCCGACCACCGACGGGAAGCTTATCAATAGGTAGTTCAGCAACTGAACCACCACTGGTTGTTCTCGACCTCCCCAACCTAGTCAAACATTTGTATCAATATTTACCGAGTGTGTATGGTGCTGTGTCTTCCGTCCTTTTCAACCACCAAACTCCCACGGTTTGCTGATATGAATGGTGGCGTATTCGAGGCGCGCGTGGCAAGTATATTATATTTGCTCCGTTCCGCTGATAAGCCGACACCACAGCCCGGGTGCACGGTTTGTTTGGGCTGGTCGTGGGAAAACCGTGCCAGAGAGGGATAGTAGGGTGGCACCATTCCAAGCGACGAGACGCGCGGGAAATTCATCCGGGTGGCGCTAAGATAAGAAAGGGCTCGTCCAGCAGAGTCTCTTACCGCTTTCGTCAGTCGGGTGGCTTCTTATCGTGCTCGGGGAAAGCCGACCGCTGGTTCTTATCAGCACGCCAGACAGTTTGACGCCCCCCGTCCGTCGAGAGCCGCAGCGCATTTGTGTTCTACATTTTATGGTGGAAATTTCTACAACGAAAGGAGCAGACTTCCCGGGAAGCCCATTCTCTGTAGCTTCTCGGAAAAAGGTTTTCTTTGTTCTGCCACCGCCGGCCAAGACTTGGTGGTTGGTCCTGTCTGCGGCCTTCCGCAACGCTTCGGGGTCGTTGTGCAAACGAGTTTCTCACTTCAAAGTCGGCTATTATGTATTATTATTTGCTGCCCCCGAGTTTTGCGTTCTCCGTCCATGGGGGTCGACTACTCTTCCACCCGGAGTGGAGCTATTTACATAAGGGCATGCAATTCCGAATGCACCTTTTTCCATTTACTTTATCACATTCCCGAGCTGCTGGTGCACCGGCAGGAAACAACAACATCCCCATCCACCCTCGCAGCTGGTGGTTCCGAAACGACGCAAATTTGTTTGTCTCGAGTGCATGAGTAATGGCCGACCGGTGGACTGGAAAAGTCTTAAACCAACGAACAAAGCATCCCAGAAGGGAGGGCTGAGCCATTTTACCGGAGTTCTGTTTTTGCGGATGTAGTCCGGGGGGGCAATATCTTGATGGAGTAGTGTGGTGGTTCCACCATCACGCCGAAATGGTTCAAGGTAGCCAAGCCAAGCTCTCCAAACAGGCCGTAATTGGACTCTTGAAGAAGTTACTGCAGCCCAGCTGGAGCTGATCTCGTGATACTTAGCGCGTAATTGTTTCTTAATTGCCGCTTGATTTTCGTTTGGTGAGAAGGAGATAAAGTTTCCCAACGAAGAGCGTACCCCAGCGGAGGTAGTTCGGGCTTGGGTGCTGAATCGATACAACCCAACGGTAATGTTCCGTTTTTCGGCAAATTAAAGTTTGTTCTAACGAGCGCTATTTAAGGATGGTTGTATTCCAGCGGCGTCTTTGCTACAATTGCTGGTACTTGTACCAGCCGCCTGTAAGTAGTAGTAGGCCCCAAGGTCCTATGCAAACAACTCCGATAGTGACGTTAACTTTGACATGAATTGAGTTAAGTCGCCACGCCGCCCACAGACGACTTCTTTCTTCCACGAGACCCAGGGCGCCAATTCGCCACCTCATTCACAAACCCATTGCAAATGGCGTGAAGAACTTGCTCCGCTAACGACCCAGCGGGTTGGGCACACACACACACACACAGACCACTCGACCGCGTTGGTCAATACGCCGCCTGATTGTGGGCCGAATGAATGCAATGTCTTTGAGTGGAAGTTTCGAAAAAGTTGTCTTTAAGGTTTCTGCCACAGTTGGCTTCAAATGTGCCACACGCGCGCGGTACTTATCAATGGCGTCCGGCTTTGTGAGCGTGTGATGAGCGCACACACAAGGGCAAAGGTTTCGGTGCCGGCGACCAAGCGGGCGTCACCTTTCCCGGGTATCTTCTGGCCTGTCGAGAGGATCTGGCTGCGATGCTGGAAAAGTTTGCCTCTTTACATAATCAGACTAGAGAGGGAGATAGAGAGCGCCGGACGACATCAAAACGCGCATTATCGCTTAACAGTGGGGGTCATTTAGCAGAAAGCTCCTTCCTCCCCCCCAGCCCGCTGCCTGCCCCACTTCGGTCGGTCGTTGTTTATCACGACACCCACAGGCAAAAAAAAAACTGTGCGCGGGCGTCCACCGGGTTGCCCTTCGATGGGGACTTGTTTTTGTTCGTTCGGAAACCGCGACTCCTTGGTATATCTCACCACGGGCTCAAGATGCCTCCCACGCTGGGCCTCCCCCGAGATAGGCCGCGGAGTTCGATGAGATAATGTGCCGGCTCCGGGTCAGCCGCCGGCGACGAAGTGGTGATTAATTTTTGCGATCGCGGCAAAGGCATGTCTCGAAGTTCTCGGTCTCGTGGACTCGCTTTGAAGTCCGCGTCCGGGCGCGGGGGCAGACCACGCGGATGGAGCAATCGGTCCACTCACCCCTCCTGCGAACCAGCTTCGAGGTCCGGCCGGGTTTGCTTACGGCCACTTCTTGACCTGGTTTTTGTGTGTGTGTGTGTGTATAAAAATGAAATGAAACAAACTGACAACGACCAGGGGGGAAACAGCTGAAGTGTCGTGTCGAAAACGGGGCTGACGTTTTTGACATCTGATGGTGTTACACTGGTGATGTAGCAGCAGTCATCGTTGTTGGCGTCGGCGGCGGCGACGGCTGCGCACTTGAGTTCCTACTGCTCAAACTCAAACCATCAGCACTCCTTCAGCTGAGGCTTGCATTTCGTATCACGCCGTACTCTCGCCTTTCGATTCTCCGGCCGATAAGCGCAAGACCTAAACCTAGCGGCAGCCCACGTTGCCTTCAAGTACTTTTTGAAGCAACTCAACGCAAACCCCCCAGGAGGTAGAAATGATTACTCCCATTTCAACCCCCGTCCTCTAAGCTCCAAGATGGCGTCGTTGACGAGTGGCGTCGGTAGTCAAACTTCGGCGGCTTCGGAACCGACTTCGACACTGAATTGTAATGAACTTGGGCTCCACCATCCAGCCCGTGGGACTTTATAGGCAGGACTCCCAAGATAGGACGATATGCAAATGTGATTGATGAATGCTTTCGTTAAATCGGGACTTCACCAAATGATTTCACCAAACCTTCGACGAGTAGCTCTTGTGCATAAGTCGAGAGCATATGAATGAATTTCGTGAGGCAAGGAACAATTCAATATTGATGATAAGATACAGAGCTTTGCAGGAAAATGTTAATCTCCACCATCAGCCAAGCTTGTCCTCGGGGGTTTGGTGAGAGATAAAGCGTCTTTGGTCCGAACAACTTTTTCTCCCATAACCGGCCTTTCCAATAAGGCGAGGTACACGTTTAGCAGCTATCAGCTAATCGCCTCGTAGCAGTTGTAGCTCCCATCCGAACTTGGCGTGTGTGATAATGGGTGGCTCAAACCTTCCATCCCACCTCCACCCCTCCCCATCCGCTCGCCAAACAATTGCTTATAACGTGTTTACCACTTTCCTTCCATTTCATCTAACACATTCCACAGCAACACAAACGCAACGCACACGAACCGGCGCCGCCGGTCTATGATTAAACATTTTGTTAATCAAAATGCACCACCGGCGGGGCGGTTTTCTTCCTTCCTTCCTTCCTACCTTCCTACCTTCCTTCTTTGCTGCGCTTTAATTCCACCGGCTTCTGGTGGAAGTGGAACTGCTTTCCGATGCTGCGTGCCGGGAAGAGTGTGTTCCGTTTCGTGCGGGTGGAACACTCTTGGGAAAAAACGGAAAACTCAACGAAGATAGGTGCATTTCAGTCACCGGAGTCAACTCATGCTGTTGGGGTTGTTTTCCGTTTCTCACGTTCATTCGTGCTCCCAATTTGAAGCTTTTGGCTAACCATTTGGCGTACGTTAGCGATCGTCCACTAATGGTTCATGCGCGTGTGGGACTTTATCACCGTTGAACCGTTTTTCAATCAAATCTCCAATATTTTAACGATTTTATTCAGCTCAGATTCTTTGCAACAACTGATGAAAATTTTTATAACTTTGCTTATCATTGGATTTGAATACGTTTTGTTTTTGTTATGCTTACTGAATTTCTGACAAACTCATTCTTATAACTCAAGAGTTCAACAGATTAATTTAGACTTGTTTGTGATTTATGAAGCTTTCAATTACATCCGGAAAGTTCTGGTTTATCTGGCAGCAGTTTTTGTTTCTGATAGAAAAAATACTTACGATTGCTGCGCGAACATTCGATGCACCGTGGACGCAATGTTCACTGAGCATAAAAAGGGAAGCCTTTTGCAACAGCCTGTTAACGAATGAGTTGGTCAAACGGGGTGCATTACTGTTTTTTCCACCGGGATGGTTTATTTACGCTATAATTTGCACAAATGAAACCGAAAGTGGAAAGTCTCGATAACGCAACAAATCAAATGCCGGGCTACGGGAAAAGGGCAGCCGTGGGAGGAGAGAGGTTCGTTGGGGGTGTAAAGCCCACCCACGATCGCTTCGACGGGGTTTTTTTTTTGTTGTTTTTTTTAATTCGCTTTCCTCCATCCTTTCATCCGAAACGTTTCCAATCAATTCGATGCGATAAAGAGCGGTGGTGCATACTGCTGCTCTAACTGCAACTGCAACTGCCTGGTGGTGTAGCGAGCTCCACACGACCACGACCAACGTCCCGCAACAGGGCACCACATGTACAACGGTGCTAACAACACTCTCGATTTCAAACGGGACCGGGTTTAGTGCAAAGGCCCTGGCGAGGCGGTGCAACACCGTAACGGAAAGGTGTGAAATTGGACGCTCCGCCGCGCGCTGTTGCAGCTTGTGCTAGAGTGTCTGCCACCGGTGCATTCGGATGCAGTTGGGGAGGGGTGTAAAAAAAGAAGGGTGTAGAAGCGAAAAACACAGATCTGCCCTCAACACCGAACCCAGACCGATATCGTTTATCGCGCGCCCAGAAAGCGCATATCCAAACGGAATGCGGTAGTAAAACTGATTACACTTTTTCATTATATGTTTCAATTTCGCAACATTCGAGTCAGCGAGTTTCCAAACACCCTGCCGCTGTTCCAGAAGCGGAGTTAGCACCCGGATCGATCGTTTGGTTGGAGTAGGGTAGGGTGTTAAAAAAAAGATTAAATTTCAGTACGCCTCGTAATCTAATGCAGGCGCGATAGGGGCTTATGATATTCAGTTTGATTTCCAAGTGGAGTTGGGTTTTTTTTCCTTTTTGTTATGCTGCAGTGTCAACTGCGGAAGTGTCCAACTGCGTGTGTGTATGTGTGGGTTTGTTTCATCAACACGACCGTTCCAAGCGACGTGGTCGCAAGTGAAGCGGATTAAATCGAACCGAACGTGACCACTCGCGAGTGTCAGCAGGGATTTTATTAATTAGAGGTTTTTGTGTCCGGTTCACAAATTGATTTAATTTCGATGTCGGGAAAAAGATGTCAGCTGTCTCCAGGTGCGTTTTCCTACGCATATTTTACACGCTTTCAGAATATTCGATTGTAATTTTGTCGAATGAAAAGTGCCTGATTTGATTTAAAATGATACAACGAAAATTGAGAAAATGTCCTCGAGGAAACTGTTAATCCGAATTAAAGCACCCACGGTGTCCAACGTTTCCTTCATCGGAGGAACCCATTTGGGGGGTGGACGGGCGCCCACTCCACACCGAGTGACGGCACTTATGTAAGATGAGCGTTCCGCAAAGGCTCCTTACAATAATCATAAATGTAATTACCGCCACACACCCATACACACACCGGCACATAGCTCGACGTTGGGTCCAACGACCGCGCCAACGTTCGCCCCCTGGGGAGGGCCTCCGGGTAATGTAAAATGCAGGAACAGAAACTGGAACAGCTACGTGAAAACGTGATGTGTCATTTCCTCCATCGGCGGTGTGCAGACGCAGCACACCGATTTGTTCGCCGCCATTGCGCGGGGTGAGGCGTAATGTCAGCGTACCCCGCGACCTGGGGACGAGAATGGGAAACTGCACTGGGTGCTTTGCTTCCCCTTTTTCGCCGCCTGCGCCTTGGATCGGTTGCGGAACACTTGGAAAATTGAGAAGACAAAACACAAAAAAGTGTGAACGGTGGAAATGCAACGTACATCAACATAGAACAGAAGCTTTTTCCTCATAGTTTCTTTCCCCCTCGAGGGTGGGTTTGGCCGAGGTGCTTTTAACTGCTCCCATGACGAAGTGCATGTTGCAACTGCTGTTAGAGTCGAACAGAGGCAAAAAGGGGCACCCCGTTGTTGGCTTTCGTTTACGTCCAAATTGGTGGAGCTCTTGTTTCTACGACATTTCCCGCAGGTGTTTCTTTACTTCAGCAAGATCATTTTTCAGAAGGATTTATTTTTAAAATTGAATCGAAAAGGGTAGAACTTTCTTTTACTTAACTTGATTATTGAAATATGACCTTTAAGTCTGCTTAGACAAATAAGCAGATCCTTTGCTTTAGATATATAAAATGAAGCTTTAAGTTCGTTTGCTTGTTCACTCAAACAGTCGCCCACGCTCTAAGTTCCATCGTCCTTCAGACCGCTTTTACAGAGAGGTAGTAAATCTATCATTGTGGTGTTCTTTTTTAATTGGATGTCAAACATACCGAACGCTACCGCTATGGAGAACAACATTATGACACTGCGTGGTGCATATGTTGTAAAACAAATACATTGTCAGGACATTTTCCTCGTGAAGTAGTTTTTCTTTGATATAAATTGTGGCGAGTTCCAAATGGTAACATTTATATTGTACTTCGGAGCGACAATACCTCCCGGGAGCCGAACCCACTATGGACCACGTTGTGTCACGTCCGAGATTTTTCTTATGAAACTGCACAACCTTATCGACCATCGACCGTCCGTCTTTTTTCAACCGCCGCCATCTTTCCTCACCCAGGTGGTGAGTAAGAACTGAAAAATATTATGCTACAACGAGCACCTTCGGTCAGGTTCAGGCCGAAAGTTTATTTTTTATGATGAGCGACATCTGGTTTGGCCATAAAATTACCTTAACTACCTGCCTTTTCCGCACAAGCCTCCAGGTGTAACTGTAGCCAGTTCTGAGGTCAGCCATTTTTGTTTCCTTTGGTTTTGTTGGCCCCACCAGTGGTCTGGACCGTGCACGATTTTTCGGCTGTTATCAAATTTCATAACCTTCATTAAAAAGTTTAACCTTTTCGTTTGGCTTCGTCGTCCGGCTCCGGTGCTGTGGCCTCTTCCGTTTCGCGTCGCTAAAATCGCTGCTCGGCCAAAGCAACAGCCGGGTTTCGGTTGGTTGGGGGGAAGCAAAGGATTAAGGTTTCCTCTTCCGGATACCGTGAGTAACCGTTTGAACTTGTGTCGCAGTTTGGTAAGCAAGTCGGCATAGTATTTTAGGGCAACCATATTTGAACCCCGATATCCGATACCGGTTTTTATCGGTTCGGGAGGACCGTTCTCGTTGGCGTGTGTCTAATTAGGACAGCTTAAAACAAATAATTGCCAAAATTGAGGTTGTTTCTTATTTTTACTCAACCTATCAGATGGAGGGAGTATAAAGTGCAGGAGAGATACAAACACTTTGTACAACAGGGTTGCCGGACGTTCCTGTGGAGTTCCTGCTTGGTGTGTTGTCAGTTGTTTAATGGTTCAATAAAACAGATTTACCGACAGACCTATTAAAAACTTCACAAGGGTTATGAATGGTGAAATATGATATTTTGCGCACCAAGCTTCAGAGGGACTCACCGACTTGGAAGTGGCTTGTTGTAGGACTACTTCAAAACTAGTTCAGCTTGTTACCCTGTGTGACCTCCAACCACTGGGCTTCCGACTAGTTGGTGTCTAAAGTTGGCAATTATGTAACGCTGGAGAATGCGAGCATTTGGTGTTCTTCTGTGCCGTCTTAATCTCACATAACTTGAAATGACTCGCAACTCCAAGGCTGTACAAGCATTTAATCGCCCTTGGGAGTTCTTTGCTTCACACTCTTGAGACTTGACAAGAAGTTTCCTGCTGCCTGGTGGTGCAGTGTGTGCAAGCAGAGGTAATGTGGCTTACAGTCTGACTTATTTAACGACTCCTCCTTCACCCTTAATCCCTACAGTGTCGCTTCATTTGCTTCACTTCATTGGTTGGTACTGGATGTTGTTGTATTTTTCTGTTGCCGTTTTTCGTTATGTCCTCTTCGTTAGGTAAGATTTCCTCACAGTCCGCATGCAGATGGAGCGACGGAACTGACATGCCTGGAGCACACTCCTTTATGCCATCGACCGAGCGTCGTCACTGCGGTATGTGTGTGTACATCCGTTCTTTTGCCTATTATCGCCTTCCCTCGTCAGAAGAAGTTTCTTCTCAGCGGCCAACGCAACCACCCTGTCTTAGGTGGGATGAAGGGGGTGCGAGTTCTCCGCCGGAGACTTGTGTGATGACTATATATAGCCGTGCGCCGGTATCAAGGTGTATTATATTATTTCTTCACCTCATTCATTCTCATCAGCAGCGTAGGTTCGGCGTCGGTTTGGATGTGTGGATGTTTGCGTGCCTGCATCGTGTATCGCCGTGTAGATCGGACCCTGCGAGCGTGTACTACCCGGTTGTAGGTTATCTGGTGGTGGGAAATGGTTGGTCAGATGGGTCAGGGCACAAGGAACCACAAATGGTGGTTGACCGTGCGAGCAGACCGGGGAAACAAACAAGAAGGAGCTAGAAGGAGACGCCAACAGCAACAACAACCGTTTCGGAACCAGCACTGACAGATGGAGTTCCTCAAGGGGATTACGACACCTTCGGTCGGCGATGTCGTTGTACCTTCGGTCCTTGCGCGTTGCGTCGGGGAAGAGAGCTGGCGGTGGTGGTTTATTGGTCCAATGAGCCATGCGAATGAACATTGTGGCGGGCAAGAAGCTCATGCCAGCAAGTCCGGACGGCATGCTCGGGCTCGCCACTCGGTACCTTTTAACCACACTTTTATCGTCTTTAGTGTGTCGCCCGTCGTCCTGCCGGCTCCTCATCCCACCTGTCCCAGTTCGTTCCAATGTCTCCTGGGAAACGGTTCCCGAGTTCACGTCCGTTTCTTGTGACGTTTTTAATCGTCTTAAACCTCCCATCCACTCCCGTGTACGGGCAGTGTGAGTTGATGTGCCTTTCTCAGCCTCACCGTCTGAGAAACTCACGGTTTTGCCTACAGTCAAAAAAGCGTCCCCAGTCGGAGGCGGCAAGTTTGTGTCCAGCAGCAGAACGTCTGTCGATTGGCAAAGTCTGTGCACGGATACTGCAAGAGCTAGACCGGATGGGGCTGATTGGTGAACCAGAGCGGCCTTGCTGGTTTGGTGGCTTATTGATAGTGTTTCGTTGTTGCGGCTCGTTGGTTTTGTGTCCCTCCCCAAAACCCTGGACAACAGTCATCCCTGTAGAGAGACTGAGTCGGAGGGTGGAGGAAGATACCACTCGACCGATATGCTCATTGGCTATGCAAAATCTGTTTTCTGTTTTGCTTTGTTCTCGTCGACAGATGACATGAGTATTAATGGGGCCCAAAATTTGCTGCCTCTGCTACAACAGGCCAGACATAACGCTGTACTGGGACGAGTTCCATTCTCCACTGGAGCCTCCTGAAGCTCGCACAGCAACGACAGCCAGTGTCGGGAGTGGGAGTTCTGAGCCACCATCCTACATCCTGCAAAACCCTTGTCCTCGGCTTTGGTTGTGATGTTCCAGCTCTTTTTTCTTCGTGTACCTTCGAAGAAATACATGGGCTTTCGCCTTCGCCAGGCGTTTGTCATAAAGCTATTCTCGGGGGCAACTTTTTGGGGGATGGCGTAATTTGTGCCATATTTGCAGCACATTCTACTGGGATGTGGTTAGGCAAAGGCACAGCCAAAGAGGCATCAAATTGAATTCAAGATGTTTATGCGGTCGGCACCACCGAGGTAGGATGCCGCTTCGTGCCATATTGTATTCAAAGCAGATTCTTGCATCATTCCCCGTTACTACCCACGGTGGAATCGTGCCTGAGCTCGGGAAGCTTCTAACCCTGTGGGTGACTCATGTCTACTGCGGTGGTTACCCCTTTTTTTCGACGTTCCAATCAAGTGCGATTTGACATTTGTCATGTTTTGTCGATAAGAATTTTTGGAATTATTCTAAAATTTATGTCATGTTGTTATCCGGAATGGAAAATGTTTTGTTCCTTTTTCGTGGGGTGGTTACTTTTACTCAGTATAATGGTTTGTTTATTTATGTTTTAGAGTAATATATAAGTCGATCAGTTTACCAAAATCGATGGCGTCTTGAGTCGTTGGCAAATTTTCTTCTTTGGGGGGACCTTGCGTTTTTCTACTCAATAAGACTCGCACCCCATTCGATCCTGTTTTCTCTTTGTCTGGCGTTGTCCTTGAACTGTTATTGATTTGATGAATTACTTCCGTGCTCGATTTTCCGTACGGCAGACAAGACGTAGTTCCAAACTCCCAAACCGGGAGGGGTTTCCGATAGAACGGGATCTACCTTCTAGCCACTTCCTTCCCCAGAACTACAGTTAACTGCTGAACTTCTGCGTCTCAACCGTTCTCCCTCCGCTCGATACGATACGAGCGTTCCGGTCGCACGCAATTGATATGTTCGCCAATGCGTATCATAGACTACGCAGCACGGCACGCAGAAGCCAAACCCCGGTCGTACCTTTCTTTCTCGGGGTGTCCGGGCATCGTCTCCCGAGGAAAGTTGGTTTCGCTCCGATGGACAACTTTTCTTTTTTCTTTTCGTCCCCTCATTCCCGGACTTGTTTCGGTCCGTGTCTGAAAACACAAAGGGGCTCCGAAATTGAGGGAAGAAAACCCCGGTCTTCCGGCAATTTAAACTGCGTCGCAACGAAGGGGTGGCGTTCCAGATCTTCTTCCGTTCGGTTTGAGTTCGAGTGGGCAACACGGCGTAATTACGTCACGTATTGTGTGGCGAATGGTTGGCGCGATTTTATTACGAGTTTGGATTGATAAGATGCGTCGTGTTCGGGATGGTTTTGCTCCAGTGTGTGTGTATGTGTGTCTAGTGTCTTCCTCTTTTTGGATGGTTTTTTGTGTAGTTTGTTGGCGCCATTGTTTATGACCGTGAACGTTTTCTTTTCCATTCTCTATGGTTTATTATTGGATGGTGGATGGTATGGGAAGATGTATTGCATTTGACATATTTCCTTTAAACATATTGAAAAAATCTTCATGAAAAAGTATCTTTAAATTGCTCCAAATAATCAATTGGTCCAGATCTGATGATGTAATATTCACCTCCCTAGGATTTTTATTTTTCAGAGAAAAGGGAAATATTTCTTAATTACATTTATCATCCGCATTCTGGGTAATAAATTATGAAAACTCAAACAGCACAAACGCCCACATTCCAACCGCGCGTCCAACTTTTGATAACTCGTGGTGCTGTGCAATTAACTGTGGCGGATCAAACGGAACAATCGGCCAACGGAGGGCTTTACAAGCGTGAATCATCTCTCTTCATGGGTTCGCCATGGTCGTCCCCAGTTTCCATGCCCAAATCGGAGTGCCAGACCGGACCCCGGCACATGCCAAATGACCACATTAAAAATGAGATATTTTAATGTACTCACTCTTCCTGGATGGTTGGCTTGCAGGGGGGCGGGGGCTGGTAGGCGAAGTTCGCTCGGTCTCGCGCATTCATCATCATTATTCAAAATAGGCCAAATTTTCGCGTATGGTTCGGACCCTCCACGAAAAAGCACTTTTCGCGTATCCACTCCCGGCCTAAAGCCAGGCGAGACGAGTTGGTCGTCGTTAGGATTTTCGACTGCCTTCTCGTGGGTTCAGTATGAGTTCCCCGTTCCCCGGGCCACATTATCGCATAAAAGGACGCTTTCCAACGCGACCGGGGGGAGAATGTGTTGGAAAGAGGCTGCGAGCTGGTGAGGATAATGTGCACGGAAATAAATAATTCATTCTCCCGAAAAACCGACGCCGACCACAATCCGAAGCGCGGACGGAAGTGAGCCATCGTAGTAGCGTAGGTTTTTGTGGGCCCCCGGTTCGTTGTCGTGCAGGGAAACCGTCGGTTTCATTGCGTCGTTCGACGCGTTTGGGGAGCCTTACGTGGAGTGCCTGCCTGAGAGGCAGGTCGACATAAAACAGCCTTGGGAAGTGATCGATTTGCGCGGGAGGACCCGAACCCGGGGCCGTTCCGACGACCGGTCGAGCGTTTTATTTGTGCTGAGGGTCCTCTTAACCACCGCCACCACCCAAGTGGGAAGGAAGGAAGGTTGCGCTATAGGACCTGGTGAAAGGTCTTTTTGACGGATGAATAATAATGACATTTGTAATGAATTAGTTTCTCGCTTTGCTGGCTTGGGGAGAAATATGGCAAAATTCGTTGAAATTTGTTCGCATTTGAATTGACCCAGTTTGTGCGAATCGCTGGTGGGACAATATTCGCAGCGGAATTTGATAACCTGTTGTCTGCTTTGCCTGTCTATGTACCCTACGAAACGTGCAATACTTCGTGGAAGACGGGAACGCTAGAACGGGAAGGTGGCCCTTACATAAATCATTAAGAAAAATGCGTGACATAAGCATCATTGCCCTAATGTTGGCCCATTTTACGATTCAATTGGCTTCCGGTGCAGCCACGCTCCATGATTTATGATGTCATCACCGATCGTTTCCGAGGCACCCAACTCACCTGCAACAGCCTTTTAGTAGACATTTCCTAATGGGGACCTTCTTTGAAACCGTGCACCATCGTTGGAGAAATACGTAATACGCTGTTTCCGGTAACCGGAGATGAGCTGTTTTACGATTAGGATGAATTTAACATCTCTGATGTATTCTAGTTTAACGGTTACCAAATCTATTGGAACTTCGTTACACAGGCGTTGCCAGCCAACTTTGCCTCGAAATCGGGTGATTTTTTCTCCAACGCACTTTATTTTGAAATAACTCATCGACTGTTGTCTCTAACTCATCTCACTTTGTCTCTAACGCATCTGAGTTGTCTCAAACCGAAAACAGGGAATATACAAACAGGAAATAATGTTGGTTGTTCTTGGAGTTTTACAATGTATCATAACTACAATTACTTTGTTTATTCCTTAGTTTTTGGCTTGAGACAAACCCAGATGCGTTAGAGACAAAGTCAGATGAGTTAGAGACAAAATGAGAGTAGTTTGAAGCAACAGTCGATGAGCTATTTCAATACCATTTGCTTTAGAGACAACACTTGATGAGCTATTCCAATCATCGGTGGGTTAGAGCTGAAGATAGGTGGCAAACCCTGTAATAGCTTTGATATTTCATAGAACTAGGATCAGATTTCTCGGATCTAGATAGTTAAGAGTTCTTTTTTATTAACTATCGACCAGTTTTAATTTAACTTTCTCTGCGATTCACTCGCTTCCTTTGCGTACATATCTCGTGGCAATGATGGCCTTCGGATAACTGCACGATGTTCTTTGTCAACTACTACACTCCCCCCCTGGGTTTCCCATTTTTCCCGCGCCTTTCCGACGTGTTGATCTGGCTTCAGTTTGGCCCCGCTCGGTTGGGGCAGCAACGCTTGTAGTTGTGTGAAAGCACGATCCATCATAAAACCGCACTCTATATCGCACGCCATCGCGCAGTCGAAAGGCGACACCCGGTGGCAGCTATTTTCGGAGCATCGTTCAGGTTCCTACAGCTTGCGTAAGGAGAGGGGGAGGGACCTGCTGTGAAGTGCGAGTGGAGGTGTGTTGCAAGAGAAAATGTTTCATATCACATATCATCATTTTCATCGTTAACATTTCTCATGGCGGGAAATATCGTTTCGGAGGGGCGGGGAAAGAAAACGACGTCCGACGCCCCAGCAGAGACTCGGTATGGTTGTTCTCGGATGCTCTCTGCACCCCTAGCAGCTCGGTTCTGCTACCGGTTCTGACGGACCACCGTTGTTTGGCCGGTTGCCTCCCTTTTCCGTCTCGATAACATTTCCCTCACTCGGCGAGCAAAGAGAAGATAAGCGCGTACCGAGACCCCGGGGAGGGCAGATAAGAACTGACGCGTTGGGGAAGTGCGACGGGGAGGAGGACAGCAAAACACTCCACGACATGGATGGATGGTGTCAGTTTCCGGCTCGCGAGGAGCTCGCGCTGCTGACAGTTTGAAGGAATGCCGTCGCCGTGACGCCGCCAGCCCACGAACGAAGTGGAAAAATTGTTTTTCCCCGTGCCGTGTTTTCATTATTTCGCTTTGCGCTGCTAGAGTCTTTTTTCGTTCGGTTTCGGTGAAGGTTGTTCTTATCCTCCCACTCCCTTTCCACTCGTCTCCGTTGTTTGCCCGGGAAACGATGAGAGATGATGCTGATGACATCCGTTGAGTGACATTCGCGTTTAATGCGAGTACACTTTCCATTGGCGGTTATGATCTGTGGCGTGAGGATTTAGCTTATAACTAATTAGCATTTAGAAGTGCGGTGGCTTTATGCTGTCGCGTAGTATTATCCGGTTTTGCAAGGGATGAGGATGAAAATTATGAAAGAATTATCTCCAAGGACAATCTCGTGATCTCGGCCTACGTTTGACGGTTTCGCCCGCACACAGCCGTATCGTCTTGTTTGATCTTTATTTGTATCAGATTCAAGGGTCTAATATTTTACGGGTATTTATTTTCATCCTTTGAAACTCTTTGTCTGATAAATTTTCAGATGTGTTAATATCATCTGTTTTGAGGTTCTCTTAAATAATCTATTATTTCAAAGTAGAGATTTGTTCTTAAGTTTTTTTACTTTCCATGAGGTGAGGGCAATCTTTCCCTTCTTTGAATCATTCAAACTAAAACATAAAAAAGTCTATGGGAATCTCTGTTTAATTTCGTTTGTGGTTTGTCTTATTTGGTTGTAATCTGCCCAGAAAATGAGTTTTAAATTTTAATCCATTACAATTCCGCAATGCCTAACGGCAAATTGGAACACTCGTCCAACACTTTGTACGTATCGCTCTTCCTCCTGATTTAGCATCGCTGCACACAAACACACAAATACACACACACGGAAGTTCCTGGTTATCATCAACGAGCGCGTCGAACAACGAACTCTCACCCGCTCCGGTCCATTAGCAGCTGATTCATAACAATTTTCCTACGAGCTCAAACGTAACCTAATGGTCGCGTAATTTTACCCTTCGAAGGTGGTGATTAAAATCCCTGCATTGAAAATTGGATCGATGCCAGAGGCCCCCCTTTCGCACTCCTCCTTCTCGCCCTCCCCATCGACGATTGCTGGAAGGCTTGAGTATCAGTTTTCTTGCCTGCCCTACCTCAGAAGACGCTCAAGATGCTCAAGGAGGGGGGAAGCTGCCACGATGGTCTCTCTGTGGCCCTTAAGTGGGCGCACGTGTATGTGCAAGTCTTTATTTGGTTCTTTTTCCATCTATCGCGCGGGAATTGCAAAGTGGGCGGGTGGGAGGCCAGTGGCAAAAGTGTTCGCAGTCGAAAATAGCGTTTTACGCAATGGATAAGTTCGAGGCGCGCGCGGCAATCCGTTACACTCTCCACCCCAACCGGGTCCTTCCGATCGATCTCTTCTCTGGAGGTTATGTTGGGTGTTTTACTGCCGCGCTTTCAAATAAATAGGAATGGGTTCCGTTTTGCCCCCGTAGGAATGATGCTGGAATTGGGAGGGTTTTTTTCGGAGACCGGGGGATGGAAGGTTCAAACGCTGGAATTGAACGATGGAGTGGAGCATAAACACGTAGTCGCGGCAAAAAGCGTGTTTTATTTCCTTTCCTATCGGCTTCCTGCTGCTGATGATGTTGCTGCCCGGTTGAAGGTGGCCTGTGGTACATATGGAGAAGGAAGAGTATTTCGCCCGCCCTGGAACCCGCTGTTTATCAGCCAATGGAGTCAATGTTCGTTGAGCTGGCGGGGAAATGTACTCGCGCCTTTCGGGAGAATGAGTTAAAGATGTAGATTTCTACGAATCACTCAGCACAACATAGATTCCCAGCCCGGGCGTTCCTAATCGGACACGCGAGAAAAGGAGAGGGTCGATTTTTGAATAATTTTCAACAAGCACAGGGGTTTGGGGGTTTCAAGGAAGAGGATACGCGACCGGAGCTGGAAAGGGAGGGGGAACACACTAAACAAACGAAAGGCATTAGCATTAAGCGGTGGCCAGATCGTGATTGCGCGCGTGGGTGGCTATTAGAGTGAGAGCAAATCCCGAAACCGGCGGCTTACCTACTTATTATCGGCATAAACGATTCCATAAACGCAGTAATAATGAGCATTAACATTACCTGTGCGTACCAATAATAAAATGGGGAAAAGAAAATAAGATACATAAACCCGCCCGCGAACGCTTTATAGCAGCAGCGGCGCAAAGCGATAAAGCATTGAATGGGAAAGATCAACAAAACAGCGGCACCATGATATGATGGAGATGAATGGCGAGAGGAGAACAGCCACAAGCACAATCAGGAAAAGGGAAAATAGAGTTATGCTAACGAACTCGGGCGGTTCGTTCGGTAGAGAAGGAAAGCTATTAGATTGCATCGGGAGGCAAAAACAGATACTGCCCAACCGGTCACACCGTTTTTCTTTTCGCTTTTTTATCGAGGTTGATTTACCTGATAAAAATCCGAAGAAACATGAACCAAAAAAGAGAAAAAAACACTCGAAGGAACATATAAAAATGAAGGTAAAACGATCCGAAACACCGTTTATTCATTTACAGCCACCCACACGGGTTTGGTCCGCTGGATAAAGCTCGCGGGAGCAAAGTTTTCCACCGTGCGAAAGGGAAACGAATTTGTGTTTTACTCTTACTCCTTCCTAGCTTTCAACCCCTTTCGCTTGTGATAGCGTCGGGCGGTTTGGTTTTTCTTCACCCTTCTGCTAAACTATTATTTACCTACGTTACTTTTAACGATGTTTTTTCCTCGACGTTTCGGAAAGCTTTGTTTTATTTCGCTTAGGTTTACTTTGGAGGGTTTTTTTTCGCTTTCTTCTATTATTTCGAGGGTGGTTTTATCATTCAATTTCCCTCTTGCTCGGTTCGTTCTCGGTTTTCCGCCGGCGCATTCATCATTTTATTGTATTTCGGTAAATCGTTTTCGGAGGAGATCTGCCTTGTTAGACGAGGGGTTTCTTTTTACACTTTTTTTTTGGTTGGGATTCTGCTTTTGGAATGTGTAGTATTCAAATTGGCTGTCCGCGTCCGAGTGGCTGAAGATTGCTGCGAGCCTTTGAGAGGGGGCCCAACGGATGAAATGTTACCCAAACTCATTTCTGCGTGTGATAGGGGGTCCGTGGGGAGCAATTGTTGATTTTGGTATAGGTTAACGTTGTATAATGTGCTCCAGCGAGCGTAACGATAGGGGTTTTGATGATGGCAATGTTTCATCTACGCGGTGGAAGTTTGTTTGATTATTTAAATATTTATTTTACTGTGTTGTATTTTAACTAAAATTTCCCATTGTTAAGCAAATGTATTAATTTTCTTTGTTTTTCTTTTGTCTTTTCCAGGTATGATTTCGAAATACATATTCTAGAACATGTGGTGGGCACTTGTCATTTTGTGATGCAAGAAAACACAAAACACACCAGACGTCCATTCAACAATCGGATTAGGATCTCGGTGAGTTGAAGTGTCACCTGGGGTTCAGCATCGCCGGAAAGCAGACCAATGGACATTTGCAAAGCTTCGACCGGATCAATAATGGATTGGGCCAACGGGCCGAGCGGTAAAGCGCTTAAGAACTCGGAAAAGTTCAAACATGTTGCACCGGAGCAATAAGGCCCGAGGGTTGTCAGACGTCAGCAAGCGATCGGCGTTTGCAATTTCATCATCATCATCACGTGCACTCCGTTCGCCCGGGGGTCCGATCGAGATGTATCTCGTACTGATTGGTCCGGTCCACCGGTGCTTGTTAGGCCCGATGCTCGCTGGAATGCAATGGAGAAACACAGGTTGTATGAAAAAAAAAGTAATAACAACAAAAAAACCATACCGACTGGCCAACGTGAATGATGAAGGCATTGGGAAATGCCGGAGAGAGGGGACAAAAATGCAATTAACGAGACAATGCAACAAGTTAGACTCCTATTAGAAGAGTGTTGTCCCCATTAAGCGATGGGTTTCGTTTTGATTTTGCCTGCGGAACCATCGAAAACAAGAGTCGGGAGCACCCTCCGACAAGATTGCTGGCGTTTTTATTTTGTCTTAAGATCTGATCGATCGCAGTCGCCTCTCGGGCAGACTGGGCCAATATGGATGGAGAGTTCCTGCTTCTGGCACCGGCCTCGATCGGCATCGATTAATTAGCTCACGACAGGCGACGGCGCAGGATTGGAGGCGAGGGAGGGCGCAGGGGATCTCATTACACTGTGAAATAAGACAGACTCAGGCATTAGGACAACTTTGTAGCAAATCTGAGCAATATGCGGTGAAGAAGAAGTAGACGTTGATCTTTTGAAGGGAATGCGATGCTCGGAATAGTTTTATAATGAACCATGTTAGTGCTAGAACTTCATGTTAGGACTTCATATGGACCATGTCCATGGGCCGTTTGACGAATTAAAGGAATGATGACTTCCCTTAGCTCCAAGTACATTTATCTGTCACATTGGAATGCTATACCAGATACCAAGCAACACGATGTAAATATTTATATCGCCACAGCGTCGACCAACGGATATTCCCTCAAGCGTTAGGCCTTCTTGGTCATGTTTTTCGCCTCTCTGCACCATCGCTTCTTCTGTGCCTTGCTCCCTCGGACTAATCACTGATCACCGTGCACGAGTTTGGCATTTGGCTAATCATTCGCTCAGATTTGAAATCGGTTTCGGGCGCTCGGTGTCTGGTTTTTGCGCGCTCGCCAAATTGCTTCCCCCATCCGAACCTCAGCCCCGAATGTATGTATAAGGATAGTTTCGCTGAAAGGTTCGCGTGATAAGTTTGTACTGCCGCTCAAGAACTGGCGTCATTCGATAAAAAGTGGCTCAAAGGCAGAAGGCAAATAATGTTGGTTTAATAAAGGCAACCAACTACCCCGCATTCATCACAGGGGTGGGTGGGTGGTTTTTGGGGTGTGAGCAATAAATTTGTTTGCTCTCGCGAGCCCCTTGTTGAATTTAAAATGGCCCCTCCAAAGCCGTCGTACGTATGCTATCGTGCCCGCGTGTTAACTAATTTCTTGTGCACCAGATGAAGCTGTACGCTGTCGCTGGTCGGAACCCAACAAAAACTCAATTCTTTTTGAAGCCACCCCTTTTAAGTCCTGTAGGCAGTAGTCGCCCAGTTAACGCTAGCAAAATATTAGCTCAAGCTTTCCGACCCTGGCTAAGTGAGCTGGCCCGAGTGAAGTTCACTGTGACATTAACGTTAGGGCACTAACGTGCCTACGTTGGTACGCCGGTCGGTTTGGATGGACAGCTCGTGTGCGATAAGACTCGAGAATTCGCCGAGTCGAGACGCAAGAGCATATGAATTGGCGCGCGAAAGATATAGCAGGCCCAACGAGGCAGAGAAGGGAGGTTTACCTTTTTCTTGGGGGCGATTTGGTGAAACCAAATGTAGCAAGCATTACTACAACTACTACTACATCAACCACTACTGCTTCCCGTTCGCACGCGGCTTACCTTTTGCCCTTATCCGGCTCGTTTCGAGGCGTTCTTGAGCCACGAATGTATACATCTGAGGGCGCTATTAAAATGTCAATTTTAATCATTAACTTTTTCGAGCCCCTAAGCTACCTTGGGGTTTGGGTTGAGGCTTGGGGTTAGTTTATTTAAAGCTTTTTTTTGCCCTCCTCCTCCTCCTCCTTCTAGATGTTGTTGCTAAAGGTGATGTGGCGGCTTTTAAACAGCGATACCACTGCCCGAACAGCTGCACGGCATCGGCCGTCGGTCGTCGGGAGTCGTGTTAGTTATCAGGTTGGACATGAATGACAATGTGGGCGAGGGGAATGGGGGGAAGGGTACCTGGTGGCATGATTTTGCAAAGCTTAGTCCCGAGAGCGTCAAAGCGCCCGCGAAGTAGAAGCGGACGAATTTATGCTTCGTTTGCGCAAATAAAACCCACTCAGTGCCGCACTCTTCTCTCTCTCTCTCTCTCTCTCTCTCTCTCTCTCTCTCTCTCCCTCTCCCTCTCTCTCTCTCTCTCTCTAATCCAGTGAACCCTTGACCCTTTGCCCGGTGAGTGTATGAGAATGAGTTGGGTTTTTTTCTTCTCCTTCTGCTATGTTGGCCCTCTGCTAAATCTGGCCACGATGCCTCGATGATAACATGTGGCCAGCTTCAACTCGTTGCCATTTTATGTTTAGCGAAACGCAGGCTAGCCTTTGAAGCACACTCACATCTCTCCCTCCCTCCCGTTTCCCCGAAATCTTTAAAGAAATCCGAGCCCGTGGTTGGAGGTTGGTGTGAGGTTGGGCCACCTTTTTTATGAATCATAACCTCGTGGAGGGATAACAACCATAACCACCACCGTGGGGTAAGTACGTGGTACACCTCCACATGCCTCACCCCACCTCAACACATAACACAAAACGCATGGCTAGGAAGCATCGGTAGCATAAATCTCTCCCCTTCCATCCACCCCGAAAGGCTTCAAGGATTGTGCGGCAGGTCGAGGCCAAGGGAAATATTATCATCATGCTTTCCCTCCGTTTTCGGCCCGGTTCTTCCCTCAGGATGCTGCCTTTGTGCTTCCCGGAGTGGCTGGAGAGGTTAAGTAGAAACAATGGACGAGCAAACAAAAAAAAGAATGATGATCCATCCTCTCCGTTCTTTCATCAAAGCGGTGGGGAGCTTTTGTTTTCCCCATCGAGCGCGGGGAGGGGATGCAGGAAAGTGAAAACCATCATGACCGAGCGGTTTGCGGCATAAGAAGGAATAGATAGATTGTGAACATCATTGTTGTGCAAACATTCTTTCGTCGGAGAAGAAAATTGCAATTCTAAGCGAACAATTTACGTAACCCGTTGCTTTTGTTTTTGTGTGTGTGTGTTTTGTCGAGATTGGTTTCTTTTCGTAGCTATTTCGTGAAAAGAGCGTTGGATGTTGGAAAGCTCATTGTTGCAGAAAGATACTCTATCATGTCAGTCAAACGTGATTTGCTGATCTTCGCTGGATACACAAAAAAGTCTTTCCACCAGGAGCATCAATCATCGTTAAGTTATATTAAATTAACAAAATTTCTTGCAAAACACAACGTTAATGCTGATAATAAATTTGCAAAGACCTCTTCTTGCGAACAACCAAGAACGACACCGTGAAGCACCTCGCAAATTAATAATGTAGCCCAGCACAAACATCGTTTTACGACGGTGAGAAGTTAATTAGAGAAGTGTGTGCATCTCGACTCGAGTGCATTTTCTCTCGACCGGCGCTTTTAGCGCAAGAATTGGGTCTTCTGTTTCCTTCCTCGGCGTGTGTTTTGGGCTCCCGAGGGTTCCCAACCCTCATTAGCTCTGCCTCCCAGTTTTATATAGGAACGTTCGCGCGCGTTTATGCTCTGCCGTCGGGTTTTCCTTCGTTTTTCTTTCTTTCCTCCCCATCGCAACCGCCTCGGGGGCCAGTTCTGCAGTCCGTAGACCGTGCGTCGCGGCCAGGGTTCCACCGGCATGCTACATATGCTCGGTCCCACCTTGTGTGTGTACGTCGTTGGCCTGATTTCCGTCGACGACGACGACGACGCCAGGACGGACTCGGTTGAAAAAAAAGGCGAACAAAACGGGAAAAGTGTAGAATGAAAATGAAAATTTGCACTCGCTTTTCCATCCTCACTCCACACACACACTCTCCCTCTCCCATTCCTTCCTGTGGGGTCCACGTGTGTTTGCGTGTGTGTGTGGTTGTATGTGGTTTTTATGTTGTTCCTTCGTGCGCGCGTCGTACGTACGTTCCGTTTCGGTTCGCATTATTATGGTTTCACTTTCAACGCGAGATTCGCGTGCATGCGTTGCCTGCTTTCGTGCTGGATCGCGCAACGGATGCTGAGAGGTGGAGCCTTCTCCTCGCTCCCCTGTCTCCTCCCCTTCCCCTTTTGGTTTATGGTCATGTGGCGTTGTCGATGGCAGTGTTGTAATTGCTGCCATACCGGAAGCCCCCGTTGGCATGGCAACTTAAAGTGCGCGGGGTGGGGGGAAGGAGGATGATGTTCGGTGGTTTCTTATGGATCGTTGGTTAGCATAAAATTTGTGCACATTCGAGTGGAATCCGCCATACGGCCGGCACGCTTTGGAGCGGAAGTCTGCGGCACAAGAGAAAGTGTTTGAAGGTAAAAGAATATAAAACCGAGGGAAATGGAAGTAAAAACATAGAATCTATGTTTCAGCACGGTTGAGGAGGAGTTTTTTTTTCTTTTCTTTGTACATTATGTTATCATCGTGCGGGTCGGAAATGCAAATGCAAATGAGTAGCTTTTTAATATAAAATTGTTTAATTAGAACTCATTCATTACTCAGTTCATTCGAAATGAATTTATTAAGAAAGTGTGGTGTTTGTTGTCGAACTTGAACATTTTAGTATGATTTTAAGATTTCTGAGCATTTGCTTCTTTTAGATTTTCTATAGTTTTGTAATTTAGCCGATGTCATAATATACTTACATCTTTACTGACTTGGAACTTCGCCATTTCAAATTTTTTTTGCCCTATTACGTTACAGCGTTAGAGAAACCCGCGTTATCATCACTTTTCGGAGTCGATAAAAGTTTCGTCGTTTTTTTCTCCAAGCACAGCTATAAAACTGGTGTGTCTAAACTTTCGAGTTCTAAAATTTAAAGCTAAATTATGCCTGCGTATTGTGTAAACGATTGATTTTACATTGAATGTATTTTAGGTATTGGAATTCACTATTGGTGGTCACATCAATGGAACTGTTTGGCATTTTCCGTAGCTCCGGTTTGAGAAATTTTATGTAATTTTTCCCGTATTATTGGCAGATTGCTTGTTGAACAGAAACTCGAAGATGAGACATAATGCAAATGTGTCGATTGAGTTGGAAATGCTCTAACGGTCGAGTTTGATTATAAGCTCTACTGACTTAAGAGCTACTTAGAGTTAAAATTTTCTGAGATCTCCCTTATTTACAAACTTTCAACTAAGAGTCATAGAGTTTTAAAGTTTTCACAGCATACCCAAGGTATATCAGAGCCAGTACAAGGTGCACTTTCAAAACAATCTATCGATCGGTGCCTTCGGGAAGCGTTCTACGTCGTAAAGATTTTCCCACCAACGCCTGGCCGTTTCGTTTTGCTTTCGCTAAAAGCCTTCGCCCGAAGAAAATAGGTTCACATGCTTCCCCTTTCGTCTGCTGACCATCCCTTTCCCCGGACTCCGGAGAAGAGCTCCATCTGCAGCTTGCGGCGACCAGGCGCGTCAGAAAGATTTATTGAATGCATTCCGTGTGATTCCCGTTGGCAGCGTTTCCACCCCCTGCTCTCACTCCACACTGCCCTCTTCCAGCGTAACGGACGCAGTTTGTGTGTGTGTTTGTGTTTCTGTAACTGGACCGAACAAGAAGAAGACGGGGTTGTCAATGATTTTTGTCGAAGTCGTGACCTGTCCTGTTCGCGGTGGCTCTTGTTACCCCAACGGGGTTGCGCTCCTTTCCACTTCTAGCCCCCCTCCTTCGAAAGGGAGATGGATCGGGCTATGGCCCGGGAAAAGAAGCCGAAGGAAGGAAAAAACGGTGAACATATTGATGAATCCTCGCGGTCTTCAGCGTTATTTGCGAAGCGCTCCCGTCCTGTCACTAACGTTGGCGTACACGACGCTACCGAGTGGTGGTGCTCTTCCAGGCCAAACAGACACCCCGCTCGGATTTTGGGGATACGAGGCAGAGGGGGCGAGGGAGCGGAGTTCCCGTGGAGCTAAAACGACGTAATTAAATTTCACCTATTTGGACATGATGGGTGACGCGATGCGATGGAGATATTGGCCCATAGAGGGGGAGGGGAGGGATGGATGGTCGGTTTTGGAGTTGGCTCCGACCAGCATGCAAGAGTTAGCGAACTCTTCGGGAGCAGCGTGTGTATGTGTGTGTGTGTGTGCGTTCGTGTGTGGGAACCATTGTCCCAGAACTTTGGTCCCATTCAATTTCATCATCAACATCAACATTACCTTCGGAGTTGCGGTGAAATAGTGCGTGTCCCCCCGAACTCCGCCATTCGCTGTAGAGGTGGTTCTCCTATATCTGCCCGTTGCGGGTGGATTTTGTATGCTGATCACCCGGACCTGATAGTGTCACTTTGCAGTGTGCGCAGAAACGGGAACGTGGTCCGGTTATTTCGGAGCACGATATGCATTAGGGATGGCTCCCGCTCGGCGTGGGTGAACGTATCGAACGGCCATTCAACTATTGCCCAGGAGGCTGTACCAAAACACCACGGTACGGTAGCAGGTAACCTCGTTGGCTTACCGGAGGCTTACGCCACCGAGACCGCAAAGGGAAGGCGCGCAGGTCCGCTGCCTAGAACTATTCAGATGGTAAAATATGCAAATGCAGACAATGCAATTAGCGACAGTGTTCGCTGTTTAGCGTTGACCGGTCATTTGCCCGCCCCATATCGCACCCTTGGTATGGGGAGTTTTTTTTTCACCCCCCACCTGGGCTTTTGTGCGGAACAACACAACTCCATCTCGCAAGCGTTAGCCTTTTCCCGTTCCAGGCCGTTGTTTGTTATTGGTAAGCGATGCTATTTATGCTGTGGTAAATTTAATTTGTTTTTTACCCGTCCGACACCTTCCGGCTCGGCTACCACCGTCAGCTTCTGGTGAATCTGGTAAACTTTTCCATTTCGATGTCACCCGAACCATGGTGGGGAAATGTTGTTGTGTTTGGCTAGGTGTTGGAAAATCTACAACGGTTTTTTTCTTCATTCAGTCTCATCAGTACCTGGATGTGAGTATGTTCACAATTTGGTGACCACGTTCGCCATTTTTGCTACATCAGGAAAGATGGAAAACGGGGGTGGGAAGCGGGGATGATGCAGCAGCAAATGTCGGTTTGCTCGTTTTAACCATATACATATTTTTGCGGTGCGCCGTTCTCATTTCATTGCCCTTTTTTCATTCTGTAATCGGATATGGTTATGGTGCGCGCGGGGTGTTGAGTAAAACGTGTTGGCCGAAAGTAACACCTCATTTATTCGGTTATTGCAGGCCACACCACATCCGCCCTTTGACCTCAACTTCGGTGGAAAAACTAAAGCCGCCCCGGGTGTTTGTCACCAGTTTTTGAGGGGGTGGTCTTTGTTTTTTTGATCTCCCCCCATGACCGGAAAATTAGTCTAATGTGGACGCTGGCTCTCGCCGAAATATTGCACCACTTTCCGGACGTTGGTCGGTTGGGGTTTTTCCCCCCTTTGGAACGAGAATTATGAAAAAAAGGCAAGGAAAAATACATTTCGATGGTGGAAAATAACCTTTGAAAAAAATTGGAACGAGTCCCCACTCGAAAAGTGGCGGAATGGCGAACATGAAAATGTAATGAAACCACACGACACCGCGAGAGTAACGAGCGGGCGCGGGTAATGTACTTTATGGGACGAACTTTAAATTGACTTGCGCGTCCGGGAAGCGAGAACGCGAACGACGATGAGTCCTTGTCGAGGCCTGGCCGGTGTTTTTTTTTTATCTTCCTTTTGTTCTCCCTCCCCACTTGACTGATCTCGAGCTCGACGAGGGAGCTTTTCCACCGAGGGAGGGTTGGGGTGAAAATGGGTAGGCAGGGCGTCGACTACATGATGGGGCGTTTTGTGTGGTGTAATATTTTCCACCGAAATTGTTGCCATAAACTTTTCCTCCATTGTAAAGTATTTTCCTTTTTTATCATACTGCTACCTCGCTTACTTCTGATGTGTGTGTGTGGGTATTTCTTTCTCTTTCTTCATGGATGATCTTTTTTCTCCGTGAACAAAGTTCCGTGGAAGGCGCCGAAAATCAAACGAAATATTAAGGCACCTTTTCGGTGCTAGCGAGAAGTTTCGGCAATTTCCGTTACATTATTTCGTCGCAAAGTTCAGCGACATCACGAATCTCCTTGTCCCTTTTTGGTCGTGGCCCATCCGAGAAACAGCCCTTCTCACACAAATAGCGGGTGCGTAAATGTCTGATGAATAGTTTCATCACGTTACGAAGGTTATGCGGAACTATTTCTGGAAGGGACCAAAGTTTTACCTCGAATTAAATCTTGGCACCTCGCGTTCGGCGTAGGGCTTGCTCTTCGGCGCCTTCGATCTGCTCCACCTGCTTCCAACGATTGTGCTCCACGTGCTGGGAAAAGTTTTCCACACTGCAATTCCATTTGTGTTCCGGAAAAACTTTCCCGCTGACGAAGTAAGAGCGTCCTCTCTGAACTCGATCCACTTTCAGCTGTCCTTGAAGGAACTAACTGAGCAGAGGGAATGAGTTCAGCGTGCCAGATGGGTAGGTTTGGAGGAAAGTTTCACTTCTCTTTGATCAACTTTAAGGCAACGGGGACGCTTGGAAGTGCGTGTGGGGTATTTGGAGTTCTTTGGAGCATGTTGATCCACTGGCGAGCGCGCTGAGCAGGGATCCGTTACCAAGTGGTAGCGCCGTTTGCTGCCGCCAGGATCTCCGAAACTGGGGAAGATTTAAATAACTACGTTAGAGCGCACACAGGCTCAACTAACCGGAAAATGGAATATTATGATGATGAAGGAGTTGTTCGAGCAGTGTTTGCAGGCGATTAAGAATCACAGCGAGCGGTCAAAAGGGAGTCTTGGAGTGGTGGAACTTGGAATTCACTAATTCGAGCGCAAGTTCGTTGAACAAAGTTCCCTGTTTCTGGTCTTAGCTAATGGGCGATCTTCTAGAATACCTTGATGTTTGAAGTTCATGGACTTAACCTTTTCGCAGTTCGAACAAGCCAATTCCATCAATAAACTCATACTGAACTAGAACTAAACTTGCTGGTGTTAATCTGGTGAAATCAGGCCAACCTTTCGTCATAGACAAGATCGAGATGGATATTCGTAGAAACTCGCTGTACTTTAGTACTTAAGCAGCTTACTCGTTGGGATTGGGAAATGGCATCATAATTTTCTCGCTTCATAAATGCTGCTCGGTTGGGAACATCGTCCACAAAGCCATTCCCTTAATATGAAGTTCTAATTTTGAACATCACCAATACACACACATAGTCCAAGGTAGAACTGACAGCACGGCAGTGCATCTGAGGCCAATAACGGCGTCAACAGGCCGTTTTCTAATTCACAAACATGTCACAATATTTCGATCCACACCCGCCGCAAAGTGGTGGCCATACGACGATCTTTCGCGTTCGTGTGAGGCAAGCAGTCGCATCGAAAGTGCATACGACAGGGGTGTATGCGCTTTTGTGTACGTTGTTTTGGGGCATGAAGTTCTGTAACTAACACCTCAGTTGTTGTTTAGGTCCAAGTGGTGAGTTCAGTTGCTCCATTTACGGACGTGTGTTGTGTCTGCTCTGTGTGCAATCTCTGAACGCAGCGAGATGGTTGGTGTGTGCATCGTGTGGTCCACATCAAGATCACCCCCAAGATGGCGTACGTCGCCGCTGCGTACGATTGTTGTGCATGCCGCCAGCAACGGGGTTGGCAGTAAATCCTTTCGTCGCCGCATGCAGTTGCATTTGCATTCGGCACCGACGTCGTCGTCGTCATCAGCGGATTTAACTGCACCGGTGACCTATTTACGGACAGCGTCAACGTTCGTTCCCCCTTCCCACCGCCCCCGTTCGGACTCAGGATCGCCTCTCGGATTGGCACGACCACGGCTCGGTTTTGGCGCTGCTCCTATCGTCGTGATGCATCACGACCGGAGTGACCATTTTTCATCGTTCTCTGCCTCGTTCTGCTAATAATGTGTCCGATGTGTGCTCCTACCATCATGGTCCGTCCTCATCCCTTCTCCTCTTCATTGGCACCCTTATGACCACACTCACACACAATCAGATACACGCATGCACGTTGGAAAATGGAACCGTTTTATTGGTGTCGCTAAATAATATAACACAGCCGGCGAAAGAGCAGCGCGTTCCATCCTCGTACGTTGTCACACACGGGCAGGGTCTGTTTACTTTATTTTATTTTTGCCATCATACAGTGTGTTACCTTCTTCTCCCCCCCGTTCCCTTTCAGGGGGTGTCTAAGATCACGTTTTCCCGTTGCCCAGAGACGCACGGGCCTCGCTACTTCGCCGATTCGCGTGTGACACAAATCGGACTTTTAAACTAGTTAGAAGGGGAAAGACGATGTGCATCCGAAAGTTGACACAGAAGTAGCATTAACTAAATTGCGCACGAGATGATCTTGAGGTTTTCGGTTTTCGACCGCGTGGGAGAATCCATTCATCCGGAACGGTCGTTTTCAAGCCTCTTGCATCAATCTCCATGATGAGTGTCTGATTTTTGTTTTTATTGTGCGTTAATTAGGCGAAGGGAAAATATTTAAAGAAGCTGAGCATTTCAAAGCTCGTTCTAAATTCTTCTTTCGTTTTTCTTCGTTTTCGACCTCGCAATCTCCTAGCTTATCTCCAAAATAATCAACTATTCAAAATGGATTATTTATCCGCATTTTCAACTCGCGAATGCATCAGCTTTGTAAGCCCTGTTTAATGAGTTAGTACGTATCTCGCCACCCATTGAGCCACCCCGGTACGTATCAGAGATTGGAGGATCAGCCGTCGAACCACTTTCCTGAAAAGGCATGTCCTCCTCTTGTCTTGCTGTGCTGTGTGGGAGATAATTGCCTTCCGTATCGGTTGGTAGGTTTGCAAATAATTGTACATTATCCGTTTTGTCACGGGGTAACACACCGGCCGGTTTCAAGAACCCTTTGGCCCGGCGTGGGGAAGCTTGTTTTCTAATTAGTCTCTGATTGAGCGAAAAGTCACTTACAAGGTGGGCAACCATCTTTACTTTTTTTATCTTTCTAAACCGGTTCGCTAGACGTTCGCTTTGGTTTTGCAAAAGATTACGTTACCTTTGCTTGTGGCAAAGGGTAGTCTTTTCCATTTTTATTTCTGCACGGTTTTCACAAGAGGTAATTTAAATCTACTTTATCTAGCACGCTTTCCGGGCGGAGTTTGTGTGTTTTTACGAGTACTTGAATCGTTTCGCTATATCGTCCGTGCGAGGGTTCATTTCCTTCCGTCCTACGGGTCGGGTGAATATTTCAGTTGCGATTTGATTTCAAAATTGAAAAATAAAATTTTTATGATATGACCGTCCAACGTTGGGTGAATCGGCTTCGGATTGGAGTCGGTTTTGTTGGCAGGTCCAGAGTGTGTGTGTGTGTTGGTTTATTTTTTGGGGTTCTGTAACGGAAGGAGGGTTTCATTTTATTGCGCTTATTTTTTTTTTCTTTGAAAATTAAACGAAACCAAGGGCAGACAAAACAATGTCCAGCTAGTGCGTTAAATTTAAGAGCTTTGGAAGAGCTTAGCCATTGCGTTTGCGTTTTAAGATTGTTAAATTGGACTGTTTTAGGGAAAATGTATCTTTCAACGATTAACCACCACTTTACTTAAATTAACTGTTCTCATTTTCGATTTAGAATTTACTAGATTGTTTTCAAATATAACATTTGCTTTTCCAAACTGCCAAAGAAGTTAATCGCAATTTAATTGTTTACCATCCCTCCACCCTAACGGCTTCCCCAACCCCCTGCTGTCGGTCTCGTCTCAACGTAATTGATAGGAAACGGTCGGTTTCCCCCGAGCTCCGAGGTCCATGTTCTCTACTTCCGGTGCCATCTGCCACACGCCACGCGGCTTGAAGAGGATCGTTCTGTCTGCGTCTTCAAACCAGAAATGATTGACACTTTCTGCTCGGTAGCGGGGGACACACTGTCACTCCCAGCCCGACAAGACCCGGACGGAGTGTGATGGAATGTCCGATTAGGTTCACCCGACCGAGCCGAAATACGCCCAAATGACGGCGTACATTGCGAAGGCCGCCCCACAACACGCCGAATGCGATTCGCGCTCCCTTTCGGGGGGTCGGTGATTTACTTGACGCTCTTTTCGTTTGGTGTCTTTTTTTCCCCGGACGGTTTTTGACCATTTTCCCACCCCGAGCGGTTGTGGTAGTGTGTCATAAAAAAGAGAAACAAAGCGGCCGAAACCTTCACGGTTTGTGGCAGTTATTTAATTCTTTACGCGTAATTTGATTAATGACTACAAAATCTGATCCATATCTTTATCTCACCTGCTTTTCGCGCGGATGTCCAGCGAAGCGCGTGTTGGCTTGGCTTTGGGGAGTTGGCACGGCTTTTTTTAATGTGGCCGACCCGAGAACCCGATGTCATCACCTAGGGTGTTGGTGGTACGAAAGGATGGCCTTTGATAATCTTCCCTTTTGGGGAACTGCGTGAAGGTATTACTACAAAGTGGAACGCCGCAATCACCGGTTTGTGTGTTTGGTTTTCGTTTGATCTGGTTTTAAGTACGCTTTAAATTGTTTTCCACTCCCGCACCTTACCTTTTTTCGCAAGTCTCGCAAAGACAATGGAACACTGTTAAGGTGTAATGATAGCGGTGTGATTGATGAAGTCTCTAATTCCCTTCGCGCCGCGTATACTTTTATTTGCCACGGTGAAAGTGCACGCGTTTACTCCAATTCTCGCCCGGGGTACGGTACGGTTCCCAATAAACGTTCCCGTGGCGACAGTTTTCACAACTGACGGCAGGGAAAACCCCCCGCGAATCAATAAATCCGAGACGGGAACGGACGACGGGAATCGTGTTCCACTTCGATTCAGCGGGCGGGCGGCGTGCTCTCTTTGATGATGCACACGCTACACCGCCTCCGATATGTGGTGGTTGTCGGCGTGGAAATAATAGAAAATTACTTCCAGCCTGTCGACCACAAACCCGTCGGCCGACGAAGGTGTGGTGCAATTGCAGGCGTAGGTTCGATGTTGAAAATGCATGGTATCGTTGTAGAAAGATCTGGGTGCGGAACTCCGTGCGGTTTCGAGAGTTCTGTGAACGACTGGCCTATCGAGTTGTTGTCCGGGAATTGTGGATTGAATTTATCTCACACAAATCGGTTAGTTGGAAGTGTGTGTTTTGAACACATTGTTCTTTATCAGGAACTAATGGAGCATGTTTCGAATTGTTTATCAGATTACATTTTGGAATTTGAACTTGTTTTCCTATCCTATCTAATCGTTTAATACAGAGATTTTCAGATGATATTATAACAGTAGCAGCATTTATTCCAACTGCAGCACATGATATTCCAACAGCATCAGTTGTTTTTATAACGCAACCATGTTTATTATAACTGTGTCAGTTGAACTCAGAATTGTAGCTGTAGATATTATAAAGATGATTGCGTTATGAAATCTGATGCTGTTGAAGTTATAATAAAAACTGATGCTGTTGGAATATCATGTGCTGCAGTTAGAATAAATGCTGCTACTGTTATGATATCATCTGAAAATCCCTGTATTTAATAACAACAACGGTTACTTTTATATAATAGATATATAAAACACAAGATTCTTTGGTGGGTAACACAAGACCATAGTTATAAGCAAGAGAAATAAATTACGGTAAAATTACAAATAGAGTTTTCGTCCGATTGCGAGGGCTCGTAGTGTTTCATAATGTTATTAACACGACATCATGAGGCAAGCACAAGCATTATTCGTTTCGGCCCAACCACGATATGACTTTCGAAGGGTAATGGTGTGACCACCAACAACGTCGAGGTTCTTCTCGGTGACTGGGAAGGTTTTTTTTTCTTTCGGTCGATGCAGACGAATTAAGGTTTGTTTACATGTGGGAGAACGCATCGGGAGTAGACCGAGACCTTCTCACGTGTGGTCAGATCGAAGGGTGTAGATAGAATGGGAACGGCGAGCAGAAGAAGAGGGTATAATTAATCACAGAGATGAAGAAAGATGGCGATAGGTGGGATTTATGTAAGTTTTCGCCTTTTGGTACGCACGGAAAAAGTTTTCAACGACAGCGCAGATCGGAACTGATGGGGTACCGCCGAAAAGCGTAACCGAGCGTAACGTCGTTTGGCGTGTGTGATATCACGAATCACGACAACTTTCCCCCCTTCCTCCCTGGTCCCTTTCTCTTCGCCCCGTCAAGATATAGGATACGTGCGTCGGGGGTTTTCATGCGGGGTTTTCGTGATGGGAATGCACGCGCGCGCGCTCCTCCTGGATGAAGGCACACACGAACCGAAAAACAACTCCGGCACCGGGCGTCGCGTTGGTTTCGTGCTTCGCGTCCGTGGCTTGGTGTGTGGGATGCGTTATTTTCGTGCTAGGATATTTATTTCATTTGGTTTCCCTCCTACCGCGCGCACTACAAACCGTTCACGAACTCCCAGGGCCTCCCAGGTTTCCGTTGGACATGTTATCGCATTTAAGGTACGTGTCTTGGAGAGGATGGTTTTGTGATTTTGTTTTTTCACTCAACACCGGGATAAACCGGGCTGGGCCACGAAAAAGGGTGGTGGAGAGGTCGCGACGGGAAGAACAAAATATGTTGATTGTATCAGCTAAATTTGTGCATGTCAGAGGACACTTTTTTTTTTGTTTGTCTTCTTTGAACAAAACCGAGTTGTTTGCCAATGGGAACGCGTAAAGGACGTTTCCACTGTATGACTTTATCATATTTCCTATCTCGAGTCGCTGGCGGCTTCCGATTCTATTGAATTTGTGCCACTCTCGTGTTTTTCTTGGAATGCCCGGAGGAGGCATGATTTGTATGTTGATTTGAAAAACATCCTGGCAATGGTAAAAGTGGCAATCAAAATTGACGTGGCTTTGTTCTTTGTTCAAGTAGTACTTTTTTTCCTACAGAATTTATTAATATATGAATGTTTTCTATTGCAATGTATTTGTTACATTTTATTTCTTTTTGACAGAACATGTCAGTTTCTTGTACAAGTATTCCATTTTAAAAAATCGTTAACTTTTCTCCTTCCCCTTAGAGACTTTCTCTAGAACTGTTTATCAAACGTAGTCGCGACCGAAAGGGCCGTAATCAGAGCCAAGGAGCTCTTGCAAGCGTTTCCGTCATTAGTCTGCTAAATGATCGGCCCAGCACCAGGCCCGTTTCTTTGCGCTTGGTTCGTGCTGCAGCTTTCCTTCACGTTGCTTCGTCGCTTTACAAACTAGCGTCAAACCTCAAGACGCGGTGGTTAGTACGAGGTTTACTTATAGTCTCGCTGCCAAAGACGTGCCAAAACCGAAGTGCAGACCTTCTGAAAAAATAAAAAAGGGAACGGAAAAAATGGGTGGTGTCATATTATTTGCGTCCACCAGGGGCAGGAGGGGCGGGGTTCGGGGGGGGGAGAAGTCCAGCAAACGCCAAGATCATTGAGTCGTCTTGGTCAGCGAAACGGGGTGTTCGGCAGCCCCACACTTTGCCGAGCGCAAACGCGTGAGCAAATGCCGAGAGAAACGGAGCAGCAGCCGAAACCGTTTCCCGGCTCTAGATAAAAGGTCGAGGAAATTGCCAGCAATAAACCAGTCACTTAGAGGCGAACAGAAATTGGTTTTTCGCTTGCAGCCCAGCCGGGTGGAAAAGTGTAAAACGGAGGGTTTCTTTGGTGAAAAAAGGGAAAAGGAAAAGGGAAGCCCTGGTGCTGGCCAAAGACGTTCTTCTTGGCTGGAAATGACCATCCATCCAATGCATCCGTAGGGGTTTTTCCGCTTCCGCCGTTCTGCCAGCACTCCGTTTCCCCCCCATCCCTGCCTGCGACTGCCATTCATTCGTCTTCCTTCACAGTGAAACACTGCCCCAGACGTAAACGGTTGGTGCATGAAGTTGTAAATGTTGTGTAGGATTACTTTAAAAGTTGCAGAACGCCACCGGCCAGAAGTGGGGGGGGGGGGGGGGGGGGGTGGAAAAGCAACGACCCTCCTGCGCACCTCTCCTCTCCTCTCCGCCCTTGTCCACGTCGTTGGCCATTCCAAACCGGGAAGTTTTCAGTTCCGCGCTTTGATCGTTACGATACGAAAGCGAATGTTGTTGAGCGCCCGGCTATTTCCGACTGCACGCGTTGCAGTTAGAGCTGCAGTAACGATGCAGTTGCACTTTGTAGCGACGCTGCACACAACCGCTGCCACTCCCCACGCTCTCGGGCCCGTGGAAAGATGAGATTGAATTTTGAACGGATGAGAAATTGCATCAACTTTGGTTGGCTTTGCGCCGCAGCGTGTCCTTAGGAGGAGGAGGACGATGTGTCCCACTCAAAACCTCCCCTGTGTTTTCCTCCCTCCACCAATGGTTGGTGCAATGGGACTGCGGCTGTTTTTCCCCCGCTTGGAAGGTTTTTCTGCAATGTCTTTTCAACGGTGCAGAAGTGTGTCTGCCTTTTCGAAGGCAGTCAAGTGGATTGTGGAGCATTTCAATCGTATCGCTTTTGATGCGATTTCGCCGGTTTCAATTTTGTAAGCAGCCAAAGACGTTACTGGTTCTTGTGTGTGTGTTTGTGTGGTCTCCGTTGGAAGAGAGGTGGTAGAGTAAAATAAATAAATGTGAATGAATTGTTGTAGCTTGATTTTCTTCTACGAAAAAACAGGAAGAAAAGAACCTGGGTGAACAATAGGGTTCTTCCAAGATGTTTCATGCTAGATTCGTTTTTAATGATGGCAGCGTCCAACTCGTTTTGATCGTCTTTTGCGTTTTATTTGCCTCGTTTATGGAGTGGGGAGGGGGGCGAGTGTTTAAAGAGTCCACTAAATCGATGTAAAATTTACATTGAAACCGTTTCTCAAAAAGTATCTTAACGGAAAGGAGGGGGATCGTGGAATGCCTTGTGGCAAAGGGTACTTTAGTCGAAAAGGATTCCCGGAGGGTACTTTTTTTTTATTACGCTACAAGTCATTAAACTGCATCACCATGGTTTATTTTCCCCCTCTCGCTTTACGGTGGCCAGTCAAATTTTCAAGGATGAGTTCACAATTTTAGAATTTTCCAAGCTGGTGTAGGCAGGCGAAGGCAGTAGCAGAGAAAAAAAGGGCAATCCTTTACATCATGCCGCATATCGACCAGCCTCACTGGCAAATGTCGCATCACCCGGAGGAAGTCATTAAAAGTAAAGGTCCCTTCAACGACCCCGACGGACGATGTTGTTGAACCTGTGTGGATCGTTGAAAAGGAATTTCCCACTCGACAATCGGGCTCCTTACCCGGTGTTCTTCGGGTCAGGAGGAGGTTCAAGTGTGCGCAAATGTTTTTCCATCCCGTCCATCGGTATAGGAGGCTGACCGGTGGCCGGTGTCAGGTGCCGAGGGGAAACCGAAGTGGTGTCGTGTCCGGCAGGGACATACACCGTCAGCAACCGGAGCCGGGTCCTCGAGCTCTGAACCGTGGAACCAGGAAGGCATAAGATAAAATAATATCCTTCGCTGACTCGGGGCTATTTTGGGGGGCACATCCAGAACATCCGCAACGACGGATCATTTATCATGCCCTCCGGGGGTATATTTTGTTTGCCTTCAGGATGAGGAGAAGGAGGAAGTTCATCGAGAAAAAAAACCAAATCGCAGAGTCCCTGAAAACGAACTGTTGAGAGGAAAAAAAACCAAACGGGGACATTTCTAGTCCAACGTCCGTCCAGAGGATGATGTTGTTAGAGCCGGTGCGCGCTCGACGAACGGCGTGAGTGGGATTTATTTGAAGGTCAGTTTTTTTGGGACCTGACGGAGAGTGGTCCGGTCTTCCGGTTTCCTGGAGCGCAATCGAAAATTTTTATTCAAATATTTACCAACAAGAATTCGGGAGTTCGTTTCTTTTTTTTGTCCTGCAGGCATATACCAGGCATAGGCCGTGTGGTCCGTTTTTGAAACGTGGCACAAGTGGCAAGGTTTCGTTTCGAGCTCGTCGCTGCGTTAGCAAGTGGAAACCCCAAGGAAAGCGGGAATAAAAAAATCTACACTGCCGCAGTGAAAAGAGCAAACGATGTCTTATTTGCTTTCAGTACGCCTCCGTCCTCTCCTGGTAGAGCGTTGCATCCTGCCGAACCCTGGGTCGAAGAACCCTGGTTCGGCTTGGTGGTTGATTTTTATGTTTTGTACATCTGCCCCTGTATGCCACTCTGCCTTTACACGCAGTCGAGTTGAGTCCTCCGGCATCCTGATAAATATTTGGTCGATTTATCTTTCCACACTCTCTTCCTTTCGCCTCCAACTCCTCGGTACAACCACCATCATTGGACGGCGGCGAACGAGGAAGTTGACTGAATTGTCCTGAAAAAACAAATCCGTTCCAAATGAAGACGGAAAGGAAAGGACCTTCGCTCGTCTTCCGCTTTCCTATTGCGCTTTACGTCGATCCTTTCTTTTCGTCAAACACTTACGTCGGTTTCGGGGAGTGGAAAGAATTCCAACTAAATACAGCCCGAAATACGGACCACTCCAGTTTGACTGATGGGCCGCGCTGACTATGGCGTGAGGAGGAAGGTCAGAAAATCCAACTAGTGTTTACCTGATCGAACCTGAGTGAGGTTTCGGAGTTGTAGTAGCGGGTTGGAAATGGAACTGATCCATATCCACATTGGAACGGACAGGGGGGCGGTACACCGACATTGGGGATTTCGGTGTGATGTCGGTGAGCGATGTTGTTGACTTTCCCTCTACTCGGGCGCGCAAAGACCCGAGGAGATTTGGAGTTTGTTTAGGTCTCGGGAACGGGGGGAAGGAATGGAAGTGCAGGAACGCCGCCACACTCGACGGCTGATGGAAAAGTCCTGGATGGACATGTGAGATTTATGAGATTTGTAGGATTTATGTACATTGAATTTCGACTATTGTGGGTAGATTTTCATCGGTTTTTATCGGTTTCGGTTTGTCTTCGGGCGGCACAAGGGTTGGATTTTCATTCCGAAGAAGCATTGAATCATTGGAAGTAGTTTTGGGAGGTGGCTTATTTGAAATGCTATTTGATTTGCGTAATGGGTTGTAAAAAGAAAGATGCACAAGCTCAAAATGTAGTAGGTAATTTATTTATCAACAAAGCTTATTCAAAAGAGGGTTGCTAAAGGTTTCCCTAGATTAATTTGCTGCAGAATTTCCAAATTTCTTCAGCTACATCTTAGCTAATCTTGATTCTTGAATCTTTTATCTTATTGATAAAATGTGAAAGAAAATGAATAATTTAGGTGTTTTGCTTATTTTTGATTATTCTTTTAAATCAATACCGAGCCCCAACAGAGTCCGTTTCCTCCATTCTGCACAATATGCATTCAAAAATGTAATCTATATGTAGCCATGACCCCATGGTGGAACTGCATCTCCGAGATTAAGATGGCGATATAAATGCCCGCTGTTGTGCTGCCATGTTCTTCGTCCCACGCGTTGTTTTGCCAGTGATATTTATTCCTGCATTTATCACACCGTCTTAGACCCTGGCACGTACAAGGGAACATACGCGGCCTGGAAGGTGAGTTTACGACGCGCCTTTAAAAGGCGAGTAAGTACTCGATTGTGATATTGGCGTCCACCATCGCCGTGTCCCACCTTTACCTGTTTATTCCAGTGAGAGAGAGGTAGAGATGCGGAAGAAAGTGTTGTTTGTAGAAGAACTTTTGAACCATGAGACATCGAATGGACCGGGTCGAGTACGAACCGGTATGGTGCATTATAGTGTCTGGTCTCGACCTCTGGATATACGTCCCCCTATCAAGCTTTCAAGTTTTATAGCCACGGAGAACGGGAGGGTGGTTTGTGGCGGGGGTGTCAGGAGAAATTAGGTCTTGGGATGCATTGCCCCATTCGCTTAGCAGCCGGTTGTTGAATTGCACCGGTAGGTTTTGTTTGCACTGGACTGTCTATGGACGGTAGCTGTTGCTGGGGTTAAGTTAGAGTTTAAACCCCTCACGCCTTTTGTGCGTGCCAGAGAGACGTTAGTTGTCATCGCGTTTTATCTCACACTTGCGCGACCCGATGGCGATGCGTAAGGGGGGTATATGATCCGGTACGGTGAATATACTGGAGTTCGTTACCAGTCATCAGTCCACAGTCTCCGACTTCAAAGGGTACACACTCATTCACCACGACTCTGATCTACTGGGTACCTACAGATTATGTGGACTTTGAAAGAAAAACCCACGATATACTCGCGTTGCCCCCGCCTCCCTCCATCGTACCTCTACTCTCCGCCAAACAAGCCAAAATCTGGCCTGTCCTCGTAAAGCAACAAAGGTTTACTGTATGGGAGCGCACCGTTGATTACCTTTTCGGTCAGGAGTAGCAATCACCCGCGGCTGCCCAAGCGTGTGCAGACGGCTAATGGGCAGGGACGGGTGGGACATGACGGGTATCCAAGTGAAACCGCTTTGTAACGCAGATTTGGAGTGCTCTTTATGGAGATTTCGTAAGGCCCCAAGACGCGTCAGCCTCCGCGAGTCTCGGATACGGAGATTATTTTTAGGTACAGCCAGAGTGCGCGTCATTCGCGAATTATCTCTATCTCGTGCGCGGTAAAGTGTGGCCCCTATCAGACGAGACCGGCTCGAGAAGCGTAAGCGTATGATGGCATCCAAGCTCGCTCCTTCACTCACCCCCCCCCCCCCCCCCCCCCCTTGCCTGCCTCCCCCCTCGGGTCACACGATTTTTCACACGACGACGAGAGGGAGCCGCGAGCGCACAGAAACACATGATTGTAGGTCTGACGACGACTTTGGCTTTGGTCGTTGTAAACCCATTGCCAAGTCGTTTGTCTTGTCTCTTGTCTCGCCACCATGGGCCCCCCTTTCTAGAGCGGAGTAGGAACTCCCAGCCACCACCATATGCTATATTTCTCGTAGCCGAGATCTTTCAAGCACACGGCGACCAGATTCTGACGGGGTGTCCGCTGTCTCCGGAGTTAAATCTTGCCTTTTTTGGGAGAGTCCCGGAGTGGTGGATTTGTTAAGGTTCGGCCCGTGGAATATGGAAATCGTACCTCTACTAACCGAGGTTCAGCTGATGTGTGTGTCGTTGCTCGCGTTGATTTGGTTATTTTCTGGGAAGAGATCCACTCCTCCAAAGACTTTGCTATTGGGATTTGAGTACATTGGTAGTGGATGCGAGACTGGAAGTTCATGACATTCATGGATGTTGATAAAGTACTGCAACTTCGATACGGGCTGCGTGTGATGTAAGATGGCGTAATGTTCCAGTACGAGTTCTAGCCTATCCCTTTGAGGTTCATGAGTCATGCGGCGCTACTGAAAACACAACGTTATATGAGTGAATTTAAATGATTCTGTTTTGTTGTTAAAATTTTAAAATTATGTATTCACTGAAAACTTCTGTTACTTTAAGAAATCCTTCGATGCTTTTTTTATACGCCTCTCCAAAGTATTTGTGGTTGATTAAATATCTTTTTCGATTTCACACTGATGCAATCTATCACGCTGATATCCACGCGATGTTGTGCGTCAGAACTTTAAACAAAAAGTGCTGATGTAAGCCGTCAACACTCGTGAAGTGACGACAGAGGCCGGTTGACTCAATCGCTTCATCGTGTGATGTCGTATTTCGAAATTTTCCAAAATCTTCTCGTATCGTGTTTTTTTTCTTTCTTCATGTTGATCTTAAATACATTCAAACAAGCTCTGGTGGATGAGGGATAGAGAAAGATCGCGGGTTTCTCATGTTCTACAGCTCCCACTAACGGCGTGTTAGTTTCCGCTGTTGAACGTCAGCTTTCCTCAGCAACAAGCCGCTGACTGATAGCAACAGCTGGGTGTCCCCTTTTGTCGGCTGCTGTATATAGCGTTCGCTGTCATGACAGAACATGTGACATTGGGTAGAAGAACGGAGATCCTCGAATCCTCCTGGGGTTGGGCAAGTGTAAGGTGCGTTCGTAAGGTATTATGTCAAGAGAAATTAAAAAATCGTGTTATGTTTTCGTTGCAAATCACCCTGAACATATCCTGCGCTTCTGAACGATTTCCCCCACCGGGGGAATAGATCCATTTGCGTCTTTTGTGATGTGAAGTTAAGGAGGGATTTTCTTTTGCTCGCCGCGATGTCATCGCTTTACATCGCTACCAACCTTCCCGGACGGTGACGTATCGGTGGCGACCTGATGGCATTCCTTCGTTTGCTTTTCCTGTCGGGCCCCGAGTCCCGCTTTTGTTATCCCTCCGCGCTTTCCGTACGTCGTCGTTGAGAACATACCCATCTTTGGGTGCCCCCGAGGTTCGGTTGCGCTGATTGAGCTGTCAACCCGCGGCCCGACGGCTGCCGGTTCTTGCGGAATCGATTAAGGGCCCTGTCGCTGTCGAAAGGTGTTGTTGCTGTTGTCAGTACGCATCGTCTCTCAAACGCGTTGCAAGCGAGAGCTTCTCAACCTGAACTAACACGCAATCATACTCCGACTAGAGGTGGAGGCCCGAGCGATCCTTGCTATCCATTTTGTCAAGTCGAGTTTTGCACGGTGAAATTGATAAATTATCCTTTTCCACTTCAACCGCCCGGATACGTTTGACGAAGGGATAAAGTATTTTTTTTTCCTCGGGTAGGAAATAACTCTTTCTTTTTCCCTCAAAAGGGTTAAGATCTGGAGATAAACAAGCAGATGGGATGCGCCCGTGAACGATGTTCCTGTTGCGTAAAGATTTGTCTCCGAGATGGGATTGAAAATGGAGTCAAATGGAAATGTTTTTCTTTGTGTTTGTCACCATGACGAATTGTTTCGATATGGACGCGTTTTGTTTTCTTGTATCTTTGTTCAATTTAGCTTTTCACTTAGCTTAAGCAGTATACAAAGTTTACCTGTTTATCAAACACATACAAATTTTCAGTTTTCTTTTGAATAATTTTTATTCTGAAAAGAACAATTGTCATTGACGATAAAATGTTTCAATTTAATTGAAAAAATGTTTAGCCTTGGCAGAACCAACGGAATTGATTATTTTCGTTTGCTACATTTAGTTCTGTCTCACTAAATAGAAAACAAAGAAAACATAAGACACCGTCACTAACCGTTTCGCTTTTTCTCTCTCTCTCGTTTTGTTTCGTTTTCAGGTGAGTGTCATTTCCGGTGGAGCCCGCACGGGAGTATTGCACTCCCCGTTGCTCTTCGCCGCCATCCGCTGTCCCCCAAACCCAAGCAACAAGATAAAGCCCCTTTTCCCTGGAGGCGCAACGGAAAGCCAAAACCCGTCTCCACCACCAAGAGCGGTTCGAACCTGAGATCAGAAGCCATCAGAGCCCCCTGCTCCCCCTTCCGCCAGCTGAAGGGAGGACGGAACGGTTGAGTGCGCACAGACAATTACCGGGCGGAACGGAATCGGGCAGAGCGAAAGCAAATCGCTGCAATCATCTTACGCTTACGGCGAGACCGGAGCGAAGCCATCGGCACGAAAGATCGGCGCGACTTGAGCTTCCCCCCAGACGGACCGTGGACCTTGATAAGCAGCAGCATCGACGGCGACGGCGGCTGCGACGACCAGCCCCGCCGGCCCGTTGTAGTTTTATGTTTTCTCATCGTTCACTTCCCAGCCGTGGCCGTCGCCGGCTTTCAGCTTAACTCGATTTCGGCCGTCCGCGCAGCCCGACCGTGTCCACGGCCGCCAGCGCGTGGGGGAGAAACGAGGAGAAAAAGACAACGGTATCAATGTTATCTGGATTTGGTCCGGTGGAAGGTTTCTTTTCGCTTTTCGAAGCCAGTTCGAGTTTTTGGCGTTCGCAGAGGGGGCGCAAACAATTCCGATTTGCGTGTCGACACGTTTAGTTCTGTGTGTGTGTGTGTGTGTGTGTTTGGGTGCACGTTTGATCCATGCACTGGATCCCCCACCTCTCCGGGTAGTCCCATCCACTGGAGAACACAATGAGTAATTTATTACGGTTTTATGTAATAATCATGCTCCGCCGGTTCGCTTCGTCCTTTGCGCGTTTGGCAACCAAATTTTTGTGAATGAACCAAACCTGACGCTTGTAGTGGGTGGCTAACAGGGGGAGGAGGGGTGGGGAAGGTAGCGAGGAAGATCGCGTTTCCTGACGCTACCCCATGGCACCATTTTAAATTTCCATCTTTTTCACGGTTTCCAACCCAACGAAACGTTTGTTTTGTCTTTGGCATTTCCCAAAAAATCACAAAAAAGGTTATTAACTGCACGAGATTGAGTTCGAATTTATGGTTCATTGTTTGCGTTGTGTTTGAGTTCGTTCGTTTTTTTTATACGTAGGGGGCGCAACCAGACAAAATCTGGGGTAAGGAAATCCGTTCCGATGCGATGCAGATAGCGTAAACCTGCCCCGTGTAAACTTCCCTGGCGTAACATTTTTTTTTCGCTATGTGTGTGTGTGTGGATTTTATTACTTCCCCCCCAAGCGAGGGTTTTATTCGTTTGCGATAGTTTTGTCGCTGGATTCTATTTTGTGGCTACTTTATGCGACCAGATTCCGATGGGAAGGACGCATAAAAAAGCATAGGAAATAGAACACGCTCGCTGTGTGTGTGTGTGTTTGTGTTTGCAGGTTGTAATTTAGATTTTTGATTGCAGCACCGAAATCGAAAACTCTACCGCTCCATGTTTATCATTATCTATCGCTCGTCGCCATTATTCAACGAAGTAACAGAACGAGCGGCCCAAGGTCCTCGAATTGGGTTGTTTCCAAACGTGGTTTGCGTCTCCGTCAAATGTCTTACGGGTGATGACGGGCGCGCCAACACCAGCATCAAAAAGCCTCCAAAAATTGGTCGCGACCGATTTTTCGGCCCGCAGAACCACTGGTGCATTGCCAAAATAATTAAGTAAAGGAAAACATGGAACCGATTCTGTTCCGCGAGCGCGCGCGTGAAATCGAATCGTAACGTTGGCCTTGGGACCAACTCCGTCTGGGACAACGATCGTCGCGGACCGTTTTTCGACAGTCCTCACCTTTCCTCGCGGCTTTGTCGCTGCTGCCCGTGCGATGACATTGGTCTGGTTGCGATTGCAGCGAAGTTATGGGTCGTTATCGTTTCTGTCCCCATTACGTTCTTGTTCATGTGCGTCTCTCACAGCTCAAAAAAAGTCGTCTGATAATGACGCTGCTGTACAAAATAATGTCCCGCGAATGGATAAAGTTCAGAGTCCTAAATAATTGATATCGGTTTTATATGGTACCCGCCATAAATGACGCTGGAGCCAAGGAAGGAGATAAATGCCACCGCAGTGCTGCTCCGAACATTGTAAGGCTGGAGCGAAAAATGCTATAGAAACACGAGTCTAAATGATAGCATGTCGGAGGAAGTAAAAAGCGCCCTCGCCCAACTTGTGCACCCACGCCAATGTAAGGAAAATTTGGCCCTTGTTTGATCGATAGAAGCATGCTTTTCCAGTGCCGTTCGAAGGTTATTGTCGGAGAGAGGTCCTCGGTGCCTGGGGGGGCATCAAATTTTCTGCACCATTTCCACCGCACACCAACGGAAGATTACATCGTTTGCATGTGTCAGGATGGCGAAATGGAAAACGTTTGTTTCACCCTCCCCAAGAACCCATCGGTCGATTTGTTGAGTTAAACGGTTTGTAAAGTGATTGCGCTACTGCTGGCTTCGGAGTGTGTTTGTGTTTGGTTTCCAAATGGTTTTTCAGTTTTGAACCATATTTTTCGGAGTTGCTTTATTTGTGTTTATGTTCACGTTTTCTTGCCCTCATTAGCGCCCTCCCTCAGCGGTTGGGACAGGGTGGGTGGGTTAGTGTAGTACATTGCCAGCAGGGAAAAAACAGCCCGTGAGCTTGAAATAATCATATCACCACATGTCAGCCAATACTTCCCCCCCCTCAACTTGGTATGCGTTCTCGTGTGGGAAGTGTTTTGATTTCTGTGACGCCCCGAACGCCGTGAACGGTTAGGGTAGGAAGTAATTCGTTCGATAAAAATGTAGGTCAATCGATCAACATACTTGCCTTGGGGGGAAGTCAAGCTAAAACGTGCGCGCGCTACCGAAAAGGCTCGATTGTTTATGCTGCAATAAGCAATTGGTAAGCCGGGATTGCAGCATTTGCTGTTTTGTGCGTCGATTTGCGCTATCGGAGAGGGTTTTGTGTGATAGCACGGAAACGCTATCCCGAAGAATAACTGACCTTTTTCTTTCCCTCGCACAAGCAAACCGTTTTGCAACATTGCATTTGTGCACCGGAGAACGTAACGGCGAGCCAGCGAAAGCACACAAAGTAAACATCGCAATTGTAATAATGTTGCAAAATTAAGCAATATGACACTCAACCCCTCAAACCCGGGGCAATCATTATCCAACAACGGATGCGGCGCAGTATTCTGGTGCGGTTCGTCGTTTTCCGAGTGCCGGTTTATCATCCAAGGGTGGTTCTGGTGCGTCGTCTGCACATTATCTCGGTTAGGTTGGCAACAACAGCTGACGGACGAGTTGTGTACGGTGTTCTTGGCGGTGAGGGGACCACAACCGAACGGTTGTGTGTGCATCAGCATGATGCTGATGATGATGTTGATGAGCTTACCGCATAATCATCATTAGCGGCAGGACAGACGGACGTGTTCGCCGGTGTTCGGGCAGCCAGTTCTGTGGATGCACATGTTCTCCTTTCGCTCGTTTCTTCCTCTCCTTCCCCGAAGATTCGCCTTGACTTGCATTGGACGTTTGATAATGGGGTTTTGTGCAGCGGTCGGAATTGAAATGCGAGGACGATGATTACACGCGGGTCGGAAAATGCCGCAGAGTAACCGATCGTCCTGTCCGTCGTGTGGGGGCTTTTGTTCGGTTTGCCCGTTTTTTGGTGAGCCTATTATTTCCCTGGGAGTACGATTATTTTCCCGCTTGTTCGCTAATCAGTACAAATTTCGACTTGACTATTGCGCAACGTTAGAATGTTTTCCACCACAAACGAGCCGGCAGGAAACAAATTTATCCAATCGATTCCGATTTCGGGACGGGTTTTAAAACCAAACCTTGAAAATAAAATCGTTGTTTTAATCACTTCGGAATGAATAATTTATTCTCCTCCGCGGAATTCTCCACGCAAGAGCGATATTGCTGCATCCGTTCAATCCTTCCCATTTTTTCCCACTTACTCTTTGTTCACCAACTCCAATAAATGTTTACTTCTTTTCCCTCGCAGTTTTAATCGATTTTAATACCGATTTCTCGATGCCGTTCCGCCCACGACGTACCACAACAACAACACTACTCCTACACAGGGATAATGATGTTACCAGTGGAAGGTTTGCGAGGGGCGAACAAGGGAGGGGGGGGAGGGGATCCCAATAATAAAACACGCGCACAGACATGCATTAAAATATTTTTATCATCCATCGGCGTTCCGTCGGACCTGGTTCAACCCAAACATCCATCAAACGGCCTTTTTTGTCAATCAATCTCGCGTTCCGCGCAATCGTTAACCTCTGGAGGGACAGTTGTTGTTGGGGGTTAGTATCTGAATAACGATGGTTCAGTTAAGTTATCGGTCAAGGTACTTGCCAAAGCCCAAATCCATCGAAATGTTTCAAAAGTTTTGAAGTAGGTTTATCTCTTCATGCAAGGGTTACCTTCACCGCGGGGCGAGATGATGTTGACGAAGAGATGAACGACCTCCGCGAACCGTGGTCTGATGTCATTTGTGCGATAAAACTATATTCACGAGCATGCGCCGACCTCATCGGCTACAGCGATCCTCCTTTCCGTTGCCGAACTCATCCACTTTCCTCCGAACGTATTCGCGAAACCGGCGAACCTCCTTCCCGTTTTTCACGCCTCTATCAACTCTCGGCCTGATCTTGACGAGTGCTGCTCCATCATGTGTACAAGTTCGCGCAACTCCGCAACTGGTAACCCTGCCGGTCGTACGTCTTTCGCCTCGATCGAGCACCTACGAGTTGCCCGAAGGGATGAGGCAACAACTTAGAAACGGAACACACAACACAACCGTCTTAAGCCGCGCGGTCGTTGTCGCCCACGCCGAATGACACTCGACTCGCAACGGGCGCGTTCAATTAGGAGGCGAAAAGCATCGGGTCCCCTCATCCCCCCCTCAGCTTAGTCCGCCAGTGATCGATGTCTCGAAAGGGGAGACGCCTCCGCAGACGATCGGAACGGCGCATATGATGTGCCAGGCCGGCGGGGGCCTTAATGCGGGATCAATCTTGCACACATCCATCCATTCGACTGATTACCGACCGACGCACACATACTGCCCTCAGCTGACACACATACGGGGTGTGGAATGGAACCCTCGCCAGCAAGAAGTGTCTTTCGATGGGATTAGCTCTCGACGCCGTGAGTCATTTCGCGCACCAACACATATGCTCCCATGGCCAAACGTCTACTGTTGTGGGTTAGTAAGTTTTCTAGTGCTCCGTTGAACTCCCCTTGCCTCCCTTTCCCGCATGCGCCTCCATCAGAAGCGGTGAAGCAATTCATCCAGAAAGTGTTTTGCCAACGGAAAGTCCTCCGAAACTGACATGTTTTACATAAACACTCCATTGGAAAACTTCTCCCAAACACCCGAACGGAGGGTAAGATAAACCATTTGTTGATATCCCTCCCTGGTGCAGGCGCTGGATTTCAGCGATATTAATGGCCAATGTGTAGATCTCCAATCGTATTCGCAAAAAAAGATTGATTTATGCTATTCGCTGCTTCGGGCGACGCTCCCAACATGCAAATCGATAGATGTGTGTGAGTTTTGAGTCCCACTTGTTTTTTTTACTCTTGTCTCATCGAAACGAAGGGATTTAATTTTACGTTTACATGATATAGTGCGACATTTACGACCGATCCCCGATCGATGCACGAAGCGCCAACCCTCCCACGAGCGGTTTTTAAATAGAGGGACTACTTAGCGGCTTCCTTACGACCGACTATTTTTTCCCTATTTTTCTAAACCATGCAAATCTGTGTTATTTACGAGCATGGGATTATGATCTTAAATGAGGTTTTCTACCAATTTATTGCATACAGGCTTAAAGATGATGTAGTTTTGAACGATGGTACGGTGGAAAGCGGAGACTGACCTACATTATAATCATTTCGCCATCGCTTTATTTCGGGAATAAGGCGAATTTTTCCCCATTCTCGGTAATCATTAGTGCTCAATCGATGCACTGTCGGTTTGCTGAATAATTTAATTCTTGCTTCCATCAGCGCAAAACCGTTCCTGGAAGAACGTTCATCATAAAATATTCCTCCTCGTGCTAGTGAAGTGGATCCCAAACCGGAACTCCATTTTCTGACGTACGGCATGGCTTTGTACCTTTTGGCGGCTCCTTCGCCACATGGTCTCGTTTGTTCAAATTCTACCAAAAGTGTACGGGACGTGATTATTAAGGCCCCGGGAACCAAACGTCGCCTCCAACGTCCCTCGGGGGTGCGGGAAAATTCTTGCCGCTTACAATTACAGCGAATCTCCGTGTAACGACGTGGTTTTTCCCGGGCCCGGTCCCGGGCGTAATCATGAATTGAAGATAAACTTTTCCCCGGTGTAGTCATGGTTGAACGGTTTTTTCCCCTCATCTCGCTCTCTCTTAGAACTAAAAGAAAGAATGTGGATGCGAATGTGGTCGAACGACGTTATCGCACTTTCGGTGGCGAAGCGTATCCCGCCTTTTTGGTAGCATTTTCCAATTTAATTTTCGACCAAACCGACTTGATCTTACCGGATTTCTTTCGGCTGAATATTACTTTTTCTTGCCACACTCTTGGCAGGTTTTCCTTTTTTCGCTCGCACGTCCAACTTTATGTAACAACCGTCTCGACCATCTGTTTGCTTCTTCGCTGCCCGTGGGGGGAAATATTGAAGATGGCCAGACGTGAACTAGGATAATTTTTTCTGTTCGCTTTTTTCTTCTCTTCTTAGCTCCGGCATTGCCTTTGTGCAGCCATGCTGCTTATCTCTTCATCGAGATTAGATGAAAACTGGGCGATCTTTCGATTCGATTTCATCCTCCATCTCGGGGGCTAATCGTGATGAAGAAAAATGGCCGTCGCTATTCGGTTGGTGCGGTTTGGTTGTTTTTTCTTCTTCCACTCTTTCCCTTTTTCCCTTATCGTGGCCGGTCGTCAATCGCAATAGCGTTAAATTGATCCGATCGTTTGGGATTGGTACAGTTGCATGTTGGGAAATTTTAATTTCTCTTACCTTACCTTGCCCGCTTTTTTCTTCTTCTTCTAACCGCTGCATCGAAGCTGCTGGTGAGGTGTGGAATTGGTGTTTTTTTCCCACCCGATGGTGCGCCAGTTGCGCCACGCAGAATGCCACCAAGTACGCCACGGTCCGGCGGCTCGCAAATTACAAATCGAAAATTAAATCAGTCCAAAATTGACGGTTTCATCGATGATAAGTGTTCGGTGTGTACGCACTGGCGAACCAGGGAGTTGTAGGGAGGAAAAACGTACTTGCAAACTCGGCAAAGCACACACACACACGTGAGGCGCCTTTTCATAATAATTGATGCGGGCGTCGCTGCCAAAAGGCGTCGGGCAGGTTCTGATGTGTTATTGCGTGAGAAACCCCAAAGACTTCGGTGTTGCCGTCTCGGGCCGTGTCGATATGATATGAAATATGAAATGTCTGCTCATTACGCGCCGGAGAAAGTGGGCTTTGGTAAAGTGGACTATCTCGTCCTCCTTCGCGACTTCGGCTGCCCAATCGCGGTCGTAAATTTTCGTGACAAATTCCAGTCTCGATGGCGCCCCGAAGGACCGATACGCCGACCGGTGGCCGTGATTTAAATGAGAGAAATATTTCATTTGTCGTCCCACGGCGATAGTGGTGGAAGCGAAAGTTAAAAGGTGTTTATAAGAGTGGAACTAGGTTTTTTTAGAGTTGACCTTATATTTATTTAATTATTATAGTATGTTATTCAGGAGTTATACAGTTTCTTTTGTCTTATCCTCTATTTTAAAGCAACGATCATTTCCCAAATAATAGTAAATAGCAACTTTGAATCAGACTGAAAATTTGAAATGTTGAGCTGAATCTGTTTGACTCATGGAAAATGAACTATTGGTCATCTCTAAGATATAATTCCTAAGATTCGGACCCTAAAACGAGTGAACATATCATTTCTTGAGATTCCAGAAAAAAAGGTAAACTGTTCTTGGTATTTTGAATGTTTCAATCGGTCAGTAAGAATATGAGAGATGTTGATATTAACTATAATTTTCTTTAAAAAAAACTTGTACAGTCTCGTTTTTATTGAAAAAATCTTTCATTTTCAATTTACACCTGAGCCACCAATGATAAATCTATGAACGGAAACGATTTGTTTTCCTCTCCGACAACATTTGATATCTAGTTGATGGGAGTAAACTTGAATTTCGAATCTGGTCAACATATTTATCAATCATATTACCAGAAGGAAAAAGAGAGAGAGTGAAATAGAAACGAAGACTGCACTTCATTAATCAATGTGTGACGGTGGCTTACATTGAAGCGCAGCCGTACTTTCCAGTCACCACCCCGTTCCGATGGTAGTTTTGGGGTGTAAATGTTGCACCCCTTCCCGATTTTACCTTGTCCACACTTAGGGCGACGTGGTGTGTAGTGGCCTGGCCCATCAATTGCACCGGCAAACCCGGTCAGTGCGCCGATTTTCGCGCCACCGTTTTCGTACTCGAATCGAAGTGGTTTTTTACTCGAAACACCCAGTTGACGGCGAATGCGGGCTCTCGCAGCATGGCGTGCATGCCCTTGCCCAACCACTGTTGCTACTGCTGTGCGTCATGGGTTTTGGATGTAGAAGGAATGGATAGCGAGACGGGGGGGAAAAAAAAGATTTAGCCTTTTGCCTTCATTATACCACCAATCGCGGCCACTAATGATAACTCGATCTGATCCGATGAATCGATCAATCGAATCGACGGTGGTCGGTATGTGCGATCGACGCAATGTCTGCGATGATCGGACAGCCTTTCGAGGCGAGGCGAAAGAGGAGAATAGAGGTCGAGGAAGGGGATCACATCAGGAGGGGGCCAAATTGAGGCACGATCGGTGGTTGGTTCAGCACCTTTTTTTTCTTCGCGGTATCACTAGAAGGCCCTCTCGGAGCATAATGTTCGGTTTAGATTCACATCTACGCATGGCTGCTGCCATGAGACGGTGTTGCGTAATGCCTGAAACATGCGGAGATCGGTGCGATCTGTTCGTCTTGCGACTGGAAGGTCCGCAAGGGACTGCTGCTTCGATCGTGCGAAACGTGCGCGATCATGTTGCCGGAGCAGCGATCAGTAACAACACATTTTTTCTCGCCCGCGGGTTCCTTTTCTTACCTACTCCTTCTTTTTACACCTTTCGGCAGGGGGTAAAGCAACATTTTCCTCCCTTTTTTGATTAGAGGCGCGAGATTAGCCGCGGGTTATGCGATGAAGCTGAGAAGGGGTTTATCTGTTGCGATCGTTTGACGGTCTCTTTATTTCACGCAACACAAACTATTTGTTGAGAGTTTGAGTTTAAATAGAAAATTTTCAGCACCATTGCCATGTTTTAGTTGCACACAAATCGTATGATTATTCGTACCATTTCTCTTTTACCTTCAAAGTATCCTCGCTATCCATATCTCATACTCTGAATGTCGCGATAGTTCCATTTTCCAGACCATTGAATTCGAATGGTTTAATTATTTGCCTCTAATTGACGCACAAGTAATGGGACGTGGCGGTTTTTGTTTAATTTAAAATTTTCACTCACCCAACCCCGAACAGCTAGATTAATTCTATTTTTATTAAAATTTCGTTTCAGGTATGGCACGAGGTTAACCAACCTGCACATATTACGCCCATCATCGCGGCCGAGTTTGGTGGAAAATGTTAGGCGACAGTTCAGGCAACCGTACTGTAAAATGTATTTCCATGCGAGTTGGTACGCGTATGCGGATCGTTGAACTACCTCTTCAAGTTTTCGCCAGAGTTACCTGAATGGAGGAGGAAATTTGGTAGAAAATTAGCGATCCACCGTACCGCACCGACGAGCAAGTATTTTACCTTCTCCGATTATTGCGAAGTCGGAGGATAAATTTTCCTTCCTACCTAGAATGGTGCAGTGGAAAACGGTAGCAAATAACCGAGCGGCGGCAAAACGTTAGAATGTGCGAAACATCGATGCGAGAGGAATGTGCTTTGTGAACTGTTCGCTAATTCCTGAACGTTCGTCGTCTGGAAAAATGGCGGCACAAGCCCGGCGTTGTGGAGCTGGCATTGTGTTTGCCCATTCCTTCATGCGCCGCGTAGTGTGCTGTTATTTATTTACAGTTGATGGAAATAGTTTTTCGGGGGTTATTTGCGGACGGACACACGATGCTGGGGTTTTGTTCTCCCTCGGATTTGCACCCCCTCCCTTCCCCCGTCCCGGGCTCGGTCAGTTGCTGAAACGAAGCAAAATGAAAACCTTCTTTTTTTCGCTGGTTTACCTTTATTTGTTCGTTGCATGTTTGGCTTGGTCGTGTTATTTTTTCCTGTGAAGCTTGTTGTTATCATATCGTCGGATGAACATCCCCACACCGCCTCAGCCACTCCCTCTGGAGCCATTTTTATCCGATCTAGGAGGGTATCACAATGCACACGTGCATTTTTCCGCCGCTTTCCGCCAGCGAGTGGGAACATATTTTATTGTTTTCCTGTGTATTTGTGTGTGTTTTTGTTTTTCTAGTTTTCGCTTTATTTTCAGTGAAATCATTGAAATCAGATGGCACGTTTGGCCATCCCTTTTCCTTTGTCGGCTTTGTGTGGTGGTTTTTCCTGTCACAAATTCCCTCCTCTACCCGTGCGATGCAAATGGAGATTTCCAACCGTGCGTTGCCATTGGCTTGCCCTAATAAAATTTTAGGTCCGACAACGAAAAGAAATATGCTACCACCATCGTTCGTTGCTTCCGCTTGCCGCCGGTCACCTCCTCTGCGGACGATCGTTCCCGTACGATACGGCGACGAACATTCCAACCGCATTCAAATGAGTTTTCCGCGCTCGACTTCTCTCGCGCGTGTTTTCCTCACGTTCCTCGCGAGCAGCAGGAACTCACCTTTGTTTCGGACGCTTCGCGCAGGAAACATTCTCGTTTACCGGACTTTAAACCACACGTTCTTGCGAACGATCGCTGTGGAGGTTCCCCTTTTTTCCGAGTTTTTTTTCATTTTTTCAAGCGGCCATCCCGATACAGCGTTACGGAGGCAGCAGTTGAACTTTTATCATTTTTATCGTTAATTGTGGCGGTTTGACCGTACGGTTGTTAAGGAGGTTCCGTCCTCCTATCGTGAGAGGGGCCGAGTTCGAGTTTCGACCACGCCCACGCTTCTACACCCTCGTTGAGGTAACACGTCGTAGCCAGATAACGAAAACTGCGCCTCCTCCTCCTACTCTGGAGCATGCAGATAGACTCGGACTCCTCTACGTGGAGCGAGATAAGACCCACGACGAACCCCTGGAGCCCCGTCTCGGTGGCGATAAACTATGGCAAATATAGTAATGTCAGCTGTGCGGAAAGCGTATCGGTACACGGATATCAAAGAAAAAAGGAGTGTAGCTCTAGCTTGGGGGTAAAAAAGCTTCACGAGTGGGATAGTATCTTGCCATTCTTCGTGGATGGCTTGGAAGGATAAGAATTCGAAGTCATTTGCAGCTGCTTTTTAAAATCGCCTTTGCAACTGCATGGTGGACTTTCGAAAAAAAAAACAAACGATGTGATAGAAATCATCTCTACACATCGTTCAAATTCGCGAGAACTTCAAGGTGATATCTTAAATGCAAATTCGTCACTTGTAAAATTTCTGGATACAACATATGACTGTTGTGCTTTCGGAACCTGGATTAAAATACATCCATTTGTGTCCATTTATGGACCCCACAGTGCGATGAACGATAATGCCTCTTTAAACCACCCCGTCACCCCACCCCATCGCCAGGGAAAGCAGTGGGTTTAGCATAGCACTTCGCACTGAAACTCGGTACAATCGGTTTCCCACTCGGATTGCACGCCGATAAGATCCGGTGGCGGAAAAAAAACATTCATGGGGCATCAGCGCTTGCTAACCTGACCGCGCTCCTCCGGCATTTGCTGGAGGTGTCCGTGGTGGGAAGCAATCCGATACGGCGGTGAGGCTCGATGTGTGTGGACAACGCAGAAAAAGAGAGGACTCGTCATCGTGGTACGCCTTTCCATGGTTTCGCCTCGTCGGATCCGTATGCCGTTGGTCAACTCCTGGCCAGGGTGAATGATCGCACAATATCACGATGGGACGGAGCAATGGTGGACGACCATGCATATCGCCAATGGATGGAAGGAGGGGTCCGTTAACGGTTATGGCCACCGTGATTTACGTTATTTTCATTATCATCACCGCTTCACGTCCCTCTACGGGACTAGATGGCATCGCCGTCCGCTGGGGAACTCCTGTGACGTTCCGCTGCCGTCCGTGATCGGGTTTTTATCAGTCCACTCCATTGGACCGACGTCATGTCCATAAATGGCGTCGGGTCCCAAATGGATGCATATCAATATTTTGCGAACGGGTTTTTGCAATTCCGCAAAGGTCGGCAGGTTCGCTCCGCTGGGATATTGGGTGTAATTTCTTCCGGAACATTAAGATCCCGGCGCCGCAATGCTTTGTTTGTTAGTGGGCATTTGGAAAACGGTGTGCAAACATCATGTCCAACCATCCTGGGGGATTTTAAACGAGAAGGAACATCTAGAACACCCATTTCCAAACGTCTATTATGCTGAAGGCGAACGGGCGTCGTCCGTAACCAATCAATCCAACCGTCCTCTCCGGGGGTATAAGAAATCGATTAAGGTCCGGTGCGCGATTTATTGTTTCACCCGGACGCGCTAAAACCCGATGGGAAACGGGTTAACTAATGGCCGGACAGAACGGACACCATCACGGATTCGTTTAGTACTGGAGCCAGGAGGACCATCTCGTTAGGAGAAACCTGCTGCGTGACTCGTGAACTGCGTGAGTTGGTGACAGTTTTGTCAGGGCACCGACAGTGGGATTGTACATCAGCGGTGGATGCAATAAATCGTCGTGCAGTTAGTAGTTGGTTTATTTCATGAGAGAACTTGTCTACAGGGTTTGCTGAACTAGAATTCGCAGAGGGATATCTTAGAGTTAAGGTGACATTGAATTCTTGAATATTGTTTTAAGAATTGATAACTGATATTCTGTATAAAAGGTTTAGTAATATTGACCAACATTGTTTGTACTCGTTTCATGACTCCCTAACTCATTAATATCCAACATTCGGTGAATTAGGTTTCTATGCCCAAACTAGGAAACGCCTTCAAATGGAATCATTTAAATTGGTTTTGCGTTCACCCGATTAGCGTCCTATCGAAGCCGCCACGGCGTGAGTAGGACTTGCCTGCGCGGTTCGTTGCATTTTGCCAATTTTTACCTTTTTCGAGCGCCAACTCCTGGCCAAGTCGTGAGTCGCCCCGAGAACCGAACCACGCTCACTTCGGACCGGCGGTACAAAATCAAAGGAACGTTCCTACGTTTTTGACGTTAAACGTCATCCTTTCGCTCCGGGCCAGGTAGTGCAGGTTGGTCGTGTGGCGTTCACCTGACGTCGGCGGCATGGGATCAGAGTTTCGGCAACCAAATTGGCGAACTGAATGAACACTTGGTCTCGTGTGCAGCTGAGAAAATCCACCGGGAGTCGGAAATATTCAAATTTCCTTCCAACGGGTCTCGGACACGAAAGGAGGTTCCAGTGGAAAAAATCAAGAAGTAGAAAAATGACATGTTTCATCTCTTTCTTGGGAGAAGAAACCGACTCCCGTTCGGAAGCCTGTAAGCTGGTGCTCCCTCCTTTCCAACAACCGGGCGCATGCTTTACGCCATCGACACCCGAAGATCGATCGATCTGTCATCGAACGATCGATTCTTTCGTCCACCGGTCTCAGGTCCGGGTCTTCCACGATTACATTTTCCCCCCGTCTCCCAAGCCCTTCATCCCTCGGTAGTTTGAAAATCTGCATGCGCACCAACCGCAAACGAACGAGATCCAACGCGGTTCGCAGCGCCATTTTGCCGCTGTGTGTCCAATCAACGGTTTTACGCCTTTTATGGGTTTAATTATTTTTGCCCAGCTGTTCAACCGTGTATGAATATGAGTTTGCCCCTCGCTTGCCCTACTTCCTGCACACCACTGGGGGTTGAGGTTTTTCCCGCTTCTTTCGCTCACCTCTCGATCATCCGTTTACCGGCGCGGACTTTTAAAGAGCGCGCGCGCGCGTTTTGATGGGCGCTGCAGATTTTTGCATAGAGAAGCACAACGAACCGAATGCACTTTTCCCGTTAACACACACGCAGCTCCACACCGTGGCTCGGGATGCAAAAAAGGTTGAGTTGACTTAGAGAAGTGGTTGCCATGTGTGTTTTTTTTCTTCTTCGTCGTTTTGTTTCTTGCATCATTTCATTTGCTTTTCACTTCCCTAATGAGCTCATTGTGGCAAATTTTATGCAACTATTCTCGGTGTGTGCCATTATGTTTTCATCCTTCCTTCTTGCTCGATTGGTTGTAGGGTTTTGCTTTGAAACATTTTAGTCGTAAAAAGATGATGTGATTTTGTTGATTTTTGTACCACTCCGATGTGCATGCCTCCATTCCAATTATCGACAGGTTTTTTTTAACCGTCACTTATCCAATGGAGGAAATTAAAATATCTCCTATGGTGTCGCTGTTAGACGATTTTATGTTCCAATTTGTAAGCCTCTTCTATTGGTACGAAAATTAGACATGTTATGACGGTATCTGTTGTTATTTATTTTTTTTAAATGCGTTTGAAATGGAACCATCGTGTAAACCTTCCTTAAACAACAACCGTACAAGCGTTTCTGATATTTCCTGAGATGGATGATTTCTTATCTAAACCGAACCATTTACAACACGCTGCTTTAATTTTTTCCTGCTTCTTCTCAACGCGAACCCTTCCCTACTCGGGCAATCATATTCCCACTGAGATTTTGCCCCGCTTCGTGAGAAGTGAAAGCTCCACCGAAAGATCTGAGGCATCCGTAGGAGGCCGATCACGAGTTCACGAATTTAAATCTTCGTACCCAGCGGTCGCCGCCGTCGTCGTGATTCGTCGTGCGGCGAGAGAGTGTGGTATCCCTTTTAGCGTGCCCTCCAGCGGGCTGGGCTTTGGGGGCTTTGCTTTACTTTCCCACCATTATGCAGCCCGAAAAAGTGGAGGCTCTCTGTTTTTTCGTATTCACTCGATCAATCCTTGATGCGAGATAAACATACGTCGATTAATTTGATCTTAAAAGGGTTGTTATTAGTTTAGTACTGACTAAAATTTCTGCCTCGAACGAAATCACTTCCCATACAATCCCGGGGTGGAGGTGGTGGTGGTGGTGTTGGTGTTGGTGGTGTGAGCCCTTTCGCCTTCTCCCCCACCCCGCGTTGTGCAGTAATAAATGCTTTTAACCTATTTTCCGGCTGTGCGGTCAGTAGTCCACCCGGAGTCTGCTCCCTTCGGCAATAAATCCACGGTCAAAAGGTGAAACATTGTAGACGCTTCTGCGCACCGGGGCCCTTGGCCGCCTCGAATACCTCGCAAGCCTTTGATGTTGCTGCCTCCGATGGGAGAGAGAGAATCCAGCGTTCAATCGTCTGCTAAATTTCCTCATTCTCGTTATCCACGCACGCCATCGTCAAACGGGGACAGGGGAGGAAGCACGAATCGAGCGCGTCGTGCGTGAAAATGGTTCACCCAACGAAAATGAAGCCATCGATGTCGTCGTCCGCCGATGTTACCGTTTTCGTTTGTTTAAAGCTTTTCTTCGCGTCTTGCGCGAAGGAGGCGGCACACAAATGGGCTGAAGTGTGTGTAATGAGAGAAGTTAATGAGTCATTTTCATCCTCCCGGGGGAGGAAGGACGGCTCTCGCGGTTGAGTGCGCTTTCTTCCTTTTAGTGGCTTCCCAGCACCCACCGGTCACCCACATTTTCCCCCGCGGGCGATCCACGTAGGGCTCGGTTTTGCCCAGTTCGACGAAGACGGTACTGGAAATGTTTTCCTTTTTATAATCGTCGTCCGGTTTAAGCGATTTTCAGTGATGATCAAAAACGGTTGGTGGGGCAGGAGGGGGAAAGGCAAGAGGCACACAAAGCCCCACCCGCACAAGCCTTCTCCACGACGCAACTCCCTCGAGGGAAGTTCGCGCGAAAGAAGGTTAAATGTTTTATGCTCCTAAACCATCAAATTTGTGTGGCCTGGTATTATGCTCCGAAGGTATGCCTTTCTTTGATCGATAATGTATTCGGTGTTTTGCTACAGTTTTCGTTTTCAATTTCTTGTTTTCTTTATTTTTTCGTTTGCCCCCTCCGCCTTGTTGTGGGTCGTGCGAATGAACTCCTGCGATGTTAAAAGCCACGCCGTCGTGGCCCCACAAAAACCTGGCGAATGATGCTGCAGAAAAAATTGTGTTTGTGTGGAAAAAACCAAAGTACATTTACATGTTTGTCAAGGTTTTGAACTCACTCCCCCAGGGAAAGAGAATGAGTTCGACTGGGGCTTTAAAGCGTGAGCCTTTGGGGGATCTCTTTTTGGAGTATTTGCGGATTTGTAGGATGGATTTTTGAATTGGTTTTCTATTCTTTTGGATGTGTTTCACTGACTTTCAAATGACAAGGAAATGTGTCTGTTTTACTTTGGTATTATTTATCGGAGAACCTACCGCTAGCGACATTTCCTGTTTGGATAAGGACCGCTCAATAAATCTACGACTCTGTGTCGGATAAATCAGTACCCGGCATATCCTAAAAACATTGCTATGCAACACTTTTTCCTACCGCTCCATTGCTGGGTGGGTGGCACGAACGCTATCGGCCCTGACTGCCGGCGATTGCAGGGCATCTGTCACAATCGGTTAAAGGGCATCGGAGCAACAGGGAAGAGAGAGAGAGGGAGGGAGGGAGAAAAAATCACTCAACTCCACAACCGACTTGTGACCCCAGCTCCTCACCTCGTCGACCCGCAGAACTCCGCCGTCGCTGGTTGGTCCGTTTTCGCTATCGGATCGAATGCAATCGCCTGGGGATATTGATATTGATTCGATGCGACTTATTTCAACCCCAAAGGCTCCCCCGCTGTGGGTCACCATCGACGACGACGACAACGACGGTGTGCCTAACGACGACGGACACGGACGGAGAGGGACGGAGGGGAACCTTCTGTGGGATCGGCCAGCTTGCTGTGACTTTTTGAAACGTCGCCCGCCATCCATCCATCGATCCCGGGCGGGTTATTAGAGGACTTATTTATAGGTTATGGCAGCGGCACCAACAGCAGAAGCAATGGAATGACCATAATCGGTTGCGGTACCTATCAGCAACAACTTCGTCGTCGTCGTCGACGACGTTGTCCTCGTCGGGATCGCTGTTGCTATCGTTTCGCTCGATGGGGGGCAATAAAGTTTAAGTTTAGCCTTTTCCTATACGTGTGGACCGTCTGCTTGGCCGTATGGTTGGGTTGTTTATACATACATTTTCAAAGTCCGGTTCGGCTGACTCATGAGAACAGGGACTTTAAGAAGTTGGCAATTTTAAAAGTGACTTCACATTTATCATAATGAGCTCAGCTTGGTGAGCCTTGTAATAATATGAAAAGTGAAGTTCCGTGTTCTACAGCATGAGTATTCTTGTTTTGTTGTATTTTAACACGTTCCGTACCGCGTCACCCAAATATGGGTGACAGCAGTTCTAGTTCTAAAAAGTTTTTGACCCATAAATAAATGAAAATTCAACATAAAAATATTTTATATAAATTTTTGGGAAGCTAATTTTTAGCATGGCCTTCGAAAACAATCGGTTTAACAAAAATTATAAACAAATTGCAATTTGAAAAATTGTACTAAAAATTGTGCTTGGTACGCAACGTGTTAATATCAATGCTGATTTTGAAGAAGGCAACTTACGCTTAACATTTATTCTTGATCGTTTGTAGAACATCAAACAATGCATAACATAGTAAAATGTTTCATTATTTCATCTTTTTTCAACTTGAAACCACAACTTGTTTGATTAGTGTGTTAGTTTGGTCTCTTTCACAAAGTTTTTCCTTGGATTTTACTGCTGCTACAAGCATCTGAAAAAATACGAAAAAGATCAATTTTCGTATTTTTCAAGGGTTCTTGAATTTCGTTTCTAATATCCTCTTACATTTGATTTTATTGCAATGTTTTCGAGACGAATAGATACATTATTTTGGGCAATGTTGTAGTCTTGTTTTAGAACATTATGTGTCGTTTATAAACAGACAGCGATAAAAAACATGTAAAAAAATGACCTTCTTAAAGAGAACATAAGTTATTCTCAAATTCATTAACGCTTCATCCACTTATTTATCTTCCAAGGAGATACGGTAGACGCTCATATCACCTTGAGTTGGATTGACTTTTATCCTCCTAGTTGAAAAGGCTTTAGGCATGGTACCTTATTACTCTCCTTTTCCATCATACATCGATCGTAAATACGTTCGTGGGCGCGTTTGGCTGGACAAATCATACTGCGGCTTACGATAACGCAGGAATGTCGTCGTCATAACCGATCCCGGTGCTCACACGTCCATTTTGGGCCCGGCGTTCCTGCCAGCGTTCTGATAATGGTGACATTTATCGGGTTGGCGTATGCGCTGGCGTTAGGAAATCAGTGTCCGATGTATTTGCCAACGACGACGGTTACCCTGGGAACCGGTTCACCGCGTCGCGTTATCCTGTCCCCGGCGAGCGTGTATGAAGTCGTCATTTGGAAGGTTCGTTCGACTCGTTAACGTAACTGGAAAACTGCATCGATGACAGCGGATGAAGCAGTGAATTTGCGCGCTACCATCGAGCGCGATTGAGTTTATTTGTTTGCTGCTCGTAGCGTTTGCTTCTCTAACTTATTTCCCGCACTCGTCCAACACCAGGACACCCTTGCGTAGGTGTTCGTTGTGCCAATTATTCATAAGCATAAACGTTTGCGCCACCAGCGGGAGGCAGCGGGAAAACAGGCGCGTGGGCACGGAACTCTACCTATTTGTATGCGACTTCGGTGCAATTGGCGATTGAGCAATAATCGCTCGTTCTCTAAGCGGCGTGTCCGGGATCGCTCGGAGCTCGTTGAACTCGAGTCGAACCGTTCCTTAGAGTTGGAGTGTTGTGGAGTCTGCAATGCAAAAGGCTAACACTGCCTTCCCATCCCCCGCCCCAACCAAACTGGATCGATTCGAATCCGAGCGTGAACCTACGTGCGCCATGTGCTGCGACCCGCTATATAAAATCGATGCGTGTATGAGGCACCACTTTTTTCTTCGACACGAGAATGTGATAAATCTAATCTTTTTATGTTCTACGGCAGGCAGTTTTGATGCCGCCTCTCTCTAAGCGTACGCGTCTAACGTGGCGAATGTGCATTATCTCCCTATCTCTTCGGCAAGATGTCGTCGCAGAACCGTTCTCGTTTGCTCGCAGTTTTTTTCGCTCTTCGTCATTCAACCTCGTTTTTTTTTTACCAAACAGCATTCGGTTGAGGGCGCACGGAACCGTAAAGTGGCCGATTAGCATTTTTTGTGCCCCCGTAGTCCCATTTGCATATCCACGGTAAGTGTGCATACGCTGCACTTTGGTATGGCTCTTAGCTCCGCGCATAACTCAAGTGGGGATGGTTGCAGGAGTAGTTCGATGTACCTCGTTTGTTTTTTTTTATTTCTTTCTGGTGCTCCAGGTCAGGGCCATGCGCCGCAATTGATATGCAACATATTTGCACGGGAAATCAACATGAGAACTAAAAAGGGTTATGAGACCGCTACGAGAGGAACATTATAAACCTGTAAAGGTAGTTACATCGAACGGGCCTTTTTTGTTTAGGAACACAGAGAACTTTTTCGCTCGAAATAAATTGCATCTCGAGGTTGGAATGTTAAAACAACCACTTGAAACGTAACTGCACTTCACCAAATCGGAAATATAAATAACTTCACATAAATTGAATAATTTGTACGTCACTCGAGAACACTTTTCGATGATGTTCGCTTTTCCCTCCCAGGCGTACATAAAGTTCCGCTAGCGAAATCGACCGGAAGCTTGCGCTTGGGGGTGCCGCCGCCATCATCATGGGACCGTCAATAAACGGACGTGTCATTCCCGGAAAGTGCTCGCGAAAATGTGATGTGGTTGTCGGTTCCCCCCCTCCCCCCTGGCCTTCCCGGTATCTGTCCGATGCTAGCCAGATTTGAGGTTTTATGGTGCATCCCCGCGGAATACGACGACCATCCGGGCGTTTTTCCGGGATTGAATCAATATTTGAGTGCATCCGTTGTCTCGGGCGGGGAGGACAAGCAGGTCGTAGGGAGGGGGGTGCACCAGCATCGAAATGCTCTGCACGGTTTGGAATTTTATTTGCGTACGTGTGTGTTCCGAAAATCGGATCCCAAAAACCGCCGGCCGCGATCAATCTTTGTGCGGTCCGCTTGACCCTTTTGCTTGTTTGACCCAATTTTAATACCGCTTTTTGATTCGATTGCATTCCGCCTTGCAATCCGGTGACATTTTATGGATTTTCTACCGATCCTGGGACGGAAATCCTGATTGTCAAACTGCATGACATTCGAATTGTTTGAGTTATAAAAATTGTACTTGGGTGGATGACGGTTTTCTTTAATGCCATCGAAATGGATGACAGAAGTTCATTTTGTGGGTTCGAAAGTTTTTCGATGTTGTTCCTTCGCTTCTAGGTACCCTTCTTTATCCTTTGTCATAACTTAAAGTCATTACTGGTCCCTAATGGGACTTTTATGCACAAATTATCCATTCCTCCCAGCCGTTTGGTGATAAAAGTGGCAATATTTTCCACCCCATTTTCACCTTTCAAATCTCACTCATCTACCTTCCGATAATCGAGCACCTCATCATCACTCAACCACCGTCCCCATCGGCATCACCATCGTCATCATCATCATCAACATCATCTACACTTTTGCCTGCCAGCACACACCCGTGCCTGGTTTTCCTGCCTGCGTACTAATTGCTCAATTTCGATTAGCCCGAAAGGTCAGATCGATGAATTTCTCGTCTCCGAGCGAAGGCACCAAACTCGCCAAACGTGTCGCCGGGAGGGTTGATTTTCCCGCCCGTCACCGCTCCTTCCCCCGGCGTCGGTTTGTTTTTCTTTTCCGTTGGCACACAAAAAAAAAGTTCGAAGTTATTTCGAACACTCCACACGACGACGGGAGGCATCACTGGAGGTTCGCATTGCATGCCTAAGGACTATTTAATGTTTGTGACTCCTACCTGGCACGGATAACGGGTTGTCGAGGGGGAGGGGAAGCGATGGGGTTTTAGGTAAAGAAATACCGAGACTTTGCGAAAAGATTGCCATCCACCGTAGGTTCACCGTCATCATTCGCGCGACGCTTTGCTTGTTTGGAGAGTCCGACCGTTTTAGTTTCATGTTTTTCCTCAATTAAATTTGCATGCCCCTCGGTCTCGGCCTCTGTTTGTGTGTGTTTGTGTGTACCCATTTGCGCTGCGACTCCGTTGTCGTCGACGGGATTCGGATCGGCTCTTATTTGCTTTTGGGCAAACACCAACCGCCAGTTCTCTTCAGTTTCTCTAAAGGAAGCGACTCACCGGACCCACGTCGAACTGTTGACGCACGGGTGCTCGCGCTGACCCTTTTCCCGACCGTCGCCCCCGGCTGAGGAACGGGCCGCAGAACGAGCCCACCGTTCGAGTGCCGAGTGAGTGTGGGCATGGCAGTTGATGATATGAGATAGGTCATATTTTTCGAAATTCTCCCGTTCCTTCCACAAAAGGGACGACCTTTGAGCCTGTTTCGCCTTTGATGCGGGGTTTTATTACGTGCGGACAAACTTTTCGGCCTTATCGCTCCGGTTTTCGTGCCCGAAGGTGTAAAAGCTTGTCCTGCCGCTCCAAAACACCCCGTCTTGGCGAATTCAATTTGTCAGACACAAAGGAGTGGAAACGATGATTTTGTTTTCGCGTTTTTTTTTTCTTTTTCAGTTAGTTTGTTTGTTTGGCAAAGAATTCGCAATTATTATGCTGAGTAGTGATTGTTTTTCATTTCTTTCAGAGTTGTTGGTTGTTGTGAGTCATTTCTGTTTGTTGGTTTCTTTTTGCAATAATTTATAGTTTTTGTTTTGTTTATTTTTATTTCAATGATCTTCTTCCTTTGAACAATTGTTTTATAAATGGTTTTTCGATCAGATTGTATTTTTCTATTTCTATTTTCTACTGCCATCTGTTTATTAGCTTCCCGCGCCCTCCGGGTGCTATCGTCCATGGCTGTTGATCTTGATGTGCACTTTCAACGCTCCCTTTCGTGCCAGATTTATGCCTGTGACCCTTTGGCAAATGGGTTTCCCGGACAGTTGTGAGAAACGAAGAAGAGGAAAACAACAAAAAAATGGTCGCGATTATCTTACCCTAACGGACGGTACCAGTTCTGTTGTATTTTGTTTTTTCTACTGTTATTTTCCTTGTTGAAAAACACGACAAACAGCCGAAAGAAGTTTAAGCTGGTAGACACAACACCGGCCATGTATGTCCCCGCAAGTATATAGAGGAGTGTTGGAAAAACAAAAATAAAAACAACAACAATCTAAGATGACCAGCGCAGACACGAACACGCTGCGGTCGACAATTTGCGCGCGCGAGGGCTCGTCCGTCCTGATGGGAGGGCGAGCGCGCGCGCGCACTCGTAAGACATTTATGTTGCGCAACGCGGAGGGTTAAACACAAGCAATGAACATAATGGCAAATGCGGCCCTCTAATGCTGTCTGCCTGCGGGCTGCGATCTCCCGGTGGCGCCCTAGCCGGTCGCCTTCTTTCACACTCCTTTTTCCGCCTCGCTTCCTCCTTCTGTGCTGAAGCATTAAACCCCTTGCGCCGGTTTGAAGAAAGTGAAACTGATTGTCGGATAACATTGTTCATTTGCGCGCCAACCATTACCATTGCAGCCACGGCACGGCTGACTTTTCTCCCCATGGGGCGTCCATTTGGGCTCGCCGAGGTTGAGGGATAGGAGTCACGGCTTTACGGCAGTGCCCAGGTCCCGTTGCCTTGATCTCGACTCTCGATCGGTTCAACGTTTTCACCGAGGAGCCGGCGCCAGATGGACCGAATGGTGGCATCGAGTAGTAGCAGCACGACGGTGGCCGCAAAGTACCTCATACCGTCGAGCCGGTAACATGTTGATTAAGAGTTAATTTAAGATCTCTTTACCTCTTCATAGTTGTCCTTTGTGTGATTTGTTCGTTTGGCTTTTTTTTCTTCTACTTCGCTTTTTATATCTCTCTTCCACCGGCGATCTATCTTCGATTGGTTGTGAAATAGCCATTGCCTCACACTCTTCTTGCCCACTCCCTGGGCGGTAAAGTGACTCTGGTGGCTTGGGAAAGCTGATCATAGATTTGTTAAGATTTTTTTCTGCCCGAGTACCTATTCTGCGTTAAGACGAAGGAGTTTTTCTCTTAAACAAAGTTTTTTGCTCTCATTTTATTATGCAAATATAAAATGGCAACCCTCAACTGGGTGCGCAGTTTGCTATCACGTTGTTACCTTGCACGGATATTGACAGCAGTTTAATCTTGGTGTTTAATAAAAAGGCCAAGAGACATCGTTTTATTATGTTGAAACACATTGAACGGGTTCCGAGTAGGATGGAGCTTGCACGAAGGGGAGAGTACGGTTTGAGTAATGCGTCAGCCATTTATCCCATTTATCCTGGTGTAGGGACTGCTCAGTTTTGCTATAACAAGCAACCGGGTTGTAAGGTGGTCAGAGTGAGGTATCACTTTTGCTTTCGCAAGGAGTCTGACGACCTTCGCCTTAGAAGGCATCCATGTGTCGCTTTAGTATCTTATGCACTGCCTACGGAGTACTCGCCATGGAGGCGACGACATCATCATCGATCTTTTCTGCAAATAATACCAAACCGATCGACAAACGGTGACCTCGACATATAAATCGAACGCGGGACGGGACCGTAAATATATTCGTCGAAATTCATTCCCAAATCAATCAAACAATGGCATTCTAATGGGCTTGGCTATGACAGCGTACACAACCGGCGACTGCGCCATTGCCCGAAGCGAACGTGAACCTCCTTTTTTTCCGGGGGCGTCCTCTCGGGAGGTGCGTTACCTTGGTCCGGATAATGACAGCACACCACACACCACAACAACGTCGCAATTGAGTCAGCGCCATGCGAGGAACAATTGCAGAACCCGAGCGTCGATGAAATATCGAAGCCTGATCCGATCCGAGAAGGTGAATCATGTGAACGCGGGTCAAAGGCGCTCCCTCCAAAAAATACTCGTAGGAACCTCCGAATCTCCGACGGTCGTCACTGAGGAGGTGGAATGGAAAATAATTCCTCGTCAAGATGTGTCGGCGTAGATTTGTTCATTGCGCGCCGTTTGGACTCCGACAAGATCTTTTTCCCAAAAATGGCGTAATACAGCGACGAGCTGGCGTGGCCAGTTCCGCCCGCGTTCCGTGTCTGGGAGATGGGCTCGTGGGAATTGTGATTGCAATTATGGACGTGCCTCTAAATGTGGAGGCCAAAAGATACGCCGAGGTACTCGCCAGCCGTACTCCCACGCGCACATGACGGTAAGGCGAGTGGTTACCCGATATTATCGAAGGCCTGTCTGCTGCTGCTGCTGCGTGTGGATGTTTAGTTCCACAATGGCCAGCGAGAAAGGCAACGGGTGTTCCTTCCAACTGAATTCGGAAGAATCGGTCAGCGCGGCCCGAGGAGAGGTCGGTGTTCCGTTTTTTATTGTTATTGTTATGATTATTTCATTTTTGGCACGTGTAATTATTGCCGGCAGCCTCTCGTAAAGTTCATATCTTCATGGAGTTGTGTTCGCCGTCGCCGTCCTCGAACGGAGGAGGAGGACGAAAATCAGAACGTCAGAAACTGCTGGCCTACGCGAAATTGCAAAATCGACCCGTAAGATCTCGCGTCAGGCAAATCCTGTTGACGAAGTGGCCGGGGGGAAAAAAACGACACAAACTCCACAGAACAAAGGAAGGTCTGACGAGAAAAGTGTGTGTCTTCGTGCGTCTTACGATGGACTCGAGCTGCTTCCCACAATACCTCCCTTGATGGTGGTCCCTCTCTTCTGCTACCGGTGTTGGGCCCGTGCTGTTGTGACCGGGTTCGGTTATTGTTGCCCTGATATTGCGAAGGAGATGAGAACGAATTGAAGAAAGGAAACAAAGCGCTTGACAGTCGCCCGCGGACTCCATGCGCCATAGTTGTCCGATTGGGAATTGAAGCTTCATTGAAAGTCGCGCCTCATTGCTTGCGCCTTCGCTGGAGCTTGGGCCTGTGGAAGGAAGTGGAAAAGTGGTTGGAAACGGTCGGGAAATTACCATTTTTACCAGATCCTTTACTATGATTTTCGGAACCCTGCCGGGTGACATTTGCTCCGGTAAATAGGATCGTTAGGGCGAAAGTGGAGCTGAGAGAGGCATTCCGATTAATATCCGTGAGAAAAGATGGGCCTCTGTTATTGGCAGCTCGTTTGGTAAGACGCACTTAAGAACCTTTTCTTATCAACATAATATTCTAACGACCTTCGAAGGCACAATGGGCTTCGATTTGGCTGATAAGGGAAAGTTTAATAATTTTAAATTCACTTTACAATGTAATTTGGGTTTTAAAAGCGATATTATCAACGAACCAGAGTTATTCAAGGTTCATAAATTGTGTACCTTGTGTAGAATAATCATCGGCAAAATATTTCACTTTGTCAAAGAGAGGCATAAAAGGAAAATCTCCTGGTTTTTTTTTATAAATCACCCCAAAGGCAGGAAGCTTCACGGAAGAAAATTAAAGATTTCCGAAATGGCAGCATCCGGTGGAAATATTTTACGCAGGGGCCTTCCTTTCGACGAAAATCTTTCCCAACTGATAACGTCTTCTCTGGCAAACCGTACCGGGTTTTGCTGAGTTCGCCGAACCGCCTTCTCTCGCGTCCCTTTCCTCTTCCTTCCCCTCTTACCGAAATGGTATAATGAATCCCTTCCCGAAAGGCAGCTGCTGCTCCGTCGTGCCCGGTCTTATTTTGCGAAAAACGCGAAAAACGGTCGCCGCGCTTTTTACGTGCCAAAATAATGCCCCGAAGGGTTATCTCCACGTTCCGAGATGAGATTCGATTCGAGATTCTTCTTCCGCCTTGCGCCGTGCCCGGAACCGCGCCGGCAAGCAAATTGGTGGCGGATGAGCGCTGTTTTCGGGGAGGTCCCACCGTGTGTCCCGTCCGTCGTCGGCGGTCGCCGGAAATGATCCATCGCGGGAAATGATTGCTATCGGGCGGTGATAAACTATCGTCAATGGATGTTTGTTTCGTTTTTCCCGGGATATGGTTCCACCACCACCGCAAGCACCATCATCCCTCGCGGACGTTGTAAGGGCTCTTCGAAAAAGGGCTTATCGACGGATGATCGGGTGGATAACGGAATGAATGAAAATTGGTCCCAACTTCGGGTCGAAGAAAAACAACAACAATTGGGAAACAAACAGCTGCAAGCGACCAGCGGAAGCTTTCGTCGTCCCGCCCGAGGACTATATTTATATTTTAAAATATTTACTTACTGCTTAATCCTGCACTTTTTTTCCTTCTTTGCAAAAAAAAATGCAAAGTATATTGATGAAGGACAGTAAGGAAAGAGTATTGACAGTTTGGAAGAGAGCGTGTTGACGAAGTTTTGCCGGAGGATATTCGTTCACTTCTGGGAGGCGGCTTCGGGGAATGGATTTGGTAGCTCTCAAAGAATGTTCGGTTGCTATTTTGGGAAAAGACTTCCTTCTCCTTCCCAGGCAGAAGGATGCAGAAGTTGTTTCAAGGAATATTACTAAGTACTTAGTATCAAATTCCTCCCAGGGGATTGGAATGTTGAGTTCATAATCGGGTTAAATTGGAACCTTCTTTGTGTGTACTTACGCGAAGAGAAGTTTATAGCTTCCGATATTGCAGAGATAAGAGTGTTTTCAAAACAATGCAAAAGTGTTTTACTTAAATTAATTAAAGACTTATAAAAGTTTATCTTTCTAAAAGTTTTACTCATTATTACTTATCTCTGGGTTCGTTTTCTCCATATGTCTTAAAACCAAACGTTTGTAACGTCCTTCTCAAAGTTCTATTTTCTTTTCTTTCCTTTTTTTTTCATCTTTCCCCATTGATGATATGTTAATAAGCTTCATTTTGGCTTCCCTTTAATAAGTGATGCGAGACAAAATCACCGCTGACGTGTGCTCTGTATGCTTTGCCTCTCGCCTTCCGCTCGACAAGCGACGATTTATTCAATCGCCATTATTCAAAGCATAAATGAGGCTCCTTGAGCCCGAGCATAAGACGCCCGAAAAAAAAGGTGGCGCTTCGATGCTGCGTGTCGAGTCGCACAGAAGCGATGTTAAAATGTAAATTTGGTTGTGTCTTCCTCTTTTCAAAGCCGCACTAACACTCGTCCCGCCCAGCCTGGCCAGGTCGCCGATCTTGACCATTTCCCTTCACCCTGTTGTGGGCCCCCCTTTTGCCCACGGTGTCCAATTTTGGAAACGGGTTTTTACAACACCACGCGTCTTCAGTCGTCGTCGTCTCCAGCAGCGTCTTTTCTTCGAAGTTTCGTTCTTTCCTCGACGGACTGAGGGCTCCCCGAAAGTGGTGCTTTGGTGTCTTGCATGACTGTTTTTTTCCTCTCCTTTCCTCGTTTCGATTGATTTTAAGCCCGGTGGAAGAGCTCCGGTTTTTCGGGGGGGAGAAGAAAATAAGGCGACAGCAGCATCGATGTTGGATAATTTAGTTACGCCGCTACCGCGGCAAACTGTTACGCGCGCGCACGCTCCTTCGCCCGAGCACATCATTATGCTGCAGGGGGTGTGTATGTGTGTGTGCGCTTATGTTTTGGCCGTCCGTAACGCGACGCTTATGGGCACGGGCGCACCTCATTGGTGTTTGATATGCAAAAATGATGTGTTAATTGGGAGTGAAAGGTGGGTGACGGGCTATGTTGGCCAGGCTGTGGATGGGCACGAGGTGTCAACGGCATGTGTTTTCCATGAATTTCATTACAAATTGATGTAATTTCGTGTTCTGTGTGCATAATAGATGACCTGCAACAGTTGAATCCAACATAGTTTTAAAGTAGAGAGCTCTTTAAAAGTTTTCCTTTTCCATTTGATCATACTCAAAACGAATATTTGTGTCATATTTTGACCATTTTTGGACCGCCCTACCTCAAGCATCTTTCCATCCAAGGCATTGTTTACATTGTTTCGCCGTCGATCGTTAAAATGCCTCTAATTTATTGTGTACATTAATGTTATTACCACCACCATACCTTTTTCCGTGTGGTAGTTTTGCTTTTGGCAAGCATCGTTAATTGCCGTCCAAAAAACGACTAGCACGAGGTGAAACACATCGTTGGCCGCAGCGGAGATGGTTTAAGGGTTGTTCCACTTTTTTTTCGGATGCGGCAACGAGCGACCGAGGCCAAGCGAGTGCAGTTTTATTGCTTTTCCCGTAACCACCACCCGGGTTCGGGAGGTTGGTCCGAAACGCGGAAACGCAGGCGACGCCTTCGAGAGAGGGCGGAAAAGCCGGCATAAAATCTTCCACCCCAAAATGTGTACTCCTCTGCATCGTTGTTCCAGTCTGGCGCTCTTCTTCATCGCCGTTGGTGGTCCGTACGGAATGGGTGAAAGACGGTGTCACCGCCCTTGTATTTGGATTCAGATTCTTTACGATATTTTTCTTATTGAAATTGAAATATCGTCCACGAAAGCAAACATTTTCCTCCTTTCGCTAGTGCTTGGTGTGATGCACTTTAAACTTGTGCTACAATTTTACCCATTGACCTTGTGCTTGGATATTTCCAGCATGTTTATTTTATTTTTAAACGTCTCCATTCTCGCCCTTTAAAAATGATCCTGTAATATTTTTCTCCATCGCTCTTTGGGCCGGAGAAAAATATACCAGATTGTGAAAAATGGCGTAAATCATTCATGTTTTTCAACGCATGCTACTGCATCTGCACCGGGCGATGCATCAACGGGGTGGCGTGTAGCAAACCGGGCAGAGAATGACCAAGTGCACGAACCCCGTACGCTCTGGCGGACGAGTCTTCGAGTCCTCGCCACGGGCATGGACTCTCATGCTTCTTCGCACACGTTGCGTGAAAGCGTAAACGCGAACGTGGAGTGTGGAGTAAGTTCGCCGTATCTGTTTGCTCTTCCCGTCGCGCAACACGCACCCAGCGCCCTGCGTTGTGCTATAATTTGGTGATGTGCGATTATTAATTTATAATTTATTAACTTAATGATCGGTTCGCAAACGCAGGGGGGGAAAATGATCGAAGGTGTGGCAACGGCAACTCCCAGTGCTTAACTGCGGTCTCGTGCATGCGGTGGCAGCATGATGTTGAAGTCTCGTACCTTCGCGGGGCCGCCAGTACAAGCCCTAAGACGGTGTGTACCATCATCGTTAGCTCGCTTAGCTTTCCGTTATTTTTACACACCAAAAACACTTTGTTCTTAGTTGGTTTTTAATTGAGTTAAAAATTATGGTTACATTCGGACAAAACATTCCCGTTCGACATGTTCCTTAATCTGATCCATATTTAATTCTCTTTATGTGACATTAATGGTTTGGTAAATCAATCGAGAGGGAGAAAGAAAAGACCGACTCTCCCCGACTTCGCAAACGTCGAAGGCAAGAAATAAAAAGACAAAATATTGTCAATATTTATCTTCGATGCACCCATTTATTATGCAGTCCTTAAGTGCTCCCGTAAATTATTCTCGATCGTTTCCCTACAATCTAGCGCTGTCTCTCTTTCGCGCCACACGGTAGATGGTGTTTACGTTTTCGTTCAAACCTTTGAAAGTAATCCGTGTGGATTAAAAGCCGTGAAATCTCGCCGCTAGAAAGAAGTGATCATAACGGCTGGAGAAAAAAAGTCCCAGAGAACGCAAGCAACGCAGCCTCACAAGCCTTGCGTGTGCGTGTGTGTGTGCTGTGTGGAGAGCATTAATTAATTTTCATAATTTACGATGAGAAATCTATTAATTAAATTTAAATTGCAAAATCACTAACTTGCAAACTCTGCCACCAGCCCCGGTTTGCCCCGTTTTCGCGTGGAGCTAGAGTAATCTTGGGAGATCTTGTTCAACCGTTTGCGTCTTCGTGTCTTTATGTGTGTGTGTGTTGCGAAGTCGTCGCCCAAGACGATCGTTTTGTTTTTATTTCCTTCCACAATCTAGCGTTGCTCGTAGTATCCGCGCTGCAACATAGTGTCTCTCTAGCAGAGGTGGGTTTGTTTTTCTTCTTCCAACCATCAAACCAGGCTTCGGTAAAAGCGCCGGAGCGATCGATAAAGTAAAGTTTGTGTGAAAAACGGGGCCATTCAGGTGCAACGGCTTACTATCGACGGCGGGCGACGTCGTAATCGCTGGGACCGCTGGTCCTCCACACCACCCACACTCAGGATCGCGTTAATCGTGCCGTGGACTCACCTTCACCGCCCGGCAGCGTGATCTAGATCGCGAACCCGGGGATACTTTGCTCGTTTGCGACCAGAGCAGACTGCAATCGATCGGCGACGAGATCGATCGTTCGGAGCGAAGGAAAATTCACAGCACCCCTCGGCGTTGTGTCGGCGACTTCTTTCTGATACTTTCTCACGCTTCATCTGAAGCCGGTCCTATCTCGTGGGAGTTTAAAGGGGCTGGCTTAAAGGCGGGAAAAGAAAAGGAAAAGCAAACGCGCGACGGTTTGCCCCCCGAGGGTTGGTGGTGTCCATTAGCTATCACGTGGAGTAGCCTCTGAGCAGGAGCGACCCAAGCGGTGTTTAACAACTGCACGTAAAAAGGCCCTCTTTTCAGGCCCTTTTCCTGATGGAGTGTTTGGTTGTTTACATATGTGCGAGAAAGAAAAGAACAAAAGCAAAAAAAAGGAAAACCCTTTAGCTGAACCGTTCGATAATGGTGGGCGGAAAGCCAACCGCGGTGGAGGGCATAAATATATCAATTTAGAAATGCCTGTTTTTATCGAACGCCACCCCACTTTGTCTCGGAAGGAAATTGGCCAGCCACAAAGCGGGTACTTCCGGAATTATGGCGGGAATGGTGGGCGCCTCCAACCATATTGAAACATTAATGCACCCAATCGCCGGTCGATATCGGGAAAAAGAGGAGGAAAAACAAACGGGGGAAAAAAAACGGCACAAACCTCCTCCCGTCCGAATGGGCAAATCAATGTTGGCCGTTCCAAATGAGTGAGTTCCTCTGGGCGAATGAGCATAATTTTAAGGTTTCCTTTTTTTTCGGAAGACCAAAAAAGAAAAGTCAAAAAATGTCGGACACAAACGGGAAGAGGTTTCCTGCTTGACGATAAAACTAAAACAAAAAAGCTGGTGTGGCAACACACGGACGGCACAAACAATTCTATCAGCCAATTTCAAATGGATGATGACTTATGGATTGTTGTGCGCGAGAGTGTTTGTGCGGCGGCTGATGAGTGGAACTGTATTTAAGTATTTTTTTTTTTTTACTATACCGTGATTTCATCTTCACCCCGTTCGAGCTTTATTGATTTCCTGCACCGAATGCTCGCGACAACTTCCTGGCTCCGGTGATGGGGGTTTTCCTTGCCGCTCCCCTCTTTCTCGTTTTCCTCCCGTATCATAATGTCTTGTAGCCGCCATTTAGCAGCGCCATCGTTTTATTAATAAAGCAGTCCCGCGGTGGGTGGGTGGGGGTTCGGAATTTACCATTTTTCCTCGGAAGTTGATCATCCGATCGAATCGGTCGTGTTCAGCCCGGTTCAAACCGACTTGGGGATCGATTGGGGAAGCTGGCCTAATGGGGAGGTACCGGGAGGTCAGCCAGGGCCGTTGGGGCCTTGTTTTCTCCCGACACCGGAAATACACTCACATATGGCGGTGGCGGTGGAAAATCGTGAGCCGTTTTGTAGCGAAGATGGATTGGTCCAAAAAGCGCGCGTACCGATGGGGTTTGTCGTCACGGGAAAACCGAGCGGCGGCGGGGTGGCTGGTGGGGGAAACATGGGTTGCCTTTCCGAATTTCGGAGGCCACGGAGTTTGGCTACGGGTACGGTAGCAAATATATCAAACTGGATCAGCCCATGTTGTGTTTTCTGTGCTGCCAGTTCCGGTCGGCCATCGTCGATGTTGTTTTCGTTGTTTGGAGGCACGAGCGCGTGCTTACGGAGGTGTGTTTGTGTCGGTGTGTGTGGTTAGTTAGAGAGCATTTGTTTGAAATTTGGCCTGATCGGTTCGGAATGGAAGCCATCGGAATTGATACCACCACACTAGGCGTCAGGAGCATCCTTCATCTCCACTCACGGTCGATCCAATTTTAAGCTACTTTGGACACCGAGTGGAAGAATGCTCCATGCATCCATTAGTATCCGAAAAACCGACAATCAACATAAACATGGGCGCCCGCCGTGATGGGCCCAACTTTGCTGCTCTCTCTCTCTCTCTCTTTCTCTCTTCGGAAGGAGGGCAGGCGTTGGCAACCATATCCTTCCGGTGCGCCGTGGTTTTGACGTACGCGCGCCTAACTCGCTTGATGCTGATGGCCCACGCGGGAAATGGTGTGGAACATGATTGACCTGCGTCAGAGGTGGCGGTAATCGATGTGCAGGCATCCAATAGCTGTCTGGCGCTGTCGGTATCAGAAGGGCGCATTCCCAAACAGGGGGAGGGGGAGCTGGTGGTAGAATAATTTGGGTCAAATCACCCGGAAGCTCGGGTTCGACGGCGCGCAGGGCACCGAAGGGGTTGATGGGCTTGTTTGTGAATTACTCTGATTGACGCATCGGAGTCTCCCAGCCAGCCAGCCCCAAGACCGGTTGCCAGTTCAATTATGTTGGCAACCATTAAATTATCGCGCACCGATGCGGCCGAAGGGACTCGCACGCGACCGCATGCGTGTTTGTGTGTGCATTTGCAACCGGAGAATGGCCGGCCTCCGGGCTGCCGGACGATGCAGCTCCGATAAATCCGAGCTTCCGTTCTAAATTATCCGTTATTTACATAACTAATGTTTATGTTTACCTGGGCGCCGCCGGAAATTTCGGGCTCTGTGCGAATCCGCCTCTGATGTGGCGCTTCCCTTCGATTGCTTTTGCGCGAAATCTAATTAATTAGCGTGGTGATTAAGGACTTAGGTTTACAGTGAATAATTGAAATCGGATTAGTACTGGCACGACTTGTTCAAAAGCTTATTTTTTCGAATTTATTTGATAGCTCTTAACGAATTATACGTGCATTTTTGGTTGAAATATTTCTTGTCAAAAACTAGCTCGGTTAAAAAATGTTTTATAGCTTTCTTTTCTTTTCCTAAAAGTTTTTTAAAAAACTTAAAACATTATATGGAGCCTTTTTCCCGTTTAATTTCACATCGTCATCGTCGGATCCTCTTCGGGCACCTCTCGGGACAGCGTTAGTTCCCTGTGGGCAAGAGCATTCGCTCATGTTTGCTGTCAATTAGCTTCATTGGTGCCCGGATCACGAAGCAAAGGGTCAATCAATCCGATGTTAGATGATCTGACTCACCAATGCCTCACGCGTTCGGTCGCTTGAACGTGGGTCACGAATGTTCGGTGGATATTTTATGTTTTATGAACATCTTTAACTTCACAATTGCATTATGAAATCCATAATTATCCTCTCGATCTCGACCATTCGTTCGGTAATGCACAGGAGAATATTAGGAAGGAATCAAACTTGAGTTGAAAATGGAAGTCCTGCTCAACATTATTGTTCCACTTTGGTAATTAATTCGCTATGTCACGATACTTTCTCATCGATACTGCTTTCATCTCTTCTCTGTCACAAATAGTAAACGTTCGTCGTCTTTATCGACACAAACTGTTTCCCTTCGAGGAGTATTCTAGTCGCAAACTCCACGATGTGGGAAACATCAGTTGGCAAATGTCTTTCGTAAGCGTAGCTTCACTATCGCCGGAAAATCACTTCCATCGAGCTGCATAGTACTTCGCCTCGACGACTCTTTAAACCACGTTCCGCTTGGCTTCGGCATCGGTGTGCTATTATTTCACCTCCGTAGTTATCAATTAATCGATGGAAGATTTATGACCTCACCGTGGTAAGCTGCTGGCGCTACTTCTTAGGCTGCATATCCTGCTGCACGCGGCGTGGTTGTGCCTGTTGCTCTCGGTGGCGGTTGATCTTTCTCGCTCACTGATTCCAGGTCGACCCACGGATCGGCGTTCCTTTTGCCTGACATTCAATCTTTTGCCATTTTAAATTGATTTCTCTCGAGCTCGGTCGAACAAGAGGACACACCCGCCGCGGAAAGAAAGTGGAGTTAAATAATAATAATCTCAACTGCTCGCCGTGTTTGTGTGCCGCCGTCGTTCGGTGGGGAATTTGTCTTTTCGCGAGTTTGATCTCGTGATCAACTTCCAAGGGGTTCGAAATCGATTCCGATGAAATGCAGTCGTGTGATTTCTATTTCTATTGAAGCGTATTTCTTCTCGTGCAGAGTTGGAGAAATTGTGCCTTTTATTTATTTGAGGTCGGATCGAGGGTAAACTCTCGACCTCGAGTGAAGTGTTGTTACTCCTAAAGTATGTCATGTTGTTGGTCGATTATCTTCCACTGGCAACATTTAAATCTTTGATAAGCTAGGAGCCCTCTAAAATGGTGTCCATAAAAGTCCAATTTTTCATTCAACAGTCTAACGAGAGACTGAAAACCGTGGTATCAGAGGTTACCATCGTAAAAGAGGTCCGATTCCAGCACGCTGACCTCCTTACCGTACCTTTGGAAGAAACTTTAGAGGAAAAAAGTGCATTTCTGCGAATAAAGAAACAAGAACCTTCGTTTCCGTCAGGGATTAACGGGTTGGTCCGAGACCCGATCCAGGTGGGAGTCGCGCTCGATTCGATTCGGGCGCCAAATCTGCGTCACGTCCGATATGGAACGATTGGAAATGACTCACGGTCGAAACCTTTTTTCCGTCGTCGCTACTTTCGTCCGGTCCGGAGGTGGAAGGGAAGCTTGTCGATGATGATGATGATTATGATGACGGCTTTACGACTTTTTACGACAGTACGACTTTTGCAGAATTGACCTTTTCCAGCGCGGATCTACAATCAATCAGTTTGAACCGAGGTGGTTTACAGGGATGGTAACCGACTCTTGCACTTTGTTCAACGGTCAGAAGGTGTGAGATTGTTGGAAAGGTTGACAAAGGATCTAAAAAAAAGGTGTGGTAACAAGTAAAAATACTTGTGAGCTCTTTTTTCTCAAGAAATTAAAACAAAACAACGTTTATTTTGTGAAACGTTTTATTTTGTCTGATTAAATCCACCCTGGATTGGTAACCAACCTAAAACCTCTTTTTTTATGTGGCACGACATCCCCTAGTGGGACAAGGCCTCTCTCCGAAGAGAGTTTGTGTGACCGAAAGACGGTATATTATAGATCGGTGGTCAGCCGTTCGTAATACCGGAGGGTGCCAGACTCGAGATTCGTTCCCACACCTGTGGTGTGGTGTTTCCTCGCGCTACCGCTGCGCCATGGGCACCCCCAAAAAACCTCTTCAGTATCTGAAAAAACATACTTCGGATCAAACAAATCAAATAATCAAACATTACGCAATTAAAACCGCTCCTTTCCCTATTGCTCGAATAAAAACCAGGCCTTTTCGCACCAACAACAACGACCGGGCGTTTCCATTCCACTGCCTCTTTCGGCGCGCGAGCGTGCGTAATTGCGCAGTTTTGTCCAATTTTTCTTCACACTCTCACTTTCCCGATTATTTTACCCTCCCCCAACCCCACACCGGGGGGTGGAGAAAAACTGAATTTGATGGGTTTTTCCCAACATTTGCTTGCGCACTGTTTTTGTGTTGGGGTACTTCTTTTTGCTCCTCCTGTTTGTTGCTTTGGTCCAGGCATTGCATCAACACCGACGGCATAAGCGAAAAAGGAACGTGCGGAATGGAAACGAACGGATGGTGTGGAGAAGCGTGCGCCCCGAAAGGTGATTTTGTTTCATTTTCCGATTAACTCGATTAAAATTATTGCCATTATTCAATTTGTACGCCGTTGGAGTAGTTTATCTCATTTTCGACTCCCCGTTTCCTTTCCTTCGGTTGGGAGATTTTTTTTCCTACACTTTTCCCATGCCCATCGGGAATCGCTTTTTTACGTAGAAGAGAAACCCGTTTTTTCGAGCGTATCTTCTTCGTAACCCCTTTGCTTTCCACCCGCGATGGATGTTCGGTGCATTTTCTCGCGCTGCATTGATTGACCAAACGCTCGAGTGATTCTTGAGACCTCGTGCGCTCACTGTTGGTTCTATGCTCTTCCAGTTCGTTCTTAACACCTTGCGTTTATCCACAAACCGGAATGCACCAGCCCATGGTCCGTTGTTGTTGGTTTAGGAAGAACAAACTTTACCACCGCACCGGGAAAAGAAAAACCAGTTTTGGTTCGAGCGTGTTCTCTCTTGCCTCTGATTAACTCGTTCACCGTTTGCTGGTTGGTTCTGACCGGCCCGAGGATTGAATGGGTGTGAAAGACATCAGCCGGAAGCTCGGACAGAGTCGGTACAGCCTCGGACGGTCGTATCACGTTAGGAGCAAGGCGTCGGTGAAGAATGTGCCGCGATTAAGAGTAAATCTCTGAACATCTTCATAGACTGAATTCTTCCCTTTGGATCGACGGTGAAGAGTTCTCTCCATCTCTCTCCCTCTCTGTCCATTTCAACCTTCAAATTCAATTCATCTTTAGAGACGTTTTGCTTACATGCTAGTCCACTTTGGTGAACACCATGTTTATTCTCTTCTATTTGTCTTATTTTGTTCCACAGATTGCACCGGAGGATGGCCTGCCGACGGTGGTGTGTAGTTCCTGTCGCGATCAGCTCGAATCCTGCCATCGGTTCCGCCGGGTGGCCCACAGGACACAGAAATCCCTGCAGAGTTACCTCAGCTATGCGGCCGAACTTAGCGGAAGTAAACAGGTAAGCATTAAAAACACATGTTTTGAAGGTCCTGGATCTTTTAAAGGAACCTTCAAGCATCATTTTCGTCGTCATCAAATTTTTTGGGGGAACTAACCGAGATATCAACGGCTTAGATATCGGCTCACTCTACCGGTCATTTTCGGGTGATTTAGACGTTACTAAAGTAAAGGCTCCCTGGCTTGCAACTCATCGGTAAACCACCGTGCCCAGTATCCCACACAGTCTCCTCCACAGATTGTGGTCTTAAGCAAACGGACCTAAAGTAAACAGCGTCATCCGCCGTCATCGCCGTCGTCTTCGTTGTCTCGATTAACCGGTTGGGTTTTCTTGGATCCATTCCGGAAGGATTGGTTTGTCCGGGGACTTTGTTGGTGGTGGTTTTATCTTCGATCTTTTGGACGTTGGAAGAGAACCTCGAGCCCCCGGGACGTGTGATGAATGGCTATAAATTAAGACGGACGTTGTTCGGTGATTGAAATAGCACGGTTGACAATTTAGTTATATTGTTTATTTAGCCTATTTTGCTAGTAGGTAACCTAAGAGACATGGGCAAAACTTTACCTACGTCCGATTGACCGAATGTGACCATTTGGTATCGGTAACATTTTCTCGATTGTTACAAATAATGAGCCTCAACTTATCATCGGCACAATGTAGCAGTTTTCGCCGCCGAAGGGAATAAATAAAGCCCGCAACATTTTATTCGCCTCAGTCTGAACGTGCCGACCCTGCAATACATATCAGGACTGCCGATTATCGACTAAACTCGATCAGAGGTAAATTGCGTTCGCGTGTTGCAAATGGTGTAACATTGCTATATAGCGGCTGAAAGGACGAAACAGCAGACGCAGGTAGCTTTTGCTAGCGATAGTTTTGATAATAATAGCTTACAGCTGCTCTACTTCTCTTTGTTCCGCGATTTATTTGTGGGATTGTGTGAGCCAAACGGTTCCTTTGGTGACCTCGTTCGTGAGTTCTTGCTGCGGCAATGGGGAATCGATGTCCTTAGATTGATTGATGATGTGTATATTGCAGAGGTTAGAATTTACTGTACTCTGGGGTTTGGCTGATCGCATGGAGGTTGTAAAACTATATCACTATCACTCCATGAAGGCGTCGAAGGGACCATCTTTTGAAATCAAAGCATTTACAAATCGAATGCAGCTCGTTCTAATCATGTATAAAATAATAAATAATTGATTTTTTGATTCCTAACACACACGTGTTCCATCGACTAGAAAACTGCTTACTGAAACCCCGTTCAGTAAACAGGAAAGATGCAAAAATGCATTCCGTGGGGTGGCAAACAAAGCAAACGCACGAATCGCACACTCGCGCATGTTTCGCGAGCGCAACGAACGCTAGAACGTAAATAAATAAATAAATAAATGTCTTCGCAGCAAGAGTTGGCGGTGGCAGGCGACTAACCGTTTGGGACCTCGATAATGCAACTTTATTTTTCCTGATACGACACCATCCTACTGCTCGTCATGTGTATGTGTGTGCGTGTGTGTAACGCGTTGCAGAAGTGATATATAAATACAAACAACATGTAAATGTGCATCATTTGAATATCATACTTTCGTTCGTCTTTCCCTTCGTTCAGCGCACGTTCCTCGATGCATCGTCTTCCCGCTGGGAGGTTCTTGAACGTTTCGTTAAATGCCGGTTCTTTGTCTTTGTCTCACGCGGAGATGATTTGTTTCTGGCACATTTTATGGGCTTAGTAAAACACAAAAAAAGAACACCGGCATGCGACGAAAGCCGCTGGTTTCTTGTGTTGGCAGTTGCCTCCCATGTCCACCTTTCCGTAGCCCTGCACGTGCTATCGTAGAGTGCATCTGATTTTATCCGTGCCGATGACGAAGAATGTGGGAGTGAAAGAGAACGAGAGAATGCATACGACACTTCTTCAAATATTGAGCAACATTGACGTTTGTTTATGTGATGTGTCGAGGTTCAACGATCGTGGCGTCGGCATCGGTTGTTACAGGCAAGGAAAAAGGACCGCATGGAACGAACCTGATGGAGAATCGGACCTCGAAGTTCTCGCGGATGTGCATCTTGAACCGCAGAAAACTATGAAATCGCGCTTGCTTCGTGACGGTGCCTGCACTTGGTGAATGCACTTTGCATTGCAAACGATGCATGCATGCACGGTGAATATATTGCACAAATGTTTGCTAACGCCTTAGAGAAAACGGCCTGGACGTTCTTGTGCGTTTGCGTCCCTACCCCAACAGAACTTTACTTTATCAATCCCTTGTCTGCTAGAGTTTATTGCAAGAAGTTTAAAAAATATTGAGTTCGATTTAAAATGTGGATATTTATTGAGTTAAACAAAATACCAAATGTTGTTAGGCTGTACTTACTGTTAAGTGTAGTTTTATTTCTAATACAATTTAAATAATGAGGAATTCCTTCTAACTCCAAAACTTTGAAAGAATGTAAATAACCGTATAGCATCTAGTTGAAACATGACGAACTGTGATGTTTTTATCCTTTCCCACACTCAGATTATTTCGAGCTCGTTCTCTCTAGCCGGTGGCAGCTGAAAAAGTATATCGTTCGTTTTTAAACACCAACATGTTCCTCTTAATTTGTTGTCCACACGAAGGTACCGGAAAAAAATGCCATCATAAACATCTTCAATCCAAACCGAGTTTAACGAACAAACTCGTCTTTTCTCAGCTTTAAAATCAATCCCCTCCTTTTCGCCTTCCGGATGAAGGTGGCGAAAAGAAGGTTGGAGGCAAAAAAATAGTCCGATCAACGGACTTATTTTCCACTGGATCGTCGGGTGTAATCACCGTCGGTCGCAAGTGGGTGTGACATTTCTCAGAATGTTTTCAAAATCAATCGAGCCAAGCAAATCGTCCGTCCGGCGGTATGGGGAAGCGTGGAAAACGGGAACTGCGGCACAAATGGCACACCATTAATCATAATCCAATGTTTTTTTCTGTTATTTTTGTTTTCGTCGTCGATGTCTCAAAATGGGTTTCGATCGATAGGAGAGCAGTACGATCGATCCTTCTCTATTTTTCGATTCGTTTCGCTCGAACGGCGGTTGGGTTCTCGCGCGAAATCGCGAAGTCTTCAATCGAGTGGAAAAGGTTTTCATCTAGGGGATTTTATGCGTCCTCCCCCTTCCTCCATGCTCGTTGGTTTGAACTCGGTCATCAATTGTCATTTTATTTTGATCCGTAGTCCGAGCGACTCTCGTTTAATGATCCGTTAACGTACTGGATTTTGGCTGATTCGTCCTGTTTCATGAAAGAAAAGAAGACCTACAGATTGTTCATTTGTGGATGTTAGATGATGCCTTGGAGTGATGCTTGAAAGTTTCCATAAAAACGAGTCATAACATTTCAATAAACTTCCGGATAACCGGATACTTTAGGATATTCAAGTCGATAAAGGATAATTCCAGAAGGACAATTCCGAGAGTTGGGGGATTCTTGTACCTTTCTGAAGTTCATTTAGTTTTCACACGAACGAGCATGTACTCGCGTTGTGTGTCGCCTCGAGCTCTAGCCATCCCTGTGCACCCCACCCCCTAACGCACCTACAACCCATTATCTATTTAGCATCATCGCCTTCCGGTTTTTCTGTTTCCCAGCCCCCCACAGGGTGGACGATGGCGTCACGGCAAAATGCCAATGGCCGACCGGATTCTGAGCCGATCGTTTGTTTTTCTTTTATTTTCATTTTGTCAGGGAGGATGGGTGTCCGGGTTGTATGCGTGGCCGGGAGTCGCTTCGATTTGCATATTAATTGAAAATTCACCACCGGTCTCTGCGCTTGGTGGTGGTGGCGGCCCAGCGAGACCTAAGCTCTCCCGGGTGGCTATTGGCCGGTGATGCGCACCGACGATAATGGATACGCAAACACGATTCTCGTGAACCCCTTTTTCGCGACCGTGGTCCGAATTTGTTAAGTCCCCGTGATCATCTGTCCCCGGCCTGGCCGGATGTTGGAGTAAATATGGGGAATTTCCATGTGCTTTTGCTTTAAATTATTTTAAATTTTATCTGTGTACTACTGCAGTTCAATAGAATGATCAATAGAATGATGATGGCCAGACTAAAACAATTATTTCTTCGTTTTAGAATGATGTAAACTTCATATGATAAAAATCCACCGTCTCAAGCAAAAGACTTACCACTCTCGGACTCGATTGGCAGATGTTTGCGACCATCAAATCGATGGATTAAAATAAAGTTTTCTAAGCTTCGAATTAACTCACTCAATCCCAAACCCAGATCGCCGCCAGATGATGGTTTTGGCTCGATTATTCACGGGTTCCATCGACCGACTATCAGCCGTCCGGAACATGACCAAGCATAAAAAATAATCAAGAAACCCCCTCCCCAGCAGACGACTTTGGGAAGCGAACGAAAAAAAAATAATGAAACGAAATCATTACAACCTCTGAGACATGAATAAACCTCTCTAGGAGCGCTCGGAGGAAAGAGAGACGCACGCAGCTTTTGGAGGTTCCCTCCTAGCTTCAGATAGAAAAATCGTCGCAGTTCGCTGATCCTTTTCATGGGTTTTCGGCTCGATTTCAAAATATCTACTGCGAGCGATCGAGAAACGAAAAGGTGTAAGGGAGGGGGGGAAAGCACAGCCCTGCACGACGGCGAAAGGGAAAAGGTGGGTTTTTTGATCTACCACGTGATCAGTGAAGGCGGAAAAGTGTTGTCGATGTCGAGGGAAGGGACGGGAGATGACCGGAACGCGAATGCGAGAAAAGGTTTCGCCATGCGTTCGGTCATCAAATTTAATTAAAATTACAACCAAAACGACGAAATGGCGGCTCTTGGCGTGAGGGCTACAAAGTGACGGTTGGTGGTTGTGGTGTGTTATCACAATGAACGGAAAAAGATAGCGAGGGGGGGGAGAGCGAGGAAAAATGGACGAGTAATGGAGAATGATGTTTGATGACCGATCTCTCACCGTGAACAATGGGAAAGGGGCGGTGGAAGGTTTACATTCAAATTTTCGCTTAGTCCCTCACGACCGATGTTCAACATGGAGGATCGTTTCAGGTTAAACCATTCGAGGGGGTCGTGTGTAGGTTTTTTGTTCCTCTCCTCTGGACCGAATATTCAAGTGGTACTTAAAGTTTCGGGACTTGTCACGCTTTTTTTGATAAAACCGTTGACGCTCTCCGACACAACAACGGCGGGGGTGAGACGACTTGTCACGTTTTCGTTTTCAGCTTTTGCATCGAAATAGATACGTTTATTTTACGCGGCCCGAAGGAGATAAGAACTTCGTCAGCCGGTTGCGCAAGCTCGTCGAAATCGTGCATTTTGGATAGTCCATAACATGCGAAGATCATCCATGGTCGTTACCAAGCGTTACCCGGGCTGATACCAGGGCTCTCGAACCGCGTGCGAGAGTGCCCTGGCAGCAATCTCCCCGTGTGGGATCAGACCAGAGCCAGACTTAATTAATTGCCCTCGATTCATTAAGTGTGTTGCGCGCCATTCCCTCCGCCGATCGTCCCCACCCGAGCCGAATGCCTCCATCCAAAATGCGTCCATCATAGATAAATATGAACGCTGTCACGACCGGCTATATTAGGGCCATCGATCGTTCCGGATTCGCGCCAAACACTCTCCCGGTGGCGGGGTTATTTTAAAATCGATCGCTTGCGCTCCCAGGCTGCGGAGTACTACATACTTGGGGGCGACTTTAGGTGACTTCGTTCTCCGATTCTCACCCGGAGACCATTTTAAAGCGCCGAAGCGCAGGGACATTTAATTTCCCAACTGTCACAACTTAGTTTGATATACGAGAGTGTGCGCAAGGGTGTCGCGTGCGACCGAAAATAAATGATCCACTCCAATGTCCGGATCTTCCATAATGCGCCCATCCACGCCAATCTCTGGGTGGGACATTAGCTCTTAGACCACACCGCATGAGCTATGTGTCCGGCCACGTTTGGAGCTGGCCTAAGACGACGAAATGATTCAGTGCGTCTATCGAAATGGTAATTTTTCATACCATTGCAACAGAGACGGCAAAAGACGGAGGGGGGGACGGGTTATACGCGATGACCATCTTCCTTGCCATCGTCTTCGCCAAACATCGAAGGTGGGACACGCGGCCTATGAAGTAATGGTTTATTTTGTCGACTCAAATTCTACGGAAAGGAAAAGAATGAACTGGAAACAGGCAGCCATCGAATGTGGAACAATTTTAGTGCTGGAGTTGATTGAGCTCCAACACACCAAAAAAAAAAAATCTATTTCATAAACCCACGCTTACACGTAGCGCAAGCAGGATGGAAACATAACCGGAGGCGGAATGGCGGACTTGCGTCGGGAAGAATCCGATTTCTATTAACAATCAATCACTGTTTGATCCATATAGTCCACGGTATCGTATATCCGCCTGGGCCAAACGGCGATTTATCATGTTTTCCGTTCACGTGATACTCGTATGGCTGCAAAGTCGTCTCACCGTTTCGGGCAGAAAAAACCTCATACTCTGGCCCTTTGGTCACGGGAAAGGGAACGGTCCGAGCAGAGGCTGTAAATATGACGTGTCTTTCCGTCCGCCCACACGATGCTTCAAGGAAGAATCCATCATCATCATCATCCTCGTCGTCGTTTTGAGCAGCGTAAGAAAAGAAATAAAACCGCTGAGACACAGCTCGCTCGCAGAGATCGCGTCGATGTAGTGTAAACCATTTCTTTGTGCCGTTTTCTAACACAATTCCGAGTTCTGCGGAACACCCGGAAAGTTTATTTGATTAGTTGGCTCCGCGCGCCGCTCCAACCTCTAATGATGGGCGAAGTGTGTGTGCCGTAATCGACTAACGACGGAACGACGGAATATCTCTCTCGACGTCGGTGTTGATCACGACGAAACATTGTCTGACGCCAGGTTTTGCCACGTGGGTCGAGGTTCTAGAAATCACAACAAATTTGATGAATTCTGGGAAAGATTTGTGGTAAGCAATGGAAGTATGTGGAGCTGTCGCTTAACTTTAGCTGTAATTGGGATAAGTTGGGTAGAGAGTTTATCGGCAAGATATTTGTTCATCGGAAAGAGAAGTTGGATTGAAAGTAGTAACTTTTTCATTAGATTCATACATTGAGAGTAAAGTTCAGAATTGGGTTTCAAACATTAAGAGTCAATCCTCTTGGATGCTGTTATTGTTATTCTCTAGTACCATAAGACACACAAAATACTACCAATTTATTGTGTTTTGAGATTTAGCTCCACGTATATCGTACACTTATCGATTATCTCGTTGTCTTGAAAGTGTCTATGCTGTGGGCGAAGTAATTGATTCCCCGCGTTGAACTGCTGCTATTTTAATTATAGTCTGCTAATGAACCCGTACGTACGGCTTTACCAGCCAACAGTCACCTCCGTTCCACGGGCTAGAGGCTCAAGATCCGTGCTCCCGACCGGCTCATGCAGCGACTCTATCGCATTGTGCATAAATTGAGATCGACTTGCAGTCTCCTGCTGATAAACCTCCGCAAGTTGCGAAAAGCCATCGCCATCGCGGCAGTTGTTCTGCGTCGTCGTCGTCGAGATTTCCTTAATCCGATCGCCAATCGTCGTACGGCGAATGCGAATTTGTGAGGACTACCTTACCTCCCTAGAGCATCATCGAGGTGCGGATGGCGTCGAGCAAACGGTCCTCGTTCTCGGTGTCTACGACTGTCTCGAAATCTGCGACTGCCTTTCCCCACGGGAGAGATGATGTTATCCTCGCCGTATCCCGAATGTCACCCGAGAGTCTCTGCCTTTCCGTTCCCCCTAACGGTTACACACCAACTCCCTCGCAAATCTTTCGGGATGTTCTAAATCGCATGTGTAACTCCTAACGGTAGGGTGCACTTTGGTACCGAATGGGTTAGTTTGCTGTTGGTAGACGGGTGGACCGGGTCGGTGGTGCACTGCACCCGAGAGACTCGGTGGGATATATCGCCCACCGCGTGTACACACATATACAAACATTCATGTGCCACTAAGAGAGCCGGCACAGTGCGACTACGCGTTTATCACAATTTATTGGCACTCTAATTGGCACTAATTCATATGTTTTTATCGCTTCAGTCATTTTTAAGCTGACGCCGACCTCTTTTTCTCCAGAAACGGCAGCATGGCATCCGCCGATATCGTACCCGCCAGCGCCACCTTCCTCATGTCCGATTCTCGCGTGTCTGCCGCCAGTTGGGATCGCCATTTCTGACCCGCGCCAACATGAGCGTGGAGAGGAAGGCAATGAAGTCGTGCAAAATGCGCTTCGGAGTCTGCAAAACGTCGCTGCACTCGGTGCAAATCTCCAAACCAATTGCGCCGGGGGTCCCCGAGCGTAGGGTTTCGCTCTCCCGATGGGTTTTCCCATAAGTGCAATTACTGGAAACCTTATTTGTACACATTCATACACAGGCGCTCCACGAGTTCTCGAAACGGAGACCTCGTTCCTGGATCCTTCTGCCCAGCTCCCCATTCGAAGAACGAACCCCAGTGTTGGCAGTTATGGGGAACTCACGCTGCTGCGTCTACAGTTTTGTTTGCGTGGGCGGTTTGCGATGGCGACGCGAATGTATGCGAGTTGTCGCCACAACACACCACACCGTACCGGCCCTCGGCGCGTATCAGTGGCGCTTGACACTCCCGCATTTTTCCCGGTCAACCATTGGCAGACCTTTTCCGAGAGACTTTGGATTAATCTCTTTCGTACCTCCACTTTTGTGGAACTTTGTCTTATCCAGCCCATATTCTGGGGGAATCTCTGGAGGAACCCGGTGTAGACCCCCGGGGGTGGTTGGGCGGGCGAATTTATGGAAATGACGAAATGGCGGAACGGTACAGCACAGGAAGAGACGCAGCGCGATACACGTGAGGCTGCTTTTGCGTACAGCTACGGCCAACGCAGCCGGCTTATCGGAGCCGTCGAGATCTAGGACGATTTTTCACGGCAATCCAATCACGGCGATAGCGGCGGACCGCATACCGGGCAGCAGTACCACATTTGCATGATCATCTCCAGGGTTTGTGGTTGGCTTCCTTGAAGGGTTTTGAAGTTGGAGCTGCTGCAGTCCCTCCACCGCCCAAACTCCAAAACCCAGACACCGTTTTCGCCCTAATCCCCTCACCGAGTGCGAGTTGTTTGCGATCGTGCACCGACGTTCTGAACGATAAATTAACCGTATTTGCATATAAACAAGAAATCACTGCACGTTTTCGCCCCCTTTGGGGGTTTTGGGTTTTGTTTTGTGTTTGCGTCGGTGCGTGCGAAGGGATGATGATGGTGTGCGACGTTGGCCACACCGTGTAATTCCTTCGCTATCAGAGATACTTGAAAATGTTTCATTTACAATGAGTCACGGTTGATGGTCTCTTGTGAGGGAAAAGGTGAGGTCATTGTCTGGCAGGAAGGGCATTTACACATGCATATCATTTGCTGGTTTATCAAGAGTACATGTAGACTGTAAAATTGACTGAAGAATACATTACTATAATTTAACCTTTTAAGTAAATCAGTTTTGACTTAAAAATCAGCCTCAAAATGTTTACTTTTAATGGATACATTTCAAAATCTGATCTTATTTTGACTAAGTACAAGTTCTTATCATCTCAAAATCGGTTCTCCAAATCGATGGAGCTTTGTTTATTTTGTTTATTTGTGTCTTAAGTTATTTGTTTTTCTATAAAACAGATGTTGGCTTCGGATTAGTCTGTTCTGTATCAACAAAGTACCAGAAGGAATGCGTTCGTCTATTGTTAGCAACCTGCATCCTTATCTATGACACCCACCATCGCATGCAGTTGGTTTCTTCGACGTCTTTCGATTAGGGCCAACGCTCGTTCGGTCAAGTGACAAAATCTGGCGCACGCCCTGCCATTCCGACGTGCATCCTAGATCTCGCCTCGCGAATCGGTCGATAGTGTGAAAATGAAGGCTATTTTCATTGCAACCCGCTGCACCAAATTAGCTTATCGATAACAGCCAGCACACCGAAGCGGATTAGTCTCGAAACTCGCCCAACCGACGGACCAACGGTGGCAATAAATCGATGTCACATTCGACGGTTTCCGCCCTCACACACGTCCGTCGCATCATCATGCAGCACGTTCGGCGTTTTGGCTCTGCAGTGCATCAAATCGCCTTCCTTTTCGGTGCTGATAGTGCACGAAGTGCAACTATTTTTAACCTCCCTTTAAGCTGCTAGGAAGAGAAGCAGATGGTGGCGTCCCTTTTTGCCCGCTGCACCGAAGGCAAAGTTCATCCGCCGAGCGCCCGCTGCTTGGTCAAGTTTTTCCTGGCTCCTTCTTCCTTGCCGATATCATCTGCTGCTTTTTTTTTGCCGCCCATCTTTTTCCATCTGCCTGCTGCTTCCCCGACGAGATAAAATCATCGCTCTCGCTGCGTCTTTATCATCCGTAACGTGTCGGCCGGGGCCCCGAATGCCACGGCTGCAGCAGCAGCAGTGTGTCTAATGGCCTTACCGAGAAGATCTGCAGCGCACTTATATTTGTGCATCCGCTGCTGCTAATGCGACACAATGTTTGCCGGCTCCGTTGCGCTCGATTCTGAGTGCGAGGTTTCTTTTTGCCCGCTCGAACAACGACGACGGGAGTGCAGCAGCATTTGCGGCAATTTGCTTCTGCTTGCCGCAGCTCTTTTACGCTCTTCTTTCGTTGCGGGAGGGGCCAATACGGTGGTGCACTGTCAATTGCAGCACGGCCGGCAATCGATTCGAACCAATTGGGGGGTTGACCTCGACCCGATCTCGTTTGATAAGCATTAAAAGGCGAAACCTCGTATCTCTCGAGCATTGCTGCATCCATGCCGACATAAGACGATGACCCACATTTCGGGGGAGTTTTGTATCGTTTGTGTCTAAATATCTGTGGGAAAATATAGCAATGCTTTTTTGAAGAACTAACCGGCTTAGAGATAAACTTTAAGTTCAGTATGGAAGCTTTCTGTGGTCTAAATCTTGTACAAGTGCTAGGGGTTTTCCTAAAATTCATCCAAACATTCAAACAGATGATGGCCATAAATCTCCCAGTCTTTGATGATTGTCAAACGAGTCAAATTTAAAAATAAACAATCTCATTGCATCGCAATTATTTATTACATTAGACCCGGGCTTTCGTATGTTAATTAATTTCCCTCTGTCGAGTGCGAGTTAAAATTCGAAACGTTCTTTTCGCCTGTTCGCCATGGCGTTCCGTTGAAATTATTATCTCCGATTCGACGAACGTCGGCACCGGGGGCTTCTTCAAGGGAACACGCCGTTCCGATCCGTAATGTGTTCATTATCAAACGGTCCAAATCTCATTTGCTTCCACCGATCCGTGCCCGCAAGCCAGATTTTCTTCCAACCACCACCACGGGAACGTATTTGTGCACGAAGCGGCGGGTGATCGTAATCGGTTGACGCATAAGACGCCGCGCCATACGTCGCGGGACGGCAAAGGTTTTGGTCTCTTTCCCGCCCGGCGCTCCGGGGACGCGGAGTATAAACCGTCCACCGAACCCGGGCTGATAAATTGCAATCCAGATGTTTTTAATCTATTTAAAGAATATTTTATTTCACTTCCTTTCACGCACGTGAAAGAGCCAACGGGGGGACGATGGGGGGCAAGGCGTGCAACGCGATGCATCGCATCCCGTGCTTGTCATATCCGACCATTCTTGGTGGTCTGGCCCCCACCGCCAGCGAGCGTCGGCTCCCGGGGAGGTATTATCAGCAGAATCAGGTTGCAGCAGCGGATGCGGGAGCTCGAGGCGAACGCGAAAAATATGGAAGCCGTCGGTCCGTGGCGTCATGCCGATGGTGGTACCTGCTGCATATCTTGCCACACTCGTTATGCACTGCGTTCAAGCTGAAGCGAGTCTACCGTGCCTCCTCGTCTACCACGCTTTTGCTTCCTGCACCTCAAGAATGGTTCAAGCATTCCCCAACCGTTTACGCCCGTTCGGTTTTAGTCACTCCCTTTCGAAGTAAAGTGCATCCGTTAAGATCAGAGGTTGAAAACACACCCGTGTGTCAAGCACATCCGGTAGCGGAAAATGCATTGCGCAGCGGTATCATCTGCCGGAGTGGCGGGATATGGAATCCGACATGCCACGGGGCATATACAACAAGGGACGTAGATTAAAAATATCTCTCCGCTCCCGAAGCGGGAGATGGGCCCGACAAAATGCTGACTCGATTGTACCGCAGAAGGAAGCGGAAGGCGCGCAGGTGCACGGGAAGCGCGGCATCGTGATACGTGTTAACGATAATCTTCAGTTTTGGGAAGCACTTACATGAACGGTAGGCACACATACACCATAGTCTTATGCCACGCTATTACGCTTGTCAGTCATTAGCACTACGGTGTTGCTACCGTGCGGCAGCAGATGGTCGCAGTCGAGACCTGAGGCTTGGATATCTTCGGCTCTAGCGTTCAGTTCCATAAAGAACATCTTACGCAACGTAGAAGTAACGAAGGGTTGTTAGGCTCATTCCTGGAAACAGAAAATCGGAGAAAGACAAGTGTCGACGCGTACCCTCGTGCGGAGGTATTTCCGTCAATAACACACTACTTTGAGCGGACCTGTTTTTGATTAGGCCCAAGGAGGTCCACAAGGAGTCCCAACGGAGGCGCTGAAAATATAAAATTAATATCCGGTGCCGGTTGAGTAGCGCAGCTTGCTGAAATATTTATCAAATGACTCACTCACTCGGGCGCCGTCTGCACTTGTACGATGGAGATGAAACGAGCTAGAAAGGGCGTCATGGCCAATGCTCTACGAGAAATGTAGTTACCTTATAGCATCGACAGAGGGCGCTGTGACGAGAGAATTGAGGGAATGACAAGTACATGGTGGTACATGCACACTATCCGCTCGTGTATTATTGGTTCACGTAAGCGTCCTCGCAAGCGGACGGTTCTCGTCGTACCGTACCGTATTCGTATGGACTCGAAAATGACACAATATTGGCGCAATGGCTCATGGGGGTCTTTGCTCGACCGGGCACGCCATCGACAACACGAGGTGTGATACCAGGATTTGCTCCGACACCCGTGTACAAAATCCGCGATACCATGGTCAAGGCACACAAAAGGAAGGAGTAGGACGCACCCGCGCGGGGAGGGGGGCGACTCACAAGGTCCCGGCGCGATGGTGGTTGTATGTACCTGAGAAAAATTATTCATTCACTACACGGGCCCCATTTATGGACGGCCCCGGGTTTGGGTGTGGAACATCTCGTCTCGCCTCGCGACATGGTCCGGTGCAAAGGGAAGGGAACGAACATCGCCTCGCACAAAAATTGATCGTTGGTTCCGCCCCTTGGACGGGAGGGACAGTCCTGTTGAGGGGGGTGTTGGGTTGGGCGGTCATTTGATAGGGAAGAGATCCTGAGGTCACCGTGCTGAGGACGAGAGGTGTAGAGAAATGACACCATATGTACCGGTACTTCGCGTACGCGTGTTCGGCTGAACATGGGATTGTTGTTTGTTTGTCTTCGGCCGGGTTCCTCCGTTGGTCCGTGCGGATTTTGAACAACGTTCCGGTGGTGTTACTGTTGTCGATCGCAGCAGAAACTTGCGTGGGAACAGAACGTGCACGCGGTGACGAATGAGTTATTGGTAATAAAAATCTTAAAGTGGATACTTAATACGTTCTTCTCGTCCTCCTCACTAAGAGCTCCCCATCGGGTTTGACTCCGATAGCCTACCAAGTATGGTTCATTGATATTTGATAAACGCTTTATGATATCGCAAAGACAATGCCAACTAAGAGATCGTGTGCGAACCATATAAATTTACAAAACACCGTTAAACAGAGTTCATATAAGTCTTCCTCTCTCACTCTCTGTTGCCGGACATTAACCAATCCCTGATTGTGGTTCCTCAGTCCAACGCGAATCGATTCCTCTCGCTGCGGTGGAGATCTCGTCACGACGTTCAGAACGAACGCCAGAATCGTCCTCGGTTCGCCATTTGCGTGTCAGTATTTGCGTCTTGCATCATTCGGTTGGCATTTTATCTTCACCGACCGATCGCGAGCGGCCCCGCCTGTCTCCTCCGGGTGCGTTGCTTCCCCGATATGCGTACACGTCTTTACCATATTATCACACAATCACCACTTATCATTCCCGGCCAGTCATCATCAGCGCGGTGTGTTCTTCTCTGCTTCTTCTTCTGCCACGCGGTTTATTGCGGTCCGGGGTTGTATTCCACCGGAACCGTATGCTATGCTTATGCGGCTTTTGCGGAGTCGGTTGAACGATTCTTGTGGCGTCTATGGCACCTTACCGATGTATGCAGGCGTTAACAGGCACTCCGCTCTCGCGTCTCCAACCGCCCTAAGGAGTACCATCAACTCGCGGCTAATGCGATGGAGTGAGTGACAGGATGAGTTTTATACTCGCGGTGATTGACCGAACCGTTGTCGGTGTGTTCGTGTGGCGTTAGGGGTTTCTGCTGAATTGCGTCGATATGCAAAACACCATCATCATCATCGGCAATATTGCTCAGATAGCACGATTCCTTCAGCCTTCAGTTCGCGGATAATCATCCACCGATCATTCGCCATCTATTTCTTTATTTTAATATGCAAAGATATCTTTGGACCTTTAGCAAGAGATACCAAAGAAGGTTGAATCCAGGATAGACTTCAGGTGATTCGGTTCAGGTTGAAACAACCAATGAATGTCAGCTATAAACTGTATTTTCTTGAATCTTCTGTTTATCCTGACTAATTATGTCCGTGAGTTTACATGAGTAATAACTTTGTAAATCCACCTTCTGGTATTCCCAGTTAGTTGTTTCCGATTTCTAACGCAAGAATCAACGATGTTTCAAAAGCGATTCCTCCGTCAGAATAATGGAAAATAAATGCATATTTACAAATTTCATATTTTTATTAGCATACCCCTCACCGCTCGCAAACACCACCGCGAGAGCATGTGAGGTCAGAACATGCCTTTCTTTTAACGCACAGACCGAGATAAAGATAAACAATAACCTCCTGAGTTCGCTCCAAGACGCGTCGAGACACCCAGTACGACCCCGGGGCGGTCGCGTGCTCTCGACAGAATCTTGGCATGGCAAGAAATTGTTTACGTCTACGACTGCGTGTCTGAGTGTGCATTCCGTCAGTCTGATGGTTGATCGATCTCCCCTCAGCCCCGGTGGCTTGTGAGGAGGAAAAGATGGGGGTGACGAGAAGCTGGCTTTTATATTATCCCGCCCCGACGTACGGAGCCTCCCCTTTCGGGTTCTTTCGCCGTTTCCGGAATGCCATCAGGGGTTGATAATCTTTCCCCCATCATGCCTACCATTCGGGGTGGGTGCTGCAAGACAACGACGTGCGTTTCGAATGCAGTCATAAAAATATCCTTCATACGTATTGGCAAACACATACACAAAGACACACAGGCCCGTTCGTGCCGCGAGAATGCGTGTAGGTGTTGTAGGAGTTGCACTTTTCTGTGCAGATTCATTTTTCTTTTATTGCTACACAGAGGAATAAACCCCGAGGTTGGGCTGCAAAGGAATGAAAATCTGTTGCAAAGGAATGAAACCGTTTTCGATCTGTGCATACACATACACAGACCTCGTGGTCGATAGCGACAAAACGGAAAGCGAAAAACGTGAAAAACAAGGCAAACGGCGGCGACGGTCGATGGGCAGATTAAGAAATGTCGTAAATCATCCTCCGAGCCAACGCCAACGAACCGTTTTTTTTTCTGCAAGCGTGCAATGTCGGAAAGACGTTGGAGGTTTTATTTTTCCTCCTGCCGGTGCTGCCTTCTCTTCATTTTGTGCACCGCCGTCGAAAGATATCGAGCCGAAAACAACCACGCGCCGTTCGTAGTTCCGACCGGAAAAAGTGGGTCCTCCCCGGGAGGATGTGTGGGTGTGGGTGTGTTTATGTTTGTGTGTGCGCTGGGCGGCCTTAGAATCTCCCGGAGGTCCCGCGCGCGGTTCTGGCAGCGAAGCGACCGAGAGAAGTATGTATGTGCTCCGGCAGTGTACGAAGCAAGGTGACATAAAAGCTTATCAGATTATGATGCAGGCGAGAAAACATGCTCCTTTTTACCGTCAAATCATGTCACACTCGGTGAGAATCGGCCGTGATCGAGCCCGTCGCGTCTTATGCTGCCTGCCGACCCGATCATAGTCGTCCTTTTCTCCCGGCCGCGTTTCGGTGCGCCGTGTTGTTCCGTTTGCTGAAGCTTCATTTAATTTAATTTGATGTTAAAGAGCAGATTGCGACACGGTGTCTTGTTGTCGTTTCTTTTCTCTTTTCCTTCGTTTTTTTGTGCGGTTGTACATTTTAGATGCTACCACCTTTTACCAACACAGGACACGGCACGGCACGGTAGCTGTTTTGCTTAAGGTAGCTTTCTTTGCACACACATGATGTGTGGATAAAGTATTACGGAAACACTCTCCTTAGCATGAAGGAAAGCCATTTATGTTCATGCCACTTTCCGGAAGGGATTTAGTGCAAGGATACTAGAGTCTAAAAGGCTTCTGCTAGTATCAAGCGTTCATCTGAGTCGTAAACATTGTACCTTTAAGTTACTGCTTTCAGTGCCATTTTACCGAAACAAGAACAATCGAGTACTATATCTAAAGAGTGGAGTTCAACAAAGATTACCGTTCTTTGGTTGGCTTATGAGAAAATGTTCTCAACAGATCTATCACCAATTCGCCCGAGTTAGGTATAGTTTCCCATTGACCAATTGATTTACCTCCTTTCGATACGCCAAAGTATCGAAGTCTATAACATAGTTACCGATCCGTGAGAAGTTTTTTTTCTTTGTTTTATACTTCTCGTAAGATAAATTTGTGCGAAAAAAAACACATAAACTAAAGGCGCTCCCTCCGATTCGCTAGAAATCGGTCAAACGAACGAGACCTGCGCCGCGACCAAAGCGCTTAAGCCGTCGAAAACCTTGGTCTTGTTGACCATTCATGGACACCAGAGGCTGGTTGAGTTGTTTCCTTTTTTGTTATCTTTTTCACTGTCTTTTATCTCCCACCGCCCGCTACTCGTATCGTATCGATTCTGTTCGTGTTAAAATTTTCCACACCGAACGCAAAAAAAAAAAAAAATAGAAATATCTAACCTAAGCTGATCCCTTGGAGCGATTTGCCGAAACAACCGAGCGTTGTTCAAAAACAATAGTTCAATTTACCTTCGACACATTTCACTGAGCCTGAATTTGCCGTGGAACAACCCATGAGAATCGTTCCATCGGCTGCAGCCTTTTTCTCATTCCCGAGGCGGAAAATCAGCGATGGAAAAGTCGATGAAAAGGGGGCGGCAAGGTGGAGGAGGATAGTGTAGGGACATAATAATGCGCCACGGTTAATATATTCATAAAAATCAATGATTTATGGGGATCCGGTGCTGATTTAAATATAGATTAACCGTTTTGGGCCTACACGGTCGTCGGTTGCCGTTTCCACCGCATTTTCCTTTTACGCCCGGTGGCGGTGGCGGGGGAACGTGGTGGAGACAATTCCTCACGCCGGTCCGCAGCTGCCAGCCAGCCAGCCAGCCATTCCCTTTCGAAGTCCCAGTTTTTGTGCCCCCCATTTGGTGCTTGGTTTTTTTTTTATTCCAGTGTAGTAAATCCGCTTCTGTTTGGATATTTATAAGCGTGTAAGCTAAAACAAAAAGGTAAACCTTCCCCAAACACAACACGGGAGAAGAAGAAAAAAAACAGCAGAAGGTAAATGCTGCTTCACGGCTGTGAAAAACGCATCAAAAAGTTATCTGAAGGAGGAAAAAAAAGTGAAGAAAAACACAAAATACGGTACAATGACCAGAAAACAATCCACCGTGGTAGATTATCATGTTGTGCTTCGTTATTCCTTGTCCTGGCTTTTTTTCGATTGCTCAAGTTACAACGCCAAAGTTTGACAGGCGCCTCCAAATACCAGCGTAACCGTCCGGAGCGCTATAGGAGGGGTTCGATGGCTTTTTGAGAGCTCCGGAACCAATGCAACGGCCGCCACGGTTGGCCATGTTCCGTTTTGCACCTGATAAAACCCTCATGAAGGCGAAGGAGGAGGAGGAGGCCGCGGTTCGAGTCGGTTCCATTCGATTAACTTCCCGGCATAATGTGCAACCTGGCCGCTAGCAAGCTGTTGAGTTCTGTTAGTCACCCGGGGGGAACGGCAAGTTCTTGGTGGGTTCTCTTTTGCTCCTCGTCCTCCTGTCGTCGATAACCAATCCATTCGATTTTCGTCATTGACGGAACTTTTTCGGGACCACCGAGCGACGCAATCGAAACTCCTGGCGAAGGTCTTTTATTGTTCCGAAAGAAAAGGGCTACCGTGCAGATCTTGTTGCCCGAATGGCCGGAACATTGAATTCTGTGTGGCAGGTGGACTACTTTGTGTACACCGTGAGGCCCTTCAGAACCCGAAATGGGGCAAAGGAAAACCCAAAACACCAAAACCGCGCAGATGTGTGCAACGCTGCAAGTTTTTCCAGCATTCGATACTCCGAGTCGTGATCCGGGACGACGCGATGGGGGGCGTTCGGTTCGGATCGGATCAACCCTCGGCCCCCGATTAGTTCTGCTTGTGGTCTGCCCAGTGTTCTGCCTCTTTGAGACGGATCGAATTGAGGTTTTTATTCTCTTAACCTCCGAAAAACATGTTGCGGCTAGTGGCTGACTTTTTGTTTTTGCTTTTATCAAACACGAAATAAAAAACCCCTCTCTACAGCGACAGGTGCATCGATCATAAGCTTCCGTCGTTTTTTTGGCCATCAACAAATCTTCAATCCCGCCGTTCCGCCGTGTGTCTCCCCTCACCTGGACCTGGTTGATTTGTGGTTTGTTTCTTTTTTCTGCCTTCCTTCCTTCGATCAAACAAATGTCTTACTTTAGCTCATCGGTGCTCTATTGAGTTGCCGGAAAAATCTGTGACGAGGAGGGAAGTGTTGAAACAACATACACACATACATACACACGCGTGCACATTTAACGAAACAGCAGAAGTCACTTCGCCACTAGGAAGGCCCGGTTTCCCGTCCGTTTCCCGCCTTGCGAGGAAGCATTAAATTTCATGAGTCGAGTTTTATGATGTCGTTCGCCCGCGTATATGGTGTGTGGATGATTGTAAGGTTAGCTTCTGAAGAGGTTTCGCAGTTTTTTTTTCCTTTTTTTTGTGTTTTGGGTCCAATTTTGTGTTTCCCACCTTTTTTGTTTTCTCTCCCTGGATCTTCGTTTCGTTGATCCTAATACCTTTCCTTTGGCTCTCGATGTCTCAGGTGTCGTTTAGCTGTCAGATTTGGAGTTTGGAGTGTATGTTTGGGGGTTTTCCAGCTCCCCAGAGGGAGAGAGGAAGGGCGCGTGTTGTTGTAAAATTAGAAACCTGTAAAGATCAAAACACAAATCTCCTCTTTTAGATCCCTCGCTAATCAGATGCTCATTTTTCTCTTTGTTTCTTTCGCAGGTGAGTCAACTGAAGCCGGTACTTTTTTGCCATACTGAGCTCTTCTCAGCTCGAAATGGATGTAAGTTTGCTGCTGCAACAGGGCGTGACTGACGCCGGTGTGAGTTATTGCAATCTGCTGGTTCCAGTCAGGAACGGAAGTTGTCGGTGAAAAATGAAGCAATACATCGCGCGTTAAATGGTCCTAAGGAGGTTCTGTGCGTTGCAACACTTTTATGGATGTTTTTTAATTAGTCCAGAATTTTGGACCACCGTCTGTTCTCTTAATTTATGTCTCATATGATAAGAGCTGTGTGCGACGATAAATGCGACTAAGAGTGTAAAAATACTACTCCCTGTCTAAACGCGATTGTTCGCGCCGCCGAGATCCTTTAGAGAGAAAAAAAGAAATCTGATTTATGAAGCAAAATGCTACAAATTAAACAGACAAATACACACCGAATGCAGGACACATATGCCACTCCGAACACGTTCGCAGGAACCGCAAACTCTCGATTGGCCTGGTAACCGCACCGCACGCCACGTCCATCGTCGACACACAACTCCTCGGTTCGGGATTAAGAGAGGTCAATTGTAGCGGGGTTTTCTGCGCCGTGCACGCAGTTGCACAAATGAGATGCATTTGAAAGCGCACTCTGTCAACGGGCAGCGCCACTGACCCGACCACCATCGGAAGGGGAAAATAGAAGGTAGGAGGAGTCGAGACACAGCGAGTTCGGCATTTGGTTACGGTTTGCAAAATGGAAAATGGAAAGATAAAATCCACGGCCGCTCTCCGACGCGTTGTGATGTGAGGAGCGATTGGAAGCAATCTGCAAACATGCGATAGAGAAATTGAAATACGGGATGCAAGAGGAAGTCAGAGAGAGCAGAGCGGAAGGGAGGTGAGGTGGTTTATCTGATTTCTAGAACATACGGGAGGTTTTTATTTATAGAGTTTTCAGTCCTAGCGTTGTTGTTCTGGAAGGGAAAAGCGGGCAGTATTCATGTAGTTCCCGCCTCTACCCATAGGTGAACGAACAGGATCCCGGGTTTGACCCGGCGAGAGATAATACAAACATGCATACGGCATACATCCCTGGCTGCTGCTATCCGATTTTCCATATTTACTCCCCATCAATCTATTGCGGCCTCCAGGGTGGCAGCAGCAGATATCTGATGAGGGAGTTTGTAACTCGAGCTGCAACGGAACGGAACTGCCGACGGACGGAATATGACCACCCTCAACCCTCACTGAAACATTGGTCCGAGTTTCTAGCCATTCCCAGAAGACATTGCCACCGGTCTTGGGGTCGAAACACCGGCCTGTAAGTGTGCTGTCATGAGTGCTGCCGATGCTCGATTAAAGCCTCTTTCGGTAGTGCAATCGAACCTCCCCAGAACTCTCCAGGATCCAGGAGGCAAGTGACTCTGGATGGGGCGTCGTTTCCCGGTGCTTCTGCTGAATCCGTTTCACGGACTCTCGCGCCCAAGCGTCCCCCAGGGAGAATGGCAAGGGTGGGATGGGAGTCCACCGTCATATCAGTGAGGTTATAAATATTCATTAATTTATATTCCACTCGCAAAAGCGATTATCAATTCCCAGAAAGTGCCGGAGCCACGTCTGATGTCAGAGGCTGCCTCTCTTCACCGTTGGCGGTGGGTTCGCGGTGTGCGTGCTTGTATGTGTGTGTGCTTACACACCACACACCATCTTGATTCCACCCGTGTCCATTGGCCGATAGTTTATTTATCCAAAGTGGCTGCGGATCTCGGGGAAAAGATAATAACCACCGACGGCCCGCTCACTTCCGATAGTTGGATTCGTCATCATCGCTCGCCCTGTTGTCGATTGGGACGTTTGATGTTTATTAATTGCGCAAAGGGGGGTCGGCGGGTATGGCGGTACCCGGGTGTGTCTGTTAGAACCATCATCATCACTAAATCTGATAGTACCCCGGTTATTCCGTACGTCGTTCCGTGGAATAATGTTAAGCCTCATTTATCGTGCCAGAATTGCTCGATCCATTCAATATAAAAAAGGTTAGGCCAAAATCCGTAGAGAGACAAACACACATTACGATGATCTTTGCTTAACCTCTCCAAACACTTCGGGGGGCGGGGCGAATTAGGAATCCTTCGAGCGCTTACTTCTAACCATCGCTAGAACCCAAAACCGCAAGCGTTGTTTTCATATCCCCAGCTCCATAAATAACAGGGACACCAGGGAACGACACCTTGTAAGGTCCTGCCCTCTTTGACCATTAGGGCAACGTGCCAGCTAACACCACCACCAGCCCAAGGCTAACGGACGATGGTCCGGGGGGTACGAAAAACACGTTTCATTAGCAGATAAGGATTGAATGCTTGGGATGTTTAGTTACTTATCATGTTTTTTTTCTTTTGTATGTTTTTTTTCCTCTCGCCAGGGGGGAAAAGGGTGGGATCGACGGGGTAGTTTGTGCCTAACACTAATCACTCACCTCATGGGGAGAGAACTTCGGTCGTCGCAAGAACCGCACAATTTGGATCCAAAATTTCATTGAGTGGGAGAGAGAAAGAGACTCTGTGCATCGGGCATCGGGTTGGAAAACGAATAAACTTTTCCTTGTTTGCGGTTTGGCAAACTTTTCCCAACGAGGATTTGTGCTATGGCAACATCAAACTTTTCCTTTGCATTTCGATTTGGGTTCTCACTGTAAGTTAGCTTTTCACTTTTATTTAACGGGTGGTGATTAGAAAAAGTGGAGAAGTTTGATGGCTCTAAATAGCGTAAACAGTACAGTTCAACATAAAGTGTTATTAGAGTAAGACACTTTTCATGTTATATTTTTACCCCTTAGTATTTCATGTAATTTATGTACATGCAGACTTTTTTCCTACTAAATTCCCTCACTTCAACCAATTTGATGTACTTGAAAAGGGTTGAAAGGTTTTACGCAATCCTTTTCGAAATGTCCTTCGCTTACGCAGCAGATTGTTTCGCTATGCAAACATTCTCCAACACGCATATGACGATAGAACTCTTTTCGGAACGGAGATCCCCACTCCATGCTAACATCCGGAAGCAGTGAGAAGCAAAAACCCGGCCCAGGGTGATAATAAATAAGTTTGTCGTGGATCTAGACGATGAGGAGGATGTGTGGCGTTCGGAGATACTCTATCCGAACCTTTCCCAACCAAAATTTGTCACGACATTTTCCATCGCACTCGCATCGTACTCGGTTGTTTCCCTTTTTCGAGTGGACACACATTGAAGTTGGGCACGTTTTTGCCCGGGTTTTCCCTCTACTTTTTCGGCCTAGGCTAGCACTCGTTGCTCGCTTGGTTAGCACTTTCATTCGGTTGAGCGTATCCGTGTAACGTTGGCGCTCGGAGCAAAAAAGGACATCCAACTGTGTGCCCGCCATGTTCACCAACGCTCGAAGGGTGATTCGTTTCCGTATCCTTCGGGGCTCGGTGCGAGTGTTGCGAGCTCCACTCCGCCCCACGTTCACGCCGTCCACGTTTTACGACGTCTAGACGATTTAAATTTTCGGTCTGATTGGATGGTCGTTGAAGTCATTGCAGTCATCGACGGTGCAAGAACGACGCGTTCGATGTTCCTTCCTAACGGGTTTTTACTGGATGGGTATTAGTAACCCGCGATGGAAATGTATCATTTCCCTGTTTTTTCGTTCGTTCCTCGTTGAATTCCGTTTCGTTCCGTTCTGTCATTTCCTTTTGCCTTCGCCGAAAATGAATATGATGATGACTTGGCTGGCACGTCCGGTTTTTTTCCCTTTTTCCCGTGTGCGTGCATGTGTGTCTTATCATGCATCGATTGGGAAATGGTTTCATTTTGGACTGGAAATGATTTTGTCATGACACGAAGTAGGAGGTCGTTTGTTTTTCCTTTTTGGGGCCCCCGTATGAAGACGTTCTTTTTACGGTGTGGGGAACGTTGGAAGAAATGCCATTTCGCTACCCGAACAAAGTTACAAGATGCTAGCATTTTTACGATTGATTGATTCGTCCCTCGGTTCTTCCCCCCCAGCTTTCCCTCGTTGCGAAATTATACGCCACATAAATGGCGCATGTAAAATGGCAACGACTTTGTTGTCTATTTCGCGGTTCGATTACTTTTTCCTTCCCCTGCGCGGGATGGGACAAAGTTTCCTCCGCTTGCCGATACAGATTGAATCCTTTGATGTACTAATGGGAATGCTTGTGATGGGTTCTTGGTGTATGGGTTGGTTTTTTTTTCTCCGTCCCAAAAGACACTTCTTTCGTCCCCAAAAGCGGGGCTTCGGAGCTACAAAGGATGCAGGGGACAGATGAGATTTTAAATTTTGCTACCACGATCGATCCCGAGAATGGTGAGCCCGGGCAAAAGGGCTGGGAAATGGACTTTTACAATCTTGCAAAACTGCAACGAACCGGAACCTGCCGGAACCCCCACTCGCCGGAATTCATGAATGGCCATGAATAATTGACGAGGCTTCCGGTTCCGCTTGTGCGATCGTGCGCCGGGGTCGGGTTAAGGACCGTTCCTTTGTCCTTTGTGAATGTAAGTGTATATGCCTTTGGGTACACCACCGAACACATACACTGTCACTCGAATGGGGATAACTTTAACATCCCCGTTTTTGGAACCTCGATCCCTAGTGGTTTTCTATTTCTTCCCTTGTCTCCGGATTAGTGAGCTATTTTTGTCGACATTAGTATCGGACCATCGGAGATACAGTCTGTGCGAAATTGGATGTCAAAGACGGTTGTGCAGAAGAAGGGTTGTTAAAACGCTACTCTGACGCTCGTAGCAGATTGTAAAAGTTAGTTTAATGGTTATTGAATTATTCAAATGTGTCAATGATGGTTGGGAATTTTCTTTACGACGAGCTTCTCCGTCACGGGCGTTTAACGAGCGACATTTTTGGATGTCTTGTGATGTTTATCGTTCGGACTCACCAGTCGGACTATTTAAAACTTTTCAATACTTTTGAACAAAGAAAAGAATTTAACGTGGAAATAACTTTCCAAAGGCTTGACTCACAACAACTTCTCAATCGTGGCCTCTGGTGGAATTCAAAGTTTGTCCTTCTTGGTTTGGCGGTGTTGAACATTCCAAGCCGAATAACACCTTGCACACCGGCTGGTGATGAATAATTTTCCACTTTATAACGGTCAGCGAGGCAAGCTATCACTAATCCGGTGCTTGCCTTCGGATTTTCGGCCGTCATTCAACCGGATCCGGATAAATGTAACGTACACTTGAGTCGACACACACATGCAAACGTAATCCCGGGCCATTAGAACCACCTGCCGTCGGTTCAAAGCGGCTGCAATTAGACAAAACCGTAGCCATCATATCGTAGTTATTGCCAATTGCCAGCCGGGAGGTTTCCGACGGCGTGTATGGATCATAAGTGGGTTAGTGTCAGCCACGGCGACACTTCGCGCGGTGTACGTCTCCATCATGGTTAATCTTGCAAATTTTCATCACGCTACGCCAGTCGGTGTCACCTGATTATGGCGAGCTCGTCGGGAGCACCTTTTTTCATTCCTCACTCGCTCGCTCAATTCGGACCCGGCCGCGTAGTCATTTTTATTTCTTCAACCAGCATCATCCTCCCCGGTGTTGGCCATTTCGGACTGCGGGCCTGCAAATGTCAAACGGTGACATTCCGCTGGGTGATATTTTCGGGCCCACATCGGTTTCCCCCCTCCGTGGCCCAGATTAGCGCCGCAGTGATTAGATGTGCCGGGGCTGATACGCTCGTCCGGGTCCAAATTTTGCTGCCCGCCAGCATTTGCCAAGGATTTGCCTAGCATGATGAGCTCGGGGGATAAAAATAAGTACAGTCCTTTCGGAAAAAGTGACCAGATCTGCGTCGGTGTCTGTTTCTGATGTTCCTTTTCTGATTATTATGGAGACCGAACGGTGCGATAATCTACAAACCACCAGCCGCCTCCATCGTTGAGTTTGGGGACGGTTCAACTTTTTATCAAAACATTTGCACCTCTTTGATTTAGCTGAGTTCCACATGTATGAGATGTGTAATTAGACTACCCACGCTTAATGTATGCTAGTGCCATTAATTTACAATGCAATCTGACTGACGCTCCGATCGATAAGGACTCTCTAGAGATGTCGATAAATCCTTCGGAGTTCGAAGGCCTAATGAACCTCGAGCAAATAAATCAAGGAATATTAAAATCGGCTACCGTCGATGGCCCTACGGTTTCAAGTGATTGCCAACCCCACTCCGGGTGGTTCGCGGTCTCGGTTCCGGGGAGTGAAGCATAAAACAAACATGGTAGGAAAAAATGAAAAATGATTCTACCACACCGCACGATCTGTGCGGAATCACCTGCGAGAGTCGGTTTAATGCAAGAACCATTCGTTTCGAAGGTAGAAAACCCCGAAACCTCGCACCCCGGAGGTACGAGCGCTTTTCAAAATGGACGCTCGGATCGATCCATCAAATGGGGGGGCGGGCGCCAACCGACCTCCGTTTGGCTACCGACCGGCCACCCAGAGTGTGAGGCACAGGTTGTGTCTATTAGCTGCGGAGGTGTGCAACCCCCGATGCTCGATTTGCATCTTGTCAGTAGCCGAGGAGAAGGACTGCATTTGACTGCAAGAGCGAGCAAATTCAGAGCAATCGGAGATCAATACTGACTTTATGCTTTTTTATGTGGCTTGATTGACGATCGTGATTTGACTTTACCTCGCCATACAGTGTGTGGTCCTGTTCCTTTTGACTTCCAGTATTGCTACTAGAACAACATCTATCGGATCTGAAGAAAAAAAGGGTTAGAAAAAAGTGCCGGTGCAGGAAAAATTTATTGCCTCATTTCGCGCAATGTTTCGCGATGGCGAAAAAAGAAATACACTCCGAATAAACCCATTTCGTGTTTGACCGACCAGACGACAGTGGCTTACGGTGGTGGCTACTGGTTTTGAGTGCGGTTGGCGTGTGGTGTGTGTTGTACCCTGCTAATGGTCTACATTTATCCAGCTTTACAGCTGGAGCTACCGGATCCGGTCTCCGGCCGCGTGTGCCGCGTGCCGGGAAGCTTTAGAATTTATTGTTGTCATTTATTTTAGCAAATGAGCGGATGCTGCTTATGAACTATGTAAGGGACCGGCTGGGTTTTTTTGTTGTCTTTTTCGATGTTTGTTGTATAAAAAGCAATCTTTTTGCTGCATACCTCTAATATGGCCGATGGCAATTTAATTCTTTCCCAACCGCCTATCTCTTTTTTGTGTTTCGCTATATTATTGCTCTCGTTGTTATGCGTCTCCGGTATTAGGTTTTATTTCACGTTTGCCCTAGATCAGTGCAATTGCACCCGTGTGCTGGGTGTATTCATAGTTTTTACGAGCCTTAACCCACCCCTAGGATTACCCAGTTTTATCCAACATTATATTTATAGCCTAAGCCGATCGAGACCCGGAGTTGCGACACATTCCGTTCAGTTTATTTCAAAATATTGAACAAACATCGCTGCCGGGGTTGCGGACGGACTCGTTACGGATATCGTCCAGATCTAACCGTTTCGATTCGATTCGATCCGCTTTGCAGATCGGTGCAAATAACGGGCGGGAGGAAATTTATCTGCATCATAAAATGCCGCCACATAAGCACACAGGGCTAACTTAAGGAAGTGATTCAAATCTGCAGTGGCACAGTGTATCGTGATGCTTTTTTCCTGAATATTTTTCAATCCATTTCAACTGCACTATCAAATGACCGCAATCATTCCCGCTTGGTGATTACTTGGAACATGGATTAACATTTTTAATCTTCTTTTAGTCGTTGTGGATAGCTAACATAGGCTCAGCGGTTGTTGTGCTTATTTGTATTACCCGCTTTGGACACCTTTTTAATATTTATAGTATACGGGTTTTCCTACCTTATTCAAATTTATATTATTTCTACTCGATGATGCTCTTCGCAATCATCCTCGTCTTAATCTGTCCTTAATGTACACCTTCTTTTCTCCATCAAATCCTAATCCGGCGAATCCAACGTGCTAGCGAACATATGCATTCTGGTTTCTCGTCTATTTATTTGGCGCTTTTGCGCTTAAGAGAGAAATTAATATGTAATCTTTGCACGCTTCTCTTGACGGTGCCAGAGGCTACCCCGGGACGATGTAAATCTGGAAAAGGGAAATAAAATGGAAACTTGATTCATCGCCGTGGCCTCTCCACCTGGCCTGGCTCTGGGAAAATGCTCCATTACCGGCTGTAACCGCGACTACTTACACACCGGGCACTTGTGTTGGAAGAATAAATATGGAAGGTTTAAGCCGTCTCGGTGCGTTCAGTAACAGTAACAGCTCGGAGGCATTAAAAAAGCCAGCTTGCATGCAGCCAACCAGGGTCTCGGGCGGACCAACGTGCCGGATCGGATTTAGCGGGCACGTTTGCGGACCAGACCAACAGTTTTCCTAAAGCTCCGGAGCGTCACAAAGTGAATTATGGACTCTGCTGGTCGGCCCGTCTCGACTCAGCTGTTGTGTTACGCTTTTCGTAGGCTTTTACTTTGGTCCACCGCGTTTTTGTTTTCTTTCTTCCACTCCCACCGGTGCCACATCCGTTGCGTGGATTTACTTCCCGTTGCTCGGGGTGGAATTGGATGAAATGCAGAAACGGTAGGGCATAACGAAAAACATATTTAAAGTTCCATTATGAGAACGTACTTTGCTAGGTTCCAGCGATGACTCGTTTGGCGGGAGAGGAGGTCTGTGCCACCGTTTCGCAAGATGATGGAATTAGGCTGATTCGCCCTCGTCGATGCTCACCGTTCGTTGTGGACGCGGCCTATAGAGTTGGAGTACTCCGCGATTCCAAATCTCCGCTACTCGCCAAAAACGGTTGTGTGTAGTCGTTGTCCACCGACATGGTGTGGGCACGAAATTGGGGGAACACGGTAAAACAAAACGCGCTGGTCGGTAAAGTGGATCTCTTTTTTCCCAGCATTAAAACTCCGCCGGAACCTGTGGACTAGTACTCGAGGGCAAAGGCGCAGCTGTCGCAGTGGCTCGCCGATATGCAAATAGAAACAATAGACCTACCATTCGTCGACGACGAGCGGGAAAAATGCGGTGCCGATCTTCAAATCCGATCGTGAGCCAGCTCGCCGTTGTGCGTTACATTATTTCGGTTTTCCTATGTTTTCCCTCCATCGGGGTGCAGAAGGACAGTCGAGCCAACTTTGTAGCGCGTTGTCTTTCCATTGTTTTCTCAGTTTGGCGATGGTTAGCGCTTATGGTAAAACGCTTCCAGAGCAGCTGCCACTGGGGCTGTTTGGCGTGAGCTACCGGATTTTCACGGAGCACACAAACAGATGGACCTGCGAGAATCATCGTGGGAAAAGCACGCACGTGTAAAAATCTTTTCGTCCGGGGAAACGTTGCAATGTAGCAAGTCATTAGTAGCATCCACCTTCTCCCTTTTCGGGAACGCTTGGCATGTTACCTATCGGAAACTGATTGCGTTTTGTAACGGGGGCACACCATCCTAACACGGTACGTCGTTCATCATAGACGAACAATATTGTTGTCGCCATTGGCGTGCTAAAGATGGTCGCCAAACTGTCAGCACCGGGGTCTTGCAGCACCCTTGCTTATGACACTCCTGACAGGCCACAACGTTGACAGGCGATGAAGATAGAACAACTGGCACAGATAAAATTCGAATCCCAATGGCAACGGAACGATGCATCGAACTGCAACTTGTGCACACCGTTTGTTCACCTCCCAGAATAGAAGAGGAGGGTGAAAAACATACAACCTGTCTTGAACCGTGTTTTTCCACCCAATCAGTTCCCGAAAGATTAGCCATTGGATTAATGCAACACACCGCCTCGCGCGCGTTCACCGTGGTGGCTCGAGACATTGCGAAAATTAACGACCTCATCAACAGCTTCTCGTCTTCCAAAAAGCCTTCCCCGCCTCCCCTCCTTCCCCCCGAAAAACAAGAGCAAAACAAAGAGTAGATAAAAAGGAATTAACGGCCGGTCCCGACGGGCGGTGAAATAGTTTTTCGCCCGGCAGAAAACCGTTTGGTCGGATTATTAACTTAATAATGAATGTTAAGTGTCTAAATATAGTACACCTGCGCCTCGCCAACTCTCTTTCTCCTCCTCCTCCTCCTCGCGTACACGAGCCGGTTTTTGCGCCAAACGCGACTTCACTCGGTGCGTTTTCCCCCGGTCGTGGAGGTCTCATTTTAATAAAACTCATTTTATTAACATCGTGTGGTGTGTTTTTATTTAATCTGCTTCTCGTGCTGATTGAGGATGGCCTTCTTCATCATTCTTAACGCGCGCCGGTCGGCGTGGAGCCCATGCTCGGCTGCTGCGCTGATACGAATGAACTGACCGCCCGGTTGTCGTACGGTTTTGCCTTGAACCAAAACAAGGGCGAAGTTATATTCGCCATCCATTTGTTCGGTGGTGTAAAACAGTAGCACGAGGCGGGCTATGCGCCGGCACCGAATGCGAACACACTGTTTTATACCCTCCCGCGATCTCTCTGTTTAGTGAGCTGGAGATGATTGTGTCCGCCCCGGGTTTTTGTCCCCGCGACAACGACGCATTTTCATTTCTTTTTCCCTTCGTTTTACTGTTAATTAGTTTTCTCGGGATTTGCAGTTTTTTGACAGGTTGTAAAATCGGCTGTAAAGTTTTTTGATAGCCCGCTCGCCACGTTGTTGTTCTGATACCCGCTTCGGGAGCCAAGTCCCGCGGAGAAAGGTGTTGGGGAGCGAAGTGGGAGAGTAAGTGTTTGTCCGCTATCAAATTGCGTTGCTAATGGAGAACTTCTGTCAACCGTTCGGGGGCCCTCCGGAGTCTCCCAAGTTTATTGGTCCGGAGGGCCGATCGTGTGGTCAATGGGCAGGATTTAATGGAGTGTGCTCCCGGTGCTGTTAGACATTCCGGTGAAATGACCTACTTGAGGGAATCAATTTAACGCACGCCGTTTATACCCACTCGGCCCTTTCCGAGGGAGGCAGGATAAAATGGTATTAAAAAGATATTGCGAGGATTACGAACAAGTTCACTGTTGTTCGCAATATTTCCTCCCTTTTCTAGAGTAGGAGATTAAATGTGATTCAATTACAAACGGATTACGGTGTTCGGCGGAGGTGTGCGCTCCGATCCACTCTCATTCATTTTCGAAAGATAAAATAAATTGCTTTATGATTTCCCACCGCACGCGGTGAAACTCTTCAAACCGTGTTTTGCAAGTCAAGAAGTCGAATGCGAACGAATTGGTGAAGTGAAAATTGGCCAAACCATGCCAACGAGAAAGTGCTTAATCAAATCGTTTTGCGGGCAATTTGTAACCTTGTCCGGTGCACAATTACATTTCCATATCATTTCGCCCCGATTGGTTTGCGTAATCTTGTAATTTTCCTGCACCGAGGCGAAGCGTTATCCAATCGTTTGCACATGATACGGTTGTGTAGACCCTGTCCATCGATACTGGGTCATTGGCGGCGGTGGCAACACCGAGACGATGTGCCAGATGCAACACCCAACCACCACGAACGCTTTATTCGCTCGGAGGCCTCCCCAAAATCGGGTGGCCGATTATCCGGTAGCAACCGTGTGTGTGTGTGTGTATGTCAGGGGTAGGGAAATTCATCCCCCGAAATTGCATTAGTGTAGTCGTATGTCGACCGCAGCATCTTCGGTGCAATAAACAATCGATCGACGCCTGAATCGCGTCCAAGCTCATCTTCGAAGTGGATTATACCTTGAGTAGGTCTGTAGGTGTTGGTGTGACGTTGGTTTCTCATTTTTTTCTTTTCGACTACCCACGGTAATTCACCTGGGGGTTGCGGTCACCGACGGACACAACACCACCGTCAACGAGCACTGTCGAAACAAACCGAAGCTGCACGAAATTGGCCATTGGCCAGATTACTCTCGAGAAGAGCGCTCGGATGAACCCCCCTCAAACCCAGGTACTCTGGAGAGGTGTCGGGCGGTAATTTGGCCAAGACGGGAGATTACCGTCGGTGCTGCCAGTAACACCCGGCCAGCTACTGTATGTTAAGGCTACCGTCGGTGTTCAGTTGGTCAATGTTGCCTCTCGAAACGCCAGAAGAGTGGAAATCGGAGGTTTCATCTATCGCACGGTCGGTAATTAGATTATGAAATCTCCTCAGTGTACACACGGTTTCATGGCTCTCCCAGCAGCAGCACCACCACCGGTCCGACATATCGCATTATCAGCCGAATCTGTCGGTGGAATCGATCGAAGCGAACCAATCCGAGACACGCGAAGGGGTGTCCGATGCCGGAATTGCAGAGCTTTAATTTCGGCAGCCCCTTTCCGTCGAGTCGGTGGGGTTTCTGAAACCGATTTCGAAGTAATTTGATTTGGCGGCGAAAGGAAGGGCGGCAAGCAAGCAAATCCCATCTCGGCGGGCGGCGGATCGCAGCATGACAACGGTTTTGCGGTAATCGATGTAACGCCCGCCGAGGGTTTGAAGCTGCTTGGGAGTGAAATTTATTTGATTACGCGATAGTCGACCACTAATACCCGAAAGCAGATCCCTCCGGGTGGATACACACACCCAAGTATTTTTTACGACTAGTATCTGCTTGTGGAGCGTGTGAGCGATGGAAAATGGCAGCAGAAGAAGGAGTGTGAGTTGCGGGTTGTGCGGTTTTGTGCGATTCGGTTTAGTGATTAGTAAAATTGCCGACTATGCGCTCTAGTCCCCCGGAAAGTGCCGTCATAAGCCGATCACCCGATAACCTCAGCTGCTCAGCATTCGGGTGGTTTGGTTTATTGATTCATTAATAGCACTTGGAAGGGGGTTTAATTTAATGGCTCGGAAAAGGTACATATCACACACGGGAGTCCCTTTTGATAACGTTTGATGGCACAACGATAAATTATTAGCCCAACCCTGGCATTTGCTGTACCATTTGGTGGTGCTGCATGGGCAATAAATATGATATTGAAATCAATTTATAGAGAGAGAGTAAAATTAAACATGATATCGGATTACATTCCTCGTTTGAAGCATAAATATTTGAAAATCCAATACGATTATACTAGAGTTGTGTAAATCTGGTTCAGATTCATGAATCTGAATGAATCTCTGCCTTATTAGGGATTTATGAATCTTTCGTCGAGAGATTCATTAATCTCAAAGACACACCGAATGACGAAAAGTCACCAGCCAAAAATGGGGTCTATGAAAGAATCGGGGAGGTTCATGAAGATTCATTAAGGTTTCGAAAGATTCATTAAGCTTTGAAGATTCGAATCCGCAAAGATTCGTGAATCCATGTGAATGAATCTTAGGTGAAAGATTCCTATGAATGAATCTCGCCAAAAGATTAATTAAGCACAACACTAGATTATACCATTGTTAAACAACTGTTAGCTGAACACAAAAACTATCAAAAATAGCTCAAAATATCCTTTTCATACCAAACTTTCTGCGAGTCGGTTGTCCACTTCTAACTTTAGTACAACCTTTTTTTTCCCTCTTAAACACCCATCAACCACATGTTCGATTTGTTGCTCACTTTGTTTTCCAGTCCATTGGTTCTTTAATCAAATTATCTGCAACCGTTCGTTTTTGTTGTTGTTGTTGCTGACCGGTTGCCTTTCCGTTGCTGGGTGTTTTCTTTCACCCAAGATGTTACTCTGAAGGCCGATTGGTGCAGTGCTCCAGTAAATAATATGAGCTTCCGTTCGTTCGAAAATAAGTCCGAGCTCCAGGGAAGACAAAAACACTTTAACCAAACGGAAATCAGATACGGCGAGTTACATCCAAACAGCAACATCTGGTGTCGAAAAACAAAAACAACCTCAACCCGGTGGTGTCGACCCGGATGGTGATGGCACACACATTTCTATCGGGATCAAAAAAAAAGGGGAGAAGAAAAATTATATAGCATCCACACAGCCGGCAGGACTCGTGTGGCCAAAACAAAGGGAAAAGAAAAAAACGCCCCACAATCAAGTGTGTCTGGAGGAAAGTTGATCGCCCCCCGCTGGACGTGACCAGAACTTTCAGCAAAGTCCACCCTATACCCCCGGGAGGGTGAGGTACAGGTCGTGTTGGTGGTGAAAGGGAAGCGAATACAAAACATCTCCCGGGAGGAAGCAAATCTCTAGAATCGAAAGTAAACAGACGGCTGGATGGGGGAGGGTCTGGCCGATGGGAGGGAGGAGATGGAGCCTCATGGTCCATCTCACGTCTGTAGGCTGGCATTCGGGCATAGGCATCGTCGTTTCTCGTGGGATCCAGCTCCGGACCAGCTGGTGACCGCTCGGGAACGAACCCGGTCCTGAAAGAGGCGGAAGAATTCCTCGATCGAGATAATTTATGTACCGCTTCCGCTTCCCCCCCTCCTTGTCCAGTTCGGCAAAAAGGATGGCCCTTACCCAAGGGCCTGAATGTGTCTCAATTTTCCAAATATTGGCCCTTTTGATCGGTTCTCGGGCTCTGAGCCTGGTACAAATTGGCATTCAGTCGGTTTCGGATATCCGAAGCACGGGGTTGGGAAAAACGTTTACGCCCTGGCAAACGGTACCGCAACCGGAACCTTCAATAGTTCACCGATTCTATGGGAAGACCGATTCCCCACCCGCCGTCCTTTTCCCTCCTCCCCCTCCAGTTGATCCAGTTTGAGGCAGCATCATAGCATCAAGTATCGCAATCGCCGCTGCAGGAGGAAAGTGCATTTTCTCACAGATTTGCAAGTTCCGCCTTCACCCCCCCAGCTCACGGGACTCGTTCTCGTGCGAAGGCCACCGGAGGCCGGAGGAAAGCTGTGGGAAATTTTACACCCCGTCCTGGGGTGGCGAAGGACTGTTGGGGAACCTTGGAAGTGGGAGTTGCTATTTGGAAATTGGAATCCTCGCTCGCTCGCTCGTTCCTCTCCCGTTTGGGGGTCCTTGGAATATTATCGCTACGTGCCGAACGGACGATTGGCCGGGATTCGGCAGGAATGGACCGATTATAGCCTCTTTGTTGCACCATTTTCCACATTCCACACGTGCGGCAGAGTTGTTCGTTTCGTTCGCAGCAAACAAGTCGTCGGGCGAGGGTAAATAGCGTTAATATTATTTGCCTTTCGACACGAGGTTTATTTTGCGTTCTAAATTAACAAATAGCGTCATGAACAGATGAAGTAATGGGTTATACGTTACATGTAAACGAGATTAACAAACACAACAAGGCGTAGTAAATTTTATGAAAATATTACACGCAAATCGTTGGAAAATTGTATCACAATTTCTGATTTTTAAATTGTGTGAAGAAAAAATATAGACCACGGAAAATAAACCTTTAGGGGTTGGATAAAATACAATGAATCAATTTTTCGCTCCCTTGTCGCTCGGACCTTCAGCTAACAACAACTTAATGAACCCATTAAATTCAATTCTGTTAGCAGTTTCACCACCACCCGGCTCCGATCAGTCAGCTGCGTCTTCGCGGGAATCGCGTCGTTCAAACATCCGCCCTCCCCCCGTTGTTCCCCCCATTTTTGCCCCGACCACCGGTCATTTGCGATTCAACACGTCGTTACACGGTCTTTCACACGACCCTACATCGTACCGCCCCCCTTGCCAACCGACCGGCTTGTCAGTCGGAGGTTCTTAAGATGCATCATCCCGTTCTTTTGGTCTCTCGCTTCACGTTTCGCCGGACAGTTTGTGTGTGTGTGTCAGTATTCCGCTTGTTTTTCCCCATCATCATCATCATCATCCTCTTCGTCGGCTTGATAATTCATTGCGTTGTTCGGCGCTCGTATGCAGAAAAGGTGTGTGCACCGAATGCACTCAAATGCACTCGCCACTCGTCAACGCCGAGTCGCGAAATGCAACATCGTTGATTGGCATTAAAGTGATCGGTCGCGAACACAGCAGGGGGTGTGGGGGAGAGGAGGTGGGGCACACACCTCACGATGGGGCCAGAGAAGTACAACCGAGGTGAGATGTGTGTGTGTGTCTTACGGCACACACCTTGCAGCGGTTGTTGTTCTCCGATGATCACCTTGATTTTCTTTCGATCTTTCACCACGACTTTCATTACTTCTCTTGCTCTCTACCCCTCTCTCTCTCGCTAGTTCTTGTTTCATGCTCGTTTTGCCACACTTTCCGATAATGTGTATGATTAGCGGCGAGAGCTAATTTGCATAATTAGAAGCGAGGCACAATATTGACGCATTTACGATAATTGCATAATCTTTTCGCAGCCTTTCCTACTCTGGCTCGTATCTTGTATAGGATGCAATCAATGCAAGCGGCATCGCTCCTATTTTCGCTACACTCACCGACGAGATGCTGTGCTTGCCTGAATGGTTGTTGCTTCTGTCACCTTAGATTAACCTTTCTTGAACCTTGAACCGGGGTTACCGATAATCTCAGGAAGCGTTTGCACAGACAAATCAAAACAGAATCATTTTTAATGGCATAAATAAACGAACCTTAGCTCAGCTTCAACGTACCTCAATACCGAAAACATTTCGACAGCAAAAGTTTTAGATAAAAGAGCGCTAATTGACATCAAAACATTCATTCAAACCCACTGACTTGTCGTTGAATTGATGGACAAAACTGAAATTAAATCAACCGGCCTTTTCATTCGAAAGCCATCCCAGGCTTAGTTAGTGGAATCGGGGCTTCCCAATAATAATAAGTCAACCAGTCGTGGGGTCTTCGGACATCAATGTTCCCTAAATTGATGTGCCCCACAGCAACACACACCCAGTGTTGCAACACTGAGACACTAATGAACGAAATCCAACAAAATCCACCCTCGTGTAAATATTAATTAAGGATTTCGGATGGCAATTTTCCCCGCCGGCGTTTCCAACCTGATGAGTTTTTCTTAGAAGCACTGGCACACGCACACGGTAAGGAAGGGATGCACAGCGTAAATCGGGCTTCATACACACAGACACACACGGGGTATTATGTGCTAATTAGCTGTCGGTCTTGTGATTTGATTATTTTTACGTTTTGTTACTTGCTGCCTTTGGTGGAAGACGTTTCGACTCCTTGATCGCACTCGATCGGTTTCTCGCTGTGGTGTGGGAAAATGGGTCGTGGCGGAAAATGTAGGAACCGATGATACCGCCAAGGGTCGAGACACACACTGTTGCTACCCCTGCCCGGCTGATAAATGGTACGAGTAAATTGCCTTAATTCCTGCCTGATAAAACCGTCCGTCAGATTCGGCGGCTGTCGAAAAGCCGCCCAGGGAACGCTTTTCTCCGTTCCCGTCGCCCGAGGTTTGTTAGCGCAAGGAAGCGGAGGTTTGAAAATTAATTAACCAACCTACCATCCCTCCCGCAACCCTCCCCCCAACGCCCGGCCCGAGAGTCATGTGTCCGAAGGGCAATCGAAGAAGACTTTTGCTCGGATTTTCGTGGCTGCTTGAAGCGTCGTCTGGATGTCTTGTGGGACTCACACCAACAACGCACACAGAGGCGGGAGGCAAGGTTCGAAAATAGATACATCATTAATCTTGCTTTGCTCCCGCGTCTTCTGGATAGCCCACTTGACTGGGCCACCGTAAATTGGAATTATGTTCATCGCCCCACCTGAACAGAGGGTGGCGTCCATTTTCCGGATAAATATGGTTCCGCGAGCGAGGTGTGGAAGAGTCGTTCGGCGTTTACCCACATCTTATCTCTCGTGAGCTCGTGTTGGAAAACATATTTTCTTCTTCCCCCGGCTGGTTGTGGTTCGGCATTTAGAGCATGTTTAGCGCGCTTACGATATTCTTATCTCAAAACGAGGACATCGCGAGTCCCAAACCGAGAGACCGATCAGTTCGTTCGCGAGGCAAAAGGCAAACCAAGTGTCTCTGCCCTTGGGACCACCACAAATGGCAGTGGCGTGCTTTATTTAGACGCATCTTTCTTTGTCGCGGCGTCACACATGAAAGACTTTCGTTTACTGCAGTTCTTCCCGACACACACACACACACTCTGGCTGACGAAGAAAACGATAATAAACGTTACACTCTCCTTCGTGTTCTCGTTTTTATCGCATCGCACCGCTCCCGCCTGATGATATGATATTTTCGGTCCCGGCAAGTGAATTTTCCCGGACCAACCGCGACTGTGGGGGACGGTTTTCCCCCGTGGAACGTAGGCGCGTATGTTGCCGGCTTTCCCCCCCAAAAACCGACCAACCGAACGTTTGTTGTCATCGTCGCAACTCATTTTCGGTTTTAATTATAATTAATGGTACATGCTTCTTGCTCTACGCGGCGTGACTTTCGGGGAATGGTGGGAGGGGGGCAGTAGTCAGCTAGCAGAGTTGTCGTTTCGTTTTTGCTCTCAAGCACCAAATTAACGAGATCCCGCTAAAGGATGGAGGGGTCGGGGACCAGAAGAAGATCGGTCGGTACGGCATTTATCGTAGAAAACTGGCAGAGAACTGGGCGTTGGCGGTTGGAAAACCCGGGACCCGACGGTGGATGCTGCAATGTAATAAGGCAACCGACCGGCAGAACCGACCAGGCGGTTTATTTTTTTAGTCCTGTGTTGCGGTGGGGCGGCAGAAAAATTTAAAAGGGAAACCGCCCGATGTTGAGTCGGTTTTCCCTCGAACTGCTTTAAACAGTCTGAACTTCAAAGCAAAAAACCGGCGACCGAATGGGTGAGGGTTGCTATTTTTGGGAAATATGTTGCTATCAGCTCAGGGCAAAACCGAAACCGAAACCTTTGTATGCACCAGAGCATAGCTACGGTTCTTTTGTGTTGCTCAGCTGGTTACGATGGTAATTATCAGTGACATTAGTAGTGCTAATGATCGGTTGAATGTCGGTCTCTCGTAAACGATCTTGCGAGAACAGGATTGTGTCCTAAATAGTGTTGTGCTTAATGAATCTTTTGGCGAGATTCATTCATATGAATCTTTCACCTAAGATTCATTCCGATGGATTCATGAATCTTTGCGTATTCGAATCTTCAAAGCTTAATTAATCTTTCGAAAACTTAATGAATCTTCATGAATCTCCCAGATTCTTTCATAGGCGTGGATAATGCGACAAAAAAAGGGGTCCCTCAACCCATTTTTGGCTGGTGGCTTTTCATCAGTTGGTGTGTCTTCAGGATTCAAGAATCGCTTATAAGGCAGAGATTCATTCAGATTCATGAATTTCATTCCGATTTACACAACTCTAGTCGTGAAGGAAAGCAGAAAAGGAGGTTCGATTTGTGTCATCATTTTGTTTTTTGGCATTCATTTCTTACGATATTTATATTTATTTGAATGTAAAAGTAGTTGGAGGGTTCATAAATAAATCAGATCAAAAAAACCTGCGTTGCGTGTAAAACAATACGGGTCCAAAAAGTGAGTTCACTGTGGGTTGTTTTCCTTTTAATGTGTTCTGCAAAAATACACATCTGTCAAACGACAAACGCTGGTTGGGGTTTTGTTGGGAAAAATAATTTAATGCTGTTAGCTGCAGGTGCAGTTTCCACCATGAGGAAAAGCAGGGACGGGGGAGCTCGTATTTGGGAGAGGGATACCCGATGTGTCAAACCCTTCCAACCGAACGCAGTCTCACTAATAACCAGCATATTGTGTGCTTCTCGGTAAGGGCTTGTTTAAATCTCATTCGGGTTGGTTTTTTATTAAGAGCCTCACTTGCTTCCCTTCGTTGCGCTTCAAACCAGCGTGAACACCGTCAGGGATTACGAAACTTTTCGTCGCTTTTCCATTTGGCTGGCTGGAAACGTGAGCAGTTTGTGTTCTGTTCTGGTTGCCGTTCCGTGCGAACACCTGCGACGTTCTGGTTAGGCCTGGGGGTTAAACGGAACCCAAGAAGACTCTGCATAAAAAAAGAGTCTGCCATATTCCATTTTGTTGGAGTGGGGGAAGGAAATTTCAGCACTCAACGTTCGGCTTCCCATTGAGATATCAGACACGCTAATGTAAGCCACGCTTGTCCCCTGCAGGTTTGTGCAAAGTGCATTGCGTGGTTGTGTCTTCGTGGTGCTACGGTTTTCTGCCACCCGCATCGAAGTTTTCCAAGCTCGCGAGTGCGTCACGGTGTTCTGGATTCATGCTGCGCTTTATACTCGCTCCCTCCCTCCCTCCTACTCGCCGGAGTACGCTGTACACGCCGTTGTGCAGATGTCCCGCAGGAAAAGTGGCCCGGGTCGCGTACAAGCGTTCGTTTTCCCGCCCCCCTCCCCCCCCCCCCCCCCCCCCCCCCCCCCTTTTGAGAGAAGAACAAAGAACAAATCGAAAAGATCTCATAACACAATCTTCCAAACCGCCGCAACAACGGCAGCTGGTTTGAACGCGTTTCGGTTTCGCACTTGTACCCTTGGCGGAGGAGTTCCACGTGGCCACGACGGCCTAAATGGCCTTACAAATGTGCATCTGCATTTCGTGGTTGTTGTCTACCGCCTCCTCCAGCCGCAACTCTAGCTAAATGTCTGATAACGAGAGCGTGTGTCTTTACCGGTGCACAAAACAATTCCTTCGCCAGCACAGGAAGAAGTACTCCAGACACCAACTCCAATCGTGCTCTGCGACGGTCGTGGCTTTTACGTGCCGAGTGCTCTGCAGGCCCATCTGCCAGAGGTTCCTTGCCATCTAGACACAGACTGCACTAGCGTGTATGCACCTTTAACATCAACAACTCCACCATCCAACTCCACCATCCCGTACACCCGGAGGGAGAGAGGAAACAAATGCTCCTACAAATGCTGGCAGAACCCGAACCCGTTGTACAACAATTTTGTCGAAGATTTGTTTGCATAGCGGGGGAATTACCAACGGCGCGATTCATTTCGTTCCCCGTATGGCACCGCGGAGTTGGTAGATTACGAGGAGAGTCTGCGGCGGCAGAGTATCGTCCTCTGTTCTCCTCTTTTCCACTCTATCGATCTCGATGTTCTTTCTTTCCTTTCGCCGCACTGGAGTTTAACAAGCCCCGGTGCGACATATGCAGCCTCGTTCGTTTCGAAACGTATCGCAAAGGAAGAGATTCGTCGTAGGAAGCTCATCAACCTGTCTCGGGAGGGTGCACGTTGGGGGGGACTCCACGGAGGGAAGGCAAATTTGGAAACAAAGAGAAACTCATCGTACCATATCGTAGCATTAAAAACCCCCCCGCTTTTCATGTGTGTCGCAGGATGCGCCCCTCCTCCTCCTCCTCGCGTGTGGGTTTACGCGATGTTTTATTTTCAACCGATATACCCCTTTCTTTTTCCTTACACTTTTCCATGCGTACGCGTTCACACCGACGCGTTTACAACATAACCTTAACGCTTACTAAGTGCTGGCTTATGTTTACCAGTGTTTTGTTCGCGTGTGCGCGTTGTGTGATTGAAGACATGCAGAGTGGAAGGATAGGAACTTTTCGAGCAGAGTACAATCCGAAATGCACGAAGAACTCCCTCCTGCGAGTGCGTTAATCATGGTTCAACTTCTTGGGAAGATAAGAGAGGAAAAAGAGGGAGGTTCCTGTCCGGTCGAGAACACGGGGAACAGCTGTTGGATTAAGGGCAGGTTGCTTAAAAGCGCTGCCAAGAACTCGAACAGTACAGGATCAAAGTTTTTCTTACAAGGGATTAAAGAAAAATGAAAATACGAACAACTTTGTGGACAAATGAGGCAATATTAGAGAGCGTTAGACTATTGAATAGCGTTAGAGTCCATTATAGGACAGATTCCGTTCCACCACTTATCGATTTTGTGATATCAGAGCGTTAGCGAAAACATGCATGTTCAGATTGAATGCAACATAAAAATTTCTTATCAAAAAAAAGTCGTAAGAAAAAATAGCCTCATAAGCAAACGGGCATCATATCTCTAAGCTGAAATCAAAACGTTGCAAATTACCGAACACAGTCCAGCTTTTCTCTCCGGTCAACATGTGGTCTCTGAGCTTTCCGGCTTCCAGCGAAAAAAACAGCACATCCCCAGCAGCAGCTTTTATCAGATCAGGCGGGAAACTTTGCTTTTCCTCGTCCCGGATCATATAAATAAACAATGCAACATCTGCTCTCGTTTCTCGCCCGGCCCACAGACGATCCGGCGCGAGAATCCCGAGAAGTGACCAGAGTCCGTGGTTTCGCGCAACATTGTGGCCCCCCGCTTCCTCCCCCACACCCCTCCCCAATCCCAATACATTGTACGGATCGCGTTTTTCTACTTGCCTTCCTCCCGCCTTCGTTTGCATCGCGACCGTTTATCTGGCTTTATCCGTTTCTCAAAGCAGCAAATAAGCAGCTTTACATCCTCCACAACCGACACAACTACGGACAAGAAAAACCGCGATACAAAATGCACCACGTTACCGCCCGGGTTTAGGGGGCGACATTGTTGTGTTGTGGGTTCGGTTTTCTGCAAAGATTTTTCCTTCGCACTTAGCTCCTTTTTTTGCTCTTTAATGGAGCCTGGTGATGCTGGTGGATGTCGGTGTCGCACTTCGATTTATCCTCTTCATCCTCCCTCCGTACCCCTTATCGAAGCCGTTCGATGATTTTACTTCCCCACCCCATCTCTTCCGCGCCGTTTTGTTGTTTTGTCTGCAACATCGCAAACCTCAACAACAACGTCCGGGCGTCATTTATCACTTTTGTTTGTTCACTTTTCAACAGCTCCTTTCGAACAGAAGTCTTCGGTTGTCCTTCTCATATTGCTTGCGCTTGGCAATAAGAGTAATAATAAAACATTATCCTTCCCGAGCGGCCCGGAGCAAGAGGTCTCCAGAGCCGCCGCAGGATATCGTGTTCGCTTCATTTTCGCACGTTTTGCCCGAGAGCGCGTGTGTCTTGTGTAGGCTTGCATCCCGCGAGTCGTACCATCATCGTCATCACCGTCTTATGCTGCGATCGTGCGTTCTCCACGTATTCGCGAGGTTGGGGAGGGTTTTCATCGCCGATTGCTTCCTCCGGTCCACGCTTTACGCGTTTGTTTTCGTCGTCGTCATCGTGAACTGCTTCTTCGATTGTTGTTTCCCCCTTTTCTCATCGTCACATGCACTACATGATCTGTGTGCGTGTGTGTGTGCGTATATATGTAGGTTGTGTTCGCGTTTGTTTGCGCGATGTGTGTAACTAGTATAATTAATTACTAATTAACACCTTATTTCCATTAAGCTACATAAATTTTGCACCTGGTTTGAAAAGCGACACCGAACCCGAACACACCGACAATCTGGTGGTCCTTTTGCGCTCCCTCTTCGTAAGGTTCTCCCCCCCGCCTATTTCCCGTGGTCACACCTGCTCTCCCACGTCCTCTGGCTTACACTGTCCTTTTGGTCCAGCGGTTTTATTGCCAACGGAAACGGCCGAGGGTTGGCTCCTCTGGCGTGTGGAATATTTATGTTTCACCGTTTCAACATGGACCGCTCGCTTCCGCAGCGAAAGCTCTCTCGGGTGTTCATCAACACATATATATATATACCTTTTCAAGGGTTAGAGGTCACGTGGGAAAGGGTCAAGCCTTCGGCTGGCGAGCTGGCGTCGGTTTGGTGGTGCCGGGAATCGATTTGTTTAAATATCATTAAATTTGCAATGGCGGGAAATTATTTTTCCCGCTTTCCCATCCCGAAGGGGGTCCCCCTTCCGGCAGGACGGGGCAAAGGGCCATTGAGTAAGCGCGCGCAAACAAATGGCGTTTTGCAAATGTATGCTGTTTGACTTCCCGCGCATCATCCTGCCTCGCGTTTCCCTTTTCGTGTTCCCGGTTTTTTTTCCTCCCACTTTTGGCCGTTGATTTTTGCTCCTCCGAATGAGCGCGTGTGTGTGTGCGCGAGCGGTGGGATGTGATGCAGAGTCCGCCGTTGGTTTGACCGTCGTAAATAAGGCCATCGGGCTGCGTAGTGGCAAATGGGTTCACGCCTCATCCAACCCGCGGACGCCAAGGTCGGATTTTTCTCCCTCTTCTTCATCCATTTATTGCTGCCTGAATTCTGTGGTTGTGAAAAATGCAAAAGCGTTGCAAATTAACTCCGCCATGAAGGAAAAAATACCGAAAAATGCCAAACACGTGAGGTGTTGCCATTTTCTTCAATGATCGATCTCCAGACCGCGCGCGCGCGCGCACACACGTTGCAGTGATGGATAATTTGTCAGAATTATGCAAACATATTGAAAACGAGATGAGATCGATAGTGTGTGTGTGTGTGTGTGTGATTTTTTCCACACTGATTAACACATTGCACGTGCCACCGAAAATTTGTTTCTTTGGCTGATGGGATATTGAGCGTTGGAAAAGAAGGGGAAAATGCGATGCATGATAAATACAGCCCGCACACGCTACCGCTCTTTGCATGCCAAGTGGAAAACAGAAAGATATGGCTGACGAGGGATTGAGTAAAGCAAAAAGAAAAAAAAAGAAAAAAAGGAAAAACATCCTCATCTTCTTGCTAATGATGATCACGCTTTTGGGATCGAAACAATTTTCCGATTAAAAGGCAACGATTGCAAATCAGCGGCAGAAGGTGATCCGAAACCGAAAGTCGGCGATGTGGATTGATTTCTTTTCCATCTTGTTTGAACATATGCTCGATATCGACACTGTGTGTGTGTGTTTTTAACCTTGTCTTGTCAGCTGGCATTGGAATTTGATCTTTTTCGGCGTAACGTTTCGGATTGGGAAGCTCATCTCAAGATGCATTGGTGCTGCAACATTGAGTGGGTTAATTACAGTTCTAATCTGATTATTAAATCGATCGTGATATACAAAAATCAAATTTACGCGAAATTCACTTTTAAATGTTACACTAGAAAAGTGAAATCAAAATATGAACGTATGGAATTGTTTTCCGCCTTTGAACTAATAAATGCGTAGCTTCATCGTGTTCTTAACGATCTTACGCATTTAATTACCCTTTTCGCATGGTCAGCACTTCCCGACGTTTCTGATCGATTGAAAGGAAATGCCTCACGGTGGGTAGCGCACGCAGATGCGCTAATTGATTAGGATCAATCAAACGAAAGGAAAGTCGTATTTTCTCCGCCGAAAATTAATAAAGTTTCTCCCGCGTAAACATTGGGCCAACTAGCGCCAGCGTAGCTTTTCCGTCTTGTAGCGTTTACGTCAATACCATTGTGTTTTGTTGCTTTCGGTTGACGCATTTCCCGTGTGTCTGTGTATTTATGTCTGTATGTTTAGCAATCTATTTTGCCCTTAGCCGTTGCTCTCATCTCGCAAAATGTAGCCTGTTTGGAAGATGCATTAAATTTGTTTTGCCCATTTCCAAGTTCATAATTGATGTCAATCACGTAAACACTATCGAAAGCAATTCCATCGTGTCTTATTGAACGACGGATGCAATCAGTTTCCCTCGCGTCCTCAAAACAAGAACCCGTCTTGTATGCAGTCCCTTTCTGTGTGAAAACCCTTTCAACGCGCCGATCGCAAAGGTTGTGCGCTTTAAAATATTCATAACTGCACAAAGGAAACGAGGTTTTTTTTGCGCTAATCGGGGATTCTCTAGACTGTCCGGAAATGAGGAGTGCGAATTTCTCGCCTCCGCCCGATGATGGAAACGGAAAGAACCTGCCAGCGAGGCGGGGTTCAAAAATGATTGACGGTTTGTTTATGCGCCCCGGCCGGCTTTGGTGCGTTGATGTTCCGGGAATAACAGACCAGATGGAGAAGGATGCTGGTGAGGGCTAATCCTCTAAACTGTATTTTGTTTTTCGCCATTCGCCACGGACCATTTTGCGTGTTTATTGAATTTTCTTCGGGTTGAAGGGAAAAACTGTCTTGGAAATTCAATAAAAACGAAAGTGATACGTTGCTTGCTCGGTGTCGAACAAAGAGAGTAATTTTACAACGATCTGTTTCGGATACAAGATGAGCCATTTTTTACTCATCCTCGATTCATATATCCTCCATCTTGCTTGTACGACAAGTTCATTAGCAAATCGGAAACCGTTCACTTCAATATATGAGCTGCAGCTCAAGAGTTTTTTTCCTCCTTCATCATCCCTATCAAATAAAAACAAAACCTTTCAACCAATCCATTCCCAGGCTCAATTGGATGCTTGTTTAATTTTTCCCTTTCCCGTAAGATGCTACAAACGAGAGGAAAAATTGTAAAAACAATCCCTCCGTACCATCAGCGCTACCAAATGACACCGTTTTGCACCGATCTGCCGGAGCAAACAATAATATTATTGCAATTTTATGCCACTGTCAGCGGATCATAATGGGCCAATAAAGAAGTGGCCTGTGGCGGTGTGACGACGCGTTCGATTCGCGCTTGATTGGAGTCCTCCCCCCCCCCCCCCCCCCCCCCACCGGGGGAGATGGGTAGGCTTCTATGAGGTTGGGCTTTTCAGATTCCATAGTCCCGAACGCTGGCGGTGCCAGCGCCATTCCGGAGAGGTTGGGTTTTTATTTTCAATTGCTCGTAAAGTGTGTCGGGTTCTTTTCCGTTTTTATCCGTCTTGCTTGTTTCGCTGGAAATCAGAATATGCAAAATATAGCTCAATTATCTATCCAAGAAGTCGATGTCAGCATGCAGGCAGGCAGGCACGTCTAAGCATCTTCCTCTGCTGTCGCTAGTGAAGATGCTGGCTTGGTAGGAAATTGTTTTTGGAAAAGGGCGCCTGTCGGCAAAAGGGAACGTCTCCGTGTGGGAATTAACTAGGCTCAATTATGAACCGTGAGCAGCGCGCGCCACGGTTCCCATCCGTGTCTAATTGCTGATTCCTCCGGGAGGAAGATGGACGGATGCCCATTGAATCGTTCCAAAGTTTTCTCCTGCCTCCACTAAAAAGACGTCAAGGAAAAATGGCAGATCGTAAAGACGTCGGATGACATCGTCGGTCCCTTGGTGGGATTTTCGACCCTTTATCCTCACGATTAATTATCGTCTTCGTCAACTTTAGGGTTTTTGTGTTGTGGAAAGTGGATTAACCAGAGCGCCACATTTGAGCACGTTAGTTAATGAAGGCGGAGAAAGAAAAGTGACGTCGGTAAACGTAGTCATCCTTTTTATCGGGTTCTATGCTGTCGCATGTACTATCACCTTCCCACGAAGGTGGTTCCTTTTCTAAGTCTCCCGTCTATGTCCATTGAAATTAGACCGCAACGGATCTGCAAACGAAAGTCAATAAATCTTTTCTGTCTGTTGCGCTTCGAGGAGTGGTTCAACTTCCCAGCGTTAGAACGTTGCTTTCCCAAAAATGGAACCCACGTCTCCACGTTTTCCAAGAGATTCGAGGACCTCTCGCTAGATTTTCCCACCTCGAAAATGTCCAAGCGTGAACCCACGCCGGGTGCATGCAGCTGCAAAATTCACACCGAATAACGTAACCAAGAGCTGTTGGCAATTAGCGCACTAAGCAGCCGAACCTTCGGTTGATGTGTACGTGATACGTTCGTACGAAAGGCATAAACTATCTTGCCGACGCCGCCGCCGCCGCCTGTCACATTGTGGTGTCGTCCGTTTTCGGACTCGTAGCTCGCCTCGTCAGCACGTCCCCCAAACCACCCGCAGCTCTCGTGAGCTGATCGTGGATCACAGATGTCGATTTTTGCCAAAGGTTTTTAAGGCTGTGACGACGACGCTGACGATGTGAAAATCCCCACGGGATATGCATCGGTTCCCAGGCTCCTGGAGGTTCAGCTTAGGGTGCTTTAAGCTTCTTGTGAACATATTGATCTGCTTCTACTTCTGGTGCGGGTTTTGCTGAAACCTGATACAAACGCTTCCAGTTACGTTAGCCTTTCATTACATTTGAACCATTTCTCGTAAAAAAAGGCACCCATGCTGCTGATGCTGCTGACCGCCCGCTTACAACCTCAGGTGTTTCGTGGGGCATGTAAACCAATTGAAAGGATTTTGAATGTGTTTTTCCCCCCCGGCCGATGTTTTCACTTTCTCTATTTCGTTTAGCTGTTCAGCTGATGTTTTAACGCAAGGAGGTACATAACGTGTATAACACCCCAAGGAATACTACTGTTCCTTTGACAAAACGATCGCGCTTCGGGTGATCATTAATTTTAGCAATATTTCACCACTCAGCTATTAGGTTTAAAGTCGCCTGGAGGTTTTTTTCTCCAAAGAGAAATATACTTTGTTCAGTTTTCTCTTATTTCTACAAGATTTACCAGTTTTCTTTTGTGAATTCTACGCTTCTAGTTTGTAATCAATCTAGTTTAGTAAGTGTATTAAAAATATGTTAATCAATCTAATATAAATACCAAAAAACTAATCTATCAGAAATACCTTTTTACTGAAATTTCTCTCTTTTTCTTTTTCTCATTCCAGGTGAGTCCATTTCATCGAGTGAGTTCATGTAATACCCCGCTGTTGCAGCCGCCTTACTTCAAATTTCATCAACTGTTCACAAACGAAAAAAGGCTCAAGTGTAAGAAGCTAGAGGTAATTTTAACTTTCGAGCAAATCTCAAATAATCGGATCAATCCATCCACACCTGACGCATCAAGTACACCCATCATCAGCAGAAAGATAATAAGTGTTGCATTCGGGAGAGAGTGTGCGGTGTAGAGGAGAAGTGGAAAAACACCACCGAAAACCTTCGACAAACGTTGATTTGTGTAACTGTTTTGATTAGCTTCTCGTGGAGGAGCGGACAAGAAAAATGGCATCAAATTTGTTTCCTAATTTTCCCGCAACCGATCCCAATCGCCGCCAGCGTTCAATCCTCGAGTTGGATTACACTTACATCAAACGCAATCACTTTCGTGTGCATGTAACTGTATAAAATACCTTCCAATTGCTGCGCGGAGTATGTTTCTGATTTCGGATCGGCGCCCGAGTGAAGCGGATATATGTCCGTACGACGGAAAGCCTAATCCATCGGTAATGTCGCTTTTGGGGTTTGGGGTCCGAAGGCGAAAATTGGGGTACAAGTGCTTTTTTCTAATCTACCACCATCGGGCGGGAGGTGGAGTAATAATCTGAACCTGTTCAGTTTCGGGCCGAAATTGGAATTCATTAGTGAGGATCATTTGCTCGACGTTTTACACACACACCGTACACGAAGGCTCGAGCATCATGTCCAGAAGCGTTTGATGGGGCGATAATTGTAGAAGCATTAGGGCAAAGACATTCTCAAGAATTCCATTTCCGTCGCAAACGATCCTGTCGTTAGAGGTGTCGGAGCCCTATTTTTTGTCGATAGCACTCGTCTAATTCCTCTATCTAAGTGATGCAATAAGCTGAGTTGTATCTTTGGATATTACCGACCGATTTGTGTTGTGCAACTTGTACGAACCGGAGGAACAAGGCTTGAACAAATTAAATAGGAAAATACCAATTGCCTTCAGGCCGAAGATAATCACTTCATCATCCGCTCGAAGACAGTAACCTTCCAGTACAGTATTTACCGTAGCGTAATTACAATTTAGCTCATAAGAGTTACCTGCCCGGTACGATGCAAGTGTCAAATAATCATCCACACACAAATACACCTTGGAAGGCAAGCTGAGAAATGAGCTTTCCTCACGGAATGCTGCAAACAAATCGTCTTTTTATCGCTTTTCTTTGCGGCACTGAACTGAGCCATCACACTTCAACTTTTCTACAATTGCGTTTCGTCGTCGCATGCGATTGTTTTCCCTCTCAACCCCCCTCTCTTCCCCCCCGCAGGCCGGCATTATACGCAAATGAAAACGTCCGCTTTGTTTTTTTAGTTGATTTCAACCTCAACCGACATACGATTTGGTGCCGCGTTGCACATTCGATCAAACTGTTGTAATGAAAATGACGCCAGATTTCAACGGTTCGCGGTTCAATTTCACAATCGACAGCTTTTCTACCTTTTAGATGTGGATGCGTCTGTGTGTGTTGGTAGGTAAGTTTGGCACCCCTTGGGACACCCCTTGGCGTTAAAACAATTCTATCGGAATTGAAATCTCCATGTCTCTCTCTTGAGCGCAATGTTTGAGCGACAGCAGCGTCAACAACGCGAGGATGAAGACGCGACCCAAACGTCTTTGTTGTCTAGCGCCTCTCTCGCGTGCTTGACAAATGAGGAAAGTTAATTATCCTTCATTTGTGGTATCTCGAACGGGCGGGGGTCGGCCGGCTTGAAACTCAAATAAAACACTCTCGATCGAAATGACTTCACTTGTAACACGATTGTACACCGGGCCGCAAACAAACAGTGTGTTAAGAAGTTGTGCTGGTACTAATGAAACCTGGAGCGTACGAAAATTAACTCCAACCGATGACAATCTCACGTTATTTTTGTTTATTTCGTGCTGCTTGGGGCAGATGTCTATCCTTTGCGATCCTTTTGGCGGATGTTTTCCACACGTCAAATTTAAACGATTTGTTTTTCCCGTAACGCAAGTCCACATGGATGCTTTTGTTTCGTTTTGGAAACGCCTTTTTTTTATCAGGCGAACAAACATCCCGGTTGAATTCCGTTGAAAGCAATTTCAATTATTTCAATTGAAAACGGAATCGAAAATGGAAAAGAGGTTGAATTTCATGTTGTACTAGTTGCATGCGGTTCAATGAAACGAGAAACTTGCGAATAAAATAATAACAAAAAAAATACAAGTAGCGGAAGCTCCATTTATCTCCAACACCAACCCAGCTCCTCAAATGAAGCGCGGCGAAAAGCAGCGTGTATTTTATTTGCATACTTCCTCCGCTATCGTGCAGAAACCGGCTGTACATCGTTCCGTGTGCGATACCACCCCCTCCCGATGTGTTTAAACGTTTGCATGTTCCGCCAACGTTTTCGCTATCGACTTTTAATTTAACTTTGCCCAGTGCTTCGCCGCGTGTATTCATTTAATTCTTATCCACTTTACACCCCTTACACCACGGAAATGGAAACGGCGCAAAGAGGGTTGTTTGCAGGCGGTAACCCTTTGTTAAACTTTGGTGGCCAAAAAATAATTCCGGCTGAAGCTGGATGGTAATGTTTGTTTGTTGGTGCATTTTTTTTTGGTAAAAGAGATAACGCTGTTTGCGTTGAGTGTTTCGCTTTACTCCTCGTGACAATGGCAATTAAGGGGGAGGGATTCGTTTCAATGTGTTACAGCCTGTTTTATCGCACTTTGCAATGGAAGTTTTTACTTTCGTGCATCCTTCCCGAACTGGTTGAATTGTTTTTTTCTGTTCGTGTTATATTTTATTTCTCAAATGTGTGTGTTTTTTTTAAAGAAAACCATGTTTCTTCGATTCGTTCGCTTTTTTAACTATTCTTTATACTTCATCCACAAACTTCCATAACGTTCGAATGGCAAGTTTATCGATCGATCACCCGGAATCCGGTGCGTTTCCCGTGCGGAAAATTGCATCCATAACTATTTTGGCACCCTTTGGCTTCATCTCCTTCCTCCCTTTTGCTTCCTCTGTCCGCTCCATTTCGTCATTACCAGAAACGCCTTCAATTAATCGCCCGTGATGAGGTGAATCGTCGTTTCCAGCCGGGCACTTGCATTCCCATTGGCGTAAAATGTAACGCAGCGCGCCCTGCGTTGTCCAAACCGTTTAGCACTAGGATGGGTCCATTTTCGATGTCCAATATGGTCGGACCATCTCGCTCGCCATCGCACACTGATGAGCTACACGAGCGATCGATCGATCGGCACCGGAAACATTTTAAGCATTGCCGCGCGAAATCGATCGTCCGAAAAATCCCATCACCATAAACCTAGGGGGGGCTGCTCTGCTTGCATCCTGGTTTTTCGGGCAAAAGGAGAGGGTCTCATCTCTTCAGGGGCTTCTTTCTTACCCCCTTTTTAGTACACAAACACACGCAAAGCATCGTAGCCCGTGCTGATTGGTTTTCTCCGCGATCTTTGCCATAACAGGATACATCCGTTTTGGGAGCTTGTTTCGGGGAAAAATGTTGGAAATGGAAACGAGCGGGCCACGGAAAAAAGGGCGGTAGACTTTTGAAACAAAACAAAATTGAACTGGCCTGGCCGTTTGAAGAAAAGAAATGCTATAATATGATTTCCTACCGCACCGTACACTCCGTATGACCCGAAGCCGAAGTGCAAAGAGTGCTGATAATTGCAATGTTTCGGAAAGTCGATTTCCAATCGATCGCACCAACGAAAGGTATGCTTCCTTCACCGGGATTAGCCTGCGTTCGATGGTTGGAGAAGAAATTCATTAAGAGTCTTTTCCCCCACACTTTGTAGCGCAGACAAATGGACGCTTGTGTGCCGATCTGAAGGTGGGTTGAAAAGTGTTGAGAAAAGAAACAGTTGATATGATACAATATTTAGGTTTTGATTGTTGCCTTAAATTAGTCCATTCTTTTCCGTATGTTTTTTTTACAAACTGTGTTTGATGCTTATTTTAAAGTTTCATTTAAGTTTGAACGTTATTTTATTCCACAAACCGTTCATTAAAATTTGCTTTTATTGGACGACGGGAAGGGCTCACCATCATCATCCACACGCTTTCTTCGGCACGCATCGCGTCTCGACCCGAACCCCGGATGCGACTCGTTATGACCCATCGATCACTTAAGACGGCTGTTAACGTAGCGAAAAACGCGCACCCAAACGTAAAAGATCACGCGCGGATGCCCGGCCGAAATGGGATGTGTAAGAAGTGAATGGTACCGTGCGATGATGGGTGGAGAGATTCAGCCCGCGAAGAATGGCGCACACTGGGCAGGAGGGGGGAACGCGCTGGAGACGCTGTTCCATTCAAGAAGATGATGCTCGGGTCGGGTGCTTGCGCTTCTTCTTGCGCGCATTTGCTCGTTCGATTCCCTTTTTCATTCAAGCCCCGGGACGCGGTTTCATTGAGGCTTGTTGTGCCGCGCAAATTATGCTGCTCGTGCCACCAGTAGCCGGGCGGTAGTCTCTTGTCATAATATACGCGTTTTCGAGGGCTGGACCCTCTTTTATGGGCCAATAGTGCCGTGCCCGTTAGTGGCGGTGTTTACAATAATCGGTCACCGGAAGGCGAGCTTCCTGTTTTTCAACTTTACATGTAGACGAAGTGGTTTTCCAGGAATATTTTATTGTATTTCTTATGTTTCTTATATATTTCTTACTGCTTATGAGCTAATTTAAGTTTCAAATAAACTTCCTATTTTGCAAAATCAAAAATTTCTAATGAGCAAAAAATGTCACAATTTTCGAAGGCCACCTTTGCCTCCAAAGAAAACCGACAGATACACCAATCATTCGTCTGAAACTACATATTGCTTGCTTATTGCTCATATTGCTCATTATGCACGCCGGTCGATCCCATTTGCCAGCAACGATCCCCTCAGACCGTTCGCAAAATCGAACCGAATCTTTATCGTGCCGCAATCGATCTGACGAAAAACACCGTGTCGGTGGTTCACTTTTCATTGCTGCTCTCGAAACAGGGGCGCAAAAGAAAAGGCCGGAGCCATGGCAGCGATATGTGATGCTGGTTACGAAGGAGGCGATGGTAATGGGTCTTTTACGAGATGGACAGACAACCAAGGAAGCTTCATGTTTCGCTGCAGCATATAGTCCCTTGCAAGCAGCAGCAGGAGTTCGTTGAGCTTTTAAGTGCTCATAATTTTTAATACTGCTTTAAATATACATAATAAGCGATTTAAGTAATTGAAAACTATTACCTTGGGGTGCGGAGGGGAGGGAAAACGATGGGAAAAGATAGGTGAAGGTTCAATGGATGTAGCAATGTGGCCAGACGGTTTGGGTGCTCGAAACGAGTGTGAACATGGTGCCCAATGTGGGGCAATGGGGTTCGATTTGGAGAGGTCAGCAAAGTTCGATGCGCGCGGGTTCGTCGCTTGATGCTCAAACGAAAGAGTCTTTTGATTTTGAAGCTACTACGTTTCTCCTTCTCTCGTTTCGAGCAATTTCTTTCGATCGTTCGTACACGTTCGGCAAAAGGGTGGATGGTATGCAAAAGTAGATTAATTTACAGGAAAGTAAATCTATCATCATACAGATTCATCGTGTTCATGTTTCTTCTTGTCATAGTTCACAACGGTCGCGCATTTTCGCTTGACATCTGCGGGGTTCTCTTAGCAGCGGTAATCCTTGCTTTATTTTCCTGGTTTACATAAGGATTAACCTCATTCGTGCTGTCAGTAAAGGCCCCGGCGATGGCGCAAAACCACGGTTGATCGGACAACGAATTCAACGATCTACCATACCATAGGAGCATGTTAATGCTCGAAATTTAATTCCCCCGAAGCGATCAGTCCCGAAATTAACGGGGCATCTAATGCTCGGTGTAGCATATGCGTGCGCGGTCCGGAAAAGAAAGAGCATTAATGAGGTAAAAAGGGTGCTTTACTGCGCTCGGGCCATTCCTACCAAGGGGCAAAGCCTCTCAGCGAAGTAATGATAGGATTTGAAGCGACCGGGGGTCAGTCTGATAGAACCGTACCACCGATCGCATTACCTTCGTGGAATGCTCTGCGGTCTGCAACTTTGCTTTGCGAAGGGTTAATGGCTTCTTTTCCTCGTTTGTTTCATTAGCGTCCGATGGTTCGTTCTAGTTTTCTAATCATCAAACATTCTACTCCTGTTTGGCGCTGTTTTTTTTTTTATCATACTCTCATATTCTACTCGTTTATTATTTAAAAAAAAAAAGTACAACTCCACTCTCGGGCGGCAAACATATAATTTACCAAACCCACTCGATTGCGTACCATGTTTTCGCGTTGTTTTAGTGCGGCGGCTTAAGTGGAGGGGTTTTCCTTCCTTTACCGAAACCTCTTAGTGGCCAAAGTGAGCGCGAGCCTCCCCGGTCGGATATGAAAATGAGCGGTTAGTGAGGCGTGCATCGTGCGGCCATAACAGCTTTTCCTCGCGCGCTGTTGTACAACCTGATAACGAGCAGACAAACGAGCCTCTGTGGTTGTACCGTTTAGGCGTGATTTTTTTTATATTTCTGTGTCAATTAACTCGTCAGTTCAATAACCGGATTTTGTTGGGAAATACTTTGAGGAAACTATAGGTAATTAGGACTAGTTTTCTTTCGATCTATAAACCGAAATTATTTTGGTAGTAGCCTCTAAAACTATGTCATTGGTACTACAAATTTAGTCACGTAATTCATCAACGGAATACTCGTTGTAAAGGACATTTTTGGTGAACAAAGAACGCCATTGAATGGTGACCATCGCCATCTCCACCTACGCCTGGTGTTTACATCTGGCCATGTAGGATAAAGTGTTGGTCAGTACAAGTACTCTGACGGGTTGGGCCACACGTATTACTGTCGCATTCAAACGCACACACACCCTTTTTCTTCACTTCGATGCCTTTTTATTTCTTTCCCGAAAACGCACATGTAGGTCAGCGGCCGTCCGCCCATTCGTATGATTTTAGTTTTTGGCATCTACCAGAAAAGACAGTTAAAAAAAAAACTTACAATCCGTCCCGAGACGATAGGGTAGGAGCGCTTCTTAAAAGGAAGGCCCGGGTATATCCTTCGGGTATCCGAATCGGAATCTATCATTTCTTCGCCGAGGGATCCATTCAATCAATCTTCCAACGCCTTTCCACAACGGATTTGTGGATTGTGGGGGATCGGTTTTTGAGCAACTAACCACACACATTTCGCATATTCTTAGCGTATTTGCGCGTCACGGTAGTGTGATGTGCCGTGGCCTACAGTGGAGTTCCTTTTTGTGTGTCCTACCTCGATTCACATCTTTTGACCCATGTCCACCCACACTTGTTGATGCCTTGCCTTTCGCTGGCGAGTTGTAGTTTGAAATTTGCTTCAGGCGAGTTTAAAGTTACGAAAGGCAAGGGGGGGAAAAAGAACAAACCACCCCAAGGTAGCCGTGTAAGCGCCGTTTGAAGATTGATCATAGTGCCGTAGAAGACAAAGCAAAAACTACAAACCTTTAACAGCGAAACCCCTCGCAAGTTCCCTCGCGGACACTTCGATGATGAGGTGTGTATTTGTACTTTGACGTGTAGTATGACTCAATCACGGTCGCCATCAATCGGCTTCATTCAAATGATTTCAAGCGAAAGAGAGAGGAGGGTGTGACGAGGGGCATGTTTTTCAGGGGGCAATCGTTCACTTCAGACGCCCGGCCGTCGTTGACGGCGTGTATGTGCGTGCGTTTCGTGCGATTATGAAAACGTGGCACAGAGATCATGTTTCGACATGCGTATTCGATCGATCTCGAATGATGGATTTTCTTCCTTTCCCTCGTCGACGCTATGCAATCTCTTATGTTGCAGATCTTTTCATCTGTAGCGTTTGACAACACTTTGACTTTGTTACTTGTGAAGAGCCAGACTATCAAGACTATTTTCTCATTTCTTCAAATCTACTTAAAAGCATTTCAGTATTTTTCAACAAAACTTTTAATTTTTTTTTCTACGTCCCATATAACAACTATGTGATGCTTTGTGCTAAAGGCTGCGTTAAACGAAATCAAAACGACGAAAAAAGACCAAGAAAATCTGATCAATGAATGACGAAGTTTGAATGAATTTCGACCGGCGTTTCGGAACGGCGAGTACAATCGGTTGTATTGTAGGTGCATCTAGTTGTCTCCTTCACGCTAGGCTCTCTAAATTTTAAATTATCACAGCTTTTTTATTTAAATTAATTTTCGTTGTTTCAGTACACTCTACTCTTTTTTCAGCCATTTAAGCGCCATTTTTCAGTATGTTCTTTAAAAAAACTACGTTTATTCTGATAGGAAAACATCAACAGCCCATACATCCTCCGTTAGTCATCAATCTTTGCTCGAAGTAGAGAATCTGGTTTATTCTTTCTTTCGCTCTGATGCGCGAGTATGCTTCTCTTGCTCTCGCAACAAGATCGTGTTTTACTCTCAGTAATCGCAGCTTCACGCTTTGTTTGTTTATTTTCCGCGAAACGATCTCATGAATTCATTTGATGCACATTTCTTTCTTCTCTCGCGATATCGAAAGACACAACCGGCTGTCTCTTTTACCCTCTCTATTTTCTCGATCGCACTCGATCCTCGCGAAGGAGTTCATTTCTACGAAATCGCAACTGAGGCTCTCTCTCTGACCGCGCTCTCTCGAATCATTTCTCGCTCTCGATTGTCGGAGGCTGGCTGTGGGGTGATCGCTATTCCCCTTCCAGAACGCACGATCGACATACGGTGATCTCGCTCTGGCGGCTTCGCGATCTCGCCCGCTCACTCTCGCTCATTCTCGCATGTGGTCCATGTGCCTGTCGATGGCGGCGCTGGTACCGGCGACGACGGCGGAACGCGATCGGCCCCGCACGGTTTTGTGTATGTTTTGTGTGTGAACTCTTTAAACTTTCAGTTAAACTTCAGCCACCGTGCCGGCCGTGTAGTGTGTGAGAGCCGCGATCGCACGCGGCACAAAACCCGCGGGTTCCCGACGTCCGATCGTTGCGCGGCGTGTTGCATTTGGTTCCGTGCCGTACCTGCGCGTTGTACACGTCTGGTTTTTGCTCCCTTCGTGGGTGTTTGTTGCCTGCGGGTCGCGTTGTGCGCGAGTGAGCCGCCTGAGGAAAAGAGGCTTTTGTCCTCTGCCTGTTCTGCATAGTTTTTCCGGGCAGGCGCAACGGATCAAAGAGGATCTTCCAGAGTGCGTGCCAGTGTTTCGTTTAGCAGCGCGATCACGTCGCTGCATCCTACGATACCAGTGGCGGCGACCCGTCGCCTCCGTATGCGTTCTTTGTTGTAGCAAGGGAAAAAGGTAAACACGAAACGAAGGCAAATATGTTTGCTTTGGGTTCTAAGTCGGTAAAATTTTAAGCATTCCAGCAGTGTGTAGCGTTCTGCCGAAAGGCAATAAAAAGCAAAAGCCCCTTTGCAAGGGGGAAAAAAAGGAATGAATTTAAAAAGGACTCGCCTCCTCCAGTGCTGAAGTGCAGTTCGCTGGTTTTGATTGTTTTAAACAAAAGTTCGAAGAAAATAAAGTGCCCAGGAGGGATGGAAGACGGATGGTGTCGGAGCAGTCGGTGGCCCATTCCTTCCTTTAAACCCTATCGAAATTCAACTGCGCCCATCTCGACCCGGCGCACCAAACGGTGACAGCCTATCCAGTGCTAATTCCATCCCGAGTGTGTGCGTGTGAGTGATGTTTGCTTCATCAATTTCCACCGGAAATGGCAAGCGTATAAAAGAGGAAAAAAAAAGGCCAGGAAAATACAAAGCCAATCGGTCACGAAAACCCAAGGGACCGGGCCGGATTCCAAATCACACACCAACTCGCTCGCACCAACACCAGCAGCGTAAAAGCGCAGCGCAGCACCCCCCGGCGGTGCATTTCCGCTCCCATTGTTGGCTGCCGCACCCTCGCTGTGCACCCCCGTCCCTCGTTCCGCTGTTCGGCGATCGAATTTCCATCTCCCGATAGATCACCTTCGCATGCATCGCCATCTTCTCTCGGTTCGTTGTGATTGTCAGGTTTTGTGTGCGTTCGTCTGTGCTGTGTGCATTTAATTGGGTCGTTTATTGATTGAAAGTGTTTCCGGAGTCCGCTCGAGAGCGACTCAAACAACGGGCAGCAGCAGCGGTGACGGGTCGTGGATGCTGAAATGCAACACGGAAAAGGTGCATCGAGCGGAAGTGATAGCGTTAGCAGCTGCAACAACGTGCTTGTGCATCGGTTTGTGAGCGAGATAGGGTGTGTGTGTGAGGGGAGAAGTTTTTTTAAACAGTGAAAAGTGTACATGTATGCTTGAAAAAAATGTTTTACACATTTATGAATAAGTGCACAATGTGAGATGCTGCGAGACTTCAACCCGAATGTGTGAAGAAAATGTACTGATGTTGTCGAAATTCGAACATATGGTACAGTTGGGCTCTGGTAAAAATTACGTCTAAAAAGCAAAGAAATACCTACAAAAACGAAGCCGTGTAGTGAGAAGTTCACAATCCGCAAGAATTTATTTATTCTCTCCAACGTCAGGAAGTGTGAAGTCAATGTCTGTAATCAATCCTCAGCGAATCCCATCCATCTTTTTGCTCGACTGACAGTGAAGTATTCTTTGTTCGAAGGCATTTGCTTGACTCCAATCGGAAAATCATGGATAATCTTCTGATACCTTTTTGAGAAAAACGAACCAAACACACACAAATTGATCAAACACCCTACACCATCCTCCATTGTTTGATTGCTCGGAGAAATTCTCCGCATCCAAAAAGAAGCAGCATCTCAGCTCGCTACAACAATCCCTTTTTCGCCCGTAAGTAATGTCTTACCATTTGCTCCTTCATCAAGACGCACTTATCATCGTCCCGGCGATTCTCTCGGCTGCTCGACGGGCCCGCTCCTCCTTGGGGGGATGCATTTCCCGGGCGGCAGGAAAACTCATTTCCCTCCATAGTGGCGGGGGACCATGCGAGAGCGACCGAACGAACGATCGGAGGGTGGGCTAAAAATAACCTCTTTCAATTAATCTTCCAACGCTAAGACCCCCGGCTCACAGCTTTTCTCAGCGTCGCAGTTTTTTCTTCCCTCCCCCTCGGGATTCGTCCTGGAGAAAATGAGAAAAATAAAACCCTCCCCTGGTGCGTTACTAGCCCGGTTTGCTTGCGTTTGCCGGCGAACAAAGACAAGATTCCTTTGCACCGGACGGTTCTTTGTCTTTTCGTCGCGTAGAATATAATATTCCGGTGGCGAAATATGTTAAACGATCAACCGGGAGGGAGGAAGGTGAGAGGGAGGGTGATGATAGGGGCTGGTGTATCAGAATATTTTGGTTATGCACTGTTTGGACGAGGTCAGAAGCAGAAGCGGCGACGTCTTGTAAGGTCGGCAAGAACGAGGGGAGACGAGCGCAACGGGATCGTCATTTGCACAGGATTGCATTCTTTTGCAACACGCGACACGAGCGAGCAAAACGACGACGATGGCGATGGCGAATGATTTATATCGCTTCGGTGGCCTAATTCGGGCCGTTTGTGTGCCGTGGGAGGAGTGTTTCGCTTGGTCGCCGAATGTAATTTCGCTGCACAAGAGAAGTTTGATGTTATTTTAATCAGATTCTGTATGATTTATGCAAAGTAATGTAAGTACTAGCGAAAACTTTAAAGTATTTTATATTTGTGACAGAGCTTGCGTTAATCGCTAACAGGCATAGCAACACACATGTTCGCCACACATAAGCGGACTTCACACATAGGAAAATAAATAAAGCCGAACCTGAAAGATCTCTCCTCGAGAATGATGAGTAACCCCAGGTGCAATTTATCTTCCTTACTCCGAGCAACGATTCCGATTGGACGGCATTGGACAACCTCAAACGGGATATGGCGCACTGCTGCAAACCCTCGAACCGGACGCCTCGTTGTTTATTGAAATCGTAATTAGATTAGAAGCGAGGCTAGGCGTGAGTTCGCGATGGTGTTTCTTGGAAAGCCGAGAGATGAAAGTAAACGGGGGGTTTTTGTCTTACATTTGATGGCCTGCATCTTCCTACGCGAAAAAAGGGGGATCTAAGGTGCACATATGCACCCCTCGGAACACCCATACACCGTGCGCGTCATGAGTCATTCGCCCGTGTCACGAATGCGAATCCCGATGAACGTCGTTTATTTCACTCATTGTGGAGCGAACCGGCAACGCCATTACCGCACGTTAAAACGTCCACCAGAGAGGGAAGCAACGGGCTGGAAAAGGGTTTCCTCACCCCCATTTGACCACCCACACACTGTTCCACCCTCCGCTTTAGTTGGTAGACATTGAAGTCCCCGCGGCGGCGTAGTCGAGTTTTTCCCATTTGCCAGCGACCGATGTTTATCTGTTTGTTCGATGCACGTCCATCGACCGACCGAGAACCCACCCCCTTGGAGGGTGGAGGATGTGCATCCGGATGGGGGGGTGGCTTTGCAGTTTTTGTGTTTTGTCGTTGACCAGAAGGCGACGCGCGGATAGCAACCGATTGTCCGGAGCTGATAGCGGAGCGCACAGAAGAATGAGGTTAGAATGATGTCGGTTTGATAAGTTATCAGAACAAGTTACAAGGAGATGAAGAAAACTTCTCTAGAAAAATTATATCAATTAACAGTAGACGTAATTACAATCGAGGAAATAAAAACAATAACATGCAATTATTGATTTTTGACACACATAATAACAACGTCCAAGGTTAAGTGTGGCGATTAATGGCTCAAGCGTGTCCGGTATCCTTGATGTTAATCGAGTGAAATCCATCAACACAACCAAAACATAAAAAAATAACTCATTTGCTCCTCTCGATTAGTCCCCTCGAATCGATTTGATTTCGTTCTAATCTTGCCCGTCACTGTTGGACATTTCAAAACATTTGCGTAAGTGGTGGAACAGACTGTGAAACAAGCGAGTTAGGTAAACAAACGCCAAACCCTAAGCTTTTCCGACACGGAAGCTTTTTCTATCGTGTGTATATGTGTGTTGTGTTTTTTGCAAACTACAAACCGATAAAATCTTACCACCCGAGTGCTCGCGAGTGTACACACGCGTGTTGCAAGACAACTAAATGCCATGTAAAATGGCGCTGGATTTTGTAACGCCACTTCTGCTCTGGAAGAACGCAGTTTGATTTAGATTGGCGCATCGCGAGTCGGGAGGGGGGAGGAAAACTAACGTCGGCAACAAACTCGGTCGATTCACGCTAGTGGTTGGAAGATTCGGTTTGATAACAATTTATATGGGTAATTAATTCGCGGCGGTTCTGTCCTTGTTTTGCGCATACCACCAACCGTTGGTTTGCGACGTATCTGTTTCTTCCAAACACTTGGGAGCATCTTGTTCGTGGTAGAATGTGTGATATCATGGCAAAGATTAAAGTGGACTTGCTTTTAAATACTGTTGATTTGTTTTTCTCTTGAGTAAACAAAATATGAACGCATGATTGCGAATAAAAACTTTAAGTAATCCTACCTTAACCATTTCAGGACCATAAGCTATTCAAGATTAAAATTGGCAATACAACATAAATTTTGGCTATTTGGTGTGTAAAATAAGAGAATATCACCAGAAAAACCTAGCAGTCTGTGTAGGTTTTTTATAATTTCCTGGGAAATATTTTTTCCCTATGAACCATAAAAGTAAATAAATTACAAGTATAGTTATGATATAGGAATTTCTTTTATTTGTTTCCCTTGGTTAAATGTTTCCCTTGGTCGTGAAAGGTTTGATGTAGCCCTTAATTTCTTGCGTTTCATAGGACTTTATTGTTTTATGTTCGGTTTACCTTTCTTTTGCCAAATACAGGACAATCTACCCTTTCCGCGCGCCCATTTCGAAGCACATTGTGTGCCCCGATTCCATCCTAATCGCGTAATCGTGTGTGTTGGGAAATGTTCCACCATTCCGGACCCAGCCGTGGCCAAGGAGGGCACTTATTTTTATCGATTTTAATTATATGCTATTGCAAAGCGTAACTATTTCAGTCACCACCACGCGCTGGCTCTGGTTGGATTGGAGGGCTTTTAGAAATATATATCAGCCCCGGCCCATCATCGATTCATGCTTGGCTGGGTTAAGCCTTTTTTGTCTACCGCGGTTGCTTCGCCCTAGACTAAGTCCTCTAAAGGCTCGCGGTTCGAAATGGAAGAACAACAATTACACCGTGCCACGCCATTTTAATGGTTGCGCGCAGATGTTGATCTCAATGTTTGTGACGCAATCGGGTTTGATTTAGCGTTTCTTTTTGTGCTCGCTGAGTAACTGTTAATGGGATGTGCGAAAAAACATATGCTTTCCATGTGGGAAAGTTACGACATTTTAAATTTGTGTTAAAATATATAATTGTTCAACAACTGTTAGAGAAGACCATTTGAAACATCCAGATGCGTTTGGGATTCTCATTCGTTCCATTTTCTTTTTCCTCTCCCAAGATCAACCTTCTTTTGACCGTCGGTACCATTCCGTTGCCGATTCAATCAGAATTTAATGAGCATATACATATTTGTGCCGGCAAGGGTTTACTCGATGGCCGGGCACCCCAAAAATCCTCATCACAGCGATATCAGCGGTTCGCGGCGTGTACACACCACATCATTTCAAGGCATATCTCATTACGCTTCCCGGTCAGCTCCGTGTCCCTAAGCTGCGGTGCGGCTATTCAAAGATCATTTCCTGCTCCGAACGATGGGAAGGAGAGGAAGAAGGAGGGAGAAGGCAAAATAAGCTGGAAACCAAATCATACCGATTTATGGAGGAGCCCGAGCCCCCGGAGGGGAGGGTTCTATCATCGCATACGGCTTGAATCTCATTTATCAAAACGAGCGAACCAAATCTCGTTCGTGAAGCGATGGGGGGAAAAGGGAAGGGATGGAAAGGAAGGGGGGTACACAAATTGTAGAAAACCCTTCCCGGACGATGATCACCTGATCATTGACGAACAGGGGAGGATGGAGCGCAAGGATCATTTTTGCCGAAGTCGAAACAGCCAAATCCAGCGGAAAAGTAGCATTACCCTCTAAGCTTTTCCTTTAAGTCACTTCGTTTACCTTCGGTTCTATGGTGCATTATAATTCTTACACTTGTTGCTTGGGCTCTCTTGTCTTGCTCTCTTAGTTCATTCATTTACCAGACGGGCGATATTTTAAGCCCCCCTGCTTTGTTTCCTCCTCCAGAAGATGGCTTCGGAATCGCTTCGTATCAAATCGAGACCATTCGTCGTTCGTTCTTCTCACTTTTGATCGCTTTTTTCATCCGGTGCGCATTATCATTTAACGTTCATTTCCTGCTTTTCGAGCCCACGAATTGGAGGTTTCGAGCGTCGTTTTTCGAGCCTTATGATCTTTCAACGGGAAAAATGAAACTATTCCGTTAATGATTACACATTTGCAAAGTTTAGTTTATTCTATTTCTCTTGGATGAAAAACAAAGAACTTTGGAATAATCGAAAGAAACTCTCTGAACAATACAATCGCAATGAAATAGAAACACCAACTCCAATGTTCGATAATCTACTTATCGTGCTTCATGTTGTAATACTTCCTTAACGATAAAGCTCACCATTCGCCACAATTGGACTCGCACGGATTTGAAGGCTCAGCTAGAGGTAGATGGATGGAAAATCGAATGCCAGCGACAGTGACGAGCCACAAATCACCCACCACAACAAACAGATGGGTTTGATGCTGCGTTGTATGTAGATTAGGCTTCCCTCGTTCGTTCCACTCGGCCCAATCTCGGTGGCCCGTTTTGCTGGAACAGCCACAATCCTTCCTGCGTTTCGTCCGTGTGCGTAGAGGTCTTGGCCCGATTTTTCAAGCCATCCGTCCGTCCGTCCGTCCGTTGTTCAGGTAGATACGGTGCGTAAAGTGGTGTATGCCCACTTGGGACGGAAGGCATTCGGTTCCACTCGAGCTGCACCTGAATCTGGTGAATCGAAGACGACAACGACGGTGGTGGACTTGACGGATTGCCTCCCGAGCCCGGGAGGGTTTCTCGATGGTCGACAAATTTCCGAACACGTACAGAAAATACCCATTCAGAACGAACGATCGGGCTATCGATTTGGGAGTTGGAAGATAAGTAGCTATAGCAGCAATCATTGCCGTAGCTGATTGAAAAGTGGCCGTGGAAGCGTTTCGAGCGGCTCGGCATCACGTTCTCCAATCCATCCAGACAATTCGTCTTTCCGCATCCGGATGGATGCGACGAGCTACACCTCTTATCCGAGCTGGGTTGGGTTGGGTTATACACCTCTTTGTTTGTGCGCTCTTCCCCTCTCACCATATTCGATAAGCTCTGTAAGGTATTCCAACCAAGAGGGCACCTAGAATTACGCATGCTATCTCATCAGTTTCGGGGAACCAGGCCCACCATCCCATAGACACAACCCGGGCGTAGGCTCTGGTATGTCGGATGTAGAATCACCCGATCCCCGGGGCTAGCGACCCTCGACTCCGTTCGTTAACGGAAGATGCCTAATCATGGTGAATAATGCTGCGGCGGAGTCGTACCGATGATAGTGGCAGAGTAACATCCGTTTTTCGTCTGCGAACTGCCTCGACTCCAGATTCCTCCAGAGGCAGCAGGAGGAGGACTTTTCGGCTCGCCTCCCTCCCACGGGGGGTTCGTTGTGCGACAAATTGTTGTCCATCCCTTCCGCGCGTCAGGATTTATTCTGATAGATCTTATCCACCGGGTGGTTGGAAGCTGGGGAGGCTTGGGATGGCTGGGAATTCTAGATTCAACCTGTCTTCCGCACCGTCCCATGCTCCGGAAACAAAACAGGCGGACGCGAGGCGACGAACTCCGCACATAAATAAAGGCTTCCACCCGAGGGACGACATAGTCTCCCGACCCTTAGGTCTGGGATGTTCCGTCGATGGTGAGTCGACAGATTTTTAATACGTCTCTCTTTCTCCTTGTCAACACGGTCATCGATGTGCCAAGGTGTACGGAACAAAGGTAGGGGGCAGCCTCCAAGCCCTACCATGTGTGTTTGTGTGGGTCCGTTTTTTTTCGGGCCTCCGGCCTTCACAGGAAGTGAATTCCGTCGGGCATGATTAATTGATTCATCTCCCTTACCACCTTTCGCTAGCATCGTCCCAATTGGTTGGCGTGAGATTTTTCCTGAGGTCCGGCTCCGGTCGCCATCGCCACCCGAAAAGCAACCATTCATTTTCCGGGAGAAGGAATTTCGTTGATTATTTTCGGATCCGCCGTGGGCCTCCGGGATTGATAGGAGATTGATAGGAGACTGATGCTGCGCATTGTTGTGCATTAGTTTCTATTTCTTTAGAGCTCTCGTCCTCTCTCGTCGGCGTTGTTGCAGCACAGAGGTTGGTTGGGATAATTTGTGAGGTGGTACCGACGATGATGAAGGTATTTTCGGGCTTTTGCAAGGACAATGGGAAAGCTTGACAATTGTGTTATCATTAATTTTGGATGTGTCATGTTTTATTTCACCCATTAGCCTTTTTCCTGGTGCTGGTGAACTATTGGAATTAGTTCGATAAAAATAATCTCGTAGTTTTATCCAAAGCACACAAAGGTTACTAATCGTTACCGATTTGTTACATTAATTTTGTAATATGATGGTTCCCTTAAGATAAAATATTTGTCATTACGGAGGGTGCATTACCTTTAACAATATGAGCATGCGTGGCATGGCATAAGAATTGATATAATTCTTTGCATCGATGCATATTGATGCCGGTTCGGTACACTTCACACGCACTTACACCATCTACCATCTCCTGCGAAACGCTCCGATGGTGTTTCGACGGCACGGAAAATAATAATCACGCGACACGCAGGGGGAGCCAGCGTTTTTTTACAACGCAACCGAAATCCTTTCACCTCGTACGCATATTATGTTCGATCGTGCCCGCACCATCGCGCCCCCCACCAGCTGTGGGAGCATAAATCATAGGCAAATATTCAAATGCCCTTGTTAGCGGCCCGCCGGTTCCCGGGGCCCTTAAAAGCTGGCAATCGATTTGGCCGCCACCGATTTTCCCAGCCCAAGACGGCAGAACTTCGACGGTCCCTGTTCCCTTTCGGGAGGGGGTACGGGGGAATTTGTGAAGGAAAATAAAAGTGAAAACTCGCTCGGGTGCGCAGTCCACTTTTCCATGGGCAGCACGAACTGAAACTGTGCACAAAAGTGACGCCATCGGTCCACAATCCGATGGTCAACATATCGATGATAAGCGGCGAGCGCTCGACTTGACGAACATAAACACGGAACAAAAGTCCTATGCTCACCACTTTTTCCCACGCTGGTCGGACCCAGCTGCTTTGGGGGCGGGGGGAGGCTTTTCCACTCCTTTTCCGCTTCTCTTATTCGCTCCTTCTCGCTATCGCACCGTTCTCATCATTTTCGTCCAGCATGCGGCCGTTTCTTATGCTCACTCCTAAGCATCGGGACTTCCGTTGCGCTGGCCCGGGGCCCGGGCTACGGCGGACGATAGTTTAGTCATTCGTTATGCTGTTGCGGGTGCCCACAGCCGCCCCCAGACGCCTTGGAGTTTCCACGCGAACGGAGTTTTTATCGCCGCAGTTTCTCGCGTTTCAAGCATGTTCTTCCCGTCGTGCTGCGGTAGGAGCTCTGCATGCTTGCTGCTTTGGAGATTTCCGTTCAAAACACCATTTTCCCCCATTCCGCTGCTGCTGCCGGAGAAGCATATTCCGTTGTTGATTCATGCAAAAAGGGTTTTGCGGGGTTTTTATTTCCATTGACTTCTTTATGCCGGCGTTCTTTTATGCTCACGGATGAATAACCGTTCAGAAATGCATCCTATGCAGGCAGTCGGGCGAACGGTGGGTCCTCTGCTGTTTTCGTAATTTTCTTTCCCTAGATTGCACGGAATGAATGAATTGGCTAAATGAATGAATGAAAGAACTTAATACCACTTTCGCTCTCCTTGGAAGTCTGTGTGAGATTGCTTCACTTAACAGGATTCATTCATTGGAAATTCAATTCAATGGTGCTACATTCAAATGTATTTCTGCTACACTTAATTCATCCTCTTCCTCGTTAAAAACCGGTAGAAATTGTTTTCATTTCAAGGTTTTGTTGCGAATTTTAACTTCTCCTACCTTTGATGCCTACCCTACCCGGATTGCCCAATGTTTTCGTCTACTGATGCTCTTTCAAAGGTTTTTCCAAAATATTCACCAACAACCGAGATGAGGATTAGAGACACTGTTTACTTATCTCAACTCCCAGCCTCAGGGGACAACATCACGACAATCTCGATTGCAACTGCAGCTGCATTCGCTGTTCGAGGAAGATCGACCACCCGCGGTTTGCGATGTCATGATCTGTCAAAACAGTCAGACCCTCGCAACGGTTCGCTTTCGTCCTGTTTGTCTATTTTCCGATGCCGAATTAATCATCCACACCGGCGGTGACATTTTGCACAACGTTCCTGTGTAATGCCAACGCGGCGGGTGGCTTTCGGTGGCCTTTAACCCCCGCGGGCTGCAGAATTTGTTGCCACGGAAGAGGCGATGGGGTTCACAGTTGAGTTTGGAATCGGCAAACCTAAACATACCCGGTAGTGGTGAACATTCTTGTTTCCTTTCCTTGGCAGCATGCAACTCGAACGCCCTCGGAATGCTATCCGGGCATCGGGCAATTACATTTTTTTGAAAGTTTAAAATTCAAATTCCAACCAATCGATCGAATGGCGATGGATATGATATTTCGTACCAGCTTTAGGGACGGGGGGAGTTGGTGGTGAGACGGGTGAGCAGCAGCACATACACAAAAACTAAACCCGTTCCAACCGAGCGTCGTCCCACATTCGAAATGTCGATCGGGTTCTCGGGGGGGTTCGGTGCTGAATTAATCATTATTTTTATGTAAGTTTCATGCTCGATCGTGGTACATGCACACGTACACGCACACACACAAGCTCACACCCCCAACCCGCACATGATCGATCGATAGAGCTCGCAGTAGTCGCCGTAATCACGTGATCTTTATGCCAAAATTCAGCCCGTTTCGATAGGGCTGGTGCTCTCTAGCAGTCAAACTATTACCTCCCGTTTATTTTTTTTGAAATTAAGAAAGCCAAAGTGAACAAACGAGAAGAAAAAATAGGTACAGAACGGCGAATCACCGCCGGCTGCACATCAATCACCGTGTTCGTGTTAATTAACAGTTCGCCTCCCCCCCCCCCCCCCCCCCCCCCACCTTCACGACCACCACCGGGTGGAGAGCGGGTGTTCCGGATCGCCCGCCAGAGGGGGTTCCCAGCCCGGGCCACTATCGAAAAACGCTCCACGCGAGTCCGAACCCGGCCTTAATTAGCTGATTATCGTCAGTTTTTGATCGCCATTTTCCTTCCCATTACCACGGGTTTTACAACCCACGACGATGACGACGTCGAACTACCTCGGAGTCGGTTCGAAAATTCAATCGATTATGCTCACATCGACAGTCGAGTTTGGGTTGGGTATGGAAAACCCTTCGCCAGTTTGCTTGACCAATGGCGCTCTTACGCTACAACTCACTCGTGGGTTTCATTACGTTTTCCTCCGTGCAGTTGGTTGGGGGAAAAAAAATGCAACTTTTCCTTTCCAACAAACGCGACGAATCGATAAACTTTGATGACTTGTGAGCGGCGTGTGCTTTACGTGTTTATGATTTCCTCGTTTCGCTGCGAGCTCGAATTCGAACTATTTCATCCACACGTGGAAAGAAAAAACTAAATCTGATGAAAAATACAATTGCGTCAGAAACTGGTCGGGGGTAAACATTATGCCACATTCGAAAACAAAATCTAATAACTCAGGCTCAAAGTCTTGGAGTTCGGTACAAAAGGCAATGAATAAAAATAACCAAACCATCCCCTGGAGGCAAACATTAACAATGGGACAAGGCTGACGGTAAAAAAAATGGATTGGAAGTAAAATAAAAAAAAGGCAAAAGTCCCTACATAAACACATGTTATAATGTTAACCAATACATCGCTAAAGAAGGGTGTCTAATAAAAATCCAGCAACCGAGTTGTGCAAAAGCAACGCAGCAGAGAATTAAAAATAAACTCCAAACGAAGGTGCCGAAGTGATCATTTCCCGATCGCCGTGCAAAAACAAACAGGAAAAACATATCCAACACACTGATAAGTGAGGTAAAGAGAAAAGAAATCATAAAACCATCGACCCCTAAGCCCCCGCCGGTTTCGGTTTCGATCCAATCTTTCGAGCCGGCCGAACCTCATAGACGCGTCTCATCAACGCTTATGGACTAGCCCTAATAATAAAAGTGTAATGTACACGGATCGGCTTTTCTTTGCTGATTTGCTGGTAGTCATCTCCTTCGCTTCCTCTCGAACGCCGCTTTTCTGCGCTCCGGCGTCCGGCGAGTGCTAAAGAGGCTTGTTTACGAAACGAACATATTTATTGGTAAATATTATTTGCATTAATTAAACATTTAATTGCATTCGGTCTGGGCGAGCGAGAGTGGGCGAACTCCGTGTGCCGGATCGGAATCGTGTGTTGCCGTTTTTCTACCGCTTTACGATCAATTACGGAAGGAAAGCGCAGGGCGGGGGTTTTCTCTTTCCTTCCTGAAGAACCGATTTTCAAAGCTTAAAAAAATACATCTATATAGCATAACATCCTTCGCCGTCGGTGCGGCTCATTAAGCCGAACGGGAAAAACGGAACTAGCGATCCCCGCCGGGGCTGGCTGGCTGGCTGGTGGGAGTTCGCTTCTCTATTTATTTGATTATTTTTCATCCATTCAACAGCCTCGTTCGCCGATCGGGTCTCAAGTCCGGAACGACACTACACTTTAATGTGGTCTGCACTCTCGACATCCTTCTCGGATCGCGTCGGAAGGGAGGGATTCGGGGGTTGCTATTTTTCTCCGCTGCATCGGGAGAAGATATTTCCGCCCGGGAGTTTTTGATTGAGAGATTGTCAAAACATGTACGTTCCACCATCATCACCACCACCGGGTTTGATTCCGCAACCACAAGCGCATGGTGTTTCACGAGACCCGGTTTGGTCGGTGCATTCATTTTCGACCCAAGGTTAGAGCATGGGGGGACGGTCGGCATGGGATTATGGTGCGTGATTCATTTATGCACAACCCCCAGAGGGAGGGAAAATAAAATCGGTTTTGTTTCTCCCCCACCCCCGAACTGTCTTTGATGTTTTCGGATGACAGAGGAAAGGATGCACAAGCAATGGAGTTTCGGGAAAAGATCAAACGAGATCGTCCCTTTCGGGAAGCGCCACTCGCCGGCCGACGTTGACGTTTGACTAAATGGGTAGACGGCTTTTTGCAGTGCGGAAAGTTCAAAGGACAAGCTGCGTTTCGTTGAAATGAATGAATGGACGCGCAAGATCACGCGCCGCGTACGGAAATGGCGTACAACTCCGTAAGATCGTTGTAATGAATGGATTTTATAATGAGGCAGTAGATAATTATAATTACCGTTGAATCGTGGCAGTGTTTATCCGCTGACAAGCACCGTTTAGGAGGAGCGATCTTAACGAAAAATAATTAAGATCACCGTCGTTGTCGATGTCAATCCATGTGTAGTTAATAAGCAATACCCTTTCGTAACTGTTTTTTAGGCAACCGAGTACATGGTACTAAGCTTTCTTTTCTTTACCCTTTCTCCCTCCCAGGATATACTCACAGAATCTTCCGAGAAGTTGGAAAACTTGATTGCATCGTCGCCGGCGACGCTCGCGCTGAAGGCGTCGGCCGAGCAGGACGCGATCGCAGCCCTGCAGGCCCTGCGCAACAATAACAATCATACAAAATCAGTTACCTCAGTACTTAGTAAAACGCACCTGCAAAACCTGGAAGCGAACGCCGTATCTGTGATCCCTATCGAGAGTATGAAACTTACTTCCACCGGCGTGCACACCAGCCACCAGCAGCCGACAGCAGCGACCACCACGACAACGACGACGATCATCCATCATCAACAGCAACAGCAGCAGCCACCGCCCACGGTTCCGATTGGGTTCCAGCAGCAGCAGCAGCAGCAGCAGCAGAGTAGCACCCAACCGAGGCAGCCACTGATTCAGGTGCGCAACCTAACGCAGCTGCAGAAGGAGCATCTCGAGACGGCCGCGGTGTTGATGGACATCAGCAAGAAGGCCATCATCTCACCGCCAAGCTCGAACCCACAGTCGCCCAGTCTGCTCGCCGAGCAGAAGCAGCAGCAGCAGCAGCAACAATCGCAACAGTATCAAATAATTAACAATAACAATCAGAATAAGCAGCAGCAACCGCAAAGTATTAAATCTTCTGTGATAAAGGTGGGTTTTGTTGTAGAATTAGTGAGTGAGTAGAATCTTACTGTTGAATTGAGTGATTTGAATCGTCTCCTTAACATAAAAAAAATTTGGTCGTTGTCACAGCCATTCAAAACCTTAATAAAGGATTCGAATCCCAAGAGTGAGTAAAAGAGTTAGTAGTCGCCACAGAGATTTGATCGAGTACAAGGAATCGAAACCCAATCTGGTTGGAAATTCACTCCTGTTTACAGATTCAAATATCTATGACGGCTCGTAACTCTTTTATTTGCTCTTGAAATCTATACTTGGGATTCGAATCACTTCTCGGGATTCATCCCTGTGGCGACTAGCAACTCGTTTGGAATTTGAATCCCTGTTAAGGATTATAATGCCTGAAGCGACTTATAACTGAGATCGTTCTGTCTGAATTTCTTCAAAGAGTTGCTATTCTCATTACTAATTTGTTGTACTAAATTTGTACTAAACGCAGTGTAAACTAATGGCATTTCCCTCTCTCTCTCTCTCTTCCCTTTCGCCAGCCTCACGAATACCTTCTGAACAATCTCAAACGTACGCCGAGCAGCGAAGAGATGGATCTGACGATGAAGCGCGTCAAGGTGGAGCCGCACGTGGTCCTCTCGCCCACGGTGGCCGCCTCCACGCTGGTGAAGAAGAACCTCATCAAGCGGGAAACGATCGAGCACCTGGCGGCGGCGGTAGCCGACGACCAAGCGAGCCAACACAGTGACAGCGTGGACAGCAGCGATTCCGGCCGGCTCCAGATGGACATATCCTCGCAGGACGCACACTCGGAGTGTACCGCCGACGAGCTGAAGCTTCGGAATAGCATCCACCACCATCATCATCACCTCAACAATAACAACAACAACCACCACCACCACAACCACCCCCATCACCACCATCACCAGCAGCAGCAACACCCGGGAAGTGGATCGTTGGATCATCTCGGGCGCGAAACTCCGGACAGTATGAACTCCATCGAGGAGCAGCAGCAGCAGGTGGCGGCCGCCGCAGCAGTTGCGGCTGCCGTTCGTCAGATGCCCTTCGGTGGGCTGGGCGATGGTGCGGATCCGGCGGTGGTGCAGCTGTGGCAGGCGTTGACACAAAATACAAGTAAGATTTTCGATCAACTAGTAACAAACGAACCCCTCGTCACTTATCAATTTTCCCTCTTTTGTTTTAGATCTCATTGTGAATGGTGAAGGAAACGAGGCGACGGCGTTGCTGAGGAAGATGATCAACGCCCGGAGTCTCGGCATCCAGTTTCCCCCGTCCTTACCGGTTAGTACAGGATTAGCGTTACTCAAGGTAGATATATATCTTTGGTGGTCAAGTTTGCCTCACACTCCGGCACCAGCAATAAGGATGGGTGCACGCAACTAACGGAGCTAACAATGCACGCACGAACAGGCCATAGCAGGGAAAAATAGGGAACTTTAAAAAAAATGTGTTGATCGAAAGCTTAAAAAAAGCTTTGAAACGCCAGACCTTTTTCCTTTGGAAAGTCCTTTTTTATTAATGCTCTTCCAAATGTTTTTGTTTATAGCAAAATGACATCAGTCGCCACAATCAAACCGGTCAGAGTGGCCGACGGAAACAGTCGTGTCCGAGCCGGACGCCAGTGGAAGGCAACTCGCCGAATGCTGCGCTGGACAACAATGGTATCGGACCAGCTGGCGGCGGTGGCGGTGGCATCAGTGCGCTGAAGCATACCACAGGCAAGGGCGTTTCTTCCGGCGGCAACGTGTTGTTCACCACAACGAAGGCAACGGCGGCCCAGCAGAGTGATGCGGCCCAGTCGGAAGCGAACAGTACCGCGTCGGGCAACAGCAGTCCACGGCTATTACTCCCAAAATCCGCTCCCGCGCAGCAGCAGCAGCAGCAGCAGAACGCCCAGCAGAAGGACATGTCCTGCACGAACTGTGGTACCACGACGACCACCATCTGGCGGCGGAACATGCGCGGCGAAATGGTGTGCAACGCGTGCGGTTTATACTTCAAGCTGCACGGTGTTAACCGGCCGCACACGATGCGTCGTGATACGATCCACACGCGAAGACGACGCCCGAAGGGGGATAAGAGTACGCGCAGGAGTAAGTGACCGGAGGAAGGGAGAGTATGGACGAACCACTAACGCTGTGTGCCTTGTCTTTACAGAAACCGTCAAGCAGGACAGTGCCGATATTGTGGACAATGGTGTCGAAACGGCCGTCGATCTGCAGGCGTTGCAGACGCAACTATTAGCCCTTCGTGACGCATCCCGCGGTACACCAACCAACTTTACCGTACCTGTAAGTAATTCCCTTAACGTTTGCAACGAACAAACCATCTAATCACCTTCCATATCTTCTAGGCCTTCCACAACTACCTACGTGCGGCGCAAAATTTCGACCCGAACGGCAGCGGGGAGCTGCTGGTGGGTGGTGACGCAGGCGACGACAGTGGGCCCGAGAACGATCTCGATTCGTGCAACCTACCGCTGAACCTGGTAGCGACGCAGCTCGGCAGCGATTCGTCGCAGCACTGACGGAAGCCTTCGACGGTGGCGCAGCGTCCGTCGGAAACGTGCGTCCAAACAAATTCTAAATCCTTGCATCGGCGGCTGAACGGGTCCACCACCAAGAAGGGGGTACGAGGCGGCGGGGCGCCCAAAAAGTGAGACGGGAAGAAACGCAAATTTGGCGTGTTTCTTTTACGCCGACTACTGCATCCACTATCCTAGTACCAGCCACTTATATTACATCATCTACACTACTTGCAAACCCCGTTAATACTACTTACATGCAAGGAACTTAATTACTAGAATCTATCGTAACACAGAACAAAATTATCCGTTAATACTCGAGCACACTTGTGCAGCAGAAAAGTAGGATCGGTGCTGGAGGGTCCGGATCCAGGGCCAATGAATCTCGTGAATGGTGTGATGTGAATCGGAGATTGATCTTTTTTTTTTTTAATTTATGACAAGCGAAAAGCAATCCCGGACAAACGGGAGCGAACAAATTCGACGCAAGCAACTGTAATACTCCATTTAGAGACGTCCTTATGATTAGAAAAGGCGAACCGCACGGTAAACGATATTGGACGGATTGATGATTCAACAGAGATCACTAGTTATTACACTAGAGGACAGTATTTATTACCTTTTAATGAAACAAATCCTAGCAGAGGACAATATTATTGATACAACTTAACGGATCGAGCTGGAGAAGGAATCACTTCTACTTACACACACACGCGCAATTACACGCGATAACAAAGAGACTAACTCACAAGCAGCAGCAGCAGCAGCAGTAAAACAAAAAGCCGCATGCATTCGCTCACGTGCCGCTTTGCTAAAAGGAAACACGTTGTGCAGGTCGTTCCTTCCGGCCGGAAACGAAGCGACCATGGAAGCGCCCTTCCGCCCATGGTGGGATGCAAACAAATCGAATCATATAAGCAATAATAATTGATCCGCTCGTCGGCGGCGGAGGTTCGTCTCCGCCCCCGAACGAGCACATGTATAGATGCGTAAGATTGTAGGATGCGTAAGTTCTTTTACATAATTTGTAACGATTGCGTACTGCTGCAAAGCACACCCGGTATCCTATTTGCATGATAAATAATTACATTTAGATATTAGTTTCATTTTATCATCCTTTTTAAAGCCCTCACTTTAGGCATTAGCGTGTAAGCAAACGCAGTGGGGAAAGTTTGTCGAGAAGTTTAGTATCGGAAAGTGTCTCCGTCAAGGAAGATGGAAAAGAAAGAATGTTAAACCGAAAGTGGGAGAATCGGAGTGTGCGTGATTGAAAATATTTTAACATATTGTTTTAATTTCACTTATTTCCCTTTATTTGTTTCGTGAGAGAATACCCGTAGAACTCGTCTTTTTTTTCAAATTTTCTCGTAATGCAATCCAACACGCGGTACCATTTTACCCTTACTTCAAATGGGAAAGGAACAAACGAATAAAAGCAAACCAATTGTGATACGATACTTGTTGTGCGACGTGGAAAGATAGAGCAGAAAGAAAGAGAGAGTGAAAGAAGGCAAATGTAAACTTACATCCCTGGCGCAACGGAGCGACCGGGTTGAGAAGGTATCTAAAAATCAAAATTTAGTAAGAGCGCATTACAGAAGCTCAGCAGTAAATTACGCGCAATGGCATTACACACACACACAGACAGGAGGGTAGAAATATAGCTTTTCCAAAGCTACAAAAAAAAAACACAGTTATCGATAGTCATAAAATGATTCTCTCCAAAAAAAAACGTATAAAATCAATCATACAAGCAATCAAGATTTTGATATTACACTGAAACGATATTACACGACACAAGGAATCTCAAATCGAACCCACAATTCTTGTTTATTTGCTTGGTTATGAAGTTTTAATAATGTTTCTTCTGTGCTTTTAAGATTCTACGATTCAAATGAGTAGGGCACAACAATGGACTTAATTAGATTTCTAGTTTTCTCTTCTTCGTCAAGCGTTTAGATTACACAAATGGTGGCGAAATGCTTACGTACCATTCTCTTTCATTAGGAATTTAATTTCACCAACGCTTACCGTACTTGAAGGGGCCCAGAAGGAAGCGCATCCAGAAGATAAAGGAAGATCAGTATTTTTTGCAAAAAAGGATCAAAGCAAATATAAATTTTCAACACCAACACCAACACGGCCACTTTACGGCAACGATCCGTCCGCATGCTCGAAATCTCACGTGTATTTTTTAATTATAAACTTTTTGCTGGCACGTTATCACTTAACTAGATAGATTGTTGAAAAGTTGTTCACCAGGTTTTTACATCTACCATTACTCGCCGTGCATTCATTCTAGAGCCGTGTCAATGAGGATTCTAGCTGTCGCGGAAAAGTCTAGTCAAACCATTTCACGATGCGAGCGACCGACGAGGAAGAGAATGCATGATGCAGTTCAGTTGCGTTACGTTGCTTGTGCCTTCCGTTTCCGGGCATCCTTCGAGGACGTATCAATTGAGATTTTTCCAACTTTGCCACAAACATCCAAACCCGCACGGTTGCGTACTTATATATGGCTTCGAGCGAAGAAAATTTTGTACAATCCCTGGCGTTAAGAAGCGAGTGAACTTACAAACAAACAGTTAAGCCATTTTTAGTTTTTTTTTTTGTTTTACCCATAGTTACCAATACTTAAGATCCATTTCATTTCGCTTCAGCTTTACATTTAGTCAGACACATAATTTTACATAAGTTGGAATGGGATCGGCTGTACGCACAACAAACACACCCAAGGCAGCTAATTTTAAAGACTTTTTTTTTTGTTTCACTCAACCATCATCTCCCCCCGCAAGTGAGCAAACAATCCCCGTAATAAATCGTTAGCTTTAACACAGTTATGCATTGAGTTCAAGGAACGTGACGTGACGTAGATTCCTGCGTACAATGGCACAGATATAGGCAGCATTAGAATAAATTCAATCAGACAAACAGCCAGCAACATACCACTTAAGTACACGCACCGATACAATGCTCTCAAACGATCGTAGAACAAACCATAGGACAAAACCGAAGGGCCAGTTACTAGAACCCGATCCAAAAACAAACCCCAACTACAAGCATGTTGATATGTGGTCATTGATGAGCGAACTAAGCTGGGGCGAGGTTGGATTACGGATTAATGTAAACACGCAACAGAGACACGCCAAATGAACGATCGAATGGGAAGAAAATGCCGTAAAGAATGCGTATAACCAGTTGTTTACCAGTTTTTTTTTTTTTTATTAATGCGATATTGTATTTCCTGAACTTGCTGATAGGATGTAGCGTTTAAGTTGAGATCAGCGATCATCTCGTATTTGCATAAGAGTGTCATTAGTGTTACGAAGTAGTTTAGATGTCGTTGGAACCGAAGTCTTGCTTCGTACTTTCGGTTGTTGTGTCGTATTCTTTTCCTGGGAAAGCAAGAGTGTAGTTTTTAGGTGTTTTATTGAACATTCAATTTTATTCTTGCAGTTGATTGTAATTTTTTATTTTGCTCCCGTTGACCGGAAAATGCATCGGTTTTATTACAGTCCTTTGTATGCAAATCGGATGTAACAGAAATTTGAAAATTTGGTTCACTAATACTAAACAAACGGTGATCATAAAGCAGGACAAAAGGGCCCCTTCGATTTCGGATGTCGTGATAGCTATTGTAATTAGTTTTCCCGACTCTCTCTCACTCTCTCAACCGCTTGCTACAGACTGTTTACTGGCCACCGGAATGTTTGCACCACCCGGCCACAATGGGCCACAGTGCCGGGTCAGCAGTTTTATGCCACATTCGCCAGAGATCTCCACGTTCTTCGCGTACGGTTTCACGATTCATTCATTCGTTTCCCCTTCTTCGTCCATCCCATATTATTTTAGTTTAATATTTTTATTTTGCGATCGAAACGTATTTCATAGTTTTTTTTTTCTCATGGCGCAATTTGAATACTTCATTTAAAAAATCTTTTTCACCTTTAAATTATTACGTACATCGTTACGTGCGGAGCTTTTGCTCCGAGCGTTGGATAGTTCGACACAAAGGGTCACCCTGCAAGACCCTTAAATAGTCGCGCAAAAATGCAAACAATTAAGATAATTTGTAACAAGACAGTATTGCTTTGAGCTTGAGCTTAAAAAAAAGTCCCACACTCACCACCACCACCACCATCATCATACTTAAAACACATTAATGCTTATTTAACAAAACAAAATGACAAGGAAAACTCAAACAGGGAGCTTCGAGTAAGATGATTTATTTAGAAGAGTGTAGCATAGATTGGACGAATTGGAGTAGATAAATCCAACAAAACTCACTTATATGCCAGTGTGCAGAACAAGTTCTTCAAACTCTAGGTTTCATGCGTTTCAGTTCGAGTTTGTGTTGAAAGTTTTACAAGGAATTGAAAGTATGTTATTTATAATTTCATCGCTCTTTCGAAGTAATCGGCAATGGAAAACAATCCCAAAAGAGTCGGTTATTTTTCAAAGCAGTAGAAACGGTGCAGCGTAAAATTTTGATTGTACGATTTTAAGGCATGACTAAGCCACTCTAACCTTTTTTATTGTATATACGATATTTTTATGTCTCTTTGATCGTCATCACTCCGTGCTCGATTAGGCCTCAAAGAAATGGACCGGAGGAAACAGTAACTTTTATTTAATCTTAAGCGTAATTGTAAGCGGTAATAGCTTCCCCTTTGCATCGTCATTTTTCATCATTCACGTTCTGAGGTGATCGCGTGCGCGCGCGATCATGTACATGTATTTATTCGTAGATATTTTAAAACCACATACCATTTCCACCCGACACCATTACACCGCCCCCCCATCGATCGCGGCCCCGGGGAAAAGAGTTTTCCATGGAGCGGAGCGCGCTCGTTTTAATGTAAGTTTAGGAACATACCGGGAATGTACCAGTTCTCCCATAACGGTGGCATTATTTTACTTTTTCCTCCCTAAGTGAAGCCCGTGAAAAGGTGGCGAGATTACATCGCTTCCACACAGCATACCATTTTCTGGTGTTTGTCGGCCACAGTTTTTGGTTTCAATCTATTTCCCTGGAACACGTGGTGTGGCGTACTCTGTAAAAAAGGAGGAAAGGAACGAAGAAAATGTGTAACGAGCCCAATGGAACAGAATTTATGTTTTTAAACCACTAGCACCATAAGTAGTAAAGTATTCCCCAAATACTAGAATCGGTTTTAAGGCTTTACTAAACCAGCAACATAGGCAGCATGATTTTTGTTTATAGCATCAGCAGTTTGATTTACGCGCCGTCTACGCAATCGGCAAGACAGATTTCGTTTAGTTTTGTTTGTAAGCGCAAGCGCTCTGTATTAAACTAACCCTAGCGAAGGCGTGTCGACGTTTTGCTGCTAAATCATGGTGGCAAGATAAAAGCCCACCATCGTTGGCGCATTGAGAGCAATAGGAAGCAAGGAAACAACAAAAAAGGCATAGCTAAAGTGGTGATGACTTTTTTAAACACCCATTATTGATGCCTAGGTTAAATACGTTGTAACAAAACTCAAAAAATCGCTCTCCGACACGAAACATACTCAAAGCAATTATATCTTTAACGTGCGCGTGCTGTTCAGTTTTGTACGTATATTGTTTCGAACAGTTTTGCATTAGGAAATGACAAAGAAGTGGGGAAAATGAACAGTACATAACAGTCGTCCTCCGTCAGCGGGAAAACGAGCGGTAAAGAGCCAGCTTCAGGCGGGCCTGATCCAGTAAGGATGCGGCGCAAACAAACTTTTTAGCGTACGATGTACTATTATTAGTGAAACAACACACGGCAAGCGGAAGGATTTAAAAAGGCGAGATATTGGCTGGTTGGGAATACCCCGAATGAATCCATTCGCAGCATATGCGAGCAAAGAATTGACACGTTACTACGAGGAAGTTACGATTTAAAATGTAAGAACATTAATTCTTAATGCTACCATCCCGCGAACCATCCCCATCCAGAAGCGATTCGTTTCGCCCATCCTTTCGATAATTCTTCACTACTTTACTATTACTTTCTGAACTTACTCGTTAGTGTAACTATTATGGATTATTTTATTAATATTATTTTTTATCGTTTTTAGTAAGAAAAGTATTTTTTGCAAAAAATATAAACAAGTTTTTAATTGAAGCATATTGTTTTATTTTGTTTTGTCTTTATATCTGTGCGTGTTTTTTTTTCTGTTTTAACTTAAGTTAAAAGAAGCTTTTCCTTGGTTGTTTTTTTTTGTGAAAAGTTGTTTCAATAACTGTTGTTAAAGTGCTTTTATGATTTTTCTTCGTGTTTATGAAAATTGAAAACATTGGAAACATTTTGTTTTTAGCCTGCAGTTGAAGCTACAGGAGAATAAGAGAAAAAAGAAAAGAAATTAAACATGTGATCCAAGCGGCTTTTGCGATTGACTGATTGATGAAGAGGCCGGGCGACCGACCAACCGGCAAACAAAACCTGGCCCATTCCGCCTAGGGGATGGACCCGAAACACCACTCCCGGTCTCACCACGAAGGCAGTGAAAACGGTGCGAAACACGAAGGGGGAGGGAAGGATACGGCGGGGCCCCTGGTGCATCTTTGAGAAAATTAAACAATCACACAACTACTTGCTCTTAAGGACATATGGTACAGGAAGTGGGAGGTAAGATATAGAGATAGCGTAGGGTTATTGATATTTTTAAAATTACAAATTATATTAATCTGCTAAGCAACTTAAACGGTATTGATGAGGCGGAAGGAGAGGGGTTAAACAGAGGAAGAGAAGAAGCTAACTATCGGAAGCGAATCGTATTATATTTATACAATAATATCAGAGCAAAGCAAAATCGAAAACAAATCAGATTGTAGATGAGCGGGATTTTCAAAATCTTGCCACACTTTTCCGTTGATTCTAGTTGCGAGGAGCACGTGGAAAATGGTCAAAAATGGTTACTTTCACGACACATTAAAAAAAAACGATGGGAGTCAAAATCGTATAGGAATCTCACAAATTTTCAAACAAATGAAAAAATGCTTCAATTTTTGCACGAATGCCTTAAATTGTAAATATAGAAAGAAAAAGAAAAACAAAAAGATATTTAAAGTAAATCTTCAACAATACGGTTTTGGTGTGATCAAAACTCAATAGAGATGAAAGACGATAATCGACGATTACACTACACATAGAGGAGTAGAAATCATACAACAAACCATAGAACAATAAGAGAGATTCACAATTCTTGCTGCGCATATTAGAGCGACGTAGAGCGAAGGAAAATAGAGTACGATACTATAGCGTAGCATGTTTTTTGGCCCACCCTCCAATCGCTCCATTTTCCAAAACCCCTCTCGCATCGGAAGGAAAAATCGAGAAAAGCCTTTTTAGAGCACTGTCCGTGATGGGAAATCTAATGCACCAATAGTGTAGAAGTTTTCAGATTTTGCATTGTAGAGGAAAGCTTTGTTCAATCTCTATCGAAAGTTTTAATTTGTTTCTTGGAAATTATCCATTTCACTCGCAAAATGTATATCTTTGCGAACAAAACAAAAACCCCCAATCAAACTGTTCACCTCGGAAGGATTCTGAATCCTTATCAGAACGGACGTCTGGCGAATTTGTTAATGCCGGCTGGATTGTTTTAGTTCCCATTGCCTGATGTTTATTACTTTCGAACAGTTTGAAATCGTTTGTAAAGCGATAGTCCGTGGTTCTCTCTCCCCAAAAATGAGTTACAAACACCGGTAAACCCGTTGGGTGATAAGTAAAAACAAGCAAAACACAGTTTTACAAAGTAGAATGCTATAGGTTTAGAGTTTCGCGCATGGAGAGTTAAAAGAAATCCGCTGCGAAATGGCACACATAATGGCAAACCCTTTTATTTATCGTGCCGCCGAAAGGTATGGGAAGGGTTGTTTAAAACAGTAAAATGCTAAAAGCACGTTCCAAGATAAACAGAAAGAATAAAAGCCACACACAAAAACCAAACAGAAAACTACTTACAACTAGTGATACAAAGTTAAGCGCAAGCCGATTAGTAGGAAGGCATAAGTTAGTGAGAGATGCAAAACATTATATTACCAAACACATTATATATTTGCTAAAGACAAACCCCGGAAAAGTTAATGAAGCAAACTACAGCGGAATGCAAAACGGGCATGGAAAGTTAAAAGAAGACAGCAAACACAGCCAGACACACCATAATTGAACACACTACACGCAACCGAAACGATAGGATTCAACAAATATTTTTTATGAATAAAAATTAAAAACAAATCAACATGCGTCGTGGTTGTTGACTCTTATTTTAGTTCCTTCTTTGCTTTTCGAATCGATCCATTTTTCTGCAGGTGTAAAATTAAGTGTTGCACGTGTTGTGAAATTCAATTTGAATAAAAGCGGTTGAAAATCCCCTTTCCCACAACTGGGTCAGGAGATAGGTTGAGTCATTTCGATCAACCTGACGTTCGTCGAGAATAGTCCAAGATTTGGTTGTCGAGGTTGTGTCAAACACATTTTGTAGATTACTTCTGTTCATGAACAATATTTCCTGCGCAGCAGTTTCATTATTAATTTTGCCATTTTATGATCATTTAAGTTAAAATCGTTAATGAAGTTTATAAATATAGAAACAAGAAAAACCGATACCGCATCGTGTATCAACAGCCCATCTCTGAGTAACCTGCGAGTAGACAAGCACCTTGGTTGGAGCACCATTCAAAACAATCCTAAATCGTACGACTGTCAGTTTGCCAGGTCACTTTGTTTTCAACAGCTGTCGCAATATCTAGGTTTCGTTTCGTGACGCTTCGCTCTCCCTTTTAATTCCCCCACAATTTCGTCAACCTGGCTTCCCGTGGCAACCTATAACCCGCCGTTTGTCGGTTTCGTGAGCTGTGACGGGGAGGTGGCGGCTGCGTTGTGCGGTGCGGCGCGCTCCCGGAGTTCGGCAAGATCGGTAAGTTGGCGTAATTGCGTCGAAGGTGCGCTGTTGTTGTGCGTGCGTCTGCATTGTGTGCTGCGAAATACGGAAGCGAGCGCCTCTAGCGGTGGAAGACGGTCCCAAGGTGCACCAGCACGAGAAGTGCGTAGAAGATAATCGTGTGTGCAACCGACACCACCACACCGCCGACGCTCCGTTCCCCGCTGCAGGTTGCAGCGCATTACACCACCTTCGACTCGGTTTGCATCATTTGCCCCCTCTGGGCTGAGCTCCGGTAGCGGTGCGATGTTCAGGGCACGCAAACAGCTCGGTAAGCGACAAACGGCGGAAAGTAGCAACGGGTTTCGTCCGAAGAAGTTCCGGACGGATCAGCAGGTGCCCACGTTCCAAGTGGGTGGTGAGGAGGGTGACGGGGTCGGAAGGGAAGGCGAAGATGGTACGGCGAACGTCGGTCGGTTCGGGCGGCGAATCGTGCGCGGTCGGACGGGTAACGTTTTGCTCGATTGCGAAATTCCTCGCTACGGGACGCCGGTCGAGCGGAAGCACTGCCGGAAGGCAGGTGACTACGTGATCGGGCACGAGCTGGGTACGAGCCCGGGCGTACCGCAGACCCAGTATCTGGCCCGAAAGCAGGGAACGGACGAGTACTACCTGTTAAAGGTTAGTGAGCGGTGGTGACAAATCGATCCTCGATGGATCACAGCCTACTGTTGTTGTTGGTGTAGTGTTTTTAAGTTTAGAACAACCGTTAATTCGTTGTAAACCCACCGTAGATACTCAGCTTTGATCCGGAAACGGAAATCGTCGATAAGGAAGCACTCCAGGGAAAGGTGCTGCTGCACAACGAGTACACGCTTCTCTCGATGCTGGACGACCTGGACGGGGTGATCCATCAGCATGGCTTCTTCAGCGACTACGCGTTCGAGGAGCGTCAGATCGAGAACGGCGACGGTACGATGCAGTCGATCTACACTGGTCGCATCCGCCGCCGTCTCATACTCGTCCTCGATTGCGTGCATGCGCACGAGTTCTGCGACCGGTCGGCCGACTTCATCAGCCTGCAGCGCTACATCACGGTCACCAAGTACACCGAGCTGGAGGCGCTGCAGCTGTTCTACGAGGTGGTGAAGGTGGTCGAGAAGCTGCACGCCCGCAACATCATCCACCGGGACCTGAAGCTGAACAACATCGTGCTGGATCGGCGCACCAAGCGCGTCGTGCTGACGAACTTTTTCCTCGGCAAGCAGCTTATTAACGAGCGGGAGGTACTGTTCGATCAGCGGGGCAGCCCGGCGTACATCTCGCCGGACGTGCTCGCCGGCAAGCCATACAAGGGCAAACCGTCGGACATCTGGGCGCTCGGCGTGATCCTGTACACAATTATCTACGGGAAGTTTCCCTTCCTGGACACCACACCGACGGCACTGTTTCGTAAGATTCGGGAGGTGGACTACGTGATTCCAGCGTAAGTAAATTCGAGATGGTTGCTGTGATCATTGGAAAATCGGTTTTAACAATGTACTGTGTGTTACTTTTAGTGGCTTCAAAACGTCGGAAGCAACAAACAATCTGATACGCTCAATGCTTACGCTTAATCCGGACGACCGCTTCTCGGCCATCGAGGTACGCATGGAACTGCATCAGATGCTGCGCAGGATGCGCCCGGCCAAGCGCGACGTCGACCAGCTTGTACCGGACCTGCCCGAACCGGGTGACTCCACTTCCGGCGATCACTCCATACCGGCGAACGAGCGGGATGTCGTTCCACCCGCTACCGGACGCTCCGTACGGTCCGCATCGGCGGTGTTCGGTGAACCAATGGACGTCGCCGGCGACTCCCCGACTCCCCCCGACACGATCGGCTCTCCGGTAACGACGGAACTGGCCACACCAAAGTATGAACTTTCCACCGAAGCGTTTTCACGCATACTCGAAACAAAAAACCAACAGCGGTTCGAATTGGGCTCGGACGGTGGGGGTTTCGCCAACCCGAAACAACTGGGAGGTGCGGGTGGCACTGGGGCCAAGAAGCTTTCCACGTCGATCCGTACGACGCCGTGTATCTATCCGTTGTTGTTTCCGTTCGTCGCAAATGGGAGTACTCCGAGTGCGGCCGGAGCACTCCAGCAAGTGAGTCGTTCGATGTCCCAGGCCCAGGGGACGCCACTAGCGGCGGGTGGTGGCGGCGGAGTCCAGCGGAATCGGTTCAACTTTAATCTAAACGTGCAATATTCGGCTCGCTCATATAACGGTACAGGTAAGTTTCTTGGTTTCATACGACCAATTTTTAATATTTAATTGATTGATTTAAATTATGTTTCGTTTTAAATTACAAAACAGTAACTAAAAGATTTGAATCGTCGGGATGAATTTTCAGTCTGATTAAAATCTCCAAATGTTGTTATTCTCATCACTAATGAGGTTGTGTTTTTATTTTCGCAGGAGCAGCCGCGTCCGGGCCTGGAATAGGAGTGGAATGGAATCAGAGCGGGACCGAAAATAGCAATACGGAATCACTATTGGAACCCAATACGCTTACTGCACCTGCCCAACCCATCCCGGTGTCTCCGCTGACAGCAACTCCCCCCGGCAGGGCCTCCTCCATGAACAACTTAAACCAATCGCAGGATCAGCTGGCGCAGATGCTCCCACCGGCGGCGCAAAGACTGTACGCCATTATGAACTACATTTCGCACGTTCGAGGGTGTACGACCGCAACGCCGTCACGTGGTGGTGCGACCGACCGTCCATCGGTCGGCACCGGAGCCGATGCCACGGCCGGGGTCGTCGGGTCGCCTGGGCTCGAGTTTAACGGCGTCATCACGCAGGAGATCGCCCACAAGATCGTGTCGTTTCTGATCGTAAACATGCGACATCACGCGTGGGTCGTGAATCGGTTCCGCTCGAACGGCAACGGAACCGGTGGCGTCGGTGATCCGGCTCAGCGGGTGAACAATCTGCTCGAGCTGCTGCGCCAGCTGGGCGTGCGGATGGAGGCTCGCAACGGGCAGATTGTGATACGGGCGGATCAGACGCGCGAGCGACATCAGTTTCTCGGCATCATGTTGCGCCTGGCGGGCATCAACGATAGCTACTTCGTGCAGTCGGCGCAACAGCAACCACCGTCGCATCCTCAGGAACTAGCTACGCATCATCCACTTGCTTAAAGCCTTACACCATGGGCACCAGATTCCGGTCCGGATCTGGTGCGCGTTTGAGAGTATTTCGCTTTTCTATTACAATTTATATTACTTCCTTCCGTAGACGCATGTAGTCACCGTAGGATGAACAAGATATGTCAAATGCTCCGGAACGTTTACCTGGGCACATCGATTGCCCCAGCCCCCGCTATATCAACACTTAAGATATAGTCGTGTGCAACGGACTCTTCAAGCCTGAAGCTAGCGAAAAATTACGAATCTAACCGAAAGTGAAGGTGAAACTGAACTGAATATTTTCATGGGAGGAGGAAAAAATGAATTTATCGGCAAACGAAACGAAACGATAGCTAAGAAAATACCTGCCAACAACCAGAACTGGGTTCAAGAGGGAAGTTTAGTCTTCGTTCGTTTGCTCCAAGATCGTCTCTTCCATGTGCTTTATTTTGCCCCCCCTTATTTTAATAATTTACCTACATTTATCTCTAGACTGAATTCCCTTGACATTTGTTTTTTCGTCCCGAAAAGTAGGCGTAGATGTTGTGGACCAAAATAAGTTATTTCCTTTACGCATGGGCCAACGAATCTGGGTGTTTAGTGCACGCGTCAATGCGTCACTGCGAATGAGATGATGAAATAAACCAAGCGGATGAAATCATTTACACAACCTTACGGGGTTTCTGTTTTTCGTTTCAGTAAGAAAATGTTCGTATACTTTATTTGAACCAACCAAAACGAATCATCAGAGTTCGTTAAAAATTATGCAAAAAAAAAGAATGCACATTTTCATATCACCAAGAAAAGGAATAGTCATTGTGCGCGTTTTACTTGAGTTTCGAGAACATTCCTCTAATCCGTCCTTATCTTTAAGCTACCCGTCACCGAAACACTGTCATTTGTTTGCTGCAAGATTCTCATCAAAGACTATTTGGCCTGGAAAGACACGCCCTGCCCATCGGCGATCGTGGTTTCGATCGTGTTGAAACCGGCATCCCGGAGCGCTTGGTCCAGCAGCCGGAACGACTCTTGCTCCCGGTAGTTCGCGGGAAGCAGGATGAACGCGCAACCACCCCCGCCGGCTCCGGTCAGTTTGCTCGCGTATCCGTGTTGCTCGGCGAGGGCAAAGATTTGCTCCAGCGCCGGATGGCTGGCACCAAGCGAGCGGAGCAGATTGTTGTTGATGGCCACAAGTGTTCCAAGCCGCTCGTACACGGTAGCGGGTTCTTGGTCCGATTCGTACCAACCGATCGCTTCCTCGACCAGCCCTCCCATAGCCTCCAGGATGGGGCCAACGGTGCGGGGGTAAAGTGCGCGTCGTTCGGCATTGATGGCGACCAACTTGGCCGTGCTGCGGCTAACGCCCGTGTCGACGATGAGAATGTGCACCGGGTGGCGCAGGGCAACGGTTTGGTGTGCGGGATCACCTCGACGGAATCGGATCAGCTTGCCATACGTCGCGATCGTGTTGTCGATGCCGGACGGTTTCCCGTGCATGATCACCTCGGAATCGAATGCCCAGCCGGACACTTTCTCACGTACGGCGTCGTCGAAGTTGACCGGCTTACGCTGGAGCATTTGCGCCAGGGCATACGCACCGGCGCCAAGGCACACCCCGAAGCTGGCGGAACTTCCCAAACCCGCCCCGATACTCATTGCCGAACCGATCGATAGCGTAAACCCTCCCGAAGTGTCGATCGATTGAACGCCCTCCGCACGCAGCACACGATTCACTATGTAAAGTGCGACACCGAGCGAAAATCGTTCCTTCGCACCCTCCGCAGACGAAGGCTGCGTGCGGACGAAGCGTGCAAAAGGAAACGGGCCCTCGGGGGCACGCATCTGTTGGAGAAACTGTTCCGGTAGAAGTGTTTCGGAGCAATCAAACTCGGCGAGGAACTCGTTGAAGGCACCCAACGTCAGGCTGCTGGTGAATGGAATCGAACGGAACTCGAAGGTCACCACCGGATCGGATTGTGGCGAACAGCGAAGGTTGGTGCGCAACCCGATCGGGCCAGCGACGGCCGGAAACCCGTAAATGACGGAATGTTCACCGTGTAGAATCACCTTTCCCGGTGCGGACACTTCAAAATCAAGCGCCATGATGATTGTTGGTTGGTTCAAACAAAGAAAACACGCTGCGGGCGGACAGTTTTATTTGCCAGCTTCACCGGCCCACTGTTCCGGGGTGTAGGTTTTCTGTGAAAATGCGTGTATGGTCTTCAGCTCTTCCTCCAGGGCAGCGTTCACGAGTCTGGGAATTAAGAAAATATTACAATTCTTGGTTTTGACTTTACGAGGGGTCTACCGGATACTAACCTGTGGCGTTGTAATAAAGCTTTGCCTTGAAACTGAGGTGAAACGACTACCACACGAAACTTGCCACCACAACCATCCGATTCATCGACCACTTCCTAAAAAGAGAAAGGCAAAACAAAACGATCTGAAACAGAACTTAAATAGAACACTTGAGGGGAATTTGTTGAAGCATCAAAGTAACCATATGCAATCTTTTCTCAATCGTCCCGACTGTTTGGAGAAATTAGTTTCTAGTATGACTTTATTTATTTTTTCATTTTATTAACTTTTGTTGACTTATTTTCGGTACTACTTTCGCCAGAAAACATCTGTCGGTAGTTAAAGTACAGGAAAAACAGTACGAAATGGCCACAGCTGTAGGCCGATATGGCAAGCGGGTAAAGGAACGGCAGATGGGCCGGAGGTGGAAGGTAAAGGAAGCCGAGCAAAAGCGCTCCTTGTCCGGCCAGCGATGCGTAGAACAGGATCGTTAACACGGCCAATTGGGTACGATCAACAGATCCACGGAGAAGGTATCCAACATGTAGCACGTCGTAGGTTGGCCGAGGGTTACTCGATGACTCGAATGCTGCCGTCAATCGGGGTAGCGTTAGGCTGACGAGGGTAAGTCCCAGATAGGCCCCCATCAGGCCGTCTTTGTGTAGCAACGGAAGCATGCTGAATGTTGAAACCTGTAGCAACCAGTAGGATGCAAGTGGTTCCGCGGGAAGCAACAGGACGACTGGGAGGGCCGCAAGAAGGATTGACTTCTCGTGCACCTGAAAGCTGAAGAGGAAGAACCCGAGTGCTGTGACGGCGAGCGAGTAGAGGAAGCTTCTCATGTTGGGGGTTTTCTGAAGCAGCAAGTGAATGCCACTTGGGAGGACGGCCAGCGCGGTGCAGAGGAGACAAATGAGGGCCATCGTGGTTACGGGAAAGTTCCTAAAAGAAGCGAGTTGCGTGTGAGTAAAAAAATATCCCCTCTTTTTCCAACGATCGTTTAATTACTTACTTTAGTTTCACCAACACATTGACCACACACCATACGTTGGATACTTTGTCCTCGAACACTCCCCGTGCGACCGGAAATATCCTATGGACCAGCTGACCAAGCGATTCGATCGATCTGAGCCACGGTAACCATAAAATCCCAAACGTAGCCAGTACCGTCACTCCTAGCAGGGAAAGCTTTTTCAACCCGGACAATAACCTCCTCCCGGTGGTCGCATTCGAATGCACGCCGGAAAAGCAATCTCGGAGAAGGTAGAAGAAGAACGGCAGGGCATGGTACAGTTCCATCTGTTTGTAGTTGAGCGCGAGGCAAAAGAGGATCGCTCCGAGGAGGGTCGCTTTCTCGCCGATGGCTACCACGGCGAGGGTACACAGGGCGAGTGAGATGTTGTTGTACTGGAAGTGCCCATTGTCGATGAGAATTTGGCCCGGGTAGAGTACGGCCAAGGCGAGCAGGAATTCTTCCCGCACGGGGATCGTTTTTGATAAACGCCTTCGGATGGCGTGAAGGGCGAAAAGCATCGCCGGAATGTATAGGAGCACGTCGGCCAGTAGGACAGTGTTCCGCATGAAGTGCTTGTGCTTCTCCGTCCCGATTCCCCTTGATGTGTGGAGGGCGACGAACGATTCTCTTTGGGTAAAACGAGCCCACGTCCCCACCAAGTAGCTGTGATAAGCGGTCAGCGGTGGGTAGTCCAACCCCCAGTAGAGTAGATCGTTATCCGTCGTGTTGCGGTACCAGTCCGTGACCGGCAGGTTCACCGTCACCTCTTGCCAGTGGCGTTGGGCCTCGTAGTCGCCGTACATCGGAGGCCGGTTTTGACCGGAGTAAGAATGCAACGAGATCGAGGCCCGAAGAAAAACTCCCGTCGCAGCGAGTGCTATCCATAGTGGCTTACTGCTTCCGTCCATTCCAAACGCTGGCGCGATATTTTCGGTGCAAACTGGACCCGAACAACACGACAACAAAACACTTCCACGCGTCCGCTGGACCCGCAGCAGTGGTTCCACGGCGGATCAATATCGCATACGATCGCGGACTTTGACAGACGTGACGAATCGCGAGCTCCGGGAGCTCGGAATGTCGTTTAGTTAGTAAGAGAAAGTTTCCGTGCAACTTACCACATGCGTTGCCTCCAGACGTTCGGTCAGCTTTTGCTGGATGTATTCTTCTGTGTATCCGGACATTATAGAGGCCGTTGATGATATGAAATGGAAAAACAGCAAGAAATAATGCGTCTGTATCGGATGTTTTACAAATCTCTGGCGTTTCTGTTTACCTTTAGAAAAGGCGCTGACAGCAAACTGGCATCAAAAGCATCAAAAACCTTGGTCACAACTGTAAATAATGGCTAAAGCAAGTAATTTCGCAATAACTTTTTAGTGGCTTGGCCAATTTTAGCGACAGACCCCTCAAATGAAAGGTCTTTTAAAGACTGATAACTCTGTGCAACAAAGACTGTTCCGTAATTCTTAGTTTATGAAATTCTGAGGCGGAGGTGCAGAAACCTTGGTTGGTATTTTCTGCTGAAATAACAAATTTGTTAATAACTTTACAACTGCTGAACCGATTTGTACATGTGACCCCTTAAATGAAAGGTCTGCTCAAGACACACAACTTTGTGTAACAATAGATCATTCTATATTTTCTAGTTTTTGAGAAAGTTTATTTTTCGAAAAGCTTCGGAAATCTGCCGGTTCGACCGGAACAAGGTACTCAATACTTCGAATAGCCATTAAGGCAAAAAATTGCCAATTTGTTAATAACTTTTGATTCTTTGATCCGATTTTCACGTTTGACCCCTCAAATGAAAGGTCTGCTCAAGCCACACAAATTTTACGATAGTTAGATTTTCCAGGCACCTTAGTTTTTGCGAAATGATTTTGTATGGGAAAATGGCCGAAACAGCCAATTTGCCAATAACTTTTGATTCTGTTGACCGATTTTTACGACAGACCCCTCAAACGAAAGGTCTTTTGCAGACCAACAACTTTGTCGAAGTAAAGACTTATCCATCGTTTCTAGTTTTGGAGAATTTAATGCTGCATTGCCATCTCGAAATTGGCCCGGTTGACTATCACTGACAGTTGAGGTTAGAAAACCTCCAAATGTCATTTTCATATAATCCCTGGAAAACCCAGTTCGAAAGTTCCCGATGCGCAATTTCTCTCTTCGAAAGAGAGATTTTGCGATGGTGCGAGAGAATTTTCAATTCTCTTTTCTCTCTCAAATTGGCGCATAGTGGTGGGTAGTTTCCTCGGAACTGAAATGAAACAGCTCCCCCTGGGAGCGGATAGCAATAGCGATCCAGATGGTTCTGGGGACCATTCACAAGCTCTATTTAGCCTTTGGATCAATTCAACCATTGATTGTACAATTGTTAAAGTAACAAAAAATACGAAAAATCGGTAAACTTAGCAGGCACGCATGATATGATGGATTGGGACTCGGATTCGAAGATCCGGATCCAGAATGGATTCAAATCGAAAGATTCGGATCCCTGTAGGAAATCAGTTTCTCCATCACTTCTCAACTCAGCTGATGGTTAACCAAGGTTAGTAGAATGACATGATCTCTGCGAGTGTTTTGTTTATAAGAACCTTACGTAATTCAAACCTGAACGTTGGATATACGATAAAGGAAATGTTTATCTATTTGAAATTTAAAAATGTAAAATTTGTAAACTGTGTGCCATTGCTCCACAAAAAACAGGATACAATTTGGACGAATTCATGTCGGGACTCATAAGCAACGTTTACGCTTATTACTTACGTTTTTTACTTTTCTGAAGTAACCTGCTACAACAATACAATTTGTTTGAAATTTGGATTTCTGCCTTTCCATTAAATTTCATTTCATTTCAGTTGCAATTGTTTGTCTTAAGGGCTATACAAAGGACCACAGCTTTTGCGAAGACAATGGGAAAGAATGTAGAAGGGTAAGGACGATAAACGGAACAGAGAAATTGTTTCCCTGTTGTACGTGGATGGTCAGTCCTCTCGTACAGGGGAGGGTTCGGTCTCGGTTGGGATTCGAACCCATTCCGTCGAGGTGGTGAGCCTCGGCACTCATGGGCCGATTTTCTAACCGGCGCTACCGCTCGGCTGTCGCAGACCCTTCAAATGCTGAATTAGTGTTTGTATTATAGATGCAAACTATGGCTCTTTATTTGAAATCAATCCTATTTTAGCCCTGGTGCTTGATGGTGTTCATAAATAAGATTAAAACACTAACCATTAAATCCGATCAATGCCTGCATTCAAGTATCGTTTTTAAGTATCGCCCACACATTCCCAAATGGTTCGACTTAATGGATATTTTTAGTTACACGAGGGTTGAGAGTTTCATTTGTAATATCCAGCTTTTCATGGACCCCCTCCGGATTCGGATAACCATCGTGCGTTGGGAATCCTCTTTAGCTAAGCTCCACGTGCGACATGAAAGCACAATCTCAGTGAGCGAACTACCCCCCCACGCCTCCCCCCCGCCCCAACCCTTTCCGCCACAAGGGATTTCAAACATCGGGCGTTATGTAGTTGGGTGGCGGGAAAAAGAGTTGAAAAAAATTCTGCGCGAATCACAAAAAGAACTCATCTAAACGGGTTCCATTATTCACAACCCGGAAACGGCTTCGGCAACTAATCCTTCGTCGTTCGTTTCCGCCCGATTGCTAAAGCGTGGAGGGTGCACGATATTGAGCGGTAGCTCAAACGGGGATTCGTAACGTTTCCGGCTGACCCTCTGGGTGATTGTTTTGCTTCTGTAAACAGTGGGTGAGAATAGTTCAAAAATGATAATTTACTAAAAATCAAATGATTTCAACAAAATATCCATTAGTCAACATCGTTAATTATTTACAATTATATAAAAAAGCAATGACAAAAGAAAATTCAAGTATGCCGTCATCCACCAATTACGTGGTGAAAAATATCTGAAGAGAAATTGTGTGAGTTTGAACAAAAATGTTTAAATAAGTTCCATGAAGCTGCTTCAACAGTATGCCTTTTTTGCTTATGGTGCGCTGCTCTCCAGCTTTTCAATTTGTTTGCCCTCTACCATCGACGCCAGCTTGGCCCAACATCCGGATTTATTCGGTGTAGCAGCTTCGTGGGCAACATTTGTGTTTGTTTGTATGTGGAGCTTCATTTTTTCCCACTCTCTACACCCCTTCCGAGGCATCCCGTTCGAATGGTAACAAACAGCCACAAAAAATGGCAATGGGTTCGAATTTCAGTGGGGGTAAAAGTAAATTTGTGATAGCAGCTTCATCGCAGCCCCGTGGCATGGACACGTAAACGATAGCCGTTCGACTCCATTGCCATTTTTCGTTTTTTGTAAAAAAAAACCTTTAAAAACAAATCATACACCATACCAGCCGGAACATGCCAGTCGGGCATCGTATCGGAATTCTAATATTATTGTGTAGGCAATGGTCATCATTCACGGTGCAGTTTTTCCTCGTTCTTTTCTGCCTGGAATGTTTCTAAAAAGTGCGGAAAAATTTACTTATAGTTTCTCTCCGATTGTTCGGAGCATCCTGTGGAAAAATACAGGATGCAATATTCGTTTCACTACAATTTGAAGAAAGACTGTTGCAAAAAATTAAGAACAATTCACTTTACAGTTTTGCGTAGCCTTTTACTTTGCAGTGTTGGTGAGAAATTTATTTTAATTTTTACTCGTCGTCTCGATCAAAAACTATCGAAATTGTGGAATAGGATGAGAATTATTTAAAATAATGCATTACAATAAGTGGGTAAATTAGATAAGCTTTGTCAAGAGAATGAGTTCATCCGATTTTTTAAAGCTATTTATAGTTCTAGTTTTAGAACCTGAATGGAGGCGCCTGGTAGTTTTCTTTTCGATGGAGACGCTTGGTTGTCCATAAACCAAGTAACTATAATAGAAAAAAGGCAATTTGTGATGCGCGTCAATATGAAAGTTTCACGTCGCTCGCTATCAATGTGATGCTATCAGGAATCATTTTCCAAACTAAATCATTCTCACCCTCAAGCAAAATGACGAAGAAATTCAGAACATTGCATGAATAATTTGTTCTTCCACCCGTCTACCCCCCACCCCACCCTCTCTACGGGGTCCTTCTTCAAGATGACAAAAGTGGCAAGTTTCATCATTAAACCATTACGCGAGGCACGAAAGGATGCTGGAGACCCAAAACGCAACCCAACGCAAAACATGTCGCCGTATTGATTTTTCGCCGACAACAAGATCCGGCGCCAGACGTTGGTAAAGAGGAATATTTCCCTACCGCTTCTAACTAGCCTCAAAAGATTCGTTTCGAAAATAGGTTCGAACGCAATTACTGGTGTTTTTTGCCGATCGTTTCCGTTAAACTGCGGAGGACCGTCTGCCACAAGTTCGTGCGAGTGTTCGCTTACTTTTTCGGATCGAAGCTCGTGGAATTTTGATGGAGTGGCACATTTTTGAAGAAAAAAGAAACAAACATTCTCCACAAGAATACTCTTTACGGTGGTATCGCATGGAAAACTCGATCGATGCAAACATTTTTGCTCTCCATCATTCCATCACCCGTTCCCATCGGGCCAACGTCAACGCCAACAGCCATTTACCGCGAACGAAAACATTTTCTTTTTATTTTTGCGCAGCGCTTCATTTTTCATTTTCCGCACACAAGCCGCCTAGAATGTCAAACACATTAATTACGTAAGTTACTCGGCTTGATGCCTGCGTGTGTGTGTGTGTGTATGGTTGGTTCTATCCTTTAACTTCTTCGTCGGCTCGCTACCGCTTACAGAATGCTGGCGACGATGAATCGAAAAGTCAATTTCAAAATGATTGATGCGCAAAGATGAGAAGAGTAAGGATGATGTGCCACAAAAGGGAAAAATTGGCTCAACAACCCACGGCAAGTATCAACTCGTAGCGGTTGAGTTATGATGTTCCATCTTTCAAGCTTAGACATTCTTGTGGCGGTGTGTTGCTTATGGGTTTTTTTGTTTGGTTTTCTTCGAAAGGTTAACGAAGCGTAACCGAGAATGGGTGACTTACTTGTATTAATCAGGTAATGATGAAGCAACGGTCTGATTGTGTAAGTAAAATTCAAACCATTTTAGAAAGGTACAAGCAATCGAAACAAATCAAGTTATCTGAAACTGAAAGCGCATTACAATCGTTCATCAATGATCGTGCCGACCAATTGCACTGGACAAATTGTGAAGTAAGGCACGTCCGACGATGTACCTTCACAATATTAGTTTAATAAAGCTTGTTAGCTAATGATGATTGCTTCCTTTCAATTGTCCAAACATGTTGCAATGAGTCGTCAGTTAACGAGTTAACGCAGATTTAACAGCCCGCGTCGATAAGCCCATGGCGAAAGCATTGTTTGCTTGTTCATCTCCCACGAGGTGCACGATAGTACCAATAAACGTTAACGAGCGACAGATCGATAGATCAACAATAATATAGCGGGATGTGCAACAAGAACACTTGTGCACAGTTTAGATCCCAAGGAAAAGTCAGGTATATAAAGACTTCCCGCGCGCTACTCGAGTTGTAAGTAGTGCACACCTTTGGCCAGGATAAGACCTCCCTCAACAAGACAGTGAAGTGAAAATGGAAAAGTGCAAAGTTGGTTTATTTCCCAGAGTGTTTGTGATGATGATGGTAAGTTGTGCTGTTAGTGAAAAGTGATTATCCGAGGAATCTTATTATAGTTGGTTCCCGAGAGAAAAATGAAATCCGACTGTGATAAAAGAAGTAAAACACATTCTGATCAAATTCTAATATGATTAAATGTCTGGTTACTTTCGAAACAGGTCATAACATGTGTAAAAGGTGGAATAAAAGATGAAATGAGGAATGGCGTATCGTTCAAGCTGACGGAATTGATAAGACGGTTGTTTCCGGTGGATGAAAAAGTGAAACAAAGTGTTTTTGATAATCTAGTTCCGAACATTGTGAAAAAAATAAAGGATTACATTTTTCCAACAACAACCACATCACAATCAACATCGATCGATCAAGAACAAACAACATCTGAACAATCAATAACTGAGCAATCAACCACACCATCGGAGTCAACCACTGAACAAACATTGGATACTACAACCAAACAATCAACACCGACCGAGGTGGACGATATCAACACAACTGAGAGGGCTGAAGGAGAGACAGAAGAGACAACGGCTGAAGGAGAGACAGAAGCCAACACAGCTGAAGGAGAAACAGAAGCCACCACAGCTGAAGAAGAGACCGAAGAGACGACGGCTGAAGGAGAGACAGAAGAGACGACGGCTGAAGGAGAAACAGAAGAGACGACGGCGGAAGGAGAAACAGAAGAGACAACGGCGGAAGGAGAGACAGAAGAGACGACGGCTGAAGGAGAGACAGAAGAGACGACGGCTGAAGGAGAGACAGAAGAGACGACGGCTGAAGGAAAGACAGAAGAGACGACGGCTGAAGGAGAGACAGAAGAGACGACGACTGAAGGAGAGACAGAAGAGACGACGGTGGAAGGAGAAACAGAAGAGACGACGGCTGAAGGAGAGACAGAAGAGACGACGGCTGAAGGAGAGACAGAAGAGACGACGGCGGAAGGAGAGACAGAAGAGACGACGGCTGAAGGAGAGACAGAAGAGACGACGGCTGAAGGAGAGACACAAGAGACGACGGCTGAAGGAGAGACAGAAGAGACGACGGCTGAAGGAGAGACAGAAGCCACCACAGCTGAAGGAGAGACAGAAGAGACGACGGCTGAAGGAGAAACAGAAGAGACGACGGCTGAAGGAGAGACAGAAGAGACGACGGCTGAAGGAGAGACAGAAGAGACGACGGCGGAAGGAGAGACAGAAGAGACGACGGCTGAAGGAGAGACAGAAGAGACGACAGCCGAAGGAGAAACAGAAGAGACGACGGCTGAAGGAGAGACAGAAGAGACGACGGCGGAAGGAGAGACAGAAGAGACGACGGCGGAAGGAGAGACAGAAGAGACGACGGCGGAAGGAGAGACAGAAGAGACGACGGCTGAAGGAGAGACAGAAGAGACGACGGCTGAAGGAGAGACAGAAGAGACGACGGCTGAAGGAGAGACAGAAGAGACGACGGCTGAAGGAGAAACAGAAGAGACGACGGCGGAAGGAGAGACAGAAGAGACGACGGCTGAAGGAGAGACAGAAGAGACGACGGCGGAAGGAGAGACAGAAGAGACGACGGCGGACGGAAAGACAGAAGAGACGATGGCGGAAGGAGAGACAGAAGAGACGACAGCTGAAGGAGAGACAGAAGAGACGACGGCTGAAGGAAAGACAGAAGAGACGACGACTGAAGGAGAGACAGAAGAGACGACGGCGGAAGGAGAGACAGAAGAGACGACGGCTGAAGGAGAGACAGAAGAGACGACGGCGGAAGGAGAAACAGAAGAGACGACGGCTGAAGGAGAGACAGAAGAGACGACGGCTGAAGGAGAGACAGAAGAGACGACGGCTGAAGGAGAGACAGAAGAGACGACGGTGGAAGGAGAAACAGAAGAGACGACGGCTGAAGGAGAGACAGAAGAGACGACGGCTGAAGGAGAGACAGAAGAGACGACGGCGGAAGGAGAGACAGAAGAGACGACGGCTGAAGGAGAGACAGAAGAGACGACGGCTGAAGGAGAGACACAAGAGACGACGGCTGAAGGAGAGACAGAAGAGACGACGGCGGAAGGAGAGACAGAAGACACGACGACGGAAGGAGAGACAGAAGAGACGACGGCTGAAGGAGAAACAGAAGAGAAGACGGCGGAAGGAGAAACAGAAGAGACAACGGCTGAAGGAGAGACAGAAGAGACGACGGCTGAAGGAAAGACAGAAGAGACGACGGCTGAAGGAGAGACAGAAGAGACGACGGCGGAAGGAGAGACAGAAGAGACGACGGCGGACGGAAAGACAGAAGAGACGATGGCGGAAGGAGAGACAGAAGAGACGACAGCTGAAGGAGAGACAGAAGCCACCACTGCTGAAGGAGAGACAGAAGAGACGACGGCTGAAGGAGAAACAGAAGAGACGACGGCGGAAGGAGAGACAGAAGAGACGACGGCTGAAGGAGAAACAGAAGAGACGAAGGCGGAAGAGGAGACAGAAGAGACGACGGCGGAAGGAGAGACAGAAGAGACGACGGCTGAAGGAGAGACAGAAGAGACGACAGTCGAAGGAGAAACAGAAGAGACGACGGCTGAAGGAGAGACAGAAGCCACCACTGCTGAAGGAGAGACAGAAGAGACGACGGCTGAAGGAGAGACAGAAGCCACCACAGCTGAAGGAGAGACAGAAGAGACGACGGCGGAAGGAGAGACAGAAGAGACGACGGCTGAAGGAGAGACAGAAGAGACGACAGCCGAAGGAGAAACAGAAGAGACGACGGCTGAAGGAGAGACAGAAGAGACGACGGCTGAAGGAGAGACAGAAGAGACGACGGCTGAAGGAGAGACAGAAGAGACGACGGCGGAAGGAGAGACAGAAGAGACGACTGCTGAAGGAGAGACAGAAGCCACCACTGCTGAAGGAGAGACAGAAGAGACGACGGCTGAAGGAGAGACAGAAGCCACCACAGCTGAAGGAGAGACAGAAGAGACGACGGCTGAAGGAGAGACAGAAGAGACGACGGCTGAAGGAGAGACAGAAGCCACCACAGCTGAAGGAGAGACAGAAGAGACGACGGCTGAAGGAGAGACAGAAGAGACGACGGCTGAAGGAGAGACAGAAGAGACGACGGCTGAAGGAGAGACAGAAGAGACGACGGCTGAAGGAGAGACAGAAGAGACGACGGCGGAAGGAGAGACAGAAGAGACGACGGCTGAAGGAGAGACAGAAGAGACGACGGCGGAAGGAGAGACAGAAGAGACGACGGCTGAAGGAGAGACAGAAGCCACCACTGCTGAAGGAGAGACAGAAGAGACGACGGCTGAAGGAGAGACAGAAGCCACCACAGCTGAAGGAGAGACAGAAGAGACGACGGCTGAAGGAGAGACAAAAGAGACGACGGCTGAAGGAGAGACAGAAGAGACGACGGCTGAAGGAGAGACAGAAGAGACAACGGCTGAAGGAGAGACAGAAGAGACGACGGCGGAAGGAGAGACAGAAGAGACGACGGCTGAAGGAGAGACAGAAGAGACGACGGCTGAAGGAGAGACAGAAGAGACGACGGCGGAAGGAGAGACAGAAGAGACGACGGCTGAAGGAGAGACAGATGAGACGACGGCGGAAGGAGAGACAGAAGAGACGACGGCTGAAGGAGAAACAGAAGAGACGACGGCGGAAGGAGAGACAGAAGAGACGACGGCGGAAGGAGGGACAGAAGCCACCACTGCTGAAGGAGAGACAGAAGAGACGACGGCTGAAGGAGAGATAGAAGAGACGACGGCTGAAGGAGAGACAGAAGAGACGACGGCTGAAGGAGAGACAGAAGAGACGACGGCGGAAGGAGAGACACAAGAGACGACGGCTGAAGGAGAGACACAAGAGACGACGGCTGAAGGAGAGACAGAAGAGACGACGGCTGAAGGAGAGACAGAAGAGACGACGGCTGAAGGAGAGACACAAGAGACGACGGCTGAAGGAGAGACAGAAGAGACGACGGCTGAAGGAGAGACAGAAGAGACGACGGCTGAAGGAGAGACAGAAGAGACGACGGCTGAAGGAGAGACAGAAGCCACCAAAGCTGAAGGAGAGACAGAAGAGACGACGGCGGAAGGAGAAACAGAAGAGACGACGGCTGAAGGAGAGACAGAAGAGACGACGGCTGAAGGAGAGACAGAAGAGACGACGGCTGAAGGAGAGACAGAAGAGACGACGGCTGAAGGAGTGACAGAAGCCACCACAGCTGAAGGAGAGACAGAAGACACGACGGCGGAAGGAGAAACAGAAGAGACGACGGCTGAAGGAGAGACAGAAGAGACGACGGCGGAAGGAGAGACAGAAGAGACGACGGCGGAAGGAGAGACAGAAGAGACGACGGCTGAAGGAGAGATAGAAGAGACGACGGCTGAAGGAGAGACAGAAGAGACGACGGCTGAAGGAGAGACAGAAGAGACGACGGCTGAAGGAGAGACAGAAGAGACGACGGCTGAAGGAGAGACAGAAGAGACGACGGCTGAAGGAGAGACAGAAGAGACGACGGCTGAAGGAGAGACAGAAGAGACGACGGCTGAAGGAGTGACAGAAGCCACCACAGCTGAAGGAGAGACAGAAGACACGACGGCTGAAGGAGAAACAGAAGAGACGACGGCTGAAGGAGAGACAGAAGAGACGACGGCGGAAGGAGAGACAGAAGAGACGACGGCTGAAGGAGAGACAGAAGAGACGACGGCGGAAGGAGAGACAGAAGAGACGACGGCTGAAGGAGAGACAGAAGAGACGACGGCGGAAGGAGAGACAGAAGAGACGACGGCTGAAGGAGAGACAGAAGAGACGACGGCTGAAGGAGAGACAGAAGAGACGAAGGCGGAAGGAGAGACAGAAGCGACGACGGCTGAAGGAGAGACAGAAGAGACGACGGCTGAAGGAGAGACAGAAGAGACGACGGCTGAAGGAGAAACAGAAGAGACGACGGCTGAAGGAGAGACAGAAGAGACGACGGCTGAAGGAGAGACAGAAGAGACGACGGCTGAAGGAGAGACAGAAGAGACGACGGCGGAAGGAGAGACAGAAGAGACGACGGCTGAAGGAGAGACAGAAGAGACGACGGCTGAAGGAGAGACAGATGAGACGACGGCTGAAGGAGAGACAGAAGAGACGACGGCTGAAGGAGAGACAGAAGAGACGACGGCGGAAGGAGAGACAGAAGCCACCACTGCTGAAGGAGAGACAGAAGAGACGACGGCTGAAGGAGAGACAGAAGAGACGACGGCTGAAGGAGAGACAGAAGAGACGACGGCTGAAGGAGAGACAGAAGAGACGACGGCTGAAGGAGAAACAGAAGAGACGACGGCTGAAGGAGAGACAGAAGAGACGACGGCGGAAGGAGAGACAGAAGAGACGACGGCGGAAGGAGAGACAGAAGAGACGACGGCGGAAGGAGAGACAGAAGAGACGACGGCGGAAGGAGAGACAGAAGAGACGACGGCTGAAGGAGAAACAGAAGAGACGACGGCTGAAGGAGAGACAGAAGAGACGACGGCGGAAGGAGAGACAGAAGAGACGACGGCTGAAGGAGAGACAGAAGAGACGACGGCGGAAGGAGAGACAGAAGAGACGACGGCTGAAGGAGAGACAGAAGAGACGATGGCGGAAGGAGAGACAGAAGCCACCACTGCTGAAGGAAAGACAGAAGAGACGACGGCTGAAGGAGAAACAGAAGAGACGACGGCTGAAGGAGAGACAGAAGAGACGACGGCTGAAGGAGAGACAGAAGAGACGACGGCGGAAGGAGAGACAGAAGAGACGACGGCTGAAGGAGAGACAGAAGAGACGACGGCGGAAGGAGAGACAGAAGAAACGACGGCTGAAGGAGAGACAGAAGAGACGACGGCTGAAGGAGAGACAGAAAAGACGACGGCGGAAGGAGAGACAGAAGCCACCACTGCTGAAGGAGAGACAGAAGAGACGACGGCGGAAGGAGAAACAGAAGAGACGACGGCTGAAGGAGAGACAGAAGAGACGACGGCGGAAGGAGAGACAGAAGAGACGACGGCGGAAGGAGAGACAGAAGAGACGACGGCGGAAGGAGAGACAGAAGAGACGACGGCTGAAGGAGAGACAGAAGAGACGACGGCTGAAGGAGAGACAGAAGAGACGACGGCGGAAGGAGAGACAGAAGAGACGACGGCTGAAGGAGAAACAGAAGAAACGACGGCTGAAGGAGAGACAGAAGAGACGACGGCGGAAGGAGAGACAGAAGCCACCATTGCTGAAGGAGAGACAGAAGAGACGACGGCTGAAGGAGAGACAGAAGAGACGACGGCGGAAGGAGGGACAGAAGCCACCACTGCTGAAGGAGAGACAGAAGAGACGACGGCTGAAGGAGAAACAGAAGAGACGACGGCGGAAGGAGAGACAGAAGAGACGACGGCTGAAGGAGAGACAGAAGAGACGACGGCTGAAGGAGAGACAGAAGAGACGACGGCTGAAGGAGAGACAGAAGAGACGACGGCTGAAGGAGAGACAGAAGAGACGACGGCTGAAGGAGAGACAGAAAAGACGACGGCGGAAGGAGAGACAGAAGAGACGACGGCTGAAGGAGAGACACAAGAGACGACGGCTGAAGGAGAGACAGAAGAGACGACGGCTGAAGGAGAGACAGAAGAGACGACGGCGGAAGGAGAGACAGAAGAGACGACGGCTGAAGGAGAGACAGAAGAGACGACGGCTGAAGGAGAGGCAGAAGAGACGACGGCGGAAGGAGAGACAGAAGAGACGACGGCTGAAGGAGAGACAGATGAGACGACGGCTGAAGGAGAGACAGAAGAGACGACGGCTGAAGGAGAAACAGAAGAGACGACGGCTGAAGGAGAGACACAAGAGACGACGGCTGAAGGAGAGACAGAAGAGACGACGGCTGAAGGAGAGACAGAAGAGACGACGGCTGAAGGAGTGACAGAAGCCACCACAGCTGAAGGAGAGACAGAAGACACGACGGCTGAAGGAGAAACAGAAGAGACGACGGCTGAAGGAGAGACAGAAGAGACGACGGCGGAAGGAGAGACAGAAGAGACGACGGCTGAAGGAGAGACAGAAGAGACGACAGCCGAAGGAGAAACAGAAGAGACGACGGCTGAAGGAGAGACAGAAGAGACGACGGCGGAAGGAGAGACAGAAGAGACGACGGCTGAAGGAGAGACAGAAGAGACGACGGCTGAAGGAGAGACAGAAGAGACGAAGGCGGAAGGAGAGACAGAAGCGACGACGGCGGAAGGAGAGACAGATGAGACGACGGCGGAAGGAGAGACAGAAGAGACGACGGCGGAAGGAGAGACAGAAGAGACGACGGCGGAAGGAGAGACAGAAGAGACGACGGCTGAAGGAGAGACAGAAGAGACGACGGCTGAAGGAGAGACAGAAGAGACGACGGCTGAAGGAGAGACAGAAGAGACGACGGCGGAAGGAGAGACAGAAGAGACGACGGCTGAAGGAGAGACAGAAGAGACGACGGCTGAAGGAGAGACAGAAGAGACGACGGCTGAAGGAGAGACAGAAGAGACGACGGCGGAAGGAGAGACAGAAGAGACGACGGCGGAAGGAGAGACAGAAGAGACGACGGCGGAAGGAGAGAAAGAAGTAACGACGGCTGAAGGAGAGACAGAAGAGACGACGGCTGAAGGAGAGACAGAAGAGACGACGGCTGAAGGAGAGACAGAAGAGACGACGGCGGAAGGAGAGACAGAAGAGACGACGGCTGAAGGAGAGACAGAAGAGACGACGGCTGAAGGAGAGACAGAAGAGACGACGGCGGAAGGAGAGACAGAAGAAACGACGGCTGAAGGAGAAACAGAAGAGACGACGGCTGAAGGAGAGACAGAAGAGACGACGGCGGAAGGAGAGACAGAAGAGACGACGGCTGAAGGAGAGACAGAAGAGACGACGGCTGAAGGAGAGACAGAAGAGACGACGGCTGAAGGAGAGACAGAAGAGACGACGGCTGAAGGAGAGACAGAAGAGACGACGGCGGAAGGAGAGACAGAAGAGACGACGGCGGAAGGAGAGACAGAAGAGACGACGGCGGAAGGAGAGACAGAAGAAACGACGGCTGAAGGAGAGATAGAAGAGACGACGGCTGAAGGAGAGACAGAAGAGACGACGGCGGAAGGAGAGACAGAAGCCACCACTGCTGAAGGAGAGACAGAAGATACGACGGCGGAAGGAGAAACAGAAGAGACGACGGCTGAAGGAGAGACAGAAGAGACGACGGCGGAAGGAGAGACAGAAGAGACGACGGCGGAAGGAGAGACAGAAGAGACGACGGCGGAAGGAGAGACAGAAGAGACGACGGCTGAAGGAGAGACAGAAGAGACGACGGCTGAAGGAGAGACAGAAGAGACGACGGCTGAAGGAGAGACAGAAGAGACGACGGCTGAAGGAGAAACAGAAGAGACGACGGCTGAAGGAGAGACAGAAGAGACGACGGCGGAAGGAGAGACAGAAGCCACCACTGCTGAAGGAGAGACAGAAGAGACGACGGCTGAAGGAGAAACAGAAGAGACGACGGCTGAAGGAGAGACAGAAGAGACGACGGCTGAAGGAGAGACAGAAGAGACGACAGCCGAAGGAGAAACAGAAGAGACGACGGCTGAAGGAGAGACAGAAGAGACGACGGCTGAAGGAGAGACAGAAGAGACGACGGCTGAAGGAGAGACAGAAGAGACGACGGCTGAAGGAGAGACAGAAGAGACGACGGCGGAAGGAGAGACAGAAGAGACGACGGCTGAAGGAGAGACAGAAGAGACGACGGCTGAAGGAGAGACAGAAGAGACGACGGCTGAAGGAGAGACAGAAGAGACGACGGCTGAAGGAGAGACAGAAGAGACGACGGCTGAAGGAGAGACAGAAGAGACGACGGCGGAAGGAGAGACAGAAGAGACGACGGCTGAAGGAGAGACAGAAGAGACGACGGCGGAAGGAGAGACAGAAGAGACGACGGCTGAAGGAGAGACAGAAGCCACCACTGCTGAAGGAGAGACAGAAGAGACGACGGCTGAAGGAGAGACAGAAGCCACCACAGCTGAAGGAGAGACAGAAGAGACGACGGCTGAAGGAGAGACAGAAGAGACGACGGCGGAAGGAGAGACAGAAGAGACGACGGCGGAAGGAGAGACAGAAGAGACGACGGCTGAAGGAGAGACAGAAGAGACGACGGCTGAAGGAAAGACAGAAGAGACGACGGCTGAAGGAGAGACAGAAGAGACGACGGCTGAAGGAGAGACAGAAGAGACGACGGCCGAAGGAGAGACAGAAGCCACCACAGCTGAAGGAGAGACAGAAGAGACGACGGCTGAAGGAGAGATAGAAGAGACGACGGCTGAAGGAGAGACAGAAGAGACCACGGCTGAAGGAGAGACAGAAGAGACGACGGCGGAAGGAGGGACAGAAGCCACCACTGCTGAAGGAGAGACAGAAGAGACGACGGCTGAAGGAGAGACAGAAGAGACGACGGCTGAAGGAGAGACACAAGAGACGACGGCTGAAGGAGAGACAGAAGAGACGACGGCTGAAGGAGAGACAGAAGAGACGACGGCTGAAGGAGAGACACAAGAGACGACGGCTGAAGGAGAGACAGAAGAGACGACGGCTGAAGGAGAGACACAAGAGACGACGGCTGAAGGAGAGACAGAAGCCACCACAGCTGAAGGAGAGACAGAAGACACGACGGCTGAAGGAGAAACAGAAGAGACGACGGCTGAAGGAGAGACAGAAGAGACGACGGCGGAAGGAGAGACAGAAGAGACGACGGCTGAAGGAGAGATAGAAGAGACGACGGCTGAAGGAGAGACAGAAGAGACGACGGCTGAAGGAGAGACAGAAGAGACGACGGCGGAAGGAGAGACAGAAGCCACCACTGCTGAAGGAGAGACAGAAGAGACGACGGCTGAAGGAGAGACAGAAGAGACGACGGCTGAAGGAGAGACAGAAGAGACGACGGCCGAAGGAGAGACAGAAGAGACGACGGCTGAAGGAGTGACAGAATCCACCACAGCTGAAGGAGAGACAGAAGAGACGACGGCTGAAGGAGAAACAGAAGAGACGACGGCTGAAGGAGAGACAGAAGAGACGACGGCGGAAGGAGAGACAGAAGAGACGACGGCTGAAGGAGAGACAGAAGAGACGACGGCGGAAGGAGAGATAGAAGAGACGACGGCTGAAGGAGAGACAGAAGAGACGACGGCTGAAGGAGAGACAGAAGAGACGACGGCTGAAGGAGAGACAGAAGAGACGACGGCTGAAGGAGAGACACAAGAGACGACGGCTGAAGGAGAGACAGAAGAGACGACGGCTGAAGGAGAGACAGAAGAGACGACGGCTGAAGGAGTGACAGAAGCCACCACAGCTGAAGGAGAGACAGAAGAGACGACGGCTGAAGGAGAAACAGAAGAGACGACGGCTGAAGGAGAGACAGAAGAGACGACGGCTGAAGGAGAGACAGAAGAGACGACGGCGGAAGGAGAGACAGAAGAGACGACGGCGGAAGGAGAGACAGAAGAGACGACGGCGGAAGGAGAGACAGAAGAAACGACGGCTGAAGGAGAGACAGAAGAGACGACGGCTGAAGGAGAGACAGAAGAGACGACGGCTGAAGGAGAGACAGAAGCCAACACAGCTGAAGGAGAGACAGAAGAGACGACGGCGGAAGGAGAGACAGAAGAGACGACGGCTGAAGGAGAGACACAAGAGACGACGGCTGAAGGAGAGACAGAAGAGACGACGGCTGAAGGAGAGACAGAAGAGACGACGGCTGAAGGAGAGACAGAAGAGACGACGGCTGAAGGAGAGACACAAGAGACGACGGCTGAAGGAGAGACAGAAGAGACGACGGCGGAAGGAGAGACAGAAGCCACCACTGCTGAAGGAGAGACAGAAGAGACGACGGCTGAAGGAGAGACAGAAGAGACGACGGCTGAAGGAGAGACAGAAGACACGACGGCTGAAGGAGAAACAGAAGAGACGACGGCTGAAGGAGAGACAGAAGAGACGACGGCGGAAGGAGAGACAGAAGAGACGACGGCTGAAGGAGAGACAGAAGAGACGACAGCCGAAGGAGAAACAGAAGAGACGACGGCGGAAGGAGAGACAGAAGAGACGACGGCGGAAGGAGAAACAGAAGAGACGACGGCGGAAGGAGAGACAGAAGAGACGACGGCTGAAGGAGAAACAGAAGAGACGACGGCTGAAGGAGAGACAGAAGAGACGACGGCGGAAGGAGAGACAGAAGCCACCACTGCTGAAGGAGAGACAGAAGAGACGACGGCTGAAGGAGAAACAGAAGAGACGACGGCTGAAGGAGAGACAGAAGAGACGACGGCTGAAGGAGAGACAGAAGAGACGACGGCGGAAGGAGAGACAGAAGAGACGACGGCGGATAGAGAGACAGAAGAGACGACGGCGGAAGGAGAGACAGAAGAAACGACGGCTGAAGGAGAGACAGAAGAGACGACGGCTGAAGGAGAGACAGAAGAGACGACGGCGGAAGGAGAGACAGAAGCCACCACTGTTGAAGGAGAGACAGAAGAGACGACGGCGGAAGGAGAAACAGAAGAGACGACGGCTGAAGGAGAGACAGAAGAGACGACGGCGGAAGGAGAGACAGAAGAGACGACGGCTGAAGGAGTGACAGAAGCCACCACTGCTGAAGGAGAGACAGAAGAGACGACGGCGGAAGGAGAAACAGAAGAGACGACGGCTGAAGGAGAGACAGAAGAGACGACGGCTGAAGGAGAGACAGAAGAGACGACGGCTGAAGGAGAAACAGAAGAGACGACGGCTGAAGGAGAGACAGAAGAGACGACGGCGGAAGGAGAGACAGAAGAGACGACGGCTGAAGGAGAGACAGAAGAGACGACGGCTGAAGGAGAGACAGAAGAGACGACGGCGGAAGGAGAGACAGAAGAGACGACGGCGGAAGGAGAGACAGAAGAGACGACGGCTGAAGGAGAGACAGAAGAGACGACGGCTGAAGGAGAGACAGAAGAGACGACGGCGGAAGGAGAGACAGAAGAGACGACGGCTGAAGGAGAAACAGAAGAGACGACGGCGGAAGGAGAGACAGAAGAGACGACGGCGGAAGGAGAGACAGAAGAGACGACGGCTGAAGGAGAGACAGAAGAGACGACGGCTGAAGGAGAGACAGAAGAGACGACGGCGGAAGGAGAGACAGAAGAGACGACGGCGGAAGGAGAGACAGAAGAGACGACGGCTGAAGGAGAGACAGAAGAGACGACGGCTGAAGGAGAGACAGAAGAGACGACGGCGGAAGGAGAGACAGAAGAGACGACGGCGGAAGGAGAGACAGAAGAGACGACGGCTGAAGGAGAAACAGAAGAGACGACGGCTGAAGGAGAGACAGAAGAGACGACGGCGGAAGGAGAGACAGAAGCCACCACTGCTGAAGGAGAGACAGAAGAGACGACGGCTGAAGGAGAAACAGAAGAGACGACGGCGGAAGGAGAAACAGAAGAGACGACGGCTGAAGGAGAGACAGAAGAGACGACGGCTGAAGGAGAGACAGAAGAGACGACGGCTGAAGGAGAAACAGAAGAGACGACGGCTGAAGGAGAGACAGAAGAGACGACGGCTGAAGGAGAGACAGAAGAGACGACGGCTGAAGGAGAGACAGAAGAGACGACGGCTGAAGGAGAGACAGAAGAGACGACGGCTGAAGGAGAAACAGAAGAGACGACGGCTGAAGGAGAGACAGAAGAGACGACGGCGGAAGGAGAGACAGAAGAGACGACGGCTGAAGGAGAGACAGAAGAGACGACGGCGGAAGGAGAGACAGAAGAGACGACGGCGGAAGGAGAGACAGAAGAGACGACGGCGGAAGGAGAGACAGAAGAGACGACGGCTGAAGGAGAGACAGAAGAGACGACGGCTGAAGGAGAAACAGAAGAGACGACGGCTGAAGGAGAGACAGAAGAGACGACGGCGGAAGGAGAGACAGAAGAGACGACGGCTGAAGGAGAGACAGAAGAGACGACGGCTGAAGGAGAGACAGAAGAGACGACGGCGGAAGGAGAGACAGAAGAGACGACGGCGGAAGGAGAGACAGAAGAGACGACGGCGGAAGGAGAGACAGAAGAGACGACGGCTGAAGGAGAGACAGAAGAGACGACGGCGGAAGGAGAGACAGAAGAGACGACGGCGGAAGGAGAGACAGAAGCCACCACTGCTGAAGGAGAGACAGAAGAGACGACGGCTGAAGGAGAAACAGAAGAGACGACGGCTGAAGGAGAGACAGAAGAGACGACGGCTGAAGGAGAGACAGAAGAGACGACGGCTGAAGGAGAAACAGAAGAGACGACGGCTGAAGGAGAGACAGAAGAGACGACGGCGGAAGGAGAGACAGAAGAGACGACGGCTGAAGGAGAGACAGAAGAGACGACGGCTGAAGGAGAGACAGAAGAGACGACGGCGGAAGGAGAGACAGAAGAGACGACGGCGGAAGGAGAGACAGAAGAGACGACGGCGGAAGGAGAGACAGAAGAGACGACGGCTGAAGGAGAGACAGAAGAGACGACGGCGGAAGGAGAGACAGAAGAGACGACGGCGGAAGGAGAGACAGAAGAGACGACGGCTGAAGGAGAAACAGAAGAGACGACGGCTGAAGGAGAGACAGAAGAGACGACGGCGGAAGGAGAGACAGAAGCCACCACTGCTGAAGGAGAGACAGAAGAGACGACGGCTGAAGGAGAAACAGAAGAGACGACGGCTGAAGGAGAGACAGAAGAGACGACGGCTGAAGGAGAGACAGAAGAGACGACGGCGGAAGGAGAGACAGAAGAGACGACGGCGGAAGGAGAGACAGAAGAGACGACGGCGGAAGGAGAGACAGAAGAAACGACGGCTGAAGGAGAGACAGAAGAGACGACGGCTGAAGGAGAGACAGAAGAGACGACGGCGGAAGGAGAGACAGAAGCCACCACTGCTGAAGGAGAGACAGAAGAGACGACGGCGGAAGGAGAAACAGAAGAGACGACGGCTGAAGGAGAGACAGAAGAGACGACGGCGGAAGGAGAGACAGAAGAGACGACGGCGGAAGGAGAGACAGAAGAGACGACGGCGGAAGGAGAGACAGAAGAGACGACGGCTGAAGGAGAGACAGAAGAGACGACGGCGGAAGGAGAGACAGAAGAGACGACGGCTGAAGGAGAAACAGAAGAGACGACGGCTGATGGAGAGACAGAAGAGACGACGGCGGAAGGAGAGACAGAAGCCACCACTGCTGAAGGAGAGACAGAAGAGACGACGGCTGAAGGAGAAACAGAAGAGACGACGGCTGAAGGAGAGACAGAAGAGACGACGGCTGAAGGAGAGACAGAAGAGACGACAGCCGAAGGAGAAACAGAAGAGACGACGGCTGAAGGAGAGACAGAAGAGACGACGGCTGAAGGAGAGACAGAAGAGACGACGGCTGAAGGAGAGACAGAAGAGACGACGGCGGAAGGAGAGACAGAAGAGACGACGGCTGAAGGAGAGACAGAAGAGACGACGGCGGAAGGAGAGACAGAAGAGACGACGGCTGAAGGAGAGACAGAAGAGACGACGGCTGAAGGAGAGACAGAAGAGACGACGGCTGAAGGAGAGACAGAAGAGACGACGGCGGAAGGAGAGACAGAAGAGACGACGGCTGAAGGAGAGACAGAAGCCACCACAGCTGAAGGAGAGACAGAAGAGACGACGGCGGAAGGAGAGACAGAAGAGACGACGGCGGAAGGAGAGACAGAAGAGACGACGGCTGAAGGAGAGACAGATGAGACGACGGCGGAAGGAGAGACAGAAGAGACGACGGCTGAAGTAGAAACAGAAGAGACGACGGCTGAAGGAGAGACAGAAGAGACGACGGCTGAAGGAGAGACAGAAGAGACGACGGCTGAAGGAGAGACAGAAGAGACGACGGCGGAAGGAGAGACAGAAGAGACGACGGCTGAAGGAGAGACAGAAGAGACGACGGCGGAAGGAGAGACAGAAGAGACGACGGCTGAAGGAGAGACAGAAGAGACGACGGCGGAAGGAGAGACAGAAGCCACCACAGCTGAAGGAGAGACAGAAGAGACGACGGCTGAAGGAGAGACAGAAGAGACGACGGCTGAAGGAGAGACAGAAGAGACGACGGCTGAAGGAGAGACAGAAGAGACGACGGCTGAGGGAGAGACAGAACAGACGACGGCTGAAGGAGAGACAGAAGCCACCACAGCTGAAGGAGAGACAGAAGAGACGACGGCTGAAGGAGAGACAGAAGAGACGACGGCGGAAGGAGAGACAGAAGAGACGACGGCTGAAGTAGAAACAGAAGAGACGACGGCTGAAGGAGAGACAGAAGAGACGACGGCTGAAGGAGAGACAGAAGAGACGACGGCTGAAGGAGAGACAGAAGAGACGACGGCGGAAGGAGAGACAGAAGAGACGACGGCTGAAGGAGAGACAGAAGAGACGACAGCCGAAGGAGAAACAGAAGAGACGACGGCTGAAGGAGAGACAGAAGAGATGACGGCTGAAGGAGAGATAGAAGAAACGACGGCGGAAGGAGAGACGGAAGAGACGACGGCTGAAGGAGAGACAGAAGCCACCACAACTGAAGGAGAGACAGCAGAGACGACGGCTGAAGGAGAGACAGAAGAGACGTCCGCTGAAGGAGAGACAGAAGAGACGATGGCTGAAGGAGAGACAGAAGAGGCGACGGCTGAAGGAGAGACAAGTACTACCGACTTGCCGTCTACGACTCCTTCGGAACCAATCGAAGAATGCCTTGATTATAATCCACCCCCGCCTGCTTTGAGACACTTGTTTGCCAAGCTGAAACCGCATTTGAACGTTTCCTCTGCAAGTGTTCCACCTGAGCGTAGAAAGTTTCCCAGCTATCGCAAGCTCGTCAAGGACATCAATAAGGTCTCTGTCAGTTCTAATTCCTTTTATAAAAAAATGGAAGGTATTGTAACAAAGTTTGAAGCTTCAATTCGAGAATCCATTGAATCTCAAATGCAGTTTTACGAATCGACTCGTATCAATATGCTTTTCGAGTTGAAAAATTTCGTTCAGAAATCGTACAACAGCTTTACCGATCTCGTCGATCGATCCCTCAAGTCCAGCGGAGTTTGTAGCACGCGAAGCCAGGAGTGCTGGGACAAGCTGCACGCCGGATTGCCCAGGTTCATGGAGGACATGAATTTGGAGATTGTAACCTGCGACGACATCTTCAATGCGAACATGGAAAATCCCCGTGGCGCTGCGGTAAGAAGGATGACAGTCCAACGGATCGGTCAGGAGTATGGCAACATTCAAACAAAGTGTCTTCGTACCCAACAACCTAGTGGCCAAACGCTCGCCTGCCTTTTGAGGACTGTAAGTACAAGATCTGAGACCCTATCAGAAGGTTTTTTAACAGTTTTTCCTGTGCGTTCTAGTTACCACATTATGTTCCAAGAAGCGCAGCCTATTTTAGCAGCCTGCAGAATGCGATCAGTCAGGGATCTAATCTCATGGGATACGTCACAACGATGGCCAAAAGCTGCTACCAAAGTGCCTATACAGCGCGCACGGAGCTGTTCAACAACGGAATGTCGAAGTTAAATCAGTGCGTGAAGGGAGAAAACTCTAGCGACGTTGCACTTCAGAGAGAACTGGACAAATGAGTCGATCGGGTGGAAGTAAACTGATATCGCTGGGATGCATAGTTTTTATGTCAATTAAATTGTGGGCGAAGAGAAGTGCAATAATTTACAAATAAATGCTTATCAAAACTATTGAACATCCAATGGGAATTGTGAATATATTACTTAAGGGCAATTTCAACACATTATTGATGACATTAAAGGAATGACGACTTGTTTTATGTGAAACAAGATAAAGTGGTGGAATCTTATTAGAAAATGTAGCCGTCTACTGTAAATTATCGTTAAACATTAATTTATATCGTGTATTTCACCTTATACTCTAATTAAAGTGGGTCATAGAAGATTCTAAGAAAATAAGTAGAACTGATTCATTAATTTCATTTCATTATTAATTGAATGTTAAGTATACTAGTCGCTGTGGGACCATCAGCAAAGACTTCAGCTTGGTTAGACAATTTTCCTTCTTCTAACCCTCTCTAACCTAATGTTTTGTACAAACCGAAACGATTACTGAGACATTATCAGGAACGGTTGTTGTTCGCCGCATTTCGCTCGAAAGCAGCAAGGCATCATGAAACGTAAGCAAGATTTTGTTTCCGAACGAACATCGCACCGACTTGTCTACCGAGGAGCGAAAGGACGCTCCAAATGTGGAAGTCTGTAGTGCGGTGTTTTACGCAGATTATCTAACTTTTCCATTAGAGCTTGTCCATTTGTCAAACAGGATGATGTAGCAATCGATTCAATAAATGGTCCATGGGGTTTGTTTGCCGGCAGATCCCCCCACGCTTCGCATGGGGAAAGGGTAAGCCAAGTGCGAAACGACATCGGAAACAGGAGCCGCTGCATAATCGTCTTCAGTCAGTTTGCCTGCAGTGGAAAGTTACTTTATGTTTACAATCGGCCGCACTTCGCCAAACACCCAGGTGAGGGCACCCGACCGTCCGACAACACAGGCAGCCTCACAGAGCAGAGGAGGATTACGAACGAGAAGCTTTTGCCACTCCGGTGAAATCGCAATTAAACCGTTTGCTTAAGCTATTTCGATTTCAATCGAAAATCCGATCCCCAAACACGACGAGGGAAGCAATTAATTGTAGCCAACACCCGATTCCCAAGGCAACCCCGTGACCCGTGTAGCTGCCTGTCCCCGGCTCGACGACGTAATTGTTCGGGGTGTTAAGGGAACTAAATGAAAGATTAGAGACAATTTTCCAACGACACTTGCGTCGCTGTGCGAAAAGGTCACGGAAGGCGTGGTAAAGGGAGTTTGATTAAAAAGAATTACAACCGGAAGGAGAGCTTAAGCTTTACCCTAAATGATTTTATCAGTGGGAGCGGACTGGAGGAGCTTTTGCACAGATACGTTTACACAGCACTCGGTGAACAAACATTCTGAAGTTAATTTGAATAGATTAGGTAACACATTAAAGTTTGTGTTAAAGGTTTGCTTACTGGAGAAAATGAGATTACACATTTTCTCGTAATTACTATGAAAATGAATTTTGTGTTCACTCGATGGCTTGTAATGGAAGTGAATGTTCTTCAAATATTCAAAGATATGCAGTAAGTGAGTCTATGCTTTCTAGTTTCAACTGTATAGAAACCACTCTGCTGTTGGATGCCGCATCCATTCTGTTTTCTTATAATAAAACCTAATTGACCCTATGTAACTAATGCTCCAGTTGGCTCCTGGTGGTTAAACGATCAAAAGAAGCTATGGACGATTAGGCTCGGGCCGGTAAGTGAACGACTTCCTAAGCCGATTGGTACTGCTGTCAGGATGGACTCGACGAGCATGTGAACTTATCCAAGGAGAAATGATTCTCCTGCCGTAAAACGCAAACACACCCAACACTCGCAGCAAGAAACTGGAGCGAGTGGACTGTTGGATAATATATTTGAACATACACATTCTGGATTTCCACCACCCGGGGCTGACCGTCCGTTAAAATCCGGCGCCAGTTGTGAAACGTGCGTGCCAAGGGTTTTGCTGCTCGGCGTTCAAGTATTCTTTACGGAATTATCCTCTCCATTCCGGGCAGCCCCTGTGTCTTTATAATTGGTCGAGTCCACTCCAAGGCCTAATCCTTTCCCGTTCGTCAGCGCTCGGTGCCTGGAGGTGAAGTTTAGTATGTTGATCTATCCCACTGTTTATCGCCCATCTGCCATAGAAATGTCCGTTCCTCGGGAGGGGAAAGCTGAATTTACTACCTCGTGGAGAACTCGTTCGAAAAGGAGCAAAAATTATCGTGGTTTTTCTGATACCCATACGCCCCACGAAGCGAGTAGACAAGCACAGGAAAAACATGAACTTCCTCGGCATCGGCTCGTCTAATTGTTAAACCTAGAGAATGGATAATTATCAGCGAACACAAGCGGATGTTTTACTTAGGGGAAGTTCTCTTTATGGTGGAGTTGGTCTTAAACGGCTTGACTCGTTCTCATTTTTTCCAGTGTCCATTTTAAACCGACAAACTCGTGCTATCGTTAGTGACCAGTAGGTGTTCGTCCATTTTTTGTGCTTTAGTAGGCCATTTCATGTCTTCGTTTCTGGATGGAATTATTCTTCTGCTGAGGCTTCGAAATGTTTTGATGAAATTTGTGGAAAACAAATGGATGGTTATCAAAATTTAATATAATTTCAATTCACTTATAGTTTCCTATTATTCAACTGTTTTTTTTTGTCTATAACCCATGAAAGCCTATTTGACTAACCTTGATATGTGCTTTAAAGTTTATTGCTTTCCACATGCACGCCTGCTCTAGAGAACGCTGACAGCTTACGGATGCTTATGCTAATGAATCTTTGACCCTTGTTCCGTTCCAATTTTATATCTTCCGTATGTGCACTTGCAAAGGAAGCCGAAAGCATCGAATGCGTGTAGTTACCGTTCCTACCCCTAAGTACGGCTTACAGCTCACAGCAACCACTTAGCGAGCCACAGGGAAACTTTCGCACGCGGTCCACTAGATAAATAATGCATCATGGGGTGACCACACGAAGCCACAGCCAGCGCACGATCGCCAGCGAGAGAAGCTTGTAAGTAAGCGACCCTTCCCGATAACGATGAAAAACGGTGCATAAATTGTGGTTGTGGCGTTGCCTTTTTCCGGGGAACATTGCCGGTGCAGCTATCTATCTTGATGCAGCTGGTTTGCGGTCGAAGATGCACAACGCGTCGATGGGCTCTTTTGGACTCTTTAGATTTCGCGCCGAGGGAAAAACGTTATAGCGACCGGGCGGCATAATAACCACCCTTGGCCACCGACATCAACGTTGGGACCAAGGCCTGGATGCACCCGAACTGCTCCCGATTGGAATCGACGCGAGCAAGGTTGGGTTCCCTTTTTTCCTCACTCCAAAATTTATACCCGGCGAAAGATAGTTTCCTGTTACACATCCGTTACACTTTGGCAAACATTCCCATTCCCCACTCGACAACCGACCAGAAGCGGTACGCTCACGGAATGCAACCGAACCCACCCCCCCTCCGGGGTTAGATAACATATGTTTTATGGAGGTTCCGTTTTTCGGGCACACGCTGCAGTTAATAGATCCGCCATTTTGGCCGCGTACGATCTCGATTGGCCACCAGATGGTGCTGCGGACGATGGATGGACGATGGGCTATCTCTGGAAGGCGGACGGAGCCAAGGGGTTCGTTAATATTCGTTCGATTGCAGAAGCACGTGTTGGGAGCGCGCGTTCGGTTGCATGAAATGTTTTCCTTCACGTTTTTCCTGACGAGCGAGTTTGCTTGCCTTTGTTGGCAGGGATGCACGTACACGTGGGGTGTTTTTCAGAACAGTCAACCTCAGCGAGATTGGAAGGTTTTGTTCCTATTAGGTTGCTCAACTTTCAATTGATTTTTAACGAAACTTCAATTACATGAAACTCATAAACGAGAAGTCAAGTGAACGTCCAGCACTCAATAAGCTCGAGTGGAAATTTGTACAATCTGTTTTCATAAAAATCATGTTGTGCATGAATTAGCACCAAATACCATAGGAAAGTTTTCATAATGAAACGCTGAAAAATCACTTCAACAGCCACTCACCATATTTGAAATTTTTGGAGCAAAATGGAAACCTTCTTTTTTTCAGCACTCATATCGAACGCAATGGAATCTACCGAGGGCTAAAAGTTGAATCGTTCCGTGGCCATTTTAATCACATCTACTATCCACAATCCACTCGGCCGGTCGTGCTCGAGACCGTTTGTAGCAACATAGACGTAGAGGTTGTATTCATCGGTTTCGGTGCATCTGAAGGGCGCGAAATTGAATTCGCATGTAATACAGTTCGTGGCTTCGAGGTAATTTCATAAATGAGACCGTTGCATCCTTGTAACGAGGAATGATTAAAATCCCTCGGCGTGAAATCTAATCCAATAAAATTTATCATTGAATAAGCGTCGAAACAGATTAATGAAACTTGGAAATAATTTTATGCAAAACCGTGGTCTCACTCAGCTTAACAGTAAGCGCAGTTTATGCAACAGAACTGCATTTTGATATTCCTATACACTATAGTGTCACAGTGTTAAGTTAAAAGTTTTTCCACTTCATTTTACTCCTCGAAACGATCTTTAACACGTTGCGTACCGCGTCACCCAAATATGGGTGACAGCAGTTTTAGTACAACAAAGTTTTTGACCCATAAATAAATGAAAATGCAACATAAAAATTATTATAATATTTTATATAAATTTTTTGGGAGGCTAAGTTTTTGCTTGGCCTTCGAAAACAATCGGTTTAACGAATATTATAAACAAATTGTAATTTCAAAAATTGTACTAAAAAGTGTGCTAAAACGCTTGGTACGCAACGTGTTAATCCTCTCATCCGTTCCCGCACGTATTACCATCAACATTTGTACGTACGCCCGAGGAGAGAATAATCAATCCCCAAGCCACATGTGCCATTAATCGTCGGAAAGCGCCATTTAATTATGGTTTCACCGGAAGTGCGTCAACCACCGGCGTTTGGCGTCGCTCACACACAAACACATACCACGGTCTTACCACACTCGGGTGACGTTGTTGTTAATTCGTTGATTATCGTCAATTATTTTCTCTAATAATGAGTAATTAGCGTACATGATTGCATGTCGTCGTCGTTGTCGTCGCCGGCATCGTATGAAGGTGCTCCACCGGTGATGGAACATTTGTCCCCGGGAGCCAGCGGAATCAATGGCCCAAATGAGTTTCCGTTTGGGACTCCGCAAATCGCATTCGTCACACGTCACCGTTGCTCCTTGTTTGCAATTACTAGAACTCTTCTGGGAGATGATGTGGGAATCGGATTCGCATCAGGTCATGTGTTAAATGTTTTGAGTATTCCTTCGAGTTGGTAAATGAAGGTGAAGGATTCTACTGAGAAAATATTCAGGAAAAAATGGCTAATGAAATAGCTACAAAGAACTTTGTGCAAATGCTAGAAAAACACATCTCAAACGCAATTTTATCTTCAGCAATTTACAAAAACCACACTCCGTATCAGCACCACAATTCCATTTATGCACATTGTGTTTCACAACATAATATTCTTATGGTATTTACTGCCACAATCCACACAAAATAACATAACATCCCTTACGTATGACATAAAAAAGTGTACTTCATACAACATTGGGAAGGAAAAGTAACTTTTCCATCTCTTCGTTACGCCTTCACATCGTTATCGTTAGTCAGTCCTTATCGAGCATCATATACGGGGTCCCGATTGCCTTTTCTCCCGCCATTCCTCCACATAGAATAGCTGTGTGTATGTGTTGGGTGGCAGGAAATTTTTTATCTGCTGTTTGGAAGTCCTGTCCCCGCTCGGTCGATGTTCACCGTGGCGATAAATTTTTAACGATCCTCACGGGAGCGAGAGGCGTCCGGAAAGTTTTGGAAATAGTTTCGACTGTGTCATTTCATTTTTCTTTCCTCGTGGTTTCATTTTAGTCCATGCTACACTACTTTTTGATGCTGGCGATAGTGTTCGAGGGATTTGGGGGATAAGGTTGTTTTCTGTTTTGTTTTCGTAGGGAAGGGCTTAGAACACTGGCAACAATTTACAGGACACGCGGAACTAGAGCCAACCTCCTTTTTCCAGCTGGTCGAGCAAAGTGGGACATTGGATTATTTATAGTTCTACGTGAAGTCACGGAACTGTCGTTTTTGCCTATCCTTTTACGTGCAACGTGACCCGGCCTGAAGTTCGTTATCAAATGGGGTGCATACGTTATCGAACCGACCACGTGCGGGCTTCTTACATGCAGCATTCGGACTGAAAATGGCATCCCAGAGCTCTTTAGGCTGGCAAGAGCAACTTTTATGATTTATTTGATTACTTTTCAATATGCTGCGCCGTAATCACTGCACTGTCTTCACCTGTGTCTGATAGAAGTTTTTCTGCAGCTTAAAAAGAATTCCTCACAACTTTTGCATCCATTATACTATCCTTCACAAATATTGTAAAGTACATATGTTTATTTTTCGAAAGAAACCAATTTCATCTCTATCTTTTAAGACTAACTTTTTCACATCCTACTCCGCACATATTTAGTTTTCAACAAATCGAATGGTTGCCTACTTTTTTGTAGGGTGTTTCGCATAAAAAAAAAGGCCGACATCGTTCGAGTCCACGAACCACCGGGCGGCTCCATTTGCTTTCTGTCCGCAATCCATGTTGCGGTGACTAATTTATCAAATCGCGTTTCATCATGGGACCGTTGCGAAGTTTGGATGCCAGTGAAACGTTTCTCCCGTGGATAGAACGTACCATGCAAAAAGTATTAAACAGTAATTACATTTTTCGTCCACATTTCAACTTTCCGACCCTTCAACCCAGGGTCAGCAGGAACAGTTTGGAAGCTGTATATGTTTCGCAAAAAATTTAAACTGCACTCGGATACAACGCAAAACCGCAGGCTGCAGTGAGTTGAGGGTGAAAACGGTGTTGACTTTTCCAATTAGGAAAATTTCGTTATTACTACTGTTCGTCGCGGTGCGAGGGTGTGGGGAAAACTTGTTCATTTGATCATATTTTGCTGTTGGCTGGGAAGAGCAGCTATGGTTTTGTGTATGGTTCGTTGTACGATCGGAAGAGAGTTTTTAAATTAATTTTCTCGAATGCCTAAACGGGATGTTAAATAAAAATCAATCTGCGTTCAATAAGGATCAAATGCTATTTGTAATTTAAAGTGTCTCATTGAACAAGCAAACTTTTCAATTTCCTCAAATTGCGTTTAGTATTTGGTATAAGGTACTAGGAAAGGATGAATCAACAATCGTTAGTCAACCGTTGGTCCAATACTACCTAAATACATTCTCGTTCCGAGCAGATTTTTCCACAGTTGAACTTTGCAAGACATTTCCGAAGTGACCTTATAACCGGTTGTTTTCTTGTGACTTGCCATTTCAACTTTCAACTAGAGATATTAGCTTGTCGTTGTCCAGCATGTTTTTCTCTTTCTATAGGAATGTTGTGTAAACTTTCACGAACTGGCGTGGATTATTGCTTTCTTCCACCTTCCGGTAATTTCAGTGTTCGATCGAATGAAAATGCTCCAGTTGCAAATTGATTTAGCCCGGTACTGGAGTGAAAGTTTCTCCTCCCCGGACAGACAAGACAGAAGTAGAAAGAGGCGGAACATCAATCAGTAGCAGCTACTTTCTATCTCTACTGGACATCGAGTGATCGATTATAGGCTATGGTATTTCATTTCTCTTGGCAATGCACGGAAGAACGAAAAGAAATAGTTGAGTAAAATATACAGTAGCCATTACTTTCAGCTTCCAGATGATGTTTATTTCTTGCGTATCTTTTCACTTGACGGTAATTCTCGTACCTAACGCTTAAATAAAAGTGCTCGAATGCATTTGGAAGGGAAGTTTTTGTTTCCTCTGATAAATGTTGTCATAAGGCGAAATGGTTCATTTTCATATATTTTCTTTAAAACAATGTGTACAAGCATACATATATGCACAGCAAAACACACCGAATGTTGTAGGGGCCGAAAACCCTACACTATGTTGCATTGGTACTCAGTATGCAGTTGCATCCGTTTGGCTTATCTACTTGTGCCGGAAAATTTATGCTGAATCGTGTGTAATTAGAGACGGAGAGACATAAATTCAATTAAAATAGCAAATAAATTACACCCTATCTCGCGTCGACTGGTGCTCAACGTGGCGATTGCTGCCAGATTTGGTGCATCATGGATGTAGTTTCTGTGTTCAGTTTCGTTGGTAATTGTTCGGATAGAATTGAGTTATCAAAATTTAAGTATTTTTTTTTTCATTTAACAAAAACAGGATTCATTTGTAAACATGTTCTAACGGAATCCAAATAATAAGAGAAACTTATCACTGTATCAATCCAACTATATTTATATTTTACATTCGTTCCATTGAACGATATTAAGAGTATTGACCGTTGAAGTTGATCTAATTTCAATACAGCAATAGCAGTTATGCAATATTGTAGTTAATCTGCTTTGATTCTTCTTCGCAAACTCAAATACACTGCCAACATAAGGCACACAATCCAGATGAAGAGAGCTAACAGATCATATTCATAGGCCAATTCTGGTAGCGATATGAAACCAAGATACTTCTTCAGCTTGCCGAAATAACAGAACATTTCTGGACACTCCAAATCAGGTCGATCATAGCCGTAGATCGCACTGAGGGAACCCTCGAACGCGTACCGCACGAACGACACATACATTACCGGACGAAGTAAAACGCTGGCATCACGCAATGGTACGTAGAAGCCTGAACACAGATATGACGGTATCAAAACCATGATGGTCCAAAAGGCGGAAGTCTGAACCGACATGAGGCTACCGAAGAGAAGACCAAGCATCTGCGAAATCCAACCGAACAGGAGGCACATTCCAGTGAACAACACGAAGCGAAACACCTCCAACGGTTGTGAGGTAAAGTAGTATACGATGACGATGTACACCAGGGATGAGATAAACTGTAGAAGAAATAAGAAGATCATGAAGTGGGTAGTACGTACGAAAAAGCATAAAAACGTACCAGCGTAGGTATCTCGATAATGATCTTGGCCCAGTAGTATGCTTTAAGCGAGTACCAATTATTTTTGCTCTCCTGGACGAGGCACGCCGACTCACGAGGATCTGTGTTGCATATAAAATGGAAAAAATTATATTTATTGGTGAAACCGACAGATAAACTGAAAGCACTCTACTTACAAACCAAAACAGCTGACGCTACACTCGAGAAGAAAATGACGTACTGGGACAAAATTATGAACGCGGTGTTAGATATGAGACGATCAGCATTGTTGCCTATATTGTAGTAAGCGATACTTATGACAAAGGCATTCACAATGTTGATTAAAACTCGCGCCTTTAGCTGAAACTGTAACGAATACATCACGTAAAATCAAAATGCCCTTTTTAGACAGGATGATCGAAGCTCTAAAGAACCCCTAATTCTCACCATTTCGGAAACCTACCGAATCTTTCGCCACGCACAAGGCGGTACGCCGCAGTAACACGCCGAGTTGCTGGAATGTTGTCAGACTGTAGCGTTCATGTGACTCATCGACGCTTTTTGTATGATCTACGATAGAGGATTGGTAGTCAAGGATGTCCTCTTCTTCATCCATCATAAGTCGTTTCAGACGATCATCCTCCTGATCAAGGCTGGCAATATCCAGGGCTTTAAAGACAGAACGACAAGCGACTCATTTGAACAATGTTCGAAATGCATAGTCAAGATCACGGGTCCTACCATAATCCGCCGGATTGTACGAAACAGGACAATGGAGACCGAAACTTGCAAAACGAGACACCATCTCATTGGTTGGACCACTGTAGACGCGGCGTCCTCTGGCCAGCACAAACAGATCGTCGATGAGCTGCAATTGTTGAGAGTTCGGCTGATGAATGACGCAAGCGATGACGCGTCCTCGGGCGGCGAGCTCTCGGACATGAGCCAACACCTGATAAGCGGAAACCGAATCTAACCCTGTTGTTGGTTCGTCCAGGAGCATCACTTTTGGATCGGATAGTAGCTCGAGTCCGATTGAGAGGCGCTTCGCTTCTCCACCAGAGATATCTCCAGTAAGTGTGTCAGCACAAGATTCCAATCCCAGAACTTCCAGTAGCTCGTGGACTTTAGTCCGCTTCTGTGCTGTACTGCTTTTACCAAGTTTGAACTCGGCCGCGTACTTTAGACTCTGCTCTACGGTGAGACTCCGCCACAGATTGACCTCTTGCTGAGTGTAGGAAACAAGTTTGCGGCTGCGACGTTCCGATAGAAGTTGTCCATCTACCGTTAATTCGCCAGTGACATTGGCTTTCCTGCCGAAAATAACATCCGTTATTTACAACACTCTAAATAACACTCACTTGTGAATATTTTCTACTGATAATTACTTAAATCCACTGAGCACATTTAACAGCGTTGATTTGCCGGCTCCGGAAGGCCCCATTATTCCTACGAGACGACCGGATCGAAAGGAACCCGAGAGGTTCTGCAGAATCGTGTAATTCGTACGATCTTGAAATAGAATGCATTACTTGAAGATCATTCACATCGGTTTCAGTAACCTGACACAACACTCACGATGCTTTTGTTTCACACTGTACGAAATATTGCGAAAGGACAGATCAAATCCACGAGAGCTACCATCCAGTTTCATCTCATCCAGTTCCTCCATCGGAATTGTTTCACTGAGTTGTACCATTATGAGACGCTAAAAACGTGTTCTTTCCTTGCGTAGCTGGAAAATTCAACTGAACGATGTTTGTTGAACTCGTTTCGAATGTGCTGGTGGTAGGATGGCATAATTTTTCTGCAGCGATAAGTCACTCGGTTGATAACACATGTCGGTTGATAAGACCTTTATCAATTTACATAAACACTTTCGCATTGTATATTGTTGGAAGCGGTACGCACCATTAGGTTCCACTGTTTGTATTCGCAGGCTAATACCATTTAATTTTTTTTCATCGTTACTATCGCACAGTATTTTCCAGTTAAATTAAATTGCTTTGTTTTCAAATTAATATCTAAAGCTGGCCATTTTTAATAGTCTGATTTGATTCTTCTTCTCAGGCTCAAATACACAGCCAGCATAAGGCACACAATCCAGACGAAGAGAGCTAACAGATCATATTCATATGCCAATTCGGGCAGCGATATGAAACCAAGAAACTTTTTCAGCTTGCCGAAATAGCAGAACACTTCAGGACACTCGGGATCAGGTCGATCATAGCCGTAGATCGCACTGATAGATCCCTCGAACGCGTACCGCACGAACGACACATACATTAGCGGACGAAGTAAAAAGTTGGCGTAACGCAACGGAATGAATAAGCCAGAGAACAGATATGCCGGTATCAAAACCATAATGGTCGAAAAGGCGGAAGTCTGAACCGACATGAGGCTACCGAAGAGAAGACCAAGCATCTGCGAAATCCAACCGAATAGAAGGCACATTCCAGTGAACAACACAAAGCGAAACACCTCCAACGGTTGTGAAGTAAAGTAGTATACGATGATGATGTACACCAAGGATGAGATAAACTGTAGAAGAAAGAGAAAAATCATGTAGTGTGTAGTACGTACGAAAAAGCATAAGAACGTACCAGCGTAGGTATCTCGATAATGATCTTGGCCCAGTAGTATGCTTTAAGCGAGTACCAATTATTTTTGCTCTCCTGGACGAAGCACGCCGACTCACGAGGATCTGTGTTATGAGATGATAAAAAGAATATTTATAGGTGAAACCGACAGATAAACTGAAAGCACTCTACTTACAAACTAAAACAGCTGACGCTACACTCGAGAAGAAAATTACGAACTGGGACAAAATTATGAACGCGGTGTTAGATATGAGACGATCAGCATTGTTGCCTATATTGTAGTAAGCGATACTTATGACAAAGGCAATCACAATGTTGATTAAAACTCGCGCCTTTAGCTGAAACTGTAACGAATACATCACGTAAAATAAATATGCCCTTTTTAGACAGGATGATCGAAGCTCTAAAGAACCCCTAATTCTCACCATTTCGGAAACCTACCGAATCTCTCGCCACGCACAAGGCTGTACGCCGTAGTAACACCCCGAGCTGCTGGAATGTTGTCAGAGTGTAGCGTTCATATGACTCATCGACACGTTTTACAGGAACTATAATAGAGGATTGATTACCAAATATGTCTTTTTCTTCATCCATCATCAGACGCTCCAGACGATCATCCTCCTGATCAAGGCTGGCAATATCCAGGGCTTTAAAGACATACCGACAAGCGACTCATTTGAACAACGTTATAAATGTATAGTCAAGATCACGGGTCCTACCATAATCCGCCGGATTGTATGAAACAGGACAATGGAGTCCGAAACTTGCAAAGCGAGGAACCATCTCATTGGTTGGACCACTGTAGACCCGGCGTCCTCTGGCCAGCACAAACAGATCGTCGATAATCTGCAATTGTTGAGAGTTCGGCTGATGAATGACGCAAGCGATGACGCGTCCTCGGGCGGCGAGCTCTCGGACATGAGCCAACACCTGATAAGCGAAAACCGAGTCTAAACCTGTTGTTGGTTCATCCAGGAGCATCACTTTTGGATCGGATAGTAACTCGAGTCCGATCGAGAGGCGCTTCGCTTCTCCACCTGAGATATCTCCAGTAAGTGTGTCAGCACAAAATTCCAATCCCAGAACTTCCAGTAGCTCGTGGACTTTAGTTTGCTTCTGTGCTGTACTGCTTTTACCAAGTTTGAACTCGGCCGCGAATTTGAGACTTTCCCCCACAGTAAGACTCCGCCACAGATTGACCTCTTGTTGAGTGTAGGAAACAAGTTTGCGGCTGCGACGTTCCGATAGAAGCTGTCCATCTACCATCAATTCGCCAGTGACATTGGCTATCCTACCGAAAATAACATCTGTTTTTTACAAAACTCAAAAAAACATTTACTTGTGAATATTTTCTACCGATAATTACGTAAACCCACTGAGCACATTTAACAGCGTTGATTTGCCGGCTCCGGAAGGCCCCATTATTCCTACGAGGCGGCCGGATCGAAAGGAACCAGAGAGGTTCTTCAGGATCGCGGAATGCGTACGATCTTGAAACAGAAAGTGATAATCGTAGATCATTCACATCGGATGTAATCACTTTACACAACGCTCACCATGCTTTTGTTTCACACTGTACGAAATATTGCGAAAGGACAGACTAAATTCACGAGAGCCACCATCCATTTTCATCGAGTGTAGTTCCTCCATCGGAATTGTTTCAATGAGTTGTGCCATTATCAGAAGATCAAAACGTGTTCTTTCCTTGCGTAGCTTGAAAATTCAACTAAACGATGTTTGTTGGGCACGTTGCGAATGCGCTGCTGGTAGGATGGAATAATTTTTGCGAAGCGATAAGTCACTCGGTTGATAACACATGTCGGTTGATAAGACCCTTATCAAATTACATAAACACTTCCCCGTTGTATATTTTTGGAAACGGTTCGCACCACTACATCCCTCTGTTTGTATTAAATAAACAATTCGCCAGCTGATAACTTTTGCTAATAACGGCTTGGTTAAGTTTTATTTTTCTTCTTTTGCACCGGATAAGCAATCGCAATCGGTAAGATAATTTAGAGACGAAGTGCATAAAAATACACTTAAATTAAGTTCATTCACAAACTTGCTGAAAACACGACGATTTCTAAGGTTCTACGGGTTTTGCAAAGCAGTTACTTGAAATAATTGATGTCACGAATATATGTTGCACATAATTTAAAAAACAATAGGCAAACAGACCGAAGATTAGGACAGCAATTACGCGATATTACATATATTTCATTGTTTCAACAGTTATTATCGCAGGGCATTATCCGGTTTCCGTTAAACTGCTTTGTTTTTCAATTAATACCAGGATGTGGACGATTAGTCTGATTTGATTCTTCTTCGCAGGCTCAAATACACTGCCAGCATAAGGCACACAATCCAGATGAAGAGAGCTAACAGATCATATTCATAGGCCAATTCTGGCAGCGATATGAAACCAAGAAACTTTTTCAGCTTGCCGAAATAGCAGAACACTTCAGGACACTCGGGATCAGGTCGATCATAGCTGTAGATCGCACTGAGGGAACCTTCGAATGCGTAACGCACGAACGACACATACATTAGCGGACGAAGTAAAAAGTTGGCGTCACGCAACGGAATGAAGAAGCCGGAGAACAGAGATGCCGGTACGACCACCATGATACTGCAAAAGACAGAAGTCTGAACCGACATGAGGCTACCCAAGAGAAGACCAAGCATCTGCGAAATCCAACCGAACAGGAGGCACATTCCAGCGAACAACACAAAGCGAAACACCTCCAACGGTTGTGAGGTAAAGTAGTATACGAGGATGATGTACACCAGGGATGAGATAAACTGTAGAAGAAATAAGAAGATCATGTAGTGCATAGTACGTAAGAAAAAACATAAACACGTACCAGTGTAGGTATCTCGATGATAATTTTGGCCCAGTAGTATGCCTTAAGCGAGTACCAATTATTTTTACTCTCCTGGACGAAGCACGCCGACTCACGAGGATCTGAAGACCAGAAAAGGGAAAATAAGAATATTTCAACGTGAAAGTAATACAACCACATACAATCGGCTGTACTTACAAACCAAAACAGCTGAAACAATGCTTGAGAAGAAAATTGCGTATAAGGATATTATGAGCACTGCGGTGTTGGACAGTAGACGATCAGCATTGTTGCCGGTGTTGTAGAAAGCGATACTGATTAGCAAAGCGACCACAACGTTGATAGCAAATCGCGCCTTTAGCTGGAACTGTAAGATACAAAAAATAAAATATGATTAAAAGTATCTGCAGCTTCACATGCCTCTAAATTTTTACGCTCGATGGACCGAGCAATGTTTCTGAAACTTACCGAATCTTTCGCCACGCACAAGGCTGTACGCCGTAGTAACACCCCGAGCTGCTGGAATGTTGTCAGGCCGTATCGTTGATAAGTCTCGTCAACGCTTTTGACGCGATTTAAAATAGAGAATTTATAGTCAAAGATGTCCTTCTCTTCATCCATCATAAGTCGTTTCAGACGGTCATCCTCCTGATCAAGGCTGGCAATATCCAGGGCTATAAAGACATACCGACAAGCGACTCATTTGAACAATGTTCGAAATGCATAATCAAGATCACGGGTCCTACCATAATCCGCCGGATTGTATGAAACAGGACAATGGAGTCCGAAACTTGCAAAGCGAGGAACCATCTCATTGGTTGGGCCACTGTAGATGCGGCGTCCTCTGGCCAGCACAAACAGATCGTCGATGAGCTGCAGTTGTTGAGAGTTCGGCTGATGGATGACGCAAGCGATGATGCGCCCTCGGGCGGCAAGCTCTCGGACATGAGCCAACACCTGATAAGCGGAAACCGAATCTAGACCTGTTGTTGGTTCGTCCAGCAGCATCACTTTTGGGTCAGATAGTAGTTCGAGTCCGATTGCGAGGCGCTTCGCTTGTCCACCTGAGATTACGTCAGTGAGTGTCGTAGCACAAGATTCCAATCCCAGAACTTCCAGCAACTCTCGAACTTTAGTTTGCTTCTGTGCTGTACTGCTTTTACCAAGCTTGAACTCGGCCGCGTACTTGAGACTTTCCTCTACGGTAAGGCTTCGCCACAGATTGACCTCTTGCTGGGTATAGGAAACAAGTTTGCGGCTGCGACGTTCCGATAAAAGCTGTCCATCTACCATCAATTCGCCAGTGACATTGGCTTTCCTACCGAAAACAACATCCAGTATTTACAACACTTAAAATACCACTCACTAGGTGAATATTTTCTACCGATAATTACTTAAATCCACTGAGCACATTTAACAGCGTTGATTTACCAGCTCCGGAAGGCCCCATTATTCCTACGAGGCGACCGGATCGAAAGGAACCCGAGAGGTTCTTCAGGATCGCGGAATGCGTACGATCTTGAAACAGAAAGCGATAATCGTAGATCATTCACATCGGATGTAATCACTTTACACAACACTCACCATGCTTTTGTTTCACACAATACGAAATATTGCGAAAGAACAGATCAAATTCACTTTCCAGAGGGCCACTATCTGGTTTTTTCAATATTAAATCCTCCATCGGAATCGTGGTTGCTTCAAAGGGCTGTTCCATCATGGAACGATTGACAATTTGTTGTTTGTCTATGCTGCTTCAGAATTCAACTGAACGATGCTGTCGAAGTGGTTTGGAAGATCGCTTGGAAATATTTTGGCAAAGCGATAATCCATCCGGGTTCAACAATTCCAGCTGATAACCCGCTTATCAAGTTGTGTAAGACCTTTGGCAATATTCATTGTGTGGGATTGCAAGAAGAAGTTTAGGCCCATCGCCAATCAAGGTCATTGGTTTCTTCCTTTTTGGTCTTCATCTCATCACATGACGGCCAATGCCGAACTTTGCACAGGAATCGTCCTGTGGGTATTTTTAAATCAGTTCAAATTTCTACCTCCATCTGTTTGTGTTTATTAGTTCTATTCTTCAGCTGATAACTTCTTGCTTCTGTTTACATGACGTTAGCATTTTTGTGATGCTTTATGTTTTTTCTTTGGATTAAGCCTGCATAATAACGTAGATTCTCATTGCCTCATGATACAGGAAGCTCCAGAATATCGTCAATCGGGTTGCGAAGTTGCGTAGAAATTACTTCCGCTTTCTGTAGTTGCAATAGGCATCACGGCATTCGAGATCCAATGTGTTATAATGTTTTTGGGATAATCATAGTTTTAACTAAATGGATACGTTATCATTCAAAAATGCATCGTTTTGATGCAGATATTTTTTAATGTTTTATTTACTTAAAACATTATAGTCCATTTTAAAAAAGTATTTGAAGGATTCATTTGTCCTCTCTCTAAGGATGTATCGTTTTTGAATCTGATAGATTTTTGGCCAACTGTAAAAAAAGACATGAGGATCGCATATGATCTGATGATAGTATTAATCTATGTGATCGCCCTCGAATCAGGACTGATACCGGAAAAAGCCTCATAGCCGTCAAAATGTAAGCTAGACAAAGTACACATTTATCATACGTTCGATGTACAGCGCGCTACTAAGATTTTCCATCGTTTCTAGTTTTTGAGGAAATTAAAATTGCGTAAAAATACATTCACAATGGCGACCGTATGTCAATTGTGACATTCACACCGAATCGGTACCGGTAAATTACCGATTTAATGACCTTCGTAGAAAAAACACTCTTCAAACTGAACCGGCAGAATGACCTAGAAAAGAACCGCCCCGATTCGAATAGAGGTCATTAAAGCGGAAAACCGACAGCGGCGTAGAGATTCCCACAAAAACTAGAAGCGATGGAAAAATAAGTTCTTAACTTCGACGAAGTTGTTGGTTGGGAAAATACCTTTCATTTGAGGGGTCTGCCGTAAAAATTGGACCAACGATTAAAAAGTTATTAACAAAATGCCTGTTACTACCATTTTTCCGAACATCCTCGCAACATTTCGCAGCTCGAACCGAAGTTGCAACAACTCGTGACGCCAGTTTGTTGTCAACCGCGGTCGAGTGCAGTCGCAAGTGAAGTTGGTGCGAAGATTTTACGCATGTTTTCCCGTCGTTTGGGATGCTCTAGTAGTAGTTTTTACGATCAGTGTTGGTTTTGGTAGAAAAAGTGTGTAAAGTACCTAGATTTTTCCTTGTTCAAGCCAATGTTGCCAACAATCTCCAATGAATAACGCCAGCAGGGAAGATTCGAGCTCCATCCGAGGAGAAGTGTGAAGAGGGCAGGATGGAGTGGTGCAGTCCACCTGTTCCATCAAATGTCCATGGTTGCGTTTTATTGCACGAAACCCGCTGTTAGGAAGATGTGAAGTGCAGGCTAGTGTCGAGATCGTGATTATTTCCCAACAACCCCAGTGTCAAATGTGTCGGTGTTATTTTATGTTTGTTATGCATTCCGTTACAACGTAAGCGGTGAGTCTTGGTTTTTGGCGGAAAGTGTATTGATTTATTCGACGGTAGAAGATACAAGAGCGGTCCTTAAAATGGCCCAATCGAGATGCAGCACAGTCGGAAAACCCAGGCTGTCTGGAGTGGGGTTTGTGTTGGGCAGTTTGTGTTGTGTCCTGCTCGTCGTTAACCTTGCGGCTACGCAGCTCATAATCAATGTACAAAATCAGGTAAGTGATTCATTGGGGACAACCTGTAGTGTAAAGAAAATTGGCGATTTGTGTTGTTTCTACTGTCCTTGCGTGAGAAGAATACACTACTCTCCGTGACAAACATTCAAAATTTCCGCAACGAACCTGTTAAATGTCGTGGAAGGGAACCAAATCTCATGTTTTGTTCTCTGTTTTGATCAGAAAAACATAATCCCGATTTTGACAGTTCCCTGCACATTGTGTTTGCCATTCCGAGAATTGTTATGTTGCGGCTGCCTATGTTGCACGACCCGGCGCAGGCATGTCCGGTTGTCGCGCGACATGTTTTCTGTTTTGCTGTTTTTTTGCTTCAATGTTTGGTATTTTGTGCGAGTAAAGCGCCGGCTGTTTCCGTTTCCGACGATTTTCCCTTCGTGATGTTTTCCGTTCGGCTCGCCGTTTTCCGCAGCCCCCCGGGTTGAGGTGGCTCCTTATGTGCTGTTCTAAGAACTGATTATTTTCGTATCTTATTTAGACAACCACTCCATCATGCCGCGCCGACCTCGGCGCACCGTTGTTGGGGGAACATTTTCCCCCATAAAGACACACACTCGTACGAGTTCCCGGTTTCCTCCTTGCAAGGAGCAATGGAGTGGCTTGGGTGCGTCCGATTGCGGGCCAAAGGCAGCCAAGAGTAAATTGTTAATTGAACCAAAATATCTCGCTGGCAGTTTTTCTGCACCATCGCCGTTGGGTTGCGTGTGTTTATGCTGAGTCGCATATTTACCCAAATATGGCCCATCGTTACGCGGAGAAGAATCGTTTTCATCTGCCGTGAAATGTTGGAGTTTTGTTTGTCGCTTCCTTTCCCCCCGCCCAGCACCATCTCTGCCCGCCTCTTGCCTTACCGGGACACTCCGGGTCGGTATGGGCCGACATTACTGCCGCGTACTGCGAGGCAACCCGAAACCGGCTTATCGATTATGCATTCGGGGGGATGAAAAATTCCACGTACGGGATGGCACGTTTTCGGTTGGCGATAAAGAATTAATGGCGGGCGAAACCTCGTCCACATTCGGGCGCGGGATGCGAACCGAACCGCCAAGGTAGGAATTATTTCTACCATTCCGTGCCCGGTATCATAATTTAAGCAAAGTTTCGCCGCGTTTTTTTGTTGGCGGGCTCTCCCCCTATCGCCGTTAGCGGCTTAAATATCTTACCGACGGGTGGACCGGTAATCGGAAGGGATTTGGAATGCTTGCAAACCGACGAAAAAAGAAAAACGATAAAAACGTACAGCGTGCAACGTACAGCGAAAAGAGGTTCCGGTCAAATTGTGGGGCAACTTCAACCGTAAGATACTTTAAGTGTGGAAGAAAAAAAAAGCTTTTATATCCTTCCCTTCGTCCGGGAAGGGAATTTTAATGGAATTTTGTAAAAAATAAGGTCTTTCCGTACGCTAAGGAAATCAGATGAGCATAACACACGTTAAAGATACTATCTGATTTAGATCCGTCTATAACCGGACGTGGTACAAGCAGGAATATAATAACATGCTTCCCCAAGTGTGGCATATTTCAATGTCGGAAACAATTGCACCGTATGCAATCTAAACATCCATCTACCCTCACGCATCCCCCTGCCTTTAAGCTCCATGCTCGGTTCCTTATGTCCGTCATATTCGCGCCTTCGGGGCGGTTTGGCAAAGCGGCATAATTAACCAAGGATAATAATAATCTGCATAATAGCCTCACATGCAGCACATGTACATCTACGTCGATTGCACAAGCCTTCCCGATGGTGGTAGAATTTATGGTCTAGCGTAGAGGAATTTATTTTTGACAGGAGCATCCACCACCGAAAAGCCATCCTGGCCACGTGTGCAGGGGTTGTAGCGGACGATGAGTTATCTGCATAAGTGCTTCGACCATCCCTGCCAGGTTGTTTACGCTGTCTCGCCGTTGTTGTGGAAATGTGCAGCAATCATCTAATTTAATGTAAACAGATGCTAGCCATTTTATCGTAGTTTAGACAGGCCAGATAAAACTAAACGAATTTTTTACAAGCATAGCATAGCGGAAAGCTTGCCCGTCATCTCCAGTACACTCGGGCAGATTGAGCATACCTGCGTCACAAAAAATACTATAAACAAAGTAATGGGAGCAAAAACTGAGTTGAGAAAAAAAGCTCGACCGATCAACGTGCTCGAAATGGGAATCCAATCAATTCGTTCGGTGCTCGGTTTACGTTGTAGAAAAAAAAAGAAAATATAACAAACCCATCACAGGTAAGGTAGATTAAATTGGACGCCCTTTATTGATGACTCGAAAGGAGTCAAAGCGTGATGTTTTTTTATAGAAAGCCATCATGTTGGGAGCATTCTATGAATTGTTTTTGGTGAAATTTTTTCTTCTATCGAAGACAATGACTGTTTTACTGAAAGATAATTTAAGTAAAACTGAAACAAATCTTTTAATTTTTTATTAAATTAAACTTACCTAAATGTGTCGAACGACCTTACAAGCCTTGTTCTCTTATTAAGTACATGGATAGTCATTCCTCTCGTACAGGCTGTCGGGAACCCCCAATATGTGGCCGATGTTTGAAAAAGAATACTGATAACACTAATGTTTCGGTATGTATTCAGTATTCCCAGACAACGTAAGCTCCGGACAACGATTTCATTCACCCACAGTTGGCTCGGGCCATTTCGCATGCAAATTAAACCATTTTCGTTTAATTTGAACGAACATATTTCATCCTTCATCGTATCGCTTCTCGGTCCACAAATGTCTCAGTTGAGTTGGTTGAAGAAGCCCGACCCATCGTTGGCCCGACGTCTGCCAACCGTAGGACGTATCGACCGTCGGATGAAGTGAAGTGTTCCGAGCGAAACTTTGATGCTCAAGACAAGCGATGAGCGATGACGAGTTTCTCTCGCCCGGCTTGCAGCCTCTACTGCTGAAGTTCAATCCATCCAATCAACACCAACTTCCTTGGGAAACTATTCCCTCCACTCGCCGTCCCCTCTCACTTCCTTCTTCCTCGGGCACCGAGGGGCCTTATTTTGTTTTAGACGCTTTCCGGCTTAACTAAGCTTCTCGTCGACGAGGTCGGTGGGTTTTTCTTTTCTTGTTCATGCCGTTGTTTACCCTGGCTTCGACCCCTTGGCAGAATCAGGTGCAACCGCTTTGTTTGCCCGAGTAACGAAACGACGTTGTCTGTGACGTGGAAAATGCGTTCGACTAACTAACGCTCCCCCGAGCATGCCGTTAACATTCTACCCTCTCCGGCTTCCCCCGTCCCGTGTCCCTCGTCGTTTTTTCCGAACCGTTTGGTGTTTGCCACAAAATGGTGGTCTTTCTTGCAGATTAGTACCGTCTGATGGGCCGCGTTCGGTAGGCGAAGGGGTGGCTTGGAACGTCTGGGGCAGGGTATCATGATTTGTTTCGTGGTTGAGACATTTACCATCGTTCGGAGGACGTGGGTCCAACGCGGAACGGGCCCTTTTTCGGTTGTGCGTGTAACTCTGGTATGTCGATTTGCCCAGATTTCCCGTAGCCCCAATCTAGGCTCGTTTGTCTTCCGTCCACTGCGGGGGCTTTCGTCTGTTGCCTTGCTGCGACGGAAGGTCCTTTGACTGTGTCGAACGTGACGTTGCCAGATTGGCCGCCAAACTCGGTGGGGGAGGGTTTGTGTGTTTTTTGTTTTTTCGAAAGGTAAAACATATCGAACAACAACCCCGCACGGAACGTGTTTGATAGCCTGTGCGTACGAAAAGCCTTCGCCTTTGGTCTACTTTTAGAAAACGAATACGGTTCGAACGATGGAAGGGTTTCACTGCACTGTGGGAGCAATTGAACAAAATGACTAAAAAAAATTGTACTTTCTTTATTTGACATGCTATAAAAGTTTTCCATTTCGCAACATGTCTCTTCTCAATTTTAAAAATAATTGAATGATGTAAGCACACATAAAGCCCATATTTCAAACGGTGTAAATCAAAGTCCACAATGTTTATGAGCGTGTGTGGAAAACGGTGATGCTAAACCGTTGGTAATTCACAACAAACCAATCGTTTCGATCCTTATCGTTTTCCACAGTTCCGACGGAAAGGTCCACGTCCCTCGGGCAATCCATTCCGCGGCGGAAGCAAATTTATATCGAGCATGTGGTCACGAAATTTAATCAGGGCATTTCCCCACAAGACGGCAAAGAATTGAAAGATCGGGGAAGTTTCGCTTTCGTCGCTCGTTCAGTGCCCCTTCGCCCTTCGCCAGACGGGCCAGGGATTGACGGGGTCGGGCGGTCCATTCTTGAGCCGTTTTTGCACCCAACCACCGCCCAGGAGCCCAGTGAACTCTGCGGCGCCATCGGCACCCGTCGGCGTTTGCGTGCGCGCGTATTGGGGTGAAAAGCGATTTTGCGTGTGAATTGTACCCAACGGCGCGCAGATGGTGGAGATTAGATTAAAGTTTGGCATTTTCATTAAAAATATATTCCTCGGCACGTACCACCACCACCACCAGGATGGGTTTGACGAACGGCATCGATCCGATGTTGTTGTGTTTGTGGGAGGCAGAAATGTGGGGCAAAACATGTGAGCGCTCGTGTTTGCCCTTCTTCCCCGGTGCCGTTTCGATAAACAGGAAGCTTTTGGGGTTTTACCAAATATTTGTACTCGGGCCTTACGGGGGAAGTCGGCGGTATCGTGGTGGTGGGAGCGAAAAGTAATGGACTGTGACCATGTAATATTAATCATTGGAACGGCCCTACAACACATACAAGATCGACATCGGCATATTTTATGCATACGAGATCGACATCGTGATAGGAGCGGTAAAAATGTAATCGCTGAAATAAAAAACCACCGAAACGTGCTAGCTCTCTTTAAATAGCTATTTCTATAAATTAACGTGATGTGCTGCAACATACGTTTTCAAAAGGGAAAACTAAGCTCTTAAACATTTGATCCGTTTGTTGAAGAATGTTAAAATTCGATGGTAAAAATTCGAGTTCATTCAGGCTTTTCAAATGTTCCAAAGAAGAGCTTTGAATATTTTATGCAATCAAAACGTTATTGAATAACAAATCTTCTGCTGTCTCAAAATGCCACTCCACATCGTGTTTGTATTTTCACGATTAAGATTTCCTAGTAGAAAGGAGTCAATCGTATCAATCGACCGAGGTGGTGGGAAGAAAAAGAAAAATGTAAGAAATATTGGTTACATTTGGCAGTGCCTGAAGCAAACAACCGGAGAAAAAAAACAATAACGGTAAAATTGAACGCGCGATAAGACGGTACAGTTGACAATAAAAAAAAAATAAGGAAAACCAAAAAGCTTCAAGCACCGAACAAATTCAGTTCCTTTCATGAGTATCATATTTTTCGCCCGCCCGTTGGAAACCGTGCCGAGACGGTTTATGCGCTGGGAAATTCATATCCCTCCGCCGGCCTAAAGCCGCGACGACATACACGCAACGCGAAGAAAATCTCGCTCCACTTGTATGCCACTCGCCCACCCAGTGTATGTGGCTGTGTCTGTGTGTCCTTGCTCAACTTAACACGTCAGCTTGTCAACGAGCTATCACGAATTTCCATCGAGGCGGGCAGGCCTTCAGATGGAGAGGTCCTCCTCCCCCTTGTATCGTCTTGTGCTGGCCAATGTGTACGGTCCTTGGCTGTACACGTTTTGGGCTTTACTTAGCATCATAGCTCACGTTGTCTGCGGTCTCGGGGAAAAGTGCGTATGCTCGGCGCGTCATGTAGCCCCGGAGCTTACAAGAAACCGTGCGTGTCTGGGTCCGCAGGCGAGCGATTCACCACCCAAAGTCCGTCCTTCTGTCGAAAGTGTGCGTGCTCGTCGTCTCACAGCGAACTCGTCACAGTGTTGTTCGAAAATTTTCCTTTTCCAATTATTCCTTTTCCAAAGTTTCTTATTTTTCAATGGAGGCGCCTGGTGGTGCTTAAATATTAGGAGGAATTTTATTTTTCGGACGTTAAAAAATAATTTAGATTTACAATTTCGCTCATAAACATCATAATGTGGCACCATAAATATGAAAAATTATTGCTGACACAGATTTTTGCATACATTACATTTTATTCTTCCCTCGACCTTCTCCCTTTTTTTTATTAGAAACCCCAAACCCGCGTCGGCCAATGCTGCACGTCGTACTGTTTCCATCGCATGATTTAGGGGATGCGAGCGTAAATTTATCGTCCTCGCTTGGCTCACTGGCTTTCACTGCCGACCGGTGCCGGATTCTGTTGATTCGGCGAACGCACGCTGCAGTGAATTTTGCTCTCACCATTCATCACCATTTCGGTTCCGCCTTTCTTATTTTTGTTCCCCCACTGTAAAAAAAAACCCCCCCCCTTTATTTCTTCGTGCAAAACTTTAGTTTTCCTTTGCCTTGGCCACGGCGAAAACATGGAGGAGATAGGCGAGCCAGCTCTGTGCGTGTGCTCATCACGCAAGGGTTTCGGCGCGAAGGTTCTTATCGAGTCCGTTTTTCGTCGGTTCCGATGTTTTGCATGTTTACGACTTTAAGGCACGGAAACACCGGAGGATGGGTGTGTGTGCGTGTGTGTGTGCGATGTGAGCGGCCCTTTTTTATTTTACATTTAATAGTGATTATGGTGCCACTTTTCCTCCATTAAGGGCGTGTCTGTACGGCGAGGCCCCTGTCATCCGGAAAATGGCCTCTCGCACGATTAGAACCCATGAATTCATGGGGAAGGCCACAATGGCGGGGGAGAAAAAAGAAAGCAAGCGAAATACAGAATGATGAAAGAAAAAAACACGACAAAATAAAAAGTAAGCCCACACTAATACGTAACGGGTCCGGGGTGGCAACCTAAACGAGACCGCCCGGGCCCGTTTTTCGCCGTCGTCGACGATTCCGCGCGTTCCACGGGGCCTGGAACAAGTTAATGTCCCGGCGAATCGTCCCGGCCAAGCTTAACGCCGCCCGGTATCTCGGATGAAATTTCCATAAACGGAAAGTGTGTCGTTTTCGTGACTTTTCACTATCGGTGCGTGTCATTTGGGTCGTTTGTGGTAGGGCATCATAGGACGGGTTGTTTGTCCGCACGGTAAAAAATATGTGTGTCTCCGTACCGTTTTCCTGGATTAAATTCTGCCTACCGCGCTCTCTGTTTTCCTTTACGATACAACGGTTTAGGCATCGATGTGGAAGCTTGTTTTGTTATTTTTTTTTTTTTTTTGTAATTCAATGTCACATTTTTCACAAATTATTTTCACGAAATGACAAACGGAAAAGGGGCAAAATAAAGGCTCCTTTCTCACTTGAGCGCTTTCTATTTCGCAAATGGAATTGTAATGCCAACTCGGATATCCACAAATCCCATTCAGGACCTTCACCCCCCCTCTCTCCCGCACTTTTTCCATCATGATTTATTATCAATTAATGTGCTCCGTATGCAAAGGGAAAATCAGTACGCCGCCGGTGGACCCAGATGACGTTTATTACGTTTTATGTGCCTCTTTGCTTTGTCATCAAATCCCCTGAGCGTCTAATTCGTACAGGACCGAATAATTTTACGACCGCTCCGATCCGACGAACCCCACACGTGAAGGCGAGCGTGTTTTCTTCCGTTTTTCACCCGTCTTTTCACGCCACCACCCGTGGAACCGTGGACGAGGAGATTTTCCGGGTGACAACGGGTAATACAATTTTATTCTTGAGCGGGGAGTTTTTTTTCCGTTGTTGTTCCCTTTTTATTTTTTGGTGCCAAAAACTTTTTTCACTTGAGCATGTGTGTCCGCACGTATGTGTGTGTGTGTGTGTGTGTGCATTTTTCTTCTCCAAAATTTACGACCATGTTCTCCGGGAGCATGAATATAAATGCCGCTATCTTTGCGCAGCTCAGCGAACACGCTACAGCAAGGCGCATGTGAATGTCGTGTTGGTATTTGTACGAATTTTTCTTATATGTCGGCCGGCTTGTGTAGGCTTGAGTACGTGTTTTTCCCATCCCATCCCCACCCCGGTTTCCGTGCTCCCAGTGGTCGGATTACCGACCGCGGGAAGGGGAGGGGCGGAAGCGAAGCGGGAAACAGATCCAAACAAAATGCGTGAATAAATATTTAGCTTCCGACCATGTTGTGCCAGCCGGGACGAATCAAACTATGAATAGCTTGTGGCTGCAGGGGGCAAAGGGAAAACGGCCGACGGCAGGGGAAAACGGCCGATGGCAGGGAAAAACCCATGCAGCCAAGAGGGGGTTGAGATTAAGTATAACGGAAAGGGAGAGGGAAGCGAAGGAAAGCATGTACGAGTCGATGGCGCAATGCTACATGTTCCGGAAGCAGGCAAATAGCGTACGGTGGAAACGGAGGAAAGGAGGAGGAGGAGGAGGAGGAAATGGTGAGAAAACGCAGCACCGAGCCGGGTTGTGCTTTTTCCGGAAGACGCTCGAGTGTGTTCTCGAGGGCCGTGATTCGCTTCGGGTTCAGATCTTGTGTGTCTTTTATGTTTTTTTTTTTCGTTTTCCGTTAAGTTGGTTTGTTCTTCGTCGTGTTTTGTTGTTCATCTTCGTTCAACAAACCGGACCCAAGCGAAGGAACTGAACCGGACACGATGCTTTCATAAATACAAGGGATCATTTTATCGCCTACCTCCTTGCGCAGTGTTTTCCACCTTCCTTTTTTTTCCCCCCCTGTCCTTATCGCTTTTCATCTCCGAATCGTGCTAGTTCGTCTATAGTTTTTCGTCGTTTTATCATAAATCATCGAAGCTGGAGCTACCAGCACTTTTCTGTCTCCTTCCGGCGAAGCTTCAACTGCTACACATCCACTGTCCAAAACAACCTCGAGCTAAGCTACACTGTCCTGCGGAGAACGAAGCACAACAATGGCCGATGGGAGAAACAAAATTTGTACTATCGCAAAAGTTTTCCCCTCCGTTCCTTTGTCCGTTTGCTTGTCGAATGGCGTCCCATTCTCTGCCGCGCGGAGTGCGATGGGACTCATAACTATTTCCATTATAACTCTCATTATTATTTTTAGTATCCTCCGACCAACCGTCCTTTCCGATGATGTAATTGGTTATTTTGAAGCAAACGAACGAAACACATCCGGCGTTTTGGAGCGTTTGGATCATCTGGGCCAGTTTTCCATTTGTGTTTTCCACCTCGTCGGTTTTTCTCATCGCCCCCACTCCCACCCATTTCTTTCGTGTTCCGGATTAAAAATTTATCTTTCCGAATCGATCTGGGCATTCGGTTGGTTCGCTAGGGAGTTGTTTTTTTTTATTCTGGCTACCGGGTTTGTTGGCGCCTTTGAGCGTTTGAAAGTATGCCAAATATGGATCTCGGAATCACGGTTCCGCTGCGGTGCGGCCTTTTATGGGTGCACATCGAAATAATCTCACTAATGGGAGCACATTCGGGTCTTCGTTCCATCCGTTGTCTACCCTTGAGCGACGTTCTATCGATTGTTTGAGAGAAAAGCGGGCCAAATTATTAAATTCCGTCTGTGTAGCAATTAATGCGAACTCTGGAGGTCGGGCGACTAGGGAGACTTTATCCCCACCGATTTTTCCGATCCGATTAAACCGTCCCGGCGTGCTCTCCGGAGACATGGAGCGCTGGGGTGGCCCTCGGAGGAAGCTTGATTAACAATCCGATTGGGCTTTGATTACAGTTTCCCCGATTTTTCCAATATTTCCCCAATATCGATCGCAATCAGCAGACCCCAGCGGTGGCGTCTTTCGAACCGGCGGTTTATTTTTTTGTTTTGTCGGAAAGGTCCCCGAAGGGAAATACCGAACATCAGAGGGAATGGGAGCGTCTGGAAAGGCATCCCGAGGTCGTTTTTCCCGCACCATACGCTTCCCTCTCGCCGACAGGCGACGGCCTTCCGAAATTGGTATTGATAAAATATTTCCTTTGGGCCAGATTTGTGCGGAATTGGTTGAATTTTTCCGGCCACTTCCCACGCCCTTTTTTCCCGCGGCGGAAGGGGAGCGAACGGTGGGGGGGGGGGGGGGGGGGAAGAAATATGAAATAGTAATGTCCGCCGGGTTCGCCTCGCCATTTGTGTTCGATTCCTTATGACAGCTGCTGTGCCAGCATAAATTAGACATGCGACGCAGCGCTACGACGCTAAGCCTTCCAGGAATTGTCGCCCGGCGAAAAAAGGTTCCAATTTGTTTTCCCCTTTCCCGGGGGCGCCGGTCGGTGGGTTTCCTTCCCTGTTCTTTTTTTCCTCCGTTCTCCGTTTTGAGTGCTCCACGAAGGGCATGTTTCCTTTCCGTTTTTTCCCCCCCGCTTCCCGAGCACACCCCTCGACCGGTGAACGGGGGGGAGGTTGGTAGTAAAATAATTCAGTAAAAGTTTGATGATCCACAATTGGCATTCGGGTTCCAAGTGCGGGAGTGGTTTCCTTCCCTACCATTTCCTCGATATTTTCCCGATGGCACGAATATGTTTTTAAAATGCCGAACACGTCCAAGGTCAACGGTTTGGCCTCCCACCCCCCCGTGGTTCTTATGGTGGATTATCGACAGCTCCTCATCGGACGGTGTTTTTTGTGCGCTGCGAACATCGAGTGGTCGATAATTCTTGCTGCCACGGGGGCGTCCGGCACGTCGATGGCCACTTTTCATGATTGAAGCGCACCCCGAGGTCAGCAGTTTTCCAACCTTCGTTTTGCTCATTTGCTTTTCCCAGCGAATGCTGATAAGTGGCGATTTGTGGGGGGGAGGATACGAGGAAAACAAATGGTTTGGTCGTTGAAAAGTTGGATAGGAATTTTCCACCAGTGAACTAAAATAGATACACTAAGGTGATCGATAATAAAATATGTTTTTCCTTGTTGAAGGAAAATCTTTCCATTTCGAACATCGTCTTATTATCGTTCGCGTTCAACCGTAGCTTCACTTTTACCATTTTCCATTACCGCATTACGCCACCCGAAAATCGACTTCCCACTGCCATAAAGCACTCCATTTTTATCGATTTATCCACTCACCGGTAGGCAACTTCCTAACCATCAATAATCGAATGAAAACAAATCCGACAAATTATGCCACTTCGGCGGCCAGCATACAAATGATTCATCACCGTTCCAGACCTCCCCCCTCCCCCGGAACCCGCGAACGGGAACCTTCCTCCTCGAGGTCCCCGGATGTTATCAAAAAATCTTAAATCAAACTGCCATTCCTTGGGCTCCTCTCGATCATTTTGCCGTTAGGTGGTGTTTTCTTTTCCGTTTTCCTTTCCATTAACGGCCTTTTGATACAATGTATATCCCGCGCCGGGTACTTTATGGGGCTTTTCGTTCACGTTTCTTCTCTCCCTTCGTCTATAAGGAATGGAATAAAACATAAAAAAAATCCATTGCCATTCAAAGTGACCTCAACACGCGCTTCAAGGATCAAAATGGGTGGAGGGGGGTGAGAAACGGTCGGAAACATTTATCATATTACAGTTTTGATGCATGGAATGCTTTTATTCTCCCATCAGAAACACTTCCGATAAGCTTACCGCAGGCAAGGGCTGCAAAACGGATGGAACTTTGGGTAAAGAAAAAAAAGAAGGGGAAGAGTAGAAGATGAAGCAGAAATCTATAGGAGTCACCGACCGGAACCGGTCACCCGTGCCATTCGTACGGTAACAAAAAGCCATATCTAATGGTTCAACGGTTGTTTGGTCCTTGACGGTGCCCGGGATTCGATGGAAATAAAACGAAACGATGGACGTTAATAGGCAACGGCGTTACACGGTGGATGCTTTCCGAAGAGGCGTGTACGTGTGCGTGTGCGTCCATTTTCCTGTGTGTGCCTTATTGCCTTCTGCCTTAACTTTCTTTGTTTTGCTATTCAGCAACAATTGAACAACCAAGTTCCGGCGAAAACGTTGGAGCACCGTTCGCTTCGGTCAATGGCCGGCTCGGGCTAGTGTGTATTGGTGATCACAAAACGGATAGGAAAGCTTCCCCCCACCTCCCCCGTGCGTCGGAGATAGACAAGGGTGTTGCTTCGTTTTGTTTTCTTCCATTTTTTTTTGCTCTAGCTTCATGTTTGTTTTTCCGCAGACAAGGGTTCGAGAAATGGGAATTAAGATTGACTGCGAACGAAGAGTTTGGCGTCTGCTTTGGAGCTTCAGACGAGGTTCGTATCGACGAACGGGGAAGGGTGTGTGTGTGTGTGTGTGCGAGGAAACAGACTTTCCTTGCTTGACAACGTTTTTATTTCTCCATTTCCCAGCGACAGCTTGTCGAGACAGCGAGGCGACGGTCCTTTTTCCTTTTTTTTCCCACCAGCCTCCTCGCCGGGGACGAATAATGCGAGCCCAAGCGGTCGCCACACCCGAGGTATGGAATGGGGGAAAAGTCATAAACAAAATAAAAGAAACCGAATAAAGGACCGACTTTCGGTCGCTCTTGTGTCGCCCTTTTGTCCAGGTCTTTCGGTGCTTTATTTTTTGGCCGAAGCGATATCGAGACTAGTTCATTTCCTTGGCCAGGTTGTCATTCGCTTTTTCCTCATTTCCGCTTCTCCGCATCCATCTAGATGAAGTGTGCTGTCTTCCACCAATGTTCAGGTATTGCTCGCTTCGTCGTGGGGTGAGTTAGGTACTTCTGAATTATTTTCAGAACATTGTTATGTTTTAAACATGCTATTTCATCGGCACGCATAAATGATGAGTATCGAGTTGAAATAATTTTGACGAACATACGCCAACACTTTCTGTTTAAAGTGCTTTAATTGGAAAACAATAGTCGCAACAACAAGGTGTCGAGTGGCTCGTTCATCAGAGCCACTGATTAAGCTGTGAAAAGTGGCTGGGGATTATGTAAATTCTAGAGCCGATTTAATTAGATCGGCATGCTAATGTAGTTTTTCGCGTTACGCGAGATTCATTTATGATAATTGGAGAACTGATAGATTCGATACCGTGGAACGTTTTGCCATTGATTCCAACCAATCGCCTCGCGGGAATTTCCGCTTCCAATTGCGTTTTCCCTAGCGGCAATTGTTATTATCAACGAAAACGTTAATACATTGTGTTTTCGATAAAAAGAAAGAAAAGAAACGATTTATTTTTACCACTGCGTACGAAACCCAACCGGATCGGGTCTTATGCATGTGCTGTGAAAATTGACTTTATTTGTCAACCTTTCCCCCGATGGAGACGCATGGTGCCCCGTTTGGTTCCGTGTGGGATAAATATTATTTGTGAGTAAATCCGGAAAGAAAAAAGGTAAGGGAAGGAACAAAAACAAAATACCCAACCAATGTTTACTGCGTTACATGAAATGCCGCGTAACGCGTGCTGGTTGAATGGCTGTAACGGTTTGGTTTGTTTGTTTCACACTCCGACTTTCTCCGCCAGCCACGTCGAGAACGAGTTTATCAGAAGGTAAAAAGCGAAGCGGACAATTTTTTTTCCTTCCATCACAAAACAGTCGTAAAAGGAGCAATTGTTAATTTGACTCGCTGGGAAAAAGGTGAACCGGTGATGGGGCGACTTAAAAGCTGGCACGAAGTCAGTCCCTGCAGATGAAGCAGTAGTTGAGACTCGAGCTCGAACTATAGCGTCCTACTGCACCCGACCTCCGAAGGCATCTTGACAACGTCTCGCAACGTCTCCGAACCCATAAATGAGCTTCGGTTGCGTGTCTGGGCAAACTGGGGTTTTACGGTTGTTTAGTTAACAGCAGCTGAACTCTGGACTGTTTCCAGTCCGGTCGCAAACGGTTTCCTGCGTCCTTTTCGTTTAGCTTCCTGCCAGCGCAATCGAAACACCATTCGCGCTCACCACGCCAAACCGCCCCATCGGTGAAGAAGGATCGCTTTGTCCAGAAGGACTTGAGAATTGGAGTTTTATGTGCCGCCCTTTTTGTTCCCCTTTCCGTTTGATTCCCTTTTTCTTCGGTACCGACGAAAGCTGGCCCTAACGAGACCGGCACTTTGGGGCTCGGGGTGCGCCAAGGTGAAGAAAGTTTCTCTTCGGGGAAATTTTCACACTTTTGTTCTTCATTCTTTCTTGCCGTCCTTTGCCACCCCCTTCGGAAGGAAGTGGAGAGCAATTGAGTGGCCGCGTGCGCACCGTTTCCAGATGCCGTAACAATGTCCGGGGGAGTATCGGTGCACGCCCGGGAATGAAGTTGGCGAAAGTTTTCCTTTCGCGTAACACCGTTTAACGTTTAGCAGAACCCCGCGTGATCTCTGCCGGGGCCGGGTATAAATTTTGCAAGAAAACTAATTTCTTCGTTGACTAATGCTTTTGGTAAAGAAAATGTTTGTTGCTGGTTTTTTTTTTGTTGTTGTTTTTTTTGGGTTTTTCTTATGCGCAGATGAAAGTTTTCTCAGGCTTTAGGGGGGTCAGCAAGGTTTAATTGGGGGCATAAATATTTAATTTTAATTTGCGTTTGTTGAAAAGTATTAACATTTTGCGCCATTAATATCCGCGGCCCAGTGGGTGGGCGGTGTTTGCCAGCTGTTTCGATTAAAAAACTTCCGAGGTGCAACAAAGTTTACTCATAAAAAGATTAAATTTATGAAATATTTATGCTGTTCCAATGGAAAGAACTGTTTGTTTGGAAAGAATTTAATTTGTTGTTGTGAAAAAAAATCCCATAAATATCCTCAATCAAAACTAACGGTCGTGAAATAGGTCAGCCGTGTGAAATGATTCGACGAAGCGCAAGAAAAAACTGAGCCCTGTTCGACAAAAATGTTTCTCATTCAACCCACGACGGACGAAAGCAGCCACCGGGTCGTCGTTTTTGCGCTGGAAGCGGGCCAAGAATAAAAATGAGGACTTCAACCTTCAAGTGACTCCGCCAGCCAGTGTGTCATACGCCCGGTGGCAAAACATTACGCCGGCCGGTCGGTGGCAGGAGAGCAACTAATTGCTTGCTGGCACGTGATGTTTCTATCCAATAAGCCTAAATCAGAAACGCTTGGGTAATTTTATACTCGTGCGTCGGTGGGGAATGTGTGTGCCGTCTCGGTGGAAGAAGGCGGCCTAAGACGGCACAGGGTGTGTGTATATGATGAGGTCCTTCGTAATGTCCTCGAAGCATAAATGTGTGTTGTGGAAAAACAGTGCCCTCGCAGGCTCGAGGCGGAAATGCGTGGCTACGACGACGATGACGACGATGCCGGCGGGGGTTTGATGGCAAAGAACAAACACAGGCCCTCCAATTGAGAGGATAATGACGAAATCGAATCATGCTCGTGCCGGTCGTACCCATTAAGGAGGCAAAAGTGCGGTGTCCTCTGGCAGTTATATAAACCCACAAGGCAAGGACGAACGCCGGGGATGACATGGCGGCCCGAAATGGTCGCCTCGGCTTACCGGTGGATCGTGCTGTTAATGGTTGTTGGGTGATTTGTCCGGATTGAGGCCCTGTGATGAGGTTGCCAGCGGGATGGGCTGGCACTCCGAGTGGTGTGTTTGTTTCTGTATTTAGTGTTTTATTGAAGGACAAATTTGGTTTTATGGAAGCCCTGTGCCCTGGGGAAGGGAAGGGGTGGATCGCAGGAAACCTCGTTCGGGCCTATTAGGATGGGCCATATTCCCCCCCCCCCCCCCCCCCAAAATGGCATAAATCTGGACGAAAGCATTATGATTGATGGAAATCGGTATGCATTTATTATGGTTTGGTAAACAACCGGGCGTCTCCATTACGTGGGGGGGTTTGTTTGTTGTAACACGAATAATGTTTCAGTGTGTGCCTGTATTCTTCTCTTACTTAATAATGTTTTTTATCGAAAAGGAGATCATTTTTATTATTCTCGCAAGATTGCTTTCTGATTTTTCTAATTTCGTTTGTAATCCGTTTTTCCTTGTTTGAAAATATATTTTTAAGTATATTACTAGATGTTATAACTTTTCTATATAAGTTTCAAGCAACTTTTTTTAAACAAAAACCTTTACCATTTTCAAAAGTTTCCACCATAATACTCGGTGTGTGGTTGAGCAGTACAAAAGATAAGGCGCCTCCATCCTTGATATAAATACACATTTCTAAATGGTTAAATTGGGGTTAACCCACGAAATGGCAAACGGTAAGGAAATGTGAGCATGAAATCAGCCTACAATAGACGGGTATTTCGTAAGCCCACTCGACCCATTCATTAAATACCCATGCGGTGGGGGGAAAAGTTTGCCAAATGGCGCCCGTTTGATGGATCAGATAGCTAATTATACAAATCAAAAACACTGCATATACACACACACACACACTTACACCATCGTCTAGTCGTACGTCGTGTGGAGGTGTTTATCGTAGCTCACGGCAGCTGTTCGAGTTTGATTTTCCACCGGGCAGCGGCATTTTCCAGCCGGAAAGCCGTGGCAGCTGTCAATTATCATTTAGCCGAACAAAAGTGCAATCAGCAGTTGCTGTTTCTGTGGTGGCCGTCGAAGCATTGCGGCTGGTGGGCCACCGTTGAAGCGTCGTTCGTTTTGTAACAGACCAGCAGAGTGTTGTGCAGTGTCTCTCCCCGTCCTCCCCTTCATCCCAGCGGAACGTGCCCTTTGAGGTACCGAAAAATTGGCAACTCGGCACTCGGGAGAGTTTCTGCGGGAGCAAAACTGCACCGTGCGATGGAACATGGAATCGATCCGGTGGCGTGGCTGTGGCTTCCGTGAAATGTCCAGGGCGTTTCGTGATCCGATCCCCGAGACCTCGGTCACGGCCCGGCTCGTCATCCGAACGCCCCGACATCATTATGCATAACGGGCCATCGTTTCGGGGCCATAACCATCGCCATTAGAGCCGGATCGGGGGAAAAGCGGTGGCCGTGCGGCGTGCACGATGGGCGATAAACATTTAGATGGCGATCAACGCTGTAAAGCGCGCCACAGTCAAACGTGCATTTTCGCCTCAGAGCGCGAGCAAAACCCGGCTGAAAGTGGGATACCCGGTGGCAAGTGGAGTTTGGCCATCGGGAAGTGGGTTAATATCGCACGGAATTGGGAAGCATATTTTATGCGATCCAGATGGTTCTGATAATGATACGATGATGTGATTTCGTAGTGCCGGTAATACCGGGCATCGTGAGCCGACGAAGAACATTCATTTACATACGTTACCGAACGTGGAGTTTCGTGTCGGATGGTCGAGGGTTTAAAAGGTTCGTTAAATGTTTGTAATGAAGCAAACGATGATGGTGTTCGGCCTTTTTCATCAATCAACCCTTAAATTTATTTTGTTTACCGTTCAGGTCGTACGTTTTTTCTACCTCGAAATCATTCGATTCATTTTCTCACTGCAATTCTGCAACCTTTTGACTCGTGCAATAACTTGTTATGGTTATTTTATAGCTCACAACAGTCTCCGCATGCGCTATCAGTAAATAGTAATGTTTCATCATCCGGTTGCATTTTGATGGGCCTAAACCAGCGGAGCCATTCGGCATTTGGATTATTTATAGACTTCACCTGGGTCGTAACTAATTTTAACCATGCTCAGCTCACGCCCAACCACACACATGTGCAACCGGACCGGAGCCGAAAGTGACGGCCCTTTTGTGAGATAACTGGCGGACGTGAGCATTGTGGCGATCGTTAGAGTTTATCTCGAGTTTATAGCTCAGCTAGCACGAGGAGCGAGACAAAATCCATTCGGCAGCACATCTTCTTGACCATAAAGGTAGCTCCGGTGCGCTTATCCTATCTATGGCCGTGTGTTTAGTGTGTTAGTGTCGGACGATGTATTGTTGATAAATAAATGGTCCGCCTTTTCGGGGCTGTTTTCCCATTGTGGGCAGTGATCATTTTATGTGCGGGCAGTAAAGGCTGGAATGGTCCGAAATAAAATGTCGGCCGTTACGCGCTACCATTTCGAAGCGGCAATAACGGATTTTGCAGATGTCATGTGTGCGTGTGTGTGTGTGTGTGTTAAAGGAAACGTGTAGCTATGGTGGACAATGAAATATGATCCTAAGACAAGATGATTCATTGTTTTACGCTCAATTACTATCACGCATCGCAAAGGTTGATATAAAAGCACGGAACGAAACGACCCGGTAATGCTCACCACTCACGTGATGTAATTCATTTTCGGCCCGCTTTTCTTCCGATGAATGATGGAACGGAAAAATCGCTGTCGGAGAACTTTGTTTGCTATTGTTCATGAACTTTCGACATGACTTTTCCTGGCCGAGTTTCCATCCGAGTGTAACGTTACGCCTACACATTTTTGATTAAATTGATTTCGGGCATACAATCATCCACATTTCACATGACTGTGCGTAATGGATTTCTACAGAAAAATAAAAATATTCCTGAAGAATGGAAGCATTTGAGCTTTCCTCGTAAAAAATCGTTGTAAGCATTGTAATGAAAGAAAATTAAGTTGCTTTTCGATTAAACTTCAGGCTTTTCGATTAAACTTCAGGCTTTCCGTACTTCAAACAAATGGTACGCGGGCGTACCTCAAGCCATGCACATTTCTTTTACGTTAGCCCACCTATTGTATCTGCTTCGGATTGCTCCGGATGCTGTTTTGAATGGATTTTGAACTTCGCGGAGCGCCGAAGCACGAAGCGGGAAGCAAAATCAACCAGGATTAATTTTTAAAAGGCACTTGCGGGAAATGAGATTTCTTCCCCGAGGCCGTGCACCGTTTCGTTATCCAGCAGCCCATCGTTCAGTCAAACCATCGACCAAAGCCGGGGCTTACGTTCCTCCTCGTGGCCGAGACGAGCGAAATTCTTCGCCTTAAAATCCACTGCGATTTCCACATCGCGTCCCGAACGTTTTTTCGGCCCCGGAAATAAATCTTCTGCTCTTTCGGCGCGGATTTATAGTTGTTCCGCAAAAGTGCTCACGTGCTCGTGCGTTAGTTTTGTTTTCGTCTTTTCTTCACGTGTGTTAACATACGACAACATACTGCCGGGTTGTTCGCCCGTTCCGTACCGGCGATGCTCGACTGCATCACAACAAACGCGAGTCTTGCATAATTTATTCACGTCAGTCACGGTTCAACCTGACACACTCCCCGGACAAGACGGCGCTGGTAAGTTGCGAGGAGTTTTCCCCGAGAGCACCTGTTTGCTTTTGGGGAACGCAGCGGAGCGTAAGACAGCTTCCCCTTGCGGTGACTTGTTCCCCCGGGGGTTGGTGTTAATCTGGTTTAGAACAACCAAGGCGTAATGCCGAACAACTAGTCGAGAGGCGGCGGGGAAGTACATTTCGGTTTCGGAAAAGTGCATAACGCACCGCTCAGGAACTAACGCTACATGGTTCGGGCTTCTTTCGATGCTGCTATTTTACGACGCATGGTAAGATTTCTTCCGCCGAGCTGACATCCAACGCAGATTGTTAGAGAACACCTTGTACCGGTTGCGTTACTTTACGACGAAGTGCTAGAAACCATCGAAAAGAGCGAGGGAAGGCAGCAATGTTCTAACCTAATTTTCCCACCTGCTGGTACCACTCGCTTTCCCGGGGTGGGAGCGTCGGAAAAGCGTCTGTCGCACGTAAAGTTCCCGATTGCATAGCGCTGTTATCCGAGCCTTTTTTTTCCGCGTGCGAACGAACGTAAACGAACGAAAGATGGTCCTGCTCGAGATTGTGTTTCGAGGGTTCGAGAGGGGGAAAAAAGGTATCCGATCATGCGAGGCGTGGGTTGCCTTTTGTGGAACGTATGACACTTGCCAATTTACATACGAGCCGGAAGGGAAATGGCAGTATAAGGAAAAGAAAGATAACGAGAGGGTCTAAGTTTAAATTCAACTTAGACGGGGGCGTTTTGTTTCTTTGGAAGCAACAACGAAAAAAGAAAACTCAACACAACAGAGCCAACTTTGGTTGGTAATTGTTAACACTCGGAAAGGGAAGGCGTATCCATGCGTGGAAACGGTTGTTAGCGCTGCACAATGCTTCCACTGGACCGTGTGGAAAGACTAGAAGGTGTGTGTGTGTGTGTGTGTTGCGGTGAATGAAGTGTAAACGGAGTGTTGAATGGCCTCCCACTTTTCGCCCGGAAGGAACAAGCTGTCACTGAAGAGCGATCCAACGCTCGCATTTCAGTTAACAGAGTGATGCAACGAGCCACATCCTGGAATGGTGCGAAGGAAAAAGGCTTTCCATAAATTCCCACTTGTGGCCATGATGTGATGCACGTGAAGTTCACGTTCACGTCGTGAACGACATGTTATGCTTCCCGGTGTTAAGATATTCCAACTTTTCCAACGAGTTTGACAGCGCTTGTCATTCTTAAATGCTTTGCTGATGTTTTCTATTTTTCACACCATATATTTTTGAACTGTCAAACAATCAAACACTCCAGCATCTTTCAATCGCGCTGACTGTTGCTTCGCGTTGAAAAATTGGCTACCCCTACTTTTCCCGGTGAACACTGAAAAGTGAGTCATCGACTGTCGACGACAGTCTTGCCGCGAATTATTCCATTTTCACTCGCTCGGTCGATTTGACCCAATCAGCAAAACGATAACGGAAGAAGAGGCAGCCGTTCGGAACAGTCGGTCGATGTCGAAACGATCCAACGTCCTGCTGCCCGGGGGTGAACCCGATAAAGAAACCATGTGTTTCTTTTTTCGTCCACGCCTACACCGGCCTACTCCTCACGATTTCTGGCGGTTGCCAGATAAATTTTCCTATCTTTCCCACCAGAAAAGGAAAGAATCAAGCAGCAGGGAGAAGCCTTCCGGTGCTAACGACGTTATCGTTTCCTACCTGATCGGGTGGAAAAACGGGGTGAGGACGAAAGAAAGAAGGGAGGGGGAGAAGGTCGCTCGACCATCATACCTTGCGGTTTCGGCTTCTGGGGAAGGAGGGGGAGACAAAAAAAGAAAGCGAGTGGTAGGCAAAAAAGCGTTTCGGAGAAAAATTGGATCCCGATAATGGCTTGAATATGTATTTTGTGGCAAATGTGAACCAGGTTCGTTTCACTCGAGCAGGGATCGCATTTTTGGTCAGCAACGAAGGGGGAGAGGAACGTCGGAAGCAGGAAAGGCTTCTGCTGGAGTCGTGCAGACATTCTGGTCGGTTTTTCCAACATTGTCAGCGGTCTCCGTTCAAAAAAAAGGGAACGAAGAAAATCCGACACGCTTCACTTGACTTTCTATCCGCTTCGTGAGCCAGATTCACTCTGGGGTGACTCTGTTGAATATGCAACGCGCCAACACGAGGTTCTGAGTCGGGACCCGCTCTAGGGAAGCTACGAGGTGCTACGTCGAGCACGTCGTTATAGGTCAGGATTTTATTTTTTCCTGTGCCCTCTCGTTCGCTAATCCGCTCCGATTGAGAGGCACTTCTTTCCTGCCGGAGGATTCCATTCCCGCCTTCCCGAGCAGCTGGGAAGAGATTAGCATAGACATAGAGTCGTGTGTAATAGAATCTCCAACCGGGGGGACGATAGGAGAGACACCTCGTTCGAAGGGACTCACGTGGAGGGCTGGGGAGTTGAGGGCTATAAATCAACGCATCAATTCGTATTCGTGCTCGGCTCCGGAATCAATCAGCATCCATCGCTCGGTCTGCGGATGACAATTTCCAATCGATGTCGATGGGGACGAACGCCATCGGATACGAATTTACGAAATAATTCCGGTGCGCGTGGGAAGTGCGCTAAGATGTATTGCTCCGATAGACGATGATTATGAGGCCGATTTTATCCGCCTCCGATCGGCCTGCGTGTGGCAGCTGCTTGAGTGCCGTAGATTTATGATGGTCGCTTAAGCTCTTTCTGCATGTTATTAATAACCGAAAAGAGATTTATTGCGACAGGAATGCCAGGAAATGATGATGATGATGATGATGAAAAGACCACCTTATTTGCGGCCAAACGAATGGCTCAATAAAACAATGCGCTGTTGCCATTGGTTTTAATTCGTGAAGGTGAAATCTTCCACTCAAAAATTGTTTAATTGTTAACTGCTTCGGTTCTAAGCTATTTGTTTTTAAAATTCAGTTTCTCTTTTTTCTATTTAGTGCCTATTTTAAAATTTTGTTTTCCGCATGAATGTATGTCAATTTTTCAAAATATGAGGATTGTAGTTTAAATTAAGATTTATCCAATAAATTGCCTTCGAAAGTAAGATTATACTAATTTATTAAACATTAAAAGTATGGTACTAGCGAATCAAGTGATGTTTATAAATTTGGTTTATAAATACGTGCAAATTTTTTAATACGCTAACATAAAAATTGGTAAAACATACATGACAATAAGCACAAGTTAGTTTGAAGAATCAATTGATTTTTGATTATTATTGTTAAAGAGTGATTATATAAGATAGGGTTTTTTTTCTCTAAATTTTGGCTAATGACAAAATTAGATGACTACGAGACAAAAACAGATGCGTTAGAGACAACAGTTAAGTTAAGTTAACAGTTAAAGAACATACCAACTGCTTGAGTGACAACGACTGTATACTAAATAGGTTATTTTTCTAACCTAAACGGATAACAACTATTTGACCCGAAACATGACAACTAAAAGCTTCATCAACGTAAACTAGCTTTATTCAATCGACCCTTCAACGCCTGCTGCCTTCTATGACAAGGTTCTGAAGTGAAGAACGTACACGGAACGCTTACTTTGATCAATTCCGGACAAACCGTCGCTTTTGCAGACAGTCCGACCACCTTATGAGGTGGTGTGTGATTAAAGCGTCACGGCGTCATCCTGCCCTTTGATTACATCCACTCACCCACCTTCCAAACAAGGAGGCGCGCGGTGTGCTGGAAACAATTTTCCCAGATTCGCGTGACTGCTGCAACCTCAGCTCGCTGACCGCCATGAATGATGGATGCACCGAACAAAACCCAACAACCCATCATTGCACCTCGTTGAAGTGTCGGAAGGAAGGGGGAGCGCTACGGGAGCGCGCTGTGACGTTTGCACTTTCCTCAAGCGCAAGCCATTTAACCCTGACCAAACAGCGAAAGTCAACCCGGAAGTTGGACTTTTCACGGCGACGGCGCCCCGATGGCCGGAAGAAGCCCTACTCCGGCTCCTCGCTGTCTGGCGGATAAACATTTTCGTTGGAAAACAAGTGGCGGTAGCAATTTTCACGCCCCTGCTCACACCTACTCACGGTGTCACGGTATTTCTTCGTGAAGGAGGTCACCCTTGTGTCACACTGTAGGGTCGTACTTTGTTAGCTCGCTGGACCTGGATCTTACCGTCACTGTTGGTGCTGATGATGATGGTCTGCTTCGTCCGTCCGTCCGTTCACTCGTTCTTCGATTCATTCGGTTGCCACTCAATTTGTCCCGTGACCATCGTAAATTGTATCAAAGCTTCCTAGTTCCGTTCCGTGTCTTTGCTTTGTTTTTCTCGCCTCTCCTTCTTGGCGGGCGAGTGTCTGTTTTTCTTCTTAACATTCATTTTCTTTGGCAGAAAACCGGACCACCGTGAGAGGACCGATCCGCAGCAACAGCATGAGAAGCATAAATATTTTCAATAAACTTAAAAGCATTCAAGAGTGAAAAGCCAACACCACACCGAGAGTCGGGGTGGGATAGACAAGGGTAAGAGGTGGTGGTTCTCAGATCGGATGCAAACCGACGTCCGTTCAGTCGCTCGGAAGCGTCAACCGTGTCCCGCATCACTCACCGCCTCCATTCGACTTTTTCCCGGCCGACGGGGGTTTTTTTTCTCCCCGACCGGAAATGACAATTCCGCTTCCGTTCTTCCTCCTTGGCCCGCCTTTCTTCCCGATGGCTTGCGAAGAAGCGGTGTCTAGGTGAAGTTGGCTCGATCAGGCACGGCTAATGATGATGTGCTGCCCAAACCCTTGCGTCTCCCTTCCGGCAAAAAGGGGTCGCTTCCGGTAGGCGCTTAGTCATCGAAAATCCCTTCCCCAGCATCCCCAGAGCCCTCTCCCCGCTGCAGCCGGTGGTGGTTTGATGGAGCTTTCCGACTTTGACCATGTCCGACGGGACCTTTTGAACGGATGATTCCACTTCCGTGAAGCCGGAGCAGAAGTATCCCGAACCGGGCGTTTTTCCCGAGAAAAGTTTTAGCCTCCTAGCGTCGAACAGAGGGTTCCTTTCGCTTACCGCACCTGGGAGAAGATCGGAAAAAAGGGAAAATTCCTATACATCCCGGTCACGGTCATCGGAATCCTCGTACCGATACCGGACCGCCGGGCTGATCTCAGGTGTCCAATAAATTTCCAGCACTCCCCGAACCCGAAAGGGTTTTTGATGTGTGTCCGTCACGGTCTCGTGTGGATAATTTCGGACCCGGGCCGTCGGTCCTTGGTTCTTCGGTCCCCGAGCCTTCCGAACTTTTGCCGCAGCATATTTGAGCAAAAGTTTTCGCCCCATGACTTTGTCTCGCTTCCATCTTTTTTTTGTTTGTTTTTGCTGTCTCACTCGGAGAGTCAATTTTGTTCTGCCTGTCGTTCGCCGGTCGTTCGTCCGTCAGGATGGTTTTTGGACATGCATAAATCATCCCCTAAACAGAAAGAACGATTTTTCATCGGAAATCCCCAGGTGGCCTACGGGCGTTTTGGTGATTTTTAATGAACGTAGAGCTTCCCGGAGGCCGTTCAATGTTTCACTCGAGTTGGTGAATGTTTTTGCACTTGTTTGATTTTACTTCCATAGTTTACAACTCACTTCAGTTTGGGCGATTAAATCAACTTGGAAAATACTAATTAACCAACCAAGTTCTTCGGCCGAAAACGTGAGAAAATTCGGTAGTAAATGAAATGTTTAATGTACCGATTCGTCCCATTTTAATACCAACGACGTGAAGGGCCTTCTCCAAAAAACTCCAAACTGTCCCATCCCCGAATGGATGGGCACGGAAAAACGATCGGTTTTCGCAATCGACGCTACAAAATGGAGGCAATTCTGTGGATGGAGGTGATAAATTTACCGGAAATCGCTTTTTTCCTCATGCCCGCGCTGCGCAGAAAAAAGGGCATTATAAATCAACGCCGGTTCCTGTAAAAGTCACTCGGCCAATGATGTTTTCGCGTCGCATCACAAAGTTTCCCCTCCCTTCCCCACCCCCCCTTTCTCCCAGACTGGGGGAGCATTTTAATTTATTTCTCAATAGGATTAGACGGCTCTAGCACCGCCACCATCGACATTCCTTAGTTCGAGGGGGGGAAATTTTCCAAAAACCCATTCCGAACGAAAGCGTTGCCCATCAAGAAACGGCCCACCTTCTCAAGCCTACCAACCTCAAACCCGTGGTAGTGGTGGGGGTTTTCGTGTGAAGAAAAACTCGTAAAGTTTCCCTAAAGCTAGGATCGACTTTGTCTCAAGTGGCACCGGATGATGATGGGTTTGGTGGTTGGTGGAAGTTTTATGCAGCATAATTAAAAATAAATGGGATTTTAGATTAATCTTCGGGGAAAAACAGCCCTTATTGTTCTACGGGGTTGTGGTAAATTTTGGTAGGTTTTCTGATTTTCAGAAGAGGACTTTTAGATTAGCTGACTGAAAGGGGGAATTTTGCAGAAGCTTCACCAATCAGACGCAACAAGACGTAAACTCTGAGATATTGTAAATCCTATTAAAATATGTATAACATTGGATCGGATTAAGAAACAACGGACTCACTTACTCAAATACTTGACTAACAAACTATCCCAATGTTGTTATTCTTTCTTCGGCAGGGAGGAGAAATCGTACAGGAGACAATAACATCCAGCGTCGGCGATGACACGTGCTCGCTGGAATTCCAACGGAGCGATGGCACACTGGTAACCAAGCTGATCGACTTCAAGAGTGTAAGTAACTGCGGCAGCATCGCATTGAAAGCATGCAGATCGGAAAACTCCCGGCAGAGAAGCAGTCAGCCACTTGCAAACGACTTACCGTCTACTGTCATTTTCACATTTCCTCCACTTTTGGACCCTTGGGAGAGGGGGGGGAGAGGTGGGGGTTTTTGCCGTGTGGGAAAAGCCTGGCCTTTTGAAGTAGCGTTCAGTTGCATCATTGCTTGTTCTTCTCGAATGACTCTGCTACAAGATCTGTTTCATTACTTAGGCAAGATGTATACATGCATGCATCCATGCCCAGCAAAAGTGGAGGTAACGAAGCATTCACCGTACATTATTTACCTCCCCCCTCCACCCTTCAGGAAGGGAAGAGTCTCAAGGATGCATGTTCATGCGAAAACCCAAACCCATCCTTGCGAAGAAACCGCAACATCGGAACAACAACCGGTTCTTACCATTCGTCGGTGATGACTTCGTTGTGAGTCATTTACTATGTCACGGCGTCGTACCAGTGCTGCTGTAAATGGAACAGAGTGGCAAGGACTGCACTGTGCACTGCACTGAAATATGCATGAACAGTGTACCGCTGGACCCGGAGGAAGCTTTGAGTTTCTGCTCCGTTCCATTATTGAACGGTTGACGCACTCGTGTACGTCCGAGTCGTGGAGTCGCTCGGCAAACGGAGGACCGCGCTTAAACTGGTTGTATAATTTCTAGTTGGACATTTCTTCAACCATTACCTCCTGTCCTTCCATTGACCCCGTCCCCCGAGTGGATTGTAATGTGCGGGGCTATAAATAAATACCACATATTTATACCACAAAGTCCACTTCTCTCGGGCTTCCAATGGAGAGTTTTCCTTTGCGAAAACGAGCTACGGTTTCCTATTTCGCCGACTACCTCATGGATCGAGATTGGTTAATGGATGTTACTCTCGATAGGAATCCGTCGATAGCAATCAACAGCGAACGGAACGAAAGAAAAAACTCCATCACGTGGTCGTTTAACGTTTAGGTTTCGGAACGAACGAACGGTACATTCTGTACAGTGTGTCCTTCGAGGTTCGTTGAAGCTCTTTGCCGTGTTCTTTTTGTTGGGAGAGTCGGGTTTCCTTTTTTTTGTTGTTGTTGCCTACAACATATCCATCGACAGATCAATATCCGCAACCATGTCAAATACTGCACCACGCTGTCGCACAAGCCCAGCTCCGTTTGGCCGCGAAAGCGTTTGGACGAACATCGGGCCGCCCGGGATGGTGTTGTTTGACAGATTCGTGATTTTTTTTGTCCCCCCCTCCGTGTGCCTCTCCCCTCTCGAAACCCTTCCACCTTGGAAAACATGAAGCCCACGATGATGTCGATGATGTTGATGATGATGATGAGTTGCCAAGTGATGGAGGCCGTGGAGTTTTGCGTTCTAGTTTCCGCCGACGGTGGATGTCTGTCGGCGGTTGCGAGATTGACATTTTAATGGCACACAGTCTGCTCGGGCAGGGATTTTGTGCCGGTCTTGTTTTTTGTTACCGCTGAGAAGCGAGCATTTTTTTCCCCTCAGCTACCTCACACAACGCGAAACACTGTTAGCGAGAAGAGAATAAAAAAATGTGGCAGACTTTTCTGTCAAACTAATTGTGTCGAGTGTGTGTGTGTGTGTGTGTGTGTGTGTGTGTGTGTGTGTGTGTGTGTGTGTGTCGGACCGGTTAGAGAGACCGGGATACCGTAACTCAATTCGCCGCACGGTTGGCCTGATATGGAGCCGGGTTTTGGTGTAGGGCCAATTTCGAGCCCCGGAGGGGGTGGGGGGATGGGACAGGGAAGGTATCACTATCTGGCCACTATGTGCCGAATGTGCATTGGATTGATATTAGTTTGTCATTATTAACGAAGGAATCCGAGAGCGGCGCTATCGGATGCTTGTTTGCGCGTTATCCTATTTCGCATGGAAATGAGGTTAGGTCAGCACGGATTGTGTATGAGATTTTGATTCAATTTGGGGCGTTGTATTGGGACAGGCTCGTAAAAGAGCTTATACGGTGTTATATCTTCAAAAACAATTGCATTGGATATTATTTATCCTGTTCGCTTTTTTTCATTTGATGGAATTTGAAAAAAAGAAAGCATTGAGAGTTATAAATGCACTTTGGAAATTTATATTCAAAAAGTATTCACTACAATATAAGAATAGGGAAGGAAAACAGCTAACATATTTGCACAACATTGAATTGCTTTTCAGCTATATGCAAAACCGTTTTCCTTGATCGAAATATTTGATATTAATCTAAGAGAAGAATTTGACGAAGGAATCCGGACAGGAACAGGAAGACAATTGGAAAATAGTTGTCTAGCACATAACTTCAAAGTGTCGGAAAACAGCCGGGGTTGGAAAAGCGCACAAATCGGCTCGGAAAGAAAAATAGTAGCTACACAGGTGAGCAGATTTCCGGAAGGGTTTGAAGCGAGGAAGAAGTAAAATGAAAAACGAAGCCGACACCAGAACCCCGTGCCTCCCGGGAAGGGGGGGAAAGACAAAGCGTTGCAGGGTATTGACGGAAAAAATATTGCCACGCTGAGGGAAAGAAAAAAACACCGACAGGGAAAAGTGCCGCCGCGCTGGCTGCAGCAACCCGTCGGGAAACCCGTGGCGGAAACGATCAATCTTGCTGTTTGATGTAGTTGTGTTCCGCAGGCCAAAGAGTTTTCTTTCACCCCTTTCCGTTGTTGGTTTCATGCGGTGCATCTCGCTCCGGCTGCCCGGCGAGTTTTCCGGGGCATCCAATGAACCGTTTCCGCCCGGCCCGGAATGCCCGCATGGTGTTTGCGTCATTTGTTGCGAACGGGCTAGGTATTTGCTATTGCCCGCTTGATCTGTATTTTTTTACCATAGGTTGCCTTTTTTCCTTTTTTCTTCCCGCTTTTCCAAGAGTGGGACAAACAGGTGCATGGGAACTATCATTCTCAGGTGTTTTTCGGAAAATCGGAAAAATCTTGTGCACTGTGAGCAAATCTGCTGCATGTGGCTTTCATCGGGTTGGAAAACGTGCACCGGACACGCGCCGGTCCCATTCGTCAACCCACTCACATCCACCCACTCCTCCGGAAACAGCCACGCTGTACCGGATGTTGTTCGAGATTGGCCAGCGAAATGGAAGGCATCGGCACACCGGATGACGCACGAAACGCCGCCGATCGATAGTGCAAACGCCGTGTGCCCTTTTCGAGCTGCTCCTAACCCTCAAAAGACCCTCCACTATTCGTGGATAATCAACCGATATTATCGGGCATGCGGGAGGGTTGCTGCCATCCGACCCGACACACACACACACACCTGTTGCATCTCGCTCATTCGTGCCTTCGCGGAATTTCCTTTCCGTGGAATCCACGAGGCAAATAAGTCAAAAGGGCTGGCGCTCGCAGTTGTGGTTCGGTCCGCCAAAAGACCGGAAGACCACGTTAGGCGTTTGTTTTCGTGCATCGTTTAATGAAGAATTCGCTCGCGGGCTCGTTGAAGGTGTGCTCTGGCGTTTGGCCTCTGACCTTTGCGCCTGACGCTGACGGCCTGACCCTAATGAAGAAAAGTGAAATGATTGACTTCCTGTGCCCGTGCTCCCGATCGAGCTCCCGGCTTTAATTGATGACCGTCTCCAGTGAAGTAGATTAGTCTTTTCTTTTTTGCACCTGTTTTAGAAGCGTGAGACGTATTGAAGCAATTCTAATCGTTTAATTTAATCACGAAAAACACAGAAAAAGTAGTTCAGTAGCATGTTTTCATTTATTTATATTTTTTTAGAAATCAATTTTGATGACATTACAGGCGTTGCCAGCCAACTTTGCCTCGAAAAAGGGTGATTTTGACCCTAACACACTTTATTTTGAAATAGCTCATCAATTTTTATCTCTAAATCATGTGGTATTGAAATAGCTCATCAACTGTTGCCTCTAACTCATCTCATTTTGTCTCTAACTCGTCTCATTTTGTCTCTAACGCATCTGGGTTGTGTCAAGCCGAAAACAATAAACATTATTATTTTTGTGTGCTTTAAAGTTATTCTTATGTATTTTTTATCAATTTTGCGTTTAATTTTTATATGTGCCAGCCAACGAAATCAACTAAGCAGGCTGCGTTAGAGACAAAATCAGATGATTTAGAGGCAAAATGAGATGAGTTAGAGGCAAAGGTCGATGAGCTATTTCAATACCACATGCTTTAGAGACAACAGTTGATGAGCTATTTCAATCATCGGTGGGTTAGAGCTAAAACATAGGTGGCAAACCCTGTATCAACGTGTTTGTTCTTGTCATAGTAATCAGCACATTCAACTTTAGAATTAAATTTTAACAAGTTTCTAATTTTTCTTTTTCTTTCTTCAATTATGGAAATATGGTACAAAACTGGCAAATTTTTCATCACGTATTGTATCTCAATCACTGTTGTTTCAAAGTTTTGTTTTTCCGTTATCACTTTTGTTTTGATTTTCGCCCCTCAAAACTGGACAGCAAGTCAATTTTCTCTATTCATTTGCTTTATTTACCACGCCACTGAACATTTTTTGACATTTCAATCGTGCACGACCTGAGGGTGTTTTCTTTTTCGTTTTGCTTGCCATAGCCCTCAATGAATTTTCCTCAAAACTCCTCCGCTTCTGCCGGTTGCTGGATAAAAGCACAACTTAAACATTCCGTCCAACCTCCATCCATACCATTCTGGCTCGCCGCGTACTCATTATTTCTCGGTGCTGGCGAAGGAGTACCAACCTTTCGGCTAGACCATGTTTCGGTGAGCACATAATGAAGATAAAAGGCAGTGGATAAAGCACTGCGATGAGCGTCGTTGTTGCTTTTTTTTTTCTCCCCCCTGAAGACCATCTTAGATGTCTGACAACTGCAAGGTGATGGTTTTGTCGCCCAGCATCATCGCGACCCCTCGCGGGAGACTGCAAGCTACCGCTAGGTAAATTGTGTGTGTGTGTGTGGGTGCGTGGGTTGGAAAGGTGAAAAAAGCTATTTTTCGCCCGGCTTGAAAGACACCGAATTTCACACCACGACCACCACCAGTCGCTTCGGCGACCGGAGACGGGAAAGTTTTAATGAATTTTCGCACCACCACCACCACCAACGCCAATCGAGATTGGAATTCCCGGCATAGCTGTGGGGCAGCCGGCGCTGTGGAGTAATATTTCTCCATTTACGGTCACCTTGGCTGGAACTCCGGTGCGCTGGAATGGTTTCGCTGATTTTCTCGGCGTGGTGGCGGTTTGTTTGTTGCGTACTTTTACGCTTTTCCACAACCTCCCCCGCTTCCTCCCCAATTTTGGCAAGACACACAACACAATAGGCCAACCGGCGTACGACCTCTTTCATTTTGTTTGTTTTGCTTGGAGAGAAGATTCTCCACTTTTCCATCTGACAGGTGAATCCGACTCCGTAAGCTAAAGTCAACTGTCTACTCCCAGCTTCAGCTTGGGGGCAGGAAGCAAGATGTTAGGGATAAAAATATCGTTCCGTTACATTCGCTACGTGATCGGTCGAGGTGAATGCTTCCGGGCATTTTCCGTAGCGGAGCTGTCTGCATATGCCGCTTCCGTGGCTATTGCGTGTGCCAGCTGCGTGGAATGTCAGCCGCCATGGAGCAATGAAGGAATTTTCAATTTGTTCATTTAAATGTAGATGTAGATGTGCGAGAGTGCGCTGCTGCACACTGCTGGCAGGACATATTTTTGCAATTTAATATAACCTGTTTGCGGATGGCTGCAGCGTTGCACGAGCGAACGCCGGAATGCTGTCGGTGTCGGAGTGGAAAGTTCATTTCGTGCTTAATATACTCCGGAATATTCCCGGTCGGATCTATGAGAATGGAATGCACCGTTGGTGTTGCTACGTTCTGCTCCTTTCTTTCGCTTCCTGCGTTTGTTTGTTTTCTTTTAGAATCGGTTTTATAATTGATTTTGCTATCGCATCTTTAACCGCATGTTCATTACCGTTCTATGACATCATTCATACTTTGGATCGTTTGCCAAAGGTCCGTTAAACACTCTAATGTAAAACAACACCGATAAATATTCGATAAGTTAATTACAGCATCCTCTCGGGTAGACCCGCATAGGAATGCACCCTTTAAAGACGACGATGGCAGCGAGCGTAATCCTTTTGTGGACCATCATTTGTTTAGTACCACTATTTACTCATCGGCTTACGACCAAACAGCATATTGCGCCTCCTAAATCAACAAGCACGGAGCATGAGTAAACTGCAGAAGCAAAGAGAGAGAGAGGAGGCGTGTTGCCTCCATTTTCCATCATTACCATCCGTGGGGCCACCAGCGGTTTCCTTTCTCGGTCTTTTTCCATCTCCCGGCGCGTTATAAGACGGAGGCAAATGTTTGCCTCGGATAATAAACCCAAATCCGGCTGTAAGCAGTTTGGCCAACACAAGCGCTAGAGACAACCGGCATCAAAATGTGGGGCAGGAGAGGTAGGTCGGGGGAAGAGGGACTTGAAAGGGAAGTAAAGAAAAGCAAAGCCATAGAACGCGGGGCAAGCCGGGGTTCCAAGGTGCGGGCGTATGGAAAACCAACCTGTTTTTGAATCCCGCATTGTAAGCCTTAGCGTCAAAAGAAGCTCGTTTGAGAAATGAAAATGAAAATCGTTCACCTTTTTTCCCCCACCCCACCAGGGAGATCGTCGGTTGGTACGGTGCCGTGGCAGGGGGGATGGGGTGGGGATAAGAAAAATGGAACTAATGTTGATGGAACCGGACACATGCCGGGTGCTACCTCTACCTTTCGGGGTTAGTCGTGGAAAAAAAACTGGGAGGCCCCGGAACAAGTCCGGTGTTAAGCTGATTCCACCGGTCGGAAATGAAACGAATCCCTGCCGGACCAACCTCACCGTACCACCCACACACCCCTCCTCTATCGTCCAGGTAAGGGTACGGGTTCGACCACCTTTTGTCTGGTGTGTGTTATCCTTGCCGACATCGTTGAGATTATCGTTGGTGAACGGAAAAAGGGGGAAAATCATGAGCGAAGAAAATTGGCGAATATCTTTTTTCATCCCCCATTCCACCCCTGACCTAGTTCCCTTTGAGGAATCTATTTGAAAACAGTCGGATCTTCCGTCTGTCCGACACAGAATAGATGATCATTTTTATTCGCTTCCATCCTCGGAAAGGTTCCGTCTGTGAATGAACGGGTCGAAGTCGAGTAGTCCCCCACATCGTCCGCTGGGTGTTTTTTTCCGGGAAAACACAACATTGCGGTCAGGTTACGAGATTTTTGTTTTCCTTTTTTCAAAATCAAAAGCTAACCGAAAAGAAACTATAAATAATCAACAACACCGAATCGATTCGTTGTAGTACTTGTAGCACCACGTAAGCACAAAACACGATGTAAAAATTCGCGTCAAGAGGGTGGAAAATGCCTGCGAAACCGGTGAAAAGCCTTCCAAAACCGATGCCGCTTGAAACCGCAAAAGCATGTTGAAGAATTTTACGGCTAACCACTTGAACAAAAAAACAGCGTATTACTTCGATTTTTAGAACCAGAGTCAGCATTATTTCCCAGCAACATCGGGGCGGCACTGAAGCTGGAACCGAACACGTTGGAGTGGGCTGGGATTAATTCGTGGAAGCTGCGAGCCGGGCTGCAAATGGGCCCGGATTAATCATGTTTCGCTTTCAGGTCAACGGGCTCATTCATGTTTCAAGCGCTTTCCTTTCAGCTGAGTGCTTTTTCTGGTTCTCGGACCTCCCCCAGCTGGACTACTTAACTAGGGCTTAAGGCTTACTAGGAGTTCATGTGTTCTATTTTTTTTTTCTTTATCGATCTCGAAGAGATTCATTTGGAAAGGTATGAAGTGCTGGTACCCTTTTACGCAGAAGGATTACTATTTGATTGAAGAGAAAAGCGGCTTGAAATAGTTTCAGGAAGGATCCTTGGGACCGTGTTTTCCACACGATTAACACATATGGCTCCGTACAATCGTAGTTTCTATTTTCTATAAAACATTGGAAAGCGGGAAAATCCACGCACAATTAACGAGCGAACGAAGGTACACGGACTGGGCACGGAAACATCGTTAACTTGGGAAAAATCAGTACGCGCGCGGCTCGAAAGTTGCTCCTTGCGGCGTTGGCCAATCCCCCGGGGGGCGGCTTTACTCGCCCGCCCGAAAGGTAACGCAATTTTCCGCCTATCCAATTTCCCGGCCGCTGAGCCGTGCAAAACCTGCTGCGAAACCAGTGGCAGAAGTAATTTGGTATTTCCCAGCAAAACCACCGCAACCACCAACCTGCACTTCTCAGTGCAAGCGAGGCGAGCTCGAAGCGAGAAGTTAGTTTCGAAAAGTTTTCCGCACCGCGAGAGCTAAACCGGGGTGAGGGGAGGGAGCCGCAGATACAGGAAGGGTTGACCTCTTTTAGCGATCGTTTTTTTTTCCTCGGCTTTTTCCCCCCTTTCTGCTGCAAACCGGATCAACATGGTACTCTCTGCGAGCTCGAACGACGCTCGAAGATGAAGCAGAAAATTAATTATTCAGCACACTATTAAACTATTATTAAGCGAAGTGAAAATTATTTTCGCTTCAGGACGCTAACTGCGGCATGTTGCGTTGATGTTGGTGCTTTGGTGTGTACTTTTCCCTCCCCCCCCCACCTCCTCCCCCACTCTCTCCAATGCGGTTCTGAGATAGTGTTGCGTTTTTGCAAACCCCTTTTCACGCCTTCCGTTCGTCGTCTGCGGGGAAATCAAATCTGTGAACAGTAAATCCTTCTGGGAGATTGTTGCCATAGTTTTTTTTGTCCATTTGAGTCACACCTGTTGGCTATTACCGGGGAAGTTATTGACGGCTTTTTGTTGCGCTTTTGGACACCCGGGAGGAAGTTGTTCGGTTGTAAGTTTTATGTTCTTTGTGGTTTGTTTCAAATTTGCGCTTCCTTTTCACAACCTTTGCATGGATATGCGAAGGAAAGCGTTACGAAGTTGTAATTGTATGTAACCACTTTGAGTGGAGGATGAATGAAAAACCGTATAATCTTTTCGAGGTAACCAAGAAAGCCCGTACCCGCCGTTAATGGATTATTCTCCGGTGTTCATTCGAGACCTCGCTTTAAAGGGAAAAGCCTTTGATCACCATCGTTTCCCGAACCGGTCTGCTATTGTATCATCCCGGTGATTAGAGCAGCTTATTCAGATTTTAATGCGGCGCTTCTATTATTATTTCGCGCGCGGGATCGCACTTTCGGTGCTGCCGCTATCTCGCCAGCACAAGAAATTCAATTAACCTCCGACCGAACATCTCAAGCCGGATTGCTGCGCGCGTTTGATGGTATACCTTCCTCGGAGCGCTGGAACGGAACGGGTATCTCACCTCGTGGGCTTCGGCGGTTGCGACCGGTGGGCCGTGTAAATATTTGGTTAGGCTTTCGTTCGTCCAATTTGCATCGATTTCGGCGCCAGGAATATATATTTACCCAAAGGTTTTGATTACTTTAGGGATGCGGCCATCGATATCCGGGCTGCGGTTTTCGGTAAGGCGGGCGAAAGGTCCGGACGGAGTCGGGGCCGGGGTAGAATTTGAACTGGCACCTGTTAATGGGGTTATCATTGGAATCTTCGGCAGAGGCGCGTGTTTTGAGGCGGTTTTTAGACGATCTCGGCTTTGATAGGCTTTACTTATCATTATTCCAAGTGGTGATTAACTCAAGGATTTCGAAGATTTTAGACTGCATGCAAGCGAAGGAATTTATAATAAATCCCATTATTTACTTCAGGGATTAGGCGACAAATTGAAAATGTTAAACTTCATAAGAGGCAGATAGCCCAATAAGCCGATTTTAATTAAATCTTGATTAGAAGAGCAGATGACTAAGACAATTTTAATGTCACGCAATGGATGTGTATGATGTAGTGATGAGAATAACAACTCTTTTCTGAAATTTGAATCAGAGTGAATAATCATCACAATGATTCGAATCTTTAAGTGTGATTTAAAGATTTTTGTGATTTAAAATGTGTAAAATGAGCCTCTAGTCGTCAAAGAGATTTTAATTCTTAACAGGGATTCGAATCCCAAAAGAGTGAACGAGTGGGTAAAAAAGTCGCTAGTCGTCATAGAGATTCGAATCCTAACGTGTGATTTGAATCCCATGTAGTGATTCGAATCCCAGTTTGGGAATCACTACATGGGATTCGAATAACAACTTGGGATTCGAATCACAACTTGGGATTCGAATCACAACTTGGGATTCGAATCTCTATGTCGACTATCGATTCTTTTACTAACTCGTTCGCTCTTTTGGGATTCGAATCCCTGTTAAGGATTCAAATCAAAGGGAGTAACAAAAACTATCTTTTAGGATTTAAATCGTTCATTCAATATTAAGATTCAACTCACTCATTCCCACTCAGAGCGCACATCACTAGTACGAAGGAAAGAAACGACAATGCTGGTATTTTTATTTTCCTAAAACGAAGGAAAATATTATATCCTTCCATTCATTCTTTCTTCTTCCATATTTTCCACAGAACGAATCACGAATAAGAAAATTATTGTTGAATAATTATTTTCAAGTTGCAGATAACACTACTTTCAACTCAAAGTTTTCCTCAAGCAGATCCATGCACATGCCCTGTGATTCAGGGAAACAGAACTCGCTGGACACAATTTCTTCCACATCGGCCTCCACCGAAACCAGCGAAACGGCATGAATAATCTCTTTCGCTGCGGCTTATATCAACGTTGCTTTTACCTTCAGCTTCGAATCCTACACTCGTGGACGCAAGATAGCATTAGCGTGCCAACACTTCACCGAAATTCCGTGACGTTCTATGCCCGAGGGTGAGGAAAATGAGCAAAAAGTGCCTGCACTCTTCATCACACGAGGAAAAATCCTACGAGGATGTCGTCCCGCCGGCATTCGTTTTGCCGTTTTGCTTGGGAAAGCTTTATGACTTGCGGGCACGAACTGTGTCCCGTTCCGTGCACTTCGGACGTTCGGTTTCTTCGATCTCTTCGATCGGTGGAGTGTTGCGATTTTCGCCTGGTTTCAACATTTCTTTTTTATCCGATGGCCATTTCCGTTGTCACCGAAGGATGCATCACCTCATTCCGGGGGAATGTTTGCGGCAACGAGTGTTTCAACGAGATGCATCGAATGAAACGTGGTCCACTCGTCGGACCCCGGGTTTCATCGTCTTCTCGACGTTAACTAATGGCCGTTTCGGAAGTCCGTCCGTCCGTTCGTTCGTTCTGTCTGACTCTTCGTTTCACTTCCCTATCTCGTGCTGGAAAAACGCTAATACTGTAGCGCCCACCCTCGGCGTGTCGGCAGGTAACGCAAACGCGTATCGAATTCGAGACGTGCTTTTTGCGTGATATATGATGACAGCATCGAAATCCGATTAAATTACGCCCCGACTTCGTGGGACCGGAGCATCCAGGCCACCGTCTCGGCAAAGGAATCGCTTTATACGTCGGTCACGAAATACGACGGAACGGAAACGGTTCCACCTGAGTGAAGGTTTTTCCAACGCAGCTGCGAAAGTTTGCCGAAATTCCCATACGCATTTCGATGAGGAATGGGAAAAATATTGCGATAACGAAACCGATCAATGTTGAGCTGGCTGGTTTTACGAATTCATGTCGGGATCGAATTTTACGTTGAATGCATTTTTCATTTTCAAAATAAGGTCGAAAAAGAAAGCTTGAACAAACTTTTCATAATAATATTGTTGAATTTACTCATTCTCTGTACTGTTGGACAACAATGTTCACCAGATTCAAGGAAAAATGTATTCTGTGAAAAGTAAAATGAATCCTCGCCAGTGACGCACATTGGACGATGGATAGTTCGGGTCCATTTTAAATGTCTTCACAAATGAAGGGAGTATTAAAAGGTGCTTATGTTGGCTTTTGTCCAACCGTTGTCAGTCACACGAATGGACAGCTTTCAATGGCTGGGCGGAAGAATCCGGTGTCAACCTTCGATCAGACGACCATGTCAACTGTACGAAAAGACCACACTTGTTTGCCACTCCATTGGTAAATCGGATTATTTCATTGTATGTGCTTCAGATTTTCTCCAACAAAGTAATGGTTTGAAACATGAAAGCTTTTATCGGAGTTCTTTATATTTCTTCTCTGAAACAAAAATCGTTTGTTGGGAAAACATCGCTTCTTCCGAGGAGTTTAAAAGTCATTCGATAAACCATTTTACAGGATTGAACGCACTGCTTGTCGAACAAACTTTAAATTGCTTGATAACGGACTAACTGAACTTAACAGTTTAACAACTTTAAACTCCCTCCCCTCTCGACTCGACATTTTACTTTTCTTTTTCCCCCCCGAAACGAGAACCACAAGGACTAGCTTATCAGTTTGCTAACGCTTCTTTGTCTTCTTTTGCCCCATCTCTCCATCGTTCCGCAGGAAGTGCAGGTGCTGAAAGCGCTCGTGCTCGGGGAGGAGGAGCGAGGCCAGAGCCAGTATCAGGTGATGTGCTTCGTGACAAAGTTCCAGAAAGGAGATTTTATCACGGCCGACGCGATGGCAAAACTGCGACAGGTAAGGAATACTCAATTTTCTTCCCTCTCCCTTCTCCACAGCGATAAGCCTCTCCCCCGGGCGGGAAAATTTCCCTCGGGGGGTAAAAACTCGAAGCCGCGGTCCGGTTCGTGGCGGAAAACCTCGTACTCCAAAAGCTGCCAACCATCGTCGTCTCGTGTCATCGCGAAAAACCGTTTGATCGGTGGTTGCGGTGGAAAGTAAGGGAGGCTGTGGCAGGAGAGGCCACCAAGCGGAACGACCTGGTTCTGTCCGCGCACTTTCGGACGGTGAAAGTAACGAAAGTGAAGTACCGAAAGCCCACCGAACGTGTTCGGGAAATACGCCACCGGTCGTGCGTTGATGTTCCTGCCCGCGTAATCCTAGCTTCGTGTCCTCTTGGGTGGAGTAATTTCCTGTAACAATCACTTCCGCTATGGCCAGCAGATGTTTCGATAGAGTTTGTTGTTCAGGTGTGTTGAATTTGTAGCCTACTGTCAATCCCAAACCGAGGTTTTTGCTGCTGGGTTTTCCTCGAAACAATCCTTCGACTGGCTTACTGAGATTTGATTTTTTTTCGTAGCACTTGTATTTGTTTTCGGAGAATCTTCGGAACATGATTGGATTGTATTTTCAGAACATATAGGCATACATAACGCAATTGCCATTCGAGTTAAACCATTTTAGTAAAAGGAAAATTTATGAAAATTCTCAATAATTCTTTCACGCATACTCCAGATTCGAAGGGATACGAACAGTTCACAATCATCTGGCAATTGCTTGTGTTCGTGCCTGCCACCTTCCCTAGCATCTTTTCGGCCATCTTTGATGTACACACGTACGGCACATATTTCTCAGCGTAAGAATGTTAAACGTTTGGCGATGGCTAAATTAAATTCTTCACCCCGACCGAGCTTTCGCAGGGCGGATAAAATGTGTACCGCGTTCGGGAAGGAAACGGAAGAAAAAAAAAAGTGTTGTCTGTGCAACCAACGTTCAAATACTTCGACAAAGTCAACCGATGGTGTTGCAGGATAAGGGAGATGGAAGAAAAAGACGCAAATGGAGTAGACAAAGCTGGCAATGAAGGCGATGAAAAACATCGCGAAAAGAAAGTTGCCTGCCATCATCATCTTTCTGGTGAGCTTCCGGCCGTTTTTTTTTCGCATCTTAAAGAATCGAAGCGAAGGAAACATTCCTTAGTTTAAGGCGAACGTGTGACTTATTAGAAAAGTTTCTGACGCAAAATGAACTTCCTGGCTTTCGGCTTGGCTGACGTTTGCCTTCCTTCGGTTTGCCTACACTTTGCCGATATTTTATTCCTTGAATTGACGTAGTTTGTTGGCTCGCTTAAGTGATGAAATAGTTTGAAATTACGCCCGGGAAGTTGATAAGTTGAAATGAAATGTGTAATATCTGTCGTATTCTATTAACCTACGTTCCTTGTCATGAGAATGCAAACTATCTCGTTGATGCGCGGAATGAAGAAAAAAGGTTTGTGATGTTCTTGATCGGTGCTTGAAATGAATTTAATGTTTTTATTACGATTTCGACGGAATGATTCCCATTTCTCCACAACCTCCGGTTGAACATACAATCCATTTCCTGACAAAATAGGTCGCTTGCTTGCTTATGAATTTAATTTTCCTCGAATGGATGCTCTCTCTGGAGACGGGAGCGTGGAGAGACAGCTCCGGAATGCTACTTCAGCAATCGGATACATTTTTGCAGCGGGATAAAAAATTCCATTATCCAAAGAGACCGAGTACTCGCAGCAGATTCCGGTACAATTGAATATAATTTATTCTGTTTCAGCTCTCTGGTCACGTGTCTTCCGCACTCCGCACTCGGCCATCGACCACCGTCGCCCGCGCTTCGGGTTTTCATTTATCCACCATCGTGACTCGCTTCTGGTTTTGTTTTAAGCTCAAACCCCCTCATCCATTCCGTTTCATAACTCTCCCGGTTCGTTTCTTCCGCAGAAAAATCCCAGCACGATCCGGACGCCCGAGGAGGACCGAGGGAGGGAAAACTACACGATGACCGGGTGGATACTGCTGGACCGTGCCACGCCAATTTCCCGTCACGTGGCGCCGCTCTGTGCGGAAGCGCAGGAGTCGACGTACGTGCGAGACGTCGACCTGAAGGCTTGGGCCGAACTGCCAGGTAAGGGAAGCAGGGGAATGCTAAACTTTTGCCCGAAGAAACGGGAAAAAATGAGGAAAATGTATCCGGCCGCCTCGAGGACAATGTCTAACTGGGGCGCTTAGCTTTTGCGACAGAAAGGATTTTCCAATGGATCGGAAAAATATCACCCATTCTAAATGAGCGAAAAACTCGACCCGATACCGACTAAGCCTCGGGCCAGACGAGCGGGATTATTATGGCTGTTTTCCTGGCCAAGATAATTAAGATAATAGTTGGCAACCCGTCGTCTCCACCGGGAGTTGACGATAGCATCCTCCGGAGCGTCCGGATTCGATGACAAATGCAACGCTTGAGCTCGCTTTTCACCAGCGTTACACGCCTGGCGTTCGGGAAAATCGTTACGCCCGGCGGCAGCAAACGGTTCGCAATAATAATATACTCGTTATCCTAACGAATGTTTTCCTGAACCGCCACCCTTGCCTACCTTCAACACCACTCACACCGGCGCCACAACTCGTAATCGATACAACTATTGTCCGGGCTGGCGATAGAGAGACTCAGCGCGCCATCAAATTTCCCCCGAGGATACGTAGAGGAAAACCCGGAGCACCCGGTTGTCGTCTGCGTTGCCGATGAAAATCACAAACTGGAAATATTTAAATTGGAATTTTATTTAGTTCCCAATGAAAACTCCCCCAACCCAGTGCCGGAAAGGACGGTCGCCGGTGGAGCTGGAGAAAAACAAAATAGCGAAGCAAAGGAAAAAAAAACGATGGGAAAAACCAAAACCAGCTCCCTTGCAGAAACGTGCCGCCCGTGCCGGTGGCGGTGGTCCGGGCTCGGAAAACGCTATTATCCTTCTACGTGGATAACCCCTTTTTACAACGATTTACAACCACTCACTCCGACAATCCGCTCCGTTCCGGGTTTTCGGACGCCAGTTTTCCATTTGTGCGAGGCTTTCCGCTCGAAAGATCAGCTCCGGCGGGCGCCTTTTTCCCTTTGGCACGGTTTCGGGTTAAGTTGATTTAAGGAAAGTTTTTATTTTCCTTTCCCCGTTTCCACCCGCCCTGCGCGCTCATCTTCCGCCGTTTTAACCCCGCCTTTTCGAACGGCAAGTTTTGGGGTTTGTCTAGCATTTATTTTGTCATTACCAGACGATCCAACCGGCAGCCGGTCAGCACGGGTGATCTTGGCCGCCCCTCTCCCGGAAAAGCCCCGAGAATGTGGGCGAACGAGGCCGACTTTACGCCTCGGTTGACCCTTCTTCACCCGAAGGTAATTACCGGAGCGAACCGGGCCGAAGTGCGCGCTTGGTCAGTGAATTATCTACGACCGCAAGGAGGAGAAAGTGGGCTTATTTTGCAAATTTGCCTCCATTCGAGTGCGAAAGGGTCCTTAACAAACCCGTCCCGTGCCGTAATGGGTTGGTTGGTCGAAGGAAATGGTGCTGCGAAAAGCGAAAAGCTTAAGATGTTCCTGGGACGATCCGGGAAAACGACAGCTCTGTCGTTGTAAGTCCGTTTTACTCTGGTACCAGTTTATAAATAATCCTTTTGGTGGTTCCACTTCACGCTACTTGCCCGTTCCACATCGATTTTCTATGGTGTTTCCCCCCTTTAAACTGTTTAGATGTATTTTAACGTTCCCGAATTATCATTTGTGTGTTCTTCACACTTACGTAGTAAATGTGTTGTTCCATTTGATTTTAATTAAACCAAACACTTTGAAATTAATATTTCTATTTACCGCTCCACACTTTCACTTCGATTATTTCCAATGAAATTTAACTCGCATTGCAATCAGTTATTGGCATTTTCATCTTTATTCTTTTGATGTCATCAAATCAATCACATTGTTTAACCATCTGTTGAATTTGTTTACACATTCTTCGAAAATAAATTGGCGGAACAGTATGTTTGCCTGGCGCATTTTATGTTTTATTGTACTTCCACATAAAAATTCATCGAATCAAATCGTTCAACCCCCCTGGCGCTACCATGACGTCCACCGTGGGTTGGTTGTTCGCCGTTGTCCCGTTGTTGTCTGTATTCAAACAGCGTTTCCACTGCTCGAACCATCGCCAACACCGGTTGCATACGGCAACGATCCGGGCGGGATACTCGTAATTCCCGGTGCTTATCACGTTGCACCCGGCTGAAGGATTATTGGCATTCCGTTCTCCGTTTGCCGGGGAGGAACAGAAGATTGTGCACTGTTTGAACGGGCAGTCGTGGGGAAAAGTCCATAAATTCTTCAGACTGCATCATCTGCCCGAGCTACCGACTCGGCGTTAGTGGCCGGTTGCACATGGAGCAATCGACCCGTCACGGACGGGTTGATACAAGGGACATCTTTATTGTCTCTCCTTTCCGGAGGAAAGTTTAACATTCATGCTAAGTGAATACGACATGCCCGAGAGGGGGGAGGTTTGTTCGTTATGCATTTTTTATCGTTCACTTTTGTAGTTTGTTCGATTTCTTACCATGTTTGCAACAAAGGATGCACCGAACGTTTGTTGACCGGGAAAATTGTCATACCACTACTTGAATATTTTATTTTATTTCATCTCTATCTCCTTCGATGTTCGATGAATCTTTCCGAAGCTAAATTGCAAATCTCCCGAAATGAGGATGAATGTAATTGCGCGATGGATTAGCCTAACGATAAGCTCCCAAATTCGAACCAACCCCAATGCAAAACAATTTCAAATACGAATGGTGTGGTGCGTTTATTTTCGGATCTATCCTCCCGAACCGGGTCCGACATTTCATTGGCATAATCCGGTGAATCTAGTGGTGCCATTTTCCATCCACCGCACCAAACTCTCTCTCTCTCTTTCGGCAAAAGCGGATCGGATATTGAGTCTGGGAGCAAGTTTAAAAAAATAACAATCTCCCCGTGAATGGACGTGTCCGTTTGACTGTGACGTACGGTCCTTGCTCCTGCCGGGGCGGAATTTTTGGTTCCGAACCAGTCTGCAGTCTGGAGTCCGCAACGACTCAATGCTGGGGATACATTTCGAATTTCCGTTTATCATATTTTATGAGCATTTCCAGGGTTGCTTTTTCCGGCAAAGTATATTTCACGCCGGCACGGTGGGATAACGATATCGAATTGTTGGGTCAAATAGTTTTGTTCTATTTAGTTGCATGGTCTTTAATACCGTTAACTCCATGAGAAAAATTGAAAGCGTGGATTTGTGGAAAAATAAACAGAATGCGAATGCGATTAATAATGTGTGCGTAGCTTCGTGTTTAAGCTTAGAAATAAATTTCATTTATGTTGGGAATATTAAAAGACACTATAAACCCACGATCATTGTGGAAAATGCACCGATGTTCAATACCAAACACGAATAATCCTTTGCGCCATTTCTCGCCAAAGTGAAGCCCGTTTGCGAAACACTTCCGGTGCCGCCGGGCTTTAGTCTGTTCGGTTTTGTGCCACGGCAACGAAACATCAAAGCACGCGTGGAAAACCGTTAGATCTCTCCAAATCCGTACACATACACATAATTTTCCCGGAGAACAAACGAACGCATGCGGCATCATTAATGCTTCCCTCCTATTGATCGAACGTTCGATCGATCGATCGCAAGGAAGGAGGCTACGAGGCCAAACCTATGCCACCCCCTAACCTCGCACCCAACCACATCACACCACGTGTTCCCCCCCCCCCCATCCACTCCCTCCCCGTTCCAGTCGAAAAACCGAATTTAAAAGGTAATAATTTATTTATTTTATGCCCACAGTTTATGAAATTTATTGATTCCATGTATCGTCCTTTTATTGCCGTTGTCCGGACGCTTTCTCTTTCTCTATTGCTTCCCCCTTCCGTCGCATCCCCACCGCACTCTCCCCTCCCCAGGCAGTATTGGTTTTTGAACCTCGTGTGCAATTTCCTGTTGCCTCACACGAGCATACATTTGTGTCCCGCAACCGTCCGCATGTACGTCCACTTTTTATTTCTTCCGTCCCATTTTGTCGGTATTTAAAGAAAGGATTCTGCTTCGTTCCGGCGCCTCCGGGAGTGGTTCGGTGCTGCTGCTGCTTCTTGTCGCCTTCTAGGCCGCAGGCGAACGAACGAAATAACTTTTATTTCACAGCTTATTCTCCGTTTCGATCCGTTCCTTACTCTGCATTAAGTTTTAACCTCCTGCTCCTAACGCCGGATCGGGAAGGAGTGGGAAAATGATGTTATGTATTCCTGTGGATGGGCTATTCTGGGCAAAGTACCAAACGGCCGGACCGTCGGAAGCATCACATACTCACACACATAGATTATGCTCACATAAACTAAGCATCCCGACGCCCTCCGGGGAAGGAAAAGCTCCACTCGAATGGAGAAAATAATAAAACTGATATCGAATTAGTACGTTCGTGCTCCGGTTTTCTGCTGCAGCACCAAATGTCAATCGTCATCGTTTTTCCGGTTTGTTTTTTCTCTTCTTTGCTACATACACACGTGTTAGCAACGCCCCTGGATGACGAAGCAATGCCTTGGAAACCACCGGACGAACGTACCTATCGCCTTAGGAACCTCTTCCGGTTCCGCCTTGGTTTCATGTTTTTCTTTCCAATCCAATCTCGATGGCGAATGGCGAAAATCCTAAACACAATTTACGAACTCCTCACGAACAAAATTTGGTGGAAGGCGCACAATTCGGGACGAAAATGAACCGGTTCCGGTGCGAGTGATCTTTCGGGTTTGCGTTTCCGCGGGGCGCCTAGCGAGAAATTGCTCGTTCACAAGCTGATTGACAATTGTTGCTCACGGCAAGAAGGATGTATTTCTGCCCGAGAACCTTTGAGCGCACACGCTTTCGCCATTCTAATGGAGATTGGAGTTTTTCCATCTCTATTATTCGGTAGGGAGGTTTTCTTTCCCTCGCCGTGATGGAAAACATCCCGTCACGACGGTGGGAAAAAAATGTGTGTACTGTGTAAATTTGTCTACAATAAATCATAATGACAGCTCATCAGGCATGATTGATTGCATTTTTCACATACCCCCACCTGATGGGGTGAAATAAAGAGTTTTCCATTTTATCTAGGGAAAGGCTCAGTCAGTGCTTGGTTTGTTTATGTTTATCGGTTTGAGGGAAATTTTGGTTTAATGTCGTGGTTTACTATTCGAAAATTTAAATTTTCTTTTTCTAAAAAGGTCGCTTTTCAACTTTTCTGAAATTCTCACTCTCTCTCCTAACTCTTTTTATCAAGAGGTTTAAATTTAACCGAATGTTTAATACACCGCCCTTTAAAAACCCAACATTGGGAAGGAGGAAAATCCGGTCCATTATTTACACTTCCACGTCGAAACCCATTAAATGGTTTACGTTCTTCGTTCGAACGGGTTTTCCATCGAAAGACTGACGTACATCAGGATGTCGGACCAACATGACCAACGTCGAAAGTTCACCCTTGCCACAAGGCACACCCAGAGAAACCAAACACATCGCTCGGGTAGCTTTTCCAGCCAGGCACAGGACATTACTTTCTCCCGCCGTCCGGGAAATCCTCGGGTCGTTAATGGGCAGCGCGTGGGAAATGGTTCCGCTATCGATTTCCAATCCCGGTTCCATAATTGATTAGCTCGAAAATGGCGGGTCAAGCTCGGTTTCTTCACACGGTTGCGCCAGCAAACACCCATTACTGGCCCCCGGTCGTTCGTGCTCGGTGGGAATCAGCCATGGAAAATCGTCCCACGCACGCACACACACACACACACACCGAGCCTCGGCACGTAATGGAGATTTATACAATGGCGTTCCTTCACGACCAAAGTTGGCGCAAAGGCAGGGAAATCCGTGTACAGACTGGTGTCGCTCGTGAACCTCGCCAGAATCCTCGCAGACTGACATAAATAATTCAGCGCTGAGAAACTGACAGCTGCCCGTCGACGCCCGACCCAACCCCCCCTCCCCCACGCAGGTTCTCGCATGTACAAGACTAATCCCGGACCGAAAACAACCGCCCCTCTATCGATTGAGTGATGTCCGCCGATTCGCACACGGCGGCCAAGAGGTGTATAATGAGATGTAAGCCTCATTTTCCGGGCTAGGTATTGCGTTTCGCGCCGAGCGCCGGCTGCCACAACTTGGAGGCGAATTTAATGAAGCCATTTTCGGGTGTCTTAGTCTCGGGTTCCAGGTCGGCGTCAGCTGCACTTAGTTGGGAGGATCCATTTTCCGTATGTTAGCGTTCCGCCTATTATGCAGAAGCCGAATGTCTACCGAGGATGTCTACAGTGGGTTCGATTACTAACCAGAACCGGAAGCTCACAAAATGTCTAGAGAACCTAAGCGAAACGAAACATTTAAAGCTAAAATGATTAACTGTCAAACGCTTCCTAACCTCACTTTTAAATGCCGTTTCTATGGCAACGCCGAATGGTTCATAAGCGTAACTTTGTTTAGCACTAAATATCCCGAGTTGGTTAATTATTTAGTTGAACTTTTGAAATTTTAAAAACCTTTTTGTTTAACTGTTCTGTTGCGTTTGTGAAATGTTTTAAGTTTTCGACATTCAGAGATGCCTGATTAAATATATTCTAATGCGTTAGAGCTCAATTGAAGCCAAATTAGAGAATTAGGCTGTTACCATGGTGAACAACGTAGCGTATAGTGTATGAATAAATAGTGTTTATAAAATTTCAGTACCGTCCAACTAGAATGGTTGAAAATTACCAAACGATGCAAGTTTCCACCAATTCTTTTCACCTTCAGATAAATAAAAAGTTGAGTTCTTCTGATGGTTTCGAAATGAGATTAGTTTCCTAATTTCTCACAAGTAATTCCGCCAACAATCACTCACTTAGGTCTAAGGTCCAGCACACGGGAGTAGTTGGAAATGAAGTGTCCTTTCGTGTTGTCTTCACTTCCCGCCCCTCCCGTGCTCAGGCAACGGTTTAATGAAGATGGATACTGATTAAACCCGCACCGAACGGATGCGAGCGTCGTCTTGGAGGGGTCTCTGCATCGTAGTTCCGTGCGCCCAACCAACCGTGGACCTGGGAGGGATTTCCGCAGTCGTTAAATTAGGAAGCGCGCGGATCCAGATCCGATGTTTCGTGGATAATTTTCCCCCTGCAGAAGCGCGTTACATTGTACCGGTCCGATGCTGTGTTGTGAGGACCATTACCCCTGGAGGGGATCAATTTCGAGGTGGTAACAACACCCCGTCAGCTCGGCCAAGCAAGAGCAAGAACACGCCACCGATTGTCCGTTCCATTTTCAATTACTACACCAGTGTTTCCATTCCTCTTTCTCATCCCGCCCGCATCGCAGGTTCATCAATTTCGATCCTGGAGTCCGCGGTGAAGCTGTTCCCGTCGGCCAACACCGTCACCGAGCCGTCGCGCTGCAGCGAAGTCAGCGCCATCTGGGCGCCGTGCGTCTGCACGCTCGAGCTGTGCATCGGTTGGTACCCGTGCGGCCTGAAGTACTGCAAGGGGCGGCCGGAGAGCGCGCTGCAGAATGGGGCGGCCGGTGGAAGCTACCGGTGCGGGATCAAGACGTGCCGCAAGTGCCACCAGTACTCGTACTACGTCCGCGAGAAGCAGCAGTGCCTGTGGGACGAATGACCGAAAATGGGCCACCGCACCGCACTGCCACCAGCACCATCACCAACGCAACTAGCCGCCACGACGATCGATTACGATAATCGCCACCAATATCGGGACCATCGGATGCAACAGAACCAACCCACGGCCTACAGCTACACGACCAGTCTGCTGGAAATGCTCCTCCTCTCGACGATGCTATCGCCGGTGGCCGGCGCTCTGTGGACCAGCGAGACCCGGTTCAGTTCCGCCATCCTGTTTTCCACACCGCCATCAACCATTAGCAACATCAGCAGCGTCTCCCTTACAGCCCACCGTCGAGTGCAGTCTCCGGTCGATGTCAACGTCGATGCAACCGGGAACCGGTGGAGCGTAAAACACAAATCTCTACCACCCCCACCACCACCACCGTCATCAACAGCGTCCCGCCGCTCTGCCGTCGACGGTGAACCCAAAACAATCGGTAAATTTAATTTCACTTCACGAACGGCACCAACACCGAGGCGGACACATCGAATCACATCGTTGTCCTCGTCGTCGTCGCCGTCGTCGTTTACTGCAGGCGCCCGGCTCGAGGGTCACTTGCCGTTTAATGAAATTATTTTATAGCACAAATAGGTTTAATGAGTTGGACGGCTGGCCGGTGTCGGTGGTTTCTCGCCACTGGGAATGGAAAAACGGAACGCACTTTTTTTTACATTCATCCCTGTTTCACAACTAATTATGCACACCACGCACACACACATCCGCGGACCACCGGATTTCGGACAGCAGAGGTGTCAAGCGATAGTGGGGGCAAGTGGAAACTTGACCGGGGGTTCCCACACCCGTCGGGAAAATGTTTCGACCGGCTTCGTCGAACAGCACAAATAGGATAAAGGCCGGATCGGCGCTTTAGTTCTTCGAGCAAAAGGTAAATCGAATCGAAGGCGAAATCGAGGGGCAGGAAGAAGAAAGTCGGGAGGAAAACCTACCTGGCACCTTTGGACGGAAGATTTGCCACATGAAAGGAAGCCCGAAGTGCACAGCAAAAAGAGAAAAAAAGGTAAAAACAACAACATTAAAACACTCAAACGAAATGGAATGGACGGAACCATAAAGAAACCCATAAAGAACTCGAAAGCGAGGAAGGTTTTCCGTACTTCTTTGACGTTCGAGTTGGTTTCGGTGCCCGTTCAGGTTGACTACATTCCTAATGGGTGGGAAGTGGGGGATTTTTTCGGGAGACTTCCCGTTTTTCCCCCGGGAGAAAAATCCCCCGGGAGATTTTCCCGTTTTTTACTTCCGACAAACCATTACTTTCAACATCCCCTCTTCGGTGGTGCTTCTTAAAGCTTTTCCCACCTGGATTGGACGTGGGGAGGGGGGAGCGAGTTCTGGGGCATTAGCTTCGCCACCGATGGAATTATTTCAAACCCCTCCCCCCTCCGCTCCAGTTTCCCCTTCCTCCTAGATTTCATTGCTTTCGTTTCGTTTTTCTTTCATCATTCCCGCGCGCGTTCGCCAAAAGAAAGTTGGAAACGGGGTGTTTCCTTTTATCTACCTGCTCTAATCTCTCTCACTCTCGGTCTCCTCGCGCCGGCAATATTATTTTCCTTAATTGTTTCGTCTGTGTCGTGCGGTGAAAGGTGCGATGGTACGCGCAAGATTGGCCCCGAACTGGAAGAGAAAAAAAAAACGAATGAAACGAACGCACGGTGGAGACGCCCAGTGTTTTACACTCTTGTTTTTTTGTTTCCGGTGCGTTTCGGAACGAGCGTGACCGTGGATGGGGTGGGTGCGAAAATTGAACGAACAAAGGAAATGGAAATCTCAACGGACTCTTAAAGCAAACGGGCCACCAGTGCCCGGGTTCGGCCATTGATAGCTGGGGCGTTGTGGAGGTTTTTTGTTCCCTTCCTCTCTCTCGTGTTCGGTTTGAAACCATCCAATTGTTCCAGTTCGGATGAGGGCAGAAGCATAAAGCATTTTTTTCTTCCCCTTCTTCGTGTCGTGCTGGAATTGGAAACTTTTAATATTTCATTGCACTTCAACCAACCGACGACGAAGTACGCCTCGGTTGGGTTTCTTCCTGTTATTTACAACTCAGAGGAAAGGTTTGCGAATAACACACAGAAATCCCTTGCACCGGATTTGGTTGTTTTGTTTTTTCTCTCTCTCGAGTGTCCCCTCGACGACGAATGTCCAACCACTCGGCAAGCCGTTTGGCGATTCAATTTGAATTTCATAAAAATGTTGATTTGTTTCGTTTACCTCTGTTCTCGGGAGCTTTCAACATTACCCCCTTTCACCCTCGCCCTGCTTAATCCCCGTGTTCCCTCGCGTGGAAACAATTTTAGTATTCATAAATTACCTTTTCTTTCCCCCCTGGCACCGGGTTTTTTTCCTTTTCCGCCTTGACCACTTCATCGCGTCATATTTGGTTTCCGGTGCTCCAGGTTGTTTTCCCAAAGGACCACCGATGTTTGTTTGTTTTTTTTCCGTTGGATGCCATTAGTCTTGCGACAAACTGTGCGACAAGTGGAAGAAACTCATCATGCATTTGAATGCGACACAAAATAGCATAAATCGTGGGAAACGGGACCCTGGAAAAGGGTAAAAGATGAATGAAGTTTTAAAAGTATTATTCCTACTTGAGCCCGTACTGGGACAAAGCAGAAAGGTTACTCGCGTTCTGCAATTGTAATCATAAGTTTCAATATGGCAACAGCAGAGTCCATGTTTATGTTTTATTAAACTCCACGTTCTTTTGGTATTCATATATTTTGATATCATATTTTTCATAAAAGAATAGTTTTCAATAGAATCCTTCTCTTTTTTCACGTTTATCTTTCTTTTCTCGATTCCCGGAGATAAACCAAAACAAGCTCACTGGAACCCATTTCCCAGAACCGAAATTAAATTGGCAACCGGCCGAGAGTCTGGCCTGGTTTTTAAAGGGTAGCTGCATATAATAATATTCATTCTTTGACAACTAGAAAGAGGTTTCGTTGCCCCGTTGTCAGCGAGCACAAAGGAGGAAATCGGACGCGAAAAAATAACAACCGGAAACGGTCGCTCCAGATGGAATCAACCAAAAACGAAAAAGGAGAACCAACTAACCACCGGGGAAAGTGATTTTTCTGCTTTTTCGTTTTTCTTCCCGGTGCCACTTGACACCGGGAAAGGAGGGGGAGAAAGGGGTTCGCGGAAAATGTGTCCATGCGTGCGGGAATGTTGGCCATCGTGGCGCCATCGTGCTGTTTTGTCGGGAAGACAGTGTACTTACCGGGGGCCCCCTTAACCCGGACAAAGAACCAAACAGAGCCACCAAGACACACACACACACACAGACCGGGGTGAAGAAAAGGTGGAAATCAAGCGCCAACCGCTAGAGGCAGGGCCAACTCTCTCTCTCTTTCCTCTCCTCTGGAAGTGTGCCAGCCCCGAAAAAAGGCCCTGGCATCCTTTCGCCAATGTCATCATGCTGCCACATTTAGCCCGCCGGGAGCTTTGTTTGAATACATAATTTGTTTATGCAGCAGAAGCAGCAGCAGCAGCATCGGTGAAGTCGGAAGCCAACCACCGGTGCGATCTTCACCCGGGAGGTTCGGGGCTTCTGGGACTTCTGTAGTAAGTTCATTTCCGGGACGTTCTTGTTTTTCCATGCCGTGTTTTTTTGGCGTTTCTTCCCACCTTCCCACTGAGCCAGTGTCATTTGCTCCAAGCTTCGTAGACACTCTTGGTTCCCGGCTCTTCCCAGACCGATGCCATTGCCTTCCGGAAACGGTTGTTTGTCCTGTGCCTGGCCTTGCCTTCCTTCCTTCCGCTGCTGTGTCCACAAAACACTCCACGAGAAGACACCGACTTCCATTCCATTTCGAGTGATGTGTACCTGCTTATTTGCGGTGCCATTGGTTCCCGCTCGTTTCCCTTCCCCCGGAGCCGCTAGTTTCCACCGTTGTATTTTCCTTTACCCCTCTCCACCGGGCCGTTCGTTTCGGGTTTGCGAGAGAAGTGTTTGCTAATAAAAGATAGCGAACGTAGATAGAAAGAAGCGAGCGGGCAGAGGTAAAAAGACTCCCGGTTCGTTTGCAGGCGGGTGAAAATCAGGCGAGTAATTTTCGCATTTGTAAATACATGTTCGTCCCCCGCTTGTCGCACAAACTCTCGGCGATGCTCCGGGTGCTTGTTCTGGGTAAAAACAGCATGAAGTATGTTTTCTTGCATCTAAAATTCGTGTTTTGTTGTTCGTTTATGCTCTCTTTCCGGGTGGCTTTGCACTTCGCCTGCCTTTCGTTCGTGTGCTTATTTATTCTGCTCGGTTCGACGTCCGTTTGGTCGGCGGGAACGTTGCATAAGTGGGAGATGACGGAGATCCCGACCCGTCTGTACAGATGAAACCAGCGCCATCCGGCACTCTGCGCCGGGCGGTGGAAATGCTATACATAACAATAAATAATAAACAGTAATGGGAACACGGGTGGTGGGGCCGTATGTAAAAGAGAACGAAAGTGAATCCCAGTACTAGTAGAAACCAAGCAAAAGAACATTTAAAAAGAAATCGTAGGGTAACAAAGGACGAAAAGTAAAACGGTGTAAAGTATTTCATGAAAAAAAGAAGTTTATTTTAACCATATTGAAACACTCCACTTCGGATAAGTTGCTCTATCTTTCCTTAGCATCAATTGTATTACTCATAGACACGCATTCGTATTCCTTTTTTAGCCAATTTTAAGCACTTTTTAGTATTTTCACAATTGTTGATAGTCTAAATTTTCAATTACAAAAACAATCAATTCGAGTATTTCTTTGTATATGATATAAATTAGGACAATGTTTGTTGATTTTCACCCCCCTTTTCTTGCCAACCCAGCATTAAGTCTCAGTGCCATCAACTCTCAGTGGATGGGGTGTATAGAATAAAAGACTCAAATTAGCAATCGTAGAAATTCCACTGGGGAGCGAACTATTTGCATAAGCCTAACGACGGACTAACGTTTAGAAACCGAATAGAAAAAAAGCTAAATAGCATTGAAAAAGCGACCGAAAGCAAAACACTCTTCTCGGGTCGAACATCCACCGTTTCCTTCTCTGGATAATTTGGCAGAAAAACAAAAAGTGGTACTAGTGGTAGTAGTAGTAGTAGTAGTAGTGGCAATAGTGCTAGAAGCAGTCATGTACAGAAGCAAAGACAAAACAATAAAAAAAACCCCCCTCCGATCTGCTCGAGCGGTTCGGGGTATGTTCGGAAAAAGAGAAGAAGAAATATAATAGATTCATCAAAAAAAGAAAAAAAAGAAACGTCAACATAATACGTGGCCTTAGCTTTCCTCTGATACTTCCTTCTGTAAAACGTAAGCGACGAAAAGTGTACGACGCAAATCTAGATGTACTTCAAAGCAAGAAAAAGATACGCAAACAGCATTAAACAATACAAACGGTGCAGTGGGAGTTGATTAGACGAACAATATACAGAGAAGAAAAAACACAGAACAGAAAGATAAGGGAAGTTATTTAAAATAGAGTATCGAGAACCCCCAACAGTGTAGTGTGATTGTTATCGAGGTTAAAGAAAAAACTCATTAAAACTAAAACCCAACATGCAAACAATACACATCGAACCGGCCCGACTAGAACTGACAGGAAGCGCGCTTCGGTAAAGTAAAGGGAAAGTAATTAAACCTTGCCATGGGAACAAAAGAAGCTCATCCCTCATTCCCGAAAACGTAAACCACCTGGAAGTTAATACGAACCGACGACCCCGAATGAGGGACGGAAAAGAATGACTCCAGTGTGGGGGGGTGGTGTGTAGTGTGCTTGCCAGGAAAATGTGTGTGCGTAATGCGACCCTTTTTCCGACCCCGAGGTCTCAAAGCCGCGCGAGCACCGTCGGAAGATGTACTACCGACTGTTTATTTTGCGTCAAAGTTGAAGTAAGTAATTTTTCATGTTTCCTCTACACGGTAGACGCTTTCCCAACGCTCGCTCCATCTTACCCTCTGCCTTTCGGGAAGTTTTCCCCTAATGTAACGTAAGTTGCGCCCGCTGCAAACATGAGCTGCCCCGGGTTTGGAAGCTTCCGGAGCTAGGAAATCGTTAAGTTTCCGAGTCTCTCGTAAGTCAATCAAACACGCCCGAGAAGGACGCCGTGCCGCGCTGGCCCATTAGTGAGTTACGGGGTGGGTTGGTGGGCGTTAGTTTCCCAAAGTGTAATTACGCCACGAAGCCCTGGAGCTGGAGCCTGGACGCTCCGGGAAGATCCAAACACACACACACACCCTTGCCGGTTTGCCCCGGCCGACCACTTAAGCGGTTCCATTTTAGTGCACCCTCGTCACCGCGATGAACTTAATGGTTCAAGCTACTCCGTGACCGCTTGTCGGTGTTTGGGCGATTTTCCGCCACGATGGTCAGGCAGTTTTTTTTAATTCTGCCGAACGTTTCTTTATCCACTTCCCCGAATTGATGCATCGTAAACTGCTTGACGTACCTTAATCAAATAAGCCAAACGAATAGGAAGATACACTGCCTGTTTGCGATACAATGTTGGTAAACAATAATTACATTCAGTCTATTCCTTCCTCCACCTGCTTTCTTGTACAAATAACACCCCTCCAACACTATCTCACTCTATCAGCATTCCCTACTGTTTTACAACGAGTCTTTGTGATAAGCTCCATCGTTTGCAAAAAAACAAACTCTCCCTTCTATTCCACACGTTGAAAGCATTTAAAGCATGGTTCGAATAAAACGGAAAACAATTTAAAAAAAAGACATGTAAAACAACAATCCGCACTAAAAATTCCAGTCACCTTTTGGGCGAACCGATCCAGAACCGGTTCGGCAATGAAGGCAAACGCAATCGAAGCTGACGTGAAAACAATACACACAAATCTAGCTTGTAATGTACCCATATATGCAAATATAAAGAGAAAAAAAACGAATGCGACTAAGGAAGCGGGAAATGAATATGAAGAATATATAAATAGAAGTATATATATAGTATATATATTTTGTACGAGACTATAGAAAACGACCGAGAACGCTGGAGGGTGCGGCTTCTTTCCCACGCAGACGAAAAGGGGTGATTTGCAGCGTCAAAGTCATACTAAAACAGAAAAACAATCCTGTGTAATATAACTCTACTAAGATCGAAATATACCTACATTAAAATCGCAATGCCGTAAGGGATTTCATACAGCAATTATTGATGACATAGTGAGTAATGTATCGAGTAAGTTAAAATTATTCCAGTTATGTTATGGGAAACTGATGAATAGGAATTGTTTAGTCGAAAATTGCTTTATCATTTTATTTTTACTATGTTGAGATTCTTAGAACTCAAGAAGTTATTTTGCCAGAAGCGTTTAGAACGTTTGGCGGCATAATTTACAGACAGTATAATGTGCCCTACACTGTTTCCCCTTAAATGAGAAGTCAATTAAGTTTAGACGCACCTCAAATAATTAAGCACAAATTACAAAGCAAACAATAGTGCGCGCTCGGGATGGGAAAAGCCTGGTTACAAAGTGCGTCAACGCAGAAAAGCAAACAACTACCACAGGGTGATTTGTTGGCTTTCTGATGCGCTCATTAGATCGAGCTCGCCTGCAGGCACTTCATGAACACGTGAATGGGAGTGTTTTTGGGGTGGATCGATGAGTACGCTCATTAATTATACGGACTACGGCTTGACAAAAACTGACTCTCGGTGGAGAGAAACCCGCCCCGTCACCGTACCATTCGGATGCCATTGGCGTGGGACGATGAACCAAAGCCATTAAAAATCCCACCGAGCGATCTAACACTACCCAGTCCCTCCCCCCCCCCCGCCTCGATGGATGGGGAAGGCGTGGGAAAAACTCGTGCAACCGTTACAAATTTAATAAGCCCCATCAATAATAAACAAACTTCAATTAACGAACTTTTGAATAAATCACAAACCATTACGTGACGCTCGACTGGCGTTGGGGAGGGGGTTGCGCTTCGAGGGTATGGATGATGTGGAGTGAAGGGAAGGGGGAGGCTTTCCGGTGATGTGGTTTTCCGGATGCTGCTGCCAAAATCCGGTAAATTGAATCGCTTGCAATCGCTCATCGGAAATGTCATCATTTGCACCTCACCTCACAACAGCGGAAGGGCTGGAAGGGTGAAGGGTTTGTGCAAGCAAAGGGCAAAGCTTCGAAGCATCACCAACACTACTGTCAACCTACCCCAGGGCCTACTGTGTTTGGTTGGAACATTGTTTGTCGAAAAGCTTCCGAGTGGTAAGTAGCCTTTTTATTCATTTAATTTATCGACACGTGTTTGTTCTTCGTTATCAGTTGAAATTGACTGAAAAAAGGTAAAAGTAAGTAACTTAACTTAAGCGAAAAATTTAAATAATGTTTATTAATCAACAAAATGGTTTCTGCCGGTATAATTTCAGTGTTTTATTTTTATTTACATTAAATTTCAAAACACTCAAACTTTGTAAGAACGTGAAATTAAAAGAGTAGAGTTTGTCACTATGTTTTTTTAGTTCAAATAAACCAATCACATTTTTCTTCATTCTTTCACAAAAAAATCGTTCATTATTGTTTGCTCTGCGCCAAACATTCGCACGTGCCCCTTTTATTTGCACAACTGCAGAAGAATAAATCGTTGACGGTTGCGAAACATTTCCGATGGCCAGTTTTGCAACTCCACGCGCTCCCATTCGGCCATTCGGTGGCGCATTATCGTGTTTCGCATGTTTGTTTGTTTTTTCATGTTTGGCCTCTCGTGCCCTTTCAAAACAAATGTTTGCCGCAGTTCGCAGCGGTTCCATAAATCTTTCGCACCCGAATTCAATTGCATCGGACCGGAAGTAAAACGAAAACGAATGGTAATAATGTAATGCACTGACAAATAGGAGTACACGTGTGTTGCTTTTCGGTTTTTCTTTTTTTTTTTTGTGGGAAATGATTTGCTTGCGAACGGAATGGCATCATTCTTTAGTCGAATTGAGGAACGAGTGATTATCTTAAAGTATTTAAAATTTAGTATTTAAAGAAGCTTCCAAAGTGTAAATTTCAAACCAACGGAACATGATATAAATGCTTGGTCATATGCCGGATACCAAACGAAACCAAAGTCGTCACCCATGGTTGGATTCGAGCAAGACGAATCTTCCTACCAACCGGACTTCCTCGTCGGGCTTACGATCTTGATCCCGCTCCGTTTTCGAGTTATAATCTTTTCCTGCCCGGAGACGTATTTCTTGAAAATTATGGGAAAACTTCGACCTCGACCACTCGTCCGCCCCCTCGGGTGGGCAGGAAGACCCACAAAAACCACGCCCACAAACCTAAGGCCAAGGAAAAGCCACAAAATGTTGTTGCTAAAACTTCTCTCCCTCTCGGAGTCGGGGTTTTCCCCTCTACGCTCGCTTTAACTTTTGCTTTGCGGAAATCGACACCCAACGACGGGGAAGCATTGTTCTAAAAGTCCGAACGGAAATCGACCTGATCCTGTGATCACACACACACACACACAGACATACAATCCTTACGTGCCAAAAACGGAAACGATGGAACAGATTAGCCTTTAAAACACTGCAAACGTTCGTCCTTCCGTTTTTCGCAGGGACATTTCCTCCCGGACCTCGGGGAAAGACGAGGATAAGTTGTAGTCATAAAATAAAACATAGGTTTTTAATCAGCACACACACACACATAGACACCGGTAGATACCGGAGTTCTTCGAGGTGCTGTCGTGTCGCCTTACTGATGTGAAGTATTTGAGGTCTCAAGCCTTCCGAAAGCTAGTTAGTCGTTGTGGTCGGCGTCCCGGTGCGAACTTTTTCCTCCTCATCCCCCTCTTTCTCCCCTTCATCCTCTCCCTACGTTCATCCATATCGTTGGAGTTAAATTAAATTTTCATCGATCTCGTCGTCCTGGACATCCCGGAGTTCGCTCGCCTTTTGGGAGTGTCGGAGACGATCTGCTTGCAAAACCCGGCTTCGGCGCCTCCAGGTTCAATTCAATCCGGTTGCCACAAGGACCGCAAGGACGCATACCAATTATGTGCACCCACCTCTACCAGCCCGGCTGCCCCGAGGGAAAGCTTTGAAGCATTTTCTTGCGTTTGTGTACACGAAAAGTCACCATGCACCCAAATGGGGATGAGATCCAGGATGAAAAACTTGCCTTCCTGACTTCCTTCGCCCTCGGAACCCGATGCGATACTGCATCGGGGAAGCTTCTAAGCACTTCTTTTAAGCCGTCATGATTTTCCCTACCATGCGGTTGTGCTGGCGCTGGAAAACTCTACGCTTTCAATACCACTCTCCCTCCGAGGTGCAGCTTTCCATACGAGTGTGGTTTTTAACTTGCAAATACGTGGGATTTTCTTATGCCACAGATCTAATCCTTAGCGTATTTTGATTTATATACAGTGGTTTAGCTAGCGAAAGCAACTCCAAAAAATAGCTGTTTAATGTTCTGTTTTCCTTTCCTTCCTTTTTTTGTTCGGTAGTCAGGAAGGAAAAGAAAAATGAAACTACTTATAAATTTGTATTTCACTTTCAATTTGTACCATCACAAATCTATTTCTCAAACTATTTGCAATCGAATTCAACTTCTTTTCTTTCCCATCCGGCCGTGTATTGAAAATCCAATCCGAATCGAAGCAAAACCCTTCGCTTTGAGAAAGGAAGTCCGATCGTCTGCCTTGTCCACCTTGGCTTGACTTTCGCCGGGAAATTCCTCACATGCTAGCGGTAAAGGGGGAGGGGAGGGAAATGGCGGAAGCACACAAAAGCACGAAAGATAGCAGCGATGCACATGGAAAAACCCACCCCGAAGAAACCTATTTCCTATGCAATCGGAAACGCAAAGCAGACATTCTGTAAAGGGCCATAAATAAAAGTTTATTGGTCGTTTCCTAGACCGGCTGGACGCTGGGTGCCCGGAAAAACCACCCCCTGGAACAAGCGGGCCCATTCGACAGATGCTTGGCAGTAGTTTCGTTTCCGGAGGAAAATTCCTCACACAACGCACACATGCACGGCTGCCTAGTGTTCCGCACTGGATGAAGTACGCTGTATCCGGAACGGCGCGCTTCTGTGCCATATAGGGAAAACAGTTTCTCTGGTGCTGAGGGAGGGGGGAAAACACTCCCACACGCCCATACACACCGTTCAGGCACGTCTGGGTTAGCTTTTCCCAGTGCCAGAGCTTCACGCAACACGCCAAAGACCCGGACTCGGACAGTGTTTTTCCCACCATGTTTCCCTTTTTGCAGCTTTTCGCCGCGAATTTTTCAAATAAAAAAATCACACACACACACACACCATGGTGCTGACCGGTTCGTGTTGTCGAGGTTGCTCTGCAGTCTGGCGGTCGGTCCGGTTCTTAGTTGCCGGCTGTTGAAAGCGACCGAACGGAAAGTTGTACAGACAGACTAAAGTTTTGCTTCATAAACTGAAGTGTCGTTATGAAAGTTATCCCTACGGCTTGGCGTGTTCCGCCCGGTTCGAGGGCTGTGTGTGTCTCTTTTTTTCCCTCTTCTGCATTTCGCAAATCGAACCGGTAAGGGGTTCGAGGGAACGGGCAACCCAACGAGTGGTTGGCATTGGCAGGAAAATTGTTGGCCGACGAACCGGAAGGAAACCGGTGGCCAGCCCCCCGACTCGGTCGGTGGCGCTGTTTGGGGTCAACATTTTTCTCTAATTGTTTTGGATTTGTTTTTGTTTCAGCGCAGAGAAAAGCGGGTTGTTGTTGTCCGTTTTCCTACACCGAAATTCGCAACCATTTGTTCACTTGTCGCTTGGTTTGCGGCACAAAACATGCAATTGCAAGGGTTTGTGAAAAAAAACCTAAACAAAGTTTTCCAAGTACTCGACCGAACTCGAATTAGAATATTGAAGGGAGTAATTGACTTAAAGATGGAACTGTTTCTGCGAGTGTCAGTTGCTAATTCGTTCATTTCAAGCGAGAACTGGCTTGTTCTAGATGTACGATTATAATAACAAGAGCATGTTTAACATGTTTAATTTTATTTTGCAGATCCGAACATCTAGTTAACACTAGAATATATTGCTTTGGAATCTTGCCCGAATGTTTTATAGTGGTCTTTATGACCATTCTTTTTAACACGCTGTAACTTTATCATTTTTGAAGATTTTCTTGATCCGTGTTCAGCTACTTTTTAGTATATTTGTTGACTATATTTTTGCGTTTGTTTTTTAAATTTTGGATACACCTTTCCATCTTTCAGCTACATCAGTGTACAGCAGAAAGGATCGACAAACAGTTCAATGCATTGTAAAGTGCCACTTAATTCGATGCGTTTTGGTTTCAAGAAAATTCAAATGAGATAAAATAAAACTCCATAAAGGTATAGCTCATCCACTTTAACAACCTCAAATAAGCGCTCGTTTGGAAAAGCGAATTTCCTTGATTAAAAAAAAGCCCCATTAATGCTATTCAGCCAAAGCCCAACCCGTAACGCAATGAGACTCTTCACCTTTTCAACAAGACCGGCGCTCGTCTCGTTTGCATTTCCTTCTTGACATAAGCACAACACTTTGCAAATTAACCTCTGGTTCGAACGAAAAATTCACCTTTCCGAGACGCATCAAGTGGATGTGTGAAACGTTTTCCTATTCCCACGCGCGTTTGGTGCCCATGAATGATGTGCCCTCCTTCAAACAAACACCACCGAATGCCGTTGAGCTAAGGTCTCTGGACGGAAAGGCGACTGCGATGATCAGCGTGAGCTTGCAAATTGTTGATGAGAGCAGCCAGTTCCTCCCGGGGGCTCAAGCTGCTGTTCAAACATGTAATCATATCGCTATCCACCGAAAGCCACAGCGTTGTGCAATCGATCATTGGAAAATGTTTCGAAAGCCTGATCTGGCCTTTTCGGAAAAAGGCACCGTCTCCTTTCCATAAACGAACATTCAAGAGGGCCTTTATTTGGGCAACAATCACAATTCGCAATTTCAAGTGCTCCGGGAAAACGGGTTTGAATCCGGATGCATCCGGTTCTAGCTCACCCGAGGGGTTTTCCACCAAAATAGGATCCGTGTTTTACCGGAGTGGAAAATCGAGAGCTTTTCGTACAGCTGATGATTATTTAGGTCGGTTGTGGGGTTCTTTTTCCGAACGCGTCTGAAAGGCGAAGCATTCAAATAAAAACTGTCGTACGAGAGCCACCTGACGAGGAAACGGGGGAGTTGCGGCGGTCTTTTCCCAGATGGCCGCAGGATGCAGTGGAAAATTCAGCTCAACCACAAAACACACCCAGGGTGGACGAACTTCACGTGCTTTTTTCCCTCCCAACCCAAACGCTTCCACCATATGTGTGTCATTCGAATGGTTCTTGAGCATTTTCTTTGCCTCGGCTCGGGGTGTCCTTTTCATTACGGGGAAAAACGGCGCCCGATGGTGATGACAGCGTTGCGGTCGGTGTGCGGTCGCTTACTGGCACTTGCGTTTTCTGGCAGCGCGTACTCGTCATCGTCGTACGAATGTCGTTTACCACACGATGCATGTGTCGACCCGCTTTCCACAGTCGGAAAAACCTGGACACACTCGGAAGAGTCCCGATTTTATGGTGACACGCATCGAGACACTCTCGAATGTTCGCGGCGTGAAAATGGAGCGCGTCTGAGCCGGGAAAGCGTGTTTGTCTTTCGGGCAGGCTTAGCAATTCGTGTTGGCGTTAAAGCTGGGATTCGAAATACGAGCGCTTGGTAAATCTCAGCAAAGTCAAGTGACAGCTGGACGAAAGTTCAAAGAAACAAAGTTTTGCTGATCCTTTGGTTCTGGGAAGTGCCGGGAAAATGCTGTTAACAAGCGAGCTGGATTACGTATTCGGAAAAATTCGACACCTTCCCGGAAATAGCGCTTGTTACGTGCTAAAGCGTGTATATTCTTTCGAATGGAAGTGGGTGGAAAAATCCTGGAAAAACGGATATTTAAAATAATACTAGAAATGATTTCAGAGAACATAAATATTATTGAATTTTGAGGGAATTTCCCTTCATTGTTAAATATACCCTTGATATGTTTAACAAGAAATAAAATAGAACGTTGTTGAGAAATATCCCTTATATTTCTATCCAAAGTACATTTCTGATATTCTTATCAGCTTTCATTGTATACAAAACCCTCTTCTACCGTCCTCTAACATACTCCTGACGTGTTTTCCGATGGAAGAAGTCCAAATTAACCGGAAATGGCAGCTGAGTCTTTTCAGTACTCAGACGCGCGTTAATCAACTGCACCGACGGGGAACGGTGTCCGCTTCATTCTTGTCACCCGGTTTTCCCTCCCAACCTCCGACCTCCATCAAGACCTTCATCACTCGGTTTCGGTTTCGGTCGCTCCCTTATCGATGCGTTCCGATCGCCCCCGATCGACTCCCGAGTGGCATTTTCCGACCAATCACTTCACCCACCCCACCACTTTGGAAACGCGCGTTTTAATAAAAGTCATATCCGTTCCGGGTGCGGGTGCGGAGTGTGGCATAAAGCGCCAGCCCGGAAATTGCTCATCTGCCGAGATGGCATTTGATTGAAAAGCCACCACCACCGTCGTCTACCGCTTCATCAGCGTTTTTCCCCGGCACGGGTATGGAAGCGTGAGGTTCCAGGGTTTCAGATGAAAAGGCACAGATGGTTGTCGACAGCCGGGATCAGAAGCAGAAGGGGGACCATTTTCCTATGGGTTCACTTTTCAATTGGCTTCCGAAATCGCTTTCCATTGACGTGTACGTTGATTCAGTGTGAGATATTACCTTTGCAAAGTATTCCTAGAAGTTTGAAAAATGTTATATTTGGATGTTCTCTCCCCGACATAAAGGAAGGTACACAAACAAATCAGATATATTCAAACAGACTGTGTAATTCGTAGGGCAAACATGTTTGTGCATTGTTTTCAACCCTTGAGATTTAGTACCATGTGATTGAACCGTTTTCCCGGAAGGCATAAACCCAGCGACCGAGTCTTGCTTCAAACAAGCATCACGAGGAGCCTAAATCAAGTCATCCACCACGTTACTATGACAACCGCAGCTTCAGCGGCTTCCAACCACTCGACGCCTTCTTTGATCAGCTGCCAGCGACCCAACGGTTTTTCCCGCTCCTCTTTTTCCACCCCAAAAACACGGCCTTTCACGAAAAAACCACACCGTTCCATAAACTGCCGGAAAGGGGTTCGCCATGGGGCTCACGCGTGAAGGTGACGAAATTATAACCGAACGTTACGACGTCGGTTCCGAACCGGGATGGTTGCATCCGGGACTGAGCGGAGGGTGTGGTAGGGGAGGACATTCAAGTTGGAGCTTTAGATAGACGTCCTCATTCCCGCCACCAAAAACCCCCAGGAGAAATCTCCCGACAAGGCTCATTTTCCGAACCGTCCGTTTTGCCTTCCTCGAGGAAGTAACGGTTGACAAAGATAAGAACACTTGAGAGGATAAACAGAAGTACAGATAGGCCGCAGTTTTTGGAGAAGGGGAAGCGTGTGTTGGTGCGAGCGGGTGTGTGTGTGTGCTTGAAGGGAACAGATAAAATATCATAAAATTCGGTTACTTGTTGACGGTGTGTGTTCGTGTGTGTGGGGGGTGGTAATGGTTGGCGAGAACGAGGAAACCACCTTCAAGGGAGGCGGAAAAGCGACTCATGGAACTCGACCTCGGCCTAACAGCCCTTCGGCAACGCAGTATCGTAAAAGTTTAAACTCTTGCGACGAAATTTGTTTGCCTTTCGGAACGCCCATACCACGGCTTTCCACCTGGCGCACCGAAACGGGACGTGTCTGCCCCGTCCCATACACACACACACACACACACACACACACTCTAACGTGAAGGTTGGATGTCAAACCACCTTATGGTTTTCCCCGACAGCCTTTTGGCAGCCCCGACCGAGCACACGCCACGACTTCCGAGCCTTTATCCACCGAGTCCAAGATGGAGGACTGCGAGCAAAGAACTTTAGGGGGAGGAAGGAACGACGGGGCGGGCGGATCTTACGAGCTGCGACCTGGGCGCACGTGTGTCGCGTTCGGAAAGCCCCGGTCCTGGGAGTGTTCATTAAAATTTATAAATTGACTGTATGTTGTCTGAATTTATAAGCCAGCTCCGGCGAGACATCGAGGACGGGTTTTTTGGCGCACGAACGAGGAACAGTTTTGTCGCAGCCGGTGTTTTAGGTAAAATTTTCTTAACATCTCTTTTTCCCCCCGTGGACCGGGTTCACGCCACCATCGAGGGCGGGACGATAAAGCAACCTTCGCTGGACCCAAAAGCTGGAAACGAGAAGCACTTTGGCTCGCCGTTCTTTAGCTCGAGGGCAAGCGGTAACGATGGGGGGAGGGGGAGACAAGGAACTCCCTCGGATCACTTCCAAAAATGAAGTGACACCGACTCCAACGGCGAACGGTAAATAGGTTCATAATAAAACGATCCATTTTCCCACAACACACATGCTGGCGATCAAAGTGTCCACGTAAGAAAATGAAGCCTACCGAAAGACGTACTTTTCCTTTTTTCCACCAAAACCCTGAAGCCCTTCTTCCCGGATCGCTAGCTGTACACCTAATCAAACAGACAACAGAACCGCTTAATTGGTTCGTTCGAAAGTGGACAGTTTGCGTCCAGCACAAGGAGCGCATCAAGCCGGAATGCAGTAATTGCACTTAACCCTCTCCGGAAAACACGGACGACTGTTGCATTCTCAAGGACGAACAGAAACCCCGTTTTTCCCCTCAACAAAGCAGTCGGGTCTGGGACGGAAAGGAACGGTTTTCCAGATCGCTTTTCTTGTTGGTTCCTTCACTCTGGGAAAAAGGGTTTTTTTGTGGAACTCTTCTCCGCACGCTCTCTCGATAATGACCGGCCGTGTCGCCCTCGTTCGTCGCTATGCTGGTTCTAATTACAGCGATTCTATTTTATTGCCCATCGTTTGTCCGCCTTCTCCTATTCCTGGACTCGCATCCGTTTCTTCCACTGGTTATTGATTTTGGTTTAAACGTTTCGATTGCGCTAGATTGTTGCCAAGTGCAGAAACTAATGATTTTTGTTTGGCGGAAAATTAAATTAAGAATCCAATTGAAAACTTTTACACCGAGATGGGAGAACCGGAACATCTGATCTCATTTGAAGAACGTGTTGAGATAGAAGAGAAGTGTTGAATTAAAAATTGAAAAGGAACAAAGACAATTTATGAAGATTTGTGTAAGAAAAGGAAAGGAAACACGAAATGAACAAATTAAATGTAAGCTTGGAAAAAACTTTTCTGATATTCCGTATTCGAAAACAGACAAGTATAGAAGAGCGTCAATGAGCCCTATCCGAAAAATACTGTCCAAAAACAAACCCAAAAACCACTTCATCCTTCAGTTCTTTACGTAAAAAACCCGGATTTTGTTTTGTTTTTCATTCGAAAAAAAACGATCGCAACGCGGGTCATGCGTTTCGAAGAACAATGGGAACGTAAATAAAGAACCCGACCGACCGAAGGGCTCACTCATTGCATCATGCTGGCGATTGGGCGTCCACTTCCCCCCACATTGCATTGCAATGCATTTTACTCCCTTTCACGAAGGAACAAAAAAAACACCCAGGATCGTTTTCCCGCTTCACAATGCGATTGTTCGTTCGCAATTTCATTGCACCCGCCATTTTAATGTACCTTGCCGGAAGGTTTGCCCAAAGAAATCCATTGCGCAAACTGGAAGCGTAATTTGTGCCGCATCGGGGTAGGGTTTTCTCTTTTTATCGGCATTTGATTCTTCATTCGGACCAAATTTTGGCACATTTTACCCGAGACACAAAGGATAAATAAAGCACAAACATTAAACAACTAAAGAGGACTGGAACTAGCACCCTAAACTACGTTAAAAGACCAGATAACGCAGAAAACAACAACCATGTGGTCGCTTATAATGGAAACGCTTTTCCTACGAGAAGAAACCCTTTTTATTTCGAGGAAAAGAATATTTATTCCTGCATTGTAAATAATCTTCTTTTAAATTTCCTTTGTACCACATGCTTTCATTGTAATGAACATCTCTTTATTCTCGTTAACAATACGGCCATACGGCGTGTTGAATATACTTTTCATACACATCTGCTTCGAAAACGTATATCACTTTCAATACCCCTTAATCAACGATTGAAAAACTTTCAACGACGTTCCACTTTTGTTACGAAACCATCAGTGAAAGTTACCCCAAACTAGCTTGGCGATCACGAGAAACAACTGCATCGACTGCATCCTGAATGGAAAATCTAAATATCCCGCACTTGGGCGAAAGGTTATCCTCGAAAGCAGCACCTCCATTGTTCCGGAGGAGTTTTTCCTTTGTACTTTCCTTCTTCCTGTTAATCTTCATCCATTATTCCAACATCCATTTCGTTCATTCTCGCCTAGAACGAAAAACCCGACGAAAGGATGTTGTTCCAGGATGGGTGTGTTTTATTTTATTTTAACCTTTCACCTACCTACCGGTTTTCCCAGCCCCTCCGGGGTCTGCCTTACAACTGCACGAACGCAGAAGCTTTTCACCTCACTTTTTGGCCCCGGTTCAACGTGTTGGCAAACGTGCCGCAGGACGGGCGGTGCTGTTTCTTCCTTCGCCCTCTCGAAGCACGAAAGAATACAGGAAGATATTCCGCCGTACCGAGCTTTTCCTCGAAGTTCGCTGTATCCTTCCCGGTTTAACCCTGGCATGCTGCGGGGTTCACGAATTTATTGTCAGAATTGAATGCGGGAAGTGAGTTTATTTTCCACCATTTCTTTTATGCTTTGCTTTATTTGCTTCCTCTTCTGTTGTGCAAACGATGTTGTATGGTTGGGGAAACCAACTCCCCAACCTTCACCTTGCGATCGTTTTCCCCCCCACGTTTTTCCCGTGAAGAACGTTCACTCGACTGATTCACTTTTCGTCTCGCGACTTTCCTTCCACGTGTTTCCTCTCTGTTGTCCTGTTGCTTCCCGGAGCAATTTCGTTCACTTTTTTTTCTTCTGATTTTACTTCTTTTTCCTCGTACTTTGTAACTTGTTTTCCCATACATTCGATTCGCTATTCTTACCGAAAAACTTATTGCGTTAGCTTCATTCGCGCACCGAACTTCATAATACTTTCGGCACGAATCAACTTTCCGGCTGACTCGCACACAAACACACACACACGAGTGGCAACGAGGCAAAGGAACTTTGGAGAAAAGTTTACCTTCCCATGAGATGGCAGATGGGGAAAGGGGGAAAAGTCGAAGTCAGGTGCCTTCGAGGCAGTTATCGTTGAACAAATGGAAGGCTCAAACTTCTTTCCGTCATTCCCTGGTGAGAATAATGAACCGATTGCCTTTGGTGGCGCCATTTATACCCCGAAATCGATAATCCAAATTAAGTATAGCGATTTCTAAATCGTTTGTTTTCGAACACTCGTTTCGAGTGATTCCTGGTAAGAACTTTTTTTTTCATTTTTAAACACCACATTTTACACTTTGGTGGGTGACTTTTGAATTACAGAATCGTGCACTGGCGCGTGCTGTATTCCGTAATCATAAATGCCACCATGTCGTTTTCCCCACGGTGGCATCATTTTCCACGCTCGACATGCAGTTGAGCAACTTCCCGGGGACGCGCACATAACCTCAATCCGTTGTGCGTTATCCAGTTGCACGGAAAAAAAAGGATGTTCCTGCGCATGCTGCACAGTTTTCCTCCCTCCTGAGCCTACGGTGAATCGGCGCATTTTGTATTCGCAACACATTGGCTTCCTTGCCAATGCCAGCAGGCTTCCATCCTTCCAATGTATTAACCCCCGACGGAGATGACAACAATATAATGCATGCAGGCACCACCAGGCAAAAAGGGCCACGAAGGGAAGTTGCACCTATTCAAAACCAACCCAGGTCTATGGTGAGGATGAAAATGGTTTGCAATTGCACAATGGGAGCTACCTAGCGGAGAAGTTTCATACATTTCCATGCCTTCATTTGGGAGTTTAGTTGAGCTCAGCGCTGAGAGTATTTGAATTTGTACATCGAGGTTTAAGAAAAAAGTAAACAGCTAGATAGCGGAATAACACACTGTAATAAAAATGTTTCACCTGACTGATTGTATTCTGAATAAGCCCTACACCTTTCCCCTTCCAGAAGCTTTTCAATCCACCGGCTCCCCAGGACATCTCCCGGCTTTGGATGAATATAATTCCTTACAGTAAAATTATCCCCCACCATTGCGAGCGAAACTTCTCGTCCATGCCACGTGAGCGTGTAGCATAATCATGTTTATAAATTGTCAATGCCCTGGCTCGGCGTGTGCGACGCGAACGAAACTCCGACACCGAAGTATCCTGCCGTGTTCGGCATTATCCTCAACAAGCAAAGCGAACGGGGCTCTTGAGGGCGACAACATGCGAAGCGAACCTGTCGAACGACGGGAAAATGTCTGAGGTTGGTTGCATTAGTTTATTTTCATTATTTCATCGTTACACTGCATTAACATTAGCATCATCACCGTCATCGGGTGCTACGATCGAGGTCATACTGAATGTTTGCGTGTGTGTTTGAGCGAGGTGTCGTGGAGTGGTTCCCGGTAATGGTTCACGTGTTGTAGGTTTACTTTCGTACAATGTTACGAGCAGATGGTGACTAAAGCACATACAATTTTAAAGTATATGCGGCACTCACTTTATTACATAAATGAATTACCTATTTAGGAGAAAAACAAAATTTTTAATTTTTTCTTTTATTTTAGATACAGTATAATTTCCAAAAGTGTTTCTCAAATTATATGTTTTACTCCTCCAAATATTCGATTTATGATTAAATATACAAACTTATCGTTACTTTTTTAGGAAGAATCAAAAAGTCCTTAATAGAAATCTCTGTTTTTTTTGTTGGTTTCGTTTATTGTTAGTGACAAGACGTTAACATTCATTCATCGTTCTAGAATTAATTAAAACGTTCTACTATATTACGGCTGTAATAAACCCTGCTCAACCGACTAAACAGCTTATTTCTCCCACTCTAGATAAAACTTTAATTACTTTCCACTCTCTTGCACTTGGTAATTAACTTTCTCTTGTTACAAACTTCCTCCCCTGTGTTTTTTTGTGTTTTAACTCAATTTTTCTTTTTTGTGTTTTCTATACGAACTAAAGCACGCAAGTCTACGACGCCGGCTACGACTACTTCTACTACTACGCTCGGTTGGGCAGCTGGTTTTGGCAGGTCAGTACCGAAATAGGGAGCTCTAGGAGCACTCAGTGTAAAACGCTGTCGATGTGTATAGCATGAGTTTTACCAACGTGAAGGCGGCGAATGAAAACAACGAAAACGGAAAACACTGCATCGAACAGGATACCATCGAGTTGGCATTGATTTTTCCACAACACTTCTAAATTTCGAACCGGTTTGATGATGGGCAGTTAACAACAACCAACAACACACACACACACTTTCCTCGATGGCTTGGAGGTCGTTGATGGATCAAACCGGATTCGGTGTGCTTTTGTTTTCGCTTCATATTTTAACATTTTCTGCCTCACGCAACTTTCGCATTCGTTTACGCTTCAGGAAGAGCAGTGTGCAGATGATCGCCAGGCAGAAGAGCAGTATCAGAGCGCCACCGATCGTCATCGCCTTCACGCGTCGGTACGGATAGACGTAGATCTCGAACTCGTTGCTGCCGCTGGTGTAGTTGGTCGTCGACAGGGCAAACACTTGGAACGTGTACATCTCGTCCTCGTCCAGATCATCCACTGAAAGTAGATGGAAGAACATTAGTGGAGAAAAACACGGATGTCCAATGAGACTTCTGGCACTCACGAATAAGCTGCGTTTCGGAGGTCTCCCGACTGCCATGAAGTACGTGTTTCGGCTCAACCCACCAGCGAAGAATGTAAAAGCGCAACTGATCCAACCCAAGCTCCGGCGGTTCCCACTGGGCGAGGAAGTGTTCCTGCTCTTTGCGCACCAAGAAGTTCCTCGGGGAACCAATCTGACTGAACTGCAGCAGTGCGTCCTGGAGTCCGTTCTCCGGTTGCTCGTATTCGGTCGCTATTGGTGAGGAGATTTTAGAAACGACTAACGCCAACGTCCAACCCTAACGTCGAGTGTCAAGATACTTACGCTTGGTGAAGTACCGGAAGGCCTTGCTGAACATTCCGTCGCCATAGTTATCCTGGCACAGGACCATGAACTCGTACTCCCGAGCCGGCTGAAGGTTGGTGATTGTCGCCTCCAGGATGTGCTTATTGCTCACCTTAAGGGTACGCCACTCCGGTGCGTCAGCCAACCGGTACCAGATGATGTACTCCAGGTACTGCCGGATATAGCCCGGAGCCCAACGGATCGTGATGGCCGTGTCGGTGCTGTTTCCCGTCAGATTGTACGGAGCCCTTGGCGATACGTTCTCGATCATGATCTCCGCGTCCACCGTTACCGTCGCTGCCTCGTTCGTCGCCTGACAGCCGTATATGCCCCGGTCCGACTCTACGATGTCCGTGATTGTCAGATTGCCACCCTCGATCGTATACCGACCGTGCGGCAGCAGGCTTCCATCTTTCTGATGGGACAAAACGCAAAACATGATTTCAATTAAAAACACCTACTCGGAAGTGATGGCCATTTATGACTCACCTTAACCCACATGATGTCGGGAGTGTGGTAACCATCCCGATCGCGTGCATCGCAGTGCATCTCGACCGTGCCACCCATCTTGGTCACGTACACAAGCTTCGGCTTGAGGGTGAAGTACGGTGGTCGCTGTACGATCACGGTGATGATCGGCGACGCACCGTCCGTACCGAGATCGTTGTACGGCGTGCAGGAGTAACGTCCCGCGTGCGAATCATCTACTTTGTCGAACTGAAGACTCCCGTTACGGTTGTAAAAGACGCCCTGCAAGGGGGTATCTTGCCTTGTAACGTGCTCTCTACCTAGCTCCCAGCCACTTACTTGCACATTGTACGGATCGAACAGGAAGCCATCCTTCTCCCAGCGCAGATTCTTCAACGGTGGATTCGACCGGAAGTGACAGTCCAGCACCGCCGACTCGCCAAACGGCAGGTACACCTCCTTCGGTGCGTACACTACTTTCGCTTTATCTGGAACGAATACGAGTTGGACTAAGTTAATCCCCTTTGGTTTTGTAGCATTCCCGTTTGAGGGCTTACATTGCACGTTCAAGTAGGCACTGGCCGCCTGGCTGTCGTTGGCCGCGTTGCGCACCTCGCAGGTGAAGAACCCGAGATCGCTCATCTGCGTCGGGTTGATCGTGAGACTACCGTCGGGGCCCATCGTCGAGCGGTGCGATAGGTCGAAGTATTCCATCAGCGACACTCCATCCTTATACCATTCCACGAACATCGTTTCCTGGTTCTGCACGACGCAGTGGAAGAAGGCTGGATCGCCCTCGAGCACCGTCTGGTTGATTGGAGGAACGCGCAACAGCGTCCCACCTGCAATCCGATGAGAGACCCGTCAAAGGCAACCCTCCGGTAGGAATGTTCTGGCTCTAGGAAAGGGTTCACTCACCAAGTACAGAGATGTGGAACCACGTGCCGTTGTTTCGTTTGTTCGGGACGCGATTGGGGAAGATCACCTTGCACTCGTACCAGCCGTTGTCGCTTTCCCGAATTGACGTTAGGTTGAGCGAAGCCTTGCCGTACACGATGTCGTTATTGAGCATGGTCACGCGTCCGATGAACGTTTCGTACGCATTCAGCAGGCCGTCGTACAGCGTGAAGACCGGTTTGTTCTGAAGATGAAACAAGCCAAAAGTTGGTAAGGTCATAAACTTCATTATTCTGTGTGGTAAATTTGAAAAGTGGTACATAAATGAACTTATTCATGGGTGTGGAACATGATGAGACAATTCGGTCCGAAATAACACGATGATCACATAGTTTACCATCAACGATCAGTTAGGATGACGTAAGGTTCGGATTAATTTGATCAAACGGTAGCATTCCAAGTCAACGATGCGTTTTATTTTGCACCACATTTCGGAACATTGAATTAGAAGAGAGTTTCCTCCAACCGCAAACCGAGCGCGGCATCTCCACAGCTGCTTGCTACAAATTATGATAAATGCGATCAATGGAGCCCCTCGATGGCATGGGAAAATGTTAACCTCATCTCAAAGCCACCATGTTTCGAACCGAAACCATTCCGGACCGTTACGAGATGGTTGGTCTTATCTTTTCCATCCGTTTTCGTATCTTTTCTTCACTGTTCGCCACTTCCCCGCCGCGCTCCGGAATAGGAGCCAATGATAATTGTCATAAAGCCGCAGAGTTGGGCAACGGTTTCCCGGAAGGGAATGGCCGTTCGGGTGAACCGGAGTCATCACGTAAACGACGGCTGATCCCGGTCGTGTTAAATTGGCGAACTCGTGTTTCTCCACCGGTGCGGCCGGCGGGAAGTGGAGGAGGAGCGGACCACCGCACCCCATTCATTATCGAATTAAGGTCATGCTGTCTTAGAAATGGTAATGAATTTATTGACAATATCATTTAAGCGGCCCGCAAAATTCGCCCTCGGAAGTGGTCAACGGTCAGCAATGTTCACCCCGAGATCCACGAGTGGGTTTGGGAGTGGCCGGAGCGAAATTTGGCCCAAGGTTATAGCTGCAATGTTTTGGATTTCTTCGACTTCCCTCAGTACCGTCGTGATGAAATGAACCAAAAGCAGCGAAATTGGAAGGTTTCAAGAAAAGCAGTTCTTTTATTTCTTCTCCAACTCAAACAATCTTCACGGTCTCCTAACGATAATGGACATGTGTTTCGACGTAGTTACCGGCATTGCTTCAGCGTGCTCTTCATATCTCGAAGTAAGTGCCGTTCAGCTTGGCTAGCTCGCGCAATTGCATGCACCGTAGCTCGTTGCCCTCATTCGGTACGTCGACGCCCTTTCGGATTACCTCCCTGACGATATCGGCCGCCTTCTTCACCGCCTCCATATCGCCGGCGCAGATGTACGCGTGCAATGGCTCGTCCTCGCCGGGCAGCGGCTTACCTTTGTTGTGAGCGGCTTTACTAGGCTTCACCGACCCCTTGCCGCGGATGACAATCCTCGCTCCGGAGTCCTTCTCCATCGCCTTTAGGGTGTTTCCCCGGGGCCCAATCAGCAGCCCTATGAAGTTAATGTCCTGGTACTCGTCCTGTGGAATGAGCACCTTCTCACAGGGCCGAACTACAGGCGGCTTGTAGTCCGGTGGGGGCTGGAAGCACGGATTGAGCGACTGCATTCGTCGGATGAGCTGATGGCGTTGCTGTTCCAGCTTCTTGCGCATCCGATACTCGCGCGTGTTCAGTCGAATTCCGTCGCTTCGGTAAACCGGTTCCGGTGACGGAGACCTTTCGTGCCGATTTTGTGGTATCATGAAGTCACCCGTCCTAAGCCGGTAGTTGATCTCTTCGATCTGCAGTTGGACCAGGTACCGTTCCTGCTGATCGGGCGTCAATGATGCTGGCAGAACGGTTGGCATACCCGGAATGAAGGTCCGGCCGTGGATGGCGTCTGACCAGCGGGTCTTTTTTCTACGTTTCCGGACCAACTCTCCCTCGGTGGCACTACTGGGTCCAGCCGAATCGTTTTCTTCTTTAGGTAAAACCGAGGAACACCCACCTTCGTTGTCCTTGTTCAACATTGTTTCTTCCTCCTGCTTTTGATCATAACTGTTTAACAAGTTAACATAGTCACTTACTGTCGATGCTGTTTGCATCGTCAATGTGGTGAGGTTTTGAGAGAACTCTTTTCCCTTGCAATAATAAAGCTTCTCCGGGCTTGACTGATGTGAGCGCTTCGCCATTCTGGAAACATCATCCTCACGTTGGTCTCGTGAACGATTCCGGTACTTGTGGTCACGGCTACGGCTACGATGATGCTCCCGGTGCTGATGTTTGGTCTTCCGACTATCTTCCCGTGAGTGCATATGCTTTTCCATACTGCGTACACTATCACGGATCCGCTTCGTACTTCGTTCCCGGTGACGACTTCGATGATGTTCTTCCGTCGAGGTTCTTATCTTGTAGTCACAGCGAATAACACAGAGTTATTTGGGGTTGAAAGCTGTTACAGATGGTTTTCTATATGCTAGGGTCAATTACACAGCTTCACTTTTGGTCACTTTCAATCCCAAGCGCAAACTACTCTAGTTTCTTCTAGGAAATAGCAAAGTCAACTGGGATGCTGCGTTTTTTGGCAGGGCTGCTCTGTTAGTCGGCTTTGCCATAAAAGCCATAAAATTATGCCATAAAAGCCGTTGTGTAATTGTAACAATATAGTTTTAAATTTCAATCTCTACCAAGCACTCCACATTTTGTTAAGAATTTTATTCAACGTACCACAAAGTATCAAATGCATGCCACACCTGATAAATGTAACGAGTCGTGCATGAGAACTGGTTTGAAGTTTATGGCATTTTAAAATGCTCATGTGTCAAAGTCCCCTGTGAAAAAAGGCGATAAGCAGCATGCAAAACAGCTTTAAATGAATTATTACAATGCATGGATACGAAACACAATTACCTCCCGCCCAAACCGGGCGAAGACCCAAACCGGGAGACAGTTTCAATTAGTGTCAAACCCAAACACGGGCAACCCAAACGCCATCCCAATATGCACTGGCCTTCATTTCCCAGCACGCGTTGTTTCTTTTCCACTTTTTCGTGTTTTTGTTCGTTTTTTGTTCTTTTCTTTCGAATGCCATGCACATCTGTTATCTGTCCAATTGCAACACTGCACGCCAACTGCACAAGATTTCTCATTTGCATTTGCAAAAACGAGCCCCTTTATCCGGCCGTCTGGCGGAGAACCGGAAGCCGTCCACTCGACGACTCTGCTCCGGCTCTGTGCCGCTGTCTCTTTCTGTGTGTGTGTGTGTGTATGAGAATAATTTGAATTGATTTTTGCTCGCAGTGTTTTCGGCGCAAATTAATGCGAATCGCGTGCACTTTTGCTAATTACGATTCTGCCGACGCCGGCCGAGTTTTGCCGCCCTTTTGGGGCAGGGAAGGGGGGCAACGAGTAGGGGGGAAGGGCGTGTGCAACCCTCAACACTGATTGTTTGTTTCTTTGGTTGCTCCAGGTTCTTTGTTTACTCTTGGCGTCGGAGCAAGAAAGCGCTCTCTGTCCGGAAATGGCAAATTTATGTCCGCTCTGCCGAACGATGGACAGTGTTGGAGATAAACATTTTTGCAGCAACAGTCCGACTGACTGAAATAATAATGCAATTATGCGAGGGAAAGATGCAAAAGTGCATCAGTCGTGCCCCGACTGTACCGGTGTGCAATCGAAAATTCAGTTTGTGAATTTATTAATTTATGTTAATAAGCAAATTGTGTTGAAAAAAAAACTACAAGGTGCCTGTTTGGCATTAACATAAACAGATTGGAGTAGCTCTGCATTTTGCTATTCATTTTGAACACAAATTGGATAAAAGAGCAGCTTCTTGATTTAAAGAGGTCCACCAGCAACAACCATTGGTTTGGCAATATTTCTTTAACACGTTGCGTACCGCGTCACCCAAATATGGGTGACGGCAGTTTTAGTACAAAAAAGTTTTTGACCTATAAATAAATGAAAATGCAACATAAAAATTATTGTAATATTTTATATAAATATGTTGGGAAGCTAAGTTTTTGCTTGGCCTTCGAAAACAATCGGTTTAACAAATATGATAAACAAATTGTAATTAGAAAAATTGTACTAAAAATTGTGCTAAAACGCTTGGTACGCAACGTGTTAAACAAGCTACAGCTTTATGTGGATGGATTCCACATTTAGTAGGAAAAAGAAATTAATGACAAAGCAAAAGAAATTTAAATGAAATCGTTTATTAACTCACTTTGAGATGTATCTATTTCAAAATTCACGGAAATTGCTAAAGCCTTCTAACGAAGAAGAATAAATCGAGTAATTAAAGAATTTAAGGATATTCATTATTTTGTAAAACCGTCCTGCCTTCCGTTCATGACTTAAATTCATTTTATTCTTTGCTTTGGCTTCTTTTGAGTACTTCTGTTGTGTTTTCAAATCATTGAAAACCAATTGAAGTATACACCAGAAAGGTAAAATATGCGAGCAGTACAAATTTTAAAATAACAAACACTTCCCAAACATGAAAATTCAATATATTGGTGGGCGTTGTATAACAATAAGCGAACACCATTACCCCCGGAACAACAAACACTTTAAATTCTAACATAAACCATTATTTACGGCCCATTAAAACGAACGCTCGGCGGAAGGAAAAGCAGAGCCGAATAGAAAATAATTGCCGGCGGTGTTTCGAATTAATTTAACCCGATGTAAATCGGGCGATAAAAACCTATGCGCCGACGTCGCCCGTTAAAACCCATTGTCAACCCATAATTTTAAATTCCGCACCATTATTCACAACATCGCCCCGCGGACGGGCGAGCGGGCGTGACATCATAAAAGCGGGCCCACGGTAAAGCTTTATCTCGCCTCATCAGCGTGGTGGTGAAAGTGCACTAAAATGCACACTTTTCAAATGTGAACACACGCCTGGAGAGTAAAGAAAAAAGGGAACAGGGGGAAAGAACCGAACCGCGAGCCACGGAAAAGCTCGTGCAACGATGGACCAACGTTGATTAAGCCACCATTGGGTTGTTTCATTTTGTTTTGGGCTCCAGTTTAGGGTTGGTGTTCCTTTCTTCTGCTGCTCCCACGTTAATCGCATGTTGCGCCCGCGAAACGTGGCCCGTTTGTTTGTGTGCAAACCCGCCTCCCCGGGGCTCTAGCCCTCATTCCCCTCATCATCAACCTGTCAGCTTGACAAGTGCACGCAAAAGCCGTCATGCACCGGATTAGGGGCTGCATGTTGCACATTCGGTTCGCGTGCATGTCACGCTTTCAGTGTCAGAGGCGTCAGCAAGTCATCCGTCCCTGCCCGAGCTGGCGTGCCTGCTGGAATGGATTGCCATCCTCCCCATTCCGGGGTGGCTTAAGCCTGGTCGGACGGAGGGAAATAAAAACCCCATTTACTGCAGCTCCTCCTCCTCCTTCAACTCCCACCACAACCGTAGATGTGCATCTCGTCTGATAGGCACGCTGTTGCCGTTGCGTAAAACAAATAATAATAAATTTGACCTTAAACTTTGCGGTCAATGAAATGATACCCTCCGGCCACTTCTGGGGAAGCTGCATTCCCCTGCCTCCCGTCCCTCAAGCTCGACTAGGCTAGAGATGCGCTTCAGGGCTCTAATAGACCGAGAGAGAGAGAGAGAGAGATGGGTAGTGTGTGTCTTTCGAAGAACGGAACGATACCGTTAACAACAACAACCTTTTACGACGCTGACGTCGTTTCGCAGCGCAACACAATCCCATTTCGCAAAACATGGCCAAATTTGTTTTCCATTAAGGAACCCGGTATCTGGTCCGGGTTTCCACCGTTGTTTACGTTGACACCAATTTACACCGGTAAAATTGGATCGTCCTGGTGAACGTCCGGATGGACGCTATCCGAATCCAGGATCACGTTGTTGTGCCTTTGGGTGTACTAGAATGTTGTGGCTTGATGGACCAACCTGGGTGGTTTGCGATTGGTTTCCACCGAGCGTACCGTTTTTTTTTTATTTTGTTATCTTGGAAAACTCTTCCCACCAACGGCGGTTGGTGAGTAAATTGAATTTTTATCGCAATTTTATCACACTCCAACGATGCTTACCTCCTTGTTCCAGTGCAGCACGTACGGGATCGGTATGTCCTGGGGGAAATCAACCGGACAGTCCAGCACGACGTACGAGCCGATCTTCGCCTCGAGGTAGACCGGTTTGCGGTCCGCCAGGAAGCCGGCGTTACGCCCGATGGCGCCGAACAGCGTCAGCAGCGCCAGCACCGACGACACGTGGGCGACACTGCCCACGACCCGCGCCACCACACCGGTCACTTCGGGCAGCTTCCAGCTTCCCCGCCGCCAGCAGCCCCCGTTCGCCAGTAATTGCTGCATATTAATCATTGTTCTGCCACGGCGCGCGCGCGTTCTGGCAGCGTAATTTGCATTAGCCCTAATTGATGGCTATCTCCGACGGCCGGCGGACTAGACCGAACTCCGCAGGTCTCCTCCCAACTCCCCACCACCACCTCCAAGGTGCACAATGACTTCACTCGAAAGTAGATTTATTTCCCGAAGAATCGAAGCAAATAACACACTTCCTTCGCACTCGGGCTTTGTCTACGGAACGCCACGTCAACGAAACGATGGCTTACGACCTTTGCGACTTTTACGACCGAACTCGTTACCCGGCGGCGCACCCACACAACACTGACCGTTCCCCCCCCGGGGGGCGAGCTGGACTCCGGAATTAGTTTGATTATTTTATTCCGGCTGCAGCTCACCTCACGCTTTGCAGAATTCGCACTGCACGCCAGCCACCAACCACCAGGTCTTACGTAAACCGGCCGTTATGGTCGATTATGCTAATCCGCGAACGAGGAGACTAGCACTTGGAAGGAATTCTTCACTCTCGAACCAGTTTTCGAACCGCCACCAAAATCGCGAACAAGTTTGCTCAACCAGATTCCATTCAAACAGCTGATCGTGGATTCACCGGACCAGCTTCTTCCCCGTGATCTCGATTCTCGAAGGGAAGATTAGAGGCCCTCCGTAGCCGACGCGATCGCAAACGCTGCCAATCCACTACTGATCGCTGGACCAGCGACGCTACACGGTCTAAGCTGCGCATCGCAAATCATCTGAACCTGGCCGGGCCGGGGATGGGAAGATGGGCGGGCCGTCGCATTTAAGGTTGATTCGTTTGATAACATGACAGCGCAGTTGTGTCATGCGTGCGGAGTGCGAGGAAAGATGCTGCGGTTAAACCGGGTGGACACAACGACGCATATGTTTAAGCGCATATGGGTTTCGTCAAAAAAAAAAAATGGAAGAGAAAAAGAGCGTGCTTTCGAAAGAGATGGACAAAGAATGAAGAATACGCGAGAATGAAATAGAAAGTCACCATCGCTAAACAAATGGAAATACTAAACAGTACGGTTACGAACTTGTAGGTGACAGTTGCACAGCGAGAAAGACAAAGAGTACTGAAAGGGAACAAAACGCAATTACATCACAACTGAATGGGGGGGAGGGAGAGGGGGAACTCACGCACACACTTTCCCCCCGATTGGAATAATCGTCAAACACTAAGCCTGATCATCGGAAAACGCTCAGATGAAGTAATGCAGTTGGGAATGGATCACGAGTTAGCATACCGAAGCACGGAACACGGTTACGCGATATGGAACGGCGAGTTGCGTGTTCGCGAGCATTTACCTATGTTTGCAGGAAGCGACGAGTTATTGAACAATTGAGACGAAGACAATAGGAAACCATCGGAACGATGATGCAGCATACCTTCGAGCATAGGCAAGAGATGAATGTTTAAGTAGACAACTGACGAGGCTGACAGAAAGAGGCAGCATGGATTAAACGGTGCTGACATGTATGATAAATGTACAAATCTAGAAACTCCTTTTTTAGTTGATCCTCCTTTAAGAAAGCACCTCATTTTACTACGAACTTCAGCAGCAGCAGGATTATTTTTGATTATTTGCTTTTGGTTTTGTCATATTCTGAAGTAAACTTTTCGTATAATTTCGAGAGTCTGCTCCTAGGCTACCTGCAGATCTTGTTCCTAACCTCTAAAACCCCCAGTTTTAAGATGTACTGCGTACTTTACTTTATTAAAAAAGACACATTAGTTTACTCTTATTAAGAAATCGTGGATGCATGGTTTAACATATTTCAAAGATACAAAAGAGCTACGTTTTTCACTTTAGCTAACCATATCAATAATCAATATGTGTACAAGTATAAAAAAATCATTTATGAAAGTTTTTCATTCTTGTACAAAGATTCTAGTCCCCTTTATCTATACTTGTTTGTAGGCATCACAAAGAAATTAAAGAATAAAATTGTGCACAGCTACGCAAAGAAGTTTAATTAAATTTAAATTGCGTTCCGAAAAATCCATCCAGAAGCGTTATCGTAAGCATTTAAAATGCGTAACTGATTGCGCAGTCTCCCCACCCGAGAAATCTCATCCTAAATACAATCCATCAATCATTTTCGTCTAATGAGCTCCGTCACGGTTCGTTCGAGGGGCCGATCGATAAATCCCGAATGCCTCTGCCTGCCGGATTCTCCAATTTAAACACTCTCCAATCGTGTGTACAAAACAGCGATGAAGTTAAGTAAATACTCTACTCTCAACTTTGGCTCGCCTTTCGAAAATCGCTAGGCACATCACCACCACTTGCCCGCATCCGCATCGAACCTCTGGCTGGTTTCACTTCCTCGCGCACCTAACCCGGAAAAGTTTGGCCCCGGCATCAGACGTTACTGATGCCAGTTTTAGACAGCTTCGCACCAAAACGTTCGTCGTCCGTAGAGAAGGGGAGTGGTCGACGACGTGCCTTCAATTAACATAAATTGTTTAATTAAACTCTTTCACCAAAGTCACCGAAATACCGGTAACGCGCACCCCCCCTCCCCACCGTTACTGCGAGGCCTCGAAGCGGCAGCGCCACATTGCTCCACATTTTCGTGGCTTCGAACGACTCATAATTTAAATTATTCAATTAAGATAGTTCGAACACGGCGTTTGGAGTGGGTTCGTGCGGCGTAAATGTGCTACCGGCGTGCTCGTACGCTTTTCGGCAGTTGCTCGGATAGATTCCACTAAATCTCTCCCGTATCGTATCGGCAGCTTCCGTGACGAGAACTCCTTTTAGCTACGGTTTGATGGACGATTTGGAGCAGCACCTTTACCCTTTCGGGCACCTCCGTGTGTCGTTGTGGTATCGGTAACATGGAAGATAACGGAAACTAAGAACAACATACTGATGATGGGATTAAGAGTAGCTCTTTTCGAGCAGGAAAAAATATTGTGTATATTGTGACACGTGCCATCCGAGCGAGACCGTCGGGGTGATTATCCGTCCACTACATTGCACAACGACGGCTAGACGATGGACATTTGCATTTCTCTGCCGTTGCCATTCGCCCAATCTTCACTTTCCTCTGCACCCAACTCGGTCGTACCGCAACAACACTAGCATCACATTAGACTTTTAGCTAATCAACTGAATAAAAGTAAATCGGGTAAATTTTACTGCATAAAATAAATTTATAATATAGTTTCACCGATCAATGATAATGTTTTGTTTTTTAATAACATGAAAAGGTCTTTTGACTTAATGGAGTTCCAAACGAAAGTTTGTTTCGGACAAACCTTCATGCATAATTAAATCTGAGGATATATGAAAACAGGTCAAAAGATGCGAGCGCGCTCTGTTTAGTGTCAAAACTCTGGTTGCTAAATTTCATTTGGTGAAACCACTCAAATCTAGCTTCTAGCATTCCCCAAATACACTCGTTTTGCGTTCTTCCACCCGTTTGCACATCCTTCGGGTAATTGAATGAAGTAAGAACTCATCTCCACCCAGATGGAGGTGCCTGGTGTCCGGTACGAGGAACCGACCCGGGGGGCACAGGGGGTGGTCGAATGAAACCAAGAAAAATCGGACCCACCACTACACTGCACTCCAGCGTCCAGCAGACGGTCATTTGCATTTAAACAATCGATAATTTGCATGTAAATAACTTTGATAAAGAAAGTTCCGCCAGCGCAACCGTAATCTCGGCGTTTCTGTTTGCCTATCATTGGCCAGAGGCGGAAGGAGCGAGAGAGAGAGAGAGAGGGAGTTGGGAGAAGTCTTTGGGAGTGGCAGTGTAGGTCCTTATGTAAATGACCAGCACAAATAAGGGACGGTTTGGTGCGTTTAGGAAAGAGCACAATTTAATCGACTGAACACAGCAACTTTAGCCGTGCGATAAGATGCCGACAATGTTAGCGTTGATTTTTTCCGCATGGTTCAGACTGTGAAAACAGAAGGAAAAAAGAACAACCGACCTCAACGATGTGCCTTTCTGTTAGTCAATCATCAAAATCAATAATAAGAGTCGTGTTACCAAACTGAGTCAAAAAGAATTTAATAAAAATCAAGCTGCATGCATATTAAAACTTCAATCCAGGCTTGTTAGTAGCTTTTAATAACAATAGTACAAGCATTACTACATTAGAATTGATTTTTTTTACGTAAATGCTTACCGAAAAAACACCTAGAATAATCTATAAACACGGAGACAAACACTATAGTGAAACAAATCGGTCATTTTTATGAAAACAATGACGCAGAAAAGTATCTCTCTAGAACACAACTGTCAAACAAATGTAAATAAAAGAGTAAAAGAGTAACCAAAGTTATACAAATACTGCGGACAAACCAACAAACCAACTGAACTTAATCCGTTTATATTTGCACTATATTTTGTTGAACAAATTCCTTGGAAAAGATCATAAATCGTTACACAATTCAATTGTAAATAATAATTTATGAATAAATCGAATAAATCATAATTAAAATTATACTTATTTCCAAGTACAGATATGGTTTCAAAGGTGGAATTAAAATAACAAAAACGTCGAACATACAAATCACACCGCATTGCATAATCGTTCCACTCACACCTTCCCGGAGCATATGCTCGATGTAATGCACCGTGCCCTTCACCCCGCCCTCCCACATTTCCTCTCCCTCCACCAACCACCGACCAGCAACGGTGAATAATTTATCATTATTGAATTCAATTTCTAGAAAACAACTCTAAATTGCAATTACTTGTGCTGACTCCCCACAAACGCACACACACACCCATCGTCGGTTGTGGTAGCGTCCCGCGAAACGAATCGTGGATCGCGAACGTGAATGTGATACTCAACCCCTCCCGGCCCCCTCTCATGTTTTTCACCTGCCACTTCCGTTTCCCGTCCCACCCCGAAATCGGACACAATCGAGAAGCACCTACTCATGAATGGAAGCGAACGGCGTCGTACGTACCCTAACGGAACGGCTGTAGGTCGAGTGTGCTGCTGCAACCGCAAGGTGCATACGGTCATACAAACACACACACACACACACACATGGGATGTTGGTGCACCTTCGCCGCTGGCTTCGTGGCTTTCCTTCAAGCTGTTCCACCCTCTTTCGCTCTCTCCCTTGCACTCTAAGGACGTAATGCTTTCTTCGCGAAGTCATGCAACCGTAAGTGGCCCGCTGATATGCCCCGTACGGTTGAGTGCCATTGTGCGCGGGTCCTGAGCATAAGTCCCGGCTATGCTCGGTATTTGCCCTCCCCTCCCCGTCCCCCACATGCACTTCCGATGCACTTTCCTATTGTGAACAACGCAACGGCAACGACGACGACGACGACGGGAGTTGGCTTCGCGGCGCACGTTTATTGGACGGAGGTTCGCTCGTTCGAACCGTGAGGAATATTTCTAAGCAGTTCGTGAACTGCCGTTAATTTACGCCAGCCATCATAAAACTAATTGCCGCTGGCCCCGAAGTCGTGGGGGGAGTTCTCTGACTGGCGGGGCACAATTTTCCGCCTACAGTTCTGTGGCCCGTAGGTTGGTTGGTTGGTGCATTGGCCGTCGATGAAGAAGTGGTTGACGCCTGCGAGGGAGAGTCAAAGTGTCAACCTCCCTTCCCGGCTAGGAAGGGTGAAATTAGGGGTGCGTCTGGGAAGCGGTTCGGTTGAGTCATAGAAGTAGGGCCTCCGAAATGCGTTAGCCAAGCTCACTTAATGTCGTGTTGAAATGGAATGTAGTGAGGGTATTTAAAGCTTTAGACCTAGGCTCAATACTTGCAGGGAAGGTGTAGATCATAAAGCGCTTTAGGAGTGTGTTATTTCTAGCGGTTTCTGATTTCGAAATTTTGAGCATGCATGGAAAAATATTGAACGATGGCGAAAGCGAACCGAAATTCGGTTCCCAAACCAGCATTGTGTCTGAGTGGCTGATATTAAACAACGTGATGACAAACCTAACGATTGACAAATAACATGTTGCATGTCCGCCCCCCAAACAAACCGCCAGCATCGAACGGCCTGAGGCGCACCAGAACCGGGTTGCAAATTATGATAATCATCCAGCAAACAGCTCAACCGTGCAATTATCAGGTTGTGTGCTGTACAACCAACTCCTCCCCGTCTCGGGTTCCACCCGGAATCGTTCCTCCACGCCAGTCAGGCGTTTTGTGATTCCTCGGCGAAGCGTAAATCCGCGAATCCCCGCGAGCCGCAGAACAACAGAACAGAGGTGGAAGGCGCACACAGACCTTCCCCTTTCCAGTAGTTCTGGTTTGTGCTTCAGCTCATCTCACCGGCGATGATGCTGATGATGAGACGGCGATGACGGGGCTGCACATTATTTCGTCGCATGGAAATGAAAATAACCAAATTTCACCGAAAACGGGGGGCTTCAAATGGCGACCAAAAACGGAACTCGGCGGCTCATTGCGTGCGGAGAATAGAAATAAAAGTGGACGGTGGCGTTCCTGTCGGCCGCGGAAAAACCTACCGGAGCGCGACTCGGCCCCCGGGAAAAACCACCCCGACACGACATCGACACAAAGCGTTCCAGTGATAAAAGCCTCTCCGCGCGTCCGAAGAGCAAACATTAATAACTCCAACCGTGACACGGACGCAGCTGGACTGAATTTATGATCTAAATAGAAATGGACCTTGCATTTGATTGGGAAGTACAGTTTCCCTTTTTTTTTTTGGCGTTGGTTAGATGAAATTTGCCAATGTTAGATCACGAACGAGCTCCGGGAGCCGTTTTTGATGCGCTTTTCACCTCGAACATCAATCGATACTGGACTGAAAATGGACCGGGAAGACATGGGACAACTAATTCTACGCGACCAACAAATACGCAGAACGAACTAATTAGAATTTTACTCAATCAAATGAACGATATGATGTTCGAGAAAATCAAATGAATCCCAACGTACTGAGAAGTTATTAAAAGCGGTCGAAATTGAGGATTTATTGCATGAGAAAAAAGTTCGTGGAAGATTCGTTAGTTTCGGTTTGGTATTTCCAATCGTGGTTTTTGAACCTGTTTTTTCCAAAGAGTCTAACTAAGTTTATTGGTCTTTGGAAACATAAACAACAACACATGATAAAGTAACGTAGTCAAGGAAACATTGGTTGAAAATAAAGATCATGCTTTAGAAAAAACGTAACGTAAACGTAAAAACAGAAAATAAAGAAACGTTTTCAAATACAAATGTTTCTCATGTGAAATATTTACATTGATAACTTAAAACTTTTTTTAGTCATTTTTTAGTCTATCAAAACCAACGAAAAATAAATCACTATCTTCTTTTATAAAATCCCAACCAATACAAACCAAGCGTTGTACAACAAGTCTCGCTAAAACCAAATCACTTGTTGTGCGCGAAGGAAAGTTGTTGAATGGCAAACAAAACATCCGGTTCGCAGGCAGCAACTTGCCAACCTTAATCCACACTAATCCGGGGTTGAAGCTCGCGCAGCAAAACGCGCCCTGACCCCATGCCCGGTTGTGGTGGCGTTATTTTCAAATCAATTTTCATCCGCGTGGAAAGTGTGACGTAGATGGCGCGGAGGATAAATCGAATAAACCGCATAAACCGGGCACCAGCGAGCCTGAAATGGGTTTTCATTAGTGGTAAATCGAACGAATTTACACCCACCAACCGGAACCTTCGCCAAACCCCGCCTCAACTAACACCGGCTGGTGGGCAAACAATCGTAACATTACCACGACACGGTCCCGTACCGTGGACCACGAATTGTTGTAGTGTTCTGTTCTAGTGAGTGTTTTTTCAACTCTCCTATGCTCTCCTTTTACCGACAGACCATTAATCAGACGCTCACCACCTCGTCGCGCTTTATATTTATCATTCCAATTAGTTTCAGTTTTCCTTCCATCATGAAGTGCATGTGTATGTATGTGTGTGTGTGTGTAACACGTGGCTTTGTGGTACGGACCCGAACGCCAATGTGGATGCGTTCGATTATGAAAAGCTTTCAAGTGCGGTCATAAGTTATCATGGTTACCGGCGGAGTGGAAAGTGGAAACGGGACAGAAGGAAATGAAAGCCGAGAGAAGCGACCTGAAAAAGAGTGCACTTCAATATATTAATGCATACTATTGGCTTTTGAATAGGAGGAGAAAAAAAACCAGTACCCCTCTTGCCCGGGCAGGACACACATTTCACCCCCTTCACCATGTTGTGGTTTGACTTGTTTTAACGAAAGAGGAAAAGAGTGCAGAGGTGAGGATGAGAGCTGGTCAGCCACGAGTAGCACTCGATGTTTATTTTATTGTTTTGCTTTGGCAGTTATTTCTGTCATTGTTTGCAGTACCGGGTTTTCCCGCCCTCCCCCCAAGAGCTTTCCCGTGCCGTTGTTTTTATTGATGGTTTTCACTTTATCTATGCTCGCAAATGTGCAACAGTGAATGATCGGCAACGCACCGAGTGCAATATTGAACTGCGATTCCCCTCCCCCTCCCAAGGCCTCGTGGGTTGGGAAATGTTTTTCATTACGCACACGGACGCACCAGGCGAAGGATAGTAGTGATTTATGACAGGATAACAATTGGTTCAGATTCGAGGAAAAACAAACCCCCCGATGCAACGAATGTGACAAACGGTTCGTCAGCTGCGGTTTTAGGTTTCGAAGCATGCGCTGACGTTTATTTATACGGTGTGTAGATGTGTGTGCATATGTGTGAATTTGTTTGCTGCACAACAAATCGAACATGATAGCGAGTGGTTTTCAAAGTTTATTTTCGTTTGCAAACATTTTTATTTATTTCTGTAAACAACAAACAACATTAAACAAAATGAATATTAAAACTTCAACCAGTCAGGTTCAAAGGCAAAGTAATTAACCTCCTCTACTTTCAGGTCTACTTTCTCCTTTTTATTTTTATACTTTCATGAATTTTATCTTTTGTGTTCTTGCTTCCTTTTTTGTCATACTTTTAGCTAAATCAGTTTTAGCATGACAAGTTTACTAGTAATTTTAAATAACACTTTAAAAATCAGATCAATTGATTGTATTTCTTGATCCATTCCACTGAAGAAGGTTTCAGGAATGTCACAGGGTAGTTTAATGCGTCACGTGTGCTTCTTGAAAGTCATAAACTCTTTTCTAATCGTTTAGTAATATTCAGATTGAATATTCTGTCCCTTTACAAGATAAAAATACTATCATTCTTAAAAGGGAATTTCTTTTTCATCCCTGCATCCAATCTGCTGCCTGCAGTTGCACTTTGCGTAAAGGAAACCACCCCCTTCTAACACATCTTGCAACCCTCACTTGACCCCTCGGATGTGGCCATTGTTGGCCGAAATGTATCTATTCTATTCGTTCCATTTCCGACAATGTGCGCACACTGCGAAGCCCCTTTGTGCCGTCGGATGTTCATTGTTCCGTCGGTGTTTGGGGTGGGTTAGGAAAACCCATTCATTCCACCCTTCCTCCACCAAACCGGCGTAACTCCGTCCGTCGGTGTCGGAATCCATCCGTCCGTCCTGGGGTGGCATCCGGAGGTCATCAAGTTAAAAGCATTTCCCACCAAACGATACCATTCACCGGGAATCTTCACCCTCGGTGTCTTCACGAAACCGAATGCACATTCGCGAGCGTGCTAAGAAAATGGGACGAGAGACTTGGCAGGCCAACCCTTCGCTTGACACTTTCGCATTATCCGACGGTCCATCTTTTAAGCATTTTTCTTCCGGTGTAAATGTTTCTGTCCTCCCTTTTTCCCGAACGCGGTCGTTTTTGCCCTCGATCCCGATGCAGATGTGCATTCGAATGAGGCACGGTTGGGGGTTGCATGCCAACGATGATACTTTCCATTCCATCACCAGCACCAAGCGAGCCGTACGGCTTTGGCTCGTCCGGAAAATCATTTCTTTTACGGCGCATTTCCTGCTTTTGCGGCCGAATGCGGTGCTGTAGTGTACGTCACGTCAAAAGATGATGGGAAGTGTCAGTGGTCGCTTGGATACTCTTATGTTGGTGAGTGTTTGCAAGTGAAGGGTTTGTGGAGTACAGTAGAGTGCAAAGGATTTTCCTAAAGGAAATAAAGAACAGAAATTTCTTAAACACATTCAAATTGAAAGTTCCTTACTATTTTAATGCATTGAAAATAGAATCAATGTTTGAAGAAAACTCAAATGAGGTTTCAGTTTCGAATCTCTAGTCCCACACTGTTTGGTTCAATCTTCGTTCGCCTTTACATATCCGCTGACAACCGGCACGCGGGATCCATTGCATGTATGTACATCTATTTCTGTACACCTAATGACCTACAAAACGAGCATGGGAGCAGGAAAAACCCCTAGTGCTCATATGCCGAAAGCTTCATCCACGCCCGCGTTGCATGACACCGAGCGAATGTGGCACACGTGACGTGCTCCATTTTCCGCTACGGTGATGACGACGACGACGACGATAATGGCCTGGTGATATTCATGCTTTCATTCATTAGAAGAGACGGGCGAGATGGTGTTGTAAGAAAGCGTGTAGCCCTTTTACCTGTGGACACATCGGGAGCAGGATGGATCCATTTCCATCGACCTTCGGGATGGAAGGATGCTGAGTTTGGATGGGATTTCCACACAAAAGCGTGAGAGCACTTGTTCAGCGTGGCGTGTCGGTGAAGGAGGGTTGCAATATCAGTCAGGGTTGCGAGAAGTGCAAACGCCTTCTCGGACTCCTCAAGACGAGCGAGAGTGTAGTAAGACTCGACTAAGTGAGTCAGAGGTTTCCCAAAGAAAGCCTTTCGGTTCGGGGAAATTAATGCCACCCTTTGTCCCAGCGTTTCGACCGTTCGCTCCGCAGTTCGTTCGTTTGTAATTTTAATTTCAAATAAATATTTATCACCGACACCAACTCTCACTTTCTCCTTGCCCAACCTTCCTTAACCAACCTCAGCCAGCTTTCAGTATAAGAAAATCGCTTTTACTTACTCCACTCGTTCGCACGCAAAACATTAGTCGGTGAACTTTCAAACGCTCCCGACCCCCCAAACAAGGCTGTTGGCTGTTGTGTGCTGGCCAGGAAAAGTTTTGTCCCAGCCACATCCGGCTGCCATGGAACACAACCTCAGCCCGCAGAAGCACTCGGTTCCGGTTTGCACCGAAACTCTCAAGTGACGCCCCAGCGGAGGATTCGGTTTGGCTGCTCTTGTTTGGGTATTTTCACCCAAAAATACTCCACTCCAAACGTTCGAGCGCGTCCCATTGCCTTCGGTGGACGCTCCCCGGTGCATCCCTGGCGCAAACAAATGACGAAAGCGTGCAGGAAAAATGAACTGCATCTCGGCGAGGGCGCAGACCTCCGCAAGACAACGGCAAACACTTCCTAGCTGTGTGTGTGTGTTTGAGTGCCTGGCTCATCGCGAGGGTCGTGACCGGTCGGCAGACTTATAATTCTTACCCACCCTTTCCACTTCCTTCCCTCTTGGCAAACAGCGAAAAGTCCGCGGATTCTAACTTCGTCCACGGAAGCACGGTTTGACTTTTGAAATAAGACTCACGGCTACTTTGCGCCGTTGTGAATTGCGCGGCCCCCGCTTCATGGCAGTGAAATGGAACTTTAGTACGCTTTTGCTTTATGTTTCAGGGTGTGTGTGTGTGAGTGTGTACAATTGTGCTTCGAAACGGTGATGCTTTGGGAGGCCAACGAGCAAAGCGATGAATTATGTTGCTTACTCTGCCACGGCACTGAAACACCATAAACAACGGATGAAATAAATGATCCCCCAATGCAACGGGCACACGGAGGGTTTCTATTCCAAGGGAACTTGTGCGAAGTGCTTCCAAAGAGGGGTTTTAAAGCTGCAATTTCATGTAGAACCCCCGTAACGCTTTATGGTGCTTTATGGTGACACATTAAACTATCCCTAATTATCTTCTCGTGCGGGGAACTACTTAAAAGTACTGATTGTTTATTATTACTCTATGATCGGTCCAGTTGCTTAATGTAGCATGAAATTATGTTTTTATTTAAGTTGTATTTTAGGAAAAATATTTTTACATTTGGGGTGACTCAAATATCCAAACATTAAGTAAAGAAACAAAAACACTAAAAAAGAATAGAAACATATCATACCTCCCTGAACATGTAAATCGTTCTTTGTAGTAGAAGTATTTTTATCCTTTGGAAAACAGCCCACCAGGCGCCTCCATAAAAAACGGACCTTTTCGGATGTGATGGAGGCGCCTGGTGTTTGGTGCAATTTTATTTCAAATGGTATGAAAACTTACAAAAAAAAAAAAGAAAAACACTTCAATGCTCCCATGCACCTCCTCAGAAAATGTGTCTCCCGCACCAGAATCGTAGGTAGGGCTAGGAACTTTCAAACACACACTCACATTATTTAAACGGCTCTTTGGGTTTGAAATGAAAACCAAAATACGGCTCTCGCAAGAATCAACCAACAAGCACTTTGATGTCGGCCGGAGCGACCTTCGTATGGTTTGAAACACTTTTTCCTCTGTACCGCTCGTCATGGGTTCCGTCATGCAAACGGTCTTTCGTGTTCGCTTTTTTCCCCATCACCAAAGGTCCAACATCAAAAACTATACGCAAACACGGTGGGTCTATTCATCTAATTTTATGCAGGCCACCGGGATGAAAACCCAACATCTCGGCACTCGTTTGCGGGCAACATTTGCGTGGTGTAATATTGTGGTTGGGTTTTTCAGTTCTTTTTCTTTTCTTCTTTCACTTTGCTCTTTCAGCGCTTTGCAATATTTTGCTTCTTTATGTGGAAGCGGTACGGATAATCAAGGGGCATTTCTTCCGGCCATGAGAAACCCGGGTTGCTTCAAGACGGAACCGTTTAATATCGTTTTTCTTCCGCTCGTTTTGATCTTACGCCTGCACTGGAGCCTCGTTTCATCAGGTTTTCCACACACAAACGCCATGTACAGGATGGAATGTGTTTTCTTTTCCTTTTTTCCTCCAGGCCAACTAGAGCCTGGGAAATGAATAGCATTGAGTAAGGGAGTGGGAAAACACTACCGTCTTCGATATGGAAATAAGTGCACATTTCGTCCTCCTCTGGGCTAATACTTGCTTGGGCACGAGATCAAGCATCACTCCGGGGCAACCGGGCGCAAATTGTATGCCAGAGAAATGTTGACACATGTTCTCTTCTCTGAATAGGATTGTTTACTTCGGGTTTCATCAAAAGCGGCCTCTTGAAGGACAAATGCAGCTCGATGTTCTTGGGTATCAGTTTTGACTCAAGTTCGAAGTGTGTGCGTTCCTCATACTTCTAGTTGCAATTTAAATTTATTTTTCACATGAAACACTTCTCAGACATTATTGAACCGAAGCCGTTGAACTGGAAAAATGCATAAATGTAAAGGAAACAGTTGGTCACCAACTGGGCCATGAATTTTCGCTTTCGTGAAGATCAAGATAAAACGGTACCAATATCTCTCCGACAAAGCGTCGATTTATATCGTAGCGTATTTCATTTCGTGACCATGGATCGATGCCGCTTACCTTGAGAGAAAGGGACGCGAATTCCTTTGTCCTTTTGGCAATACGCGTATGGATTACATTTATAAATTGCATTGCTATTTGAGAAGACAAGGGACGATTTAGATGGTTTCGATACTTCGTTCTTTAGTAATACTTGTCTAAAACGAAACTGACAGATCATTTTATACTCAAATTGATGGTAAATATTTAAACACTTTTGGATTTAAAATCAATTTAACAATATTTTCCCATAATTGAGTCAACTCTTCATTATCCCACACGCACGAAAAACAATGTTTGCAGTTGAGCCTGCGACTGACAAATTTTTCCCAATTGAAAGACGTGAATTACCAAACAAACGAATATATGCTCCGGCGCATAACATGATTCGCACATTTGCATCATCATTTCAGCTCCAGTTCATTTGGTGCGATGTTCGACTTTATTTTATCGGTCCCCGGTCGGAACTCACTGTTGCCCAAACCGCCAACCAGTGAAGTTCCCACTTCGACTCCCATTAATGAGCTTGATTCGGGCATTTCTGACGGATTGTTTGCATTCCTGTCGAAAACTGCTCGTCATATTATTTATTTTACTTTTCCCACTTTCATCTCTCCTTCTCCCATTCTCACCCTGCCGTTGGTATACACCAAAAGAAAGAAAAATACACCAAACTTCAACCGTTGCCAACAATTTGCATCATTAACTTAACCTGACCGCAGAACTCCTCCATCATGCCGGCCGACACAACTCGCGCTCGTGTGCTCGTCGATATTTTATTCCGGGCAATTAACTTGCCACCGAAAGGAAAATTGCTTTCCCCGGTCCCCAAGGCCGATGGTGATAGAGTAAAAAAAGAAAGCGAAACGCCACAAAGAAGACCGGAACGCATCAGGCGAACGCAATCGATCGATCCATGAATCGTTCAATGACTCACCGAAAACGAAGGGATGGGGTAGAGAGGGGGCGAGGGAATGGACAACTGATTCATCCTCCCCGGTGGGGGTGGTGGGTGGAGAACGATTGACGGGAAAAATAATTATTACATACAAACAGCTATTAATTTGGCAAACGTAATGGGACGGCTCCGTTGCGCGAGGTGGGCGAATTTTCCCGGAACCATTTTCTGAACCGAATGTTGCGCTAAAGATGAAGGAGGATAATTAAAATAAAAATCAATCTTGCTACTGATTGACGTGTTACGATGGTATTGGAGCGATGTACGCGCCTTTGTATCGTGGTGCTAATTAGCAACAGGAATTCACGGAAAAACAGCAGGGAGAAAATTCGTTGCGAAACTGTCCGTGAATGCAATGTTTATTACAAAAGGAAGTTGATATGATCAGGCACATATTTTAAATTGGAGAAGAGTTACTTTATACTACATTATTTCGTTTTATTTCCATAGATAGTAGTATGCTTTATTGAGTATTACAATGAAAACTAATTAATATTCACCCTTTCTAAATTTACTTACCCTCCCCTCTAATAAGTCGTTCGATCATTCGCACCATTACATATTGTCACCACGCGGAAAGCCGCCGCTTATCAACCGGTTCCTATTGCGCACGATCTCCTTCGCAGGCCGACGCACCGACAAATGACAAATCCGACCATAATTATGAACCGTGCTAATTGTACATTTATTGTCTTAATTACGCCCGCCGGCGCGCCAGCGCGAGTAAGATAAATGCGATTTATTGCAATACAATGGGTAAACATTTGTCAACGGGTCCTACATAAATCCATCCTTCGCACGCTCTCCCCTTTTCGCCGCATTCCCGGGGCGTGCCTTTTCCAAGTGCGCGACGGGCGTGCAGTGGCACGCGAGCTTACAAAGCTCCCGCCCGAAGCATTTCCCGGAAGCGGCAAAGGAAAATATGGAGGGGGGTGGGGGGGAAAGTGCTCGAGAAGTGTGAGTTTTGCTGCAGCAACAGCAGCAGCAGGCAAGATAAAGCTGATTTGCGCGGTAAGCACCGGTGACGGAGCAAGTTTCCTTTTGGCGCCCTTGGACTCCCTTTTCATTCCGTATGTGGAAAATTTGCGACCATAAAACGACCGAGGGGTCGTTTGCAGATTTAAAGAGAGGAGAGAAAAAAAACAATTATCCTTGTTCATCATAACGAGCGGAGGGCAATGAATAAAATGCGCATTGCCGACTGCCGACAAAACATGAAGCACTACGTCATTTGGAAAACCCAGTAAATGTAAACATAATCCCATGGTAGAAACAAACAAACAAAAAACTGAACCCCGGCAACGTGAGTCGAGTGAACGGAACGGTTGCTAAGAAACGGTAAGCCACGGGGAAACACATAAAAATGACTCTCCATCCAGCGCCCGCCAGGCGCGTTCCACCCTTTTCGTGCAGTTTCGGTTTCCGGCAGTGCAGTTTCCACAGGGAGGAAAAAGGTTGCCAGGACCCGCGAGAGATTCTTCATGCTCATAAATATTTATTATCTGATTATAATCTGCTCATTTCTGCACACCGACGCCCACGAATACAAAAAAAAAAAACAAACTGTGGTGGGAAATGGAAAGCGAAAGCAAACCGGTACAAATTGAAGCAAAGGTCGAAAAAAGTACATGCATTCCGGGTTTCGGACAAAGGTTAGTTGTGGTATGAAAAAAAGATTGATTTCTGTCGCTTTAAACATCAAGTGAAGTGCTAAAAACTAAAAAACAGGTTAAATCAAAGATGGCTGATGTAAAGGCTTGTCAAATATTTGAAGAAAACAAACTAGATGAGAAAAAATGTAACGTATGTGTACTTGATCAATTTGATAAATAAGCACGCTGAATTACGCACACATTGTGCCACAAGCTTTATGCTCTCGTGGTGGATTAATTGCCACAAACATATTGCCGACATTATGGGCGATGATCGGCACACCTCACGCCCCTTAAGCTGCGCTAAGTAAAAGTACAGCAATCTAGTAAATTATGCATGAAGCAACAACGTCGCAAGTTTGATTAGCGCGTCCCTCCCCCCCCCCCCCCTCCCCCCTTCTCAGGGAACCTTTTCCACGGCGGGCGAGCGAAATTAATTATCCTCCCCTTAAATGGGCCTTGGGTTCGGCTCGCGTAAGTCACGTAAGTCCCGAGATTAATGGCCGAGGTCACACCGACGGCTGACAGATGGACAGATACGGCTTCGGGGACGGTTTGGGGCGCGTTCCTCGGTACGAAGGGAACGTTTATTACACCCTCCCCTCCCACGGCGGCCGGCGGTCCTTGCACTGATTAGGGTAAATTAGTTTAATCCAACCGGAACCGAACCCGGCCGTCAATTTTCATAACATAAATTATCCGAACCCGCGTGGAAGCGGGCGAACTGTGCGCTAATTCTTGAGCAGTTCCGCTGCGTTTTCTTGGAACAGGTGCGCCATCTAGCGAACGTTGGAGGATGGAGCGCATAATTCGATCAATCATCTTTCGCATCGCATTCGCAAAACACTAATGAAGTGCGTCGAAGAAATCCCGGGAAAACCCGTTGTGGAAGGTTTTGGCTATGAGCAAGCAACAGATGATGGAAAATTGTTTAGAAAAGAATAAGGCATGGTGGCATGATCAAATCTTAACTGTAATTGGAAATCGTTTTAATTGAATTCACAATTTGATTGAAATGAAGCATCGTAATTAATTTCATTTAGCTTGAACATGAAAACAGAAATAATTGTATTGATTTACACTACAAACAAATTTTCAAATGATTCTCAAACCACCTTGGGATTCGTTTTTCCCCATTTCTTTGATAAGTGAAAAAAATGAGGAAACTCTCCTGTTGAGGGAAAGAACGGACCAACTATGTGCCAACTCATTCGTGTATTATTTGCATTCCTCTTCCAAATGAACAAACAATTTCCATTTTCACTCTCCTCAAATCGTTCCCTCGGAATGCTTTCAGAATACAACCCTCACCGACATTCCAGAAGCTTAAGAAGTCTTCTATTGCCCAACGGAAATGATAAAACTGCATCCTCGCTCGGTAAGGAGGCGAAAGAGCGCATAATCATTTGCTGGCAGCAAATAACCTCCAGTCTGCATCGGATAGCTGACGCACCCCGAGCATACACACACACATGCATACTTGGACGCAGAAGAAAAAAAAAATAACATCACAAACAATCATACACCGAAAGATCCCGTCGACAGTTCAAAATAAACAAAGTTTTTAATTAAATTCCTGGCGAAACTTTTCCACCCAAAAGACACGACAATCTTTTCGGGAGCGAGCGCGAGAGGGGAAAAGAAAAATCCGGTTTGCAACAACAAAAAAAACACACCACACGGTCCTCCTTTACGGTTCCATAAAAGGGCGACGTCTCGGTGTCTGCCGAAAAGGATAACCCGAGAAACCGGAGGAAAATCGCGAAAAAGATCACGCTAACATTCTTCCCATCCACCACCCGCGCACTCTCTCTCTCTCTCTTTCCCCACCGAAGCGTCAAGATGATCTTTTGCGCTACAAAGTTTCCTTCGCGCCCGCTTTTCTTCATTGAGTTTTCCTTCTTTCGCCGAATCACGGCCTCCTTCGGTAGGCTTTGCTTTTCGTTGGTCGCGGTTTTTCTTTTTTCTCCATGGAGTTTCCTTCGCTTGTCCGCTGGTCGATTGCTACGTTGCGGCTCCGGTGGCCCAGGTTGAGTGCCCCTTTTCCTGGGAATGGTAATTAAATTTATAGAAAAATAAATTTTTAATGCTCATTTTCTTTCACTTAAGCCAACCACAAAGCCGAGTGGAGGGGCTCGCGTTTTCGAACAAAAAAGTCCGCCGTCTTTGAAGATTCCGAGATTCCAAATTCCAACGAACCCAACCCGACGGACGATTTTTCCATGTTCCGAGTTTTTCTTCCCCCTCCGAACTTTTATCTTTCCGCAGCTGTTAAACTTTCGACACACCAAAGCGGCTAGCGCTTTCCCTTTCCCCGGGTTTTTCCTCTGGGCGCCAATGGATGCCCACAGATTCACGATCGTGATCCTTGCCGAGAAATCCGACGTAATTTCCGGCACCGACCGGGGCGAAATCTGGCCAGTTTTTATTCGTTTCCCTTTCCCCATCCCCGCCTTTTCATGGCTTCCCACCAGATGACTTTCCCTCGGTGGCTCCTACCCAAGGTTAATCACCACAAGTAAATAAGCTGCACTCCCGGTCGAAAATTGGACTCAGGTGCGACCGAAAAGTAGGGTCCAAAACAGTGGGCCAGAGCGAAGGAGGGGAGGGGAGTTGTTAAACTGCATCGACAATTAGCCGGTTGGGGTGGGACATTTACATTCCGGTGGAAAGCCGCTGGACAGTGCTTGACCGTGGTTGCGCTTCGCAAATTCAACAAGAACGGGGGTTTCCTTTCGCACGAGTTTCTAACAAGCGAAACAAGCACAAAAAAAGGAAAGTCAAGTTTGTTTTCCAAGTTTTTACTCCTCCCCTGAAGGGACTGAATGGCGCAATTAAATGTTTATCCTTTAGCAACATTGTATTTCATGAAACATTTTAACGAAGAAATATAAATAAAGATCATGGAAGCAGGGAACAAGTTAAAGCAGAGTTTTTCAAAGTTTCTCGCTACGAGATTTTTCTCTCATCAAACAGTATTTAAAAAAAAATTCAAAGCAAATTTTCTTTTAAATCTACACAAAATTAAAAAAAAAAAATAATAAAAAGAAAAATTTATTGTTGTCATATAAAATGAAAAATATATATTATAGAAATGGTGGAAATATCCTTGAGAAACTTTATCAACTGTTGCAAAAATATTGAGTTCTGTTTTTATGCCAAAATTCACTATTTTGTTGGTGACTTCAATAATAAACAACTAAATAAACGTTCGGATTGAGCTAATTAGTCCCTCGTTTCTGTGCCATGAGGAAAAACTCATATCTACGCACTAACACTTCGCTTGCTTTTCACCTTTGTTGCGATGGATGTCGTCCACCATCGACCGAAACATTGCCGCTCAGATTTCTGGACGAAGCTATTTAACATCCACAACCCACCTTCCCGGCTCCTCCTCCTTGTCTTCCTCTCCCCACCTAAAGAAACCAACCTGGGAGGGGGAGGAAAATTAAGTCATCACCGTGAGTTTCCCGGAGATAGTTTTTTCTTACGACCGAACGCGTCCGAATAGGATTTTTTGTCCCCAACCATCGGTGGGGCTCGTTCGTTTCTCCTCATTCTCCCCCGTCCCTTTCTCATTTCCTTTTCTACCCGTTGTTTTCCCCGCTCCTTTGGTGGCCGCCCATTTCGCCTAGCTCATCTCCGCACCATTTCTCATTCGAATTACCGTTGGTTCCCTTTTATTTTTTTTTTCTCACGCGCGCCTACGCCAGTTTCCCCACCCACAAACACCCACCGCAGTGGGCAAGAAGACGTCAACGACGGTGGAAATTGCTTTTGCGTCCGGCAGTCAGCGAACGACGGCGACGACGACGACGACGGGGAAAATGGATTTCCACCGAGACGATGATTATTATTATTATTACGAGAGCGATAATCGCTGGCAGGAAGTGGAACTTTGTCAACTCTCACGCGCCCCGAGGAAAGCGATGCAGCTGCATCCTGCTGGGCGAAACACGAAAACTTGCGCTCGCTTGGCCACTTGCTTCGGTTTCCCTCTTCAACCTCCCCCCCCCCCCCCCCCCCCCTAGGGAGTTCTTGTGGCGAAGAAAGTAGTTAAGATGGTGAAGTGATGGTGATTTGAATAAATACTGCATTAGCGTCAACCAACGACCTGCCCAGGACAGTGGATAAGTGGAGCCGCCAGCATGTGGTCGTGGGATTTTCGGTGTCGTTTTTCTTGCGCGGCACGGATTTTCCACCTTCGGTGTAACCTTCGCCCGATGCAGTTTTGCCCCCGCTTGCAAAAGTCTGCATTCCGGCGAGTCAGCTACTTGCGGAGGACGTTCTTTCACTTTCTACACTTTGTTCCCGTTTTTTTGGCTGCGGAAAAACATACGCTCTCAACGATGTGTCATGCGAAGTTTTGTGAATTCAATTATCCATAAATTTCATCTCTTCTTCAATAGAGTTATTTGGGGGGACGATAAATTTAAAAAGCAAAATAATAAAAAATCTTTCTTCTGTGTTAACATACCCAAAGTTCTATTTCAAGAAGCGAAAAATGAAACAATCTAGATATTGTAAAGTAGAAAATATAATTTATCTAGACAATTTATTGCGTCACTTAGTTATTACATTTGTAAATTGATTTATCTCCTCCTTTTATCAAATTTGATATATTTGAAGGCATTATTTCCGTATGAAAATGTAATGAAAATGCAAAGTGGCACGTACTTAACCCCAAAAATACGTTTTCGGTAAACAGGAAATGACAGTTTGCGTTTGTGCAATACGCTCCACTGCAGGAAAATGAAGCTTTTCACCTCGTTGTGGTCACCACGGGCTACCAATCACTTCGCCATTCAACCAAAGCTATAGGGGCACCGCCTGCTGCAAATACACAAGGTCCGTTTGGTCCCCAATGGATACGGACGATGCTGTTCGGAAGCCCATAAATAACCGGTATGCAATTCATAGCGACAAACAAAGCAGCTATTCACTTCTCCCCTTTGCCACTCGACCTTTTAGGCAGCCGGACACCGGAAAATAGGCAACCTGCTCGCGGAGGGATGGAAATGGAACGCACCACAAACGCAATAAGTTACCTCAAATTGCCCGCTTTTCATGTGGCGTGCTGCTTTCTATTTATGTTGTTTTTCTTATTTTTCTCAATCTTTTTTCTAGCGCTAGATGGTCGCGTTTTATTTCATATTTTCCACATGCAATTAAAATATGTTCCCAACTAATCCGCTCATCTGAAAGGTGCCCTGCGGTAGACTGGAAATGATATCATTAGATCGGTCGATGCTGCTACACGCTGTTGGAACTTGTTGTCATCACGATGTACTCATATATTTCTTTTTAACCGTCTGTAATGACGCCGCACGACTGAACGTAAATAGACCTGCAAATTTATTCATCACCTTTACACAACCTCCACCGATACTCCAGAGTAATCCGACTGTAAAACCGTGCCAAACACTCCAGCGGGAAAAACACTCATCGACACCCCTTTAGCTGGGGCTCTACGCTTTCAAAAGCTCCACATTCAAATTCCGCGGGGTGTAAAAAAGAATGCGCTATCCAACTTTCCACGCGAAATGCGGAAAAACCGAGCCAACACCATCCTCATCGCATAAATTTTACTCGCAAAACGAAGCGTCGCAATGTTTGGCTCCATGCATGATGATGCTGTTGTTGATCACGCCGCCTAGCGATGATGATGATGATGATGATGATAATGATAATGATGATGCATGGTTGCCATGAGAAGAAAATGGGAAAACTTTTGGCTTTTCAAATTAATTAATTTGTTAACTCTGGCAGTGGTGTGGCCGCTCTGTTTGTTCGGACTCCTTGGTGGATTAGAGGTATTTTTCGATGAGAGAGAGGGAGAGAAAGAGTAAGAGTAAAAAGGCAAATGCCGAACAAGAAACAGGAAACGAGGTTTGCATGAATGATTTGACCGAACGCAGCTCGGTAATATTTTATAATAAAACAAAAGGTCATGAATTTCGTCTAATGTTTTCCTGTCAGGCTGGTTTTCAGTACTTTTTCTCCCATTTTTCGAATGATGATGGTGATGAAATACTTTTAAATGAAAAGAGTATGGATTTAAAATTATGTAACAACACTGTGGCATCAAGTACAAAACGGCAAGTACGCAATTTTATAAACATTCAAAATGATTTCAGTGACAAAATAAGAGTTCTTTTTAAACTTTTTACTAATGATATTCGGATGTAAAGTAGAGACTTTCAAATTTTTCCCAGAAAAACTAATTAAACATAACATAAAATAAAAATTCAAACCGACCCTCACAAGCTCAGTGATATTTTTAGAGTTTTGTACTGAATAACAAATAAATCGTCCCTTCAAATAACATTGCCTACAACTTTCAGAATACATCGAGTAACAAATGACTGCAGAATCTCCACCACCACCACCCCAAACGTGTTTGCTTCCCATCAAGTCCACTTTAAAACTTTCAAACTTGCCCACGTGGCGCAAACCGACCACCCTCTAAAACCCGTTCCCGGGTAATCTCTGTTTCATTTGCGAACAAATTTCTTCTCCTCCTAATAAATCATTTCCCCCTTGTGGCACGCGACGGTCTTTTCTAAAGCGCCCCTCCCCCTCCCGCCGGTACCATGTCGCCTTTGGCTTTGCATATTAAACAAAGGCATTCCTCCGGCAAGGCTTTGGGGACGCTTTTCCCCTTCTTTATTCCCACAACCATCCGAGGGAAGCGGAGAGTTTTCCGACATTCCAGCTGGGGGAACAATGGTGGGGGAGGGTGGGGGTGTTAGTTTGGTGCAAAGTAAGTGGAAAGCATTGCTCGGGAGTGTTCTCGGGGAGTAGCCCGCCCCCCTCGCTTCAACCCGTAATCATAAATTATCATGCAACAACACCTTTGGCCGACAAATGGAATTTGTTGCAAATTAATGGCATGCCCTGGCTGCGGTGGTAAGCGACAGTGGCCTGATTCGGATCTTTTTTTGACAACGGCCAACCGAAAGTGAGGTTAGTAATTGGCGGTCCACGCGCAGGCTGGTAAATGTGAGGTTATGCCTTCGCCAACCGAGTAAACGAGTGTCAATTCGTCCTCATCAACCGGGACCGGGACGTTCGGAGATGTCCCTCCGTTACTTTCCCCCTTCGGCACTTATGTGGTAGCTCGGGAAAAACCCCCCATTTCGTGCTTAATCCAAAGCGATGGCGATAAGCATTCCGTACGTAATACCCGTTTTCAGGACATTCCATCCCTTCCGATTCTGGCCATTCTCTGGTGCAACGGGTGAAGTTTATCTATCCGATTCCGGTGACGCCTGACGTCCAACACAAACCCGATCCTGGCCGCAGACGAGGGCCTTCCGGCAAATAGTAGCGCGCGCCTGGCACCGGTCACCCTGACAAACGATACGTTCATAAATCAACTCCCGCACACAATGGCAGCATGCCGAGGGGGAACCATCAACAAATATGTTATGAACTCGGGCGGCCCGGATGCACGTCCCGGCGGAGCGAGATGGAGAGGGCGAGGGCCAACAACACCGAATGCGATGCACTTTCCATCCATTCCGACAAAGGTGACACACCCCACCGTTTCGGAAGGGGATAGGAGGTCATCTGCATCGGACACCTGCCATTCACGGGGGCCAGGCAAGGCTCGGGCTAACCCGGGATCGGAAACCGATGCCGGCGCGGGCATCGGTGGCCATAAATAAGTTTTTCCTTTTGCACTTCCGCTGCCCGCGCCGGCAATCGGCCCTGACAGCTGCAGTCATGCGTAAACCAGAACGCGAGGTCACCGGATGGATGTCCCGGCGCGTTGCTCGACCCTTCGAAATACGAAACGGCGGAAGGTTGACCACGTTTCGGGTTGCAGAAATATATAGCTGCAAGGTTGGTACGCTGGCAGGTGGCATCGAATGCGAGAGACGATCAATTGAATTATCTGGAATGCTGCAGGCCAACACGTTTTGCTTACCACCGACGATGTCCTTGCCAACATTTAAATTGCATATCTGTTTACAGCACTAATCGATCTGGTTGGTGGATGCTCTTTCTCGGGGTTGGTTAAATGCTGGGTATGTTTTGTTTTTACACGAAGTACTCGTCGTGACCTTTAAAGCATCGATTGAGGGTCAAGATTTTTAAAACCCTATTTTTAAAATAACCACACAGAGAGTTATTCCTGTTTGCAAAGTACAGGCAATCAAAGCAAAGGTCAATTAATTCACGATTGGATGGATACATTTCTGATGTATATAATCAGCTCTGTAAACGCACCAACGAAAGATTGGGTTGCAAAAAACTGTGTTTATAATTTATATGAACTTGTGGTAATGTTTTGTGCAGTATTGTATATTTGCTTTTGATGAACAGTAATAAGAATCCAATGAGAAGCTCTCGAAAAAGTAATTATGCATTCAACTGAGTAAAATAGTGTAATAAATAGTGTTTTTATAGTGAATAGTGAAAATAGTGTTTTTCTTGTAAAATACGCTTTAAAATTTAAATGTCCAACGACTTTCGTTAAATCTTTGTAGCATTTAATATAAACATAGACCTTTTAAAAATTCCTTCACCTTCAGACAGCTGATTGTAGGGATGGACATGACCAAACGAGTACTAAATGATCCGGAATTAGGTTTCACTATAAACAATAAAATATAAGAGAATTTAAGGAATCTCAAAATTAGCTAACAATTAAATATCTACATACATTTGTTGAAATTAAATCTACAATCAACAGCTTGCATTTTGGTATAAGTTTAATTTTCCAACAATGGGTTCAGTTGATCGCTTGTAAAAGGAACGCCACGAGCTAGCTGGGTGCAATGTGAAGACCCCATCGCTACTGCAGCTTCAAGCAGCGTTTATTTACAAATTTCTTTCGCACCGAATTGGTGTGCGAAGTAAAACGAACGCGAAAAACCTCTGTAAATAAACGGCCGTGCGGGATAGTTTTTAGTTTCTCATCAACCAAAAACACACATCACACTTAAGATGCTGCAGCAGTGTCGATAGAGGCTAACAGCAATCCGGAAAGTAGTCGCAGCCGTTCTTTCTTCGAACAGGCCGTTTTGGTTTTAGAGAGAGTTACCTACAACACGTCAGCGCGGAGGTTTTCCTACCACCGGAGTGCAAAACGTTGCCCAAATGATGGAGGAAAAGCTAAAATATTCCTTCCTGCGCGATCTTACCGATGGCCAGAGTATATGGACCAGGTATGGAACAGCGTGGTTGCACCGAACTCTGCGTCGTTTTATCTTCACCACTCCTTTCTGTTCGTTGTAGGAACGAAAAACGGACCTGGTTTCTGACGCTCATCACTGGCACCTGCATGTTGTACTCCACCCGCACCACCATGCCACTGCTCGTACCGGCCGTGGCGGCCGAGCGGAAGTGGAGCAAAACCGACTCCGGGACGGTGCTCAGTTCGTTCTTCTGGGGCTACACGTTGACGCAGGTGCTTGGCGGCTACCTTAGCGACAAGTTCGGTGGCCAAAAAGTGATACTGCTGGCCGCCATCGGGTGGTCACTGATCACCTTCTGGATGCCGAACATAATCACCTCGTCGTCGCTGTTCGCGTCCTACTCTATCCCGTTCATAGTAACCATTAGGATAATCAATGGCGCCTGCCAGGGCGTCCACTTTCCCAGCATGATCAGCATCACTAGTCAAAACCTGAGCGCGTCGGAGCGAGCCAGTTTTTTCAGCATACTCACTTCCGGCTCGGCCCTCGGGACACTCCTAACCGGCATCCTCGGTTCGTTCATACTCGACTACTTCGGGTGGCCGACGGCCTTCCGGGTGATCGGATTCCTTGGACTCGCGTGGACACTCTTCCTGCGCTACTACACGATGGCGTCCGATCGGAGCCGGATCATCAACATTTCCATGCCGAGCCGGATGTACTCGAAGCTCGGTACGCCCGAAACCGTCCCTTGGTTGCGCCTGTTCGAGCGGGGTTCCTTCTGGGCCTGCGTTCTGGCGCACGCCTGCGAGATGAATTGTTTCTTTGTACTACTTTCGTGGTTACCGACGTACTTTCACGAAAATTTCCCACAAGCAAAGGTAAGCCCCTCAACCCAGTAGCCATCGGAAAAGGTATATTTCTAACAAGTGATTTCTCGTTACAGGGTTGGGTGGTCAATATGATTCCCTGGCTGGCACTTCCGCCGGTAACTTTCGTAGGAAAACTGCTTACGGAACATCTGCTAGCCAAGCAGTGGACCCTCACCCGAATTCGGAAGGTCGTCCAGAGTATATGCTTTCTGGGGCAAAACTGTGCCCTGTTTGCCATGTGCCGGACGCAAGATTTTAATATGGCACTAACGTGCATGTCAATTATAATCGGTAAGAAACGCAAACCACCAACAATTTCGAGCCCGAAAAAATTATGGCTCTTCATTTTTAGGTCTTTCGGGATTCCACAACAGTGCGGTGACGGTGAACCCGCAGGATTTAGCCCCCAGCCACTCGGGGAGTGTGTTCGGGTTAATGAACACGGTCGGTGCGATACCGGGCTTCCTCGGTGTGTACCTGGCGGGGCACATTCTCGAACTAACTCAATCCTGGTCGGCCGTTTTCAGTACGGCCGCCGCTATTAACACCTTCGGGTGGCTCATATTTACCGTCTTCGGGTCAGCGGAAACGATCGTCTAAAGCGAGAGCATCAATACCCCGTGCGTACCTCTTTTCTCTCTCTCTTTTTCTGTCGTTGTGCGCTTCGTCCAGGAAATGTACCTCCGATGGAGGTACACGGTTGGGTTGTAATTTCAGTATGAAATGGAAACGAAAAGCCAAAACCAAAACCAAGCCCGTTGTGGGACCTTTAATCCCCCCCGATGGGTGTGTACAATATTGCCCACTCTTTTTCCCCAATCTTATTCCAACACGCCCTTAAAATGATAAACGTGTCCCTCGAAGGATATACACGACGCGACCCGGTACTAGAGCAAAATTCATTCCCGGACAGTGAACCGACCCGCAATGAAACTTATCCTACCAAATTGACCCACTGAACGGGTGATCATAAATGGCGGTAGTGAAGGGGAACTGCAAAAACTGTTAGATAATGTGAAATCGAAGTATAAAACAAATAAAAAAAAACTAAATTGAATCAATGTACAAAAAGTGGTTGATGGTAAGGGGTGTCATGTTGTCTCGGTCGACTTATTTGTTATTTATTATCAAAAACCCACATGGGAATGGATCGAATATACCGAGGGAATTGTCAGCCGTGTCCTTTCCCTACTCTCCTACTGCTGTTTGAGGGTGTAATGTATACAAGTTTTCCTTTCACTAGGTTAATACCGCGTCTTATTGTGTACTATACTCACAATCTTGTGACCGTGTCGTCTACCGTTGCGCTGCAAAGGTTGGAAACAATAAATTTGATAAGGATGTTGGAAAACGTTCCGCACGAACGGAATTCCTCGCACCGCCGACTGCAGTAACTCGAATATGTCAAGCAAAAGCCTCTTCTATTCGTAAACTTCGTGTATGCCATGCCTTCTAGATCGAAAAAAGATTTCTATCTGTGAAATGTGCATTGATTTACGTCTGCCATGGCTAGGGCAGTCAAGTTCGTTAAACAGGGATCCAAAAATATACATTGCGATGGATTGAGCAATAGTAATAATTTAATGACCTACATAGAAAGGTTTACTGGGCTGAAGAATATTTTTTTTAAATAAATCATCCGTAACTAAAGGAACGTAGAGAAGCAGTGCAGACTACCAAGCGCACAATTATAGCAATATTTCAGGGAAACCAAAGACGATGGTACCGTTCTGTATGGTACCACCTACAGATTTGTGCTGTTTCCCCCAGATGGCAAACAAAAATCTAAACATCACACCCAGAGGAGGGAATGGCTATGCGCAATGTGCAAGCATGTTTCACGAACATCGAAGAAAATATTCCATTCGGAAAAACCGGCCCGCAGCCGAATCCGTATCTATGTGAGTCCTTCCAGTGGTGGTAACACTTCATACATGGCGTACTTCCACGTCCAACGTCGCGCGAGCGCTTCAAACTTTGGTCTATCGTTTTCGTACATACGTCCCAGTTCCGGTTCCATGCAAATCTGTTAAAAAAGAAAGTGTACATTATGTTTGAGGGGGGTGTAATTAACTCGCGGCTATGCTTGATTACCTGGGTGAATGGATCCGTCAAAAGACTTTGTACGGAAAGGAGCAGCTTCGAGATGGTCAGCGCCAAAGACCAGTTGTGCTGAATGATATCGATTCCAACGTCACCATGGCGCGACACGTTCGGGTGAACGATTTTCGTGAGAAACCGTACCTGCGGTGGTAGCATCGGGTACGAAGGGGGTATAATGATGTAGAGGAAAAACTTGCCACCCTCGTACGGGCTACCGGCGGGCCCAAGAATGGACGCCTGCCAGTGGAACAGCTGATTGTCTAGCGCGACCGCATCGATACCCTCGGTTGCATCGAGATCGAGCGAACGGATGTCACCACGGAGCCGGTTGGCCCGGATGTGGTTCACCCGGCCTCGCATTGGCGTTTTGAGTGCCATCTGAATGAGGCAGGTGCGACAGAAACAGGAATTCATCAGAGCACCGTACATCTAGCATGAAAGAAATCAAGTACGTTATTCCATTTCATCAAGTTTTCATACCCCAACGCCTACTTACATGTAGCCAGTTGGGAATGGTTGAAATCTGCTGAAACAGTGGCCAGCGTTCCTTGGTGTACTTCTTCCACATCTGCTGCGGTATGTGCACCTCCAGTATTCGCTTCCACTGCTTGCACACCACGCTCGCGTTCCACAGCGACAAATCGTCGAGGTACGAAAATATCGATAGCAACACTTCGACGGGCAGGGCACAGATCTGTTGGTGCGATTCGTCCGATTCGCGCGGCTGCGACAGCATATCCAAATACTGATTCAGATTGCGCGGTGCCGAAGGCCGCGGTCGTTCCAAGTCGTCAAATCCCGGATCGTCGTCCGAGCGGTCCTTCGCTTCCGAACCGTTCTCGGGCGGTTCGTCGTTGCCGGAATCCTCATCGTCCGACACCTCCGTCACCAGACCCTCGGCTTCTCCGTTCGGGTGGTTGGGGAAAATAAAAGAATGGCACGTACCGCACAGCGGTTCCCCGTAGCTCGATCCGTAGTATCCGTTGCATATCCAACAGGTTGATGAATTCTGGCACAACAAAAGAAAATCCCACCAAACAGTGATTACGCAAACCCATCCGAAGCGGTGCCAATTGTTTCTTTCTTCTACGCTACAAAGAAACAAACGCAGTGGTACTTCTTCACTCACCGAAAATTCAAAGTTTTTACAAAACTCTTCGTACTCCACGTCGTAGTACAGTTCCTCCTCGTACTTGGAGGTAAACGTTTTGCTGCAACCCGCAGCCATCGCTGCCGTTTCTGGAAGGATAGCACTTTTTTCCGGCAATTGTTGCTTGCGAACCGATTTTTCTATGCTTCACAGTTTGTAGACAGTGTGCAAAATGTATGTAAACAAACAATTTAATTTGACAAAACGAGGCTTACAGCAGTGTTGCCAGGAAGACCAAAACATTTGCTTTGCGCCCAAGGTTGATTAAGCTACCTTCAAATACCTTGGTAATAATTTGAAATAATAAATAAAATGCCACACCAGAAATAAACCGTTGACCAAGGCGTAATGAGTTGAAATAATTACTTGCGTAAAATTATTACGTAAAAAAAGAAAGGAACCAGCTTGGCACGAGACTCATAGTTATTTCATGTATTTATTATTGTTTAGCAACGAACCTAGCATGGATTTACAAATATCGTACATCTTCATTCATCCACTTTCGGCTTCGACTAACTTGGTTTGTCTCAAACGAACAAAATTGGAAATCTATATAACCGACGGATCCCGGGCTCTTGGAGCCCGATCGTTACATGCTAGAGGAAGAAATAAAAGACTAACGAAACTAATGCAACAAACTAAAACTGCTCTTGAACGCCACGCCAAGAACATGAACACGCGTTAATGTAGCGGGTTGTTTCGGTCGTCACTAACACGATTCTGGGGGACTATTAAAATGGCTCGTTCGACGTACGGTCGCATCACCCGCGTACGTACGGTTTTTCTGTGTGCACATATTGTCCAGCAAGGGCACGCGCCTCACTACACCGTCAGCAGTGTGTTTCCTATCTTCCTATCACGATCGAATGGTAACTAAATGGTGATTCTTCGTTAATATTACTGAGTTGTCTTTTATCCGCGCGTGGGTTTGTTTACCGTTGTGGGTTTTAAACTTTTTCTTTCCATTAATATTTACTTTATCTAAAATTGCTCCAATTCGCCGATTCCATGGCACCACGGTTATCGTGTGTCGCCGTTGGAGGTTGTATTGTGTGGAACATTGTTGGTGGGATGTTGGGACTGCTGCATGTTCCCGGGTGGTGGCGCCTGCAGGATCAGTGGCGCTCCGGATGTCGACTCGAGGATGGCCATCTCCGGGCCCATATCCTCGTCGGGGAAATCGTGGTCACAGTGATGCTCGCCACAGATTTTACACTCGTAAATGTTCGGCTTCAACGTGTTGAGAAGTTTCTGGACGGAATAGAATTATAATGAATTATTTAACTCTCACTGACAATTGCAAGCAATTCTTTAATTACCTCGCCAAACGTGCTGCCTTCGGCACGAACGATCTGGTATACGGCGTACGATGGAATGCAAACCAGTGAGGCGGACGTGATGGCCCAACCGAGTCCATGGGCCCATCCGGGGTAGTGATACTTTCCGTTATGGTACGTTGGAGCCTCATAATTTATTAAGCTGAATATCCACAGGGACTAAAAGGAACAAAGCATATGGTCAGTTATCGTAGCAGCCTCTAAACCATGTCTAAAAACACTTACGATCAACAGTAACGGTGCAGCGACCAGTAAACAGAACCGTAGATATAACGACGGATACCGTCCCGTCATTTGTTTGACGTTCTTCGACAGTCGATTGATGCCGTAGAACCAGGCGATTGCGATCGTCTCGAAGAATGCCAGAAACATGATCGATATTGAGGCCGCATAGTGATCGATCAGCTGAAAGAAGTATATCCCACCTTGTATCAGGTTTGGGAGACCCGCAAAAAACGACACAACGCACACGATCAGCACCAGCAGCTCGTGGTAGACAAGTTTCCGTTTGATCCAGCGTGGGAAAGCATCCTGAATAGAAGTGACCACGACTTCAACGATGGCAAACTGCAAAAAGGGGAATCGATATTAACGATCATTCTAGATGAAAGAATCAACTCATCCATACCTGACTGTTCAAACCCAAACAGAGCAACATAAAGAAGAACAGTACAGCCCACAGCTGGGCGGCGGGCATCTTCGCCAACGCCTGGGGGTACACGACGAAGATCAACCCCGGACCGCCACTGATCACGTCCTCCACGGTGGAGTTCTGCTCCAGCGCAATGTTGCCGATGGTGGCGAAGGCAAAGATTCCAACCAGCAGACTAGTGACAGCGTTCACAAACGACACAGCCAGCGTGTCGTGCAGGATATTGTTGTTGTACTTGTTGTAGCTCGCGAACGAAATCATCGATCCGAACGCAATACCTATCGAGTTGAAGTTCTGTGCGGCAGCGTTTATCCACACCTGAAGAGAAGAGATTTTAATATTACAGATTTATACCACAACCGGCATGTGGCTACTCACGTTTGCCCGACCCAATTCCTGCCAGTTGGGACGGAAGAAGTAATGCAGACCCTTGTCAGCGCCTTCAAGCGTAAGCGAGCGGCCCAGAAACACCACGATCAGCACAAACGGAAGGGTCGCCGTTAGGTAGCGCACTTTGGCCGAGGATTTGATCGACTTCCAGATGGCGAAGTACACCAGAATCCAGGCGCATACCAGGCACGCCACCAACTCCCAGCGCATCCCGCCCGGATACTCGATACCGTGGCTAATCTGCAACACTTTATTCCTGAAAAAGGAGGACTCGATACAGGTCGTGGATTGGAAGAAACAGGACGAAGGGCTTACTCGAAAAATTCCTCCGTTGGCGTACGGGACATGTCGGGGCGCGTGAAGTTGTGCTTCAGGCGCTCCGGGATCCAACAGTCGGGCGTGTTCCAGCGGTGCGAACAGTCCGTCCACGGCAGGTCCGGCCGGAACGAGGTAAAGAAGTAGTAGATTGCATACGCAATAATCACACTGTAGTACGTGGACATCAGGAATGAAACGACCACACTCGCCAAACCGGTACCTAAAGAAACATTTAAATGGAGAATAAACTCTCATTTTAATAAGCCGATTAAATTTCAATTTCCATCATCTAAAATAAAAAGGTTAGAAAAGGTTATTCAAACAAACACTATCTGTTCTGTCACACAAATGAAGAGCAACAGTGAAAGACTCAACAAGCAGATGAAATTTTCCATTTCCACGTGCCTTGCCACATGATTATGCATGACAATTGAATCGCACGTGTTATGTAACAAACGTACAATGGAAACGACCTTGGATGACATAACGTACTGCTGAAGTAGTGCATCCAGATTGCAGATGTTTTATACCATTGCATACAATAGTTTTGCACATCGCTAGAAGGGGTCGGTTTGGTTTGAAAATATGTATTAGCGCACCTAAATAGTGCATCCCGATTGAATGTGTCATCATAAATCATCTCCTCCTCCTCACTGGAGTTCGAGCAAAACTGATCAACACAACAGTTTTACCACACGTTGTTTTCCATTGTTCCAGAGCTATAAAAATAATCATTCATTTAAAAAACATACAACTACCCATTTGCATTATCATATGTAGCATGTGCATCATAAATGGTAGGTTAATTGATGATCTAATCGGATTTAAATTATATCGATTCCTTGGCATTTATAACCCTTGAAATGACTGTGCCCATTTAAAAATATATATTTTTCAGATTTTTTGAACCAATTGAATTTTAAAATTTCATTTACTTCTTTTTCTACTTCTTCGTACATTAAAAATAAAGAAAATGAAGAAACCTGTTAAACAACATGCAATATAAGCTGCGTTGAAAGGTAAGAGCCGAGTTCCTCTAAGGGTTGAGGGTGGATAACTACTTGAATAAAATAGGAAGCGATAGTAAACGTATCAAATCTAAACAGTAACGCCTTCGGCCACGTGCCCTAATCCCGGAACGCCATCAACGTGTTAAGTGATATTCAAATGTTGATGATTTATAGTGACAGTTTTTTCACCGTAAATAGTGCCCATAGGCGAAACTATGCAAATATGTCGTGCAGCCCGTCCCTTGTCTACCAAACGGTAGAGGAGGAAAAAACACATACTCGCCACATTTATTTTAAACATGAGCATGGTCCCTGAGTGGCGATCGCTTGATCTAAATGAGCTGATTTATTCATTGAACGCGTTTATCACCATTTTGCAGCCCCTTAAACGGGACGCTTACTCAACGCTACGCTGTAATAACTTACACGCCGACCACGGGTGCCGCTCTGTCTGCCCAGACTGCTGGTGGGCGAATTGGCAAACGCTGCTCAAAGGCAAGCATTCGTTTAGGCAGCAATTATGATAAAAATAACTTCCATCCCGACTCGCTCGATGATTGATGATTGGCACTTCGTTTACCCATGCAGCTAAAATCAACAGTTGAGACAAAACTGCAAAACCTTAAAAAAGCACCAGACGTCGGTTTTATACCCCATCGACACCGGCTTTATGAGTGGGACGGTGACGGTGGTCGGTAATTAACATACGGCAGTCGCAACATCGTCACGACAGTAGAGTTTGCTACCGGTGGGTTATTCGGGGAGAATGCATCGGAGGTAGGTTATGGAATTCTACTTCGATTTGAAACAAAAATAACCCGTCGTGATTGTGTTTTTCTCCCTTGCATCTTGTCCTCTTAACTGCAGCATCAATCAAAGCACAATAGGTGTTGACAATGTCTACTTAAACACTTGTCAATCAAACCACTGCTGGAAGTACACTTTGTCAACGTTCGTTAAAGTGAATGAACGAGAATAAAGCAACCCCACAAAAAAAAAACCCTTACCCTTCTGAGAGGCCCTCCCATTTATCAAGCGGTTTATTCTAATTTATTAACGAGTGTAAACACTCGAGCCGTGGCCAGGAAACGTAAAGCGCGTTCGTGTAGGTCTTGTTTCAGCAAGACATCGCTATGGGCCTACGATTAATGTGCCATACGCAGCCCAGCCTGGTTTGACGGAGATTTATGATCACACTGACCTCGACCGTAGAAAGTACGCCCCTGGGAACCGAGGTTCGATACAATAATAAATCTTGTGGTTCATTCACGACATCGTGTGCTAAGCATTAGTGCTTCAAACTGGATTAATTTAATTAAATCACAATGCAATGGAATGTATTCATCTAGCAGTCTGTTTAAACGTTGTTGACAACCATTTTTTGGCACTTTAATTGGCCAACACGATGAAATGAACCAATTAGCGTTGGAAGCTCCCTATGCGGAAACAAAGGATTTGAGCCACACACAAGCGACGAACCTCTGTTTCCTACTTGTAGGCAACATTTTACGATGCGCTTACCTTTGAACAGCGGACAAAGTTGCCCGAGAGCACCGATCGGTCCCCGACCCGTGTACTGACCGACGGCCAGTTCCATGAACAGCATCGGGATTCCACAGATCAGGAGAATGATGAAGTAGGGCACCAGAAACACTCCTGTGGAATGACATGAAAAACATTTACAAGTTTTAGCATTGGTTGACTTTAGTTGGCGTAAAACTCGTGACCATTACCTCCGCCACTCTTATAACACAGATACGGAAATCGCCACACGTTGCCGAGACCCACCGAGTATCCGATACAGGCGAGCACGAACTGCATCTTGTTCGCCCAGTGCTGCTTACGCGGTTTGAGATTATCAAGATCGGAGTCATCCGAGACGCCGCCATAGCTTTCATTCTCGAACGGTTCCTCTGGTGGCCTGCAAAACGATAAAAACAAATTGTTAATAAAGAGAACTAGATGGATTTTAGCTGCCTTTCCGTTAGAAGAAGAGCTAATGGCTTAAAAGTAATCGTTATGCACGAGTTGTGTGCAAAAATTTTCGTCTGAGTTCCAGCTTCTCAATATGGTCATGTCGTGCCCACGATTTTTTAAACAAAAAACATATTGCTGAAAATATTAGCCACCAGTTTTCAGTCTCCAAATAAGGACATGCCAAAAATAAATTATTTCATGCCATGTATTCCATGCACGAGTTCCTTCAACGGCTTCAAAATTCCTCTAAAAAGGCTTTCAAACACGACCCGGGTGTTTTTTCTATTAATATACCTCAATTGCCGGTTCACTTAGCGTATTTATTCTAAAACATCCACCCAAAGAAGGTATCGTTTAAAATTGATCCATATTATTGCAGCTTTGCTTAGCATCTCTAACTGGCACGGAAATGTTACTTGTTGCTGAGGCAAACATAAACAAATCATAACTGATGTTAGGTGATAATTGGTTCCTTTTATCACTCTCAGAAAGAAATAGAGTTCTATTTTGTTTGCTAGTTTGATTTGTGAATATGTCACACCAGATTCACTTCCTGATTGTTCGGAGCAATGGTCGATCGTTTCGGTTCATTTACTGTTCTTAAGGAACCTGGTGAGATGCTGTGAAGGTTTTGTTGATAAAAGTTATTATCAGTACTAATCACTTCACACGATGTTTCCGGAAAAGAGTATATGGTTCGGATAACAAAAAAAATGGAAGTAATAGGATATTTTAACTAAACTATTAAACTGAGCTAGGAAAATTCTTCCCAAAAGACTTAAAGTTGTGATATTAGACATGGAAGCGATTTGAAGAATTGAATCGTTCACAGTAATAAAATTATTATCATGTTCCACATTATTATCATATGAATTCTTTTAACGCCATTTATTTCAAGGGCAATCCATTGTCTATTTTCAATGTGTGTTGCCTAGGTTAGGGATTTATTTTCTGTTTTCATTGCAAGGTTGTTTTCCTCCTTCATCGAGTGAATCACTTTACCCAAACATAACACATCAAATTAACACCTCAAATATCGGATCAGATTACGCTGTTTCCGACTGCAGAGGTTCTATCCGAACTTGCCCTGATAATCCAACACGTATTGGAGACGAATATGTAATGAACCGGGACAAACGGAACCCCGCGACTACCAAACGGCTCCAATTTCACGCTTTTGCGGTCACATGCAAAGTTATTTCATATTCATCATTGTATCAACTAACTGTCTCTCACCCTTTCCCATACAGATGAACGTGTTTCTTGGCACTTGTGGATAAATTGTGATCATAAATAGGCTGCTCATACGAGACACGCTGCACCGAAAGGCACCACACGTCGCTATCAGCCGGATAAATGTGACCGGAAATGGACAATCGTCACGACAATGGGCTTTGCGATCGAAATTCGAAACGTCACCGGATAATGCTACCTGGTTTGGAGGGTGGGTGGGACGGGGGTCGGAATTCGCAATGGACGCTGATGCCTGTTTCCAGTGTAACGTAAGCCCGGAGACCTTTTTTTTCCTTTTGCATTGTTTGAGATGCTGCGGTTTCTGTGTAATAATGACGGGGCAGGAAATGGGAAATAGTAACCTATCACTCTAATTTGACAATCAATCATACATTGGACGTGTACCAACGATAAACTATCTCTAGCGGAGAAATAATTATCATACCATCTTCTCAACCACGGCTAAAGTCCATGTTTGAAATGGTAGGAAGTAACCAACAGATCTGAATATAAAACATGATCGCAAATCTTCCAGATAAAAACAGCACGTGAACCTAAGCTACCCTTGGTTCGTCTTATCTTAATCCAACTACTTGAAGCATCCAACGCCTCGCTCTAATGCTTATCAGTGGCCTCAGTTAGAGTTATGGTTGCAACGCTGGTTTCAGCACTAGAATTAAACTTTATCAATCATAAATCCAACTTAACGATTTATAAGCCCATCGCAATCTCATCAGTATAATTGCACCATGACTCCAGGTATGAATTGTCTGGACCAGCTTCACCTGATCGCTTTATAATATCTACCCTCTGTACCGCTCGTGATGGCAACTTACGCTCCAATGAATCGCCTCGTCATAACCGGGCTGTTGGGATAGCTTCGCATCGAAGTCATGAGAGGTGTCCTGTCCGTGGTGCCACCGTTCGGTTGGGCCACTCGCTGTGGATACTCCGTCGACTCGAGGTCTTTGGGATCGGCCTCATTCTTTGAATTTATATCATTCATTTTGCACGCACAACGGAGTAGTTTAGATCGGTTCACTCGGTTAGCAAAACACTTTGGCACCTTATGAAGCGGCAACCATGTCCACAGCGATCTTTTAAGAAAGGACCTTCCACAATGTAACGAACTCTTATCTTCACCACGTGGGAGTACGCACGAACGGATTGGTGGAAGGATTAAAACTGGTACGAAAGCAGCTAAAACCGTTGATCCACAAAACGGTGGATCATGTAAAGCGACTCGTACCGGCTCACGTTCCGGATCGTACTGCGAGCCCGACCTGAGCCAGCCCGTGGCAACATCCACCCCCGGGGTATCCGTAGGGCTTCTCTCGGTCAATAGAGGCACTGTACGAATGCCTCTATGTCGGATCTACGTCATATCCAACCGGGTGATAATCGTCTGCGACAACATCATGCTGCCTGGGCATTATCTGAGGACTCGCTTGCTTTATCAGATGCCTAAGATTTCGCTAACCCATGAAAACTTAACCAACAGTTTCTATTTGGTCGAATGCAAGGTATCTTCTAGCATACTTTCATACAATAGAGAATTGTAATAATAGTACCAACAGCTAGTCTACTGCATCCGGCATCCCCTACGCGAGCTTCCAGAACTGTTTTCCCCCCAGAGCAGTTGACAGGCTGTTATCGCCTGTCCACCATATCCGATATTTATCATCCCACTAGACACTTTAATCACCGGCGACGTCTCCCATCTCCACAGCCTCCAAAACCATCCAAGCCGACGCATGTCAGCGGCAACCGACAATTCCACACTCGTCCAAGACACGCTAATGGCTCGGGTGAGTTTATGACGTCGGCGGTCAAACATTTGCCCAGCAAATTCACGCCGTTCCACGGTTCACCTCAGGCAATTCGCTTCGTCCACATTTGGTTTCTTTTTCCCAGCGACACCGATATGGCCGGAGCCTTTATATAGACCAACCGGACCATAGATATCAGTTAGATATAGAATCACCGAGGCGCTTGCTAGCGAAAGGTAATTTAGTTTAGTGTTTTACTTGCAGAAGAAAAGCTCATTTGGTTTTATGGACTGACATAATGATGTTTGAACAGAAGGTCTAAACCTTATTAAGGAAAATAACGGGAGCAATGTGTTACTCGTTAACGCTCTCTTCTTCAATCAAATGTTATTCTAGCGATGTTTACCTAAAGTAGAAATTTGTTCACCATGTCATAAAGTTAGTACACTTTCAATCAATTCCCGGGGGAGATTTTATCGTTATTTAATGATCGTCAATGATCATTCCTCGCTCGGTAGAATTTTGAAGTGGGATTTATGTCACAACAAATTGATACAACGTGGTCCTACAAGTAAAACGAAGTATAAATAAAAAATTCAGAGGTGCCATTTGCTTCTTTGTAACTTCTTGGCCTTCGCGATTCCAGCAGCGTGCATATTCTAATCCCCCACAGGGACGGCGAACACGACTTTCACCTTCCACCGTCCGAAAGCTAATCGAACGAAATGCTACTGAGGCCCCATCCCATCCACATTGATAACAATTTCCTCAATTGAGCCGACCCACCGTTTGTTGGGGAGTGGATTAGAGTGGGAAGAACGGTCAAATCCACTCCAGCGACAACGAGCACCAATTCCAAGTGGACCAAGTCGTGTGGCCGTCGCGTTTGCCGCAACAACCGCAGCCTCGTCGAAAATGTAAATGACTAAATCCGTGCATCCGAAGAATGGACATGGCATGGCATAGGCGTGCGCCAATTTAGCTGCGCGTCAGATGACCTCATTACGGCGGCCCCGCACTGACCGTCGTGGACAAATTTAAGCATTCATATCATACGCCAGCGTTCTCTGTGACCATATCGTTCGGTTGGGAGGCTCCACGGTTGTTGGTACGCAGCCTTCTAGATCGTTGCAGTGCAACTGACATGGTCGATCAGGTGCATCATGACTGACGTAAACGGATTCGCGGTAAACCGCAACGGTAATTGCAACTGTTCGACGCATGAGTAGAGACCACTCCAATCATCTAATATTTTCCATCCGAACAGCTTCTTGATGAGGGATTCAATTACACACGGGATGTGCGTGATCAGTTCTTTAACTCTACTTCTCTTAAGAATTCGAGAAAAAACCTAACTAGCCGCTTATCCAATTTGGTTGTTATCGAAATGGTATTTAAATACCGAATACCCGAATTTAAATACCGCATCTATAAAATCTCTATAGGTTCTGCCCTTTGGCCTCCTCTTTTGCCTGATAGCGGTATGTTGAGTAATTGACGCGAGATCGCGTGTCGGTGCGTTAATCGCCCCTTTCAGACCTTCCCTCTCCTCTCCCAACAACGCTATTATGTTACGACACTATGTTTCCCAAATACACCCCGGGAATTTGCTAAACGCAGGGAACGCTCAATTGAATAATTCGTTGGCGGGAACGCACTACCTCCCGATGCCAATCAGGTCAATGGACCGGCTTGGGTCCTTGTTAGAAGCGCGTTTGGCAACACTTACGTCGGTGGGTTGATCATTGTTAGCAGCTCGTTCGGGGAGTTCGGTACCCTCCGGATGACCATCCGCCGGCCATCGGTCGATCCCATGCCTATCGATGCCAGCGATCGGATGGAGGTGGCGTCGGAGAATAGCCGCGGCGTTCCTCCGACATCGCTGAATATGTACGAGCCACTCCGGGCGATCGCCGCCTGATTCTGGTGCGCCATTCCCAGTCCATGGGGATCATGAGCTACGGAGAGGTTGAGAATAGGTTAGAAAACATCCAAATTTTCTATGGAACCACTAGAAATCCCTGTGTGGCGCTCACCTGATCGTACTGATCGTAGGCTATTGAAGTATTTGGGTTTGAGGTACGATCCAACCGGCGCGGTCGGGACCGTTATCGAGCTTGGTCCACTGGACATGGAACCATCGCCCGGCTCTGGTTTGCTACTTCCTCCTCCTGCGACATTAGCACTCGTCCCCGGATTACCTCCGGTCGGGACAACCGTTTGCCCTCCTCCATTAGACGATCCTGTTCCGACTCCAGTTCCAGAATCAGTGACAGCTCCTCCGGTTTGACATGGTACGATCACGAACTTTCGACCGCTCGATCCCACCGTCGGCAGTAGAGCTTTCGCTTCTTCATTTGGTGCACTGTTGTTACTGTTCAGCTTACTCTGCTGCCGGTAGTTGCTGTTGATCGCGCTGTAGTGTAGATCGTTTATCGGGCGTCGGTTCGGTATCGGATTCACTGACTGGATTTCCAGCTGGTTTTGCTCCTGCGAATCCATCGTGCCTCATTGGGAAAGCGGAAGAAATTGGCCTGATTGTTAAGTGGTACGAGGATCGCACGGATCGCGACTCTGGCGCTTCACTATAAACTCACAGTCACAAAGGGTTATTTTTAACTAATTCGTATCACAGCATGGATTAGATGTCTTTTTTGTCTTGTCTACACAACCGTATCACTCACTCACGAGACCACTGCTGGAAAAAATATAGGTTAGATCACGTTCAAATCCCACATCTCTATAAAACACCCTTAAACAACAATACAAAACATTGCAGATATAGCAACAAAAAATAAACGCATGCTTCGAAACACCAGACGATCCTCCGATTATTCACGGTTCAGTAAATAACGCCGAACATATTTTTATCACACTTGAAAAGCAAACACATTTCTGAGATACTTCCGCCACATTCGGTCACGCCAGGTCGGTTAAAAATATAACAACATAAATCGTCATCCCATATCGCACTAAACACTAAACCATCGAAGAAAGCACGCTCGAGCGAATATCGCTCCCCGGTTTGCTTTATTTACATTTGTTTCACAAACAGGACCGAAAGGACCGGACTCCGAGCAGAAGAGCATAACTACCACTACCACCCACTAAATTGCGCGCTTGTAACGAAACCGGGGCGGGGTGCGTTTGTCACATCGCTGATGGTACGCATTTTCTTTATTTTCTTTTTTGATTGTCAGTACATAAAATTCCACGAGATGATCGTAAATTAGTGCCACAACTCCTCGCCAAACAAAGCGTGGCGCCAAGTGCGCATGAAAAAAAGTTTTCCGCAAATTAATTTAGTGTGTAGAAAGTCTAATTGGTGCAAGTATATGCTCAAGAAAACGAAGACGAAAGAACATCAAATTTCCAAACTGCAAAAATCACATCAAATAAATCTGTCGTCGGACTTAAACCGTTTCATAATTGGAAAACACCCCCTAAAAATGTCATCGCACCTTCACCAATCTGCATGCAAACGTAGCACCAATTTACAATAGTTTTGTTGATAAGTCTTGTTGAAGATGATCAACAATCATCCCGCCAAATGTTGCCCAGCTGAACGTGATGGATTGATGAAATTGACTCGCCAACTCACCACCTGACTTTTTATTTTCTTTGGTGATCTCAATAACTGCCACTCATTTGTCGCCACCGAGACGATCAGCAGATGCGTCATGCTCAGAATCGGAACGAAACCCCCCGAAATGTCCACCGTTTTACGACCGCAAGCGTGTGTCCGAAAAACATGCGCGATGCCATTACGCTGTTCACAAAACGCGAGACACCCTCAAACCGTGTGAGGGACAGACGCTGGCAATGAAAATGATGTGGCCACTTACTATGAACCCCGGACCCGGACACGCCTCTCGGGGCGAAGGCGAAAAATGAAAATAAATTTGTATCGAAATACAAAGTCGAGAGTGGGGCTAAACTGTTGATACTTTTTGGGTATTTGGGTCTATACCGAGATGCATTACAAAACTATATGATCAGGACATCAACAAAGCCATATGGTAAATGAGTAGATTACTTGTAGAGCAATACATACTTAGGGTTTCCCAAAGGCAAACATTTCCATTGCCATTGAACAATTGCCACAACATGGCCGGTTCCTGAAGTCTAGTTGTTACAACCAATGGCAAAAGATGTTAGATGCACTTGGAACTCCCATGCGAACATTTCATGTCGCGTGTTGGCCGTATCGTTGTTTACAAACACAAGTCAAACGCTTATTTTACAACACTGCCATACGGACCTGAGTCCAAACCTGTTTAGAATTCGCCCCATCTCCACCACGCGATTACCACCACCCCTTAAGCTTAAACCCCAGCAGCTAATCTCAGCGCACTGCGGACAGGAACTTCCCGAAGCCATGATCTAACTGGCCTCATGCGATTGATAATTGCTCCGCTTTTTACCGCTGATAAGATTGGAAAGACACTTCGACAAAAGGGCACCGCACGTGTGGCACCCATCACAAAGCTGTATGGAAGGACTGTGCAGCCTTGATGTTCGGGCTCACGCTGAGGTGACCAACTATCCTTCATGGTAGTGACTGTAGTTTATGCCGCAGGTAAAGCCCCTCCTTGGCATACCTTCGGGGTCCTCAAGCTACATCAAGGGTTCCGAAAGGCGTTACATAAAGCTGTTGTCGGTAGCGGTACAAAATCCGGTGTCCCACAGGTCAGGCCACTATCAGCACAAACTAACGCTATCAGCAGTCCACGCCCCGGCTGGGTGTGTGAGGTTCCTTTTGGATTAGAAAATCGTTTTATAGCCGCCATCATCTTCTTCTTCTTCTTCTTGGTGTAACGACCTCTTGGTCATGCCTGCCCGTTAAGGGCTTACGAGACTTGTTTCCCTGTTGTACGTGGATAGTCAGTCCTCTCGTACAGGGGAGGGGTCCGGTCTCGGTTGGGATTCGAACCCACGCCGTCGAGGTGGTGAGCCCCGGCGCTCAAGGGCCGATTTTCTAACCGGCGCTACCGCTCGGCTGTCGCGAACCCCCAAAGCCGCCATCATGTTGATCCTTTTTACAGGGTTCTTACTGAAGATAAAATGTTTTGTCATGAAGATGGTTGGCTAAACTAGAGTGAAGGTTTATTATGTCATCTATCCAACGATGCAACGAACCAGACTTTTTACTCTAACTTATCACCTTTATCATGACATCAAAGCTCAAAGAATTTTCAGGAGGTTCAGGAGGTCTAGAAAAACGTAAACCTCTAGGGAACTGTGAACGTTGGTGAAGGGTGAACGAGTTATAGCTGACAAAATAAAATCATGTTGAAGGTTTTTGATTAGTCATTAGTTTTTATACGTTTAGAACTGTATCAACGAAGATGTTCTTTGGTAAATTCGGCAGAAAGTAAGAAGAACTGAATATCCATTAGGTTAGTCACTTACTCGCTGATACCGTACGAAGCGAAATGTTGCAACTAATGTGTTATCAGTGCACGTGATTTCCCCATCGACCGGTGATTCACCATTGAACATTTTGTTCGTTGATAAAATGTTACGACCCCTTGCTTCGCATGAGGATGTCGGAGTCGATAAAAATATGCCTCCTTCCGTGGGAACTCCGTCAAATCCGACCGAAACGATTCGCGTCACCTCCCGCGAAATGGTGTTGGTGCGTTGTAAATCATATGATCACCGTGATTTTTCTCACTCACAGAAAGTTCAAACAACGTGCTGGGGTGGCCCATTATGCTTAGGTCTCGGCTCGTGGTTTTCCCTTGCTGGTGGACAGGGATGGCGCGCTTGGGAGACAATTAAATAAACCATCAATATGCGAAGATCCGCTGCAGGGTCCGCTGTCCACCCGCCGATACCAAAAACCCACCGTAAAAAAAACCGGCCCCGTCAGTCACATCCGTCAGATCCATCAGGGCCCGAGTCAACCGGGTGTCAGATTCAGTGTGGATGACCACATCAACACCGTGGCAAACGCCACAACAATAGTACTGCAGACGGCAACCCGACGCGGCCAGCCGACCAGGGTTTGGCTAATTTTAGAATATCTTTCGACAAAAACAGATAAAACCGCGGTCCGCCGCAACTAAGCAGGCGGAAAAAAGCGAAAATCGAGCGAAATACAATACTTTCTTGGGGACAAGATAAAATGAAACGTGTATCGGAACCGGGAGTACCCAAGTAGGCGCAGTGACAAAAAATACACTTTATCGCTATCAATACCCCCGGACTAGACGGTTTTTTTTATTCGTCAGTTTTGCTCAATCACCTGAACCACCTGAAACTGACCCACCGACGGACAGGGAGAGGAAGTTTGGCAGTAGGCAAAGATATTAAATTATCTTCGACCCTCACCGGTTTTCTCCTCGGCTCGGAAGTAAGCAAGTCGATAGGAGGAGCGGCTACTGCAGGTAGCCATCGATAAGTCAACTCAAGCGATAAGTCGACTCGTTGGAATCTGTAGCATTTACTAACAAACCTTCGCTTTCATGATGCAATATTTCATAGGTTCTCTTATATTCCCTACATTTTTTTATGAGAGTTGACTTCAAAACCACACCTCTTGTTATTAAATTTCTTGCCAATGAACTCTACATGTTGCAATTCGTTTTATAGTTTCTCGAAGGGATGACACCCGGATTCCCACCGGTTCTCCCCGGAAATCACTCGGAGGTTCCCGTAGACTGCACCGATCCATTAATCATCGCGGAACTCCGACGCACTTGGACTTGGACGTGGACCCATTAATGGTACACATTCTCGTCTCGCAGGGTGTGTACTGGACACGCAGACACGCCAATCCGCATCGCGCGTATCACGGCGTAAGGCGAACCTTAGAAGTAGAGACGCTATTAATTAGAACTTGGCTGATGATGGCACGATGCTCCACTCTGACTTCTCGCCGTATGGCATGGATAGTTTGCCAGATAGCTTCTACTATGGGGTAACGTAACAGTGCTCTAGCACACACACACATGGTACGACACGATAGAATGATATGACGATTTGTAAAAATTGTAGATCACACCACTCCCTCCTCACGATCGCCGATCGGTGCCGCGAGCGCGCGAGGTTATTTTCCTGTAAAACAAATACCCGCTGGTCACTCATTTTCATGCTATAATTGACATTAATTTAACTAGCTGCATACAGAGCTGAACTTTGCGCGAACTGGGGTACACGCTTAAACTTGGTCTCGTTCTACTTGCGATGCGAAAAATCGTTTGCGCTTGTGGGAGTTTTGTGTAATTCGTTCTTCTGCGCGATGTTCACATCTTTTGAACAATTTTCTCATATTTACAAACTTATCAGATTCATCCGAAGCACATTTCTCTTTGATCGATCACTTCTGATGTCCTTATATATTGGTTTTCACCTCGTTTTTCTTTTCTTCACTTGCCTCGAAGCTCTAGGAAAAAATATTGCGACCCGGCACACCGTATGCAGCAACGTTCAAGGTTTTACCGGGTCGGTCCAAACATTTTCCACCCATTAGGTTTCACTTTCCCGGATACGTCACGGATGACCGAAAAGTCGGAGGCGTGCGCGCGCGCGCGCACCGACACACAGCACGTTCGTACTATCGGTTTAAAACTTCCGACCCGCACGGTGACACGGTATCAAATGACCAAATGTTCCCGTGAAGCGCATCCGACGCCGACTGTCCCCAACCGTAGCACCACGATGGCATCTTGTCGGGGAAAAAGAAGGGAAAACCCGACCGGCGACCGTGAAATCTGTCCGATCTCTTCTCGCGATCGGTTTTGATAATCGGCACACGATTGCCAACACAGACCAAGAGACAGGGCGCATGTCCGATCGGAGCACCGGTAGAGGAGCAAAACGGAAGCAGGATGAGCTGCAGAAGATGCCCTGGACGAAGGACGTTACGATCAAAACAATGCTACCTGTTGCTCGCGGGTGTTTTTAGTGAGACGGTGAGGATCGTGTCGTTACAATTCACACGTCTTGAATGACACCTTACTTTGTTGTTTTGTCCGAGCAGCCGGAATGTCTAGCCTAAACCGGAACTAACTAAAGACAAAAAAAAGGGGGCCTCAGGAGAATGTTTTTCTGACTCCCAGAATTGATCCAGAGTTAAAGGTATCCGCAAATCAATCCTACATTATAACTCTGCATCATGATACTACAGTGTCGCCTTATCGAGCCCCGTTCATTGGTCGGTCAGTTTGGCACACACTGGCGTAACTCTCTCCGCAAAGAAACCCATAAGGTGCCTTTACACTGTTTTCAGGGCCAATTCGTCGGCATCAAGCTGCTCTTTGTTGGTAGTAGGCAGTCAATTGCACGTGCACGGTTTTTGTTTGGCATCGTTAGGAAACACTTTGGGCTTGTTAAGTTTAACTTTGCCATTATCGGTAGCAACATTGACGCGACGAGAAAAGGTCGCGTTGTTGTCGCGTCAATGTTGCGACCGATAATGGCAAAGTTAAACTTAACAAGCCCAAAGTGTTTCCTAACGATGCCAAACAAAAACCGTGCGCGTGCAATTGACTGCCTACTACCAACAAAAAACAGCTTGATGCCGACGAATTGGCCCTGAAAACAGTGTATCAGTTATCTGGCGGTGTCTGCCACAGCGTTCGGAGCCACGCTATATCGGCATCGGAAACCTCGACAGTGGTCTTGGGTGCGGATTCTTATCGCCTCAGGGCCGCAAAATAACCGATGACGGTGACATGATTTCGAAACGTCGCCCGGAACACCTTCACCGGGGCATGTGGTTAAGAAATAGACGCATATTTTGCGTACAACAAACACTTTATGAGACTCATTTCACCAAAGTAAAGAAACGAACCACGACTATCGAGCACGCACGCACGCGATCAGCTACTCAGCACAACGAGATCAGCACGAAATCGGCAACCTCCAACACTTGCATCATCGCGACTATCTGGCGGACACCCGGGAACGCGCACTCGCGGACTTATGACTCGTGGTCCGGGTCGTGCTATCGCTACTAGCTGCCACTAGCGACTAACGACGACTAAGCGCACGACGGCCAAACAGCCAAAGTATGCGCAGTCGCTCCAAAGTGGGCCGCATCACTCTCACTAGAGATGCTCTCTTGCTTGCACACTCGAGCTCCAGAATCACACATTCAAACTTTCAACGATGGAGGCGACAGGTTGTCTTGATTAAGATGTCGAAGTGAATGTCCTGTGAATTGTACTTTTTTTTAATAAACATATTTTACCACTATTGGGTAATCTGCCAAAGCACCAATTAACTCTTGTTCGTCTCACAAACGTAGTAAAATAAATATGATGCTCTTAGTTCAGATTGACGCATCTCACTCTACTAGTTTCGAATCATTAGTATTTCTTGTATTCGCACTCTACTAGTTTCGAATCATTAGTATTTCTTCATTGTTCTCTCTTTCCGACTTCGTTTTGTTCTCGTACCAATTCTCCAGTTCATAATTTGGCATTGTAAAATAGCATAAGTATGTATTTATGTCTATCTTCATTATTTTTAGTGTACCAATTTAAAAGCAATGATTTCAACAATTGCTAAAAGTTTTCAGGACTATCAGAATTTAGCATATAACGTTCTTGTTATTTTTAATCTTCTTAATTCAATTAAAACGGACTTGAACTTTGAATTATGTTACCATACATACAAAGAGGCAAACAAAAATAGCACGGAAGCAAGTAATGGTAATTAAATTAATCTCACTAACTCACCAAAGAAAAGATTAATTTAATTTTGTCTGAATGGCGGCCTTATCAGACAGGCCACCTTTGAACTTTGTTCAATCTCTTTCGCTCCCGTCCTCGTTCTTTTCGTAATCATCTGCACGACCTGCAAAATTTAATGGTCAACATACCGCCACATGCACCCTCTTATCATTGCTTTGTTTATAGTACATAAATAAGAGAAAATTTCAATTTGAAAGTAAGAAGTGAATGGCAGCAGACGGTTCGGTATCAGTCTCAACGTAGATTAAGCTATGTTAACAAATTAGTTTAAATTTTTGCTCACAACAACAAACATGAACCATCCAGAATCGAGAAGAACACTGCCTTGAATAATGAATAGCATTATTTGTAACATTCAGTGAATGTCTCTGAGTTACGTGTTTGTTACGTCCAATTATAAATCATTTCACATCGACAACATCGACAGTGGGAAGGTAAATCCTTCGCCGTTCGTTCCCCGGGCGGAAAATCATTAATCTTTATTAGCCACCGGCACGAGCATCCAATGTGGACGGTAGATAACCAACCGGTGGACGCACGGCTCCCGGGAGCATGGTTTGCGCCCGCTGGATACGACTCTAATCACGACGTCAATTTACGTCGAACCAAGAGGAGGACAAGAGAGGAAAAGTTTTCTGTTCCTGTTAAATTACTTAATTGTCATTTTCCTTTTTCCAACACCGGCGAACGATTAGCATACGGTGGCAAATGAAGGAGGAAAGGGGATCGTCAGAAAGAAACTCGGACCGGTCAATCCGTGGCCGTGTCTCATCTACAGCTCCATGAGCACGTCCAAATAGAGTCATCATCTCCGGTACGGCATTTGTTGGCCGATGCGTCTATCCAACGCATTTGCCTTCGGTTTTCGGATGTTACTCATTTTCTGCAATCTACAATTCAAATCAACGGATTTTTTTTTTCTTCTGTCAGTTCTCATTCAAATAGACCACGTGAGAGAAGAAAAAGCAAAGGGAAATGAACATATGGAGAGGGTGGGGAGGGGGGGGATAGGGTCTGGGGGATCGGAACAACGCGAAGGGCTGATCCAAAGTCATACCAATTCTGTGCGAATTGCTTACAACGACTTATTTTACTTCAGTGCATCTTTTCGTCATGCAAAAAACCGATCCGATGGAGAAGCGTGGTGTTTTGTAATATGTTTGTACTAAAATTGAAATAAATCATTTGTACTAAAGTTATATATCGATCAGAAAAGTGTCCAAAGGTTTCGGCACAAAGAAGAAAATATTCTAAAATAACAGATGAAGAGAAGAGACGACGAGGACTTTTATATAAATATCATTAAATGCAAGATGAGATTTTTTTTTATTATGCTCTTACTGTTATTCGCCCCGAGGGCTTTATAACGACTAAACTTAAAATTAATTACAAAAAAATAGCAAAGGGTAGAGGGCGCAGGGTCACCGCACGGAAGGACTAAGCAGGAGAGGAGAGGAGACGAGAACGGAATTGGAGTTGAAATCAAACAGACTGTAAACGTCATTGAAGGCAGACCGTGCCCAGAGGAACGGGTCGTTTTGGCCGTAACGTAATTTATTGTGAACACTTGAAACAATTCAAATGCATAGTTGGTAATGAAAGTTATGGGAATACGATTAAATCGATAAGAAACAAATTAAAAGCACAATAGATAAACGATGTTCATAAACAGTTTGTGCGAAGCAACAATAAAACATTTAACTCGACTTCCTTGCATTTACCTTCTTGAACAATGCCGCTGCACGCTGCTTTCGTTCCGCCATCTCCTGCTCATCCTTCACGCGCTGCGGGATCGGTGGGTTAAAATCGGGTATCTTATTTTCCAACCGCTTCTTTCGCCCACGGGTCGCCGGTTCCTCCAGCAAACTATCGGCCGATTGCTGGTTGATGTTAGCAATGATTCCCCCAATATTCGCCAGCGAATGGCCAGGTGTTGCACTGGGTCCTTCAATGTCGTTTGCATCCGTTGATTTCGGATCGGATTTTTTACCACCCCTTTTAGGTTTACCATTTGCGGTTGCAGCATTTGTATTCCCTGTAGCGCCCTTTCTCCTTCCAGTTGCTTTTGGTACGACAAAATCATCGTCGTCGTTTTTCTTTGTTGATTTCTTTTCTTCTCCAGCATCCTCATCGCCCTCATCAATAGTATCCAGATCAATCGATTCAACCGATTCGGCAGCGGAGGACGATGCTTTCTGTTTCCTCCTCGTTGCTGGACCAGCCGCCTGCTTGGCCTTGCGAGGACTTGCTCCTTTCTTCTGCTTCGGTTTATCCTCGGCCGGATCGACCTTTCCCGCCATCGTATCGACCGCGTACTGCACTCGCTTGCTCACCTTCAGCCGGCTCTGAGCGACGGCACTCTGGACCTTGAAAAAGTCCTTTATCGATGCCTGCGACTTCCGCTCGTCTAGTCGCTTAAGTACCGGCAGCAGAATATCGTTCGTTTTCGACTGTGTCCAGCCAAACTTTTGCCGCGCATAGTCACGCAGCCGATCCGCATCCGGGTAACCCCAGGTGAACTGTTCCTCGCTGCAATCGACTGTCGGCCTCAGGTACGCCTCGACCACCCCCGTACTCGGAAAGCCCTCGTGAATGTCGATATTTTTCAGCTTCGACTTTAGCGCCATCCGTGCGCCAACTGTCGCCCCATTCCGTCCATGCTGCCACCAATCGCGAAATCGGCGCAAACCGGACAGTAACGACATCATTTCGGATGTTTCACCCGCCTGCTCGGGGGTCGGCGGAAACGAGGCCAGTATCTCCAATGCCGTCACCGCACCGATCCCATGGATACCGGTCGTATAATCACTGCCCACCAGGAGCGCCAGCTGAATCAACTTATTCCGATCCATGTGGAACATCTGTTCGATCGCCTCGATCGTAAACTCTTGCACCAACTTTTGCTGGTTGAAAAAGTTCTTGTACACCTTCTGGCCACCGAACAGCCAAATATCACTATCGTCCGTGATCGTCCCATCGGTCATCTCGATCTGGTTCAAAAACGCACACTGCGCTTCCGCCTCCATTGGCGCCACGATGTACGGGACACCGAAAAGCGACAGCAGCTCCATGCAATCGTTTCGCATCTGCTCGGTGATGGACACCCCGAGACGGTTCTGTTTGTTCTTCTCACGCTCCAGCTCTCGCTCGGTTTGGGCCAGATCGAGGGCCATCTGTTTCAGCTCCAACGGGGTACGTGATTCCTTCAACGTGTCCGCCATCTCGGTGATCAAATGTTCCGCATTGACCGGTTTCGGTTCTGCAGGGGCCGATTGCTTACTGGTAGACGGAACTGGTTCACTGTCAATACTGGGAAACAACTCTTTGGCTACACCGCTACCTGATTTCTCCACCGGAACACTTTCATTCACAACAGCGCCATCCTTAGCGGATACATTTTTCTTTCCCGATGATGGAGGTGTTTTGTTGACGAAGAAAGGTTTCGTTACGTGGGGTACAACCTCGTCCGGTTGATCGGCCTTCGTATCCTTTCCGGGTGTTCTTGCGATCACTAAGTGTTCAAGCGTTCCCTTCTTCACGGGACTATCTAGAATTTCAATTACAGGAACTGGAGCACTAGCTGATCCTTCATCGGCGTTTTTTGATAAAGGAAGTGAATTCTTTTCAATGCCAGCTTTCTTCTTGGGAGAAATTTCTTTGCAGGGGGTTTTTTGACCTTCTACTGTTTCGGAGTCATAAATAATGGTGCCATCACTATCATAATCATTGTCTGCTGTGGTCAACTAAAAAATAGAAAAACAACATTCCTTTGAGTTAGTCAACACAAATATATTCCGTCGAGTAGGCGAGCCTTACCTTTTCTTTGTCGATCGGGATCGTATCAAGCTTAATATCATCCAAATTGACCGCATTGGCACTGGCTTTCAATTCCTCCAGCTGTTGCTTTAGTGTTTCGCTTAAACGCTTCAGATCCGCACTCGCTTTTTCTCGCTCCTCCACGACAATACAGGGCTTGTTTGAGACGATATCAAGATCGATGACCGGTGCGCCTTTCTTCAAATTTTCCAGCTCCTCTTTTAACTGCGCGTTGATATCATCCACATTTTTTATTTTAATGCCGAAGGATGGTGGTTTTGTAGTTAAAAGATCTTTCGGTGTGTCATTTGGCTCGTTTTCTGCCACTGTTACATTACTCAAAGATCCTTTACCGTCCGTTATCGGAATGATGGTCATAGGAAGTTGCTCGGAGGTTGATTTTTCTTGTCCTTCTTTTTCAACATCCATGTTGTTTTCCTTTTTCACAAAAATGTCTGCAAAAATATCATCTTTGTCGCACACACCCATGTCTTCCTCCTTTATAAACACCTCCACAGCCTTCTTCTTCTTCTGAGTAGTTGAGACGTCCGACAGCTTCTTTAAATCGTCGATAGTAAAATCTACGATCGGATTAAAGTGTGGTTTGAAGTGGTTTGTACTGTTCAGCGGAAGGGAAATTCCCGGCAATGAATCGTTCAGATCATCCTCTGGAACGTCGATAAAGTCTGAATCAGATTCAGTGTCCTCTTCGACACTCTCTTTGCCCAAAGATTTATCATCGCCTTCAATCTGCTTTGATGTGGTGGGTTTCTCGCAAGATGACATTGCCGGTCCCTCAACAATAGACGCTCCGTTGTGTACGAACATTTGTGACATCGAATCATTTATGTCGCCTCCATCAACATCTTGCGTTTGGTGCAAGAGCTCATTAAACTCTTCGCTTGTTAGCCCACCGTACTCAAGCATAAACCCGCGGGCCAAGCTTTGGGCCGCATTTCCGAGCACCTGTTTTTGGGTGCGCGACATCCGAATGTCATCATCGTCCAGCTCGATCAGTGCGTGTGGGTTCTCGTCCTGCATGAGCGACATTTTTATCGCCAACTGTAGTTCCTCGTCCATTTCCTTGTCGTCATCGTCGAGTGCTTCCGCTCTGCTAGTTCCTGCGCCATCCTCCCGAGCTAACTTTGCAAGCTTGGGAGGTTTTGGTGCCAACTTTTGCTCCTCTTCACGGGCCTTAGCTTTCTCGATGGCTTTCTGTACATCGCGCACCAGCAGAAAACGTGTGTTCTCATCAGACGCAATTTGCTGCGCTGCTCGACTCGACGATGTTTCAACGCCTTCCTCGTTCAGCAGCGACTCCAGCTCGACCAGCGACAGACACTTTCCACCCATTTCCTTTTCCGCTTCCTCCAACTCGACCTGCACCTGGCGCCGTTTTAGAAGTCGGTTCATCTGGAACGACGAAAACGAGTTACTCTCCACCGGAAGCTCGTGTAGCCTTCCCCAGGACGATTGTTTGCGCGTTTCTTTGATATCGTTCAGAATCTCGTGCCGGACGTCGGCGGGAAGATTCTTGAAGTACACGCTCGTCACATCGATCGCGTTCAAGTTGAGGTGATAATAGTTGCGGGAAGCCTTTTCGTCCATTGAACTATCGCTCCGATCCAAATCGATCGGTTCCTCGGGGGCTTTCAGTGGTGGCAGTTTAAACATTGCGTCCGGTTCTTCCTCCTGGCCCGGTTGTTTGCTGCTGCCAGCCCCTCCGCTTGTGATCGCTTTCTTGGAAGGAGAGATGAGAATGTTCGTCGCCGATCCGAGGGCTTGCTGAACCACCTTTTCTTTGGCCAACGTCTCGAGCAACAACTGCTGTATGCGATCCGCTTCATTTTGGTAATTGTTCTTGCTTTGATGACGCTTGGCCTATTGAAAATTTAAGAAGCATAGATGAGCTTGGGTTATAACTAATCAACAACATTCTATCTTACAATTGTTTGCTTTTTTAGCACCGGAACACCTCCATCGAAGACAAAAATAGGCTTAATGCGATAGTACATCAGCTTGCACAACCGGTGGAATAAACCGAGGACGTGCGCGTTCGGAAGTGCGCTACCCTTCGAATCCTGGAATCCTTTTATCACTTGATGCAACCAAATCGATATGTCTGCAAAAATAAAGCCTCATTAACTACCGAGCACTCACGACGCCAAACTATATCAACAATCGGACTGACCAACGGCCAACACTTTGTTTTCCAATGTGTCCAAAGGAACAGGCTTGCCCGCCTGCTCGATGAGTTTCCACAGTCCCAATACTCCCATCTTGCCGTAGCTTTTACGGGAGTTCCCGCAGGAGTTTACTCGCGGAAAAGAACCACAATCTCAACAAAGCCTGCCTTTTGCGACTACTTCAAGAAATTACATGTCTGGCGCAATACCACAATTTGTAGAATTGATGACAGCTCGTTCGCCGGTGTAAACAAAACAAATATGCCCGCGCGCGCGATATGTTTATACCTACGAGTTCAGAGTTGTACAGCGCAATGTAACGTTTGTCTTGGCAGCATGTTCTTAGCATAAAACTAGACGAAAAGCATTTTATTTTTGAAAACATTGTTTTCATGGATTGGAAATTCGTTCAACTGTTTTAGGGTAACGTAGGCAATTAATTCAGTTAAAATTAGCCAACGGTTATCAACCAGAAAGGTATATTATATTTGAAAATGGTAAAGCTAATCGAAATATCAGCTCAGGGTAAGTTCGTGATGAGAATCCAGAGTTCCAGAAATAAAATGTACAATTAAAGCAATAAACATGTCCAGTATGATGTTGCATCTTGAATTGTGTTGGTAGTTGCGGGAAAAATAAACTCTAGACACGGCTATTAGCACATTATTGCAGATCCTTCCTCCAATATCGTTATTTCAAAAACAAATTCTTTCCTTTAACTAAAACTAATTTCAACAAATTATGTTGGCTCTTTTTATAACTTTAACCGTTGGCCTTTTATTTACTTCGAAATGAAATCGCTGAATTACAATTTTTAACATTATTTAAAGTTTAAATAGAAACGTACGTGTTGCATATTTTGAGAACGCGTTCGTTCATTTGTTTATTGTAAACGAAACAAAATTCCCAATCAATCTAGCCAATGCTCATCTTTACACTGCTTTGTAGGTAGTATTGAACAATATTCAATCCTTTCCGGTGACTTACAAAATTCCACAGCGATTTCACAGCCATTTACGGAAAACCATGAAATTCTCGGTTGGTTGGGGAGAAAAAAAACGTTGGAAAACGTCTGCCCTGCTGTTGTTCTAGGAATTTTCTCTTTCTCATCGCCGTCGGCAGCACCTCTCTGTTTTTCTTCTGCGCTTTGTCGCGGAACATGTACACACAGCATCCACGGTCCGGCGTTTCTCCCCAGCAGCGGGAGCATCTGCTCTCAAGACACGACGACGGAGCATAATCATCTGCCGTTTGAAAAGGGGGGTCTTTCATGCTCGATGCGGAGCGACTCGGCTCACAGATGTGTACAGACTCTCGTCGGAAACGGTGGACACGACGTTTCGTTCGCGCAGTAGTAGCGACGTTCGACGGCACCTTACTCTTCGTGCCAGAGCAGTGTCAGGAACCAGTCGCCGTCGTCACGACACGCGGCCATCGTGACAGATCCGCGGGAACGAGAACCGTCACGGATTGCTTTGTGTTGGAGGTGAGAAAACCCATTTTCGGTGGTTGACGGCGAATTTGTAAAACCCGTTGGAATGCGTGCTCCCAGGTGTTTGTTCGTGGGATTTTCTGTTCAGTTCCGGTTGTGTTGGTGACACCTGCACGAGAGGGGGGAAACGGTGACTTGCATCGAGAATGGTGTCAATGCTGAGTGCAGTTTGAAGTGCAATGGAAAGCAATTATGGCGACGGTTGTCCAGTTTTCTGTCCTGAGTGCGAGGAGGTTACATTCCCGTGATTGACCCTAGCATGTGCGTTAAACCTTGAAGGCCTTTAACAAAAAACGACCCGAACCGTGTGTGCCCACTGTTTCGGGACCGTGTCCGCGCGTGAAAATATAAATGCTCGATAGATCTTCCTTTTTCCCTACTTTAATGTGTAAAATGACGCGCGTGAGAGTGAGTGTGAACTATTAAACACGAGAGTGTCAACGAAATGGCAAATTCCAAGATTGCCAGAGAGCGTGAGAAAAATGTTTCACTAGCTTTTCTCAGCCGATGAGAGGTCAGTTAGTAGGAAATGTGAATGATTCAGGCCGACAGGATTGTTTGGGGGTACCATCATGTGCGCTCATGTGGTGGTGGGCGGAAAAACGGCGTGAGGCCAACCACCGTATACGGTGCGGAGAAGTTCTACAAACCAATGGCTTCGTGACGAATGTCCTTATTTACTTGGTTCAAGTGCAATTTAATTTCAAATTACCGAATCATGGCCGTTCAGTGGATGCCATAAAACCGTGTGTACCTTTCCCCGGTGCCAATACTAAAACGATTCTTTACGACCGGAAGTTGGGGAAGGCTGTCGCAAAATCAGTGATTTTAAGCGGGCCTAGAAATTCCAAATGTTCTGACCTCCCCCGAATCCACCCGACAGGGGGGTGGACTAATCACCATAAAATCAACACCCCGCAAGGTTTGTTTTGGATGCGAAAATCTGTCCATCACACGACCACACAAAGAGGCAAAACAGTGGCGCGCGGGTGGGAGGGGAAGCAATCACGGCAACTTCCGGCGACGCCTGCTCGAAGACGAGTGTCAGCAACACGACGCTGTATCGTCAAACCACATCGTAAAAGTCTAGACCACGTAGCACGAAAATACAATTTCGCCATTCGCTAATCCGAAACATGATCTACGTCACAGAATGAAAATTAATTTTTCGAGGAAAAAGAAACACCTCAAAACCTTACGCATTTTCAACGTAAAATGGCTGCGGAAAGGACAGCAACACAAAGAGACGGAAAGCAAAAGAATATAACCTAATATCCTGTCCGATGGTGCAAATCTGCCGCCACCCAGCGGAGTTTATCTTGTTTACCAAATATCTCCACCGATTCACCGTTGTCAAAGATTCATATCCAAGGACACTTTGGCGATAGGACACCTTCCTTCAGCGAGACAAATCCTTGTGTCGAGTAATTTTCAGCGGTGCATTTCCATGGTAACGAAATGGATGGTTGGCAAGCAAGGCTTCATCCTCTTCTGCCCGTCATTGACAATAGGATGGAGTTGCAGAGAGTTAACGATGATAGCACAAACAGAAGGAAGGAAGAAAAAAAAAGATGCTAGCTCGCAGGAAGTGACTTTACTTCTTTGCTCGTCTCGGAGAATCCAAATCAGTCCGACACATTTTTAATCCGTCCTTCGTTTGAGATTGAGCACTCGAGTGGAGCAAAAACAAACGCCTCAAGTGACATTTTTCACCTCTTGTCACTTGTTTGCCTAGTTTCGCTCGTTATTTCCCCCCTTCGTTTTCTCGACTCCGGCTTTTTTCACTTCCTTCCATTTATGCCATCCCATCAGAAGCATTGGGATTCGTTCCGTTTCCTTCGCTTGCTTGCCGAACTCTCTGTCCGTTTTCCTTTTCTCCCCCTTTTTTTCCTTTTGCCATGTCACAGCGGTGACATGCCGTTGACAGTTCGTCTGCCAATCTGCGTTTCGTATCCGGAAAGATGATGGAAACATCATAGTTTTATCATATTCCGGCTCTTCTCGCTGGCGCTGGCGCTCGTCCTGCTTGTTCGGCCTCCGTATGCCATCGACGGAAAGCCAGAGCGAAAGCTACTCGAGCTCGGGCCACCCGGGCCATGTTTCTAAATGATCAATTTCCTCTACTGATTACGTATTCCTTGGAGGGCCACGGAAAGTGGCAGGGTAGGGGTGGGGGAAAAATAATCAACTAAAGGCCTCAAGATTGAACCTCAACACCTGTTAACCGGATGGATTTAGTCGTAATTGGATGGACTGCGGTATGTTCGAGGTGGTGTGTGTGCTTTTTTGCGTGTTTGTATGAGCGAAAAGGATCGCCTTTAGGCCTGTGGACATACGAGGTTCGTTTGCACCTGCTTTGATAATTGTTTAATCAAATCATCATCTCAGGAAAATTCCCAGTTCTTCAACTAATAAATCATCAGCTTCCTGACGGGAACTCCAAAAACTAATCCTTTTAATTAACTAATTAAGTTTTGTTTTACTTTCTCTAAACTTCTGGACGCAATACGGGACTGTGAGTAGAAGTTATGAATAGTTTTTCTACACTGCACGTCCCTAAATGATTGTCAACGCAAGGGCATTGACGATGTTAAACAGATGACTAACTCTTACAACCAATAAATCAACAAAAAACCACGACCTCATCTTTGATGTTTACTAGAGTTCTTGGAATGGATACATTTTCTCCACCTCCTCCCTCAATCCTTACAAATGTCCTCGAGAGGGGTGTTTTTTATTCATCTCAGCATAAAACACGTTAACAAATATGCACACGACTACCTTCTGGGTGGGAAAACTTAAACCAATGTCGGACCATTTGCTTGATATTGAAAAATGGACGAAAACTCCCTGAAAATTACCTTTGCCGTTCCGGCAACATTCATTCCGTTTTATTTTATTTTAACATACGCTAATCACACCTGGCACGGTGTCGTGCGTGTTGGTGTTCGTGTAAGGTAATGTCCACCATTAGGAAAACCAAACCTCCGATCGCTCTTTTTCTACTATGAAGAGACCGACTCAAGACACAACAGACCATGTTGTGGAATGAGGCATCGACAGCAACACCAACCTAAAAGAAGGTCGTCATAGCATCTTCGACTACGTGTTTGTCGCCTTAATTCTTCGAACCAGTTCTTTTACTCTCGGGAGATGACGCGCGCGCTTTTTTGGGGTGTTGATACCGAAAATAGTTTCGATTGGCGGCCGACTTCTCTGGGTTGACGCCGGTCATTTTTGGATTATTATTATGTAACTTTACCGTGGGTAGAGCGGGGAAGCATCCATCATCTCGACTATCCGCTCCCCCGAAACGCCCACGGGAAGAGCTGTCGAAGCGGACACCGCAATCATTCGTCTGATGATTATAGTCCTTCGGTCGCACTCGCCACCTCCGCGCTTTATTAAAATTATTTTATAAAAATATTTCAGTGTAACATAATGACGCGGGCTGTGTGCGTGTGTCGCAGACGTGTTGCCACCGAATGAACGACGCGGCCAACAAACACGGAAAATAAAAGCGAACGAAGTGGAAAACCCACACAGTAAGCCGTGAAATGATGTGTTAACACAAGAAGAAAGCACGAAAAAAGAAACGGACGAAAATCTCAAATTGTTCTATCACCCGTTCGGAGTGCTTGTTTGTGAAAACGGGTGTGTGTTTGTGTATGTTTGTATTAAAACATGGCATGTGTGTTGCGCCGTGGTGTGTGAAAGGAAAGCAAATCCCCAGCGAGGCGCCGAATGGAAACCCCGGCAGCTTCCAACGTGGACGTGAAAGTGTGAGAGCGAAACACGGTGAAAAGCGGAAAGTAAATTGAATCAAATTCGTAAGAAATATAATCACCAGCTCCAACGACGTGTATCTGTGTGTTTGTGTGCGTGTTCGTGCGTGTGTTCACACATTGCTGATCGTATGTGAAAGGAATGCCAGCGATGGCGGGAAGGCGAAATGTTTGAGCCTCGAATGCCAGTTCTTTGCCTTCCGCAGCGAAAAGTGGCACCGAAACGCGCGTGTAAATTAGTGAAAGTGAAGAAATGAAATTTTCCCATCAATCAAGCCATCGGACGGGAACGAACGCACTCGATCGGCGGTGTTCGGTTCGGAGAGCTACTACTACTACCACTACTACCACTTGTAATACTGCTTTCGGCTAACAAACAGTGCCCAGTGGAAAGGGACAACACATCGCATACTTTCATTTTTCATCATCTGGAAAACTTGTCTCTTGAACAACCGGTAAGTACCATCCAAAACTGGAGGATATATTCATATCTTTCATTCACAGTAGATTACCCAAGATTGGAAAGGATATTACAGATGATTGATCGTGAATGACGTCATACCCAAACTCTTCTTCTATTCTGTTTTATATTAAAAACACATGAAAAAAGAAGAATTTTCCACGCCCACACCTTAGCTTACATGGCTCGTTGAACAAACAAATTCCAACGAAATCCTTGACAATCAGGAGTGAAAATGTATCCACAATAGATCTTTAAATTTCCAGTAGCAAACGGTTGTTTCTTTGAAATCGGTTCGACTTCGACCACAAAGCAGGTGGTTGATTTCCTCAGAATTTCCACGCAAGAATGTAAGCTGTGGGACAATGGTTAAGACCTATAAATGAGCATCGAGTGGTTATGGTTGTTCTGGATTGTCCTCACGTTGAAGAAGCTTTGTTTGTTGCTTCCTCGAAACACACTCGATTTCCAAATGGAGACGCCTGGTGGTTGACTCGGGAAATGGCACATGTTGCTAATTATAAAAAGCACTACTCCACCACAATCCGCCGGGGCTTCTTCGTGGTACCAACCTCGTTGGTGGTTCAATTGAAACGAGTCCCCGTAACATTAGTATCATTAGCAACCCTAGGCATGCATCGTCCACATTATTGTGGCTTTTGTTCCCGGCCCCGGGACGGTCCCAGGAAGGTGCTAACAACTATGCCACAGGCAGCTGAGCGTCCGCTCAGAAGTGCCCCACACCTTTTCACTGCGAACTCCTTCACCGATTTTCCACTTCTACCCTACTTCAAGCCGAGAGACGCGCGTTCAGCGAGAAGTCAAGTGGACGAAGGAACAATAAAGCATAAAACAAAAACCCCCACAATGCACATTTGCAGCACGAGCTGCTGCGGTGCATTTCGCTGGGGAAAAGCGCTTGGGAAAAGCGCTGGGGATCGGAATCGGTTACACTTATTATTTACTCTCCCACGCTGTGGGTTCATTTGAATGGCTCTTCAAACATTAAACCACCCGAGCGCCGGGAATGGCGCGCCGAGCGCCGGCCCGATGGATGGATGGCTAATAATGGTAGATTATTAAGTTAAAATTATCATCCACATCCCGCACAGCCACAGCCGGGCCGGTTTGTTTGGGTTTTTATTTGCTTTGGACCATTTGCCGGGCTGATATTTCCAAACAATTAACATAATCCCGCTGGATCCGGGGTACACCATTACGACTTCGCGACTGCGACTTTAATGGGATTATAAAATGCAATAATGTGTATGTTTGTTTGACTGACGTTTCGCCCTCGGTTCCCCAAACGGTGGAAAAACATGTTCTCCTTGTGCCCCATTTAGGGCCTCCGACCCATTTTCCCTAAGCGGAAATGCCACAACCAAACAAGGGTAATACAATCACCGAACCAACCGGAAGGAAGGAAGGAAAGAACGGAGGTGGGCGGGGGAATTGGTGATTAAAACGGTATAAAACAAGCGCCCGCCTTCCGAAGACCGCGGCCCCCCAAAGTGGGCCGGTACTTTCGGTACGCCTTCTTGCATTTTTCCGGAAAAGCGCTTTCGAGTGCTGGGCCACCCGACATAAACATTAATGGCCCCCACCGGGGGTGGCATCGGGTTCCGGGAAGAACGTCCCGGACAAAGGTAGGGTTATCGTTAAAAAAAGGGTGCAGCTTTTATGGCTCCCGCCGGTCGATGCCGGTGCCCGGTTTTTCCCGGGGTTTTCCCGGGGTTTTCCCGGGGTTTTCCAGTGTCAACTGTCATCCTTCATCAAGGCGGTAGGTAGGTAAAGTGTCCAAGCCCAAGACGCCGGGGTCAATAAGTGAGCACAACCGGCCCACAAAGAACAAAGAACCCGATGTGCGGTTGGGCGGAAAATAGTGCAGCGTGGGAAATGGGAAGGGATAATTTCATCGCTCCAAAGCCATCCGCCGTCGGGCGGCCAATCTCTGCCCTTTCGAAGCACCCTGCGAAGAGGTAGGAGTAGGCCACCTAACACCGGCTCCGTCGGACCGCAAGCTGTAATAAAAGTAAATAAATATCCTTTCATCATCCGCATTATGGCTGTCTATTATTAAACATTATGCCCGTATACCTTTTCCCGCCGGTCGCTCGAATTATGAGAGGCAGCCACCCCTCGCCGAGCATCGAACACTCGGCATGCGACTCGGTGGGTCGTAACCACTCCGCAAGAATGTGGCGGTATTTGCTGCCTCTTCGGACCGAGCTCTCGCACATGATTTTTCTTTCCCCGTGTTTTCATTCTTCATCATCATCTCTAGCCTTTTTTCCCAATTTTACGACGACCGTGTCCGAGGGAGCACGGATTGTCCAATTTCGGGGCGCACGTTCGCCACGGACTTCACACATGTGCCAACATCATGTGCCTCCCCCCGCTCTCTCTACCACATGCTCAATAATAGATACGACCCGATTCGAGGAAGTTGTAGCCAACGCCAAGGGCCTTGGACCTTCGCTCCTGGGGTGAAAGGACTGTGGGTTGACTTTTGAGGCGGAAGGCGAGGACGTGGAAGGCATTCGTGCCGGTTGGGGTTCAATCAGATTATGTTCGGTTTTCTAAGGGGGGGGAGACCGGGCGGACGAGTGAGCGCTACGTTTGCCTTCAGCTGCCTTTCGACCGCATCCATCAAATTTTGCCTCGAGTTCATCGAATCCGTTTGGGTAATTTGTATACGTGCTCGTGGTCAGCCCTAGGAAGGGAGCATCCTTGGAAGGGAAGGGAAGGGTTTTGCTTAGATTTCGTAGATTTTCCAACGTTCGTCACGTCAAACAAACCGCGGCAAAAGAAGGGAAGCACCGGCCGAATGCTTTCAAATCGTGCGCTCGTGCAGAGCTCTAACCCTTCGATGACATTGCAAGCATTTTTACGATGCCAAAAGGAAGCAAACATTATTCCAAGTCCTGTCTAATAAACCTGTAATGTGTTGGTAGGATGATTGTTTTATTGCACTATATACGGTGCTTGAAAAGAAAACACAAGATTATAACCGATTTTACGCGTAAATAATTCCATTTTAGTATTTTTGACTCCTGTTCCTTGTTTGAAAGTCACGGTTTGATTATATTTATCAAAATAGCAAAATTTTAAGCGTTTAAAGATAAAAACAAATATTTCAGTTAACTGCTTACTAACTTAAAACTTATTCACATATATAACACAGTACTTACTTTTTCGAATCAAAGTAAAACACTCGTGAAAGTAAAAAAATCGAAATAAATATCTGAATAATTCGTTTGAAAATTTCCTTTTTAATTTTTTAGGACTCTGACTTTGAGTGACAACTCTACAAAACACTCCATTCCATTTTCCACATATTTTAAATATTTATTGAAACTTGTCGTTGGTCAATAAATTAGAAATAAACGAGCAAAACTGTTATCTAATTTTGTCTATTTTAAATAGATAAAATTTAAAATTTTAAACTCGTCGTTCCTAGGCATTCAGAGGTTAAGCTTTACCCTTTGAATATTAAATCGAAGTAAGGATATCCTTCTTGGTGCTTCTTTGAATGCCGCACGGACCGTGAGACGATGGCGCAAATGGCGTATCGTCCGAGCCGTACGTACGCGTACCTCATCTTAGTTTGTGTCATCTTTGAGTGCCAATATGCTCAATTTTCCCTCCAACGACGGCGATGACGACGACCAACTGGTTTCGCTTCAAAAAGATCAGCAGCTGGCCGTCTGGCAATGCCGGCCGAGAAAAGGGGTTGGTTCTATCCGACCAAGATCAACCGTCGAAAGGCAGTTTTCCACCTGCTTCGATGCTATTTGCTCACCGGCGCGTAATGGGGTGCTCATTAGCGTAACTATTGCCCATCGGAAGGGAGGCCAGATGCGTTTGGAAAAAACGGGTTGCGAGGTGGAAAAGTGTGTCTAGCTCCGTTCGTTGTCACGGTCGCCGCACGACGACCGAGCGGTCATGGATTCGTCGTCCGGTATCTCCGAGCGAGCCGGGAGGGGGACTTCGTGGGATCCATAATTTATGAAATATGACGAAGGACGTGGAGCCGGTCGAGTGGCGCACGGCAAAAGCAAAACACTCACCCGAAATAAAACCAAGCATCACTTTGGATGCTGTTAGGAAAAATCAACTCTAAAATGGACGGTAAATCAATCCAACTCGAACGCAAACCCGAAACCGTCAAAATGCTAGAACAGAAACCGGCCGTCACTCGGCATGTGCTCGAGGGTGCTGGTGTGTGTAATGCAAAAGCACCCCGTCGAGACGTGGAGGGAAGCATTTTCCAGCAATAAAAAAAACTGGAGGACTGGATTCTAACGGGAATCCACACACGCCAGACACATCGGACACACGGACTAGATTAGCCCGTCAATTCCGTTTTAGCGAGGGCAGTTTTCCGATTATCCATCACTCTTTCCCCGGCTAAATCAAACAACTGGTGGGACTATGTTTTCCACCCGACAACTTCATCCCACCCGCGCGTGTGTATGTGTGTTTGCACTGGATAAATAGATTTGTCATTCGATTTGTTTGACGAGGTGCTCACCGGCAAGTCGGGTATATGCAAGTCCAGTCGTGTGACAGCTTTACCCCGCACGGGACATGCGGGTCCCTCCCACGAGGGGGAACTGGGCGAAACAAAGGGGAAAACAAATCGTACGATTGTGTCGGGTGCTTTTCACCCATCAGGCGAATGGAAGGATTAAGCTTATCCCCGACTATGATGGATTCCAGCTCCACTTGGTCGCATCAACAATGTACATGATGTAAGCAGGAAAAGCGTGGGGGGGTTAAACTCTGTCTACATTAAGAAAGGAGCATACAACCCCCCCACTCCCCATTACCCACCCTTCGCTGACAAACCCTTCTTCTAGGTTGAGGTTAAGCAGGCCTCGTGTCATAACAGGGCGGTAATATTTTGGTAATATTTTGGCGGACGTTTGGCCGCGCGCTGGGTGGTTCCTGCACCACCCCATTTCCCCACCCCGTTTTTGCCGCGCTTCCTCTTGCCGGGTTCGAGGTTCGGGTTGGATCATTAAGCAAATTTGTCTGCCGCCGATTCAAAAAGGCGGCGGGGAAAACCGGGCGCACGGAACGCACCGAATACTAATTTTACTACTACGCAAAGGTTTCAGTCTTCGCCTTTCCCCTCGCTTTCCACCCCACCACACACCTCCCCCAAAGCAAGGTTGTGTGTGAAGTGTGTTGCGCGCCGATTTCAAGGCGTCCCGAGTACAGGGCACGGCGGCACGTTGGCTTGCGGCACAATTTTTGGGGATTATTTTTATTTTTATAAATATGTATTTTCCGTGTCGTCGTCGTGTGTCGCTTCTTTTTCCTCCTCCTTCTTTATTTTGTTTTGGCGGTGCTGGCGCAAGATCGATGGCGCTTAGCATTCACACACTTTGAAGAAATATTTGGCAAAGGCAAAAAAGAAAAATGATATCTTGCTTAAAACCTAGTGTTCACTAAATTTACAAAAGTGAGAAACATTCACGAAAACTCTCCCCAGGGTTAAGTATGTTCTACCTTTTCTTGTAGTGATGTGCAGGGTTGTGAAAACTTCGAACAATATTCCCTGCTTTCCAATCCCTTTGGGTGAGTAGACTTCCTCCTAGAGCAGGTTTTAAATAGCATTCTTGGAACTCAAGCAACTATGGAAATAAAATCTGATACTATCGATAAACTTTTTTGGTAAAATCCGATTATTGGAAACCCCGAGAACACGGCGTTGTTTTGCCCCGAACATGCAACGCATGTCGTCGGGTGTGTAGCTGTATGAGTGCAGATTGAGGTAACGCGTAAAGTAAGGAGGAAACCCGATCCGCAATTGATGCTTCCTGTCTGGCACGATCGAGCACCGCTTTCGACAATTTCACGCTTACTACGAGGAAATAAAACTTAAAAAATATCGTCCCACGATGTCGACGAAAATGTCGTCGATGTGTATGTGTGGTATGTAGTTTTTTTCCCTCCCTGCGTAAGCCAAAAGGGAAGTGACAGTTTGAACTTCAAAGTCTCGCGAAAAACCCGTTCACGGTCAGCGACGGTCAGCGTTGGCAGAAAGCAGAAACACACACACACACTTCAGGGAGAGAGTAGGAGAGAAAGAAAGTGGGGGAAAGGAAAAGGCATGACGCCGTCTAAGGGAAAGCCCTTTCCGTGGTGGATACCGTTGCCAAGAGTTTTCCTCCGCAACCGTTCTTGGGGGAGGAGGATTCGAAATCTGAAGCATCGATTTCGACGTTGCCGATCGCGCGGGGCGGGGGAAAATGCACGGTGGAAAATGTGAACGATCGACCGAAGTCGATTCACCGTTGGCGGCAGACAACACAAGGTGAGAACTCACCATGTTGGACGAGTGTCTGATGCATTTTTCCGGCGGTGCGCGAAAAAACAATCCCACGGCGACCTTTGCTTCCGAAGGATTCCAACGAGACTACGATCCGCGTGTGTGTGTGTGTGTGTGGGTCGTGTTTTTGAAGTCCTTGCGAGGCACACATATGACCAAAGCGTGGACACGGTGCCCGTATGTGTGTGCTGTGGTCCGGTTGGGATCACACGGAAAAGGTCAGGGAAGTTCGGACCGAGGAAATGGACCGATTCGCCTCGGGAAAACCATGGGTTGAAGTAACAGTCCGAGGGGGGGACGCATGAAAAAACATACACAACATCGCTGACCATGAGCGCGTGTGCTATTTTTCAACCTTCCAACACCATACATACACACAAATACACACAGCACACAGCAGAAGAAGCAACCCGATGAAGATGATGATGTTGTTTAGGAATGTCCCAATCGGTTCCTCGCCGTCTTTCTCTCGCTTGCTTGGGAGCTGAGTTTCCCTTTCTGGCTTCTCGTGTTGAAGTGTGTGTGTGTGTGTGTGTGTTTATGTACGTATGCGGTTGCCGATGATGCACATTCCGTCCCAATTCCTGCGACCGAGATATTCTAGGAGACTAATGGGCTGCCCGGAAAACTGCCGTGCTGTCGGCGGACGCTACGATTGTAAATGTTTTCGCTTTCTCCGTTCACTTTTCCTCAATTCACGCTCTCTCTCACTCGCTCTCTCTCCCTCTCTCGCTCTCTTTCACACACACTGTCACTCTCCCTGTTTTTCCCTTTTTTTTACCTCCCTTCCTCTCTCATCCTTTGCTGGCATACATTAACTCGCTGGAAAATTCGTTTACTTCAGCCTTTTATTTTTCCCTGCGACAAGCAACATTTACACACTCGAACGTGTATGTGTGTGTGTATTTGGGTGATGCATCGGTGGGTGGAGAAGAGGGATCAGAAGAGCATCGGAGAAAATTTGTGTCAGCAAACGGTCAGCCAGCGGGAAAACCATACCCTCCGGGGGGGTGGAAACACGGACGGTGCGTGTCGGTTTCGTTGCAGCCATAAACTTCACCTCCTCGCCACCGTTCGACTTCTACGAAGAGCTGCTGCGTTGGCCGTGTGCGCGCGCGGCACACGGGTGGATAAATATAGGTCCGAATTGTCTCCCCACCACTAGTTCCCCTCCCTCCCCCTTCTCCCTCCTCTTCATGGCTACCGAAAACGATTTGTCACTACGACGGTTTCGGGGAACAACCGACAACCGTGAGGGAAATATTTAAATGTTTTCACGGCTGTTCGGGCGTTCACGGCCTACGGGCCTGGTGTGGCGTTTTCGCACACCACTCGTATCCTTCCTCTTCCTTTTTTTCTTCTTTTTTTTCTCCTTGTTGTGTGCCTTCCCTTCCTTTCCCATCCCCCCCCCCTCCCCTCCCAGCATCTTGTTTTGCTTTTCACGCGACGCTGGCGCTAAGTATTGGTTTGGCAATGGCCGTCCTTAGAATTAGAATGTTCCCATTTCGGCTTCGATTACTTTTTCTTTGTCTTTTGCCCCCGCTCGTCAGCAGGCGCCGATAAAGTATTGTAGCTGAAGTTGTAAATCTACCGTTTGACATTTACGGTAAATTGTTTTCCTTCCTTCGCGCCGAGTGAATCCATTTTCGGAGTCGAAAAGAAAGCACTCAAACGGGGAGGGAAAAGGGTTGTGGTTTTTCTCGGCAAAGGAGCGACGTGGGGGGAGAAACTTTCTTCTCCGAACTCCCGACACACACTCGAGCTTGCCGTGACAGATGCACGCCATGGGAAAACACTGGGAGCCTCGAAGGAAAAGCGCCAAGATGCTGCTGCTGCTGCTTATCGATTTTGGTACCGAAACTTACACCGAAGCGCCCGACGCGAACAGATAAGCACCGGGCTGGGGGTTCCGATGGCGCTGGGTGACATTCCTTTACCGAGGTGGTTGACCTACTTCCACCGGATGCAGGCGTCGCGGTCGGTGTCGGTTTTCGTGCGAGCGAGCGGGGGTTTTTCCCCAAACGGTTAAAATTTAAATTAGAATGCAGCCAAAAGAATGCACAATCAATGGCAAATGTGCCGTGAACTGGAATCCGATTGCTTCGGGAATGAATCAATTTGCGAATCGGGCGATCTAACAAAAGTGGGGGGAGGGGGGCGGGGTGCAGAAAACGATGAATCTTTAACGCTAGTTTTGCATACCGATTTTCCAACGGCAAAGGAAAACAAATAACAACAGGGTGGAGAGGCAGGCAGGCAGCGTTTTCATCCCTCGATGTAGTACTGCATGGACACGAAACACGGCAAACGGCACTCCGGCCCTATTTTTAGACATTTGTTTGGCTTTTTTGGTTCCCTCTCTGCATTTTGCTCTTCTTTTTTCGCTGTTTGATCTCAATGGTGCTTGATTTCGGTCCGCACTTCCGCGCACTTGCGCGCCCCCTCCTCCTGCCCGGAATCCGGATCGCAGGTGAAGACAGTTCTCGGGAATATGGATTGTGCGATTTCCAATTTTACTCACCTCAGCCCCGAAAGCATATTTTAGCACCGTAAGACCAACGGAAACCGCCGGCATCAGGCAGCAAAACCCGTACCGGAACGACCTTCGCCCGGCACTTCTGGGTGTGATTGGAAAGGAAGTACCGCCACCCGGTTTCACCCCGAACCGGAAGCCGGCATTTGCCGGCGCAACATCTTTCGTGGCCGAAGGGAAAAATAAGCAAATTCGATCGATCCCCCCCCCCCCCCCCACCACGTTCAACACACAGCCCGCTCCCCACACGACCCACCGAGGAGTGGTTTATATTTTTGTTTGCCAACGATCCGTTTGGCTGGTCCTTGGCTGTGGCCGTGTCGTTTTTCTTTCTTTTCGTCCGGGAAAGCAGGGAAGCTTTCGGGGCGTGTGATATGTTCTCGATCTTGGAAGAACTATCGGAAGCCGCCCATCGGAGCAGGTGTTCCCGGGCTGGTAAGCAAGCTTATCCTCCGGTTGTATGCCTCAATTACGCTACGGGTTTGCCGGTTCGGACGAGAACCTATTAAACGATATATTGCCGCACACGCGAGGATCAGGACGCTCGGGTCTTAGGGTCGCCCGTCTTAGGGGTGGAATTAGAATTCTGTCGGCCCGGCACAAGCACCACAACAACAGCAGCAAACGGCACATCGCAACATGTGTGTCACCGGTCGTACATTAAAACGGATGGGATTTTCCTATCCCCCCCGCATCCGCTTACCATCAATCCAATAAGAAATATTGAAAACAAGGATAACAATTCTTTCCCGACGCTACACTGCAGCAGGCCAAGACCAATGCAGGGAATGGTTTCTTATTGACTCCCTGCTACGGCTGCTATTCGCTACACTGTGCCATCCATGTTTACGAGGTTCATTTTGTTTTCGAACTGCTAACTTTATTGGCAAGTGGTTCGGAATTGAAAATAAAAAGTTTTCCGATTAAAAAACTACATCGAACCAAACCTTCGTGGAATGGTTCACCTTTTCAAAATGCAAGCAACTGCTTTTTTTCTGTGGATGCTGAAACATGTTCCACGGAAAACGCTGAATCGTGTTAGAATGAATAAATGATTTCGTGACTACCGAGAACCTTTACTTTATTGCAAAAGGCTACTTTTCATTAAGCATGCTCAGGACGCTCAACTAAAGTGGGCTGCCATTTTCATAAGCTTTGAACATGCAACTGAATAACCCATTTATTTCGAATTTGAACATTTGATTTATCATTTAAACATTTCTAATCAGCCAGTTCTACAGCTTTTTGAACATTTGAAGATAGAATATTCGGCACCGTTCATAAACCGTTTTATTTCAGTGTTTCTCAAGAGACAAATGTTACATCATACAGCAAAATTCTTCTCCATAAAAACTTCCCCCAGCTATGCTTTAAATTTCTTCGTAATTGGATTGTCCATCCAGCAAACTCACTCGTAGACTAAAGAACGATTTGACGATGAGAAAATCTGCACTCTACACTATTAACGCTATCGTTCGCTAGCATCAGAGGATGAGATGAAAGTGGACAAATTCTAAAGAAGCGTCCTCTATGGGGTGACTGAGAAAGCAGAGAGAAGGGGGGGGGGGGGGAGGTTTCTTTCGGCTTCTTCCACCCGTTGCGGGAAAAAAAAAGAAACTCCACTTGCGAGGAAATTTACAACCGGACGACGGAAGCAGCTGTTCAAATAGCATATGCAAAACGGCGACCGGATGTCAATATTTGCTAAGGACCCGCGTCGCAGATAATCGAACCGAGTCAGCAGCAGCAGCAAATCCACAAGTCACTCTCTGCCCATGACCATCATAGAGGGAAAAGCCCTGTGGCATCCCGGCGTGACCGAGGGATACACCATTTTTCCGTTTGGAGTTTCGGATACCGGGGGAAAAAGAAAAAGCAAAAGCCCCGCGAACAAAAAGACAGCTTCGAGTGGGATTAAAATGGAAGCGCCCTGTCGTGTGGTGCGGTGGGTTCATGTTTATGCGATGACCGCCACCATCGAGCCATATCTCGTCGAAGCTCCCGGCCCGGCTATTTTTCCCGCCGGTTGAAAAATGATTTCCCATCAACGAACGCCTCCGGAAGCCACCGTTACCAGGGGAAGGGGTGGGGGAGAGGGGATTTCGATGGGGTCAGTTAAAATATACATATATGCAAATCAAATGAATCGTACCGAGCCGGAACCGGATTCCGGTAGCGAGCAGCTCAATCGGTTGGGGTTCGGTTGGAAATTAATTTAAATGCTCTTAATCAGATTTGCAGATCTCTCTGTCTCGTTCGAAGCCCAACGTATGCTGCTGCTGCTGGCTGGCTGGCTGGCTCGTCGGTCGGCTCAATTGGTGATGGGTACATTTTTGGCCCATTCTCCTCACAGCGCTTTTCTCGTCATACTCGGGAAAATACCGAGGGAAGGATATACTCGTAATCACTTTTGGCGCACATATATTTTTTCGCCACAGAATACGACCTTCGATGATTTCTTCATTCCGGCTGTCCGAATCAGCGCCCCTCGTGAGCCGAGCTTATGCTTTTTCCCCGGAAATGGGAAGGAAAGAAAAACTCAGCCGAAAAGGGGTGAAACGATGCGAAGATGATGTTGCCAACGGCGGCACAAAGAGGTGGCAGTTAAAAAAAATACTTACCGACCGAACATAAAAAAGCAGGTCAAGCAGGACGAAAGCCGGCGGCTCCTCTAGGGAACTGCCTACCGGGTTTCGGCCGGGAAATTACTTAATCAGGTCCCTTTCCGGGGCCAAACCCTAAGGGCTTCTCCAGACAAGCCGGGGCAGGTAGCATTGCGCCGAATTCGTCAGCTTTCGGCATTTTTTTTTTTTTTTTGGTTCACGGATGGTCAATTCTAGTAAAACACGACATGAAACGAGGAAAAGTAGGCAAAAAAAATGCCGCTTAAACTAAGGTCGTTGCTTGGTGGTGTTTTTTCCCCCTTGTTTTTCCTTCGTTTAACGCTTTTCTCCCATCCCGGAAAGGATAGATGAAACTGTTGGTTTGGTAAAGTATTTTCCCACTGATTAGGGATCGCCGAGGGGGGGAAAGGCGACGGACGGCCACGGGAGCCCGATTTTATGTCCACTTTATTGCGTTATTATTACCCCCTCCTCAAGCGGCAACCATTTTTCACCTACTTTACGGGCAGGTCTTTACCGTGACACATCATTTTTCCTCCCCTTGCATGGCATGACGAAGGCATTTTCGTGTGCATTTTATTCGCGGAAAGGCAGGTTTGTTTATTCACCACCGCTCTAATCCTACCCGGATCTATATAACTGTGTTTCCGTACACCTGGTTCTACCAAGTTTATTTTTGAAACAAGGTTTGTTTCATTCATTCGCTTCAATATTTAAAATAGCGTTTATTGGTTCCCAATTTCCCGTAATCGAGCAGATTGAAAGCAATGTTTTTACCATTTTTTAAATATAGTTTCTATTTTCTTGAAATGTTGCTCATTTGGTTTTTTTAGTTTAGACAAGAAAAATCTACTTTTTCTAAAACTTCAATGGAGGCGCCTGGTGTTTTACAAGAAATACTTATGGTTTTTTTCTGTCTTTCCGTTGTACGATTGGATTCAAAGACATGTTTTTTTCAAGCACTTTCATCTTCTCTGATGACATTTATGGCTAGGAGTGAGTGGAATTAAAACGAGATCGTTATAGCATTAAGTTAAAATTGTGAGCGTTTTTTTATGAAACCACGTTATTAAATTATGTTTTAAGGTGCTGAAGTGATATGTTTTCGCCATTTACAAGACATCTTTATGTTATCCTCAATTTCTCTCATATGACTGGGTTTTACTTTCTTCTGTGTTAGATGTTACTAAGAAGAAAAATATTGCAGTAAACGTATTCTTCCTCTCTGTTTGCATTTATAGCTTCTCAAAATCAAGCCGATTTGAAGCGATGATTTAAAACGATTTCATTATTGTATTGCACCAAAATTATTAATATATATATCAAAACACTAGCTTAGATTATGTTTGAAGGTATTAAAATAATTTAATTCCGAAAACATCAATGGAGGCGCCTGGTGTTTTACAAGGAATCGTTCAGTATTTCATAATTTCCCGCAGTCCAAAGTTTCACTTTCATCTCTGCCTGTTTCTTCAAAAAGAAGTTAAGTATTGTCACAAACGCTTTCATCTTCTACTCTGAAGGATTATGGATGCCGAAACATTCCCCACTCCTCGAAAGCCAGAAATTTTCCACGACGCACCCCATGGGGTGGTGCCATTATTTGCGCCACACCCGGCAAAGGTAAACACTGGCGTCGGTCGGAAAATCATCGCCCGGAAGCTCATTTCCATGCCCGCGTGGACATTCATTTGCGGTTTTGTAGCTTTTCACGATAAATGGAAGAAAAAACACCCCAGCGACGCGATGCTTCGACCTCAAGACAAAAACCCGCAGCTCAAGTGAAGCCGATAAAATACACGTCGCGGCTCGCTTTCCCCGACCATCGCCGGCGGAGGGGATGGCTTTGTATCCCGCTGGTACGCCACAGGGGAGGTGGGTTGAAATAAGACACCATGAATTTTCCGCCCGTTTGTGGACGCTTTTGGCGCAAAGTTAACTAGCGCCAGCAGCCGGGGATCGGAAGGATTTGTTTTCTCGCTGCTCGCACGGTTCGCTGGCCAGCACCGTTGTTTGCAAGAGTTTTCCCCTTCTTTTCTCTTCTTTTCTGTCCCTATTTATCGCGCTGGTTTTTCCGACTACCCGTTCTACCGGGTTTCTTGCTCTTTCCCGACTTCCATAGTTGCTACAACATCGAGAAACAAGTTCCACCCGTTAGAAAAGAGTGTACGCCAGATTTGGCGGCTTAACGCTCTAATAAGTAAAATCAATTTGCTGCGGCAGTGTTGCACGAAAAGCGGGTCATTTTTCTTCTCTCGATACTGCTTCTCGGTTTGGTTTTTTGTTCGGTGATGATTTATTCCGCAACTCCGATCCTCGATGGTTCTGCCAAGGCTGAGCACTTTGCCGGCTCAGAACTACTCAAGGTGGACACTGGATACTTTTCTTCGGGTTGCGTGTTGAGTGGCCAAGAGGAAAATCCAGCCGGGACTTGATGGGTTTAGTTCGTTTAGCTTTACCGCCTTTTTGCTCTTTGCGGTTCTTTTAAACCACTTTCGAACCGATCCTTCTTATTGCAAGCTATCTGATTGTAACAAACTATCTTCTTTAAAGTGAATCCCCTTAATCGATTGTTGTGGTGCTTGGTGATGATTAAATTTAATTCAAAACGAAACGAACAGAAGCTTCCATTAGCACTCTAATTCGCATAATCAAGGAACAATCGGAAGATTGATGGTTTACGTTTCCACATCGACAGCGAAAGATGAAACGTTACGTTACGTCAAGCTTGAAGTTAAAGTCACAGGTGAAACCTACGACCCTGATTCAACGTCGGCAGTACGTGCCAAACGCCGAGTTTCCACCTAACCGGAGAATGCAAACGGGGATGGTGCTCGGGGTGGGGTTTGGGCGATAAACAGCCACCCATCTTTCCACCCCCGTGGTGGTTCGCCAGCCAGGTGTACTGTAATTAATTGATTCCGCAAGCACGCACACAAACAAAAGCACACAACCACGACCCCGGGGCCAAAAGCCCACGGGCGGGAGGACGGCACGCGTCGGGTGACCGCAAACCCAGCGCAAACCCCCCCGCGGGGATCGTTGCGGTTTGTGTATGGTGCGAAAAGTGAAGCCGTAGCCGGGGAGCTTTTGAGGTTAGGTCAGAAGGACCTCCACCACCAACCGGGGGTGGAATCGACGCGCTATCGATTGATGGATGGAATCACACGACGGCTATAAATTCTACTCGAACGCTGGATGGGCCATTAATTACGCCGTGCCATAACGTTTGCGCAACATTCATGTTAATCAGATGCAGATGTAAGAAGGCGGAGATTAACACCTGCCAGCGAAAACTGCCAACGACCCGGGGGGAGGTCTTCAAGTGGTTGATGGAAAACTAAGTACATGTCGTCAAGGATGGGCGTCGTTAAGCGAAAACCAAACAGTTATGCTACGGGGAAAAGTCGCTACTTCTTTCGATCGTTTCGAACGGATGGGAAAAGAAAAGGGAAATCATACGTGGAATGGGGGGGGGGAAATCCAGAAGCCAGTTCGTTAAAATTGTGAGCGCAAGCGCACGGAACAGAAATTTTCATTTGCGATAATGAGTTTACTTTTGCCAAAAAACACGCGCGCACTCGCGCGAAATGTTCCGCGATTTTCCAACGAGCACATGCACATATTTTCCCCCACTTGGAGCGTGCTTAAATTACATACCCCCCACCCCACCCCACTCCACATAGTGTGGGGGCGTTAAGCGTTCCCGGCGATGGCGTGGATAAGAAGGCCGTCGCCCTGTCTGGTTTGGTTCGCGCCATTGAATTCTGTCGGAAAATCATTGAACCTCCGCACCTCAAACGCAGCAGGATGGATTCGACTTTTGAGCACCTTTCAAGGGTGAATGGGGAGAGCGCAGGGCCAAAAGGAAGGAAAATTTGCGTAGCACGAGTGTAGATTACCATCATCGGCACATTATCATAACCCGCTTTTGCGTTAATACGCGTTTTTTTTCCCCCGCGACTCGAGCTACCTTTCTCACGCTGCTTCGTTCCGTTTTCCACTCCTGGCGCCATTTCCCCGTGTCTAATCCTTTTTTCGGCGGTATCGGGTATCAACTTCATCTCCCAGAGGCCACTCCACCCCCGGTTGGATGTATATATTTTACACTTTTTACAAAAGCGCAATCATTTGTGTTGTCCTTCCCTTCGGCCTCTAACCGCCCCTTGAAATTCGTTCCCCCATGCCTCAGGGGCCGCGTGAAAAATGAACAGGTTCACCACGAACCACCCCCAACCCCCACCGTGTTCGGGTGGGGGAGAAGTGCGATGATTTCTTAATGGAGCCAGCAGCCACACAAAAGCCGCTGGAAAAGCGCACGGAAAGCGTCGGCGAATTGTTTCACTTAATCATTCGTCTTATTTTCACTCCCCCCTCCCTCTCCCACCCGTAATTAGGTGGGATTAGCCCGCCGGTTCGGGCTTCTCCTAGTACCGGGTTCGGTGCTTCGTACATCACTTCGCACCTAAAAATACCCTCCAGGCGGCCACGGCGAATGGCGAAACCGTGTTGCAGCCAGCTCGGGCGGGCGGAGGGACGTTGGTAGGGAGGACGGGGTTGATGATTTTTGAAGCCGGGAAATTATTATTAGGCTACGGAAGCGAAGCCCCGGGGCTATCGCTTTTGGCCGGGGGCGAATTAATTCACACCCCGTCGTCGGGCTAATCCCGACATTGTTTCTCCGTTGTTTTCAACGCGCGAGCATCTTGAGCATCCGGAATGGATGGCCTTTAGGAGGGCTGGTTCAAGTATGCGAACGATTTTATATTATCCGCACGGAGCAGGTGCTGGAAAACGAAATGTGGAGGGAAAATGTGGATCTCGTTTGCGGGAAATGCATCTTGCCAGTACCCGAACGCATGGTTTTGCAACATTTTCCGAAGCCTTGAGGCATTCGTTCGGTTCTTGGAAGGGTTCATGTTTAATGCGGAGGGTTCATGTTTGAAAAGTGAGCAACATCTTATTAAATTATTCATTTTCTTCAACTGCAACAAATTTGATAATTTTGGTTTACTTTACATATGTACAATAGAAAATCAAAATGACTATAGCATTTTTATAGTCACTCTTTGATTCGTCCGAAATTTTAAACCCGGAAAAGATAATCAATCTGCAATTTTACATGAAATAAAATTGATAGTAACTAGTTTTTTTTTCAAAAGTTATATGTTTCGAACAATTTATAAATTTGTTTGACTCAAATCAAAATGGAAAAGTAATTCATAACACTTAACCGGCGTCGAGAGCTGTTATTGCAAGCAAATAATATAATAATAAATTATAAATTCTTTGGAAAAAATAAGGTAAGAAAATAGTAACGCGTTTAATCTTCGTCAAAGATTCAAAGATCTCTTAGAAAAAGCCCTCTTTCAAACATTTTTAAACTAAAGATACTTAAAGCATCACAGAAACCTCAATAACTGATTTAATTTTGTGATGAATAGTGAAATTTCGTAAACCAAGAGGGAAATGCAAACGCTTGATAATCTCTGCAGCCGCGTTTGAAGATCTTTGATGTTTCTGCAATGCTGGGAGCGCAAAAATGAACGAAATAATAAACCACTATCAATAATACACACACCGACACACGGTCGAGGTCGTGTGGAGCGGTTAAGTATCATACAAAATTATGTGAACTTTCCCATCGCATCAAGAACGATGCGTTACACCCCGACGCAGCCAGCAGCAAAATCACCGTCATCATATTTTACCTGAGTTCCTTTTTTTCTTCTTCCTGCTCATACTCTCCATTGACGTTTAATTTCTTTCCTTTATGCTGCCCGACACCACCATCGCCTTTGTATGTTGGTGTGTTTGTGTATGTATGTGTACACTGTGCCGCAGCGCCAGAACCAGTGCGCCTGTGCTCATTAAATTGCGAAATTAAATTTTCAAAAGCATCATTTTCCCGCCCTCCCACCGAGCGCGTCCCTGGATTTCGACACTGCCAGCCCTCGGCGTGGCCCGTGTGAGCTTTTCCGTTACACTGTTGTGTATGTGTGTTTACGCTGCCTGAAGGGCAGGGAGGGGAAACCGTTGTAACGAAAGGGGGAGCCTCCATCGCCACGAGTTTTCCATGTTTACGCGTGTCGCCAAAGCACGCTTTCCTCCTTCGCGTTCCCGGAATGCTGCTACTCCGTCCCGTTCGCCCTCACTCTTCCGCGATTTTCCCGTTTTTGTTCGCACACTTCTGGCACACTGTTGCGTCTCACATTACCTCAGGTGCTCGTCGACGGGTTAACCCTTCAGTGTAGCGGAACCTTTCCCCCGGAAAACCCACACACGCGATCGTCCCGACGCATGGACGCTGCTAAACACTTGTATTCAATTAATTTCAACAGAATGGCGCCGAATAATGCTTTGTGGGAATTATGCGCAACGCTCGGGAAAGCATTCAATTTGCAACTAACTCGATCGTCGATTTAATGTGCCTGAAATGCAATTAATTGGCGCCGAGTCATTACGAGGGGGAAGTGGTTATGCGTTTGGAACGGTTTCGAACTTAATCTTTGAGATTTGTGAGTTGCGGAAACTTGAAATTTTTTCCTTCAAAATATTCACCTATCGTTCGCTTTAAATGTACATAAAAATAACTCTCTACCTACGACTAGAAACACACTCTGACTAAAAGGTATTATGTAGAAAGGAAAAAAATACCCAACTGGCCCGGAACTGGAAGGGTTTAAACAAAAAAAAGGAAGCCTTGCATTGGCAAACGCGCGCTGGCAAAACAAAAGCGAAACCTCGTGGGACTTCGCGTGCGCTCGTAAAACTGTCGGAAAAGTAAATACTACTAAAACTGGCATCTCGGCGCGCAGTTCTGCGGGGCGTCATCATCGCCCGTTGCCGAAAGCCAAAAAGGATGGGGGGTAGGGTGGGGTAGGGGGTGAGATTTTCCGTGCCGCCGTAGGGAAAAACTCGACGTGCGTGTTATCAGCGCTATCGCGTAACGCCAACACTCGACGAGGAACGCTGGACGCAAAGCCGACGTTGCTCCGCCGCCGTTGCGTTGATTAGTTGTGTTGTTTACATTTTTCCATTGCCTCCCAGCCCCTCCCCCTCCAACTGCGTGGCCCCCCTTTTCCGACGGGGGTAGAAGGGAATGAACTTGTGCTGCGCGAAATCTTTACCATCTCTTTTAATGCCTGTTTTGGTTCATTGGAGTTAAAACAACGACCAAGGCTTACGTCCTCTGGTTGACGCAAAAGGGAGATACTTTGCTGCGTCCTAAAAAACAAAGAAACATGGCGTAAAGCGATGTTCCAACCAGAACCAGCCTTGCGATGCATTAGGCTTGAGGTTCGCTCGCGCGTATTTGTTTTCTCTCGCCTCTTCGTTCGAGCATTTTTTGTTTTCGGTCGGCTTTTTTCATCCCTAGCATTCATTTTTATTATTTGTTTACATCGCCGAAACAAACTTCGGGTTTCCGCCATCCTTTCGGAGCCGCATCTTGCGGGTGGGGATGTTTTTCACCGGATTTATCGTGTACCGAAAAGCAGCAAGAAAAAGTAAAGAAAAAACCAGTGGAAAAACGGTCCCTTCCGCGGTTGGAAAGATAGTTTTCTTTACACAACGGAACGGAGGACAGCAACCTCCACATGCCGATCGAGCGTAACCGATGAAAAGGAGGAAAACATTTCTACAAGAAGGCCTCCAGAAGAGGCTTTCGGAAAAGTTGGCTCTTCTCGCGAGGGGGCCCACAAGGAAACCGCGAACGAGAACGAACTATCGTTCAAAGCGGCAATAAACGGGCGAGGCCCAAATAAAGGAACTTTCAATAACAAGTGGTTCGCTCGTTTTCGGCCAAAGGCTTACGGTGTTTAGGAAAAAGGGGCGCACACTTCACTCCACCGCTCGGCACAACTCCGGTTGGCCCCGGGAAACCGGGAAAAGCCGGCCAAAGTTCTGTTGTCGCTTGTCTTGTCGTCGTCCGTTGTATGTCGCGCCGTGGCCCCGGGGCTCGTTATTTCATTTTCCAAGTTTAATGGGGAAAGTTTGTGGCGCTAGCGTAGAGAGCGGTGACACGCGCCGCCCTGTTTAGTAAGCGTTACATTACCGGGACATACCGGCGAAGGAAAGCTCGGACATCGGCGGTGGTGGCAGATTGTAACAAGCGATTGCTTATGTTGCCATATTTTTTCCCTCGGACGAAGATGTCGCCGGGACGAAAAGCGATCCCGGCCCCGGCGCTAGCGCAGGTGCTCCAGTGTGCGGGTATTTTCTGCCCGGCACAGGCAGAACACACACTTGATCCTATTTTTAGTTAATGGCTCTTCAATTTGCAATTTTAATGCCAACCAAACACATACCGTTTGCCGTTCACGTTTGTCCGGTTTGTGCAAACGGTTTCGGTTCGGCTACGTGTCGGCTGCGAATGAAATAATCCTCTTCCGGCTCCCCCCTCGAGGCCGTTGAAGGAGGAGGGAAGGGAGGAAAATTGAAGGGCGAAGAATTTTCAAATACGATTACGAGCGATCGTGATGGGAGGAAAAACGAGCGTTGTGCAGGACTAACATATTTTTATTCCACTCGATGCAGCTGCATCATGATGCTTGGTATATATTCGCGCACACACACACACGTACCTCGAGCACGGGAAAACCTGCATCCGAGCCCGACCGTCAGATGCAAAGTGCCATCATCTAACGGCCAAGTTTGTCCTGTGGCGAAATAGCGCAACCGCAGATTAGTGGATAGTTTTCCCGGACGCACTGCACGCTGCTGCAAGCGGAAGGGTCGTTCCAGCAACGTGCCTTTCCCGGACGGAAAGTTATGGTCTCTCCTCTTTCCTTCTCCTTGCTTTTTTTCCCTCCCTGTTCAAACCCGTCCTAATACCGTTAGATTTGACTTAATGGCTCTCAGCATGTCCCTTCGAATGGAACTGCATTTCTATTGAATATTAAAGCTATAATAACTCAAACTAAATGAGGGTGACAGGGACAGGGCGAGAGAGACAGGGAGAGAAAGAGAGAGCGATAGGGAGAATGAGATGGGATGTATAAAGGGTATTTCTCTGACCCGGTCTTATTTTTCCCTCCCAACTCAACGTTTCATCGCCTCGCTCCGGCTTCCGTTCGCGCTCGTTTTCCTGTGTTTTCCGTCCATTTCCGGAGCTTTTCGAACTTTTCCTGAACTCGAGCCCGCTCCTCGCCGGTCGACGCATGCTTCAGCGCCGCGCACAGTGAGACGACTGTGCGGGCAGGCCAATAAATAAAATTGCCCTCGGAGTTAGGGTGGGGGGTTTTCCCGGCCTTCCCGCGAGGTACTTGGTTCTTTTTCCGTCGATTTGGTTCATAAACTTGATTTATATTAATCTTACGTGGGGAATCGGTGGAAACTGTACGGAAAATGTGATTTCTAAAAGTAGTTAACGAAACTATTGTCTTATGAAAAAGGTTTAAGAAAGATTTAAATAATCGAACGAAAAAGTTAATCTGCTCGAGAACTAAAAGTCTATTTCAAAAACAATGGAAAAACAATGTTAAGAGCAATATTTATTGTGAAAGTTTGCCAATTGTTCCAACCACCTTTCTAATACCGATACAGTGTATTCGAATTTTCAACTGTCAACATTTATCCGATATAAGAATTCGTCGCAAATTAACATAACGGAAGGCGTTTTTCTTTGCATAACAATTCGGAAAAACGTGTCGCTATCAGTTTCACTGTGCACTGTGTGCAGTGGAAAAAAGTCTCGGTGCATCCGAGGATCGAAACCTTGAAACGATCGACCAAAGCCGAAGCGGTTCCGAATTAGGTCTGCTGTTCGCCCAAAACTTTTGGGATACATTTCTTTTTTCCCACCCATAGTTTTATCCCTCGCCGTCTCTTGTCCCTTTTCGCCCCTTTCCTTATACCATCCCGTGCTGGGATGGAATTAGTTCTCACTCATAATTATGCCCACCGATAACAAGTTTTCTCTGACCCATTTCCATTCCGGACCCGGTCGGTCGCTTTTTGCCGACGAACAACCGGACGGACAACCATTTCCTGGTCGTGGGATTGTTTTCTGGTTTTTTCTTCCCTTCCCCCAGCACATTTCCCACCCTCTCGCACCCGCATTTGGTCCTTTTTGATGGAGTGAATTGTGTTTCGGTCAGTTCCTTCTGGCTAACTTTTGCCATCATTGCTCGCTTCAACGGATGTCTTGCAATCAGGCGTCCGGCGAAAGACCCACCGGGAGATGGGGCATGAGGTGTAAGGAACACCACGTCCGATGCAAGTTCCAGTTGCCCCCTCCTTTCCCCGGCCGTATCTGCGTCTTTTTTTACGTTCCATCCAAGTGCTGGTATTTGTCCGAGTCCTTTCCGTTCCGTTCCGTAGTTCCGGTTCGCTGCAAAACCCGCTGCACCATAACCTGCGCACTGACGTCAGGCGGGCCTGTCACAATGCCGTACAGGCCTCGTTTTTCACGACATGTTCCGGTGACTTCCGGGCAAGACCCAGCATTCCCCACTCCCCCCCAATGGTCCGAGAAGTTTTAACTTTCAGCAGCAACGAAACCCGAAGAGTGTCAGTTAAGAACGCCAACGCCACCAGCGACAACCCTGTAATGTGGTCGAATGTGTGTGTATGTGAAAGTAGGAGTATTTGCTGACATCATACTCCACGTCTACAGAGAGCGAGACACACCGTCCCTTTCCTTCCCTCCCTGCGTGCTTGTAAGAGGAAAATTCGTACATTTTAGTTCCTATTTCTATCCAGCCAGCTCGAAAATTACTACATCCTGCAGCTATTGCTAGCGCCGGTACCGGATCGTGCTCGTTTGGTAGCCACAGGCCAACCTCCACACACACACACATCATACGCGTACAGTGAACCATGAACGTTAACATTGCACGTGACTAAATTCGAAATAGCGAAAGGGCGATGGATGGGGGAGAGAAAAAAAGGAAAACCTTCGGCATACTAGCAGGTCTTTGGCCGGAGTGGAATTTTCCACCCACTCCACTCCACAGACTCATTGCAAAAGCTCGAGGTCCATTTGCCAATCGCTCCGAGGAAAAGCTAAACGATCTTCTGCTGCGAGTCCACGGGTTTTACGGAAGTACAATCTTACTCCACCGAAACGGACTCGCTTTTTCCCGCTGGGGGTTTTGTTTTTCTTTCTTTCTTTTACGTCCTTACTTTTACAATTTGTCCACACACTCCCTCCCCACCGCTCTGCGACCCATTGCAGACGGTCCCGTCCCCGTTCGCCGTTCGCGTTTGGGCAAAAAATTGCGTTTCTTATGCGTTCCAATAAATAAACATTTTATTAAATCGGCATTTTATTACTCCTTCGCTCGCACAATTCATATTGTTCGCACGGTTTTTTTTTTTTTGTTGACTTCCATCTTCATTCCTTTTCTCTCTCTCTTTCTCTCCTTCGCGGTTCGGTAGGTCCTTGGTTTTTCCACGACGGACGAATTTCATTCAAAATGTATCAGCCCTAAATGCGACGGAAGCAGTCGTTGGATGTCGAACGGAAGCGAACCGGGATGGCGCTGCCTGTCCTTAGGCCCGTGTGGTCTCATGGTTTTCCCCCACCCTCCCACACACACACACACACACACACACACACACAAACAAACGCCCGGTAGCCGGGGCGACAACTGGCCCCGGAAGCTGCAGGAAGGTTTTATCGCAAGTGGAGGAAGTCCATTGTGTCCGCGGGCGATTGTGATCGGGTGTGTATGTGTGTGTGTATATGTGTGTGTGTGAAAATCAGGATGGCAAGGAACGAAATTATTCCGCCCTTGTAGGCAGTTTCCTTTCATTCGTTCTTCTTCCCCCTTTCGCCATGTGCTTACCTTTTTGATCGATCTCTCAATTTTTCCACCATGATGTGTGTGGGTGTGTGAGGGTCGCCTGAAGTGGACGGCAATTCCGGAAGAGAATTGGTTCATTAACGCCGAATGCCACCCAATCGACCTCCCCGCCCCTCCCCCTACTCGCCCGAGGGATGGGAAATGAGTGGGATGAAAGTGACAGCTTGAGGTGAGGCTCGATTTCGCGCGCGCCCTGGAGGAAAAATGATGGGCAAAAATCATTCTTCGGAAATTGTCAACCAAATTTCTCACCTCCGCGCGCGCACGGACGACGGGGGGAACACGGAGAACGTCCGGTTTGATGGAAGGGATGATCAAGATGTCAACGTCTTGCACAGTGAAATGATTTTCGTGTTGCGAGCGAAAATTGCCATTGTGTACTCGTTACTTTTCCGGCTTTTTTTTTTCTTCTCTCTCGTTCCGGTATGTGTGCGCACACCGTGTCCGGGTGGCCCAACTGCGGCCCCGACTGTGCTGCTGTACTGCAAGGAAAATAAATCGCCCCACTTGAGGCACCGTTTGTGCGAGATGAAATGAAATAAAACAGAGGCGAACCAAAGGAATGGAGAAAACAAAGACGACAGTCTAAAACATCATCTTCAGTTTTTCCGGGCAGAAATTTGAAACGCCCGAGCGCATTTTTCTCCAAGCTCCAATTCAAAACCATCCATCCCCCTGTTCCCGCCCAGTAAAGCGCTTGATTAATGACACCTCTTCATTATATCGTTTGTATGGATTGCTTTTTCCCGTTCCCGACGCTTCCGCTTTCGCAACGAGCACCAGACAACGAACCGGAACAATTCTAGTTGCAACTGAGCATTACCGGTAGCTGTTTGATACAATCTCAAGTCATCACCAATCTGATAAGAATATCAATTTAATCTGTCCGGCGGGGGTGCTTTTCCGGAGAGGAACGGTTCTTAGGAACGTGCGAAGAAGACAAACTGTTTCCACAGCGAGTTTCCAGTTGACAAAAGTGCGTTGGTAGTATTTGACATTTCAGATCATCATTTTCATCAGTAGAAACAATTCTCCGGCTTTAACCAAAACCGTTTTTCACTGATTGAAAAGTACGGATTCATGGATTATTAAATGCAATTGTAATTTCAAGGCTCTAACCATTTAAGATTTCTTCCAGTGACACTTTCATGTTTCAATTGTTCAAATAACTTGATCTCTGTTAAAGAAGGAATGTATTATGAAGTGTTAAAAACTTTCCTAATCACAAACACCCGTACAAGTGAGGAAAAGTGCGTAGGAAGAATTTAACATTTCAAATCAGTTTTGATAAGTAAATACAGTTCTATGGCTTTATTTTTTCATTGGTTGAAAAGTACGGTTGAAATTCAAATCGAAAGGAATTTCTTCTTGTGAATAATGACTTGATCTTGTTGAAGATCTAGTGTGCATAGATATTGAAAAATAGGCAAATCACGAACTAGTTTTCATAAGAAATTATTGTTTTTCTTAACGATGCGTATCAACTTTTAAATGCCAAGCGAGAAAGAGACTTTTACATAGCTTTAAAAGTGCAATTTACATGTAACAGTAAAATACTTTTAAACAAGCGAATAATATATTGATATATTTTTCGGTATTCGCTAGTTGTTCGTGGAAAACCCTTCTTTGGGCGATTTTAACACTCGATGTGCGAAAGCCCTGATTACCCGGCATTAATTTCACCAAATCAAGAATGTGCTAAAACATTCTCCCAAACGAGCGAAAGGTTAAGAAGGCCCTTTGAAGCCGTTGGCCTTGTTGTAATTTGTACGCTTGTTCTAGACTTTTTGTTCACATGCTCGCTCGCATCCTCAATCCTTTAATCCCTGCGTACACAAAACGCACAGGCTCTAGGTGAAGGCCCCACGCTTCAACCGGGTTCCCGGAATGCTCGGCCCTTTTATCAAATCAAGCAAGACGAATAATTTATCATTCGCTCACCTAAACCCGAATTTGTCACGGCGGTTGGATCCCTAATTGACGATATTTGTTTTGCCACTCAACGCAAATGCGGATTGGGCCGCGGTTGGGAGGGGAATGAGTAGGAGGAGGAGGAGGGGTGAGGAAGAAGCCGCCCACGAACGCACGCACAGGGCGTTTCGCAAGGTTATCTGGCCATGGCCGTTGAATCGTGCATTAATTTGATTTGCTTAATCACGACGACGCGTTCCCGGAGCATGCGGAGGGTTTTCCAAGGGCGCACACGTTTCGTTGCCTGGCATCGACCCAAGCAATTGACGGAGGCGACAATCTCTCCCGGGCTGCCCGATAGGGCGGATCACCGGACGTCCGTCGGGTCTCGTCATCTCGATATCACACCCGAGCCCCGAACCCGAACCATACGTGGCTCGCACGCTCGAACGGTTCCGTCGGAGCTCATTCGCACCTTCTGCTCACGCTCCGGAGCCGGCGACGATGATCGTTCTGGCATCTTGACACGGGTGGTTGGCACCAGCTCGGCCATCGCTCGGTGTGCGTGAAGCCCTCCCACGGTGCAACCGCATGCCAGGGAAATTCTGGTCCCTTTTTTTCTTTCGCTGCGGCCCGTTCATCCGTTCTCAGGGCGGCCCTCCAGGGGAGGGAAAGTCTCCGGAAACCTCAGCAAACATCATTAAACATCTTCTTCGGTCCTGTTCCTTCCTGTCCGGCAGGATGGACAACATCCGCTCTACCTTCCAATCCTTAAATCCAAACGCAAGCGACCACTATGTAATGTTTTTCTTCATCCCTCCGCTGAGGAACCCCCGAACCGATTGAATGATATAGCCAGATTAATATTTATTCAATTTGTGAACCCAACCCTTCCGGAAAAGTCGATTTGCCGGACGGCCAGATTTAGGAGAACACTTTCCTTTCCCCCATGAGATGTGTATTCAAGCTCGACTGGATTCTGCGGAAAGGGGATGGATCGGGGATGTTATTGTCAGAACTCGTGTAATAGTTCATAATTTTTTGGTTCTTCACAACTCCCAAGGCACGGAGGGACACAGTTCCGTTTCTCGGAAGGTTTATTAAATTTGTTGCTTGCCCGCTTGAGCTTTCTTCAAGAGGTGTTGTTTCTTATCTTTCAATCTATCTCCCTCTCTCTATCTGATTTCTTTTTCCAAAGATGTGTTTTTATGTCGTAACGCCCTCCGAAGCATATTCATTTTGACATACTGACCCGCATTTTTCGTTTCACAGAAGTTGGTAGAAAAATTATTCTAGGAACATAATTTAAGTAAACTGTTTTTAGCATTGACCCGACAATTGACGTTTTATAGGTAATAAAATGATGAATGGAAATGTTTATGAAACAGTTTGAGAACGGTATCGACAAGGAACTAAGGATTAAAAGGTTACTATACCAATTATTTAAAGCCTTCGTTAGTGCTTCATCATTTTCTGAGAAATAATCCCATGTTTCACTTCAACCCTACGTAACTTTCCTTTCCCATCGCTACTCTAATATGTTACATGAAGAAGCTCGATGGACAACCTGATGTTACTGAGTACAAGGTAGTAAAGATTAAGTGACTTGCTTCTTTAGCCAGAGATTAGACGGAAGTATCTAAACAGTAATCCGTGGCAAAGAAATGACAAATCTAATCTCTTGCGAAGATGAAAATGGTACCTATCTCTAGCTCGGATCTAAGTACCACCACCTCCCACCACCGTGCATGTAGGCGAACGTTACCGTAACATACTATCATGTTCCGTGTTGGACAAGACAACAATCTCGGTTCCTTCTTTTGCCTGCTTTAAAAGTTGCGTATACTGCGGATACCTTCCGGGGCATTCGAGCGTCCGGAAATGGTGAAGTGGTGACAATGTATGTTGTGGAAATTGATGCTGACTTCACCAACGGGTGTGTGTGTGCGTGTATTAAAGCATGCAAAATTAAACTTCAAAGGATCCGTTCCCCTTTATCACGTCCGCTGCATCCTAACCGTCTCAAGCACAGACGTTCAAGGGTCTTCAAAGGGCTACACTTTTCCTAGTCCCAGTCCGTCCGGTGGCCGTTGTTTCCCGTGTGTCGGTGTGTGTGTTTGTCGTGTCTGGGCATAAGAAAACATGGAATCACATAAAGATGTAGTACCGGCGCACAGAAAGGGAAAAAGAGGCCAGAAGGCCAACAAATCCGCTTAGACTATCAAATCCCGTGTGCGCCGGCGACCGGAACAAATAGTCAAACAGGAGGAGCCGTTTCTCTTCGGTGTGTGGAAACCTGGTCGTCGTCATTCGGGCCCTTCCACGGTAGAACAAGTCCGGTCCACTTTCACCTGACATTCGAAATGAAATGAAAAAGCCTTCCCGACGTTTGGGAAGTTGGGAGGCTAGAGTGGAAATCCGTTCGGAACGTCGTCCAATTGTCCAATTGGTTTTGAAGAAACGCCAAAGCGGTTGGAAGGTATTTGGGGGAAACCCCCATCCCTCAAGCGTCGACGGTAGAGTACACGGGACGGGATTCAATTGAAGACGGTTTCGTGGAAGTGCTTGCTCCACTCCAACCGGGCGTTTCTTCGCCGGCCTTTTCGCTGCCAGTGACAGCCAAGGATGAAGCGTTAAATTGATTTATCGTGCTAATTTTCGCAATGCTTTTCCGATTTACCCCCTCCCCCTTTATATTCTGGAGCTTCCCAAAACCCAAATAAACCAAACCGGGTTGCCTTTACAAGTGGGCTTTGGGCCTTGGGCTTGCCTCCTCACCCCCGGGACGGGCTTTGAATTCCCGCCAGAGCCCTTTCGCTACCTGCTTTCCGGTCGCACAAGACGGAGGAGTACTTTTCTTTTCTACATAAAAAGGGGGTTGATAAAACTGGGCGCAAAGTTCCGAAGAATTTCGTAAAGAATCGCCGATGTTAGATTACTTTTATTCTCCCGGAACCAATCTCGGAACCGATGCCGCCTCCGACCGTTTGCTCTCCCCGAACCTCCGTTCCGTTCGAAAGTACATTCTTCAATTTTACTTCATTTCCGAGGACAATCCTCTGACCTTCAACTCCTCCTCCCCCCCCCCCACCCTTTTTTCCCCTGCCCGTCTTTTGGGTGTAACTCCCGCTGCCTTGAAACGTATCTCTCCGTGGCACGTCATCTTTCGTGTGTCATTTATCATTTACATGTTTGGCAATCGATCAGCAATCATCGGCCGACGTTTCGGTTCCCGTATGTCTACTTTTCCCAGCCCCGTTTTTCCTCCTCCCCACGCCTGGTTTTCCCCACTCTCCGATAAAGATTGATGTGTTCATAAGAAGAACATATTTTTAAACGGAAACCGGCCGGTTTCTCCCCGCCCCGACCGTGGGAGCAGCATCCGAGCACCGAAGGTCGGCTTGCCTGTGAGTTGATTAGTTGATCATTGTTTGCTGTTGTTGTGTTTGGGGCCGCAGTGGAGTGGTACCTCCACCTTCGCCGCATCGGGAGGGCATCGTCTGCCAAATCGAATTTATTTGCGGAGTTGCTGTGACTGAACGTGACTGATTGCCTATATCTCCCTCCTACCCGGGGACGAGGGTAGGCCCCTTTTTTTATTTCCCGAGGAAGGTTGGAACGTACGCGGATATGGATGCCTCTTCTTACCGAGTTTTCTCTTTTTCCTTCCCCATTTCAGGAGCAAAACAAAAAAAGGCGCCATCAACATCGAACGCACCCAAAACCCAACCCTTAAAAGGCCGAAGGGGATTACTAATGGAAGTGTTTTTAAGGCAGTTTCGCGGGACACACCTACGTCGTCGAGAAACGGTCACCGCCGCCGCCACCGCCACCACCGCCACCGTCGCCGGGGAAAGGAAGCCGTCGGAAAAAATCCTAAATTAACCACGGCGCGCAAGCTGGCCAAAGGAAGCTGGCCGTAAGTGGCCGGTATGGCTCGCTAAGTAAATGATTACATTTACTCGTTAGCTCGGACCAAAACCGAGTCCATTCCATTTTCCTTCCCTTCGTTTTCTCCGTTCCCCGGGGAGCCCCACCAAAGAAGGGATTTCGTGCGGGGGGAAAAGGGGGCAATTGTAACGCTGGAGGACCGAAGGGGGAGGGAAAGAAAATATTCTTTCCGAAAGGAATAATAGGAACCGACCCAGTGTCGGTTTGTGTGTTTGTGTGCGTTTGAGGCAAACTTTCGGTCCATTTGCTCAATTTCTGCCAACGCCAGCACTTTCGCAGTCGTTCCGGGGGTTGGAAAACGGCCCCAAATTGGATGCAAAAAGGTGAAAGGAACCGGAATCGGAAAAATAAAAGCACAAATAAAGCGAATCGCTTCGGAGGTGGCAAAAAGGAAAGCTGTCTCAGTGTAGCAACAAGCGTGGTGATTTTTTCCCGTAATGCCACAAAGGAAACGCTCAACTTAAAGTGAAAATTAACTCACTTTGGAAGGTGTTTGTAAAGATAAGAATCGCAAGAAGTGACTGCAAGAACGAAGGGAGAGAGAGGGAGACAGCGAGATTGTGTAAGGATGAGTTTCCATGGCTGCCTGCGAATTTTCCTGTTCGGTGCCAATGTATTGGCAGGTAAGGATTTGCATACTTCGGAGCGAAGGTTGGGAGTTTGACTTTCGGTTTCGTCTTCCTTTCTAATCTCAGCAGGCCTGCTTCTAGTGACGTCAGTCGCTGCCAGTGAGGCTCCCGTCTATCAACCCGTTCCCATTGCCGTTGCGCCGACGTCCGAAACCGTGGTCCGGCCGGAACAACTGCCCCCGTATGGCGGCGTCGGAGCGGACTCCGCGGCGGAAGTGAACGCCTTCGTGGCCGCCGACATCATCAACCTCGACCGGGAGGGTGCGGTCAGCTTCATACCGCGCCGGGACATCCGCTACCAGCGGGCCGTTCCCCCGGAGTACGCCGGAGCGTCCGCCCTGCCGCACTGCGAATCGTTCACCATGGGCGATCCGGACCTGAAGACGCTCTACAATCCGGGCTGGCCGGGCAACTACCCGAACAACAGCGACTGCGTGGTGGTGCTGGAGGCACCGGTCGGTTTCCTGGTGCGGCTCGACTTCCGGGACCACTTCTACATAGAACCATCGGAGGACTGCAAGTACGACTATCTCGAGGTAAGGCACGAGTCTTCGACTCCGGAACCATCCAATAACTCTACATCGCTTTTCCTCCGCCAGGTTCGCGATGGTGCGCACGGGTTTTCCACCCTGATCGGTAAGTACTGCGGTCAGACCTACCCACCGATGATCACCTCCAAGGAGCGCTTCCTGTGGCTGCACTTTCACTCGGACGAGAACATCGAGTACCAGGGGTTTGTCATCGTGTACGACTACGTTCCGCGCCCCACCTCGTGTAAGTGATTGGTGACTTTTCCGACCTTCTGCCACACACTACAGGGGTTTTGGGTTTTGTGTCCTTCTTCCGCAGCAGTCTACGACGATGAGAGCTGCCGGATGGAAGTGTCCGGCATGGAAGGGTTCATCAACCGAACGGACGTGCCGCGGGAAAAGCAGCAGACCGTGATCGAGCATGGGCTTTCGCTCGACTGCATGTGGGTGGTGACGGTGGCCGAGGGGTGGAAGGTAAGATAAGCTCACACCAGAGAGAAGTTGATTGGAAACATACGGAAACATACAACGCCACATAACTAGCTCCAGTCAACTATTGCGAGGTTTAAATTACTTATATTATCCGTAGAGGTTTATTAGAAATATCATTTTTTGCAACAACTCTCAAAATTTTATTACGAAATAATTGAAAAACGGAATATCAATAATTGTTAACAATTTTAAACACACAAATATTTGAATTATATCATGTTTTAATAGAATAAAATGTCTTTAAATGATGAAACGACATGGGAAAGTTCCAAATATTTGATTTAAAAACAAGTAATATAAGGAATTTATACGACAAGTAAATAAGCAAACCTCTCCTTCGGAAAGACATGCATGAAAATAGATGGTTTCACTTATTTTCTCCAATATCTATTCAAAGTACAATCGTAAAGTAAACCAAGCAAACAATTGCTCTATAACAATTCAACTGAATTCTTTCTTTCGTAGGACATTCACCAAAAACACAAATATGTTCCCTCTTGCTAACAAAACATTAACACAAGAAAACAAATGGATAATGATTTTAATAATAATGTAAATAAACGAATCAAACAATTCAAATAGCAAAATGATACCGTTTGAAATCATGCAGGAAATTAATACCACATCTCTTCTTCATTCGCTCAGATTCAACTTTCGTTCCTCAAGTTCAAGTTGGAGCGACCGAACGACTGCGAGAGCAACTTTGTGGATGTGTTCACCGAACGAACGGATTTGCCATCGAGGTAATGGTGTGCCGCCATCCTACGCAACCATTTTCCTCCCGGAATGTCTCTTGGCGTTCCGGGGCGGAACCTAACTCCATCCTGCTGTTTTTAATGTAAATTGTTGTCGACGCTCCTTTGCAGACTGAAAAACTTTTGCGGCTCTATTGCGGACTCGGTCGTGTCGCGCACGAACGTCCTACACATCCGGTTCTTCGCCGAGGCGGCCGCCATCAACTCGACCTTCTCCATCCTGTTCACCGCATACCGGGAGAAGGCCGCTGGTGAAAGTGAGTATGCGAGGGATGCGCCTGAAGGGATGTGAGTGAGGGGAGGGTCTAAATGTCGTCTTCCGGTTTTGGTTACAGCCTGCGAGGACAACGAGTACGACTGTGAGGATGCGACGTGCATCGATGAAAAGCTGCGGTGTAATGGACGCATCAACTGTCGCTTCCGGTGGGACGAGGACGAGTGTCAGGTTTGTGGTTTCATCACCCTTTTCGTTAGTATTACATGTCCTCATGTGTATTTCTACGCTATATCGCAGAAACAAGTGGCAGCCCAATCCGAGCATGTCATCATCATCGTGATCGTGTTCGGGCTGATCCTTGGCGGTATGATCGTGCTGTTCCTGTTCAACTGCGTGCGCAAGATCATTCGCGACCATAAGATCATCCGGGAGCACATCCGGCAGTCGCGGGAAAGCAAGCTGAACGAGCTCGGGCGCCATTCGACGAAGAAGTTGGTCGACCTGGACATAACCAAGCTGCCACCGCCCGCCTTTGACAAGGATCCGATCAACGTGCTCGAGGGAGGGAGCACGACGAACGTAGGCAGCGGTCAGTACTACCGGGATATGGCCGTGGGTAGTGTCGGGAGTGGAAGTGCCGGCAGTGGAGGAGGGAACGCTGGAAGCCACATGTTCAGTAGCCGGATAGACATCAAAGCGGATCCGCAGGATATTTTGCGAGGGAGCTACCACGAGGATCCGTTGTCGCGATCCGGAACTCTTGGGCGCGACGGTGGAGCAATGTGTGATATGGCGTGTCAAACTAGGTAGGTGCCTTTATCTCGGAATGATCTCAATTTTACATACACTCACCTTCAATACGCTTTCCTCTGTCCTTGCAGGGAATCACTGTTTCAGCCAGTGTTTAAGAATAAGGTAAACCAATCACCCAACCAGCTACAAAACAGCATACGCTTCTCCACATTCGGCTACGAGAGCCAACAACAGCAGCAACAGCAGCAGCAACAGCAGCTCGAACAGCAGCAACTTCCCTCGGTGACACCACCACCCCCGAGGGTGAAACACCACCATCATCATCACCACCATCACCACGGGGGGACGCTTGACGGCGGAACCGGTGCCAAGAGCTCCAAGGTGAGCCGGATCGAGCTGGAGGACCTTTCGCCACCGGGCTCGGGCGGCTACGAAGACCGTGGGGTCGGTGGAGACGAACCGCACCATGGAAGCGGTGGCCATTCCCATTCCCACACCCACGGTCACACCCACACACACCCGCACCCGCATACACACCATCAAAAAATCATCCTCGAACGAAACCTAGCGGACGGGAGTGGAGGTGGTGGTGGTGGTGGTGGTGGTGGCGGGGCAGGCGGTGGCGGAGGCACGGCCCGGTCGAACGGTGGTTCCTACGGGGCCGACATCCGGAAGTCCGCACCGGATGTCATCATCATGACCTCGTCCCATTGACCTGCTTCGCCGGATCGCGTTCCGGTGGCAAGTGGTTAGTAGCAAATTTGTTGGCGGTAAACAAGCGGACGAATACGAAAGTGATACGAACCAATCGTTCACTGGCACAATCGGGCGTGGCCACAAACGGGTAGCGGTCGATTAGAAATTTGTTTAATTAGACGGTTTTTTACAATCTCAGCGGAGTGGAGAGGTTTCTTCCGGTGCTTTAAGAAGAAGAAGATGACGGAAAAGGGATCCACTCCTCGGGAATCCTCCTGCCTATGGCGTTTGGTTCGGTTTACTTATCGATTTACGGATAAGTGAGCCTAGGGCCGCCTTGTAGACGGAGATATTCTCCTTCCCCTCGCGGGTGGGGAGGGAGGAGGTTGGTTATTGAATTTGATTTGAGACGCTTACCCATTCCTCATCAGACACTCGACAGGAAGAGAGAGGGATAGGGTAGGCAGCAAGACGCTTAGAGTCTAAGCCAGTTTTTCTCGCTCTAGGATCACATCTCACTCCTCACGAACATCTCGCAATTTCACCGTAGGATAGGGTAAATGTTAGAATTTTACACTTGGGCTCTTGTGGTTTGGTGGTTTTAGTTAGGAAAAACTACTAACACGGAAGTACTAACACTGGCCGATGTCGATGATTATTCCTTGTGCCACGACACTGCGGGAAGGAAATTGAAAACAAATCAACGCTCTTGAAACTTAGCTAAAAGGACACTCGTGTGAGGAGGGATAGTAGGCAACACACATCCTGGCTATCGGGTTGGATAATTGGAAAACTAGCGACAAACCAGCAAAGCCTGTTCACGAGTATAAGAAGCGAGCAACCATAAAGACACGTTCATGAGGCGCTGTACGACACATCTCTAGCCCAAACATTTTGTAAATATTGAAAATCATCATTACCAAGTAGGTGTAAATCTCAATTTCGTTCGTTCTCCAAGAAGGGGAGTCGCCATTGAATCGATCCTTCGTCGAATCATACGTCGGCAAAAACGGGATAAACGATGTTTAGCAAAGTGAATAACAGTAGTAAAAGGGAAAGGAATGGGTTTCTTTTAACGTTAACTAGTCGACCCCATCGTTAATTAGTAATTTTTATTGCTTCGATACAGTCCGCGGTGGCGAGCGGAATGTGGAAAGGTTTGTAGGAAAATTTGTTAAAACATAATTATCGAATCATAAGCACTCCAACGTTTGCCATTGAAAGCGGTTACCTATTTGTTGATTTGTAGATGTTTCGTTATTTCTACGGGAGAGAAAAAAAAAATCAAACTTGCCGGATAGTGAGGCTACCCAAAGCAAAGGGATACTTTTTTTGGATTTGTCAGGAAGATAGCTAAAATAACATACCTTCACAATACTGTTGCACTCCAGAGACACATGGTTGGCACCAAAAACCGGGGACCAATCCCAAAATATGTACTGCGAAGCTTAAGGACTCCGTTCTTCATCCGTTCGAAGATAGAAAGCAACAACTTATTTTCCGAACCACAAACAAACCTGGACTCTGGTCCCGAACTCACAGATGGCATGTACCCAAACATTATGTTATTTGTTTAGTTTTAATCTACTGTTGCATCATATCTCTTTTCTCCGAGCACGTCGTACACATCATAAGAGCCGCACAGCATAAGACAACCGATTTGTAAAGATTGAATAGGATAGCATATAGACATGGAAGATTATTTTAGTTTTCACACGATGATCACAACGGATACCGAACAAACAAATGGCCACGAGAGGAGCAGAACAGGTACGTTGAGCGAACAGGTTCCGGAAATTTACAGGAAGAAGTACATTTTATGTTACTCCATGTGTCGTCGATCATACTAACTGGATGTATTGGATTTTATCGTCTCACCATCAGCACAAGCGGGAAGCAAACGTGCTTGTGTTGTGTGAAGGCAACGAAGGCAAACTTACATCAAAATAATGTAACGAATCAGAGTGTTTGCGGTTTGGCTGGTCACTTCACACACGGCTGCACCAAACAACTTGATAAAACGACATTTTCATTTCAATTCATGTTGGAGACGTATTTGCCATTGGCGGATGATAAAAGAAAAAAAACTGTGTATAAAAAACCACCGGTGGAAAAGAAATGTAACGTTTGTTTCACAATTTAATAATAAAAAAGGAAAACTGAACCAATGGGTGAAATGAGAAAAACTAAAACTTTGTGTTGTGTTTTAAATCCGAAAAAGTGTTTAGCAATAATTTTCATGATGTTTCAGTATCTTATGTGTTGATTTTTCATTGTTGCCCTTACTCCAACGGTTATTTTGAAATAAGAATAAAAAAATCCAAATTGACAGATGGCCGCTGAATGACACATTAGCGTGTTTACTTTTGTCTCATCAACAAAATCAACTAGCGTTGTTTGTATAGTTTCACGTAGAAACTGTTTTCTATAAGTTTAATTGCGTTTAATTATTTTCGGTAGGAATGGCCCTGACAAAGTTCAATCTCTGGCATTGTACATCACGTTGGCACATCAACAATGAGTGAACAACCTCAGCTGATACCTGGAGTCGTTCGAAAAGCTTCGGTACCCGTCCAACAAACTGTTGCTATCGGTAAACAAAAATCGAGCGCGAGTTCTTTAATCCCCGGTGTAGTCCGTTCCGTGTCCAAACCCCGAGCCACGAAAAAGCCAACCAATAGCTTCATTATATCACAACCTAGTACCAAATCTCCACCGAAAATTGATAGTATTACACAGTAAGTTGCCTTTTAGCGCTATGGATTGCCTGCACTGCTGATGATTTTCACTTTCCACTTCATTGCAGAAAAGCAGTCGAAGAAATTCTTAAAGAAACGGCTATCCGGAAGGTTTCCGCCGAACAGAAACGACCTTCAGAATGGCGCCGGTGTCCACTGAGGAAAACAAACAAACAATTTCTAAACCGCACACTAATGTCAATGGTTAATCACAACGAACGGATAAAGAAGACAACGACACACCGGTCTCGTCTCAAACTAGGTGAACTCGTGCGGGGCGATCATAGTTCCACCAAATTAAAAAAAAGTAAATCTCAACAAAAGACATCGAAACCACAATCAGATGTTTCTTCCAGTTCGATAGTCAACCTTGTCGATGATAGCGATTAAAGTGCTTTTTATACTAAAATTATTCAGTGGTCTCCGTTGTTTGTTGGAGCTAGCAAATTTACTTCCAGCTTTGCATCCATACAGGTAAGTAAACATAAGCGAGTTTTCCGTTAATTCTAAAACACTTTTCTTTCCTGTTTTGTATTCTTCAACTTATTTTCACCCAATCTTAGCTATTAATCTTTGTTCCCTTGTTCAACTTAGCACGATTGTTTTATTTTCAATAGTTTTGTTTCTTACTCTTTTTTTTCTTCGGCTTTTCTGAACCTTCTGCCTCTTCGCCATTGTAGTCGTTATCTCGCTTTTTCTTGGGAGCATTCTTTTCGCGATACGTTTGATTTTGCACGTAAAATTCATTCACTTCTCCTTCGGCGCACCGTTCGAAAACGGCTACAAACATGCCGATCGTAAGGTCAATTTCCGTCCGAGCGTACAGGCACCGTTCGCCGATTCCGGGATACTTCTCGGAGCCTAGGTTGAGCCACTCCTTTCCTAGCTCCTCTCGTGCATCTAGCAGCTTGAAGTGACCGTTGTGGCGCAGAATGCTTTCAACGACTCGCTCATTTTCTTGCTCGTGTATGGAACACGTCGAGTAAACGATGCGTTTGGCATTCGGAAAACCGTTCATCGCATGCGTCAGTAGCTTGTACTGCAATCCGGACAGCTTGTACAATCTATCCTCATCAACCGGTTCTGACGCATCGATGCGGTTTAACATTCCCGAGCCCGAGCAGCTTGGATCGATCAAGATGTACTGCACGCCCGGCACTTGTTCGTCGGTAATTTCCAGACAGTCCCCATGGATGGTCTTTATAACGCCAAAGTCAGTTGTATACTGGCACAACACCTTGTAGCGTTCATCGTTCATTTCGACGGCGTACAGTCTCCCTTTGTTTTTCATCAGACACGCCAGATGCGTTGCTTTCAACCCCGGAGCGGAGCACATGTCCAACACGACAGATTTCTTCACCGGATTGAGTAAATATGTTGGCACCAGACAGGCCTAAACATGATCGTTATTAATCTAGTGTTTCGTATAGCATGATCTACGCACGTACCTTGTTTTGTAAGAAGAATTTCGTCCCCACAAGTTCTGAACGGGCCCAGTAATTTTTAGCACTCCAGGGAAACACCAGCATATCTTTGAAGTGAAAGTCAACCATATACTCCGAATCGCCAAGTGCCCGCATACGTTCCAGAAACGAACTGTAGTCGGCAAATTCTTCATCCACCAGGATCCAACCTTCTTCCTCCATCATACGCTTCGCACCTTCCAGATTAAGAGCGATCGTATTGATTCGTACAAATCGTGGCTCTGGGGGATAAAAGAAAACAATTTACTCATTGGCATCCCATGATCAAATCAGTAGATATGGCCCTAGCATTTGAACATAAAAGAACGTACCTTTGAGACTTCTTGTAAGAGGTTTTATGTCGTCCTTGGTCTTTTCATACTCCTCAAAAATCTCGGATTCGTAGCGACGAACGCACTCCACCGGCAAAGACATCCCATTTAGTTCGCCGCGCCCGAACAGCAGCTCACCTATCAACACCCGCGCCAACCATTCGTTCAATTTGGGCTCCTTCTTCAGCAACTCGATGTTAGTCATGATTGCGTTGATTTGCGGCATGTTGGTCGTAAGGCGATGCATGATGGTTCGACCAGTGCGAAAGTGTTTACCAGCGACCAATTCGGATTTGATGCTCTTTTTCTCATGGATCGCCTGGCGAAGATATTTGGCCGCCATACGATAGTTGGTAGGAACCGGAATTTTATGCTGCTTCTGATTTTCTGTACCATCGCGAACCATCTTTGCACAGTCTCAGCAACTTGAGCAATGTGATAATGGAAATTTAACACGATATTTAACAAAACACCGAAATAATTCTAGTAGCGCCGCGTAAACAAGTACCAACACGTGCAAGTAAATGAACTGATGGGATAAACAAAAATATGTCACAAACGTCAATTTAATGAATCCGTTCATTCTCGGAATGAACTCGCGTTGCTCGCTTTTTTTGTAAAGTGCTTTTTTAAACTTACCAGTAGTTTTTTTAAAAATTTATTACTAAACAGGCTTTTGTCAAAAAAAGTTTCAATCTCATTTTATTCGTTTCATTCTGCCTTCCCTGTTTTCACAAAAAGGATTGGTTTCTTTTTTCAGTCTACGTTTTAAACCATGGGTTTGCTTTTAAACTATCATCACTCTTCAGATGCGGCTTTCTTCTGCCTTCCGGAGAACATGAACAATTTTTCTTGTTCAATCGGCGCCTACAAGTGGGCTCAAATTCCTGATGCTGAGCATTCTGGGTTGAGCATAATGTACTGAACGCCCGGCACCTGCTCATCTCCCCGTAGAAAGTTATGATAACATTACAATCGGCCACTTTTTTACAAAAAGTCTGGTAACGTTCGACATCTTCTTGACGGCGTACAGTATACCTGTGTCTTTCATATTACTTGCCAGATGCCTCGCTTGCAAACCATCTTTCGAGTACATGTCTAGTACAACAGCATTTTCCGGAGGGTTCAAGCAACCATTTTTCAAAAGGGTTTCCTGGTAATTAGAAAGATTGGGGTAAATGTTAATGAACTATTCAAGGTATGTGCTATTTCCCACCTTAAAATAATAGATTTTCTTGTAAGTACCTTTTCTACAAAGAATTTCTTTTGGTGGGGCTTTATATGTCCTGTTTGGTACATCGTCTTGGCAGAGCAAAGAAATACCAGCATATCTTTGAAGTGAAAGACGACGACCATATACTCCGCATCGCCGAGGGCACGTACACGACCCATAAATGCTCCGTAGGTTGCGAATGCTTCGTCCACCAGTCTTCATCGGTCCTCCCGCATCAGATTCCAGATTGATAGTGGCCGTATTGATCCGTACGCATAGTGGTGGCGCTGGAGGAAAAGAAATTGATATAACCTTTTGCGTCCCATAGTCTTTCAAAGTTACAACGGGTTAGTCTTAGAGGAAAGTTTATTTTCAATCAATAATTCTAATAGAACAGATTTCAAGAATTGTATCGTTACTTCGTCTTCGATGATTCCGAGGCCGAGGCAGCAGCGTTATGATCGTTGGCTTGCCGCATCTGGCGGTCGCGATCTTCCTCCTCAACCTCTTTGAATCCTCGCAACGCATACAGCATGATGATACCGTTCACAGTCAAGACGGCGGCCAGCACTGAACCGCACGTGTTATTAAATCCATCGATTTGAAACTGCTCCAACAGCAGATACTTCATTCCGTAAAACGCTCCAAAGGGTAGCGTGAACATGGCAAAACTGTACACTAGCAACCAAAGGATGGCAAACGCCGCCTGGCGCGAGTGCAATGGAATCGAATAAGGATCGACCTGGTCGTCGCTCGGCTCAAACTGCTGCTGCACTGCGACGTCGGCATCGTTAGTGATCTGTAGTTGGTCGTTTCGCTTCTTTCGGCGACCCATTCTCCTACACCACAAATATTTCAAAAGGCTATAGGAGAAAGGAAAAGAACAGAGGGGATGACCCTTAGCATTGGCAATCAAACGATCGTACCTGGAGAGCGTTTAAGAGGAATATGCTTCTTGATATTGTCGAACGCGTGGCAAATCTGGGATTTGTAGGGAAGAATCCATTTGACTGAAGGCATGAAATCAGATGCCTTTCGAACAACAGCTCAATTGGCTATACCCGCGCCATCCATTCGCAAGCCGAGGTTCTTTTCTCAACAGATCGACGTTATTCATGATGGCATTGATAGCCGTCAAGTTATTGATAGTCCGATCCAATAACACTCTGTAATTACTCGCTTTTTCACAACCTCCCATTTAATGTCCTTATTCGCTTGAGTAGCATCGCAAAGCAATTTGGCGGCTGATCGATAGGACTAATGACTCTTCTCGCGTCGCTTCTTTTTGATAAACCGGAAGAGCTTTCATTTTCGTTTTTCACGGACACTGCTAAACGATCGACCTGAAAACAGTTTCACTACTAACCTAAGGTTCTAATTTGTATCGTTATTTTAGAATAATACGATTATACTATTCGCATAACACAGTAGAGCAGCACGTGGTGTCTGTTTTCGTTTCTGCAAGAAACGCAAACAAAAAATAAACAAACAAACAAACTCGAAACGTCAAGAGAATGAATTAGTTCATTTTGACAGCAGAATAGCGTTACAAGCGTTACATTGGGCTTGCTTTTAAAAATTAACCCTTTATAACATGTTAAATTGACATTGTGCCTTATTGCAATTATGTTTTTTTTTATATTCGTGGTTAAATAACTACCTGTTATTTGAACTACCTAAAAAAGGGACTTTTTTTTGTGTAAAAACATATTTCGTTAACATTTTCTAGGCATCTACTCAACAACCAAAAATAGAGACGAATGACCGAATAGGTCAAAGTCTCTAAAACAAAAAAAATTAAAAAAAAATACCCAACAAAAAAATTAATTAAAAATTTAAAGAAATACATTCATTTGGAATGAAAAATTAAAAATGAAGTAATTTAAGAATGATGCAAAATTATAAAGCGACAAAACACCCAGTCGCATTACATTCTTGGGCAGTCTTTAATGCTAGGCATGTGTTTAAAAACCGGAACCGTTTTTTGGGGGGCGAACGATTTTATCGGGTTTCCTTTCCCAACAGATTCTCCCTTTAAACCGTTGTTCAATCCATCCCATTTTTTCTGGACCACAGATTTCTTAATCTCAGACTGCAGGCTCGGAAGTAACTCGGTGATGTTTGTCCCAGAGGTTGATAGAAGCATGACCCTTCCGAAACCGCAGCCGTGTGGGGCCCGGTTGATGAGAGAAGGGTGGACAGGTTGCACCTTAAGAAGCCATTCGGGAAGTGGAACCGATTTAACCCAGCCCAGGTGCTTTCTCAGGTGTAACATTTATCTCCTGAGAAAATCAGTGCCCACAGGGAAGTCGAAGAAAGAAGGTAAAGCGATTGAAAGGAAAACAGCACGACAACAACAACAGCGAAGTGACCCCTCATATCAGTACAAGAAGTTTGAAGCTAGGCGGCTTGGCCACGGTGCCATTTCTTAAGATTTAATTCTTCTCATGAAGCTTCCCGCGAACTGACTGGAAGGTGGCTTCGTGTTCGCCCGAGCGAACGCATGAGAAAAACGCACTGGGGCGTGCGATTTCATACGCCAGCCTGGGACCCTCGTGTGCTTTTATGCACTTGTTAAAACATTTTAATAACTGAATCGCTGAAACACAATAGAAACGCAGTTTTTAACGTGTTCTACTTTAACTTCCCGTGGGAATACTCGGATAAAGAGTAATAAAAGGAATGCGTGATTTTTTCGCGACTCTTCTTTTTTATGTTAGTGAATCGTAAATTTACAATTTTGCTGGATTAACATTCCAGCAGAGAAACACAAAACAAAAATAATTTCATCGATACTATAAAAGTAATTGGAAAAATCGGCTCTAAATGCAAATGATGAATTTGCAGTGAAGTCTTCCCACACACTTCCCTTTCGTGCACCATGCACTCTATCATATCCGGAAGGACATGGAATACCACCCACCCGTTGAATACTGATTTCCTATGCATGGGCCGCAGCTTATGCTGCTGGTATGCTAAACCAACCGGCGCGGGAAACCCCACCGGCAAACACATTACCATCATCTGCCCGAGATCCGGTGTATGTTTCTCATGCGTACACACAGCTGGCCAAATAGGCTGCATTCGGAAAGCGAAATGTTTAGACTGAAAGTTACCAGTGATGCTTCAGAAAGGCTCGGATCTCAGGATGTTGTATAATATTGTCGTCTTAACGGCCGGTCAAATCAATTATGCATGGCCAAGCCAAATATACATAAAACAAAAAGGGTTCGATTAGTCTCGGATGGTTTGCGTTAGAATTGATTGTGTACCCAAACGGTTTGACTACTATCACTCGTGGGATGTATTATTAAAGGCAAACTTAAAAATCCCTCCAAATCCGGTGAGTTTAAAAAAGAAATTTATCCAGGGTATACGTTTCATTTGATAAAGAATCGAAAAGTCTGTTACATAAAATGTAAAAATAGTTTGAATGTAACATACCACGTTCGGGTATCAGCGAACGGAACTCTCGAAGTCCTTAAGCGTCTACCAAACCGCACGAATATGCTTCCGGCGCGGAACTTCATTTTCACATGATAATACGCGGAATCGACCATTGCCAAACATCAATATCCTCGCAGCAGGAGTCGATAACATTAACTACAACATCTCTTCATCGTGCAGCAGCATCAACATCATCATCATCATCATCATTGTCCTGTTCCTCGTCCTGAAACGCTGGGGAGGAGGGTTTGTGGTGTAGTGGATGGAGGTAGCGATAGCATGATGATCCCCTTGCTTGGTTTGCTTTCTGGTCCCGGGACCACGTCGGTCGTTTCACAGTTGGCTTCGTACGGAAAATATTCCGTGCCGTATAAATTTACATTGTGGGAACCGTGGGAACTTCTGCAACTGGTTGCCGGTGCATGGTCCACGGTTGGTGGAAGCGAGACCGCCGGCGCCGGCTGCAGGCCAGACAGAGAGGCACCGAGAATCACGTGGAAGAAGTGGGCGCGCGCGTATCGACTGCTTTCAAGTCGAAGGAAGACTGCTACGATGCGAAATGCGATGAAATGTTGCTGTACGAAGAAAAGGTACGTGCGCAAGAAAATGCTCCAAGATCATAAAGCGAGAAAGAGAAAGGGAGCGAACTAGGGACTTTCTTGAAACGCGGGTCTGAAGGCCGTTCACGTGGGGTGATGGCGCAGCGAAGATAGCGGTAAATGAGGGTGGACAGGGAAATGGAAAACGTGTGTTACGTTTCCCGAAACGCGCTCCGTTTTGGGCCCAGACACAATGGAATGTAAAGGGTGGTGGGGTGCGGATAAAAAGCAAAGCAAGGCCGGGGAACTGGCCGGAAGAAAATTCCGATTACTTTACGTTGTGCCCTCCGCCGCCGTCGTCGTCGATACCAAGGCGAAATTAAAGAAGGGACGCTCGGAAAGTATTTTTGAATAAATAATCGGTCACTTTTTACAGGCGAAAGAAAGAGTTCAACTAGCGAGAGGGAGGCGAGGGGGTGCTTTAAAAATTAAAGAACCTTCACGGGAAAGGTAGGGCGAGCTATTTCTCCCCCTCCAAACAAAGGACAGTTGAGAAAGAAATAAAGAAACAATTCAACCAGGACGCGTTCCAGAAAAACAAAGGTAAGAAAACGCTGTCGGCGTCAAGCGAGTTATTTATATTGTGTTGCACTGGAGGACATTTTTAAATGGCCAAGCCAGCCGGGAGGAAAAATAGGAGCCCTTTGCCGGGGCCAAACACCTGTTTTGTTTGTAAACAAACTGCCTGCCGATCACGTGTTGGTACACCTAGGGCCGTTGCTATTCACAGGACGCCGAACGGCAAAAGATAAACAACTCCTCGACGAAGGCATGTGTTATCCCAATCGAACGCCGTTTGCCAGCACTACTAGCGAGTTTGACCTTCGTTCCGCAGAAGGGATGCAATTAGCGGTGGGAACTGGACCACGTGGCATCCAGAACGAAAAACAAGCATCCAACAGCATCCTTCGCCATCCTGTTGAACGTTTGCCCGACAAAGCGCGCGTAACGTAACGTGCTGTCCATGGGAGCTGACCATATTTTTGTCAATTTCTCTCGACCCGCAGTGACCCGCATGGAGCGTTTTTCCCATCGTTCGCCTGGGTAATAAACAAAACCAACGTCGTTGGGTTCAGGATCAGAACGACAAGTGCCACCAGATGAGCCAGCGGTAAGAGCGGAATGGATCCAATTTTCCACTTCAGACGATAGCTCATTACATCAAATGCATGCTACATGCAGGAATGTACGCTTGGTGCAAATTTACGCCCAGACCCCTGCAGTAATACCATACGATCGATGTGGTTTGGCAGGAATTTTTTCTCCTCCGCCTTTTGATGGTTCTTCGGTTCGGAGAACGTATTTGATGGTTAAATTGGTACGAAGAGTTGTGACGACAGAATTCGCCCCTTTTTCGAAAATCCCACATTTTAGATACAAGGAAGCACGGGCGCCAGTGTGAGAAGGAGAAAGATCACGGTGCCTCTTCGCCTCCATCCGCGATCCACCCGGTCCATCCAAATTGGAGCATAAACGCACAAAACGCCAAGTGGGGTCCTGCCAAGGGGTGGAAGGCAAACGCGAACAAGAACAAGTCCATCTCGTCGTCGTAAAAACTGGGCGAACTGGCAACATGAGGAAACATGATGGTGGCCTCGTGCACACATGTGCAGGAGATTGATATTTTCCCACGCCTTTTTCTGCGCACTTTTACCGTGACCGCGGGCTCTTCCTCACCCATCTCCCTCTCAGACCTTACGCAGAGTGTATTACTCTTGCGATTCCTAATTCCTTCTATTCCTTCGCCCTTTTCCATCGACGATTCATCACTGACCATACTTACTAGGGGGGTGGTGGAAAAGGCTCGACATCTTCGCACTCGTCCTCGTTGATGTGTAAAGGAATAGGGAAATTTGTTAATTGTTTTTATTGCCCACTAACTGGCCATCCTTCTTTGATATTGCAGTGGAATGACTTGCGCTACCCAACAATGCAGAGTAATAGTTTGTGGTAGCTTGTTCAAAAAATTGGAATAAGTGAATCGTGTAAAGTAAAGTAAATACATAAAATTAATCCTCCATACATTGGGAACTAGCAGGGTATCGTATCTCTTTGTGTGAAACCTCAACTATGCCTTATAAACACATCACTGCATGCCAGACGCGAAACGTACTGTCAAACCAAGCGAAGCGTTCGTTTTCTCTCCCCTACGGCAGGGGTCGGCACGCCATTCGTAAAAGGGGTGCATAGTAAAATCTAGTTTTTACAATACCATACTAAAATATTTGTTAATTTAAATTCAAAATGCAATAGAATTAAAGCATGTATTTGAACATTTTAGATCAGCATAAATTCTCTTGGTAGCCAAATAAAATCAGTTGTCGCACCAGAGTTTGCCGAGCCCTGCACGCACAAAACGAATCGAAACGCCTGTTGTAAGTCCGCGGACCGCTGACAATCGACGCGCTTTTCATACGTGATTATGAACGCGACGTGAACGGGCAGGTTGTCGGTCGATCCGGTCTGGTCGTAGAGTTTCCCAAGTGTGTGGCAGATACGCAAACGAGCTGCAATTGTTTTCCCCTTGGTGTTTCCCTTCGCACTCGTCGAACGCATTCGATTTTCCTAGGTACGGTTGGGCACAGCTGTCGTCGTCGAGACGCGTCGCGTAAACACGAATCGAAGGAACTGTTCTTTCTCGTTCAGTGTGTTTAAGTTACGGCAAGAGTTTTTGCTAGAAACCTGGTGAAGTTTTAAGGATAGTTCGAGGTATCGGCTTGCCGTCCACCGGGCAGCAGGATCATGTCGCAGGATTAAAACAACATCGTACAAACTCCCGGTGACAGTGTGTTTGAAAGAAACGTATTGCTGTCCCCATCCCTAACGCCGTGCAGGACGAAGTTTGTGGCTGTCGAAGCAGTTGTTTACTTTTAACCCTCAAAGGGAAAACAATGCTTGTGCGGTGTACTTCTAACACCATCCTATTGCTTGAATTTCGTTCGTCAAAATCCACCCTAGTGTAAAATAAGATACCACAAATACGCACGGTAAAGTGAGATCAGATCTGCGTTTTTGTTTATCGCGTGCGAAACGACCCTTCATCTGACGTTTGTAGCGGCCGAGACGAGCTTCATATTGCCGCTCCGAGTTGGCGATGTTGTTTCCTGCATAAAGCCACCTCCGATGGAAAGCAGAAAAGTTAAAGTGAAACATGTAAATCCACATGAAAAAGTCAACCCCCTATAAAGGAACCTAGTGATAAACAAACGGTCCCGTGTGCTGATGGTTGGGTAAAGAGTGTTGCTGATGTTTCCTGCAGCCTCCTCTACTACATCATGTCGTAGAAGCCCACGGCAACGCAAAGGTACGCCAGCAGCATATGCAGGTGTTCCAGAACCGGCCGATACCAAAGTCCCCATTTACGTGGGCACTTCGCTTCGAGAGGATTCCCGGCACGGGGAAGAAATTAGTGATAAGCGCGAGATACGTGCGGGAGAAAGGGCGCGCGTGCGAAAGTGTATGCCTGTTGAGCTGCATTGTGATAATGATACCATCCCGTTTGTGTCTCGGAGGCAAGAAAAACGACGTCCAAAATACGCGAGTCCTATATCAGCCTCTACCGTCTTCTCCGGGCATAACAAACCGATTGACTGAAGTAAATGTCAAAGGTTCGTTAACATCCGTGTGAGTGTAGTTTTGTTTTGTTCGGTACGTGTATGTGTTTGTGTGCGTGTGTGCGGTCCATGAAACTATCCTTTTTTCCCCGGGAATCGTCCTGCCGAATATCTGATATGATTTAATGACTTTAAAAAGTCTATTCTTCGATAGTCTTCGAAGTAAACGAACGTGAAGACATTCCAAACAACAGGAGATTTTTTCCGACCGCGTTAGTGGAAGTTGTAGAAAAGAGGAGCGGGAAAAAGGACGAACCCGGGCCGTGATAAAGGTAGCTCCAGGCAAGCTTGAACCGACTACGGTAGAACGACGGAACGCACGGAGCAGAATGCCCCATCAGTACGGCATTCCCGGGTACGGGCAGGCCCCACCGAGCCCCCCGACCCACCACGGAGGTAGCGGGGCGCTGCTACCACGGGTTGGCGCCGGAGGAGCCGTCATTCCGGTGGCCGCCAACAACGGTGCCGGAGGGATGGGCCCCACCAGCTCCCCGCTCTTCCGTGGTCTCATCGAAGAGCGCCGGCTAACGCGAGAAGCGATGGAAAAGTATCTCCGCGATCGCAACAACATGGTCATTGTTATACTGCATGCGAAGGTAATTATTATTTTCCCCCAACTGTCCTCAAGCGCCAAAGCGCCGCTTCCCAGATTTACTTCCGCGTCGGCAGCATTTTTGCCCCATTCTCCTCCCTCGAGGGGGAAGATAATTTCTTCCTACGACCATTTCCTATGTGACGATCGTTTCTTGATCGTCGCCCGTTAGAAGATCATCTCGGCTCCCCTTTCGTAAGAAATGGAACGTCAATCATATCATAGAGCTTTTTTGTTGCTGCTGTTTCGTTATTATTTTTCGTCTCAGCCTAAACCAAGTTCTCTTCCCTCTTTTCTTTTTTGGGTGGCCGCCTTTGACCGAGGATGATTCGTTTTTAATGATTTTTTCTACGACGAACCGAGTGGGAATGGGCCGGATTTCCTGGTCTTTGAGATTAAGCGAATGGGGAAATGTTCCCACGATCTATTTTTTTTCCTCTCTTCACAAGGTTTTCTTCTATAATATTCAAAGTAAAATATTGCCAACTTTATTACTTGCGAGAAACAAAAATGTTATTTTGCATTTAACAGTAAACAATTACAGTTGAAATTATTCCTTTCAATGTGCTTGTTTTTGTTCGTTTTACTATTTTCATTTCATTCACACAAAAAACTATCAGGATGTTGATTTTTTAATATTCGTGAAAATGCATCCATATTTAGATGTTCTTGTTTGTTTGATATGCTTGTAGGACGTCAACATACAAGAGAACAAAAAAAGAAACACTGTTGAGAAACAGTAAACCGATCTGTACTATTTTCGTTTGCAGAAACCTGTTGCTGTTCCCATCTTCTTTATTTTACCATCCCTCCGTTGTCACGACAACGCTATTATCATCACAGTCCCGTTAGCGCCACTCGCTTCTCTTCTGCTTCCTCTATTTTCTTTCTTGTTCCTTCGGCTAATTAACATTTCTTCGAACGATAGGTATCGCATTATTGATCTTATTTCCCGTCGCATTATCTTTCGGGTGTTATAATTTCCGATCCGTGGAATTGCTTTTGGAACTTTCCTACAAATCGATTTGTCATCTCGATACCGCTGTTTTTGAGGCGTACGCGTTTCCTTTAAGATTATGATCGCTTTTTGAAACGAAAAGAAAAAAAACCCGGCTTCCCGATGCAGCATCACTTCCGTCCGCCCCGGAAGAGGAACAAGGGGGGAACAATCACATCCGAGTGACTTAAAAGGCCCACCAAGAGCTGAGCTGGTGGTTGGTTGGTTGTTGATGCACAGCGTGTCAAAACGACGATATGTTTGTGAGCTTCTTTTTGGCCGAAGCCAATGGTAAAGGAAAATATGTGTGCGAAGAGCGTGGGAAAAAAAGGCCGAGCCCAATCAAATCAAGTGTCCAGGCACGGCTTCACGGGACACACGCGGTGGGAAATGGGCCGGACGCTGGGTGGATAAACATGTAGGTAAGCTTGAAGCATCGGTACGTGGTTAAGCCAAATTCAATCATCATCCCCCCAGCAGGGGCATGGATTTTGTTTTTTATTATTATTCTTAAAATTCTTCCCCAAGTTCAAGATGAGTCGGTCGGACGTTTACGTTGAGAGGAATAAAACAAAACCCCCTTCGGAACTCGGAGAGGAGGAAAAACGGAGCAATGAAACGACGTCGACGACGACGACGACCGATTACCGATGATGGCCCGTCTCGTGGTTCCTGCCAATGATGACGGTCGTGATGATCTTGACGATCTTTTGCAGCCTCACACCGAAGGGGGCCTCCGTCAATGCGGAGAGCACTTTTATGGGATGCTTCACGCTCACTCACTGTGAGAAAAGCGGAGAAACCGGAGGGCTCGGTACTGGGACTCCCCGGCCTGGCATTGGCATGTTCACATCGTCCGGCGGACCACTTCCTCCAGCTGACGCGATGATGAAATTTTTCCTCCCCAACGAAAGCACCGGGAAAAAGTGAAAATGATTCAACCAATTACTCTGATCCGCTGAGACGACGGTCCACGATCATCGTGGGGAATCGCGGCTGGGAGGGGTTTTTTTTTTTAATGGCCACCGCCACTTCGATCACTAGGGTGGGAAAAATCTTAACTAACCACGTCGGATCCGAACCGTACCGATCTTGTACGTGTGAACGAGGAGAAGGTGCAAAACACACGCGCGGGGAGAAAGGGTGAGATTTGGAGGGAAATAAAAACGGATCGAATTGAAATCGTTTGCCCGGGCGATAATGATGAACGCAAAAGGGGAAAAGCGTAAAAGCAACCACAAACGATCGATCCGGTAAATTCCGGTGGTAAAGTGCTGTGATGTAAAGTCGGTCGGCTGAACTGCCGAATTTTTCGAAATTGTCGCACATTGATGACTAACTTTTCTCACGGGGTAGGGAAATCCATGAAAATACTGCGGGAAACAAGGAAATTGAATTTGGTTTTATTAGTACATTTTTGCTGATTTGGTTTATAATTATTGCCAATAAATTTTAATGGGAAATCCCGGCATTTTTCTTGTATATTTTTTGGTAAAGTAAAAATTTACTGAAGTTTTTGGCTAAATAGGTAAATGATAATCACTGGTTTGTTACTGACTAATTGCACTGAAGAACTAACTCCCATTCTGTGTGTTTCGCTTATTTCTATAAATGCCACAGCCCGGATCTTTGCAGGAAACGGAGACGTGGAAGAGGTTCTGTCTCATACCAAACAAATTAGACCCGTAAAGATGCGTGCGTTTGCAGAAGCGTGAGAACGTGTGAAAAGAAGCCGGAAGAATGTTACGATCAGCGCTCGGCGAATGACAAAGGGCAACTGAGGGAAGCTGATGAGTGGGGAAGTGGGAAAGATAAAGAGTGGACCGTCGGCAAACATGTTATCGAAGGAAATGACATTAGATTGAGCTGATTGAATTAAGCGATGGGGGTCTCGCGGGGAGCATTAAACATGCGTTACAGCACGCAGCGGTGGCCAACCTCAGTTAATACAAAGGCTCTTATGCTGGTATTCGTGATGCTTTATATTTTTAAGCATCATTTTCTAACATTTACTAATATATGCTATCTTTCGTTTGCTTTTTAGTGTTGTCTTTGAATGTTGACCTTATTGTTGCGTCTATTACTTATCTTTTCCATCCACGATTTCTGTTCCTATTATTTTTCTCTATCCTGTACTACATTCTTGACACTTGAAGCTTCCCAATTCGTACCTTTTAGATGATTATCGTTTCTAGAATAATATCGCATTTAAATTTTCTTCAGCACTGACGAAGAAGTAAATAATTGTGCACAATCTCATTTAGAGCTGGAAAATTTTAAAACAATCCATAACGATTTGTTGGAACTAAAGTAGGTTAAACACCCGTAAATACTATATTTGGAAGTGAAATATCTTACCGAAATTTGTTTACACAAAACAATACAGCCATGAGCAGAACTAAATATATGTTCAACAGTCATAAGAGTTCTGTAGAGTTCATGAGAAGTTAATTTGAAAGCAGCACTGAACAGATTCGTAGGTTGTCCTTCCCTGAAAATCGTGGATGCATTAATGTGTATTCACTTTAGGTGACAATTCCCGGTTCTCTTAAGTATTGTTGCATGAGATCTTTTGAGTTAAGATTCTATTAGTAAACTTAACTTTAGTTGGGAATAATTTGATTTATTTTTCAATTTTTCGTTGAACCATGTTCTTCTAATCGATTTGTACGTTTCCTTCCCTTTTCCAGGTGGCTCAAAAGTCGTACGGCAATGAGAAACGGTTCTTCTGTCCACCGCCCTGCATCTACCTGTTCGGTGAGGGCTGGCGGTTGCGGCGGGAACAGATGCTCCGGCGGGGCGAAAGCGAACAGTCCACCCAACTCTGTGCCTTCATCGGGATCGGCAGCCCGGAGCAGGAGATGCAGCCGCTCGATCTAAACAACCAGAAGCAGTACTGCGCGGCCAAAACGCTGTTCATCTCCGACTCGGACAAGCGCAAGCACTTCATGCTGTCGGTGAAGATGTTCTATGGTAGCGGGCACGACATTGGCGTGTTCCAGTCGAAGCGCATCAAGGTGATATCGAAGCCGTCGAAGAAGAAGCAGTCGCTGAAGAACGCCGACCTGTGCATCGCCAGCGGCACCAAGGTGGCGCTGTTCAATCGGTTGCGCTCGCAAACCGTCTCGACGCGGTACCTGCACGTGGAGGATGGCCACTTCCACGCGAGCTCCACGCAGTGGGGTGCCTTTACGATCCACTTGCTGGACGATAATGAGAGCGAATCGGAGGAGTTTCAGGTAGGATTCCCTTGCGACCGTCATTACCGTCTCAACAACTAACCAACGACTCTGTCTGTTTGTTTGATCTTTCTTCTTCCCGAAGGTCCGTGACGGATACGTCCACTACGGGGCCACGGTGAAGCTCGTCTGCTCGGTGACCGGCATGGCCCTCCCCCGATTGGTGATACGCAAGGTGGACAAACAGATGGCGCTGCTAGAGGCAGACGACCCAGTGTCACAACTGCACAAGTGCGCTTTCCACATGAAGGACACGGAGCGGATGTACTTGTGCCTGTCGCAGGAAAAGATCATCCAGTTCCAAGCGTCACCGTGCCCGAAGGAACCGAACAAGGAGATGATCAACGACGGAGCCTGCTGGACGATCATTTCCACCGACAAGGCGGAGTACCAGTTCTACGAGGGAATGGGCCCGGTGCGGACCCCCGTAACGCCCGTGCCGATCGTCAACTCGCTCCACCTGAATGGTGGCGCCGACGTGGCAATGCTCGAGATTACCGGGGACAATTTTACGCCATCGCTGCAGGCCTGGTTCGGCGATGTCGAGGCGGAAACGATGTACCGTTGCGCCGAGTCGTTGCTCTGCGTCGTGCCGGACATTTCGCAGTTTCGCGGCGAATGGTCATGGGTGAGTAGGGAACCCCATTCGAGGAAAGGTTTTCCTTTTGCTTATACAATCACCATATCACGTGCACATGTTCGTCTGGATTCTATTTCAAGAAGGGAGGTTTCGAAATTCATCATGCCACTTTCAGCAAGATAAATCATTACGTCGTTAGTTTGCCAGAATTTTCTTCTCCCAGCACTCCGCGTACAATGGAGGGAACATACATAATTAATAGAGTTCTATCGCAAGCTAGCTGATCGATCGATGACAGTCTCAAGCGAGTGACGATCACAGATACAACATGTAACACATCGTTTCCTGTAGCAAACGACACCACATTGCCTCTGGCGATGTTTTATTGCGACGTACCTAAGTGGCTGACAGTAGAATTGTTTCTTTCAAGAAAAAAACATTATTGAGATAAGGGAAAACGACAGCGACGGTCCCAAGCTGAATTAAAGAGCATACCGACATTACAACTAACAATCTATCCGCAGCTTCTCTGCTGCGAAGAGCGTCTCTTGGATGCTTTAGTAATGTTTTAGTAAATCAAAATTTTGTTTTTTTTTCTTTTGCAGTCATTATTATTTTTATTATTCGCATGTCCGCTTCAGTGAAATCGGAAGGAAGGGAACGTTGAGTTTTTGTTGTTAACTCTGCTCATCCTTCGGCGAAGGCGAAACCCATTCCGTTTACATTTTATTTATTCGCTACTTGATTTCAATTTTCCTAACAACTGATTGTGCGAAGCGTAAAACTGTACCGCCCACCCGTCGCCAACTTTGTTTTTCTTCGTGTTTCGTTGCATTCGAAAGTTTCACAAGAAAAAGACTCGGCCGACTCAACCGCCCCATCGACTGTTCGGGGAGACTGTCTCTGATTACTTTTCCATCGATTTGGCTTTCGGCGGTGTTTTACTGCGTGACGAGCGTTTGCCCTTCTTCTTGCCACCACCACCACCACCACCACCGGTTGACGGTCCATTTCCACCGCCAGTACTCTGATTGCCCTCGTCATCCGCAGCCTCCACCGATTTCGCCTTCGATTTGGATGCCTTCTTGCGCCCACCTTTGCGACCCTTCTTTCCACCACCACCGCCACCCCCGCTGCCACTGTCAATGCTCTTCTGGTTGAGGTCACCCAGCATTCGACCCGCACCACCACCCGTTGCCCCGTTTAGGGACAGCTGCTGCTGGGAGTTGGTTTTTAGGAGTGGAACCTTCGGTACGATGCGCGTGTAAAGGTCGTAGTTGAAGTCGGCACACGTTTTCCCGTTGCAGAACTCTTCCATGCACTCGTTGCAGGTGAACACGCGCGACTCGATGATGCCGGAACGGTTCTTTACCTTGCGCAGGGAGGTGGCCAATAGGTTCTCGCGTTTGTCCCGCTGGATTGTTTTGATCTGCAACTTGCCAAGTTCGACCAACCTGCGGGGAACAGAAAAAAAACCCTATAGGATGTTTGTCTTCAAACACCTTCAAACGTTCGGAAACTCACTTGCTGAAGTAATCCTCCTCAACCTTCGTCTTCGGCCGCTGGCTGGTCAGCATCTTCCAGTCGATCGGTACGCTGCACAGTTCCATAATGACGAGATTGCGCATCTCGCCCGGTATCGGGTCCATGTACGCGTACAGCTTATCCCGCTCGCCACCGTTCTTCATCAGCATCTTTAGCTCCTTCTTTTGCATCTTGAAGCCGTACTCCTTCTCCTTGAACCGGATCTCGTCCGACCGGACCTTGATCGGGCGCATCTTGTAGTCCGGCACCTTCTCGAACATGCGCTTAAACTCCTCCCGCGTCGTCGCCGTCGACTTCGAGAGGTCCAGTATCGGGACGACCTCCTTCTTTTTCCCGAAAATATCGTCCATTTTGTTTCGTTTTGTTTGCTGGGTAGGAGGTTCCCGGTGTGTGCACCCAACTTGAACGAACGCGGTTCGGCTTCTTTTCCCGCTCGGGGAAACTTTCTACGGGGGTTTCGGAAAACAGCCCGCCGGGGGGAGACGACCTGCAGTCGCTAATTATATTCTATTGTTTTCAACATCAACCATCGTCATCGTCGTCATCATTCCTTGGGCACATGGGAATGAGCCAAGGGGAAAACAGAGAGGGAAGGTTGATTTTTCCCACGGGTGTAGAAATTCCGCCGTTTTAACACGTCTTAACCCGGAGCTTTCCACTTGACAGGAGTCTGTGTGTTAACCAGAAGCGCAAATAGTAGTAGTTGCCCTTTTTTCTCAAAAGAGAGTTGTGGGAGGAAGTGGCAAAATTCGCAAACTAAAGCTACCACCTGTCGTCGTCGTCGTCGCCTTCTTGGTTACTTGCTAGTTTAAGGGCTGGGAAGTTAGTGGGGGATTTAATATTCATAGCAGATTATGCACTTCTCGTATACCGCAATTCAAGCGTCGAGGGAAAAACTAATTTGATTGTACTTTAAAGAACACCGCCACTGTTCACTTTACACTGTTTTTTCAGTCAGAAAAAGACGACTTCGAATGTTTTCTAATGAATTCAGAATACTCTGGAAACTTTCAGGCTACGCGGATGAAAGTCTTCGGATGATACCATTGGCTTCTTCGGTTGACTTTCTCACGTTCTGTGCGGTCACTCCGCAGTATGATAAGGTAGTGATGTGGAGTGAGAATCGCTTTCTGGACAAAATTCGCAATTTTTGGCTGCACCGGAAGACCACCAGAGAGGTCGCACAACTGACTTTCAGCTGATGGTGCTTCTGCTGCGAGCTTCCCTAGGGCGGGCCGCATCGCTATCGTATCGCGTCGTTGTTTCGATATTATCGATTAAATAACAGTGGGAACCTGTTGCTATAGAATGCCCGGGGCTTAGCGGTTGGTAGTAGTAATGTACTGTTGAACTACGTGGGGAAGCACGTTGGCAGCTTGGTGCTCAGAAACTTTTTCGTTGTTTTGTGCTTTACGTTTTCCTCAAGCTTGTATATTTTTCTTCTGAAATGGAGGAGGGAAAAGTCGTATGTGTACGTTTTTGACAGAACGCAGTTGGCGTTGCAGCTTTTCTTTTGCTTGTTGCTTATGCACATGGGAAAGCATCGCCGGAATGATGTCAACAACAAAGGTCGTTAAATTTGTTATCCTTTATACTCTTATTAGACGAGGAATATTTCTGCCCGTCGATTTTGGAAGATAGTGTCAGATGGCCATTGACAGCAATATTGCTGTCAGAAAATCGGAACCGGGCACGACCGGTTCCGATTTTCTTTCGACTAGTATTTTTATGTCAAAGTGGCTATTTGTTTACTTTTTGCTCTGTTGTTTGCAACAGATTTTGTTCGTTACTCTAGGTTGAACAATACGCTAAATTCAAACATGAAAATGATCAATTAACTGCAAAACACATTTTGTGGAACTTTGCGTTATTACACGAGCGGTCAGTATTTTCATGTCAAAAGCCAATTTTGGCAGAAAAATACTGGGCAAAGATGACAGAAAAAGCCCTCGTCTAATAAGGGTATTATGGACACGGAACCTATAAATAATCAAATGAAAATATCAATGAAATGTTTCGGGTTCTTAAACACTATTTTATTAATTCAAAGCCTGTGTTGTTTAGTGATATTTTACATAATTTGTCATTGAAGTTGTTTGAACCAATTTTATTCATCCGTATGTCAAAAATCCTTTTTATTCATCACCATCCCCTTTTCGCCGCTCTTCTCGTCGGCAGGTTCGCCAGCCCACGCAAGTGCCTATCTCGCTGGTGCGTAACGACGGCATCATCTACGCGACCGGTCTTACCTTCACCTACACGCCCGAGCCGGGCCCGAGGCCTGCCTGTCCGGCGGCCGAAGATGTCCTCCGCCGGGGGTCCACAGGTAGTGGCGGCGGTGCGCTGAACGTCAGCACCAACAGCAACAGCAGCAGCAACAACAGCAGCAGTGGGGTGGTCAACGCACAGAGCGGTGTCCCGACGCCCGGTTCGCTGCCCTCGATTGCGGATGTAAGCTGGAGTTCCCACGGTGGCGGTGGCGGCCTACCGTAACCATCGTGGACCGGAAGTGGGGGAGGCCGCCACCGTTCCCCGGCCGCCCCAAATGGTTCCGCAAGGGAAGTGTAAAAATGAAGAAGAATATGAACGAACACTACGATGGAAAAAAAAGCATCAAACCTCAGGCCTCACGTAGAGTTAAAACAGAGCAAAGAAGGTAGCGCATGGGAGGGTGGAAAAGTTATAACGACTTGGATTGGACGGTCTCTCAGTGGAGAAGTAAAGGACTACAATGCGTAAAAGGTGTGCGAACACGCGCGGTTGATAGAATTAGCGGATGTAGGAATAGTGAAGGTGTATTTATTTGACCAGAAACGAACGCAAAACGACCGCACACTCACTGCACAGGTTGACAGCATGCTAAGACGGTGGCAGCAACGATCCCATTTTCTTCACCTTACATTAAGGTTAAGAAGTTCCGTGTTATAAAACACATTACACACAAAACACAAAATCACAGCAAAGAAAATCGAAAAAAGGGAGCGTTAGTGTAATAGACGCAGAGAAAACTCTTAAGAGGAGACTAGTTTTGGATGTTCAAACCGAGCCTCGATGTTCGAACGATGTCACAGGTAGCTATGATTCCAATTCGTTGGAAGATTTTGTAATAATTTTTTTCCAAATCCACTAGTGGGTTAAGGTAATAATTTTGTAGTGGCAGGATTTATACTGTATCTTTCTTTTACTACCAACAAATTCTGTTATAAAAGTGCTTTAAAAAGATGTCTCAAGAACAATTTGATTTAGAAACTTTGTAATGTGCGCGTACTGCATCTGGCTGAACGTGATATTGTTCAACCGAAACAACAAATCTCCATTACGTTAGCATTTGGATGGTTTTCTCCCGGTTTAATCTCGTCCGATTTCTTCTCATTTTTACTTCGATGTACAGAAGACGAAGAATCTAAGAATCGATCTTTTACCATAATACGGATGGGACGGAAACATCTTGCCAAAGAACAACCTACTACCAGACTAAACGGTGCGCAAGATCTACTCAATTGCTTAATCGTGTGCAGCGTGATTTATACATCATGGACGTAGATAAGAAAATCAAATCGGTCGAATCGGAGTCTGGGAAAAATTGTCGTCTTTTCTTCATTCTCGTTTCAGAGCAGTTGTTTGCACGCGAAACGAATCTTCGTGCTAATGTGATTTTCTTTCCACACCACACAGCACGCTGACACAATAGCGATGTGGAAAACCCGTGTGATCGGAGCCCCATCATCATCATCATCCTCATCGTCGTCATCACACGGTGCGCTTGATATTCGCCACTATCAATTGTGGCTGCCTGTGGAACCATTTTTTAATGAGGGAAACTTTAACCGACCTGCCCCACAATCTGCGCTCGAATTGTGTTTTTGCTTAGTGAACTCGTTTCTACTGCCTATAGTCAGATGTAGATCTCCGTTTTCCAATCACGGCTGCCACCTGCCAAGTGTCTGCGGTGTCGGTGGCTAATTTGCTTGTTTCCCACATTTATTACAACACGCTGACGGGAAGGGATGTATAATTACGACGCGCAACGGGTAGTGTGTGTGCATACAATTGCATTACCATCTCCCAGTTTGACGAGGAGGTTCCAGATGCAATAAATATGTTTTTGCGCATCGTAAGGGATGTATTCAATTCAAATGAGTCTCAACTAGAGGACGGGAAGATACAGATAGCAACAACGTGGATCGTTGGAGACGCAGAAGAAGAAGTGTATGATGGGGATCAGTTGATTTGCTTGCATGGGGAGAAAACATGATTTTTTGAACGATTCCAAAAGCCACAGTACAGGACGGGTTGTAAGCTTTATACATTTATATGTCTAGCATCGATTTACTGTAGAAAGCAGATTCGTTTTTTACCATTCCATCCCAAAAAGAGCTAGGAATAGGATATAGTTTTGTAAATATACATATAAAGCGTATACACATTCAATCATTTGTACTCAGTTAGCAAAAAGTAATTCCCCATCGGAGTGCATTCTGCTGTATAAGTAATTTAGGTGCAACTGTGCAGTATTAAGGGCACTGATTAGCATTTAATTTTCTTCTCTCGATAGAACGTTCCGGTACAGTGGATCCTTTTTTTTATAATGAACATTTATTCTTTTCCTTTAGATGAGTCGCATGTTTACACTTGCCACTATTTATAAAGAATGTTTAAACATATATATTTTGAAAAAGCTTCATACTAGATCTCTCTTTTCAACGTGCACAGTTCATGCAATACTTTATTCAATTCTTTCTAACCTTTTGGAAGAAATCAAAACATCGCTCAATTATCGTGCACTCTTCCTTTTTTTGTATTTAGCTTAAGTTATTTTTCCTTTACTCTTAAACAGGTACGCTAAATAAAACAATACACTCGTGAAGCTTATTTCCGTTTTTGGATTTGTATTATTCTCCATCATCCTCACAGAATGCATCGGGAAACATACACAAATGGACAGGCCACGCGTCACCAGGCGCCTCCACCGATTCGTTGATTTTAGTTTGAAACGATGTATTTTTAAACCCCGGGTAGTAAACCCCAATGGGTGGTAAATGCTGAGATTGTAAATTATAAAGATTGCATTTAAGTGTGTAAATAGATCAACGCAAAATCCTCTCTATTTTAAAACCGGGAAAACAATGCAAAGAGAGAAGAAAGAGGGTTGTGGTAGCGTTGTTTTTAAAGACCACTATTAATAATTTGATTCACCACTTAGGTATCGGATGGTAGTGACATTAAACGTTATTGTATTAAATGTCTCAATGTAGGTATGTGAAACCGGGTGGAGAACGATAGGAACAACGCACTCGAAGGAAGAAAGGTAATATTTTTAGAGATTTATATATACAAATACACACACTAAAGGACAGATAAACTAAGCAACGACGTAAAGAGGTTAGCAAAGTTAAACACACGAAAAATGTTAGAAAACTAAAACGAAGAAATGGAGAATATTTATTATACGTATAAAAAGGTGACATTTTAAAGGTATGCTTTTCTTTTACAACAACCTTTCTTTTTGTCACCTGACGTTGACTTTGGTGGATTCTTATATTTTTCTCTCCCCGTTTTGGAAATAAATTAATCAAAAACTCTGGCACTACAAGTACACTGACCTCTGTTCAGGCAACTGTATTACGCCAGTGTCCAACGAGAAATGAACGTGAGATTATTAAAGGCTGTAAAAGAGAAAAGAAAGCTACACCACCCACTCACTAACCCACCCAATCCCACCACTTTTCGGGTTGTTTGGCGGTAGGCGCACATTAGTTTAATAACTTCTTTAACTACGGGCAACAGGGAATGTTAAATCACGCCACGCCAATCCTATGGGATAGAAAAATCGCTCGTCTCTTTGAACAATCCACTGAACAGAGAACGGCCGGAGTTAGAGCAGATCGAAGAAACGTGTTAGATGCAACCTAATTTGAACCCGTTGGAAGGTTCATAAGAATTAAGGTGCATTTTTAAAAGGATGAAAAAACAATCATATGGAATGCGCTTTGAAGGGAAAAAATGTTAAATCGCAAATAACCGTTTGACAACCCAATTGTGAATTCCAAGATAAGAAAAAGGCAGAGAATCAAACAAAAAACGACAGATGCACAAAAGAAGAGATAACGTGAACAGTATGGAGAAGAACAAGCAAGGGCAAACAAGGGCAAAAGTAACTGAAAAGAGGTAAAATGAACAATCGAAGCAAAGAAGCGTTAATTATAAGAAGATCTAATGAATTATGTATGTAAATATACACCTTTATTATGATTATTACTACCGAAAAGCTCGCACAAAGTCCATCGATCCGTCCGGGGGAAAGGGGGAACAAAAATCTAAGCCGCGTGGAAATTGAAACGAAAAACGCGCCTACTGGGAAAAACATCGTGCAAGGGACAAAGCACACCCAAAGCCTACTGATCATCGTCGAGGAAAGAAATGTTTATAAATTATCTCTACGACATGGAACTCGTGTGGTGTGGAAGGTTGAAGCGGTGCACACAATGGACCAATTCCTTCCCATTATCCGCCTGAGGGTCAACTGCAACAACAACAACAACAACAACATCAACTTGATGATCCAGACAACAATGTCGTGCAGCCAACGACACCCTACCATTAGTGGAGTGAGAGAAAGCGGTAAACGACCTCCGCCGGTAAGATAAGAAAACTGTTCCATCTTTTCTTTCCCAGCATTCAACACACACCAGATGGATGGAAAAACGGGGAAAACTAGCTTGCCGCAAGCCGGGAGGAACAGGTCAACCACCCCCTTTTGGAGGGAAATGATCTTCACAATGATGTACAGAACGGTTGGGAGGGAGATGGAGGAATGTCCTCGCGCAGGCAAAGGAAGAAGCGCAGGAATTAAAATACAATCGGAAGTAAAACTCATCCATTCCCACTGCGGACGACATCCGGAACCCGCCGGAGAAGGTTTCAAGGTGACGCCGCCGTCTGCAGGTGAAGAAACTCGTGTCCGCATTGCTGGCTTCCGTCCAAGAGTCACAAACCCACCCCGTTCCGGTGCCGTGATTTGCGCGGGAACCAAAGCTGCCGAATTCCCACCGTGTGGTAATCCATCCGTGGAAACAAAAGAGATCCCCCTCCCCTTCTCCCCAACTCCGGGAAGAGACTGGCTTGGGGCGATGATGACGACAACGATGGCGTCTTGAGTGATAATGAATACACAGCTCCCAACCGAAGTGGCTGCCTTTGGATGGATTCCCATTTCGCTGGCGAGATTTCGGAGCGAAGGGAAGAGGGTAGGTTCGCAGTCAAACAAGATGATGCGCAACGCATTCCCCCCCCCCCCCCCCCCCTTTCGGGGTGGAATGTGTAAAGGTTTAAATTATTCCACTTGACCGTGGGAAACCTAACCTCTCGATGATCTCGTTCCGATGCGCTTGACTTATTGCATTCTGATTCACTCTTTTTCCCTTCTTTTTCTTATTTTCTTCTTCCAGTCAACCTTCCGATGGCAGCGTTAATAAGTTGCTGATAATACTGAGCTGATGGCTCCTCCTCCTTCACCTCCAGTTCTTTACCCTGACACTCCGACTGCAGGTGAAAATCTTCTTCATTTCATAACCGTTTGGATACCTGTTGCTGCAGAAGAGGAGTTGGTTAAGTCAGGTTAAATGAAGGAGTGAGATTGAGTGAAAGGGCAAGCACGAGAACCGGGAAACAACCTACCGGGTATTGTATTCTGATTTTTCTTTCCACGATTTTCCACCGTGTGTTCCGTCCCGGGCTTCGGTCCACTCTTCGCGTGCGGTGCGTTTTCTTTTCTTCTTCGGGATGGGTTTCAGTTTCGGAAGAAAGAGGTTACTTCCGATCGGACGGCGCACCAGTCTGCCAGTGTTCGGTCGGCTCGTGCCGAGGCAAGATCATGTGGCAGAAGTGCAAGCATCGCGATGCCCCGGCGCTTCAAGGAAGCCAATCCAGCTAATTTTTCTCCCGGGTGAGAAAGGGATCAATTTCTTACAACGAAAAGATCCCCCAAGTGAATAGTGAAATGAAGGAAAGTGATTCTAGTGATGACTCGTGTGTTTAGGTAGCGGCATCCAGGAGTACACCGTGGACGGCCAGAGCTAATTGGAGTATTTCGTGAGGATTTGACAACGTTCATGAAATCTTTGATTAGGTCTGGTTGTTTCAAGCGGTTCAAAACAACGTGCGACAAGTCTGATCGTGAACAAACCTGTACAAAAAAAAAAAAAAAAACAGATTTGATACAGTTTCGTTGAGTCAATTCGACGTGATTCCTTACTGTTTTATGACTCACACAATGATCGTGACAAGTGTGGTGCACACAATGATCGTGACATATGGAGACGCCTGGTAACCGGTAAAGCACCGAAGGGGTTACATTACAGACTTCAAAAAAATATAATCTGAAGAAGGATTGAACGAGTGATTATTTGAATAGAGTGGTTTATATATTAATACTTGCTGTAAGAATCTTGATTCTTAAATTTAGAAGGCGCTTAATATCACAAACTGTATTGAAAAACTATTTACAATAAAGGATAACATTACCGATCATAACTTAGCAGCGAGTATTAATTGCAAATGTGTGCACAAAATGTATCAAATCAGGTAAATATGATGTTAAAGGATGTTATATGTTGTAAGACGATAACTATAACAATCGGGAGGAAATTAGGTAGAAATAGGGTGTAAAAGAATTGACCGAACCGACTCGTTAAGAATATATATTATATCCAATATTATACTTGAAACATTTTTATCCGACAAAAAAGGAATACAAATTTCCCATAAAATGGGAGTATGTCTTCTTATTTTCTTTCCTTAACCAAATTCGTAATAAAAAAATTACCCCCCATTTGAATTCGATTTCGTGTTTGTCTTTATTGCATAGATTTCGCATTCGAAAATAGGTAAATAATAACTTGCCCTACAAAACGAAGTTTTTTCCCTCCTTTATCATTATTATCGGATTCCGTAACGGAGCGGACAACTTCTGTCGTCACCAAACTTCTTTTCTTCTTGCTTCTTGTTCTAATCTTCCGATGAATGCTGCTGCACCCTGATGATCCTGGCGCCCCCCGGGTGCGGAACGGATACAGCCAGACAGTTAAAAATAATCATTACAATATATTCAATAATATTATTAATAGCAGTAATTATAATAATAATCGTCCCGGATAGCCGGGCGTCCGGGCCGAAGCTAACTGAAATACGTCTCGGGGGAAAGGAAAGGAAAACCTTGCTACGATATAAAGCGAAGAGTGTATAAAAGATTCGCGTAGCCGTCACGGGGCGACATCTTTCTTAAAAAGACAATAAATTACAGGGTAAATGGAGCAGCTCTCCTAACAAACAAACAAAAAAATGCTTAACTAAAAATACCCACACGCTCCCTCCTGTTACCGCTCCAACTGGCCTAAAATAATTTCGAAATAAACCGATAAACCGATCGATTGGATAAAATTTTCAGATTTCCCTTTTGTTTCATTTTATTGCTGCTATACCCTATTTGTGACACAAAACAAAAAGCATACGATCGTGTGAGAAAAGACAATCGAGAACAACAAGGTAATCGAGGGAAACAAATCGGTAAAACGTTCTAACTACGAGGAGGACGAAAAACAAATGCCTTATTCGATAGTGTTGTAGCTAATTTTTCCACTTCCGTGCTGCCTTCTTCCGCTCAATCGAAACAAAATATACTTCCTATACTTTTGCTAATCGTCCTAAGGCCGGTGAATGTCTTGAGTACTCTGTGCCGCGGCAGGACTTCTTCACAGAATCCTCTAGTGTTGATACATACATTGTTCGCGCGTTGCATATATTTGTGCTGGCTTTTCTACCGCGAGTTTGGGTATCTTTTGGATAGTTGCTTCATTTTATAGAAACACACTTGTCGTCGTCTAAAATATTTAAACTTCATTCGAAAAGAAACAGCTTCAAGCAAAATGGTTCTTGACAATTATAAGAAAATATAGTGCTAACGTTAACGACGACAAGGGCGCTGTCTTTTAAGTCATTTTGAGGAGAACTGACACAACTACGAATAATACAATAATGGACGGAGCTGCGTTGCAGCGATCGAGAAGACATTATGGGATTTCCCTTCATTAGAAATCCCTTCAAAACTCCAACGGAAAAGTATCGTTATGTTGTCCCTGTTGGTTCTAATTCATGCGCGGGTTTGGGTGTGTTCACTTGACTCGAATCGTGCGCTGTTTGTTCATGTTGGTCAGCATGAGCGAGATGTAGGACGTGAGTAGATCGTCCATCTTGTAACCGAGGGAGGTCTCGCAGAGAAGCTTCGAGCCGCGCACCAGATTTCCGATCGTCATGTGGAAGTACGTGTTGCCGGACGACCAGTTCGAGATGCGCGTAAACGGGTGCGTCACCAGAATGTCCTACGAACGGAAGGGAAGAAGGTCGATAAGAAAAATTGTTTCCTTGCCAATCGTTTTTTAGAAGAATCCTTACCTTCGATGTGGGATGAATTAAGCTAACACCGTGCTTGTTGATCGCGATCAGCAGCATCTCCGGGTAGTTGGGTTCGGTTGTTTGTTTCACCTCGAAGAACGCCGAACCAAACGTTGGCCATCTGCGAAATGGAAAACGGAATTTTGTTTAACACGACCCACACGACTTTAGACAGAGTTCTTGATCTCCCTCACCTGTACACGATCTTCAGGAAGGTGATTTTGGCATCCTCCGGCGACATACCGGCATCCTGGTTGTAGGCCGCCACGACCGATCGCTTCCAATCGTTTACATTCTGAAGCTTAATCAAATCCGACGGTATCAGCTCACGTAGCATTTGTCTAAAAGAAACAGACGTAAACGGTTAGAAGTTCATGACGGAGATACACTTTATCCAACACTTACGGTATAGCTTGAAGTTCCTGTTTGCTTTCGCCAAACCGCACCCGGTACACGAGGGCGGCCAGCTTGATCGCTTCCTCCTTCGAGCACTTGTGATAGCCACGCAACAGCTTCGGCAACTCCTGGTGGTAGTGGAAGATCAGGTCGGCGTTCTTGTCCTTCCCTGGGACCGTGTTTGTCCAGAGCTTCTTCATGAAGAACACCTGGTAGGTGAACTGCGGATTCGAGCCGTCCCGCGTCGGTCGCGCCTTTTTGATCCAGTCCGTCAGGTGGCGCACAAAGTCGAAGAAGAAATCTCCCTCTGGCACTGAGATGACCTTGTCGGCGATCTTCACGAACAGGCTGAAGCCCTCGCTCGAGCGCAGGTTCAGCCGCTGCGAGATGTTGTGGCAGAAGTCCTTGGCGCGCGTCGACGAGTCCACCTCGAACGCTTCGTCCGTGTCGTCCGGGAAGTACACCTTGTGGAAGATCTGGGTTGTCTTGTGCTGAATCGCTTCCACCTCGACCTGGTGCGGGGGGTACTTGCGCTGTCCGTTGCGGATCGTCTTCTGCAGCCGGTGCAGTGAGTCCTGCGAGATCGGATGGCGTCGGGTCCGCAGGAACAACGTCAGCTCCTTCAGCAATTGCTGGCTGCAGGCGAACAGACCCGTCGACAGCCACATCAGTTCCCAGCCGCGCTCCTCCGACAGCCGGTTGCGGTTGTCGGTCAGCTGCTTCATCAGCTGACAGTACACCTCGTCGCGCAGGATCTCGTGCTTGAGCGGCCCGTCGAAGATGTGGTCGGTGATTTCGTTGCCGATGCGTGGCCGCTTCGATGGCAGGTCTCCCATGTACTTCATGATGGCAACGAACGCTAGGCACGACTCCTCGGCTAGCTCCTCCTTGGCCAGCAGCTTCTTCAGCAGCGGTTGCTTGAGTGGTTCGCGCGAGTAACGCCACAGCTCGTCCCCACCGCGGCCCTTCGAGCTGAGCGTACTGAGCGCCTTGGACATGGTGCGCTTCGGTGGCGGCCGGAAGTGATCCAGAGAGTACTCCGCCAGACTGTGCGGCCGATCGCGACCTTCCGTGCTGCCGTTCGAGTGCACCGAGTTGAGTCGCTTACCGTGGTGTGCATCTTCCACGCTGAACAGGGCCAGTATATCCGGCGGTGGCTTCGTGAGTGTCGGCAAGACGTACACTATCTCTGCCGGAAAATCGCCACGTTCTTGTGTTCTCTCGCAACAACCTAAACCATAAGAGGACAGTGATAAATTCTCGACTGTATTATACTGATTGTGTGCGTTAGACTTGACTTACCTATACACCAGCCAGAGTTGAGTACCGTTTCACCGGTGCTTTCGTCCTCCAAAATAATCAAATCGCCCTTCAGGAAGGATAAGAAACTTGTTCCCTCTCCCGGTGCTTTGTAGTCTTGCAGTGCTATCACATACTTTGAGCTGCAGGTTAATAAAAACCGCATTAATACTTCCTCAAAAATATACTCTCCACACAAAATGCCTACCGTTTCTTTAGTCCCTCCAGGAAGTACACCACCAAATCCCGGATGTCCTCGGCGTTCGGGCTCTGGAAGGTAAACTCCTCGTTCCGGACCGTCGACAAGGAGAACGTTTGCGTGAACACTTTGTTCGTCTTCTGGCTCGACACGGCCGTTATCTCCGGGAAGGACAACTCGAGTAGCACCTGCTCCTGATCGTCCACCACGTACACACCGGTCCAGTTGACCGCAATGATGACGTCGTTCTTCGGAAGATTGGGACCCGAGTTCCTACAACGAAACGAAACACACGCGCATTAGAAGATCGTGAGGTCGGGTTTGCTTTTAAAAAGGCTCACCTATAGGCTTCGTAGAAGCGCGAAAACAATAGTGGCCACTTGTACTTGGCGTAGCTGACCACGTCCTCCTTCACCTTGAGGGCCGCTGCCTTATCCTTCAGGTAGTAGCTTTTCTTGTACGCCGTTAGAACCAGTGCTGCCCAGCGATCGATCGCTTTCTCGATGCCGGTCAGACAGTAGTCCGGGATGAAGTTTGGCAGCAGCGTGTACAACCGATCCATCGACATGTCGGTGCTGTACTCGATGTAGTACTGCTGGGCGGCAATCATCGCCAGATCCTCCTCCTTATCGCATCGGTACTCGCCAAATTTGACACCCCGCACGACCTGCTGGTAGATGAGGTTGGTCGCTACCTGATCCTCGATCGGGTTATGCCACGGGGCGAAGATCTCCTTGCGGAAGAACAGTCGCCATGGTGCGTTGCGTTCCTGGGCGCCTTGTTCCTTCGCGTACTGTTCACACTGTGAGATGGCGTCCATCACGTGATCTCCGCCACTTCCGAGTGATGACACTTTGTCGAACAGCGCGATGTACAGCGAGAAGCCAAACTGGTCCTTCAGTGTGATCTTGTCCGAAAGCTGGTTGCAAAGTTCGCGGGCAGTCGTGGCCGAATCTGCTAGCAGCGTTTTGGTGTTACCGTCCATGAAGGTGATCGGTAGCATGATCGGTTTCTTCGATTTAGTCGCCTGAAGTTCGAGCCACGATGGTGGTTGATTGCGTGTACCATTGTTGAACGTTCGCTTAAGTCGCTCCTCGCAGTATGGCGCATAGCCGGGAGGACCTTCACGGATAAAACTGCGGAGATAGTTCACAAACTTCTCCGACGGGGCAAAGCAACCGACACAGAGCGATAGCAAAATCCAACCCCGGGCATGCGACGACTTCGAAGGGTTGTTGGTTAGTTGCTTGCAAATCTGACAGTAGATCTCATCACGCAACTCCGCCCGCAAGATTCCGTGACCTATGATGAAGTGCAGCTTCTCGAGGTTGGACGTTGGACGCGATTCCAACCACGATTGGTAGCTATCGGCGGTGTACTCTTCATCCTGTAGCCTGCGGCGAACGTCCTCGCCCAGTTTGTTCTTGCGCTTGAGCGTCAACGAGACCAGCTTGTGGCGGATGGAGCGTGGCTTTTGCTTCAAGAACGCCTCCGGATCGAGTCCCATCATCTGTGCCTCCTGGAACTCCTTGCTGCGGATAAAGTTGCGCCCAAGCGTGGCCGTTACCTTCGACATCACGGACGTGTTATCCCGGTCCATTGTGTGATAGCGTGGTTCGGGTAGGTCCCCCGTGAACCGTAGGATCGTTATCCACAGGGCTTGCGCTGCCAACTGATCGCCTTGTGTGTGCAATGGAAGCAGTGGATGTTTAAGCGGCTTTCGAGAGTAGTAATGCGTGATGTTGCCCTGGAAGTAGGTGGCGGCGAACTTCTGGAACTTGAACTCGGATAGGTCTTCCTCGTCCTCGGAGATGGCATGCATCGGACCGATGATATCGTCGTGACTTCCCGCGTTCACCGGGAGGTCGTTGAACACGGACGTCTCCCGACCACCATGAGGTGTTGGCGCTTCACTGCTCGAGTCGGGCAGGAAGTCGAACATGGCCTCCACCAACTTGCTGTCGTCGACCGGTTCGTCCGCTTTCCGTGCCGCATCGTTGATGATGTTCTTCTTCACCTCCACCCGACGACGCTCTTCCAGCTCGATCTCCATGTCCTTCCGTTCGATCTCATTCAACCGGTCACGGTAGTGCTGTTCGGCGATCTCCTTCGCCCGCTTGTTACCCTGATGTTTAAGTTCCTCCTCTTCCATCCGCCGCAACCTAAGCGCTTCGTGATGGCGCCGATACTCGAGCTTCAGCTTATGGTAGCGCTTCATCGCAATCATACGTCGTACGTGCGATTGGATTTTGATCACCGCCCACATCTTGTGTCCATACTCACGCCGCACCAGATACCCCCGGATACGGGCCTGCAGGCGCACAATGTGCCCCCGGAGGTGCCGAAACCGGTGGCTCAGTACTCGCGAGCGGATCAACGCCTGCAGCCGCATGTAACCGATGCGCATCTTCTTATAGCGTTGCCGCTGGGCGTAACCCTTCCAGTACTTCTGAATCGTGACGGCCGCCTGACGCATCCGCAGGAATCGCCGTCGGTACACCCAACCCCGGATCGAGCGCTGCAGGATGAGGATCTTGCGTGTCAGTACCCGATCACGCTCCTGCTCGAGGAACAGGTCGTGCGCATCCTTCAGGAACACCTTCGTGTGACCGAGCTGATAGTCCGATCGACCGAGTACGGTTGCGCAGATCTTCGAAGTAGCCATCCGGCAGTCGGTCCGATGCGCCGGTGGGATACCGTTGATCAGGAAACGATAGCGCTCGACGAAATCGCGGAAGTTGTGCCGAATCGGGTAGCCCGCCCGCCGGATGCGGATCGTCTCCATCATGCCGGAGTAGCGCAACTGCCGGCAGCACAGCGCCCGATCGAACATCATCGGTTTCTTTAGCTCGTTCGGCTTGATGCACCGGATGAAGAACGGCTGGCACTGACTGAGCGTCTTCATCAGCGAGTCCAGACTCTTCTTGAACTGCGTCGACAGGGTCGGGGTGCGCTTACGCGTCTCCGCTCCCATCCCGATGTCCTCCGCGAACACCATCTGCAGGAACTTGTTCGTCGAGCTCGAGATTAGCTGCAGCAGATCGGCACTGAACGTGTCGCGGTTCTTCTCGAGGAATCCTCGCGTGTCGTAGAACACCACCCCGGCGAAGTGGTTCAACCCGAAGCTCGTGTTGATGTCCGACTTTGGCTTCAGGTAGTTCCGGTGCGTACCGTGGGTCTTGTGCAGCTTCGCCAGCATCGTCTGGTCCGTGCCCTTCGGGAACTTGCTCTCCTCGTCGATCAGCGCCATAATGTTGAGCTGCTTGATCGCGATCAGATCGAGCGCGTCCTGGTTGTCCACGAACTCGATGTGCTGCCAGTTGATGCTCTCGTGGTTGTACTCCTCCTGCTCGAGCTTGAAGATGTGCTGCACGAAGAACTGCTGCAGGTTCTCGTTGGCGAAATTGATGCAGAACTGCTCGAAGCTGTTGTGATCGAAGTTCTCAAAGCCGAAGATATCCAACACACCGATCGCGCTGCGCGTCGACGACTTCGGCTTGTAGATGGCCTGATTGATCTTTTTCACGATCAGCACAAACAGCCGCCCGTAGATGCCCTTCACGAACGCGTCCCGCACGTCCATCGATTGGTCGCGGGACAACGTCGACACTACCGTCTCGCCGTGCGCGAACAGCGTCTTGCGCGTGAGTGCATCGATGAACGGCTGTAGCGGAACCTCGAGCAGGTTCGCCACCCGCTCCACATTGATATGCTCAGGAATCTCCGTCGCGTCCAGGTTGTCGATCACGGTGGCGTTGTACTTGATGTTGCCGGTGTGCAGCAGGGCGGCCAGCAGCTTCAGAATCTCCCAGATTTCGTGATCCGAAAAGCACAGCACCTTCATCGCCGACCGTATGTCGGCGAACTCGGCCGCATCGTTACGACCATCGCACCGGATACAACCACCACCGGTAAGATACCGGTAGTCGGACGCATGGCCCAAATCGAGCCGTCGCTTCTCATCCGCCGACAAACCCGCCAGCAGGCAGTAGAATATATGGTAGTTGCGCTCGTCCGCGTTCTGCGACACAATGCGCGACTTCTCCAACAGATACTGCTCGATCTTGGCACCCTCGATGACGCCCGCGTTGTTGAAGTGGATATCGATGTACTTGCCGAACCGGGACGAGTTGTCATTGCGCACTGTTTTCGCATTTCCGAACGCCTCCAGGATTGGGTTGGCCTCGAGAATCTGCTGCTCAATCCACGAGTGCTTCCCACTGATGGCGGCCAGATATTGGAGGATCAGCTTGGTACTTTCCGTCTTGCCCGCGCCCGATTCGCCCGAAATGACGATGCACTGATCCTGGCCGTAGCGGCGCATGTGTGCGTACGAGTTATCGCCGATGGCGAAGATGTGCGGTGGCAGCTCACCGATCTTGCGCTCCTTGTACAGCTTGATCTGGTCGGCGGTGTAGATCGGTAGAATCTGGTATGGGTTCACTGCCACCAGGATCGAACCAGTGTACGTCTACGGAGAAAGAAGAGGCTGTCAAACAAAGTCCAGGACCAACTTTTGGCGTCACGCTTTGGTACTTACATAAATTAAATTTTCGTTGTAACGAATGAGCAGATTGCGCAGAATGCCCGCCTCGTGCAGATCGCCCAGCGAGATCATGTCCTCGACGCCCTGCACCGAGGAGGCATGCATCGCCTTGATGCGCCGCTCCGGCGTCAGCCATTGCTCGTTGCCGTCGTCGTCCCGCACCTGAATTCGGCGTCCCTCCGCTGAGATTACGCGAGCCCCGATCGCTACATCGAACTCTCGTCCGGACACGGGCTCGATCCAGATATAATCACCCTGAAATTTGGGAGAGAAAAAAACAATTCAACACTCTAACCAAACCGAATTCGCTAAAACTCTATCTAATCTAATACAAGTCCCTTCATTCTACACTCTCATTTATTATTTCTTTGGTGGGAAGAACCCCATAAAGGCGCCAACTCTAGTACTCCCCATCCAACATAACTTCCAGCCTCATCAGTTCGCTTCCACCGTGCGACAATCGGTCTATATCGCACCGGTTCAGCTGTAGCCAGTTCCATTCATGCAGCGGAGAATCGATTCCAGGCATCGGCGAACAGGAGTCCTTCAGTTCGCACAAACGGACCATATTCCGGCGCCGTTGGTGCAACAGCACATCGCTCACAGACATGTACCCCATAAAAGGCACCGTAGTTCCCATCGTTAGCAACCACAACACCAGCGTTACATTTTCATCGTCTTCATCCTGCGTTTCCTTATCCTCCTCTTCGATCGATTCTTTCCTTTCCGCCAACCGAGTTGTCCGACAAGCCATGACAAGAATAGGCAAATAATCTCGCAGATATTGAAAGGATCGCGGCAAGTACTGGTTCGACACCACGTGCCCTTTGAAAGCTGGGGCGCGATGATCCTTGGAGTCCCGACCGCCGTAAGCCAACACACCAAGGCAGTACGGTTGGTCGAGCGGAAGCGAACTCTCGTCGAACCGGAACAGCATCGACTCGCGTCCCACGACTGCGGTCATATTGAGCGTGGCATGATCGCAGAGGAAGTGCTGCAGAAGGCTCGTAGGCAGCACGGACTGTTCGCAATCCTGCTGTGGACAGAGGACGGGAGTAAATGCGTGGGGCTGCGCGTGGCCCTCCTTTCGTTCGGCCGATTTCCGTTTCAGTTTTAATTGATGCATCTTTCTGATTTTGCGCTTTTTCTCGGAACTCCACCGCTAGAAATGGCTCACATACGGAAATGTCTGACGTGCAGCAAGGGCTACTGTGATTGAACTGATGAATCATTGTGCACTTCTTTTTGGAGATGCGATACTGATGGATTCTAAATTTGTGTTTTTCGAATTAAAAGATGCTTTCTTTTAGTCCGGGCTTTAGATTTTAAACCTTTAAGATTTATAATTCAAGCTTTACAGCTTTATAAAAAAAACATGATGTAACTTTTAAAAAGGAATGTGATGATACAAATTCTTACCAAGCAAGCATGTGAGACGTCTAATTGTCTAACCTGCAAACCCGGAAGGATTTCGGAGACTTTCTTGAATAAACCTCCGACCACCTTCTATATACGTAACATTAAACCACGTTGTTTCTTTGCGTAGGAGTGGTGCATTTAGATTCGCTTCCTGAAGCACGAAAAAAAGAGCTTCCAGAGCACTTTTTATTTCCAACGGCACGGTTGCGGTGGCTTTTCTTTTCCTTTTTCCATCCCTGATTGGCTGATGATTTGTGTGTGCCGTTCGGTTGCACTTTCGGCTCGGTTTGGTCGCTTCTTGAAGGGCGCCTTACGAAGCCATTTTTCCATTTGCTTGCCAGCAAAAACCCCCATAACGGGGGGCGCCCGCAACCTTCTTTAACGCCCCGGACCAAAAGAAGAAACAATCGCACACGGAATAAACGCAAACACAACGCGATCAGGTACGCATGAACGCCGAGCGACGGAATCGAGGAAAAGTAAAGCTCACGTGCGCGCCGTTAATTAATAACGAATAGGAACCGCCCGGCCTACGCTCCTCCGGCGCCCAGCTGGGCTTTTCCCGGGTGCTTTTGTTGCAGAAAAAAGCTGCTTCTGCCTACGTAGCAACGTAGCAGCCGGAGGGAGGGAGGGAGGTGATGTCTTTCGTGCCGGGGCCATCAGCAGCAAGTAGAGTGAAGTGTCTACCACCGCGGGTGGCGAACCTTCTTCCTATTGCCTTCGGGCGAAAAGCAGCAGTAGCAGCAGCAAGACAAAAATTAAAAATGGCCCACCTCACAGAAACGGTAGAAGCTTCCTGAAGCGTTTAATTTATGACGGTGCAGAAAAACGTACGAGAAAAGCTTGGGGAAGACAAGGAAACAGAACGAAGGCGAACAGAAAACAAACACGCCCAAGAAGTCACACACGATATGTGACTTCGGGAAGGCCAGCTGAAGGAAGCCGGCGTGCGGTGAAAATGCAACTGGACTGAATGTTGGAACCAACCACTCGGAAGCCACCCATTTTCCGTACGTGACCGAAGCGTGCAATTCCGTTGCGATTGTTTGGTGTCTAAAAACGTCCCCTTTTTGGTGGAACACATCTCATTATAAGTATTATGTTTTTTAGTTTTTCTTTTAACCTTAGTACCTCTGCTTTAATCATGGTGTTTCTAACTATTTTAAACAAAAGTGTGTTTGAAGCAACCGCGTAAAACCATGCTGATCCATGGTTAACCGATTTCGCTTTCCAGAAAAGTATTTGGTGTTTTCCAGCCGATGAAACAGTTTTTTCCGGGTTTTATGACGTGCTTGCATTACCCTCTGCCCTAACTTTCAGCCAGCATTAATGAGCCAAAATGTGCAAAACGAAACTTAGGGACCTTTCATTTCTTACTTGCACTCATTAACGGATGCGATAGAAAGTGGTAATTGAAACAAACCCCATCGTCAAACTGTGTACATCGGTGCAAGAAAACGACCAGACTTTTCGTGTGGAATTTTGGATCTACTTTTTCTATTTTGCCGACCGATGAACTTTATCGACCTACGTATCATTTTCTGTAACTAGTGATAATCTAAGACAAAACAAGTATGACTCAATAGAATTATTACGCTAAATTCCCCATAATTCATCGAAGAAAAAGCAGCTACGAAGAGTTATGATTTTTTTTGAAGGGTACATTAAATGAGAAATATTCTAGAAACTTTCAAAGCTCTCCAGCTTAATCTAAAGGAACATGAGCAAATGCAAAAATAATATCCTTATGTTTTTTTAGAACAAACCTCAGTTGAGACTAAACAAACGGAAACAATAAGCTTCATAATTTGACTTCCAGCGATTTCTTGCCTTAGTTGCAAAGGAAAGCGTCGCTTTGGGCGCCCTTTATAAACCACACTTACCCGTGTAACGATAACCATTTTGACGCCACATTGACTTCTGGTTTAATCTGCAAGGAGAGAGAAAAAGAAGAAATGAAAGCAAAACATTAAACGAAATTGCACAGAGGAAAACTATTTTCAATTACATTGTTCTGTTAAAAGGAAAAAACACAAAGCAATGGCCGGGTTTGGGTATTTCCGGTCGATGTTGGCGGAAAACTACTAATGTTAAGACGAAAAACGATTCAATATGTTGAGAAAATGGACAATTCAGCATGAATCTTTAAGCAAAGGCAAGGTACATGCTTTACCCTTGAATAGAAAAAAATGCTTTCCAAATGAAATGTATCGTGCAACGATTCATGAAGGGAGAAACGAAAGATTTGTCTACCGGGCGTCAAGCGACGAACCCCACCGAGAGATTTTACAGTTCACATCGCAGTCGCACATAAACAAGCGCATTTCGGGACGGGCGGATTGAATTCATGACACTGAAACGGTAGGAAATGGTGTGAGAACATTTTCCTTGAACATCCATCCATTCGAAGCGGTTGTAGTCGGCAACAATAGAGTAAACAATAGAGCGACATCCGCGCCGATCATGAATAGATTTATGCGTGTATGCTTTTTGGTTTAGCTTGGAAGAAATCATGAGGCGGTATCAGTGCATGTCATTCGTTGGTTGTGATAGAGGAAAAGACATGAACTAAAAGGAATTCTAGAAAATAAAAGTACAGTTACTACATTAATCTAACGCTATGAAAAAAACCATCAAACCAAACTGGAAAAGACATCAACAGCTTAAGTATCAACAAGAGTTACTAATGTTTTATTTACTTTACTCCAAAGTAAACACAGATTATTTCAACTTTATTGTACCACTTTAGCTTTTTGTCAAATAATAATTAAAGAAAGGACCCTTCGAGCGGTAAAAAGACAAAAAAAGTCAAACGTAAACCTGTCTTCACCGTTTTGCATTCTTTACTCGGCAAGATGACAACTCGGTACCAGAAACTGGTCTTCCCCGAACGACCTCATTTTCCTATTACTCCATCTCAACCAATTCGCGGCCAATCTCGCGGCGTGAATCCGCGCAAAGAATATCGGAGCAAAAACATGGGGCAAAAAAGGGGAGAGAAAAAGCAAAGAAGGTAATGTAATACGATCGCATAGCTCTTCCCGCGATCGCAAGTACCGCTATGCCTTGGGAGAGGTTTTTTTTCTTTTATTTTCACGTACGGTTTATGCCTGCGGGCATAGAATCGATCAAACACACACACATAAACACTCACTCATTCTGGAAGATTAGGATGGGGGTGTGGAAACTCTCTGGAAAACTGTTCAGGAAAATGAGGCATGGGGTTGGTTTTGCAATTGTATTTCGATAAGAGGTAAGATATAATTGTATCTAGCCAACATCTTATCAAACGATGAATGTTGGTTGGCTTATTTTACATTGTAAGGCTTTTTTTTATATTCTTCACCAACGTTGACTACCCTTTGCGGATTTGTATGGTCATCTGGTGGACGACTGTCAGCAGAACTTCATCCAAGCAACCCATCGTCGTCGATGGAGAAAGCCATGCGCGTGTTGGTAAATAAAACGTTTAAGAAAAAGAACTATCAAAAGAGAGAGAAAAACCTCCTCCCGCAGCTCGTGATGACGTTGATCGTTTTCGAAGATCAACTTCAGCCGGCCCAAACTGACAGGAACCGCCCGGCCGACCGAGTTAGCCGTACGGGTCCAGTACTTCAATGTACTGGCCTTCCGCTTTGAGTGAGTGTGTGTATGAATGCGTTCGCGGTATCAAGACGTCGGTTCACTGATTTTGTTCTCTCTTCTTTTCGCGCTGTCCATCTTAAACTTCTGCTCCACATGAGTTGTGCAAAGAAAGGAATGAACGGAAAAAACGACGCAACAACACACAACACAATCCCGACCAAGTCCACGTCCACGTTGGCGAAAGCCCATCGGCAGACCGGTTCCCCGGACGAATAGCACACTTCTTGGTTGGAGTTCGATCAACGGGATAGACCGGATCCAGCGATTGTGACCGATTAAAAAGGCGAGCCATATCGCTTGGGACACCAAAGTTAAACGGTTCGAGTTTGCCAAAGTGTTTCGATTAGGTAATGCGTAAATAAAATAATTCCAAGTTACTTTTTCTACAAGCTGAAACAAGTATCGAACGAATTTATACCACACAGGATGAATGTTTAATGGAAACATATTAAAAACAATTCCTTAAAGTAGAAGATAGCAGGAAAGATATCAAAAATGCTTCTTATTTCAATCCCTTTTGGTGTGATACAGGTCGGGCCTCCTTTTCTGCAACTAACCACAATTAACCTGTCCGTTGAAGAGTCGTTTCCGTTCGTTTTTCAGTCTTCAAGGTGTACAATCTTCCCTCCATGGTAAAGTATAGGAATTTTCCACCACACGATTCCACTCCCAATGAAGACGCTAAGACGTTCCTCCCCAACCCCATCTGATATCGAGCAGTGATAATTAGCGATGCACTAACATCAACGAACGGGTTGAAGAGGCGCAAAAAATGGAGATAACCGACGAAGACGGCGATGACTTCACGATTTCGATTTTCATTACATTTTCTTCCTCCCCGTCGGTGTACTTCTTGTGGAATAGTAGTTAAACTGGACTGGAGACACACCTTTCATTTACTGCACACCTGTCTGCATGTTAAGCAACTTGTGCTCTTTCCTTCCGGTACCACTTTTTACCACTGACATTGACCAGTTTCTTTTTACATTTAACTGATTACAGCTTTTCCGATGGAGTTCTTATCTTCTAGTTTATTTTTATTGTATGTGCTTATAGTTTTAATAGTTTGATAAGTGAATCCAAAGATCTTGTTTGGTTGTTAATCCACCATTTATATTCCATTATATAACATTTATATTCCAATCGAACCGACCCTTTGGAAAAGTCGTAGTAAAACGAGTAAGTAAAACTTTACATTTCAAGCTTCAAAAATCAAAACAAGTCATTTTCACTCGATTGTTGCATTTTTCAACCACACAAATCAAACAACAAACACATTTACACATCATTAATTAGTAAACACAAGCAAATACCACATTTTTTATTACACCAGCCATTGATAAGAAAGTTTTAGGACCGTTTAGCAATGTTGGGATGCTAATTCTTTGATGATAGTTTATGACATACGGAATGGAAATCAATCTTATCTGAAACGAGTCTGTTTGTTCCTTTTCTTGAGCTATGGTGAGGTTTTACGCAATCGTGATGAATGGCACGCACTTTGATAAATGATCGTTAGATAAAGCAAAGCAGTGCCGCCAAGACGACGCCATCGCATGAAGAATGCTATGATTAAGTCATCAAACAACCGGCTATCTATTCCAACAATTGGGAAAGGGATTTCTGCTACTGATAAAATTGTGTTCCAAACGGTTTGAGTTTTCGGGGAAATGGCTTACACTTAGGAGAGTTTGGAATGGATTAGTTCATAGGGACTGTAATTGAAATGGTAGTGAAATATTTACAAGTAATCTGTTTTAAAATTTAATCAAACCCTCTCCTAGCAACCCCTCCAAACAGACCGCGCAAAGATCACTGCTCCTTATCGTGCACCGCGTGCTCACATTCGTGAAGTTATCTCCTTATCACTCCCCCCACACGGGCTACGTAAACGGGCTAAAGAAGGGTAGCAAATAAAAAAAAATCACAACGCGCCAAACAATTACCACCGCACGGAAGATAAGCGGGGCAAACCACCGAGCGTGGTGACCCTTTTCCTGCCACCGCCGTCGAGGGTGACTGTTTGCTTTTCCCACTGGTAGTAGCGCGAGTACACGAGTAACGATGGAGACAAACCAGCTCCCCAACGCACTGCTTGCGCCCGTTACCTTGCGCAAGGTCGTCCCGCCGGAGCTTTCCGTGCCCAATTGCACATACCGATGCCGCCGGTGCCGGTTCTCTTCGCTTATCGGTGACGTTGTTATCGTCCGCGTGCGTCTCCGCGCGGTGAAGCAATGCGGCGAGAGCGATAAGATGTGGCTACATTTTCTAAAGGGAGGCGAGAAGAATCTCGTTGGGTTCATGAGTGGGTCAGTAGGAAGAATAGAATACATCGGAACGGTTACTTTGTTGGGGAGTAAAACGAGAAAAATAAAAATCAAGAAATATAATCTACAGGTTTAGAATTCTTCGGTATCAAGCTCCAAATAAATTGAAATGATAGACCTACAACACTCATCTCATCCTTTACAACATGAATTGATGAGATAGGGTTAAAATAAAAATGCTGATCGCAATAAAATTTCCCTTTTTCCTGCTGTAATCTAAACACTGAGTGGAAGTTTAAGTACTAAAGAAAAGAGAAAACTCTAGGAAAAAAGACACTTTAGCTGCTCTACACCGCGTCAACCCGGGAGTAATTGCATAAGTGACTTATCTTGCCATCGTCCATCATCGGCGAGACGAACGATGGCGACTCAGACACTCTGACCGTAAACCTTACACAACATCGCAACGACCGGTCGCTTCCACACACATAATCACGTGACGGTATGGCGAGTTTTCCTCCCGCTCCAAACCGACGGGAAACATCTCGGAAAGCGCGTAAAAAGTGCGACAAGAAGGGAGGGAAAATTAATGCCAACCGGCGGCCCAACCCAATGGGATACTTTCATTTCATTTAAGCACGGTCCCATCATCAAAGTTGGAAAACAATACCCCGTTTGCCCCCGGGGAGGGGGAATATTTTGACTTTTCTCTCGCTCGGGGGGGGGGGGGGGGGGGGGGGGAGTGCGGGAAAAGGTGTGGGGATTAAATTCTCACCTTTCAGCTAATTTCCGCGACAGTGAAACCACATTTTCCAACCACCGGCAAAAGAAAGGAAAGATGGGCGGCTCATAAAATGCTGCGGGGTCGAGGAAGATTCCACCTGAAAGGAAAGTGAAACCACTGGAGGGAATTTGTCCTCCTCCGGTGTCACTCAAGTTGAAGGGAAAACAAGCTTGAGATTTTCCTCGGAAAATCCAAGCTCTTCTTAAGGGTTTGACCATCGGCATAAACAAGGTGCGTGGAATGCAAAACACAATGCGATGGCATGCAAAATGTCAACAACAAGACATGTAATTCCTCTTTCGAACATCAGATCTTCGAGGCAGAAACATCTTCAGCTCCCGTCGCCGTCGTCGTCGTCGTGTGCGTTCGTCCGTTTACCACCCGGAGGAGAAATTGGTCCAGTGTGAAAGCGAAAGCGACGACTTTCCATCGACACGCCGCCGGGGTGTTCCCACGCGTCGCTCGACCGGCACGGATTCATCAATTGACATTGTGACGACTAAATTATGGAACCTGCTTCTTCCTCGGATCTTCAGCCTCCTCCTTCCCGTCGGGAAACTCTTCCTTTCATCTCGCAGCACTCGGAGGCCCATTAATAGATCGTTCGTTTCGGCCGCCGCGCTTTGGACCGCGGTTTCGTGATGGATGACTTTAACGATCGATTAAAAGATATTTGCCTAACCGTCGGTGTAATCTTTTTCGGATGCAATAATTTTACACGCGCGCATCCACCGCCCGCGGTGTGTGATCATTTATGACGAAGGTGGTGCTTTGAGAGGGCAACGTTTTCCGATTAGGCAAATGAACCGAAACAGCGGAGTAAAGCAGGCTAAAAAGTGTACGGACATTAACGTTGAAATTAGTTGAAGTTCTTTTTTCAACCGCTTTCGGCCGGTTTCATACTTTCTTCGGCCACACTAAAAACACATTTTGAAACGGATAAATTGAATTAAACTACAAAAAAGCTTAACACGGCAGAAAATAAATAATCATCCATAACTCGGGTGGAAATCAAACTTAAGGAAAGAGAAGGAAAAAAGTGCAGGCAGTGAGCGGTGATGTGTAAAATTTAATTGGCTCGATTTCGGGCCGGGCTGGGATGAATGCAAGCCTATGACTCGGTTTTTCACTCGACCGACCCAGACTGGCCAGTGAACGCACGTTTGTGTGTTTGTGTGTGTAGTATGTAGCAGCGCAGAGAAGGATAATTTTGCCATCACAGTTTTGCGCTACTCCCGGTACGTAACCCGTACCGAGTTTAATTAGCAGTAATGAGTGGCCAAGACAAATGTGGGGAGATTTTTAATGTACGTCCGTTTTCACTCGCAATAAGAAGTTAGTGGCCGCTCGAGGCATTGCCACGTTTTTAATGTATCATAAAATAATTTAATCCATAGAAAAACGAACACAATCAAGGAAAGACAAAAACGCAGGAATTGTTCAAAATCCTAAAGAATCCTAAACTAGTAAAATCCTTCTTTCACGATCTTATTCCCGTTCGAGTTGCGATTCGTGTTACTTCTCAATTTAATCCTATCATCATAAAATTTGTCGCTAAGGCATTGTTCGAGCTGAAAGTAAACGGATTTACTTTCGAAAAATCCAAAATCGCGAACGGATTGAATTTCAATCGGGCACGATCGACGACACCGTTTGAACTCCATTCGGGTTTGGTTCGATCTAAGCGAGCTTTCGGAGCGAAAACTTTCGCTGGACTGAATCGCCGATTCGCCAATCAAACATTTGTCACACGTAGCCACGATCGATGCCTTCCACTTCCTGCTGACACCAATCCCACAGTAATTAATCCATTCCTATGCCACGGCAAGAGTCGAAGCAAAGCGTTGGTTGCATTAAAAATAAATAACTTAAACACGCACGAAACCCGTCGAGTAGATGTTATTCATCGGGAGGAAAAGAAAACATAAACCCACTCAGTGCATCTTTACTCAACTTTTCGGTTTTTCCGCATCGACATCAAAAGAATGTGGCAAGTGCAACGTTTGACGAATGATGTAAATAAAAGAAAGCAACAAAATACCTTCCTTCCTCGAAAAAAGAAATATTATTTTCCACTGCAAAACATACGTAAAGCTTCGAAAAACACCCACATGAAGACGTGCAACGAAACATCACCTCGAGATGCTCAAGATTGAACGATGCACCAGTGCGCTAATTCACTTTTGTTTATTGTATGGTAATGCTGGTGCGTCTCCACCTCGGATGAACGATGAGAACTTGACTCCAAAGCTTCATTGTTTCATGAAGACGTCGCTCTTCCGGTTTCTGGAAAGTGAGTGCCGACGTTTTTCACTAACGAACGAACAGTTCCCTGAGAGTTTGAAACCTATCATTGCGATAGTTCTTCTCAGATTGAGAAGATTACAAGAATGGACCAAACGAGACGGCACGGTTCGCGTGTCATAATTTTGGGTGAAAAGTGAGCATATGATTTCCACACCCAAAGTGGGAGGGCGAGGGAGTGACGAAACAAAAAAGGGCGGAGAGAGGGGGGCAAAAACACAACGGCAGCATAAAGCCATCGTGATGTTTAGAGATACCATCAACTCGGTCCGCCTCACCAAAGGTGTGATGATCATTTCCGTTTCATTATTTTTCTTCTTCTGCTTCCTCGGCCACCTCGGGTTTTTGTGCCATGTAATTTTGGAATTGTTTTTTTGTTTTCGAGTTTTCCCCTCCGCGGCGGAGCTCGCTAGTTGCAAACTGCAATAAAATTAGGTAAATAAACAGCTGGAAAGCGAAAGCGGGCGGGTTTTCCCAAGGAGCATCATATCTGTGGCAGGCAAAAGTCGTAACCTGCCGGTGTCGGAGCTCAGACAACAGCACAACAATAAGATATTTCCTTCTTCTCGCACCGGGCGTAGAAGGGTGATAAAACCCGCCTGGGAGGGTATAATTAAAACAAAACAAAAACACACCAAAAGTGAAGTAACATAATAATGCCCACATTATGCAACCGTAAATTATTGGTGATGCAGGAAAATTGCAGCACTGCGAGTCGAAGGGACTGGAAATATTAGTATCAAACCGGGTAAGCATAACACATCGAAAGGAGAAGTGTAAATCTTCTCTGTGGCACTTTTCCGTCCAATGTTTAACGAGGAGTTACTTGGAAAATGGAACAACGGTTGCCTTTCCCTTGGGATTTGCTTAGGGGAATTTTTGTCCCTCGACAAGTTGTGTCACGTGCCTCGTAAATTATTGTCTATGAGTTTTATCACAACTCATGATGCTTATGATCCTACGCCAGGACCATAAACCAACAATCTACCCTTCTATTTACGCTCAAATTCAAATGTGCCCCAAAAAGAGGGCCCATAAACGTTACCCAAGGTGCTAGAAATGAGAAGCAAACAGTAAATTTCACACTTTAGTCACCGTTTTCAGGCTCCTCACGGCACGCTTTAAACGATACTTATTAGAGTCGAAAGCCATCATTTGTTCGTTTGTTTCGTTCGTAGCAAAATGTCACCAAACAGATACGGAACCCGAGGGGCCTCCCCATTTCAAAATCCCAAAACCTGTTCACGTTGGAACCACGTCGGAACGTCGGTGGGCTGTGGGTCGCGTTCCGAAAACAAGCCTCACGCAGGCCTGCCGCGTAACGGTTTTCCGGATTCCACACGCCACTCCGAGCCAGCGACGCGCGGAAGAATTGGGAAGGTTCTTTTACGTGTTTTGCCTTCCAGCGTGTATTTGCCTTTCTCGGTCGTAGCACAAGTGTTTCGCTGGTGAAAGAATGGCCAAATATTTTTTCTCTTCCATTTGTTTCGGGTTTTACCTTCTTCAGGAGTTGCCGAATGCTTTGAAATCACTTGATAAAAATACTCTTTCTGAGGATTTAATACTGTAGTAAAGTAAATAAAATTACGAAAAAGATTTACCACAAAGTCTCAGACATCAACACGAATAATCAAAAAACAAACATCAGAATATGTATTAATCCATTGAGCAAAGCCGTAACATTGGAGAAAGACTTCAATGAGCGCAAAAGAATGAAACCCGATGGTGAGAATCCAATTCGTAAGCACACACATTAACGATCGGAAAATCGTTATCCGCACTAATACAAACCCGGCCACGTTTGGAATGTGGTTCCCGAGCGGACGCGGGGAGCGTCTTCTACATTGAAAACTTCTTTTTTATGGACATTCCACAACAGAAACTCCTCACCTGCGAATGATCAAAACCAAGTTTATTGCCCGCCCAGAGTCTTATGTGAGACGAAGAGAAATTAGTCGGAAGGAATTGATCCTCGAGACATCCACAGTCTCGTTCTTCGGAGGTCTGTCGCGTTTTGCCGTCCGTTTCGTTCGTTCGCTAGAAACACAACAAACTTTCACCACCAGCAGCAGGTCGATTGTTTTGAGCTCGCCAAGTCAGACAAGTCGCATCGTTTGGATTTTATAACTTTTTCCGACGATTGACCGCGTGGCAGCGAAGCCTTATCGCAAGCAAACGATACTTCAGCTCCGAAACAGGTGTGCGGCTAGTGTCTCGCGAGCGTGAAGGAATGCTCGATTTTGAGATTGATCGACTTTGGGCTTCGAAACCGTCGTAATCTTTCAGCGCTGGTGCCAGCCCGGAGTGTTAGGATAGTGTTAATCAATCACATTCCAATCACCTTGCCGCTTAATGGGCAACAGTTTGCCACGCCTTCAAAGGCATCTATAACTTTCAGCAAATATTCCACAAACGATTAATCAACTCATCCATCGAAAAAAGATCAATTTTGATACCTTATCCACACTTACTTCATGACTAACTCAGCTAAAGGTTTTCAGCTACTTCACCGAGAAAACCCAAAGTGTCGCATTACCAGAAAACAAATGTCTGGAAAATCGCCCTAAGCCACACATTTTCCTTCGCCCCTTCCCTAATATCACATATCACAACACGACCGCAAAGAGAAACCTCACAACACGCGGCCAGTGAAGTAGTTCTGGAAATCTTTCCACCGTCCTGGCAAAGCAGCTGGTTAGCAAAACACACACGATAAACACCCACGAGTGTAAATGATATCGTTTCACACACGTTCTACCCGGTGTCGAAGGGCATGAAAATGGGCTCGCAGGTGGGCGAGTCCGAACTGAAGGGGAACGCCATTTTTGGTGGCTTCAAAAAATGCAAATTACGAGCGCCCGAGGTTCACGTTCCAACGCCAGTTGTTCTACTTTGACTGCACTGGGAGTGCTTTCCAAGTGAAGGGTAGGTTTTGTGTGTGTCGGTTGTTTTTTAAATCATTTTTTAAACATCAAATCATAACATCACGGGTCGCAACAAGACTTAGTGGGCACGATTTGTTTTTATCTTAAACGAGGACCAGAAATGACAAATTTAACACTCAATTGTGAAACTCTTTATAAATGATTGATTTTCACTTACAGTTTAATAACTTTACATGACTTACAAAGACTTATCCATTAAAAGTTGATCTCTGCTGAAGTTTAGAAGTCAGCTTTTCCCGTTTTTTGTTTTTTGTTCATTTAGAACATTTTTCATCACTCGATCGTCCGCAAAAGGAGATAGCCCATTATTAGTTTCTCGCTCAGAAAAGCTGAGTCAGCATTTTTCTACCGGTAAGTTGTTGCTTTCGTCGTTTCTTCTACCGCATGTTCAACGTTTTTGTTGCTAAATTGTACTTTTAATGCTTTTTTTATGTCGTGAAGAGCCACAACATCGCGCCCGATGTGTTTGTCTGTATTGTTTTATTTTTGTGACAGTGTTCCTATTTATTTTTTGTTCTTTCATATGTTTTGATCGCCGTTGTGTTTTTTCTCCCTAATGACCTCAGCTGGTTCAATTTCACAACTTTATAAAAAAAAAAAACAAAACCAAACCGACCGCGCTCACCGCCATTCGCTACATTTGGCCCCGGGGAGGTTTTTCGGGTTTTTCCTCCCGTCGACGCTTTGCCACGACGGAATGGATTCGTTTTGTTCCGCAGTGCCCCTGTGCGTTTTCTGTTTTGCTTCCGCTCCGCTCCCTATAGCTGGCAGAGCTAACTTTTTTCCACATTCGGCGCTGTATGGGTGTTTTTCCATCCCCATTCCGTGCCGTATTGTTGTTGTTATATATTCATGAAGCTTTTCTACCGTGACCGTGCCACCATGGACGGAAACTTCGCCTGTAAGTGTGCCTGTGTGTGTGTGTGCGGATGCGAAGGGGTGAGACGTTTGGCCACGGGTGAACGTTGTCGAGGGCCGGCCAAATATAAACTGTAGTCGACATCGAATAAAAACTGACTAACTGAGGCATTAAAACACCCAACCGAACCGAAAGCCATGTAATGCCATGTGTGTGTCTCAGAGGTTACGGTTGTGGGGATTTTTTTTTTACTGTTTTACAACCATGATCAACGCCCCGTGCCCGATACGACTTTGTCCGAAATTAGTCTTTCCCGTTGCGATAGAAGCTGCAAAACACTGACGCTTTCGTTCGAAAATGTTACCATCAATTCGTACGTTACGTCGGAGTTGAGGCTCTATTTTTTGGACGGATCTACGATTTTCCTGTTGTTACTTGATTGCGTAAATGACAGAAAATGGCAAATGGGTGTTAAAAGTGAGATCACGATTGGATCGAGGATCGTGCAATCGGTTGCAAATATTTGCAATAACAGAAGTATAATGCTTACCTTTCAGTACAACTTTTTTTTCCAGTGGTTCGAAGGGGTAAATGAAACTAAATAAAATTTTCTCCACCTGCTCTATTGAACACTTGTTTAACACTTATTTTCACTTTTTCACTGTTTTAAGAAAACTACGCAAATTACTACAACTGTTGTTGTTGGACAGAATTATACAAAAATTTGGTTTAGCCAAATGTACCAAGATACACGTTGTGAACTTAATTGGATTAATAATGAATAAAATAAAAAATTCTTTAACATATCATCAGTTTTATCACATGAAAAATGCACACGTTGAACTTAGAACACGGCAGAGAAAAAGGATAAACACATTCACACACAACACTGCCCCAGAGCCGTTCGAATTTTCGTTAAACGATCGTTGGAAAATTGAATATTCTTCCACTTCTGCTTTCTTTATTTTCCCTCTCGCCGTTCAGCACGTCTGGGGCAAATTGAGAGGGCTGGGTTCGGGAAACTGAGTCGGCTCTTGTGTTGAAACCATGGCTGGAAAAATTCTCTCCCAAATTCGATCCATCCATTTCCGATCCGCGGCCATTGCTCGAAACGGTGTTCTATTGCTTTCCCTCAAGCTGGCCGACGAAGCTGGTTGGTGCTGCTGGTTGTAGTGGTGGTGGTGATGTGGAGTCGCTTTGGCGAAGTGCTACTTAGTCCATTCGTTCGTCTGGTTGCGCTTGCGAGATAAAACTGCCGTTAATTACTCCCAAGGCGGTGCCACGGAGGTTCTCGGTGGAACACCTTTTTCCGCGGCGTTCTCCCCCTGAGCATACACACGCGCACACACGCACACAAAAACACTTCCCTTCCCCGGGGCGGAACCGGTTCGGTTCGTCTTCTGCTGCGGACTTGACTCCGACCGGGTTCGTCGCTTCACGCCGCAACGGTTGATGCAGTCACTTTGGTCGCGCGAACGGAAGAGAAGATTTTTCTGGCTGTTGCTGTTGGTGGGTTTGTTGTTGGTTGTACTGTTGTTGTTTTTGTTCTTGTCTGTTGTTCAGTTCCTAAGCAGCTTCGCTCCGGTGTGCGAAGAATGGAAAATAAAGGAGGACGGGAGAGAAGGAAAAAAAAGGAGCACAAGACGGGGCGGAAAGGAACGCGGCGGAGGATCGAAGATCGAAGGGAAATCAGGGACCGAACGCGAGAAGAAAGAAACACGTTCGGAAAGATACCGACGTACTGGTGGTGACCTGTTTCTGTTGCCTGCTCTGCTCCTCCTAATTTGAATAAAAATTTCTTTTCATTTCTTCTACTTCTTTAGCATTGCATTCCATCATCCAACCGGGATAATTCTTCTGCCTTTTTTTCACCTCATGCAAACACATACACACATAAACACAACGACAGTGTCGATGGAAATATAAATTGTCGTCTTATCGGAGGCTTTAGAAAAGCTACCTTATTTGATATCGACTGTTAAGCTCGGAAAATTCTTCCCATGAGAGGGTAACGTAACGTGTACGAATACTGAACACACATACACAAGTGTGCGATTAATTACTGCCAACATACAAACACATACACACACACATACGCACTAGCGAGCAACACTGAACTAATGACGCAACTAGCAGAAGATCATCGCACGATCATTCGAATTTGCGAATTGAAAGAATTTGTGAAAAATTGATCTTTCACGAATTTCGGGCGAATTCTCACCCCGTCGGGCCACGACGAGTCACTTATTTTCGGTCATGCAACAATAACTTTTGCCTGTGCCATACGTGTACACACTCACTCACACACACACACACAGGTTAACACCGGTGATCTTTGGTGTAGTTTAGCACCAGAACGAACTTATTTTCCGTTGTTCGAGAAGTGACTAATTTTTTCAAAGAATTATTATTTTAAAATAATTATAAAGATCGCTGAAGACTGTGAGATGAGTTTTTCATGCCCGACGTTGATGTGGCGATGGTGGAAAATTTTCTCCACAATGATCGCTCCACAATTAGGGCTTTTTCTTGTTCACTTAAACTAAACTCATTTAACTATCCATTCCGACGTACGATAAGCTTGCGCAGCAGACTTTTGAAGGGGTAGAAGTCACCCCCGTTTAGGACACTTTTCCGGTGCAAAAGACACGTACACCGTTCTCAGCTCTCAGCTCCGCAAGTGTTGCTCCGCTACGTTCACATCAAAGGTTCAACTGTGACTGCGGTCCGCTGTGTATGGCCACTTCTCACACACCGAACCGACTTCCACTCTCTCTCACTCTGTCTGGTACGATCGCCAACAAATCAACCCCTATTCGCCTGTCGCTCCGTTTCCGTTTCTCTTCCACCCCCCCTGTGTTGGTTGGTGTTGGTGTAGTTTTTCCAACCCCGCAGTGCACTTTCGCCGCCGACAGTGAAAAGAGAGAGAATGAAGGTGCATCCGTCGGGAAAAAGAGCGGCCCGCGAGAAAGTTCAAGTTCACGCACCCTTTCGCGGCGCGAGAGAAAGCGCGAGAGGGGTGAGAAGCGCGCTTTGGGAGATCCGCGAATTCGCGGAGAATTGCGCGACCCGTTCTTCGAGCGCTGACACGCACACACACACCTACACAAAGCCTCCGCGGCGGGCCAGCGAAACCTTTTTGATGGTCAGACACCGTGCCTTCCGTGCCTTTTCTCTCGAACGCGCAGATAACGAATCCGAATTTGCCCCTCTCTCTCTCTTTCTCTCTTAGCCGTGCTCTCGATTTGACAGCTCTGGAATGAGCCACCGGGACGGGACGGGTAATGTACCGTGGCCGCGGTCCGTCGTGCGGGATGACGCTTCACGCAACCTGTTGTAGCAGACCGAGAACCGAGAACCAATGAACCCGTAATGTGCTGCCCGGAACGGTGGATCGAGACCGGAAGAAAGAGCGGCAAGGGGTTGTGGGAAACAGGGTGCGCTTTTCACGCTTGACGAGCGCCCAGCACCGTCACGTTACTTCCGGTCGGGGAAGAGGGGTTTTCGAATGCGATCGCCATCAGCGCACCTGCAGTCTCGTCGATCGAATCGTGACACAATAGCAAAGGTGAGTTATTTTTAATCAAATTTCCACATGCACACGAAAAACAACCGGTGAAAGATAACACTGCCAAGCGGAAAAACCACCCCCTCGAATTTCGAACGAACACGGGACACACCTCCGCGGTAATATGGACGTCGATCCTTCGCGATGCACTGGACAAGACGGACTAATTCCGACACACTGACGTTTCGCTCAGCGCGAGCATTGTATTTTCGACCATTTCTCCGCTTTGGGAATACCAACAGCAAGAAGAATGGAAACAACCCCCGTATCGCACACACACAACCGAACGCGACAGGTAGAGAGACAGGTGACGGTAGAGCTAATGGTAGAGATGGGAATTCCCGGAATCATGTCGAACGGATCGGATACGGGCAAAAGCAAACATAAAGGAACGGTCTGGTAAGAATCTTTTCTTTTACACACATAGCACTTTACGTGATTATTATGTTTTAAAGAATCTTTTTTTGAAGGAAAATAATTTTGCGCTCTCTTGAAAATATGCGTTATAATACACCTTAGACCTAAAACATAAATCTCTTAAACTTAAAAAGCTTTACCCAGACCAAAAATATTCAAGAAAAAGTACATATTTTCTTGAACACCAAAGCTCAAAATTATGCAATCCTTTTTCGCTATTGTACACTTGGATGTATTATTCATTAATCAAATAAGTAAAAGAATTCATTAAATTTGTGAATTTTAGAACTGACCAAACACAATATTAACCTAACATAGATCAAGTAACTACTTGTTTTATTGTAAAATAATTGGTAAAATTACTTAACGAACAACGATATTCAACAAATTGATTAAAATCATTGCAATTTGAGTAACAAAACTGATCCAAATTATTTACGACAATCTCTCTGACCATACACATTAATCTTTCCTATTTAAAATCTTATTGTTGAGTGTAAAATAAAACGGAATATCCTTAATCTATCCTTTCGCTATAAAAAAAAAAGATAAGTATTAGGCATGGATTAAGAATTCAACAATGAATGATTTATTAATGGATTGAAAAATTCCATCCTGAAACATGACCGACTATCGCTATATCGGATCCACACAATTGATGGCATTTATTAACCGAAGCAAGAAAGCATTATCGGCATGAAATCTGATCATTGGCTCATAATGTTCACTTTGGTGGGTGAATCATCCCCAAAAGGGCTTGTGTTAGTCATCGCGCAATGACCGAACCGCCAGCGCTGCTAACGATAAGTTATTAATTTTTCGTCCCAGAAATATCATCTTTCGCATAATATTTTCCCGGGGGCATTGCTCCTGTCTTTGCAGCCGGACTTTCTTTGCCGCCACCTGGCCCCTAGGGATGATCTCACTCGCGATTGACCCACCGCGAATGACCTTTCTTTGTCTATGGGGGGGGGGGGGGGGGGCGGAATCCAACACCGGCCGGGCTGGGCAGGACGAAACGAAGCGAAGCACAACTGGCCAAGTTATGAGCTCACCCGTGCATCCGTGCTACCGAGCAACCATCTCCGGAATCGCCATATAACGGCCCAGCAGGGAGGCGGGCTATAAATTGGGCAATCATTTTCGGCTTCAGTGTGTTAATTTGTATAAATTAGTTAAGCCGCAGCGACATATGATATCCCTGGTGTCGCGTAAAGTCGGTAGCCGAATCGTTCGCCCTTGCCGGAGAGTATCTCCTTTGCCACCGGAGGCCACTTATTTTGGACGGTATTCCTCCACCGAGGTAATCGATACCGTTGAGGATCGTTGCCGGAGCCGATGAAGGTGGCAAATAAATATACGAGGAACAACGACAAACGTTGAATCATCCAGTCAGAGTGTCGTCATCAGGAGATTTAAAAAAAAGCAAGCGAAACAAGTCTGGTAGACAGAAAAGCGTCAAAATAAGAGCCTCAAAAGCGGTGAAACAAGAAGCTTCATTCAAGTCCCAAACAAGTTAAAAAAAATACAACTAAATAAAAACACGTTTTTGCATTTAAAAAAACTCTCTCTTCTCTCTACAATCATTTGAATATTGTAAAAAAAAGTCGATGCGGCGCATATAAAAAACAATACATCTACGATGGAGGCGCATCATAAACTCCGATGGAGGCGCACGATCATTTTCAATTTAATCGATGGGGCGATCATATGTCAGCATGGAAAAGAAGCTAAAAATAAAATAAGTATGTAAAACAGAGAAAAAGAGAATGAGCAGATTTAATGGGGTAGATTTGCGTAAGTAAACGATGAGTTCACACTACTTCTGGGATTTAGCGTTCGATCGGTAGCGAAGTCCTCGCCAAACTCTTTCCACGCCTTTCGCCGTCTAATAAAAGAACACGGATTTGCGGCACAATTCAAAGGTATTAGATTTCACTTGACGCAAACACACCAAAGTGAAGGCGCAACGAATCCGGGTAACGAGAGAACATCCTGAACGGTGTGCAAATGAGAAATCATTCCACCACTGCCGGTGGTTTTCCTTTTCTTCTCCACCCTTTCTTGGAGCGATCACTTTCTAACGCGCCGAAATGTTCCAAGGCACGCGCGATCCGAACCACGGAAATCCTCCCAAAACCAAGCCCCCCCAGCCAGACCCGAAAATCCACCACGTGAGAACGCGCGATCGCCATGCCATCATGCCTTTCCCTCTGCTCTCGCTCTCGCACGTCCGCTGATCTTCGCGATGCTCTCGCGATCTCGGTGCGATCGATTCGTTTCCCACTCCCCCTCGTATAAATGGGAGACTCCACGGCGACTCGGACTTCATTCATCCGGTTGCCGAACGGGCGGTCTCATCATCGTCAGGTTCTCGAGCCGTCAGTCGGTTGCGAACGCGGGAAGATCAAACTCCAACTTAGCTGAGTGCAGTGTGCGCGATCTTTGAAGTTCATTTGCGTACAAGAATCCTTCGCTGTGCGTCCTTCAGAAATCAGCTGGTTTGTGGTTGACCGTTAGTTTATCTCAGTTGAGGTGCGTGTTGTGATTTAGAACCGTTTGTAAACTGTGATGAACGCATTTCAAGCTCGAGTTTTACAACCGTTTCCTTGAGTGCCGAAGGCAACCTTTACGCAATTAACGCGATAACCTTTACCCGCCCGTGCTCAGACCGGTACCGTGTGCGTGCGTAAATATCGATTCGCTGATAAACAAAACCACCATCCGCCGGGCCCCTCCATTCCTGCTCCAACCGACGGAGCGACTTGTTTCCCAGCGAAACGGCGAGCCTTTTTCAGTTCCGGCCCAGGTTCGCGTGGTGTTCACCGTTGCTGTTGCTGTTCTCTGTTGTGCTTCGTTCTAAAGGTGAGAAGACACCGGCGTGCGGTTGCTTTGGGGTGTTAGTAAGTGCTTTGCGATGCCGGCAGCATATTACCACCAACAGCTCTGCGGGGGAAGGTTGAGAATTAAAAAACAAAGCAAATCAGTTGCTGTTGCATATACCTATCGAAAGCCACACGCAAGCCATTCGCGATTAACACCAACACAATTAGCAATGTTGTGCAATCGAGATTTCGGCGGGAGACGGATAACGTCAGCCTTTGATGGGCCAAATGAATGGACATACAGTGGGTGAAAATTAAATCAAACAAACGGTCAACGGTACCGAAAGTGAGCGGTTCGGCAAAACACTTGACGAGAAAGTACATCGAACAGAGGGTCATTTGTTTCAGTATTCAGTTATGAACCATTGGCAATAACGTTGCTAAAATTGTATCGTGCAGATCTTTCTTTATTCAACCGGTAAAGATTAAGTCTATGAAATTTTGAGTTAAATTTAGTTGGATAACGGCAACACATAAACGCGATAAAATCCCCTAAACATTAAATTTTGAACAAAAGACTTAAGTGCTTTCTTGGAAAACGACGAACCCGCTAACATGCAGCATATTTTAAGAATCAAGAAGAAAATATTTGTGTAGGGTATGTGGTGCTTTAAGTGAAACCCGTCTTCATAGGTCGATAATGCTAAACAATGTGCAAAAACTTAATAAACTGCGATCAAATACCCGTTAACAAACGAAAGACTTGAATTCGCCGTCGGTAAGCGACGAACCTGCACACATTGATCACTCTATGCGAAGTGTCAAGAACAAAACTAAAAGTAATTAAATTTATTGGTAGAAGTCAGATCTATAATTAAAGAAGAGCAATCGGAAATATTTAAATATATTAAAAATCGAAATTTAAAAAAAGGGGTGAAGCAAAAGACTCAAACGAATCGCATTGTTAAATAGCCCATCCTTGTTGCCGTTTCAGCTGGCCTCAGCCAGTCCTTCAACTCTTTCGATCGGTACCACGCAGCGCTGCCTAGCGCCATCGTGAAAGGCCTTGACATATTAAAGGCGAGACACAATCGTAATCGTTGTGCTGCAGGAGCAGCAATTGAAAGATGTCTCGCCTGGTGGTGAAGCGTGTGGTAGTTTTGAAACCAGCTACCAACTAAATTCATTCAACATCCACCGGGTTCGCCTCTTCGTAATCAATAAACCCGATAAACAAAACTAACCCATGCGCTTCACCAGTGACATCTTGTTAACGTCCACTTTCGAACGCCTTTCGCGTCCGCGCGGGGTGGGGTTCTTAATTGACCATTTTTCACCGTATCATCCATAAGCCGACGTCTAGATCCGCCTTCGCGAACTGGTTCCGCGGGGCGGGCGCTCGCGCTCACGATCCAATCCCGGCTGTAAATGTGATCAACTCAAGAATACGAACTCGGATGGCAAGGCTTGTCGCTGGGGGAAAAAAGAGGGGAGAGGCTGCAGAGGGTTTCGATGCTTGGACGAATAGCACTAACATTCCGATACGCCAATAACCGAGTCAATCACCGAGCACACCAGGTCACGTGCCAATGCGTGCCCACGCGCAAAAGCTGGCGCTACGAAACAATTCTAGCTCAACGCAAACAAATCTCTATTATTCCGTTTTTCTTGTTTCCTTTGCTGCCCGTGCCATCCAATTATCCAGCAGGTTCCCACAACCTGGTTGATTCCACCCTCCTCCAGCAGGCCGTGCCTTTATATCTGCAACCAGCTTTATATCACCGGTTAATTAAGTCACAACCCTCGACAGGCGAGCATCTCCCCCCGAGAAGAGGGAAAACGATCGATTGAAACAAAAAAAACCATCCCTAACGCCCTCCCACTGACCTGCGGACGCCGTTCAAATTCAGTTCCGTTAACGGAAGCGCTAGACGCAGACGCCACCCGAAAAGCGCGAAGACAGAAAGAGAGAGAGAGAGAGTGAGTAAAAACGACATCTTAATCGTGGCGACATCCAGTCCTCGGCAAAGGCAGACCTACTGGCGTTGGGGTCTCGCGAACGTCTCGAGCCGAAACCCCTTGCGGAGAGAAGAAAGCATGCGGCGGAGAGGCGGAGAGGACCCGGGGTGCGTCGGTGGTGGGCCAGCAAATTTATGCAAACTCGTAACGGCGATAGCAATGACCGTCCTTGCCACAGGTAAGTCCATAATAACCGGATTATTGTGATGGTGGTGGCGGGGAAGTTGCACTGGAGCAGTGACGGAGGTGTCGATGGAAAGAGGGAGGAAGATTAGCCTCTTCGAAAGTGATGGGAGAAAAGAGAATGTTATTTTTATCCCATTCGGATCCGGTGCGATACGAACTGTTGGTGGGACAGTATAACACATTCTTCATTTGACTAATCTGGACATTGAGTTGGAAGCATAGTTTCTTCTAAGCCGTGTTTAAGAACTTGTCACACACCGCCATTATCATCGGTCTGCGAACATTTTGCAAATGTTAACACAACTCTAGATGAAGAGTAAAAAGACGTTCGAAACGACACCAACCATGCCTCTAATCGGTTGATTTATCGTTTTATTGATGCGACACACACGGCCCGCAGATGGTTTGTGTATGCTCGCGAGGCCGCTCTACGATCATTCATAAAATTTAATGACTTGTTAGGCTCGCAAATCCGGGATCAGGTAGTATGTATGTATGTATGCATAACATAAAAAAAGAAAAGAACACCCCAAAAACCGTATCAAGAAACGGCAAATTAATTCGACGAACGTCTTCGGTTCGTCCATCCTTCGCGGGTGGTTTCGCGCATTCAGTCGCGTTCTTTGATTTTTCCATCCTTTTTCTCGAACTGATATGCAAAAGAAGTGGGCACGCGTTTTCAATGCAAGCGAATGGAAATCGAGCAACAAGAAAGACCACCGAAGTGAAAATAGAAGTAAATTCCATAAGAGCAAGCATTCTTGGCATTCATTCAGCTGGTATTTAGATTCAAGAGGCTCGAACTGCACGACCAGACCTTTTATTTAATTTGTGTCACGTGCTCAATGACACTCGTTGCGTCGGACCCGAAACGATCGAGGGATTAGAATGTTAACGAATTGTGACCGGGGGACGTTTTAAAAAAGAAGATCCCAAAGGTAGGAGAAAAATTGAACCATATCCTGGTTCTCCTTTGATTGTTTGGCACTTGCCTCTTCGTCGTCCTCGACCTCGTCCTCTTCCTCGTCGAATTCTTCTACAACTGTGGCATATTCTTCATCATCATCTCTTTCTTCTTGTTCCTCCTCTTTGAAATCATCTTCCACCTCTGCTTCTTCTTCTGCTTGATCGCCTTCCTCGAGCTCATAGTCCTCCAGGTTGCCATCTAGCTCCTCTAAAGTTTGGCTAATCCATGGCTTCGTCCGGCTGACTTCCAACAGCGAAAGCCTTCCAAAAACTCGCTCGTATTTCGTGCGCTCCACGGCCAGCATTCCGACGAGCGATTGCTGGCAAACCAGCGCGTAATCCCAGCCGTTCGGGGATGACGGACGAACCCGCAGGCAGAGCATTCCATCGGCGCACGGACCTCGAGCCCGCTTGAACGCTATTGGTCTAGTAGACCATGTGAATTTCTGCGCAACGAGAAATCAAACAAGAAGCATTAAATAAATCATAAAACATCCTAAATTGGAATACCGTGCCTCAAACAGGGTGTTGTCTTCAACCAAAACGTAGAGATTGCAGGATTGCAATAAAGTAGAGTCGTCCTGAATATTGGCAAGATGTAAAGGTAACTGCTGTTCGTCGGAAGACGGGTAATCATAATCATCTTCCAGTCGCAGGATACGCAAGTTCAATTGGTTGTTTAGAAAAATGTCCCCCACCAAATCATCCATTTTCAAACTGGAAATAATGAGTTAAAAAAAGACGATCAATGGTTACTAGATATTTTACTCGAAGGTACAAGTTTTTAACTTACGGCACATTTTCCGGCAAACAGTCAGCCCGAATTAGCAGCACATTCTTCTGGAGCCAGTAGCCGGCACAGAGAAACTCCAACCCGAACTCATCCTCTTGGTACAGCAAGGCCGAATATGGAGTTCGCTCGATTCTTAGCCGAGCTTCGATGGGTTCTACCGAGTCGATAAATTCATCTTCCATCGTAAGTTCGACTCGATAACTCTCGTCAATTGGTGTTTCCGTACTAAATTGTTGTCCATCGGTGGTGAACAAATTTTTCGAAGAATTCCATCCGGAACTTTCCGCACCGGTAGACCAGGATTCAACGGATGCACGACTGAGCGGAATGAATTCTTGGGCCAACATATCTGGGATAGATTCTGAATAAGGTTCAGTAGTCGCTACATTCTCTTGCACAAACGACACCCAGTCTTCTTTAATAGAGCGCAGTTGCGCAGTCGTTGTTTGAATATCCTCTTCGAATTCGTTCGTTTTTGAAATGGAAAAGCTTGCCACTAAAGTCACCAGGACGAGTAGATGGACCGATATAATCTTCATCTTGCTCAATCAACACTTGAACTGTGAATAACCCCTGATGACGAAGATGCCCCGCGATTAAGGCAATCACTGACTACTAGATGCAGTTCTAAATCTCGAACCAACTCTTGGTATTTTAATTGAACAGATTGAAACGCAATGTAAAAGTAGGATGATGTTGAACAAAACAAATCTGGCGCCAGTGTCAAGTGATTAATAAATTTGCCGTTACCGATCTCCATTTTTAACACCATTACCATAACCGGAGCGTACTAAGTGTCCCAATGTAGAACCACACAGAACCGGCATCTCTACAAGAGCGCCTAATCGGTCTTTCCCACGAAAGATCAATCCATTGACGTCAATATAAAGTCGTGACGGCTGAACCCCGGCTGCTAACCGGTTATCTGGAACTTTTGGCCAAGCCACTTTTAGGGCCTACCAATTCATCATCGTTGTTTTGAGGCTTTGTGATTTCGAGAAGAAATGTGCTTATCTTTGGTTATTTGTCTCCCCCGACAGGAGCTTCCTCTGTGGAGCTGGTTTGCTCGCAGAACGATGACTTCTTCTACACGGTTCCTGGCACGCGCTGTAGCGCCTACTATCGTTGTCACCAGTCTCAACCGGTTCGGTTCCGCTGCACCGAAGGCGCCATGTTTGACTTCTACCAGCAGAAATGTATCCGCAGTGAAGGTAAGCTCCCGATCGACTGAACTTTTACGACTCTTTGTAATTCCGTATGACGACTCCCGCAGGAACCTGCTACGAGGCAATCTGCAGCGGAAAAACTAACGGAGTATACTCCGATACTACGCAGGCCTGCAACCGCTCGTACCGATGTCACGGAGGTAAGATAGTCTCCATGGAAAACTGTCCACCGGGGACGTTGTTCGATGGAAGGGATTGCGTGGCGCAGGATCGGGTCGTTTGTGAGAGTCCGGAAGCGACAAGCGCTAGCTTCCAGTATGACGCAGATCCACGCTGTTACGGGCTTTCGGATGGGAATCATCTTCTACAGGATGGCGACGCTAAGGACTGTAAGAAGTACCTCCGGTGTGAGGCCGATCAGGTGCTGGATGTGCTTGAGTGTCCTCCCGGGTATCGGTTTGACATGCGGACCTCCCATTGCTCGATGCACGACGGAGGACATCACACAGCGTGCCATCCAACGGAGCACGACGCCGACGAGTGGGATCCGTCCAAAGGCGCCTGTTCGTTTCTGCCCGATGGGCTTCACCTGGCGGCAACTTCCCGAGACTGCAGGACTCATATCGAGTGTCGATCACGGCAACTGACCGCACGTCACGACTGCGCACCCATGACGGTGTTCAACGGGCAGCAGTGCGTTCCTAGTTTCCTCTACCATTGTCCACGGTTGGATCCCCCGAGTGACATCTGTCACCTGCGCTACGACGGATTTCACGTCGACCCACGGAAGGGTTGTGCCTTCTACGTCCGCTGCGAAAACCAACGGACCGTCGAGGAACATTCCTGTCCGTACGGGTTCCACTATGACGCCACCGGAGATGGTGCGTGTCGTGAGAATCATCTCGGATCGGCCTCCTGCAACCGGGTTCCGTACTCGTCCGATTGTGCCCAGCGTGCCTCCGGATACTACCAGGACTTCGATTCCAATGGCTGCAACGGCTACTTCCATTGCCACAACGGGGCCAAGACGAGCCTCCGCTGTCGGGCTGGTTATGCGTTCGACGGTGAAAACTGTGTTCCGGAGGTCGGCTACCACTGCCCGGTGGATGACGTCGACTCGTGCCGGGGGAAACCGAACGGGTACCACAAGGACGCCCGTGCCGGTTGCCGTGCGTACCATCTCTGCACGGAGGGTAACAAAATATCGTACCTCTGCCCGCCGGGACAGATCTTCACGGACGGTAGGTGTCACCCGAGGGTACCGAACTCGGACGACCATTGTGCGGACGATTCGGTCTGTGCGGGGCGGTCCGACGGGTACTACCAGGACCGGGAATCCCAGTGTCGCCAGTACTATTTCTGCCAACGGGGTGAAAAGCTGCAAACCCTTACCTGTCGGGGTAGTAAGATCTTTGATGGGCGTAGCTGTGTATCGAGGGATTCCTACATCTGCCCGTCGGCGGGCGCGATGGATGACGTTGATGCTGCGGCCAGCGAGAACTGCATCGCTCGAACCTGCGAACCCAACTGCGCCAAGGGTGGATTCCATGCCGACTTCGACACGGGATGTGAGCAATATTCGTTCTGCATCGATGGAAAGCAGAGCACGCTGTCCTGTTCGGATAACTACGTGTTCAACGGAGAGCTATGCGTTCCACGGGGGTCCTACTACTGTCCTCGGTACTGTTCCCCGCCAGAATCATGCTAAACCCGTCCGACTTATTTAACAAACAACCACTCCTCAAACAACGCTCCACATCATGGGTTTTCTCTACATTTCCTACTTCCTATCTTCAATCAATACCTACCTGTACTGCCGCCAACAAAAACGCTAGGATAAGGTGTCTATGTGCGTGTGTGCGTTTTATTTACCTCCAATGAGTCATGTGCCCACGTGGGTATCCCTACCCACGCCTTACGCTCATTGCCAAATGTATGTTTGAATTCAAACAATCGCGTAAAATGGCTTATACATAGCTGTACAATTATTTATCAAAGTTGTTTTTATTTTGCTAAATAAACTAAATTGATTTCAAATAATGAACAGTTGCTGCTGTCGAAATGCTTATCATTATTTTATGGGTATTTTAAAATATAAAAAATATATTGTAATTATCACCTGTCAGATTAATTTGCTAAGCGATGATTGCCAACCCCTGGGAATAGCAGATGACATCCTGACGATGGATGGAATTTGTGTGCAGCCGATGGGACGATTGAGTAGATCCGAGGGCAATCGGGGTCAAGGCAGTTACGATATAATTGCACGAAAGAATACATTCTGGGTGTGAAAATAAACAACTACCTCGTGTTTGGATGACCCAGGCACTAAAACAGTGACCATAAGGATTATATTTTGCTCAAAATTGATCAAAAAACCCAGTCTAGGTAGTGTGACGTCGTATCTTTCAAAAGGTAGTGTAATTTTCAAGAACAATAAATGTTATAAAAATATAAAAGCGCTTAAAATAATTGTCAGTCCGCATCCGTTCAGCTATTCTAGCACATTCCTCTAAGGAACGCTAAAAATTGCTTGCATCGAAAATGGGAGCCTCCTTCCTACCTGTTGTGCTGATCGTTAACTGTTTTCTGCTGGTTGATGCAGGTGAGCGAAATCGGATAAGGAAAAATAATGAGAGTTAAAAATCCAAAGTTACAAATCTATTCTACTTTACGTTTAGGAAAACTGTTCTACTACAACGACCGACTGCCGGCGAAGACAATCGAAGTAGAAAAGGCACCAGAGAGCCGAACAGATGATGATACGTCGCCTGCGCTGGACTTGGAAGTGAATTATCCGGGATTGGAAAAGCTTCCACTGAATCCTTTTATGCCACTCTTCTGGGGAATGGGGCATAAGATGTCGGGCTACTTTTATGGGTCGCCTAATCAACAAGCTGTGAACGATCGTTTTACGACGCAACACCATCATCACGGACAACTTCACAAACATCCCCATCATCATAAGCATTGCCACTGTCATAAGCATCAGAAACATTCCCACCATCAACACCAAGGATTACAACACGAAGGATCGTTAAGCCACCACCATCGTCATCACCATGCAACGACGACGACGACAACGTCTACCACAACTAGTCCCCCAGTAACCGAAATGGAGAATGTTCCGGCCAACGCAAAGCTCAGTCAGCTGCAAGCAGTTATCAAGAAGCTTGAGTACAAGCTGCAGGAGCTTCAGCAGCGCGTCTCAAACGTCAGGGATCCAACAGAAGCAAACGTCGAGGATGCCGCCCGGTGGGACATTTCTCAGGAAAAGACGGATCCCATTACTCCGAAACTTACACCACCCGATCAGGGCAAAAGTGACACCGTGCGGTTCGAGAAGCCAACGGTAGAACTACAAGCCGAACACCGACAGGACGATGCTGGTGGCAAAGACCAAGCAGGTCGTGCCATCGTCTTCAACGAAGAGGAAGCAACAGACGCAAACGATAACAACCGTTTAGACATTAGATTTCTTTTGGAATAATTTTACATATGGAACATAACTTTGCAAATACAAAGAAAATAAACGTAAACCTACGAAGATAATAAATGATTTTTCAAATAATTGATGCTCAAATCTGCTTTCATTTAACGGTAGAAAAATAATCAAGGAATGTTGAGTATAAGCCCCCAGAAAGATGGGCGGTAATTCGCGTCTTGATCATCTTGTTCACTTTAGTCATGTTTGTAACTTGATGTATCGTTGAATCATTTACCGCTTTCAATGGCATAAGACTAAAATACTTGTAAATAAAATGTATGTCCTTATAAGGGGACTGAAACAAATGCCCATTTACTATCACTTAGCAACTTTAATTTACCTTCAAAATAATCGCAATACCCATAAGGAGGGTAATGGAAAGGGCACGAATAGAATACGTCCAGGCCGTCCCCTTTTTTTGTTCAGAATGGTTGTTCGTATCGTACACTTTTTAAAACTAAGGTAGAGACATTTACCCGTCTCATGTGCTAGAATAGGTACGAATATTGAGGAAGATATATAAGAACAGAAATTTCCCGCAGAATCTATCAGTCACCTAAAAGCATCCTCAGCAAGAAGTACTAAACATCAACATGTCGAAGATGATCCTGTCTATTGCCGTGCTAGTGGGACACTGTTTCCTGCTGAGTGCAGCAGGTAAGTTAATTTTCTGCAAAAATGGTTAAGGTCATTCCAATAATGTTATTTTTTCTCTATCAAATCATAGGAAGAATGTACTATTCCAACCAGCAGCTGCCCGTTGAGCCGCCCAAGCCCTACTACGCGCCGACATACGATGTCCTACCACCGCAAGAATACTACGAGCCCAACCTCGAATGGCAACCGATTGAGCAGTTCCCGTGGCCACCGCAGCAACCCGAGCCACATTATCCACCGCATTACCACGTCGCTCCGAAGCCTCCGTGCCCGAACAAGTTCCCAAAAACGACACCACGGCCTACCCCAAAAACTACCACCACCACGACGACGACCACCACCCGGAGGCCAACCACAACCACCCGCAAGCACCATCTCATCGAAACACTTGCGGCACATCATCAGAAGGATGACTGATTCCGAACGAATTCCGGTGGAAAGAAACATTTTCCTCTATGGGGGCTCAATACGCTCGATAATAATTTTCCAACGCAACCGTCTCGGTGAAGAATATTATATCATTAATAAAAATATATGAATTATTTTGCATACAAAAGGTAAACGCGTTTGGTTATTTCGAGTTTGTGTAGTTAGTGGTTAATTTTATTATTAAATTTAACAATATATCTCTGCTCTTTGCGAATCATCATTCACGATTACAATTTACAAGGTTGCTATCGATTTTGTTCCATTTCGTACGTTTCGAGTTTTCGATACCTTTCTCCGCCGGCCTTTCAATTTCTTACGTTACTCTACTTATTTGAAGTTTTGAATATACTTTTGTGGTTGTTTGTGTGTATGTGTGTGTATATCCCGGCCAATTTGCATCGTTGGCTAAAGACTGTGTTTTACCATTACCGCCAGCCTATAGATTTTGCACATTATTGAATATATGTATATAATCTTCGGCCTACATAGAAACATTAAAAGCACCGACAATATTGATCCGAATTTTCCATTATTCAACTGTGTGTGATTTGTTTTGTCCCTTTCCGTAGCGGAATCTCACGGAATGATTCCATACGTATTGTGATTACATTTCCCTCATACGATCCCACGCCTACGCATGGGACAGAAATGTCCACACAAGCCCCGGAACAGTTTGATTTTCCCTTTTCATACGTTGGTCCTTCGAAGGCCCGTCGAAATAAAGCACGACAATCGCCCTCCCGGTTGATTGTGTTTGCCACAAGACTTCCGATTTCGCTACAACACCAGTACGCTTATCTATTACTCAACGAAAATAGTAGAAACAAAACAAAATCCCCGCCTGACCCCTGCGCCAGCCAAAGTCACCCTCGTAATAAATGCCGACTCCGTAGGCCAAAGAAACCCCATTGCTCAGACCACATTCAAAGGGGGGTGGGACATGTTACAATTGGTGTTATGCACAGCAGTAGGTAAGTGGCTTAATTGTGAGGAGATAATCCCCCGGACCGCGATGGGCAAGAGTGTCTAGGGAAAGCCATCTTTCAAGGAAGGAATGGTCTAGGCCAGTTTTACAAAACGTTTACCTTCAAACAAAGTGTTCTATGTTGGGGTTAGAAAATATCCTAGATAACAGTAGAGCAGGGGAGTACTTTTAGTGTTTTTATAAATTATAAGAACATTGGTTTGCCGTTTGCTCGCTTGTGGGATTTCCGTTATTTGGTTTGCACCTTTTTTTTGTTTTGTTTTTGTTTGCTATTGCCGTTCTTTAGCGTGTCGCCACAGGAAAAATGTGTGAAACCGAAGAAGTCGTCAGTCACCCCTTCGTTCATCTACCCCCATCCACCGTCTACTAACCCCAGATGGAGGAGAGGTCCCAGATCTTGATGATGCGATCCTGACCGACGGTGAGCAGTCTTTTTCGCGGTTCATCCAAGTCCATCGCCACGATACTGTGCTTCGCATCGTGGAACGTTGCCAGCGAGGGCCGTCTGATGAAAAGAAAAGGTAGAAAGAATTAGTAAGAGCACTGCGCAAGCCAGCTGGCCCATCGAACTTACTCCTCACTCTTCAACCGCTGATGACAGTGGTCACACACGCGCACATCAAACTCGAAGCCCATGATCGGGATATTGATCCGGTTGGTCGAGCACTTGTCGCATACCGCCTTGCCACAGTAGCGGCAGTGGTGCTGCCGAATTCCGATCTGCTTCTGATCGATCATGGCGCGGAAGTTCCAGAAGAACGCACGCGTACACAGCTGGCACGTGTCGGACTCAACCCAATCGGGCGTTACCTTGCGCATAGCGTTCATCTCCCAAAAAACGATCACCGAATCTTCGCCGGCTGAAATCAACTGTTGCGTATTGGAACCGTACGACAGGGAGGACACTTTGTTACTGAAATGAGGTGGAGCATATTAAAAGATGCGTTAATCACCAATAATATTTCTATAAGATAAATCGATCTTACTTATGCCCATGCAGTTCGTAGGTTGTTCCTCGTTTGCCACCGACATCCCAAACGATCACGGACTGATCTTGCGAGCCGCTGAATAACAGCTGTGGTCCCTCGGCCCAGTACAACGAGCGTACCGAGCCGGAATGACCCTTCATCGTCGTCACCATGCTCGCCCCGGTAGCGCTCAGTTTGAGCATCGTTATCTGTCCACTGTAGTCACCGACGAACACATACTTCGATAACGCGTCATACCTGGCGATTAGAAGGATTATAAGTTGAGTCAGATGCAAATAGAAGCCGCATCAGATCCAAAAAAAAACTTACTGCATTGCCGTACACATCGCCTCGAATGTGTAGCACCCGATGCGCTCGCCGGTTTCGGTGCTGTGGTAGGCGAAGAACTTGTCCCTTCCGGCCGACAGGATCCAGCCGGTGTGTTTGGCAAAGGTGACGTTTGTGATGCGCGCCTGGTGCGCCAAATATTCCCGTATCGGCGTGAGCCGATTGCAGTCGTCCGAAAGCGTGAACTGCGATATTGTTCCATTCTCCTGACCAATGAAGAGTGTCCTCGTTTCCGGGGTGTAGCACAGCGAGGTGCATCCGGACGGCATGTACTGGCAAATCGATGGCCAGTACTGTCCCGAATCACGCTTCTGCCAGACTCGTATCGTTCTAGAAGGAATGCCAAAAAAAACACGTAAGAAGACGTAACGGGAGCCAACAGGCCGTAAAGTATCAATTGCAACATGATCTAGCAAAGCGCCTCGCAGTAGTTCACGTCTCCCATTTCCAGCATTCGCTGTCGTGGCAATCATCGATCGATCGGCACGGAACCAGCATCACCCGGAGGGCTCTTTGGTTTCCACCGTCCCCGAAGGAGGGAGAAAGGCTGACGAAATTAAATTAGACCACTTACTTGCCATCACAAACACTGATAACGCCGTCCTCGCCCGGAATCAGCACGGCGGCGTTCACGTCATCGTTGCATCCCTCGAGCTTGCTAAGCAGTTCCGGTTTTTTGGTCGTGCAGAAGCGGTCATTGGCACTCCTGGGCGCAGGTTTTATTTCGGCCGCCATTCGAACACACTACGTGTAAAACGGTTCGCGGACCTGATGACACACGATTTTGCAAAACAACACCGATTACAATCTGCAACGATAGGCAAGGGAAGGGGGAGGTGTCTGTGTTGGTAAAACGAGTATGCAATTTCTGGTCTTGTTTTCCTCTGTGCAGGGGAATGTTTCCTTTTCCCTTTTTTTGCAGGAAGCAATTGTGTTGGCGCCGTAGTAATGCACCAGTGCAAGGTTACAAGACGGTTGGCTAGAACCTCACCTTCGAAGAAAGAATGAACAAATAGAGGATTACGAACAAAAACACCCCTACAGTGGACACAAGTTGTTGTTTAAACCGAAAGCACCCGCCCTAGTATAGGAATCTGCACAGGAACCCGTGAGTTTGGTGGATCAACAACAAGAGGCCACGTTCGGAAAAAATCAACACACTGGGATTAAACTAAACGCACGCGACGACACTCCGTTGGATCTCGTCTTTCTTGACCGACACGGACAACTAACTAAAAAATGCTTGGTTGACTGACTTCGCGGGGAGATAGGGCTGATAATACGAAAAGCGATTACTCGTTTCTCGCACCGAGAATCTGGACTGCAAAATAAATTGACTAGTGTTGGCAGAATCGGGATTCGGAAGATTTGAAGATTCGCTCCCTAGATGGATTCTAAAGATTCGAATCCCATTTAACGGATTCTAAAGATTCAAATCCCATCTGACATAGACGAATTCTAACGATATGATTCGATTAGGATTCGAATCAGATTTGATTGGTTTGGAACTCGATTTGATTCAATTCTAACTTGTTCCTAAACTGTTTCAACGGATTGGGATTTGGATTCGAAGATCCGGATCTCAGAATGGATTTGAATCGAAAGATTCGAATCCCTGTAGGGATTCAGTTTTCCCACCACTAAAATTGACTTTTTTGACGCTTTTGACAGCCCCATCAAGCCCCGCTTGGAACTAGTTTATACTCCTGGGTTATCACACAGTTTCAAACTAGATTCAAGCGACAATTGATAGGCAGTAGATCCTATAAAAAGGGAGATTGTGTAATAACGTTAGTAGACGTGTGATAAATGTAAAGCAAAACCTTGTAAAAAGTCATGTTTTCAATGGTGAAACAAATTAAGTTGAAGGAAGTTACAAAACCATGGGTTTTCAACAAAAAACTTTCAAAAAACCGTTTCAACACAAATAAAACGATTCAAAATTCTGTCATCAGTCACAGCATTTTGCTGTCAGTTTAAAACGAGATTTCCTTTCATTAAATTTGGCCGGCGGCCGTTTAGTTTGGAAATATAACTACTTACTGTCTCTTAAAAATTATATTGATACCGGACAACGACATTCTCTCCCTATGGTTTCATTTGGATTCTCTCTTTCAGATTGAATAAATTTTAAACGTAACACTTCCGTTGGAAACACGTGGGTTGTTGGGTAATAAAGTTTATCCCCATTTCGCCACTGAATTTTAGGAGCTTGCGATACATTTTGTATGGTTCATGAAATAAAGAAACATATTTGATGGAAATGGCATTTGATTAAGCTCCCGCAACACTGATAACATCTCCAACAAATTGCGAACATCACATGACACGTGCTCCTTGAAAATTAAGTCATCTGCCACTGTTACATTACGATGACGCCAGAAGCATGTACCTGCCCATGTTTTTTTTTTTTCAAAGTAAATTTCCTTGCCCCCACCTCTGGCTAGAATGCAACAAAATAGGAAACATGTTTTGGAAGTCATGTTGTAACGAACGTACGCGTCGCGCTGAAGGCTACGAGGTAAATTTATTCGCTAGGAAAGCGAGACATCAACTTACTGCCTGTGTGATCGAGTATTGCTGAGGATAATGGGTAAACCGGAAGCGTCGGTGAAAACTTCACCTATCGAACATTACGTTGGTCCCGTTTCTTTACATTCTATTTTTAAATCAAGTACCGTTGTATAAAAATAAATAATTTTATAGTATCGGATTTCACTTTGATATCACGTCGGAATCAGTTAGTATCAATAGCCGAGTCTCTTTTGTTATCCACATAGTTTATTTCAATAGTATCAGCCATCGTCCCCGTGAAAGTGATAGCGTTCGGACTGAAGTGTTTGTGGAAGGAGAAACGCATGTCCCTTTCTAAACCTAACTGTAGTGATAGCTTTCAACTTCATGTCACGTGTTTTTCAACGATTCCTGGTGCTTCCGGTAACACATGCGTTAGGCTGAAAGGAAACGTTCATTTCCATTATATCACTCGATCGCAGCAGCCGACGACTACCGTTCATCCATGAAGTTCAAGGCGACAAACGAGGATTACAGACAGGCATTCGTTGCTCACTTCCAACCAAATTCCGAAAGGATAACAGCTCATCAAGCGCCCGCGCTATTCACATCTCAGTTCTGCAGGTCCCACATGCGCAACCGTACCCCCGGTTGACCATAACCCGCCGCTAAACAGACGCCCGCTCCATTGCCAAAGTAGTACGTGGTGTCAACGTGCGGCATGTCTAATTAACATTCACTCAAAAATTTATCGACTACCGATTAATGCGAGGTTTGTGTCTGTGTGTGTATGTCTGTCGGTGCGGATCGATTCACTGCTCACGTGCGTTGCACACGATCGCACGCACGATCCAACGACCATGCGAACGTGGTACGCACGCCGTGTTGAACCCGACGCGGTAACCCTGTGCGTACTTGGGGGTCTAATTGACATTAAACGGCACATTTATGGAATCTCGCCGTTTCCTTAGTTCTGTCTTATTAACTATGATTATTATCGCCTACTGGACTGATGCGTATCATCCCTGTCCAGCGAAGTGAGTGCCGCCGCGGGAACAGGATGCCGGTGATGTTTGTTTAACGGACTAAATCCTAGACATTCCCATCCGGGTTAGTGTAGCTTTCAGCAAACCAAACAAGTTACGAATGCGAACGTTCTCCCGATGTACTACACATTCCTGTGTGAAGGTAGTTCTAACAGTGATGATAAGCCAATTATTTTCCATCGATTGTGTGATACTTTCCCACGAGCAATCTCACACTGATGTTGCGGTAATTAAAAAACGTGAATGATCACATTCGCCTACTTGGATGTAGGTAAACAAATTTCATTCTGCCGAGATACAGGACCCCAAGTGTGCCTTGTCTAGCTTTGCAAAACAATCATCCACCATTGATCCTGCCTGTTATAGAAGTGGGTCACCGGCTCTTGGTTGGCACTCATCCTATCCATGCCGTGACGTCAGAGCCAAAGGACAATGTCAAGAACCGGACTCTTGTGGAACATACCTGTTCAAACTGGTCACGAGCTTATTAGCTGATAGGCTTACGACCTCTGATAAGAATTACTCCTAGAGATTCCCACGTTCCTATCAGAACTTTCTTCTCTTGTGCACCATGTAACCTGCTCATGTGTAATTTATTACACCTACCCCTAGAGGGGTGAGAAAGTGACCTCAGACCCCTATCATTAGCTCGACGCTCTGATGACGAAGTCTCAGATTTGGTAGCGAAACTCTCGCAAAACTTATCTCGAGCTTCTCATGAGGTTGAGGTCAGCTATTCCGTTCTCCCTAGAGTAGCTGGACAGCTTCCATTCGGTTGCCTAGCCTCAGTTCTAGAGCCACGATCGAACCAATACCGGTATCGAGAACAGCCTATCCACGCGAACACCCTGGCCACCGCGTGGCCGACTACGCGTGCCACTATAGATAGTGTATAGTGGGATTGGAGCTACCTGCTACTTACCTCAAACTTGGTACTAGCCATCTCCGCTACTATACTCAAGTACTCGGTCGGTTGGCGAGAGTGTGTGTGACGGACCCTTGGGGTGGTAGTGTTGACCGGATCAATGGAAGCGGGGTGAGCAGCAGCCATTTCACGCTTTATCAGGCACGAACGATCGATTGTTTCTGCATTCTATCGGGTGCTTCCGTTCAGTGCTGAGGTGCACCCGCGAAGCAGCGCCACACGTCGTTCGATTCCCGTGTTTTTAGCTTAACTGCCAACAGTTGTTATTTTTTCCGTTCCATTATTCCAGCCCGCGTATGCGCGATCAGTTCAACGGGCTTCAGTTTGTGCATCGTTTGCCATTAGCCTGTCGGTATCCGGTTAGTGAAGTTCGGCCGTTACATACAAGAAGCAGAACAATTTCAAATGCAAACCTGTTTGTCCCGAAAAACCTGCCCCACGTGTTGTGTGCACTATCTTGAGAACCCGTTGGAAATGTTTGAATTGTGAACCGTTTGTGGCGAAAGCGTACACTCAGTTCGGGACACCTGAAACAACCGGAACCGAGCGTTCTGTTCCATTCTTTACTTCGTTCTTCTGGTGAACGCTTTTGTAAAATTAACATTAAAGTGAAAGTAATCCCCTGGCCAGCCAGCATGGGTTTAGACAACAAGACCACGATGGATGGGAAACCTTCCGAGTTGAACAACAGCTCAGCGAAAGATTTGGAACAGATGGACGCATACGCGGTTGAAGGAAAAGCACGTAAGTAAATGGAAAATATTTTCGCCCGTGAATAGTGAAACCAACAAAACGACATCGACATAAAACAAATAGTGCACATTGTATAAATACAAATACCTTTCACAGTTGTTCTTTACAATGACGAATTACCGTTTCGATGTTGGGGCAAAGAAACGTGTTTTAAAACGCTATACGGAAAATAAGGTTATCGCTTGTGAGCTTAGCGTACCGGGCATACCCTAGGCGGTTGAGTAAAACAAACAAAGTTTTTTTATCTACATCAAGTGGCATGCATTTGAACAGTGGCAGCCAATATTGTACCACTTATTGGATTGTTTTATTTGTTCTGTTTCGATACAACAGAACTATTTTTCTTTTTATGTATTTTTGACTGATAGCAACCCTGTGTTGGAGATCATTGAAAGAAATCGATTATTTCAACCACATAGTATCTTTTAAAGCTTTTTTTGTAATCATATTATGCAATATTCACATATAAGCAGCGTGTGGCGTAGTTGTTCAAATTAAAAAAAAATGTTTTGAATTACTTCAACAAGCATGGCAAACAAAATTTGAATAATTTAGTTAGCAACCGTTCACCTAAATACACCAAACACAAACTCAAGATATAAGACTTTTTTCGGAAGCTTCACGTACAAACAATGAACATAATTCACCCAGCATCTTGTGTACATAAGACGTCGAGCGATGGAGCGCCGGATAATGAATATCAAACCAGCAGACATGTCGGTACCAACAGGTGTCGTCTGGCGGCCTTCCTGTTTCGCATACCAAAATTGTTCCGTTTCCCCCAACTGTACGGTTATGCGGTTCTGCACTCTCGGTTCCGTTCCTTCAACTCACACTCAACAGTCGTCACCAGACGAATTGAGAGCTATTTCGGACGATTTGTGCTGGCTTTTATCGTTTGCCCTTGGCTTTCGCATCGAATGTTGTTGACTGCGCACATCCCATTCCTCCGGCAATTCCCTTTTTTTTCATCCTGCAGGTTTTTGGGGTGGGAAACCGAAGCGAGGGATGTATGGAACCGGAGTGTACCGCATTTCGAATCCCTTCCAAAAACCTTGGCCGACCTTGGCCGGACCACTTCGAGTGTCAACGTACTTCAGTAAACTACTACCACCCACCAACCCCTTGGTTCCTCCTTTTTCGTTCCGCTCCTTAGCGACGACGGGTCGTTTTCAACCAACAACCTGTTGGAGCGTTACAAAGAGGAAACTGATCCAAAACAAAACGAAAAATCTATCAATCAGAGGTGGAGGCACAAATCCATAATAAACCAGCATCAGATTGGTGCAAAAACCGCAAGACCTCAGCGCGCAGAGCACAAAACAAAGCTCAACATGGCACCCAAACGGACTTTGTCTAGCGAACCGCCAGCCAGGATCGTGCAGACGACGGCCGTGCTCCAACTTTCGCTGCGCCCGTGAAAAGGTGAAGGCAACCAACCAAAGAACCAGAAAGCCACAAACCGGAATAAGAGAAAAAAAATACGTTCAAAAAACTACAACAAACTCTATCGGCAGCAATATAAGCATACAAATTCCGGCACTGTTCGGTTCAATCTCGATCGAACATCTAAATACTTGACGTGATTCGTGCAACATCATCTGATCTTGCCGTCTTGATGTTGATCGTTGTTTGTAAACAAAACGAGTTCGGCTCAGCTTTTTTTCTCCTTTTGTACACGACAGGATTTAAAACCATTTTTTCTCCGTCTGATCTTGCTTGAAACGTCGAAGGCTACTTTGACGTAATTCGCATGGTGAGGATAGCAAAGTGGTCCCCACGAGATGGGCACCTCCAACCCGCTGGCTCCTTTATGACACGACCGTATATCAACACGATCCTTCCCAACGCTTTCGTCTTGCTCTCACGATTGCGCGAACCAACTATTTCCTCTAAGCGTCAATAACCCTGTCCTCCGTTGTGGACGATTTTGATGCCCGCATGTGCCTCCGGATCCATAGACTTAACGGTGTAGCGTTGAAATCGAGAGGCTACAGGTGGATATGCACCACCTCACCTCAGAATTGATCTAAGGAGTAACATACCACCACCACCAGCAACGATTACGCGAGCTATACATGGAAGGAAGTTTCCGCATCCGAAGATCACCTTTCAGGGGTTCCGCCGATTCGCGAAGCGTAAGCACGAACGCCATCATCTGAATGTGACGTGCGCGATCTTCATCGGAGAAACATGCGGCACTAAGCCGCGCATAAGGCACATCCATCAGATCGTGTCACGATCGAGCCCCAGCAAGTGTGTCAGCAAGTTGGAGAAGTTCCATTATCCGCTAGTATTTACTTCCAGACGCAGAGCTTCCGGTGGAAACCGAACGCTCTGTGACGGCAGTGCATCCGAGAGCTGAGATTGATGGTCCATTAATGTGATGGTCGGATACAAAATGTTACCGGGCATGACTAGTGAGGGAATCGAATTGTTCGCTTCCATCTTGCCGTGATCATTAAGCTACCGAGAATTGCTTTACCTCGATTCGATGTTTGTTTTATTCTAAACCTCACGATTGAAACAATGAACACGTGCCTCGCCGAATAGGAAGGGAATGTAATTTAAAAGAGCTCCAGTAAGTACAGTAGGGAAGATATTTGGCACGTTCTAGTGAAGCCACTGGACAACTTATCCTGTAAACGGAGGAAGATTAATGTACCTGTTCACATTTGAAGCCATATATTTCCTGTTTATCAAAGGTTCAAAGTGACATATTTTTAGTTGAGGTTGTCAGCTTTATTCATAAACAAAGAAGCTACTCTTTAGAATTATCATAAGCACAATAAGCTAAGCTGTCTTATATCCTATCATAAAACCTTGCTATTAGTCGTTCCGTAAACTCGATACAATCTTTCATGTATCTTCTAAACATTTTAATTCCTATTCAAACACAAAAAGGTGTTCAAGAATAACAAATCTCCTACGTCTCTAGTGTCTGATAACCTCTTTAGAGCAAGTGCATGCCCTGCCTTGTACTAAATCAGGTCGATGGGGTTGTAAAGATAAACCTTCACGGTCGCCGGAGTCGGGTTCATAGCCAATCGATTATAGTTTACTAAAGATTACCCAACATACATCGGGCACCAGTCTCGGACTTCATATCTCCGGCGCTATCAAAGATCATTATCAACGACGCAGGGAGGATTAACTTCAAAAAGGTCTTACCAAGCAGAATCAGCAAGCGACATTTGCTTATATTCACCCCGATGATATGCCGTTGACTGACTCGCCATTAGTCGCCATAGACGGCAGGGACGCTTGAAGGAAACAACGAACTCACGTGGAATGCCATTTCGCGTCCCTGGAATTCACGGTGTGGTATTTAGTCAGCGAATAACGACCGAAGATCGTTATACAACACAATTGCTCTTTCATGACCATTCCCGTTCTGTAGGGCAGTCCAGCTTAATGCCATCGGCTTTTGAGGCATCCTTCTAAATCCGATGCAACCGTTTGACCAAAAATTAATTGTCCTCCACGGGTTCGTCGGGCGGCACGTAACCGAGGCGGTTAGGAGTAGGTGGCCAAAAGGTGGTCACGTTTCGCCGCGCGATGGAAAGGGTATAGTTTACGAGTGGTTTGTGCTTCCGGTCCGGAAGACAAATCGGCCGATCATCGTGACCGCCTATCAGGCATGCTTGATGTCATGTCGATGTGGTGGATAAATTTGTCAAGCTTTTCGCTTGTTGTGAGGTTTGGTCTGAAATCTTTAATGTTTGTTAACCTCGACCATTGTTTGGCGTGGGGGCTTCCTACTAACACGATTGATCGACCGGTATATGTGAGTTTAATAATCTTTCAGGACCAATATTCTGGTATTGCGACTTATTTTTTTCAATGAATAACATAGTTGGAATAAAATTTGTAGTGATTAATCATAATTCCACTGTTTACACTTTACTTCCAACACTTTATTAACGACTTTTGCGCTAGCGGGTTGATGCGTTTATTTGTTATTTTTTTCCATAACATTTACCCTTTCGCGAGCACTTGTCGGTTATCGCCGGGCGTAGGACATCCGCAAGGGCAACTCTGTCGAACGGGGAATGACCACCATCTCCGGTGATCACGTTTCGAAAACACACGAGAGTCCACTTGACCGATCAAAACGCCTCACTGGTGGCCGACAGTAGCATAGTGAGTGTGATTTTGCGTTTCCCTAATTTATCGAACTCCAACGAGAAGCTCGTTATCAATCGGACTGCGCTATACATCCGATATCCTTCTCCTATCATCGGGGTACCGTAAAGATTGAACGAGCGTGCCATTGGTTTGTTTGTTGTTTGATTCGTGTGGTGTAAATATGTGGCCATCGAGAAACGGTCACAATCTTCCGATAAAGTCGTTCTGGATGTCGTACTTATCAGGTGTTGTTTTCTAAGAGCACCATTATGCCAGGGGGTCGACGCAACCAAACCATAAAATATGCGATTCGATAAGACTATTGGGCAGTTAGTCCTACGAAGCAGTTCTAACAAGAGAGAGTTCCATAGTTTACAGTCATGGTCCGAAATCGGAAAGGTAAAGATAGTTTGAACGGATTATGGAAGTTTACCACGCGTACTGAGGAGATAAAACTCTAATTACAAGGTGTCGTGCGTGTGGAAATACAATGGCACTCTAAAAATAGTATAACATTGAAAAAAAAACATAACATTGAAAAAAAAAAGAAAACAAACAAAATACATTCGGAGCAACCAACAATATGATCAACAGAATAAATCAGAACGGTATATCGGAAACGGAAGTCATTCAAAGCGCCAATACACAAAAAATAATACTTTGTTACATTTTATCACGGTTTAGTGATGCGTAAATGAGTCGTTTACAATGTTACATACAAAGAGGTATGGCGAGAACTACAATCGTGTGAATTGAGAAGTGAGTAAGCTAAACAGTTCGAGGGAAAAAAATGTAAATATGCTTCATTCTACTAGAATGCTAGTGCACTTTTTAAAGTTTCAGTTGCTTTTGATGTCTAAAATAATGTACACTCTTTTTCATTCAATTGTGCCTGCTCCCGCCTCTGGTTCAGCATGCACGAGCAGTTTGATCGTAGAGATAAAATTAAGATAAATTATCTCCGCCGCGTGATTGGGTGCATGGGTGGGTCTGTGATAAACCAAGTGTGCATGTAATAAACGAAGGATACACGACGAATCGAAATAGGTCGTCTGCTAAAAAGGCTCTTGTAGATAGTGAGAAACATAGCAAACACGCGTGATGGAAAGAAACAGAACGCAAAGACGTTTGCATTGAGAACAGTGTCGCGAAATTTTGTTTAAATTAGCAACATTTAATATCACCCCGTGCGGACCGGTTGTACCACACCCAGCTGCGGGTTGGGCTGATAGAACCTGCCGCCTGGTGGAGCTTACGATATGTGCTTTTTGTGTGATTATCTTTTATTGGATGAATATGACATTGTCATGAGATGAGCGAAAATTATTTCGTGATTTCAGAAGAACAAGAATTTCAAAATTGAAAGCAGCCAAAAGCTATGAACATTAAAATAAATTTCAATTTTAAAATCTAGCATGTAGCAGGTAGCACAAGATCATTCTCCACCTGCAATTCATGCTCCACTGATAATGCATGCGTGCTTTAGCCTCCCGTGATTCCATAAATGATCACCGCATGCAAGCTGTTGCAGTGTTGAATGCGCCAACGTGTCACTTTTCGCTGCATTCAGTGCAACCCCCCCTTGCATTATAGCAGGCCTCCCTACTACTATGCACACGAAGTAGGAGAAAATGTGACAAAACTGGGGCGGGAAAATTAAAAAAACTAATGATAACTTGGGGCTTCAAATTACCCATTGTGGCTGGACCTTAAGGCATTTCTTCTTCGATTTCTGTTCTCCTCCGTCCAATGAAATATGGTAAAAAAAGGTTTTGATAAACTTTGTCATAAACTACATTTATTTCCTCAATGTGTTAAATTTGTTTAGCAAATTTAAAGTAACTAATAAATTAATCTGCAATTTACTGAAACAGAAGTTTTTTTTAATAAAATTAAAGGTGTACATTTTTCCCCAGTGGTGTATTTTGCCATAATGCGCACTACAAAGAGACGCAAGCGAAAGTGCGCGGATACAGATGAATGGCGAGGCAAAAATAAAACAACAGTTCCCAAGCGACCGCGTACACAGCTGCTCCGTTGTGTCTCGAGGAGAAGCTCGATCCGTTTGCGGATCGTTAGATAGTTAAAAACTTACCATTGAATTACACGGCTGTGATAAAGTATATCCAAAGTGTTTTCTCCTACGTACCATAAACAACAAACACTGCCAACATAAAAATAACAAAACAAATATCCAACTGTGATAAATTTAGAGGCTTGCTTGTTTGGAAAACCTCGAACAGAACGAACCGCGAGTCTGTTTCTTTGTTCTCCTGTTTTGTCGAACTGTTCTGCACGAGATAACAAACACGGAATGCAACACAGAGCTCCCCATATGGTTCGATAGTGAAAAGCCCTACGACACTGCGTCGAATGAAGCCATCGATCCGCTACGCAAAGTAAACAAACGCAAACGTCACCATTTGGATAACTATTGTGGATAACATTCGAAAAAAAATATCCCCAATCGCGCTGGAAAATTTGCTAGGCACACGATGCCCTTCTGTTGCGGTTGCTGTGACGATTCGACGACCCGATATGAATATCGCCCTATCGGCCAACCACAGCAACGTAATGATCCATACTCTCATGTCCTGAATGTATTTTAGGATTAAAAAAAAAGAGTTAATTTAATAAAGCCTTCCATTTTCCTTCCGTTTCAGCGAGTGGTTTTGGTGCGCGGCATCTTCAAACGGTGCTGCTTTTCTTTGGCCTTACGATGGCGTACGCCCTGCGGGTCAACATGTCGGTAGCGATCGTCGCCATGGTCGATCGTCATGCTGCCAACGAGGACTTCGAGGAGTTCAAATGGGACGAGCGGACTAAGTCGGCAATCCTGAGCAGTTTCTTCTGGGGCTACGTTGTGACCCAGATACCGGCCGGCCAAATGGCGCAACGTTTTGGCCCGAAGATCCTGCTGATGTTTTCTATTGGTATCTGTGCGTTGCTTGCCATCTTAACTCCACTGTGTGCTCACGTCGGTGGCGCAAAGGTAAAAGAAATGGAAACCTGCCAAGTAAACGAACGCTACATTTCCTCCCAATCCTTTTTAGGCCGTTATGGGACTTCGGATATTGCAGGGTCTCAGTCAAGGGTTCGTTTTCCCCTCGACGCACCATATGCTTTCCCGCTGGGCGCCGGCTTCGGAGCGTGGCCGACTGGGAACGCTCAGCTACGCCGGTGCACAGTTCGGTACGGTCGTAATGCTCGCCATCAGTGGCGTCCTGGCATCGTCCACCATGGGATGGCCGAGCATATTCTACATTTCCGGTGCCGTCGGTATCCTCTGGGCGGTTGTATGGTTTTTCTACGGTAGCAACTCGCCGGCCGAGTATCGTGGTATCTCGCCCGAAGAACGTGAATTCATCGAGAGCTCGTTCGGTCAGCAGGACCACAGCCAAAAAATCATCACACCCTGGATTGCCATCTGTACGTCTGCTCCGATGATTGCCCTGACCATCTCGCACATGGCACACAACTGGGGCTTCTGGACGCTGCTCACCGAGATGCCTACGTACATGAAAGAGGTGCTCGAGAAGGACATCAAAAATAACGCCCTGCTCTCCTCGCTCCCGTACCTGGTGATGTGGCTGCTGAGCTTCGTGTTCAGTCCACTGTCGGACTTCCTGATCAACCGGCAGTACCTTTCACGCGTCGTCAGCCGGAAGCTGTTCAACACGATCGGCCTCTGGGTGCCGATGGTGGCCCTGCTGGGACTTGCCTTTGTGCCGAAGGGTGGATCGGATTTGGCGATCGTGCTGCTGACGCTGGCGGTCGGCATCAACTCGGCCACCTATTTGGGCTTCCAGGTTAACCATCTCGATCTCGCACCGAACCACGCGGGCACCATGATGGGCATCACGAACTGTGCGGCCAACATTATGTCCATCATTGCACCGCTCATTGTGGGCGAAGTGATAACGGATCCGGTAAGGGACTTTAAAACGATTATTCCGTCCTGTGATAACCAAGTACGAGCATTCATTTATTTTATTCACACTTTTTTTTTTAAATTATTCAGACTGACCCGATTCAGTGGCGCAACGTGTTCTACATTGCGGCCGCGATTTACTTCTTCGGTAATCTGACATTCCTCATCTTCGGTAAGGCCGACGTTCAACGATGGAACGAGACAGTCACATCGGAAACCAACGGTAAGCGAAACTGGCCAATTATTATATCGATAACCAACTTTTTCAGTTGTAATAAAAAGAAATTTCTCTTTCTTTTCATAGTCCCCTCAAATGTGCAGAACAACCAAATGACCAACAACACCGACCATAGTGATTAAGCTTCCCAGTTTGGCCGTGATTGTGTGTATCACAAACCAGCAAAGCCCAACAATGATTTGACCGTGGATCAAACAGATGTCGTAGGGACACTCGCAGCGCGGTGGCGTACTCGGTACCCCTCGTAGGAAGAGCGAAATTGAGATCATCAAGGGGAAAGAGAAAACATTTTAATTTAAAAATCATATCGCGTAATAGGATTAAGATTGGTTGGCGAGAAAAATTATCGAGGCGATTAAACAGGGAATATAGGAAAATCTGTTGAAGAGCACACACACACACACAAATTCCATGGTAATAATGAACAGACTGTGGTGGCATTTATTGATATTTTGCTCTAGATGCCGCAATTAAGAAAGATTGGTTATATTTATGAACCGTTATATACTAGTTAAAATAAAGTAAATGCAAGCTTTTGCATTAGACGTTGGAATTGCCCTCGACGCAGGCAAGCATGCAAGTGAGATCAATGTGTACGTTTTTGGAATCCTTTTTTTATAACAATTTTTTGTTCACCCTTCGTCCCACGTTCATTATCACATAGATCAAGTACAGGCTACCAATCCAACTGACGATGATGGTGGCTGGCAGTACAAAATGATACGACGCACTATTTCCGACCGGGATGAGTACGCTTATCACCGTCGGAAGGTTCTGAAAGAAAACAGAAACAGATGCAAAGGATGACGATATTATCGAGGGCTAGGGGGCCATTCTCTTAGCTGCTCGAACCCTTACATTAAATTCCATTTCGTCCCATTCGCACAACTTTGCATTGTGAAGATCGTCGTAGTCTTCGATTTCCGTACTATCGGAACACGGCAGGGTCGCATTGCCAACCACACGCAAAGGATATTTGCTCGACTGTACATTCCGACACCGGACATACAGTGTGGGACTTTCCACTTGAATCCGTTCGAATCTGAAAAGCATGCCAAAACAGAGCTAGTAAATGATAACAACGTTTAAACAAGATAACAGTAATGTTGACTTGACTTACTTCCGCTCCGACGGATCGTGGTAGCGAAAATGGATGGGTAGCGTAATGTTGACCTCCTTCCGTACCGATTCGTACAGGTACACGGTGAAGGGATCGGATTTGCTCGTTGTCTTTTCCACGTCCACGTACAGCGGAACGTAGCTGTTTATTTTATGAAACCTTTTCATGTCCACCAGCTGATCGGTGTTCACGTAGATTGCTGCCGGTAGATGTTGGACCAGCAAAAGCTCACATGACATCCGACCGATGCCACCGAAACGGAGCCCGTAGTTTATTTCCCTGAAAACAAGCCGGAGAATTGCATTAGCCATTTGTTCTACAATTGTGAATCCTTTCTTGCACCGAAAATCTTACCGATGAAAGCCACTGTTGTGAATTGCAACCGAAAGGAACGAACTTAACCCATCCGTAGGTTGAAGCAATGCGATGAGTAACGTTGCACAAATGGAAAATAGCGACACCGGAACAGAAACCATTGCTTCTAACGAAACTAGGAATGTGGTTAAACTAAAATCACACGGAAAAAATGATCTACACTACAGAAAAATGGACGTTCCATTCAAGGAAAACCTGAGCGGTTAAATGTACCGAGTGGTAAACTTTGGTGCAATATTTTTGTTTACTTTTCACGTACGTTCACATTTGACAGCCGGTTTCAGCCATTTGTCTCCTTTCTTTCCCGTATAGCTATCCTTGTCATTGCAGGTGTTTACTAAAATCGGTTGCTAGTGGTTTAATTTGAGTAAAAAATTGTAAAAAATAGATTTAAGTGATAAACCTTGAATAAGATATACAACGTCGGAGTTTCGTAATCATTTACCAGAGTTCATAGTTTTATTTCATCTCAACGAGAGGTTGTAGTACAAGCAGATAAGATGAAGAACAATAATTTATTTTCAAAAAACAAAGAGAAATTGTAGAAATTGTCAAAATTTCTACTGACACATTCTACCGGGTAAGCTTAAACAATATGTGCCACTTTAAATTCCAACCGTTTCTTTTCCTGGCGGCCATATGAAATAACTGCACACGATTAGCGTATTACTCTCTTGCCTTTCTAAATGCGACACTTTAAAATTGATCTTCCCCGCGAGCAAACTCATCCCGCAGCTTCGACAGCTTGGTTACCAAGTCATCGACTGAAACTTCGCCATGCACCTTGTTGTCGCGGGTACGCACATTCACCGTGTCCGAGCTACGTTCCTTCTCTCCGACAACTGTGAATGAAAAGATAAATTTTCTGGTACAGATTGCTCGTACAGCCCTTAAAAAGCAGATGTCTTACCCAAGATGAAGTTAAACTGTGCCAACTGAGCGTTACGGATCTTCTTGTTCATCGTATCGCCCGCGTCCAGATCCGCCTCGACCATGAAGCCAGCCTCGTGCAATCGCTCTCGCACCTTGTCCGCATACTCGTCGTACGCTGGGCCAACCGGCACCACCATAACCTGCCGGGGGGACAGCCAGAACGGCCACTTGCCCGCGTAGTTCTCCGTCAGAATCGCGATCATACGTTCAACCGAACCGAGCACTGCCCGATGAATGATAACCGGCCGTTTTTTCTCGCCATTGTCGTCGATGTAGTTCAGATTGAAACGAATCGGCAGCTGAAAATCGAGCTGAATCGTGGCGCACTGATGGTTTCGCTTGAGCGCATCCATGATCGTGATGTCAATCTTCGGTCCGTAGAACGCACCATCGCCCGGATTCTCCTTCCACGGCTCACCGAACTTGTCCAACGAGTCGGCCAACGCCTTTTCCGCCTCATTCCACACCTCAATCTCGCCGAGGTACTTCTCCGGACGGGTCGAAAGCACGAGGTTGAACGTGAATCCGAAGATGGTGTAAACGTGGCGCAAAAAGTCCAAACATCCTGTAATCTCCTCGCGGATTTGATCTGGCATGCAGAAAATGTGGGCGTCATCCTGCTGGAAACGGCGAACGCGTGTCAAACCGGTCAGCGCCCCGGACAGTTCGTTACGGTGCAACACTCCGAAATCGGCCATACGAAGCGGAAGCTCACGCCATGATCGATTACGGTGATCGAACATCAAACAGTGGCCGGGACAGTTCATCGGTTTCAGTGCGAAGGTTTCCTTTTCGCTCTCGAACGAGAACATGTTCTCCGCATAGTGCTGCCAGTGGCCCGAAGTCTGCCACAGCTTGGCATTGTAGATGTTCGGTGAGATAACCTCCTGGAAGCCGCGCTTACGGTACTCTCCGCGAATGAAGTTCATCAGCGTGTTGTAGATATGTGCTCCCTTCGGCTGGAAGAAGCACGATCCCGGCGATAGCTCGTGGAAGAAGAATAGCTCCTGCTCCTTACCAAGCTTCCGGTGGTCACGCTTGGCCGCTTCCTCCTGGATCTTTTCCCACTCCTTCAGTTGCTTCGGATCGGGGAACGATATGCCGTACACGCGCTGAAGCGTCTCCGCGTCCGCTTTGCCTTCCCAGTAGGTGGCCGAGTTCTTCACCACTTTGAGCGCCTTCACCTTGCCCGTGTTGCGGACATGTGGTCCACGGCACAGATCGATAAGCGGACCACACCGGTAGACGGTTGTTGTATCGGTGGTCACCTTCTCGTTAAGAATGCGGACCTTAAATTGGTTGTACTCGAACATCCGCAGCAAATCAGCCTTTTTCATCTCCAACCGTTCGAAGGGTTGCTTTTCCTTCACGATACGCTTTACCTCAGATTCGAGAACACCATAGTCCTGGTTGGAAATTCCACTTCCCTCCAGAAACATATCGTAGTAGAACCCATTCTCAATCGGAGGCCCGTAGCACAGGTGTCCACAGTATCGTTTCTCCATCGCCTCACCCAAAATATGTGCGGAACTGTGCCAGAAAACGGCCTGCGCATCCGGATCGTCAAACTTCAGCAACTGCAGCTTGCAGTCACCCTCGAGTGGTCGGTCCAGGTCCCACAATTCATTGTTGACCCGCGCAATGACGGTGTTGTCCGCCAGTCCCTGGCTGATTCCCTTAGCCACTTCATACGGTGTCGTTTGCCAGCTCAGCCCATCCACCTGCTTTCCGTCCGGAAGCGTCACCTTTATGGGACTCTTTTCCTTCTTCTCAAGCTCCTCCCGATATTGCGCCATCAGTTCGTCGTAGATTTTGATGCGATGATCGATGAAATCCGGCAACCCCTTCGGCTCTTCAGCGGCACTCGAAGGCTGCCCGGATGCCGCTGCAGATGATGAAAATGAACAGAAAATATTGCATCAGAATAGGTCCAATGAATCATCTGATAGCCGCCCTCGTTCTCAACTCTAAGTACCTTTTTCCGCAGCCGCATTCTTCTGTTTCTCCTTCTTTGCCTTGCTGGCCTAAAAGTATGAATAAAAGAAAAAACATGTTACTATTAGCAGCTCGAACAGTAGGTCTAAGTTAAAGTAAACAACTAAATAAATCGTTCTCATTATGCGTCCCCGGTACGTATGACGTTAACACCGTTCCTTTCGTTTTAATGAACATTGAGAGGTTATGTCACTTTCAGGAGAAACATTGCTAGGAACATCTAGCACTCCGATCTGTAGATTATTGCGAGTCTGAACAAATAAAAGAAACACATTAACTAAACGTTTGCCTTTCTCAACGAACCAATGTTGCAAACTGACGGCACGGATGAGGACTTTTCTGGCGGTTTCCGATAGTTGGTTGCACTAAGCGGTGCAGTTGCCGTAACATTAGCCATTCCCTGCTACCAAAACGACGGTGCAGCAGGTTTGTTCCACCACCGCCTCCAGTCCACACTGCACATCGTCGCAACAGGACACCGACCGTCGGTTGCATTTTACACTGCTGTTTCCCAGTTTACAGTTTCATTAACAAATTTATCGGCAATGCTTCACTCATCACTTGGGTACACTCGTAACGATGCAAATTGCAAAGATGACTGAATGGTCCAAGTGCCACGATACACAGGTACGGTTCTAGGTGGGGAATGGAAGTGAAAAGTAGTGGTTATCTCATGCCTTTTGCTTATTTAAATCCATGTTTTCCATCTCGGCGACGGGGGTGGTTTCGGGCATTTTCTTGTCGGGCTAGTTGCACAAGTGGAACTACAATTTTCTTATTTCCAAACACGTTTCTATGCGAATCGATTGCGCACCGATTTCGGCTTGAACGTATCGGACTCGGACGTGTCGGAACGAGACTGACAGCTGTTGTCAAAGGCCATTTGCCTAAATAGTGTACGTACAGTGTATCGCACGCCAATTTTGATACTCAAATATTACATTATTCCTTTTTTTTTTTAAACAATAGTACAATCTTGATAGAACAGTTGTGGGAATCGAGAGCTAATAATGATCCATCGTACTCCATGATACACAAAGTAACATTATGCAGTAAATGCTGTATTTAGAAATGCAGTTTTGCATCATTCCAGCATCAATGCCGCAGATGCACACGTGGCAGTAAAATGCATAGATTTTGCACTTTCCCTTTCTTAGTTTCAGTTCAAACTCAATCTATTACAAAAACCACCGAAACCCCAGGTACAGACCGCTACTGGGGTGGTCTCACTTAGTACATATTTAAAATCTTTTATTCCTCACCTGGCTGGATTTGTTATTTTTCCCCATGTGTTATCCAAATTATGGAACTTGTTGCAACACTTTCCGGCTATCCGGTATACCTAACAAGTACTTTAAAGATAATATTTCATTAAATATCTAGGATTCCACCAAGGTCAGGTTCCGTGCAACCAAGAATTGATCTTCTTCTACAATGTTCACATGTTTTGGGATGAAAAGACCAAACGATTTGCGCAGAATCCATCTTTCCGAGAAAGAAAAATGGTTGAATTTGCTGTTGCCAAATTGTCTGCCATCTGATTTGTCGAAATACAAACTCTGGCACCAAAATATGGACATTTAAATTGGACGTTTTGATATTTCTCATTACTTTTCCGTCTCCATTTTTCATTTATTTTTCTTCTCACAAAACTTTCATATACTTTTGTTATAAATTTCCTTTCCAGCACATGTTCAAAACTGACCTACTCCAATGTCCTAGGATTCCAATGTTGGTAAACTAAATATTTGGCCACAAAGTACTAGCCGGTTGTCAGATACTGAATTGGGAAATTCAATACGCATGCTCCAGTGCAGAGTCCGGAATATTCCCGTGTTTTGTGGAAACTTTGCACTGTACCATTCATTTTTCAGCAATCAGAAAATCAATATCACCGCAGTATCATTTGAACCGTTGCAGAAGACGACCTCGGTTTGCATTTGGCGCCTGACTGACCAATCGAATCGACCGCAATCCGTACAGGAGCTTAATAGGCCCACGCCAAACAGTTTTGTTTCTACAAAGTTTTGAAATATTCAAACCATCTGGGATATTTTCTACTGGGTGAATCCTTAACGGAGTAGATCTGCCCAGCAAAGGAAAGTCCCAGGAGAGGTTGCAGCCCAGTGAAGGAGTGTGTGGTTTCGAAAGTGGCGCTCGACAACGGTATCAAAACGCAGTCCCGTGTGCATCCGAGTCCCGGTAGTGCTCGCACCCTGGTGTGGGCACTGCCGTTAACGGCATCATGCAACATGGTCACCGAGGAGAGTGACCATCCGCACCATCCGGAGGAGGAGAAAACACCAACACAGGAGAAGGACAGCAACCTGCTGGCACGGACGGACAGTAGCGAGATTTTGATCCAGAGTAGCATGGACGATATATTCGATGTCATCAAATCTGGGTAAATTCTTAACTATTTATCAAATGCCTAAATCCGAGACTTACAAGTAATGGTTTCAGGGAGCTTTCGGAGGTGGAAAATCTGGTAGAAAAGCTAGGCCCAGAAGCACTCAGCGCGCGGGACAAGCATGGCTACACACCGGCGCATTGGGCCGCCCTGGATGGTAACGTCGAGATGATGCGTTACCTAGTCGAACGTAATGCTCCGGTAGATTTACCATGCTTAGGAACGCAAGGTCCACGACCTATCCACTGGGCATGCCGGAAGGGCCACGCTGCCGTCGTACAGGTCCTACTGCAAGCCGGCGTTGCGGTAAATGCGGCCGATTTTAAGGGTCTAACCCCGCTCATGACGGCCTGCATGTACGGCCGCACGGCCACCGCAGCGTACCTGTTGGGCATGGGAGCACAGAATCATCTAACCGACATCAACGGTGACACTGCACTCCATTGGGCAGCATACAAAGGCCATGCGGATCTCATTCGTTTGCTGATGTACTCGGGTGTGGATTTGCAGAAAACGGACAACTTCGGTTCAACACCACTGCACCTCGCCTGTCTGTCGGGAAATTTACAGTGCGTGAAGATCCTTTGCGAAAAGCGCAATCTGGAGTTGGAACCGCGCGATAAAAATGGCAAAACTCCTATCATGCTCGCCCAGAGCCACCGGAACAGTGAGGTCGTCAAGTTGCTGCACAATGAAATGAAGAAAAAGTCACGCTGGATGCCTCCGATCTCCGAGATATGGGGAATGCTGTTTGGTGGCGCTGGTGCGTCAAAGGGACCGCTGATATTGTTCCTCGTTTCTGTGCTGCTGTGGGGTTACCCAATGTACATGATAAGGGTAAGGTTGATTACAAGTAATAATTTCATTTCAACGATCACTTTTCATTTTTGTTATTGCATTCCAGTGCATCCCCATCACCTGGAACATTTTGAGACGATCGCACTATTGTTTCATCTACTGGAATGCGGTCATGTGGATCAGCTGGATCATTGCCAATCGCCGCGATCCTGGGTACATTCCTCTCAACTCCGATACTTACTACAGAGCGATCAAGCAAATTCCATACTTCGACAAGTGGAAGAAACGCAATGTGATCCTTTCGCGCCTCTGCCATAGCTGTCGTTGTTTGCGGCCACTGAGAGCGAAACACTGTCGTATCTGTAACCGATGTGTTTCGTACTTCGACCATCATTGCCCGTTTATATACAACTGCGTGGGATTGCGAAATAGAATGTGGTTCCTGCTGTTTGTATTAAGCATCGCGATCAACTGTTCGTTCACAATCTACTTTGCGTGCTATTGTGTCATGATCGAGGGTTTCAGTCTGCTGTATGTGTTGGGACTACTGGAGGCATTTGTGTTTTGTGGACTTGGATGGATTCTTACCTGCACTTCCGTAAGTGTTAAAAATCAAGAAACTGTTCAAGAGATCGTAGGTTCTATACCTGTCGTTGTCTTCGTATTCTTATAGATCCTACACGCGTGTATGAATTTAACGACCAACGAAATGTTCAACTACAAGCGCTACCCCTATCTGCGAGACAAACGCGGCCGCTACCAGAATCCATTTTCGCGTGGACCGGTGTTGAATCTGTTTGAATTTTTCGTCTGCCTTCCCGACCGTCAAGATGAACAGGACTACATTCTGGATGAGAACCTTTGAAAATTGCCCAACAACTCCGGCGAACGCCGGAAGCGCATCGCCAGCAGCGGAAGCAATAGTAGCACCAGCTAGCTCAAAGTACGCAACTAATCCGCGCGATATGAGACAAGACCAATGGAACACCACGGTTTGCACATTCTTTTTCCACAGTTTTTTTCGCCAACATCACCCCTATTGCCTGCATAAGCTGCATAGAAGAAGCCTAACCAGTCCGAAGATATCGAATGGGTCTTCGCTTTATGTTTTTAAATGACCATGATTCATTCCACTTCGTGATACCTTTTATGATATACTTCTCACTGGGAAGCGCTGTTACTTATGAAAAGATATTTACTTAGTTCTAATGTTAAGCATGTTAGCTTAGAATCTCGTGTCTCTACTGTATAAGGAAGCATTCGTTTGTTATAACAATAGATAGGACCAGGGATGTACGTTTAGCGCACTTGCCTTGGTAAATTCGTTATCGTTTGATAGAGCTTTAACGCTACAACTTACAGCGTCCGTACAATGGCTTTGTGGGTGTCTTTAAATCAAATAAATGCTTGTATGAAATATAATTTAGCAAATTTTTATTATTCATCGGCGAACATTTACGAGATGGTTATCCTTCGCCTATATTAACAGAACATTTAAATTTGACATTGCGAGCGCAAGGTAACTAAACGAAACTTTCTACTGTATATGCACCTTGCAGTGAACATGACAGCAAAATAATTCGTCTTTCCCACATGTGGCCGGGTCAGTGAAGTGTAGTGTTTTGAATATTTTCCTCGACGAGGAAAATCTAGTTTTTCCGGCACACAACATCCCTGCCACGCAGCAAAGATGGTGCGCCACAATAATCAACTGCCGGACAATCTGCCGCAGCTGCAGAATCTGATCAAGCGCGATCCGGAATCTTACCGGGAAGAGTTTCTACAGCAGTACCAGCATTTCCTAAGCGTGTTGGATATCTTTCGGCTGGAACCGGATAAGGAAAACAAAAGCCTTTGCGAGTCAATAATGTTTCTGGCGCAGGTAGCTCAGTGCTATCTGGAGGATATGAAAACCTTTCCCCAGACGTTGGTGGATCTGCTGAAGACTCACTCGACAACGCTTGAACCGGAGATGCGAAACACGTTTTGCCGAGCGTTGATTTTGCTGCGGAATAAAAACCTCATATCCCCGCTGGACCTACTGGAACTATTCTTCCAGCTGCTGCGCTGCCCGGACAAGGCGCTCCGAACGTTCTTACAGAATCACATTATTACGGACATCAAGAATATGAACGCGAAGCAGAAGGATATGAAGCTCAATTCTACGCTGCAATCGTTCATGTACACAATGCTACGCGATACGAATCCAAAGGCGGCTAAAATGTCCATTGACATCATGATCGAGCTGTACAGGAAGCAGGTCTGGAACGACGCGAAGACAGTTAATGTAATTGCAAACATCGGCTGCTTCTCGAAGGTAACGAAGGTGATGGTTGCTTCGTTGAAGTTTTTCCTCGGTACCGACCAGCAGGAGGAAGAAGAAGAGGAGGATAGCGACCGGGAGGTTAACCTGAAAGGTATCATGATGGCCGCAAAAATTAACAAAAAAACGAAGAAACGCAAGAATAAGGTGGAGGCAGTCAAGAAACTGTACGCGAACGCTCAGAAGAAAAAGAAAAAGGTGGTGGCTTTCAATTTTTCGGCCATTCATTTGATACACAACCCACAGGGAATGGCGGAAAATTTGTTCAAACAGTTGCAGGATGGAAATGAGCGGTTCGAGGTGAAGCTGATGCATCTGGACGTCATTTCCAGACTAATTGGAATTCACGAGCTATTTTTGTTCAGTTTCTATCCGTACATTACCAGGTAATTAATATGACCGTAAATTTGTCAATGCCCGTATATGACATGCTAATGCTTTTTTTTAACGCCCCAGGTTCATCCAGCCACATCAACGTCAGGTTACACGAATTCTACAATTTGCCGCCCAAGCGTCCCACGAGATGATTCCGCCGGACATTATCGAGCCGGTCATTAAGACGCTCGTGAACAATTTCGTCACCGAGCGGAACTCGAGCGACGTAATGGCTATTGGGCTGAACGCGGTCCGGGAGGTTTGTGTCCGTTGTCCGCTGGCGATGAACGAGGATTTACTGCGCGATCTTACGATGTACAAGAGCTACAAGGAAAAGTCTGTCATGATGTCGGCAAAGTCGTTGATTATGCTTTATCGCGAACAAGTGCCTACTCTGCTGGCGAAGAAGGATCGTGGCCGACCGACGGAGGCAAGCGTCGAAATTAAACCGAAGCGATACGGCGAGGTGCTGGCAGTTGATCATATTCCCGGAACGGAAGCACTATTACGTGAGGGTATTCCGGAGGTCGAGGAAAGCGAAAGCTCGTCCGAGGATGATTCAGAATCGGGTGACTGGGTGGACGTGGCAAGTAGTGAGGATGAGACAGATGCGTTGTTGCGTGAAGGAAGGAAAAAGAAGGGAATTACTATGATTAAATCCACGAAAGATCAGTCAAAGGATGAGGGTATTGATAATTCGGAAGATGAGGATGAGGATGACGATGAAGGGGAATGGGAAGAGTGCAGCGATGAGGAAGATGAAGGAGAAGAGGAAGAGATCGAAGATGGAAGTGAGAAGAAAGGCGATCATTCAAATGGTAAAAGAAAGAAGAAGGCTAAGAAAACTGGCAAGAAATCGGAAATAACCGCCGAAGCCAAATCCGCAGATGGGAATGAACAAACCCTAAACACCTCGGAAGCGATGCAGGAACTGGCGCTTACGAAAATTTTCACCGATGCGGACTTTGCCCGTATCGAGCAGGAGCGTGTAAAGAAGCAACTGACGCACCACAATCGAAAGCGCCAGGCCGAAACGGAGCGCAGTGAGTTTGTGAAGCTCGATTCGATCGAGATGATCTACAAACGGCGCAAGGCAGACAAGGAAGCACGCGTGGAGAGTATGCAGAAGGGTCGCGATGGACGTGAGAAGTTCGGATACAAGGATAACCGGCTGAATCCGCATTGCTCGACGACGAACCGGGAGAAGAAGAAGAATAAAAACTTCTCCATGATTCGGCACAAGGCGCGCGGTAAGGTTAAGAAATCCTTCCGCGACAAGCAGTTGGCGTTGCGAAAACATTTGATTCACATGAAAAAGATGAAATAAATTTACATTTCTATGTATCCTAGGAAACTTAAAAAGTGGTGATTTTTATCCGACTATAAATAGACTCCGCAAACTTCCAATCGAATTGTTCATGCTTCCGTCCATTCCAGTGTTGGCTAATGTTACCTATTAATTGATGTGTAACGCATTGAACTGTTTTATCAGGTCAATTTGTTCTAAACGTTGTTAATATTTTTGGTAAAATAAAACAAATGTTGGCGCTAGCTATTTGAATTGAAGTACGGTACAGCGGACCTTAATACATCTTGTTACGGTGCAGCATGTGTATACATACCTGCTCGCCCCAAGTATTGACATGTTAAAATAAACATCGTCCATCGTCTTGCATCGTTTTTCATTTCTGAGTCATTGCCCATAATTTACGAGTTATTGTAGGTAATTATTGTAGTTTACAATTGGATTAAAGTGTAAATTAATACTTTGCTTTCATTAGGTGAAGTGTTGCTTTCGAAATCGCTTTCGACGAAGGAGGAAATCATGTTTTCCAACAAATGCATCCTCCTACTGCTGGGCTGCTGCAGTAGTCTACTGTTGATGCCGCAATGCAACGCAGAACCTTCGTATGTTGATATGCCGGTGTCCAACATTCCGCTCTACACGGATGGTATATATTTCGAGCAGCTTAAACCGATTAAGGTGCAGGTAAGCACTTGGACACTGCGGGCCGACTACGATATTGCGGAGTTTATCGCCGAAATCGCAACGGCCAGCGGTACGGTGTCCCACCTGTTGAAGGCCTGCGCAGAAATGCGAGAGAAAAAGATTGGAAACTGTGAGGGAATTAATAACATTCTCGAGCTGACGAAGGAACTGAACGACTTCAGTGCGCTACTGTCGAGCATGTGCGAAGAGTCGGATGTAGGCTCCAGGCGTACAAAGCGTGGCATACTTCGATCGTGGTTCGGCCTAATGGACGACGAGGATCGCACCGAAATCAACAGCAACTTTGATAAGGTAAATCAACAGATCGCCATCGAATCGTCGACGCTGAAGATGTTCTACAACACGACAAACCAAGCGCTAGCCGTGTTGACGGGCAACCTGTTTAAAGTGGACCCGAAAAAACCAAATGCGATCGACTTTACACGCGAGGGGCAGCTGTTGCTGATGGATATTTTGCTGAACAAAATTATCGCCAAGAAGAACCTCTTCATGCAGTTGCTACAAAGTACCAGCACGATGGACCTGAGCGATAGTATCATTTCCCCCAATAAGCTCCTGGTGGAGCTGGAGAAGGTGCAGGGATACCTACCGGAAGAGTTTATTTTCCCCGTCGAACTGAAGCTTCGCGAGGTAATCAAACTTTATCCCCTCTCGCAGGTGGTAGCGTATGTTGAAGGGTGTCGGCTTGTGGTCAACATTCTGCTTCCGCTCTGCAATCGTTTAGTGTATCGTACATTGAAAGGAACGAACGTACCGATGCTGAAGGACGGTGTGGTGACACTTATTGTGCTCGAGCGAGATATTGTAGCGTTTAACGAAACCTCGAACAGCGGAATGGTCATGTCGTACGATGAGTATAAAGCGTGCAATCATTTGACCGATTTTGCCCTCTGCAATTCCCATCATCTCATGCGAAATCTCACAACAACCGATGACTGCATTGCGGCCACTTATTTCAACAACACTCAGCGCGACTCGAATTGTCGTACCACGCGGCTGCAGCTGCGGTCTCAGATGTGGGTACAGCTCGCTGACCCGAACGCCTGGATTTATGTGGTGCCCAACTTTACCGATATCACCATTCAATACGGTACGGATCGTTTGAAAGGGCTCACACTGCACGGAGTCGGTATATTGAAACTCCTGCGTATGTGCCACGTGCGATCGATGGACGTCCTATTGCAATACATACCTCAACTGGGAGGAACCCGCATTAAGCTGGCCACCGAAGGCTTTAGTCTACCGGTCACCATAACGCGCGAGCAATCGCTAATCATATCGGCCAGTCCGAACGACAACAGCCGCGTCATTCCGGTGGGAAAATTCACCGAGACCGATCTGCACGATCCGTCCCTCGTGGCCGGGATTTATCGTGAGTCGAGTGGCATCTCCCCGTGGGCTGTAGTTGGCATAATTTGTGGCGTTTGTCTGGTATTTTTCGTCATATTGCGTGTATTTGTTATGAAGCATGTGTTGAAACGATTTTCTAGAGCCGATCGAAATGCCGCAACTCGGCGGACGAGTTGTTTGGACGGACATTACGATGCGTCTCAAATTGCCAATCAATCTACGTACCCCATAGTAGCGACTTAAATAAGCACAAAAAATCGATAGAGCAGTCAGTGCCTTTATAGTGAAAGGCGGTTGAGAACTGAAGACCAAAGCGCAATTGGTAGGTGCTACTGCAACGATTAATACTAAGCATCGTGATTATATACTTATTTCAAAAATGTTACCATACCTAGTGGTGAAAGGCTTCAAGCACGTGTTGGCCGAATTTCCCTCATTTGCAGGGAAAATAATCTGGAGTCTTCCCATAATTGCCTGCTGAGCTAATTGAGAAGAAAACTAAAGGAATTTGGTGATAATTACCGATAACGGTTTGTGATGAATTGCATGAAGAGGTTGAAATCAAACGGATTAGCTTTAGCAAGAATACTATTTGCCACAAAGAGAACATGCAGCACTCAAATGTTAAAGAAAAGACAAAGAGTTTACATACCAAATCTTGAACTCAAGGTGAGGATTTCTAGGAGTTAGGTCAAAACTATAAAAAATCGCCATTAATTAATTACTGGAAACACATCGATCACATTATTCTCTCGTTTTTAGTTGTTCTATTATTTTAACAATTATTCGTTATTGCTCTATCAAAGAATTAAAACAGGACGCATCATCAGTTTGTCATGAACTGAACATTTTTTTATGTCCTTTATTTTTGGATTGCTCTTCTACACGAAAAATTAATAAATAATAAATCACTTATAGTAGGCTAACTACTTGCACAAAACCGGATAAAAACCATGTTCTCGATTCGACCTGCAGTGTACCTAAGAAGGTGCTTTTCTTCCATCCGAATACCGGCCTCAGGCCAGAAAGAAAGCAATCTTGTCCCACGTTCGCTTCCGGAACAGCTCGTGCTTGCCATCAACGGTCAGATAAATGAGGAATATTATGCGAGCTACATGTATCGTTCGATTTCGTACCACTTCGCGACCTCCAGTGTGTGCCTTCTTGGATTATCAGGTATGTAACTTTCGTGGAAGTCGCAATATGAAGATTGTAAACTTTGTGAGACATTACAGAGCTCTACCGGAAACTTGCCTCCGAAGAGATCGGGCACGCAGAGTCGCTGGCGGATTTCTTGCTTTTCCGCAATAACTCTGTCACGCTCGAAACCATTGCTAAACCTCCCGAACGCCAGTGGAGCTCAAACATCGGACAAACGCTTTGCGAAACGATCGAGCTAGAGATGAAGCTTTCCGGTTCAATCTCGTTGGTTTACGAAGTGGCCGAGAAGCAGCGTGACGTAGTGTTGATGGATTTTCTTACCAAACATTTCCTCCACCAGCAGTGTGATTCGTTGCGCACTCTGCAACAACTCTCCACCAAATGGAGCCAATTGCGTGCGGCTCCGGATGGGACGTACCGGTTCGACCGGGAGGTAAGAAATTGGATTCTGTCTTCAAACCTCCCTAAATGAAACATGAATGATGTGTCAAGAATAAAATGTCGTAAACTGCGAGAGTGGCCGGTTCTATATTGGTTGCTGTTGTAATTAGACATGGAAATTTTCTACCGATGTAAGAGTTGTCTCAATTAGCAGATTAAAGTCGAGCTCGTTTAGATTAGCTTTGGCTGTGAGTAGATCGAGAAAATTGTCCAACGGTTGCTGGAGTTTCCGGGCGGCGCCCAATCCTTGGCTGAGATCTGTCAGAAACAAAAATTATTCGATAGGAAATTTATGCTCAACGTAAAAGTTATTTTCTTCGAACGAGTATGTACTCTGATTGTTATATTTAAATGATCACTTTTTTTAAATGATGTGTGAAGCAAGCAACACCGGGTGACGAAAACAATGAAAGGAACGAAAATGCATATTGTTTTTCCACAACAAATAACAAGACAAAATAACATGCATAGAACTGAACTAGATTGGTAAGGCTTGATAATAATGCTTAGTTTTTAAAATAGCATGCGAAGCATCTGCATGTACCAAACAATAGATGCCGCCAAACGGAACTCAGTCATTACGAACACGGTGAGGCAAACGATCACAAAGACCAGAACACAGTATCCGAGTGTAAGAAGTATCGTTTTCCGCATAGCAAATCCGCCACGTGGAATCGTATCGGATTGAAGTCGGGCTACGCCTCTCCTTGACCATCGCACAATCCGATCCGGCGATTCCCTACAAAGCTGCATCAAAAAGGACGACGTAGAGGATGTGCAACGGTACCGCTGGCCATGGTTCGTCGGAGCATTCGACGACGAAAGTATCATCGAGCCACAGGTGGTTGCATCGATAATGTCCTTGCCCTCACCGGGAAGTTCTCGTCCGTCGCCGGCTTCCAAATCGATTAGCGATGCCGGTGATGCCGTTGCAAGTCGAAGTGCGTTAAGGCTCGCATAGGTTCTCAAATTCCTGGACCGAGAGGAACTTTCAAGCGCGCCCGATTCGGAACAGCAGATCGACGATGAAACGGATACAATCGATGCGGATGAAAATGATGATGTGGTTGAATGGCGTGATGCGCGGTTGTGCGATATGGGAGCATTTTTTTGCGGTTTTTTCCCTACCGTGGGGCAACCGAGTAAAACAAGCAACCGATGGCAACAGGTGCTAAAGCATGTGCAAACTGAAATGTTGGTAAATCAAACGTAAAATGAAGGAAATGATAATGAAAGCAAATTAAAAGTAATTGTGTGGAAATTAAGAAAAACTTACAGTAACGGAAAACATTGTCGGACACGCACAACGAACAAACCACAAAACATACTTCATGCAACAGACATACACTTTAGGTAACACCGTTCACCGGCCAAACGCCACTACCTTTCGGTTGATAGTCTTTCTTCTTGAGATGTGAAGATCCTCGCGGATGGACCGAGTTCCCGGACAGGATGTTCATGGCATGCTCCCGTCCCCGCAGCATCGCACTGACGGGATGGTTCCAACTGTTCAGCAAACGGCGCGCCCTTGACCGAGGCAACACCATCAACAGGTTCAACTTTCGCCGGATACCATCTTCCGTATCCTCACCGATATCGGCGAAGATCACCTTCACTACGTCGATCTGCAACTCGAACACATGATGCTCGACGTACTGCATGAAGCTTTCGAATGACAGCGCCCGGTATCCGAGGTAAGAGAAGAACGAGGAAAACCCGAGAGGCAACGGAAAGGCGAGTGTTTCCGCCGCCAGACAGTATCGCTCGAGCATGGCAAAGAGACGCACCTGAAGTGCACGCTCAAGTTGATCGATAAGTGCAAACCCACGGCTTTCGCTTCCTTCACCGAGCGCGAGCGCATGATCGAGCCCGGCTGTACGGCACACTAAAACACAGAGCGCTCGCGATTGTTCCAGCTGCGCGGCGACGTAGCGCGTTGCCACGGCGTGAACGTGCGAGGTGGCCGGATTTGCATCGTAGAAAGCGTTCTTGAGCCAGCGGAAACCGGTCACTTCCTTCACGCTGTGCTTCACCAGGTGCATGCTCAGTTCGCGGAGGTTTACGTTCAGTACCAACTCCTGCTTGTTGGCCGTACATGCTTCCGTTTCGACGAACGGTAGGTCATTTTGCAAACGACCACGAGCGCCTCCGGAAGCAGCAGCACTGGCGAAAAACTCTACCCCCACCGTTCCGATCGGGTTCGCCGGGGACATGGGTGTGGTGCAGCGGGACAGAGCTTCCGGTTGGTAGCAGGCGAGCGAGTACATCAGCTTCTCGCGTACCTGTTCCTGGTGGAAGCGAGGTCGTTCCTTGCCGCCACCGTTGTCGCTCAACCGATCCCACAGTAGCGTCCAGATGTCCTTGCGGAACGGCGAAAGTCGTTGCTGTGGTGAGAGCAGCATCATCGAGGTGTTGTAGAGGGACTCGTGCGAGAGACCCACGTTCAGTTTGCCAACCTTCGCCTCGATCGGTTTTGTGGTGCTGCAGGACGTCAGCGGTAGTAGGCGGAACAGGGCCAGTTGGTCTTGCGTAAGCCCTTTTTTGGCCGAAGCGTAGGTACCGGCGATGAGCGCTTCCTTAAGTAGAGGGACCGTGTCAAGGTGCAAGGGTCGTTCCATGATGATGTTTAGTATCTGCACACAAAAGAAGCATAATTTTATTATCGTATCGTAATGAAACTGTTGTAAGAGGGGTCCTTGTAGGGATAGAGCCGAATAGATGAAGAGCTAGAGCAATGATAATTGAATGAAGGATACCACGACCCAGCGTAACGTTGATTTGAACGCAATTTTCAAAAATCGAATCTAGTTGGCAAGGAAAATCGAAAGAAGTATAGCCTACTAGACAGATTGAGTCGAAGTGGCAGGGTGGTGTAAAAAATAAAAGCAAATTTAAATTAAACAAAAGAAGTAGGTTAGTGGAAAGAGTATTTAGCTAAATAATTCGTGGAGATGACAGGCCACTTACCTCAGAGAAAATCTCAATAATATCTCCATTCGAATGTGCCAAAAAGTAGTGCACGATCGCAAGCCGGTTATCGATCGACGTATCATTCCGGAACGCGTCAATGAGATGCGTTTTCGGGATTGTAATCGAGATCAGATCGAGCGTGGCCGAATCGTAGCAAATGTTGTTGGTCGCAAAGCACGGTACCAGCTGCGTAATGGGGGCCCGGGTAAACGGTGCGCACACGATATGGCACGAAGGTTCGTGCGAGAGGCCCACATCGAGCAAATGCATAAAAAGATCCGCCTGAAACACCAGCACATGGTGGTCGCCGTGTAGCGTAAAGGTCGGTTTCATCAGTTTCGCTTTTTCCCACGGAATGCCCGGGATGACGCAGTGTATCACGCACCCATGGTGGAGGATGGTCACCGAGTAGGCAAAGTGTACGTCGAAGATATTTTGTGCCGGTCCTCCTCCGCCGTTTGCATTAGTTGACTCTTCTTCCTGCTGCTTGATCGGTTGGTAGAGATAGTAATGGCAGACGAAAAGCATTCCCGATTCGTCGCTCACAATCACTAGATTCAACGATGAGTCGTGTATGCGCAGCGGCACCGTGTCATCCTCGTAAATGTCCTCACTGTTGGACGATGGGATTTTGGGAAGATTGAGTGGAATGTTGAGCACCGTTTCAGTCGGCAGATCGTCATGGAACTGAAACGCAGATAAGGTCGGCTGAAGCCGTTTTTCTGCTTCGCCGGATTCGCCGTTCGCCCCGTCATCCTCCTTTTCGAAGATGGTTCTTGTGCTTGGTTTTAGATGAATATAGTACAAGGCTTGCACCACCGGATCCCACTGAGCCCAGATAAACGATTTTGTTATCGTTTCGCTCTTCAGACTGTCCCGGTCCACCTCCCAGGCCAGCGGGTTCATATAGTCAATACGTCCCGGCCTACTGCCTACTGAACCGATGATATCGTCAATTTCATCCGTCGTCGGAAGGTCAACCTTTTTCAGGTTGACCGTGTAAAGGAGTACGTGCTCGTGATGCACTAGGAGCAGGAATTTATCTTGATAGCTCTTCTCGAAGGTCGATAGCTTCCGCCACAAGAACGTGGCCATCACCTGACGATTGCGATCTACCTCCAGCAGCAGATGGGGTCGAACGGATTCAACCTTCGGCCGCACCTCGACCAGATACGCCCGGTACACGTCACCGTTTTGACCAGATTCGTCCTGCCGCAACTCTTTCGTGACGTACAGGAGAAGCGTGCGCGTGAAGTTGACCGACGCTTGGATGACATTTTCCCGCCCGGGGAACGTGTACAGGATGTCGAAGGTTTTCGTTTTCGGCGTGTATATGCCAACGTTTGTGCGCTGTTCTTCGCGGCCTTTTTTCGGGTCGAACGATACCCAGCTCGCAAGCATGGAACTGTCCTGTTCCTTCCCAAGGATACGCCATTCTATAGCCACATCTACAACAAGGAGCAGTAACAAGAGGATGGTGAGTTGTCGAACGACTATTTTCTACCATTTCCGCACTTACCTTTGTTTCCGCCGAGGGACAGGAGGCCGCAAAAATTGGCTGCCAAATTTTCCTGCTTCAGCATCCTTTCAGTTTGTGCGATAGATGTTTCACCACAAATTCCGACACACACACGTACGCCACACCAGATTCCGAAGCTTGGGATTAAGAAGCTTCTACTCCAATCGGGAGGATAAATGAACCAAAAACAGTCGCACGAGGACACAATCTAATGATTTTTTGATGATTCTTTAAAACGGTTTTCGCTTCGTTGACCCGATTCCGTGATCTTCCCGTGTCCGTCTGAGACATCACATCGCAGCAAATCAATAATCTTTTCCTCTCTTATGCCACCTTGTCAATGATGCTGGAATTCGGTACTGATAAGTTGCATGTTACAATCGCCCCGCTGCCTTCCTCGCTTCGCACGCCTTTCCACTCTGCTGCGAGTTTGCGTCGTGTCTGCGGTCGAGTCGTTTCACCACCTCCACCGCCGGTTCGTCCCTTATCAGTTGTCCAGACCAACCTCCGGTGCCGATTCGACGCACGCGCATCGGTTTGTAAACAACGGAAGGTTTATTTACAATTCGCACGTTTGAATTGTGTACGAAGGGTACGTTTCCGAAGGGGTACCACCGTGCCGAACCGAAACCCCGCCGCACATGCCGATTGTTGAAGAAAAAAGTTATGGTTCCGATTTCGATTCCGAAGCGATACTGGTTTTTTATATGTAAGACGATACCGGTCCGCAAATGTTATGTTTTTAAAACTGAATCACCAATTTTAAACAATTTATTTACCAAATTATTGCGTGCGTGACAGCTTTCAGTCCGAGTTTTTACGATTGGCAACAGTTGTACACATTTGTTGTATTGTTGACACTTCAATCCAAAATATTCACAATCTTCGTGCATAATTGCATCTATTCAATATGCTTGCGAGGAATTTATACATTTTGTATGATACTCGCATGAAATAATCAACGCATGAATGCCTCATCGGAATCGGAATTAATTTTGTAGCATACGAAATATGAACAACCATTGTGCGTGGAAATCAACAAACAAATGAACTGCTAAAAATTAAGATGAAATCTGTAGTTTTTCAAACAACCTCAAAGAACATGCCATACCGAAATGGTCTAGGCTATGCTGGTTTCCACCAAACATTTAAATAGTGTTGTATTAAACATATGCTTTCGGCACGACCATTCTGGATCAATTAAACAATCACTTTGGCAATGTGAATGCATAGCGCCAACTAGATGCGTAGTCCGTTGCATGCTGCCCACAGCAAAAACGAAATGCATAGACATTTTAATAGTTCGAAAATTTTATTGGTAATCAATTCAATACATGGGTGGAGCAACTAAAAAGAATGAACAGCTAGTTTTCGCATTATCGTAGAATAGCGTGTACATTCCGATTAGTTGACAAACGTGACAATTCTTCATGATTGTATGAAGTCCTCGCAAGTTCGGGGAATTCATTTTCTGCTGTCCTTTCTCTGCACGCGCGAGCAGAACATTGAAATTATTATGAAAAAAGGAATAAACTAAACATAATTTAAACTTCCTATGCAGAGACAGAAATTCTCTCTGCATAGTTATTTGCCTATCTTTTCTCTATGATTCACGAGGCTCTGGTGGCTGGGAGGAACTTGTGGCCCGCGGAGTAGTAGACGCCGATGCCGGTGATTTCTGCTGCCGTTGGAGTGGATTATAACGTGCCTGACTTCGATTCGCAATCCGTGTCTTCGCCACCCTCAAGTGTCGCATGATCTCTCGCTGGGTGTTTTCGGCCGACTCGTTACTCAGGCGACTCATTAGCTGCTCGAGCTCGTCGTAGAACATGGCATGTTTCGTGCGAAACAGAATGTCTTGCGTAAATCTATCCTGAAATGTCCTCATACAGTGGTATGCCACCATCTTTACCTTGCGAGTTGTCTGGGGGCCCGAGCACATGTCCTCGATCGTTTGCTTGAGCGACTCATCTGTTCGGTTGGGTGGTATATTACCTTGATTAGAACCGTGCACCTTTTGGCGGTACGTGATCATTAGACTTACCTTCATTTTCGGCGAGAATGTTGCGCATCGCCAATATTATCGGTTCCGGTACTTGTATCAATGCGTCATTGGACCAATTTGAAAGGAAGAGAACATTGATGGCATTTTGAACCTGCACTAATCGTGTCGTGCTTTCCCAAATCTTTCGCGTATTGGATGTGATGTAGGATGGATCGGCATTTCGGTTTGATGATCCTGCGTTGCTCGTGGGATCCGTATTTCGGCTTTCCATATTCAATTGCTTCCTATTCGAATACAACAACACAATGACATGCTATATCGTTTTACTTTGTATACAAATGGCAATGTTTGCTCTAAAATGCAAAGCGTTAATTTCTTTTCTGTCTAGGTAATGCTAAGAAAGTACGCATCAAATTGATCTTTACTAGGGAAAATGGCGCACACTCACCGGATAATCTTGCTACCATAAAATTGCCAAAGGATACTATGATTACTGGCAACTGCAACGACAACTCGGGTTGACTGACAGGATATGCTACCATTTGTAAACAAATCTTTCAAACTTTGCTTTCTTTTTCTCTCCCGCTACCGCTGACATTAAAACGTCAGCGCGGGTGAGCATAAATGGTAAGCATAAAATAATTCGCGATGTTTATTTGAATTCAAAACCAAACTTTTATGTAATTTGGCAACAAAGGCAAATTACCTTTACAGGTCACACTGTAGCATATTTCTTTCCCTCCAATTTGATGTGATATTTTTTGAAAAGAAAAGATTCAGACAAAACTATGATTAAACTAAAGATGATATTTATTTAATTTCTTATTCATACAGAAAACAATGTCGAGCTTGCTCCGAAGACATCTCTTACATCCTTGTTTTGGAGGTGTAAAAGACTGAACTCTCTGGTTATATTGTACGCCAGGCCAGTGCATTCAGAAGGCTGGTTTCGCATTGACTTACGGTTCCGGCAGAAAGACTCGATCTATCTATTCTAGCGATAATTAAATATACAAAAATGTAACAACTCAACGCATTTGTACAAATCGTTGATAATCCATATTATCCATTGTAAAATGATGTCTAGGTGATGCTTGACGACCACTCTCCATTCTGCAAGAAGCAATTACTGCATCGTTTCTGTCCAATATCCAAACACTGAACGTCATGGGGTCGCCCTTCGACAAACGGTTCCAACTGACGATTGATGAGGTATATGCGAAGACGGTCGATTTAGCAGAGTAATGCAAACAGGCTTTTCTCCCATCGAGAAACCTGTTCCTACATTATTCATCAGGTCACCCAACCATCATCGGCCAGTCAATCTCTTCAGCATACCATATATCACAGTTAAAACAGCAGCGAAGTAGTAGTTGGGGATAGGATTTGTCTTGGGGAAGGATTGTCCCAATTGCTTGAGACAAAGACGGGATCATTTTAAGAGTTGCCGGAAAGGAGTATCGTTTCAGGGTTGCAAGGATGCCCAGGATGGATGTTTATGGATGTAGGAAAAAAAAACTTCCCCTCTGTTGTCCCCGCGCCCCTTTGCTCTTTTGGCGTCCGTTTCTCGATGCGGTAGTAATAATGGTACGGCCCCATTATTGATTTCGCATCGACCGCTGATGGAAGCATTGAAGTGGCGGTGGAACGAAAAACGCTCGTTATGAGCTATTCCTGCTCTGATCACACATTAACACAATTCGTCCTTTGCGCAAGAGTGATCATATTCGGTCGCACACAGCATGTCCTTAACCACACACAGCAACTTCAAGACAACCCTTCTCTTCGCGATTGCTAGTTGATTCTGCGGCTTCGTCCATTCGATACGATTGTTATTTGATTGGTTGTCACTTCGACAGAGTGTGCGCAGATAACTTAATTACAATAAAACGGAAAATGTTTTCTATAAACACTTTAAAAATCACGCACTATACACTAATTAAACACTTGTAATTGGGTTCATGTCCTTCGCTTATCGACTTCTTCCTTACGGTGGTGAGGGCTCATGTATCCGCTTCAAGAGCTTCGGTTTTCATGAACGATCATTTGAAGATGGAATGTGTAATGCAGTCTGAGAGTCTGCAGATCGGTTTGTTTGTGATGGCATCGTAATTTTCATGTGTACATTTGCAGTTATTCGTTTCAGTGCTTTGCTCAGGAAGATGGAGGTGATCTTATTTTTTCAAGATCTACACGTTGGAGCTTCTGTTGCAACAGAAAGTCAGCAGCGGACAAAACAGAGGTATGATTCAGCACCAGCATTGCTTCATCAAAGAAGGTAATGGCCACCTCCGGCTTTCGATTGAAGAATGTAGTGGAGTAGGTCTGGTCTAATTTCATCGGAGCGCCATCGGGTGTGCAAAAGCTACCTGAACATAGGAAGTTACGTCTTTGATTTTGATCGCTAATTCACTTTGCTCTTCACGCAAACATACACACACAGACACACACCACACGGACGAACAGAAGCATACCGCACCGATAGTCGCCTTTTCTGCGATGTTATCACTATGCCACTAGCGCCAAGGTGTCGGATGTAATGAATCATCGAAAGGAGAAAAATTTTAAAACAAATTTCTCTCCTTTCATTCCTCCTTTATCGGCTTCCTTTGATGGCCAACGCTCTTTTTTTTCTTCACCAAATGGCAAACCGAGACGCAAGGCGAATGATTAAGATAACGATTTTGCTCATGGTGAAGACGCAGCAGGGGGTGGTGGTCGTGTGTTAGGTGGATGGATCATCTCTTGTGCGATCGAGGATTGCATCAAGCGCAAGAGATCTACGATTGAGGACGGGACCGAAGTAGCATCTTGATAGGCCAAGAAATTTTGAACCAAAGTAGAAGCTACACCATCATGACGTAAACTACCATCAGGCGAACGAACGTCATGGCCAACCAAGTTCATCTTGCAGCAGCGGACTACTTGGACCACCGTATCATCCTTATTTCCTCAGTTCATTCTCAAGCAAAGAGCATTACTAGAAGTTGATTAGCGCGTTCATGCTCTGCTTGCAATCTATCACTTTTTTGTTTGCACTTTTAGTATCCGCGACAGGAGCAGCAGCAGCAGCATTCCCAGTGACACCACCAGCAGTCGTCGGCGTTGTCGAGGCCGGCGGCGAAGATGCTTTGGTAGCGGTGGCCGGTACGAAGAGCATGCTTATTTCTAACGACGCTAACCACTCGCTACATTTCTCCTCGCTGCTGAATGCCAACGTTTGTGCGACCATTTCCACAGCAAGGTTGGGCCGATAACTAAATGTGCATACATACAATTGAAATCGTTAAATGAATTATTCCGTCACTTGTCAATACAATATAGAAGGGGAAAATTAGAAGGTTAAGTTAGTAGAATTATTACGTCGCACGGTACTGTGAAAGCTGCATGATCATATGTCGATTTCAGACAACTTTGTGACCTGTCTAGACCTCGTAGATTCTTCAGCTCCATCATACCAAACGTTACCTGTAAAGTTACCCCACTATCAGATAAAATAAACCCTTCTTTGGGATTTCTCCCAAATCAAGCCAATGTGGATTGGCAGGAGAGAACGGCCAGGACTGCTACTACACGCGTTGCTGAATGCTGAAAAACATGCCAAACTACCCCACCCCACATCGCTCCCACAACCAGAAAAACCCCTGCTCGCATACGTACGCTTTGATAATGGATTTGAGAGCTAATTTGCGTTCACGCTCGATGAACCAATCGATCAAATAACCCGCCATCAACGGCGCTTCCCGATAGAGCTTGAAGAAAGTGCTATAATTGCTTAACGCCCAGGCAGATCGGAGCCGGAGCGCGAATCGAACGATATCGCTTTCCTTGTCCGCTGCCGTTAGCGACCTGAGTATAGTGGTCAAATCTGAAAGTAAAAGAAAACATCACAAACGTGTTAAAAACTACTCGACTATTAAAGCAGCTCCATTTTTCAGTTACCTGAGGTGTTTTTGGTGAAAATGTAGTACAGGACGCGGTACGCGGTAAACTCGAGATGATTTTCGCCACCCACATCGGCGTACAACATTTTGAGCTGCGTTTGGCACTGGTTGAACTCTTCGTGATCTCCCTTTTCCATTGCTATGCGGGCATGGGTTTCGTATACCTGTACAGTGAAAGCATCTCGAATACCTTGTACCTGTGAGTGTGCGATTGGGAAGAAATAGAGGGTAAAAATCCGGTCAGAAATAATATAACGAGGAGAGATCGTTCCATGTACAAATCTACCAGGGTAGCTAGATACAAATGTGTTTATCCTTTTGTCAAAACTTAGCAGGCGTTTGGATGTTAACTGATAGCTTTATCCAGCAGTACTTGTTTCTAAAATAATGCTGACACTAGTTATATAGCTATAGCATTTGTACCTGAGCCAAAACTGGACAACGGACATTTGTTTTTAAACACAAACTTACCGTCAAATCCTGCCGAATGGACTTCAATTGGTCGCAGGCGTAGAAATAGTCCTGCTTATCGACCCACTTCTTCTTCACGTTCTGCAGCGAGTGGCGCAGCACCTCGACCGGTCGCACCTCACACGGGGCAGGGGCTTTCGTTAGGCGCAAAAAGCTTTTCTCAAGATCGCGACACGTACCGACGATGTGCAAATCGAACAGATCCACCTCGTCGTCGTCGTCATCGTCCCTCCGGTCGGCTGCGTCATCGATGTAGATTCTCGATGCCGTTGGCATGGTCAACCTGCGATCAGCCTTCCGGCCGAAGGGTGAAATGATGTTCGAGGCGACGACAGGCGGTGAGGCGGCCACCTTCTTACCACCCTGATTGTTAAAACGGGCCGCGCGCTTCTTCAGCTGCTCCAGGTCGCCCTCGACCGCACCGCCAACCTGACCGTGCTCGGAGTAGAACCCTTTGTTGTTACGTTGGTTTTGTTGGTTTTTACCATTCTGCTTCTGATTTTTATTATTTTTCTGCTGCTGTTGCTGCTGTTTGTTACCTCCTTTACTGAAAGATTTATTGTTGAACGTCGGCCGTACATCTTCCTCGCTACTGCTGGAGGAACGGCGATTCTTGCGCCGTGGGGATCGTGAATCGTCACTGGACGAACGGCTGCGCCGATTGCGACTACCGCTGCTACTGTAACGACTTGGCGAACGCGAACGTGATCTCGACAGACGTGTTTTGCGTCCGCTCGAAGATCCGCCTGCCTTTACGCCCAGCCTCGTACCAAGCGACTGCGATAGTCCGGTTCCAGCGGTTCCCTTTTTACCGGTGGAGTTGAACTGTTGCGACTGCTGGTTGCCTCCTTTACCGGTGTTACCTAGTGGACTCTGGTACTGGCTCAACGATTTGCCCTTATTGCCAATGTTACTGCCGAGGCCAAGGCTGACGCCCAAACTGTTGCTGTTCATATTTGGCGGTAGCAGTGCTTGCTGGTTGCGCTCACTATGCACACTTGGCACCGGCTCGTTGTCCCAGTCCTTTGTCCACAGTTCACCTTTGTTGGCGGCGGCCGTAATGCGACCCTTCAGACAGATATCGATTTGATCCTTGTCGAAGTCCGTCTTGCACTTTGCATAGCATCGTGATACGAAGTTGTTCAAACCCTGCGGCCAACCATCGGTGGGAACGTGGAACTGCTGATCGGTCATCTTCGGTGGGGGAAGCACATTCGGAGGGGTCGGGGCTTGCGGGGCCGGAAGCGAATGTCCAACCGTTCCTACCACGGGCATCGAGACGACCGGAAGGGGCGGCGGTGGTTTGCTTAGATCGGGGGGAGGTGTAGGAAAGTTGGCGGCGTTAGATGCACCCCCGCCGTTCGATGGCAGCGATCCGGCTGGCATCAGCGGCGGAATATTCGTCGAGCCTGCGCCTTTACCACCGTTCATAAAAATTGAACCAGCGACACCACCCCCATTACCTCCCATCGACTGATTGTTCATATTGTTGTTGTTCTTGTTCTTCTTTCGCTTCTTCTTGCCGCCAGTTCCGTTCTGGTTTTGATTTTGAAAAGCGGCCATCATCTGCTGGTGTTGCTGCTGCTGAATGTGCTGTTGCTGCTGCTGGGCGTGTATTTGGCTGGCCGCAGCAAGCGGGTTTGCAGCCACCATCGGACTCACACGCTGCGGATGCTTGTTGATGTTGAACCGGATAGGCCCGAACTGACTCGGTGCCTGCTTAAAACCCATTCCATCACCTCCGGACTGCTGCTGCTGCTGTTGAGAGCTGAAAAATGTGTTGCCCGACATTCCGCCGCCGGATGAAGAACCCACTCCATCGGAGGAGTTGCCATTATCCGACAGATTGGACATTGGACCACCGCTGACGAAACCCGACGCTGTATTGCCCACGCTGCCGTTGCTGGCGTTGTTTCCACCACCGAACCCGGACGCACCACCTCCCGCAGGGGTTCCCTGCAAACCTCCCACACTGTATTGCAGCTGTTGGTACAGCTGTTGGTAGTATTGAGCATACTGCTGCTGTTGCTGTGGTTGGTTCATTCCGTAACCACCGGAATATCCAGCTGACTGCTGCTGAACTGCCTGGGCAGCAGCCATCCACGCAGCTGCCTGCTGTTGTTTCAACGATTGATCTTGCGAATTCATAACGCTACTTACGGCTGTTTCACCCACAACATGCATCGCACGGCTAACATTCACTATCCGCTACGATGCGTCCTCTTTTTATCCCCTTTTGGCTCGGTTTTGGGTACGAAAAAGTATTTTTACTTCCACCTATGGTTGTGAAATATGGGAGGTAAAATGAACATTGGAGAAAATCAAAATGGCGGACAGTAGGAATTTTTCATCATGCGAATCGCTATACTTTTTGAACGAGACTTCTGTGCAAATATGATAACTTACCGTAAAATTGTAATGAAGTATGCTAACGGAACACTACAATTCATCAGAAATTCTATTTAAATTGGATTCACAAGCATAAATTTCACTCTGTGGAACTCTGTGACACACTTTTCACTTCTTTGAGTTTCAAAGGGCTTCTGCTTGAACACCAAAGTAGTGTTGAAAAATCGGGATTCGGAAGATCCGAAGATTCGATCCCTAGCCGGATTCTACAGATTCGATTCCCATTTGACGGATTCTAAAGATTTAAATCCGATTGTACCGAATAAGATTATCCGTATCCTGATTTTCTTACGCAAATAGTTCAATGAAATCAACAAATAATATAAAAAGTCGACAAGTTCGATGTGCACACATGATGTGACTCATTATGATGAATCAGAATGAATCTGAATCGAATGATTCGAGTCCAACAGGAATTTGATTCAAATTTGCCCCTGAAGGTATGCAATGGGTGTCACATGATTGCAGTTCGAATATTTAAACCGATGCATTACCGTAAAAGAAGAAACGGTTTGAACTAGCTAAAAAACTAGTTCGTTATAAATTTGTGAAATATGAGGGGGGCGCGTGGGCCACCCGATTCAAACAATAATTCAAAATATAAATACAATTCATTTATCCACTCATTAAAATGGTTTAAATTTAAAACTCGCTTAGTGATTCATTTAATCAGACTTAAATGGCTTTTAAGATTGCATTTAATCTTTCGATTGTTTTGTTCGTGATTTTTTCTTTTTCATTCATTCATGAAACCTTCTGAAATGCCCCTCGTGGCGTAGTAAGCAAAGTCAGTGTTCGTGTGCAACCCACGCGACTTGCCATTTTTTTACGACTGTAGTTCCCCCAACAGCAACGCTAACTGAACATTAATTGTATCGCGTAATTCAATAAGGATGTTGCAATTGAAAATGTTCTGCGTTTTTGTTCTGCGTCGCATAAGCGGGACACACACCTTCTGGTTCGTTTAATGAATCACTGGCCGCTACCTCGAACCGAATGTGAAACAGTTCGATTACATGCTTCTAAATGTGTTAAGCTAGAGGTCGAATGGAAATGTTTGTTATATGGAGGAAATAATGATTTTCCCGATACACGCACATCATCGGCAACATGTGTTTCTAGCGACCGAGCTAAAGTTCAAGGTATATGCCATTTGTTACATTAGTATGCGGAGAAGAGCCTTTCTAAGCTCGTGCCATTGTTTTTTTCGTTTTTCCATCGCACAACGGGTTTGATAAAAACCCGTTCGTCCCGACTTAATCCTAGGCTCCCAACGCGGTCCGCATACTCGGAAGTGAGTTCGGCGTACGCTAGCGATCATATGGATTTTTTGTTTGTTTATGCGTCCACCCGCCGAACGAGTCTGGCGATGACCGAGGAAACGGTTGCGCCAAGGACGTGTCCAAATAGTGTACCGTAAGCCATCATTCGTTGCAATTCGAATCATTCCTCCAATTAATCGATCGCTTTAGATAGTAAACATTGCTGGTGGCGGCAACAATGTTTATGGGATTCAGGAGGATTTTTTGTCCTAATTATCACACGAAAAAAAAACACTACATTCTAATAGGGTAGCAAAGAAACTTGTACACACGAGATCGATACTTACATCCCACGTCATGCTACATTCATGAACTGATTTGATTTTTTGTTAAGACCATTCATTTTTTGTGCTCCACTTAATTGCTATGTTCTCGCTATGTTTCGATGACCAACCAGCTTTTCTCCACCCGACCGATAGCAGCATTTGAAGCGGATTGTACGCGTGCCAAAAGAACAAAAACGCGCTCTCGTGTCCGGAGTATCCGTTTGGCGGAACCTAGCACACGAACCGATCGCGCGCTTAGTTTGGTAGTGGCGTTTTTCTCACCCTCCCTACCATACCAACCAAGCGCTTACTGAGAGAACGATCTTGAATGGCGGGTCGACGGGCGATCCGCACTACGCGAGTGCTCCGCTTCCGATTCGCGGCGTGTGCCTAGTAGTAGCATCGCACTACCTAACGGTTGCCGCTGATCGAGCAACACACGTCATGGGGCGCAGGCAGTAGCACCGTCGTTCTCGCGTACTCACGTGCGCCAAAACGGGGGGGAATCAGTAACGACCACTTCCGAAACACCCGATCAGTAGCGTTCATATATAAGAGCGTGTGCCAGTGGCCGGGAGAGTTTAGTTTGAGCCTGATCGCTTCGAAAGTCGATCGCAGCAAGCAATAGTACAGCAGCCTGTGAGTGTGTGTGTGCGCTCGTGTGTGTGTGCAGTGGTCTACCTTCGGTGCTTCATGCCGGTAAAAGCAGTTCGCGAGCAAGGAAGCCCGTCCCATAGTAAGAGGTGACCAAGAACCCCACCCAGAGACCCTCTCAGGAGTATAGTACCAGTCAGCCATATCAACAAGGATAATCCAAAAAAACCCACCAGTGGACTATAACCGTCGCCTGTTGGTTCCAGGATCCAGTGTTACGAAGTTTTCGTTGAAAAGAAAAGCACCCACAGGAGCTCTACGCCTAGAAACATGCCCGCCAACGGAGTGAATAGTGTCGAGCTGGAAGTGATCGAGGATGTGGCCACGACGTACGCCAGCGGCTCGGACAGTGCTGGCGTCTCGGAGGACGAGGACGTGCAGCAGCTGTTTGTGAGCGGAGCGCACCACATCTCCAGTGTGCCACCACTGAAGAAGGCGGTGGAAACACGGGGAAAGAGCACGCAGTTCCAGGGCTCGGCCTCCGAGGGCTTGGCGGCGGAGGTGTCCGAGAAGCGTTACGCAAGTCTGCCGAACCGCGAGCAGCACCAGCAGTTCCTGACGGACTTCCTCACCGAGGTGCTCAACTCGGCCGTCTTCAATGCGACCGACCGGGCGAACAAGGTCCTGAACTGGGTCGACCCGGAAGAGCTGAAGCGGACGCTCGATCTGGCGATCAAGCAGGAGCCGGACACGCACGAGAAGCTGCTGGAGTTGACCCGTGCCACCATCCGGCACTCGGTCAAGACGGGACATCCGTACTTCATGAACCAGCTGTTCTCGTCGGTCGATCCGTACGGATTCGCTGGCCAGGTGCTGACCGATGCGCTCAACCCGAGCGTCTACACGTTCGAGGTGTCGCCGGTGTTTGTGCTGATGGAGGAGGTGGTGCTGCGGGAAATGCGCACGATCGTCGGCTACCCGAACGGTGAAGGCGATGGCATTTTCGCTCCCGGCGGCTCGATGGCCAACGGCTACGCAATTAGCTGCGCGCGCTACAAATTCATGCCTGATGTGAAGGTAAGTGGCGTTTGGAAAGGACACATAAGTGTTCTAACCAGCTGGAAGTTCCAGATTTAATATGGGTGTGCTAAATTGCTTTAAATTTAATTGTCAACTCATTGTTCTCATAGAAGGTTATGGGTAATCAAAACCATTCTACCATTTAACTATACTGCTAAATCTCAGAACTGCAAAAAGCACGGTTCTATCTAAATCTAACGGATTACAAAATAATTCTTGCATTTATTATTCTACAGATATAGGCTATCAGTTTAAGGAAAAATACGATTGTAATCAAAATTTACTTGATACCTACATTATTTAAAAATCGAAACAAATACCTTTGTATATCTATAACGGGAAAAGTATAATTTTATGTGAAGAACACAAATTATGAAACGATCAACGTTCTCAAATTTAATGTAAAATTATATAATTGCTCGATTCCGATGTTACGATTGAATAGAATTTACTAGATTTCAACAATACTAAAACGATAAAACAAAAAATAGCCTGTGCTTTTTCAAGAAACACATGCTAACATATCTTAAATAGTCGTGCTTCAATATCACGGCAATTATTCAATTCGACGGTGGCCTGAGGTGTAGTCGCCAACATGACTGGCAAGGACTTGCACGTGTACACATGTGCCACAATAAAAAAAACTCTAGACAATCCATTGTGGTCTAGCTTGGGCCATGATTGGTCCCTCAACTCATCAGATCCTTCGAAATGACTTGTGGAGGGTTTATATATAATTTATATACCTCCTTAAGGAAAACGCTTGATCGGTACGGATCACTTTGCGAGTTGAGTGAAAGGAAAGTTTATTTTTATCGACCGGGAGCGGTGTGGAAAGGTAGTGCACTAACCTGAAGCTGCCGCCAGCTGCAGGAAGTCGATTGTCGGTAGCTGTCCACCCAACCAACCTCGTTTGCATTGAAAGACGGCGGGCTTCCTTCAAGTGCAGCGCGATGCAGCGTGAAACGGATGATAATAATAAAAAATGTGCTAAAAATAGATGCAGAACATGCACAGTGATCATGCCGACCGTAATTAGTGGCGCAGTAAAGCCTCAAAAGTAGCTGCTAAAATTGCTGTGAATAAAGGCGCACCACTTCTTCTGCGGAGCCCACAAGCCAGTCAAGAGCTATTGGTGGCGCGTGTCCATTGCCATCCTCCTGAGGGCGGCGGGGGGCAAGGATGTCCATGAAAGAAGCAAACGGTAAGACCGTAAGAAGTCGGCACCGGCCGCTCACACTCCCCGCCCAATCAACCGTTAAACGGGGGAAGTGTTACTTCCTGTATTTGGGCCGGTAGGCTTGGCAGGCGGCAAGCACCGGCCCCACCGATTACCATGACACTCGATGTGCCAATCGTGATGCCGACATACCACCGCACCACCGCACCACCGCACCACCGCACCACCGCGAGGCTTTTGGCCCGTAACGACATGATGGCTTTGACCCTGAACATGACGGACGGCGCGCGCGCGCGCGAATGACGTTCCCTCCTCCGCCATCTTTGGAGTAAACCAAATTCAAACCTAAAGCCCCAGAGCACGATGACCACGAAAACGAACTAGGTTCCTGCGGAGGGACACGCGCCGTGCACGATCGATCAGTGAACTGGAATAAATTGCTACTGCCGAATTCGACATTGAAAATGTAGCGGTTTGGTGAACTGGTAGGTTTTCGACAGGTTTGAATTCGCGAACTATTAACCGACCAACTGGTTTTGGCTGGTTAAGGTGACGATCATTAATTTCCACCTAGCAGGAACTGGGGATTTTAATCTGACAAAATAATCAGCATCCTAAATGTGTATAAACAAATGGTTTGGAACTGGTTTAGGGGTAGGATTGTTTTCATGAGCCATTAATATGCGAAATTTGTCGCGTGCGGTTCGTTCTTTTCCGTTTCTCCATTTGCCAGTGCGTTTCAAAAATGACGCTCCACTGGTTGTAGAGGAAATGTACATAAAGAGTGTTCTTATCTAGATGACGCATGTGGTGCAAAAATTAGCTCATTTAAACTAGAAATGGAAAGGGGATCCCGGTCGAACCATTTCCCATTCGGCAGCGAATGCACTGGAAGCTTGTTGCTAGTAAATGATTGCAAATTCCATTCAATTGCACTTGGGAGTTCCTTTGGCAATAGGGTTTCCCCCGCCCGGTCGCTTTGTGGTGCAGTGTAAAGGAAATTACAAAGTACAGCCACTTTGATTCCATTCTAGACTCGCCGGCTACAAAGGCCCCGGACGGTTCGCGGTGCCTATTAGCGACTTATTATCGTAAATGCCGCTGCCGTACAATCTGCGATTGATTCATCGTATCGCACGGTGTGCGATCAGCGATCGGCAACATGATCATCACGGGTCGTCTCTCCGTCCAGGCACGGAGGGCTAATTACGGCTAGAGAGCGATAACTGCTGATGCTGCTGGGCTTGGGTCATTCCATTAATGGTGGGAATTCTAGCACGTCGCAAAGCGAACCCATTCCGTTACGTGGCAAATTCAACACGACCTTGATTGCCCATTCACTGATCGCCTGCGGGTTTGCTCCATCAGACTTCGTCTATCTCAAACAAAGATCGATTATAGAATATGGCTTATCGCTCGGTGATCGTACAAACGATGTTACGTTCATTGTTTTACAATACAAAATCTATCTATACTAACCGATAAGCTCTGACGTCACATCTTATGCTGTAATAGAGCTAGAAACCTTTCTGCCAACCTCCAGACCTCTGACGCTTATGTAAATGAATCTCTTTTAATCACCGATTCCGATTCTCTTCGATCCATTACAGGCGAAAGGACTGCATGCTCTTCCACGATTGGTGATCTTCACATCGGAAGATGCACACTATTCCGTAAAGAAGCTGGCGTCGTTCATGGGCATCGGTTCGGATAACGTCTACGCTATCAAAACAGATGCGATTGGCAAAATTTGCGTCGATCATTTGGGTACGTGAGAACGTTCTCCTTCTTGCTGCAAGGTGGTAAATCAATAACATTCCTTCCACTTACAGAAAGCGAAATCTTGCGCGCCAAACAGGAGGGAGCGCTGCCGTTCATGGTTTCCGCCACGGCCGGCACCACCGTAATTGGGGCCTTCGACCCGCTGGAGCAGATTGCGGACCTGTGCGCCAAGTACAACCTCTGGATGCACGTCGATGCGGCCTGGGGTGGCGGTGCGCTGATGTCCAAGAAGTATCGTACCCTGCTGAAAGGAATCGAAAGGTAAGGTCCACGGAACCCATACCATCACTTCCGGAAGTCGTTCAGTTGTTGTTGTTGTCGTTGTGCCGGTTTGAGGTTCCCTGCTTGTTTTTTTTCCTTTTGGTGCACCAGTTTGGCCAGTTTTGTGGAGGTTTTTGTTTTGTTCTGTCTATTCTCGTAAAGAACAAGGGAATGGATTTCACTGCCGCTGCAGCTCGTCGCGGACTTCGGAACCAATCTCCGTTCTTGTGATTGATATTGGACGGCAATCGGCGAGGAAGTTCTCTCGGGTTCATTGTCTGTTTTGACGAGTTTCCGCGTTGCGGAAATGAATGTTGTGAACGCACTGGTTCATACGGCATCTTAAAAGCGTACCCCGCAACCTTGCATCGCGGGAGCACTGGCAAGCCAAGATATTCTCGTACGTCGCGACTAGAAACAAAAGCACAGCCCCCCCTCCCCTCCCCATTTTAATTGTAACGACTCCTGCCTAGTGCTTCTGTACCTCCGCCTCGCCACTTTGTCCGGTATTACATACGAGCCGATCGAGCCTGCCATAAAAGTTTCTCTTTGGCCTTTACTTTCCAATCAGTGCTGACCTTTTTGGTACGGTTAATGTGGTTTTTCTCGGTTGGTCTTTGGTTGCCATCGCAAAATGATAGAGTGCATTTAGTGAATGCACAAGCCGAACTGTTCCTACTAATGGAGGCCATGTGCTCGGTGGGTGCACATTTTCTAAACAAAATAATTCTCAAAAAGGGCAAACTGAAAGAGGTGTAGCACCTTTTTGATCACGAACAAAATAAGAATAAACTAAAAAATTGTGTACTAAATTTAAAAAATTCGGTCGAAATGAAAACCGACTGAAGTGGTTTTTGCCGGTCCAACGCCAGTCATACCTAATTGCTAACTAATCAATTCGCACAAGGCATTCCACCACCCCAGTCGTTGGTTTGAATTGGCGAAATAAATTTTCCGGTCCGAATAGACATAATTTGCGCTAGTGCCACGTGCCGCGACATTGGCCCAAAGGCCTAGAAGCAACGCCAGTAAGAAGGAGCGTTCGTTCTGGGTAGTGACTATTTTCTTTGTGCATAGCGGACGTACCAGGCCAAGCTGAACGCGCGAGGCCAATGTCAATGGCAGTGAAAATGCGAAGATCCTTGATCGGTACACATTTGCACGTATTGGCGGCAGTAAAAGGGAACTCGCCGAGCGTGACGAACGGGCGTTTGAAAATGCCGGTACAAATTATGAATAAACGACAGACAAGAATTAGTGACAGATTTTTGTTTTAGAGGCTACTTGTAATGCAGCGTAAAATTAGATACGTATCGGTTGTCTTCATAACTGATCGGTATGTTCACTTCCTTCCATCCTCGAACAGATCCGACTCCGTCACGTGGAACCCACACAAGTTGCTGGCCGCACCGCAACAGTGCTCCACCCTGCTGACCCGCCATCGCAATATTCTGTCCGAGTGCCACTCGACCAACGCGACCTATCTGTTCCAGAAGGACAAATTCTACGACACCCGGTACGATACCGGCGACAAGCACATCCAGTGTGGCCGGCGGGCCGATGTGCTGAAGTTCTGGTTCATGTGGCGCGCCAAGGGTACCGCCGGGTTTGAGCAGCACATCGACAAGGTGTTCGAGAATGCCGAACACTTTACCAGCAGTATTAAGGCACGGCCCGGGTTCGAGATGGTCATCGAAAACCCGGAGTGCACGAACGTGTGCTTCTGGTATGTGCCTCCGGGACTCCGGGGCGTACCGCGGGACTCGGCCGAGTACCGGGAACGGCTGCACAAGGTCGCGCCAAAGGTGAAAGAGCGCATGATGAAGGAAGGTTCCATGATGATCACGTACCAACCGATCCACGACAAGCCCAACTTCTTCCGGCTGGTGCTGCAAAACTCTTCACTGGACAAATCGGACATGAACTACATCATCGATGAGATAGAACGATTGGGCAAGGACTTGTAGATACATACGCGTTTGCACTGACTTGGTCCTTGTTGTTTCATGTTGCTTAAATTATTCCCCTCTTTATCACGTACAGTTGTATTTATTGAACGCATTCGTTGCTAGCTTCTAAAAAACAAATCACAAACTGGATTCTATAAGACGACCGTTGGTCGAATTGCGATAACGATTAATTGGGAAAGACAGGGGGCGTAAGAAAGGGAATGCATCCAATGCAAAGTGTACTACTATTGCGAGATAAAAAAAAACAAGCACACACACACAATTATTAAGTGAAATTGTAACTTCCCTGAAGGAGGAGTTATTCGCTTAAGTTTACTTATTTTTACTGTATCGTAAGCATGTTCAATACATTTTTTAACGAACGCCAAATGTTTCGTCAATAAATCCGAATGAGTTATTATTGAAAAACAAAAAAAGGGATTGTAAATCCGAAACGAAAAGATAACTTTTAAACAGAGATGTAGTATCAGTAATTCTGTTTATATTTTCTTCATAATATAGTGTAATAAATGTTTTATAAACAAAATTTAGATAAACTGTTGAAACAACGTATATTTCCCTGCTATGAAATAGGGTTTCTTAACAGCGGTTAATTCGATACTGTATCACATACCAATCCAGTAAATAAATGTCCGTATAAATGAGCTCATGGTATTCCTCCACCCTAAAACTGTGCACCACAGTTCGTGCAACGTCGATTGCGTAGCGCCAGACATACCAAAATACCCAACGGGAAGAAGAATATGGCACAGAATATTCCCAGGCAGGAATAGTCATCCTCCAGCATACCAATCCGGCAGGCCGGACATCCGTTGACGACGATAATTTGTTGTGTAATTGTTTCGGCCCGTTGCCCCGGAAGTGGTTGTGTCGTCACCTGAGGCATTATCTGCACGGTCACTTTATTGCCATCCATGGCTCCGTAGTATGGCACGGTTCCCTGCACGGGAGCCACAAATGCGTGAGCGGTCGGTTGTTGCTGTACGAACTCTTGTCTCGGGTATGAGGCGGACGAAGCACTCGGGGCAGATGGTTCTGCATGAACCGTAGCTGCAGCTGAGACCGAAACAATTCATAAGGTTACATTTGAAACACTACTGCGTGTCTAGTTTACATACCTATTTGTTGATGATAGCTTTCGGCAACCACCTGGTCGTAGGAAGGAGGATTATTAGAATACTGTTGTGAGGCCATTTTGATTCGTAGAAAACTTTGTTCTTGTTCGTGAAGCGCCAACTAAAAAGTGAGTAATATGAATAATCAAAACACAATTGTTTCGCGAAACAAAAATCTCAAATAATGAGCTGTCAGTTTTTAGTACAGGGAAATTAGAGCACACAGTGGTTTTCAGTCTTATTGCCACATTTCAGATATAATTTATTATATTTTGATACAAATGTGATATGAACATTCTCCTTATATGCCGCTTTAGATTTATTAGTAAGTACTCTACAAGATTTTCCAGAGAAATGTCTTAAAAACTGCTACTGTACAGGCATGACCGAAGACGACCGTAACGCTTAAGTAACATGGTTAGAATATTCGTTATTCGTTCGTTATTATATGTGAGATAACTTTATGATGTATGGAATTAATAAAATATACGGAACTAAAAGATTAATCTGTTTTTGTTTACATTCGTTTGTCCAAGTTATTGCAGGCAGAGCTGTACGTGGAATAGCTGTCATATCATCTGTACTAAAATGTTCTGTCATCATGACGTGCCCACATAATCAGAAAAAAAAAGTTTGTGGAAAATTGCAATCGTAGACCATGTATTTCGTGTAGTATCTCTGATAATCGTTCGCGTTTTCGCAGGGAAAATCGAACCGTATGTATCGAGGACATGGTGTAATTTGCTGACAACATAACTTGGATTGCAGTGAAAAGTGCGTGCATCCTTTGGACCGTACGTGTCGACGTGTTGAATTGTCCAGTCCAATTCTCCCGTTGTCGGTCACTCCCACATTACTCTTCGGTTCCCCCAAAAGTTCACTGCTTTTCGATTCGGATCATATTTCAAGCTCGTCGTCGTGACCCCAGTGCACATCCGTACAGTTTTGGGGTGTACAAAAACGGAAAGAAACATCGGCGATGGCAATTAGAAACCGTCGCAATCGTGTCACTCGTTTCCGGTCCCCATTCGTTTTCTAGGGGGGGGGGGGCGAACAACAGTGGTGCACAACTGCATTTTGATATTTTTTTGTGTGTTTCCATCCCATGGAAAGGTAAATGGAAACGGAGCAGGCAAAGGAATTCATTCATCAGAAATATATTTCTGTATCGTCGTTGGTTCGTGGCGAACAGTAATACTAGGCAGCAAAAGTGTAAGGACAACATCGAAAAACAAGAAAAACTATGCAAACTACTGTGGCCAGCAGCAACGCAGGAAACACTGGCAACAACACTAGCGGGGGCATCAACAGCACGGCGCACCAGACGACCGGCGGAAGCAGTGGCAAAGGGATCAGCGGAATTTCGGCACTGACGACCAAAACGAAGGAAATGTTTATTCTACGGGCACTGGAAAAGATTCTCAGCGACAAAGACATCAAACGGTCGCATCACCTTCAGCTGAAGCGGGCCTGCGATGTGGCACTCGGTAAGTAGACTTGTTCCGTTGGCCCATCGGCGCTATCAAGCGCTACGGTCGTTGGTCACGTATAGAGAGGGGAATCACTACGAGATCGGAAACCGAACAGCTAATCCAATCGACAGTCCACAATCGCGTTGTTGGGACTTCTGATAATACTTCGTCAGTCGGGGCAATGAGTCACTGTCGGAACGTGCTTCAAGATTACATGTTGCTGACGGGATTTTTAGGAAATGTTTAAACACAACTAAATTTGGGTTTTTAACATCCTCCTATCATCGAGTTGGCCTTATCACATTTAAAGTGGTATTAACCGATCAAAAAAACATAACTCCATTCCTGATCTTCACTTGTTGTGCTTATTAATGGCCTTCCAGCGAGGCCATGCTTTCGATCAGCATAGCCGTGTAGAGAAATACCATCCCCACCCGTTTCTGCATCCCGAGAAGCGGCGAAGAAATGCGGTGAAGGTCGTGATATGGCTTTATTTTATTAGAGCGCGTCCTCGCGCGAACGATCAAAGCAACGTAAACGTAACTGTTCAACGGTGTGGAAGGAACCTGGCGGGGTGGAGAAAGGGGACGCACACACTCGCACGCACGCAAATGGGAGCAAACACGTAAAATGAGAAGAAAAAATCAATAACACTTAAGTAAGCCCACTTGAAGTTGAAGGCTCCACGAGCAAACGTTGTCCGGGTGTCCCGCACTTGGGGTGCACACGTTTCCCGCAGGGAATTTAAGTATAAGGGTTCCGATGTTCGACCGATGAATTGGGGGGTTTTAACTCAATTATGAAGAGGTGCATGTGCCATGCTTCAATTAACAGTGATTTTATTCATTTGAAAACGCATTAGTCTTATGCACCAGTTGCTACACTCTTTTCTGTACAGTAATTTGTTAGAATTCTTCTTTTACGTTTACATAATATCATTTGACCAACATATGGTTCTATGCAGCAAACAAAAAAATGCAGTTACATAAATCAGCATAGTAGGCTTTCTACGCATCATCCGGTTTCCGAGTGAGTAGTGTTCTAATACCGATTATCACTACAAACTTTCTTCATTGCACTTCGGGGAGGGATGATTGCACCTGCAATCTGCACTCGAAGAGACACATGCCCGTAAAGGCGTAAACTCCTGAGGAAACCTGGGGCGAAAGGAGCTTTATTTAAGCGCAAAAAGATAGATAACACGCGGCTGTGGGACTATGTGTGTGTGTTTTGTGGCCGCGGGTAGGATTGTGCAACACCATCCAGGGTGGTGGCAATTATTGTGAGCCACACATAAAACACAACGGCGCCATATGTTAGTGTGCCGTCCCGATATCATGTGCGCGGGGGTATACGTTTTTTTCCGGTATCAGATTCGACGACGATAAGGGTCCCCTATGTGTAGTCATCAATCGTCACTAGTGGCAGTGACTTCGGATTGTCCCTCCGTGCGTTAGGTCGTTCCCGATGGATGAAGTTTTTCTTAACGTTTTCAAAAGAATCGAGGAATACTGGGGCTTTGGAGTGAAAGGTGGAGGTTTTGTTCACGCTTTGAAATTGAATTTTACTTACGATCGCGTGCTAATGAAGCTACTTTTCTCTTTTTCCGCAGAAGACATCAAGGAAGAGCTGAAACAGGCTGGTCATGCGGATTCCAATGGCGAAACACCGGTACCATCGGCCGCGCTTCCGCTGCCAAAGAACGACTCCGGGAACATTATCAATGCGGAAAAGTATTTCCTCCCGTTTGAGCTCGCATGTCAAAGCCGCACGCCCCGTATCGTCGTGACCGCGCTCGATTGCCTGCAGAAGCTGATCGCATACGGGCATCTGACCGGCAACATTCCCGATTCGTCCAATCCGGGCAAGTTTCTGATCGATCGTATCGTGACGACGATCTGCAACTGCTTTATGGGCCCGCAGACGGACGAAGGTGTGCAACTGCAGATTATCAAAGCGCTGCTAACGGTCGTCACTTCGCAGCACGTGGAAGTGCACGAGGGCACGGTACTGCAGGGGGTGCGGACATGCTACGACATCTATCTGTCGAGCAAGAACCTCATCAACCAAACGACGGCCCGGGCGACGCTGACGCAGATGCTGAACGTGATCTTTACGCGGATGGAAAATCAAGCGTTTGAGGCACTGGCCGCTAGTCAAAACCAGTCCGCGGCACTGCAAACATCCCTGGCATCGCCGACCGGCGTGACGGCCAGTAGTGCGGCGATGGTGGACGATTCATCGACACCAACGACGAAACCGGTGGTTGCGGGAGAAAAACATCCCGATTATGATGCCATGCGAGCGATCGTGGAGGAAATCGTGGATAGTGTGATCGCTCAAGCGGCATCGAGTGTTTCGGAGGAGACAGCCGTCAGTCCAACGACCCCGGTGGCCAACAATGAGGCCAGCGAGACGGTTAGTATCGGAGGGATATCGAACGGTGGTACCGATTCCACCTCGATCGCACGCGTCCCATCGCAGGAGAGCATGGAGGTGACGAGCGAGAACGATAGCATCGTGACGGCCAAGTTCACCCACATCCTGCAAAAGGATGCCTTCCTGGTGTTCCGTGCGCTCTGCAAACTCTCCATGAAACCGCTCCCCGAGGGCCATCCGGACCCGAAGTCGCACGAGTTGCGCTCGAAGATTCTCTCGCTGCATCTTCTGCTGTCGATTCTGCAGAATGCCGGTCCAGTGTTTCGCTCGAACGAAATGTTCATCATGGCCATCAAGCAGTATCTGTGCGTGGCCCTCTCGAAGAACGGCGGTAGCGCGGTGCCTGAAGTTTTCGAACTGTCCCTTTCGATCTTTGTCGCACTGCTGTCCAACTTCAAGATCCACCTGAAGAAACAGATCGAAGTGTTTTTCAAGGAGATTTTCCTCAACATCCTCGAGGCGCCCAGCTCGTCGTTCGAGCACAAGTGGATGGTCATTCAGGCGCTGACGCGTATCTGTGCGGACGCGCAAAGTGTGGTAGACATTTACGTCAACTACGATTGTGATTTTTCCGCTGCCAATCTGTTCGAGCGGCTAGTGAACGACCTCTCGAAGATCGGCCAAGGTCGGCAGGCGCTCGAGCTCGGCACGTCGGTCAATCAGGAAAAATCGATGCGCATCCGGGGGCTCGAGTGTCTGGTGTCGATCCTCAAGTGTATGGTCGAGTGGAGCAAGGATCTTTACGTGAACCCGAACTCACAGACCACGCTCGGTGATCCTCCCGGTGGAGGTGGTGGTGGTGGTGGTGGTACTGGGGGAAAAAGTGGTGGATTGAATGTGAGCGGAACGTCGATCGTCGAAGAGACGACGCAAGAGATGGTGATGAAATCGCATGGAGGATCCAGTGTGAGTATCAACTCGCTCGGTAGTACCAACACGTCCGGCGGTGGAGGAAATCGGGAAGTTCTGGACCTACCCGAGGAGCTGGAGGAGCGCAAGCAGCGGAAGGAGGTGATGGAGACGGGCATCGAAATGTTTAACCGTAAGCCGAAGAAGGGCATCGCGTTTCTACAGGAGCGTGGGTTGCTCGGGACGACGGTTGAGGACGTGGCGCGTTGGCTCCACGAAGACGAGCGGCTGGACAAGACGCAGATCGGTGACTATCTGGGAGAAAACGACGAACAAAGCCGGGCGGTGATGTGTGGCTACATCGACGCGATGAACTTTGCCGAGCTGGACATTGTGGCGGCCCTGCGGTACTTCTTGGAAGGATTCCGGTTACCGGGCGAAGCGCAAAAGATCGATCGGTTGATGGAAAAGTTTGCGTCGCGCTACTGCGACTGCAATCCGAACAACACGCTGTTTGCCAGCGCTGACACGGTGTATGTGCTGGCGTTCTCTGTGATAATGCTAACGACGGACCTGCATTCGCCACAGGTAAAGCACAAGATGACCAAGGAGCAGTATATCAAGATGAACCGGGGCATCAGCGACAACAAGGATCTGCCGGAGGAGTACCTGTCGCAGATCTACGACGAGATCGCCGGGCACGAGATCAAGATGAAGAACACGGTAGCGAACAAACCGGCCGGCAAGCAGATCATCGTCAATGAGAAGAAGCGAAAGTTGCTGTGGAACCTCGAGATGGAGGCCCTCTCGACGACGGCAAAGAACCTGATGGAGTCGGTGTCCCACGTGAAGGCTTCGTTTACGTCCGCCAAGCATCTGGAGCATGTTCGGCCGATGTTTAAAATGGCCTGGACATCGTTCCTGGCCGCGTTCTCCGTTGGGCTGCAGGACTGTGACGATCCGGAGATCGCTTCCCTGTGCCTCGATGGCATCCGGTGTGCGGTGCGCATCGCGTGCATCTTCCACATGAGTCTCGAGCGGGACGCGTACGTGCAGGCGCTGGCACGGTTCACGCTGCTCACGGCCAACTCGCCCATCAACGAGATGAAGGCGAAGAACATCGACACGATCAAAACGCTCATCATGGTGGCGCACACCGACGGGAACTATCTCGGTTCGAGCTGGTTAGATATCGTGAAGTGCATCTCACATCTCGAACTGGCCCAACTAATCGGCACCGGAGTGCGGCCCGAGTTCCTCTCGGGGCCGGCATCGCATCGCGACACGCTCGATCCATCGGCAAAGGAACACATTGGGGAAACGAGCTCGCAGAGTATCGTGGTGGCGGTGGATCGAATCTTCACCGGCTCAATCCGGCTGGATGGTGACGCGATCGTGGACTTTGTCAAAGCCCTCTGTCAGGTGTCGCTGGACGAACTGACGCGACCGCAGCCACGCATGTTTTCTCTCCAGAAGATCGTCGAAATATCGTACTACAATATGGGTCGTATTCGTTTGCAATGGTCCCGCATCTGGCAGATTCTGGGCGAGCACTTTAACGCCGTCGGGTGCAACACGAACGAGGAGATCGCCTTCTTTGCGCTCGACTCGCTACGCCAGCTGTCGATGAAGTTCATCGAGAAGGGCGAGTTCACGAACTTCCGCTTCCAGAAGGACTTCTTGCGACCGTTCGAGCACATCATGAAGAAGAACAATTCGCCCGCGATCCGCGACATGGTAGTGCGGTGCGTCGCGCAGATGGTAAACTCGCAGGCACACAACATCAAATCGGGCTGGAAGAACATATTCTCCGTGTTCCATTTGGCGGCGGGCGATCACGACGAAGCCATCGTGGAGCTCGCCTTCCTGACGACGGGCAAAATCATCACCGAGCTCTACCGCTCGCAGTTTCCCATCATGATCGACTCGTTCCAGGATGCGGTCAAGTGCCTGTCGGAGTTTGCGTGCAATGCGCGCTTCCCGGACACGAGCATGGAAGCGATTCGGCTCGTGCGGACGTGTGCCCTGTGCGTGAATGAGTCGCCGCAGCTGTTCGCCGAGCACGCGGGCATGGAGAACGACGTTTCGGTGCCGGAGGAGGATCGCGTGTGGGTACGCGGTTGGTTCCCGATGCTGTTCTCGCTCTCCTGTGTCGTCAACCGGTGCAAGCTGGACGTGCGAACCCGCGGGCTGACCGTGCTGTTCGAGATTGTGAAAACGCACGGCGACGCATATCGGGCGAACTGGTGGCGGGATCTGTTCAACGTGCTGTTCCGCATCTTCGACAACATGAAGCTGCCCGAGCATCAGACGGAGAAAGCGGAATGGATGACGACGACGTGTAATCACGCGCTGTACGCCATCATCGACGTATTTACGCAGTACTTCGACATGCTCGGACCGATGCTGCTGGCCGACCTGTACTGTCAGCTGCACTGGTGCGTACAGCAGAACAACGAGCAGCTGGCCCGGTCCGGCACGAACTGTCTGGAGAATCTGGTCATTTCGAACGGGCTGAAGTTCGGCGAGGACACGTGGGATAAGACGTGCCAGTGTATGCTGGACATCTTCAACAGCACGCTGCCGAGAGAGTTGCTCACCTGGAAGCCGGATCCGTTGCCTCAATCGATCGCCACACCCGGCGGTGGACAACAACCTTCGGTGGTGCGGGGGAATCACGAGAACGGTGATCTGCCACGGCATGGCATTCTGAAGCGGTCCGGTTCGCAGCATTCCGTGCACACCCAGGACCACCCGCATCATGGGGAAAGTACCGCAAACACATCGGTGCTTTTCTCCAACCTGCTGATTAAGTGCGTCGTGCAGCTCGAGCTGATCCAAACGATCGACAACATCGTGTTTTTCCCCGCGACCTCGCGCAAGGAGGACGCCGAAACGCTCGCCCAGGCGACGGCCGAGCTTAGCTCGATCTCCAGCCACCCGTCGGGTGGACACCCATCGTACCCTTCGTCCCTCTCGGGCGAAGAGTGTCAGCGGGAGGAGCAGGGCATGTACAGCTATCTGAATACGCCCCACCTGCTCCAGCTCGTGGACTGCCTGCTCCAGAGCCACCGATTCGCGAAGCAGTTCAACTCAAACAACGACCAGCGTACGGTTCTGTGGAAGGCCGGTTTTAAGGGCTCGCTGAAACCGAATCTGCTCAAGCAGGAAACCCAATCGCTCGCCTGCGTGCTGCGGATACTGTTCAAGATGTACAGTGACGAGAGCCGGCGGCGGGACTGGCAGGACATCGAAAGCCGGTTGATTGGCGTTTGTACGGAGGCGTTGGACTACTTCTTGTCGCTACCGAGCGAACCGCACCGGGACGCCTGGACGTCACTGCTGCTGCTGGTGATGACGCGATTACTCAAGATGTCCGATGCGAGAGTAAGTATGGGAAGAGGAACTAAACCTTCCATGGTGTACCCTGTATACACATGTTTAGTTCAGTTTAACAGTTTAGCATTTATTTCTTTTACCCCTCCAAAGTTTGCCGCTCACATCACCAGCTACTACGTGTTTCTGTGCGATCTGACGTGCGTCGATCTGAAACCGGAGCTGAGGACGGTCTTACGTCGTGTGTTCTTGCGCATCAGCCCCGTGTTTGGAATCTCGAATGCCAATGGCAACGGTGCCAGTACCACCATCCCTCTAGCAGCTACCTAGTATCGGCGGTACGATCCAATCTCCCTCGCCACCAGCACCAGCAGCAGGATGCGTTACTTGCAACAGCAGCAGCGACACATGCTGTACTACCCCGCATCCCATCCCCAGCAGTTGATGCGGGCTGCGACGTTTACCACCTGCCACTGTCAGCATTGGCGAACGCTGGCCCTCGGCACCGGCAGTGGGCACCTTCGTTCCTTCCCGTCCTCACCGGAGCGACAGCGAAGCCGAACGATGACGGCGTCGAACCCGCACCATCGGCGCTCGTCCGTTTCCAATGCTGTTTTCGGTCACTCGAGCGGACGGAATGGTAGCAGAGCCACTAGCAATAGAAGCATAAAATACGTCACCACTACCTCTAGCAGTAGCAGCAACACTAGTAACCGTTTGTTAGCACCAACAACACCACGAATTTCATCGCTAGTTCCTTCCTTTGCACGACGTTTTCCTGCTTCTACTTCCGTGGGGGCACCTTCTGCTGCGATAGAAAATGTTACTGCTAAAGCTGCTGGGACCGGTGGCCGCCTGTCTTGGAACGCGGGCAAACGTAGGTTGTAGATCAAAGATTGGTTAGGATAGCTGCTTCGTTTGTTTTACCGTTTTACAACAGGCAGTCATCCTGTTCATCCTCGTTTTTTCTTTACGATCACAACAGCCTTGGATGTTCTGTTACTTTTCGTTAAAGTTTTTCCACTTTTACCTCTTTGACTCTGTCACCATCCACTAAAACCAGGGGGACGCAACCACTACTAGAGAGGCTTGGGAGATGTTAAAAAAAACGCTTCATGTAAATAGAGAATTTAAGTTTCTTGTACGAATAACAGTAGAGATTGCACGTGTTGCTTGGATTGAAGTCGGCACATAATTCAAATCACATTGTCACAAAATTGTTAACGAAGGGAGGGTGATTGAGGGAAGGTAGAATAATGTCGATAGGATGTGCAAACAAAAAAACATTCGACAAAATATCCACGCGAAAGAGTCTGGTAGGGTAGGGGCAGCATCAAATTTGCGTGTGTGATAATAAAATCCATGGAAAAGAGGAATGCAACAAAAGCAAAGCGCAATTGATCTGCATATGACTAATATTTAACCCGCGTCCACAAAAATAATCAACAAGGGATTCCCTGTGATCAGGGACGTCTAAAAGAAAGTTTTTCTAGCCTACTTGTATCCGAACTCTTTAGTGAAATAGTACCGAGGCATGGGATATCCTCAAGAAGTGCAAGGTTCAATGCGAGATTTCCCTAATTTATGCGCTTGCTCGTATTAGGTTCAAACCGGGGTAGGCAATTGCAAGCCGTGATACATACAAAGCAGAGCGGATGGACTTCGTATATTAAGTCTGGTCCGGAGTAGTAAAAGGGTTGTTTCGAAGTGTGGCAGTCCCTACAACGGTATGTAAGAGCGTGCACGTGAGGAAGAGGTGATAAATTAATCATTTATTTGTTATCTATATAGGAACCTATCGGAGGAGAAACACAGTATATATAGCGTATATACTAATCTGCATACGATTTAAAATAAAATATCGTTAAGTCTAGGGATGCTGAATTTTAATCCGCTGACAGTGGGGACAAAAGAAATTCGAAATGAGAATCGACATTCAACGGGTAGAAAGGTACAAAATATACGTTACTTTATTAGCTAGTCTTGGAATATAAAAGGATGGGAAACACATTTTCAGCCAAATTACCACCCCCCATAACAAAAACAGGTTCTGAAATATTGCGACGTATTCGGAAATGCGAGAGCGGCCCAGGTCCGTGAATTATTTGCCTTTGGATGGAGTACCACCGGAAGTTAATACCTTGGTAATATCTTCATAAGCCTCACGAAGACATTCAACAAACTCGCGACCATTGCGATGCGGCTTGTAGCTTGTTACCACGCTGCCCAGATAAGCGTCCTGGATGTTGTACCCGATGCCGTAGCCATCTTGAACCACCGGGCCAAATCCACCGGCCAAAAGAGCGGGCGAAGAGAGCGTGCTGGTCGAGAGAATGTTGTGATTGATGGCTCCATACGCAGGGTCTTCATAGAGCGCGGGCAGTGGTAACCCGTTTTTCTGTGCCGTGTGTCGTAATCCAAACAGATGCCTATCGAAGCCCTGTCCCATGGCCGCCTCCTTCGTTAGCTGCCCGTGCACGGTGGAGCATTTGTTCATAAGCTCGCGCAGCTCGGCCACGCTCTTCTTTTTTGGGCCCTCGGCACGCTCGATCTCTTTGCAGAACTCTTTGGTGGCGAGCGTGCAGGGACGCATGGTTTCCGTACGCCCGTGTCGGAACGCGGCCGTACTACACGACTCGTACGTGGCCACAAAGCGGCCGTGCTGCTTGTAGAACGCAAGCTGGAATCCAAGCTGCATCACCGAGTCTGGGCTGATGCGTTGCTGCTTGCAAACGCCCTTGTTAATGCCCTCGAACTTCATGTAGTTCATGTCCAGCGAGTCGATGATCGCGTTGTGGTGATTCTCGGCTGCCCGAACGGCACCCCGCACCTGCTCGTCCAGTGTGAATTCGATCGGCACTACCGGGCTACCGCCAGCTCCGGCCGGGTCGTTCCCTTTCAGACCCGGATGAGCGAACGGTGCCGTCGTGGTTTCTTTGAAAATCTCCTGGAAGTATCGCAACACGGCCACTCCGTCGCCCCAGGAGTGTTCAAAGTTAATGCCAGCCGTCCCATCTTTGGCCACAATGAGCGAGAACGACTTGTCGAACCATCGGTTGGTGCCATCGCCGAAAAGGAAGTTGCGTATAGCCGGGATTGGATTGTCCGGGCTGATGGTCGAATCGTCCAGACATAGGCAGAACAGTGCAGAATCGACCAGCTCGAGTGATTTGGCGTTGCTTCCAATTTGCGTCAGGTGACTTCTAGCCGTCGCCCATCGGTCACGGTTTTCAGTCGTTAGAAGTCCCAGCGGTTCTGCTGCCGGCGGCCTATTATCGTTGAGGATTCGATCGATGCGTGCCATGAGTGTGGCCGGTTGTTCAATATTACCTGATCAAGAATGGAAACGAAACACAATTCTTTAGTTTAATATTCATCATTAGCCAGCCGATCGCTCGATGCTTACCAGCCTCATCCATTACATCTACTGCGTACATGTTGCCTTTGTTGAGGACGAGCACATGGCGAGAAGAATCGCTTCGGTAGATTCGATCTTTCCCCAACTCAGGAATGCGCGTTCCACCGAACAGACCCTGATACTGGCTCATATCGAGCGGGAACGCCTTAAACGTGTACGCCACGTACGTCGATATGATCGAAGGCATCAGCGAGGTCACCGTCCGGAAAGTGGATGTATCGCTTTTGGCCGGGTTCATATGGAACACTTCTGGCTCAAGACAACGAGCCCGAAGCGACTTCATGAAGCGAAGCGAGCTGATAATCAGGTTCGTCGTACGCAGCAACTGATTGTTGTACTCTGGCCGCGGGTCAGGGTTCATCATCAGCAGCGGGTTGTAGTTCAACGGAAGTGGCGCTCGATCGCGCAGATACATATCGAACCATGGCTCGGAAATGTAGCTAGTATGCTTGTTCTTTGCATCGAACTCCTTCAGAAGTGCCTGCAGTTTTGGACCGTCCCCTTCGGAGAACTGTTTCACAGCGGCCTTCGTGCGATCAAAGGCTTCCGGAGTGAGTAGTGGCTGCTGGGCGGCCAGATAGCGGGAACAGGTTTTCTCGAGCTCGGGGATCGGTAACCGGGGCAACGATGGTTGGAAATGAAGCATCGGTATCTTGGATCGTTGCAGATATTGGTACTCATCACCGGTAGTTGCTCGAGCTGTGGTTGATTTTGCTCTGGCCGCATTGGCCAACGGGGCCCAACGGATTTTTGGTACTCGTAACATTTCGTTAGGAGGTAGTATTTAATTCAACAGTTTGATTTGTAATGTTTTGGTTGCACGGAATGCACAGAGCACTGACAGTAGACAACGGAATAATTCACTCCGGAGACATGGACTGGGACCAAAGTTCAACTTTTTTTCTGCCGTCCGACCGAAAAAGAGGATGAACACGTCAGGTGGCACACACGGTTCCGTATCGAATGCTCTTATCGGCCGCTAAGTAAGGCACAGAGAGATAAAACAACATAAAAAAGTATTACATGCCAGGATTATCTGTAAAAAGGGCAGTTTTTGGATAAAAAAAAATCGACGGTCCTTGTACGCGGGGACAAACGCGAAGACAAATTCCGTCAGGCCTGTCTGCCGAGTCATCAACCTGCAAAGCAAAACAACCTGCTACAGCTGATACCGAAACAATTTGTAAACCAAGATGCATCAATTACACAGAAGGTACGATAGTTGTCACTGGAGGTATTGTTATGTCAACCGTTTGGATTATTTGTTAACGAAAAGAGTTTCTTTGTATTTTTACAGTTTTAAGATCATAAAGGAGGATCAAAAATTCTTCATTTTTATCTGTTAAAAAACCGTTTTGCTATTGGGAGTCGTTTGGAATATCCATCACGCTATTTTCCGCCGTAACGGCTGTGTCAAGTCGTATGAAAAGTCAACTAAATGAAGGAACCTGACGATGTGTATAAACCGTACTTTGAATCACATTTGTGTAGATTTACTTCTGACTTGGCTGCAGCAATTTGTCTTTTCGGCTTCCTCCTCCGGTGGTCTGGTGAAATTCGTGTAGACGGCCCAGAGTCCGCGAATTTTAACCCATTCTTTACCTTCTGCATTTATACGTGTTCAAACATTCAATCATAAAAGTATTCTTCTTGTCCTCCGGTAGTGCAGTAGTGTGTTCTTCGGTAGATAAGCATTGTTTCTATTGGGCGTTTCCCGTGAAGAGATCTCAATTTAGAGTATTTTTTGTTTAATAAACCCATCATGACTGAAAGGCATACGTTTGGGGGCACGGTGAGCCCAATTACTTGCCATGCCTGGAATAAGGATCGTTCGCGTAAGTATCGGGATTTTTTTCGGGACAGTTTTGTCAGATGTGGGGGGTCCGGATGCATTACTCATCGTTTGCTTTGCGTCACCGTATGTTTTGCAGAAATTGCGATCTCACCGAACAATAACGAGGTGCACATTTATAAGCGTGAGGGCTCGGAATGGAAGCTGACCGATGTGCTGAACCAGCACGATCTGCGTGTGATGGGCATCGATTGGGCACCGAACACGAACCGTATCGTAACGTGCGCCGTGGACCGCAATGCGTACGTATGGACGCAGGGTGACGATGGCAAGTGGAAACCGACGCTGGTGTTGCTGCGCATCAACCGTGCCGCAACGTGTGTCCGCTGGTCACCGCTGGAGAACAAGTTTGCCGTCGGTTCCGGTGCCCGGCTGATATCGGTGTGCTACTTCGAATCGGAGAACGACTGGTGGGTTTCGAAGCACATCAAGAAACCGATCCGCTCGACGGTCACCTCGATCGATTGGCATCCGAACAATGTGCTGCTGGTGGCCGGTTCAACCGACTACAAGGTACGCGTGTTTTCGGCGTTCATCAAGGACATCGAGCAGCATCCGGAACCGACGGCCTGGGGCCCGAAGAAGCCATTGGGGCAAATTTTAGCCGAGTTTAAGAACTCCTCCACCGGTGGCGGTTGGGTGCATAGCGTTAGCTTTTCGTCCGACGGCAATCGGATCTGCTGGGTCGGGCACGACAGTGCCATCAACATTGGCATTGCCAATGGGGGCAACGTTGGGATCAAGCAGAAAACGGAGTACCTTCCGTTCATGTGTTGCGAGTGGATCTCGCCGAACTCGATACTGGTGGCTGGCCACAGTTGTGTTCCGCTGATTTACACCGTCGCCGAGGGTGGCAAGGTGGTGCTGGCTGCTAAGCTAGATCAGTCAACGAAGAAGGAGCAGAGCGGTATCTCGGCGATGCGCATTTTCCAGTCGTTGGATCGTAATCTTCGCACGGAGAACTCGGACACCAACCTGGAGTCGATCCACCAGAATGCCATCAGTTGCGTTTGCGTGTACAGCGGGGAGAAAGGAAACGTGCAGCGTGTCAGCACATCCGGTCTGGATGGCCAGCTAGTCATCTGGGACATCGACACGCTCACTCGTTCCATGCAGGGACTGAAGCTTTAAAGCAACCCCATGGCATGAACCCGGCAGTATTTTTCGCCACACCTCTACCTTTTAACTTTCCATTATAGTTTTGCCGGAAATAAATATCATTTCTAACCAATTTCCATGAGAAGTTATGTTTTCTTATTTAAGCAGTATGCGATAAGCCTCCATCAAGTAGTTCCATCCCGCACCACGATGAGCTGGGGCGCTTTTCGTTCCACACATCCCAAAGTTACGACACAATACAGCCGGTTAAAAGTTTATCAGTGCTGTTTATTACTTTTTCTTTCTCGTATTGATTTATTGCTTCTAGCAAATTCTACCAAAAATAAATGTCTGTTCTGTCTCCGAACGTTGCAAATGCCCTCTCATTACATGACAACGAATGCATGGCATACCCCATTAACCAATTGAATGCGATTACGGATGTTTATGCACCCAGCTGCTTGTACAGCAGTGGCACGTAATCGTCCCATTCCGCCTGGTAGAGATTACCGGCAATCGGATTGCCCAGCTTATACTTTTCCGCAAACTTGCGGATGGCAAATCCGCCACGGTTGTCTCCGCTGGTATTCGTCAGTCGGGGCTCGTCGAACGTCAGCTTACCATTTTGCTTGTACACCAGGAACACGTAACGATGCAGTCCCGTACCTTCCGGCGGGCCGGAACCGACGTAAGCGGAAAGGGTTTCTCCCTTCGCGACGTCACCGCCGGGAATGTTTCCGACCAGCCAGTGGTGCCACTCGCGGTACGTCGGTTCCTTGCGGCTCGGTGCATCCGGATCGGTCATGCAGAGCGTGTACAAGCTACCACTTTCCGCGTTCCACTCCACTTTCGGGACGTCCTTCACCTGCGTCGGAGTCAAAACGTTGCCCTCGTTTACGACGGCACCCGATGGGTAGGACACTTTGGCCACTTCGGTCGGAGCAACCGGGATAACGTCCGGAACGACTTCGTGTTTCTCCATGTTTTTAGCGACGGCAGAACTGAACAAACGGATCGAAGTGGTGAAGATGGTGCGGGTTAATGTGGAGCACGACTGGAGACGGCTAATGGACATTCTACTTTGTTCGGCTGTTGAACAAAAACTTAACCAAAATGCCGGTTGGCCACTATTTTTGACCTTCCTGCGCAATACAGTGCTGCCAAGAGCAGGCATGTGAAATTCAAGTGAGATTTGTTATTTACATTTTTAATTACAATTATCGTATGGGGATTATCGTAATGGCGAAAAACGATAGATGTACGAATTTGCATTCTAGTTGATAAAAATGATCTTCATTAATTTTAACAATAAACGCAGCAATCACGAAATTCTAAACATCCTCATATGTTGATACACCCTGTTCTGTCAACCAGCTTGCAGAAGGCGGTAAAGCTGAATTGTTGTGTTTTCAAACCTCCTTTCCAAAAAAGAAACACGGAACCGCGAGTGTGCGATCGAAAATCTCAAGAAAAATGTTGTTTCCGGAGGATAAGTACCTGACAAACCATCCAGCATCGGGGGGCAGTTTCGAACGTCTGAAAGTGCCGTACCAAAACACGTCGGATAGTTTCCATTTTCATGCGAAAGATTTCTCCAAACAGTTTGCATTCATCTATGCCTCTCGATTGGATGAAATGCTAAATTTACTTGAGGATCGCGTCCAGCAGAAATGGGGTAACGATATTCCGATCAAACGGTTGGCCGATCTTCGTGAGGAATGTCCTCAAAAGTGTGTTATCATCGGGACGCTCTTTAAGCATCAGGTAAGCGAAGAAAGTGTGGCATTGGAGGAATATGTGATCTATACCGTTGGTTCTCTTGGTTGTAGGAATTGAAACCCAGCATCTTGAAAGAAATCTCGGAAGAAAACCAGCTGGCGCCGCAGCCGCCACGGTCGCACTATACGAACGACACGGATATACTCATTTTGGAAGACGCATTGCAACGAATCAGGCTCGTAGGAAACATCGATGTTCATTCTGTTGTAACTGGTGTTGTTTGTGCTGTAATGGGTAAGTTGTCTGTTCCGAAGGAAGTGCCAGAGCGAACTCAAGCGAAGGAATGATCTTTCAACGTATTTCTTCAATCTACTTAACCGTCGAATATATTTCCCTTTATCGAAATACGAAAACGCCCCAATGAACAATCCACAAGGGCAAGACAGTAAGTGATACAATATTCTAGCTGCACTGTTTTACATGAGTGGATACATTTTTTCGTTGTTGCTATCATTAACATTAACATGCACTTATTTATTGTTTTACTTTCATGGTTTACCAAATTTTACATTACATTAATACTTCACGCACCGGCTTCAGTTTTTCAATTGATTTTGTTCGCACCTTTTTTCGCATTAAACAATCATCTCATAGCAGAATAATTTAGATAACATGTATTTTCTTTTTTGTGTGTGCCTGTTAATGCCTTCCCACAGGGTATGAGGAAAGCGATGGCCGATTTTTTGTCGAAGATTTCATCTTCTACGAGGGAGGTATGCAGAAACCTTTAAAACCACTCGAAAGCTCACCTCTGCTCGTATTGATGTCGGGATTGAATCAGGTAAGCAATGCTTCATATTACTTTTATTAATATTTTTAAAACTAATATTGAACATGCGATTTATTTAATCTCTGCTTTTAGAGTGCTGCAAACGATTTCTCGATGTCGTTGGAATTGTTGCAGCAGTGGGTTTTCGGTAATATGGAAGGTTTTGGACAAGACCACGACTGGGAAGCGGCCAGCATCGTCCGTATCGTCATTGCCGGTAACTCGGTGAAAGCATCGCTAAAACCCAAAAATCACCTCCAATCGAAAGCATCGAACGAGTTGGCGTCATCCGAACTTCTCAGCGCGGTCAAGGCAGTGGACACGCTTATTTACAATCTTGCCCAATCGGTCCCGGTCGATCTGATGCCGGGTGAGTTCGATCCGGCCAATCACATGCTTCCGCAGCAACCGATGCACCACTGCCTGTTTCCGCGGTCGGCCGAATTTACCTCTTTCAAGGGCGTACCGAATCCGTACTCCTTCGAGGTGGCCGATCGAATCATTCTCGGTACGGCCGGTCAGAATGCACACGATATACTGCGCTACTCCAAGCTAGAAACCCCAATGGACGCCTTGAAAGCCACGCTGCGCTGGAGTCATATCTTCCCGACAGCCCCGGATACCCTGCCCTGCTATCCGTACTATCAGAAGGATCCCTTTATCATCAAAGAGTGCCCTCACGTGTATTTTGCTGGCAACGCAGGAGATTTCGCGACGGATCAGTGGAAAGGATCGAATGGTGAGTCAGTCCGGTTGGTTTGTGTACCATCGTTCTCGGAAAATCAGAGCATTGCCGTCGTAAACCTTCGCACGATGGATTGTAAAAAGGTCAGCTTTAAGATAGAGGCCATCGGCGAGGAGTAGTCGAAACAAAACATTTCTCTATTTATGGCCCGTTAATTTAAAATAAACAATATCAATTCGTTTTTTAAATTTCATTCACTTATAAAAAGATTTTTACTTGCCTTTAGCGTTTCTTAAAAATATGTAGATCATTAAATTCAACTTCAGATTTCGGATGAAAGAAATTAAGTGTGCCTAGCAATGCATGAGCTAACGGTTCATTCTATTTTATTTCCACAAAGAGTGACTTTCGGTGGCACAAGATTTTCATAGTTGTAGCTTTTTCGGTTCTCTACAAACATTGAGATATACGATGGAAAAATGTAGATTATAGGATGACGTCAGCTGGATGCAAATGAACAGAGAATGTTGGAATTTTAGTTTCCATCCCATGCAGTCAAAACTAAAGGTGAAAGCACCAGCATTTCTGCTCTCGTGCACCTTAGTAGGTTTCGAGGCTTCCTTTGATCATATTTACATTCGGGCATGCCAGTTTCTACGCAAAGATGTTAAGCATACCCATCAGAAGGGATAAAAAAAGGATTCACGATGAAGTGGATACGATAAAACATGTTAAATTTCTCTTCGTTTCTTTTTTGTGTTTTTTCCGTTTTAGTTTTTGTGCTAATTTCTTACGAGCCACAATGCAATTTATTTGGCTTTTAAAAGCGATCTACTTGTAATCATTTTTTATATAATCTATAACAAAGCTTATTGTACATTTCGATGGAAACCCAAATGTTTTATAATACATCTCTTTTTTATGTAAAGTTTCCCATCCCTCGTGTATTCATCTATTTTATATTTAATCGAATCTGTTAGCTGCACTTGCAAGGGCTAGAAGAAAATGGGACGAAGCAGTCTTTCTTCAATCGTCCTCTTTTTTCCTTTTCACTACAATTGGCCGCTTTAGCTAAACTTGGCACGAACATCGAGTACTTGCTGCAGTTGACTTAGAAGTAACTGGTAAAAGCTTGCACAGTTTCTACAATTTTGTGTTATTCTTTGGCACATTTTCTTTAGCTGTAGTTTTTATTTTAATTATTCTCAAATGAAGTGATTTAGCATTACTCACTAAAATTAAGATTTACTAGACAGATTTAACCAATCTTAAAAATAATCAACTCTTTCACTCCCTACATATTTAGTTTCTTTTCCTATTCTGCAGGCAGCGTTTCATCGTTATTACCAGTTAGCATCTACTTCAATTTGATTGTGTTTGTCTCGAACTGATTTTCTACGCGATGCAATCGAATCGATAGATCCTTTTTTTGTGGAATTTTCGTTTTCATTATGCTTCATGTATGCGGGCGATTTAATTGCTACGATCTATCGTTAACATAAAATGGTATTCAGCTGTTCTAATTTGTCATTGTATCGTTTGTACTTAGTTGTTCGTGTAACATTAAGCAGACTTGCTTTTGCGAAATCGCACATCATTTTGACTCAATTGCTGTATTATTTACATTTCGCTTGTCGTTTTCTTAAATTGTTCATACTTTTTGCGCATTTTAAGGAAATTTTATTCACATTTAAGCTGAATACAATTAGAAGACTGTCTCAAAATCTTGAAGATTTCGTTTGTTGGATAATTTTTAACGACGAAAAGAAATTGTGTAAAACAACAAGAGTGGCGGTAACAAACCGAAGAATAATAAGATTATACCATTGTTTCAAAGTATAGGTCTTTTGTATGCTACTTTTTCAACGAGAACATTTGCTCTAACTTATGCTTGTAACTACTAATCAGCGCTTACATGTATTTATTTATTTATTCGCACAGCATCATTAGGTTTTGCTTAGTAATCAACTACACTAGAATGTATTAATTAACACCTCCGTGCCACCATTTTCGCGCGCCGTTCCATACTCTCCGTTGAAAGGACGGTAACAAACCTGAGCTTCATTGAGCTGTGGCTATTTGAATGACGGCCGTTGCCAATCCTATTCGATTGCTATTATGACCAGCACTACATCCGTGCATTTTCTTCCGTTAATTTTTCTTCCCTCCACTAAGCGCTATTAATTCTTCTACATGAAAAGCCTAGTTGCTACGCTGTGCCAGCCTTTCTTTTACTAGGTGGGCTATTGAAAATATAATTGGCCCAAACCATTAACACACCCTACCAGCTTCATTCGAAATGTCAGAACATCTTCGTGCCCGTCCTGGGTCCATTAGTGGGTGGCGGGTGGGCTTTTGTCGGTACCGTGGTAACTTAAACGCTAGACCGCGCAAGGAACAACCTCGGGATGCGTGGTGTAATAGAGGCCAACCCACGCAACCACTCCAAATGGGGACATTGTGGCCCCCTTCAGTATGTTTTTTTTCCCGTCCGCTGCTTACGGTAATGCAATGCTAAAGGACTTTTACCTGCTTGCTAATTCAATAAAATCGTGTTCGTTTGGCCGATGCACTATGCTGGCGTGGAAAATATTGCGAACTGCGAAAAGGGAACCGGGTTCTCGGTGCACTTGGAATTGTCGCCCCTTTGCTGTCGGGGGTGCGCTACAACAATTGCCAATTGCTGTATGGCAGACGGTGGACACACGTGGGAACGATGCTCTCTTGTTATCGGCACAAAAACGGAGCCCTACTGCCACTTTCAATCGGGGAAATCCAACAGAAAAACAACTCCTTCCCCTGTGGCGCAGTTCCTTCTTCGCATGGCCACCCCGATCTCCCCACTTCTTGCGACATGTGAATAATTGCATTAAAAAGCACCATTAAGCCTCATCCATCCGATGGTCAAGTGTTTTTCTGGTTTTGTTGTGTTTGTAAGTGAACATTTTCTGGCTCGAAGTCGTTCCGGAGACTGCAACGATATGGGATTGGGCAGTTAGGAAACATTGTGGCGGCTATTGTTTTCCGGTCAGTGACCGTATGTTGTATGAAGGAAAGCAAGGGAAGCACATAAACTGTGGTGTATTTTCTTGACCACTTATTTGATGCTTGAAGCTTGTTACCCTTCTTGGGTCGAAGGAGTGTGTTTCTGTGAGGAGAATGTAATGATTATGGTACTTGTAGACAAGGATATTACTATGAATGAACACAACAAAGACTATCAGAAATTGTGTAGTAATCAAACTACTTAAAAATATTGCATGGAGAAAAGGAAGCGTTTAAAAAAATCCTGCTCTCGGAATAAATAGAGAATTGAGAATTCTGAATTGATTATCTTCTTACTGATAAAGAAATTGTCATGGTCTTAAAGTGCCATTAATCCTGAACAATGATACTTGTAAGGACCATTGTATGAAGCATCGTTCCATTGTTTTCTCCAATATTGGCTCGTTGTAGCCATTTATTCCACTGCGATACATCCCAAAAGTGGATGATGACTACTTTGGGAACAAAATCATGGAAAAGTAAACCCTTCATCGAACACACCAACCAACGATGTCGGTCGCGAAATACTCGAGTCAGTTTGGATTGGTGGGCTCGTATGTTGAGAAGTAAGTCGAAATTTTGCCCCCGTACCAAGAGCCATGAGCACACCAAATTTGATTAACATAAACCCACCCTCCATCGGGCAAATACTTGACGCATCCCGAAACGGCGTGAAGCATCGTCAACATTCGGGCCAAAGGGGACGGATTTGTGTTGTCGTCGTGTAGTGAATGTAAACAGATAGCAGATGATTTCACTTCGCCGAGCGTAGGAGGCTTCAAAAAGTCCTTACTGTCGAAATGACAACCGCCCGAGGTGGGAGACGACGCAACGGCGACGGTTGCTTTGGTGAAAAATCGAGGCACACTGCGTTTGATTCCCGATTTTCCAACGCACGTCCCACGGTGGTGTTCAACTGTGCTGCGTCTCAACGGTGAGTGTGTCTGTGCAAACATTCATACCGGCTGTGGAATGTTGTTGACGTTATTACCTCCTTCCTCGTCGAAGCAAGCATAAAGCATAACACTCCTCCATGTGTTGTTGAGCTTCAACGACCGGGTGGTCAATGGGACGGAGATGGGGAGCAAGGAATAACAAATACGCTGATGCGCTGAACTGACGAAAATCCTGATAAATCGTCACTCATGGGCCATGTTGTGTGGGGGGTTTCGTCGGAAAAGGATGCCCTTTCCCCACCCCGCTGGGTACATATCCACCGAGGAGAGGGAAGTGTCTTGCGAACACTTTGACTAAAACAGAAGCGATACTTTTTCGTTTTGTTTCCGAGCATCGTGCAGCAGCTTACAGCTTCCCACAAAGAAGGTGTTGGTCTTATTGAAAACCTTTTGCTCTCCAAACACATTATCTTCCATTCAGTTTAGTTTCGTGCGTGGTCTGCGTTCCCAACCTTCCAGTGTTGTCGGCACTGGGGGACGATTTTTTCTTTCCTGACAGTATTTTCACACCTCGTGTGATCCCTCCGGGGGAGGACACTATTGAGCAGAAGGGTCATATTTCCCGCACAAATATGTATGTTCTAAAACTTTTCTTTCCTTTTCTTCCATCTGCCAGCTTTTCCTCCGCCCGAAGGTTTCGGTTTTCCTTCACCCTCTTGTCGGTGTGTAAATCTGCGTGTAATGTTATTATAAACGGTTCTTTTTCGCCCGAGGATCAACGACTGTGAGGTGGTGTCGTTCTCGCTTCTGGTTTATTGGAAAAAAAACGGTGAATAAGGACATAAAGGGGGAGTGGGAGAACTTTTCCAAGAAGGACGCTTCCTACGCGACAAGACACGAGTTACCGAAACGAAACAAAACAAGAAGGAGAAGAAAAAATCTGAAGCGCCCCGGAAAGTAGCTTCCAAATTCCTTCGGTTCTTCCGTCGACATATGATGGTTGCCGGCGAGTGGGCGAAACCTGTGTGTGTGTTAGTGGCCCTTTTGTCAACCCCACCACCCCTTTTTTTCTGCCCGACAGAAGACAACAAAAAGTTGTGTGATCGGTTGATAGAATTATGTGTACATAAATACGTATTTATCTCCTTTGCGCCTTTCCGAGCACGGCTCATACACAAACACACACACACACACACACACACACACACATGTGTGGCCTGGAGCACGTGTGAAAGGATAGGGAGCCTTCCAGCGAAATACTCAGAACACTCGAGGGTGAAGGCTGTCAAGGAACCGGAACCGGAATGAGGCACCCGAACCCGGGGAGGTTAATATTGGGCAAATTGAGAATCGTTGAACGTCGGGGCGGAGGATGAGGGGAAATAATTGAGCTAAGAATGATTGCTAGTTGATTGCCGTCGAAAAAGGTACGATCATACGCGCCATCGTCGACGAAAGCGTACCTTTAACGACGGGCCATAAATCCGATTAAGTGGAGCTGGCAAAGCGAAAGTGTTTGTCGCTAAGTTACACAGTTTAATAAACATTATACTTGCGCCCTTAGTTGATGCATTTGGGCAGTTTGTTGTCTCGTGTCTTTTTGTAGATGAATTCATGAAGAAGGAAAACAGAGTATAGGTTTATATAAAGAACCATACGAGACATGGAGAACGAAAACTGTTTCTTGTATTTGGCCAATTAGGCGAGGTGAAATATGAATAGAAATTCTAACAGACCTCACTCCACTCCATATGTTAGATGCCGCACCGTTCTCCACCATTCCGGCCTCCGAAATGGAGGCGCCCGGTACGTGGTAACAGTTCCCGGTTGCTTCTGCGGCTGACACGAACGGATAACAAAATTATGATTGATGTATTCAGATTTCCTCCTTATAGCTGGTCGACATTGTTGGGGACATCCTTTCCCCGCGTTCCCTCCCTTCGTAGGTTCTTTCTTCGCGGTAGTCTGAGAATAAAATTATTACAAGCTTCTCTCGCCGGGCACCCCGAGTTCCAACCCCTTCGCCCTCCGCGAAAGCCCATCCATCTCTTCATCGACGCGTTGTCATTGGAGATAACGATGTCGGGAGGGAAAAGCGCCTTTCGCCGAAGGGTCACTGAACAAAAGTATGTCGCTGGGGGATATCAACAACTGGAGCCGACTGGAGGGACAAGCTAGCAGGGAATTGCCACCGACGGCACACACCTACACGCATACAACGAAGCGAACCAGTTGGGGAACGAGCCGGGGGTAAACTTTTCGGTAAATTCTAAATCGTTTTATAGCGGGACATTCTTCAGCATAACAGAATCAACACCCCGTTACCGAGCAGAAAGGGAGAGTGTGTTCGGGGAAAAGTTCATTTGCCCGTGCGGCAAGTTTCCGTCCATTCATCTTCCGCGTGCCCTGCCGTCAACGTGCTTCTCCACTGAGTAAGGAGTTGCCTTTGAGCCAAAAAGAAATTCGACAACAGGGCTCCAAGGTCGCCTTGCTGTCCTGTCGATAGGAAAAATAAATTCCGCACCAGGTGATGACCTTCCCTGAAGCCGATGGAGAAGGGACGACGGAAGGTTCTCCTTAAAATATGTGTCCCATTTCCAGGGCTAATCGAGTTCAGCGACGAGTAAAAAGGTGGAAGTTGGGTGGGAAGAGAAAATCTGTCGATATCCTCCATGGCAAGATGGACAAGAATGGCGACCAGAACGGCGCTCGTCGTTGGTGTACCAGAAATGAGTACGAGAAGATTTCGAAAAGGACGGAAAAAATTGATAAATTTATTATCTCAAAAGCGGACACTTTGACGAAGATACACGCTGTTAACGACGAGGCGATATTTGGCGAAAAATTGAAACCTTCCGAACCCGTACCTGGTTCCCTTTTATCCCGCGAGACTCCTGCGTGGCTTGTTATCGATAGCACAATGGCTCCCGCTTTGCCTTTGCCCAATTTTTCGGGGCGACCATCGCGCCATCACGTTTTCAGCTTTACCAGGGGGAAATTCTTCCATTTTTGTCCCATTTCCAAGCATGCGAAAACTCGTTGATTCGTTTAGCTAATTTTCTCTTCTGCTACCTATGAGATCCTCTTTGCGCGAACTTTGCATAAGAAAAAAAAAATGAAGGAAAATAAAAACGCAACAGATGCGTCTGGAAAAATTCTGGAAAATCGCACCATGCTCCTCCCCTACGGTAGGACCCGTGGCCACCCTAGTGGGTGGTAATTGGATTTAAGACGGTTTCTACGAGAAGGTAGAAACATTTTGGATGAAAGGACAAAAATACATTAAGACGCGCCGGCATCCCACACCAAGGTGTTGGTGTTCGTAGAAGGAGCATTATTTTTGTCTCACCGTTTGGAAGCTTCGACAAAACATTCCACGAACATGTGTGTGTGTGTTTGTGTGTGTGTATTGTGAAATAAGAACGAAAAGATTCATCGTTGAAAACAAAACTATTGTTTAGAGGTTATTTTCTTCGATGTTTTGAAGCTGATCTTTGACAACATATTAAAGATGCAAAACGTTGGGGCAAGTCTGGTGAAAACTCGCAAATAAATTCGTGTCTAGCGATAAACGATGATAAAACCCGATAAAAATCGATTGTCACCATGAAGATCGAACCCGTCCTTGCATAGTTCCTCGCAACGGTTCTACGCTACGCCCAAATCCACTGTTGACTACTTTTCTTTCAACCGAGTCAGCAGCCCCGAGTTGCCCACCTGAGGATTCGGTCCCTGGACGAGTCGATGCATCCCTAATGCTGGTACGAAAGTATGATTGATCGGTTTTCCCGCCCGCGCAAGAACGAGACGAAACCCCGATCGACCAGTGTCGAATCTTGTCTTGTCTGTTCGGTTGTTCCACTGACACTGGCTAGAACCGTCGAAGAGGGCAAACATCTCCTCTGAAGAGTTGTAGCAAAGGATAGAGGAGAGAGAAAAAACATATCCCATTCGGTCGAGCCGATTATGTATGATGGCATTTGCGCTTCGGCCTTGGCGAAGTCCTGAGGGAATTATAGTTATACAGCCCCTCTTGACGGCGGGGTTTTTATAACCCTTCCGATGGTGGAGCTGTTCTGATTCAGGCCACCGTCAGTACAGACAAAACGGTAGAAGAACGTTCGGACTCGAAAACTGAAGTGTTTGTTTGCAGCGTTTTTCCAGCTCAGACAAACGATAAGAAGCGTTTTAAAAATAGATATTGAAGGGCTAGTGGAGAGGAATTCAATACAGGATTAAAAGTGCAGAGAACAAAAGTCTAATAATTTGTTTAGTAAAAACGTAAAACTTCCAAAACAACATTTTCAAACTAATTATTTTGAGTAATTTACATTAAAGTAGGATATGAACTATACCTTAAAGTGTTTCAAAAGAATACAGTCTCAACAGATAGAACCATCAAATGTATCGTAAATTAGACATGTAACAAAAACGTATTAAAAAGCTGTTTGTCCACATTGTTTAAGAGTGTGGCCCAGTTTCTTCTGTTCTATTGGAACAATGCCTCACCATTCTTTGCATTATGTTCGAAATCACGGTCATAAGAGATGTCCTTTTGCCACACGATGCAATCCCGGGCAACCTACACAGGATTTTGGATATACTGGACATACACATTTCCCTCAAAAACGCCAAACCACGCCGCCGTCTACGAAAGACTATCCCTTGAGGAAATGAAAAGAATCCGCCACCGCAAAGTTGCTCGAGTCGAGTAGGGATTTTCCCAGAACGACCAAGGACGCACCCAGGACCGGTCGCGCGTGTGGTTCTCCGTTCTCCGATTTCACTCCACCTGTTGGCCAAGCCCCGTGGACACGGGACGGCCCTTTTCCCAACCCATCGCACTTCCTTGGGTGCACGTGGAAAAATAATAAATCACCGACGGGACAACACTCGAGGTGCGGAAGCACACTCCTCCCCTCGTGTCCATTCTTGGGGACAAAAATACAAAACAATAATGTGGCCTACTTCTAAAACCACCGGTTTCACCTGGTTCCGTAGTCGGGTGGGATCTCTTTTGGGTAAGTGGAAACGTGCAGACGGTGTAAGTCAAGAGATTTGAAAAGCCCTCGGCAGCGTGCTGCGCAATAGGAATAGAAACATAAATTTAAATAACAGAGTACTAGAAAACGCAACCGGGAGCTTCTGTTGTATGAGGCAGGACGTTTCCGATCCTTTAAAATCAGTGCAAGAAAAATGTTCGCCCCGGTATTCTGTTCTACCGAAGAATACTTTGTTACAAACTTTAATATAGAGTTCCCTTTTTTACACGTCTTGTCACGAAAAGACAAGCTAGAAAAAGCCGTAAAAATAAGGGCTATTAAAGCAACGGTCGCTGCCTAGCCTACATTCCATTTTCTGTTGTTCTTATGCACAGGTACTTTCTTTGTTGCAGCAATAAAAAATGAACCAATATAAAAATGTCTAATATCAGGGGCCGACAAAGGGGCTCCTTTTAGAACAAACAATATTAATAATGAGTTGCCAAAAAAGTGAAATTTATCGCAACCACATAAAAGTAGTGTTGAGAGCGAGAATATTGATTGTGATACTAGCAGGAAAAAGGATGCTAAATATATTTTTTCAAATCGGAGAAATTTGGTAAATTAATCTACCGACTAACAAACATAAAGTCGTCAAAACGAAGAACTTGAAAACAAAGTGTTTTTGTTCAATTGGCAAAGAATGTTGAGGGGGTGCTATAGTCTCGAAAATACAGTCAATTGCCATATTAAATGCAACAAATGTAAAGCCTACTATGATCGCGGAGATTGGCGAGCCCTGCTTTACACCACTGTGTACCATCGTGCCGAAAAAAGTGATTATGTGTAGCCAGCAGGATGTGGTAGGCATGGACAAAAATGCCCGCAGGGATTACATCATCTGAAACGGATCCTCGTAGAAGCTGTTTTCAATATCTATACTACTGGCGCTATTGTTACCGAAATGGTGGGCGTTAAGGTGATTGTTGTTTATGCTACCGTGGTGCTGGCCATTCGTCGAATGTGTGCCACCAACGGACACGTCCATGATGCTGCCACTGCTGCTGCTGTTGGTGCTGCTGTTACCTCCTCCGCTGCTGCTACCGTTGGTGGAACTGCTGGCGATGCTGCTGATGCTGCTACCGCTGGGACTGCTGGCGCTGTTGCTACTGTTGCTGGTTCCATCCTGCTGTTGCTGGTGCTGTTGCTGAAGGTGGTGCGGCAGAAGATGGTGATGGTGATGCTGGTGGTGATGCGGAAGATGATGTTGCTGTAGGACGGCACGGGACTCGTGGGCACAGTCGGCCAGTGCGGCCGCCGTAACCGCCGATGCCGACGACGTGAGGAGATCGAGGGTGGACGCAATCGGATCCAATTCGGACGCGTGGCCCAACGCCCCAACGACCACTTCCGCCGGCGTCCTGGTGGTGGTGGTGGTGGTCGCGGTGGCGATGCAATTGCCCTGCATGGTGGCCAGCGTAGCGACGGTTCCGGCGTCGGTTAGCGACTGTTGGTGCAGCTGGCCGCCATTCGCACCCCCCTCACCCTCGCCACGCATCACAATAATTACGTCCGTCAGCGCGGTGATGTAGTTCTTTGCCAGCGTGAGCGTTTCGATCTTCGACAGGCGCCGTTCCTTCTTCACGTGCGGTATAACTTCGCGTAAGGACTGCGGGACGGATTCAGCGAGCGCGTTAACCGAGAAGAAGTCAGCCGGAGAGTTCAACAAGGTGTCCAATTCCAACACCAGTCACCAAGAAAGACAAACCAAAGAACAAATGAACACTTGAAGTAAAAACGCGGCAAAGTCCTAAGAAAAATATCGGTTTTCACAGACTAGAACGCGGAAAAACACTCGTCACACCGGTCATGGAACCGGACACGTGAGAAACTCACCTGAAACGCATCGTTCAGACTGTGCATTCGCATCCGTTCCCGTTCGTTCGACTCCAATCGCCGCAGGTTGCGCTCCTTCGCGTTCAGCGCTCCCTTGCGGCGTCGGGCCGCTGCACTGCTGCTTCCGTTTCCGTTCCCATTCGTGCCCCCCTGGCCCGACCGACTGCCGCCTCCGCCGCCATTGCTGCCCCGGCTGCCGGTTCGACTGCTTCCGCAGCTCGTATCGTCGCTTTGTGAGCTCGAGTCCGTCATGTCCGGATCGATAGCGGTTTCCTGCTAGGGGTTGGAGAAACATTGGCGATTGGCGTGACATGAAAACAAACACGTTCTTCTGTCGACGATAGTGCTAATCTTAATTGTACTTCGATAAGATACGAACTTTGATCGAAGAATTCTAATAACAGTCGATGCAGGGTTGGCTCATATATCAGTTACACATCGGTATTTTTGAACCACTATGAAGTTCCTACAATTTCCTGCTCCATGTGCTACCAGTAATTTTTACCGACATGCTTAACTTCATTTTGTGTCAAACTTTATCTTTTTTTTGCTGATTAGTAATCAAACCAAGGGTGTCCAAGGCACGAGGCTGTTAATCCAAATCTTGCCCCTGTTCCACATTTTTCAGTATAAAAACCAGTAGAATTTCCTTCTTCACTTCATGATCCCACTTTTTTATTGTTCGATTAATTTAACCAAATTTAAAGCTGTATCCAAATGGAATATTTTGGGTTTCTTTTCGTCCTTCGTTAATATTCCCTATAATTTCCATCATTAATTGCGCTTGATTGCTTTTCCTTGTGCTGACCAGGACGAAAATAGATCCACAATGTTGACCATTTGCACAAGTTATCGGTAAATTGAATCAATATTTTCTAAAATGCGGCTACAATTTACGAAGATCATGAACTATCCTCGATGAAATGAATTAATACCTGTTAGATATTTTTGTTTTATTTTTGGAGCCGGTGCGGTTAAAATGTAAGATGGAACGAGATGCCAAGGAGTGGCCAAAAGAATGCGAGTTAAAAAAAGCTTACTTTTCTTTTTGTTGAAAAGGTTTTGCAAATGTGGACCCGAAAGCCGTCGCTACGAATATTCGTGAACTGGATTCGAGGCACGATTATCATTATGACAGAGTAAACAAACCGTTTAATATCGCCCGGTTCCGGGCCGTGGACGGAACGGGTCCAGAAACACGAAAACACACCATACCAGGTAAAATCCCACCCCCACGCGGAAGGGAACATTTCCCGGGTGCTGGTGCTTGATTGAATTTTCGCACCGAAGCCGAATGCGTCCCGTTGTTGGACAAGTTCCACCCTGTTTGCAAAGTCGAAGTGTTCCCCTGAAGTGTGGATACTCCAGAGAGGCCGCCCCAGAGGGAAAACAGCGGCCAAAAACGGAATCGAACTGCAGGCACAATATCCTCGACAGCGTCCAAACGAACGGCGCTCGGGTTTTGGCCGAAGTACCGCCCCGCGGACGTGATATCGATTTCAGTAATTAGAGTCGTAAAAAGTGTGGACTATCAGCTTATTTTTATCGCAAAATAAAAACAACCCCCCCACGCGCGGTTTTGCGTGAAAAGTCCCGCGCCATCGTCAGAAAAGGGAGTGAAATGGATAGAAGCAAAGGTGAGGTATCCAGCAAAGCGGTGCCCTTTTACTCGAGGAAAGCTTTGAGTGTATCTGACCAAGGGAATGGCGATGGCAGTCTATAAAACACGGGAGAATTAATTTGTGGGTCTATAAACGCAAGTAACGTTATTTTTCACCACTCTGCAACATGATTCACCGCCAATAACTGTTGGAGAGTTCACTGTTCTTGGGATTCAAGTGGAGCAGAGGAGGGCATCTTTATTTTCGTCGTCTTTTTCATACCGGAGGGTTTCAAATTATATAACTTTTCCAAATCCTCGCCACGAATCCGTTGGAAGTTAAAAGAAACTTCTTTCGACACTCACCATCTGCATCCGTCTGGTGGTTCTTTTCGGTCGCGACGTGTCCCTCAGCGTGACTCCCGTCGAGTGCGGCGACAACGATTCCACCGACAGGAGGTTTGCATTTTTGTCCTGCAGCTCCGTTTGTTGCTGCTGCTGCTGCTGCTGTTGGTGTTGCAGATGCGGATGGTGGTGCTGGTGTTGGTGGTGCAGTTGGCCGGTACCGTTATTGATGATCCCGTTTGCCGACCCGTTCGAGGCCAGCTCGTAGAAGCCGCTGGTGTCGGACGATTCCGCGATTTCCGCGGCCGCCAGCTGCACGCTGTGTTTGTCGTCGGAAAGATCGGACCGCATCGTGGTCGGTAGGGGATGCAGGTTGACTTGTTTGTTCGACCGGGGAACAAGAGAAAGCGAAAGAACCTGCGGTCCACACGGTACGTTCTCCAATTATAAGCCGCCGGGTTGTATCCGCGAGTCGTTCTCAGAAATGCAAAGCAGCCATGACCACGCTTACCAGGCCTTCACACCATGCTCCAATCAGCTAATGCTGTGATCATCTGCAGGATAAAAATCATGGAAGAAACAGGGAAGGGATGAGAAAACGGAGAAAACTTACGATGACCATAAATTCTTAACCAGAAAAGGTGAAACATTTGCATCCTAGAAAACGACGCGAAAAGAACACCAGCCTCGTTAACTATAATAGATCGTTTTTCCCCCGTCAGAGCCCGGGTTTTTCCCTAGCTATCCCTAAGAACGACCCGACGAATCAGTGAGGACGGTGAATGCGCCGGGAGGGAAATGGCTTAAAAAATAAAACAACGTGGTCGAGCAGACACGAGATTATGAAACACTTCCGGACCAATTTAGTTTGCAATCTATTTTTATTTCAAGATTAATTTGAAGACATCCCTGACGGGAATCCTTGGTGGTTAGCCTCCCGCGGGCATAAAAAGGAAAACGCACCACGCACCGAGATTACCCGCCAGGATGCGATGACAGCCGGGAGAAGAAGGGGTGAAAAGCGCACAAGAACAACGGGCTTTCAGTGCTTCGAAGGCTTCTACCGAGAATGTTTCACACTGCCATTTAACGAAAGCGGAAATGAGGACGTCCCAGCTGATGGGTCCCGGCCGCAGATCGTTGTTCGGGACTGGGGGTTGGGAAGGACGTAGATTATCACCAAGGCCACCGCCCTCCCTACCTATTGTGGTAGATGATAACCTTCGTTTGGCCTATGTAAAACGATGGTCGTTCTATGGTCAATGAAAGTTCTTTAGCATGGGGTACGAACGACGGGGAGATACTGGAAAGAATAAACCCTCTCAGTTAGCCATGAACAAGGTAGGCAACCACAGCTTCCTTTGCTTTGGAAAAAGAACCGAGGTCGGACTAGTGCGATGTTGGAAAATCAAATCTCCTTGCTCCGTGCTGCAGGTGGATTAATGTTGACGGTTCATTTTCCACAAGCTTTCCACGGGGCGAGAACGAGTTGATGGGACGAGAAAAATGATTTTGATTGGTACTTGTGGTGCAGGGAGATTAATACACTTCTCCATCTTTAGCACAGAAATAAAATCTGTGGCAAAAATGTTTTAATTTATAAAGTTAGTAGCGACTTTGTTGCGAAAAGAATGATCCATTGGCACACAATTTTTAAGTGAAAAGTTTATATTTTACAAAACTATTAGAGTAATGTTGTTTCAGTGAAAGTGATGCACCAGTTTTGTTGTTGCTTATCAGTAATAATGAACATTATGAAATTATAGAACCAAAGATAAGACCGCCCGTTAGTAATCCTAGCTGGAATGTGCATTTCGTCACATTACGGCATCTTAGTAGGCGATAATACTTACACTGCGCTTATCCTGGGAATTGTTAGTTCAGAATCAGTTTGTTCGTCACGTCAGGCACCAAGAAGGGCATTGTGTGCGAACACCTTTGAACGCTAAGTAGCCTTCGTGGAATCCCATTTCCAACCATGTTCCCTTCATCTTCACCGCCCCGAGCAGCCATTTTGCTGCCCCGGAGGTGATAATTAATTTATCAAAGGACGCGACGATAGGTTGCTAAAATCGGGCCAGGAATAGTAATTTGCTTCAGTGGGGTACTACCCGGAAGCGAGTGAGGCGACGTTGACGGCGGGTGCCGAATGTCCGGGTAGAAGTGCCGCCCACATCCAATTTGGCCATTGACGAATCGTTAAATAGGCTTCTTCTTCCGAATGGACCAAAAGTTGCTCGACATCTTTCATGGGGCAGCCAGCCGAATGGGGCGACAACGGAACCGCAACCGTTTCGGTCGCTGAATTCCAACCGGCCAGTCGCTCGAAGCGTCGGCCAAACGGAGCGGGGAATTGACTGCATCGGCGCTCCGGTGGCCACTAATTAAGGACATACGTAATTTAATTACCGCACGTATCCTTTCCAATCCTTCCACTGGCTCAGTGTCGCCGCACAAAACCCTGCGGCGCGAATCGGTTTCTTTTTTTACCAACCAGTAAAGCAGAAGACGTTCTGTTTCCAATTTCATCAAAAATTTATCACTTGCGGGAATAGGTGCCGTTCCAATTCTTCCAGGGAAGCGTCCAATATTCGCTCGGTTGTTCGGGCCGATCATTGTTTTTGTCATCCATAAAAGCCCTATTGCGCCGCAAGGAACGCACGTGGATGGGCGATGCGGTGGTGGTTGGTTGGTTCTCCCGCGGGGACGTCGATGAAAAACAAACCGATGAGAGGGTCCCGGGGTACGTGTTGTTGATGAAAACAAATTGAATCATATCCCGCTGAGATTATATTCTTCTAATTTAGCCAATCCCCCGCAACGGTGGTTGGCCGAGACCGGCGAGTAGGACGACGAAGAACTTATACCAAGGCTATCTTTGACCTTAAGATTTTCTTTTTCGTTCGCTGTTTCACTCCCCTTCTCCAATCAATCGATGTCGTCTAGATCTTTTGCTAAGTTGGCGGTCAAGCAACGTCTCGAGGGAGTATCCTGCCATAATAATGTTTGAAGTACACATAGCTCATAAACTATTGTGCCCACAATCACTTGTTGTTTTCCCGAGGGTAATCATAAGCCGTGGACAGAACCGAAAGCAATTCTGCAGAAATTGATCAATTGGAGTTGAATCAAACACTTAACCGTACAATGGAAATACAAAGTGCGTTTTTCTCTGTTGCATGTTTGCCAAATAATACAACAGTTATCATATGTTGTTAGTTGTTTGTTTTTTTTATTTTGTCTCGTAAAAATGCAATCAACAAATTTTATACATTAGTATGATTTCAGAGAATATAATCTTCTTCTTCTTGGCGTAACGACCTCTTGGTCATGGTCATGCCTGCCCGTTAAGGGCTTACGAGACTTGTTTCCCTGTTGTACGTGGATAGTCAGTCCTCTCGTACAGGGGAGGGTCCGGTCTCGGTTGGGATTCGAACCCACGCCGTCGAGGTGCTGAGAGAATATAATGGTTAATGTATAAAAAAGAAACGGGCGCTGGGGAGAAGGCATGATTGAAAGGAAATAATTCTAATTCTTTAAGTAAAAAACAACACTTCTCCCGCCCTGACTGGACAGTGTTAATCTTTCGACGTCTTGTACGGTGGGGTCGCATAGTATTTCCTATCTTTTTTCTGCCGCCGCAGAACTGGTGTTTCAAAGCGTCTTTCTTTCTCCAGGGTAGCCGCAGAAGGGGCACTCGGTTCAACACCACCACGCCGGGGAGTTGGTGCACCCATGGTCTTCCAGCCATTGCCATCGACGTTCTCGTTTGACGACTGCAACATAATGAACCGGCTCCAGTAGTCGGTCGGGATGTGCAGCATACTTTGGAGGATGATAACTTGGATGAAAGTTTCGGCACACATATCGTTCAGGTCCAGATCTGGCCGAGAGTAACCAACGAGGGTCGGGGCGAATACACGCGCCAGATTGTCGATCGACATTTTGGTTCGCTCGGATAGAGCGACGCGCTGGAAGTGCAGCATCAGGAACGCCAGCGTGTCCCGGTTCGGTTCGGGCATCCGTTCGATCAGCTGACAGAGCGTGTCGATGTTTCGCTGATTAATGTCCAGCCCAGAGTTTGTGGCGGCAAAGTTTCTATACTCAGGGTACAGTGCGGGTGGGATGAGCGGCTCTCGGAGCGTCCGTAAAAAGTCCTTAACGCAACCGCAAAGGACATGTACGTCCATCTGACCGAGCGTCGGGATGGTTTTGCCGCGAAGGAACTTTTCCTTCAGCGTACGTACTTCCCGCTCTGAGGCGCTCACACGGTACAAGCCTTCCTCCACAAGGCCACGGTTTTCGATTTCGCTTACGCAGTGCACGATGAGGGCCGGAATGCGAGGGCTGGACGAGGGACAGAAATCTTCTAGCATGAATTTCGATACGCCCGGTGCATGCGGGGTAGTGGGCGCATTGGTAGCCGCCGTGTTCGCCGTACCACGACGTCCGTTCTTCGTCTGAGATTGCGGAACACAGGGGAACGATATTTTCTCCCGGCAGTAGAGGTGAAAGGTGGCTTTGCACTCGCGACACTTTAGTCCATTGTAGCCAAAACGAATGCGTTCCTGGCACTGGTTGCACGTATCCGAGGCGATGTACGTCTTGCTTGCCAGATCGTGTTGCCGTTGTATGATAGTTTTCTTCATCTCTGGCTTCTCGGATGGTGTTGTTGGTGGTGGAACATTCACAATCGTAGCAGCCGTGGAGTTGGATGAAGCACAGCTAGAAACGGCTGGACCGTGATTTTGTTGAGGAGCCGCTGTACGGAAGGTCGATTCGGCTAAAATTGGCCCACCATCGTTACCGGTCGGGACGGTCACCTTGGCGTGGGCAATGATTTCTCCAAGCCCGCGTGGTTCCATCGTGGTTGCAGTTGAATTTATTTCCATCGCCTTCTGCTTAGGAGGATCCTGCGGTACCTTAAAGCTGACATTGTTGTTATACGAAGGACGGTGCTTCTTCCAAGACTTGCGCTTTGTTTGTGCTTTCAAAGGCTCGAGGAAATCGTCCTCCGATTGTGTCAACGATAGATCGACCAAAAACGAACCCGTCGAGTTGATGTCGTTGTCCACTTCTCCACCGTTCAGCTCCGAGTGATGGCCATGGCCGAGACGAGATCGGCGCCGCGGCACGCGTTCAAACTCGGCCAACCGTTCTCGCGTCACATCCCGCAGCGTATGTTCGTTCCTTACTATATCGAACACATCCAGCATCTTCCCCTCGACCAAATCCCGTTCCTTTTCGGCATGCTTCCGGGCTTTCGTTTCTGTTTCGAGGAGTTTACGTGCATGAAACAGTTTAGACTCCAGGGCTGTTATGCTGCGCAATGCATTGTCCAGCTCGCGCTGCAAGCGCTGGGCCTCCTCGATCGATTTTAGCCACTGCATCCGGCACTCATCCTGTAGCTGGGCGAAGCGAAGAAATTCTACTTCGGCCGTGCCATCACGCAACACATCACACGACCGACGAAGCTCATCGAATTGAGCCACCAACGATAACTCCATTGTGTTAGATATTGCGAACCATTCAGTAAAAAGTTTTCGTTACAAGAACAACAGCGTCCCACGAGCAGCGACGGCACGGTTATGATTCGAAAGTGAAGTTTACGACCGTTACAGCGCATGTCAGGGCTGCTTAGGTAGCGTTTAGCCGCTCATGATCAACTGTCATTCGCTGCGGCGGCTGAATAGATCGGGCGGCTAAATTATTCTCTATTTTCTTGATAATTTTAAATATTACATATAAGTCACTGATATGAGGATATTCTTGAAAACTATTACAAAATTGGTTGTGTCGAAAATGCTTTCTCAACACATAATTTTAGATAAATTGAATAATTAATTGCTGCTAATGATCGGAAAACAGTTTAACCAAGGTGTATACATTTGTTTAGTTTTTTTTAGAATAACAAATCGGTGCAGAGATAAACAAAAGCATCACTTTTTATAAACTGTTTCATAAATTATTGTACCATTTTTAACGGTGTTACAAACTTTGCAAAGTTCATCATTGGACTCCCAGTGCAGTGAATGGTTACCCTTAAAGATAAGATAAACATGTACATATGTTGAAAGATGAATGCATCGGTCTCATCAATGCAACAAGGAAAGTTCATAAAAGTGTCTAGAAAAAACAAACCCTACATCGTACATCGACACATCGTAAAACAAGAGGAAAAGGTAAGCACACTTATCCGCACTGGATCGTAAAATCCTGGCTAGAGGGAAAGTAGGAGTAGATAGTTTTACGAGCGAATCGATAAACATGGTTGACACACATGTTTAACCTTCTTTCGCCCTCGTGCGTGGGATTATCGAAAGTACTTAAACTGTTCGGGCATGCCACGATGTAGGGGAACATTTTCAACTATTACTTATATATCACACGGGATCATTAGAAACTTGGACAAATGTTTAAAGACCAAAAAAACTAGCGCTATGCATTATCAAAGAATGTAGACTTTTATCAAGCTGCTTTCATGAGGCAGCATAAGGAATCCGTGAGCTTACAAATCTGGGAATTAATTGCATAATTATATTTTGCTGCACTTCCCACACAGTACTAAGTGGGTAATTTATCACAGGGACAGTTGGCTTCATTAGGCACAATTAATCGTTACCACAAAAACGTGCCTTTCCACCGGTTAGATGATGCGCTCTTTTTTATACGACGGTCATCTTTGTCCGGTCGCGAAGTCTACCTTTTACATATTTCCCATCAACAGGAACGAGGCGAGGCATTTATTTTAGGAAACTTTTACATTTTTCTTTCCTTCTACTTTCCCGGTGCCTTCGTAGAGTTCTATCACTTGTCGCAGGAAAAATGATTCTAATATTTCATCCTCCGTTGTCATCCAGACGAAAATCTGGTAGAACAACTCTACCAGAGGGTAGAAGTAAAATGGAGTTTTTTTTTATATTTGTCCGTTTGAATGATACTTAAAGTGTGATTTAAAACAAAATTAATTCGCTTTAAATTTGCTCTTTGAATCGAATAAGTTGAGCATAAATCTTGAAATTTATGAATTGGGTCTATTTCGACGGGGTTTTCCTCATACAAATAGAAGCACATCAATCTGATACTGGAATTTCTCTGTCGGCAATTCAACCTTTTTTCTGTTTTATTTCACCTAACATTTTAGGGCTGCAGGTATGTCAGGGTTCTGCGTTATTTGAGCCAAGTTTACGCTTAACCCAGACATCGACACGTGTTCTCAAATATCTGCTCTCGGTGCATAGGTATTTCACGGCCCTCAACATCTTTTTATCTCTGCTTCGCGTTCCCTATAAAGGTGTTTTATGTCCAATGAAATCAAAGATGTAAATACACTTGTAACACCATTCCCGTTTAGCCCGCTTCAGCGTAAAGTATTATGAATTTTGCAATGACAATAAAATCCCGAGAGGTATTTGGTTCAATTGCAAATCAATAAAGAATCGGATTTTTTATTGTGGATTTAGTGAACCTATGTTATGTTGAATTTTGAATAGCTTCTAATCTTCCTTTATCTCTACGATCATGCTACTTTGATCTCAATAATAAATTTTTGATGATTCACAAAAAAGGGGTTTGAATTTGCCAATAGATCTACCTGACTTGGGAAGGAAACAGTCTTTAAACTGTTCTATTGCAGGCAAAATAAACTGGAAACCAAACGAAGCACGAAACTCCGATGCTCAGGGCAAACCCTTACACCAAGGGTAAATGCAGCAGGACGAAGGCTCGAAGAGCGATTAAGGTCGCGGTTAAGCGCGAAAATCGTTACCTTTCCGAGGCGAGGACCTTGACACACATTGGTACCCAGCGAGTGCAGTGCGGATGCGCACGATGTCCGTCCAGGTGATGCTGCTCCTCGGTGGCGCTAAAACAACGAACGGAAATGGGCCATTCCGTAAAGGGGGTAAACCGAAAAGAATCTTTCGCTCGAGGTACCCATATCGGTAAATAATGGATCTTTTATTTTACCCTTCATTTATTTCAAAAGCACATATAGAAACTACCGGGCGTATGCTCGACTACATTTGAGCCATTTCTATCAGATTTACACATTTTGTGGTAGCACGTGGATAGGTTGCTTTCAGGATGGCCGCGTATTGGTGGATTATTTCCACCGAAAAGTGCTTCCGTTTCCGTTGCCTATCGCGTAGAGGTTTAGAGTTAATTAAATCGTAAGTGCACCAACAAAAATCCATTACCGTGTCGAGTAAAAATGGAAAGAGAGAATTGTAAGCCGATGCAACAATCCGCCGATTTGCCGATCGCCAAATACGTTACAAAGTGTTACAAAAGCTATCTCACGCTAATACTATTATCGCACACAACGCTCAAGGATATTGAGACCAAACGAGCTGCTGAATGGCGGCTTGAAAAGGGCTTTATATCGAGTTTCTTTAATTTATCGAATAACGAAATTAAACAACAAATGAGTAGGTATCATGAGTAGGTACGTTCATGACCTAACGGCTAATCCGTATCCAAACATATCGAACAACCTCCAGTAGGCCACCATTGTTCAATGCGCTTTTCAGTGAGATGTAGAAAATAACATCCGTTTTGTTCTCGTTCTCGTGTTGCGTTTCGTAGGTCGTCGTCGTCGTTGTGAGCGTTGCTCTGCACTGCACCGCATCGTGCAGCATCAGCTGCACGTGGGCGTGGGAAAAAGAGTTCCCTCACTTTTCCAACCAGGATCCGGTGCACTTTCATTCGCGTACGGATCTCCGGTGAACCCACGCTCGACCGTTGGGCTTCGGGAAGCGAAGAGTACCCGGCTGCTACCGGAATCCGGAATCGCATAAATCATGCCACCGTCGCATACATAAACGTGAGCCAAGCGAAAGGTCAACGCGAGCGGTCGTGGCTTTCGACCGTCGAGAGAACGCCGTCGTGGTAAGCCATTGGAATGGCCAGACCGTGGGGGTCGCTCGGATTGTCGGCCTTTCGGCAGGCAGCTATTTTAGCTAGCCATCGGGAAAGGATTACCCGTACATATAGACGGTGCAGGAAGTGCTCATTGCAGACCCGGAAGCTCGAGTTGAATTATTTTCACGTACCGGTACCACCTTTCCTTGGCCGGGGGAAAACGTCACGGTAATACTTCGGTATCAAATAATTGCCTTTCGGATGATAATGAAGATAATGTGCCCGGGTTACAGTGATTAGCAGCACCAGCATCGCCAACAAATCGCTTAGCTGGGCTCCGCTGCAGCGTTGTAATCTTCCGGTCGCTTCGAATTTCCAAATTACTGTTCGCTGACGATGCCAAAGGAACTCTTTGGCTGGAAGTCACATTGGGGTCCAAGTTCGAGGCGTCTTTTCGACACACGCCATTAGTCTGGATTTCGGAAAAGGTATCTAAAAACGTGTGGCCTTGTTAACCCGCCCGGAGGTTATGATAATCGCAATCATCGCTTTATGCAGCTTCCCGGCTCCGGTTCATTGCATATTCAACGACGCGAACAACGTGCTGTAGATTGTTTTCAAAAATTCTATTCCATCTTCATGCCGGCAGCTAGGGATGGTGCTTGACTTCCTGGTTGGAAAACTCAACAAAAACTGAAAAACACACACACACACACAATTCTTCTTCGATCTTCCCCAAAGCAAGAGAGAGAGACACTGACATGCATACAGGTGATGATGATGACGAGGACGACTACCATTCTGCAAACCAATTTACCGCCACCTGATTGCTACTATCGACCAAAGTCGTCGGCCATCATTATGCTGATGGTGTTGCCCCGATCGTTTGTGTTGCTGGCTCGTGTGGGAGTGATCCTGGCTGGCAAAAATATCCCGATATCCGCTCGAGAGTTTAGAGTGCGATTCCGGGGTACCAAACGGAGCGTTGGTGAAAGGAAGCGGTTGTAGCAACCATGGTTTTTCTATCACTTTCAGCCCCTTATCAAAACTCTCGACAACAACTCCGTGCAGCATTTTTCTTACCCGCTAGAATCAAAAGTCCACCACAAACAGTTTGTGACGTTTGCGTTTGCTTTCTCCAAATTGCTTCCCGACCCTTCGTCCCTGTACCGACGCCACCGACGAACGAAAAGTATGCCATCGAAAACGACGGCATTTCCTTGCCGCCCGAAGCAGACCAAAGGGAACAACACTCACACACACACACAAACAAGTGTCAGACGGCGCGCATAAAATGAATTAATTTGAATGAATTTTTCACACTCTATCCTTATTTTCCGCGTCTTTTCTTCTTCTTCTTCTTCTTTTCGTGTCGGCTTTGCACGCTCCTGTGGTTAAGGTTGCCGGCGGCGGCCGATTTCGCTTGTTTTGCCACGCGATCGGGGGCGCAGTTCTTCGTACCGCGATGCCTCCCGGGGGGGAAAAAGGACACGCGCAAAGCAAAATAGAGCAACGCTACGTCAGCAGGGATAAATTTATTCAGTCGTGGCACCTTCCGTCCGGCCATTCGGGTGGGTAAAACAGAAGCAGGCAGCCGTTGGTTCCGGCTTGTCCGCTGTTAAGTTGCAGTGGAAGACTGCAATAGCTTGGTAGCAATCAAGGTCAGTTGCTGGAGGTGACCGAATATGAGAGGTGGACACCCTATTAGATAATACCAATTACGAAACACGTAAACAAATCGTGTTTTCTAGCGTTGTTTTGCTAAAAATATTCCATTTCTTTAGATTTTAAAGATTATCTTGCATGGCCTTGAATGGCGTTGGCTGGTCAAACGCTTAAAACAAATTATTTATAAATTACACAAAATTGTAACGTACGGTTTTTATACAAATTCGTAATTATATGTACTACTGTTTGATCAAGTTATATTATAAATCGTTTAGGTATTGTGATTCCATTTTGTTTATAAATTAAAAATGGGTGGAAACATCTTTCCATCAAATCCCTCAAATGGTGGATACCGCAAAACAATACGTCCTAAATGGTTCCAAAGGCTTTTTCTTGCTGCGTAAACAAAATGTTCAACAACCAACCGGCAAAGGTTCGCTTTTGCAAGGGGAAAGCATTACGCAACGCAATCTCATAAACATTTTTCATTTCTTCACATACCTTTTGCCCTTTCCGTCTTCATAAAACAACGATTCGCGCGAGTGATTTGTGATCCGGCGCGGCACGAAGCCATATAAAGTCGGCATTCTAATGTTTCCTCCCGACGCATCCTTTCCTCCAACGTGCGCGCTCTTGTAAGGCATGTATTGTTAAATTTTTCCACGTATGCGCAACCAATTTTTTCTTCCACGTGTTTGTTGTGTTATCATCTGTTACGGTTTCGGTTAGGCCATTTGTTAAATTCTTTACGAAGGAATTATATATCCCAAGCGTTATTTTTTTTTCATCTTGTCTGAACGTTTGCGAGCTCTTTCGGAGGTTAGGCAATCACAATTGGTCCTAGTGCCTGGTTTCATTTCCAGTGAAGTTACACTACCAGCACACATAATACAAATTCCTGTATATTTTATTATACCTCTTTTTATCTTTTACTTACTAATGATAAACTAAAATTAGTGTTCAGCATCAAAGATTGACGATGGGGTGGCTTGAGGAAATTTTGAAAAGTTTATAATACCCCAACGAAGAAGAAAATCGGTACACGATGGTTAAAAGCGTGCGTTTAAAATCAATTTCCACTTCGCGCTGTGGGCGGACGTAAGGAAAAACCTGAAACGAAAAGCATCCAAAAACCAAACCCCAACCGGTCGACCAACTGAGCGAAGAAAAGTTCCAAAACAAAGATTCCGAAAACAGAGAAGTTTCTGCACTGATTCCAGCTACGTCCCGTTCAATTTCGATCGACACTTGAGCAGATTCTTCGGCTTATTTGCAAAGTGCCAAACTTTTTCCCTCCAGTGTTGTTTTTTTTTCAAGCCTAAATGGTGGCTGCGACGCAAAAAACAATAGAAAAGAATGGGGTTTCCTTTGCAATCAGTTACCCCCAACCACTTGATGGTTTCGAGGCCGATGAAGTGCCAGAACAAATCTTGAGTGTTTTGCAAAGTGTGCGAGGAGGAACGAAAAGAACTCCAACATAAAGAACCGGAAAGGGGTCGGTGCGGAGAAAGGAGATTCTAAACAAAAGCCCCCGATGGATGCGGTTTGCTGGTGCGTGGAGCCGCTTTTCACGCAATCTGTTTACGACATTTTTAAAACGTCGGGTGCTTCAACAGATCATTTTACTGTGGAATCGGTTTTTTGTTTGCTTATTTTGAGCTCGAAATGGTGGAAAGTAAAACTCATTGGAAACAACATTTGATGACATTAACATTTGAGCCAAACTGTCATCCATTTATGGTTACAATAATACCACTTTTTTAAGTTTCATAAATTGAAGCTCTTCTGGATTTGAAAGGGAAATTCTACATATAGCTTTCATGTGAATTAATTTAAATATTGTGAAACTTCGTTTGCCTGTTTCCTTTGAAAGAACAAAAACACAAACACGATAAGCAACGAACCCTCCGCAAAGGACGCGATTTCGTGTAAAACCTATGCTGCCTTCCACACGCCGTCGTCACAGTAACGGGCTGTAAATTTTCCCAACATTTATATGGCCGTACGGTTCCGAAAAGAATTCACCCCGTGGGGCGGAAGTCGGGCGCATGCCTCATATGTGTCATCGGTTGAATGCATTGTAAACTTTTGATTACATTTGAGATTAGCAATAAACTTACGGCAGCAGCAGCAGCAGTTCTTACGGCTCCCACCAGGAAGGCAGCCAGAAGTAATTAAGTCGATCGTCGACGATGACGACAACGGTTGCGGAAGTCAAATGCGGAAGGGTGCGGTAGCAGAGCGGGGTTTGTGTGTGAGAACCATCCGCTTCCGGCAAAGGCAAAGATAACCGCCCGTTCTCGAATGCAGCACAACACGGCACATATCGGTTGGGGGGAAGTCGTAGTTGCTTCCTGGCTGCCGTAATTAGAGTTGTAAATCTTGAAACATTTAACGCCTCCCCATTCATTCCGTTCCGCTTTCTCCTTTTCCCCATCCATTTCCTACGGAAGGATCCCGCCGGACACACTGCAAATACTACTCTCAAAAGTGTCCTTAAGACTGCCGTCTTACGCTCGGGCAAGAAGAAGAAGGAGAAGATGGTGAATGCTCTTCGTTTTTGTTTTTCGTGACCCCGATGCAATCCACCCCTTTTCACCCCGCAGTAAATCGGGTTTCTTGGAAATGTTTTTCCCCAACGGGCATCGATAAACCATCCAGTGTCGCTTCGGTCTGGATTCGGGCGAGACTCGAGAAGAGCCTCGAAAAATACAACCCCTATTTCAGAAGACGAAAAGGGAGGTGTGATGAAAGGGCCAAGAGACCGGAACGGTCGGGTCCAGTCTGTGGGAGTAGAACCGGAATCGTAAATATTGACACTCCATCACGACCGTCAAATCGCTATCGATGACAAGGAAGGAACGGGCAAGGGTAAGGGACGTTGGACGTTTCTGAGCGCAACTTTCCGTGAGAATTCCCATAGCTATTCAGCAAATATTTTAATTTGCCCCCGACAGCCTGACTTCTTCACCTGCCGCCCATGGCAAACAGACATTTGGAACGAAGGGGGGCTTGTGGAAACCCGGAGTTTATTGCCCGAGAGTTGTATTTCCTTCGACCACCTCGGGGCGCCTTGCCGGAATCGATTCACCTTAACTTCTTGGTCATTTTCCTGGAGCCCAGAACGGTGTGGTATAATTTTACACTTCGTAATACTTTGCTGCTCGTTGCTCGAGGGATGAATCGGCGCTGGTTGATTGCTAATAAACCCTTGCATGAACGGTGTTTGAATTTGCCGATGTCAAAAGTTTCGTTTATTTAAAAACGAGAAAATCATGCTTTATATTTGAATTACATTATGTGTTTGTCTTTTAGATTATTTTTCCTCAGGCAGTAAATAATCATGTCTTGATAAAATTGTTCGTATCTCATGGGTTAATGGAATAAATTTGAAATTCTTACTTTACCTAAAGCCGAACGATCTACCAATTTTCTTCGCTTCTTTCTGGACAAAATAAAGCATCAATGATGACCATTAACGACCGCTTACAACTTCTCACCAGGCAGGTTAAACCGAACCGAGCCGGTTTTGCCTTCGGTGGCAACACAAAAATGTCCTTCAAAGTTCTGAGATGGAGCGTCGTTTCTGTTTGCTGACGTAGCACATTTTGTGACCGAGTCGGAGCCTTTTTGTCGGCCATTCTCACTGGATCACCGGAGGAAATGGGTGGGAGCATTTAAATAAAGTTAAAGTTTTATTTACCAGCATACTGGCCGGAAACTGAACGTCGTAGCTTCTCTTCCGTCGGTTTAAAGCAAAGTGTGACGCAATGTGAACCTCAGCAAGCACTTTCTACCGACGGCAGGTCAACAGCAGAGTAATGAAGTGTTGCTATTCACACCGAATAGCAAGTGCACAATGAAACCAAGCATCCTTCCGGTCATTTCGTACGAACGAGTGGGGAGACATTTAGTCAAGAAGGAAAACGAAGCCGGTACTGGCAGGAGGATTTTCTTGGAGAAGGTAAAAACAGAATCCACCGGCTCGTAGAGCTCATTATGGACCACTAGGGCGGGCGCAGAATAGGGCGAGCGAATTTTCCACGCTTCCAGAACCCATCTGCACTGGGGGGAAAACAAAGTAAGACACAAAAATCAGCCCCAAAACGCCTTCATGGCACAGGGGGAGGTGCGCGGTGAGGGGTGAAAATTGAGTGAATAAAAACACCACCTCCCACACTCCCCCCCCCCCCCCCCCCCAGCAGTGCTGGCCGGCTGGCGGATGCTGGAAACTGCTGGACGCCGAAACAGTGGCGCTTAATTTGGAACTGGCGAGGATTAAGATTTACTTTTGGCTGCCTTTGGTCCTCATCGCTATGGTTGCTAATTACAAATAGGGGAGAGGCCCCAGTCGGCAAAGGAAGCCGGCGAGCAAACACCGAGCCATTGTAATTGCTCCTTTAATGTAGTCTAGGGGCTGTTTCTGGAGTATTGTTGTTATTGTCGGTAGTACTGCTACTGAACCAACGGGAAGGTTGGTCTTTTTTTTATGCGCGGATATATGATAGCTTTAATAAGTTTAAAGCGTTAAGTAACTTGGAGTTTAATTGAATGAGTGGTTAAGAGTAAATAGAGCGCTCAAAAGGTCTATTATTACTTTTGGTTAGAAAAGTTTTTTAGAAAAGAAAAAAAAGTAAAACACCAGGCGCCTCCATCACATTTAAAAATTGATGAAATGTTTAGGAAGAAGTGGAAACGCGAAATATGACGTCGATTGTACGTCATTTTTAGTCAATGTATTTAAGCACTCTCAACATGAATTTATTTTGTTTGTTTTAAATTTAATACTTGTGTTTTTTTTTTTCTAAAAGGTCAAAGATTGTTGTCCACCCTCTTAGGAAAATGCCAATGGTGAAATCTGTCCCACTAACCCCGCTGCGAAACGTAATCAAACCACACTGGAGATGTCAAAAACTCGTTTGGTTATTTAATTAACTCTTGCGATTAAAGCTTCAATCACAGAATGGACGCTTCCGTTCTGAGCGCGCCATTCCAATCCCCTGTTTTCTTTCTCCCCGTTGCGTCATTATCGTTTCGTCGCTAATGAAGCCACGAGGCAGCAAACGGCAGCCATCCGTCCACTGGTGTTGCGCTGGCCGGAAGAGAAAAATGTTCTTCCGAAGGAGACTTCAAGGAAGGAAGCGTGAAGCGAAAAAGTTTCTCCCCTCCCGCACCCAAATAGCGGGGTAGCGTGGAAGATTAAGGATCCACCGGGCAACGGACGGTGGAAAACTTCCCCCAAAAGACTGGAAATCTTTCCGGAGGTCATCGTGGTTGTACCCTCCACCTCCGCTCTAATGCCATTTCGGTCGGAATGGACGATTAAATAAAAATCAACTTAATTCGATATTGCTTCCTCGGGAGCGCGGCGTGGCGAAATATTCCGGTACGCAAAATGGAGAAAGAAATCGTTTCGCGGAGGCTCCGGATGGTGATAATCTCTTAATTCTCTGATCAATTTCGCTGTGACGCCTGTGCCGGTCAAAGTTCATCAAACCGTAGTGCTTTATTAGTGGCGCGTTTTTGGGAGAGGAAAAAAAAAACTGTCGACCCATTAAAGCACGCCCGCCGGAAGTGACGTTGATTTCAATAACAATCGCAATCGAACGTTTGTGTCGCTATTTTTCCGGGACGATCGATCGATCAGCGCTAGCTCGCTTATTTATGTCGACGTCACTAGCGTTCTGGATGGTGGAACAGATGAAAGGGAAGGGTGGAGGAAAATTATCGTCTTAATCGCACACGTAAGCCATCAATATTTTGATCGCCACCGTTACCAACACCCGGGGACGTCAGCGGGGCGTTAAGAATTGGCCGAAAAACAAGCGTGGTCGTAGGAGGTGTCAGCCGCTTTCGGAAAGAGGTTGAACGGAGGAAGTGAAACGAGGCATCAAACGTCTTAATGAAACATAATTCACGCATCAACCCGGTTTCTCTGGTGCGCCAAGGGAAGTACCGGGAAAGGCCTTCGGTAAAGCGAACGGAGCGAAAGGCAGCGCCAAAGAACCATCGCTTCAGCACTCCCGCGTTGCCAGAATATTGATAAAGTCAACAGCAATCTACTGTTTATGCGTGTTACTTCGATACTAACCAGCCGGGACGTCGGCCGCCATTAGTGTGCCATTGGAGCGGCACGGTTCGGCAGAACATCAACAAGGACAGCAAGCAACAAGTGACTGTTTGTTTGTATGTGTGTGTGTTTTTGTGTGCGTGTGTGCTGGGTGGAAAAATAGTAGAATGCGTGCGAAGAAGTAAATGAGCAAGCCTGGTGCTTTCTGGCGCCCCGACTGCTGCTCGCTGCCATGGTGGCGACACTTGGACGGCTTGCTGAGATTTATTTTCGTTCATCAGGTTAAATCTCGCTCGGTTCGGCTTTTATGCGCCGCTGGAAAAATCGTCCCACCTTTCCTCTTCCTTAACCGACGCCGAGAATTCGTTCCAGAATAGGACATCTCAGTTGTTGGTCGACGGAAATGGGGGGGAAATGGATTGGCTCTCGATACCGTTGGACGCTTGTTCATAGTGTCGACCTTCGTTTACGTTGCTACACGTTTCATTCAATTAGTTGTGCTTGCACCGACACGATGTGTATTTGGCTGGTAATTTTAATCTCCAAGCCAGTACTTATTTTTCAAATTCAAATTATTTTCCCAATCACAATGCATTCCGTTTTAATCCAAGGAGAGGATATTTAAATTTGATGTAATACAATCAGATTGTTACTGAATTACTTACAACTGTTGCTATAAGGATCTACTACTAATATCTAGGCTTGAGAAAAAGAGTACAAAGTTAAAGTTGGATAACTTGACTAAAAAGAATCGAAAAATTCACTCTTCTTTTTCCATTACCAACCGAATTAAACATGTTGATTTTTTTCGTTTTTCGTTAAGATTTCTCAGCCATCGACATCAGCGTCAACTGGTTGTGTAATTTCTTAATTAAATTCTCTTCGCAGAAGCCACACCGGGACATGCTTTTTGCTTTCGGGTTGCTAAAGAATAATGTTCCGAAAAACTCGATGTTGAACCGATGGAAAATAAAATAAATATCCAACCTCCTGCACCTCTCACAATAGAAATAGGCATGTTGATGTTTTTTTAACCAAAATGTCTCCACCATTGCAAAGCAATATTGAATAATGAATAATTAATCGAAATGGAAAAAAACCAACTCGTGCGCCGCATGAAGTGTTAAAAGCAAAAGAAAACATAGTGAACGGCTTCTCGAGATCAAGAATTTAGCAAACGGCATGGAACCGCAGCATGCAAAATATGAGCCAATCGGACGGGGAAAAAATGTTAATGGAAAGTTGCTTTTTCTCTCTCAAATCTCATTTTCATTCCTTCTTTTGCAGGTTTCCCTATTTCTTTGATAAACAATCTAAGTCTAAAAAGTGTTAATTATATGAACCAAGAAGAAATGTCGGAGGGAGTTTTGCCACCCACGAAGCGTCAAACACGACAAGAAGTCGAAGCTGTACAACTTTATGACAGACTCCTACCTTTTTTGTTTTGGGTGGAATTCGTTGAAATAACATGAAGAAATTTGAATAAATTGAATGTTTGTTTTCATAAAAGTAACTTTTAGCTAGGTCAGTTCATGTCGATTTTGTACCGGATCGTGTCATGTAGAAATGGAAGGAATTATTTTACAGATATTGCTTTCAGTTGAAGGAGGATCAACAAAAGCTAAACTAACTGAACATTTGTCCACACGCAACGGGCACTTTAAATCGACCAAACACCGTTTCGTAAAGCAGACAGATTCCATCTCATGAAACACGTCCATGTACGTTCTTCGTCGGATTAAATTGTGTTTTACCATTAATCATGCTGCGAGCAGGAATCGGGCCGATGCAAATGGCGTCTACGCCCGCTCTGACTGGCGGGGCTAATCCACTGGCGCCTGCCGGAAGTGTCACTAGGCTTCCTTTCTTCGCTCTCTCTCTCTTTCTCTCTCTTCCGTCCTTTCGATCCTCCGCTCCGAAACCACCCCTTCAAACAGGTCGGGTCATCGAACGGACGGTGAATGTAATGCATTCGCTCAGCTGGAGAGCAAAACGAAGCGACAGTCGGTCAATTCGCACGCAGCGCCCGGACACCATCACCAATAGAGGCCACAACAGGATATGGGACACATACACACGGAACGCCGTGCGACGCTTTCTCCCGACGTCATTTTATTTCATTTGGATGCTCTCACTTTCAAAGCCATCCATCCATCCATCCGTCCATCCATCGGTGGCTGTGGATAAAATCCGGACAAAGGACAACTGGAAGAATTCAGACGAATGGCAAACATCTACGTCAAGGCCTTCGTTCGTGTTGCCCCGTGTCGTGGGGACAGTTTTTGGCTGGTGGAAAAGTGGCCACTCGGTGAAAACACCCATAATCGATACCATTTATCATTTCGGGCGCGTCGAATTACCCCTCCGCATTCTTAATGCCATCCACAGGCGCGGGTAAAAGAGATGGATGGAAGCAGTGGTCAGAGAGATTGAATGAGGAAGGTATGGATTTAAGCATCAAATTCAGAACACCTGCTGTGCGTCAACGATTCTTATAAACGAGATGATTAAAATTGATATTCTTTTATTCATTGACTTGTTCTGGATTGATACACCGATTAAAGTTGTTCCGTTCAATTTTCATCAGAAGATACCGAGAATGGAATCTATTGATTATAGTTCAGAAAGTGTTTCATAGTTGGTTATGATACGACGAGATGGAATGTAGGAAATCTTTTGTAACAAAAAACCAGATTCGAATATTAAATCAAAAATTGATTTTTTTTAAAACTTTAACCGAGTAATTAAGTATATTTATTCCGTTCTAGGTAAAATTGCATCAACCGAAAAGAAAACAATAATCTTACATACGGATGATGATGATGGACCATTCAAGAATATTGGCTTCCGAATTGAGTGAATTGAAACCCAAAATCGGATTAGATGACGAGATGCTTCAGACCAGATTCCGAAGCACAACACGGCTGTCCTCCTCCATTGGTTTGCTTTCATTGGTTTTGGTGAAAATTGGCCCGTAAACAGACGATACCGAAGAACGTCACTGCGAAACGATAGGATTATTCGTATTCGCCTTTCCTCCCGCAGTTTCAGTGACTTGCAATCAAACGAAGTTCGTGGCTTTACATTGCCACACACAACCAACCACCCGACCGCCACCGGGCTCTAACTCGGTTTCGGTGTTTTCCGAGCTCACTTCCATTCCAGCGCCCGACCACCCGGTACCATTGCGTGGGGGGTGGTGGAAATGAAAACATCGGTAAAAACTACTTGTTGAATTCTCCTGTTGAATGTCAGACCCATCACCCACTCACCCGGGCGCCCTCTTTTCCCTCCCACTCCCGGGACGGTGGGGTTTTATGTCTTCACGCTACGCTTCTCGGTACAGGACGGCGTGCAACAGGTGGCCAATGTTGATGAAGTTCTAACATCGATCCACTGGGTACGGAGGAAGGGAAAAAAAAGACCACCATAATTGTTCGACGAAGGTACGAATCGTTTTCAATCTAAACCCGAGAGAAAAAATGACTACCCCGTGAGGATAGAAAAGCAAAATGAATGTTAAATCTATCAGCTCTCGTAAGGGTACGAACATTTAAACCAGAACGAATCATGGGATAATTGATTCATGTAAAAAAGTAGATTAAATATTTTGTACCAAGAATATATTCTAATTTTTGGCAACGAACGCTTACTCTCTGTAAGGTATTTAAAGTTTTAGTTTAAAGGCATTTTTGTTGAACAGCTTCCCAAAGTCCACTTGATCTCCGAAGGGTTTAGCCTGTTCCTTTGCCTTTGTCCTGAAGCCACCATCGAAAAAGGAGGGAGAAAAAGGAAAACTCCAAATCTCTGCCCTGAAAGAATCTGCGCTCATACCATCCGTGCACATAAATCGGGCACATTGTTTGCGCCATCAGCAGCAGCTCGCGTACGAGGAAAAGCTTGTGCGGAATCCTCTAGAACACATAATAGAAGAATTAAGAATACTTAGGATGCCGCCGTGAAGCCCAATCGGATTGTGGCGTGGGCTTGCGATGGGGAAGAATAAAAATTTCCCGCTCGTTAGCGGAAGTGATGCTTCCTTTTATTGCGTCACTTATTGAAAAGGGAGATAACTGAAATATTAAAAAATAACACCAAACATGGGTTTATCAGCAGCTAAATTTCATATTTTTTGAATTACTATATCGGTTTAAACATTACATCTTGTGAGTCTGTTTCCGAGCAGGATTTGAAAAATATTTTCGAGTTCACCTAACGAATTGCTTGTTTGTCGTCTGTCCTACGGTATTTTTAGTAGGTATTTTTTCATTCAAAATTAAAATCTAATTGCAATTTATAGAGAATCGATTTTCTTTCTTCGAGGGCCCAATTGTGTTTTCTCCGTTTGATTAACAAAAGCCGTGCTTCGAAAACAGTTACCATAACTTCCCGGAACACAACACAATTGATTACTGTGGATCGTTTAATTCTCGAAAGTGCTCGAGGATTGAGTCTTTTCGCTGGGGAAACCATTTTTTGGGGGAAGGAAAAAGCGAGACTTCACGCTTTGTTGAAAAGTGCTACTCAGCGCCAAAGTGAGTGATTTCACGCATCGCCAAGAACACTAGCATTGAATCACGAAAATTAGCTCTCCCAATCACGCGATCGGGCAGTCCGAGAATCCAACCAACCAAGCAACGCTTTGAGGGAAAAAGCCAACGTCCGCTTCCGTCCGTTCGAGAGCCAACACGTATTCCGGTGAAATGTAGTGCCACTTACGCGTTTGCCACTAAACGAAGTTTTAAACCAATCTACAGCCAATTTCGAACCATCCTGTCCCGCTGCTTTGGTCGAGTGCTAGATAGGTTTGGGCTGCAATCGAATCTTCTCGCTATCAAAGGACTTCTCTTTCCTTTCCGAACTGAACGATACACCTCTTATTCTTGTTCGCCCCATTTGGATGCTGCCCTCTGCAGCTCTGGTTGACGGCCATAACCATCAACAAATGTTGCCTTTTTTTCGGGTCCAGAACATTCACCCGCCTCACAGCTTCTCTCTCCGCTCGGAATTCACTTGCTGACAAGAAATCCATTACACCATTCCCGGGGCGTAAATGCGTTCGTCAACGGGAATGTTGCGGCTCGAAATGTATCCGATGTCGGTTCATTTGAACCCCGACGGGGGGCTGCTTGCTGCGGCTGGAATGCTGCTGTACGAACCGTCCAAAGCTGCCCCGTTCGATAGCGAACGAGAAAGAGAAAAGCGATGGCGAAAAGACTGAAGTAGAACGACTCGGCACGCGGAGAGCTTATCGACAGCCCGATGGAAAACCAGCCGGGAGGAAAATATTGCCTTCGCTGACCCATGGGGAACGCTGGAAAGAACAACGAACAATACTGTCCCGGCGGTACCGATGGGAAGAGGCGTTGGTCGCAGGAAACCCGACGATAAAAGAAAGCATATGCGTCCCTTCTTCGCCTCGGAGGAGCTTCTTACTTGCCAGAAGATTTTAAAGAAGGAGGAAAAACGGACGACGCATTTGTCCCGCATCCTCCGGCGGAAGAATCCGGCCAACACGTTATTGACACTTAGAGCGAGATAAAGGCGGAAGGCGGAACACCGAGAACGACACCCACGATGGCTGTTTCGAAGGAGCGCCAAAAGGACACAAAGGCAGCAAGGAAGTGAGCGGGAATGAGCTGTAAATGGATTGGAAAATATGTTATTATTTTTATTATTATTTGATTATCGTCTCAGTTGCAGGCGTATCCAGGCGTGTGGTGCTGGAAAAATTTCGATCCAGCGTGGAGGAAAGATAGCCCTGGTGCGGAGGCTATTGTGTCGCGCTGGTAATTCTTGAAAGCCTGACTGACACCACCAACAATGACGCAATGGACTCGACGACGGGGGAGCAACAAGAGCGGAAACACTGGAGCTTGATGCTCCATGTCGCCTCAACGTCAAATGGGCACGACAGAACGGAACAGCTTACTCCATTGGTAAAAATTAGCTCACGAAGAGTCTCCCTTCTTAAGGACTCCACGACGATTTTCCACGACGACAAAGTTTTCCTGTCAGTTCAGAGCCAATATGTCAGCTCCGTACGATACCGGGAGGACAATGGAACGGAAGGAGTTTTGTTAATGGGTCCCGTTGAAGTTCTTGACGCAAAGTATCCGGTGTTGGATGATGGCCTTACACCGCCGGGTGGGGGAACTGTGGTGGTGTGTATGAGGCGAGATTAAATGCTTTATTGCTGCCTTACTAATTAGTGACTCCATTGCAAAGTGACATGATTATAAAGGTAGAAAATTACCACTTACAGCGTAATGATAGTGTGAACTCAGGTTGGTGTTCGTATGTTTTTAACGGAAAACATACCTCAAGTTGATGTTGAAATGTTTTTTATGTAACGATTACCTGCTACTTGCTTTCAAATGATGTGCTTTTCCAAGTGGAATGAATAACGTTTCGTTTCCATTTACTTCACAAGCCTCCCATAGACCTCTACTACATTTAATCTAAACCAACATTTAACAAAAGACTCCACAAACAAACTTTGAAGGATCATTAACGTCTCTGTAATGTGTTTTGACACTTCAAAGAACAATCTCAATCGCGAAAAGGAGAGCTCATTACGCGTCCATTGTCCAACGTGGTTCTTTCGAAGGCCCCGGATACTGTAACACTTTCCCGACCCGAAAGTAAAATCCTTCCCCCCAAAAGTCAACAGTGAAGAAGTATTCCGAGCACCTTACTTCCTGCTCTTTTTCACACACACACACACGCTTGGGAAAGATCGAGTGAAAAGTGCTCGGAAAAACGGGAGTGTTAATTATACACCTGTCAAACCGACCGCAAAGGGTGTCCCACGATGGGGAGATGGTTTGCAAGAATCCCGGTCCCAGGAGCTGGGAGGATGAGTGAATGGTGAGCCTAGCACCTCAGAAGACGAACCCCAACATCCCACTCCCGAACCGTCCGCCTCGTGTTATTCTGATGAAGTTGTGCTAAATTTGCGCCTGGCTTCTCACCCGAAAAAGGGTAATCATCTCAGCGCGTTTCCCTCGTTGCGTGTAGCAATTCGAAACCCAAACCAGGGTGGATGAAGGAGGAGGAAGGGGTTCCTCGTGGTTTCACGTGTGCGTCAGGTCATCGTCATCACTTTTTTTTTCTTTCGCTTTTGGGGCAAAATGGTTCCACGCGCCCGAAATCCTTGCCCGGCAAGTGTGTGATAATGAAATCGGATCGTCTGTGATATCCCAGCGGGGAAAAAAACCGGTGGCCAAGGGAACCGGTTCGGGATAGTGAAACTCGAGGGAAAAAACAACATTGCACACACCTATACGCTGGGCTCTTCCCCCACATAAACACACACACACACAGCTCGTTCTGGAAACGGAGAATAAATCATTTCACGCCAGCTGAAGCGTGTGTTGCCTGCTCGAAATTGGGGTTCTTTCGCGTCTGTAAGAAATACAAAAAAACCCTCCCTCCCTCGTTTCCCTTCCCTCGCGTTGGTAAAAAAGAAAGGATAACAATCGGTCGTCAGTTAGGGTCGGAGAAAACTAATCCACCAGCCGGCGCTGGTATCTTCTTTGTCGGCGAAGCGAAATTGGTTTGCCGTTTCGGTGGAAAGCGTTCCGAACGGGGTTTCCACCGACTTGTTATGTTTTGTTGTGGTTGCTGCTGCTCCTGCTGGATTCAGTGAACGGTCGAGCGGAGTTTTCATAAGACCGAACCACGTTGGGTAGCAAAGGCCAACGAGGGATCATTCACCTGAAGTGCAACTTCGACCGGTACGAGAATACGATATACTTTTTTAGAAAAGTCTTTATGCAACGATCGGTTTGAAAACATTTCTCTCTCAGACGAATTCATTTTACCCCCGGGTGGTGAAAGGCTTCTATTGTGGGCTCGAGGCTGCGAACGTCAGTTTGGATTGATTTCTGAAAGCAATTGTTGCACCGAAAGTGCCTATTGTAAAACGAATGTAATGCTCATAAAATGGGCCTTGCTTGGATCGTTTTTAATTTACAATCTTAGCTGAAGTCAACTCTTCGTTATCAATTCTAAAAACACCAAGAAGAATAGAAACAGCAAATTTGAAGATAGAAGTGGCAGGTGCATGTTGAAACATTGTTTTCGAAAGATAGAAAATACGAGCTATACAACTAAATTCAACATCTTTTTTCCCTTGTATTTTTGTTGTTCTTCGTCTAAAGTGCTATAAGAACTGATTACCAATGTATCGTAATCATCAAATTCAGTGAAGTTGACCTCTCTTTAAAGTAAGGTTGTACACATTGGTTTTAGGTTAGCCTTAATTTTGTTTATCGACTATGTCAGGCTTCGGATACCGAGAAGAGTGTAAAGATCACGCCGTTTTAGCGTGACTGTCAAACTTTAAGTAATCGAAGCCATTCTGAAACTAATAAAAATGTTGAAAGCCCAAATCCTTTAAGAAACCGTGGGCAAGAAAAACTCGATACGACCACAACCCCCCGAAGGCATGACTCAGCGCGCCCATAAAGGGAGCGCATCGCACCCGCCTTCGCGATTCGAACCATGTTGTGTGTAGGCCCGATCGCTTTTCCAGTTGTTTTCCCATACATTTTTTGTTACTTTACAGAAAGCGTCGGCATTCGGGACATAACGTGTCATGATTCGACATAAATCAATTACGGCGTTGTACAAAAAGTTGAACCGATAGGGGCTCGGCGGTTAGGAAAGGTGGGGGCGCTTCTTGAGACTTCTTGTAAAAGTCCGACCGCATCCTTGGCCACCAACGGAGGAAGATAAGAAGTGCGAAGGATGATCCCGGAGATGGTTGATTTCCCGTTGGCGTCGTCATCCCCGCTAACACGGTGCGTGTGATGCGAGAGTTGAAGTCGTCTGGAAGTTCCTCGATATTTCCTTCGGCACCCGGAGGCACCTGTCGATACATCGTTTCACATATCGTTGCAGTGGCCGGGGAAGGAGGGGGTCGCGTTGGACGAAATTGCTTCGTCAGGTCGAGGCGCTGAGGTGACGGAATCAGTGTCTACAATCCGTCAGTACAACCCCGTCTTCTTTGCGCGAGTCACTCGAGTCAAGCAAGTCGACACAGAAGACACAATTCTCGAGTTCATCAGCTTCCTTCTCGGCTGGGGATATTTTTTTTATTTTCTTCTGTGCATGATGCCATCAGAATTGCCAGCGGAAGGAAAAGGGAATTCCAAGAACGACACGAAAAATGCCAACGACAACGATTTCTGCATCATTTTCCCTTTCGCCCGAATTTCGGCCGGGAGGATTTCCTTCGGCTCGGAATTTTGTCGTGCCGGGAAAAATGTCGTGGAACGAGGGGAGGCGACATGGGCATCCCTCGTTATGATGTATGTTTCTATGAAAATCGTATCAACATGATTTGATATTTCCTTGGCGTGTTCGGCGTGACTCCGATTCAATCGGTGGAGCGGAGTGTGGGAATGTTTCTTGATCGATGCCACCATCCGAAAGTTCGGCCGGAAGTGGTTACGGGAGGGTGAGGGTGGGCCTAATGGTGGGGAAACATATCACTTGATGGCAGGCAATTTTCGAGAGCCTCAGCCCTGTGCAAAACGAGACCATAGCGAGATCGGAGCTAAGAATTTCAATAAAACATTTTTCCCCACAAGTGTTCGTAATATGTCTTTCCAGTTAGATTTCTATATTTCATGGAATACAGGTTGGATTCAAATTTTTCGTAAGGGCTTCCAGAACAGAGATTGTTAAATATAATTGCCTTGACAAAGGTTCACTGTGTCGAATTAGTGAAAGACAAATTTCTTTAAATATTGTCTCGACTTTTGTCCCGATAAGTCGACATTCCAAACATCGTCTTCAATGCAAAATGGCAAGATTCTTACCATACCCGCTCGGGGGGGTCAAAAGAACGTTGAACTAACGTAGTTCCACCGATCTAAGGATGTATAAGATCAGCTAACGTGTTGACGCCCGAGAGTACATAGCTTATGATAGCGGCACCATCACCATTATCGTCCCCATCATCATCACCATCATCACCACGTTATCCGTTGGAAGAATGTATCTCTAACGTTCTGCTGAGTGCGTGCTCGCTTCCCTCCTGCGACTAGAAACTCGTGCCCTGTGTGGCTTGGAAGGGCTCTATCCAACTTTAACGCAAATGTGAACGTATGCCAACGCCTTTTTCACCGCCACTTTCTTCTTGAGAATTTGTGCCCGACCCGAGCGAGTGCGAAAAACATCCTTCCATTTTATTTTTCCCTCCTTTCGTTGGCCGACCAAGGCTTCTATCGACGATGCGGGTACGCCCCGGACGTTGATGGAGTAATGATACAAATTTGAAAATATGACTCAATTTATCTTCCTCCTCTTTCTCGAGCACCACGGGTCGCCCGGAAAAGCCGGCTGTTTTTCTCTAGCCACTCTATCTTTTCCGTTATGGTTAGAGTTTTTATTTCGGTAGCTCGTGGCAAAGTTAAGATCCTGGCGCGTATTTAGATTATATGTGTTTCGACTGTCCCTTCACAGAACCATCGCAAAAGTGTCTCAACATACATATTATTTTAGCCCCCTTCTTCCCTCCCTCGCTGTGCCCTCGCTGACCTTGTACTTGTACTCACATTTTTACAGCTTCACAAACAAACTTTCGAGTGCCCTCCACCTTACGGAGGAGAATCACCCCGAAGGGTGTGTGGAAAAAGTTTTCATTTGCTTCTTTCTTCCTCCATCGGTGTTCCTCCACTCCAGAAGCTTTCTTTTTATTATTATTTCTGCATTACGCTTGGTTTGTTTTACACTTTCCCATTTTGACCCACTGCCCACCTTCCTTTACCGGGTGGAAAAGTTAGCAGGGCAAACAAGAATACGAGAACCAACGCAAACGAAACATTCCTTCGTTCGAATGCAACTCGAACGTCCCGGCGACAGGACATTTGCTCCAAGCGGAAGTGCCCCCGACCAACACGAGGGAATGGCATTCTCAGGAAACACAAACTGAGGAGCAGAGACCTTGCTGATTTTCCTTTCGTTTCCCGCCGGACGCTGGGGCGAGTGGTAAAGCGTAAAGTAAATGTGGAGTGTAAAAATGGATTATCACTAAAAAAGACAAATTCGCAGGGTGTAATAGAAACGCGAGCCAAGGAATGACTACAGGAAGGGAAATACTTTCACGTGCGCGTGTTGAAAAAGGGACTGTGTGTAGTCGAAAGCCGTGCGAAAAATGGAGAGCTATTCAATGTTGCAACAAATATTTAAAATCACATACTTGTTGTTATTGATTTCACATAGCTGTAACATGAAAGAAGAGTTCTTCTTTTGTTGCGTTTGCGTATATCCATATAAAAATGGGTGGATTGAATTTCCAGTACTGTTCCAGGATAGAATTTAAAAAATGTTTACTTTAAACCAGATTAAAGACAAGAAGTACCCAAGTGATAATTCACTCTCGGAAAATTGATTAATTTTAAGTGATTTTTGGTCTTGTTAGAATGTGACGTAAAGATTCCGGGTAAACCAGATTAGTCCCTACGTTCAACCTTCTGTATTTTGGCCTCACCGATGAACCCCCAAACAGATGATGAAAGCAAACGCCAATAAGGCTGGTCCAAAACCCAATTCGAGCCTTTTCCTTTCCCATGACGGTGCAATAATGTTTCCCTTTTTTGTGTTGATCCTTCACATTCCTTGGTGTGGCGAAGCAAAGAAACGAACTTAAAATAAAAATACTTTCACGTCACACAGGCATTTTACGATATTTACGTTGGATATCATTTAGAGATTTCAACGACTTTTTTATGTCTGGCCTTTCGAGTCAAACTTTCTCCTGCCGGGTGTCACTTTAAAAAGGACTTTCTTGTTGTTTGTTTGAAAGTACTATTCGAAAATTGAAACTTTCTGCTCGATTAAACAAACCGTGCCAATTGAAACTGCGTAAAATTTAATCTGACCTTATTAAAGCATGCTAAGACCTTGGTAAACGTTGTTAAAGTTAATACATTTAAAATAATTATATTGATAAGCTATAACACAATGAAATACAGGGTGGTACAGTCTCTGACACCAAAATGCAATGTAAAAAACAAAAACGATAAGCAAAAACCTGTCCTGTCTGCTTTCCAAAAACCAACAACTCAGCCGCACTTAATTAACTTTTGCGTTCTGACAAAATAACAAATGAATATACGCTCTTTCGTCTTCGAATTGGACTCCGTGTTGTCGTCGTCCTTTTGGGAGCGTTCGCCATGGAGAACCTTCGAAAAACAGCAGCTCTCGTGTGGTTCGCGCGCGGAGGCAGAACGAACCCGACGGATGTTCTACGTCATAACATCGAAGGGGGTGACTTGGAACAACCTTCGCAAGAGATAATATAAAAAGGCGAGACCAATTGGCAAGCATGACTCAGGGAACGGCGTTGATGATGGTTCCAATGGTTTGTCTTTTTTTTTGGGACGTTGGTAGACGCTCTGGCAGACCAAAGAATACTAATTATCTGGTGGGTGTTAGGATCTCTGGGTCGTTCGACGTTGAACAACGGAGCTGTTGACAACTCGTATGAATCTATTATCGTTCTCGGTCTCGACGCTGTAACTAATTATATTTTTGGGGAGGATTGTACAAAAAGTGATCATGAAGTTGCATATTATTCTCCTTCGACAGGCTCTTACATTGCTCTGAGGAGTGTCCTATGAATTCTTGATTTTTGCTAGTTGTTTTGGCTTCGATATCTGCAATTTTACTTCCTTGCTTCAAGTTTAGGAATCGAAGGGGTAAGAATTTTCTTCTTACATCCTTAAATAAAAACATCCATTTAGGATCACCTTCTCTTCGGCAATAAAATAAACCCTTTCCCATTGTAATGATTACTTTTGCATCAATTTCACAAACAACACACGACACCGTGGGCCACAAGAAATTTAGCTCCAACCGGTCGCATCTGATAGCCCGACTTTGTGGAAAATTCCTCGCCACGGGTCTCGTTTGTTGCTACTCCTCGCTCTCGGCGCCAAGAAACCACGAAAAAGAGAGCCCTCACAAAAAAAAGCACCCACATCCAGATACCCAATTTAAGCTTCATGCAACTCCGGGGGTTGTGCATTTTGATGGCAAGCACGTGCCGCTTCGGATGGACGGATAAATTTACGCGCTATCGCTTTCTGCAATCGAGAATAAAATCTATCGAAAGGAAGAAAGACGAAGGTAAAAGTCTCTTACCTATAACCTCTTGTAGCAAAGGGGAAGGGGAGTTCAGGACCAAAAGACTTCGAGTCGGGGCAGGGAAGATCCGTTGAAGACGCGCGTGACTTTGCGAGACTTCTTGTGAGATAATCTTTAGAATTAATTATTATTTACTCAACCGTTCTTCACCCTGGCTTGAGGAGGATAGCAAAGTGTGGGTGGTTCTTAGGTGCAAGATGCAGCAGTCACGACTAATCAAACCTCGGGCCCCGGCTTTCTCACGCTGGTCAGCACGTAGAACGACTGAACGGAACTACCTGACACCTTGGCCAGGGTATACTCATTTCCTACTTAACCAGAAGAGGTTCAAATTTTGCGAAGAAGGAGACTTCATAACAAAGACAGAAGATAATGCAAGCGTTGTTTGGTGAGCAGTAGACTTACACTCTTCTATATCCCGGACAGACCCTTTCTCCTCACTCCTCCTCCCGGTGTGGCCATCTTGTTTATTGGAAAGTTCTGGCCAAAGTAAATTGCTTTCAGTTAAATTGCATTCCCGGTACGCTCCCGACCATGGATGCAGCTGTGTCCTGCACCGGTTTTGCTGGTGCGAAGCAAATGAAGCGGAAAAGGCAGGTGATCCAAAGGAAGGACCACTGAGGTTAAACGGTGCGCGATCCTGAAGGCCGAACGGAGGCAGGTTATGTCAGATGACGTTAGAGGATGTTTTCCGTTCTGCTCAGCGAAGGTGAACAAAAAATCCCGGAAAAGCAAGTCCACGACGTAAACCATTACCCCCCACATTCAGCTATTCTACACCCTCCCCCGGTCGGTTAAGAAGTCGGGTAACCAGAAATCCATATCCTACCTCTCTAACCTTGGAGCCCGGCGACACTGCAGAGATTATTCTTTGACACCGGAAGGCGGCGACTGAACGTTCCCCGAGGATGGCCTCCCTCAGATGTACCGACTGCGCTTCGGTCCTTTCGGGCTTCGCCTTCGGTGTTCGGGTGCGGAGTCCGGAGGAAATTATCTAATTAGCAGTTTAATTTATTAATGGAAAACTCTCACTACCACTTCACCAAACACTGCCGAGCAGAACGTGCGAAATCACTTCTCCTGTTGGGAGGTGGAGCGACCCCTTTTGGAGTTCCAGCTCGTCGCCACACTATTCACTCCCGAGTACCACAAGTGCAAGCAATCCGGAACGAACGCACGTACGCACAGGCCGGCAAGGACACGTTCAAATTACAGTTCTCGCAATCCCGTGCCGCAACTGTCAAAGTCCAGTTCAAGTTCTATAGCAGGTTCTCTCTCGTTCGTTCACTGCCCTGGTTCTTCCCGGGTCTCCGGGAGGAAGTTTCCAAGTGCACTCTGCAAACTTTTCTCCGTTCAGGTTGCGGATTCGTTTTTCTTTGCCACGGGAAAAAAGAGGTGTTCTGCCAACCACGACCACTAACTGGGAAGTGCACTTTGCGGTAAGAACTTGTTGACCACGTTCTGCAACGTCCCACACTGCATTCACTCCTGGCAACAGGTAGGTAGGCCTTCAATGTTTCTCGATGGGATGAACCTACACTGAAGCCTGCTTGGATGTTGATTAAACGTACTTATTGTCCACACTCGTCGTTTAGATTCACGCTTACTTCGACCTTAGCAAAACAAGCAAGAACGGAAGCGAACGACGATTCTCTTCCCGAATTAACGAACGATGAACCTGGAAGTTCTTCCCGGGTACTAGTCGCAGCCGTTTTGTGGTGTGCAACAGGCAACTGTTGGACGTAAACTGAACCCGAACCGTCACGGAAGCAACACGTAGCTGTTCGTCCCCACGGCGCCGTTCTATGTTCCTTTCCGGTTTCCCACGAACGAGCGGAAGGCTATCAACCACCCCCACAAGGAACCCCGCGAGAGCCGAACGAAGCGACAGCACCCCCGCCCGACGCACTCCCTCTCTGTCACCGGAGAGTTGTTGTGCGAAACGCAAGCCAAATCCGCAACAGGTTCTCGACACACACACACACACACGAGCGCGCAAGGCCGAAGCCTTCCCGTCGTCCCCTTTCATCCCTTCGCGAGGCGAAAGTTCTGTTTCGTCAGATGCAGGACAACCCTTAGCCCTTCGCCCGTGTTTTGTCTGCGCGTCAATGAAAATTCACCCCAACACACGCTCCGCATCGAACGAGCGCGTGCCGAACTTGTTGCTTCTGTGAGTTTTCCATCGGGTCGCGCTCGGCTCCAGCGTTTGCATGGGGAAAATAGTGAAGTGCGTTCTTTCGGAGCAAACAACAACTGGTAAAACGCTTCGATCGGGTGTTGATTTGAGCCACACTGTAGCCCCGCGCTGGAGCGAGATGCACATTCCAGCACTCCACTGGCGACCATCGGTGTGGAAAGAAAAGAGTACACCATGGTTCACGCCCGAAGGGGGCGATTTGTACGACACCATCAGGCGCGACTTGATTCAAGAACGAACGATTCCAAACTCGCGTTTTTGGGGCCTTTTGTGTTTTTGCATGTTTGACTTTGGCTTGTTTTTTTTTGTGTCTCAACCCCCGGGTTGCGGTTTTCTGGTCGCGACAGGCCGTACCTGCGGGAAAACGGCCGCTGTCGCAGACCGGATAATCCGGTCGTCCACAAATTTTCACGCATCCACGCGTCGGTCGTGGAGTGAACGACCAGGCGACTCCATCGAAACTTGCCAACGGGTGTGTGAAGCAAAACAAAAATCAAATTTCATAGTCCCGAAAGCTCGTGGGTTCATCGGTCGCGTTTCCACTTTGCATTCCAAACGTTCTTGCAAGCGTCTAGTTTTCAGTGAAAGTTTTTTATTTCCCTTCCTCTTGACGACATTCTGTTTTTGGGCGTCGATTCTGCTCGCGGTTTGTTGATGCGATCGGATGAAGGATTGATGATTTTCTAAAATAGACCATCTTTTTGTACTTTCACATATAAGCGCACAAAGATAATCTATGGGTTTTTTAATCTTATTTCGAAGTTTGTCTTGTTTTATTTACAGAAGAAAGGTGGTTACAAATTCTCCCTTTTTTAAGTATGTTTTTGCTCTTTTGTTTGATGTATAAACGTGGTTCAAACCATAATTCAAATGTGTTTTATTGAAATTAAGATTCGGCAAAGAAAACAACCATGTTATAATATAAACATAGAACTGTTTTGAATTATTTAACTGAAATGCCCGTTCAAGTTAATTGTTTGATTCAATTCACAGTAGTTTTGCTAGTTATTAGTCTTATTTGTCAACATTTACATAGTGAAACACAACGTGCATTGTTTTCTATTCTAACCGTTCACATCCAAGCCACAGAACGATATACTTGGAAAATAATTTCGTCAAATCTTCCTACATGAGATGATCGATGAACATAGTCAATAATAAGCACCGCTTGTCCAATGGCTTGATATACCCCTTTCCCATGGCTCTCCACCCCACACGACAAACCCGCGGAAACCGCTTATGTTCTGAGCTCCTTCACGTTAATTTGAGCCACACACATTCTCCTTCCACTCGGGACCCACCTACGCACGGCGAAGTCGACACAAACGTCGGTCGGTCGGTCGACAATGTAAGCCACCAAGCGCCTCCTTCTGAACGTTCTGAAGGGTGCATACCGCGTGGTCTACCGCCTGCACCAACCGCTCTCCCTTCACCGCTCGCAGCAGCCTAGCAACGCGCGCGAGAGCGAGGACCGCCTCGGTGCCAAACGGTGTGTTCCGCCAACGCAACAGGCGCGAACCCCAACCGTTCTGTACGGCGTGACCACGGCGTGCGGCGCAGTTGTGTTAGCCGGCTCCAACAACATCGGGAAAAACATACCCCAAGATACCCAAAAGCGGGCCTCGGTTCGGTACGGCATTTCCCCTCCGTTCAAGAGGCAGAATGCTGCCGAAGCAAACGCGAACGAATTTTCCAGTGGTTCCGAAGATGCGGCAGTTGGTTCGCTCGTGGCAACAGTTCACCCTCAACCGTCTGGCGAGGAAGACCGTACATCCATATGACGCTCCAAGGATTTTCGAATACTTCGAAAAATACTCGCCCAACGCCGCAATGTAGGCAAACCACCGAGCACGAGACTCTCTCCCCCATTGCGAAAAAGCTGCAGAACGAGATGCGTGGAAATTCTACCGAGTGAGGACAGAGTTTCCTACACGTTTCGTCCAGAACAGCGAGGGGTAGATAAGCCGCGTGGTGTGAGATAATAATGATAATGTGACACGAGAATGTAATAAAATCTTATCGAACTTTCCTCCATCGCTCGCTCCAGTCCTCCCATTTCGGGGGAGTTCGATTCTGTCGCCGGAGTTGGAAGTCAGGAAACTAACGTATTGGTTTGGGTAGGGGTTTGGGCGCTAGGGAGAATACAGCTCGGAATGACATTCGGGAGGACGGGAAAATCTTTTTGTAATATCAACTCCGCACACGATGCCGCACAAGCTGGACCTGGATCTGGCGTGGAGACTTTTGTTGTGGGATGAGGATGATTGCTTTCAATTGGAATGTGTGTGTGTGTGCGTGGATGGAAATATCTCTCAACATGGTAAGCTGCAGAAGCAACGTTTGGTTCTAATAATAGAGCTTGGCTTTCATTGCAAGAATTTGAATTGTACTTTCAGTGAAAGACACTTGCTTTTCAAGCAAACCTTGGATGTGAAAAGATGTAGATATCGAAAATCGAACAGTGTCAAAAGTAAGTCATCTTTTCATCAGATATTGTCAACATATCGCTTTCCATGACAAGGGTTTTCCGGGATGCATTTTTCTTCTTTTCGTTTTGTTTCTCGGTACCCAAAAACATCCCCATTCTCATGCTTAAAAATGGTTTTCAAAAATGAACAGAACCTTCTTCTAATCCTCCACCACGCAAAAATGGAACTCGTGCGATTCGACAAAACCCCCACACAGAAGCTGCCCAGAACAGAAAAACAACATTAAAATTAGAAACGTTTACGCAGCGGGTGTCCGTCCCGCCGTCGCAGTCGCCTTTTCTCCCCCGCTCCCCGCCCTAACCGCGAGGGCGCTCGATTTGTGCCGGTGGCAGCGGCCGGCGGAAGTCATGCCGAGCGAGTTTCATCATGGGAATGACGAAGGTACCTTGCGCCGTCGGTGCGCATTTCATGGCATCCATTCCGAGTTCGGCACTCACAGTGTGTATATTGACAACCTGTTGCTGTTGGGTCGGCTGACGGTGGAAAACGATGGGAAATGGGGCCCACCGGCATGCTGCCTGACGATGCGGGAAGTACGTCAGACTGGGTCAGGCCCGGATAGTGCCATGTCGTGTGCTCGAACACTGTATCGGTATGTCAACGGTCCAGCGGGATATTGTGCGGGGTTTTCCATCGACTTGCTGGAGACACAGGTTTTAAGGTGAATGTACGAAACGAACAAAAAAGAGTTCGAGGACAGACATTGTTTGTAGAAAGTTATTTAAAATTTTATTTGAAATTTAAAATTTGAAATTGACCTGAAATAGAAAATAAAAGTCAACCAAAGTGAGACATTTCTAGAAGAACGTATATTATTTTACACTTTTTTCACCAACAATGAACGCTTCCGGTGCAACAATTCCTTCACGAACAACTTAATTTCTCAAAATCACTCCTTGCTCAATATCCTTCCAACGAGTTCGACATTTTCCTACAATCATTAAAGGATCGTTTATCCTTCTGTTTGCCATGTCATTCCATCCTGTGTGGAACGCTGCAAATAAACACTGTGTGTGTCTTCATGCTCGATTAGCAGACCGGTCTTTCCACTGGGCTTTGTTCCAGGGAAAATTACTTTCCCGGTACCTACCGAAAGGAGTGAATCCCTACTTACCTGAGGGTGCAATTCACTCTCCGTTTTAAGTGTAAAGAGGTGTAAGGAAGTTGACGCTGATGGAGGAATGATGCAAATATTGCAGGATGATCATATCAAGAGGGTGCAAATTAGTTTCACCAACCGGATCTCCTCACTCCGGTAAGGTTTAATGGGGAAGATTAGAGCTCAAGCTTTTCCTAGCACTTACCATTTCCGCTGCAAATAAACATATCCATGCCGAGATTGAGAGAAGGGTTGCTTCACACTGTCTGCAAATAGTTGATTTGTTGGAAAAGGCAAGAGAGAAAGAAAAGTTGATATAGAAAATATTCCCTGCATCGTTCCTGTGAAGAAAAGTTTACCCAGGTGTAAAACCAAATCAAATTCGGTTTTCCATTCAGTTCGTTCAAAGGTACACATTGTATGTGTGTTAAAGGAAAATGGGGGAACAAGATGCATATTTGACATCATCATCGATAAACAGACAAGAACACGTTGGCATAAGAATGACGAAGATTAAACTTTTCACGGCGCACTTCTGTCGCTGACAGTCTCTGCGGTTGGGAGAAAAAAGTTCGTTAGAGGAAAAACTGGAAAACTATCCACAAGTCATGTTTTCCACAGCAAGAAACGAAAATGCGCTAAATGCAAATAAGCACTACTGACAGTTGCTACCGATGGGATCGGCATAAGGGTTGTTGGCTTAGGAAAACGTTGGGGTAGCTTAATGTTATTGCTCTGGACAAGCGGAACGCTTGAAGTTGCTCCCACCAAACACGCTCTAGTTTTGGAACTGTGTTGAAATGGAAACGAAAATGAAGGTTTGTAGACATACGGGAACACCAGGATGTTTCCGGTAATTCATGTTAATGCCAACAAATGTAAATAGCTGTTGTAAAAGAGTTCAACGGCCGTGCGCTTTCATGGAGGGTGTAACTGGTTCAAAGATAAAATTATACGATCGGCAGAGGATGCAGTTAATTACAGTCGTTGGAGTTATATTTAGTTTCTGCAAACACAAATATCTTTCTTTAAAAAAAAAATCATTCACAAGGAGAAAAACCATCAAAGAAAAGAATCCACATAAGTTGGGAGTACCATGTAACGGTACACACAAAAATTAATAGCTGCCAACGGATCTCCGACGTCGAGCAAATAACGCATCGAACCGTTTAGCAATGTTTTTCTTTCAGTTCGAACCGTACCGGGGAAAAACGAAAACCACTTTCCACCACCGATATCGGTGGCAATAAATTGATGCTAACTGTGTGCAACGAGCGATAAGTGTCCGTTATACGGGGGCCCGCTTGATTGCTGATAAGCGAGTGATAGATATGCGCGTTATTTCCACCGACACCGGGACGGTTACGATGATGACTTACGATCCCGATTTTTTCCAGGTGCCGGGGGATAGATTTTTCCCCCCGAAGCGTCAGTTATTACAGCTACAATCGTAGTAAAGCAAACAGCGTCTCACTTGTTCGGCCGCTTATCGCTGGTGGTGAACGCTTACGTCATTCGAGATAAGATAGAAAAAGGGGTTAGAATAAGTGAGGTGGGTTGAGAAAAATCGCAATCGATCGATCGGATGTAGCGTTGATAGAACTTTCACCATATGCTGTCCGAGGAAAACGGTCGCTTGGAATGACATATATTGAAAAATCAAAATGGGATCCTAATAATTTATCTACCGAAACACTTTCGATTTCCAATATGTAAGTATGAAACAAATAATCGTTTAAAGACATTCAACATCCATATACACATCGCTAATAAATTGATACCACAAACTATGCCACGTAAAGCCCATCTTCGCACCGTTTTCCGACACGACGAACACGAAACGCACAACAATCCTTAAGTAAATTACCTCCAACTCAAGGATCTGATTCGGTTTTACCTTCGAAGGCAACAAACCCTGCCGAACTATTTGCCAACTTTTATCGGCTCACATGGCAACTTTCCATCGCCACAAACTTTCCATCCAACATCTTTGTGTTTGCATTCGAATTATCCGATTCAAAGTGTTACTGGCCCTTCGTTTGGCCAAGAAATTGCTACTTTGTCGAACTGATTTGCATGATCTTAAGGAGGGATGCCGAACGAAAAGGTTTGTTCTCTCATAGAAGTAAAAGAGGCGAGCGACTTGCGGCAGTCGAGATAAGGGTTTCGAAGGGGAAAATTAAATTGAACCGAAGCTGTAAAGTTGAGCCCGGCACAGAAGTGTTCAAGAACATGACAATACGACAAATTGGTTTCTGGTTTGGAGGAGAAACTCTGTTTTGCAGAGCGAAAAGTGGCAAAGTAACGTTCCACAGTTTTGTTTTTGTGGTGAACTCGCAGTAACGATCCACAAGCGCACATACACAAGCATGCCCAATATGCTGATAAGAAATAAGCAAAACGAGGTGTGTTACACTAGACTAGAAACTCATAAAAGTGGTTAACATGTGGTTGGTGAGTGGTCAGGAAACCCATTTTCCAAGCATAGTTTTAATCAAATTAGGACAGGACGGTGTAAAAGCTTGTAGGAGGCATCTTTTAGATATTGAGGATTCTTTTTCGATGTTTATGGTGAATTCAACTGGATTTCACGACGAAAATCATTTGATTTGCATGTTCCAACCCTGTATTGTTGTCGATTATTGTTTGGTGATAGCTGAACTACACTTGTTACACACTTTTTTGATACGCCATTTAGTTAAAATGTAGTTAAGTTAAGTTCGAGACTAATTTACGCCCCTTTTCGCACGGCTTACCTTCGAGGAAATCATGCTCACACCGCAGCATAATCCGCTGGAAAAGCATCCCGACTGCGTGCTCAACCTACAACACCCTTTTCCTACATGCAGCTGCATAATGAGCCGGGGCGCTTACATTACGGCTTACGAAACACCTTCGGTGTTAAATACCCGGTCTTCTAATCACCTCTCGCCGTACGAAAAGCCCATTCCATCCGCGCGCTCCGGAGTCTAATTTTCCACCGCAACTGAACGTCGTGAGGGTGGACGAACACAAAACAATAGTAGTATTTCCATTGCAGTCGCAAACGGCACGTACTGGGGATGCTATTCCGGGGTTTTCCGCTCTCCCGGCGGTGCGTTTGCTGCAGATGCCTGCAGGTGAATATGCAAATTTTCCACTACTTCCTTCGCTGCTTTGTTTTCCCCCCAACGGATGCGGAACGAGGGGCGAACTCGGATCAACGGACGTGTAAAGAATGATGGCAAATAATGTAACCGTCACAACACCGCCACTGCCGACGAAACGGAATACGCGTAAACGGCCCCTACCGATTTCCGCCATTGTGCGGAAAATGGCTGTGGCCCAATTGAAACCGACACCTTCCGTACCTAGGCGAGAGGAGTAACGCCCTCGCGTGACTCGGAAACCCCACAGCCCTCCCTCACTCCGAACGAAGACGTAGATTAAAAGCACAAGCACATCCAATTGCGCTTCGGTTTTCCCCCGCCTGCTTCGGCGCCTTTTATTTATAAATCCATCATTCCAGCACGGTTGTGCTGGTGGAGGAAATTTATTCACATAACGTACGGCATTCCGTTCGCGTGGCTTTTGAAACATGTGAAGGAAAACTGGGCAACACGTTCCGTTTTCAATCAGCTTGTTCTATGTTGGTTTGATCAATTTATGCTGCTATTATCTTGAGGAGGATGAAGTAATTTTCCGGAACATTGTACAACTTAATGTATTTGTTAGTAAACTTACTGTCATATTCAAAATAAAACATTTTTTTAAAGCCAGGTAATATTGTAAACTTTATGAGATTCCTTCCAAAAGCGAGCGATGGTTAAACCTTACCACGTCACGGGCTGACGTGCAACCCGTTGACGGAAAATTAGTGCAACGATCGGTCAGGCGCCAACGAGACAGACACTGGGACAAGTGATTTAATTTATCCCTGCAACTCCACAGCGTCAGCATCGTTCACTTTCACTGGCGAACACAAAAACACGAAGCAGACAGAAGGGACGCCGTACTGACCGAGATAGGAACCGTACAGGATCTCACAGAAATGCCCTTCCGAAGCGTTTTCCAACGTCCTTTTCAGCTAAACTCGGGCCATCGTATGAGTACGTGGGTAACTAAACGGGTTCAGCTGAACTTCGTTCGCATGCCGCGAGTGGTGAAGCTCTAATAAATCAGCTTAAAAATTGCGACACAAAACCCCAAACCTCCCGACCGGGGCTTTTATTCTGTCCAACGGCCACTAATCTCAATTTCGGATTTGTCTCACCTCCAGCCTCCCCCCTTTTCGGGGCTTCCTGTAGCTAAGGGACTGGCAGTGCAACCCACAAAATCCCACACACACACACCGACGCGAAGAAGAAAAAGTGCACCGACGTCACGCAAAGCTAATAATCGTCATTATTTGCCGAATGATTTTTATTCGAAAACTTTGCCGGTTCGTGTCCTGGCGCGCTCGTTCAAGGGGCAAAGTTTTCCCATTTTCCGGCCTTAGGTTTCCCTCGTGGTGACCTCGCGGTTAGACTGCCACCAGGAGACACTCCCCATCATGTGTCCATCATTAATGTTTCGGGCTCTGATTCTGATGCTGGAAAATGGGAGCGATATGGGAAAAACTTTTCCCGCTTAAAAACCACTGCTTCTGGGGTTTGATCCATCGATTTGGATAAACGGTAAACTGGTCATAAGACCCGGGGGGTAGGAAAGTTGTGGCTTTCGGTGACAAATGTGGAACGTAATTCAACCTTTATTATTGACTCAAGGTTCCGTGTGTTATGAGATGTCCTTTGATTCTCGTTTAAATACGTTTATGTCTTTTCCCCACCCTCGTTAAATCCAGTTCCAGTTTTTATTTTTAACACATTTTCTTCCCTTCAACCTGCACGGGATCAAACGGAAACGAATCCTCCTCATCGTGGATCTTCTAGCCTTGATTTAGAAACACTTCCAACCACCAACACCAACCGATGATGGATACTATATTGTGATGGCTCCCATTGCCAACCGGATCCAACAACGGTCTCGACCGCATAGTGTCACGCATTTTCCTCTAATACCCTCCCCGTGCCACCATAGGTGTGCGCTGTGTTTATGATCCTGCTCGGGAAAACCACGGCGATGAATAAGATAAACAAATAAAGATATTGATTACATCAATAAACACCTCACGCTTCTCGGCGACGAAACGGTGACGATAGCAAATGGAAGGGGAATCGGGCACGAAAGGCTTGAAGGACACACAAACACCGTGAAGTTTACAAACATCCGTCTTGATGTGGAGTACGTGTGTTTGTTTGTGTATGTGCGTGTGTGTGTGTGCTGGTAGGTTCTTGCAAAAACATCAGGATCAGCGCCCACACGCCATGCAATAGGATTGCAAAGGAAACGAGGGCGGGACAGGTGAAGCACACATTCAAAACTCCCTGCCTTACGATTTTCCCGGGTCTTGTGGCGTTGATTTGTAAGGATAATATGTTTACAGAGTGTGTTTAGATTCTTGGAAGAGTCAATGGCGGAGCATTCTTCCATAAAAAATAATCCCAACGTGAGACTTTAATCTTGTATGATCTAAGAAAATATGCTAGGGTCTTGAAAATATGCCAACATTGTTTTATACAATGTTATGTTCCGTTAATTTTATTTCAATGTTTGAATAATATTTGGAGTGGATAACAAGTTTTTTTAATCTTCTATAAGATATCCACAAATTTGTACTTCTTAAAATAAAATTTAAAATTTCATTTTTAACTTAAATTAAAGAATTTAATAAAATTCTTAAAAACTCAAAATGCTTCGACTGCTCATAATATGATTGTTTTTATAGTTAAAAAAATTGACTAGTATAATCACATTGGTAGATCAGAAATAAAAGTAAAACAAATCCCAACTACTACAAACTTTAAAAATATTAATCTAGGTGTTAAAATGTGTTAAGAACATTTAAAAACAAAAACAAGCATCCTCAAATTGATTATAAATTATGAAATCCTATAAATCAACACTTCTATCAACCCTAAACGATCCAAATGAACGATTTTAAATCCAATAAACAAACACTTGCTCATGGCAGGGCTAAACTATAACCTTTTCCCGGAAAATCGGTCGTTCAATAGGAATTACAAAACTTGCTCTATAATCCCCTTAATTCTTTTTCTGCAGGACAAAAACAAAGAGAACCGCTATGGAAGTGATGTCGTTTTGTTTTAAATTATTTTTTCGTTTCCACCTCCCACCTACACAACATTGTAGTCAACCATGTTACCGGCATGTTGCCAAAGCCAGTCAGCAATCGAACTGGACAATCTCTCTTTTCCGAACGTAGATGTATTACATGTATACCGAACGGATCAACAAGTCTCGGACACCGGTCACGATCCGGGAAAAAGGGCTGATTAAGTACTTTACCGGAGGAATGTTTCGATCCCCCACCGCGTGCGCTTAAGCGTGCATTGTTCGAACCGGGCGCGGAGGGGTTGTTTTCCGATCATCTCGTTTTTCCCGTTTTTTTTCCCTCCCACCTGAACTCGAGACTGACAAGAATCGGCTTCGTCGGTTTTATTTTCCAACAAACCAACCTCCATTTTCCACCTGAAAGATCGCCATGGGGATGATATTAAAAACTTGTGCAGCAAATCGTGCGGTAAATATTGACGACCGTTGCCATTTCCACGCCATCGTCGTCGTAAACCCCGGGCCCGTCGCGCCCTCCAGCGGGGTGCACAACGCAAAAACGTTAAAAATCCTGCGAAACTAGCCGCCGCCATTTCATTGTGACCATTTTACGCTCGATAAAACCCCGGTCTTCATATCGGAACTCTTCGTCCGGTTTATTGTTCTTCTATGCGTGCTTTTGTGTGATTTCGCGGGGGCGAGACGGAGGGGTAGGGGCAAGGTGTGTCCACTGGTGCGTAATGATTTCTGGGATTATTTTTTTAAGTGCCCCAAAGGCGGCTCACAGACTCAACAGGCTAGGCGTGTAATGAAAATCTATTTCCGGGAAGCGCACTGCAACTCCAATCCGAGGCATGAGTCCGTAATGTCCTTGTCAACGGTGATGAAGTTCAAAAATATCTCTCACAAGGCGACGATGCGCCATTATTGCCGCCATCGAAGGCTCGTCGGAAGTGGAATTGTTCCATTGTCCGGCACGCAGACCTAATTCTGCACAAATCTTACGCCGCAAATAGGCCACTTCCAGCGCGGTACGTGATTTCCTTGACAAATTATCCTTATGTGCCGTACGCACGGGTACATACAGTACAGTGCAAGGATCATTCGACGGTCATGGGACATGACTGTGTTGTGTCATGACTCTAATTCCCGATCATACTATGCATTCTCTCCCGCCTCGACGGAAAGTTAGCAAGCCATGAAATAACTTCCCCATGTGTGTAGCATGCACCTGCCCTGGCTTGATGGATGGACGAAAAAACCTTCCCCGAGAAGAAACGACCAACCGATCGCATACGTTTCCGACCGACGCCGAGCGTTGCATCATCTATTTCCGTTTAATTTTCCAACTGTCGCATGGAAATCGGACGCGAGGGCCAGCGGGACCTAATGTTAAAAAAGAAACGAACTCACCATGGCGTTCTTTTCCATTCCTCGAAGTCACCATTGTGGCTTCCTTCACACACACACACACAAACGCGCACACGGGCGCCAGGTTTGACGTGCGTTTTTATCACCGAGGCTATAATTTATTATGATTACAGTTTGAATGTTTCGAATTAATCTTACTTCCCGACTGGGAAGCTCGCCGTCCTTCTTTTTCTAATCCCCAGGTCGTCCAGACTATGTAGATGCTACTGGCCAAAGTCGACATCAATGATAATAATAATAATAATAAACAGCCGTCCAAGAAGATCCTTTGAGTGTGTATATTTTCGTCACCATTCGAACTTGGAAGGAATCGTCCCGAGAGCAGGATAATATTAGACACTCGAAGTATTAAAATAATAAATAAGGATGAATGCGACAAGAAAAAAATACATGGAATTATCCCCTGGGGAAAATGGGGCCTCAATTCGGTATAACGGATAGCGGTGACTGTAAACAGACGGATTTACATACCTCCAAAAGACCAACACTTGGCACACATCCAGAGGATTTCGAACACGTTTTCATTTGCTTTTGATTTCTTGCCGTTTGAATTCTGAATGGTCGCGCAATTTCCCAGTAAGTGGCTTCCATGATTTCCTTTCACATCGGAACGTACAACAACTGCATATTGTTGTTGACGCTGGACTGGCTGTTCTTGTCCCCGCCGAGGGGGAGGGAGTGGGAAAACCCCATTCCGGTCACGTTTCTGTCAAAGCTCGCGACACCCCACCAATATAGTGTCAACAGTATCGGTTGTGTGCTGTGTTTTTGTCTCGCGCGCCGAAAGGACGAAAGATTCCCGGGCGAGCAAGGAATTGACGTTACACTTTTGATGTAGGAAAAATACGGGCCATGGAGCAAACAACAACCGCCACCATCCTTCCCCGGGCCGCGAGGCTGTGGGCGTTGATGACGAGCAAATAGGATAACGCGGCACACAGGGCTGTCTCTCTCGCCAGCGTTTACACGCTCCACTTTGCGTGTTCCACGTACTGCTGTAACCTGTCAAATCACCTCGACACCGTCCCACGTGCGCGCCCAACACAATTTAGAAGCGTTGCGGGGAAAAAACTGGATAACTCCATTACGGAGCGATTTGGCACAACAGTTTGATCGGTTTGAATAAAAATCATTACGATTAGCGCGAAGCAAAATGGCGTGCGTGCGCGTGTATGTTTGGACGCGTGATTGAAATGCAAATCGATTTTTGGAGCCACAACATTACAAGCCCCGAACGGAACCGAAAACTGTACGTTTCCAAATCGACCAAAAGGGTGTCAATAATGCGGCTCAACTCTTTTCGTGTATGCATGGAATATATTCATTAATTTCAATAGGAAGTGATAAGGGATAACATGTAATCCAATGAATCATGTTTTATTTATTATCGGTAGCAAAATCTATTTAACCCCTTCAAATACAATGTTGTTTTCAAACAAAAGATCGTTGAAATGTTTTGTAGCTAAATTGGAAATTTATTTCTATAATTCAATAATGCTCAAAAGTGTATTATGCAAAACACTCAAACCTTTTTAGAATAGTTTAGAATTTTTAGAATAGTTTATAAATTTTAATATTATTTCTCGTTGGATTAAATGTCTCAACATATTACCTCATAGCAATCAAAATTATTTAAATAAATCAAATGCTAGTTTAAGGAAAGTTTGTTTGAGGTTTTGCAACTATGTAATTGATTTTCTGAAGTTACATCCACATCCAATACTAATCACTTTACTTTTGACTCACACTTTTAAAGATGTTTTTTTTTAATTTAGTTTTAATAAAAGACGATTTGTTCGTTAATTCATTCAAATTGTTCATGCCAGTTCATCTTCAAATAGATCATTTATCGAATTCTGGACCTGTCAAAACAATTGCGCGACCAATCGGGATCTATTCCCAGAATGACATCTAGTGTCTTAAAAAAAAACAAGTAATCAATGGTTTTGACTTGGACGTTTATGACGCTAACAACGGTATCAGGAAGCTGCTCTTCGCCAACGATCGCAACGAAGGCATTAAAAGACGTAACGTTTCGTAATTCCAATTCCGCACCCCATTATTACTAACCTGTTCGCCGCAGCCGAGCCCAGCGTGCAACCCGGTATGACTTCCAGTTTTCCAGATTTTTCTTCATCCTGAAGAAGACGGCCCCAAGGCATCTTGATGGCACACTCTAATGCCCGCAACCGACTGCTTGTACTGCACTCGAAAGTCTGTCGATGTTTCCGTCGTTCGTCGTCACACACTAGCGATTTTCATTCCGCTCGCGATTCTTTACGATCCGCCAAAGGGTTCCCCCTTCTGACGGGCGTCGTTATATAATTGAGGTATTAAATGAACCGAGAGTGCTATTGACGTTTTCATTATTATCGTTAGAAAGTATATTTGTTTCCAACAGATGCGTTCCGTGCGCAAGCAAAAGTGCACACAATGTAGCTGGAAGAAAAACTGGAAGGAAAGATTGTTGCAGTAAGGCAAACAACAGGAAGTCCAACCTCTCTTGGGTGAGACGGCAAATGATACACGGGGATTATGAATCGTCAAGTAAATGAGGAAATATTCCGCTTTTTTTCGCGACAAAATGGAAAGTGGTTCTTAACGATTGCAAACAGAAAAGTTTACGTACTAATAGGATTCAACGGACGGGAGACTAAAGCGAAACAATCTAGGAGGAAGTGGAATACTATCGAAGTAGTCCCACCATTCCCGGGAGTTTGTGTCAAGGCTCGGTGAGTTCCATTAACAGTTTATCGAAAAATGGAAAAACACGAGAGAAAATCATTACTGGGAACAAAACAAAGGATAGGCAGAAAAAGCTTCCCTGGGTATGCAACTTTTTCCCGACCGCTCTGAGGTTCTCTCGGAAGTCGTGAAACTCCACGATTTCACGTCGTTGTTTTCTCCTCCCTCTGATCATTAACGAAGCCATTTCGATTTAATTGATTTATACTAATGGCATTCAGAATTGAACCAAAGTGTCAACGTATCAGGCCGACCCCGGGAGCGTTCTTTGAGCGAGGTCACTCCGAAAAGGACACCGAAAACAGCACTAACATGATCGTTACCTTTTCCCGGGCGGGGGGCGAAGGGGCACGGAAGGTCCGAGCCGTGCGTCACAAACACCCAAAAAATTAATCCAATTAAGCCGAGCGCAAGCAAACGCGCTTAGTGGCGGGCACATAAAGTCCAGGGCGGGTAATAAACGGGGCCAAAATGCTCCGGGCTCGATTTATGGGGTTGAACGGATGATGGCTTGTAATCCGGGCGGCTTTTCCGGGTACGCGGGGAGAAATTGGCGGGTTCGGTCGGGTGGGGAGCAGGGTGTATGTTGTTGAAAAGTTAGGATTAGAGGATCGATGAGTTTACTTTGCTTTGCTTTCTTACTTGGGTACCAGCCGGATTTGGGTCGGAAAATCAAGGGCACTTGGAGATGAGAAGATTTGCGTCTAGTCCATTCCCACCAACTCTTTTATAACGCCTTTGGATTACCGGCTCACGAAAGGACAAGAAATTGTGTGCGTAACTTCCGAATGCATTTAAATGCAGGCATTAAAACCATTTTCGTATATTAAGATGTTTAACAAAGCATAAGTTCAACTAAAACTTCACCCGAATCGCAAAGTTTCTGAGATCCCGCAAACAAACTGTACTATAAAAGAAATGAATTCTTATTCCAACCGTCAATACTCTTGTCGGGTTTCATCGAAAGCACACGATCAAAAGAAAACATTTATCTTCTCACTTTACCGGTAACTTTAAACCAACTAGAACCAACGATAATCGCATAACTGTCTTTACATTTCATCTTGCACTTTCCAACGGCATGAAAAACAATCCTTTGTCCCGTACCCTGCCTGAAACAGTTTTCCACCTTTTTAATCGATCTCAAACCGAGCCTGCACCCGTCAACTTTGTTCCTCCCTGTCGGGGAGTGCACAAACTTTTCTTCCTGGAAACACTTTCTTATCCCGCCGGTACCCGGTTGCGGTTATCTTTTCCCAATCCCTATTTTCCATTCCCGTTGTTCCCCGACCGCTGTTCGTTCGACGTTGTTCGATCTTTCGGTTCCACCGCTTAACCGCTGCGATCGAAAACTATATTTTCTTCCATAAGCTTGTGCAAATATTGTTATTCCCTTACTCGTTTTCCCATCGAACCTTGACTTCAAACCAGACTCGAGGCGTAAGAATATCCGCATATTCTGACTTCGGTGTGCGTGTAAGAGTGTTTGTAGTGCGGCGAGTGGATTTAGTTGTTTTGCATCGCAGCAACCAAAGGAAACCGAAGCTGATCGATCCAAGACGAGGTGCTGTTCTCGCTGTTCGTCGATTGTTGACATTGCGTTTGTTGCAATATTAGCCCCCCTCTTTTTCACTAACAGCAAACGTTTTCATCCTCACTTCCCTTCGGCATTGTTTTGCCCGTCTGTCGATTAAAGAAACCCCTAAAGTCCTCGCATTCTGGATATTGCGATGCAAACTCCAGGCTCCAGAGAAGCGAGTAGCGAAGCAGTAGAAGTTCGTCGCCAATATGTCGCTCTTATGACGGCGTTCTTCTTCCGTTCTGCGGATCGCGAAAGTCAACACCAGCTTCCGCCAACCAACTAGCTGCGTATTTTTGAGGACCTTCTGGGTAGCTGCATGGCAGACCAGCATCTACTACTTACGTTCCGCAGGTTTTGTTTACTATAGCAAATTTTATTTGAATTGGTTAGATTCTTAGGTATTCTTCATTTGCAATCCTTTATTTTTATAAAATTGTAGCTTAAATTTAAAACGAGTAAAATTTACTAAAGCTTTAAATAATGAATATAAATATATTTTTTCCCTTGAAAAACTAATGTTTTTTAGAACGCCATAAACATATCTAATTAATGAAGAGTATTTCAAATGTTTTCAGCAAATAAAGCAGTTTATGATCAATCCCTAAGCGTGTAATAAATACATGTGGTTTTCTTCTTAGTCTCATCGACTTTCAGGAGGAAAAACCCTCACAAGTCATAATTGTTGCCTTCCCGCGGATGACGCCATAACGCCGGAACCGGGTATTATTCCCGTAGTTTCTCACTTGTCGAATTTTAATCGACACCACTGCCGGCGGTCCCGCTAGCGCCGGGCACAACATTTCCCAAATGAAATAATTTTCCAAAATTAACGAACCGAACATCTTTTCATATCGCCGACATTTCGCTCCCTCTTCTTCTCTCGCGCGGATAGTAATGGCGTGAGGGCGCTGTTTAACAACCGTTCCCCGTAACACCAATGGCGACGAAGCAACAGGACAACATCACCCTCCCAGCCAGCATCCCTGCTGGAAACTCGCCGGAAAAGTCCACCACGTCTCGGACCACGGAAGAGGCGAAAACGCGACACTTTACACACTACACGCAATTGTCGATATCCATGTCACTGGAAAACTGTGTGGGTGTGCTCCTGCATGTGTGTGTGTGTGTGTGCTATGGTGCCCCCGGGCTGGCGCCTGGCTGGCGATTCATTATCTCCGATGATGCTGAATTATAATTTGTAACCATTTTCCTCGCCTATAAAAATAGTATGGAAAGTGTTGCCTTTCGCTTTCGCACGATTTCCTTCGCCCACCCCGCACCACCCCGTAGTCGGCACGGATTGCACAGGAGACGATGTCTCGGATGGATGCGTTCCCTGGCCGGAAACTAAGCGTATGTATGTGTGTGTGTGTGTGTGTATCGGTGCCGTTTGCGCTTTGATAAGTACGCTACGCAACAACGCCCCCGGTTGGGAAAGAATGGAAAGGATGCGAGCCTCGGGACTCCCTAATCCCCCGAACCCGAGCAAGCCAAAGAAAAGGGGACAGTGGAACAAAAAACTCAACTCAACCGTTAACTCTAGAGCGAGCAGCCCTGCAAGTGCCGCCCTTCGGGGCAAGTGCTGGAGGAAGGAAAACGTTATGCGTCCCCCTTTAGAGTGTGCTCGAACGCCGCCACACTGGAGACTGGAATTCCAACCACCCGATAACCCCCCTACCACACCCCGCTTTCGGTGTCCCTCTAATCGAACCATCGAGGTTTATAATTGGAGTTTCGAGGGGTTGGGATGGTATGCGTTTTCCTTTTTTTCATTCACCTCTGCAGTAACTCACAAACGGAATATTAGTGGGAGATCATTTCCACTGGCCAGTGGATCCATCGCAAGACACTCCATTAATTCTTACGGTTGGGGCGCTTTGGAATTCTGTTGTCAATCACAACGATGCACAGTTATGTAATAGAAAACCTTTGTGTCGAACAGTTCAACAACAATCGGTGAAAGTTTGACAACTTTTATCCTCCTCGAAGTGACAGAATTGTCTCTTCTAGAGGACGAATTAATTTTTTCTGCTGCAGCTTCCAAACACAAGTGTTTATTACTCCAGATAAGTAACCAATTTTTCTATTTTCACTACACGACCACAGAAGGATCCTGTCTGCGACGAAAAGTTTCTTTTAATTTAAATTAGTCACAAGCGAGAAACCTGAATAAGTTGGAAACACAATTTCTTCTCATTAATTTTTCGTTATGTACGATTTGGTTGTAGAGTTTTCTATTACCTTTTATCAATGTTCAAAGTCGTTTCCCGTGTAAGGATGAATAATTGAAACTTTGCAAACAATAGTTCATCATTCATTCCGTACCACAACTATTTTCAAGCCACTGACCATTCAAGAGGAACCACCTTGTGGAATTCTCATCTGGCAACAAAAATAAAACGGAACGTCGCTACTAAAACCCTGGAACGAGAGTCGGTATCGTGCACTCGAGCTGATCGGTTGTGTTTTTGGTGTGCTCCACAACGAGTAGAGATTTACCGTTAACCGTGACAGCTGAAAAAATCGGTGCGTGGGTGATCGGACAGGTGCGGTGATTGTGTGATCGAAGGTGCACCGAGTTGATAACGGTACTTGGGGCAAAGTGTGTGGTGATTGTGTGATCGAAGGTGCACCGAGTTTATAACGGTACTTGGGACACAGGTTGTAGGTGGATCGCATGGGAAAGGGGCGGTGAAAAGAACGAGCCGACATTCTAACGACGGCGTTCTACTAATAAAACTGTGGGGCGGCTAGGAGAGATCATGCCGCCAAAGAAAGCGAAAGCTGCCGGTACCGGAGAGGGATCCACCTCGGGGAAGCGCACCACCAGGGAGGCTGCACGAACACCGGAGGGGACCTCTGAAGTGGAGTCAAGCAGCTCAGACTCGGACTCCGATAGCCACAATCGAACTGTCGTGGCAAACGGGTCCCCGGCGGCAGTTAAAAAGGCCATTACACTGGCAAAGAAAAAGTGCCGTGATAATGCCAGCGTGAAAGAGCTGAAAGAAGTAATCAAGAAGCTCTTGGAGGTGATCGAGCGGGCACAGGGTACCATCGAAGAGTTGAAGGAGGAACGGGCCGATCACGCGAGGGTGATGGAGCAACTGCGGGCCATGAGGGAGCTAAATGAGAAGGGGGTTCAGCGCTTCATGGAATCTCAGACCCGACTAATTGAACGCGTTGAACAGGTGGAGAGAGGGCTGGAGAAGGCTAAACCGGCAACGAAGGGGAAGAACGCGCAGGAGAGAGAGACGACTGAGCAACCGGCGAAGGAGGAGGCTTGGATCATGGCAGGGAAAGGTGGTAAGCCGAAAAGTATCAAGCCAAAAAAGTTGGAGGTTTCGGAAAAGAAATCCGGAGGCAAGGAGAGCGAGAAGCCACGAAAGAAGCGCCCTACCAACCCTGCGCTTCTTATCAAAGCGGGCACGCGCGAGGAGCTGACCAAGGCGCTCTCCGATGCGCGACAAAGTGAGAATTTTGAGGCGGCGATCTTCCCCTTTGTCAAATCGTTGCGGAAGTCCCACAAACAAGATGCAATGGTGGTGGAGCTGAAAGAATCCACGGAAGCGGTGGAGGAAGTAGCGGAGGCTCTTAGAAGTATTGTCTCTAAAACAACGGCAATTCGCACCTTGGTGCCGATGCGGGAGGTCGCATGCCGTGGTATAGATGCGTCGGTAACCAGGGAGGAGATAGTCGTAGCACTCGAAACGGCAACCAAACTGCGCCTCACGACTCAAGCGGTATACGTCAATACAGCGCGCGACGGATCACTGAATGCGTTCTTCAGGGTGCCGGTATCGAAGGTAGAGGAGCTGAAGGCACATTCAATCAGGATTGGCTGGACAGTGTGCAATCTGGTTGTATCGGAGCGACGGATCCGATGTGCCCGTTGCGGCCAGCTGGACCATGTGGCCGCCCGGTGTCAAGGTGAGGATCGCACGAAGCAGTGCTTCCGCTGCGGAGAAGACCGCCACATGGGAACACCATGCCGTCAACAGGTGGGAGGAAAGTCCAACACCACAGTATGCAAGTAATCCAACAGAATCTCCGGGGTAGCAGTACCGCGCAGGACCTGTTAGTGCTGACAACACGAGAGGAGCAGTGTGATGTGGCATTATTGTCAGAAGTGTATCGGGTCCCGACAAACAACGGGAACTGGGCGGCGGATAGAAGCGGCACAGTTGCAATAGTAGCATCGGGTAGGTACCCAATACAGAAGGTTATCCCTGTTAGTTGCGAAGGAGTGGCCATAGCGGAGATCAACAGCATCACGTTCGTCTGCTGCTATGCTCCACCACGCCGTAGCATCGAGGAATTTCGTGTCATGATGGACGTCATCCAAGCAGCGGTGCATGGAACGGAGAAGTTGGTACTTGCCGGGGACTTCAACGCATGGGCGACCAACTGGGGAAGCAGAAGGACAAACCAACGGGGCGAAGATCTGCTGGAGACCGCGCGGGAATTAGGCATGTCGTTGCTCAATGTCGGTGATACCCCAACCTTCACCGGGATAGGGGGCGTAGGCCCAACGTCTATAGTCGATGTGACGTTCGCCAGCCCAACCATATGCGGGCATGCCAACTGGAGAGTTGATGAAAGGTTCAATGCTAGCGACCATAATGCTCTCCGGTATTTTATTGGAACGCCGCAGCAGGATCAGACTCGTCGAACGAACGAGAAGTGGTTTAATGGTAAGCGTTGGAATATTGCACGCTTCGACAAGCCGTTGTTTGTTGAAGGGCTAAGGTGGTCCGAGTTACTGCAGGAGAACCCAAACGCCAGCACGATGGGGACACTGGTAACGCAGGCGTGTGATGCAACAATGCCGCGCAAACGTTCACGCTCTCGAAGAAGACCGGTGCACTGGCACACTGAGGAAATTGCGGAACTCCGTCATAGCTGCCACAGGACTCGCAGATGGATGAAACGAGCGAGAGACCAAGCAGTGAGGCAGCAGCGATTGATAGTGCACAGGGCAGCAAAAAAGGCGCTCTCGAAGGCGATCAGGAAGAGCAAGCGACGGTGTCTGCAGGAGCTGGCGAATCAGGCAGAGGACGACATCTGGGGGCAAAGCTATCGAATAGTCATGTCTCGCCTGAGGGGCAGTCAAATTCCACAGGAACGTTGTCCGGAGAAGCTGCGGTTAATCGTCGATCATCTATTTCCACAGCACGAGGAGGTGGGATGGCAGAGGTCGAACTCGGACCAAGCAACAATGCGACCGGTGACAGAGGAAGAGCTGCTAGCCATTGTCTCGGCGATGCCAAAGAACAAGGCGCCGGGCACTGATGGTATACCGAACATAGCTGTCGTAGCCGCCGTCCGCGAAATGCCGGAAGTATTTCGGACAATGTATCAGCACTACCTAGAGGAAGGCACGTTCCCTGGAGAATGGAAAAGTCAGCGGTTGGTACTGCTACCAAAGGGAGGCAAGAGACCGGACGACCCCTCTGCGTACCGTCCCCTATGTATGTTGAATACGTTAGGGAAAGTCTTTGAGAAATTGATCGTTAACCGCCTGACAGACCATCTGGAGCTGACTGGTCGGTTTTCGTCAGCCCAGTATGGCTTCAGAAAAGGGAGATCAACGACTCAGGCGATCCAACTAGTAGTAGATCAGTGCAAGGAAGCGTACGCCATTGGCAGAACTCACCCGGACCGTAATAGAGTTTGCCTGATTGTGGCACTTGATGTCCGAAATGCATTTAATTCAGCGCGATGGGACCGGATTGGAGAGAGCCTACGCAGCATGGAGGTACCACGCTATCTGTACGAAGTCTTACGTGACTACTTCCAAGATCGGCTTCTTGAATATCACACTGAGCATGGCAAGGTTGTACGGCGAATCACCGCAGGAGTCCCGCAGGGATCTATTTTGGGACCAACTTTATGGAACGCAATGTACGACGACCTGCTAAGATTGACGCTGCCGGCGAATGTGAAAATGGTGGCCTTCGCTGACGACGTCGTTCTGACAGTAGCAGCGCCAACAAAACAAGCTGCAGGAGTCGTAGCTGAGGATGCTGTAAACATAGTTCACCAATGGATGAACTCAAGATCATTAGAGCTCGCGCAGCAGAAAACGGAGATGCTGGCGGTAAGCAGTCTTCGAGATAGGCATGCACCTGTATTTGTCACCCTCGATGGGGCCAACAAACGCTCGGCACGAACACTCAAGTACCTAGGAGTGGTGTTGCACGACAGGCTTTCTTGGCGCCCGCATGTCGAGTATGCAGCAGCAAAGGCCCGTCGAATCAACGATGCAGTTACTGGACTGATGCGTAACCACAGTGGGCCACGAAGCACAAAACGGAAGCTTCTCGCCAACGTGGCAAACGCTGTGATGAGATACGCAGCACCAGTGTTTGCGGAGGAAGTGGCGGATCGGCAGTACCTTCGACGGAACTTCGGACGAGTTCAGCGCCTGGCAGCGATACGTATTGCCAGCGCATTCAGGACGGTGAGGTATGAGGTGGCGTGCGTTGTTGCAGGAGTTATACCCATCGCCTTGTTAATCGACGAGGACCTTCGGTGCAGCAAGCGTAGGCAGAGAGAAGGGACGACAGCTACGGCGATCCGGAAGGAGGAGCGGATCACCACTATGCGGTTGCTCCAGGCTAAATGGACGGAACTGGGACAGTGCCAAAGTGCCAGCCGGTACGTGAGGTGGACGTATCTTCTCATTCCACAACTTGAGCCCTGGTACAACCGTAGCCATGGGGAGATCGACTTCAGCCTGACCCAAGTGCTGACCGGTCATGGTTTTTTCCGGGAGTATCTCCACTTGAAGGAGCTTCGACCGACCCCGTGGTGCCACTCCTGCTATCGGCGACGAGGCACTACGAGGCATGCATTGTTCCAGTGCCGAATGTTTCACGCCACACGCAACCGGTATCTGAGGGATGGCCGAGGCCTAGTGCTCGCACCGGAGGACCTGGTGCCGGCGATGTTGCGGGACAGCGAGACATGGGCCGGCATCAAGATCGCGGCGGGGGAGATCACCGGGGAGCTTGGTCGCTCATGGAAACGCGAGCAGGAAATCGCCGCGCGTGAAGAAGCTGCAGAGAGGGCAGTAGGCCGCGGACCCAGAGCGGGGTAGGTTGTGGGCTGCAAAAAGTCGCTGGAGCGCATATTACGGGGCATGAGCATAACACCATGCACCCAATAGTCTGTCGTTAAACAAATATGCTGGGTGAAGGCTATAATCACCAGAGTGCAGGCACAGTCAGGTCGAACTGACTTTGGGCAATCCCCCTCGTCCTGTAGTAATGCCATCCGGTTAGATCCAGGCGAGGAATCAGGGGCCAATAGACGTCGGGGGTTTTGGCCGGTAAAAATCCGGCACTAACCGTGGACCCTTGACAGGCGGGGACCGGTTGTCTATCGAAGATTTCCTCCTCATCCAAAAAAAAAAAAAAAAAAAAAAAAAAAAAAAAAAAAAAAAAAAAAACCCTGGAACGAACGGGCTGATCCCGTTATTATGTAATTTGCTGTTATTTTCTCACTTCTCCTACAATGTAACGGTTGCATCCCCCGTAGCGTTGTAAGCTGGCCACACTTTAGAGCCGACCTTCTCCAAACCCGAACTCCTTGCCCCCGCTTCTTGCGAAGGCGGTAACGAATTGATTAAGTTATCGATTCGTCTGCCGTCGAAGGGCTATCTCGGGCAGCTTAATTCCATTTAGCGCACTTTCTTTCGACCAGCGTCCCTTTTTTTCACTCCAGTTAAATCAATTGACAGCCGATAATGCGCATGTTGTTTTAATTACTTGTTGATTGTTAGCGTGGTGAAGTTTTGCTTTCTGTGGGAGTATTTTGTTTCGTTTTTTTCAATGTAATGTATAAGACTTTAAAAAGTGATAATCTTTTATACTAAGTGTTTAAAATACATTGAAAATACGTTACATGATTTGAAACTGTTTATAATGCCATACCAAATTTAACTATGACAAATAAAGTACCAATTTTTATATGCACCACCTAGCCGTTTACTTTTTCTCAATTTTCTTCACTACCCTCTACGGCCCGCGGGATTTGATCAAATTATCAACTAACAAGTTCTCATAAAATTCCCTTGATTTGTAACACGAGTTACAAAACCGTTCGAGCGTGCCTTTTTCGAAATGGACTTTCGGGAGGCAGCCTTTCTCAACCGTACGCTCTCCCGGAGGGAACGGGAGATTACTGCCTGGGGAGCTCATTTCCATCGGCGAACAGGCGTGAAATGTGAGCGCGTCGAGGAACGCGTGTCCTTTTCCCATCGGCGGCCAACGCTAATCCACGCAGTTAAGTTCCCCGCTTTACGAGTGAGACGCGCGTCACGCCAGCCTCAAATAGAGTGAAGTGATTTCAACAAAAAGTAAAACAGCTAATGAATTAATCACCGGACGATCGAGCGCAATTCTATTTACGATTTTGACCGACCATCTCGCCCTGTTTTTAATTCTCCTCGCTTCCAAATCCGTTAGCGTTATCAATGCGACGAAAATACCTTTTCCCTTCGACGCTGCGAGGGGCAATTTCCACAGTTTTCACCCCCTGCTGAGGGAGACAGGATCAGGACCGACCGGTAGCGGCACACGCGGTGTTGAATGAGGTCTGAATTTGAAGCTTGTTATCAGTTCCGTTCCAGACGTTCGACACAGGTTGCCTGCCATCGGTTAGGATTGTCACCAAGGGAAGAAGAGATGGTGTTTTTTTATGCTCGTTCGCTCCGAAAATTGTTAGATTGGACAAAATGTTGCCCGAGTTTAGAATGCTACTTAGACTTTCTGGGTAGTTTTGTAAAGATAAATTAGCGGTTTGCTGTTGTTTCATTTCTAAAATATTTTACTGGGGAAGAAGACGAAAGTTTTGCAAAAAGTACGCTATTTTAAAGTTTGAGTTGCTTAGAAATAATCAAATTCCTTAAGGTATAACAATGGTATGCTAAAAACATGTATTAAATTGGGTGAAAGACAAGTTATCCTCAAAACATAGCAATGAAACAAAATCCTCACAAACCTGGCCAACTTTTCCATACACCCCAGCCAAAGGGGGACATGTGCAATGCGCGCCATCGCGCCTGAAAATCGTCCTATTGTTTGACGTCATTCGAAATCTCCCATCGAAAGCCACCCACTCTCGCGTCACGCTACTTACATGTACAAGGAGGAGTTCATTCTTAGTAAGCCTCTGTGCCAACTACATACGCCTGCTATGATTTTGCCCAAAGTTGATGGAACGAAACGAAAGCGGGTGTCCTTGGTTGGTCGTTGCGCAAAATATGTTATTTTTTATTTATTTACTTTCTAAAACAACATTCGCTGGGAATGGTTTTATGGAGTAAGGTGTGGGAAAACCAGATACTTACTTTCTTCTATGTCAGAGATGTTTCACAGTGCGCCTTATGTTGGTGATGCTTGAAATCTTATTACGAACTTTTCAATACAATTTTGCACCAGCATCCAGGGTCCGTCATTCTTTTATTTTATTTTACTTTTCCGCTCCCAGCGCTCCCCGGTATCAATCATCACCCTTTGGTGGCGCCTTCCAATCGATGCATATTATCCATGTACGCCCCCTTTGATTAAAGCGAACATCGCTTGCCATGGCGTGGTGCGCAAAAGGATCGAGTTTTCTGCTTTCTATTCATAGTTTTTCTTTTCTTCTCCCCTCCGCTCAAAATCTCCTTCCATCCATTCTTTTCCTTCGACGCATTTATTATTGTGTGGAACTCCGTTTTCCAGCGAGCACGACCCTGCGACGAACGGGTTTCCAATTTCCACCGTACTCAATTTTTACCACAGCAGAAGGTCGCAAGGAAGGAAGATACAACACAACGAAAAAACGTGCACAACCGGCGGGTAATAAAATCAAAGAAACATAAAAACTAACTAACAGTCAGCGGGAAGAAATTAGAAACTTCATAAATCTGTGCATGAAAAGTGAACCACAGTGGAAGGAAGGAAACTCGAAGAAAAGTGCTCCAGCGAGGGACCAGCTTTTCCGATGGTGGTTTCGAGTGAAGTGGATGGTACGGAGCAGAGAGTTGTGAATTATGCGATTAGCCTGCATCGGGCGTCATCTTTGCTTTGAGAAACTTTTTCTTCCATATATGCTATATTGTTTGATAGAGAAAAGGAGACAAATTGGTTTTTAAACTTGACACTCAATCATCAGTGGGGTGATGTGAGTTAAAAATGGAAAGACTTTTATTATAGTAGTCAATTAACCATTTAAAAACAGTTTCGTCAAAGCAAAACACTTAAGACAATCTAAGTTTACCTTTTCCTAAAAAAGAGTTAATTAAGTACTGTTCAGTAATTTACTAGATTATTTATTTTACATTTATTTCAGCTTTATGTTTCGGTTAACACTGTATTTAAATTTGTATGGTATTCCAAAGATTTTACTCTTCGAATATTACTATTTCGATGCTCCCTTCGTACTTGGTTTCTAACGAGTCCAAGGAAATCTGAATAACGGCTTAACAATATCCCCATCATCATGGAATTCAACTATTGCCAAAAGGAATCCTACACTCTGCAAACAACAGCTTCGCCAACCGGCGCCACCAGTTGAACCAGGGTTGTTATTTATGGAAACCTTACCCGTGGTCCTAACCCTTCTTGCCTTCCTCGCTCAATCCCCGCTGGATGGAAAAGCGGGGATCCTGGACGCTAATTTCCGTGCGATTGTCATCAATCATGTATCCCGCCGAGACCACGAACGCCGCCGAGGGAGACCGACGGCGACCATAGTCAATTAGTCGTTAGAGTCGTGACCGAACCGCCCCCAAAACGGACACTACCGGGATCGCTAATTAGCACCGAACAATGAAGTTTCAATTTCACAATAATCGACTTAGCACCGATTCAATTTCTCTGATCTCCAACGAGGTGGGTGGGTAGATACGAGGAGGAGGAGTGACTTGGAAAAGGCTTGGGAAGTCGGTGAAAGGATGTCAACAATTGTCCCTGGGCCGTACGCCACGGCGACATTTAGACGATGGTAGGAAAGGGGCACAAACAGTTGACTTATGGCTTTGGCGAGATTTGAAATTTTCGGCGGAAAACATTGTTTGCAAATGGGAGGGTTGACTAATAGAATTTAGCCCGTGGGAGGGCCGAAGCAAACAACCAAAGGAGACTTCCGGCAGTCGGGTACCTCGCTCGGAACCATTTATAATTATCATGTCTGACTCATTGGACTAGATTTTTGAAGTTTGGAATGAAAATAAAAGCTCGTCTCTACCATCTTATGCTTTTATTTTATTTAAATCCTTTAAACGGCTACATTGTAAAGAATAGTTCCGTACTTTTATCCGCTTTACATTTCTAGTAAATTGTTAATGATGCATCATTTGCTTGAACCTTAAAGGGTTATAGAGAAAACCAACTCAAAACGACCGATCGTTCAGACTTCATTGTTTGAAATGTGTGTATGTGTTTCCACAATTAATGACTCCAATTATTATTGCGGCCGTGAACACAATTCTGCGAAGGAATCCCTTTACGACCAACGTACCGCGGTGACCTATCCATGAGTGTTTCGCTTTTCATCGAAGAGAAACCCATAAAAGGAGCCTCACATCCTTGCGATTTCGATGGTACAGAAGTCCGATTTATAACGCCCAATGCTATGATCAAAGTCATGTTGAACGGCATTGATGGTTATTGTTTTATTTTGCCAGGCGACCACGCCACCAAGAAAACATGGTTAAGCAATATCGCCCTTTTATGGGTTCCTTTTTATACCGTTTCTGATCGGAAGCATGGGTAGCATGAAGAAGCGTTTAACTTACTAGCCGTTTCAATGAACTGTTTGAATAATAGTTTCTTGGAACGATATAAATAGTCGAATGGTTGTAGAGTTGTGCTTAGAACACAAAACATTATATCTAACACAATGTCTTTTCAAGTACTTAAATTAGACGTATTCGTTATCAGAATAATTTATGCTGAAACAGATCATTAAACCTTATGCTCATTACTGAAGCCACTGGCCACAATCAAATTCAGTGCCGCAATTTGGTAATCAATTGCATTCTCTCTGATGGGATGAGAAATATCACACACACAAAAAATGATTGATCCGAACGCATCCGGTTTGGTTCTGTTTTCACCTTTTAATTGCGTTAGTTTTTCAATTTCCATTCAACGCAGCCACCGGCAGAGCCGACGATATTGAATTTTCCATTCGCCACCTGATGCTGCTTTCGAGAGCCGTAAGGCGCCCACTGCATTCTAGGCGCTTGGACAGAGTATGCAAAACGAGCGTGGGGAAGGTTGGCTGTCCTAGTGAGGCAAGTGAGAAAATGCATTTACAATGCAGTCGGTAGACTCTATTTGCCACTGGTGGCGGTTTACCGGCTGCGTCTGTAGCATTCCCAATGGGATTTCTGTTAAAATAGCTTTTGATGTGCCAACAACGATTGGAAGACCAGTTTTCGTACAATCGGACAGGTTTGCCATTTTTCTCTAGCTTCTTTTTGATGGTGTATAAATGAAGGAATCGTGTAAAAATTGCTCCATCTATTCGAATTTGTTTTTAAAACGCCTTGAGATGACAAGAAAGAAGTAAAAAACTGTTTGTATTGCTGAAACATTCCTTAATTGTTCTGCACAACATCCTTTTAAAGACCTTTTATTTAAATTGTCCTTTTAAATATTTAAAAAACACGTGCAACATTTTTGACAATGTCGCAACGTTCGAACAGCTGATGTTGCAGACTGGTGCAACAAAACAAAGCGAGTTCCGAACTTGACAATTTGTAAAACACATTTTAGTCAAGAAAAGTGGGTTAGTAAAGCGGTTTAGTAAAGAAACCGTTGGTTTCGTGTGCATCGCCTAGTCGCGAATGCTTCCCGCGGATCAGTTTCGAAGCCCTTTTCCCCAGCCGAATAGCCTCAGCCGGTGTATCAGATGGAACTGCTCGATTTAGACGAAGACTCGTTGATGGAAATTTTCTCCTACTTCTCGTTTGACGAGCTGCTGATGCTGTCCGCCGTCTGTGGTCGTTTTCTGCAGCTTTGCCAACGACACCTACGTAAAATTCGACACTTTGAGCTAGACTACCGTGCAATCGCGGGCTGCGAAAACTATGAGCAACGGCTGCAGAACATCTTTCGCAGTCTTGGACCGTCGATGGTTGCGTTCCGGCTATCGGCCGGGTACATTATGGACGAAAAGCTAAAACAAACCATCGTGGATAATTTGGCCAGGTATTGTACATCCTTGCGGCATCTTACAATCAACTACACAGTCTTAACCGAGCTGCACCTGAGACCGCTGGCGGTTCTACTGCGTACGCTCGTCACTCTCGATCTTGGCCGCTGCGATTTGACCGACGCCAGTCTGGCCGAGTTTCTGCAGTCCCAGCCTACGTTGCAGTTGCGTACCCTGGCCATCGCAGGCAACCCGAATCTTTCCGGTGCTTTCTTCGCCAACTGGACCAACTGCCCCATGCTGGAGCAGCTCGATTTAAGCTACTGCTTTTCGCTGAACGTCGATATGATGGAGGAGTTCCTGAAGCATGCCAAACGGTTGGCCGCCGTCGACGCCACCGGAAGCCTTTGGTTGCAGCGCAACAAAGATATTTTCCACAAGGAAGGCCGCTCCATTACGATGGGTACCGAGTTGCCGGAACTGACATATTTTAAATCGGGGTAAACCGTTTTTTGGAACCATTTGAAGAGATATCCTTCCAGATTTGAAGATGAGCTGTGGTGCTTACATTCCACAACTTCCACTGCAAATGTTTTTATATTATATTTTACTCCGATACTTTCAGAAACAAAACAGACTCCACTCTCAGAATATAATTACACAAAATTATGATATTATAGGTGAAGAATGGTGGAAAAATATACATTTGAATATTTATAATGCATTTCAAGAGTGCCGATCAATGTAGATAAGGAATTGTACAATCATCCGTCCAAATTTAACTATTACGTTTTTCATATTTTATACAATTTCGTCCACAATACAAACTCAGTAACGGTTTAGAAATAAATTAAAAGCTACAGCAAAAGATAAATACATACCCTTAAAATTTACAACATTTCTTTCAACCATAAAGTGTGAAATAAAACGGTAATGGCAATTCGGTTCCCCGTACTTGTACAATAAAAGGGTTTTATTATCGTGATCTTTACTCTTTCCCCTTTTTCGTGTAACTAACATCGTATTGAATCCTGTTCTGATAGTTTGTGCCGTATATGTGCCGCTAAAAGGGTCTATTGGGAAATAGATCAAGATACAAAACAGGGCATTTTCCTCTGATACATCCAACCGCGTTACTAAAAGATACTTTGCATTTTAAAGGTACGAAAGTTTATTTTCCTCCAAACTGTTGCGATTGTGCCAAACGCGATATGACACACGGCGGTGGATTGTTTTCATTTAGCTCTCATGGTTTTTTATTTTTTCGGTGACGGATTTTGTAAGCGATTCAATACGATCCTGCCAGAAGCAAGCGCCACAAGAACCATATAGGTACGCTCCGCAGAGCTTCGGTCCAGCGGGAACTGAACGTCATACACGGATACACCCGTCAGGGATGGTTCTCGTAGGCGGCTTCTGGCAAATGATGCGGTTTAAAAAACAAAATGGTAAAGTGTATAAAAATAAAATCATTGCTAAACACGGCTAAAATAACGTTCACTAGCGACGAACGAACGCTTCCCTCTGCTCCTCTCTCTCTCTTTATCTTTACCCGCCGATCGAAAGACGAACTTCTACGATTATTACTGCAATGATAAGACTTGATAATCGAACATGTCTTCATCGCGGATCCATCCATCAAGTTTGTTGGATGGACACATCATCCCGGGGACACATAATCGAAACAACCTTCCCCAAGCTTCGCTAAAGAACTCCGTTAAGATTCTGTACTTCTCACGACGAAGAGACAAGAACACAACTCTCCCTAACTGAGCCCTCACGTTTACATATTTGCAACCGGAGCCATCCCCTCACACCCTCTCTTTCTCTCGCTACTGCACCATTAGATTAGTCTGCCGCGGGGAAAGGAATGAAAAGATAACGCTAAGATTAATGGACTTTAAAAATAAGGACAAATTATGCCGGCGATGTGTAAGTGTTTCCGGCACACGGCAAAAGACACGAACACATGCATCTGGCAGCTTCTCGAAGAGCGGTCTACGACACAACGATTTCTTCCTCTCGGTCTCTATTTGTTCTATGTTGATAAAAAGGTACGCAAAGTAAGTATTTTGTAATGAATATTATCTCGTTCGACGTTTACGCTCTACTCTCTGTTTGTTTCTGTAAACCTGAGTTCTTATACGGTTTATTTCGCAATTTTCTGGATTCCGAATACAAACGAATGGCGCGACTGCTTCCCGGCTTCGATGTTGTTGAGAGAGAAACTGATCGGTTTACATCAAGCCCTTGCTACGCAGGAGCTCGCGCATCAACTTCTTCAGGACGCTGATTTCACGGCCCAGATCGGACGATTTCTTTTTCAGCTCCTCGTTTTGATCGCGAAGCTGATTCTCCTCGACCAGGATCTCCTCGATTTCGGCCTTCTTCTTCTGCCGGTAGCGGGTCGCCGCGTTCTTGTTCTGCTCCTTTTTACGCGACTTTTTGTCCTCGGTCCCACGGCCGTACGGTCTGGTACCGGTGGTGCGCTTTTTCGTTACCGCGCCGCCACCGGACAGGTTCAGCTTTTTGCTCTTCGTCGGGCTCCATTCGTCGTCGTCGCGCTCGTCGTTCCGGCTGCCGTAGTACGACGAATCGGCCGAGTCGCTGTAGACGGGCGAGCGGGAAGACGAATCACCGCTCTCGACCGAACCGGCCTCGGAGAAACCGCACGAGTCGTCGTCATCGTTGAAGCTGAGCTGCTGTTGCTGCTGCTGCTGCTGTTGTTCGGAGTCCTTACCGGCTCTCAACGATTCCTCGACCATCTGCAGACTGCGGACGATGTTTTGCACCTCGCTCATCTGCTGTGGGGTGTAGCTTTCCGAGCTGAAGTTGAACGAGTTTACACCGATGTCACATGGGAGCTGTTGCTGCTGTTGCTGCTGCTGGACGACTCCACCGAGTTGCGTCATTGTGGCATACTCGTCTACGACATAGTACTCCGAACCGTTGCCCTGGAAGGACAGTTGCTGCTGTTGTTGCTGCTGCTGGGAAGGTAGCACGTTAGAAACCGGAGCGTACAAGGGTTGAAGAAGTATCTGTTGCTGCTGTTGTTGTTGTTGGAACGGGATGGAAAACTGCTGTTCGATGGGAATGACACTGCCTCCGACGCCACCGAACGCGGACGATTGTGGTGGCGTTTGGGGCGGTGTCAGTTGGTTCATCAATTCGACATTTCCGTACACACATTCAAAGTCCATCAACATCTCCTCGCTGACGACATTAGCGGTTTTCTCCGGTTGCAATGCGAACGAGCCATCCTCGATAACCGTCGGCAACGGGGCATAGCCACCGAGCTGCTGCGCAGACTGGCCACCGGAGGATAGCTTTGATTTTTCATCGTACCATAGATCTAACGGGGGAGAGAGAGTTAAAAGCAAACGATTGATTAGTGCTGGTGGAAAGTGAGATGTACTAATAGTACTTCATTTGTAATATCCTTTTCGATTAGTTATTGAAAATAATTTTTCGTATTTTGCTCATTGCAAGTAGTTATATATTTTCATGGGATTGTAACATTGTATTGCAATCTCACGGCTTCGCACGTCACAAACTGAAGGTATCAAAATCGAAGCACGACCAGGGCGGATGATACGAAATTTTCCACTCAATATAGACCCTATTGGTCGACAACAATGGCCGGCGAACGGTGCATAAAAATAAAAAAAACATTCACACGCAGATACCGACAAGTGTGCAGATGATAAGCCACGGACGACCGAAGAAACCAGTTACAAGCGGTTTGCCTGCCGAGTCTGAAAACCAACCTATATCACCTTTGACCACGTTTATCGCTAGAGAGACGTCATCCGGAACTCACCGGTGGTAGTGGCCGCTGGGCAATAAATGATTCAACGTGGTTCGTTATTCATACTGGTTCGTTATTTTTGCTACGACCAACAAAGTAGCCTCATGCTGAGGGACACAGTGCTGCCAACGGGAAGTGTTGCCAAACGGGAACAACAAGGTTCGCTATCTTGGATGGTGCGGTTTATCATCAAATTCAACAAAAAGCACAGTAGTGGATCAGTTTTGCCAATGAGGTAACATAAAATGTGCAACATTAAGGCAAACATGATTTTTACATGAGTATGATAACGTTGGTAACGCAGTGTTGCCAACGAAAATTATCGCCAAATGTGAACATTACAGCTCGCTATCTTGGATGGTGTGGTTTATCACCAAAATCGTTGAATAAGCGCCACTTGGAACAGTGTTGCCAACCAGACAACATAAGGGGGGCAACATAAAGGTAAACATGTTTTTTATCGTCTGAAAATGATAAAGGATGATTTTGCGAGATAATGGTAATGTTGTGAAACATGATTTTCCAACCAACATTAAAACGTCATAGGTTTAGTTGCTATGCTAGCAACGAAGATCGGTCCGTCGATCGTTCGCATTGGAAACGTTACCCATCCATGTCCGGCATCCCAACCAACAGAGGGATCCAAGTTCATCTATGTGCATATTTCATCCATCTAACATTACCTTCGCTGGAAATTTGATAATTAAACATTTCCGCTCGTTATATGCAGCGTAAGGCTCTTGCGTTGCTCGCGCGACTCGGCTCGAGGAATCTGGAGCAGCCCGCAGCGGCTCGTGCAGTAGCGACAGCGGCAACAGCGACTACAGCGACCACCGCTACTACTACTATCCCGGATAGTGGCAGCAGCTATCAGACCCAACGACGACAGCGGCGTTCCAGCGACACCCGGTATATCGTTATCGTTTATCTTCATTGACACAAGCTGGATGCTGATGTCTGCAGATCGGTTTCGAACGGGTATAGAGAGCGACGCGATATGCGATAGTCTTTCCTCACAAAACGATCGTAAAGTCTCCACTTGGAGCTATGATGGCGATGGCAACACTGCCACCACACGGGCGAAATATCGGCCAACGGTCTCTCAATTGTTATCGAACTTTAATCGGTGGGCTATCCTCATGTGGCTCGAATAAGCATACACCGGAAAAGCATCCGTTTGGGGGGTATTTCCCTTGGTAAACACTTTTCCGTTCCTTCGTCACACGATCACGTCGCTACTGATCATCCACTATGTTGAACAACCGAACATCAACGGGAACAATTTAGCCAGTGAATAGCTTTTGAAAACACCACAGCGCATACTAGCGGCCGATGGGAAACTAATCGTCCTCTCCTCCGCGACGGCTGTTCGATCCCGGCGGGTTGTTGCAAGCGCCCGAGTTGACCGGCGGACGAAAGCTTACGCGCCTTATCGGAGACACAAACCGATAAGGTTCGGTGGTAGTGTCGGCGGTGCGCGCGATCTTGAACCGGATGGAGGAGGCAAGCGTGAGCGCAAAATTATGCTTGCAGTAGCCAGATTTGCCAATGAAACGCATTTGTCCTGGCGAACAATTTCCCTAGTCGGAGTCCCGTGTGTGTCTGCTCGTTGAAGGACGCTGCGATTTTTTCCTCTAACCCCAGGGCGTTATCAACCACCGGGCATCTATTTCGGGGACGTTGGTCCTAGGCTGGCGGTTTAATCGAACCGTACAAGGATGGGCACACACGGGAATGTCCTATAGCAATCGGTTCAGGGCTACGTACGTTCATCAGCCGTGCAACCCGTGACCGCTTTTAGAGACAGAAAAAATATATATTCCATCCTTCAAATACTAGATAATGCACTCGCCAAAACCAGCTATACAATGTAAACGTAGTCAAATGTTTTTTTTTATAAACTTGATTAATCTAGTGTAAGCGTGGAGATATAGAGCATAGGTTCATAGAGGAGGCTTCCTGATTCAGGAGGCCTTTCGTATTTGCATACATTTCCTCATGACCGCTTTATCGATCACGGCAGCAGCGATCACTTGCACAAAGATTGTAATAATTTGTTAGGCATGATTGCAAAAACAAATGCGGTACAGAAGGAAACAAGCACTACAGTTGCGTACGCCATTTGCTATTAATTGATCAGCCAACATGCTGGAGAAAACGAGATCAGAGACACTGACAACCGAAGGCAAGGGGGCAGCGTTGGGCGCAAATGCACTATATTGGCTTCGACACGTGACGATCGTGTATATCTGTCACGTTTCATAAAACTGGACGAACACCGTAGCTTCAACAGGACGAAGCGCAAAGAGAAAAGTAATTTAAAACTTTTCGCAGCGGATGAAGAGAACACGAGCATGATTTCAATTATCCTCTTTTAGTTTAATTAGATTTATCTCCGACATAACTTCGGCCGGAGGTTCTTGTGCAGAAACATAACTGAAGAATAAAGATATCGCAAGGTATCGAATGTCTTCTTCCAATTGCAATTTACTTTACGTAACTGTTCCGGTTTGCTTGAAACCTTTCCGCATTTAGAGCATAGCGGTCTACATCTCCTCTGCCCAAGGACACTGCGCGCATTTATTGCACCGCAGCACCCGATCACACTGCACGGGTCCGTGTGTTAATGTCTTCATTACCCAAACATTAATTCTTCACGCCACGCAACCACACCACCACCGCACCATGCGATCTTGCGTGCTGCAACCATGGCGGCGATGGGGTGGTGACCTACTTCCAATCGGAACACCGAAGCCCTCATTTCGTTCGACAGAATCAAAACACCGAAGAAATAGAAAGGCAAGGCCAGCGGGTCAGTTCATTGATAACTTCTCGACCAATAATATACGCATGTTTGTGCTGCTCTAATGACACCACACACATGTGTCCGTGTGTGTACGCCAATCGAGTTCGATGGCTTCGTGGGGCGGGAAGTTGGCGAAAAAACTCCTCCTCATCGAAGAAATCAAGGTCCCCTCTGCCCTCCCCTTGTGTCCAGGGTTTGGATTGGGCAGAGAAGTTTAAATTTACAAATTATCTCGCCGACGAAGGTCAACTCGGAATTCGAGGCGGAAGATCTATGGCCGTATATAAATAGCTACCAAATTTTAGAAACAAAACAGAAAGTATACCGATCGAGAGATATATACACAGTTCTGAGACTTTTGCAAAACCTTTAATATCTAAAAAAAAAGTCAATCAAGGTAAAACTCCCTACAGTACCCAATGGTGGAAAAATATGTGGTCTCAGCCCTGATCCTTACTATTAAATCAGCATTCACCGCCCGTATACCATGCCACATGGACACGGATCAACAACAACAAGCTCATAAAAATACTTCCCAGATGTTGTTCAATATGCATCTCACAGCTCTCTTGTGAGTAATTAACAAAACAGAACAAAAAAGGCATCGGGAAGGCGTTCGAAATGACGAGGTTTCTGCACCGCGTACAACAACTGGTGGCCATTGGTAGGATTATCGATGAATAAATATTCATTTGCTAGAACAAAAAACAAAGCAGTATCAACAGTGACGGCCAAGTTGTATGCAACGAGGAGTAACCTACGGTCAGAATTCAGAGGGGGTTTAAGACAAGACTCAACACCACTGGCTCAACTCCTCGCGGGAAACGGATTGAAACGTTTGCCTAGCGGGAGAGAAAGGGAGGGTTCGTGGTCTGTGGTGTCGCGGTGATTCGAATGCACTTTTGCAAACCCGTTCCTCTCTACAAACAATGCCCAATGGTCGCGGCGGATCGGGACTTCCTTTTACAGGTGGCGCGAAGCAAAACCGCACGAGAATGTTTGCTTTTATGGTAAACAAACACAACACTCGGCTGGATGGATTCTACAATACACCTGTGTGGTGGGTCTTCATCGTCAAATAGTCGGAAAAGTCGGGAAACATGTAAAAGTCAAGTCGCCGGAAGTTTCTGATTTGAGTGCACTTATGCCATCCTTACATCAAAACCCTCTCCCTTGTGTATCTGTGTTCGAAGACCGCGACAAACCTGGTCGATAAACGATACGTCGGAAGAGTGATAAATAAATCGAACCAGTTTTCCCACCGTCTGCCACCAGATTCTTACGCTACCTGGCGCACGTTTCGGTTGAACCGGGCGTTGTTACCTTCGTCTCGCGTCAGACCCAGCAAAGTCCAGCCGAACTCGTTTGGAATTAATGTGCGGGCGGTGGATTTCTAAAGGGGGAAAAGCCCCGTTTTTAAACGACCATTTGGAACGTAGCACCGCTGTTCCATATCATTAGAACCGTTTTGCGTGTCGATTGTGTTGTATAAAATGCTTCTCCACACCACTCCTCCCCCACGGTCCGGTCGGTTACTATCAAGGTTACGCGGTAGGTTGGTTTTACGCACCCATCGAGTTCGAGAGTAACCCGTTGATAACTATCAGACACAAGAGGGAAAACATAAAAGGCTACGGAAAATCGCAGCAAACATGCGCGTTTCCATAGAGATTGTGCAAGGAAGTGTGGAAGATCTCATTCATTCGCCGAGCGCTTTATTGGAAACTGTTACTGCTGCTCTCGCGGAGAATCAGGTTGGGAGATAAGACGAAGCGCATTGCTACGCGATGGCGCACATTTTACGCAACACAGTCCCCGCCCCTCCCTCATTTCCCATCGCAGGGAGCGTATTGATTTGAAAGTCAATGAAACGACCGTTCATGGTACAACGCGGCTGTGGATGACGTGCGGGCCACAATCAGCCCCGTTTCTCAGAGGGAGATCATTTGGAGAACAAACATCATTGGGAACCAGATGCCAACTAATTTCCCTTCTACAATACGATATTTGAATTCTAAAATTATTTTTAATATTCCTAGCGTGGGTGAGTCATTAGATTACGAGCAAATGAAACCGTCCAACAATTTGGAGTGCGCCCTCTGACGGTAACCTACTTTTTGCCAGAATCTAATCGCTAACACCGTCCTCAAGCCTGGCGGCGGAAAAAGGTTTATCGAGATAAAGACGTAGAAGAAAACAACCCCTCCTCATCCGTACCTCCCCCTAGGACACACACGCAGCGGACAACTTCGTCTAATGTCAATCAATTGAATAAGGCCACCATGTGGCGAGAAAGCAAAACAACAGAGCGTCCAAGGTTCTCTTCATAATGTGTTCGGCTCTACCCCATCGGACACGCGGGGGTATAATCGATTGTTGAAGACAAACATGCTCCTCCCGCCCCAAACCCCACCACACCGTGGGGAGAGCTGGTAGATCTGTTAGAAATGTTGACTTCACCCGCTCGTGGAGGAAGCGTGTGTCTTCCGAATTGCTCTCGATTTATGACACTCTTATCAGCGTGCTCCTTCTTTGTAGCAGAAAACGCTGGCGAAATGTATTGTCCTGATTGGGGTTTGCCGGACGTGGAAAAAGAAAACCGATCTGCGACCGAACACAAGCAGCTCAGCTCTCCTCCGTTGCTTTAAGGAAGCTTTTGTGTGCTGAAGCAATTGTTGTTAAAACTGATAACCGGCTTTTGGAACCGACGACTGGCCGTGCGCGAAACACTGATAACACGCATGACCCGCGAGCGATGGACCGATTCGTGATTCGTGAAGAGTAGCTAATTAAGACAATAAGTAATCTTAACATTCTAGGAACGCTAAATGCACCCGAGCCACCACCGTGGTGTCCGTTCGAGTATTTAACGCGTTGAATAAGTTCAGTAATTCCTATCGTATGCAAATATCAGAACCACATTCCTGTAAGTTCCTCGATTTGTTGAAGGTAAGGAAGCATTAATCAAACCCACCATGCCATGACACAATGACTCAAGCAAGGCTACACCCCGCTTCCAAACTGGATTGGTTTGTTATACTAACCGTAGCCATTCATTTTGAGGTCAAACGTTGATTCTTGTACTGGGAAGAAGTGAAGCGTTCGCTGGGGCTTGAGACAATTACTGCTGCTTTGGAGCTCGTCCTTTTCCTGCCCGCCGCCGCTGACTCTTTTCTGTTCCTTTCCTTTCCTTGCACCGTAGATTTACCCTCTCTTCCTTTTTTTTGGTTGACTTTATATTGCACTTCTTCTCTTTAATAAAGATTTTTCCATTCAACAAAACTAATCGATTCTTTTTTCCAAGCTCTTCCTCGAAACAAAAACTCTCGCGAGTATGTAATATATTGGGTGGACACGGTCAATTGGTTTCTCCTTTAGTTTCCGTGTACAATTTTTTTTGTTAATTCGACAGTACGTATGCGACTAACTTAGGTATATCTATAGCTCGATCGTCTCTTCCCTCCTTACTAAACAACTAAATAAGCTCCTAGTATCCGCCAGGGATTCCAAAACTAAACAAAAACTTCTAAAATATAAAACAAAGGCACATAAGAATTTTTACGCAACGAAGTACCGTTTTTTTCTTTGCTATAGGAGAGATTTATTCTACTTCTTTTTGTTTCTAGCTGCCAAGGATAGAAAGAAAAGGCACCGTCGGGGTGGGTGGGCACACCTTAAGGGACACCCCTCCTTCTTTCCGTCCCTCCGATAAGAGAGCGATTGAGAGGTTCGTCGTCAAAGAGGTTTCCTGTTTCGAGAGATTGGTCCTGATGTCGATTTGTTACGAATTAATAAGAGTCTCTAACGAAGAAAATGTTTAATAATTACGACAAAAACACAGCAATTTTCGATCACAGATAATAATTGCGTACCAAAAGCTAACAAAAAGTATTTAAAAAAAAAAAAAAGATCAACCTACAAGCAACAAATGGCAAGAATAAACTCGTATCGATTGCAATTGACGAAAGATGGTGGCGATTTACCCGGCAATTTGTGTTTGTTTTGTCTCAATCGCACTTAAACGAGAGTGAGGCGCGTGACTATGTTTTGGCAACGTCCGACTACTGGCTAGAGCTTGGGCTTCCGGTTTCCACTTCCTGCCTTCCGCACACGATGGGCGGAAACAAAAGCTTCTGGGAAAGAGAGCTTATCGATCGTACAAAGGCGCGCGATCTTCTACTAATGGCTACTTGGATTAAAATTCACTTTGCGCAAAGGTGCTTCAGTTCTTGAGTATATGTGTTTGGATATTTATAAAAAAAAAACGAATGTTTTTCCTTCTCGCCGGGTCTCTATCTAGCTGTCTGATGCGTATGCTCTTCTAGTAAAGGTGACGTGATTCGTTGAGTTTTACTTTTCACCGACTCTGTCAACCCCCTATCGTACACGCGGCAAGGACTCAGACGGCAGCGGCGGCGCAGGACAGCGGCAGCGACGACGTTCGTCTCTTCACCAGCTTCTGGGAGTTGAACACGATCTCGCGATTCCAAGTGTAACGATAGGCCACCGGAACGACGACCCCGACGCACATGCTCACGGGTGGTGTCGGGTGCAGTGTATGCCGAATTTTCCGAATCGAAGACGACGACGACGGCAACGGCTGTTGTCGGCGATCAAACCTTTCCAAAAGCTCGCGCGATTACATTAAGAAGCCTCAGAGTATCCTGGAATGGCTCCACCGGATAGCACCAGACAGCGGCTCACTATCTTCCTCATACACCTTCACGGGCCCGCAGTAGGGGGAGAGGGGGAGGATAGCGAAGTGACCTGCCTTCCCTTTCGCCTGCGATGGGACCACCTTACACACACCACTACGGTCGTACGCAGTTTACAACAATCTCGTGATTTATTATTTCTTCTTTTCACACTTTCGATTGTACTAGATATTCGAAGGCACACGCAGCCTGCGGAACACCACACGGACAGCACTGAAGGGCAATCGAAGAAACCGGAAGAAACTCCTTCAACTCGGCACGCGGAAAAAAGCACACAAAAAACTGCGCAGAAAGCTCCACTTGTATCGGGGGGGCAAACACGATGGCGGACAGAGTCACACGGCGGTCTGAATACGACTAACCGTGGCCCCCACCGCCGGCGGACTCGGAAGCTGAGCATCGTACGCACGCGCCCCTGTGCGTTGTTTGTGTGCGGTTCTAGTGAACAGAAAAGAGAGTGGACGGACGGAAAGGCCCACACTAAAGGCGCGCGCTACTACGGACACCACGCTAGAGCGGGCGCGATTGTCCAGCCGCGAGCTTCAGGCGCCGTCGGGGTGATAATAGTGTAGAAAACACAGGCAGCCAGCCAAACCATCAACACACGCCATTGTAAAGGTGGTGGTCGCGGTTCGCGGTTCGCGCTTTATCTCTCGCGAGACGAAGCCTACAACGAAGCCGATGGTGGTGGTGGTGGTGGTGGGTCACACCAAAATGGCCACCGAGTTGGAGCTTAAGCCGGGGGAAGAGAGACTGGTGGTAGACCCGCGACGTGTGACGAAGCGTGTCGAAGTTTGTCTTCGATCGATCGCGCTTGTGACGTCCGCGAGCGGGTTCAGACGACGACACGCAAAACCCACACGGGGGTATCTCATTACCACTACGACCCTAAAAACAATTGACGCATTGATTGTAAGTCATCGCCGGCCGCAAAACGGCACACTCGCTCGCTCTTCCCATGAGGAGAAATCCCAGAGTAAAGGGGGACTCCAGGGGAGTGGACATTAAACACTTAACGCGTACTATAACTGCACGCCGAAGGGAGTAGAGTACTTAAAGGTGATAATTGTGTAGGGAGTCCGTCCACCAGTACTTAATGGCAGGTTCTCCTTGACTTCTCCAAAAGAAAAATGAGGGAGCCCAAATCAAAGCCTCAAAAATCGCTGCTGCAGTCGCAAGGTACCGATAAAATGCTTACGCATGTTCCACTTGCAGAAAAATAAGCAAAAAAAACCCATGGAAGAGGCTAGAAACATTGTGGCAAGAGAGAGTTGGGACCCCGAAAATGTGCCCATAGTAGACACTTGTTGCCCAAAATTGGTCCCCATTTTTAACCCGTCCAAACCTTCTTTGTGTGCAACTCTGGAGGGCCCTCTTGTAGTCGAGGAGACAATCTTCCACAAGGGAAGCAATCGAAAAACCTGTTCCACAACTTCCCCAAGGATCGATTCCGAGAGCCGGCTTTTACTGGTTTAGGTCCAAAAAATAAAAGAAGCATGAAACGAGGAAAGGGACACGGTTTTATAACTTCCAACATGCACCCCGCACTCGGTGGTGCTAAAGGTGTTCCATTTCCGAATGGCACCAGCAACAAACAATGCAGTTGCCATACCGCGCCTTATGGTAGGCGCTAGCGGGCCGAAGGAATATTTTAACGGAGCGACAGACACGGTCAGTGAAAGTCATCTTCGAAGACTTAAGGACCGCACGATACCAACCAAAAGCAAATTTATACCATAGCCCACCGGTTTGCCATGGATTTTCGGTTAAAGACTTTGGACTTTGGAATAATAAAATATTCGAACGGCTAACGGAACGGTGGCGGTATTGGAAAACGAACCTACCATAAAGTAGGTTATACAACATCCGCTCTATATTAAAGAAAGCTAATGAAACTCTCAGAGCATGTTAAAACCATGCAGCTTGTCTTGTTCGTCCTCATTCTTTACGAAACAAAGCCTCGTTGTACCAGGATGCAATGAGGTTTCCGTTTACCATGCTTCACATGATAACCGCAGCTAAAATGAGCTTTGAGTGCAATCGAACAATCACTGCAATAGGTCGGTCAGTGGCCAGCGATACCCATTGAGATGATGTTCTGTTTGCCATTCCATGCATTGCCGTCGACCCAGAGGAGGATTAACACACTGATGAGATCATGGTGCTTTTTCTACTAGTAACGAAATGGGGAAAAACATGCCACCCTTGGGTTATCTCGAATGCAACACATACACTTCCCTGTTGGCGTGGCCCCTTCGCTATCTTATCGAAGTACAGCACCAACGACGACGACGAGGTGGTATGAAAAATTAAGCCCAACAGTGACAAAAGTTGAAAGCCTTACCCGGATGTTCGATTGAACCATCCATGTGAAGTATTAACTACTTCTAAATTTTTGTAGTTTATTTATATGTAATATGTTGTACTATGTCTAAAAGGCTTCCGAATCTCGTTTCCATCAGCGGACAAACAGTGTCGACTAGGAATCTCAATCACAAGCGACAATTTAATCAGTTCCATTATTGATCGTTTGCTAATGCAGACGCACATCACGCTACCCGGTGTTGCGGTAGGCACCAGATGCAAATTGAGACGCTTGTATTTACTAGTTTGAACTTGGCAGTTGAGACTTGCTTGGTTGAGACAAATCACTTGAAGAATCGGTACCACAACCACAGAGAAAAAAAAAAATGGTAATCGACCGTTCAGCGCCACACTGACGACATAACAATAATCGGCGAACTTCCCTTCTTGTCCTTCCACACTGTCTCCCTCTGTTTTGTCCAGCGAATCAATAAGAATTCTCAAATCAATCAAGGAATTTCCACACCATGCCTCTGTGAAGGCAAGGATGAAGGGTTTTTTCCCTTTACAGACGGCGAGATGTTGTTTACTCAAACTGGTTTTCTCCGATCAGCAAAGTCCTCCGTACGTCCAAGTGTTTGTACCGAGCGGTCAAGAAGGTGTGTGAGCGCATTTTAAATCATTTATTACAAACGTAAAACATGGCCCTCTTTCGCCCGGGACAAACCCCAATTTGATTAGAATGGGAAGGTATGGGTGGTACGTAAACGGGACGATCGAGTTCGACGTAACGTCGGGTCGTTGGAGATGGCGTTGAACCATGTGCTCGGTCGCCAAACAGGAAGCAAACCCACCAAGGTTAGCCCTTTCTGTTCAGGTTTATTTATTCGCTTGTTTTACAGTAAGGGCTGGTTCCATGGAAGGAGATTGAGGATAATAAATCCTGCCCCTATTTGACAACGCTAGTAAGTACGGGTTCGAACACTGGCGACGTACTTTCGATAGGGACAAATTATAGACCCTTTGACCGGACTCGTTTCGCCTCTAACCAAACATCATTGATCTCGTGACCAGATTTTGAATAAATCAAACGCTGGTGTAACCATGATTAATTACGTGTTAATGGATTGTCATACCGTGGCATGCACCGGTAACTTATGAAAAGGAATAAATTATAGATGCCACTTAGTAAAACCGATCTGATCAGTACTTGTTAGACGAAGCTAAAGTAATGGACAGGCGTTATAAGCATATTGTTTAAAAATGTAAGCTCCTTTCGTAGTATGTGATAGACCTTCGGGATTGTGATAGCAAAATATTTACTTAAAACTAATTGATTAATAACTTGTATTTTTTACATCCACCCATAAATCCTTTGTGTCAATGTTTTATAAATCTGTATATACATATTACGAACAATCTGTGTAAACAGTATCATCTCCTACTACCCCTGCCATGTCTAAACGTGCAAGCAAACTGCTTTGTGGTGATCATGCCATTTTCACGTGATCTAGACCACCGACACGGACTTCGCATGTTCACAACTACAAACAAAGATAGGGCGAGCAAAACAAAATAAAAACATATAATGCCATTAGAAGGTGTCGTCTCGCAAACTGGCCCAAAACCAACTCGAAAATTAAAACAAGTCCAAAAAAGCATAATGTTCAACATCATCGGCGGAATTACAACTACATAACCGTTTGTAAAGTCGACCACAATCAGTTGTGCGACGCCGTACATAAATACCTCCTCCCCCTCCCACCATTTCTCGACTCAACAGGTTCACCGTCCCGGTCAGTTTATGGTTGTCTTATGGTGGCATCAATGACACTACGACTAGTGGAGTTGAATGATATTTGTACTTCTCTATTTCCATCGCAATGCTCGTGCACATAATTATATTCAAACAAATTTGAAACACTAAACATGTCTCAAATTATATTTTACTGTTATCAACAAGTTCTACACTTTTCAAAAATCAGATCTATTAGTGTATAATGTTTTCTCGTCATTCTTTCTAAGCAAGCAAATCATCATATCGCAATGGTTGGTACAAAACAACCGTCATTTTTAAACCAAATATAAGCTGCGTTTTGACCCAACACATTTCGCACATTTTTACTTTATAAAATGGTTCATGTTTCTTTGTTTTAGGAGTCAAAATCACCAAAACATGTATAACGTAAAACTGTCAGATGTAAGAAAATAAACAATCTTTACTGGTTGGCGAACCTTCAGAAGACACGCGCATTCGCCAACGTGACTCTACACCATAAACATGACGAAGGAACGATTGTGATAATATTTGCTGTTTTTTCTGCCTTCCGAAACCTTCTATATACCGTATGGATAATTTCCTACCTTTTTCCTGCTTGCCGAGGATCGGAAGCACCAGATCCTGACCTTTCAGGAGATCTAATGGGTTCGGCTTAAATTCGACGTCATCGTCAAGTCCAATGAGAGCGTTGTTAAAAAGAGGTTCTTAAAATAAAAAATAATGCCCCAATTAGTATAAGCAAACTCTACCAAACGTTCGTTCGAACGCCCACAAGCAGTGGCCAGTCTGCGTACCATTGCAGTAATCGTAGAAATCGTCTTCGAAGTTCGTCGAGTCCTCAGCATACGATTGCTGGGACTGAGCCGACGGGGACGACGGCTCCATCTTGCCTTCCCAGTCGAGCTGCACGGGAAAGGTCGTTGGCGTTGACAGTAAGTCCATCATTCCAGAAGGCATTTGGACGGTTCTGCAGCGTTGATAATGGTATACTCTGTTGCTCCTGGGCAAAGAATGATGGTAAAAACTCTTGCTGGTTGTCGGCGTTTTTCGTCGCTGGCGACATCATTTTGCTGGTTTGGGGTGCCATGATGGCGCTAAAACGAGGAAAAAGTGTAAACGTTCGTGAGAATACATTTTTGCAATCCTAAAAATATTTCATTGGACGCGTCATTCAAAGATAGTATGGAACAAACAACCGAAAAAAACGAAGTGAAAAAACTCATTCGTTTTAATCTAATCAAAAATCACGATCGCGCACTTCGAGGTGAATAAAACTCCCATTTCCACGTCGTGCGAAATTCTTATCATCGGTAATCATCAACCCCACAACCGTCCGCGATGTAGATAGGGCTGTTGTCGGTTGTTTCGAACAGAAATACACATTTTGAAAAATTATATCATGACAACTTAAATAAAAGTCGTCGCAGCAGTGGATCATCACGGAAGTCATGTTCTTCCACCGCCGCCTTCTACATGCTTGTTGTTGATCGTCGAGAGGGTAACCAAATATGCTTACTCATCTGGCAAGCTTTGATGCTGGTAATTACACAATCACGTCATCGCGCGTCGTGACGTTTGCGTTCGAAGAAAGGTTGCGAAATTCCCCGCCATCGAACTGCAAAACTATCAAGTAGAAAACGTTCGCAAAATTCTCCACGAAGCACGATCAAGTGTACCGGACTAGTTGGTAAAAGTGGGTCAGCATAAACCGCCATCGCCTGGTGGGTTGAGGAGGCAATAATGAAACTGCACAAAAAGTTCATTGCACGCTTATGTGGCATTTTTCCCCCCACAGTGGACAGTAGTTCTTTCTAAACCAGTTTTGGATTCATTTTATCTTTTGCCTTGTTCCCTTCTATGCACCTAAGGTCTGGTCACCCTTTCAAGCATACCAGCATACCGTAGCATGACATTGCATACGCGCTTGAGGGCATTACATCATTTTTGGCGAAAATAATTTTCACTCGCTTTTCCCAAATCACCGGCACCGTTCGAAAGGTGCTTTGCATACCTTTCATTTGACACCACATTCAAGGATTTTCAACCGCGATAAGCGGGAAAAATCGAACCATTTGTTTTTCGCAATACACACCCCCCCTGGCACACCCCCTTCCAACGCACAAGCGTTTCTTGCCCTTTCGCATTGTTGTTAGATGCGTAGTCACCACCTCTTCCACCACCCCGCAGCATAACCCAACATGGCGTAGCTTTTCCTCAAAGCAAATTTCACTCCTTTTTCACTACCAACGGAAATACTTACATGTTAATCCTCAATTCGTTTGGGTGTACTTGGGGCACCGTGGTGCGCTGCTTTTCAGCTGGCTACTAGTAATCCATTTTCACCTTTTTATTAACACGACACAAAATTTCAACACGTTTCTTTGAGGCAACATTTGGAAATGACGGACGCGAATGATTCACAAGTCGTCAAACCCCTCGACACGCCAACGAAAGCCGCCAGTAAGAGATAGAAGATCGAATTTCAAACCTACTTGAAGTAAGTAATTGCTGTAAAGATATGTGGTTGGTTTTGATTGTTTTTCGTTATGCATGGATATATTAGGAAAGTTTATTAATGTTTTTGCAACATGTATACAAAAACAGGGATTTATAATTTAATACATGTAGTAATCAAAAGGTATTTTTATTCTTTGTGCCTCAATCCCGGTCATTGGAACACCATCCTGTATCTTCAACTATGCCGCTTATACGCATTCTGCATCGATTTGTAGATTATGACGTCATTGCTGAACATTTGAAAAGTTTCACATTAAAAAATAATTAATGTTGATAACTTCCATTGCAATTCCATTGACAAATATAAAATAAAAGTGCAATTATAAGTAATTTTTCTTCATTTATGCGCCTCAAACTATTTTGTTAGAAGCAAACTAATTTTTCTTTCATCAACCCAAGGTGTTTTCAACAATGCTGTATTTGATTTTCAAATAGTTCATCGAAGTTTGAACCGGTTTCAGAAATATCGGTTGTTATGGGAACCGGTTATGGAGCATCCAATCGTTAAGAGCGAAAGGTATGAAACGGTTTCGTTGATCGCAGGTGATTTACCTGTCATACCAGGTAATGTAATGTTGCCGGTGATCTTCGATCGATCGGGTGCGTGATCGGGGAAAAAGCAAATAAACCTGTGAATTCAGTTTTCTTCCAATATTCTTGTGTATCCTTCGACGAAGGTAAGTACAAATAGCAGAACTAGTTTTAAATAACTAACATAGTGTGTACTTCCAAGATGTGATACTAAGTTATGTTGTCCATTGTTCGACAAATCTATTCAAGGTCAACGCTGCTTATGTGCGTAATCGAAAAAATGATAATGTTGTTCATGTTTCCTCCTTTTAAACTTTTTTCTATTGATGAACATGTACTATGTTTTTTAATCATTCTGCTGGTTTGATGCTTCGATAACTTGTAATAAAACCAACCTACAGAATATGCCATAGGTTTGCATATTTTAAAGCGATTCTACGAAAGCGAAAGCGAGAATACAGAGACGATTCAGTTATGGAATGAGTCATCGCGTGATCCATTTTTTAACTTCCTGATTTTTTCGTGGATCTTGTTTAACGTCAGATACGTTTTGGTAATTTATATAGATTGGAAGGACCCATTTTCAAAGTTCGAATATGAATACTGGAGTTGCTGAAGGTGGATGGATTTGAACCGGTTTGGCTACAATAGAAAGTCAAAGATCATCAATCTTCTTTGAACATAAATCTTAACTGTACAGCAAAAACAGAGCTATGTGTTCGTCTAGTGCTGTTGTACAAATATGTTGTGGAGGGTTGTCATAGTAGGTTCCCCCCGATTTTGTATCCTAATTTAGTTGAATTGTAAGCCATATTTCCTTTTGAGTTGAATGAAAACTGATGGAACAACATTACAAGCTAAGTTAGATGTATTTATTTAATTAATCTAAAAAACTTAACAATTTGCTTACTAACCCGAGTAATGTATGATTGATTTATCTTACATCTGCCTTTACTTCGATATTCCGGAGATTGTTAATATTGACTGATTGATCGTATCGCGAGATCGCACTCTCATGTCTCCACTTAGTTAAACCGCGTTGTTTAGTATCGCGGTTCCCTGTATACGCTAACTATGCTGCCCCAACAGCTGTTACTGCCTGGCTCAAGTGCTCGCGGGTCTACACGTTCTCGCGCGCGCACAATCCACGTTTTGAGAGAAACCCACGGACCATGTCACCCCTACCGCCCCTTGCAAATCACTTGCCTTTCCCCGGTCCCTTACGGTGGGGGCCACCTCTTGGAGCCCAGCGCCATATATAATGGGGGGTTCATATCGCCGGGCTTTTCATATCAGCTCGCTCAGTCGCGGTGCAGCAGTGGCTCGATAGAGATGTGGTATTACTACGGTGTGATCGATTTTGTAGCAACGTGTCCTTCTGCGTGAGACGTTGTCTCCAGGGTTTGCGCTCCACCGGCCACGCGCACTATTTGCTGAACTTTTCCATACTTATTCTACCTTGAAAAATCCCCCCGCGCCCTTCGACTGTGTTTGTGTGATCGATTTTACAAAACGGAGAAAAAAGCCCAGTGTTGTGAGTGATAGTACCGATTGTGATTCTAGTTTGTGCTCTTTTGTGAATTTGTCGCCATCAGCAAGTCATTAGCGCCGGTAGTCGAACGGCAGAAGTAATTGTCGGTATTTTCGAATTTTTTCTTTCGGCACAGCTTGCTCGGCGTGCAAAATGATGTAAGTCAAATCAACCAGCTGAACCGTAAACGAACCACTTTTGTAAAATGAGAATTGGCCTTGAAGCGGACACCTGAACAAAGCTTTACATACAACCACCTCACCCGAGAGCCGTATGAAAACGTTTCGCATTTAAAATAATAATAATAATTTTCGGAGTGTGATTAACAATTCCTATGTGAATGCGCGAACCATCGCCGTCTTCCGTCCCACTGGAGGCAGGAATTTTGCTTGGTCAGCACTTCACCATTCTATTCTCAAACCTTTATGTGGATAGGAATCTTTACTTGTACACTTCATACACTTAAAAAAAAGAAAAGAAAACCAAACTAACTACTTAGACGGTTGATCCATGTATTCGATAGTGCGCAATCCAACGATGTGGGCTATCATTAACAACAATTGAGAAGCATGTCAGTACACAGTGTGCTATCTTCGAAACTGATCTGCTCTACTACCCTGTTTCGTGTCTCAACGCCTTTATTGGATCGAATTGTTTAATCAGAATTGTACATTACAAAATAGTTCCGGCCTTTAAATTCTTAGTTCATAAATATTTATCATTATTTCCAACAGTACAAACGAATTCAATTGACGCTTCGTGCTATTCATTTTCCGACTCGAGACCTACCCCAGCGTGTTATCACCCATTTTTTGCTGGTTTTTAGCTTAAAAACCTTTTTCATTGATTCTGCATTTTTGACGTCATCGAAAGGAATGGGTTTATGATCCAAATTCCGATAAGCATTTAAACAGATAGCCATTACCAGTATTCGCGATGGTATGGCTTACCTAAACCATTTCCAGACGTTGCTTCGAACGATAAGAGCTCAAAGTTAATTGTTTCGTGTTATCTACCCATTCCCCAATTATGAGGTACTTAATCTAGGGTCACTATTTCTATGGGAGGTGATTTGCGAATTGTGTCTAGTATTTTTTTTTTTTCGATGATCCATTCCTACATAAGTTGTTGCATTGGCTCGATTTTGTGGAGGTGATAAATAAAAAAGTGTCAAATTTTCATGTGCTAATCGGTTTTTCACTACACAAAAACGAATCAGATGAAACTTTCGTGATGGATGGAGGGAGATTTGTTATGTCCATCTTTTCCGTTACCGGACCTTCAGTTACCGGCGACGCTACCAACACCTTTCCCCGAGCCGGGGCTTGTTGAATACATTATCGGGCTAATCATGGTCACAATGGCCACGGCGTCGTTGGAAACGACGAGGAGAGCTCTTGTGTGTCACAATTGAATCACTAGAATAGGAATTGAATAATTTAAAAAAAAAAGAAAAGCCATAGGCAACATCACACTTAACGTTCGTTTGGTGTTTCGCGAGTACAGTATGTGAGTATGTTTCCACTTTTTTGCACACTGTCAAGCTGAATTCGCCCTTGGCAGGCTGAACCCGTCAGGTGGAGTCCGCGCACGGCCATGATGCTGACGGCGACGCTGATGATGATGAGTGGTTGGATAACAGCCAATAACCCCATACATAGTCGATTCTCAAACATATGAACTCGATCGCGACAATCCCCGACGAGGAGGAGACAGGCTTGACCAGCGATCTGACCAATGTCGGCGAACGATCATCGGCCTCGACGGTGCGAGTTGACTCTAAGAGCAGGTCGTAATCACGCGATCCTGGTTTATGCAATCGACCCGTTTTCCAAGGGGTTTTGGTTTTCTTTAGCTCCATCATCGTTGATTGATAGCACGTTCCGACGATGGCAAGTACATAATTGGACTAGAATACATGTGGCCTATTTAGCACTGTTTCGGATATTAAGAGTCCATCGACAGACGGACAAGTCATCATCGATGTCCTAGTTTGGCAAAACCCGTTGGCACGATCAGCAGCAGTACGTTCTAGAACTAGAACTGGCCCCAAACGACGAGTAACAATAAATATGACAGTGATGGACAGCCCTTTTTTCGGAGGCCATTTCAATCTATTTGGCAAATCAAAACATTTCGCAATCGACAGAATCAATCAGCTCGTTTCAGCGGTGGCGGAAGCAAAAATTGGCAACTGCAGGGACCTAGAACCATTTTTAGATAAATTGACGACACGTCTTATGCAATTGGCCCATATTTAGGTTAGGCTCCAGCCATATTCTGGAAACAAATCTGCGTGTTTATTGATTTATTATTGCTTTGTTTATATTTATATGATAGACATGCTAGTAATTGAAGTCTATAACCAAACCTGGCAACAAGCAAACAAGGAGGAAAGGAAAACGACTTTCCATCGAGACGATCATTTCCGACTAACAAACGATCGTTGTAAGAACGTGTCAAGCATGGCGCATATAAACAAGTTGATAGTTTGGCTTTTTGGACGTTATCTGTTTGAAAAATGTTCCCCGAAAAAGGGCCATTGCTGATAGGGAAACAGATCACTGTCAACGATAAGCATATGAAAGCTTCAAAATTTCTGTTCGCTTAAGGACGGGCGCCACCTTGTCTGACAGGGAACCGTGTTAAGGCGATAGACAAAATGTTCACTGGAAATATGTACAGCTGTTTTGATTTCAACCTATCTCAACATGATGTGCAAGGTGGTACTGGGAATTTCTTTCCTACCAACTGTTGGCCGGCATGGGGATGTCAGGTTTATCAATGCTTTGGGAGAATCGTTACTGTTTAAAAGTAGCTCTGAAATAGGTAGGCACAATTTTGCATACAACGAATGGACAAATTTATTTTGGATGTAAATCGTCAGCTACAATTGCCGCCGGAGGCTAAAGCCACTAATTAACTTTGTGGCTTTGCTGAAGCAGTTATGAAGCAGATCTGGCCGCCAATTAGCAACAGTACTGTTCAGTTTTGTGTTATTATACAATTGTGTCACGTACGGAGACAATAAACGAACGAAAAGCCAGCAGTTGGCATCACGAGGTGCAATTTTGCATTTGCAATTTCATGTTAGGTGGTGGGGGGGAGTTTGTTGCACCAACGCTTACCTGACTTTGGCTTGTTTTTCTACGTGGAACCAGGTCTTCACCAGAGTCGACAACAAATGTCCAGTGCAGCAGTGATGTGCTGGATAAGCAATTAAATCAAAACCGTTTACTTGAAGTGCCATCATCCGGAGGAACTCTGAGGTGGCTGGTTTCTTGTAAGGCTGTTGGGTATTTTTATGTGGCCCTAAACTTACTTGTTTATCATAGTGATGGCAAACAATTCACTTCCCCACTCGTAGTTCGTAGATATCTCAGATTACGGCCTATTTGCTGGACGAATAGCTTCACATCGTAGAGGGCTATAATCATTGGACGTTCCTATCCTAGCATACACCGCACACCTTAACCGTAATCGGAATCCCGGCAATTCCCCTTTTACGTAGTAGGGTTTATCAGTTAGCCACACCCCATGGTCTTATGGCTTTATTGTTTTGCCCATAGCTTGGAGCCTTCACTTCAGCTGCACGAGGTCGCGTGGAGCGCCTTGAGGTTTGCTCAATTGTCTGTTTCAATTGAAGTGGCGGAAAGATTTCGTACTCCTCGAGTACCGGACTACTTCCAGCGTTGGGTTTTCAGGTTTTGTCAGATCAACGAAATCTGATCATGAATCGAAGAGTCAATCACGTGCAAGAACTGATTTGAGCACGTGTGGTCGGTTGAAAGTTGTTACCAATTGGAATTAACCCGTAGTAAATTGGGTCAATACTTGTTTTCTTGCCGGTAAATTTAATGTTTCACATCGTAACGGGGGAAAACTTTTTCAATTGGTTTCGTTCCTGGGCGTTACCACAATACACATTTTTTAATAGCCTTTTAAGCTAAAGAAATCGTTTCCATTCGAGTCACTGTTCGAGGTCATTTTTTATAATAATGGGCATGTATGATACCTCATGTGCAAGTATGAGATATAGAAGAAAAATTACTTCTAACAACTTTTTATGTTGCTAACCCTTTACGTGACCAAAGGGTAATAGAAAAATTCTCAAGCATGAGACCAATCACTGAGTCGTCAATTTTAAACTTCCTTTGTTTTCTGTTTGCAAGCTCATATGTGTCAAGCTCTTATTCTTCATTATCACACTGCGAGGAGCACAAATCCCTCATACCTGTTAATGAACTTAAACCGGGATCGAACAATTTTTATCTTCTTTTTGACATTGACCTATGGCGATAATTTTGTAGGAATGTTCTTTGTAAGATGGGGATGCTAATAAAAAAGGAAGAGAAACCTTTTCTTGAGAGTCTTTATCCCCCCTCCACGTGTCATGGCACGGTTTATATTTAGAAGAAGTTCAAGAAATTGGACGATGAAGGATAAAGGAGCAACAGAGATGGAACAATTTTAAAGGTCTGCTTCTTGTGGTTCTGGTGTTAACTTGCAGATTGAATATCAATAAGAAAAAGCTTTTGCTGCTGTCGGTTCTCGCGGCGATAGTCATCGTTGCCCTCACGCTCGGCCTGGTACTTGGTTTGCGGTCAAGAGATGACGACCCGAAGCCATCGCACGCCCGGCTCACCGGAGGTGCCGTCACTTCCAACGGCCTCGAGTGTGCCGCTATCGGAGCTAGCATTCTGCGCCAGAACGGCTCGGCCGCTGATGCCGCCATCGCGACGCTCTTCTGCGAAGGTGTTACCTGTCCGCAGAGTATGGGCCTGGGAGGAGGCTTCCTAGCCACCATCTATATCCGAGAGAAGGGCACGGCCGAGGCACTGGATGCTCGCGAAGTGGCCCCAGCAGCGGCCACACAGGGCATGTTCGTCAATCGCACGGTGAGCGGTGGGCTTGCGGTGGCTGTTCCCGGTGAGGTGAAGGGCTACTGGGAGCTACACCAGCGGTACGGACGACTGGACTGGAAGACGCTGGTCGAGCCGACGGTGAAGCTGTGCCGCGAGGGTCACCTGGTGACCGGATATCTGGAGCGCATTCTGGCCGGACGAGCGGACCGTATCCGCAACGAACCGTCGCTTGCGGAAGTGTTTATCAACCCGGAAACGCAGCAACCGTGGAAGGAAGGGGATCGCCTGAAGCGCCCTTCACTCGCCGACACACTCGAGGTGATCGCCGAGGAAGGAGTCCATGCCCTGTACAGCCGCAACGGAACGCTCCTGCCGAAGCTGATGCGCGATCTCAAACAGTTCGGCAGCATCATCACCGAGGACGATTTCTTAAACTATGAGTATGTGTCTTGTTACGTCGTCTCGTCACGTCCACTGGCCGGACGGACATAAATGGTTCCCGATTTTAAACGAACCACTTATGTCCGGCGGGTTAGTACGAGACGGAGGCCTTAAGTGTGAATGTTTAGTCCGCTTCCCTTCTAACTTGTACCTTTTGTGCTGCTGCAACTGCTGCTGATCGACCGATTCCTCCACAGACCAAGGTGGCTCGATGCGGTACACACCAGTATTAGAAAATCTAGTCAAGTATTCTCGATACCGCTGCCCGGTAGTGGACCCATCCTGAACTACATGCTGAACATACTGGACAACTTCGGCGACATGCGGCAGGGCGATCCACTCTCCTGGCACCGGCTGGTGGAAAGCTTCAAGCACGGCTACGGTCGACGCACCCGACTCGGGGATCCACCGTTCGTGCGCGGAATCGAGGACGAACTGAACAAGTTATCCAGCAAAACGTACGCCCGATACATTTATGAAACGATGTCCGATAATAGCACGCGCTCCGACTTCGAACACTATGGTGCCGAGTTTTCCAACGTTCCGGATCAGGGCACGGCGCACGTGTCGATCCTTGCACCGAACGGGGACGCCATTGCGGTGACGAGCACGGTCAATAGTATGTAAGTGTGTACTTCCGTGTGTCCCCGTGTCCCCACGAGTCCTTCCACCACTCAACCACACACCTGTTTCGCCAACAGCTTAGGTGCCATGATACGTTCCACTTCGACCGGCATTGTGCTTAACGACGAGATGGACGACTTCGCGACGCCCGGTCTGATCAACGGTTACGGTTTACCGGCGTCTCCGGCGAACTACATCGTGCCCGGCAAGCGGCCAATGTCCTCGATGACACCGACGATCGTCACAGACGACACCGGCGACGTGCGGATTGTGGTGGGCAGTGCGGGAGGTTCACGAATCACTACCGCCACCATGCAGCTGATCGTACGCCATCTCATGTTCGGCGAATCGCTCGAGACGATCATCAAGACGCCCCGTTTGCACCATCAGCTCGCGCCTATGGTGGTAGAGTACGAGAAGGATTTCGATCCGGATGTAATCGCTGGGTTGCGCGAACGTGGTCACGTGTGTAACCAAGCCGCCTCGGACGGAGGCTTCGCGGCTCTCACGGCGATCGTGCGTTACGCGGACAATCGCATCGAGGCCACGTACGACCCGCGACGCGTTGGCAGTACGGCCATACTGACGGATTAAGCTTGCGGGTTCTCTTATCCACCAATTCTCTTGCCGACCTCCACCATTCCAAGAGTCGTTGTCCCTGGGGGTTTCCCCGCCGAAAATAGGGAACGAAGGGATCTACTCAAATGATGGTAGACTTGGGTGCGTTTGGCCATAACCTCAGGAACGGCCTCGTCAGCTATTATCGTTCATTCAGTACAATCCACGCGTTAGGTGTGGCATTTTAGGGAATAGTAAAGCATTTAGCGAATACGTTCTTGCCCCGCGGGAAAGAGTGAATCCGTGTTCCTAAAGCGAAATTGCTTGCTTATCGTTGATGTATACATATATTGTAATTTTATATCAGACAGTTTCTACAAACGTTTTAGTTACCTTTTTTGTACAATAAACTGTTCTGCATTCAGCATATCGTTTCCTTTTGAATGCCTTCATTATGAGTCCGAAGTTGTTCCGTGGATCAGAAAGATCGATAAAAATGAAAATATGAAAAATGTAAAATAATAAACCAAAAACAAGTAAAACTGTTGCTACTGTGTACTATATATTTAGAGCCGTTACAAACAATCATTAAAAAGCTTCACTAACACGCACGTTTCCGCACAACGCGCCACATATGACTAACCTTCACTAATCGTGTACCGCACAAAAAGAGAAAGACATGGCATGAATTTAAAGCATGGCAAAAAATAAAACAGCCAGGAGCATCGACACCACCGGGGTCATTGGGCAATTCACAGATTCGTTCTCTTACGATGGCCTTATCATCGTAAGCCTTGCAACATCGGGCCTCTCGGGGAACGATTGAATCTTTTGAAAATAACACAATTAGAACGTAACGTGCCTGTTGGTTAATATTAAATGTTATTAAAACCGCTAATCTGAAATGGTCGGTTTGTCAGCGAGACGCCGCATCGTTTGTAGGTGTGTGAAACACTTTATTGCGATCATTGTAGAATGGTTAGTTTGAGGTAGTGCGGTGATACGGTTTCTAATCAATTGAAGTTAGTCAGATGCGTACTGTCGTCGGTAGGCAACACGCATCAAAGTATTCTATAATACATCGTTTTATGTTATTTTAACCCTTCCACGTGAAATACATTTAGAACCCTCCAAAGAGTACAACGGAATCGAGCGATGAAGCGAAGGACAATCTTTTCGCTGGTGATCACCGTGATCGTGGTGGTGATCCTCATGACCGTGGTCACACTCGCCTGGGCCGGTAACATACCTTCGGAGGGATCGGCTCCGCCGACCCAGCGCAGCGGAGCGGTCGTAGCGAATGGAGCGGAATGTGCCGAAATTGGGGCACGAATCCTGAGACTCAACGGTTCCGCTGCTGATGCCGCCATCGCGACTCTCTTCTGCGAAGGTGTCACCTGTCCGCAGAGCATGGGCTTGGGAGGGGGCTTTTTGCTGACCATCTACGATCATCAGAACCAGACGGTGGAAACGTTAAACGCACGCGAGACGGCACCAGCGGCATCCGAGCGCAGTATGCTGAGTGCGGCTAAGGCGAGGGGCGATGATACGAGGGGTCTAACGGTAGCCGTGCCCGGTGAGCTTAAAGGCTACTGGGAGCTGCACCAACGGTACGGAAAACTGCAGTGGGCCACGCTGGTGCAACCGACGATTGAGCTTTGTGAACGTGGGCACCTGGTGACGCCATATCTGAGCCGAATTCTACAGCGTGTCGAGGAGCAGCTGTACGCGGAACCTTCGATGCGGGAAGTGTTTATCAATCCGGCGACGAACCGCACGTGGAAGGAAGGTGATACAATCAAACGGATGCGGCTGGCGGAAAGTTTACGAATCGTGGCGAAGGAGGGCGTTGATACTCTGTACAGCAGAAACGGAACACTGCTGCGGATGTTGATGAACGATCTGAAGTCATTCGGAAGTATTATAGAGGAAGAGGATTTCTTAAACTATAGGTAAGATTAAAACCATCTAGATTCAATGAAATAGAGATTTGAAATTATTTCTCTCTTCCCCAGACCACGCTGGGAGGCTCCCGATACGGTGGAACTAAAATCCGGTGTCAAAGTACACTCCATTACCGTCCCGGGAAGTGGAACCATACAAAATTTCATGCTTCGCGTTCTTGATGGCTACGAAGATATGGCTCCTAAGGATCCACGCACTTGGCACCGGATAGTGGAGAGCATGAAGTTTGCGTACGGATTGCGCACACACATCGGAGATCCCGTGTACACGCCAGAAGCACTTGGAGTCATTCAAAACCTAACGGATCCACAGTTTGCGACGTACGTACGCGAACAACTGATCGACGATGAGCAGACGCATAATGATTTTGTGTACTATGGAGCCAAATTCGCCGATGTTGAGGATAAAGGAACGGCACACGTATGTGTCCTAGCACCCAATGGGGACGCCGTGTCAGCGACTAGTACCATCAATTATTTGTGCGTATCAAATAGTTCAATGTGTAGGCTTTAAAAACGACTTACTGAAACTGTTTTCTTTTTGCAGACTTGGCGCCAAAATCCGGTCCCGGTCGACGGGGATCATACTGAACGATGAAATGGATGATTTCTCTACCCCTGGCACGGTGAACACCTACGGGTTGCCAGCTTCACCGGCAAACTTTATTACCCCACAGAAAATACCGCTTTCCTCGATGACGCCAACGATCGTCACTGATAGCAAAAGTACGGTACGGATGGTACTCGGTGGAGCCGGTGGTTCTCGCATTACCAGCGCCACAGCCGTCATGATATTCCGCCACTTTGTGTTCGGCGACGATCTGAATGCGATCATGAACGAGAAGCGTCTGCACCACCAGCTCGCCCCGATGTGGCTCGATTACGAGGAGGGGTTCGATCAGTCCATACTGGATGGCCTCACGAAAAAAGGACACCAAGTGAAGGAAAAAAGACCTGATGCTGGATTTGCGGCGGCCACCGCAATCGTGCAGGATGGTGATACAAAAGTTGTAAATGCAGCGTTTGATCCGCGTCGAGGGGGAAGTGCAGAGATTATGAAGGTTAGGATCTAGGTACTGTAAATTGGGGAGCAGAATGCCCCTTTTTGATATAACATAGTTGAATCTCTTCTTCATTATTAAGTGTACCCTTCCATGTGTATGCTATTCGGACAAGTTAATGAAATATTAGTGCTACTTAAACAGCTGCTCTCTTCCTGTGTGTAAAATCGGTTGTTACAAGTTTTTTATCATCACATCCGAAAATAAAATTATTTTTTTTGAAAAATGATAATAATGAGAACCAAAAAGGTATTAAGTAGGATCAGGGCAGTAACAATACAGAATCGCTCCCACATACGAAATAGCAGACGTGGCTTTGAGTTCTTCTCAAATTTTCAAAAATGTTACAACTACGATAAATATTCAAACTTATCAATTTATGATATCACTGTTTTCACTGCCAAAATCAAGCAAAAGGCTCGTCTATGCTATTTTAAGTGATACAAAATAAATGAGCGAGAACTTCTGAAAAAAAAATCATGGAAACAAAAAACTAGACATTCATATCAATATCAGCAATATTCTTTATCACGTGGCTAGCGTAACCGGAAGTACGGAACCGTTCACAAATAGTTTCAACGATCATGTTTCTGCCCATAGCATTCTACACATCATGTATCCCAGCGATTATCAAAAACTGTCATGAAACAACATTATTTCAAACAAAATGGTACGAATTGTATAAACTATTCACGATTTTACATGGAATTATTTAGATAGATGAGTAACGACAATCGATGAAATGTGCTCAAAATGTTGTGCGAGTAGCTTCTGTTTCTCTACGCACCTTGGTCATACGCACTGTCAAACTGCTGATGAACTGTCAAATTACAGTACTACCAACTGATGACAACTTCCTTCTTTTTCGGTCTTTTCGACGTGAAACGTGCTGAAGATCGGAGAGGTGCGTTGTTTTTCTCCGCAATATTTGGCTGGACCGAGTGAAAATCGACCGCTAACCGTGTGTTTTATGTTTCTAATAGATGGCTGATAAGGCGAAAACTGCTCCCAAACCGAAAGAGGCCGTACAAAAGCCGGCCGCAAAGAGTGAGGGCAAAAAGGTGCTTAAGGTGAAGAAGCCGAAAGCGACCGATGCCGCTGGCAAGAAGCCGAAAGTGGCTGATGGCAAGAAGCCGAAGGTGGCTGATGCCACCGGCAAGAAACTGCCAGCGGTGCCGGAGTCCAAGCTGAAGCTGGCGAAGAGCCGCGCTCTGCGTCGCCCGAAAGTGCTGCTGCAACGCAGGAAGCTGCGTGCGGTCAAGCTGCTGCGCCGCAAGCAGAATCTGATGCGTGCGGCCAATTACACGAGGAAGTACATGTGTATGGAACGTGCAGTTGTCAATGAGCGACGCGTTGCGAAGAGGGTCGGCAACATCTACATTCCGGCCGAGCCGAAGGTAGCCTTCGTCATTCGTATCCGTGGGTAGGTTTTTCCGTTTGCGTTGGACCAGTGTATGGTGGATGTGCATGGGAGGAGTGAGAAATGTATCTAAATCATCGTTTTGTATATTTGCAGTATCAACAAGGTTGCCCCGAAGGTGCGTAAGGTCCTACAGCTGTTCCGTCTGCGTCAGATCAACAATGGCACGTTCATCAAGCTGAACAAGGCCACCAAGAACATGCTGCGTATTGCAGAGCCCTACATTGCGTACGGCTACCCGACGCTGAAGACTGTCCGTCATTTGATCTACAAGCGTGGATTTGTCAAGGTATGTTCGTTGGCGGGGTCGCAATCGGGTCACCTGAAGATGGAGCAAGTTTTCGTTAACGTTACTCTTCGTTCGGTCTCCGTTTACAGCACCGACACAGCCGTATTCCGATCACCGACAACTTCGTGATTGAGCGTAAGCTGCGCGGACTCAAGCTGCAGTGCGTGGAGGACATGGTGTACCAAATCTACACCGGTGGTGCGTGCTTCCGCAAGGTAAACAACTTCCTGTGGCCGTTCAAGCTGAACACGCCGACCGGTGGCTGGCGCAAGAAGAACAACCACTTCGTGGAGGGTGGTGACTTTGGCAACCGCGAGGACAAGATCAACGAGCTCGTCCAGCGTATGGTTTAAGCGGCGTTGAGGACAAAGGGAGCGCAAATCTTCCTTCCGGACGTTACATCGCTTTTTGACTGGCTACGGAAGCAAATTTGTGGAAAGTTTTTGTGTCGATAAGCGTGAGGAGAATAAAAGTGGAGAGAAAAGCCGCCGGTACTCCAGGTGAAAAATCTACAGCGTGTCGATATCTCAGTGTTCTCCTTAGCAGGCAGTGATTGTATGGATGTTGTTTGGGTTGCTGGGACTAGTGAAAGTTTTCGTTCGGCGGCCCTTCGGTACGTGGTTACTATTTGACTGCCTGTGCATCCGTCGACCGTTCCGTTGTCAATGGTGTTGTGATAGTATGGATGCTCTTCTAAAAGGATCCCTTTTTGATTTTTGTTATGTTTTACTATGTTAATCTGAATCATCAAAACAAGCTGAAAAGTGCGCAGTGCATGAAAGCTTTGAACAATTTGTTAAGAAGTTGTTGAGCAAAGTATGCTATTTCGTGGTCAACGACGATCTTATACCGATAGAATGATGCTCATCTTCTCCTTCTTGGCGTAACGACCTTCTTGGTCATGCCTGCTCCATAAAAGGCTTAAAAGACTTTCCTTTATAGGATAGTCACTTCTCTCGTACAGGGGAGGGACCTGTCTCGGTTGGGATACGAACCCCCGCCGTCGAGGTGGTGAGCCCCGGCGCTCATGGGCCGATTTTCTAACCGGCATTACCGCTCGGCTGTCGCGGAACCCCCACGGATGCTCCTTATACAACATGCTTTTAAAATCCGAAACATACTATAACGCACGCTGACTTCATTTTTCAACTTTACTCTGATGGAATTTCATGCACACTATACCACAATTGTGCTTGTTCAGCATTGCCAGTTATCATTCAAGAAACATGTCATATAGTTGATGTTTATCGTATTGAAAGTTTATTTGAACGAATCACAGCCATTTAACGAACATAAGATGGCCCAGTACCTTGTCATCTAATCCATCAAGTACACGATTTTGAATATCTCGGCATAGCATTTCCAATAGTAAGCTGATTTCAAATAAAATGTCCTCCTTTTCAATCGTCATTCTGTAAATAAACTTCTTAAATCGGTGCCGTAACGACAAATTAATTAATTTCAAAACGAGACACTTTAGTCGTGGAAAATATATTCTTTTGTTTGGTAAGTTGGGGTTAAATTGTGGTCCCTTAGGTTAGTTAGAACGTTACGATTCAGGTTGATTATTTTCTTTCGAAAACTATGGTCGCTTTTTACACTGATGTCATCAAACATAGATGAACAACGCTGGATGTACAAAATATCTACATGGTTTACTTTATTTGATTTTGATAGCCATATTAAAATGTAAAAATCGGTGACAAACATCGGGCTTCCGCAAGTATGCGGAAATATTTTAAAACCGACACCGGCTAGAAATGCAGCGAGTGAAAAATGGCTCCAAAAAGCTATCCTTCAAATGCTACACATCCTGCAGACATCGTTTCAATTCATTAAATACACCGAATACAACTCACAGTAGAATTTGTTCACCAACTTGCATGCTCCTTTTTGCAGCTCCCGATTTCCAGTGGATTACACATATATTTACGGCGAGGATTCTAAACTCGTTTAGTGTGAATACTATTGTGTTTGGTTGATTTGTCCCGTCGACCATGAGCACGTGCACGCGTAGTTTAAGAGTTAGATAAAATGTTGCAATACCAAGTTCCGAACAAGAGCCCAAAGCAAGTAGAGAGCTCTCTTCCGCCAATTTTGTTAGTTCAGGTTCCTTACTCCTTCATTTTACATGCACACACGTTCCTCAGGTAATGTTTATTGTAGTTTTCTAATTGTAAATCCTCTTTTAACATAAGTCATGAAGTAAAAACTAGCCCTTCGTTTCTCGTTCTCTCTCGTTACGCTACCGGTCATAAAACCTGGCTAAATATCATCATTTAGTTCGGTAGAGTTCATACTTTTCATAACCACAGTTTATGTTCCCTTTCGGCTGCAGGTGAAAAATTTTGTGCGTGTAAACATTGAGGGAGGATATGATACACGACTTCAGGAAAAATCAAATGACAATGAAATTTCATTTCTGTTGGAATGAAATGTGCATACAACACTAAACTCAAGTACTGGACAAAGAAACCGATGAATAACCAGGAGGAAAACGAATTGTAAAATGTTATTAACTAAATACTATTAATTTATCATAGCGGTAATCATAAATTATTTTACCATTGATTATTAAATTAAATGAGAGAACTAATTTAGGCCAATACAATGGTATATACCGGCCCACCTTTTACTCTAATCTTTTGCAGGTAAATCAGGTGTTGGAAGAAAGTAAAATAAGAAAAATATGTGTGTATCGTATCTGGTAAAATTAATTTGCATTACAGTTGGTATTGCTCCAACTCGTTCAACAGAAACCATCCCAGCAGGCCGACGCCAACAAGTCGCTTAGTTCCGGCTGAATTCGCTCACACCACCTTAGAAATCGGAGTCGAAATCATCATCGCTTGGTGGATCTTCTTCGCTTTCGCTTTCAACCGCCTTAGATTTGGGTTTCTAAAATCAGAAAACATTTTTTTTCGTTTAGTTCAACACAACCGAAATTATGTGCACTACCGGATGAAATTTACCTTCTTCGGCTTTTCGTCGCTGCCACTATCAGCTGCCTTGCGCCCACGCTTTGCAGGTGCAGGCTTGGCATCGGCCGCTTTGGGGCCAAGTGCACGCTTTTTCAGCGGTCCTGGACGCTTCTTCACCGGGCTCGAATCGGAATCATCCCCAACGTCGACTACCGGGGCAGGGCGGCTCTCCTGCACCTCGACGTCACTGTCGTCGTCGGCGGCGGCAGTACCGCTCGTAAGTTGCTCGGGATTATTATCAAAAAGTTCATCATCGGAGCGGTTGAAGTTGTCGTCTTCTTCGTCTTCACCGGCGTCCAGCAGGGAATAGTTTACCTTCTGCGCGAAAAACACATTTTATGAAATCTAAGAACCTATTTATAAGTTAACGGTAGATATCTGTACCGTTACCTTAGTTGCAGCGGCGCGACGTCCCGCCTTCTCCCTGGTCGGTACGTTTACAGCTGGACCCAGATCATCTCCGCTCATGTCGGAGTTGAAAGCGTCATCCTCATCCGACGTAGTAGCCTTCTTTTTCTGCAAATAAACAAAACAAAATACCACGCTTGCTTAGTTGATGACGAACATCGCGCGCAACTGCCAAAAGAACTTACCCGGCTACGTTTAGGCTTCTCACCGGGCGAACCCTTTTCCTTTTTCACCCTCGGCGCTCTCGGCGCTTTCGGTTCCTTCGGGTCTTTCGGTTCTTTCTTGACGCGGGGCTTCGGCTTTGGTTTTTCGGCGCCGGGATCACCGCCAGCTGCGACCAGTGCATCGAACTCGTCCTCTTCCCCGTTCTCACCCGGTTCTTTCTTTTCTTTCTTCACCTTGCTGGCCGCCGCCGCCGCAGCCGCCTTTTCGTACTTCTTCAGCATCTCCTCGGTCATCTTGAAGCGGACCGCTTCGGCGTCCGCACTCGGCTTCGTGTCGTCGATGGCCGTTTTCTTGACCACCTTTCGCCCACCAGCGGACATACCCTTGGATGCACCCGCCTTCAGCTTCTTCTCCGTGCTGATCGCATCGAGCCGTTCCTTCTCCTCAACCTCGTCCAGCTTCTTCGACAGCGCGTCCAGATCGTCCATCCATAGGCCCTCGCTGGTTTTCGCCTGAAGCGCCTTCAGCTCGGCCAGTTTCAGATCGCGCTGCTTCAGTATCTCATTCTTTCGCTCGTCCGTCAGCATCCACATGGACATACCGAGCAGGTAGTCGAACTTCTTCACGTCCGTCAGCCGCTGGAAGGCCTTCTCCGGGTCAACCGGTGCTTTGCTGCTACCCGCCTTGCCTGTCGACTTGCCCGGTTTCACATCTTCCTCTTCCTCACCTTCAACCTCTTCACCGCCCTCAGCTTCCCCTTCTTCCTCTTGGTCGGCATTGACGCGGCGTTTCCACTCCTTGATCGGATCCGCTCGGTAGCCGCGCTTGATCAGCTCCTCGATCAGCGCCTTGCGCTTCTTGTTCTCCACCACCAGCGTACCGTTACACTTCTCCATGATGAAGCGCGCCTTGTCCGACATGCTGTCCGCCTCGGCCTGCAGCATACCGAGAAGGTACGTGCGCCGCTTGCCGTAATACTCCAACCGGATCGTGTAGAATTCCATGAAGATGTCGTTCGCGTGATTGTACTTCCGCAGGTAGCTCTTGTCGTCGAACGCGTTCATCACGGACGTGCTGATGACGCTGGTCAGCTTGAACACCCGATGGAAGCCTCCGTCCTCGGCGTACAGCTTCGCGTACTCGCCCGGCAAGAAGGAGATAACGAAACGCACCGTCGTGTCCGTATTGTACTCCTTGTAGTCCGAAATGACCGCCTTCTGCTTATCCGAGCCGTGCAGCAGCGGCTCCAGCACGTTCTCCTTGTACGTTTGCGTCCACGTACCGATCGGCAGCTCGGAGATCTCGATCTTCTGGTTGTCCAGCAGACCCACGTTGCCTACGAACATGTACCGTTGTGGGCCGACCGATTCAATCAGGCCGCGGAAGTTCTTGTACCACGGATTCAATACCTTCGGTTCCTCGCCGTTCAGCATTCGGCGGATGTTAGCGATTACGTCGCGCGGGTTGTGGTTCGGGATACGTGTAGCCCACCCGGTTCCGATACCCTCGGCACCGTTCACCAGCAGCATCGGAATGATCGGCAGGTACCAGGTCGGTTCGATGCGCTGATTATCATCGTACTGGTACTCGAGCAGCGGATCGTCGAGCGGGTGGAAAATACAACGTGTCAGTGCCGACAGCATGGTGAAGATGTAACGCGGGCTAGCGCTGTCCTTGCCACCGGTCAACCGCGTACCGAACTGACCGCCCGGATAGAGCAGATTAATGTTGTTGCTGCCGACATAGTTCTGCGCCAAATTAACGATCGTTGAGCAGAGCGACTGCTCGCCGTGATGGTAGGCGGACATTTCCGCCACCGAGCCGGCCAACTGGGCCACCTTCACCTCGCGCTTGTCGTTACGCTTGAAGCAGGTGAACAGCACCTTCCGCTGGCCCGGCTTCAGCCCATCGAGCATGCAAGGGATCGAACGGACGTTGTCCGAGTTGGAGAACAGCACCAACTCGAGGTTCACAAAGTCCTTGTAGGTGATGTCCTTCGTCGATTTCGTGTACAGGTAGCGCTCCTGCAGACCAACCTGTTTCCGGTGGCGAACCTCTTCCATGTGCGCCGTCAGCCAGTCCTTACGCTGTTCGATAGCCTTCTTCGAGAACGCCATCAGGATCGCCTCGTCGTCAGCGGTGTCCTCGTAGCGGAACACGATCCGATGACGTTCCATGTTCTGGAAATATTCCTTCGCTTCCTTCGAGGTGGACGTACCCAAACCCTTGTAGTACTTGATGTTGAACGTATGCGCATTGGGCGTTTCGGCCTTCCATTCCTCAAACTCGGGCAGCGAGAAGAACGACAGTTCCGTGCCGTTCTTCTTCGTCGCCTTTACGATGGGTGTGATGAATTCCTCCAGGAACTGCAGCCGCAGCAGCTCGGGCCAGTTCGTGTGGATGAAGTTGATCAACAGCCCCTTGATGTGTGAACCATCCTGATCCTGATCAGTCATGATCATCACTTTGCCGTACCGGAGCGTCTTCTGGTCATCCATCGTGAGGTACTTTTTCTTGTACTGCAGACCGAGGATCTTAATTAGATTGTTAATTTCCGCGTTCTCCAGAATCTGCTTGTGGGTCGCTTCGCGCACGTTCAACAGCTTACCGCGCAACGGAAACACACCGTACGTGTCACGCCCGACCACCCCCAACCCCGACACGGCCAACGTCTTGGCGGAGTCTCCCTCGGTGAGGATGAGCGTGCAGTTGAGCGAGTTGCGCGAACCGGCATCGTTCGCATCCTCCAACTTCGGGATGCCCTTGATCTTCGTTTTCTTCGAACCGGACGTTTTGGCCAGATCCGTTTGAGCCTTGAACTTTGCCCACTGCAGCACCGACTCGACGATGCCACTCTTCGCGACCGCGTTGATAAACTTCTCCGACAGGGTGCACTTGGAGCCGAAGCTCTTCGACTGCAGCGTCATGTTTTCCTTCGTCTGCGAGTCGAACGTCGGGTTGACGATCAGACAGTTGACGAACACCCACATGTGGTTCTTCACCTGGAACGGTTTGATCACCACACCGCCCTTGTTCTTCTTTTTCAGCACCTCGGTCAGCTGCTTCACGATCATATCGGTCACGTAGTCGACGTGCCGGCCACCCTTCGACGTGGCGATCGAGTTGACGAACGAAACCTGCTGGAACCCACGCTCTGAAATCGCTACCGCCACCTCCCAGCGCTCGTTAACGGACTCGTAGCATACTTTAACGGCTCCTCCTATGTCGTCGGTAGAGTCCTTGAGAAACAGGTCGATATAGTCCTTGAACGTCTTTACTGGGATCCGCTGACCGTTCAGAAACACGGCCACCCCACGCGTCGAGGCGGCAACATCATACGCACGGCGCGACAACAGTCCCACGATATCATCGTCCAGCTTTTCCATTTTAAACTTGGACAGATCTGGCGAGAACGTAATCTTCGTGTAGTCCTCGCCGTGGAAATCTTCCTTTATTTTTGGCTCGGACGCCTTCGACATGTTGTCGCCCCATGTCTGCTTGAAGCACTTCTTGTACTGCTTCGAGGCCGTCTCAACCGTAAACTTGGTGCTGAAGATGTTGCACAGCTTCGCACCGTACCCGTTACGACCGCCCGTCACCTTTTCCTCCTCGTCGTTGTAGTTCGACGACGTTAGCAGGTGACCAAAGATCATCGTCGGTACGAACATTTTCTCTTCCTTGTGCATCACCACCGGGATACCGTGGCCGTTGTTCCACACCGAGATCGTGTTCGTTTCCTGGTTGATCTCCACCTTGATGGTGGTCATCTTCGGGTCGCGCTGCTTGTTGTCCGCCGCATTAACCAGAATCTCGTCGAAGATCTTATACAACCCGGGCACGTACGTAATCTCCTTCTGGATCATCTTGTTGCCCTCCTTATCGTACACCCACATCTGCTCCTTGACCATCTCAACCGAGCCGATGTACGTGTCCGGGCGGAGCAGGATATGTTCCAGCTGGGATTTCTTCTGATAGATCTTCTCAATCGACTTGCCGCCAATTTTAGGACTGGCCACGGCACCAGCTGCCGCAGCCGCCGCCGCCGCACCATTCTGTTGAGCAGCAAATGCCGCCTGGAAAAAGGGAGTTAAATTAATTATACTATTGAACTGATTTTATCGACTTTAGAAAATGGTCACTTTTTCCGGAAAGTGAGATCCGGCCGATCCTGATCCGGCTTGTCCGATCAGATCTGAATCCCTCGAAGTGACAGATAACAGATGCAGATCCCAAGGGATTTCGAGTCCGGATTGATTCGACCAAGGATTGAGTCCGAGAGTCCGATCCGGACCTCTTATCTCAACACTAACCGTTACCGCCGGAGAACGCGTCAAACATAAAAATGGCGGCTAAAAAAGGCAAATTCCGCCGCAAACGAACAAAAGCACCGAGCCGGAAGGCATTTCGGGGTAAAGATTCTAGAACGATGATTTCATCTCAGTTATATCATCTAAGCAAGCCTTGACGTTCAATAAAATTGGCCCAAAATTATGTGTCGCTTTGAAAGTGCTTACATTCAGTACTGGTGTTTTCGTTTCATAGTTTTGCCGGCATCAAGTTTTCAATCATTGCCTGCACTCCGCGGAAACATTTTGCAGCACGGTTTACTTACCCTTATGTCCGTCATGATTACTGTCGAGATGGTCGCGGGATGGATGCACCAAAATTATTAGCTTCTTAGCAGACACTAAACGCTAGACGCCGCCTCCAGGAAGGTGCTGCTGGCTCTGCTTTGAAGGATTTCACAGCACCGAAGAAGCTGTGGTTGATTATGGTCTTTGCCGGGATTTTCTGCTCGTCCCGAGTAGCGCATACAAACGGATCAACTAGAATCGGAATCAGAAGGGTAGCTTCTCCAAAACCCACAAAACACTTAACAATAATTGCCACAAGCAAGCGGACAGTCCAGAGAGGTGCGCTACCTCGTCCGATGTTACACACGCGAATGAAATCTGCAAGTAGGTACAACAAACTGCAAATCCAACTGCTGTGTGCTGTGTGAACGAGACAGAGAGCTGTGCGACGGATGGATCGTGCACTGAATGCTTGTAACGGATTTGTCTTTCGTCTGGTTTTTACAATTTACCTCTCAAATAAAAGGTTTTTTAGAGGCAACCAACTTAGTTGAACAAAAATATGGAGAAAGATCAGTGAAAATGGTTAACTTAACGAAATTTAATCAATCGCAACTCGACAGACGGCCGTTGTTTTCTTTGATTCAAATGGGACTGTCAAATGGGTCAAATTGTCAGGGGCGCGAATAAAATGTAAATGTAAATGAATTGCTAATTTTTTGATGAAGTATCCACTAGTAAAATAAAGCACTGCAACACGCGCATCTATCAACAGAACTACGGTTTTCTGTACCGTATTGAATTTACAGTAAATTTAGTTTTACTTATCATTTGCTGCATGGAACAATGTCCAAATTCATCCAAACTTCATCCTAAACTGTTCCAAATGAACGCTTCGTTTGGTAAAATGAACATCTCCACAATCGCTGTCAAAACAAAGAGCTTCTTCAAGAAGAGGACTGAAAAGATCTAAACTGTTTCGAGTTTTATTTTCGTTTTCTGTTTAACCCTCGACGTGCGACGGTGCCCAATACACACGGGTAAAATAACAACGCATCTCGTAGACGAAAGCATAGCGGTAGTGCGTTGTTGTCGCGGTTTTGCCCGTTTGTGTTCCTGGAGGAAGCAAACAGTACGGTCTACCCCGCGAAGTCATACATCGCTGGCGTAGCGTTTAAAAGCCTAGCGAAAAGGGGAAGCCTACTGTGTCTGCGGGGGAAAGTAGAGATCGTGTGAACAGAAGGAAATAAAACCTTCTATCGCGCTGCCCTGCCTGGCCTCTACGGGAAGGGAGAAAAGTGCACGTGAAAACTCGTTTTCGTACAATATCATAACTCAATCTACCACGGCGTAGTGCACCTTTGGAGAAATCGCAAAGATGGATCGAAACATGGGGTAAGTGTTTCTGCGCCAAGTGTGGCGTCCATGTGTCAGCCAGGCACGATTGTTAGTGTCAGAAAATGTAGCAAAAACACACTGGAATGCTCTTCCGCATACGTCGGCAGTGCACCGAAACCGTACCAATGATGGGTTGAGCGGGCGTCCATTTTTCCCCCGTAGCTGAAATCTGGCCCGCGCCAACGTTCAACCTTGTCCTGGTGTTTATTTCGCGACCTTTTTTTCTTTGTTCTTCGTTTTGTCGATTTGTTTACGATAAGCGATTGGAATGGAAGTGACCTTATTTAACTATTTATCTTTTTTCGATGCACTCACAGTCGACAGGGACAGATGTCTATTTCACCGGGAATAATGCGAAGATCCGGAATGATGCAGTCTGGCAGGGATATGCCCCCACAGAACCATTCACCGTATCAACCAAAGCCTAATCACGTAGGGCCAAACGCGGCTGGGTCGATGATGAACAATAGTGGTAGTAATGGGCCACCACCGTCGTCTTCGGCAGTGCACCCGATGCACCCGTTGCAGCAAAACCACCAGCAGCTGCATCCGCAGTCGTCACAGCTCCAACATTCGCAGCACGATGAACTCATTCGATACATCAACGAAGCATGGCACAGTGTAAGTGGAAAACAGTTTTGTCCCGATGAAACTTTCACAGCAATTTAAGCATATTTTCGCTAACCTCCCTCTTTTTAGATAATAACCGACAAAAGCGAGAACCCGGCAGTATTCTACAACGGTGTATCTGAACCACGGTTGCCAGGGTTCACGCCATTCGATCTAGAAGGCTGGTGGGGCCAGCGGTTGGTCCATCAGTTGAATATCAGTTCCCACGCACATCAGTGAGCTTGGGCCATCAATCGAAATGCATCAGATCTATCGATCCCGCGCTCGCTCAACTAATGTTCATGACCATGCACCATCAATTCTCCTACATTTCTTTGGTATTCTCATTGTTATTCTTTGTCCAAGAGCAGACGTCTTTAAGTATGAGATTGAATATTGTCACTCGACGCACGTCATACTATCGTCGGAATTGTGATCCTAAAATTGAGTCATAAACTCTACGACGTTTTACATCATTTTCCACTTCGATGTGCATTACGATTCTTAACCTTATGTTATTTTATGGCCAATGAAAGGGTAGTTTCCATATTTTACATTTCCTGTTACATGCAGTATGATTTTAAAGCAATATTTGTTCGCTGTATACTGTTTTCTTTTTCGTTTGATACTTTTTTTTACCATAGAAAGGAAAGGACATTTCGGTGGTTCATAGACGAAGCGTGAAAGATATAACGAAGAGCAGAAAGAGGTAAAGTGCGGACAGAAAGCGAGAGCATAGAATAAGGAGAGAACACTGCGTGGAAGGGAGTTGTGGGGGAGGCGAATCAGAGTTTATAGGAAATTGCATAATTTTTTTCTGATCGAATACTTTTCCCAAAAGACGACAAAGTTATCAGAACATACCTTCAGAGCCTAGCGTTTACGCGAAAGCAACTTATGATTTGTTTTATCTCCGGAAAAACAGTTATATTTAAATGATAACGATATCATCTATAGTTACAAGTGGGAGGTCATAACGGTGTAATTGTGAATTCCTTCGTACCCGCAGAGCAGACAGCAAACGAATGAATGATTGACGCATGGAAGGGATTGGCAATGTAATAAAATATGATTTGAAAAGAGCATCTGTGTTTTCTTTTCGATCAGCGCATTTATTCGGAAGAGTCTGTGCACAGAGGGGGATATTTAGCTTGGCGATTATCTCATCATCAGCGATCTGATCATCAATTACAAAAACACCACATCGTGTATAAAATAATGAATTGTAAAAAATAAACTGTTGTTTAAATTTAATTATAAATAAATTAATTTATCCTTTTCAACGGTTCCCATTTGAATCCGTTCCATGTCACCCTGTATTTAAGAAATGCGTTTATAGTGTCAACGCGGAAGGCTTACGTCCAATGTTTCACTAAAAATACTGCAGACACGAGACGTGGATCATTCAACACATAGTTGTAAACAGCATGATATGGTCCATAGATAAATGACAATTCCAAAGAAAAATAAAGTGTTTTGTTCGGTTGTATGTTTCACATTCGTTCAAGGGGATGAAAGAAAGAAAAGCGAATGCACAATAATCTCTAGTGAGCAACGGTGCACGGTGACCGAGTTTTGCCTGGAATTTTCCGCCGCTGCATTCAGTAGCTAGCAGTAGCGGTTGTCGTTGCGTGGGTGGTACCTTTGTGTTTTCCGCGGAAAAAGATCTCTTCGCTATACCCGTGGGGTCGAAGACTAGTCGTTGGACTTGTTTTCCATATCAGTCTTGAGTGATTGCCAAGTTAGCCAAACTGCATATTCTGCGTAGTTGTTTCGATCGCGTAAGTGAAACCCGCACATAGCACCTTCTTCGCATCTGCAGCAGACATCAGCAAGATGAGCAAGCATATGTACACAACGGCGAACCTTTCGGATGTTGAGCTGAAGGATCAAGGCAATCGGTTATTCACCGCACGCAAATACGACGATGCTGTAAATCTCTACACAAAAGCGATCGTGAGTATTGCAACATAAACGGCCGTATTTCTGCTAGGCATGTGTATTAGCTCCGGGTTTCATCTGCGTACCGATGCAGTTTCGCGAATTTTGTTCAGCTTAAACACTTTTTCTTGTACGTTTCATGTTTTTTTTTTCTGTTTCTGTCAATCATTTAACCCAACCTCGTTTGTTGAAAAAGACCCAAAAACAAACGCAATCGCTACCATGTCGTTCTTGGTGATAACGTAATCAAAAACGTAAACACGGCAGGGAATAGCAATTCCACACCCTTTCCAACATGTTTTCGGTTGTGCTCCCTTTATCTGCACTGGTTTGGCGTGGGTGCGCGGTTTCATAGAAGGTGGCAAATACATTTTAGCTCGGGGTAGGTCCTCTTGCGTGCCCTCAGTCGCAGGACGAACGAACCCACCGGGCTCTGATGAAAAATAGGAGCATTGAAAGGAGGCTCTTAACCGGCTTCAAGGTTACCGCTTTATCGATAACATTGCCGTACGCCGCCGCCGTATCCTTTGGAGGGCGAAGCTTTTAGTGGTACGCATTTGGGCCACGGAAGCATGCCAGTCCTGTCGTCGCAATTAATGGACTTTTGTGTGTCCCTGCTCCATCTGGAGAACGGAAACAATGCTCGATTGCCGGACGAAAAGGTAGGTAGATCTAATCAACGGCATATCGACCGATCGCAGTTGGCTGGTTTGAAAGTAAAAGTTTATATTTAATGTGTATTTATTTTCGCCTCGAGGCGAAATGTAAATGTGTAAATTGTAGAATTTATTTTTATATGTGATATTCTTTGACAGTATGCGATGATGAAACAGATTTGCAATCTTTGAAATTCCTTCGCGCCCACGAAATCCCTTTCTTACGCCCACGTGATTCCCTTGAGAACCTCTTCGGTGAAGAATGTCGCCACCAAGTACGTCAAACGCCGTGTCATAAGTTCTACTACATTGCCTTCGTTTTATGAATGGAACCATTAAAATAGCCTCACTTAAAAGGCACGCTGCACTTTCAATGCGACTAATTGGATTACGATTGGTACGCGCGAGCTCCTCGTCATAAGCCTCCCCAGACAGCCAGCTGGCTTGGAGCTGTTGTGAAATTATTCCCGTTGAAAAGGCGGGTGCACTACAAAGTGGTAGAAGGAGAAAGACGTTGAAACGATAAAACGCTGGCCCAGCAGCAGTTTTTCGCTTATCAGGTTCATTAAAATCTGTCCCCACGGATGATACAGGGATTGGAGGGTAAGGGCTATGGGATCCAGTCAGCATGTTTGGGATGTCGGAAAGATTGATGTGTGCTGATTCTGAGGCGTCGTCAGTCACGCGACTGTTGTCGTGATGGTTTGAGTTTTATCCGTTTCTTTGTGTTTCCGTTTTTTCCTGTTGTTTTTTTTTACCGGCACTTTTGTATGGCTAGAATCCAATACTCTTCAAATACTACACGTGCCAATGACCGTCGAACACGTGCCCTGGACGAATGTTTCATGCGTATGTGTATACCAAGAATTCACGGAACTGTCGGATTTAGAATTGTCTTATGACGCTTCTTCATGCATGACGAAAACTGTGGAATGTTACAAATACTTTTTTTTTCTATCGGTTTTAGATCAAAAACTCCACGAATGCCACCTACTTCACCAACCGAGCCCTGTGCCACATTAAAATGAAGCGTTGGGAAACGGCCTGCAGCGACTGCCGGCGTGCGCTCGATATGGACCCGAACCTTGTCAAGGGTCACTTCTTCCTCGGGCTCAGTCTGATGGAGCTGGAATCGTTCGACGAAGCGATCAAGCACCTGCAGCGGGCCCACGATCTGGCCAAGGAGCAGAAGCTCAATTTTGGCGATGACATTGCATCCCAGCTGCGCCTGGCACGCAAGAAGCGGTGGAACATACAGGAGGAGAAACGCATCTGTCAGGAAATAGAACTGCAGTCTTATTTGAATAGGTAAGACTTGTGTATGTTTTCCGAACTATCAATTTAATTTGATCATTTTTTCTGTACGGCAGACTAATTACCGAGGACATGGAAAATCGGCTAGCCAAGCTGAAGGTGGACGATACGATCAACGAAGAAACGCTGAAGGAAAAAGTCCAGGAAATAGAACGAGAAGGCGTAAGTCCCTTTTGTTTTGGTGCTGGTTTCGGATCCATAAGAAAATAATATATACTTTCTTTATGTGATTTAAGGAAAATCACATGACTGAGTTGAATAATATCTTCGCCAAAGTTGACGATAGACGGCGGGTAAGAAAAAAAAAACGGGTGGCTCGCGGAGAAGCGAATGTATTTTATGCATTCTTCTTCCTTCCTTTGTACAGAAACGCGAAGTACCTGATTACCTTTGCGGTAAGATCAGCTTCGAGCTGCTGGTGGATCCCGTCATTACCCCGTCCGGGATGACCTACGAACGGAAGGACATCGAGGAGCACCTGCAACGAGTCGGCCACTTCGATCCGGTGACGCGCGTCAAGCTTACGCAGGACCAACTGATATCGAACTACTCGATGAAAGAGGTGGTCGATGCGTTCCTCCAGGAGAACGAATGGGCACTGGACTATTAAAAAGAGCATTCAATGGTGTTTCCTAAAGCGATAAGATATGCAGTATCCATATATCATATCCTCACTACACACCACACGTCCAACCAATACTACTTCTCCGTTTTATTTTATCTATTAATCCACTTTCGTAGAATTGCCCTTCGTTTTGGTTGATATATCAGTCTTTCGTTTCAGACAAGGACTTAAGTACTACATTTCCCGACATGAGTTAACGGTGTGAACTAATGGCGTTGGTTAATACAGTAGAAAAAGGGTATCGTTTGTCCGCGTTTTGTGACCAGAGGGCGCACTGGGTTCTTCCGTTTGCATACTCTTCTGGCCTGGAGCCGATTACTTTCACGGGAATGTGATTTAAAACTAGTGGTAAGAGAAGTAATGTACAGTTAATTAGTGTTAGCAGTATGTCCGCATGCTATCGGTCAGCTCCCGTTGCTCAACAACGTTGGCAAACGATACACCGAGGGAAAGCGTGTGTTTTAAGCAAATTTGAATGAATGCAGTTTTGGTTAGAAGATAAAACGATATTGATATAATCCCAAAAATGTTCGATCATAAAAAGATAGAATCCAAAAACGCTTCAAACAGTTCCACTTGTAGCAAGTTGTTTGGGATTGATTTCGGGGAAGTTTTCTAAGCTGCTCATACCGACCTGCCGATGCGTTCTGGCGTGAGGTGAAACCGTTTAGGAATTTGGCGCAGAGCTGACATATCTTTTTACAAGCTTCCCAGAATAGTAAGATACAAAATTATGGCTTCAGTACCAGGAGTAGCCCTATCTGTTATAGAAAATGGTGGTGTTCTGTAGCTTCCGTTTTTCGTTAGGAAACTAAAAAAAATGTGGAAAGTTGATTGTTTTTCCTTTTAGTGCTTCTATGCGAGGAAAATTAGCTACTTAAAACAAATGTTCCGTGTTTATCCACGATTAGTGAGTCGTAATTTAGGGTCAAATCTGTCAAATAAATCTTTCATAAAGGAATACTTTCGGCAACACAGTCGGCTTGGTTATCTTTCGATTGGTTACGCATTTAAAGGCATTTTGTTTGCTAATGAATTAATTATTTTCTTAGGACAAATAAATTGAACTGAAGTTTATTTTATTTCAAACTACATAAACTCTGCCAAAATAATTCATTATTATGTAATTTATTTCGTCTATTTGATAAGTGGAAATTATATTTTTTTATCCGCAGTTAAGCCATGGTTTCACCAGGGACAATATATTTCCTACTGGTCAGCCTTCGACGTCTTGCGATCTGTTTCCTTAAGGGGAGTCTGTGGAAATTAAAAGATAATTATAAAGTATTATGAAATCATGTAATCAATTTGATGGGTGTGCAGAGAAAATGATTATGAAAAACGGGCCTACCATACGATTCAGTTTCCCCCCTCTTTGGCGGTCGAAAATAGTGATGCAAAGTAATTGGATATAACTTGTAATAATCCTACCGGTCGCCTTTGAACAGCGTTTCGCTCGGGACTCACAAATTCATCGGGGAGAGTTTGAGCTGTATCATCGATGTACATTGGTACCTGGTCGGGACATGGGGTCTCTTCTTCGTATCCTCCATATCCTGTCGTGTTTGTCATATCATTTGACGAAGCATCGCTTTCCTGTCCCTGTTTAATAAACACTACGGTATCACTGTATGGGAATTTCTCTTCTTCCGATGGCATCGAACTTCCATCTTGACTCTGTGAAGAATAAACAGGTGGCATAAAAGCCACTGTGTCCGGTTCGGGCAGCATTTCCACGTTTGGTGTATTTTCTTCAGTGTTTGGCTCGGCAGGCTCCAAGTCTTCAAGGAGATTTTCAGGTGAGTCATCTATGACATGTACTTGGTCGAGGAGCGGTATTTCTTCTACGTATCCTTCATATCCTGATGTGTAATTTGGTGAAGCATCGGTTTCCTGTTTAATAACCACTACGGTATCATTTTCCGGAATAGTTGATGGCACAGTTTCGTTGGTTTGTACTACTTCAGGAGGTTTCAATGCGGAGGAGTAATTCTCAACTCCCGATAGTACCGGACTTCCACCCTGACTCTGTGTAGGATAAACTGGCGGCATTAAAGCCATTATGTTCGGTTCGGGCAGCATTTCCACCGTTGGTGTATTTTCTTCAGTTGGTTGGCTAGCGGAGGACACTGAATCGGGCCGAGTTATTATTTGTGGCTCTCGTACAGATTCTGGGGCGGATTCAACGGCTGGCATTTTGGATACCGGAACTGTTGCGATGGGAATCCCCAATTGTTCGCATGCCCACGTATATGCTCCTTTAGTATTTAATTCCATCTGCTCGTGAAGGTTCAATTTTCGCAATATGGTAGGGATTTCCAACTGGGCGAAGCTGGGCCGATAGAAATCGTATATTGCTTTTATAATTTTATCGACTTTTTCCGGTGTCAGTTGTGTATTGGGGAATTTTTGCATTCTCTTGTAAATCGCCAGCTCGTAGATGTTCGTACTAGATTTTATATAATCGAGGCTGTACTCCGGTGCCTCCGTGGTCGTTATGGGCCGTGAAGAAAGAATAGAGCTGGAGGTTGTAGTATCATGGATATCAGGAGAATTCTTCTGCGTGCAAACGGCATCAGGTGGTAGTGGAATAACAAACGAAGACTCAGCGAGACGAGCACGTTTTGCCGAAGGCTGTTGCTGGTCGGTGTTTGAATTGGATTTATCTGCCATTGTAGAGTGCTCTGATGTTCGATTATTTATTACAATGTTTTGTTGTTCCCCGTTGGTGTCCGTGACTGTGATCGACGGTATTTGATTACTGAGAAAAGGTGAAATTGTGGGTGCTGATATCCTTTCTACACGATACTTCCATTCCGGATCATCATAACAACGGCCAACTTTATATTTCCTGTTTAGTCCGTCGTCGTCGAACTCAAACTTTTGCCAGATCAGCAGCGTACGCTTTTCGATCGGACCAAGTAATTCGGTCAATATACGATCCTCAAATTCGGCAAATTTGTGCCACACTTTCTTATAGTTTGAGTGCTTTTTGATTTTCGCCAACAGTTTTATCCTTTCCTTTCGTGCCGCGAGCCTTCGTTCTCTAATCCGTTGGTATTTATCGAGTTTCTGCGGCTTTCCAGACCAGTTGGTGGAACTCGACTGTAGCGCTATGTCTTTACGTTCCTCCTCTAGGACCTGATAACTGCGCGTCATACAACCGAGGCACTTTTTTTCCAACCCCTGTATTTTGGAGATTTCGCTTTCCATTCCACTTCTTGGAATTTTTAACAGTTGCTTTACATTTCAAACCGATGTTTCTTTTACTTGGCAGGTTGTGCAATTGACGTAAGGGTTGAAATAGAAGTGCTACGTTTCTTCGATATTTGAACCAGACGTTATGTTATAAAGTTGAACAAATGTTGTAAATGTTTTTGGTGTAAATTTGGAGTTTCATCAGCTAAAAACCCGTTGTCAACCAATGAGAATTGTCATCACAAAATGCCCATAAAAAACTGTACTCAAAGGCATACCGTTTTCTTATTAACATCTCGCATTCTTTCGCTCACCCACCCGCCATATTTATTCGCTCTATTAACGTTTTTCATGTAATGTTTTTGTTTCCTTTTCTTGTCTCTTGTCTACACGTTTAATTTTTGCTGCTGTAAAATTTCGCCAACATTTTTCAGTTCAGTTTCTTGGTAGCATTAGTTTACTTTACTATTCATGGCCATGGTTTGCTTACTGGGATGCAGTTGCTGAAGTGTGTATGACCACTATTTAAGCACTTTGCCTTCTGATGCTTGTTCAGATGATTAAGATTGCTCTCCATAATGGTAGATTCCCGCTTTTAAAGGGCGCCTTTTGCCATGCGTCCTGTGTTAGTTGGGAAAATGGGAACGACACAGCAATACGACAAGTTTCTTGCATGTTTCTCAGCATTTATTTTGCGAATTTGCTTAGTCGACGAGTTAATCGTGGATAGAGCGCACGACATTAACTTTTTTTTTGTTAGTAACGTTAATCGCGCATTGCAGTTGTTTTCGGGGTACGGCTTAATAGAGATGTAAAGATACTCTCGTGCTCTCAACACTCAGCAACAGAATCGATTTCAGTTCATATCTATCGGATCTTTCAAGCAAACTGGGGACATTCTTCCGGAACTTAATAGTAACTTTAGATGGCTCATGTTCTTTTTCCTTGTTGATGTGTTTTTATATTTGCCATGTTATGCACAACGTTCTTACGTGGTACATTTTATAAGGATCTCGCAAACAGCCCAATGCTGTAGTTCGTATTGCTTAATCCTAAAACAAGTGTGAAGCAGCCCAACGGAAATCATAGTTAGTTGAACGTTGATTTTTTCTGCTCATGTGGTCGAATGGATCCTACTTTTGTGTAGTATATTTTTTTGCAATTTGTTACCTTTTTTGATTTGTTGTTTTGTTTAAGCATATAAATCAATTTGCCATATTTATTTATGATTCAGCTTGGAAGCAATGGCCTATTTACATGGTACGGGACATTTGGTTGATTAGTTGCTGTTCCTTGTTGTATGTATGTGTTGTTCAGTACGACTTCTTTTCTTGTTTCTCTAGCCCATCCATAGTAAAACAACTAAATTTAAACTCTGCCATATACTGAAAAATCGTTAAATTTTAAATTATACTACCAACAGTGATACTTTATGGTGACTTTTCACAGATTTATTGCACCCACCAAGTAAAAACGAGTTTAGATATGAAGACCTATATTCCAAAAATGTCGATCTTCATCGCAATTGGTCTAGGTAGCAATTCAGATAGAAACGTATTGAAATTACGATGTTTGAAGTATGTGTAGTATTTGAAATTTATTTAAATTCTCTGCTTTACTCAACAGGTCCGCGTTTTTATTGATTGGTGCTTTAGTTTTCAACAATGCGTTTAATTGCACGAATACTTTGTTGTAGCATGATTTCAATAAACAATTACTAAACTTAGTTAACAATACATAGATAATACCTCACCCTTTGCTAGGCTTTTTATGATAAATTCTTTGAAATTGCTTTAACAAATTTTTAAACATCTTCTATTGTGCATCTGAACATAACGGGTACGTTAGGTTATATAGCAAAATGAAAATGTACAGGCGCATTTCGCATACGATAAGTGTATTTTGTTGTTGTTCTCCTGTGTTCTCTCGGTTGATCGGCAATGTTTGTGTTATTTGTTCTATTTCATACCATCTCTGCTAATAGACATAAAACAGACGCAGGTGAATAGCAGGGAGTTTTCATTGGTTTTTTTCCGTTGAGTTCGGGATGTTTGGCAAGGATGTGTGTCTACTTGAAATGACAAAAACGGTACCTTCGATGGGAAATAGAAAGTATATAAAGTAGTAATTTTGTTGCCACAGTAAGTACTAAACGTCCTGGAAGTATCTCAATTTTGTTTCTCAAGTGAATGTATCTTAGTTCCATGCAAGTCCACGTGCGACGCTGTACTGGTTTCTCAAGAGTACCACCCCCTGTGGTACGTTGCGGCTCGTGATTGCAGGGTCATTTCCTACACAACGCGATTAAATAGCTTGTACGGTAATTCAAGGTAATAGCAAAATAGCAAATACCTATTCGTTCATACAATCCTTTGCCTGCAGAAGGCTGTTCCGAGAGAAGTGGCTCAATTTACACATTAAAAATATATATATTCTTTCCTATACATTTCCTTACACAATCTGTTGACGATATGTAGAGCTAGACACTAGACAATGGTTTTTTTTTATTACGTTGTTTTTCCTTGTGAATGTCTCAGCAAGAAGCCATGGGAATGAAGAATACTTCAAAAGCTATCGAAGCGTAAAACCAATAGACATCACCGAGCTCAAATGCACGAAAAGGAGCGTTGCGTTTGCGTTTGCGTTTCCGTTACTAGTTTCTCCATTTCGGATCCATCCCGGATCCCGTTTTGCTTTAAACTGTCTGTTTAAATGCGGTTGGTTCGTTAGGTTGGCTTAGAGCAGCATTAGTGATCTGCACAGAGGTAACGAGAGGGAAGCCATAGGCAAAAACGAGAAAATAAACCTGTTATCATTATCTATTGCGACATCAGACGTTTGCTGGGAATGTTTTGCTGGCCGAAAAATGTTCGACTGGATTGTGAATTTTCAGGCGGGTGGAAAGGAAAACGCCAGCTTCTCCCTTGCCACTTCCTAGCAGATCATACAGCCTTGGGTAGTGATAGCGTTCGAAGACACGGTATCGGTGTTCTGGCCTCGTAACCAAATGGAGGCTGTCCATTGGGTGTGGCGCGTGATTCATCTACAAGGTAATATGTCCTATGGATGGGATGGTTATATCTAGTAGTAGCAAAGGATCTGCTCGTAATCTACTGTCCTAACTTCGCTGGACTTAACACTAGCTCCGGTTCGGTTTTGGTAGTGTGCACGGTAGACGCATGCAGCAGCGGCGCGGGCGCCACCGTGCTGATCGTGCTGGTTCCTAGGGTGATTGGATCTTGCTGCGTGAAAGGCGGTGGCGAGAAGATGTAGTTGCTACTGCTGCTGCTGCTGTTGCTGTTGTAGTGCGGCGAGGAAGCATCCGGTATCGAGCCGGCAGACGCCCGGTACACTGGGTACGAGGTCGACGGCAGTGGCGACAGTTGCCCGGGCAGCGGCGTACTACCGACGAAGCTTACCGATACCGGTCCTATCACACCGCCGGCCATCGAGCTGGTTTGGGGTGGCAGTGTTAGCAAGTTTCCACCAGAGGCGCTCGTTCCGGGCTGCGAGGTGACCGGTTTACTATGACTACTACCGCCGGCACTATTGCTACTACTATGGGCGGATCCTAGCAGGGTGGACCCGCCGTTCGCGGGCATCGGTACCGTGAGTGAGGAGGAACCGCCGGCCTGCTGCATCGTCTTCGTTGGCGAACTGAGTGGCGTCGGACCGATGACCATGAGCGACGTCTCCATCTGGATGTTGGAGCAGTGTTCACTGGGCACCGCACCGCCACTTCCGTACGCCGAAGTCTGCAGCTCACGCGCCGGTTTCTGCTGGTGGACCGATGTCCGCTGACGGCGTAGCTTGCTGTCCTTTCGCTGGTGGCTCGATCCGCTGCTGGGTGAATGCTCGTCGTCCGGATCTTCGCCCGCCAGATCTATCACCTGCATGTCCGACCGAGCCGCACCGGATGATGATTGTTGACCAGCCGCTCGGTGCCGGTGCGAGTCGTCCTCTCCATCCGATATACTAACGATAGCTGCCTCATCCCGCCGGGAGTCAATCTTTTTCAGCTCTAAAGGTGGCTCTACAGGAAAAATGGATGGAGAAGGAAAATAAACCAAACTGTAGAGAAAGGCTACATCATTTATTGACCATCGTACCTTCTAATTTCTCCGGCTCTTTAATGATAGGAACGATTCGGTTCGAAGACACCTTCTGCTCGTTTTGCAGAAACAGTGACGTGGTCGCAATTTGCCGCAAGGCCTCCACACCCTCGTAGGTTTTGGTTTTGACGATGGATTTTGGATAAATCTGAGGCTGTTTTGTCTACAACAAAGAAAGAAAGCCGAAGACGGTTAGGGTTCGGTTTCCATCAAGCAAGAATACCCTCTGCTCTTACCGGTATATGAGGTCCGCGTGCTATCGATACTCGTTTACTGTCACCTCGCAACAGGGAAGTTCTATGATCTGCGTCTATCTTGGCGTTTTTCTTATCTCGCGCTCTACGACTAGATGATATACAATGGGATGGGCATATACAAAATAGGATACGTAATATACAACAAATTAAGCCGAGACCTAAAACGAGTGGGAGAGAGAAGAAAAATATGAATCACTTGCTCGGTGGCCCTTGCCACTCCATTTCGGCTCGGTCAATTACCAATTAACGATGGCCCGATTAGTCTTAGTTCAACCGTCTTGAATCCTTTCTCGCCGGTACCGACGAATGCTATCACTAAACCAATTGCTATGGTACCTAAACCTACGTATAGGAAGGCATTGGCGAATGAACTGGGTCCTCTGAGTACGCCGAGTAGGTCTTCATCGTCCGAGGATCCGCCTAACGATGAGTCTTGTATCTGCGCCGCGAGGGAGAAGACCGAGGGAAAAGTGCACAAGTCAGCTGGTTTTTTAATTGAGGCTCGTCGGGTTCGGGTTTCCCACTCTCGGACTTACCCGATTCCGTTTGACCCATCGCCGATGGCAGGAGGCGGGTGTTTCCTGCACGCTGCAACGTCTTCCTCTCTCTAGCCATGCTGCACGACCCTGGGCACACTGGGCAATATAGTGGCAATGATGAGATGAGGACAGAAAAGAACGGAAAGACGATTAGTAAACGGGCAACTGGACCATGGAAAGAGGGGAGTCAAAGAGAGGGGTTGAGGTATTGAAGGAAATTGTCTAAGAGGACAGCGAAGAAATATAGTTGTTTTTTTCCTAGAGTTGGAAGTCGTTAGTTCGTAGCAAGTCACTGCCTAAGGATGCCGTTACAATTAACCTCTTTTCGAAGGAGCCTGAGAATGTTTTATCACAGCATTTTGATATGAAGCTTTCATTTAATTAATGCGAGAGTGTTTCATTCATGGTACTGCATTTCACAAAGTTTTTTCTTGTATTTTATTTTGTCTTCATTCGTTGCTGATTACGCCATTATTGGAACGACGTTTGTTGATCTCGTCACGTTGATCGTAATGTTCGACTTTGGCAGGTATTTGAAGAAGAACACGGAGAAAGAGAGAGAGAGAGAGAGCGAGAGGAGGAAATCGGGGAAGTAGCTTACCTAGAATCAGCAGAATAGTGGAAGTAGATAGAGTGTGCAGAAAGAAGTTGGTGCACGGTTTTGCGAGGCGTACACAGGCGTGTATGCAGAGACAGTAATGGAGTGTCGCTTAGGTCGTTTCAGCGCGTGAAACGTTGTTAGGTAATTAGAAAACACAAGTGAAAGATAGATTCTAACTACATCCAGTAAAACGGTACTCAAGCTGGCGGGGGCAGGCTGTAAACAAGTAACAACTACGGAAGCTACCATCTAAAAACACTAACAGAAACCCAAAAACATCACAAGCATTCCACGGGCAACGCACGGCATTGGGTTTCGCAGCGGTAGTAGAAGGATGCGCTTCCATTCTCTCACGTCGAAGGCGACGCAGCGTCGAGGCTTACTTTGCCACATTGCTGTGATGTGCTTTATTGTGCGCTTGTGACTCTTGCTCTCGGTTGCTGTTGTCATCTATTGTGCCTGATTGTGTTCGTGTTTCAGTGTGTGTGTGTGTGTGATTGTGAGTGTTTGTGCGCACCGGTGTTTACGGTATTCGGGGAGAAGTTATGGCGAAAGTTTGTCGTATTGACGGATTTATCGTTCACGTCTCCGCATCGAATCGTGGTCGTCCACTCAGCTCGTTTAGCTTGATTTATATCTGCGGCCTAGAATTACTTACCCCGTTTTGAGTGTGAAATTTGTGGTATGGTAGTAAGTGAATTTTACTTCGTGGTACTTAGTTGGTATTGAATGGTGATCGAAGTAGCACTAGCCGCGTATTGGCAGTGCTTTGTCTTTTTATAAGGTAGGTAAACTATAATTATTCGACTAATTATTATCATTATCAATCTTTTATACTTTTGTGGTAAAAGTGGTAAGTTGTTTGCTTGTAAATACTTTTACAACAACGTCTTTGGGGACAAAAGTTATATTGAAGTCCCTCCCTATTGAAGACCCTCAATTTACAACATAACATCAAAGTTAACTGGGTATTTGTGCTCCTTTTTACAAAACCCTTTTTTTCTAGTATTTCGGTTCTGTTTTCATGTCGTCATTTCATCATTTGGCAGCAATTGGCAACGTAAAAGATTGATAGACCATTCGCTGGTACCGGAATCGAAGTGCCTGCGAAACATCCATAAATAACGAATGTGTTCATGCATTTTAATTACTTCCTAATCACTTTAACTTGACGAAGCTAAACGCGCTCGAGCGGAAGCGCAATTTGAAGTCGCACGGGAAAATTCCTATGTGTCCCATGAGGCCAGAGCTGGTAACGTTCAGTCCCAACACCCAGCTCGTCGTCCTAGTTCCGGTTGGTCAATCCGTGGCACGAAAGGACGGATTTACTCGGTGGGAGGTTCGCGACTTGCATCGTCGTCTTTCGCCCACAACGAGTTGGAGCAATGGCTGGTGGTGGCTGGTCCTGCTCGGTATAATCACGTTGTCGTCCGACTGGCCTTGCCGACATAGTGTGCTATGCTTCGGAATCGTACCGCTTCACCGTACCGCGACGATAATAATAACCGTTTCTAATAACGGCGATAAATGTAAACGTCAGCTAAAATTGTGCATATTACGCGCGATGTACTGGGTGGCCGGTGGACATCCATGAGGTCTACGAGGCCTTCGGTACGATACAACGACCCCGGGAAGTCTGGCACTAATCGGTGACCAACACGTACCACGGGGAAAAGGACCAGACGCAAAAGTTGTAGCACGTAACGGTGAAGCAGAACGTTGCAAATGTTTAACGTTCAACATCCAATCGGTTCGCCAACGATGGACAACGACAAACGGTTGATTCCTTTGCTTTGACTCTAACCCCTGACTTGTATCTCGTTATAAAGGGAGTATCGTTGAGGAATCAAATGAGTTTTCGCCCGACGATGATTAGGTACAACAAATCATGGAAATTAACCTCCGGTAACCGCTCTGCAATATACATAATTGCAATGTGGTACTACAAATTCCTGCGACGGACTGTTGGGCCAAGTCGTTTTGAGTACGGAAAATGCAATTGGAGCACAGATTATCGACTTTCTTGTCGATCTTGTTGTTTGAGTGAACAATATTGGTTGAGTTTAGGAATAGACTTTACTGGAATATTAGAGAATTATTTATAGGCTTAAAATCTACTAATACCAAAATTGTTTTAATTCTTGGTTTTGGTCCAATAAAATTAATCAAATGAGGTTTGCCCGAAAAAAATGTTATTCCATTTAGCAACCACTTTCTTATTTAAAAACCGTGGTCATTTCATATTTATCAAAGTCATCCCGGAACCCATTTGGGGGCTAAGATTTCATGATGAACCATCCGTACCATAAAAAAATCGTTTGACGTTTTTACTTGAGGCTCGTTCTACCTCAGCGAGGGTGCAACGGCGTTTCGTGAAATGAAATTCCGGTCCCGAGATTCGCTGACATAATAGTTTTAAGCTGGGAAACGGTCCTTCCGGGTTCGTACGTAGCTGCCTCATCAAGGCGGCACATTAATTTCCCTCCGTGGGCCACCGGGAGGTCATAACACTCACAGTCGGCGCTAGAGACTTGTTGTTGCCGCCCGTTTCCGGCCCGATGTTTCCGGATTCCGTTCCGGTCAGTGCAACAAGGTTCGTGGGGGGAAGGTTCCGTCTGGCTTTAAGGCCGGCAGCAGCGTTTTGTTTTATTTTTCGCCACCGTCCGAGACCGTTGCTTGAACCGCAAGGGGCCACTTGACCAAAACGAACCGAACCGATTGTCTTTTGCAGCCCGCAACAAGTGCCCTATCTGTGTGTATTTTATGAGCACACGTAGCCGCCTCTAAGCAAACCTCCTCCAAAGCGAAAGGGACACTACGGTGGACGTGTGTCCAGTTTCGGGGTGCTAGTAAATCGTGAACCGAACCCGTGGAACGTGTGCTCCGGGTCGCTTAACTGGCCGGCTAGCAACAAGTTTCTCTAGTCGACAAGACAAGAAGAAAAAAGGCCACGATTGAGAGAGAGTAAAAAAACAGGTGCTCCTCCCCAGTGAACGAGGTAGGACAAACATCCGCGAGGAGCTGGCGGTCTTCCGGCCTTTGAAAAGGAAGTTCCACTCATGCAGCACGAAAGGCCGGAAGTAGCGCTGCCCGGAGTTTCTGTTTGTATGGAGTACAAGCAAAAGGAGCTTCCAGTAGGATGAGCGTCGAGATAAAGCACATCATTAAGGAACTACTGTAGACACACGAGCATACACACACACACACATCCTTCCTAACGGTAAACGATAAAAGCCATCCTCCTTACGGCACCCTATGGTCGCCTTGTCTGAGACGTAGGTCTTGGTCAACAGCGCAGTCTTGTGTGTGGGGAAATTCACTTTAACCTCCCCAAGGCAAGTTCTTCTTTGGCGCACTCCTTGGAATGAAGTGGGTCGGTTTTCTGCTAGACGAAACACATCGTCCTTATGCGAATTTCGCTTCCCCGGACTCGGTGGTTAGTGAGGTTGGTGTAGTTCCTGGTCGTTTGCGGTTCGTTGGTCAAGCAGAATGGCAGAATGATGTATTAATCAATTAGTGGTTCATATTTAACAGTTTGGTATAAGAAACGCCCTTTGGTAAAGACACCGTTTAAGAAAACAAAAACTAAACAGGAGAATACTTTCATATCCTTAGTGGACAGCATGAGTTTCAATTGAAAGTTTGTGGCAACAAATATTTTGTTAGCATCAATTTGAAAAGATGACGTTTAACATAGGTTTAGCGAAAAATTTGGAAATATTTCAGTCAGCAATTTGTTGGCTCCATTTCGGGACATTTCATTTAATTTCGCAACCAAATAACAAACATATCTATTTACAGATATCGATTGCCTTCACCTTCCGGTGATGGCTTTCACCGGAAACCGGCTGTGGTGGTTACACACAGCGAGAAAATTAGAAAAACGCATCCATTTGATGATGGGAAATGCATTTTCCAGCCCCAAATCAAAAGCGAAGCATAATCGGTGGTGATGATTGCGAAACCTGGTTGCGGCTGGCATGGCTTTCAATCGGTTTTATTGTATTGCAAAAACCGACGCCTGGGCAACCGGAGACAGGTGGTAGATATTTTACATTTTATATTTCCGGCCCACAACCCGCCGCTACGTGTCGAAAGAAAATGGCAGCCGTACCCCCGGCACGATGATGGGCTTATCTGAGGCCGGCGAAGGCCACAACGGCGACCGCAACAAACCAAAAAAAAAAAGAAGGAAAACAGGAAAACTACATTGGAACCAACTCCGGAAAATCTAATACCTTCCCCCCGGGTCCCCCAGCCCTTCCCTAGGTTTGCCAAGCGAATTAAATGGGGGCTCAGTTTCGCGATGCACTTCTGACAGCCTCGATAGCACGATAAACACGGGTATTCGCACGGTCACCCGGGTTTTCCGGTGGTTTCTATTTTAATAGAGGAATGGGGATGCAACTAACCACCCTCTCTCCCTTCTTTGACCCCCGGAGACCATGACTGTGCCTCGCAATTGAAATAGAATAAATAATTTCGTCGCTCGCCCAAAATCGTCGAGCGGCGGGTGATGATGCATTCGGTTGTTTCGTTTTCGAACGATTTCAGGGGGTTGGAGGGGCCATCTTTTACCACCCCAATGCAACCCACTTCCCTCTACCGTTTGTTGTGTGGCTGTCGCATCAAGGGCTTTTCCCCGTCCGTCGTACCCTGTTTGCTTCTCGGTTGGTGCAGTCTGTTCCGTGGCGATGCAAAACCCAGCCGAATCCCAGCCAAGGATGGGGCCAAATGCTTTTTCCTCCATTTCTATTTTATTTAAATGGTCGAGCCACAAACCAATAGGAAGGGCGAAGGGGGAAAGGAATTTTCACCGAAGTAGAAAGTGGACCGGCAATGGCAATGTCAACTAATTTCGGAAGGTTCTGGTTTCCGCGTGCGGATGGTTGATATTAGTTTTTGTGTTTGCTGAGCATGTTCGAACGCCCGTTTCCGGTCTGATACCGATGGAGAATCGGTATTTACAGATGATGTATTGTGTCGGTTTCAAAATGTTAGACTCGTATTTGATTTGACTTGTTCTAAATAGTGTCGAAAGAATCGTTTCTTTGAGTTATTGGGACAACATTGGGTGTTTATTTAAAATGTATGTAAATGCAAAATGTAAAATGTTAAACATATTATAATATTGGATATTTTTTCAATCTTTTAGGTAAAATTAGATCAAAGAAATGATCAAATAACGTTCTCCTGAAGGAGTTGAAAAGCATTCCTCCGCTTCCCTTATGCAACAGGCCAGCGATCAAGTGGCGATTCATTCATCGAAATGCGTTTCAATTGATTTAATACCGAATCGATTTCGGTTGACACTTCGGGGAACCAGGGGCGGTTTTGTATCAATTATCCGTGTCCGGTCCGACCCTCGGGTGGTGGTGGTGGTATCAGCCGGTCGAACAAGCACGATTCCGGCGTCCTTAAACATCGCCGATGTTATCTTCCAGTTCCAAGCAATTGAATCTTCCCAGCCGTGGGGTTCGTCACCTTTCAGTTTTATCTACGCCTGTGTGTGTGTGTGTATGTTTTGCTTGCCCGCGAAAGTGGATCCATCCGTCTGTGCGACCACCGCGGGACAGATAAGCCACCGAGCGGGCTATAAATCAATCAATCACTTCGGGGCACGTCGTGGGAATCGTTTGTCGTCCGGCAGCCAAGTGGCAGTAATCCTAATCGATTTACGCAATTACCCGACCTCCCACATTCTCCACCGAGCACAGCACGCGGCCTTTCGTCGGATCATCGGCGAATGCCCATCGATTATCGGAATCGAACGGCAGATACGGAGAACGAGGCCACATCATGGATCTTAGTCGTGCTCCTCAAGGAAACACCCGATCGAAAAGCTACACGGATGGTTTACAAATCGTAAAACACCGGAACGATAAAACACGAACCGACAGTAAGCTCAATTAGAGGAGACACGAGTTTTCGAACGGACGGAGACGGTCGGCGAAAAACCCACGTCGTCCGTTGTCGTCTCAAGAAGATGTCTCATAAAATGACACGATCTAGACGTGTGGATTCGTCGTACATCGAACGAAGTAAGTCACGCCGGGCCCATTAAATCCTATCGCTCTTTTTGAGTCGCTTTATGCCCCCTCCAGCCGGGGGGTGCGATCGATGGCGGGGAGGGGAGGCCAGTTTCCGCCATTTGGCATCTGTCACAGGATTCGGTCCTTGTGCGACGTGTCAAGGCGAGCCGTTTTCCCTTACAAGCTCCGCGTGTTCGTGTGTCTCTGTGTTTACCCAAGCGACAAGTGATAAAGTTGCCCATTTTGGAACTTATCTTACGCCACTAAAAGTGACATTTAGAGCACGATCGTAAAGAGGGAGGGGATGGAGGGAAAAATCCTCATCGACTTGTATATGTTTTGTTTCCTACTTCCTCGACCTGCCTGTAGTAATGCTTTTCGTTACAACATAGGACATGCGGTTGAATCTTTCCGCATGGTCGATTGGGGCGCATACGGTTTCGAAATGAACGCCAACGTTCCGGGGCCCTGCTTGTGCACCGTCTCATAATAATGCGCTTATGATGCGAAAATTCTCCCCCGGAGACGGGTTTTGCCTCCCCTTTCCCCACGCTTACCAAAGCTCCGTTCGTGTGTTTGGGGTCATAATGTTGCAGGAAACATGATACCAACTTGCGCCGCGGAGTCCTTACGAAGGGCTAAATATGTTGTACCGCGAACGCTATCCTTCCCCGGTTAGTGTTGTACCCGGAACACGCTCGTCCCCGGAACCCATGTGGTGTGGAGTCTCGGCGCGGTTGTCAATGAAACGTAATCGAGAAATAATGCGGCTGGTGTTTTTTTCCTCCTGCTCCAAGGAAAAGACGCCTGTCTGTGCGAAAAAAACGAAGACATACTCCGTGAGTGTGTATCGTTTGCTTGCGGCAAGCGCTCGGAGCATCTTCCGGCTTCCGGTTGCGGTTCGTCGATCGTAACGTTTTACTACACAACACTCGCTCGCTCGAGTCGTGGTTCGACCTGTTTGTCAACGAGAAGAAGGTTATCCTTTAAAACTTATCGACTCACGACGAGAAAATTAGTAAACAACAAGCAAAGCAAACGTAAAGCAGAAAATGGCTTTTTTCCTTCACTGAACATTCTCGTCGAATGTTTCGTATCGAAAAGGGAGTCAGGAAGAAGAAAACTGCACCGAACCAATGTAATACGCTTGCAGATAAGCGAAATAATGGCTTAAGTCTTTTGAAGAACAAACCCAGCGAAGGATAACAAGTGTTCTCCGTAATCTTTATTTGTTTTTACCGACCGTTTTCCCAACGGAACGCAATCCTTCTAGGAGTATCATTAACTTGGTGACATTATTGTGGGCCAGCTTTTCTCCTGGTTCGTTGGTAGCGTTGGAAAATTTTAAAGTTAGTTTGATGAACTCTTGTTATAATTTAGTAACTCTTGTATGAAACATTTATTTTATTTCATGATTCAAGATTGAAATTGAAAAATTGTTTACAATGTTTAAGTATGTCAGTAAGGTATTTTTTTAACCACCATCGCACCCGTTATCTAACGTTTTCCAGTGCGGGGCAAATTTAAAAATCGATTCCAATTTTTGCTTCCACTCCCACGCTTGTTGCTACCGGTACGTCACCCTCGCCTGGTGTGCCTTTGGTAACTGTAGCTTTGGCAAACATTGAATATGCAGCAGCAAACAATCGTTCCGCTTCCCGGTAGAAGCATGACGGCAGCAAATCAGAAGCCCCCCCCCCCCCACTGCCTTCCAACGCCACAAACCCTTCGAAACGTTGGGCGAAACGTCAAAAGTTACTTGCCCTTTGATTACACCTTCACCAACACAGCTAGAGTATACGAGTCAGAACGGTGCGATCGGACAATCTTGGGCACGAAAAATTCGGAGAGAAAGTAAAACCGGAGCGGGGAAAATACTGCAAAGGTCAACATTTTTCCCACTCCGAGTGTGCTCAGGATATCGTCGATTCGGATTTTTTTCCCCCCAACCGTTTCGGGGGCTGGCAAGTTGGACCGCAATCGATAGTCCCACCGGAGCCAGGGTAGGAGAGGAGCAGCAGGGAGCTCCAAATCACGACCGGAAAAGGGAAAAGTTTTTCATTTTGCCCGCGGCGGTGTGATTTACGTGTGCAAATTAAATTGTCAGCCAAATTACGGGTGGTCATCGGGACGTGTCGGGAATATGTATTATTACTGTGTTTCGCGGGGTCATCAACATTTCGCCCGGTACAAAAAGGGCAGGGTTCGAAAGTTTGCCTCTAGCAGGGAACGGAACGTAATTTGCCAAATGTCATTGATTATAATATTTTGCATTTTGTTTTTCGTTTTCAAAAGTTATTACTTCTGCTCACGTTGCGACATTTTTATCACGAACTTACTTCTTTTCCTTTGTCAGTTTGTGTTTGAAAGTTTGTCAGTGCAAATGTTTAGTTCTGATTTCATTTGGTATAGTTTTACCTTTCCTTATGGTATTATGGACCTGATTTTGATGGCCAGTCAAAACTTTTACGTTATCGCTTCCATCTTCCGCCTTTAACTTAATCACCTATGTTAATAATTTCTAGGGAATAAATTGAGTGTTGATTTTTTCTAAGAAAAGATTTTACCAAGAAAGAACTTTCACCGTTTTCAACGTATAAATATGCCGTCATGTCAGATTTGCACAAACAAACCGCTAGAAACGCGCCAATACTCGCTTTGTGCACGAAACAGTCTCGTTAAATATTGTACTTCCCAGAATTCCTGCGTTGGGGTTGCTTATCAACTGGGAACGTGTGCTCCGTTCACGAGTGATTAGGCACAGCTATAAAACCCGCCAGTCCATCGAGGGATCCAACAGACACCAGTTCTCGCTCGTTTTAACGTTGGAAGTCCGATTTATTTAACCTGTACCGAGTTAGTTAAAGATGGTGAAGCATACAATCTTGGTGTCGGTTCTTTTGCTGCTTACAATCGATTTATGCTCGAGCAGCACGTTTCCGCTTACGGTGAGTTGTTTAGGGCGTTGTTTTATAGTTAGTGAAAAACAGTTCTCTAAAGTACTACTTTTTTGTCCAGCCGAAAGCCTCAGTTGCACCATGCGCGGAAGGTTGGCGCAGGGATCAGCGAGGCAAGTGCCGTCCTGTTGTTGTTTGGCGTACTTCTACGGAGTTTGATCCAGTCGAAGCCAGAAGATAAAGTGAGGAGTTTGTTTGAAAATGCCAGAGAAAGAAATAACAGTCCAAATCCCATCGATTGTAGCTATAAGTTCTGAAAACTAAGACTTGGTTGAAGTGAGACTAAGCCAGAATCTCAATCGTCGCGAAACGTGAAACAATTTGTCCGAAAGCGAAGGCAATGTAAGAAGAATTCAATCAAATTTGTTACTAAGGACTCAGGAAGAAAAAAATATGGTCACAAAACAAAGGCCGTTTAATGTATTCTTTCACTTATTTGTCAAATCATCGGTGTTGCTTGGGAGAATAATAATCAAGGATTAGTTTCGAGCAAACACAACCGGTAAAACTACCACTGGCCAGCGGTTGACCTTGAATAAAATATGCTTCTCCTGCGCGCAGAACCGACGATGGTTGGGTCGAATAAAAAAAAAACCGGCGGAAACGTTACCGAAGACAAACATGCTCTCTACTCCGCCGTACCGTCTGGTCGGGTCGGGTCTTGCTTATGAATTCTTCATGGAGCACATGGGCCATTTGTTTGTACCCGATGGACGCCTGGCCACAGTCAATCCTATTGCTCGGAAGTGCTCTTTCTTTCTCACTGATTCCTGGCGGGGTTTGTCCGTGCGCGCCCAATCGCGTGAGCATAACGCGGGGAAAAGGAAATTGGACCACGAACTGACCAGTCATCGTAATGACAGGTCGAACCACCACCGGACGGAAGGTTTTGTTTGTGTGGACCACTGTGTTTCTTTTCTTTTCCTCACGCTTTCCACCAAGGGGGGGTTTTTCTTGCCGCCGGACCCGACATATCGATGACTTTGTCGACCGGCCGACGACGACGACAACGAGGACAACGCTGCTGGCCGGACAAATCCGGTCCGATGTTTGTCCGGAGTTCATTTGAATTGCATGTCGCTGTAGGAGAAATCAGGGAAAAAAACCACCAGTTCACAGTCCCCGCCTGAGGGCTAAGAATGGCCCCGGACAGTTCCTGCAACGTCACGCAGGATCGTCTCTTCGAGGCGTTGGGAATCGAAGTGAAACGATCGGTGGGTGTCTGAAAACGCCTTCCGCTTGCGTGGCCGGTATATGCAGGGAGGCAAGAAAAGCAAGAAAACTGGCCTACGCCTAGGCTCGGCGCAAGTTTGTCCATTTCATTTATGAATAATTTATCTTGTTTGTTTTTCACCGCATCCAGCGGATTATGATTTTTGTTGCCGGCCAGTGTTTTTGTGGTCAGCAGTGTGTGGTATGTTCGGGTTTGTTTTTGTCTGCATCCTCAACCACCTCTATTATTGCCGATCATAAGGAAGCCCCAGTCTATCATCGTGCAAGTTTCCGTTTTTTTAGATTTGTGATTCTAGTGAAAGATAGCAGAATGCTTCGTTTTGCAGCCGAAAGCGTTCTCACGAGCGTTATCGATTGGAAGAAGTGAGCTTGGTGAGTTCGTTTAGTTGTGAAATTAATTATGATGAGGCATAAGGTTGGATACAAAATGAACAGATATAAATAATTTGGTAAATGTATCTCAAATATCCACTACATATTACAGCTTTCGTTGTAGAATACATAGGGTTTCTTGACATAGTTGTGTGTAATAGTGTTGTTCCTTATGAATCTTTTGACGAGATTCATTCTTATGAATCGTTCACCTAAGATTCGTTCAGATAGATTCATGACTCTTTGTGTATTCGAATCTACAAAGCTTAATGAATCTTCATGAATCTTTCATGGATCTATCACGAATCTCCAGGATTCTTACATTGGCGTGGACCATGCGACTAAAAACGAGGTCCCTCTACCCATTTTTGGCTGGTCATTTTTCATCAGTTGGTGTGTCTTTGGGAGTCATGAATCTCTCGACGAAAGATTCATGAACCCCTAAAGACGCAAAGATTCATTCAGATTCATGAATTTGAAATAGATTTACGCAACTCTAGTGTATAACACTTTTGCTAGAATTCTTATAGTATAACAGCTGGCTAAGGTAAGTAGACACACTAGTCCGTCTAATTACTTGAGACACATTGATGATCTGTTCAATAGTTTGGTGGTTGTATGTTCACTTGAACATAGAACTAAGGGTACCTATCATATTCCAACGTATAGCCTTGAGAGCTATCAAGACAAAGCACAAACGGTTAGCAAACGACATGTTCCCACCCAAACTCTAGCGACCACAGGAGTTAGCAGAATCACATTGTATAACAACGGCTTGCTGGCGCTCATCATGGCGTTGGCCTAGTGCACAGACCTTCCCTTGATCAACGGCGAATGATTTCATTTACATTCATCCTATTTGTCACGCAACATTTCCCTACGGAAGGCAGGTGCTTCAAACAACGACTTCTCCAGCGAGAGTGAGGTTAAGGCTCCCCGGATTCCCGGACAAACCGTCCCCCTCCCCACCGGGCTGGCACTAAACTTCACCTGTCGTTGTTGCGTAACGTGCCGGTTAACGTCTACTTCGGGGGGTTTGCCGGAATGGCAGACGTGGACGGCCGGCTTGACTCGTCGGTGCACTGGTTTACCTTAATTTGCTGCTCCGTGCGGAAGAAGTCGAGGAACGCCTGGGACGCCGGCGGTAGCACCATTCCGCCAGAAGGAGATTACGTCGGTTACCAACCGGTTCTCTTGGGTTAAGCGGGGGGATCCTGCTGCCAGCCAGCCGGTCTTTATCGTCCTTTAACCTGTCGGCAGAGACCTTCCGCTTGCCGGCGTTAGCGTCGCCCGTCACTCTTTCGTCCCCGTGGCCTGCACGAAACGGCACTTGCACACACGCACTCACGGAACCAACCACGCCAACCAACTGGGATCCGGGTATTCCTGAGGTTTTTTGGAGAAGCCAAAGGCGCCGCGCGAGCGCTTTTCCGAAACGAAAGGTGGCTGATGATGCCTCGGCGGTTCACAAACCAAAACTGACCGATGATGGAGCTTGGCGAGAGCCGGCATCGTACGACAAGTCCACCGGGCACGCTAGCCTTCCCCTCCCACGCCACCGTCCTAGCCTTCGTCTGACAAAAAAAAGGGAAAGATGCACGGCATCGGGAGCGCCGGACCATCATCATCCGTATTCCCGGGCTCTCGGGCCGACGAATTATCACAGCCGGGAAATCGATGTGTATCGAACACGTTGGCCGGGGATGGGGCAAGGGGGCATTGGTCACTGGACGAAATACAGTTTCGTCGGAATGAACCTCCGTAACATTGTGGTGCCTGGTCGGGGATAATCTAGGACAAAACCAAACACGACGGGACGGGAACGAAAAAGGCGAGCAGAAACCGAACGAAACCGGAATAAAAGGATGTCTGTTGCGTCATCCGGTCAAGCATGGCAAAGTGGTCGTATTATCGGCGAAGGTTCGGTTCGCTCCGGAACCTCCCTCCCACACATATTCGTTGCCCCGCCGAGAGAGGTGGTAAGAAAACTGCGATGGAAAATCGATCGTAATGAGTTTTAAAGTTTCCATAATTAATCGTATTTGCTCCGCTCGCTTCGGTGCTGGCGACCGATTTTACCGAGCTCAAGGTTTCGGCACAGCGACACATATACACACACACACACACGTACATCCACAATGTATGGTTGGAGATTTTGAAGGTTGATTTGCAAAATAGCACTCCAATCGATTGCCGGCTGACGTTGGCGTGGCGAGGCGACACACTAAGAGAGAGAGGCTTGAGATGTGTAATTCTAAATTTACAGCCCCCCAGTTTCGGCTCCGCTGGGAGTGGTATAAATAGCAGATTAAAAAGTTTTCCAATTATACATTGATTCGCAATTTCGGTACATCGGGGTGGATGTTCCGAATGTTCGGAAGGATTGGCAGATTTGGCACTCTTTCGTGGAATGTTTGCAAACATAGAATTCAACACAGACAAAGTTTGGCACTAATTAAGCAAACAGTATAAAACTGTCAAATTCATATTGAAATCGTGAAAGCCCCTCTAAATATTTAACGTATAAAATTTGAGAGAAAGGAGCTCTAAAGAATAAAAAACGAAAGAAATAGGAAAAGTCCTAAAAGAAACATTTAAAAAAAAAATTGAATTTTCAGGTCATTCGAAAGAATTTAAATTATCTAATTCAAGCGACATTTTTTATTTTTTTATGGGGCCTAATAGGAAAATACGAATAAATAAATAAATCTTTAGTAACACCCAATTTGTCCCACGGTCCTGCCCAACGTTCTTTTCCGATGGATTCCGTCACAATGACGTATAATACTAATATAATCTTAATAACGATCATTATTCCAACCCACACGCTCACCAACGCTTCGAGTATATCTCAAAATGGGGAGCTAATGACCTCTGGTATTTTAGTTTGATGATCGCGTGGACTGATTTGAGTCGGACCTTTGGACGGACGCGTCATTTGAAGCGGATGAAAGCAAGAGTGGGAAAGAAAAAACCCCTTTTAGGGTGTTGTAAATCATTTCCACGATCGATACCTTTGGAGAAAAAAAAACATGTGAATAAGCAACGGACTTTTGGGAGTTATTTTATTACAATTTTGTGTCTTCCCACGTGCCGCTAAGGTCGGATACATTGATAACCACTCTTTAATATACCTTACAGCACACATCAAAAGCCTCGCTTTGGGCAGGTTATGGTGAAGGACTTCTCTCTTGCCCCAAAACCCCAACGATTGCGCTGCAGTAAAACTGACCTCAATTCGTCAATTTGTCAGCATGGTTTCGTGCAGCAAAGGCCACCACCACGCAGGCCATAATTTTCTCCCCCCCCCCGCTCTCGCCCACTTCCGGGTCCACAGTCCGGGTCCTTTTCCTTTCGGTGGACGAAAGTTTTCCCAATGGCTGTGCAATTTTGTGCAGCTCGATCTAGATAGCGTGGGCTGCGTCACTGCTTTATAGAAGCGAGCGTTGGACACATTTGCATAACAATGACGCGCGCGCGCTGGTGGTGGTGAAACGGGAAGGAATGCGGTCGGTTACTGGCGACCTCCGGAGCACGTACCTCCTTTCCCCCGGTTGGAGATCGTGTCCTGCCAAAAGGAGTTCGCTCGTAAGGAAGAGGGGGTGTTGTGATCTGCGAAGCGAAAATTATGGCCTGTACGCAACACACATACATACACGCTAGACTCCCACCCCTGCGGTGTAACCCGAGCTACTTCCGGTTTCGTTTAAGCCGGGGTCGTGCCATCGTGACGTTTGGCCGAAACAATTCCAAACCACAACGATATCGATAAGCGCTTGCTTCAATCCTTCCTTCCCGCGGAAAGTTCACCGTTCACCGAGGGAGGGGGAGGCCTGCGGTCAAGGACAAAGCCAGTAGCTTCCGGGTCCGGGCAAACGTGTGAACCGTTCGTGACTTTCCCACAACCGAGCGCGAGATCGCTGGATGTGCCAGGTCACGCAATGGACACACTCCCTGCTGACGCCTTCGACCATCCTCACGTTAGATGTGGCTTTGTGTAGTTGTTTACTTCATCCTCGGCTATGGGTTCTTGTCTGCTGAGGTCATCATCCCCCCCGTTGTGCGCGTGAACCGGAAATGCCCCATACGGCGCCACGAAACGATCGCCAATCGCTGCGTGACGCTTCGCTCGCAAAACGCATTTCGAAATGGTGGACAAACAGCTTCTTGCATGTTGAATACGCACAACTTTTGCACAACCTCGGAAAGCCCAAGCCTGGGTTGGTTGTGAAAAACACTCCACGCGAACGCGTGTGGGGAAATTAATTGGCATTATTAGTACGTGTAAGTGGACATTTCCTTCTGTCGTGTGTCGGTTTATGGATTTGGATATTTTCCACAACGAAGCAGTACAAAGGGCACAAACACACACAGCACACGCGCTGGAGGGAGCTGGGGGGAAGAAAAATACGTCCATTTCCGGCGTGGCCCGACAGCCCTTCAATCTAGTGGCGAAACGCGATTTTTCCCCGCTTCCAAACGAGTCAATTACCGGTTGGAGTAAAAATGTTCCCCGTACATACCGCGGGTGTAGTTACGTTTCTTTTTTAGAAGCAAAAAGGCACGACCGGGGGGGTCAGGTCGTGTTGTGATTTTTTATGCCACAAATACTCACCATGGGGTGCGCCCCGAGTGTTGGGAATGTACGGTTCCATGCCTACTGTCACAGGCGATGGAGAAGTAATTTGCTTTTATTGTACTTTCGACACGAAGGGGTACACGGGGATATTTTTCAGCGGTTCAAGGTCATCCGGAGAATATATTAAAAATGATTGTGGTGTTCAGTTTTTAAGGTATCAAGGTTTTGTTTTTAAATGTCAAGTTTTAAGTTCGAATTTCTGGATATGAACTTTCAAGTACAACTCAATAGAACGTTGTCAAAAATATTCCAAACACGAAGGCAACATCGCACAAAAGAACTCTGAAACACATTGAGATAATTAAATACACTCCAATTGCATATTATATCCCACAACTCACACAGCCTCCGGGCAGTAGATCTTCGCTGCTCACGCATGCGACTGACATTAAAACTCACTGACAGCTTAATTAGTGAGTTAAATCAACAGCGAGCTATTAATTACATTATTTCGCGCCGAAACGACCTTGGCCATTACTCTTACGTTCCGCACAACCCAGCCAGGGGGGGGGAGAGGAGAAAGAAAAAGAAAATGACACTCGAAACTACCCATTTTTGGTGAACACGACAAGTGTTAACTTTAACCTCAAAATGCGTCGTTTTGCCTCGCATCCCAACGAACCTCGAAGGGGGAGGAATGCTTGTTGCGTGCCGTGTCCATAAAACGCTGGTAAAAACCCCATTGCACCACAGGAGATGACATCGGGAGTGTAATTTATACTTTAATATAATTAAAAGCATAATTATGCAAATAAATATTGCCGTAAACGCGCCGTAGTGGGTTGGCTGCCAAAGGGATGGCAGGTGGGAAAATTGAGAAATGAGAGATCCTGTCCGTCCAATACCCCAGTCCAGGGTAAGTGTGTGTGTGTGGGAGAACTCGCCTGACAATGGCAGCACAATTGCAAATCGATGTGAAGTTAATTGATTGACCGGTTGAATGCACCACTTTATATATTACGCTGCTTGTTGCATCGATTGTTGCGTGCAGTATGACGTCCCAAAAAAAGGCGGCTTTTACTGTTCCGTATTTTTTCCCACCGATTTTTCATCAATTAAATCATCCAACTCGACGTTGTCAGCTTAACGTCGGCCTAATTGAATTATCCGCCAATCCGAACCGAAACAGGGGGGAATCCTTTTCCAACTGATAGGTTAATTTTCTTGCTGCATCGATCCAATTGGCAACAATTTAGAGAGAGAGACAGAGGGAAGGAGAAAACGAATGTAAGCGCTTCATCCGGCTTCATCCGGTAGCCTCTTGCACCGTCCAACGCATAGTTGGACCATAAATTATGCAGAAAGCGCCAGAGTTTAGGGAGTTCATTAATTTCGCATTAGCGTTTGCGTGGCGAGCGTTTTGTGGTCGTTTCGAGGGTGGCAGATTTTAGCACAAATCAAACGAAACGAGGTGAGGATGGCTTTGTTTGCAAATTAAGTCGAGCTTCGGCCGGGTTGTTTAGAGCTCGTGGCTGTGTGTGCGACGGGTTTATAGCAAAAAAAAAGAAAAACAAAAGTTGCATATGCAATCGGTGATGCAGATGATTGATTGGCTTATGTTTGATTAAATTTTAATTAATTTAAACCGTTTAACCAACGACGAAATAATTAATTATCAACTTGTTTGAATTACTTTTTCGATGTGAAAAGAACAAAAAGTAGTAAATTAAGTTACGCTATACCGTATGCGTGATAATGTTTGCACCATCGTACTAATATGGTTTCCGTTTGACTTGGGCATACAAATCCTTGGCTTTCGTTGCATCCACTTAATCCTCAACTCGTACGTGAATAGATTGTGAACGAAAAACCACGTTTTACTTAGTTTAGCATTTGCGCAATGGCCAAGTAACAGTGTATTCACGATTTATCTCACGCGCATCTATAGAAAACACATATTTTTGATGCCATAAGAATATCCTGGTGGACCGTGGAAAAGGTCTTGGACAGGGATAAGGTTGGACAACTATCTATGGGGTTCCGTCCCATCCCTCGAAACGCACCCCAAAACTAGAGGCAGGAACAACTTATGATCTGGCCGAAAGATATGTGGCCGCCATCCTGAATTCCGGGTTACTCAATATGGCGCTTTATGAAGGCCAAGGTTTACTCTAAACACCACCCAAGTTTGACAAGCCTCCGAAAAACATTCACAACAGTTTTTGGAGAGAAATTTATGCAAGTTACATGTTTAGGGCCTGCAATGTAATCCGAAAGCGTATGGGGACTATAATGGACACAAATGGCAACTCAATCTAAGACTTACATGCTTGAACACATTGACAAATATTTCCCTTTAGAAGAAATAAAATAACTGTTGAGTTATCGATTACAACTTCAACAATCTAGTAGTCTATAGTTATCTAGTAGACTGTGATGAAGACGAAGCAAGGATTATTCGTAGTCTGTCTGTTGGTCTCGTCTGTAGTCTATTCAGTCTAGTTAGTCTAGTCTGTGATCTGTTCTGTATGGGGAATAAAAGAGGGGTGTAAGAAGCGAAACTATATAACCATCAAAAACTACATCCTAACATTTTTGGGGATATTTAAAATTTTGTCATTGCTAAATGGTGCAAACATTATCACGCATACGGTAACTCTGAACGTTGGGAAAGTTTCCGATGCGAAAGGCTATCCTGACTTCATTCATTTGACATATTCGATAAAAAGGTATACTGCAAACAATCAGATAGGTGAAACCCTTATCGTTTGACCCTGCTTATGCATAATCTTATTACACCACATGCCTCGCGTAACGTCACATCGCATGCTTCCAGTGCTGGACAACCTTCCTACTTAGCTTCAACGTCTTGTCTCAGCTCCTGCGGTTACATTCCTTCGTCCTTGGACGTGACGCAGCACTTGAATATTCAAACCCGAACGGTTCCCACCGGATATGGGTCACATTAATCGCATCCCGGTCCAGCCGGAACAAAGGGGGGAAAACACGTTGTTCAAACATCGGGTCCCTCCATTCCCTCCGTACGGTTTTCAAATAGGAAGACTCCTCCCGTGGTGGTGATATTCATAAAATCCTAGCCCTCGGCCACCACAGTAATGCCACCTTCGACACTTGGTTGACCTTTTTTTTTCTCGGCGAGTGATTCGTGTCGCACACATTAGTAGTGGGGTGGTTGAAAAATTGATTTTTCGCACGCCATGCCACCGGGATTTCCGGTGCACAAAACTTTCTCTCTCAGTCAGAAAGAGAGGTCGCTCAATGCCAGAAGGTAGGATTTATTAGTGTCGTGAAGATTCGTTCGCCAAAGGTAATAAATAGACAAGTAAAGAAGGAACGTGTGAAGTAAAGTTACCGTAAATTTATTGCTCATTTTTTTAAGTAATATTGAAAAGAAATCTTCTTCTACTAAAGAATTGTGTTACCCGAGTATAATTGAGTTGGCAAAGGAAAGTGTTATAATATAACCTTTCATCCAAGCGGTGATTGTAATTGTACGTTATTACAGGACCAGGGCATCGCTTCCGTGGCGTGACCTCACGTCATAGCGCTGTCCAAAACGGTAGAAAATACTTTTTCCAAAACACGGCCCACCCAAATCCGCTTCAATTTGCATGATTGTTTCCTCGTATCGTGGCCATCACGCACGGGCAAAACTGTTCCCCATGGCTGCCGTCGGTTAGAAACAAAAAAAAGATTATTATTCTTTTCCCCCTCCCTTCGCTCCGGGTTTCCCCGTCCGGCCCGATCCGGCCAAAGTTGTGCCACTGACAGTAGTAATTATCGGGCATAATTGGCAGAAAATGGATGGGACCGACCTCCCGTGCGCGGAGGCAGGCCTCAAATCCGTCCGTTCCACCCGGACTTCTCGGGTCTGCCGTCGGCATTTGCGGATTTGCGAACGATTTGTGATTTCACATTTTCCATTTGAAGTTGACTGCCGGCCGTCCGTCCGGGAAGTGGGATCCGGGACGGAGTGGTTGTCTGTTGGTTTGGCTTTGCAGTGTGCAGTGCAATAGTTTTGATGGCTGACTTTCAAAGCACTTTATGTTCCCGTACGCGCAGCATACGGGCGAGGCAATTTTGTTGCCCAGCGAGACATTTGCGTTTTGATGTCGGTACAATCCCGGAATGGGAAGCCATTCCGTCCATTTGGTAAACAGAATTGAGAACAATGGTATGGTTAGAGGGTAGCGTATAGTTTTTTTTTACTGAAACTGTTGGGAGAGCTTCTTTCTATCATTTAAATTTTAATTGTCACCAAAAAAGAATAACATAAATTGAGCGAAATTGCTTTTCGAGTTATTTGTAGTTTTTCTTAATTACAATGCCACTTTAACGTTCATATTTCAAAAAATCCCTCTGAATATTTAACGGCTATTGGATAAAATTTTTTCCTATAAAATACCGTTAAATTATTTGTAGCGAATTTTTTTGTTCGCTCAACTTTTGTCCACTTATCCACATGGGGCAGCGCCCTACTGTGCCATTTCCCGTGAACGAGTTGGCCAGACGGACGTGAATCCGTCCGGGAGTTTTGTGCGGGTAAATTGCATTTGAAAATTGCGTACCTTGCCTTTGCCTGTTCAACTTTTGCTGCTGAAAGCCGTAAAGTCCTGTGGCTCGGCCGTTCATCGGCTCAAACCACATGATCATGTATGTGTGTGCATGAGCGCAGTTGCACCTATCTTCTGGAGCGGAATTCTGATACGCATTTGAAAATCCCACTCACCAGAGTTCCACCGTATCGGGGGAGGTTTCGGTGGATTAGCAGTTTCCCATGACCCGAACATCATTATTTGATTCTCGACTCATAGTTTATCGAATATCGGTCGTGCTGAGTAAAGGATCGCGAGTTTAACGGTGGTATAAACTTTATCTTCCACTAGCTGGAGTGTTTGGAATGGTAGAAAAGCGTATTCTCCTTCTTATGGTCAGAATTGCCATCGGATACTTCGCCGAAGGTAAGTTTCCGGAATCACTAAGCAGTGTCTATCCGGGACACTCCAACTGACGGTGCAAAGGGTATCCATGCTCACCAATGTTAGTACCTCCGCATGGTATCGATCTCTACACTACTAGGACAGCTTTTTGACCTTGTGACTCGGCGAAAAAGCTAGTTCTAGCTCAGACGGGGACACCGTTTGGTGGTTCAGGTGAATATTCCGTGCGCCAAACGGTGATGCTCGGTGGATATAATGATGATTAATTACGCCGTAGGGTGGCGTGGATTAGGCCACCAGTAGAGACCTCACCATCGTACGAGCAGCGTTGGGAACCATCTGGTTGAGTTATTGAAGATAATCGGTGGCGTCAGAGCGCCAGTGCGTTGTTGTTTTGATTCGCGTGAAGTCGTCGAAGCCACTCCAATGCTCAAGTGGCCCGAAAACGATTACTATTTCACCATGCTGACCTGCAAATTAGCTCATTAGGGGAAGGTTTGCCCCTCGGTAGAAGTTTGATTTCCCACCGGAGTTTCAAGCGACCTCCGAAGTAAGGCTTTATGGCAGTGTTTGCCAACTTTGAGTATGTCCTACGAAATTCTTATTACTCTTACTGAATGACTTTTAATATTCTTATTAAGAAACATTGCATAAAGACAGAGATTGAAAAATATGTAAGATACAATTGTAGTCACCTTTGACCTTTAGAACGCCTGGAGGTATGCAATGAGCATGGCGTGGTTGTTATGCAAGGTTGGTTAGTTAAATTCAATCGTTGTATTGTTGAGTTTAGCCATTACACTACAGTGCTGACCCGCCTGTCTGGTCACTATGAAACATTTTTGCACTCAAAAGAGTTCATCAACAATTTTGTATGTGTTTGTTCGAGTGTTGGTACTTGATATAAATTTGTTGATGCCAGTGTTATTGTGTCTGTGTTGATTGAACCGCTTCTGTGGCTGCCGTGTGGTGTGGTTCCCTTGGTTCTTTAGTTGCACTCACCATTTTGTTTTTCCTTCTTCTGATGCCTATAACTAACGATTGTAAAATTATTGGAGTTTAACTGTCGGTATGCTACTACGTACGAAATAAGTTTGAACTGTTTGAACACTAGCGAATAAACGAACGAACATGAAGAGGTAACGGTAACGTAAACAATCGCTAAGCTACAGGTTCAAAAATGTTTGTTATCCATGAGAACAATCTGCTCCACTATAGCTAATTCCGGGAAATCATTATTCTATGCGGGGTTTGGATTGTTCTTTTATTTGACAAATAAATTTTTTTAAACACCCAATTAGGGGATGTTAAAACTGATGCAACCTATCCTTTCCCGATTAACCTGTCCGATGGTCATGTTACAACAGGGGATAAAATCAAACTACGAGACTAGTAGCACTTATTTGTCATTAAAACCAAAGCCAATCCTCCAGGAAAGAAAACTTAATTTTCCTTTCATAGCTTTAAAACTTGGCTGGTGAGCGTGGGTTGCTTGGAGATGAATTTTCCCTGTCTCTGGCTGTGAAGCTTGTAAATGTTTGAGGGAGAAAAAACAAAATCTTGCAAGCGAACAAGGTAACAAACAAATATCGGTAGGTTAAACTGGTTAAAACATTGAATTCAATGAACGAGCAAATCGAAACGGATGGAATATAGTGTATGCATATTTTGATAACGAACGAGCAACGAGTAAAGAACGGCAAGTAAAGGTAAACAGTAGTAGGAAAACGGACAACGGTACACCACAGCTGCTCATGGACAGTTTGGAAGTAACGAGTTAACAAACAAAGAGAAGTGTAAGAATCTGAAAAATGTATGTTAAAAATGGAAAAATACACACGGCAGAAAGAAAAACGAAAGGTTAAAAAAAACTAGCATATTTACCCATTCGTTGCTGTAAACTTTGCTCAAAGAGGGGTTTGTGTTAACTACTAACTGCCACCCTATCTGTAAGTTTCGGTTGGCTGAGTACCGAAATTGCGTTCCAGTGCGTTCCGTTTAGAGAGCTAGATGAAAGTGGGTTTTTGGGACATTAAAGATGCTTTCCTACGCTGAATGAAAAATTTCTTAGTTTTTCTCAACACACGTTCGATGATGAATGATGAAACTTTGGAACTGACATCAAACGATCCTTTTAACTTCACTGCCCTCTTTTGTGTGTATCTATGCTACTCTATACTACCGATCATTGATACAGATGTTTTGTACTTGTTTCAAAACTGTGTAAAGTTTCTTCTGCTAGAATTCCATTAGAGGAACAACTTATCTACGATTATGTCCATCGTTCTCAGTAGTTCAATTCAGTGTTGGTTTTTGTTTGTTCCATCATCCGTTACATGAAGCGTGGTTCATTGTTCAGAGTTGTTTTTTGCTGTATTTTTCTCTAGCGATTTTCACTTCTCGTACCGACTACGCGATACAACGTTAACTGTGTTGTTTGTTTATGCAAAATCAAACCGGGTTTTTGTATTAGTTTAGTGTAGGGCCTTCTTTACTGCTTCGCTGTTTCTCTTGTTTGCTCTTTTTTTTGTTTCAACGTTTGACAAAATAAAAAATGATAAAACTGCGTCGGCTTTGCTCATTACATGCTAAAACACCAGAAATGCACACTTCAATTGAGTAAGATCAACAACAACGTGTCGGAGAGCGTTCGATATTTGCATTCGCTTGCGGCGGCGGCTAGAACCTGGCTCTTGGATTGATTGGTTGAGTTCGGTTCTGTGGTTGGATCAGACTTTGTTTTTTCTGATACGGAGGATTGACGGAGGGCACGATCATCTACGAATGCACACTAGGGTTGGTTCGGTGTTGGTTGGTTGTATTTTTTTTTTGTTTGGTTCTGCCGAGTCGGAGTCGAGGAGAGAAGGTGGGGAAGGTTCGGCCAGGGGCCGTTTCCCCCGGACCCGGGATCCTGGTCCGGACGATGGTGATGGCGGGAGTAGAAGTTACCCCTCCCCGCCCCCTCCCCTCTTGATCCCCACCTACTGGCCCCGACTCGCCGGTGGGAAATGGTTTTCGGACCGGTTGGTTTGGGTTCGTGATTCGACTAGTGACACGATCGGAGGTCCACGCAATGAAGGGACTACACCTAGCTACCCCTACGTGGGTAGATTTATTTTGTTGGTTGGTTGGTTGGGTGGTGATGGAGGTTAGGTTCCTGGTGGGCCCAACGACTAATGGACGAGATGGTCATTCATAGTTACTTCGACCGCTTGACGTCAACTTCGTGCGTCTTACTGAATTTTGTATGCCCGGCGTGTATTGATCGTCGAATTTTAACCCTTAAATGTGCAGCTGTCCAACGAAAGCAGTAATGAAGTTTTCTTATTCAAATAGCTTCAATGTTAAGAAAGGTTATATTTTAATTGAATTATAATTAAAGCTAAGCATTAGAATCAAATTTAGTATTATTATTTCAATATGGAACAAAAACAATGGTTACAAATTTGATTATAATAAAACATATTATCTTCTTTTGCTTCATATCTTCCTGGAGTAGAACCTGGGTCGGTTCATTGTGCTACAATTGCCTACAAAGTAATGAAAATTTAACTATAAGGACTAACTGATATATTTTTTTGTCGATGAAAAGTTTTCCTTGCAACTACACATTTAAGGGTTAACAACAGTGAACGGTAAGTTCTTCAACGCTTGCCGACGGTCTCCGGTAGGAATCGGATTTGACAAAGAGGTACCCGTCTGAGTGTTGTGGGTTTTACTGGGTTTTTGTTTGTGATGGTTGTAAATTGCACGAGCGCGCGCCGAGTGCCTTCAGCACTTCCGGGGCAGAGGTCAGGGAGCACGACAGCGGGCGAATCGGGGTGGCCGGTTTTTTGTTGTGACGCAATGTGCGTCCAATACGTAGGCAAATAATCATTAGTTTTAATGATGATTCCAGCCTAACCTCGGGTGTACGTTTTGAGGTCTTTGCGGGAAGTGCGTCGCGTTACGGCACTGGACACTTTCGCGCCTCGGCATCGTTTTGTGGGTGTGTGTGTTCGTGCTCGTACTAGTATGAGGTAGCTTTTTAACACCCTTCATTTTGTCGGCCTAAGACCCCTTCCATATGGAAACGTATACCGCCAGAACCACACCATTCTCTGCTGACCTCTTTCCGTGCGCCGTCTGTCGACAATGTACAACCACTGTGCTTGAGTTTGTGTGTGTGTGTGTATGTTTGTTTGTGATTTCCTCCTTGGAATTGCTTTCCCTGCCCGTTAGCGTTTCCTTCGTGCACTTTTGCGTAATTATGACTTCTTTGGATTAAACACAATGAAGGACGGGAGTATAAAGAGTATGGAATGGGAGCGCAATTGCAGAAGAAAACGCAACCGGCAGCACCGATTCCTACACCGTAGACCATCGTTGCACATACATGCACACACACACACGCATACACTCTTCTTACAGCCACCTGGTGGTGTGTACGCGTGTGTGTGTGTGCTTAAAATCGCGTGATCTTCACGGGCTTTTCGGGCATTTTTTTTCTATCCTTAGCGCTTCCCTCTCCCTTGGGCAACTTGGGCCTTGAGAAGGCGGCGGGGAGGGTTCGTTGGTGGGTGGTGGCGAGGTGACGACGGCGAACACGACGACGACGATGGCTTGAAGGGCTTGATGTGATTATAACTTCTGCGGTCCGCTCCTTTTTCCCTCTTGGCTCTTTCCGGACGCTGCCAACCGAGCTCCGGGCGAGAGGTTGTCCGGTTTTGCTACTCGCTCATGCATGTGTTGTGCGTTTTTCATATTACTGAGTGTTTGTGTGGGTGTGTGTTTCGTTGTATGTTCTTATTTGTGTACGTGTGTGTTTTCGTGTGTGAAAGGTTGAGGGTTCGTCACTTGATCGTGTTGTTGCAGAAGAGGGAAGGGTTTGATTAAAAGGGTTGCAGGTCCTAGGTTTTTTTTTAGAAAAGTTTTTGGGACAATCGATTTTCGTTACGCTTTCAACTACGCGCTCTAAACGTACCGTAGCAGCCGTAAGGGCCGATGCACGATCGGATGCTAATGTGATCTTTCTTCCATTACGTTGGAAATACATTCCTGAGGCACAACTACAACTAGCGCTCGATCGTGTAGCATACACCTGTTTGATAAAAAAAACTCAGAAGAATCTTTTCCAACGGACAATACTTGAAACGAGTGAGAAATGCGATGCAATTTTGGAAGGATTATGGAATCATATTTTTAGTGATGCGTTACTGTACTTGTTTTAGATTTATCGAACTAAATTTCATTGGAAACTCTTTGGCGAATGGTTACGTTTGCAATGGTTGGGAAGGAAACACTTTCCACTATTTCTACACAGTCCTCTTCCCGCCCCGTCCCCATTATTTCTACACAACTGTTCAGGGCGAGAATAAAAAAAAACGGAAATAATAAACCAACGTTCAGCTCGCTTACGTTCTAGCTATTATGCATACATTACATTACATACAGCCCAGAGTGAGGTTAGCTTAACAACTTGCACGGGTTTTTGCGGTTACATACTAAGGCCTACCCTATTGTAATGGTGAAGCTTAACGTTTACCGAGCCGGTTCAGGTTCGCAGCAACTCTCGTCGGCGCGTCGAGTGATTTTACTATTTTTTTTTGTATTCTTTCTATAACAACCGTTAGATAACTGATCATTCCATATGATGTATGACTGTGTTTCCTGAAGGCTGTTGTAGTTGATGGTATGTATTTGTATGTGTCCGTTTGTGTTTCTGATTTGCATAACGAATTTGAGATAGAAGTTGAAGTAACGTTTATCAGCATTAATTTTAATGTAGTTAAACAACTTGAAATATTATTTTAAATTTGCGATGCAAAGCAAATTTATTTCGCACATGCTTTATACCCAGTTGCTAATTGTTGCTTTATGCGAAATTGATATCGCAAACGTGTTGAATACTTGAATGTATGTCAATGGGAAGTAATTAAATTGCAAATGAACACGAAACTGCAGCTTTCCGATAATGCACTACATGACCGAGCATATTTAAATACAAGTCAGAATTAATCACCCCGATGTGATGAGATCTTAGAGGATCTTTTATGGAAACTGTTCATTACGATATGCAAACACGAAAGGGGAAAACGGAAAATTGCGCATTTTTCCAAAGACAATAGCCAGCAAATATTCCAACGAGTGCGAGAAATGCAATTGTAAGAAGGGAATGTTGTAGACGTTTGATTCCGAGATAAAGCGCCTTAAGCTGGACACAAACATACACACATTGTCGTTGAACGAACCAAAGAAATAAATCTTTTCTTCGCCCCAAAAGCCGCCAATCGTTTGGAGGTTCAGGGCGGACAATAAAGAGGAACGGACGCAGGGTGCATAAATTGCCCCATTAGCAATGCGGTTTTGAAAAACACGTCGTAACGGGTAGGAGGAGTAAAGAAGAAAAAAACAAGTAAAATAATCGCCAACAACAAACTCCTTCTTCCTGTCACTGGCTGCATACGCAAAACCGAAATTTCCATTTTCATTGTGTTGCTTCCGTTTCGCTTCCTTGTCGGGCGGTTTCTCGGAAGCTAGGACAACCGAGCGATGATGCACAAGAAGCCAACGCTGGTGGTCTTCCGTATGCCGATGTCCACAAATAACAAAAAAAAAGAAGCGAACTGTTGGCCAAAGTGGGTCGGCGCGGTTCTTCTAATGGCAGTTTCCGATACCCGAGGTGAAACGAAAACGTGGCCGTCCGTTTGGCTGCTCGCCGGGGGGGTGGTTTTTCCAGGGCGATCGAGAGCGAGTCCGCCTGAGCAGACGATGCTCGAATAATGAACTTGTTATCGTCGCGAGCCGGGGATGATGGTTTGAGTTTTCCTGGCGCTGCTCCGTCTTGGGGCTCTTCCGTTTTTCCAGCGTCCAGGGAACATTTGTGTCCGTGCCAATATAATAACTTATTCTTTTTTTTTTTTTGCATCCCCGCTCCTATTTGCCTAACTTGTTTGTTTGCAGATCGGCCAGCCCCGGTCGCTCGTTGGCGGGAATTGTTTATTCTCAACTAATGAAATTCAAATGAATTTCGCATGATTTTGAATAGTAATTTTTCTGCAGTGGCGCTTAGACCGGGGGGTGGTTTAGTTTTCGATCGTTCGAATCGAAAACGGCAGGCAAGCTTTTCGTAGAATGTTCTCGCAAATGGCAGATTTAATTAACCAATTATGTGTTAAAGGTCGTGCGTCAGAAGTTTGCTAAGTAGTTAGCTCGTTGGAGATAATCCTAGCCCGTAAGGCACTTTGGCTTTGACGTGCGTCGTTGGTAGTTGGTTTATTGGGTGGAGAAAAGTGGATGAAAGGATAAAGAAATATATCGACGTACCAAACAAATGGAGACGCCTGGTGCTTGATAGGTTTTTGTAACGGATTTGAAGGTAGATAATTGGAGTTGGAGAAAAATAAATTCATTATCATATTTATCAAGGGGAACAATATAAGTGGATTAGTATGAATATATAAAATGAATTGGATCTTATACCAACGATGATCATTTACAAAATTTCACACATGGAAATTCTACTACCAGTGTTATCGTCTCGAGGGAAAAGTATATTTCTGTTCTTCATTTTCCATATTAATGGCAAAAAGTAACGAATATCGCACGGGTACGATTATCAATGAACTATTTTCTATTTTGAGATGTGGAAGATAATAAATTCAGAACAAAGAAAATTCGTAATGCAAATGAAACAAACCAAAACGAACGGATGAGCTTGCACACGTACGTGGTCGCATGGTAAGTGAGCATATATGCGAATGCATCACGAAACGAAAGCATCTCACCGCATGTGTTTGCGATCTAATCATAAACCGAAATTCGGTGGCATTCGCCAGTTGAGACACATTCAATTGTGGCGGGGCGATATTCGTCGTGGTTCATAATAATAACCGGGGTGGGGAACAAGGGAGGCCTCATAACAATACTCCGTGAGTGCCGCTTACAATGGCATTTCCCAAAGGAGACGTGGTCGGGGGGCATTATTTGGAGCGCGTTTGGCTCGATAATTGGCTGTACATGTCACACTGACACGAACCTCGGGGAACGGATCAAATGGAAGAAAAATCACGGGTAATTATGGAAAACCAGATTACGAATCGAACGGCACCGGAGGGACCTCGAAATGTGAAGTGATAATCGTTGCTTTATTATTATTTTTCTGTACAGTGATTTACATTTTTATCTTACAAAACGTATCAGAATGAGCTTAAAATTCAACTATAATTAACATAATGAAACGTAAGGAATGTCAGCAATGAATTTCAACACCAAGAATTTCACATAGTTTTGTCGAGTTCGTACTTTCGTAACAAATTCGAAGGCCACGAGAAGAAAAATCTTAAAGCCTCTTGGCAATGGAATGGAAAAAAATGGTTCACTGCTCTTTTGTTTTAGCTTCGAACTCCAAACCAAGTGAAATGGTTTATAAAAAAGTTCCAACCGTCATATGGAAGGACAGTTCTTGGAAAAGTTTCATTTTTGCATGCCCGACAACCGAAGTTGAACCTGTCGTTTGTCACTTCTGGTTGGATGGGTTCGAATGCTCGCTTTTAAAAGAATTCTATAGTTTTTTTTTGTGTGTGGTCTAGCTTAGGTTCTTCGCATCGGGCTTTCTCTCGCAATCAATCAGCGTTGGAAGTTTTAACAAAAAAGATTTCCAAACAGTTTACGACATTGTTAAATTATATTAAAAAGTTAAAAAGGTATTTTGAACTCGCATTTTATTAGATTTTTTGGAGGGAGTATAGTATCACTTGTTTTTTTTAAACAATTTGTTAGGTCATTGTAAAAACCAGCTCTCTTTCTTTTCTCTTTTTTTATGTACACTGTAAGTCAGAGCAGCATATTTGTAAAAATCACCCCTACAAATGTACCGATGTTTGGTAGATCTGATTTTTGCTCACCAAAGCGAAAGCGAAAAAATCTATATGTTCGTGAAGGATACAACGTGTTGTCGGGTGCTCTTGGCTGGGAGGGAGAGGTCAAACAATCCACCCAATGCCCGATGCAAATGACCTGAACACGACGGACGCGCAGTGTGGAAAAATCTCATTTCGCAGCGCCAATCCGTGGTTGCGCCGTTTGTTGTTGTTGGTTTGTTGTTGGTCTCCCCAAACAACCCCCGTATATAAGGATGTGCCGTTTCTCTGTGTTGCGTCGTCGACACGCTTCGCGTTCGATTGCATTAACAACATTCTTCGCTACACCCGCCGAAGCAGTGGCCATGGTGTGTCTGGTTGGATTATTGAAAACCGTGCCGCCGGTCGAAACCGGGAAAACATTTGCATAACACCATCGGATAAGCGGGGAGGCAACGTGAATATTGAATAAAAACCGTTCACGGCCAACACTTGTAGCAGTGTTGGTTCGGGGGGAGGGGCAATTTTTATGTATCTGTCTTCTGATCTTTTTTACAGATCATCGAGCCTTTTCTGGTACAAGATGTAAAGATATCTTTTTTTTGCCGATGTAAAAAAGAAAATTGGGCAGAAACGAAACAGAAGAAGAGTTTACCACTATTGAGGTTTTTCTTTTATGCACTTTTCAACAGAGTGTCATTAATTTAAAATGAAATAGGACTTGACGACAAATGTGTTTTGCTGCAGATGCACAACATCGATAATACAATTTTCCAGAACTTACCGAATGATTCAACAAGGTTCGTTTTAAACACAAAACCTGTCTACTTTCACCATTTTTTCGCGCGTACTGTTGTTGACCCATTTGGCTTTTCGAAATTACCAAAAAAAAAATATTACTTACGTGGTGGGTAGTCAAAAAACTAATCTTTCCATATCTCTTTTTCGTTCGATTTGTACGATATGAAAGAAATATTGCAAAAGGCGCTTACACAGCGGAAAAGCAAAAACCAGTTGCCCAGAATCAAAACCGGTTAAATCCGGGGCAAAATTAGCACACAATCGTTATTTAGTTATGATTTTTTTTAGTTTCTGAGGTGAAAGCATTTGTTCGTACACCCATCCGCTAATGGGTGGCAGGCAGAAGAGAGCATTTGTAAAGTGGTGCTTCAGAGCGGAAAAAGAACGAGCTTAGAAGGGTGGGGGGTTGGTGTGGAGAGTGCTCGAAAGACGAAAAGTTTTGCTAAATTGTCTGTACAAATTATCCCAGCAGGGTTTCGTGAGTTTTGTTGCTACCAACACAGGATGCACGAGAGTGTGGTTTGGTTGGTTTTTTTTCGTGCCAAAGACAGACAGCTTCATAGTGACATTTAAATTGCTAGAGAGAGAGATAGAGAGAGAGAGAGGAAGGGAGAAAATTGGGGTGATAGAGAGATTGAGAGAAGTAGTATGCACAGCGATAGGAAGAAAAAGAGACTGCATGATGATGTTGATCAAGCAAGAAGTACTTTGGAAACATCGTTATGGAGAAACACCGGTTAGAAAACATGAAAGACATCAAATATACAACACACAGGAACTATAAGTAGAGGAACATAATAGAACACGCATAATAGATGATTTCAATCAGAGTAGAACATATTGAGAAAACATATTAAATGATAACCGTTGGAAATTAACTAAAACGTTCCAAAAAGAGATTGAAATTGTTATCAAAAGGAATTTTGAAGTACAATTTTAAAGACTAAACTGATTCAATGACGTCCATTGAATGGCCGAAAACGTTTTCCAAAATCTGCTCCGAACGCGCGTAACGGCGAAGGTAAACAAAGGAATGCCTCCAGCCCGTGTGGAAAACGGGCCAGTTCGTGTGGGCAGGAAACGGAAAATTAAAAATTTCCGCTTCCTATCGCACCCTGCAAAGCGTTTTAGTGCGCGAGGGCCCGCGTGATTGTTAGTGTGTGTAGGGTGTGTTTGGGGTGAATGTGTGATGTGAGGTAAACGCCCACGCCGGTGGGTCGCTTCCTACTTCCGTCTGAATAGGTTTGCATTTGAAGAAATTTCCCATCGGCAAAGCGAAAGCCCTTGATTATGCGCGATTATGTGTGTTTGTGTGCTTGGGACTCTTCACGCGTTTTTTTTGTTTTGTATGTTTGCCACCGCATAAACCGCCCCAAGGTTCGCTTACAACGAGCCCCTTCTTGCGGAAACGGATACGTCGCAGAGCACTAATGAGTAGAGGTGGTTCCGTAGAGTAGCGGGTTTTTCTCCAACTTCGCGCGAATTACTTAAGCGAGTTAAGAAGGAAGGGAAATTAATGAACGCAGGAAGTTTCCTAAATGCTTGTGGAAGCGATATTCTATACAGCGCTTTTTTGGGTTATATGGTGCAGTCAAAGTGAAAGAAGGAACGTGGCTTCCGTTAGCTACAATGTGTGTGCACCGAAAAGCAACGTAAAAAGGGTAAAGTAGCTATTTTTCTACAAGTTTTAGTTTGTTGTTGCATATGTTAAACAGAGTGTGTGATTTGGTTTCTATATTTTAAAACACTTGTATATTTTACAAACTTGTTATGTGTTGGTTCTAACCCCTTTTCTCAACATGTGCAACTCTTCACACTAGCGTGTCAGTTGCAACCGTGTTCGAGTGTATGCATATAAGAAAACCGTGAAGTTGCTTAGAGCTAAATCTAGGCTATCAATCTACAGCAAACGTAACCGAACGCTGGTTCCGCAGGATCTGTGGAATCATTTCTCACTCTCTCAAGGTTGTCTACCGTTGTTTGCTTAACTTTCGAGAGCATTTTAGCGAAAGCGAAACATTAAAAGTAGCTAGGTTTTGCGCTCAGTGCATTTCGTTACCTTCCTTCGTAACAAAACTATTAGGTTAAATCAAAATCAAAGGAACTGTTCAAAACTACATCCTCTATACGGGGAAAGGGTATAGGACTCTATCCCTACGCAAAAGTGTGTGGCTTTTTGTTAGTTTCAATAGTTTGTCTTGCACCCTTAGGCTTAATGCATTATTTTCTGCAACGGCTCGCAGAACGTCAAGCGGGGAGCGATTCGAGTGTACTTCTACGGCAGGCTAAAGGGGAGGGGAAAGGAGGACATTTAGTGGGAGAGGGAACGGGGATGTAAAGGGTAAAAAGTGAACTGTTTATCAGAATTACATTTTCTATGATATAGTTTGGCTGAAATCGAGAAGCACAAAAAACCAAAAGGAAAAAGGAAGAGACACGAGAAGAAGATAATTAATACTAGGCTTTCCGGTTTTGCTGCCTCTAGGTCGCTAATGGATTTTATGTTGGTGTGCGTGTATGTGTGTGTTTCTAAAGTGCTTTCGGAGGCAGTTGGAGGATGTTGGAGTAAAAGGATTGCTGTATCGCTGCTTTGGTGTGTGTGTGTGTGTGTGTATGGTGAAGGTTGCAAAATTTGGGATTTGTTTTTACGTGATTGACATGTTGGGAAATATGGTGGGAAATTGAAGAATGGTTCGTATGCAGAGTGAGTGAGGATGGGTTTAAATAAGAAAAAAAGAAACCAGTTCAAAAGAGTCTATTTCACTTCTTGAACGTTTATGAAATGTGTTTAAATCAAATTAATTTATTCAAACTACTAGGGAAACTGTCCTGTGGAAATGATTTCCTCGGGGAAAAGTCCCTAACAAGAGGTTTCGATTTCAATTAAAAAAGCTTAAAGCACGAAAATCGATATGTTTAATTAACTACCATTTTGATTTTTCTAAAAGAATAACTCCCGTCTGTTTCCTTCTGGGATTCAAAAAAAAAAAAACTACCTTGCCAATTTTAGAAACCCCATCCTCGAGAAAGACCTTGCTTTCGACCAGAGATTGAGGTTACCTCCTAAGGGGACGACAGTAAAACAAATCAACCGACTCCGCTGGAAAGGCTTTTGGTCAATGGTTAATGATGTTTTGTTGAGGACTTTCTAACGATCAGCTTTCGAGCTGCGATTGAGCATATTGTGTTTGTGTGTGCGTGTCCAAAAGCCGTTTTTTCAGTTTTCAAGTTCCCATATCGATTTGCGTGAGTTTGTGAGGTATATTTGGAGTATGGCCTGAGCGGGCGACGTTGGTTTCCTTCAATCCAGGACAGGTAAAAACATAAAATTTTATTACTCCTCAAACAGCCTTTTCCACCGCCAATATACCGGCTCGTCGGTAAGACGGGATGTCGAAGGGGTTGCAACTGTTTGTTTCTACTTCGTGAATGTAAAAGCCATCGATGGTCTGAACCGTGTGTTTTCATTTTGGTGTGTATATGATTTTGTATGTGAGAAAGGAAAAATCGAAATGAGCTCCCGCTTCTGCGGTCATGCTTGTCTGGGGGGAGGGGGAGGTAGGTGGGTGGATGGTTTTTGAAGAGGTTCGAAACCTTGCCGCCCCCAGGAAAAGCACGGCTAGCAAATGAGCTTGATGTGAATACTTAAGTGGATCACGTGTTCGCTGGAGCAGGCAGTTTTGCCAATTTTTGGGGGGGCTTTCCTACCCAATTGATTAATTTTGTGGATGGTTTCCTTTTGTAGAAGGGTTCCATTTTTGGTGGTGCTTCTATGAATGAGATGCTTTGAATCAATTAAACCTTAAATGTGAACATTACAGAAAAAAAAACCAAACATAAGGCATATGAATAACACAGTACACTAAAAAACATTATTCCACACATCGAATAATGACAGCAAATATTTATGTTCGACACATCCATTGACTCATCTGCGCAGAGCAAGTGATAGTGAAGCTGAAGGGGAAAGCGTTACAACACTAAAAACGTAAGAAGTGTGACAACTGAAACTGAACTTAAAACAAAAATCCGAAAATAAGTAAAAGGATAGAGACTAAGAGAGCGAGATAAAGGAAGGATACGATCAGGTAGTATTTGTGCCATTATAGCGAGTGTGCATGGTGGGACGAGCGAGCCAGCGAGCGAAATAGTGAGCGAATGTGCAATATTGACAGTGAGAGATAGAGAGCTAAGTGAAATTTTTGGTAGCAAAGTGATGGAAGGACTAGAAGAGCGACAGCGACAGAAAGTGTGAAAGATAGGTAGGAAGGGAGTAGAGAGAGAGAGAGAGAAAGAGAGGGTGGTACAAAGCTTGCTGATACATTTATATTTCGGTTGCATGTAATGGTTAGAGAGAGATAGAGAGAGAGAGAGAGAGAGAGTTTTGATTATAAAATTAAATGAAAATCATACCCAAGATACTGGTGGGAATGGTGGATACGGTGGAATTTCTTTGGTTGCAACATTGCTTGGTATCTCACCCTTTCCTTTCTTCAAACGTGATACACGTTGCTTTGATCTTAGCATCAAAGCCGCCTGCATTTTGATTTTTTTATTCTTGTTTCGTTTTCCTCTCGAAAAAAAAGTTTTACTTTGAAAACTACTCGGCCGTCACCGGTTTTCTTTTGTTTTTTTGTTTCGTTTACTTCGTACTTTCTTCCTCCTTCTGCCTCGCTGTCCTTTTTCTGCTTGTTATACGGTTAGCTCTATCGCTAAGCGGGCGCCCAAATATTGTTGTTCGCGCATGACCGAGCGGGCGGGCCCGACTTACTGTACTGTTTACTCTTCTCTGTTCTCTGTAGTAAGGTAGAATTACTTGCAATATGCGCTTTGTTGCTACTTTCTTGTTGTTTTGTATTGTGACTGTTTGCTGTTCCGGCCTTTTTGCTAACGTCTCTTGTTTGTTGCTGTTTGTTTTTTCGTTTGCTTTACTTGTATAAAAAATAGTTTCTCCTTCCTTGCGTGTAGTTTTTGTTCAGTTACTTTATTGTTGTCTGTGTTTTCTTCTCCCGTTCGTAATTTGTTTACTAGTGGTTCAGTTTCATTTCCTCGATTCCGTACGGCTAGTCGTTTTTTCTTAATTCCTTGTCGATTTAGGTTAATTTAGTACGTCAGTGTTGGTTTTATTTAATTTACTTTCTCCTGTTGTCCTGTGTATTTGTGATGTCCATTCCGTTCTACAATTTTGCTAATTTCCTTTCCGTTCCTCTTTCGTGTTTTCAATTCTAGTACTGATTCTAGTAGATGCTTGGCGGCGGTGATTAGGATTAAAGACAGTTCCCGTGACCGTGCTCGCGAACGCGCAAAGTAAGCGAACCCGATGCCCGACACACGGCGTGTCGGGCGAGCATCGAACGCGCGAACGACTCTTGTTACGCTTGTTGCTTTCTTCGATCACACTCTCGTAGGTTCCTTTAGATTTTCTCTTTTGTTTTCCCCCGTTTGAAGATGACCACCACGTGGAGTGGCCTTGAGATGGCCTTTCGTAGGTGTTGACCGCTGGTGTTACTGCTTCCACGCGGGAGACGATCAGGGCTACTCCTTCCGTTGGTTGCGATCCCGGGCCAGGATCCCGTTTTGATTAGACTCTTACTTTCAGGCACTACCACTGCATCGATCGCACCGATGCACCACACGCGACCCACAAATACCTATGTACACACGGAACACGAACCAAGGACACGGACGCGATCGCGATCACACACACACGTACGCGCGCACGAAAACGGAAATGCACACACAACACACGGACACAGAGAGGATGGCCAGGGGCACGGGGCGAGTGGTCGTTAACTTTTAGCTACGTGTTGCACGCACACGTCGTGTCACTAAGGCCTTGCACACCACCGAAGGCGCCACCCCCGTCCTCCGGTTGGCTCGTGTTCTATTAGTCCGCTTGCACGTTTGCACCGTTGGCGCCCGTTTGCCTCCCGTCGTTATTGCTGCTGCTGCTTTACCACCACTATCGTCGTCGTCGTCGTCTTCACCTTCCTCGGCCCCTTCCGCTTCTTCTGCTCCGACGGCTTCGTCTTCACGGCTTCTTTTTTGGAATGCGTTTAGTATCGCTAGGGTTAACATTATCACTGGCGCTTTGCGTTAATTGACAGGCGGCTCGTAGTTGTAGGATAGTGATAGATAGAGGGGCGTGAGAGTGTGCGTGTGTGTAAGGGTGTGCGGGAGGCAGAGCACGGAAGGAAGAAAGTGCGGGGCAGCGTGAAGAAGAACAATTGATCCCGGTTTCCGGTGACTTGTTGATAGCGCGCTGTGATGTTTTTCGTGCTACCACATAAACATAAACACTTCGCGGGCTTGCACGGACACGCACGCATACGTAACACTTTGGTTTCTTTTTGTTGTTGTTGTTTGCAACGGCGACGACACACAAAGGAAATAAACTTGCGAACGGAAATTCACCCTCGAATACCTATGTACAGGGGAACGCACCGGTTCCAGACGTTATTCGTGCGCCTTTCTTCTCCGCCGCAGGCAGTGCGTTGTCGATTAGGGATGTGTGTGTGAATATTTTCCCACTTTTACCCTTCACTATTTGTTTGCTGCCATTTTTTCTCACGCACGAAAAGCACGCTCGCCACTTCGGTTCACTGTTGCACAACCTTTTTCCGCATGTTGATCGTGTTGTGGGGGAACTCGTACAGAAACGTTAACGCGAGCACTTCCTTTGCTTGGACCATTTTCTTTTTTGTGATCACAAGAATATTATTTTAAGCGAGACACGAAGCAGTCTCGGGGAACGGGTTTTATCCCGACAGTTTATTACACAGATTTTCTCTGAAATTTACATACATTATGCAATTATCCGATTGTTTGGTCATTGTTCGACAGCACCAAAGAGAGAAAACGCTGTACTCAAATCCATATTCGCCGTTAATTCCGTTAAAGTATCATACCGAGGACAAGTTTTAAACTTTGAAATGATGAGACAATATAATAATCATCCCAAAGAACCATTTTTATTTCTAATGAGAAAAATTGTTATTCATTCTTCATGTAAACCACGGCCTACCAAATCCAAAAACCTTATTTTCGTTATTCAATAGCATTTTTTTCGATGACCCTCAACTGCTGCTCGACTTTTGATGCGGTTGTGCTGCAGTATGCACTTGACATTATCACTTCCTGGTGGCTTTGAGTGCTGTTGTGTGCTATCTGAAGTGGCCCAATGGTGCGGCAGTATTTCGCTTGGACCGGTGGAAAAAAAAGTTTGTTTTCGAGGTTTATTTGGTGTGTCTCTATTTTTGAAATCATGACACGATTAGACCCACAACACCAGTTTAAAGGCCAAAGGTGGTTGAGGGCAAAAAAAAACAACAAACAGACACACACACACATACAGACATCGGTCTAAAAACAGGCTAAATGATTGTGTTGATAGGTGTGTGCCCTTGTCGTGTGCGGTTTCGAACCCGACCACACTCGTCAACACTCAAGGTCGATGTTGCATGATAAGCGAACATGAAACGCTTTTCCCGATGCGGAAACTCACCCACACCCCTTGAAAAAGGAAAAAAAGAACGCGGTAGTGTAAATAGACTCCGAAACAAACACTTCCTGTTGTTTTTTCACGGTCCGTCTGTGGTGGAGGATGTTTCCACTCCACATAAATGTGACCATCTGCTTAGCGCTAATTTTGTGGGCAGAAAATCGCACACGACTAGTGCAAAATAAATGCGAACGATGAGTTGCACCGCTACATCATTTACCATTCCGTGGCACAGCTGGTGTTCGTATTTGCTGTCGTTTTCCGCGTGAGTTGAATAATTGAATGCAATTTTCAATTGTAGTTCGCAAATGCAAGCCTGCTTCAAGAAGTCACCCGCCCCCCTTGTGTGTGATCTAAGTTTTCCAAACAACAATTACCCCAGTCGGCCAGTAACACAATGTAGGTTAGAGGAAAAACTAACAACATAACGGGGTCAAAGTCGTGTTTCATTGCCACCGAATTCGATACATAGAGCTGGATAGAGAAATACTTGAGAAGTTGTGCGAACCGCACCACTCGGCGAAGGCGGAAAACAAACAGAAAAGACGAAATACAGCAGTCACGAGCCCGATCGGTTCCACCGTAATCTGATTACAGTTTGCAAAATCTAATTAAACTTTTTAATATCCTTTGCTTCGGTGGGGTTTGCAACAAAAGCAACCATTTATAGAACCGTTAGCCAACGGTTCGCCATGAATTGCGAATGAAGTTTAAACCAATCGCTTAGAGGGGTTTCACGAGCGTGCCATTAAGACTGGTTTGTGTTGGTTTTTTGTTGTGTTTATCCCCGGTGCAGGCAAAATATCTTCTCTCAAACAGCAGTAGTACACATACAAACCACCGGGCGTCTCCATTCGATTTTCGATCCCGCCACCAGGCGCCTCCATCGGGAGCTTGGTGTTTTTGTTGTTTCGTTTTCGTTTCCGATTTTGATTTCCGTTCAAAAGCTGGATGAAGTAGATTGTGCAAAAAAAAAAAACAAAATACGCTGCCTGCAGTCTGTATCGATAGGGGAGTGGCTTATGGCCTTTGTTTGGCGTAATTCTCCCCTTTTCCTGCCATTATTTATCTGGGTGAGTGTGAGTGGTATGAATTGAATTCAATTTGTGCACTGAAACAACAAATGAACAAATGAAGCAGAAAGTGAGTGGTGGAAAAACAAAATCATGCCAGGCGCGATAAAAAGCAGAATTAATTCCCGATTTTTATTGTTCTGTTTGACTTCCCGGGTTGTTGAGTAAACCTGTTGGAAGTCGACAATATTTGCGATAATTGGTATCGTGGTGATAAAATTGTGTGAGATCATTAGCACGAGAGTCCCTTTTTACCGCCGGTAATTGTTTTTTTTTCTCTTAGCTTGCACCGAGTGAAATACTGGTATTTTCATGTGATTTTCGCAGTTAAAAAGTAAATGGAAATAAAATGAGGTGTCGGCAAAAGGTGTTTGTGGTAGTGAATTTTAATTTTTCCTCAAACAATCAAAAGGAAATCCCAACGATTCACGTTTCTTTCGGCCAGCAAAGCAAACGGAAAGACGTGAAATCGTGCCCTTTTACGTAATTGACCCGTTCGTCCTTCTTTTTCTTCTTCCACACCGGTCACAAAACCAGCTTTGAAAACTGCAAGATAAAACGAACGCCGCCTAACGAGGTGACATGAAATCAGATCTCAACTGATCCAACAACCATTTCATCGTCCTTCAAGAAAATTCTGCTGACCCATGGCCACCCTGAACCGGTGCACAGTTTTCTCCAACGTTGCTTTCCTTTGGATGACGGGATGGAGACAAGTCCGTTTCGCAGCTTCCGCCCGACGCTACTGATGTTGCGATATTGTTCACAGTTGCATTTTCCTGTTCCTCGGAAAGCGCCATGCCCTAAGTAAGATGCCAACGTGTGCCCCCCCCCCGCTTCCGCCCTCCAAAAGGTTACCGACACGGTCGGGTACCTCGTTGTTACGTTATTTCTACCTTTTTGAGGCGAAACAGACGAAAATCGAAACTCACACGATAGCAAACGTGACCAGATTGCACAGTTGAGGGTTGCAACCGAGTTCCTTCCCCCGTAACCCTGGGATGCGCCCGGGAAGGATGATGATGATGATGATAGCTGATTGGTGAAGCTGGTGAGAGGGCGAATCTTCACCCACAGCGATCGATTTTTGTAGTACCTGCGAGCACGAGCGGCTTGAGATTGCACAACATCGGAGCCGGAGCCACAAAGAATGGCCCATTTGAAGGTAAACGGGAGGCCCACCGACCGGCACCAGCACAAAGTACGGTCGACAAGTACGTTGTGTCAGCAAAATCGGGCCGTTCGAACGGATATGGCCGGTGGTGCAACTACTCTTTGATGCAGTGGTGGAGACGGGGGGAAAAGGCCAATTTATTTTTTCCACCCCCGGGTTTTTTTTTTCGATCCCAAATTTAAGAACAGAGCATCGCCTTCGTTTACTGAAAACGGTAATAGCTTGGTTCTATAAATATTTACACGAGTGTGAACCAACAAAACCAAACGGTGTTCCAAACGGTTTCACCTAAAGCTTATAATCTTTACTTCGTTACGTCGAGGTCTCCGGCGTCTCGCAGAAGGGTTTTTCTTTTTAGTTGGGGAAAGGAAGGCAAATTGTAAATTGAGATTTAGATGTTTCTAATAGGGAAGGAAAAGCGCCCTGTCCAAAGGAGAAGGGTTGGGAACCTCACAAGGGATCGGTTCGTGCCTTTGACCAGGGCCGTTTTCGGTGATATCAAGATCAAACCCCTTGGTTTTGGACCAACAAATGCTCATCGGGCCAGCTTTGTTTTCCCATATCGGAACCCGACATCTTTGGTTTCGTTTAGAGGATTTCGGTTCGGTTGGACAGGGGTTCAACGCAAACCACAACGAGGAGCGTTCGGAGAAGAAGAGTTGTAATTTATTTGGGTTAAGGATATGTTGCGATAAATTACGGATGCACTGAGATTTGTTTGCAGTATGTTTGTGAAAAACATGAATTTTCTAGTGTTGTTGTTGTCGTCGATGCTTCAAGCGTTAGTAAGGATTACTTTCGTACATGAATATGTTAATTTAGTAAAACACGTTTGTGCCATTAAATGAGCTGCATGTTCGCCGCATTAAGCCTTCTAGTTTGCTTAATCAAATCCGGACCAGTGGCACCGTCTGAAATTAATTGAATTCGTAGCGTAAGCTCCTTATCTTGCTTATGATCTTGGTTTGAATGCGGGGCGCGAATGCACAGGCTACTCCGTTAAGCTGCCACGAAAAATATGTTCACCGAGGGTGAGCAGCCCCATATGCTCGTGTGCACTTCATTGTCATCGTTTAACATTGTTCCTTCGGCCGGGCCTCTAATCACCTTCCGCCACAGTTTTTGACGAAAAGTTTCACACGTCGAGGCATTAACGAAAAAGGCTCCCGGGCGTTGGTAGCAGCACCCATCGCTCCAAAGCGGGCCACGTTAAGATAAGCCTCGCGGAAGTCGTGGAAAATAGTGCATGAGAGAGCGCTTTTCTTTCCTCCCGACCTGCCCCGTGTGGTTCCCACCCGTCGGACAATAGGGCGAGGAAAGTGTTGGGAACCAAAATAATGTCGGAGTGGTAGATAAGGATATGCACACACTCACACATACACACAAACACACACAAAAAGGAACAAAAAATAATAATGAAATAGTGGGAGGAAAACGGAACACACTATCTCCCACGCCCGAACACTCGAACAGGACGATCCCAGACGGGGCTGGGAGGTTGGGATGGTTGGCGGAAAATCCATTGGCCGTAAGTGGCTCCAGCGGCAGCAGTAAGCCAAAAAATGATAAATTGCAGGCCCGCGCAGCTCGTCTTTCGTTGCGTCGCGGAGGGGGGGAGGGAGATGGGAAAACAGCGTTTGTTTACGGCCCGGAAGGAAAATCTCTCAACTGGTCGGCTGTGAGGTTGGTGGGTGGGTGGTTGTTTGCGCGCTTGCGGCTTCGTGTGGTGTAAGGCAAGTATTTAAACCATGCGGAGGAAAGGACAACAAGAGGGAAGGGAGAGAGAGCGAGAGAGATAGAGAGAGGGAGAGCTGAGCCGCAACGTTGGGCAACAACCAACTGGTGCCAGGGATAATGTCGGAAGAATCATTTGTTTGCCTCGGTGTGTGGCCCCCGGTGGGGGTTGAAGATAGTTGGCAAAATGTGGCCCCCGCTGCCCTTGCCACTCCCCCCTCCTGCGGGAAACCTCCTTTCCTCCTCTTCGAGGTTGAAGTAACAAAAACTTCCACGCGCCAATGGCGGAAAGACTTCGACTTCGGGCATCGACCAAGACGTTGTGGCACGGGGAAGTAGGGGGAGAGAGGGAGAGTCCGGGGGTGTAGAGCCAGGATTTGAGCAAATAACCGAGCAAACAACCGAACAAACAGAACTCGCACAGGTTGCCTGGCGGCTTCTCGAGCCGGGTCCGCCGTTTAGTGATCCGGTCCGGGACTTGGCGTAATTTATGCCTCCACGCTGTGGATGTTTACTTCAATGCTCATGGTATTAGCAGGAAGGAATGCCCTTTCCCCCCGTGGGGAGAGCCAGGAAAATGCTGAATGTAATAAGATTATTGCACGAATATTATTCAACAGGGAAAATACTTATGAGAACGTTGGGTTTTACATAAAGATCAAGGAATATTTTAAACGTCGTATATGAATAGAATTTTTTAATGTTTTTAATTAAAATATTGTGTACTATTTTATACCATTATTTTAAAAATTATTGTACACTATGAAGCTTAAAGTGTATTGATAACATCTTTTCCATTCAAACACAATACTTTCTTTAACTGGAAAAATCGATCCCGAACGTCAGATGACTTTGCACAACAAGAGGAAGAAAATCCCAACCCAAAAACCAACCCATCCTATTCCTATTGGCGATCGGTTTCAGCACCCGTTTTTTCTGTTTTCCCCACCACTACCACCACCACCACCACTAAACTAAACGGTATGAGTGATGGGCCAGCCAACCCAACTTTAGCCATTTTCTTCACCTCGGCGGGTTGAAACGAAACTAATTTCCATTCCATATTGTTCGCCTTCGGGCGCCACAATGGACCATCTGCCAAAAGTTTCATTATATTGATTCCTGTTTTTCTCACTTCACGCGAAAAAGGAGGCGTCCGCGTGGAGGTTACATATTCGCGTGGATTTGGTTCGAACAGGGTAAGTTTGTTTGTTTTTTGCTTTGCCTGAGATCTCCACTAATTTATTGGAGTCGAGAAGTGACTCGAGCATGATTGGAATGAAGAGAGAAGTGGAAAAGAGAAACTCAAAGGGATGCTGGTAAAAATTCTCAAAGTCACCTCGGCGCTGCATTTTGGTCCGGGGATGCATTAATCCTAATGAAAACGCGTTGTTACATTATCGATTGTCGATATTCAGTTAACGATGCACGTTTTCCATGCTCGGAAACATTCGGAAGTTCTAGTTTTGGGCCAGAAAAAGGAGAGAACTGAACACTAATCTCACTAATGACTTTTTTGCCAAAGCATCGCGCTGCTGCATCGAATGATGATTTGAATTTTGAATCCGCACTGCTTCCTTTCCGAGATGTTGAATGTTGGAAGCGTGATCCAGCGAATAAGGGGCCTTGTATTGAGTCACTCTTTGCCGGGAAAAGAATATTCAAATGAAACCCGTATCGTTCGGACTGAATTCATTAAAGGGCTTTCGGGGTGACCATTAAAGGTTTAACGTCCATCGTATCATCGTACCGATGAGAAGAGCCCGACGATTCAACACTTTAGATCGACCGGTTTGACCATTCTTTTACACCGTTTTGCCCGAAAGATTCACTTGCAAGACTTTTCCCTAGTTTTTGCCACCCCCTTTTTTCTCCCTCCTTTTTCCCGACACGAGTTACGTCTGCCTTCCGGGACCGTCGTCGTTGCAGTTCCAGATGCGAAATAGATGGAAGTGAAATGGATTTCCGCATTCGGAAACTCGCAACTCGGTCCGCTTCTTCGGAAAGTGGATGAACGTCCCTGACGTGCGATGTTGTGGGATGTTTTCCCATCCTCGTTGTGTGTGTGTATCCCTTATGTGTGCATGTGTCGACTATTGCGCAACGTTTGTGCCTTCCTTCAACTGCGACTGCGAGGAAAATGCATCCATAATCGTTCCCAATTGGCCGCTGCATCGAAATGGAGAAAAACCAAGCACATCCCAAAACCGGAAACCGATCCCCGGACGTGTCGGGCTTATGGCTGGGATTATCGCTCTGTTTTTCGGCTGTCTGGATGTGTCCGGCCTCAACTTGTAGTGTATGATTTCTCGTTTGCAGATAAACGCCCGTTCGAAATGCGAGGTTCAACAGCTTTGTCATCCGGAACAGGAGAGGAGTTCGTTTCGCAAGTGTATCAAATGACATTCGAGTGTATCAGTGTTGATTGGGTTGCATAAAATATATAAACAAACGGTATTAGAATGTGGTTTCAAACCGCTCTTCTATTTTGATATAGAAAATCAAATGTTTTTTGTTCTTAAATTTTATAACAAAATGTTTCAGATAAAAAATCTTCGAAAAACTGAATGAAGAGTGAATGATTTATCAATAATATGTCAAGGTGAAACAAATACAAATAAACTCTTCACATAATTAGATGTGTTCAATAAAACACCACCAATGAAAGTGCAACAGAAAACGATGAAAACGACGCCTTTTTTGCGACGGTTCACGCCATATGTCAAAAGCTCTAATACCTTGAGCCTTTTCCATGCTCCCAAACTCCCTCCATTCTTTCCCGCACTTCCTTCTCTTATTCCTACATTCTGTCTCGAGCAAAAGGATTACCGAATAGCGACAAGGTGGCAACAGTTCTCCAAACCGGCATCTTCTCCAATCCTTCCATCCCGTGTGGGTGAGTGAGTGAGTGATGGATCCGTGTTGGAACCGAAACGAATCCAAATGGAGTGGTTTTGCTTAGAGTGAAAGGAAAAATGGAATCCAGAACACCACAACGGACGGCCGGAGCACAAGGACTACAGAAGGAGTAGAAGGATGTTTGCATTAATGCATTTCAATTCGAGTAATGTAATACCGTTTCCTACATACAATTACATGCCATGCTCGCCGGGCTGCAACGATGGTTTTCCCCGAGCCGGGAAATGCAAACCATATGCAGCTGCTGCTGCACACGTCACGGGGATGTAGTCTTTCAACGATTTTTCTTTTGTGTGCGAGCGTGAATAACTGCTGCAGAACTGACAGAAATGGTGACGATTATTCCTTCCCACGAGAAGCGGAGTTCGGTTTTCTGAGTGAACCGGAACGTGGAAAACTGTCTCGTTCCATTGGATTCTGGAGTAGAAAAATGGGTCTGAAAGTGTGACGATAGGTTTTTAACGAAAACGAGTAGGCTTTAACTCAATTTTGTGTCTAAAATTAAAGTGAAATTTACAAATCGAATTTAGACACGGCTTTAAAAGTACAATTTTTCTATTTCCTTCTCTTGTTTCGTATATTCCACTGAAACGCTTTTTCGTTAACCTCATTTTCATCGCAATCATTTTAATGGAGGAAATTTTCCAACGTACCTCGGCCAAGGGAAAAATACAAAATAATCCCGTGCAGCATAAAGAGTGATGGAGTTTCACGTCGGCCTCGCAAATCCAATAACCCTTTTCCCATCGGCTCGCGTTGCGCGTTTCGTTTCCCGAACTGCATTTCCTCTGCAACTGCACGAATCGTGACGTCCCGTGTGGCATGCGCCTCTTCACGTCACAATCACACATCGTTGTACTGATGTTTTGAGTGAAGTTTCTACTTCCGACCCAACCGGGAACGACCTTCGGTTGAGCCTTCGGTATGGAAGCGATTCCGTCGCCACCCGACCGTTTCCTTCATTTACGGTGTTCTTCCCGGAGTTTTCCCCGGATTTAGTGTGCTCCGAGTGGGAGTTTTGGGGTCGGTCGTTGGGCAAGTGGCCAAAGTTTTCCCTCCCTTCCACCATCAACTCCTTCGAAAACGGGAAAGTTCGGGAAACGGGGTTGGCAGGTGGTGAGCGCAATTTTGAGCACTTGTTTTGAAGCTTTTCCGTGACGCTTTTCCATCTGGGTGAACTAAACCCTAGTCGGGGTGGGCGCCACTCCGTCACAGGTTTTGGGGGGGAGGTAATGGTTACAAGAAAATTGCTGTTGGAAGAAGTATTTTTCGCACCGGGATGTCCTTCTCGCCCCGTTTCCGTTTTCGTTTCCGCGCAGCTTTGGTTTTGGGTTCTTCGGAACGTAACGGAACATTTCTCATTTCTTTCACCCACTCCCACTCGACGGAGTGACCCCTGCGGGGTGGAAAGCGTTCCCGTGGTGTCCTGGAAGATACACCGAAACGTTGGTTGGTTACCGCGCCAAGGATAGAGGATGAAATGTGTGTTTGCCAGTGATTTATCGATTTTCAGCCCGCCATGATGTAGTGTTGGTATGTGGCTTTAAATGAAACCAACCGAGCGCAAGACGCGGCCCTTCTGGAGGGAGGTTACTTCAGACCGAGCAGCACCAACGCCACAGTTCGCAAAAACAGACAACCGTAAGGTGGGAGAAAATGGGAGGCCAATAAAGAACTGCGGCTTCGCTTCCGGACGCAGGTGTTCTCGCACGGGGTTGGATTATATTTTCCAATACCGTGTTTGGAAGCGGTTGGCAGCTGCGGTGGGGGCGTTTTATGGGTGGCTGAAAGTAACAGATTGCCACTGAAAAATTGGCTCAAATGAGTGAAATGAGGTTATTGACAAAACGGTTTGCTTTGCCCCGGGAGGGAATCGAATTGTTGCTTTTAATATTCATGACGGACGGCGGGATGCTGCCCACTTGGTTGGAATAATCTTATTACGAGTGTTGTTCATTTGGGAGTGAAGGCAGAGAAGTTCATTTAAGTTGTCTTGCTTCTTTTCCAGAAAGAAACATTTTCTTCATTAGAAGATGTTAATACAACCTTTAAATTAGTTGCAATTAGAGTTGTGTAAATCTGATTCTGATTCATGAATCTGAATGAATCTCTGTCTTATAAGCAACTGATGAAAAGTCACCAGCCAAAAATGGGTTGAGGGACCCTTTTTTTTTTGGCCGAATTCTCAACGCCTATGAAAGAATCGGGGAGATTCATGAAAGATTCATGAAGATTCATTAAGGTTTCGAAAGATTCATTAAGCTTTGAAGATTCGAATCCGCAAAGATTCATGAATCCATCTGAATGAATCTTAGGTGAACGATTCATATGAATGAATCTCGCCAAAAGATTCATTAAGCACAACACTAGTTGCAATACATAATACATTTTGTTGGAATGATTTTCCAGTTTGAAATCAAACAAATAATACGATAAAAAGTCCTTCCTCTCTCTCTCTCTCTACGAAAAACGAAACGAACGAACTGTTAACAGTTTAAACTCCCATCAACAACTTCGTTTCGACAATTTTAGAAAGTTTGCCCTCCATTCGTGTACGACCAAACTGTTGACCGTTCGGTTCGGCCGCGGTTGGGATCCATTCCGATTCGAGTCCGGTTTCGGTTTTTGCTTCGAGGTGTGTTTTTCCAATGATAGCGACACGTTTTTCCCCTTCCACCAAAAGGAAAAGTGTTGATATCGTTGCAAAGAAATAGAGAAAAACAAGCGCCTCTTGATATCTATCAGGGGAAAAAAGAAACATTCATCATTTGAATGTTTTCCGGTTCACACTTTAAATCGGCCGCGAGGGATGTTTTTTCCAACCGATATCGCAAAAGCCGTTAAACTGGTCCCCGAGGAACACTCGAGGGTTTTTTTTCGGGTGTGTGTGTGCTAACCCGGTTTCACTGTTTGAAAATCAATTTTGTACATCCTTTCCCACGCTCGCCCGAAAGCATCAGCTAAAGCGTGGAGATGCACGAGATTGCAACTAAACTCGTTGTTGGAGGTTGGAACGGCCATTTTACCCCCCCCCCCCTCCCTTCCCCTCCTTCTTTCGTCACATGATTTGGCGCCTGTCGACACTTGCCAAACGTGGCACGCCTTAGTCCTTAGTGGAGGGTACGAAGGGTACGTCGTGCGCTCGCTATCGTTCTCACATACGTTTCAACTGGAAGTAGTACAACTCGGGGGGAAAAACAAGCCTCAGCTGGATGGTAGGGATGCAGTTGCGAAACCCTTGGTGTCTGCACTTTGTGGAGCCATTTGCATTTTGCACGTTCTTTCTGTACGTTCCACCGAGAGAGAAGGAGTATTTGATCGACATCGTCAGTCGTCATACACACACACACGGATACAAATTCCGGGCCCCCCCCGGGGAAGAGAAGGACACTTTTTTTATCTCCGCTTTTATTTATCTCTTCCCATCCCAGCTTGCCAGACCTGGCCGAAAAGGTCAAAAGCATGCGGCCTTGTGCATGTCTGACAACGACGACGATGGTGTCAATGTGTGGAACCTCTGCATTCGATGTCCTTTCGACATCCGAATCCATCACGGACGCGAAACACACTGAACTCCACCACGGCGTGTTTGACATGACGTGATCGCAAAACGTGCAATCATAATAAAACGAACAACTCGACATGTGTATGTGCGTTGCTTTTCTTTTTTTGCTTCGTGTGGAAAATGGTTCCTTTTTTTGCTGCTCCGAAACGGGAGTGCCTTTCTCTCTCACACACACACACGCGCTGATGAGCAACACAGGCACGGGACGTGAAAAACGAAACCCAAACACACAACAAAAAACGCGGAGCGCGAATCGTGCATATTAATTGCAATGTTTTGCTCACGCCCATACGAACGGGCGTGCTTTTGTGTGTGTGATTGTGTGTCACCCGCGCGGGAAAGCGTGTCGCGTGTCCTGGCATACGATTGTCTGCTTTTCACGTCGCGTCACATCCTTCCCACCTTACCGAGCATTTTTCCCGCTTTCCACGACGCAAACGAAGGTCGCCTCAAGCTCTGCAAGGCCGATTCCATCCATCCATCCGATACACTCACGTTTCCCGTCCCATTATTATAACTTTTTTTTCTCGCAAACATAGACAACTGCCGCCGGGTGGGCATTTGCTTTAAAAACAAGAAAAAAAAGACAGCTTGCCCGTCAATTCAATCATTCGCCGCCGAATGGAACATAAAACCGACCGTAAAATGTTTCGACCGGCCGCGCCTCCTTGCCGCTTTGAGGTGGAAGGCGAGCGCTGGGGGGGGGGGGGGGGGGTGGGGGAGAGGAGATGTTGCGAATTGTATTTCATTTCATTCGTGCCTTTTTTGCCACAAGCCAGCATCAGAAACTCGCCTTCCGATGACAACAACATCGATATGATTCGCCGTTCGTGAAGTGATGAGTGAAATGTTTTACGGAGGTTGCTCGTTCGCCTGCGACGGAATGAATATGCTGATGCTGACTGGCGAACAGAATGGCCCGAAACTGGAGCAAGGTTCGCCCTGAATGGCGATGTACTGTTCGCGCAGACACTCAGAGCCAGCCGAGAGCGGAGGGGGAGGACAAACGAAACGAAAGAAACATAAAAACGATGCAGGAAGTTACTCTCCATAAAGGAAATAATAGAAGTAGATAAAACAAACCGGAAAACAACTCGCAGATTGGAGAGTAGTGCAGCTTGGAAATCTGTTCATTTCGGTCAGGGTTTTCTGTTTCGGTTTATCTCTTCAAGTTCCGTCGATCTGTCGTTGGTATGCTGCCGAAAATCTCGTCGCCGTCACTTACAGCCCCACAGAGGGAATGGAAATCTGCTGCAGGAAAATCACACACGACAACGCACTCCATTTGTTGGGTGGAGGAAAAGTGTGTACGAGTGTCGCCTTTTATTGTTTTATTTCAATTAAGCCATCACTCGACCATTCGGGTCGTATTTGTGGAAATGCGTTGATTAATTTTATTTTATGATTTTAAATGCATTAACTTATGATTAATTGTAATTTTGATTACAATTAACAACGGTAAGTTATTTCTCTTTACGTTTTCCACAAATTTTTAATTTAGAAGAACGATAGCTTGCTTGCATGCGATAAATCAAGCCGGTAAACGTATGAGATTTTTCACATTTTTCCCCGGGTGGAAAAACTAATAATGTAAACTCACGAACTTCGGGTGGCAGCTGTGACGCAACCCTCACCACCCTCCCTCTCCCCTCGCCCCAACCACGCGGTTCGTTTTGAGTGAAAATCAAAAGTTTAATTAAAACCATTATCCACATTTTTAGCATGACTTCCGGGCTCAAAGCCCAGGTCACTCTTTGCGCTCCGTGGTCAAGCAGTTCCGCAGTACACATTCCCAAAACGGAGCACCGGTTCTTTGTAGAAAGAACTACCGTTTCGTACGCGGGGGGAAAAAAACCTTTCCGTGCAACAATTTTCGAAAGGATCACGCGAAAAGGCTTGTCATCGGCGTTCGCGTTCGAAGCAGCACGAAACGCAAACCGAAGATTAATGCCGGGGCGTCGAGCGCGTGTGTGTAATTAAAGAGACATTAATCACCGGTGGCCGGTCACATTCGTGCCTTCGAGTGCCACCTTTTTGAACTTGACAGGTGAGAACGATTTTTTTTTCTTTTGAACCGTCACCACCGGGGACCAATGATCGAGAATTAATGTGAAGCATTTTACCCCAAACTTGCAAATGACATTTTATTACTGCCCGAGAAAAATCTCTCGAGTTTTCCGCAGAAACGTAGTTCGGTTTTAAAATACACATGAATCTGTGAAAGTTATTTTAATAATCGTTGGGAAGGTAAAACGGATCAACTATCGGTTGCTTCGAGTTAACTTTATACAGATCAAGTGGAACTTAAAAATCAACACCTTATTATGTTAATGTTGGCGAATAATTTCGGTCCACGGTTTGCCTAATGAGGTCACGTAATTTTTGAATATATTCGGAAAAAGGTAGAGTTGAACTACGGTTTCGATGTTTGCTCGCATTGCAAAGCTGTGCAACGCCAGTTCGTTAGCATAAACAGAGCCACGATTTTTGCATGCCACGAGTTCGGAGTGTTTGTGCGGTCTGTCGCAATCAGACGATAATGATTTTGTCAATCCACAACCACGAAAAACACTCGCCCCTCACGGAACTGCATCGAATCCTGGTGCGTGATCGTGATGACTCCACAAATAAAGGAAAGAACGCAAACAAACAGCCGTTAGGAAAGTAGAAGTTCTTTTTCCCTTTTTCGTGTTCGAACTCTCTCGCCCGTCCAGACTGCAAACCGTCTGCGGGCGTCGTTTTATAATTGAAAAAGTTATAAATGTGTTCTGCCGCTTGTCTTCCGTGTCGCTTTAATAACCGGCCCCAGCGACCTTTCGTTCCCGTTTGCGGGAATCGACGAGACGCGACGAGCACCCGATTTTGGTGGTCGAGCCTTTTCTTTTTCGCTTTAGTTCCAGCGAGGCAGTTAGCATTAATGTGTTCCATTTCATTAGAGATCTGCCCCCCGTGGGAAGAAAGAGTTTTCCGCCCCTTCGGACCGGGGGGGGGGGGGGGGGGGGGGGAGGGGGGGGGGGAAGGGAAACCACAACCACAAAGTCGATTCGATGGAAAGCAAACCGTTCGGAACAAGGGAATGCTTTTCGTTCGAGCTTTCGTGTTTTCTGCTTCTTTTCTAGTCGAAAGAACAAAAGAATCTGTAACTTCCAGTAGCTTTTGCAGACATCCTCATGGCGATGGGTTGGGTTGAAAAAGGACCCAGCCCACTTGAGCTTTTCGGAGCAGATTTGTTGCAGAATAGGTCGGAACTGACCTAGACTTTTTCCGGCCCTTGGATGTAATGTTAAGGATGTTATAATCGATTGATTCTGAAAGCATTTCGTACCTAAGATAACTGAGTAAGATAAGAGTGACGAACTCTTATGTTCCTCTGATGTTTTATGTTTTAAAATGTATTCAATGTGCAAAAAAAAATCATTAAAATGTAAATAACTCTGAAGGAAATTAAAGAAAGATAGATTAAAATTAAAATTATCTGATAAGATAAAATACTTTGACTAATAAATTGTTGAGTAATTTTGAAGAAATCTATGTTCAAGCATCAACGTAAATCTATTAAACGAGAGTGGTTTATAACCGTTGATTAAACACCGTTGATCGTATCGTAAAAATATGATCAAAGAAAATTATACTTGTACCCAATATTGAAGATAAACATTCGCTCAATTTCACTTCCCCCACAGACATATCAAATACCACTTTCCACTCGACATATGATCCCCCCCTTGTTACCCATCTTTATGCTTGTGAATACAGTTTTCCATCGCTCCCGAAAACGTATGCCAAAGTCATAAACTTAACGAACCCATCGTGCGCGTTTGGAAATCAAATCGGAAAAGCGCAAAGAAGGAAGGAGAGCGTCGGAAAATGCTACTTCTCCGGGTGCATCCGAAGCTCATTCAACAAAGCGCTGGAGAATCGATGGAAGTGAATTGTTATTCCGTACAATAGATAGTAGTATCCCTTCCCCTCACCACCCACTGAAAAAGAGAGTTTGTCGAGAAATGTGTTCGCCCTTTTCCCCAAAAGCCGGCGGGAATCGGTGATGGAAAATCATTTCACACACAAAGGCTCTCAATCAAGTGAACCATCGAAGCCCCCCCCGGTGCACGCCTTTTCCCCTTTCTCTCTCTCTCTCTCTGAATTGTCTGTTTTAGCCCGTGCTGGAGAACTTTATTACATACCACATAATATGCTCTCATGCAAGCATAAATACATTCAATTACGTGCCGTTCCAACCGAAGGGAGTGAAGCTTCAAGTTCCACTTCCGATTCCGTCCGTGGCTGATTGTAGACATTTTCCTTCCCTGCCATTCTCGAGCTCGTTTTCGTCGGTTCGAACCGGGGCGGCACTTTTTCGAACCCCAGATGTTTGTACTGTCTGTTTGGTGGACGACGCAGGGACAGGAAAAGTGTGGCGGAAAAAGGATGCAGCTTGATTTACGCTAACGAATAAAAACGGCTGGACGGAGGAAGAGCCACGGGGGGTGGAAAACGGTTGTCTTTTCCATGCAACCCTGGATTGTGGTCCCGTTCGGTTTCAATGTATCTTCCACTCCATTCAGCCCATTTATTCGAGTTCGAGAGGAAAGGCTTTCCCTTCGCTCCTGGCTCTGAGTTACGAGTGCCCGGAAAAGCTGTCGATATGCGAACGTTAAGGGAGAACAGGGAGGTGGTGGCCGAAGGCGAAGAAGGCTCTGAACGATGCTCATAATAAACGCCCCACTCGGATAAAGGCGAGGCGATTGCGATTTATCATTTTGATAGCTTTCGATTTTGTCGAGTGTGAATATGTTCGAAAAGTGAGGGCCCCACCATGCCACGGCTTTTTCTTGGGTTTCCTCTCTCGAGAACGCTGTAAAAAGCATCTTACCGCAAAGGCAAGTGGGTAGTGACAGCGTTATGAAGCAGCTTACCGCTTGTGCCCTCAGAACCTTTTCCGGTTTCCTTCCTTCCAGGATGATAAAAAAGCATCGTTTTGCGTTGGATATAATTTTCTGTAAATAGGATACTCTTTCCCGGGGAGAGGGAAAACATCGGCACAGGAGGAGTGTGATGATTTAATATTTTGCACATGTTTTTAAACACCCCCTTCCCCAAGGGGACGAACAGGAGCGATATTGTTTTTGATTATGCACAAATTGGCCGGCCGACTAACATATAGGCCCGATTAAGGGGCGATATATCACAATTACGCCGGGGGAATAATTATAGTAATGTTCTTTTATGGCTTTTGGTCAGGTTTTTGAATAAAATTTGGATTTAGTGGCGCACCAGAAATCATTGGATCTAATGTTTTGTTATGGGGGGTCCGCGACAGCCGAGCGGTAGCGCCGGTTAGAAAATCGGCCCATGAGCGCCGAGGCTCAGCACCTCGACAGCGTGGGTTCGAATCCCAACCGAGACCGGACCCTCCCCTGTACGAGAGGACTGACTATCCACGTACAACAGGGAAACAAGTCTCGTAAGCCCTTAACGGGCAGGTATGACCAAGAGGTCGTTACGCCAAGAAGAAGAAGAAGAATGTTTTGTTATACTCGATTTTCCAAGTTTTTGGAATGTGGCGTTTCCTGATTAATAGACATTAAAGTGTTAGCTAAAAGTAAAATATAGTTTAAGTACTCCAAGATAATAAAATAAGTAATGTCAAAGGTATCAAACAAGTAAACCATCCTCACTAGAACTACACAAACCAGAAAAATGTAACAAAAGTAATGTCCTTGCTGCTTAAGATATCAGAAATGCTTTTACCATTTATACTCATAAATATGTCCTCTTAAACTTGTACAAAGAAGGTCACGTAATTGCGGAACATTGTCTCGCTGTGAATGAATTAATAAATGTACCAAGGTGCCGAACCAACCCGGCTAGAGATTGAGGAGGGAGTTACGCAGTTTGCAGTCGGCAACGACGGGGTTATAAAGTTCATTAAAAATGAAGGTTTAACAAAGAACCCTAATTAGGGTCGATACCTTCGTGGCCCAACGTGGCTGGGTGACTTGCTACGACCTATGACGCGGGACGATGCGATGGACACCTGGAAGCTGCCTTACCTCGAACTGATCACAGGTACAGACGCCGTACTGGCGATGTTCGCACTCGCAGCAGTAGTAGTCGTCCCACTTGGTCTGCGCGTGGCCGGGCGTGGTGGTCGTGGTCGAATGCCCACCGCCCCCACCACCACCACCGTTCGGCACGGGCGGGAAGAAGACGTCGTCAGGATGGTACCCCTGGTGTCCGGCGGCGTTGCTTATTGTCGTCGTGTTGTAGAAGTGCTCCTCGTACGGATCGAGCTTCCGGCCCCGATAGACGCTGCACTTCCGCTCGAGGGTGCCGGGCGTGGGGCTGGTGAGTGGGAGCGCCTCCTCGTCGTCCGTCAGCGCCAGCGGTTTCAGCCCGAGCCGCCCGGCCGGTGGCGTTGCTTGCGGCGTCGCCGGTGTGATAATGATCGGATCGTCCGGTATCTGCAGTGTGAGAGGTTGCGTGAGCTGCTGCTGCTGCGGCTCCAGCTCGTCGTCCTCCCGGTGGTGGTGCGGCCCTTTCTGGCCCGGGCCACCCGCCGCCAGCTGCTGGTGCGAGTAGTGCACGTGAAACCCGTGCGGATGCGGATGCTGATGCTGCTGATGCTGGTCGCGATTGTGCGCCTGCAGAATGTGAAGCTGCTGGTTCGGCTGATGGTGGTCTCCGCTGGCCGCCGCGAGGTCCCCGAAGCCTCCGAGTGTCGGCGATTGTGGAGGCGTTAGGTCTGCCTGGGCCTGCGAAACGAGCGGCAGCGTGGCGGTGGCGGACTTTGTCAGCTGCTGACGACGCACCAGCTTGTCGTACTCGCGGAACCCGGTCGGTTTGGGCAGCGGAGGGAAGGAGGCACCGTGGGCTGGATGTTGGCCACCAAGACCACCAGCGCCTCCGTGTAGGTGACAAGCTGCCCCATGTGGAACCGCTCCACCCGCTCCGTGATGATGATGATGATGGTGATGGCCATGTCCTCCAAAGTGCGGTCCATGTCCGTGAGCTGCTCCAGCTCCGGCTGGGCCGGCCACTGCCGCACACGGTGCTTCGCTTCCGAACCCGAACCGGGGATGCTGATGGGGTTGATCCGACCCCGGAATGCTGGTGTAGCCGGCGCTCAGCTTCCGGTGGTGCTGATGGGGCGCCCGCAGGTACGACGCCGGCAGCTGATGGAACGGCTTGCTCTTGGTCGGCGTCGAGGCAGCCTTCGCCGCGAGCTTCTCCCGCAGTATCTGCTGGTTGGTGGCCTTGTTTTTCGTGTTCTGCGCCGCCTGCTTCTTGCGGGCCTGGCGTGACGCCAGCGAGGCGCCACCTGCTGCTGCATACATCTTGCGCTTGCGCTTCTGCCCAGCACGTACTGCACTGTTCGGCGCTCTCTCTACTAAGTTCTGCTACTACTACTACCACCACCGGCAACGGCCCCGACACAGTGTCGCATCCACAACAATAACAACAACAATGGCAATAACAACAATGATAACAGCAATAATAACGACGACGACGATGGCGATGGCGATGGCGATGACGAAGGAGCTAGAGAAATGGTGTTGATTGCGCTGCTAAAACGCGAACTTGTTGCAAACTGACGTCTTGTCAAACTCGCCGACGCTTGCTTTGCGAGTGACGTTTCCTGACGCTCGCGCTCCTTCCGGTCTACTACGATGTGATCGAGTTGTGTGTTAGTGTGTAGTTGGAAACAGCACGAAGACAGCAACGGCGGGAAGATCGAATGATAATGGGGATATTTCAAGGATAGTCAAGTGTCAGGGATTTACGTTGTTCAAGGCGGAGGAATTTAGTGTGACCGTGTATTTTTGTTTTGCTTTCTTGATGTGGACTATAGTACGGTTAGTAGTGAACGAGGTTAACCACTTATACGCTTTGCAGCACACTTTGGATGCGCTTTGAATCCTACTCGATAATAGGCTCTTGCTTACTGATTGCTTGATCAATTCACGTTTGCACATACACAGAAATAAGTTGTTTGCTGCTTGTTTTTACTAGCTTGTTTCAGTTATAGACGGCTTTGGTTGATTTTTCCTCACGAAACTGCCCCCTTTCCCTAGGAGGCGATGGCTACGCTTACACAACACACACACATACACACAGCTTACTACTTGCACACACACACATGGAGGAGATACGCTTAAACACAGACGATTTGACCTATCGTTTAGAGTTTTAGTTAGTTTTTAGTTGAGTTGCTCTTAGAACAAGCAACGCGGCGCTACGAACTTTCCTTCGGCTTTTGTAGACAGTTATCAAAAAATGTTCGGTATCGTGCACTAGGTGCGTGATCGTAACGTTTAGTTAGCTTAGGGTGGTAGGGTTTAATATTTACGAGTTAAGTTACGTGTGTGTTTACTTATTGGTGTGTATGTTATCGGTAGTGTGGGATTGGTTGCAGAGTTTCGTTTGCTTCACACTAAGCTAAGACGCCAAAGCGAAGGGAGCAAGAAAAAATCTCACTCACTTCCTTTCTGTTTCGCTCCCAGCCCTAGCTATACGCTTACTTATTTAGTACCTTAGGGGTGATTTTAATTTCATGCTAGTACCTCCAATAAGGATTCGAGTGGGCTTTGTTACAAGTATGTGGAATGATGTGTTACACAGAAGGCTTCAAGAGGAAAGACGGTTCTGTTCGGTTCCCTTTTTTGCAGATCGCGCGTCTCAGAACCGACTTTCTGTCTCCAGAATAGACGATTAGTACACCGTGTGGGAATCAGCTACGTTAAACGGATGGTTAGAGTATGGTAAAGTTCACATCCAGCGGTCCTACAGAGCTGACACACTCGCACATTCGCAGGACAGTCAAAGCTTCTCTAGTGAGGATAAGAAACGATACAAAACCGGACCGAATATGCACCACCGTTCGATGTGTGTGTGGGTTTGTCTTGCATTCATTTGGTTTTCGATATAAGCCCGCTTAGGTTTCGTTCGTTTTGCAGCTTACTGTATTGAGTATACGTTTATGTATTATTCCATCAAACACTTCCTACAACATTCAAACTACCTAGATATAGATTATAGCTTGGACTTGGTTTTTCCCGTTCGTTTTTCGCCGCTAGTACGAGTCCGTTTTTCATTTATTGATTTGTGGGAAACCAGCAAACCGGTTCATTCCCGATTAAATTTTCCTCTCTTACTCAATGTTTGCTCTATTTCCCCACGAATAACGAATCCTAACCTAACAAACCTAATCGCCCGGTATCGGTCACTGTTTGTATAAAACAATCGCCAAAAAATACTTCCTCACCGTTACCGAGTTACGCCGACCCGGGGGGAATAGTTTTTCCGTTTTTCCTCCCGTTTTCCGTTAGAAAACTGCTTCACTCATCGGCGACATAATATGTGTCTGGGTGTGGGTGTGCGTGTGGATTACAAAAAAACGCGGTAACAAATATAGCTAGTAATAAGAATGCAATGTTATGTTTAGTTCAATACTCAACTCCTTGAGTTCTCCTCTTGGCTCTGGAGTCTGTGAAACATTTGTACAGATCCGTCCAGCCCGATATTGCGATATTGAATAACTAAAACAAAACAACTATCCTTGCATGCCTTTCCTTGTAAGCATGTCCAAAATTCAGTTCACCCTACCTTTCTGTCATCTGGCCGCTCCTCGAACGGTGTCTATCATTGGGTTATCTGGTTTGTTTGATTTGTGTCGTTTCGTTTCAACACCGGGCGCAACGCACGGAGTTCTGGCTTGCGTCCATTTTGTTTTCCATATGGTTCACCATTTCATTTCATTTACCGATCGGAAACCTAACGACTCCTAGTGGTTTGAAGTTTTTTCAGTAATCCTTTTACTTTTTACTTTCCTTACCATTGCTTTCGACCGATTGACTTTAAATAAAACGATCCTTACGCTTCCTCTGGTGCCAGTTTTGCAATCGTCTACAACAGTAGTTATTTGTATTAGTCACATTCTGATGCGCATAATTTAACACCCCCCCTACTTTTCTCTTGCCACCACGTTTGTATTGCGCTTCCCGGAGTACTTGCCTCGAAAGGACGTTTATTTTGCCCTATTCAATTCAATTGCGCCACGTCGTGTGACTTGTTTGCCGTAATAATGGCCGCACGCGGTGCACGGCGGAGCTAAATCACATCCGTGCCATTAAAATGCTCGGTCGTGTGCTTTGGTCCGAGCCGGTCGATGCGTTGGTCAATAGAATCATATTTTCATATGCCATTGCCGAAATGCGATCGCGCGTATGTATTTGTGCACGGCTGCTTCCTGCACGCCAGCGATCATTTATCATCGAACCTCGTTCGTTCGTTCGGAGCAATTGTTTGCGACTATGTTTCCGGCCGGATTCAACGGACCGTATTCTGATTTGTGCGTTTGGTTGGGTTCGCCCCGCTTTTAACGTCCCTTTCTCGCAACAGTCTCGAGCAAAACGTTTCGTTTAATCTTGTCAAGCTAGCAATGTGTTTTGTTTTTCTTTTAAATCTACCACAACCTCACACAACTGTTGCAAACTCCTAACAAGAAAACGGGCTACAATTCCTCGCTGCTTATATTGTCGTGGTTCACATCGGTTCCCGCAACCTGCTTCCGAAATGTAAGATTTCTTTTTCATACAAAATAAAACTAATCAAAAACATCCAAAATTTTCCAAGTAATAAAAATGTCTCTTCGCTCACAGGAGAGAGACGGAGAGTGAAGCGTACACGCGCGCGATTGCTTATATGTTTTTGGTGGTTTGCTGGAGCCGGAAGGTCTGTTAACGTTTTTTCTTTACCGATGCGTCTAAATAATCTGCTAACACACTCCTCCTCTTCTTTTTCTCTCTACTCTTTGTTTTGATTGGTGTAAAAAAAGTACTGACAAAAAATTGGACGTTTTGCGGAACTGAAGCACTTTTACAAAATACCTGTACTTTTGCGCATTATGCAATTCTTAGTGCAATCTTTCTCCGTTTGTTTCTCTCTCTCTCTCGATAAAATCGCGATATCGTTTGTATTTTTGCTTTGCAGGTATGTTTCTCTTTCTTCTCCTTTGAATCTCCTTTGAAGCGTATTGATTTCCACTCACGATATCCCGTTTCTGAAACTCCGTTCATCCAAAACACACTAATTCTAGCTTCATTTGGTTTATCTGAACTCCGTTCATCCTGTTTTGGGCAGGGATTATTTATGGTATTCTCTTACTTAAATCGATTTGCTAAATGGCTCGGTTGTTTGCTTGAACCGGTTGAACCGGTTTTGAGGGTGATAGTGGTGCTTTTTACAGCAAGGGGTTCATTCTCGTGCCCTTATCGTAAGCGTGTAAGTGATTGTTCGTCTTGGGTGGTATGGGAAGGTATTGGTAGGGATTGATTTTTTTTTCCCCCGGAAAAGGGTTTCGGGAACACTCGTCGCCAAACCGTTGCCGTCCTTTTGCTGCTTCCAGGTTCCGCTTTATGTTGAAGGAACTCCACTCTGAGGCTGTGGAAAGGGAAGGAGTGAAAGATAAATATACATTCGTTTAGTACTACGGACTGCAAACTGCGTAATTTTGGTGTTACCGGTGGAGGTTGGGGTAAAGATATGGCGCCATCGACGATAGTTTTATTAGACTAAATTAACTTCATTGCATCCAAGAAGGTAACATACGCTTTTTTAAGGATTTGTTTGTGCTAACAAGGGGCCCAATTTTTGTTGTGGGTCTTTTTCACCCCTACAGCAATGGTTTCATTGAGCAGTTTCATATCGATTCCTTGAGTGGCACACGAATTACCCTGCTACAACCTAATCGTCCGCTCTCGTTACCGCATTCAATGTTCCAGCAGTAGCAGTAAGCAGCTTTTGGCGGTGGTGGTGTGTAAATAAATCAAAACAGCCGAACTCTCTCCCTCCTTGTTGCCAAGTGCCCTTAAGAACCCACGGGGGTTTGCCGAGTGGTCACCTCTTTTGTAACCTCTAGCATGCCAAAACAGAAACGTTGAAACGAGAAAAAAATCAGCCTGGCCATAGTCCATAGTCCCACGTGCCACGTCACGTACCCATCAATCGTACCGGTTGGGCAGCTTTATGACCGCTATTTGGAACAAGCCCGCTTGGAGAAGGGGGGAGAGAAGAAGAGGTGACGTTGTAGTTTTCTTTTTCCCGATGTTTTCAGCTACTTAGCGCAAATGAGTGGAGGGTGAGAGAAAAAAAGGCGATGAACCCATCGCACATGCTCCGATGTCGTCACCATCGTCATCACTTAATGTGGCTCTTGTCGAGACCAACTGGGCCCGTTTTTCGGGAGTCGGGCACGGTGGCGGGGGAAATTGGGTGCCGGATCATATCATGAATAATGAATATTGTTCACACGCCGACGTCGCTGGCCACAAAGCCCGGACCTGCTTTTGGCGCTGGTGGAATCTAATTGAAGCCCGTACGAAGGAAGAGACGCCGGATGGAGAAAATCGGAAAGCCCCGACGGTGGTACAACAAACCCACACACACACACACACATACACACACAACCGTACATACGCACGCATGCGGAACAAAAATAATAATACAAATTGAGAGACCACGGGCAAGTTGTTAGGAGAATTTGTGCTGAATGACGAATTTTGATGAGTTTTCCCCCACGTTGGAATGGGAAAGTGGGGTGGGGAAGGGGCGGTGGAGGTTGGGCTGAACGATGTAAAAATTAACCCTTTGCACGATGAGGAGGGTGGGAGAATCAGACGGGGGCCGAGCAAGAAATCAATATTCGGCCCGCGAAACTGTAATAAATATTGCTTCCGGCAGACATGGCCGTGCGTCTTTGTGAGCGATTAGTTTTCGGCGAGAGACCGAGGGAGAAGAGGGTGAGACAAAAAGCTGTCTGTATGTTGGAAGGCGATGGTTCATTTATTTTTGCATTGCACTGGCCACGAGTTATCAACCGATGCAGCTGTCCGAGTTGGAAAAGTAACACGTAACTTAACTAGTGATCATAAAATGAGATGAGTAAGTTGATCCAGATCTGACTTGGGATCGATCCTTCGAATCCAATCTGAATCCTGGCTGTTGAAGTGGTTCGTGTATTCTGGATTTGGATTCGTGATTCCTAAAGGTTATGAATCCCTGAAGACTGTGGGATATGAATCCAAGGGATCTACATATGTAACCTGGTTCAGAATTCCAAGGGCATTTAATCTGGATCTGGATTCAAAGGAATCCAAAACAGATTTCTGGATCCGAGCTCCAAAGGATCTGAATCCGCATTCGGAATCAATCGCAAGGAAGCGAAATTCGAGGATTTTAACAAGATGGGATATGAATCTGTATGCTGGATCTGAATCCCAGGAGATCTGAATCTTAATCCAGTTTCTGGATCTGGTTCACCAAATGGATCTATGGCATACGAATCTGGATTCTGGATCTAAATTCCAAGAGATCTGAATCGATACTTTTTCTGGATCTGTAAGCCAAGGGATCTGAATCCAGATTATGAATCTAGCTCCTCGAAGACCTATCCGACCAGGGATCAAATCTCTCCGGCCAGGGATCAGATCCAGAATCTTATCCAAATACCATTGTGCTTACTCAGAGAGCTGTATTCAAACCATTTTCTTTGATTTAGCTCAGGTAGGCGTTTTTGATACCTGATGGCGTTATTTAACGTACTCAGGTGGTGAGTGGTAAAAGCCAACGATCGAATAAACTGTCCAACTCATTAGCTACAGCCAGCAGTCCGGTAGGTGTTATGGTTAGTAGGTCCAGGTTTTTACCACGGATAAAGATTTTAGTCCTTCCCAATCCGGTCGCGTTCACTCGCTCGTGGGAAGTGTTACGTAAACGCTCGCAAAACACGAGTTTGACGCCGTTAAACCCTTACTCGTTAATAATTACTCGCTGAGGGTGAGGTGAGGCGAATGATGTTAGACGAGGTGGAGTGACTTAGCTCATTAAAAAGTCCCGGAAAAATAGCGGCTGATGTTTCAATGTTAATTCTCATGAACAGCAACACATACACACGCACACACACACATAATGGAGGCCACAACTATTTCCCGGAGCTTTCCACAAAGCGGCTTCCTAACTCGGGCAACCGATTCTCGTCACTCGTCGGGAACTCTTGCAACCGGAAAGTCTTCCACGTGGGATTGTAACGAGCTGCAAAGTTTCGCAACAACGATATTGCTTTCAACCGAGCAAAAGGGAAGGGCGGAATGAATCGGAAAACTTTGGCCAAAGTTTTGCGCCTCCAGATTGCCTTAGTTTCATGAGGCCTTCTCGTGCCTGCGAGGAAGAGGAGCATTGAGTGCCGTGCGAGTGCACTCGTCGTCCTGCCGACGTCGTGATAGCAACGAAATGAGTAAAACTTTCGAAACCATCGAAAAATGTCACCGGCACTCGAAAGTAATGGATACTTTTCTGGTGTGTTTCTTGTTCGCGAGTTGTAGCTGTGTGGGACGAAGGACATTAAACGACTGGTAAAGGTCATGGAAGAGAACTTTTTTTTTTCAACCAAACCTTCATTCTGATCCTTTCGGATGGGGTTTTAGTGGTGAGTCACGTGTTTGTTTCGTGATGTCTGGATTAATAGCCATTGATCCATTCGATTCATTTGTGATAGAGTGTTCTGAAGATTAGTATTCCTCCTTCCTTATCGCTTTCTCTCTGTTTCAGAATATTGACGACTTTTTCCGAATGCTGGAAGCAACTCGTTTTACCAGCACGAGAGCGAACGTTTTACATCCGGCAAAACTGTCGTAAAATCGTAAACTGCATCCTTCTTCTCTTTAGCAGACACAGCTTTTCCCACTGGTCGCTGCTTTCCCAACCGATGCCGTGTTTTATTCTTCCATTTCTCTTCCCCATTTTGCTGAAACTTCTCAAAATTAAGTTTTGAAAGTTAGCAGCTGATTTGAGCTCCTCCGAAAGGAGGGGGATCAAACATGAGCCGGGGTACTTAAACTTAAGCGCCCGAAAGCTCAGGCTGTGCCCGGAGCGTCCTCCATCCTAGGGCGAGAGGCCGGATTTTATGATGGCCATTTCGAAAGAACCGAAAGTAGAAATGGTTAATCACGGGCTTTCATGGTCGCAGCCTCATCCTTTTTCTCGCTCATCTAGCAACACTCTGTTGGCTGTGGTAAGTTTTGGAATAATTTGTGCTTATTATCTTGTGAAAATGGAATTAAAAGTCGTTGTTTTTTTTCGTTGGTGTTTGAAGACTCGTTTGAGTAATGCTTTTTTTTGGGCTCATAGGGTAATACTCATGCTTCATGCCCTTTTTTATTCCCCTACCAAATTTAATTTGATGCCCTTATTAAAATGATCCTTGACCGAATTTTAATTTTGACAAATCAGGAAGATTTACCCGTTTCGGAAAAAAGAAGTTAATGATCAAAAAACTCAAATGTTTTTGTCGATAAAAGCTCCCAAAAGCAAATCAAAGCTAATGAAATCAGTTTTTAAACGATCCTCAAATTAAATTGTTTCCCGAAAATAAGAAACAGCTGGTTGGAAGTAAAATAAATTTAATCTCCACCGATGCAGGTCGTGATATGTTTACCAAACTCTCGTTGAATCGACGAAACGAGTGTGAAAAACTATCAGAAAACCTTGTTGAAATCGATAAAAGTCTTAGCAAGAACAAGAAATCTAAATTCAAAAGAAAAAACAAAGTCAATGCATGCAGCTGGGAGGCCAAAATAACTACTTTAGTTGGCGCCACTAGGATGCCGTTCTGACCCGGCATGTTTTTGCCCGGACTTTGCCGTGTCTTTCGCACCGGCTTTCTTTCTTTCTTTCGAATTTTTATTTAAAAACCCAAATCCAAGCAGAATCTCGCAATTGCGATTGCGTCTGTGGACCGGCTTCGATCGGAGAACTGGAAAGTGGGTGTCGATAGTGCATCGGAGAGAGGTGGGTAAAGAATCTGATCACTGTTACGTATGGCCCTTTGCTTGCCACCTACCCGTCTTCCTCTCTCCCCCTTTTGCGATCGCTAAATCGCTCGTGTCGCTGTCGTGAGCGTGGGCCAACTTTTCGTTTTCATTCTATCACCATTTCACACCGGCAGGAACTTCCTTTTTCTTTCCTCCCGCACCATCTTATTTTCCCTCGGAGCCGGATGAGCTTCTTCCTGGTTCCTTTAAATCATGTGCATTTCTGATTTATCTTCCGGCCCTGAGGGAAAGAAAAATGCACTCGCAAGAGGAAACTCGAGCACACCAACAAATACACGGGGAGGAATAGAGGAAAAACCTAAATGTGTGTAAAGCGGTGAATTGTGAATTGTGGAGATTTTCCTCCTCCGGGGTGGGAAAACTTGGAAGCGGAAGAAATACACAGTCCCGGGTAGCATCCTCCCTTTTAAGGGTGGTGGGCGTGTTGAACTTCCGGCCCGGGAAAGGTCCTGGGAAAGTTTCCAAAATAAAAGTTGCACTTCTTGTGTGCGCTCCCTCACGCTGCCCCTCCCCTATCGTTTCCTGGTGGCATCGAAAGCGCACGATTGAGCATCACCAACACATGCGAAATCTGGCCCGCAATCGTACACAGGCACACGTACTTCTTGTGGTGTTGAAAGATCGAACGGGGCACGGAAGGAAAGTTTTCCTTTTTTTTTTGTTTCTTGCACCAGAAAAAACGAGATGCATCTTTGAAGCTACAGGCCAGGCGGGGGCGATAGATAGTCGGAAAAATAGCTCGACAGACACACTGGCTGGTATTTTGGCCTTCCCCCTTCCCACCGTAGGAAAATCCTTTTGCGTAGGAGTCGTATCCGGGTAGTGGGATTTAGAGACTGTCTGACGTCGGCGCTCAGGGTGCTGTCCATGCTATCGGGATGCAAACCTCACGATCGATCGTGGGCCTGCCCAGATCACCGAGCCGCTGGTGTGCCACAAGTTATCCTTGGCAAGCGCATTCTCAAACCCCACCTTCGGAAGGATGCTTTGATTTGAAAATCTTTGATTCCGGCCAGAAAACAAGAGCAACGTTGTTTTTTTCTTTCTTTAACCTGAACCTATTCCATTGCATCGATTCCCAACCGGGAAGTTGGTGTTCTTTTTCTGAGCAAACGAATTTAAAATTATCAATGGACGGACCGATCAGAACTACGAGAGCTCATTGGAGATGGTCGGAAACGTTGCCACATTGCAAACGAACGAGTTGGGCCCACAGACCAGAAATGGAAATGTTTCAATTCGCTCGGTTTCTTTTTCGACGTGAAAAGTTGAATAGTTTGATGAAATTGTCAGGTGACCTTCCCAGAGCTCGTAACCAGCGTGCCGCTTCAGCGTGTTGATTCTTTCGGCCAGCACTGTTACCAATCGATTCTTGTGGTATGTTGTGTAGCACTCGATGGAGACGCCTGGTGTTTTGTGGAAATGGAGGCGCCTGGTGTTTTGTGGAAATGGAGGCGCCCAGTCTTTCACACCAATTTGTTTCGTTGGAATAAAAACAACACTTTTGCATTGAATTATTTTTTAGTTTTCACCCGAAAAAGGCAACGAAAAGTAACCATACTGGATTAACTCCCAACTCACAAGTGACCTACATTTTCTGTCGTGTTACTAGGAAATAACGGGGACGCTTCTAACTTGACGCCCACGTTTTAATTTCACGCGCCACCTCCAATAAATCAACCATACCGCAAAAGCCAAACCACGGTGGCCGATCAGCCATCGATTTTGGTCCGCGGTTACCGTTGACGGTTCGGTATCAGAGGCGGCCAGCGTCAGCACCGGCCAACGAAATGAAACCAAAATAAATGTGAATAAAACGTTAACGTCGTATCGTGACTTCGTCGGGGGTTTTCTGGTTCGGTACTTTCAACACCGACGGACGCAACCGCCAACCGATAGATCATAGACAAGAGCAAAACTGGGGAATGAAAATGTCACACAAACCATTGGCGACGTCCCGAGCGAACCTATTTCTTCAATTGCTTCGCGTAAGCATGATTGTTTCGATTTGGTTGTGTTGTTGGTTTTTGTTTGTTTCGTTTTTCCCTTTTTCGCTATTTGTGGTGGGTTCCAAACGAGATTCCAAGACAAGACAAGGTGAAGCCGACGTCCTTCGCAGCGGGAACCGATTGTCGCAATTTTGCTCTCCCGTCGTGAAGAATTGATTTCGGTAATGAATTTGTGCACCACCCCCCCGCAGTCTTCCCACACACTGTCGGGCTGGGTGGACCTTTTTTCCGAATGCGGGAGGGAAAACCACACCGAACTGAAAGAATTACATTATCCCTGACCACGAGCGTGTCTCACGGCAGGAGGGAAAAGGCAGGTCCAACTGCGACATCTTTGATGTCGTTTGTCAAATGCCCTGCTCGACATTTCCACACCCCCTCCACCAACGCACCCACACTACTGCTGCCACGAAGCGACGACGGCGGGACATTTTGTCGCAATCGGAATCTTTTCCAACCGGTACGATGCGACGACCGTTTGGAGGACATTTGCTTTATTGCATTCATTTCGTTCATTCCTTCGATTATTTATGTCGATTTTGACCAACGGTGGTGGTGTTGGTGCCTCTGACTAACTCTCTCTCTCTCTCTCTCTCTCTCTCGATCTACTTCCTTTTTTTCGATCCAGCCCTTCGGTTAAAATGCTTTCCTTTGGCTGAAGTTGATGTTTATGTTTCTCGTACCGTTTCCCCCGTTTTATCGACTTGGTGTGCCGTTAATGTGCGCGTGCTAAAGTTCCAACCCCGGTGCGTTGAATCCTGTAAAAGTTTAATAAAGCTTTGCTTTGACTCGCGCCAGGTATGGGCGTGAGAGATTGAAGAATTAAATTACAGGCCGGTCATAAAATTTGCAGGACCAGCCACCAGCGAAATGAATCTCAATCAGGTGTTTTCCCGTTTTGATCGATATTGGGAAAGTTTTTGGCGAAGAAATTTATCTCTCCTCCGCCTTTTTGGCCGCATGGATCTGGACGGAAGGGGCAGGGAGTAGCATTTCCCTACCCATGTTCGCACGTGTTATCCACTTCGAACACTCTGTGCTGCCGTTGAGTTCCAATGACGCTGTGGCTTTGTGTGTGTGCGGAGAGATTTAACGATCGATGCCGTACCGTTGTCATAAATATTTTGTCTTGATTTTCCCTCTCCCAGCTGGCAGCGGATGGTTCTTTGGTTTAAATTTATCGTCTTCGTTCCGATGGATAACGGGGAGACGGATTTTTCCCGGAGGAATGGTATGGTACGGCCCGGTCACGGTGATTCTGCTTCGTTCCGGGCATGAATGTTGCTGTCGATTTTGGGAAGATACGAAGAACGGGAGTAAAAACTTTCCCTAGCAGAGGCGTAATGCAAATTCGAAAGCTGCAAGCAACGCAAGGAGAGAATTTGTTAATTTGACATTGGGCTCGTCGTACGGCGCAACACTTGAAAATTGGTGGCTTCGAGAGGAGAATGTTTATTTGACTAAAAAAATAAAAGGTCGTCGTTAGTCTGGTCCTAATCCAACCACGTCTGGAAGGCACCAGAACCGAAATATAATCAGCTGTTTTGTAATTGGATTTGCATTTTTTTTTTCAAGCAAAACATTATCTAATGTGATCCAGCCCGAGTTTTAGCGACGGTGTTGTTTTTAAATAGGGATTATTAATTCACAACGAGATTGTATTCAAATCAAACAGAACTGAATATCAACGCCTTTCAAATTGGTTTGAAAACCGCCTTCAGCCTGTTCAAATAATCGAACCATTACGACACTGATTAGAGAAGGTCAAAACTTGCCAAGTAAGACAAATATTTTCTCAAAGTTTTCCTTCTTTTTCCCGTATGATTTCCAGTATGAGATCCACTTTTATTGGATATCCTTTTCGACAGCACGAAGAACAATATCGCTTTTCAATGAGTGCTAGATAAAATTCAATTAGGTTTAAGTTACGCAATAAAATCATTGCCTCACAAACCTTCCCGTTCCCTTCCCCAGGCGTCGAGTGTTCTAGACATTGTGAAACTTCTCACATTACCATCCCGGGTCCGAACCGGTCCTGGCTTCTCTCGGGGTCCCGTAGAGAGAACGATTCTAACGACTTGACAGATTCGACGGGCGATGAAGTGCCGGGGTCGGGCCGGCACTGAGATCCACCGCAAACCGAAATGATAGAAAATGCAATTTCATTAAGGACCCCCGTCCATCATATCCAAGAGCGGGCGGCGAAAGAGTGTCCGCTGGAAAATGAAGGGCTCGGAAGAGTGCACACTCGGAGGAAGTTTCCTTTTTGTTTTAATAATGAAGCCCCGGCTTCAATGTGCTGCATTGCCTCGGGGACTCAATGTCTGGGAAAAGGTTTGACTACCATAGGGTTTTTGCTGTGCTGCCCTGTGCCTGCCTTTGGGGAAAAAGCGGTGGAAACTGCCACTAGGACAAGTGGTGGAACTGGCGGTGAATTTTATGATGTTGTTTCTCTGCGCCATAAAAAGCAATCAACATTTCTTGCCACAGTGTATTGCCCTAGTCGCAGGTGCATGTGCGTGCTTGTGTGTGTGTATGTCTGTTTCCGTATCTGGAGATGCTTTTATTAAGTTCTTACTATCCACGCAAAACGACGGTGGAAAGTTGCCTTCCCCAGGACCGGAACTACTGCAAAAGACGGCACTCATAATGAGTCCGTAGGAAATCGTAAAACTCGAGAAAATCATAACAGAACCACAGACCCCAAAATGGCCAGAACGTAATGGGGAGGGAAAAGAAAATTTCCCCCCAGCCGCTACGAAGAAGAAAGATATCAGAAACAAACATGCTTTGGCTTTCTCTGTAATTTCCAATCGTGTGTGGAGTCCAGCTTGCTGCAGGACAAAACGGCTTAGGAAAATTCACCCCATCAGACACACACACAGACTCAAACATTTCTGGGCAAGATTTTTGCGGTCAACCGCAAAGGCACGCCTAATGTGGTTAGCTTGTCGACGCTCGTTGTGATTCTTTTTGTGATAAAAAAGGGTTAAGAAAAGTGTTTTTTGCCGACCACCGGAAACCGGATTTTCGAAGCAATCGAGTGAATGTTGGTTGCCGGTTTCGGGAGGGGTCTTTTTGTGGTTTCATGAAATATTTGTCGATTGGTTTTCCTCTGTTCTTTTGTTTCCGGCCGTCCGTGTGTGACGATCGGTGAATATTGCATGTCTGTGGGATTAATAATTGATCCCCCGAGGGGTTTGGAGAAAGGCTTAAGAAGGTGCTGGAGGGGGGAGGGAGAACTTTCGCACAATCGAGTTTTTATTTACTTAGTTTATTGCGAAAGGGAAGAGATTCACTCACAAATTAATTTATGCACCAACACACATGAGCGTGCCTTTCGGAAGTATCTCCATCAATGGTAATTGAAAATAAAAATATCCATCTTAAGTTTTTCACACAACTTGTTAAAACACGTTGCGTAAGCCACTTGGCACGAAGGCTTGGCCACTTGAATAAAGAATGATCGTACAAAGGGATCTTCTATTCTAAGAAGCTTTTCTATTTCGAGCCACTCCGACTGATGAGGTGAAACAAAAAGGGCTTCCCTGGGTCCGTCTCGGGGTCCGACCTTAACGTCTGCAAATCCCGCCGGTCGTTCGATTCGGTCGTGTTTTGATCCTTGTTTGTCGTCCACTGTTCATTACTTATTGATTCATACGACCCATTTACTGCTTTTCCGACTTGGTCCGACGACGGTTTTTGCTGCGATGGTCTCTCGAGTGCGGGAGGTTTGGTTATTTAAGGAAGGTTGTTGGTGTTTTTTTTTATTTTGTATCGACTGGTTCTTCCCCCGCCACCTCATGGTGATCCCAAGGATCCGAGCGAATTTTTATTTGTGCTTCTCCGGCGGAATGGAACGGGAAAATCCCCAACTCGACCTCGGGCTTCGCAGGCTAATCCATGCTATTTCATTAGATCACGTGCCGTCTGATCCCTGGCTTGGCATGTGGTGGGGGGAAGTGGGGAGGGAAAAAGGGCTTTCGAGTGCGGTCGAATCTTGGGATTTTTCTTTGGATTGTGCTACCCAACGTTTTTTTCCTCTTTCAAATCTCCTTTGTTTTCCCAAAGCTAAATTTCTCCCAACGTTCCGTTCGCAAAGGAAAAGGTGGTTCATTAAAAAGTGAAAATTTCCCACCACACTAAATTTTGCATCGTTTTATCACGAATCACGCCCGGCTCCTCCGGAGCCCTGTGGTGATGGCGCTTTTCGGGGACGGGGTTTTTTGGTATCGTTGAACGCGGCGGCCATCGACTCGAAGGGCGAAAAGTCTTTGGGCAGCTGTGAAAAATCGCCCCGAAAGCCTGCTGCTGCCCCGTTAAATACGGAATGAGCCGTAAAAGGATTAACTCGCGACTGGCGCGAGGGTGGAAAATTGTTTCACGCCAAACCCTGGGGCACCGATTTTTCAAACCAAACGCAAGGCACTTTCCATTTCCAGTGTCCCTTTTTTTGTTTTTTGTTGCCTTCGAGTTTGGGGGGGAAAGTGTCTGTGGTGTTTGGTCGGTTGGGAAAATAAAAGAAAAACGGTGTGAAACCGTGCGGGAATTGGTCTCCGAACGAACGAACGAACGTGCAAGGTATCGTTCGAAGGCTATTTTTGAATCTCGACAAGTAATCGCCATCGGTACCTTTTAGGTAAGTTTAGCTCCGATGATGAAAGTTTAAGCAGACCGAAAAACAGGTGAGTGTTGAGTGTGTGTGTGTGTGTGGAAAAATTGGCCAACCATTTGCGAAACCGTTCGCAAAGCTACTCGTCCTCACCTTTCGGGTGGGGAGAGAATTTATGTGCTCAGGATTCCTTTATTCCCACCGAGTTTCCCTTCCACGATCAGGGGCGGTTTTTCGTACGCTCGAGTGCTTGTGTGCGAGTTTCAGTGACTTGCCGAAAGCCAGTACGCCCCGCTATAAAATACACTTTACGAGCGTGTTAAAGTGCGAGCCCCCGGGGCGCTAGCGAAAGCATCTCCGTTTGCTGGCAGCTTTAATTGTGGTGTATCACATTAACTCGTACGGTTTAACGTTCGTTGAAATCCGGCTGTTTAAACACACGTGGTAAACTGGCAGCGGCAGCCGTAAACTAGTGGCTTAAGTGATTGCATTAATGTTTAACGAGTCGTACGAGTTGTTGTTTGCGCTCGACTTTGATTCGTTCGCGTTGGCTTTTGTTTCGAGAGCGCTGGGGTTGTTTTTATTGCCAAGAAACTTGTTGCGTTTGCAATGTTGGACCGGCGGGAGTGGGGAATATTATTTCCGTTACATTGTGAAAGTGGAACATCGATGGGTTTAAAAAACGGTAGTAGGTAGTTTTCATGGCTATAAAAGCGGTCCAAACTTTCGCCATCAGTTGTTGGGTGGGGAAGAAAAACCCCGCTTCCACACGAGTTACTTCCTTTGCATTTTTCTTTCTCCCATTTCCTCGTGCTGCGCATCGATTTTATTTGCATGGAAGAAATTCGGGGAAAACCATGGCTGCGGAAGCCCTTAGTTTTACCTTATCAATGCACCTGCAGCTGTACACAAAGTTGCGCCATTAAACTTATTTCCCGATCAGGGGCAACATGCACCTGTTTTACTTCGGGGAAAGTTGGAAAAATAATATGAAAGACCGAAAATGGAAAAAAGGGAAAAGTAAAAAGGTTACATGTTACGAGTGAAAGCCTGCGAACCGTACGAACCGCGGGAAAACCTGTACCTGTACCTCCATCCCCCTTGATTCCTGCCCGGCGATCGGTTTGGTACCGGAAAAAATCGACCACTTTTTCCGTTCGATTGAAGTTAGTGAAGCAAACACACTTTAACCATGGAACATGACGGGGGGAAAAAGAAAACAGAGCTACATAATAAAAGAATAAAAAGGACGGAAACGAGAAAATAAATATCTGCATAGAGTGGCATTTACGGTGCACCGATGGACCGCGCTCTGGCTTAACGGGCTGTTGTAGTTCATCGTCATTTTGCGATATTTCCCTCCCCCCTCTCCCCCTTTATGTCCCGGAAATGCAAGTACCATCAAGCGGCATGATGTTACAAAATGCATCCGGTCCGATAGCACGGAAAATGGCGCAACGGAGAGAGGCAATGTTTAGGAGAGTGGATAGGGGATGTGAATTGGTTTCCCATCTGTCGGGGGGTCGAGGAAATGCACTTTCACCTCAGTTTTTGTTCACTTTGTTTGCTTATTCGTTTTTATATTCAATCGCTTGAACTTTTACGGCAAGAACATTCGGTGTGTTTTGTGTGTATTTGTGTAAAAAGGGTCCTTAAAGTGCTTTGTTGTTTTTTCACAGTTGATTCTTTTCATAGTTTTTTCCACACAACAAAAAAAACCTCTCTGTCCATCTCGGATAGTTTTTTCCGTGGAACACACTACAGGAAAGAAACTATATTTTTAATGAGAAAATCCGTGTTTTTTCTGCTCCGGTTTTCCCCACGAACGAGACTTTCTTTGTTAGCTCACCAGTAAACTTCATTTACTTTCCACCGAATGTTTGCCGGTGAACGGCGCAGAGCAATCGGGTGAGTGAATGACATCGTATATTTTATGTGCTTTCCACTTGCCTTGCACCGAATAGTATGGAAAATAAAACTGGGCTTTGCAGTGGGTGGTGTCTCTGGGTTAGACCGTTGGAAAATTGTACAAAAAAAAGAAGGAAAGAGAGAAAGAGAGGGGTTTTGGTACAGGGTATTTTTTTTTACAACGTAAATTATTCATGGCTGCGCGAGACGAGTGTATTTGTTGCGGTTGCGACTTTCCCGACGAAGATAGATGGGAAAATGCGTACCGAACGACGTATGGTTTCCATCAGTGTGGGAAAGCGGCGAATCAGCGGGAAGCGAAATAAAAATGACAGTGGATAGTAGCGTTCTCTGTTTTTTCTTCTTCTCCTCCGTCCAAAGAAGGAAAGAAAATGGGAGAAAAACAACAAGAAACTGTGTGCCAACATCGCCAACACACACACAACACTTTGAACCACAAGTAAATAAAAGAAGATTGTGGTGCAATGAAAAAAAAAATCAAGCAAAAAATGGACTCAAAATGATTCGCGAGAAATTTTCGACCGGAAAAAGTTAATTCCAGTCCCCTTCCGAGTTAAGGGGGCTCGCTGGGCTGTTGAATAGTTTTGCTCCTCGCTCGTGTGGAGGCTCCTTAGCACATAATCATCATGGTTCTTCAGTGCTAATTTTTGATTAATGACGAGCATGAGCGTTCAGTTCTTTCTGCGGGTTGTGGCTTTTGTTTCGAGTGGACTTTTCCCGAACGTGCCCGAAAGACGAAATTATTTATGAAAAACGGAAAGCATGAAAGCCTTTCCGAAACACAGCTTGTCAAGTGTGTTTTTACATTTGTTTTTCGATCCCTTCTTAAAAAAAACCCATGCCGTGTTAGTTTCAATCAAAACTGTTTTAATCAAATGAAGTACTAGTTTAGCTGTTGAGGAGGGCCAATGAATAAGATACAGACATTATGAAGCCACCAGATCTGCGCTTCCTTTCGTTGCTCGGTTACAGGAAAAAAAACCCCTCCGAAATCCTAAACCCAAAAGAATCCGCCAAAGCGCGTCGTGACGGGGACAAACATATTGCAGCATAAATCAAATATTTTTTCCCCAAAAATCCCTCCACGAGTTCAAGGGGGTTTTTTTTCGCCCATGATTATTATTTTCTGTCCATCGTCCATCCGTTCGGTTGGTGATCGTGACTGTTTTTTTTTTTGTCGACGAGATGGGTTCCAGCATACGTTTTACTTTTATTTTGAACGTTGGGAACGTTGGCAAGGTCGAACCGTCGGTGGGTGACGGTTTTCCCGGGCCCCTTTCTCCTCCTCCGGTGATGGTTCCTGCTGATACATCATTTTCTAAAAACGGAGTTGTTGGCATTGAACAGCCGTTTCGATTCCGACGGGATGGACTTAAAACGACGGCTCGATATCGATAGCGGGAAAAGCGGAGAATATGGATTGAGTTGTCCGGGACAGATGTGTCTGTGTACTATTTTTTTTCTCTTCTTACTACACTGTCTGTCATGTCCCATTTAGCTGAGATCCGGCAGACGGTTTCCTCTCTTTGGTGCTGTCGAAGGTTTCGAAACGTTTCGAACACATAACGGAACCAACGGGGAAGTGGTTTCTTGAACGAAACCATCCCATCTTGGGTGGGCGTAAATATAAACTACCTTTCGAGCATGAACGTCTCACACGGAATGCAACCGCCGATGCATTTCAACCTCGCCGCAAACGCGAGCGCACGAATGAACGAACGCCAGCGTCGATGTGCAACGAGCTGGAAGTTGATTACGACATTTTCATCCTTTTGCATACTTTCCGGCGCGAGATGAAGGACGCCGGAGGTGGCTGCCGACGGCCAAACCCCGCGGGCGGGCACACACTTGTACACTCTACTTTGATTGCATTTTCATCTCATCGGGACCGGGTTTTGCACTTTTACACACTCGCGTGCTATCTTCACACGCCCCCCGACGGAAGTCGCATTTGCAATTGCACTTGCAATCTTCTGACGGTGCATTAAGGTCCTGGATAATCCTGCCCTGAGCACTGGAGTTCTTTTTCTTCAACACTTCTTTCTTCTCCTTCGCGTGTGTTGCTTTGGTTTTCTCTTTCCCCTTTTTCGCTCAAATACTGCGCGGAGGGTAATGCACTACTTTAAAGCACTAAAGACTGCACGCGAGAAATAATTACGTGTGGGTGCTGCACGACGTTGCATCTCACTGCACATTGGTGTTGGTGTTTCCTTCCTTTTATTTGCTGCCTTTCAAAAGCAGCTTTTTCCATCTTCAGAGTGCGTGAGCCGTGGCACAAGAAAGTAGAATACGATGCCACTTGACACTCGGAACACATTGGAAGCGTTAGCGAAATGGTTTGCAAACTCAAAACACATCTAACTTGTGCAACAATTTGCGCAACCAAAAGATTTTTTATTTTTAAGAATACTCTTTTTCACTTTCAATCGCCGATTTTTCGAACCACATTGTTAACCATCGGTTTGCAGTTTTTATTGTGCTGCTTTCCGTTGTTTTTCCTGCCAGCAAAAAGAGAAATGAAATGTGGATTGGGTTTTCAAAAATATTTGTATTAGTGATCCTCTCTTTGTTATGCACTTTCAACAGAGAAATGTTTACTTAATACTTTCACTACATATTTTGATCACAAGAAAGAGTTTTCTGTGGTACCTCGAGCCTTTAACGCGAAGAGTGAAAATTTATCTCAAAACCTAAAACGGTTTGTTTTCCCCAAAGCACAAAACAAGAGAAGCTTGACTGTTGCCTCCGTCACAAAACCGCTCCGTCAAACAACCGCAGGGAAAAGTCCTTGCGCAACCCGATGAATCACACGCACGCACGCGATCGTATCGAATCCGGGAAGGGCCGCGAAGAAGAGGAAAATGCTGGGAAAACTGGGCGCGTAGAAAACTCTCACGCATTAACGCACACACGCACTTGGTGAAAAGTTGGTTCCGACGGTTTCACAGGTCGAGTTATGTGACCCCGCGGAGGGATGGAAAAATCAGTTTTCCCACCGAGTGTTCCACTTGAAAATTCGAGAGAACTAGGGTCGCTGGTTGTGGAGGATCCTGTGAGGCAGCTTTCGTCAAGTTTGATTTTTTATTTGAATGTTTCACTTTATACCGTGGCTTCTGTCGTTGTGTTTGGACTTGAGATTTTAGTGAAATTTCTGCATAATCACGACATTTTATCCGAACATCCGAACTATTTCTTTTTAGTCCTTAAGATAAGTTTTACATCCATCTTTTCTTGTTCAGTCCATGAAATGGATATTGCTTGTTCCATTTAATACAAGATCATGTTCATGATTATTGTTGGTTGTTCTCCAATAAAGGCATCACCAGATTTGCACTAACTAGGAGCAATAGGAAACAATTGCGCACTTACAGCCAGGTTAGGCGCGCAAATAGACACTAACACAGCGACACAGAACAATGGAAATGGGTTGTTGTTGTTGTTGAGTAATCTACGGCAAGCAACGGTGCAGGGAAGGCGTCAGAGAACGAAGGAAAGCAGTGGCGTTGAGTTATCGAGGCACTGATCGAGGGAAAAATCACGGAAATAAGCTTTCGACGACGTTAAAACACTGCACGCGGGACCGCGAATTCGATTTTTCCTTTAATCGGTTTTCGGTTTTCGTCCGCTTCTAAGTGGCAAGTGGTGGTAGTGTTGTTGGTTTTGCGGGAGGATTGGGGCTGGAGGGTGAGTGTGTGTGTGTGTGTGTGGTTGTGAAACTGTTGGCGGGTGTGAGCGGGAATTACAAAAAAACCAATCCGACACACAACATCAAAAAACCCGTCGCAAACCGTCGACCGTACCGGACGACGTCCTGGTAAGCACTGGCCACCCGCTCGGTTCGGGTGCTGCGAACGCCGACGATCGTCCGACCGCGAATGCAGCGCGAGTGAATGAACAAATGGAGTGAATGGATGGAAGGAATTAGAGAAAAAAAACACCAGCAGGGAAAATCCCCAACAAACCCACATGCAGCACACAAACACCGAAGGCCATAGCTTGACGCGTGCTCTCCACCTACACACCGTGGGTTCGGGAAAAACCGGGCGAAAAGCTTACACGGGCTCGACGCCAAAAGCGGGCGAACTCGACCAGCTGACTGAGCGACACCGGGTTTCGTGTTAGGGTAGGCTTTTTCCACCAGTCAACCCCCCTCCGTAATGGTGGGTGGGCATTTCCTCTCAAAAGGGCGCTCACGTGCAAGGGGCTTTTCCCGTGAGTTTGGAAGCTTTCGGAACTCACCGCTTTCGGCCGTGATTTTCCCGAGCGGCGAAGAACTCGTGGCGCTTATCTCAAACACACCAATCCGTGGGGAGAGGAGGAAAGTACGAAAAGCGTCGGTAAGCGCGGCAAAAGGATTAGCTCGCGATGGCCTTCCGGTGGCGGAGGCGGCTTGTGACGGAAATGTTTTTCCGTTGGTTCGTGGTCGGTGGCTATGCGCTTCCCATCGGGCTTCCGTCCGGGCTGTCGATCGAGCCACGCTTTCGCCTTTTTGGTCAGTCGGAAAATGCTGTCCAATGTCGCGTTGAAGGCGATGGGGAAGATGGGAAGAAGCTCGTGTTGGTCGATGGTCATATGATTAATTGTCCGGATATTCTAATCGATACGTTGTTCATGAACATATTCCTATCTTTACTCTCTGATCCTACATACAGTTTTTCCTTTTTTACATCACACTAACAATTGGAAAAGGTTGCTCACTCCATTGGTAAAAATTGTGGTTAACCTTAACTAACCTATACCATTTCATATGATGCAAGCGTGATGCATCAAAATATAACAAACTATCTTCCACATATCACTTACATTCCAGTGTTTAACACGTTGACTAACATTCGTTTTTAGCACACTTTTTAGTACAATCTTTTTCAATAAAATAGTTCATAAAATTTATTAAACCAACAATTTTTGAACACTAAGCAAAAACTTAGCTTCCCATAGAATTGATATAAAATATTACTATAATTTTTATGTTGCATTTTCATTTATCTATGGAACGAAAACTTTTTAGAACTAGTGACAGCTGCCTTTCAAAAATAAACGTGTTAAAGATATTGTTTCAGTTCCTTTTTTCGAATATCTCACATAGCACTCTATTTTTCACTCCATGGTGAAAAGTTCCCTCCAAAAAGGTCACGTGGGTGGCGCACGTTGACGTGACTCTTTTAAACAACTACGTTTTTTTCCGCGTTGGCACATATTTTCAAACACCGTTTACGGAGCAGTTGTTGGCGAAGCTCGTCTTCAAAACACGTGGCTTGGCTGATGGTTTGAAAAGCACCGCAACCGTTGGCAAGCGAGTCCCCCGGTTTTTCGTCGATGAAAAATGGTGAACACACATTGGGAACCCAATCGACATATTCGAAGGTGTGACCAACTCACTTTACGTTGTTTGGTTTCTTTTTTTTCGTTTCTTTTTGGCAAGGAGTGTACCGTGTCCAGTGGCCTTTGGTGTCAAGTAAAGTTGCAGTTTTAGGTCACTCTCCCACTACCAACGCTTTCCCACAACCAAAATTGGAAAGTGTTAATTTTTTTAACCAAATACACACAACATTGCCTTCACCAAGCGACGGTCGGCGTGGGATTTAGTTGACCTGGTTTCATCCGGATGTCCTAAAGCTAAACCCTCTCCCTGCGGCTGCCATCGGAAGATCACCCTCCCCGCCGCATTCGAGAATTAGCGCCCCAAAACATTGATTGGTCGATGGCAGGGGGCCAAATTGTAATTCCGCTAATTAATTATAAATGGTACACCACCTTCGCCGTGCGCCTTTGCTTTCTTTCCGGTCCAAGGGCGCGCTCGAGTGGTGGTAGAGTGAGGGGGGTATGGGTGAACATGGGCAAACAAAAATCCACCCACCCACACACACACACACAAACCGGAACTTTGGGTGACACCTGACCCTGGCATATCCGGAGGATAAAGCGCGAGCCGGAACCATGAAGAAGCTGCATGATGTATGCGCGACGCGTTGTTGGGATTGCACCGGAAGCAGTGGAATGCATTGTGCATGCGGCGCGCGATTGGGCAAATGAAATGGGATTTGGCTTTCGATCGGGCCGCATCGATCCGGGTAAGGCCAACGACTAATGATGGTTTCATTTCAATGTTTCGCTATTGACATTGGCACATCGTTGGAGGTGCATGTACGTGTGTGTTTGAGTGTTTGTGTTTGTGAATCAGGGTCGCGGTAGAGGCCGCACACGGATGAAACATTCATCATTTATTTTGATTCCATTTATCAACCATCAAATGTAGGCCTCGAAGGCAAATTTGGTTCAAATCATGCGTATTTTATTTTGCTCACCGCAATCTTGGACAAATTGAATCAAAATTCAGTTCAAGTCTGTTTCGTTGAGTAATAGAAAGGCTCCGACTCACAAAACAATGGTCGATCTATTAAAACACTTACTGAAAATGCTGGTGATTAAAGTTATGAAAACATATTTTCCCACAATAAAAAAGAAAATAACAAAATGCCATATATTTATATCAATTTCACAGAATTTATAATAGATACAACGTTAATAAAATAGACGTAAACAAAAAATGCTGTGCAAAATAATTTTATAAAATTCATAATTTTGAAATAAGAAACCCTCAACGAGCTTCGACGTAGTTACGAATATTCCCTCCAGATTGCGCTACCGTCGACAAAAATGTAGTTTGAACTAGTTTTCCCACCTTCGGTACGAGTTTTTTTTACCGAAGGAAAACCTAACCCCGTACGAACTTGTTGATCGATCGAAGCAAGCATTGCAGAACTGCAAAGCAGTGTTCATTCCCAACGCAAAAGCTTTCATGAACATCTTTCGGTAGTTCATTTTAAGTTCAAACGCCTCTCAACGAACCCATTTTAAAAACTCCGTGACGTTGAAAGCTTCATCCTGAGCTTTTTTAGCGAAGCAGGATATCCTTCGAAAGGAAATCGAGCTTTTCAGAGCTTTCAAGCCGACAACAAGTAACGAAGTTCCAGAGGGATACATTTGAATAATTACGCTTATTTTTTGTACGAAAAGAAATAAAATTTTTTTTTTAGTTGGTCAACTCATTGTGGTTCCTTTCTCCTGTTCTAAAACGCGCATACTTTGGAATGAATTAACATACTTATGTTTCGTGTCATACTTCACGAGCGCAAAGCGCGTCCATTTTCAAATTCTCCTGTCGGTTTGTGTGACAACAATTTCATGGGAAGGATATGTTTTGAAACTTTAATGACTACGCTTCGTGGTGATAATTAGCAACGATTTATGAATATTTCATATAAAAAGGTTGGTACTCGTTTCCGCCGTAGTGGGCTTGTTAGTGGTTAGGTTTGTTTTTTCCCTCTTCTGGGTTCCATTTCCGGTACCGAGTTTTATTTGGTTGGTGAAACATGGAGGTCCTTCCATTACCGCGAATGCAATCCCGGGAAATTTATGGATTTGTTTCATTTGGAAAGGGTGTGTTTAGTATGGTAGAGGTTTTTTTTAAACCAGAATGTCATTTAAGATGTAACTTGAAACTTTGAGTAATCAGATTAGTTTGCATTGCATCATTGACATTGTGGGTAGAAAACCAAATCAATCCTGTATTCAAGTGTAGTACGTTTCAAGGTGAAATCATAACATCGATGTGCTGAAAGGAAACGGAAAAATAAACAAACCGAATAGAAGTAGCACCTGTGCGAAGCTAATCGTAACATGAAGCGTCCATGGGCTTCAAATGGTGTGTTGCGTGCCTTGGCAGCATTTCTATCATTACTTTCGCCGAACGTGTCCATGTTCTGCGCGTTACTCACTTTCACGTTCCCTTTCCCTGTCCGCTCGCACGCCACGCGTTCGTTTCAAATGATTTACGGGTCCCGCTCACAGTGGTAGGTCACCCTTTTTGGGAGGGGGGTACACGAACCGCATGGCACGGTGGTTTGTGACCGTATGTGTGAGATTTGCAATTTGTTTTTCTTTTCATTCCCCTTCCCCGTGGTGTGCATTTTCCTGACCACATCCGTGCAATGACGACGATGAGAAGTGGAAAGTGTGGGCACTAGATGGGACAGTTTTAATTATTCATCCTCGGCAAATAACACATTCCGCACCCGGTTCCGGTGACCCTCTCCCCAGGGGGTTGGCGCATCCGGCGTTGACTGACTGAGCCTCCGGTTGCATAGGGGTTTTCCCTTTCTGTGTGGGAGGCGAATAGCTTCCGGGAACACTGCCTTTTGTTTCGCTTGGAAGCTTTCGAAAGTTTATGAAAATATTGAACCTGATGATGTACGGTTTGCTCGACTGTAACGGGTGAATTTTCCACCGGAAATGAAAACAAAACCGGAGAGAAAAAAAAATCAATCAGTGCCACTGGTATCACAGTGGAATATTGTTTCAAGCAACACCAGGCTATGATAGAAAATAGATAGATCTGCTGAAAATATATAGTTTTTTACAAACTGATAGCGTTAAAAATAAAATGATAAAAAATGAAGGTTTTTACAAAGCACCAGGCGCCTCCATTAAACTTTAATATTTTTCTATTTGATCTGCCACAAGTTCCATGTCAAACTGTTGAATTTTCCAGGGACTATGGTTCTAAAATCTATATCAATAAAACATTTAAAGACTTAAAACTTGGCGATACAATCATAATCTTCTGATCGTTGGTAAACCGATGCCGAAGGCGTACAAAATGAATAAATAACGTGTCGCCTTCTTACGTTCTGGCGTCTAGTACGATAAATAATTCCTTTCATAAACACACTTATCCCTCGAACTAATCATCACCCAACAGCGTGGACGATTTCCCTCACACACTCCCACACTCGCACACCGATCGGTACATTATCGTCTCGGTAAATAATTGAATTGTTAATAACGTTGTTTATCCACGTGCATCAACGTCTTCCCCCCTGTCATTTCCGTTGCTTTCCCCCGTTCCTAGCAAACGTTTAGCATACGTGTACGCATTCCTTGTTGGCATTACGTCATCTTAGCGTCAACGCGACGATATGTTTAAACATTCTACGACTGATAATGTCCCAATTTTCACCGTTCACCGGGGGGAAGGCTTATGCCATTAGAACCCAACCATACTACGATCAAGGGAAGACGTGTTCGTACATCACTGGAGTGAAGGGGGAAAGGATTCAGGTGAGAGGAAACAATCAGGAACCGTTTAGCGTCCGGACGAATCGTACATCGTCCACTTGCCGGGAAAAAAGTACCTTCCGCCACCGGCGGTGATGTTGTTAAAAAGTATTAGAAGGAAATTTAATCAAATATTCATCCCACCAGTTAGGAGGGAAAGTCTTCCGTTTCCATCCTGCCGCGGGATGTTTCGTTCCATAAATTCCAAGGGTTTTCTGCAGGCTCGGCGAAGTTGAAGATTTGTACCGCGCCACCGGAACTGGTAAAGAGGGTGGGTGTAGGAGGAAGGGTTGAAGGGGTGGGTTTCCACTCCTGGAGTTTATCCTCCGCGTACTCCCGAAGAATTTAGCCGAGGTTGAATAAATTATGGAATCGTAAAAAAGTAGTATCTTCTCGTGTTTTCCTCGACGCCCCGCGAATCGAAACGAGGAAGTCGCTTTACCGGAGTTTTACCCGTTTTACTAAAACTTCCACAACTGTCTTTTCGCCGCTTCTCACTCCAAAACGGGCGCGGTTTGTTCACCCCTTCTGCTGGATTTTCCCTCCAAATACCTCCCCCGGTAAGGCACGTGCATGCATTAGATCGGTGAAGGAATGGGATCGGGATCGGTGGTTCAGTTTGGGTGCGTCGTAAACAAGACGTGACGCCACGTGGCATTGTTTTTGTTTGATTTCACCTTGCTTCCGCTGCACACGCTTGCCATGCCCCCTCCCCCCTCCCGACGACGATGATGGAAACGATGCCCGTGATAATGATGCCAGTATTAATGCTCAGGATTTTCCCTCGAGATTTCGAGAAGGTAAACGCGGGAAATGAAGCGACCTGCGATAAAGACTGGGGAGGGGGGCGCTTTAGTTTCCAGGAAGAGTAAAGCGGCCAAATGGGGGCCACCCATTTACGGCCCACCCCCTCCGGGAGCCGAGCATTTACGGGTAAATAAATGAAGGCCTGCGCTGCACGTTTTTCCTCTTCACGCGAACGCACACTCACACTCTCACGTGACTGATGATGAACACATGGAATTTCCACCTGACTGGGAATGTTGTGGGTGTAAATGTAAATGTTGTTGTTTTTTTTCTCCCCCCGTTATCCTTAGTTTTTCCTTTTTGGGCGCATTTTCCACCAACTGTCGTTTACTCTGATTACCTGCGAGCAGGCAATCAACGGCATCACTTAAGGGATCGAAGGGCGACCTGGGGCGGGTTTTTTCCGTGCTGGAATCGGATGGTACAATCTGTAACGCATCGTTTCCCGTCGATAGATTTCGTTTTGTTCCTTTGTTTTTGGTTAATGGCTACCGAACGATGTTCCCATGGGAGAGCTACAGAATTAATCTTTAGCTCGGAAAGAAAACTCGGATGCGAGGAAAATTCTCACGAGTCTCGTATCCATCTTTGTAGCTATAAAAACGATATGTGACTATTAAAACTACATTAAAAAGGGTTCTTTATTATACAATAGTTGAGTTATTGTATTTTATACAGACACATTTTTCCATTTTTTTAAAATTTAGTTAAGGCAAATCTGATTTGAATAAAAATTATCTATAAAAGAGAATTTTTAGACTGTTTATTTATTTAAACCTTGTTTGTAATGATAATAGATTATGAATTTTGGTAGAGATAGCAATCTTAAGCCTGTCTAAATAACTTAAAACATTTCCAAATAGCTTAAAGAAAAATGTTTACTTTTGTTGAATTCACATTGAATCCAAAGAAAAAGTATTGAATCGGTTGAAGTACATAGTAAAGCAACCGCATAAATATCCTATGCAGGATTGAATATATTGAGCATGAAACAAAACTCATGCGAAACTAGAACAACTATTTCCATTTAAAATTAAAAATTGGAATCTATTTAAGTATTTTTAGTGAATTTTTAAACATTATGTTCTTTGAAAATATAAAAGTAGTTGGTAGTGCGAAAGCAAACTTTAAGTTATAAATTTCTCAAAATCTACTAATATACTAGTTATACTAATATATATATAATCTTTGCTGTAATTTTCATTTTTGTTGAAAACATAGTAATAATTTTTTTGGTGGTCAAAATTACCAACAATTGAAAAGCCTTCGTTGAAATTTAAAATTGTTTCTATCAAATAATTTTTCGTTGCAATGGCGAGATGTGTTTAGTTTACAATCATCTTTTTCACAAACAATGTCTTACTTGTTGCATATTTTCAATGTGTTTTTACAACAGCATTTATTGAAGAATGCGGATTTTTTTTTTACTATCGTTTTTCAACTTCATAGAATGTGAAAATTTACAAAAATAAAATAAAAGTATGCTTTTTCACATGTTTCAATTTGATTGCCAACCCCTGCTTAAAACCACGATCACTTCGTCGCTTGTACTGCCGAGTAACAGCTGACCACACGACTGCACGAGGTTGTGGATGAAATATTGCTGCACGTAATTATGGTTGAATTATAGATTCCACATGGCGACCGAACACCCTCCCCCACCAATTCGGGGAGAATCGCCCAACTCGGACGAAACGAAGCGGTGTAGAACATAGTTCGCAAGAGTTTCACTAGGAATCGATGGAAAGATTAATCGATTTTTCCTCAACCCAACGGCCGTTCGCCCGTCCGGTGCGGAAAACGGTTGGGTGAGAATGCAAAATGTTGCAGTTTGCAAACAAGCGGTAATTGGGCAAATAGAGTGTTAGGGCGAGCTGAATGGCTCCATTGGTCCGATGGTCGCTGATAGGAGCTAGTGCCGGTGGTGATCTATCTTCATTTTGCGCTCCTGTCAAGGTTTGTTCGGGGCACTTGAGATATTTCTGATAGGAAGCAGAAGCATGCAAGAGAAAAGATTCAAACCAGATAAATTTGTACGAATCAAAAAGGCAGGATGTTTGGCAAAAAAAATAAAATAAAAAAGTGTAGAGCTATCCATTACTTCTTCGATCGAACTTGTTTCTACTTCACCGAACATTCCATGGAATCCCCGTCCAGTTTCCAATCGGTCGATCTCTTACATCAGCATCAGTTGTGGCGTTGTGGTTGCGTCATCCCTCCAACCCTTTCGTCGAATGTCCTTGTCGATTTCCCAACCACCGGGACGCACAAAGCTACCTTTCCGAAAGTGTTTCCGGCCATATCCCTAAAAACAGGTCGCCTGCAGCGTTCCCACTTCCGGTCAATCTTGTTTTCGGCGAAAACGCTCGGACAATGACAACAACGATGATAGCGAGCGGGCAGGCGGAGGTTCAACAGATCACAGGCTTTGGTTTTTACCTTTTTCCCCGAAATAATCTACGCTCACCGGCCTCGGAAGGACCTCAAGCCGGAAAGCTGCTGCTGTTATGGGGTAATGGAACATTGCGTTGCTTTCTTTTTCCAACGTTTTGTTGGTGGTGTTTTTCCCCCCACCCCCCTGGTTTGGTGTTAGGATTTGTCCACCGTTTGGGATGATGTTAGTTTGTGGCTCGCGTAACCGGTTTTCGTATTATCCCGCTCGAACAACCAAGCCACACAAACACAACCACACACGCGGGGAACCGTGTCGGGCATCACCGAGCTTTTAGTGAGCCCAGATTTGACCTCCTGCCGGGCACAAAGTGTTCCCTGGCGCTGTGGTGTTTCGGGTGTTTTTCCCATTTTTTCCCACCCTGTTTTTACCGGGCTTCCCTGGGATGTGACGATTAAATTACACGAACATAACAATTTAGCTACTTGAACTGCTTCGTAATTGTGTTCGTCGCGCCGTCGGAGGTTTCGGCTTCAAGGAATAGTTGTACTCACACGGGCGAGTGTTTGTCGATTATTTTACCATCAGAGATAGATGTGTATTATCGTATGGGAGGGGTATTGCTTATTACTGGATGGATTAATCTATTTAATGGAACTTGTTTATTTGATTAGATTGTTCGTGCAGTGAGATCATGATAAGTTTTGTTCGATATGATTTGTTCAATTGTTCATTGTTGCTTGTTAACGAACAACATTTTGTTTAAAGAAAAGTTTGATATTTTTATTTAAAACATTATCAAAACATAAGGGAAAACTGTGAAACAAAATACCGTGTCTGCAATTTGCATAGCGGAGAAGAACACGTCGGTGCATAATATGTCCCTTTGTCAGAGTTTTCCTTCATTTACGAGTGGAGGAAGTGTGATCCGAAGTCCAGAGGACATGCCGTGTCGTTGCTACTCGGAGCGTGACTTCATCTCGTTACATAAACTTGGTTTCGGTTGGGAAAAATGTTTAAAAACTAACTTCACCAGCTCCGAAGCCTTTCGAAACTGAATCGCCCGATTTTCCGAGTACTCGTAACGCTGGAAAATGATTCTGGACGATACAACCAGGGATGAAGAGGGGGTGGAAAGGCCAGCCAACAATAGTTCCGGTGGAAAATCTCATCCGTACCGTGTGCAGGTGAAGCACTCGTCGTTGGTTGGGGAAAAAACCTCCGGACCGACCGGTGGTGACGATAAAGTGTGTTTCATCGTCCCGTTGGCGGTCATTATTTATGAGAGCTGCCCACCTTTCTATCACGGACCGACCGTGACACGACTACCGGGCCACACATGGCACGGGGTACGCTTGCGATGTGGAACGAAAGAGATGCGAAGTGGACGAGTGGATTAAAAGTGATAGTCAACGGGATGGCAGGGAAAGAATTGCTGGTTTTTCCCTTCTTTAAGGTGGATGCTCGTTATCGAAAATGCGGTAATGCAGTCTGAAAAGGTGCCTTTTTTCTCTCCTTTATTCTTTTTCATCATGTCAATAAACTACGAGCGGTAGTCTTTTGTACGAGGAGTGAAGCACTATTGTGTTGGCTCTGTTACGGTTAAAGGATATGATTTGATTCAACATCTTGTTATGTTGTAGAATAATCCTTCTTATGGCCCTTTAATGTGCAAAAGCTTGTTCTCCTTTTTACTTACGTTTGAAAAGAATGTTCCAAGAGCTTTTCTGCTCTCCAGAGGGTTTAAAATATTCTAAAGGGAAATGTGTTTGACGTAAAATTACCAATTAATAATGGTGACTGCCGTTTCTCTTAACGTGATCCTTAAAACTTCTTTTAACGGTTCATAATTTTAACGTTCGAAATAAATCTTATCCATTATCGAATTAATGTGTTTCGGCGAGCTATTATAATACAACAACCGAGAAAAATGAGAAAACCAACCATCTTCTCACCGTATGAACAGATTGTAATTATCTTCTTCCACACCGAGTGCGTGTTTTCCATTATCATTCGAATTCCAACGTTTAACGGCCGCATTTAATCTTTTTTGTCTCTCGAATCGGAATTTCGGGAAAGCTTTTCCGGCGTTAAGGAAGAAGGAACCCGTAAGAACAATTACAACTTCCACCATAAATTTAATAGGCTCCCCAAAATCTAATCTATTACCGAAGGAATCTTTTCTCGTTTGGGATGATGATGGTTGTTTGTTTTTTTTTTTTGGTTGGTTTGTTTTGTTTCGACACCAAGAGCTTCAAGTGTAAAATTGTCTTCCCGGCAAGATTGATGAGCTCATAAAAAAATTAATTTCTTTTAACTGAGTTCCCATTGCCCGCCCTTTTAACGGGCGATTTGAAGCGGGACGCTCACCTGCACCCGAAGTGGTGGGAAGTGTTCAAGAAGGTGGGTAGAAATAAAACTTTCAGCTCGTTAGAAGAAAGCGAAAGGTGATTCCTTGGGAGTAATTAGGATAAATTTAACGTTTAGCCGTAGGAAAAACTTTCCCTCCGCCGGGGGGAAGAAAAACAAACCTTCAATTAGGCTCACTTCGCTTCGCGTTGACCCATTGACCGAAGAGTAGGCAGTGATTTTGAGGGGTTTTTTTTATCCTGAGAAAAGAAAATCATTCCCGAAAACCGCCGCTCGTTTTTCCGAAGCGCATCGCACTCCCGAAAGCACTGAACCAACGACCGAAAATCTTTGTTCATTTAATTATGTGATAATTAATCTTTCTTTTGTAGGGGTTTGAGCCCCCCCTCCTTCTCCCTCCCCTTCCCCCGCAGTACATCGGGGAGGCCATTAAAAATCGCGTAAAGAATCTGTTCCATCATCGCGTTTGTTCGTTGGTGGAAAGTCATTGTTGTTGCTCGTCGTATTTTCCGACGGTGGCTTCCGCGTGGAACGTCGAACCGGCATTGTCTTGTCTGCGCCAACGACCGCTCCAGCAGGACCGCGGCGGGAAGGTTCTTTCCAGACGGTTCAACCCGTTTTACGACGCCCGGATGCCGGCTTCCCTCGAGGCTGTAAAATGTTACCCCCACCCCAAGTCCCACCCCAAGCTCGTGTGACTTCCGGAGTCGTTGGACATCCGTTGGAGATACTTGGGGGGGAAACTTTAACTTACGACTCAAGAGGGAGGGGGGGGAGGGAAGTGGGACGTGCATTTTATTGCGTGGTTTTTTCCCCTCTCAAACCCGCCCTCCCCTGTACACCCGGGTGTAGTATTTGCGTGTATAAAATATAATTTTACTGTCCCACGCCTTCTTAAGTAACGGCGGTAAACTTTTCGACTTTGGATTTTTCCCTCCACCCCGAAGTAACTTCGCACGGCCTCGGTTTGCGAATGGTGCACATTAGAGGGGAAACCCCCCCCCCCCCTCCCCCCCGTCCCTGCTCCCTTTTCCTCAGAAAGTTAGCTGGGACAATGATTTGCATTGCGAAGGAGGGTGTCGGTGCGAAGCCCAAACCAGAGCCATTCTTTTCCCTCCGCGAAACGATGAAGAAATCCAACAGCATCATCGTTATTCTCTGGCGTTGCTTCCGTGTGTTGCTTTTCCCCACCTCTCTTCCCTGCTCCTCACCCCCTCTGTCTGATGTTATTTCTTCACCAAAGCCAGCAATTTGTTGACGTTAAATGTCAGACGATTGCGCGTTCCTCACCGCACCGGAGGCCTTCGCCGGTTGGATTTGAACACGGCACGAAACCGTACGACGAATCGTACGGCGGCCCCATGCCCCGTTCAGAAATCAAGCAGAATCAGCACCGACAGGCACATTTCCTTCTCCCTCTCCTCCTCCTTTTTCTTTCCCTTCGAGGATTTGAAGTGGCTTTACAAAATTCACTACCTCCGCTGGAATTGGAACGACTTCTTCTGGAGCGGAGGGGAGGATAACAACGGGACGTGTGGATGTAAAGTTTGTTCGTGGATGTCTTCTGCCGACTCGATTTGGTTTTTTTTTTCGTTAGTCTCTCTTTCTATCGTCCTTTGTAAGGCGGCCGCCGGCAGGAAAGTCCTTACGCGAGCAAAAGTTCAGATGCTTTCCTGGTGGACCGATGCTCCGATGAAATTGTAGTTGGATGAAGATGATGTTTCCGACAAGCAATTAAACAAATCTCATCTCCAACTCGGCATGCGATAAGGTGGGGTGGGGGAGGAAAAATTAGGGAGAAGAAAAAGAAAAAAAAACAGACGGAAAGCTGAGGGAGGCATGTTTTGAAAGGAATGATAGCCAAGCGTGGAAGTGATGGAAGCCATTGTGGATTATTTAAGCTCTTAAAGCCGATGGTGCTTAGGCAGATTTTGGTGTGAGGTCTTCTCTTTTTTGGTGTAAGGGGTCTAGACAACTGGAGGGAGAAAGAAGAAATGACGCGGACAACCTCAGGGAAAATAATGGGCTCCTAATCCGTCGCTGCTCGCAGTAAAAACTTCCCGAACCGAGGCCACCGAAAGCCTCCCGTGGGTGTGATTTGTAAATGGCAATAATTAACGCACTGCAACGTTGACCAATGGAACACCCTGGCCGACCTTGGCTTCCACCGCGTGGGTCTTTTAATCCTGCGACCACGTCAAATTCATGGCGTGTCCGGAGTTGGTCATTCATGCCCGAAAAAATACTCCCCCAAAGTGAGCGTATTTGAATCTACTTTGGTGACGTAGATGCTTTTCCTTTCCTGCTTCGCCCTTGTTCAGACCTTCTTTTTTTTACTTTTTTGATGACTCACACAACATCGTTCGACCCCAACTTGACCACTTTTAGGGGGTAGCTGGAAGGTTCGTGAGTAGCGTGGCATTTATGGTATTTGTACAAACGGAACGCACCTACACGCACCCGCGTTTTGACCCTCCACCCCAGGGAGTGGGAGGGGTGGAGGACTAGTATCGATTTTTCCTCGATGATTCGACGATGAGCTCGACAGGAGCTGAAGCACTTGCGTGTCCTGCCGCATTCCATTCCTTTAGGCATTCCGGATCGAACCGATGACAATAAATTTTGGCTAGGTCAAGGTTGATGGAAATCGTGGGCACTGCTTTTTTTTCGATTTTTCGATGTTTCATCGTGTCTTAAAAAAATAAACGAAAGGTACTTCCTGTTGGGTTACGTTGTCTGGAGTGTATGTTTAGTTCTGTTTGTGACCAAGATTAATTACAACGCAAAAGAAGTCCACAACGAAGTTGTTACAACAAAGCGCAGTTATTTGTTTGGATAAGTTTCGAAGTTTAAAAATAGTGATGAAACAAATCTTATCCCAGTTGGGACTGGATCTTTCAGATCCAGATCAGATCTAAGTTTGGTTTTGATATGCAGACAATGCAAATGGATCAAACCGGATTAGAATCCAAACTCTGGAACTAAACCCCAACGATCTGATTGATTCGCAAAGCATCCGAATCCAGATGTAAGACTATAAACAGATCAAACCTGGGATCGATCCTAAGAAACCGATCCTAATTCCTATTTGGAAGCAAACAGAGAACCGATTAGCTCCAGATAATCAGATTCCAAGGGATCGCTACTCTTAACAGGACACATGCAGATCCTGAGGAATTTGAATTCAGATTCTTGATTTGGATCTTAAAGGAATACAAACGATTAATCTAGATGTGGAGTTATTTGAACCCAACCTCTGGATCGGAATTCCATAGAAGTTCCCAATCCCAATGAGTCTGAATCCCAAATCCGGATTTTGCACTCAATTTTGGATCCAGAAATGGGAATATATCGGGATCGACCAGGCATTGAGATTTCAATTTTCCAGATTCAATTTTCCTACCTTAATTGAAAACATTTTTGGAAAGAAATCAGAGGAACTTCCATTGAAAATGTTGGTAGGAATTAATGAACTATGATGAAGTGCGGACAATCCTTTGCATTGTAATTGATTTCTCCACCGAATGCGCTCTACTGCCCTTTCGGGTTGGTAAGAAACATGAGTACTGGAATACTGTGCGAAGATAAATGGATCGTTCCAACGGCCAACGAGCCGTGAAGCTGATCGGTCAAGCAAGCAGTTGCCGTCCGACATTATGCACTGCCCCTGCGGACACCGATTTATGATCTTCAAGGGTTGTTATGCACGTTTAGAGCCAGTAAAAAAGCGACACGCAGATTGAGGCAGTACCACGTCCTGCCGGAAGACGGTTCACAAACGCCGCTCCTCGGTGTCCGGTTGCGTATTATCGGTGAAGTCATGCATGCACGTGTGAAATATCATAGCGCATGGGCGCAAGGAATACAAGCAGGAAGAGAGAGAGAGAAGAGAGACCTCGAGGGTGCATAAATCGTGGCCCGGGGGGTTTTGCAGTGCGGCAACAAGACAAGCGATCCTCGAGGTGAGGGTTTTTCCCTCCACCACTTCCACGCCCCTCTGGTGTATGTGTCTTTTAATGTCGGTGGAAAAGCGGGCTCGTAGAAAACCTTTATCAAATTCACTCCACTCCCGAGCAAGCACGCACCTCGCCATGCACTGGGAAAAAGGGAACGCAAAAGAATATAAATCGAGAGTGTCCTCGTTCGGTTCAGTCTCTGTATGTGTGTTTGTGTGTGCATTCAAGGGGCGACCGTTATTAGCCGTAAATCGCCGTCGCGCTCGTTGCAAAACGACGTCGTCCGGGAGCGAACCGGAGCCAAAACCGGGCGCCAAACGACGGTGGCATGATTTAATGAAACATTTCCGCCGCTTTATGATGGCAATTTGCTCGAGTTTCGAACGTCGAACGGACCTCTTTGGCGGGAGGGGGGGTATCCTGGGGAGTGTGTTTCGATCATTTATGCACCTGAACCTGCTGCTGCTGCACAAGTACTGCGTGGTCATTAGGTGAGTATGATACAGTGTTGTCCCAAGCCTTCCCTCCTTGACCGAATTCCCGCATGTCGCTGTGGAAGTAAATGATCGCTTCCTTTCGTGACATGGAGTCCTTTTTAATATTCGATCATTTAAAATCAATACTTTTGTTGGGTAGCGTAGTTTGGAAAATTGACCAGTAACATGCCAGGGTTTTTACTTCTTTACTTTGAAATACATATTTAACTTGATTGTTTGTTTGATTCAAATAAGTTCAGATCGGAGAGAAATAAAAATATATTCCTTTTTAACTCCACCAAGATTTTAATTCCTCAATTTTGGTATGGATATTATCATCGAAAACCATTATCATTTCCTCTATGGGTAACTCATAAAGTCTCATTTTCAACTGTTCATACAAATATCGAGCTTCAAATCACCGACTTTGCTTTGCAGAAAGTGCGAAACGAACGATGACGCCTAAATTTGAAATTCAAATTCAAATTTATCCATAAACGAGCTTTTCCCCTGCAAATGAGGTAACTGTTTCGAATGGGACGGGGTCCTTTTCCGAAGGGTCATTCCCGTCTCGGAGACATCTCGGAAGTGTGTCCGCGGGACACGAGGGGAAGCTCCAGTGTATCCATTTCTGGTCATTATTCTTGTGCAAGGGAAAATTTTATTTGTAGTTTAATTTTCTTCGGATGCCTTTTCCGCACTTGTTTCGCATGGCATCAGAGCGGAGGAGGAAAGGAACGGTGGGTGGCAAGTCGGGGTCAGTTTGAGTTCACCGAACCGGCCCGCGAATACCGCGAAGGACATTTTCGAAATCGTGGAAATTCTTTTTCTTGTGGGAATTTTATTTTTCGTTTTTCTTTTTTTTTTGGCACGGAATGTATCCCCCAATTTTCATCCGATGCGACCACGACCCAACGACGATGACGACGTGGGGAGAATATTTGCGTCCCCTTTCAGACGGGGGAAGCGTTTGTGGAAAGTGAAGTGACAAGAAAGAGGGAGCATAAAAATTACTTAGAGCGAAAGGAAAGAAATTTCAGAAGCTCTTTTTTTCTCTTGTTTTTTCGTCAGAGGCAACAATGTCTAGCGCTCGGAGCTACAAATTAGATTGTGGATGAACTTGAAAGCTACGTGACTAAAATACGCTTCTAGGAAAAGGTTCGTTTCGGCGGTGAAACCCTTAATTTGTTCTCGGTCTTCCATGGTGGGAGAAACACGGACCAGACTCGGGTTTGGCTGTTTGCCATCGGGTCCTTATCTCGATTAGTAGTACGCTCGCCAATTAATAAGCTGTCCAAAGTTTGTTTGGATGTGGATAAAATGTGCTTCATACGAGTCGATTCCGATCCACACGTTGGCGGTGCGATCGTTAATTTAACCGACTGAATTGCACTAGGAAAACTTTTCTTCTAAAATGGTTGCTAGTACGATTTTTCGTTCATTATTACGCTTTACGCACTCCTCATGTGACAGTTTGGCATGAATAAGAAATTTCTCGACATCACACAAACCTTCCAGCAAAAGCGGGAAACAATGCTTTATTGAAAATGTTCCCAGAACTTACACAATATGTGTGCTTGCGAGCAAACTCATCTACATCGTGTACGATGTACTTCCTTCCTGGAATCGAAATTGAAATTCAACGTGATGCTGTCCGACGGCCCCCGCTATATGCCCTGCTGTAACGATGTCGGCAGCTTTCCGTCAATCGTGCCGGTTGACTTTCTACCCACGACCAGGGGAGAACACACACGAACAAGCCCAGCTAGGATATTTCCTTTCGCTCAAAAGCACAAAACACCAGGCGTCTCCATCGAAGGGTGGAATTTAATTTCTGTTTTTAAAGCACATATCGTGCTGTGGGAGGCTTCGGAAAGGATGCAGTTTGAGCTGCATTCGTATGTTGCGGCAGGGTTGACGATGTTCTCGTCCTTCGAGGGTCGCTGCTTACAAGTGAGCTCATCTTATTCGTCAATCCCGTTCGCCTCCCACCGGGGGATCCGCATGTTTCCTGGGGCAACCCTTTGCATGCATGCTTGGAAGCACGCTTTACCGACCACTCCCCCCTGGGGAGGTGATGTTTTGGAGGGAAGAATAAAAAGTGAGAAGAAACTGAAGCAGCCGAAAGCTCGAACTGAAGAAAATGCTTCGTTGAAGCACGTCCCACGAAGGGGGTGGAGTACAGGAGGATGTGTTCGATGCAATGCATGCACTGTCACGTACAAGGGCATGATCACGCGCGCACGGCAGAACACAAATAAACACACACACATACACAGATAGACCCATACTTATGTAATCGTTTTTTAAGACATTCCATTCCATGTCCATCAAGTCGCTTCGAAAAGTCGGTTGAGCTAAAAAAGAAACTCTATGGACAAAAAAAAAACACACACACACACTCAATATTCTACCCCTTTTCCCACGTGCTCTTCCACATTACGCAAGAAAACGCTGCAACGTGCGCGCTTCCAAAACACGCAAACCGAGCGCACGAGAACACGAGAAGTGCCGTTAGGTTAATAAATATAAACTTGATCTCATTTCGTGTGCGAAACTGTCGCCACACGTCGGACAAGTGTTGGTTGTTGGAATTTTACTTTCTCCTTCCTTTTCTGCTCTACGAGTTGTTTTTTGTATTGTGATTATTTTTGTTTCTTCTCCATGAGAGTTCTGTTTCACTTCCAGATCGAAAGCAACATTTTCGAAACGGCTTTCGGTTCATTAAAGTTAGTAAAATATGTTCGAATGCTAAACGGAATGTTTGAAACCGAATATTGCCTCATTAGGTTTTGTTGGGACGCGTTCAAATCGGGATCAATGTTCAATGGATCGGAACGAAACGGTGCAACACCATTTTCCATAATGTATTCTATTTCTCTAAAGACCCGAAATAGTACTTTCGTTTCTAATACATTGAACTTTATTTTTGCTTTGTAACTAATTTTAGTTAATTTCTGTTCATGTTTTTTAGTTTATAATTTTGCTTATAAGTGTTTTAGCTAATTATTGAAATAAGAACTTTCAAATTGTTGTTGAAAAACTTATTAAAAAAAAGAAAGTTTTCTATCCATGTTAAAATCTATTAACTTTTATGCAATACCCAGTATAAAAAAAAGGAAAGGAAAAACATGGAAATAAGTCATAAATGCACTAAAATATCAGCAAAAATGATTCCAGTACCAACCGAAATTCTTTGAAATATAGAAATAACAAAGGACTCGCACGTGAACATTCAAACGAACAAGAGTTTTATTTCCTTTCATCCCATTCAACGAATTTAGTGCGAAATTTTCCATCCACTTCTCGAAAACTCGTACCGCAAACGTTCGTTAAGCCTTTCGTTTTCGTCCCACGTGAATTTTCCCCCTCACCCGAGATGAGATTTCCCACGTGACTACAATCAACGTTGGAGACGAATCGGCGAGTGATGGATGAAAAGTAAATCAAAAAAGAAAATCCCAATAAAATAACAAACCCTACGCTAACTTTGCTCCACGCCAGGTGCAGTTTAAGCAGTTTCGATGAAAATATGCGTTCGAATCGGCACCACCCCGCTGTGAAAAACACTCACCAAAACGGGGGTTGGAAAAAAGGGGTAAAATAAATTATACGACACAAATCCCCCCTCGGGAAACATTAGACGTCATTTAAGCCCTAAATGGAGCATAAATCTCGCCCACCGCACAAGCTCACAGGCACACAAAGTTTCGATTTCGTTTTGGCAAAAGGCTCCCAGGAGGAGGGTGTTTTGTATGTGTGTTTGTGTGCGCTTTCGCTTTAAACCTCGAAATCGTTGCCCGAAAGCGAGCGAAAGCATGTGATATTGAAACATGACGAAACGAAAATGAAAAAAAAACCTGAACGAGTAAAAAAGAAATATTAACCAACGAAAATCCATGGCCATAAATGCAACGTGTTCCAACTGCACACTCAAGCCGTGCCATTACTACAGCGCCATCGAGGGAAAAAGTATGCTTTCGGTCGGGTTTTTCCTACCATGAACGACTCTTTTGATGGATGCTTTAAATTACAACCATCATCCCTTTCATTGAATACCGAAAGCTGTGTTTACGCGAAAAAGAAACGTTTGAAAAAAGACCTCACACACTTGCCGAGGGGAGTGTGCAAATGTACATTTTTATGGATTTTCGGTTACATGGTTTAATTGCTCCGTGGGGAGTTGCACCACCCGACGATTAATCCGGTTTCAATTGGTTCGTTTTGAAGAAAAGTTTTCACCGAGGAATTTGATGCTCCGGAATCTGTAGTGGAAAGTTAATGCGAGAGTCATTTCCCAAGCGGAAGAAAACCCCGACAGTGGCGCTGCTATGTCATAAATTCGCGACCACTTCTTGCCGTGCCGGTTAGGAACCCTCCCCCCACCCTTCCACAAATTCCGTTCGTCGAAGATGTTGAACCCGGTGTAATAAATATGATTCTAAATCTGCCTTTGGCAATCTCGAGCTCGAGCGCCAACCTCTTTCAATCTGTTGCGTAACTATGCCACTGCCACTTTATTGGTTTTTAATTTATCTCCCCGCTCACGCCTCCCATAAAGGAGCGCCATCCTTGTTGCCGGGTCAGCCCGGAAAACTCGGTGGGCTCGTTTTGGTTCGGCGCGCGCTCGCTCTTCCCGAACGACAGATAGTCGTAATAATTTTCTGATAACGGAGCAGAAGCACCGGAAAACTTTTCCCTACGATGCTTTTTCACTTGGGCGTGCGGGAGAGGGGAGGTGGGATGGTCGTCCGCAAGTCTGACAGCCCACTCTTTCCTCCCCTTCCAACCGCGAAAACCCTTCGTTACACCAAGGAAACAGCAAATCTAGACTGAAAACACCACGCACAGGCCAGAGTATTTTTCCCAACGACGGCGCACAAATGGTTGCCGGGGAAAAATAGAAAACGAACGAACGAGTGAAGAAAGCGGAACTTGACGCGACGTGGAAAGCGAAGGGAAATGGGGAAGTAGACCGAAAACCGGATGTTATCATCTTGACCTATCTATGATCCGTAAATTTCGCCTTTCAGTGATTGTTGCAGGCGTATGTTTTTGGGTTTTTCCTTTTGTTATTTGGAGGGGGAGAGATTTTTCCCTTCTTTTTCCACCACGTTTGTCCATGGTCGTTGTTTTTCCTTTTTGTTTCACCATTGGAAAGTCTCGAATAAAAGGGAAGGGAACTATTTCCACTAGAAATGATTATCGTACACTGTTTTGATCTATTTTTTCCCATTTTCCGGACCGGTTGGTAACCAAACCAATTCACAAGCATTGTTGTGGCGGGTCGCCCGGAATGTTGCGGCCGGGTTTTTTGCCGATCAAAAGGACTACTCACCCGGCGATGGGCTGTGGAACGATAAATCTTGTGGTTCTCGACGAAAGAAAAAAAAATCAACAACCAACTGCTTTTCACACATCAAAGGTCCTTTGTTAGCGGCGAACAAAATGCAGCACCAATAACCCTTTTTTCCGGCCTGGAAGATCACGCTGAAGCACTCTCTGGGGGCCTCGCCACAAAAGGGGGAAAGTCAGGAAGAATAGACAAACCGGTTGTTCGAGTTGATAGATATTTTGTTATCGAAATGTTTTCCTGCACACTTCGTTAAAAATTTGTTTTCGAGAAGGAAAATATGTACCCCTTGCGTGCGTCGCAAGGGACAAAAGGACCCACGGTGCACGGATCGGATGAGTTAAGTTTGTCAACCCCGAAGCGATGACTCACGCTCGAACGATCGCTTCAACAATAGACACGTTTTCGGTTTTGAGAGAAAAAAACCGCCCCGATAGAAAAGTTGCAAACCTTTTGGAGTGTCATCAATAGAGTGTGTGTGTGTGTTATTACTTTTCTTATTTGCGAGACCCTTACGGGGAAAGTTTATTCTCTTGACCGGGAACGGAAAGAAAATTCCCGATGACATCTTATGGTCACATAAAACAAATACAAAATGGCTGGCGGGCCTGATAATGACTTGCCTAATGGCCCTCGGCAGGTTCTCGGACGCTGGTCTGGCTCGACGCCAAGCAACGTCCCGTGGATTGTCCCCTCGAATTTCAAGCAACGAATGCAACGACCAAAAAGGAGATAATTGAGTTTCCCGAATAAGATTCCTCCCCCTCTCCATACGGTACAAGGAAGAGGATGAATCGTCCGGAGAACAAAAATGGCCGAATGTGAGGAAAATTTTCCTTTTAGGTGCTTTAAGGATCCACAAAAAAAACTGCGCAATATTGTTTTTGAAGATTTGCTTTTCAGTTCGTTTAAACGCAATATTGTATGAGTTACACTGAATAAGAAAACAAAACCAATAGCTGACTACCGTTGAGCGTATCAATTTTTCCAATATCAATTCAACACACACTTGTCCTAGATAGTTAAAAGCTTAACATTTTTATGATCCTTTTGTCGATTTCCATTTTTCTTTGAATTTTCCCATTGAAAAATACCTTTCCGAGTGAGATCCTTCACTCTCCTTTGCTTGGTCGAGAAAATCAATTCAAAATCGATCGAAGACTTTTCATAAGCACTGTTGTACGGTCGGAGCGTCCTCCTTCGTCACTCTTTCATCTTCCCATTTACATTGAAAACCCACTCCCCCCATCACTTCTGACATCGCTTTGGCCATCAGACGGATACCGACTCACATTCGCAGAATACCGGATGCTTTTCATCAGCAGAACCACCGCACTGCATGGGTTGAGAAGGCAAAAAGGGGAACCAAGGGCAATGATTGAAGGAGATTTCAATTTCAAAACTGTCGAGAAGCAACTCCGGTTGTGCGGTGCGTCAAAAACTTCATCCCAGTCGGGAGGGAACGGGAAAAAGGTCCGGGAAAATCCGTCCCCGGGTCGGAGGCCACTTTAGCAAATCGATCATATCGTCATTCGACGGCTTGTTCGAGCAGATTGAACCACCCCGAGTGTCCCAAGACCGTGTGTGCATACGTCATTTTCACCCGCGGACGGTTTCGGCAAGGAGTTCGGCGTGTGGTGGGGAAGTTCCTTCCAGATTTTGCAATATGGCGAACGACGTTCGAGATAAAGAGTTTTCCATGAATATTCTACAACACACCAGGCGCCTCCATCGGTGTTGACTTCCGCGATGTGAAGTAAATAAAAAAAGGGCCAAAGAAGGCAAAACAAAGCAAAAACAACCGCAACTCCTTCAAGTTTACTCCAGGAGCAGGAAAACACATTGTACAATGTTAGGAGGTTTTTGTTGGAACGTTTTCGCACCGTCGGGGTCTTACCATTTCCCACCCAACAACCCACTGAGGGAATATGACCTTGTGAGCGGGTTTTGCGGGTGGGAAAGTAGTGTTTCACAATCGCTCTGGGTGCTTGTTGACTTTCTTTTTACTGTTTCACGTCACTTCCGACGCACCAGGTGTGAACGCGCGTGTCCGTCAACCCGCTTTTCCGTGGAATGGCGTCAATTTTCAATCAACGTAAGGAATGCCACGCTTCAACCTGGGCGCTACTTAGCTGATTGTTGTTGATGGGTTCATGGTCGAATCGTGTGCGAAAGGTATAACGCTTTTATAAGGTGTGATTGTGCTTGCCTTCTTTGGTTGCAAGATTCAGTATTGTCATTTTAGATTAACTTTAATAATAAATCAACACCAGCGAGATTTGTAAAAATGTAATTCTTTCATCGTATGCTTTATACAGAAAATAATCTTCTGCGTTTGATTTTTGCCTGTGATGAAGAAAAACAGTTATCTGATTTTTGTGTTTGGAAATCGATTTTTATTGATCTTTACTTAGAAAGGTATAAATATTTTAAAAGTAAAAGACCAAAAGATGAAGCAAAAGAACAATTCATTGTGCTTCATTAATTCCATATTTAATGTTTTACAAACTAACATGCCGTATGCATTAAATATAATTTAAACAGATCATAAATTCTTTCAACCGTTATACATAAACAAAACACATGCTAAACCAATTAAATAACGCGTGCTACTAATGGGACACTCAACAAAACTGTGATCTTTCTCGCCATTAGTGATCCAACCAGCGTGCATATTCAAAACAAAATTAACAAAAGTCAGTAAACATCAACTGGCTTGAGCTTTTTCCCCTGTACCGTTTTACTTTATTTTCGACAAGACAACATCATTTGCCAGCAAAGTTTTGGCGGAGAGCTAACGACAAAATAATCGTAAGCATTATCCGTCCCGTTTTTTTTCTTTTTCGTTTGTTCTTTTCTCCTCTAGTGTTATGTCGTTATCCTCACGCTTTTCTCACTGTTTGATGAAGCCATAGGGCACATGATACACTCAGAAGCGAGGCTCTCTCCGAGGGGCCCACAAGTGCTTCCGGAGGGAATTAGATTTACTGGAATTAGGGAGTAATTTTACGTCTGACTCGTGACTCCCTTGTATTTGCATAATTTTTTTGCCTTCCGTGCTCATTTTTACCAGCCTTTTTTTCCTTTTTTTCCTTCCATCTTGCTTCTGCGAGGCACCTTGAAGGGTGACATTTGCGTTCCTGTTAAGCGTCCCTCGCTTTCAACAGCATCGTTTACTTTTTCTCGAGTGGTCTTACGTGCGCCTCCTTTGATGTGTTGGTGCACACGCATTTAAACTTCCGCAATCCAAACCATTTGCTCTGAAGGCATGATTCTGCGGGGCGGTCCCGGTGTTTCCAACCTCTTCGTTTGTCCGGCCCGGGACCCATCGACAGGGGGTGGCTCTTTAAATCATCATTAACATAACAATTACCGGAATCCGTTGCCCCCTCAGGGGACTGTAGTCGTTTATCATTGCTAAACTTTAAGTGCATGAGTGGAGAGTGGTCACCGGCGGCACCGAGTGAGAAAGAGCACAGCAAAACATATCGCCCGCGCGCAAAGTGGCGCGTAATTAAATTGCTGTCTCGAACGGAATGAAATTTACAGACGTAATTTTTCTTAAACAGCTGCCGAAGCGAAACGATGGGGCAGTTTTAAGCGGCACCAGTAGATCACACCGGGTCGCCCCAGCTGGTGTCGAGTAATGTTCTCCTAATTGGAGTTTATTAAATGGGAAGTTGAATTAATCTTTAAACGACCAGGCGCCTCCATCGATGATCCATAATCGAGCTGCCGAGCCTTTGAGGCTGTGTTTGTTTTGAAGCTATCAAATATTCAGTACATAAAAACCTTTTCTGAACCTTCGAGCAACAACTTCCAGTGCCCAGCTTTAACAATTAATCCCCTTTCGAAATGATGGTTAGCATCAACAAAGGAATTCCGGAACGGATCAGGGAAGAAAGAAAGAAAAGGACTTAAACCACAAATTATGACAGTTTGTTATCTTCCACTTTCACGGAACCGGAAAGAAGGGGAAAAGGGTCCCGGTGGACTGAAAACCCCTTATACACTTTGCAGTCGGAGAACAAAGTGAAAATCCTTTACCACAAACCGCCTCCCCCCTTGGAGCTTTCCTCCGCCCGGGGGCCTGACCGCAGGAAAGGAAAACTCTCCCCGGCTAAGTGTCGGTAACAATTGAATAATTGAAACTGCTCTTGTTATGTTTGGCTTAGGAGGGGGGGGGGGGGGGGGGCTGAATTTCGGAATACAATGTTTGGAAAAAGAGAAAGAGTTGTAGAAGGGTAGATTTAATCAAGTCATTTGTTCTCCAAGGGGTAGTTTAAAGTTTAAATGCTACGAGGATCCGTTTTCCTCTCCAGAGGGAAAATTATAGATTTATATTGTTTGTTCGGATGTAAAAATATACCTTAGACGAAGAAAAGATTATCAGATAACTTTTTCCCTCAGTTATTCGTTTTTAATCCAACCTAAATTACTCTTTAAAACACACCCTAGTGCACACACTTAAAACATTATTAGCATAAACGTCCCCGGGCGTCGCAAAGCTGGTCTGGAAACAGCCCGGATATGGATACCGCTCAGACGCAGCTCACTGTTGATGGGCATATCATTTATGCACTCGGTCGTTCGGGATGCAGCAACCGATGCATCACGCCGAACACACAACACCAACCGGAAACTTCCGTACAAACACGACCTGCCTTGTAGGTGCATAAGTTGGGACAACAAAAAACGAGACACAAATTGGTGCAATGTTTAACGGCGAAACAAAAAAGCCATTTTCAACGGGCACAAAAAGTCATGTCACCGGTTTGAAAGACGGTGCATCCTTTTAGAGCAAGCTATATATATTCGCTGCAGGAGCTCGGTAGGTTTCGTTTTGCTATGTGAAACCAGGAATAAAGTCCGGACTATCCCGAAAGGTTTGTAAACACGTCTGGAATGGTGCAAATCGTCACGATCCAAAGGCGGAAACAACCGACATACGGGCGAGCGAGTGAAGGTAAAACTCCGCTCCAGTCACCGCCGCCCGAGCGAAGGTAGATGAAGCTAAACTTTTGCCCGACGAAAAACGTGTGTCAGCAACGGAGCGAAACGGTAAAGGTGTGTTTGGAGAAGACAAAAACGTACAAAAAAAAACACATGCAACAAAGAAAGTGTGCCTCGAGCGAGGTGATACCAACGTGACAATAATTTCCTTTTCCAACCTTCGGGTAGTAAAAAGGGAAGCCTTCGAGCAACCAGGATTTGCATTCAGTGCAGTTCTTGGGCGACTTCAACAATTTACGTACTGTTTTTCGTGGCTGGAATGCGTTTTCCTTTTTTTCATTTGCCAACTCACCTGCTTGGGAAAATATGGTCGGATGAATAGTGCAAAAGGGACGGAAGAGGGAACGCTGATGGGAAATAAATCAACCCATTGTGCTTAACTTTTTATCAAGTGGAAGTAAATGCACCGAGATGCTCGTAAAACTAAATGAGGGCTATTGTCATCAACCTACGGAAGCAGAGACAAAGTTCTACTCGTTCTTTTAAAGGTTTTCTCGTCTTAAAGTAAGCCTCAAAAATACCTGTAATTTTTTTTAGGTAAGCATTATGGTTTAAAATTTGCTAATAGATTGTAGAAAGTGAAAATGGGGAAAAAAATCAAAAGGGGTTTTTCTTTCTTTACAAATTCCTCACTTTTTCTGACTTTCCCTTGTGCTGTTTCCCTACTTAACCTTCTTCGAATTCAATCAAGAAACCGTTCCCAAGGTTTCAAAGCAGATGTGTGTGTGTTTTTTTTAAATAAATAAGATAAGCATTGAAAATCCCAAACAAACATTCGAAGCAATGCCCTGTCGCCCCTCGATTTGTCGTGCGAAAGACAAGAGCTTCCGAGTTCCGATCCCGCGAAAATACTCTCACACACCTTCGGGAGGTAGCTTCACTTAGCATATATTGATCATTCACCACGACTTACAAGGTTTGTCCGATAAAAAAAACGAAGGGTGGAGTTAGAAGAAAACTCAAACGCAGACTAGAATTCACCCGAGGGAGATTGTAATGCAATCAAATGTCGAAAGTTGAGCCAGCGTGGGAGAAAACAGCCCCCGTTCGCGTTCCGAAGAAGAAAAAGTGAAAACCCCGGGTATCGTTTGCAGCGGAAAAAACCCGACAGTAAAAGGGAATTTTAGAAGCACAGTTTCTAAAGGGGAAAACCCCCGACCGACGATGAGAACGACGACGAATCGTAACATATCAGATAGTACGATGGCTCGAGGCAACCGAACGATTGCCAAACGCAACGGAAGGATTGTAGAAAAGTAAATAAATAAAAGTAAAGCAAGACAAGCCAAATCCCCCCGTGGGCCTGGAAAATGGTACAAGACAGCTTTTTTTTTGCCTGCCTTTTCCCTAAACCGAATGCAACCCGCTAGGAAGCTGTTCGGTGTCCAACACGATGTTGTGCGTCGCCCGGTGCAGCCTCGGGGTTGCGGACATCCTTTCTTTTTTTGGTTTCTTTCCGACGAGGATCCTTTTTTCCCTCTCTTTGGAGGATGATGATGTAACCGTTGAAACCGCCGGAGGCTAAATCCATTTGGACGCCACGATTTTTATGCAGAAAGGGTTTCGTGGCGTCCTCTCCGGACGTACAGTGCAAGGAAATGTCCTTAAAGCAGCATTGCACAGATGCTACTGGTAGCGGGAAACATATTTAAAATCCTTTGAAATGCACAACAGTACCTTTTAAAAAAAGATTCAGAAATTCAATTTAAGTTTCTTAGAGAGAAAAATTCATATTCGATCATAGTACATCCTTAAGATGATTTATGAAATCGAAATTGCCCTGCAAAAAGATGTAATAATCTCCACGTTTAATGGATTGTACATCGTAGGAAAATTTGTGCCAATAATCTACTGAGATCATTTATCAAGTTTATTGGATTTATTTGTCATCATCGCTCGGTGGTTTACGATCAATTGGCTATATTTGCTTGGAATCTCTAGGATTTCCAATGTTTTTTATCCCTTTCTGAAATTGATACCAAAGAATATCCCGGCGAAAAACCGGCTAAGGAATGAGCTTTCTCTAGGTAAAAATCTTACACCATCGAATCAATATTCACCGAAAACTAATAAACATCGAACAGGAAGTTACAGATCCCGACGAGGCTAGTGGGAACTTCCCTTTTTTCCTTTTGTTTATTTTGTACGGGAAGGAAACTCTTCGAGAAAAGGAAAGTCCTCGAACGGTGCGGTTTTTCCGCCGTTCACGAATAATTGTGCTATCAGACGTCGCACCCGAAAGATAGCAGCGGGCTCGCAGAACCCGTTCGGTGGAAGTAATAGCACCGTTCGATTTGACGTTCGATCGATAGCGAGAATTGATATTCCGGCGGCACCGAAAAGGAGAAAACCCCGGAGCGAAAGTCGTGGCTCGCTCGAAACCACGATGGAAACATTTATTAAAACTTTTACCGATAATGAGAAAACTGCGCGCCAGAGACTTGATGAGGCGCGCGCGGTGAGAAATCCTCGCTTCGGTCACTTGGGACAATGGGAGGGAAAAGGGGGAAAAGGCAGCGCGGGGCAATTATGGACGATGGGCTATTGATGATGGAGAGCGCGGAAAAACCTCGAGGGGAGTTCGCCAATACGCCGGTAGCATGAATAATGGGCATGATGATGCATCGACGATGAGTTTCCCGATGCTCGCACCGTGGGACAAATAGACAGTCATTTGTTGACCCCGCCCGTTCCACCATCCCGGGAAGAACCGTTCCGTTCCGCTGTCGAAAGTGGGTGAAAAATTCCACGTGATTTATTTCGAAGCGCTTTTTTCCACCCACCCACTGTTTTTTCTCCCATTTATAAGGATTACAAAGTTGCCCCGTGCTTGGAAAGTGGGGCAAATTTATGCACCTGCTTTCGAAAATGCACCCTCGGGGAAAGTCGCGAAGTTCTTGGTATAACATTGGCGAAAGAAAACTGGCAACGCTGGAGTAGGTTGAAAGAGTTTTTAGGTTGTTTCAGAGCTTTTGATGTGGAAGAATTGTTTTCCACTTTAAAACAACGATCTTTAATGATTAATTTTTTATTCAAAATGTGATTTGATACTTTTAAAATTAAATCTAAGTCCCTGAAAATCTTGATTGGCTACAAATCGACTTGACACACACTATTTTCCACCGCCAACACTCAACGTCGTTGCTCCATTTTGCTTCCAAAACCCTTTCATTTCTCTCCCCCGGACGTGCTGTAATTTTATTTAATCAAACATAAGTCTCACACAATCATGGGTCACTATCTGGTAGCACCGTTCAACCCTGGCCACACACGTGGCCTGTAGTTGTAAGCTCGTTTCTCTGCTTGCATAACAAAACGTACTACAAATGGGTCGAATATTGAGAGTGAAGTTGTTCCGGTTCAGGTTTTCCGTTTGCACCGTTCCACGCCAGCGCAGCGAACGGGCGGTCAATCATTTTCTTAAGGATAGCTCAATTTCGTACCCAATTTTCCCTCACAAACACACACACACACGCTCATGCACACAAACATGGTACACGTCGATGTTTTGTGCTTTATTTTCGTCCGTTTGCTCTAGACATCGTGTTTCCTTGGCTCTCGGTGTGGAATCCATCATGCTTGGGAAAGGAAAAGGGAGAACGTCCGGAGGACGCTCGAAGAGTGGTTCGAGTTTTCCGTTCCCGTTTCCCAACCCCCCTGTTCTAGCGTTCCACAAAAATGGTTCGATAATCTGGTTGGTTCTGTTACGCCGAGGAGGTGGGGAGGTTAGGGTCCGTCATATCGCGTATCCACCAAACATCCGAGAAAACCCCAACCGTGTTGGGCTTCATTACCGTTAGGGCACGTTCTTTGGCCTCGTACCTGAGGAAACCGCCGTCCACCGCGCGAACCGGACGAGGTGGAAACCCCAAAAAACGAAAAGAAAAAGCCCACCAAGGTGCGGGAGTCTTATCTGGGGCGTGTGCAAATGAAGCAAATTTTCCGAGACCCCGGGCCGCTCGCTTTTTCCACGCCGAAAGGTCAGGTGCGTCCCGCGGATCGCCATCCGTTTCGGTTCGAGTTTCCGCATCGGCACCTCCAGCGGCACCTTTTCGCGAAGGGAAAACGCGTCCTTGGCGAGGGTGAAAGGCATGCAAACACACACACACACACACACACGGACGACTTTGGCCGTCTTCAAAGCTCAAGCATCAACCTAATTTGGCGGAAATGAATCATCAATAAAGTGTCCGCGTGATGAAGGATTTTCGGTTGACTGGCTCGCACAAAAGCGAGAGGAAGTTCCGGGAACCATTCTTCCACGTGTACACCGTCACATAAAAACACACATTTATGCAGTAGTAGTTGAAAAAATATCTAAAAAGTTACCTAAAACCTCTAGCATCATAAATGGTTGTTAAATAAATTTCCTCGAATGAAGTTAACGAAAGGAAAACCGCGCAACACATGTGGAAGTCGTATAGAAATGAACTCAATTTAATAATTTTTCTGGTTCATAAATCTAATCCACCCGGTCAGAAATGAGCTTTTCCGAGACAGTGCACTTTATCGGTGCACTCAATCAATATTTTCGCCTCGTAAATCAACCCCACCCGGCTGTCGGGCTGATGGGGGGGGTGGTGGAAAATGTTCTCCGAAATCATTCCAATTACACTCTCTGGCTCTTCGCTCTATATACGTCTGTGCGTGGAGGGTAAAAAGCTGCTGATTCAGAACGTCCCAATGCCCGAGCAATACAGCTTCGGTGGGGGTGCCCCGGGTGGGTGGGAAAGTGGGCGGAAAAATAGTAACAAGAAATGCAATCGCAATCAGACGCCATAAAACAAGAATCTTGCTGCTGTCAACGAAACCGAAAATGAGCAACCGACAATCCAATAAGGATGAAGATGAAATCTTTCCGATCCGACGAACCGGAAGCTGAACGAGGACACCGGAGCCGGGTGACGGATACGGGGGGGAAAACCGCAAGAAAAACAGTTCCAATGTACCGCGCGATCGGTACAGCGTTTTCTTGGCCCACGACACGATCTCTACTGCATATTTATGACGTCTCGAAGCCGGAAGGTCGAGGATGTGGTTGGAAGGAGAGTGTCCGCAAAATAAAGCGGCAGCAAAGCACTGAATTCAGCGCATTTGAACCCCAACGTGATGGTTACGGTCTTGACGGTTGGTTTTCCACAGCAACACTATCAACACAAGCACTGCCGGGTGAATCGTTGCTGTCTGCAACCGCTAGACATCAGATTGCTCCTTGTCGTTGCTTTCGGTTCTTTTACCAACTGCTTCTATGTACGTCCTTCTGCGAGAACCCATTCCGGGAACCGGTTGCGATCTCGGGGAATATCGTCATTTGAGGGTCCCATTTCTGCCCGGTCGTTCGATGTCAAAGTACATGTTTGTCACAGTGACCTTCTGGCTTGGAAAATAACGGCAAGAGACGTTACCCGCCCTGGGTTTTGGGGCTGCAGCGAGCAGCTGCAAGGATTCAAACTGCGTACTCTGAAGGAGGTTAAAAACGGTCCTTGAAGGCATTCCTTCGTTGCAGTACACGACACGAGTGGCACTGTGTTGGGAGCCGATGGCTAATCGGAAACTGTCGTTTTACTACCACAGAATGTAAGGATAATCCGTTGGATACAGTGGAAAGGTTAGACTAGTTTATACTTAGAAAACAAGAAAAACCATTTCTAAAACCAATTCGAGGTGAAAATACAATCTCACGACCGGTTTACTTTTGTATACTTTTTGCAAAGTTTGATGGTATTTTGAAAAATTTGTATGAGAGAGAATGGTAAAGTATTTTAAATGTATAGCACGTTGCATACATTTAGGCGTCAATCGATGTTTTATGAATTCGAATATTTACACCGTTACAGTCGTCTTCCTCAATTGCTTCGAGTCGTTTATATTATTGTTCCGACACCTCTCTTTCCTCCCCACCATTCGGAGTAATTGGAGAGCGTTTTGATTGCAGTTTTAATGAAATGTTGGAAGAAGATTATTTCCACCCACTGGCCACGACCGAACATCGCGTTACCGTAGGGTCATCCCGGTGAAGTCATTCCACTGCTATCTGTGCAAACCTGCCTTCGTATTTCATCCTTGACATCCACAACGACGCACGGTGCGAGTGGGAATTACATTTACCCAGCCAGAATGTGTCGCTCGGGACATGAAGTCGGACACGGAGTTTTTACGGCGTTCGGCTATCATCATCAACCACTGTCGCACAGCTGCGGTTCACTGCGCTTCCGGTGGCCCCGCTGGGTTGAACGCCATTATCCGACACACCGACGACGGCTTGCCCATTTGGAACGGGAACGATGCACCAACACTTGAAACCGACTGCTCCGAACTATTGCGAGAGCGCGTTGCGATATCCATCGAAATGAATGTGAGTCCTCTTTCCGCCCCGCTGGAGGGATTTTTATCGTCCACGGTGGTAGCCATTTTTGTCCCTATTTTTTTTTTTATTCTAGGAAGACACAACCCCCAGCACGTCGCAATATTACGAAATGGGTTTTATGGATGGATTTTTAATCCGCCCCCTTTTATTCCAACCAGCAGCCTCTGCCAAAAAGAGGGCTAACTAGTAAAGGTGAAATAGTTGGCAAAAAAAACCGGGGCATGCTGAACTTTCCTCTTCCCTTACAAACGGGACCATCATCTCAGGTATGCAAAGCGGTATCCATTCCACAAAGCGAGAGAGGGAGAGAGTTGTGCAACTGCGTTTACGGAAAACGTGGAGCTAGGTTTCTGGGCGCCACTGAATGGCCGACCCCGGAACGGAAAACGGGAAATGCTGCCTCGGCCCCCGTGGGGCAGGAAACAGAGGGCGGATACAATTGCTACATGTGCACATTTTTCCAGCCATGTATCATCTTCCATTTGACGTGGAACTGTAATGCGCCCCGCCGGGCAGCAGCGAAACGTGGATGGAATAGTTTCAATTTTTAAAATGAATTTTCGTGATTGAATCGTACGTTGAGATTACACGCACGTGGACTGAGCTGCAAGGATCGTGGCTTAGGGAAAACCGATTGCAGGATTAGTTGAAATGGGATTTTTCAGCAAATGGTTACATAAGATCGTTGTTGTAAATCGCATTTTTCCGTGATTTGTGGTTTAATTTAGTATCGAAGATTAATTCATGTTTTGTATCTTTTAGTTTATCTATTCATTCACTTCCCAAACATTATTTGTATGCGTGACGTAAACGGTAAGTATCGTTAAGCTCCGTATCGAGTTAAACACACAAGTCCCTAATGGATTGGCTTAAACAACCTCTAAAACCCTTCCAACTGCAGCGTGTTGGAAAGAAAAACTCCCTTGATTAAGAGTGAAAAGCTAAAGCAGATTCTTACGTAACGGTGTGTTCGCAACCTTAGCTTAAAGAAAATTTACCCCGGGTTGAAATTTTCCAATGACGACCACCCTCGGGATGGCAGAACTCTCCACTCTAGTTAACACCGTAGAACTTTTGCTAAAGAGGACGTTCCTCCTCCAAGCGCTTGGTGGTGGGAGTCTTTAATTTTCTACCAACCACCAACACTGGCAGAGATTACGTGTTACGTACAAATTACGCTGAAAGGGTGGGTGGGAAAAACCCGTCCGGCAAAAGATAGGAAAAATGCCTGATGAAAGCAAGTATAAACAGCGAGACCAGGAAAAGTAAGCACTTTTCAAGCGTTCTACAAAGGTCGTTTTAAGTTGCTTCTTTTTTTTCTAACTCTCATAGTCGTTCGGTTGCTTAAGGTGCAACGTGGATGAACGTGGTTCGGAGCATCGGAAAACGGTTTAAATGTTCGCTTGGTTTCTCTCGAAAGCGTCCACTTTTGGAAGGGTAAATATTTTTGCAAAAACATAAATTGTATCAAAACCACACAAACCGAGGGCTGCACAAACGAAACGAAGCGGCTCGTTTCGCTTTTTTCCGGTCGGGGTGGTGCATTTTTGATTCTCAACTGATGAAAAGCCGCAAATGCAAAGTGCAATGAAGACGATCGGGTAGAAGAGCTTCCTGTTTATCAGCAATCGTTTGCTATCCGTTGATTCTTTGCTTTTCCAACGATCCCCACTCTTCTGCTTTGTGAGTGGTTTTGCACTTTCTTTATGCCTAACGCCGTTTTAGACGTCCATCCCGAAAAAGAAGAGAAATTCAACCCCGAACGAAATAATGCTACCAGTTCCCAAGGCAACAATCTGACGCTTTGTGTTTTGTTTGTCAAATTGGGGCGATAGAAAGCAAAACTGAAGAGAGAGAAATGGAATAGCTGCTGGGTTTATATAATCCCCTCTTTGGACTTTTCCTTTGGAGAACGTCAACAACCGGGCGCCTCCATTGTGCAAAACCCCAATTGGTTTGTTTGGTGCTTTTAAACGATTTGGAAATCTTGCGACCGGGCGCAATTAAAGCTGCTCGATGGGTTTCAAATGCAATTTCAACTCACAGACGTCCAAGCAAAAATGTTCCTTGACCTACCGCCGCCATCAAAAGATGGCTTCACCTCTCCGCGAGAAAATGGAAAGAATGTGCGGCACACAAATAAGACACATTTTGCCATTTCCTTTTCTTTTTCGTGGTCCTTCGTAAGGTAGACGGTGAACCGTCAACCGCAAGGCGTGGCCTCGACTCGTGCCGAAGTCGTCCATTTCAATTCCACTTTTCCGCACCGGAATGTTTATACGTATTTCACGTCTGAATTCAATTGCACACCCTCGAAAGCCACCGGTTTCCAACGTTTCCAGCATTGTGCTCGACACACACACACACCCTCGTACCGACACGGAAAGGAAACGGCTCTTTGCTTCACATTTTAGATGGCAGTAAATAGTACGAACACGACTTTGCTTTATACAGAGCGTAACCGCATTGGAGTATATTTTTTTCCTAAGGTGTTACAGCATCCTGCTCTCGCCGGGGTTTCCGAACTAGCTGGAATTGGAGCATGATTTATGCAAATGCCAACGTTTTGAAAGATCGCTGCGAATAGCTTTCAAAGTTGCTGAAGGAAAGGAAAAAAGGGAGACGTTCCTGATGGTGCAGTTAGAATTTGAAATAGAGAAGGGATTCTTATGCAGTCTCCGAAAGCAGTTCCACGGTTGGAACGGTCCTATTGAATGTTTCAAAGGAAATAAAATCTTCGTTCTAGGTATTTTGCGATCAGAGCCAGACATAAAAATTCATTGCCATTGAAGATATTTGGTTTATTTTACTTGTATGACTTATAATAATAAAAGGACAAAATGTGGATCGCTATACAAATTTATTTATCAGACAAGTCAAGAGCTAATATATTTCATGTATGCGAATGATTTTCCACCTTACCGTTCACAGCATAAAACCAAAGGCTTCCAAGAAAATACCCTAATGTTGCCAATGTTCCAGAGCAAGGGATCGAATATCATCACCATTCATCCACGCCTAATGCATCTATGATCAAATTATTACGCCCACGTGACCGTCGACAATGACAATTAATTCGTCCTCCGGAACCGGAAACAAAGTGTGGTCTGAGCGACACCCTTTTTCCCTCTTCTCTCCCCCACACCCTCGAGCTTGCAATGACGCGTGTAACTAAATCGTCATCGATTGACTGCTCGTGGCCGCTGTAATGCCTCCGATAGCTTTTCCCCCGTTTTGCACATGCGTGTCCTTGGTGGCTTTCCTTTTTTGTTGTCGTTGTGTTGAGTGTGACACGATGGGGAAAAAGCGTTCCAACATAACATGACACGTGGAAAGTGTTATATACACTCCGACGAGTGTGCCGACTTCATTCAACTCCAACGCCAACGCTGATGCTGATTGATTCTGCTTTGCTTTCCCCGGTACTAATTGGGAGACATTGATACACGCAGACCAATTCCCGATCGATTATCATGATCGAAGCTGGTGACGATGCTACCATAAAACAAGCGAACATTCATTACCGTGCGTCGTGGAACCATGCTTGACAGATATTTAACTAATCGAAGGGTTCTATAGGGTTCCAGGGTCCAACGCAATAAATGAAAGTGACTAAACTAAACCGCAATGTGTGTGTGTGCTACTCGTGCGAGTATCGAATGTAATCTGCTTTACTTCCGCTTTGTAACGAAAAAATAAACATGGTTTGTGGCAAGGCCATGTTGTCCCCCAAATCCAACCTTACATTGTACAGTACGGGTACATGCTGTTAATGTTGCCTATCGCTCACGACGCTCTGCTCCCTTTGGCTTTGGCGCAAAAACCGGCCAGCACGTTGTGTGCGGCGTCCTCGTAAACATCGGCCTCCGATGTTCGTGCGCTTAATGCCTGACTGGGTTCCCTTGTACCAGACGACGACGACGACGACGACGACGTTGACGCTGTTGGGAACCCAAATATAACGGCTCAGCCAGTACATATGCTTCCGGTGGGACACCGACGTGTCTGTGTGTGTGTGTGTGTGTGACTGTGTATGCCTTCCGGTCGTTTCGTCACCCGAGGCATCGGTTGACTGCATAATCTGCTCCCCAAACCCTTTCCCTTTCCCCTCCACACACACCCGTCGTAATGCCTCGTCGTGTGGCAAAAAGGCAAGATTGGAAATTTCCTGATGCGTAAAGTGTTTTACTTTTCACTTTCTGTTCTACCCACCCCCCTCCCAGGCTCGGAGGAGGGGAAACATGCTCGCAGTATGCTCCATCGTTGGTCGACCACCCTCCGGTAAGGTTGGGGTTGACGCGATCACGTCGATTGTGATGCTGAAATCGTGCTACGAATGAGTTGTTACAGCAGTTCCGGGGAAACGTAATCTTCCGTTGAGCTAATACTGCCGAAGCGCACGTGCATGTTACCGTATGTATGGACCAACAAATTAACCGACCTCCGGTACTAATGAATTTCCTTGTGACAACACCGTAACATCTCACTGAAATGGTGCATGAAACATAGCAAACAATATTAAGTTCGATTTAAATGTCTAAGAAATCCATGAAGCAATCAATAAAATATTTTCGAAGTGATGAGGCAACCAAATGTGCTTGATAGAAAAGAAAGGAACAAGGAAATATGAATTTATTTGTCGAACAAAGCAAATTCAAATAAAGTAAACGGAATTATTGTAAAAGCAATAAAAAAAGAAGTATAAGAAAGTAACATACAATATTTTAAAAGAGTAGAATTGAGAAGAAAAACTGACAAACTGAATAGAAGACAATTGTTTATTTTGAAAAGAATGTCCGCAAGAAAATATGCAGACAGAGTAAAGTAGGGCCAATCCAACTTTATTATAATTACACTAAAAATGTAGAATGAAGAAATACAAATTGACGAATTGATTGGAAGATTTTTGCATACTTTGAAGAACATTTTTGGTTGAAAATTTCCAAACCTATTTCATTATAATTCTAGCAAGATAATTTTTCAATCAAAATTAACCATCAGACCTCTTTTTTATGATCAAATCACCTTCCAATATCAATACACACGTACACGCGCACGTGTCAGGACCCTTTTTCAAGCTCACAAAAGTTCAACGGTTGGAAGACAAACATTGGTTTAAACAATTTTCAAATGAGCTTTCGAAGCTCATCGCTAACTCAATCCTACTTCGTTAGCACAAATCGAATTGAAATCGCTCCGTGCTCCACGATCCGTCCTCCACGTGCTTCATCAAAGACTCAACTTCTGTAACAACTACTCACCGGGACGGGGGGCTGAAATTGAATCAAGTTAATCTATCGTTCCCGAACTGCGTTCATCTCCAACGCCGACGAAAAAAAACCTTTCACCGAACATCAACATCCCATTTCCCGTGCTGACGTTTTATTAAAAACTCACCTCACGTGCAACCGATATCGTTCGACGATATTGGAAAGTGAACCAACCGTTTTTCCACCCTCCGAATTTCCGTTCTCTTCCGTGGAAAAGAATGGAGAATATAGATTCCAGGCCGACGTGCATGTGAATAATCTAATTTCGAACGCGAGTTCTCGTTTTTCCAATACTGCATACGACGCTTGCAGCATCAAACACTATCAGTCTTTCTTTGCACATAAACGTGCACGTGCAGGATTGGATGCAGCAAATCTCCAACGGGAGAACAGATAGCATAACCTAATCAGACAACAAAATCACCCGCCCGCATCGAAGGAGGCACTTTCTTTCGGGGGTTGATTCTCGAGCGATTGAGTGTTCATCTCAAGGATCCATCAGAGTAGACATTTGCTAGATGATCTCCCGACTTCGGAACGGGAGTGCTTTTCAATAGCTCTTGAATATGAACTCGGCAATGAAGAATCGAATTCCCTCCATCGGCAGCGAAGTTTAATCGAATGTTTACCACGTGGAAAACTGAAGCAATAAGAATAATAATTGAATCCATTTTCCACGTGCATGTGCAGTTTCATTCACTCTTCGAACGCTCGGTAGGAAAATCGGAATGGTGAAAAATCCTCCAAATCCTACGAGGTAGTTCCAAATACAGTCGGTTAGCAACACTTTGCAGGAGGAGAATTCAATTTCCCTTCCGAAACCCGGGGTGAGTAACAGCTATCCGATAGATCAGACATCCATCATCGGCGCGTCCGTCGTTCAGTGACAGTGCGTTCGCTTCAACAGTGGTTTACGCCTCCGGTTGCGTTCAATTATTCACCATCGAGGGAGGAAAAAGGCGATGTGGAGTGAGGGTGAGGGGACGTGGAAAACGCTGGTCACATCCGCTCGATCTATCGCGCTGACCGGATCTTTTGGCAGCTCGGACCGCTTCGTGTTTTGCCGTCCGGTAGCCACTTTCAAACGGGGAATACTAGCAATTTCCCCCCAGCGGACGGGTGGGAAACTCCCGGGAAATTGTTGCCAACAGCTGCTAATTGAATGTGTTTCTGTATGTATGTGTACGGGAGATTGTCCGGTAGGTGCCGTTTGAGATTTGAACTCGCTCGCTTGCGCTGATGATGCTGCAAACGAGAGGAAAATTAAATTGCGCACAGTGTTTTTCCTTCCTTTCATGGCGCCATCCTTCCCCGATGCCTAGGTTACGCGCGGCTGCGGTTGACCCGTGTTTGCGTATTTCCCGCCCGCGGGTGTGTGTGTGTGTGTGTGGGTGGGGATGGGAAAAATTAATTAAGACCTCGCACAAAAGGAATTCTATCGGTCGACGCCTGGCGCAGGAGTGTCCTTCGCGGTCGACGCATCTTTCAGCTAGCTTTTTCCTTCCTCTCTGTTGCTATCTGCACACAAACACACACACCCACCGTTAGTAACGAGGAAAGGGCGACTACAGAGGCCCGGCCATCAAAGCCTTGTGACTTGTGACATTGATTGAGAAGTCAATAAATAAATATTCGCATTGCGCTCGACCGACGTCTAGCGACGACGGGAACCGGACGTCAACAAGAGATCCTTCGTTCCCCCTCACCGCCCCCGGTGGGCTTTTGACGTTTGCACAATGTCAGTCGGAATTTCATTAGAGGCCCTGGTTTTTCCCGTCCACGGTTCCGGGTTTGCTTGATGAAATGTGAGACAAAATTTGTTTCCGAGTGAAAAAATGTAATTTTGAATCGGAATTTTCGGCCCCCGAGGAGGCTTGAGGTTAAGCGGGCTTCATGTGTTCCCTTGTTCCAAGTGTGCGTGTGATTGCAGTTGACCAGGAATTTTATTTTATTAAACATAAATCGCGCAATCAGTATTAATCTTCCCACGTTGGAAACAAATGGTATTTCCTACAGCAAAGCAATCCACGTTACGTTGGAAATAGATTGCCATGGCTACTTTGATATTTGTTTCGGAAGGTCGGGTTCTCCATTGTTCATCCGTAGCGGTCAACAATGCTTACAAAAGTAGAATAAAATAATCAATATTTCTGCAGCAATTGCACAAACTTCACAAAGCGGCACATTTTATCCCCGCCCGAGAGCGGTACCTAATTGTATCCCATTTCTTCCTCGGATGCTAGAACCCACCTTACGATGCAGTTTTATCTCTCCCTAATACGGTCGAGCTCTGGGGGGGAAGTTTATGGACGGTACGCCTGCACGACACCATCGGTTGCAAATTGCGATGTTTTATTGCCCCGGGCGCGGGCGGGGGCAGCAAGTCTCGTCACGTACTTTCCACAAAACCCCGAAGCCGAACAATGAACAATAAAATGCATCTGCAGTGCAAGCGAACGCGGCGAAGGAGAGAACAGGTGACACACACAAAGCCAACATTACACAACTTTTACGGCACGTGACGAGAAATGGGGATGGGGACGTAAGTGAAAGGTGGAACAAATGGTGGTGGTGAAACGAAAAGTCCTGATGGAGGGCTTGGTTGAAACACGGTTTCTTGACACGGTTTTGCCTTTGCCTCCGCGAAGTCCGAAACCTCGAAACCTCGATGTAAACAGCTGTCCGGAAACCGTTTATCACCAATTTATTTCCGAACTTTCACCAGAACCTCACCAAGCATCAAGCGAGGAGGAGCGGGGAGGGCATTATAATTTGTTTTCCCTGTCAGCGGATACCGGCTTGGACACTTATCAATCGATCGGCTCTTTTGGCGAAACGAGGTCCATTCGCCTTTGATGTTTTTTTTTTATTTCTTCCCTCATAACCATTCGTAGAACCCACATGGGAAGGAGAAAAAGGTGCTACTCAGGGTTTCCATGCTTGGAAAATTGGAACAACGGCGAGGCAAAAATTAGATGGTTAGTTTCCACACGGTTAGAGCGCTGAGGGCGATAGAACGTTTCTGGCCATCGGGGTTTGTTATCCGACTTCACCGCTTTCTTCCACCCATTGGCGTCTTTGTCGAGTCTTTTAGAAAGAAGCTAACACGAGCGACACGACCACGTGGAAATGACCTATTTTGAAGCATTCGAAGGAAAACACCAAGCAAAACCAAAAAAAGAGAACGAAACTAGAACATCCAACGGATGGGTTCACCCTCTCAAAAACTGGACACGACGAGCTCATCGTCACTCGACACAACGTGCCATCCCGGGCCATTCCCATCAGAACCTCCTCTGATGTCTTCCTTAGAACCGGCTTGGACTTTGGGGACCGGAAGTTCTGGGTGTCTTTTTACGGCCGCACAAATATTGCCCCTCTTTATGGCTTAATTTTATGTCCCCCGGGTGATGGTGATGTAAAAATGTGTTTTTCGTCCCCCCTTGGAATCGGGGACTCCTCCAAATATCCATCTGGTGCTCGGGAAAATATGTCTACACGAGGAAAACTCGGCCCTTAAACTGATGCAGGCAGCACTAATCCGAGAACCTTTAGGGAAGTCCTGACGTTTGAGAGATGCAACGTTGTTGTTGACGCAACTTCACGTTGGTCATGGTTTGCTGTTGGGTAATGATTTTATTGAACCCACGTCGCTTTGCGGATTAAAAGAGTTGTGCCTTAATCTAGCTTGAACCTTGGATGTAGCTTAGGGATTACTGTACCCGAAACTTTGGTGCAACAACAGGTAGAAGCCGTGTGCATCTGGTGATAATGACCAGAACCCTCAATTCCCGGAAGGGAATCTTGATATTCCGTTGAGAGAAAGGTAGACCTAGGGTTTTCGTCCCATAATTTAACGACCCATCAAATCTAGGACTGTCATTTATGAACACTATCTCATTCGCAGGTGTAGATTACAGGAACAAAAACCTCTCATTTCTCGTATATTGACAGTCCTGGCCCTTTTGTATCCCTTCGGAACATCTGCGTTTTGTAATGAGCACATAAACAGATCCACAACAATACATCCCATGTCTCATAAACAACTATACCGGCTGACAGCCCACACACACACACCCACACACACCCACTCTGCGAGAACTTACTGCTGCACCCTTTTGTCCGAACCGGCTGCAACGTGTTGTCGTTGAGCAATCATCACCTATTGTGGCATAAATAAATTAAATCGATTACCGTCCTCAGCGTACACTCGGGCCCTGGGACGTCCTGAGGGTCGGAGGAGATTCTTCCCAGATCCACACCATAGTATATTCCCCATAGTTTCCCCCACAAACTTGACACAACTCCCAGGGGCCCATCATCCGGGCAGCAATTTAATTAAACCCGTTTGATTGTCGACTCTCCGACGACGGAGACGACTCTGGCTTGGTCTGCTGCAACGCGTGGACAGTTTGGAATGGTCCCATGGTCACCTTCGGTTGCCATCACAAGGCATCAAAAATCAATACTAATCAAGTCGGGCGGTAAACTCCTGCACACGAGCGATGTCTGCGGAGTGAAGTGTAAGGTACTCCGAGGACTTCAGGAGATGTAGTCCCTCAGTCGCCAAATGGGCAGTCGCCAAATCCGTGGACAAATGTCTCTTACCCAGCGGTTAGAGGCCGGTTAAGCTGCACCAACATCTCTCGATTCTTTGCGGCCAAATCATCACGTTCAATGTGGTGAGACATCGTGGTCGATCCTTCAGGCGGCGGACATTCGCAACAATATTTCGTTGCTGTTCCGAGTGCAGCTCTAGTCTTGTTCTTCTGAACAGTCGTCGACGCTGAATGAACCATGGAATTGGACTACAGCAGAAACCACAGGCTTTGACCGGCAGCAACAATGCATCACGGGTTTTATTGCAAAATGCCACATCCGGCATTCGGTTTTAGTCCTTGCACTTTCACGGGAAATACCCGACGGGGCTACAGAGAGAGAGAGACTGCCGGCTCCATCTTGATTTATCGATGGAGTTTGTGTGATGAAGTCGTTGCGTTCTAGCCCATGATGATTGCGTACGAGCCCCGCCAGTAGTGTGTGAACACAAAACAATCCTACGTCGTCCCCGGAAAACATCTACGACTGAGACGAGGACGACTACGTGGATTGGGGCGTTCATGTCGGACTTCTGGAAATAGATTGATTTGTGGGCGATCCATACGAGGTTCGTCCTATCTAATCCTTATACCTACCAAACGAACATGCCACACACATATTCCCCCACGCACAGATGAGGCAAAACGAGATCAAGTTACGAGATTTCTGAACCATTACTCTAATCGTACCAGCTTTAATCCGAGAACGTTCTTGGGCTCTCCGGTTCGGTCAGTAGCCGAAGAGGATCTTGTTGTTTGGCACTTGGGGATGGTAGGCACAGGGCACAAACGCCAACTTCTTCGACCTGCACCCGCATTCCACAACCTCCTGCTCCCAGCAAGTAAGACGATAAGGCTCATCGGCAGCACACAAAGGCCATGCAGGCGTAAGAACAAGAGCTAATAAATAAATGATTTATACCGATATGCTGGCGCACGGCTGCCACGCTCGGATCATAAATCGGAGCCCCCCGGACACAACATCGGTATCGATCAAGTTGCTGGCTAGCCGGTGCTAGTGCCGACTCCGGCCACTTAGGGATTAATTTTATTTATGGATTCCGCATCCCGCATCGCAAGAACTGTGTCCAAACACTGACACTGGTGTTTGTGTCCGGCTGGCTTGGTCGCTCGGATTGTAATAGGCAAATATGAATATATTTTGGTGTGACTGCGTGGCTGAATGCTTAATCTACTGATGCGTGGTCAATTATTGGTCCGTAAGCATGGGCAATTAAAGCCATTTAAGCAGCAGCATTATTGGTAAGCCTGTTTCGCAATGAGTTTGGGTAAATTATGAACTGTTTTTGGTTTGACATATTACCATACCTTTCGTTCTATATAGTTCAACTTTAGATGATTGTTTAAGACATTAAAAAAGCAAGCAAAACGTCTGCTCCAATCAAGAATATCTTCTGAGAACTTCCTCCAAGCGAGTTCTTCCTTCGCTAAAGACAAACCGAAATGTTTACTTAGGCCAGTACGTCCCGTATACCTTGGACTCTTCCGGGCAACAGACACATTGTCTATTTACTGAATATTACTTGAAGCACAGGTTGGCTCCAATACCATCTCCAAGGCAATCCTCTTCATCAAACACCCATAATCGTTCGGAGGGTCGTTTGCGCTGACCAGTAATTACGCCACCAGGCAGCAATCAACCCGATGCTGCTGCTGATGATGATGGTGATGATGCCGGTCCATTTGCAATACGCAAACAAAAACCCCGCATCGGACTTCCGAGCAGTAATGCTAGTAATTCCACCGGAAAGCCGCAAGTATCTACCACTTCCTACGTCGGTGTCCCGGAAATCTCAGATACTTGTGCCAACGTTACTTCCATCGATTGGTTCATCATTCGCTATGCGGGGAAGAAGCTGAGGAAAATGGGTGGGAAAACACGGCTCACTCCAGGTTGATCGGTTTATCAACCGTTTGTCCCGTTGTGTCATCCGTCGTTTGCTGGTGGAGGGATGGATTTTTAGTGCCGTTCAAGTTGCCCGTTAACGACACATGATTTCCAGGCCCTCCACTTCCGGTGTACAATACCCCACCTCCTTCCCTTCCACCTGTCGAGTGAAACCTGGTCCGTTTTGTCATGAAGTTGTTTTCACATCTTTTTATGTTCTCTCCCACCTCTTGACGAGATAAAGTTATAACGTGTAAAACAAATTCCATTCTCTCGCCGTACAGCGAGGGTAGTGGGAGGGTTCTGTGAGAGGAGGAAGGTAGGCCAAAAGTGTAGGCCGACAGGACGCAGGGTATCCGGCGGTTCGGTGGATGCGGTTTGAAGTCAATATAGCTTAATTTTTATGGCGCCATATCATTATCCCCTTATCGTCCCGCTCGTCGATGCTCCGGCGGTGCGTGCTCTTCTACTTGCCATGGATTTTCGAATACGAATGGTGGTGGTGGTTGTGGTGGTGAGTGCTCGGACACCGTTACGCCAGTTCCGGGGGCGACTCGCGGGCGCCAAAAGGATGTCACGGCCTGGAAGCATGGTAAAGAACCACATAAAGAGGTGGAGGAATGTTTTTCGAGGCAAAAATCACAACGATGCAACGCGTCGTGAATGCGCGTGGGTATGTGTGCCGAATGATTACATTAGTGTGTACGGGGCAAAAATTTCCTTTTTTTTCAAACTCCACCACAAACCAAACGATGTGAGGAAAAAAACGGTCCCCCAAGGGTCATTCTCTCACACTCCGACACCTCCCAAATGCGTTCATAAGTGAAAGTGCGTGGGAGTGTGTGTGTTTTTCCATCAACCGACACGAGAAAAAGGGGGTACGGCCACAGAACGCAAAAGCCAGCCTTTTTTCCATCTTTGCCGTTTTTTAAACACGCGCGCTTCACGGTTGACTCGAAAGTTTTGTATGTTTATTCCTACGCCTGGATGAGATTCAAGTGCGAAGGTATTTTAGCCACAATTTTCCTTGACTTTTGAAGAGCACAGCACGGCGACCGGGTGACGACGGGGACGGAGGGTAGGAAGGTAATCGTGTGGGTTTATTTGAAATCGCGCTAAACGTAGGTAGGAAAAAGTAAATGATCTCACCTGTTAGAACTTGATGCTGCTTTTCCGGAGAGTCTCGTTGCGTTGTGGTGGTAGGTAGGCTTTTTTTTTGGCTGAAGGTCAACCGAAGAAGGAAGCGTATAGGCGTGTGTCCTTGTTACTCCTGACTTTCGTAACGCTTCGTTAGGAGGTCGTTTCTTATTCCTTTTTGAAGACTTTTTTTTCCACTTTCTTTGAAGTTATCCACCCGAAAAGGCTCTCTTTTTTCACTGGTTTTGTTTTACACTTTGCTCCGAAAAGAATTACACTCGCTCACACGCGCCCGACACTTCCGCTGGATACACCGCGAACCCACGTGGGTTTTGGGAAATTCGATCAATTTTCATTCCACGTACACTGGACAACCATCCAGTTCGGCCATTAGCGCAATTTTTCTCCGACTTCTTTTTATTCGTTTTGCCAAACACTTACATTTGTATCGAAAGTAGCATTTCTTCACTTCTTCTTGAACGCCACTCAATACCACTTGTTCCACCTTGACAGCATTCCGTACATAAATTGCTGATGGATTTCCTTTTTTTTTTAATTTGGCTTACGATCAAAATTATTCTTCTTTATTCTCTCTTCACAAATGCACAGCAAACAACACACACACCGTGCTCACCGTGAGATGCTGATGTTTTGCCGAACAAGGTAAAGAAACCCGGAATGGAGACGCGGTAAGTGATCATTAATATTATCCCGTTTCATTTACTGCTTTTACAACGTGACAACGCTTCGAGAAAACTTCAACACGTTTCCGTTCGGCTGGTTCATTGCTGTTGAAGAAGCAACTTTTCACGTTGTGCACATTTCTTTTTCCAACTTCATTTGCGCATTCTCACATTCGTCGAGAACCGAAGATTGATTTCTCACGATGCTGCAATTACGCGTTGCTCCATCGTTAGTGGTGTAGAGGGGGTTTCTCTTCACTTCAGCCTTTTTTCCCCCCCGGTTTTTCCCTTTTCTGGTTCCCCGATTGTGAAGTTACTAATTATTTGTTCACTCGCATCCCGTGTGCGCTTCTTTTTCTGGCATTATTTGCTCCTGGCCACCGCTCCTACACGTACACAATTTCCTCGCTTTTGTCAGTGAAAATGAAAGAATGAACGTGAGTGCTTACGAAGACAGTGGAGGGTAAATACTTTTCGCACACTTTCCTTCCCGCTGACCCCCGGCGTGGTCGCATCTGGTTGCTTCACCGACGGCCGGCATTTCCGTGCGTGTTGATTGCTGCACGTTCGAACACTTCCAGTGGCGTGTCGTCTTTCGGCTGGGAAATCATTCCAGGAAAATTGCTCCTCTCATAGCCCGCTGCTGGCTGTTGTTGAAGACGAACCTGTGACAGTAGAAAAAAAACAAAAACAAGAAAAGGGATGTAAAGAAGACCAAGTTTTAGACAAAGCAGAAAGATAGATGTGCAATAATGAACCACCACCATCACCACAAACCACCGGCACAAACACGTTGCAAATATCGATCAGCATTACGGAACGGTCGGGCGCCCAACTAATGTGCCCACTCCCCTCCCCCCCCCCCCCCCCCCGCCCCCCCTCATTTTTGGTAAAAGTTTTAGCATCAATCCATTAAATTTAGTGGCAGTTTCGTTCGTGGCTGCGCTTTCCCAGCGTTCCCACCCGAAGCCGTGACGCTGTTGTTGTAGGGAAAAACTGGTTGCTCGGCAAACTTTTCCAACCACCGATCCTACTGTGTGTTATTGTGGGTTTTCCCGGGCGAATCCCGGACCGGAAACTAATGTGTGTTCGGAGAAAACTTTACGCGCGGGGAAAGTTTAGTAGACGCACACGGATTCACTCTGGCCACCGAAAAGTGGTTCGGGTAGTATTTTCCAATTGCACAGATATGGTTTTTTTGAAAGGGGTCGTTTTCTTTTACAACAATGATTTCCGCGGTGAAAAGTTCAAGTATATCCGATCAGTAGCTCAGAGATCAAATAAGGTCACCTTTATCACATAGAAATAACTGTTTTCATACAGGCATTTTCAGATAATATCATAACAGTAGCAACATTAATTCCAACTGCAGCACATGATATTCCAACTGCATCAGTTAATTTGGAATTTTCATATTGACTACATGTCATTTTTTTACTTATTTTTGTGAGAAATTTCGTTCCAATGAAATCGAAGAGATTGATTCGTTATGAACACTCCTTATTTGTAGATCAACCTTGGGCTGTCATCCGTGCGATATACGTTTACACTCGTTAGTTGCGTACATGTACCAGGAGGATTATAATATCAACTGCTACGATTCTGATTTCAACTGAGACAGTTATAATAAACATGATCGCGTTATAAAATCAACTGATGCAGTTGGAATATCATGTGCTGCAATTGGAATAAATGCTGCTACTGTTATGATATCATCTGAAAATCCTTGTAAGTAATCTTCCTAAATACGCAATTAAATTTCTTTTACACTCTATAAGATTTGATTTTAATAAACAAGAATAATCTAATATATAAAAGTCAACATTGTATAAATAAATAAATAAATTTATTAAATCGTTCATGATGAAATTCACTTCTGAACCTTTATTGAATTGTACAGTTCATCATTTTGTCGACTTATCCGATATGGATTTTGCAAATCCTGCTGCTTACGTCGCATTTGCCTCCTATCGGCATCGTCGATCTTTCTCACGCTGGGAAAACTAGTAATGTAAACGCATTTGCGTGTTCACCAACATAAACTGCAGTGCAAAGAAGATCCTGCTCCTGATAATCAACTTCCCTTTTCACCCCTCCCTTAATCCACCACCCTCTGCACAAACAGTCGATATCCGAAGGCCTTCGCATGCCTAATGGAGTGAAAATAGGCTTCCGGTGTCTGGTCCGTTACGCACTTCTGATTTTCCCTCCCGGCGCACGATTCGATGCATCGTCCGGATAACGCATTGGGGGTGGGAAGGTTGGGGTTGGGTTGGTGAATACTAATTTTACACGAACACAAACATCACCGTTACGGAACAGCAAACCCATGTTTCCGTTCGTTATCTCGGATGCAAATCTAGACACCGGAGGATCGGCAGTGGCAGTGGTCCCGAGTTTTTCCTACCGCATCTTTTTCCATCCCATTTTCTGCACCACAACCGCATTTTACCCACTTCCCCGTTCCCCTCCCGTGTGGTGTTGATCCCCCCCTCGGGCGACGGTGCACTCAAACATCGGGTTCTTAATCCCTCTTGCGTTCGAAAACATTCGGTTTTCGGCTGTTTGGTTTTGCATCAGGATGGAAATCTGAAATCCTCGCAGCTAATGGAAAACCGATTGCGTACTGGAGCTTTATCAGCGATGAAACTCGACAATTAATTTCAAAGTTCGCAGCCCAAGCGTGCCCGGGACACGATGATAAGCGGCACCGTTTGACTTTTCCGTCCGAATGGGGGTGGGGGGGGGGGGGGGGGGGGGGAACGGCAGCAGCATTCCCCTGCACAGAACCAACCGATTCTCGTCGAGCCGTGTACGTATTCAAATAAATCTCATCGATCATCACCGTAAGCCGATGGAAGGAGATCGACGAGCAGGGCAAAACAAAATGGCGCGCACATTCGAATTCGCGAACGTATTTCGTTCCTACAACTTTGATTTTATTTGACTTTTCATGCCGTTTAGAAATCGTTCTGAGAACGCTTAGTAGTTTGTTATATGTGTGTGTGTGGGTGTATTTTTCCGTTCACCAGTGCTTATCGCAACGTCGGGCCGTTTTGTTCCGGCGTTAATACCGTTCCAGAGCAACAGAGCCCAGAAGGCCACGAAGCCGTTAAAAGGCAAAGTTTTCCACAGTGAAAATTGAAACTTTGATTCATTTCAAAGCCATTCGTTCCTCTGGCAAGGCGGCGGTAAGGCTGAGGAGGGGGAACGGCAACGTCTTGGAGCTTTTGTGTCGAGCAGGAGTGCCTTCCAATCGGGCCGCCATTCTTCGACACGGTTCAAGGTCAGCCACCACCTCCACCTCCTTCGTCAAGGTGGGGGGTGGGGAGGGGGGGGGGGGGGAGAGAAACACCTTGTCCAACAGCAACAAAGTCCGCCACAAACCCAACTCCGAAATTGAGCGAAAGGAAAAGGCAAAGGAATACATGAATTTTTATTGGTTCGTTGAGTTTGAATCACGCTGGTGGCCACGCCAAGAACCTTTTTCCTGCGGTAACAAGAAAACTCCGGGCCGCGTAACGAACGCCAAACTTTCTCGGAAGGTGGAAAAATTAACTACCAAAGCGTTCGGGAGGCAGCTTGTTGCGGTTTTTCCAAGTCGAAACTGCCGAAAACTGCGGCCCAACAGCACACAACACTGGCTTTTCGCCATTGATTAGAACGTACGTGATGGGAATCGGTGCGCCGAACGTAAAATGGGCATCGAAAGGCAAGTCGCGCGTGTGTGCGTGTGTGTGTCCCGTTCCCAGAGACCGCAGGACCGCAAATGGGAATGTACTATGACCTGGTTTTCTATTTTTTTCCACCTGGACGGGTAAATGAGTACATCCAAGGACCTTTGGTTTGGTGCTCGCTCTTTTCTTCGATGGCGTTCGACTTCTTCCACCACCGTCGGTACACTGATCGACTTCATGTTCTTCCCCGACGTGTCGATTCTTCGGCGTGTCGTGATTATGCTGAATGAGGTGGCGCACCGGCAACGGCCCATAACTTATGCATGCTTCCTCCTGTCCGTTTTTTTTTCTTTTTGGCGAGGCCAATGAGGTGAACGGGCTGTAAATCACGGTACGTGCCGTGCAATGTTTCCTTTCCAGCTCGACATTACACCGACTACACGTGAAATACAATTGCTTTCGGTGGGTCGGTCTCAGACTCACCTCAAATTGAAAGACACGTGTCGGAATCGCTACCAACAATTCGATTTCTTTCTAATTGGAAGCCATCGAGTCGGTTGAACCGATTTTTTTTTTAATTTTATTATGTTTTATTATCGGTATTGCTTGATTTTTAAAATATTTCTCAGATCGATATCTACATCAAGTTTAACAATTAGATTTTGACTTGAGCTGGTAAATGCAAAGAAAAATAGATATAACCAAATTCAAAGTAAAAAACCTGTCAAAAACGTTTACAAAAATTATCAAATTAAATGGTATGATGATGTTATATAAACTAAACTGTAAACTAACTATCATAAATTGAGAGAATATTAATTAGTTACTGTAGTACAAGATTCAATCAACTTGTATGGCCTACAAAGGTACTGAGATTTCCAATCATAATAATGGAATGATTGCTTCTGTTTGTGCTCTTTCTTGTGAATCAATAAATCAGTATATATTATGTTATGCAAAAACACGAGCAAACACGAGGTACAAAAGTGCTTACGCTTATTTGAGCCAATTAAAAACCTGCCTTACCTGCGCAATTCACCATTGCTTTTAACTTTTGAATAATACCCTCGTGCTACGTACGCAAATGATTTTATTATGAACACGTAAATTACAAGCCCGCAATGAGCTTCGCAAATCCTCGAACGTGCTGGCGAAAACAGAAAATAACCACACACACACATGGGCTTTTCCGCTGAAGTGAAGCGCGAAGCACCTCACCGAAGTTGCACCGTGCACGCTCTTGACCCACGGCACATAATTAGCATACTACACCGGGCACTTGAAAGGCACTTGCCCGTTATTGCCCACCAATTGCCTGCCGGCACGCCGGTACGAATAATAATAATCCACCCGAGGCAAAAGCAATGGCGGCCTATTTTTATCGTATAGAGGAGAAAAAAAGAATGCAGCGTGGAGCTTTCGTGGCATTGTCGGAGTAAATTACTTAAATAGTAACTAAATTGTTTGCTTCCCGAAATCCGGGACCAACGGGTGGTTTTTGAAAAATAAAAACGGGGTAGAAGCCTACCCATTTTTTCACGGCTCAGCACCTCATCCGTCTGCGTCCCGAGGAGCTCACGGGGAAGTGTGTGTAATTTATCCGATTGTTTTACCATCGTCCATTGAAATCGGAGTAAATTGTGTAGCATTTGAGAGTTCGCTGCATCGCACGGAAAAGAAGTAACCCAACAACACCTCCTGAAGGCACGAGGCACAAGAAAAAGGCGTACAAGGAAAACCTTGCTCGCTCGTTCCGGCAAAGCCTGCCTTCGAATGAAAATGCCCGGCAAGAAGGGGCATTTGCTTTTATTGCCAACCATCAACGTCGGTGTTGGTTGGTGCGTTTTGACTTTGAAGTGGATAACTGGCCCAAGGGGTGAATGGAAGGGTGGCGTGACGAGGAGGGGGAGAGGGGGAGTATCTGACTATCGGGTTGAAGGCAGCTTGCGATGTTTCCATGTTGCCGTTGGTGTGCCGGGTTCTTTGTTCTTTCGTTACACTGGTTGCCTTTTTTGAGCAATGAAAGAATTACTTTAGCAATTCAACTGTTGGTTTTGTATTTTACTTGAGAAATTCTTCACGTAACTTCAACTAGTTCTTTTCAGGCATTCTTTTCAAATTGTTAATTAAACCTTACGGCGTTAAAATGCATTTTATTTTTATGTTTCGCGTTTGGTTGATGGTTTAACATTAACGTTTTCCCTTGATCTTATATTTAAGCTTTCACATTTTAAAACAACATTTTATTTTGAAAGTTAAATTGTTTCAATAAAAAATAAAAAAAAGGTTTTCCCGAGAAGAAAACCATCTCAACCCAACCCAGTCGTACAAATCATAACCTAACTTTGCACGCGGATGATTATTATGGTGTAAAGTACGCCGAGGTTTTGCGCCAACAACCCCGTTCGTTCTTGGCCTTGTCTTTTGTCTTGACAAAAACTACTTTACCCTTTCTGGACAGCCTGCTTCCGGTACCGACATCCTTTACTATGGGGAGAAAACGAACCCCCTTCCGTATACCTTCCGGTGCCCTTGAACAATTTTCCCACCGTTGGTTTCCAGCGCTCCAGCTGGGTTTCAACAGCGCAAAAATTTAATTACAAATTCTTCAAATACGCTCACACACAAACTCACACACATATACAACCACGTTCGAGCATGCAAACGTTAGAAGGGGGTTGGAAATAAATGCGAAGGTTCTGGCAAGGATTGTGTGCGAAGGTTGTGCTCCGTCCTAGGAACGGAACGAACGGAATTTGCAATTTGATTGATGTTAAATTGCTGTTAGTTTAGACTGTTTGTTTTTATGATATTTATTATATTTGTTTCTCGTGCGCCTTTCCCCCCCTTTTCCACGGGACCTCGCGCTCTTGTTTGTCAAATGTGGATGATATGTTCGTTCTTGCGTTCTTTTCAACCCCGTTTTCGGTGCGTTAGATTTAAAAGAACACACAGCTAATGAACTTTTTAATGGCAGCGGAACTTAGCACCAGCTGTTTCGATTTTGCAAACCGGGCGGCTAAAATCACGAAGGGAAGCAGAGAATACGTAACTTTTCCCCGCAGTCAGAATGAGGTTAAGTTTTGAAGAACATTTAAATTCAATTACACAAAACTAGGGGTTTTCGGGGTTCCGGGCAAAAGGGTTTTCTTTTCTCCTCCCTCGGGGGTAAGATGATAGAAATTGTACCGCTCAGCCAAGAAATGTCGTCTGAAAGCGAGGGTCTCCCAGGTCCAGTGGACCAAGTCGTTGGACGGAAAATCGCCAACTCAAGAAAAGCTTTCAAAACAAAAAAGCAGAAGCAGAGAAAATAAAACCAACATTAAGAAATCCTCCCTCGATAACAACCGCCAGCTGATGCTTCGCATGGAACGCGGGAAAAGGGGAAAGAAAATCCCTGTAGTTTTCTTAGTGCAAGTGTGTGAGTGTGCGTTCTTCTTTTACTTTTCTTTCCCCCAAAATTCATCCAAATGGAGCAGTGGAGATATTTTGGTGCAAAACTAGCAGTCAAACGAAACAAACGAAACCCCTCGTTGATCCCCGCGAGCGGACGGAGAACTCTCCCGGGGTAATAAAAAGTAGCTGCTGCCAGACGTCGGTCTACCATTTTGTCCCGAGGTGGATGAAAATAAGAAAAGGAAAACGGGGGGAGAAGAAGGGTAAAGCACACATCTGCACGAGTCAAAGGAAGTCCAAACAAAACGACATGGAGAGAATCTCGGAAAACTTATGCACGAGACAAGCGAAAATAAAACTCCTCCCGATGAGGACAGGACCCACCCTCTTCCACAACCTACCTCAACCCGTCCTCAAGCTCGACCGAAACTCGCCCCCAAAAAAGGAGCAATTTGTTTCTCGTTGTGTACCAAAAACCCATCAGTCCGAAGGGGTCCGAGTACGTGCCCCACGGTTGGGTGTATGTGTGTGTGTGTGTGCAGGTGTTCGATGTGTATTTAGGATGCGAGAGGAGCTTGGGAGCTTTTTTGCAGTTTTTGTCTTCCCTTTTGCTTTGCCAGAAAAGGATCATTTTGAGCCAACGCCTCCCGAACGTAGGAACGCTCGACTTGTCAAACCCTCGTCACCTCGACCGAAACCGGGAATGATAAAGAGCGTACAAACAGTGAAACTGTCTTTCACCGAGTGCGTTGTTGGGCACTTTTCACGCCCACTTCCTAATCGATTCGATGGAAAAGTAATTCGTTTACGCTTGGTTTAGTTTCTGAGAACATACACATTACTCCGGAAGGTTAGGACGTTCTTTTCGAAAGGATAATTTTCTTTAATAACCAGCCGTCAGCATACCCAAGCGAAACGGTGACAGAATATGAATTAAGAAAACCATCCATAAATATCACAACAACTGACGGGTTCTACATTACACGACACGTCGTACTTTTGCTGGAACTTGCTTGGGGACGAAAACACCAACGTCATAAAGCCGCAGCATCAATGCACAACAAGCTCGCCGACAAAAGTCATCAGCTTAATCCATCACTGCTGACCACAACCCTCCTTCTAGCCGTACCCCCTCTCCTTAACGAGCGTCGGTCCAAGATGGATCGTATTTTCCAACCATTTTCCACCGCCGGGTTTATCTGCCGCTTTGTGTCGCTTCGTAATTATCGAAGTGGAAGCCTCCGGCTGCTTCGATTGAAATGTAATTTCAGCATGTGGTTTGAGGTTACGGTTGATGCGATTATCGTCGACCGGTTTGTGCCTCGTTTGCCGGAGGCGTTACCGAGAGCAGGGAGGAGTGCATTGCGGAACTGTAGTCGTTGTTGCGTCGTCCTCGAGAGGAAGGATGTCGCCGTTGATGCAATAGTCCTGTTAACACTTGAAATTGTCGGATCAATGGTAATACACTCCTTATTACTGTACAAGGGTTGCATTGAGCTGCTTTTGTGTTTTTTGAGATGGTTATCATACAAACATGAGCACTTATCAATGTAGATTGAACTTGTAATTAGTTGATTACTCACAACCATACATTATCTGCAATCCATACTTTTCATTTATTAGCAAACTAGCTATATAAAAGCCTTTCTTAAGAACAGCCATTAACATTAATCATTTAAATTTGCCCAGTTTCATTTTACATTTTCCATCCTACCACCGCAAAACCAGATGCTCAGGATGCTGATAGATTGCCTCGGTATAATAGTTGAAGAATCATCATCGTGGTTTCCATTATGCAAATGGAATAAAACTTCTGAAGCAGTGTTTGGTTTTCCCGGTTTCAGTTTGAATGCATATTTTCTTGACCATTACTGAAATTGCCATCACTATGGAAGCTGCAGTGCAATAGTTCATGCTGAGAAAAAGATGTTGGGATAAATTTTCATTAGATCGCAGTGGAAAGTACAAGAAGGAATTGTAAAGAGAAATCAATTTTATGGAAGGCTATTTTTAAACTACAACACAATGCGAGTCCAATGTTTCTTGTTGCTGAAATACATATTCCTCCCGACTGAGCAAATTGAAAATAGAAACAAATGCACGATCGATAAACTTTCATGTGTTTTCACATTTCGTACACGTCCTTATGCACCTTTTCGCTTTTGCAATCAAAACGAATCATGCATGCATTTTCCAGCGCTCCACTTGTCGTAATCGTCCACCAAAAGCGGCAGTAAGAATCAATAATCGCAACCCTTAGCCCCCGCAACGCCATTACACAAACGGTGCAAAAGACAGCGTCATCATTTCCACCGAGATCGAGAATTTCCATTTCACCACGAGCACATTCCAAATCCGTCCCACGACAATCGAAAATTCACTCCCACTTTACATCGTAAGCTTCCCTTAATCGATTCAATTCTTATTCGCTCCTGTTTTTTTCCCCACGATCACGCTCTAATGTCTGCTCGTTATCATTTCCAAACCGGATAGAGTTTGGTCCCTTCCCCACCATCCCCCCACCATGGCGGTTGCAAATTTGGTGATTAACTGGAAAATCTCTCCATTTCACCGTTTCGCAATCGATCGCAATTTGCCCCTCGGGCGGCGGCGGGTACGGTAACCCTGTTAACGCTGACTTTGGCCTTTTCTTTTGGGGTGAAACGGCGCATCGATAAGAGTGGAAAGCACCGGACCGAAACCCGAAGGAAACTTTCCACCGTGAGCCCCGGGAAATGGCGGATAGCGAAGCGATAGAGTTCGGATGGGCGAAAAATATCCACTAAGACTTGTTTGGAACACAATGGTATTTCTTTCCCCGACTATGGTACGCGTTTAGCTGTGTGTTTTTCTTTGTTTTCTTTCCGCTTCCGGACGTTGGGGTTTGGGGAATTTCCATACACAAACGCCTTTAGCGTTTTACGCCGCCCGGGCACCACTTTTCGCTTGGAAAATGCATCTGCATCGGCACATATGGTGTTCGCAATTGCATCAAACTTCGCCCATAACACTCCCGTTTCCGTCCGGTGACCTCAAACACCCCGCACACACTCACACACACTCTATCTCTCCAAATGGAAGACGATTCGAACGGTGTGCTGCCACGAAACATAAGGCTTTTCTCTGGTTCTTCTATTCCTCAAGCAGAAGGTAAAAAGAGATTGCTTCCCTTTCGGCAACGCGAGTGGAAGGGCGCCCGGGGGGAGGGGTTAAACGGGTTGTGGCAATGTTTTTCAAGGTTCGTTATCGCCCCCGGGGGCCAATCTGCATAAGCTCGACGGCCGGTGTCGGAAAATCCTTCCGTTTATCGGACGCGGTAAAGGCAAGGAGCGAGCAGCAATAGGACACTCGGAACGGAATTGACGTACGGAAAATAGCGCGCACACACACACACACTCCAACACACAGACATAAAGCAATCGATTTCGCTCTTCGCCGCGTCGTGGGCGTTCGTGGGGAAAGCGGCAAATTTTCACCCCGCGTTCAGGTGAGACTATTTTATTTTCTACATATCTGAATGATTGATGGATCCGTCACTGGCGAACGTTTGATGCCTTCCTATCATTAATCTATTAAATTTGTGGTACGTTGAATGGAAATAAAATACGCCCCCTTTTTCCTCCGCCTGGTTTTCCCCACCTCCAGCAAGCATTGCGCGGGCGGCACACACAAATATACGACGACCGGGGTTGAGTAATTTATTGGACATTCCTAATTTATATGCTCGGTTGCGGGCCGTTCTCTTTTCACTGGTGCTTTTAATTGAATTATCGTTCACTTGTCACTCCCAGTGCGCTCCGATCATTGAGGGTTTGTTTCGGAGTCACTCGGAAAGAATTTTTCAATTTCAATTACTCGATTCCGTTATTGGTTGCTTTCCGAGACATTTAATTCAATCCGATTTCAGAATTGCACTCATTGTTTGTAGCTTTGATAAATAAATTTCCAGGAATGTAAAATTCCTGATTTAAGAGATGTTAATTTGTTTCGTTTTGTTATCATTCAAAAACAAATCAATTAAATTATTTTAAGTTATTTTAAACCTCCAAAAATTATCTTCACAAAGATAATTTCTTTACTATCCAGCATTGATTTGTCTGACAAGGAAAGGAAATAAATCAAATAATTTCAAGCATGAAACAAAACACACTTTGCATTTAAATGAAACTGCATTTTTCCACCTCCAAGGCAAGTCATATACAAAATAAACATAATCCTTGATCCGTGCAGAGCGCCTCTTGTGTTTTCATAACCGTCTTTTAAGTCACCTTTCACTTGTTTTCCTTTTTTGTTTTTTTTGTTTCCGTCATTCAAAGCCGGTGGCATCTTCAGGAGCTCCATTTTCGGCCTTCGGCTTCCAAGAATTCGTCCACGGTCCACTGCCGCACGGACACGAACGGCAAAAGCGCCCACCGTTCCGGCGTTTTGTTACTGACGCTTTAATGAATAATTCACCGTTAATCCAATTACCCAAGATGGATCGTAAAATTATGCAAACTTTTGCTTAATGCGCCCCGCATAATTTGTCCAACCGGTTGGCGAGTGGGACTGTAAAGTGGAGGGGGGAGAGAGACAAACCTTGGATGGACGCACGGGACAGGATAATGGTTCCGGTGGCAGCAGCTTTCGGACAGCTTGGGAATGGCCGCATCATCGTCCGTCTCGGCTAGAACTGAAAGAGAGTTTTGCCCCACAAACCGCAAAAGGAAAACAAATGGTTTTCCACAACCAAACGGTACCAACCAAGAGTGAAGGAAAACATGGGCCGAAAATTAAACCAAACAGCATAAGCACAATCCTAAACTACCTTCGCTACCATCGTTAAGGGGTTTTTGTCAAGCTTGAAATTTGACTAAATTTATGCAACCATCCACTAAAGACGGACGGAGATTTTCCCTTCGCTCCGTGAACAGGAGCATGTGACCTACAGGTTCAGTCTCTTTCCGGGCCAAAGGAGGGTGGATTTAAAGCCCCCAAGCCGCGTGTTCCGCTCGTCGTGATGGAAAACGATAAAATGACAAATGGAATACATTTTTAATCATCCATTCATCCACTTCGTCAGAAACGGGGGGAGGCTTTTGTCTCCTTGGCCCGGGGCAGACATCTTTACCGTTTGTAAACTTGTGCCGCAGCCTAGACATTAGTAACAGAAGGAAAGCAAACCATAACAATGAGAAGAGGAAGTAGAAAAACTGACAGATGGAAACAATAAGAACGAAGACTTCCGGCCTCAGGAGCTTTAATGAAGGTCTTAATTAGCCAGAACATAATCAAAAGCATTGATAACGTAATTACTGTCAACCGCGCGACACGGTTGTCCCCCACTCGATAGTCGACGCCGTTGGACAGAACACTTTTCCCAACCCATTTCCGCAACGCGCCAGTCAAATCCATGGGAAAACAGCCGATGAAAGGCTCGCGTCCACATCGAACGCCTGAGGATATGCCTCGTTGAAGCAGAGTGTGATGGAAGAAAAAAGGAGTAAAGGGGGAGGAGGGGAGGAGGAACGGGTGGTCGATTTGGTTTTTTGCCATAATTAATGAGGCGCGGCTCTAAAACGAGCTCTGGGGCGTCCCGAAGTGGCGGTGGCGGCTGAAATAAATACGTTGGTTTTCGTCAGCCTCCAGAGCGTGGGCTCCGGTGGTTGCCCTAAACAGAAGCGTAATAACACTAATAATATGTTTTCCCAAATCCAATCAACCCGCCAGACTCGACAAAGCAGCATAGCCCGCCGCCGGGGGAAGGATTTTCCGGCTATTTCCCAACCGCGGCCCTCCATCAAAAGCCAGCCATCAGCTTCCAATCTAATTAGCAGCAATGTAATAAAATTGCACGAGCTTGTATTGTTTATCGGAGAGGTCCATGCAATAAAGAGTTTTCGCTTGTTTTTCCCCTGCGTTTGCGTGGCCCGAAACCCATAGAAACCTGTCGCCACCGGGAAGATGGTTGGAAAAATAAACATATTTATTTACCCTCTCCAGCGGACGCAACTTTGTTGACATTTCAGGGACTTTTGGGATTGCGTTCGGCTGCCCACAGTCGTGTTGCTTTTTCCTATTCCCTCCTATTTTCCGAGGAACAGATTAACCCACATCCAGCGCGGCGCTGAATTGATTGCAACCGAAGCGATTTCGTAATCTGCCCCGATCTCCTCCAGCCGAATCACTGAAACTCCCGAGCTTTTCGACGAGTTCTATCCTTTTTGTTTCGTTGTTCGTTCGTTCGATGTTGTTTTCTACCCTGGCGACCATTTTTTTTTTTTTTTTGGTGTGCGTGTGTCTCGTGGCGTGTGTTTTTCTCTCGCCTGTCGAGTTTCACTGTCTCAACAGTTTTGTGAAGAAATATTACAGCTTATCTACGGGGTTTTTTTTAGGGGGAGCGATGCGCAACATTGCCATAAATTAACATGTTCCACCGAACAGACAGCAAAGTGAAGTGTTACACTGCGTCGAACGCATGTGGCGGGGCGTTATGTAAGTCATGTTTTTCTCCTTCTCCAACGCTGTGTTTTTGTGTCGGTTAATTTGCACAAATCCTTCGAAGCACTTTTAATCCTTCAAAGATTTGTTGAAAAGTGAGACGACTCTTTGAAAGCAGAATAAATTTATGTTTTGCGCATACTAAATTTTATAAATCTTTTCTCTCGTCACTTTTGAATATCAAAAAGTATGATCGTAGCGAAATTTACATGAAACCCTAAAAGACAAATGGGGAAACTTCAAGAGTTAGACAAAGCTTCAAAGCATGTATCAACAAGTGTTTTGGTCAGTCAATAAAAACCACCTTTTATGTTGCTAATACATGTATGTAAAATATATCGAAGTTCGACATGAAGTGCCCGAAAAAAAGACTTTTGCTGGAAATTTTGGAAAAATATTGCCAAACCTTTGCAGTTGTTAATTTTCCTTGCAAAGCAATGTTTGCTTGGATTATTTTCAATGTTAACCCTTTCAGGACCATAAGCTATTCAAGACTAAAATTTGCAATACTAAAATTTGCAAAAGTAAATAGATTTTGGCTAATTGGGGTGTAAAATAAGTGAATAACACCAGAAAAACCTAGCAGTTGATTTGTTGTAACTTCATGGGAAATGTTTTTCCCTATGAACCATAAAAGTAAATAAATTACGAGTATAGTTATGATATCGAATTTCTTTTATTTGCTTTCCAATACAAATTATATATTTAAAATTCTAAAAAAAACAGATTTTAGCCATTTCTATAAAAAAAAATAAATTCATCAAGTCTAATAAACTTTCCAAATACTAAGTTGTTTTGGTTTTGGAGCAATTCATTTTCATAGTTCTTTTTTTGTTTATTTGCTCAGAAAGACATTTTCCACCTTTGACGTAATGTTTTCTTTGATGTTTTGTTTCAAAAGTATCGTTTTGATAATGGTAGAACAAAAAGTAACGAGTTTTGTAGATGGGAAAAATATTTCCCTTGGTCGTGAAAGGGTTAGTATAAAAAAAAACAACTATTTTGTTTTTAACTCACTGTTAGCACTAACGTTTTTACGTTTTGAAGAGTTTGCCTATTTTGTAAACCTTGCTTTAGAAACGGGCAAAGTTTGATCCATTATATGTAGGAAAAAAAAAGGAAAAATGCAAGTTCGAGTTCTTGAAGTACAAAAGAAGCAAATTGCCCTCGTTGTCAAACAATAACGATGCTGGGAAAGATAAAAGTTGTTTTTTATCGATCCGTAGGATAAAAAAAACGTCCCTCGTGGACAGAACGCGCTGTCGCCGTTTCGCTTCGGGAACTTCCTAAACGAAATTAGTTGGACAGTGTTTTGGCAACGGATCAGTAAGGACTTCGTTGTCTCTAGAAATAACTCACCCTGTTGCCGTTTGCCACTTTTTTTTGTGTGTTCCTTTTCAAACATTTTCTCCTTCCACCCGCCGGTTGAATTGTGTTTCCATCATCGAAACGACCGGTTGCTCATACGGCTGGAGGGAGAAACCCGAACGAAAACCCAACATAAATGTGCTTGCAACATATCGTACGCCAGAATGCACTCCATAAACTTCATGTCCTGTGCCAGTGTTCAGTGTTTTGCAAGCGGGTTCAATTCGGGACACAAGTCCGGTCGGGCGGTGATAAAAATAAAATGGAGCAAAAATAGTCACCCTTCCGAAAAAGCACTGCGGTCAAATGCGGTTCGTCTCGTTTTACTGCTGGACAACTCCCCGACAGCCGGGGAGAGTTGGTTGGTTTTCCTTTTCGCCGCCGAAAAAGCTTTCCAATCAACAAAGTTCGCATTCGCCGTTTCCTCGACCGCCTTCGCTTCATCAATTGGCGGAGCAGCATTTTTTCGAGGACAAACATCAGTGAACGGTTCATTCTCGGCCCCGAAATGGGGGAACTGTTCGGAATTCGAACCACATCTCATTGCGTTTATCTGTCGCATTTATACGCTAGATTGTTTCATTTGCCTTTTTTTGTGTAAGCTGACTTTTTTTCCGTGTTGTTTGTCGTCCACTTCTTTGCTGTCATTGCCGTTCCATTTCACTTCCATGGTCCGCTTGAAGGCGATTCTACAGATCATTTCGCCAATTGTTGTTCATCCTTCCCGAAGATGGACAAAAGTGTCGCAAGCGTACACGAAAACCCCCTCGTGAGTTGCGGACAATTCAATGAACGAAACCAAATCCATTCCACTTCCCGACGGCCCATTTCTTTTCTTTGGAGGCTTATTTTTATTTGCTTGTTTGTTTTGCTTCAACCCATCGCGAAGTGGTGGTGGAAAATTTCATTCGATTTTCGCATCTGCGGAAGCGTAAAGTTGGGTTAGGTTTCTACATTCCCGCTCGCGTTCCGCTTACGAGCCGCCAAGACAAATGAACAAATCGAAGTCGAAGTGGGTAACGGGAAATAAAATATCTCGCCCAGAAAATGGGAAATGTCACGAAAAGGGACGAACGGAAAAGCACTGTCCGGGAAATGGAAAATCGAACTGCCCCCGATAGCACGGACCACGTGCAACTGTGTGTGAGAAGGCAAGAGGGCGAATTTGTGTTGGTGAAACCCATTCGATTCCCGTCTCAGATGGATTCTTTCGGGAATAAGATTTTCCGAGCACCGGGTTTGGAACCGACCTCCTCCACGATGATGGTAATGATGATGACGACGACGGTGATACTACACAGCACGGCTACTACCGGGACTTACCGCCTTCAATGGGGGAGAAAAAAACGGCCACGTTTTGTTCGACAAACCAGGAGGGTTGGGAAAATAAATAGCGCATGAAGCGCGTCAACTGGGCGAGCTCTGGAAATGGTGGTCTTTTTTGGCAACAGTTTTTCCTTCGTTTCATAATCAACCGTCTCCACCACGCGACCACGTGGTCGTCTCCTGGGATGGACAGGTTGTCTCCGGGTTTATTTTATTTTCCCTTTTTTTTGCACTCTACTTGTCTCTTCCGTTACAACGTACACTTTTGAATGATTTCTTTTCTTGCGTTCGGTTGAAATTTTGTTTGCGCTTCGTCGGTTTAGGAGTTGCGTACCAAGACCAGAGAACGGTAATGAAAAACTCCCTTCCGATAAAAGATCAACCCGGACACAAACAGTTCCCCTCGGAGATTGATTTTCTTCCTTTTGCTTTTGTAGAAGAAAGGAAAAAATACGTCTTAAAAAGAACGTTAGCTTTTTTCTTCTCCTTCAAGCTCTACAGTTGATGGAAGTTGGTTTGTTGGAAGCCGGAAAAAAGCCGAGTTCTTTTTCAGAACGGATTTTCGGAGACAATCCGGACGCTTTTCCGTCCCCTCCGGAGCTGTCAAATGTGTGTGTGTTTGTGCGTTTGTGGTATCTTTTTGAAGAATGACAGGCCCCCGATAGGCATCGGTTGACGTGCCGGTTGTGTTCTCCGTGCGAGCAAGAGATCCACTGCTAAAGCTTTTCCGTCTCTTCCACCTGCCCCTCCCCCCAGGCGTTTTGATAGAAGTTTTTCCATTGCACCCGCAGGAAATTCCGTTATCGACGAAGGATGACACGCTTGAACTGAGAGACGGTTAAAGCAAAGCGCTTTGCTCGCCGGTAACGATTTCGATACACCCTTCAGCACACACACCACCCTCCCCACCCGGTGGAACTCCCGAAGGTGCACAACTTTTCCACCCCAAAAGCGATAAATCGGAAGTGGAACTCGAATCCTCTCTCTCTCTCTCTCCTCTCGAAGCGCCGGATCGATGATCCCCGGGAGCGGTTGCATAACGGACGGAAGTGTCACAATATGAAGACAACGTGACAAAGTCCTCGCCGGTTGGATTCGCTGGAGTGCAAAATACTTCACGTTCGCAACAAAAAAAGAAGGTGTTTTAATGGTATTTCTTTGCATCTTCGTTTGAGAAAGACCGGATGCGGCGGATTCGGGGTTGCAAAAAGCAAACTCGGTTCTTCAGAATAAAAACTGGAGTGGAAACACCATTATTTTCACGGTTCGTGATGCAAATGTACATTGAAAAACAGGATCATAGGCCAATCAAGGTGAAGCGGTTCTAGAAAAAGCTGAAAATAGATGCTAAGAAACAAATCCAACATTTATTCCATATCGAACTTGGAAAAATGAAAAGAAATTAAATAAAAGAAGCAAACAGCTTCTTTTTCAAGGAAGTGCTCATATAGTCAGGATCCTTAAAATAAATTATGTTTCCATTCGTATACTTCGCAAATCATACCTTTCAAGGTATTTTGCTTGGTTCTTTATATCTGTTCATAATTAACCGCAATATCTTCATGTTCCGAAATTGAAAATTTCTCATTAAACAATTTAGTATCGAACAAGAAAATGTCAAGCACTCTTCCGGTGCACGTGCTCAAGAGCTGCAAATTCTGCATAATCCTCAGCATCTGCCCTGCAAGTTACAAAAACGACCTGAAGTGAACTCGAAAGACACAAATCGGTGCGAAGGCAGAAGTTATTTCCTGCGACAATTGAGTTCGCCATTTTCACCAGGGCCCTGAAACAATCGTCCACTTCGGCTCGATGGCATTTGCCAAATGAAGCTGACAGCATCCCAAAACGATGATGGACTGCCTAAGGAGGGGGGACTGAGGGAATGGGGCGTCCCGGGCCGAGGTAGTTAGTCGAAATTACTTACTTCGCCGGGCCGCGCGTTGACACGGTGCCAACACCCGGGTGGTGGCCGCTAGGGGGGAAAACTTATTACTGCCATTCGCAATGACGCAAAACACTGGCTTCCGAACTTTTGCAAGAACGAGCGCAACGGACTCCTCGCACGGGCAGCCAAAAGGAAAGTCAACCCATGGAAAATGGAAATTCAAATCGAAACCACCAACCAAAGAATTATGCGAAATCCCGGACGCAGGGTCTCTCCGCCAACCCTTCTTCGATGGGCGCTGGGTTTGCTCTTCTCGTTTCCCGGGTCGAAAGTCCACCGGAAAGTCCGAATAAATTACTGCACTACGTGTGCGTGTGTGTGTGTGCGTCTGATGCAGTCGGCAAAGCTCTTCCCAACGGCCCGGAAAACGCAAAACCCAAGTGTCTATGGTCGACCTTCGTCGGGCGGCGAGCAGGATATTGCATTTGCATTAAATGAATAGATGAGCCAACGGAGCGAATACATTTATTTTGCATCTGACACTGGTGGAAAGATGCTCGCATTTATTTTCCCACTGAGCCTCTCTCTCTCTTTCGGACTTTCATTCAGCACAAGAATGGACCCATTGGATCTTGTTCCTCGTACCTTAATTCCATCGCCAGCTCAGCTCGCCTTCGGTGAAAAGTTAACCCATTCAGATGCAAAATGACGGCGAATAAATATGTGGCCATCTTTTCAACGTAAGGCAAAAGTTCTCGTACTCGATAGCAAGAAAAGAGGAGCCCAGGTAACGTTGAGAAATTGTAATAAAATCGTTTCAAAAAGGTATTACCATCCATCACGATCGACATTGGTAAAGCTTTTTAGATGCGTAAGGTTCGAAAGATAGTTTGGAATCAAATTAAACGTATAGAATGACTCCAAACCAACACATGGGTAAAGTGGTCATATCTGATCCGATTTCAGACATCCACCAAAGTAACTAGTAATTATAAAAACTTTGATTGCTTTGCCGGAACTTTCCCGTGCACCTTCAAACGAAACGCTTTTCATCCGGAGCGCTCGAGAAGAAAAGCACGTTGGATGATGATGGTTTGATGCAACGTTGCATAATCCGACGAGATGCGGACCTGCCCATCCCTTTCGACCGGTTACGTCACGTTATGCAACGGCGAATGATATTCTTTCGGTTTTAAGGTTAAGCTTTTTCGAGTTTTGTTTCCCTTCAGTTTGCTTAAGTCCGGTTTACTGCAAAGGGGTGGCTCCTGCTGGTTGAAGTGGTGAAAGTGTGGTGGGGATTTGGGATGAGTTTGGACCGCTTTAATCCACCCACAGCACGAGCTAACTAACAACCGAACGCACGGCAAGTTGAACGTTGCAAATTGGAATTAGTCAAAATAAGAAGTTGTTTTTCTTTGACACAACATACTTTTGCGTTGAGTGGGAAGGTGGAAAAAAGGGAGGAAAACAAGAAAGGGAAAAAGCTTCCAGAATGTTCCCCAAAGCCCTTGAGCCCAAACGCAAACTGTGAGGCAAAGTTGGGACCCGAAAAGAAAGTAGTTAATCTTGCTCCGTTGAGAAGACCGGGTCCGGGAAAAAGGCCGGGAAAAAATGCGGGATGTTTCGAAAAAAAAGACAATCGCGCCACCGACATTACAGAAGACCAACTTTGCGCAGCATACTTGCACACACTTACTTTCTCTCTCTCTCTTCTTTTTCTTATCGTGTGTGCGGGAAAAATCTTAATTCAATATTGAACTATGCTGGCGCCAACAGTTTGTTGAGGAATGTTGTTGCTGTTGCGTTTTGGTCGCTTTTTCTTCCGTTCCAAACATTTTCACCCTCCCAATCGGGGTAAGTTTTTCATCCCTTTTTTATCTCCTCCTTGGGGTGTCATCTTGGAAGAAGTTCTCTGTCCCGCCGGTGGACGATCCTATTCTTATCACTTCGAGTTGGGAGTTGGGAGTACAGACTGCTAAACTTTTCCTCTTCCACGTTATCCACGGCTCAACAGCTGCGCACAGCTCGGTCTCCCACTCGGTGATCAAAGGTTTAGAAATAGAAATAGGAAAAAACATGCACATGTCAATACTTGCTTCAATTCGAACCGGGAGCGTCACGTCACGTTGTTTGTCACAATGTTTGCCCGGGAGAAGATTGATCGAGAGTGACAAAACCAACCCACCCTAGGAGTGTTGGGTCACTCGAGGGTGGTGTACCCGTGGTCATCAAACGAACACACAAACACACGCACTGTTTGCCACAAGCCATATTGATGGATCCACCGTTTGATGACCATCGGAAGTGATATTTTTTTCCATTTTGCCACTCAAAGCAAAAACAAAATTGATGGCAACACGAGCTTGACATCAAAAAAACGAAACAGAAAAAGAGGAGAACGAAGCGGAGCGTAAATAAAAAAAGCATGCCATTGCATTCCGGGCGGCACGACGGAGCTACTTGTTGATGGTGAGGCTCGATGAGCACCGCCTAATACCTGTAGGACGGACCCAAAACGGCCAACCGGAGGCCCGGCCTTTCCGAGGCCATTGAGAAATAAAAGTTAGATTATCACCAACCTGTAGCCGATTGCGCTCCAAAGAGTGTCAAACCACGGCGGTCGGGATCGGCCGCTCCTTAAGCCTCTCGCTCGGCTTTGTTTTGTCAGGATTTATTCCACCACTCTGGCTGGGTCGCCTTTTATTGGGAAAAGTTTCATTAAAAATTCATTGCCTCTTCTTTTGGAGAGACGGGCCCGGAGAAGGGGGTGGGGTCAGGAAGGACAAAGTTGCGTCCCCGAAAGAACAAAATCTTGCGACCTCGACGATCGGTCGGTTGCGTGCCAAAGCAAATCCAGTCCACAAATCCTCCCGACCACCCCGGGGAGGAGGAGGAGAGAGGGAGTCGTCGCGTTCGCAAGTCACGCTCGTAAAAATATAATCCTTTGTGTACGAGCACACACACACACACATAGCAAGGACGACGCGCCCATCGACGTGGCCGGATGACAATGCAACGGGGGAAGCCAACTTCATGTCAAGGCGTCCGCCTTCCGTCCGGAGCTTCAAGGAAAGACACACAATCGCGAGGGCGCATAAAATAAATATGGGACGATGGGTTTTATTATATCGCGTTCTCTGCTCCCCCTCCCCCCATGTGTCGCGAGCCTTCCAACTTTCCGGGAACCAGTTGGCATCGGAAAAGCCAGTCCGAGTCGGGAAGTGAAATATTCCAATTTTTATGGCCTTCAATTTTTCATCTTTTTAATATATAGTAGATATATATATTTTTCCCTGCGTCCAGCAATCATGCGAACCACGGACCAACAGAAAGACAGTATTTATGTGTATATGTGTGAGTGGGTATGATGGGTGAGATATATGACATCGGGGAGATTAAATGACAAGCCAAGAAGAAAGTTTCGTGTGTCTTTCTGTTGAAAGTTGAAAGCGAGCAAACGACCGTTGACGTCGTAGGGAAATTGCCACCCCTTGCGAATTGGAGAGCGATGTGCCATTTTTCCTCACCTCCCGGGAGAGAGAGAGAGAGGGGGTGTGGGGGAGGGGTAAGAGGATTCCAGTTGAGAGCGATCAATAAAAATAAAACGTACACAAGGGGGGAGGCGCGGGGATGAGATGCGCTGCCACTTTGGACTTTGGCTCGGGAAAGTTGGCGACTTGCTGACGACCGGTTGACGTCCGTTGGGCTGGGGAGGGGGACGAAGGGGAAGAAAGTTTTCGGGAGGATATCGTCAACTTTTTTTTTTCGGGCATTGTGTGTTGTTTGTGTGTGACACGCGTTTCGGATTTCGAACCGGGGGGTGTTGTGTTCACGTGTGGAAAACAACTTGTCCGGGGAAATTCAAGCAAAAGTTGTGTCCTGTTCGTTTTGGGAACTGTCAATTCCGGGACAGGGGGTAACCCGGTTGCGCTTGTTACTGAGAAGTCAGAGAAAGGATGGTTCAGTGAACCCTTACCAATTTGACGCCAATTCGACATAACTTTTGTTTTCGTGTCTGATTTATTCCACGCGTATCATTTCACAAGCGTGTTTCCGTGCGAAATTGTTTTTATTTTTCACGGTGCGCATGATGATCGTTCCGGAAACAAACAAAACAATTTCGTGAACATTTTGGATCAACTTCGAAGGAATTTCCTTTGACACATGGAGGCGCCCAGTCATTTTCGATGCATATTAAAAATCACCAAAATTCCACAAGCAACTACAAGCGATGACGTGTGTTTGTGACAAGTGATGGAGGTACTCGTTTTAATTGAAATTGATGAAAAATATTCTACCCTTCGAAAAATGACGTGGCACTCGACAGGCACAGTACTTATCGGCCCGAGGAAAGCGAAGAGTGAAAGGGAGAGAATGTGAAAAAGTCGGTATGAAAATAGAGAGCATAAATTAATTAATTCCACTGACGTCGAGCTTAATCCGGTTCGAGGCAAGCCTGCGTGCGGACAAGCGCGTGCAAAATCGAACCATTTTCGCTTGAGCCGATTACTAAGCCTCACATACACGCACACACACACACACACAAGCACACAGTATCACACTGTTTCGCTTTAGGTGAAGAATGGTGCGAAATACGGATCCTTTCAGAAGCGAAAGGATAAGTGGAAAATTTTCATTTTTCCCTCCCCATTTCGGTATCTGCGCTCCGCTGCGGGTGGGGGAAAACAATGTTGCACTTTCCCTCCCTAGACCCCCTCCCCCAGGAATGTAAACCCGTTTGCCACCCATAAAAATGATTGTTCGCCACCGGATAAGTCCCGGACACAATGGCCGTCCGAGAGCAGTTGGCGAGAAGTAATTTATTCTGCCCAAGCGTTTACAGTGCCTTTCATTGCGCTTTGCTCGCGAGTGCAGCCCCTGTGATGACGTGGAAGTGCAGCGACCATGAAATTGGATTCAAACTCGATACATTTTCCGCTCCCGGCGGAATCGAATGGTTTCACTTCATTTGAAATCAATTAACGGAGGTTAATGGAAAAAAAAGGAAAAACGCTAGCAACCGGGTACGCTTTACAAAAGTCCGCGAAAACGGGGCACCAGTGTTCGAACGGTGCTTTAACAACTACCAAGCTGGAATATCGCAAAAGAGAAAGCCACTTTAGTTTTCTATTTTCCATTCGCAACGTTCACTCAACGTTTGCTAGGATCATTTTATCTCTCAATCCTTGTCGTAACTTTCGTTAACTATTCGTGTTGCGTTCTCAACAGTTTCACTGAAAAGTGTCAGTCGCGAACACATCCTTTGCCACTAACGCACCACTTGGCGTCAAGGGTGTCTAATGCTCAACGTTTGTTGCATACTTTCTAAAGAATGTTTTCTGAATGCTCTTGGTGCCTTCTTTTCCTTCGCCGTACTTTTCGTATGTCAGTGCTTGACGGAGGATTTATGCTTTTCCGCGTGCCTCCTCCCGCCCAACCAAGGAAGAGCGAGCTTTCAAAAGATTATCCCTCCGCCCGTTTCCAAAGGAACGTACACACAAACACACACGCACCGATTGAAGCTGGCTAATCTTGGGTCACACTTAGGTCACTGGTGATGATGGGCTGTGGGAGTGGAGTGTGGGGTAAGGGAGGGGCCCTTGGAGTCATAATGTTCACATCTTCACACACATGGGCCCATCATACACATGATAGATCTACTTTTAGCATGTTTTCGACGATTGACACCACGGCTCGACTGGGACGAGCCTCACACTCGTGGTTCTATGGGCGTGTGTGTGTATGTGCGAATGGTGCTTGATTTTCGTCCTTCTGGTGGCCACACACATGAGCACCAGTGTTTACCTTGGATGGATGGGGCGGGGCGCACAATGCGGGGCCAAAAGATGATGATACGATGATACTTCATCGCTGAATGGGCCGCGCGGCTGCTCTTTCGACGGCTCTTTTGCGGTGAGTGGCTCGACACCGCCCGCCATCGGTGTCCCGAGCCTGCCCGGGATAGATTACATCCCCCCTCGGACTCCCCCCCCCCCCTCCCACCAGCGGAAATCCTCCATCATGGGCCACCTCCCTACGGCTAACAAGGTTGTTTCGGGTTTCGCCAATAGAATTACCTTCTATGAATAGGGAGGCAGGGTTTTGTGATACATGAATAGGTGAATATCCTGATGAATGCTATTCACACATCATCTCCACTGTAAGCTTCAATCTGAACAGGGGTATTAGAGGTACCGACACCAAGGTGTCGTTTTTCATCCCGAGTTCCTTCCTGGCTGAGTTTCTTTGACACTTTTGTTACATTTAAAATAAATGAAGTTGTTGGCATGTTGGAAAACTATTCAACATAGGTTTTGATGCTGGTTAGAACCCAATATCGACCAGTACCTAATTGGCTTATCCATAAAACGGTGCCTTTACGATAGCTTTATCGAGGCCGCACGCATCATTAATTAAATTATTAATATTGATCGAATATGTAGGCATTAAATTTAATTTGATTGTTCCCACCGAGCAAAAGTGGCGGCATAAGGTAATGTTCAACTAAATAAATCGACAACGCACCACCATTCGATCCGATACGAATCTAATTTGCAAATGCAAACCGGGTATAAAAATGTGAAACAAAATGGTTCCAATTGTTCTGGCGAGCGCTTAATGTGAAACACACAACACAAAACCCCCACGAACGGGGCAATTAAATGCCGCTCTACCTTTATCTTTATTACTCCGGCCAGATCCTTTTTATTGATCGCTTAATCAATATCAATTAAAAAAAACACATCGGAACCGGAACGCAGATAATGAAGATCCGGCCCGCGGCGGCCACTCATAATCAATTTTCGGAATTGTTGATGCGAATAAAAAGGGGGGTCGGAAAAGAACGAAAACAATGGAAGCAAAAACCAAAATTGGAAAAGGTTTTACGCGGCTTAGCCGCAAACAGATCGACGACGGAGAGAACGACCGATGCGGGTGGCATCGAAACGAGTCTAAAATCAATATTTCAACCCACTGCGAGCTTTCCGAGGGCACCCCCAGAACCCTCGAGCGGAGATGATCAAACAAACAAATTAACTGCTTTCTTCCCGCGCGAACGCTACTAATACCCGATGATCAACGGTCCCGCAATCATGGGGCCGGCCTGTTTCTGTTCAACTGGTCTCGCGAATTAATCCGCTCCACTTCAGTTCAGCGACAAAAGACAGTCTGTGGGGAGAGGGGGAAAGAAAGCAAGCGGCAAAGGGGACGTTGGTTTTTCTTTGCTCCAGCGTTCTTTGCCCGCCGGCCATCGCCATCACCAATGGGCTGCTCGCAAACCCATAATTTTCACCCAATTTCACACCACCATCTAATGGTAATATTCAAATTTTCTTTGATGTGACACCAAACAACAAGAACAACAACAGGGGAAGGAAAAAACACACAACGAAATTCCCCTGCCAGCATAAGAAAGCAAAAAGAAGTGAGATCCGTTGGGCTGGAAGCAAAAAGAAAGCTTTCGCACGAAGCGACATTGCAGTGCGAATCCATTGGCGAAGGGAAAATGGAAGGCAAATGACAAACCGAAGCAGAAAAGTGAACAGCTAGAAACACCAAGGCAACCGTATCGAAGGCAAAAGGTATATATGTGGGTGTGTATGTGTGTGTGATTTTTTTTTTTAGTCTTACTCTACTAGCGAACGCAACCCCGATGGAGGCGCCTGGTGTTCGTCTCGGTGTGTAGCATTTTCCAACACTGTGGGGCGCCGGAGAGCACTTTGTTTTGGGAAGGGGGGGGATGATATGGAACGGGAATTGGATGGTCTGAACATCAAAGCGAAGGAAGCCACCGAAAGCCGCAGGGTTGTGAAAAGTGAGAGTGGAAAAATGAAAATCGGCATCTCCCATGCGATACGGTCGTTTAAAATAATAAGTATGGAATGAAATAAAATTTACATTTCGTTACGGTTTACGGTACAGCGAAAAGAAAACCCCCCCGATGGAGACCGCCGGTGGGTGCTGCTTTTTGCAAACTGTCATCACCTCCGCCCGTCGATGATGGCGGACAGCGGGAGTGTTTGGTTCGCTTTTCTTTTGCACGTTCGTTTGCCGAAAACCCGCACGGGTTGGCACCGTCGAGTATTAGCATATTCGGGAAGCATACGGCGTTTGCGAATTAAAATTCTAACTTTAAACACGTACATGTACACCGAACACAATGAGCTGGGGATGTGGTGGTGTTTACAAAAAAGTTGAATTTTAATAAAAGAAAATCGTATGCAACACAACGCCGTTACATGCAATACAATCTGCTTGCGGAAAAGTGTTTGAGTAAAAACAAATCGCTTTAACCCTTGCCGGCACGCGATATGAAAGCGGCATAGACAAATATTTACATGTCGTTTCGGATTTTACAACAAACTATTCTGTTGCATCAACGTGTAACAAATGCATTTAAACTACAATCTAGGGGTTTGACTTGATTCTTTTCGTTTAACATTTTTTACAGGATAATCAATCAGTTTCAAGTTGTCTTTAAATCGTGTCGTCAACTTCGTTTTACTTTATTCAATCACATTGTTATTTGTTTTATTCCGATACTGATTGATAATTTATGTTGAAACAGCACTATGTCTTTGTGATTATTTACCAATGAAACCAAGGCAAATAATATGTGTGAATATATCATGTTCAATTTTATCCTTCAATTTGTAAGGTGTATTAATTGTCATAAAACTTCGCCATTACCATACACAAGATCATCATTTTTTCTGGCTCCTGTTCCCCAAAAGTTAAGAGCGCGCCCGAAAGTAGGCAATCCGCATGCCATCCGGCCGTCCGGCTCTAGTTTTCGGTGCTTTTCCTTGTGCCACTTTTCCACTTGCCCATGACAAATCGCCCGTACGTGGCTGCCATTCTTAGTTTTTTTCCGAAGGCATCCATCCCGGGGGGCGGAACCGAATAGGGGTGAAATGAACACAGAAAAGACTATCTGCGCTTGTGTTTTTTTTTTTGAGATGGCAGGGAAATGGTCAAAAACGCATTTGCACCCACCTCGTTTCGCTCCGCCGGGGTGTAGCTCGCTTACACTGGGAAGAATGGGGGGGGGGGGGGGAAGGGGGGAGGGAAACAAGCAAACAACTAGAAGACGGCATGGAATGGACGAAGATACTACCGAGACCCCGAGCCCGTTTGACGGAGTGACAAAATAAATATTCATGAGCGTACAAATTGCTGTGTTTCGGGCGAGGTGTTTCGATTTCTCGTACGCTCACAAAATATGCGACGGTGGCCATCGCCCGTGGAGAGGCACGCACATACACACACACACAGCCACAGAACAATCCATGTGGACCTACCTGTTTGATGTTGGCTGTTCGTCCGAACGACGCTGTTAGCTGATGAATCCCGGAACCGTGGGTAGTTAATCCTTACGAGGTGCGCGTATCCTTTCAGCGGGACATCGGTCGCCACTAGCGGACCATTAACCGGTGGACATCTTTTCCCTCACATCAAACACAACTTTGACTTCACTTTGGTGTTGAAGCCGATGTCGATTGCGGTTGGCAGGAGTTACAATTATTAGAGCTTTGCTTTTCCACGGATTTAGATAACGATTATCCTAGACGACGGTAGGTTATACACGCATATAGTAGATGTGTGGGCAGCAAGGGAAAAGCATAGACACACGTACATCGGAACACGTACACACAATCAAACACTAGCTCACATGGATCACAACACGATATACGATTGTAGCACACGGATATACAGCAAGGTTATAGTTGTTAGACGGATAGATAGACGTTCCACACTACTCGCACGTAAGCATACACACACACACTGCACTGAAATTTTCTACCAGAATGGAAAGTGAGTACACCGGCATCTACGGGAGGTCACATCTGCAAAAGGCATATTTTATCGGGGTTAACAAAAAAAGGAATCAATGGAATCTTCTGTGTCTTCAATCTTTTCATTCCTTATTGAAGTCCTACACAAAAGAATACAACCGAAGGAAGTTGCGGAGCGTGTTTGCGTAAAACGTTCCACTTGCGGATTTCCCTTTTGCCCCTTTTCCCCCTACGAGGTGTTTCCAAGCGATAGAGTAGGCTGATTTTTCACAGGAAGTCCTTTTGTTTTCCGCACAGAAGAGAAGCCCAACTCCGCGGGCCGCAGAGTACACTCAGTGCCAATCCTGATCCTTGGCTTCACCTCGGTGTTGGTGCCATTGTCATCGTAAGTCACATCACCCGGCCTTCGTATCACGCCCACCCTCATCGTTTCCGGGGGCAGACCTTTGGGTTTTCCTTATTTTCCAACCCCTTTCTGGATTCACACCGTTCGCAACAGAAACGTGGTTGTACGTGAGTCGAAGTAGGGAAGACATTTTAAAACGAAAACTAGCTTTCCCCAAGAAAACGTCGCTTGGGAAAGCCAACCGCTTTCGTGCGACAGCTGGAAGGCTCGAAGTAGCACAATTTCGCAACAATGCAATCCCGCCGGAACTCGGGCGCGGCACAAGTGGTTCACTCCAGGGAGTGCTTTTTTTGTACGGCATGGCATTGTTGTTGTTCCCCCTTTCGGAATCTGGCACTTCCGCTTTTCTTGTTTTGTCTCGCGGTTTCCTACAATCCTGTTCACCAAGTGGAATTCCGTTTTATCGGCCATTGTAACCGACGGCGGCTTTCTGTGTCACAACTGCATCCATGTTCGTCGATTTCACTCATCGGAAACGGGAGATTATGCTGTAAGACTTATTTTGCGAAGCATAACAGATGACGATGGAGTAGAATAAACTTCCTGTCGTTGGTCTGCGAACTCGCGGCAACTTCCAACGTCCTTGCGAATTAGGAGGAAGTGGTTATATCTCCCAACAACTCGTACTTCCTGTAAAGCAGTGGAACACTTTTGCACGCGAAATCTTCACTTAGAACCCCACGCAACCACCATTTGGGGCGTATACGATGTCACACACTATAAATCCGATCCAAACCAGCGACTCCTAACTAAAAGAGTCCCCAACGACGACTAAGATGTTCCCAAACCAAGCATCAACGCACACGCACACACCTTTCGCTGCGATCACGTCGAATGAAGGGAACGGTGTGTACGGCCTCAGCTGGCGAGAATCGTTTCCGACGCTAAAAGTGTCCTCGTCTGCTGATGGTGCTACTACTGCTGCTGACCGTCCTCAGATCAACACGGTGTCCTCTCGGGGCTGGAATCGCGAAACCCGAATCCGAGCGCGCGTAGTTGGTAGTAGTGTGTGCGCCCCGTCGCCATAGCAACAACTGGCTGCTGACAGCCGAAGGTGAAGTCACGAAATTCGCGTTCAAAGCAAGAGCGATTGGGCAGTAAAATCGGTGTGTGGATGCTGATTTGCTCCCCATCCTCCGTGGAACGCAGTTCACTCTCCGCCAGGAGATTCCGGAGAGGAGTGTAGTGTTTTCTGGATCCGCGGATCCAAACCCGAGATCCTTCCTCTCGCGGGAAGCCGCTCTCGCGAGCTGTCAAACGGTGTTGCGTGTTTGCGTGTGGCGTTCACTTCCTTTTAGGTGGAGGACAATGCGATGCGGTGCGTCCTTATCATATCATTCCACTTGGACCAACACACACACACACACACACTCAACCGTACAAGAGAGGTGTTGGTTCGGTCTGATAGGGTAACATATGGGCGATCGGTCAAGAGCAGTCGGCCAGCAGACGCCAATGTCAACCTGACCTAGCCCTAACGGACGAGAGTAAGATGCCAAAGGGCTTGTAAAATCCTTACGAATCACGAAGGCAGACGGCAATAAAGAAACAAATACCTATCAAAAAGGAATTGCAACCATCCTGCACAATAAACACTCACGCGAAGGCTCGAAGAAACGCGTTGAGCCGTAAACAAAATAGAAAAGCCTCAATGACATAATGTCAGCGAAACGAAGCTTGCTCCATCCGCAACACGTAGTTCCTTGGAGTGTAGTCTGCGTTTCCGACTATCCGGGGGAGCAATTGGCAAACCCTTGGCTCACTCACACAAAGCAGCACCGCGAAGAGCGTCTCGTTGTGGGAGGATTCGAAAAAAATATTTGAAAAAAACACCAAAGTCTCAAGCCACACAAGGAACACACCCCAATCCTCGTCAGGCTTTGGCGTTAGTCACAGGCGGCCGCGGAGGGTCACCATGTGGAAGGGGTCGCCCAATTGTTGTCCTTACATTACGCTCCACCCTTTCCTCTCCCCCCCCCCCCCCCCCTCCCCCGATGTCGCGAAATTGATTGCCATCGTCTCGCGCGTTGCGGGAGTGATTGTTTGTTGATAGGAAGGCTGTTGTCGAAGAGGATCGCAAGCTCTCTTCCGCTCTTCCTTTTTTGTTTTTCTTCCTTCTTGTCTATTATCCTCTTTTCCCTTCTCTCATTTGCGATCTCTCTCCCGCCCTCTCTTTTCTATGTTGTGCTTTAAGACACTAATATAGTAACGATTATTTTGCACATTTTATTGCACACAAACACCCACGCTTGGCACACGAAGGAGGATAAAGCCCCATTCCTTCCTCCTAGACGAAGACGAAGAAGTCCTTCGGCGTTGGCGAGTTGAAGCTATTTTCCACGGCACAATGGGTACACGTCTGGCAAGGATTAATGTACATCGATGGACAGTTTGGAAACAAAAAAAATAAAAGAAAAAGCGAGACGGGACACGAGTGAGTGGTGAAGGATATAGTGGCGACAAACGAAAAACAAAAAAAAGGAAAAATGGAGAGAAAATGAGAGAGAATGATCGAACGCAGGGAACGGAAGAGAGTGACACACAGCAGCAGCAGCAAAAAGGGAAAAACTTTTAAGTTAATTAACAGCGAAAAAAGAATTGATTTATTCGATGTAGATGGACGGTCACGCAAACGGAAGCGTCGTAGTCGTTGGGGTATCCGTCGCTTTTTTTTCTTGTTTCACTCTCTTCATTTCCGTTTCGCCATATTTCCTTCCCAGGACTACTCTACCAATCGTCTTCATCTTCGTCGTCGTCGTCACCGCTTCGTCCTTCCGGCGATAACGCGAGGCTTCGGTTGTTGCAGAAACTTGCTTTTCGCGGAGTTCCGCGGAAGGGCGAAAGGACGATACGAGGACGATTTTTCTTTTCGCAACGGGAGGAAGAGTCACCACACACACGGAACCTATTCACTTTTCATCACATCATCCACCGAGTTGTGGAGCCACGGAGTATAGGAAAATCGAAACCGAAACGTACCAGAACTTGGTTTGGTTTATGTTGGTGACGCGCGACGTCCTCGATGTGGGGTGGTGGGGTGGGTTAGTGGGCGGAAGGTGGTGGGGCAGGTCTAGCACAGATTGACAGCACAGTAGTGGGGGCCCGATTGAGAGGCGATGTAAGGTTTGGTTTAGCGCGTAAGACCCGCGTACCCGTACATACGACCGGTGGAAAAACTGACTGAAGACTGAAGGGTCCGCCGGACCAACGCCAACTGCTTGCCCAAAAACCGCGCATTCACCCACCCACCCATTCGTCCTTCACCCTGTTCCAAGGGTCGGAGAGGGGTAAGGGAGGTGGGCCCGAAATTCGGCTCTCACTTTCAATATCTCTCGCTCTTGCCGTGGAGCCGCGTGCCGAAAGGATCCTCCAAGCCCGAAGGCAATAACGTGGGAGTAGTACGCAGCGTGTCCTTCTTCCTTTCCGGGAGCACGCTCCATTCTCCCACGCTCGCACACTTTTATACTTTTCCAATTCTCTCCCTCTCTTTCCCATACACACACACACAGTTTGCCGACGGTTTCGGTGTATCCTTGCTTCGATTGACTGTGGACCAATCCGTCCCAGCGTTTGGTTGTATTTGTAGCCGGTGTGTGAACCCACTCCGTGACGGGCTTTTTCCCGAGAGTAACGACGACTCTACTTGTGTGCTCTGCTACCTGCTCCACTACGAAAGTTGTTGTCGAGTCCACTGCGCTGCCGGTAGTGTTCGAAGCCGACAAGCTTTTCCTCCAAAGGAGAGTTTAGGATTTAAAACATGAACTACCCCGGACCTGTCAGTACTTTCGAACCTTACATTATTTTGCCATCTTATTTTTATTTTTATTGCCATTAGCATTATACAGCATTATCAGCATAAGAAACTTTTGTAATCAAAGTCCTGCATGACTTACGAAATATTACGATTTAAACGGTTTGAAATAAAGAAAAAAGGTCTGTGCGCCAAAGGAGTGATAAATTCGAAATAAAAACTATAGTTTGAGAACAATTTATGTCAGCCCAAAAATTTTACATTTGATGATGAAATTTTTTACGAAAAAAGGGAGATTTATTGACTAGTTGCAGTAGTGCTGCATGTGACTATATCCCGGTAATTTTAGGAGATTTTGAGTAAAAAAATTTGGTTGCAACACTTTTGGTTCTTTTACCTTACAAGTGCCAAATTATCAAAATGCTACTAAAATAATTAGTTCCGCAAAAACACAATCGATTGTAGCAACTTCAACTGAATCAAAAGTTGTTTCATTTAGGTGATTCATACCAGAGCCAACGCCTCATTTACTGTGTTTTTCAGCTGATTTTTACTTTTAAACAATAAACGCAATAACAACAACAAGCATCCAAACAACAAACTTTAAATAACAACAAAGTGGTTGGTTTGTTTTGTTATCAAAAGTGAAAGCTTTCACTTAATGTTTTATTATGACACATGTTCACTTCAACATTCCCCGCTAAGTAGAACACGTCGATCAGGTTGGTGGATGTTAGGTGAGTGGAAGGGGGGGATACCGGAATGTTCCTCAGTCTTTGATGACGGCTGCTCTGCTGGCCGCTTAAATAATCTCCGCCATGGTGCCGTCCTGGTTGATGCCAACCTTCTCACCGTGCTGCTGGGCACGGTAATGTCCAGCGTGTCCACCGTGAGCAGCGTGTCCACCGTGTCCACCGTGGCCGTATCCGTGTCCGTGGGCAGCCGCCTGGCAGGGAACGGCTGCGTGATGGGTTCCGCAGCTCACCACCAGGTTGTGGCCGCACTTGACGAGGGGTGCCACCGCCGGGTAGGTGTGGACGACGGCCGGACCGGGTACCACATGGCCACCGGCGTGTCCGTACTTCGGTGGTGCCGCCAGGGCAACTCCAGCCAACGCCAGCAGGGTGATTGCGATGAAGCTGTTCATGTTGCTAGTCTTTACTTTACTTTGACTGAGTTCTTCACCGAGAGAGCTGAAACCGTTGACTGATGATCTTTCTCGCCTCCCGGGGGTCATTTTATATCAGACGAAAAGATACCACTCGCTTCCTAACCAGTAACAAAGTTTCCTTTTTTGCTCCATAAACAAAACAGCAACCAAAACACGAAAGGTGTCCAAGGGTGTGTTTTATTTGGCTTTTGCTAGGTGCATTTTTGTTTTCCTCCAGCCAAGAACCGCGCGGCAATTTGCGAGTGTTTTCTTTAAAATCGGCTACGCGAACGCACAATCGCCGTCAAGGATGACCCACAGCCGAAGCGAAGTGCGTAAAAGTGTCAATACCGACTGCGTTTCTAAACAAGAAACAACAGTTATTTTTATAACAGAATACAGTTTTGTAAAACAAAATAAACTTGCTCACTTATGCAAAAAAAAGCACACATGGTGGGTGTGGTACAAGAAAAAAGCGTATGTATCATTTTGTTAGTTGATCAAACATTCTGCCTTATCGTTCAATCGCAGTGAATTTAATATAAATGCATTGAGTACACGTTTAACTAGCCATTTCGTGTTAATGAAAACATCGAATGATGAAAAAATATACAAAACCACCAATCTATCAATCGAAGCAATTAATTATATCGGAATTGTTTATTCAATTTGATGCTTCGATGGCGAGAGTGCATTGTAATTGATTTGCTACCTTTCTTAAATAACTTGCATTTCTGTTCTCCAAAAATCACTAGCGAAGTTTTCCAAATAAAGCTTATGGAATTTTATTTAGCATTTGTAAAGTATGTTGACGGTTTTTTCTTTTCTTTTTTATTCTAAAATTTTCCAGAACAAAAATTATGGTGAATATTATATAAATCATACCTAGCTGTTTCACATTTTTCGGCCGCCACAAGTTCAAGAGATGTAAAATATAAAGTACATAACCAGATCTCAACCAAAACCAGGAAAATTCCAAAATGTCCCACTAGCAATATACATTGTTGTCTGAAGGTGAGTTCGAAAGATCTAAAAAGCAGACCACATAAAACCAATATAAGTTTAAAAAAAATTTAAAATAAAATTTGCTTCAAATATATCGTTTCATTTTAGAATAATTTTATTTCAATATACAATTAAGGGCAATCAGAAATTTCTTCGACTGGGGAATTGGAGGAAAGTAAAATACATAGCGCGAAAGTCGTGGGACCTCAGTTTACTCCTGTTATTTACACCTTCTCCGGGGCATTCGTGGTGGGTTTGGTGTAGCCGCTTGGTGTGCTTTGCTGTACGGTACTCGGCGTGGTTGGTGCAGGACTCATGGTGGTAGGGAATGCCGGATACTTGCCAGGACGGCTGTGACGTCCTCTGCCTGGAAACTGCACGAACCCTTGATCCTCCATATCTGTGTTGCGTGCCGTCCCCATATCTGGTGTTTGCTGTCTGTAACCTCCGTGACCTCCGTACGTTCCGTGCCCTCCGTATACCTCGTGACCACCGTAAGCTCCGTGGCCTCCGTACGTTCCGTGGCCTCCATACGCTCCATGACCTCCGTACGCTCCGTGGCCATGTCCGTGAGATGCTGCATGACATGGAACTCCCGCGTGATGTGCTCCACAGTTAACTACCAAGTTGTGACCACACTTAACGACTGGTGCCACTGCCGGGTAGGTGTAGACGACGGCCGGTCCCGGTTCCACAAGGTCTCCACCGTAACCACCACCATGTCCACCGTACTTTGGTGGGGCCGCCAAAACCACTCCCAAAGTCAGTAGGCTGATCGCGAAGAATCGCTTCATTTCGTACGTCACTTAACCGCTTTTCCAAGAGACCAAACACGGTGGACTGACAACATTCCGACGCAGTAGCATTATATATCGCACATAAATCCACATGGCGCCTTTAACGACTTCCGGTTCCACTCATGGCTCTCAGCGAAAGGTAGCATAAAAACAAGGAATGTAGGAAACGAGCAAAATAACAACGAAAACAGGTAACGCTTCGTTTGCACAAAAATGTTGCTTTCTCGAACGATACAACTTTTTTTTGTTACCTTAAAAAGTAAAAGCTCCTGTTTAGACCAACTGTTGACATTTAACAACTGCACGTATTACTTTCTATAAACAAATCTTTGAACAGTGGATAAGAAAATGATCGGACAAATAGCTTTCATAAAATATTGAACAACGCATAAGAAGTTTATTTGAAATTTATCAAAATGTTTCGGAACTTACTGAATTAACTTCAGAATCATCAAAACGGCAGGGAATGATTTGTATTTTTGTAAAACCTCGTGCTATAAAATAAGACAATTACGCCAATTCCACTCAATTTCCCCGTTCGGCGGACTCCTCGACTAGATCCGTGGTACTTTCGGCGCTCGTGTCCATGGCCCAGAATGCTTCGTCATCCGTTTTCGGTTTCTTCGTTGTAGTCATCAACATGGCGGTGCTTTTTGCGGTCGTCGCCTGCTGCACCGCCGTTCCATTTCCTGGTGCTTTCGTTTCTGCCTTAACCGTGGCGTTCGAGTTGGTCGTACTCTCTGGCGAAGAGGAAGGTTGTCCGTACGCGGAGATGACCGGAGCTTTGGGTGATTCGTTCAACCTTTCCCGCACTGGTGCAGCGAATGAGGGATGCTGTTCGTCTGTGGTCATCTTGTATGGAGAATCGCCACCAGTCATTGGCTTTGATCCAGCTCCGGAGACCGGGGGTTTCGAAAGATCTGCTCCAGGTGGTCCGAATGTTGGCGATGGATAGTAATCCATGGGAGGATGGTCATATTCCGGATAGACTTCCGGTGGCATCGACCCATAGTAAAGTAGTGGTGTATAGGGATATGACTCTTGCGCGTCATCAACACTTTGGTAAGGCGGCTCATAAGGACCGGGGGTTTGTGGAACTGCCGCTGGCGATGGATAGTAGTCGTAATGAGGTTCTCCAAAACCCGGGTAGCCGAGTGGTTGAGGTTGATTATACTGAGCGAACGGTACATCGTGATACATCGGGTCTGTTAAGTAGTACGATGAGTCTGTAGAGTACACTGTATTTTGATCAAGCGATCCACTCGCATAATTAGTCGGTTTGTATCCATTCGCACTCGACGGAACTGTGTTGTACATAAATGGTGTAGACTTTTCAGAAGGGACGCCCACTGCGTACCCAGTATCCTGAGCAGCACGACTCGTCTTCTTGCGCTCGTAACCATCCACATTAAGCGTGTTCTTACAGCCACCATCACTCCAGGAGCCCCTGGAAGAGCCATACAGCCAGTAGCTTTCAGATGTATCTTGACTTGAAGGCATACGAACGTCAACTATAGCATAGCGTTCCCAATCGCGTTCATCCTGCTGGAATGGTTTCCCATAGCCATAGGCAGACGGGTAGCTACTACTCGGGGGTTGATATTGAGGGTCTTGCTTCTTTGGATAGTAGGAGTTGCTGACTTCCTGCAGTCTCCGCGATCGATCATTGCTTGTCGTTCGTTTGTCCACGTTCATTTCAGACCTTGCATACCATCTGCCATCTACACCGTAATGGGCCAACGTTCCAGCTGCCCAAAAGAGACACAACAATCCAAACTTCATCACCATCACGTCCAACAAACACTCTTTACTTCACAGAATTGGTACAACTTAATTTCTCTTCTTTTCGCCTATCAAACTTTTCAAACGCATTCCGTGACGATTAACCAAGAGCAAACACCTTTCAACCACTGCCAAATGCTGTATGAATGAAAATCTGCGCAAACCGATCGGCTCATGCCCGGTTTGGATTAATGACGATTCAAAAATATTGCTTCCGTCAGCAATTTTTCGTACCTCGACGGCCTGTGTGCAATTGACAAAAAAGTATATTTACGAAAAATAAAGCGGGTTAAAGGCGTATGTGATCCAATTTCACGGCCTCGAAGTTCAATCCAATATGATTGGTTTGCCCGTAAGTAAGCGCGTGCCACTGACTTTAATTATTTTGGCGTGTCTTACATTGGAGTTGTTGAAGATAACCTCTCAACTGTCACTACGAATTAAATTATCAAGAGTACAGGAAAAATATGCCACAAAACATGCGTTCTGATGATTCGTCAAATTTGTTTTACAGAAAATATGCAATTCGCTGGAGAACGATTGGTGACCAGGCCATGCCAGCACGACGTGCTCAACTGCGAGCGGGCCATTAAAGAAGAAGAAGAAGCAATTCGCTGGGATGGGTCCATTCGACTCCCTCTTGTAATGTACAGTTTCTTGGTCAAATAATTCTCTAATTCTCTTATTGTTTCAAGTCGATGATGTAGAATTAGGAACATAAGAGAAATTATTTCCCAACTTCCATGAGCTTAAAACCGTGCCACATTTTAGGTCATCACGCATCATTTTGCTGACGAAAGTGAAACTTTGCATACCCCGAACCACCGCGAAGAAGCATACCTTAAAGAACGTCGAGTCGAGTTCTATCGAAGGGAAAGGGTTTTTGTGTTTGTGCAACTCTCTTTGCGACACAGCGTGGAGCTGACTTTTTATTTGTTACTAAAAAAAAAATAGAAAACCACAAATATTTACACGCGTTTTAGCGTCGCGCGGTCGCCACCTCGACGGCGGCGTCCGTTGAACTCTCCGTGTTCGACTCGACGGCCCAGAATTCGTCGTTGTCCTCGTTCGCCTCGGTTGTCGTCGTCAGCACTGGCAGCGGGTTGGCCGTGCTGGTCGTTTTTTCCGGCTCCGCCTGCGTGCCTACCAATGCCCTGGCTGTTGTCGATGCCGCCGTCGGAGCCGCTGCTCCTATCGAGGGTTCCGACGATGGTTTGTTGAAGGCGGAGATAACTGGCACCTTGGCCGACTCGCCCAGCTCTTCCTGGACCGGGGCCGCGAAACCGGGAACAGCTTCCTCTTCATCCTCCTTGGCCACTTTGTAGGAGGGCCCAGCTTCGGAAGGCTTTGGATAGGCCCCCGGTGAGGTTGGCTTTGTTTGGGGTGGTGATGGTGGTGGTGGTGGATAGTAGCTTGGGGGAGGCGGGTAGTAGCCAGGGTAGGCTGCTGGATGCGGCGGACCATAGTGGGCTAGCGGTGGTGCATGGTGATACATCGGTGGTGGATGTGGATAGTAGGGGGGTGCACTGTAACTCTCGAACGGTAGACTCGCCGAACAGGGAAGCCTGGTTACGGTCGGCGTACATCCGATCAGTAAGTTCTGTGCACAGTTTGGCTTCGGTGCGACCGCCTTGAATGTCACTGACGTCGTCTTTCCGTAGGGCGCACCTTCGTTGGGGTATGTCCTCGCCGCACGATTCGTCTTCTTGCGACCAAACCCATTCACATCCATCGAGCTCTTGCTATAACCACGAGTTCGCGAACTCTTCCCGTACGTTCCATACTTCCGGCGGCTTTTGGGCAGTTCTTGTCGCGGATAATTTGGAGTAGATCCGCTCGAGTAGCGTTCCCAATCTCCACTGTCCTGCTGGAGCTCGTTACCGTTGCCATACGAAGGTGAGTAGCGGCTCGAACGTAGATAACGATCACGGCTCATCGGACTGTACTCGCTGCTAAACTCCTCGAAACTTAGCACACGAGATTCCACACTCGGGCCCTCGTCCACGAACATCCTCGAACTCCCGTACCAACTGTCCTCCCCGCACTGGGCCATCGCCCCAACCACCCACAGTAGCCACACCGAACCGATCCTCCTTGCCATAGCGCGTCACCGAAACTGTTCACTGCACAACGCTTGTAGGTCTTTTTTTATCTCCCTATATACTGACCACCACGAGCCAAAGGCGGATGCTTATCCGCTTCCTTCGGGGAAATCTCCGAAAGTGGGTCACCAAACTAGACAATCCCGCCCTGTTTCCGGGTGTTGACGGTCGCCTATGCACCGGGCAGCTGGTTTGCTTTGCGCTAAAATAAACACCCGCCACCTGAGGGGCTGACTGTACCGGTTCCTCTGCCGGCCACTGTTCGATGGAAAATGACGCTGCGGACCGATCGCCCGATGGCCGTGTATATGCAACCGGTGCGGTTCCATTGCTTACATTCACCCGGCGACCTACTTTTTCCGGGAACGGAAAAAAACCGCCCTATTGAATTACTGCAACAGGTCCGAATGCCGGATTGCCTGAAAACTCGCCGAAAAGGGTAAGGCTTGACGCTTTTTTGGGTCGCCGAAAATTCCGGCGGTAACTTTATCTCCCGTGTTTTGCCTATCTTGTGTTGTGTCTTGTGGTGTAGTACACCCCCGAAAAAGCCGGTAGCTGAAAGTGATACCACGATCGCCAAAAACAAAAGTCCAAACAACAGATCCAAGCAGGCAGCTCGAGTTGCTGCAACGACGGAGCTCTTCTGGAGGTAAACAATCCAATGGGAGAGTGTCCAAATTGTGTCCGGTGTGCAATTGTTGGCAATGTTTCGAAAGTGGTTCGCGGACAACTTCAAGCACCGGCGAAAGTGGTAAGTGTGTTGGAAAAACGATATGCGATAGAATCTGGTAACAGGATACACTTTGTTCTACTTGAGAAGGGTTTCCAGTTTTATTACGTCTAAAGTAACTTATGCGTGCGGGGCTGAGCTGAGCTGTTCACCCATTCAGGCAGCCGCAGGTGCACTTGCTGTGGGCACAACAGTCGCTGCACATGCCACACTTGCCGCAGAGGGCTCGCGCATTCTGCTGACAGGCGTTACACTGCGGAAACCGGAGCATATTCAGATGGTACGGGTCCCAGGCGTACGGGTTGAACACCATCGAGGGGAGCGAGTAATGGAACCGGGAGCGCTCGATACCCTTACCAGGCAGTGGCATGGATCCATCACCGTCAGTGGACACGATCGGGGTTCGATTGAGAACGAGCGTTGAGCTACCGGCGGTTGAAGGTGTTGCCCGTTGCTTACGGCCCAGCTTGTGTGGTCCAAATCCGCTGGCCATACGCTGTTCCATTTCAGCTGTGGATGGTAAAAGAATCTCTGACACCTCTGTTTGTTTGGGAAATGGAGAGACATTTCTTACCGTAGTCGGCGTACCGATCGTAGCTCATATCGGATTCACTTCTAGAACCGGCTTGAGTCGGATAGTCCACCGGTACCTTCTTCCGCGAGGCAACCGTTGCCCGGTGTTGGTTTTTGATTTCCTCCAATGTACGCGAGCGGAACTGTCCCTCGTCCCAGTCGTAGTTTGATCGCCGGGAGGCCAGAGCTTCCTGATTGCGCAGGGCGAAGAATTCATCCAACATCCGCTGACTCGTTTGCTCGTTGTAGTCAAAGAATGGTGGAATGGCTTGGGATTTAGCTGGTGCCGCCCGATGTGGCTCCTTCTCGGTGTCGTCGGACGTTTCGTCCTTACCACCGAAGGTGGCACTGTACCTACGACGAGCCGGTAGCACCTGTTCCCTATCGGGACTATCATCGACGTAGAAACGCTCCTGAAGCAAGGCTTCCTTGGCCATCGGCTGGTTCTGCTGCTCCTGCTGCTGTTGCTGTTGCTGCTCAGCCGACTCTACGTTGGCCAATTGGTCCTGGATACTTCGTGCCGGAGCGAATACCTTCCGTTCCACCCGATCCGTTGCCCTGCCATCCATCTGTTCCTTCTGCACTCCGTACTTGTGCACCTTCATCGTGCGAACGGTCGGTCCACCAGAGGAAGCTTCGTTTGGCAGCTCCTGATCCGAGTCGACCGAGTACACCTGCACGACCACGTGACTATTCTCGGCCTTCAGATCTTCATCCAGCATCGAGTCTAACCCGCGACCTCGCGGTTGTTGTTGTTCCCGCTTCAATTCATCGAAGTGAACCAATTGTTCCGCCGGAGCAACGGTTCCCGCGGAAACTAGCTCCCACTGGCCGGCCTCTTCGGCAACCATCCGCTCGTTGTACCGCTTTCCTTCACCATACCGAGCACCACCCGTCTCCTCCAACCGACTAACGGCACCGATGAAGACAATCGACACCAACAGCAACGTACTGCACAAAACGGTGGCCACAATCGTGCACATTTTTCCCATCACTTTCCTCCCGCACGACGAGAGCTACGATGATGATTTGCGAATTTCCCGGCTGTCTCAGCAGCACTCTCGAACCGATCGAACGACGCAAGCCCATACAATACTCGCGCTGCACCGGTTTCCTTCGCTTTAAATAGGTTAAACCTTTGGCACGCCGTTGTTACGAACCGTTCCAGAGGGTTGACCGTGACTTCAGCTCCCGGGTTTCGAGCGAGCCCTTAACTGTAAACAAGCAGAAACCCCCCCCCCCCGCGTTTAGCGGTCAAGCTCTGGGGTGCACGAAAAACCGCATGCACATACTCGAGTCCATGTTGATGTTTTGCATACCGGTCCAGGGTCACAGAGTGGTGCAGATTCTATGAAATCTAGCAAGACCTTTGCACCACCATCTGCACGGCAGGTGGTTACTGTTACGTTGACCTTCTCCTCGCGAGTTCCAAACAGCTATTTTTTACGTGGTCTTTTCCTTGTTTGGAAAAGTGCCCGTACAAGCTCACCATAAAAATCTAAACAGTTACCATTTTATTGTGGTTGAATTGTGTAATTAGCACATAAGCACTTTGATTGTGCTTTCAATTCATTTATTTCGGTTTGCCAACAAATTACCTAATGACGCTCAACTTATTATCAAACGAACGATGTGAACATTGTTTGAATTCATTTTAACGAAATTATTAACTTTTTCAGGTCCTTTGGTTTCGGTAGGAGATCTTCGGTTCTTGAAGTGTTGGGAAGGCAGAAAATTAGACAGGAACAGTATGCTGCACTTCTAGCGTGTATTGATTATTTGGAGGAAAGTGAGTAAAACAATACATATTCAACAAATAAGCAGTATGTTGTATTATCTATCGTCATTTGATTCGGCACTCACAACAGACATCGGAGTGTATGGACTTTTCATGACGGGGGGAAGTGTATCGCATATGAGAAAGATATTGGAGAAAATAAAACAAGGTTGTCCAAGCATCCTGCCGTACCTCCGCACGATGCATGCACCTCGGGAGTGTGCCTACGCCTTCCACCACTTCCTCACCTCATACCGAGTGCAGGTCCTACCAGCACGTTGCACAAACGTGGTCCGTGGTAAGTGTCCTCCAATACCATCTTTTTTGCGAAGTGGCTTGTGTTTGCTTCCATTTGTCCATCAAATTGCAGGCAATATTGCCGGCGTGCCGAGGCGATTGATCGCTCTCGACGTGCTTAATCTGCTGCGCGAAGAGTTCGACGATACCCGGCTACACTTTGCCATCCGCTACCTGCAGCTGATGCGTCGCTTCTGTCTGTACGGTTTTGTGCGGCCGACGGAAATGCGTACAATTATCGCACCGGTTCTGGCGTTGCCGAAAATTTTCCCCGAACCGGACGCACCCAGCAATCTGGTCGAGAAATCGATGATACTTTTGGAGCTGATTCTGCACGCTAACCTCCTTGGCGACCCCGCCGCCCTGGCAGGGGAGTTGCAGCGCGCCTGTGTACAGTTTCGAGCGACCCCCGCCAAAAAACGGCAACCATAAAGATGAGTATCGCGTGAAAAATCTGCAAACGACGTGCTGGATTCAAGCGATAGTCTCTTTGTTTCTTGTCTTTTTCATCGCACTTTCAAATTACACTCATTATCAGTTAACACAGTCAGTAACAGATTTCGCTGGTGGGTGTGTTTGTTATCGGTGGCTTTTTGAAGTACGCATCGGCATATTTAATAGGCAGGGCAGATAGGAAATCAACCACATTCCGGATTCCGTTATCATGATGGTATGTTTTATAGATACTAAAACGGCAATGAAAGATAGGAAGGGGTCGTAATGATAATCTGTGATTGCTCCAAATCACATTTTTAGGCCATGTTTGTTGAATGAATGAATCACTAATTGGAGACACATGGATGGAAACAAACGTCCCACTTTAAAGTGCGCATCGGTTGTAAATTCATTGGCTCGACTCTGCTTTCTTAGTTGTCTCAGTGTAAAACATGATTCACTGTGCTAAAAACGAATACAGAGAAACATTAACTAACTGGTTGGTAAAAAAATGTGTGAGAATCTTCTGCAAACAAATCCCACCTTGTTTGTTTTGGACGGAAGCATCCGCAAACTGCGTTCTTCGCATCGGTATCGCCAATGTGCATTCGTTTTTTTAAGTACATCCAGCTACTGCAACTGCAACAGTACGTCCGGCCTTGTGACGGTTGGTGTTTGAACGAGTGAGGTTGCATCCCCATTAGACCGCCAAGGTTGCCTATCGCAGTCCGATAAGAAGCGACCGTTTATCGGTTATGAAACCCTGGATACCGCGCCGCCCCATAGACGGTAGTGTGCACATTTGACTGAGATATTTGTCACGCACGGATAGCGAGAATGAGAAAAAAAAACGGCCACACAGACAAATCGTTCTACGGCATGCCGTCATAATCAGTAAGTGTATTTTTGCGCTGCAAACTTCCTTTGCATTGCCGGGGGGAAGGAACTTAGTCATCGCGCGGGTTTGTCCGGGTGACGCTTCTCCTTTTCTCGGTGCTCGAGGGCAGTCTCGTCGTGATATTTCAAGTTCCTGCTATTATCGTGGTAGGCTCAGTTGCACTCGAACCGTTCTCGAATCCGGCGTGTTCGAACTAGCCCTAACAAAGGGAGCTCCAGCATAATTTCGAATCGAATCGATTCAACCGAAAACGTGATTTAAGTGATACCAAAATGTGCCTGTGCTGTGGAAATCGTGAAGGATACGATATCGAAGATGGAAATTTTGGCAAGTCGCACAACGAAAGTTTCAGCACGAGTCAAGTGAGTGAACGAGTCCTGTTTTGAAATTGGACGTTTGTGGTAATGCAATCGATGACAAAAAGCGACTATTTACCAATTCATTATCTCCTCCTCCCATAGACGGTTGAAGTAGGACAAGTGACTGTAATCACGGACCAGCCGACCAATGGGACCGCCACAGTTTCCGGAGCTTCATCGCCTTAAGATACCCGGTGAGGTCGCTGCGGGTAGCGGACACTAGAGATAGCGTCTCAGCAGTGCAATTCATTTCCGTGATAGCCACTCAATCGTTATCATTTTCATCATAAATTATCAGCGTGATCAATTAAGATTTTTACACGATTTCGAACTTATTATATACTTAGCATGTTGCGTGATAAGTTCGTAACTTTTTTTAAACGTTAACGGTATGAAACAACGTCCAAAGGAATCCACTTCTGTAGTACAATCTGGCATTTATGGGATTTACATTTTTCATTATTCTCTATGCTGGATATATAGCTGGATCTACGGATGCATTACAAGCGATTTAAACAACAGATTGTTGTTGATTGTAAGACTATAAAACTAATAAAAAAGAATTTCATAATGTTGAATTAAATGCAAAGCTAGTCTTATTTGAAATAACGTATTACTTCTTTCTTTGAAGTTGAAGTTCATATGTATTTCTCTTTATGGTTTATCACATTCTCAAAAGTAATCGTGCAGTAATCACATCGCGGGGTCAATTACACTATCGCAGATCATTTCTTCTATCCAGAGCGCATCCAGAGATCTTGGCTTTTCTTACCTTTAAATGATTAACCAGTCACATTGGTAGGATCTGCACGAATGTACTTGACAAATCTATTCATCATATCACTGAGATCCTCGTCGGCATTTCCGGCATCTTCCTCTTCGTCTGCTAGCTTCCGTTTCCGTTTGCGCGTTATTTCTTCGAATAGTCTCGGGTGGTCTTTCAAGCGCTCCTTTAGCTCGCTCTCGTTCATGTAGTCCCACAGATCCCAGTCCTCCATTAGCGACAGTGGCTTGGCTTCCGGGAGGTTAATATTTTCGTTTGTGCATTGCTCTTCGTCGCCCTCGTCGGAAGATGCAGGAGCAGAGCGATAAGCATTCATGAATAACTCGCAATAAGGATCCTCTTCATCGTCCTCGTCGTCATCTTCGTCATTGTCCGAACTATCTGATGAACGATGTCTATACCGGAAGTCCCGGCAGTATTCTCCAGCCGACGCTTCTTCGGATGTGTCCGTAAGAACATCTGCTTCTGGAGAAATAACTGGATCTGTTGAACTAAAGTCGGGCACTTTAGTAGTTTCTGAGCTATCAGAGAAAAGAAAGATTCAACAAAGTATGAACCGTGTAATGCACGAAACGAAAAAAATAGGTGTTTACCTCGGCTCCGTCATGTTGTTTGTGCTTCTGTTCAGGAATCGATAACAATTACCAACAAAATAGACCGTTCTACACTGTTCTGTTATTGAACTTTGACTTTAAGGTTTGGTTCAACAATAAAGAAGTTTAAAATCACCATTTCTTTTTCAAAAGTGCAGAAATAAATGTTAATTCGATGTGAAACTGCAAACTGCGCGGCCAATCGTCAAGTAGTTGTTTTGACAATTCTGATGTTTGTTTACATTTTCATTCACCTGACGTTTCGATTTTTCAAATATTTTTCTTCCAAATTCGTTAACAACGAAAAATATTAAACCAACGAAACAGTTCCAGTTCGGCGTTGCATCAGAGCGGATGGTTAGCAGTGCACGAGGTTCCTGAAAGGGTTAGCGGAAAAGTAAGGTTAGCTTGCGGCACGACCGCGTGGTCACGCCGAGCTGGAGCTCAGGTCAGACAAATCATAGCTGCCGCACATCTCGTGCTGTTTGAGTCAAACAAGCGGACCATGAGTTCTTGTGTCCTGACAACGGAAGGAATTATCCCTCCCGTGGACGGCGGCTGGACATATGGCTTTTATAGCCGGTCCTAAATGACGAGCCCCTTCATAGGAGTTCGGACAGAGTCGGTACGCCTCTGATTACGAGTAAGGGAACAAATTGTTCGACTTAGTTTAGGAGGATATATCCCGACTCGCGTAACGAAAGAAGAAAGAAGAAGAAACCAACGAAAAAAAGTATGGGGTTTTTTTAATGCTATTTTTTTATTTGCTTCAAATCATGCCCTGTCGGCTTAACCATGTTTGGCTACTAACACCCTATTTGCGATACTTTCTCTTACGATCCAACGAATTGAGCTCGCCTTGCTGGATGGTCGCCTCTCCTAATAGTCTCTTGACCTTCTCCTTGCGCTCCCGATCGCTTTCCATGCGTCGCTTATGGTGTAGATTCGCGATGTACTCATTGTCGAGACGAATTTCGCGTGCGGCACTGCGCTTCTCCTTCTTCACCCGCTGTATAAGCTTCTTCCGTTGCTCCTTCAACGACAGTTCCGTCCTGGGGAGACGGCCAATCTCATGGTAGACTGGATCGATTTTCGGTTCTAGCAAACGCAACGGTTTTGGCTTTTTCTGAGGTGCCACCAGGTACCTTACCGGTCTGTCAACCAGTTGTGTCAGCTTAACTCGCACGTTCTTGAGTAACGTTTTAACCTTCGTTGGGTACTTGACTGTCTCCAGCGCAGTCAATTGGTTCAAGAAGGGTCGGACAATGGTCTCGACGGCGGGACAATCGCACAACTGTGTGCTCAAAGTAGAGATCATCGAAACCGCGGTGGCAACAACACGAATTTTAAACGATTCTGTCATTTCCGCCCGCAATAAATCTTCGGCGATCAATTTTAACCCTTCGCTGGGTACTTTAACAGCTTCCTCGTTTGGTGCCAGTAGTAACGACGCGGTCTCAGCTTTAAACGGATGCAAACACTTGTTGGTTGTGTGCGGAGGGGTGGGAGGACAAGCTTGATTGATGACCTCAGCTAGGAAGGAAAGTACCGCCGGAAGAAAACGCTTGGATTGCTCGACACATTCCAACACTGTCGTAATGAGCAGCATCCCGGTAGCAATATGGCGCCGATTGCGGACAGGACACTGCGTCAGCACTTCACTGATAAACACCAGCCCCGGCGTTACGATTGAATGCCGCGCGTCTGAGGCGGAAAAGAGCAACGGAAGAAGCTTCAAAACGATCAGTGTTGCTAAGGGTGGATGGCGCTGGGGATGCTTTTGAAAGTCGGCGTACTTTTCCTGCAAGATATCATGGAACATTCCGCTGGTGCCGGCCGGATCTTTCTTGGCCAGATCGTAAAGCAGTGGCGTTAGCAGATGTAACGCTTTGAAGTCCGTTGTTATCGAAGCGAGACTAGTCACGGTGAATCGATCCACGAGATGTTGAATAATGTAGACAAAAATCACCGGCCGTTGCGCCTTCGCCCGCGGGTTGTTTTCGTTTGCTCTCTGAACAATCTTCTCCACAACCACAGCCTGCTGCTCAACGGTATATTTTCCGAGCAATTCAGCAAAATCTTCGTACTGCCTCGGGATTTCAATGAAGTGGGGAATCGGTTCCATCGGAATGGAATCAACAGGATTTTCTGATTCTTGTTTATCATCTTTCGGTTCTGGTTCTTCATCCTCTGCTTCTTCATCGTCGTCGCTAGCTGGTGCAGCGTTTTTAAGGTCGGATAAACTATCAGCATCGCTACCACTAGATTCATCCTCATCATCTTCGCCTTCTTCGTCATCGTCGTCATCATCGTCTTCACCATCTTCACTGGCCGGCTCATCATCTTCCTCATTTGGGTTTGATTTGCCCGCAGCTTCTAGCGACACTTTTCTCGGATCGTACCCATTAGCTACGCCGTTTATTCCATCATCATCGTCCACCAAAGGGCCATTATCGTCGTCGTCATTCAACAAATAGCCATCGTCCAGGGCGTCAGCAGAAAGGTGCTTTCGGATTTTATCCTTCCCCCGATCACCCTCATCGTTCTTCATGCGTTCTAAACGCTCTTGCTCAAGCTTTTCCTTCCGTTGCTGCTCCTTTCGTGCAAGCTCTTCCGATTTAACCTTTTCTGCAGGCGTACCCCGCCGCTCGAAGATCATCTCGCGCATCACACGATCGTAGTCGTCCGGCGTGGGGCGATCCTTCTCCGTACGCATGTGTGCTCCAACTTGCGACATCAGCAGCTTCAAGTCTTTGTCCAGTTCTTGCGATTTCTCAAACAACATCTCATTGTCGCGCTGCTTTTCCGTCCTCAATCTCTTCGACTCGGCGATCATTTCTTCGATCACTGTTTTACGATCCCTTCCACCCGTTGCACCTTCGTCATCGGATCCTCCGCCAAAATGTGTCGCTTTGGTGAAGTCGTCTAAAAGAGGTGATAAGTAATTGAATAATTCATTCCTGTGACAAAGTAAAGGGCCGACCAACAAAAAACAAATCAAACTGTATTACCATCCAACCGGCCGGTCTCCTCATCCTCATCATTGTCATCATCAACCACATCGTCCAAGTTTTCCAATTCCGCCAACGTTTGGCCACGATGGGTCAGATTCAGATTGTACATTTGCATTTTCAGCGCTTTACCGGACGGTTGCCGCACGGGATTTGCGCCAAACTTTCTCGCGTCCGTGAAGCGGTTCGTTTTGTGCAGGACGGCAAATTCCTTGCCCAGCGTTTGTTTACGATTTTCGATGGCACGCCGTTTCAACGCTCCCGGGTGCTTGGATTGAGGGTCACGGTTCAACACGGCAAACTTCGATTTCATCACGACGGTCTCGAACGGGTTTCCATTCGATTTTTTAAACCCATTACCGGCTTTGCGTTGCAACAACCGATCGGAATCGACACGCTTTCTTTTCGATTTCATGATGTACTTTTTACGGGCCTTACGAACTTAAATTTTTAAAGTTACCTCTTCGAATCGCACGTGGTTGTGTTTATTTGTAAACATGTCAAATTTGACAACGCTCAACGAAAGAGACAAATTAATGTGAGAAAAGGATCGCTATATACTTCGAATTGGGCCGAGGGACTAATAGGTGTAACAGAGACAACAATATTACTTCACACGATGAGAAAAACCTCCTAGGCGCAGTAAATTTTAGCACAGATAAAATTTCAAGATAATAACCATTACAAAATATAAATTTGAGTTATCCGTTGAGCTACGAATAATATTGCGCGGTTTGTTTCATTTATAAATTTTCTTGCATAAACTACAAAATAATTTCATACAAAACCAGCAACAGTTGAAACAGTCACCTGAAATGAGCGTTATGATTGAATTCGTAAGGCCATACTCCCCCATGCGTAATGAGACGAATATTGTTTGCTGAATAAATATTTGATCTTAATCGCAAGGTTAAATTGTGGACCCTAACCGATTGACTCAACCAAAAAATTCTGTTCTGTTTGTTTCTTTCGAATTTGGGTGGGATTTTGTCTATAAAAGTGATCTCTTGAAGCCATCGCTTCTTCAGTGGCGATAAGTCAAGATCATAAGAAAGACACTGTACACTGTAAAAAATGTACCGATCAATAACGTTTGTGATTTACAGTTTGGTGTTTTGCCAACTGGTACAGTGCCTGTATCTACCCAAGAGCAATATCGGCGATGTTCAACTGCCACAGCAGCTCCATTACTACAACCAGCCAGTAGTTTACCAATTAAATTCATACACATACGAAATTCTTTCACAAGACGAGCTACCAACGGAGGCAGAAGATGAACCAGAAATAACGAGTCCAACCAGCGATGGTCCCAAAGAAAATCCAAATCGTTTCGCCATTATCGATGCTCCTACCATCTGTAAGCCGGGAGACGCGCTCGATGGCAGAGGGAAATGCAAAAAGATTGCAGAGTTCTTCCGATAGCTGTGAAAATGGATGATATAGTGAGAATAATCTTCCAATCGTGCAGCCCAGAGGGTTTTGAAGTGAAAACATAAACGTTTTATGATACTCTAATTCAAATTTTTATTTACATCGAAATACTATATCTGCACAGCAAAGCTGGTCTAACCGAGTACGGGTCGGCACTTTCCTTGATGATCAAGTTTTTGTCCTTCCGGGCAAATTTTCGGCGCATCAATCACGTTAAGCTTCTGGAACAAATAAATAGATTAGCAAACAAAACTCTACACTGCCTTGTTTGTTCGAGTTGACTCCCCAACTTCTGTTTGCACTTGACCTACCGAAGCTTCGGTTGGTCCATCTCCTATTAAATCCATTATCTTCTGCGCGGCGCCCTTTGACGCACTGATGCGCGCACTTATTTCCATGGGTTGTGGGAGTGGTTTCGGTTCATCTTCACAACCTACTGGGGCACCGTTAACCACACAAGCCAGTACGGCAACAGCAAACAAAAACATAGTCAGCTTCATTTTGCTTTTCGCTACGAATATCACGCGACTTTTCGGAACCGAACGTTCAATTACGATGAAGGTATTGATTCACCTTGAGATCCTTCTCCTACGATGGGTGGTTTGCAATTAAACTCAACTCAGTGACTGCACGGGGTGATAAGTAAAACACAACGGCAGCGCCTTTTCAATTGTCCACTTTTCAATGGCCTTATCAGATATCTTATCGGCAATACCCGTACCCTGGGCTAAGCTACTTCCCAGTAAACAATTTATTTCCAAACTGAACGGTGGATGAAATATAAAAAAACAACAAGCTCGTTGGTGTTTTCAGTGGTTCGCAAGTGTGTTTTGTGGTGAAATGAAACTACCATTTTTCTATTTATTTTCATTCAATATTTTAGTAAATTTATTTGTGGAGTTTACTCCATAAAACACCACCAGTGCATAGGATTAGATAAGCACATCGAGATTGATAAGAATTTCAAACAAAATACAACTTTCCATAGCATATCAATGAATGAGTTTGTCCTATCTAATCTTTCCCGGCGCAAAGAAGTTACCGGAAATGGATTGGAATCTACCGGAGACCATCAATTGCCTTTTATGGCGGGATATTACTAGGGCCAGTGTGAAGGAGCTGCGCCGTCGGTGTTAAGAAGACAACGATGGATTTATTACCGAAGCAGATTATTTGCAAAGAATAATCAACATTCCAGTCTAGAGTGCCCTACTTTGACGGTGAATCACTGCATCAAAAATACACAAGTGATAAATTTGGTTACCAAATGGAAAAACTAGGGTTTTTTTAGAACATTTTGTTTTATTTGATGCTCAAATTGATTGGAAATTACATTTCGCGATTGTCAAACGTTCGAAACTACACGTTGTAGTAGATCAAAGTTGATCAAAGTTGATCAGAGTTGATCAAAACATTGATCTTCCTAATCTCGATTTATCCCAGCTGTTTTCGGCACTTTCCCTGCTGATCTATTATAAGTCCTTTGGGGCAAATTTTTGGTCCATCAATCACACGTCCCTATAAGGAAAAGAAATCACGTCGTACGAACTATTGAATTATTTCATGTAATACCTTGTATTAGATTTCGCTACCCTTTTCTCTGTGTAGTCAGCTCCGACAACAAGCAAAAACGCCAAACAAACTAATAACAATAATTTAATCAGCTCCATCTCTTCCAATCTTGAACGTTTAAATCCTTGGTAGTAAGACTAGTACAGATGTATGTTTTTGGTAAAGGAAGAAGGCTAAAGTTTGCCTATAAACTTTAACAACTGACGCCCGCCTGTCTCAGAGAAAGTTCAACCGATGGTAGATCTGTGCACACTGTGAGCCTTTTCTCAGCCTCGGGACACATGTCTCGGGGATGTCTACTATTTCATTTTCTTATCAAGAGCAACATATGCTATGAATGTACTGATATTAACACTGATGCAGATATTGTTTGCAGTTCAGAGATCGCCTTTATTGCCACAATAATTTCCTGCGTGCACCGCATTTACCCTCAACTCATCAGTTATTCGATCAGTTTTTCTCAGAAGAACCGATAAGGGTTTCCTGTAAATGTCGACGTGCACGTGAACTTCTGTCGTCCTCGTTCAGGTGTGGTAGAGAGTCACGGTCAATTATCATTCAGCATCATACCTTTCAAGGTGTCCAGAAGTCAGACCACTGTTAAACAAAATGAATGTCTAGCTAACTTTAGCAAACTCCAAATCAACGCCTCAGAGAAAGTTTAGAAAATGTTCATCCGATGGTAGAATGTTCATTCGGTCCATATAAACTTATCGAATTTTCTAAGAACACTGAGCCTCTTCCCACTTCGGTGAAACGTCTCCCGAGTGTCTACCGTTGTTTTATCTTATCAGAGCATCATGCTATGGATGCACTAATATTAGCATTAAAATCACTTCGCTTAACGCTGATATTGTTGATAGTGCAGAGAAACCTTTCAGTCGCAAAAAACTATTCGCTTCATAAAACCGGTAAACATCTGTTAAGTAATCAGTTGTATGTAGTAGCTTTGTAGTAAAATCATTCACATGGCAGACTTACCGAACGTACACTCATTTTCGCGGAATTTCCCAAAATTGTTGGGACAAGATTGGATGTTTTACACTTGCTCATTCGTTAGACAAGCTTGAAAAAAGAGGCAATCGTAATAACAATCTATCAAAAAACCATTGAACCTGTCAATTATAGTAATTTACAGAATCCGTTGGACAGGATAATTCCCATTTCTTTTTAAATATTTCCCCATGCTTGGACCTTTTTGTAGTTACGATTCAATCGGGCTTTAAGCAGCGTGTTGAATGTAAGGTTTGAAATTGTACATTTCGAATGTAATGACACTTATTATTTGAGATCAAAACATGGACAAGATAGCTTTTTCTTCTTTAGCTCATAAATAACATATATTTAATTATGTAGAAGTAGGAAATCATAACTTTAAAAATTCATTACGTTGTTATTGAACATTCTTTACCATACATAATCTGTTATTTTCAATTATTTCAAACAAATTTGTGGTTTTTGCTGAGTAGTGAGTTGCGGGAAAAGGTCTTTAATTTAATATTCTCTAAAACTTATTAGATGAAAGTAAAAGATCAGCTACCAAAAATTACCCCTCGTCTATGCCTATCACTTTCATCACTTTCAAATAAGGTGCATAGCGTCATAATTATGCACAACTTTCATCATTCCTTTATTTCTGTTGACCTTTTCGGTTCATCCCAACTGTCGCCGGCACTTAAACTGACGGTCCATAACATATCCAGCAGAACACATTAACGGAGCATCAATCACAATTTTCTGAAAGAAATAAAAAGAGTACATCAGGTACCTTAAAAATATAGACATAAAACATCATATTTTCTACTGAAGTTATGAGTTTTTCAAGTAATGAAGTCAGCTCCGATCTCAATCAGAGTCACGAAACTAACTTGAAAATGTAATTTAATCAGAAATCTTTGGCCCGGAGATGTCTTTTCATTAGAGCACACTCGATCGGTAATGGAAGTGATGCTCTCGTAGGATTATTTACACGGTAAACTAATCGATCGAAATTCCCTTTCGCGGTATCCCCCAAACCTTTCCGATAAGATTGAATGCTTTTCACTTGCCCTGACGTTTGCTTGATACGCGGTTTGTGGGCATGGAAAAAGGTATCACGCAGTCACTTTCAGTGCGACGCTGCACGATCAATCAAGAATACACTTGATCTGTCACTTAACAGATTTCGGTGGGCACGATCATTTCAATTTTAGCCTAACAAACTTCCCCTCGCTTAGACGTGTTGTTCTTAGATTGAAACTGTTTATGACTCCTCTACGGATTTGGACGAAATGGTCGAAATTGAACTGTTTAAATTTCGTGTCGTCCAATGGGAAACTAGGTCTACAAGAGAGGCAAGAGTTAGAGGACCGTTTCAGTAATCGACTAAATAATTTACCATTTCCACTCTTTTTCCACTAAAGTTTCCGTTACTCTCAGTCCAATCGATTGGTTTGACATCTCCCTGGGCTTCAGTATCTACGTCCTCCATTGCCACCTGGTCGCTGATCTCCTGAGTTTCCTGTCCCTGATCGTCCATCTCAGACGAAACTAGAGCCATGCCAAGAATGAGGCAAATGCACAGTGCTTCGAATGTGAACTTCTTCATACTGAATACTGTTTGCGGCTGAAAAATAATGTAAAGTGCTTTCGCTGACCGGGCCTAAATGGACCTTATCAGCTGTGTTTTTAATGCACCATCGGAGGGTTTTTTGACCGTATTATCTGGGACCAAAAAGTCGAGCGATGAGTTGTCTAGACAGCATGTGTTCTGACACATATCAACGTGCACAAAAGTGGCAAACACAAGGAAGTAATCAATTCGTGATATGAACTCGGGATGATCCGGTTGTAATGATCCGGTAGGAAAAATAAATAAGTAAGAACCATACTTGGATCATTTTTAAAACAACATGTTCAATAAATGAATAGGAAAAAACGTACGCATTAAAACTTATTTTACCTATTGACTAACTCTACGTTTGTAAATACGCCACACACGGGATAGCAAAGAAAAGATTTTTCTTTTGAATATTGAACAATAACATTGGATCAGCTAGCAAAATTGGACAAGGGGTTCTTTTACTAAATAGCAAATAATTAGAACAAAATACTGCATGTTCCATTGGAGCAAATATTTATATCCTTTATTTCTAACTTCCTTTACGGGTTATCCCAGCTGCCGACGGCACACTCCCTGGTTATCCATAATATGTCCAGCGGGACAAATGATTGGCGCATCAATCACAATTCGCTAAAAGGAAAAGTAAAGGGGAAAAGTGCATTAGAAAGGCACATTAAACAAAGAGAAGAACAAAATTTCTACCGGGACAAAGACTATTCCATCGTGTTTCGTGAACAGATCGAATACATCTTCTGGTTCTTCCGTGGTGGAGTCAGCTCCGACCCCAATCAGAGTCACTAAACTAACTAGAAACAATAATTTAATCAGCCCCATTTATTCCACTGTCGAACGTTGTTAACCTGCACAGCAATCCTAATCTACACAGACGTAAGGTGTTGGTAAAGGAAAGATGCTAATATTTGCCTATAGACCTTTGCAACACTAACAATTCTTCTTTCTTAATGTTTTCCTTTACTCGACGTTAAGCCCCTCTCAGAGAAGGCGGAGTGTTTCCGTGATTTATCTAGATTGAACTGACCGCACAAACTGAACGAAATTTCTCAGAACACTCTGGGCCTCTTACCGCCCGGGTAAAATGGCTCGAGGGTGATCTACTATTATTTTATCTTATCAAGAGCAACATGCTGTGAATGCACTAGCATTACCGCTGCACACACTCCACTTGTCGGTGACATTTTTTTGCAGTTCCGAGATTGCCTTTTAGTCGCCATAATTGTTCGCTGCATACAACCTTTGTACGTTTGTTAACCGGTCAGAGTTGTTGGCAGGAAAACGGAGAAGGTTATTGCGTACATTGCCTACTACGTTCACTTCTACTCTTAACTCCGGTGTGGAAAAGTGACAGTGCGCAGTGCGTTGGGCAATAATCATACGATATTGCATGTTTGAAGGTGTCTTTCGTACCAGACCACTTGAAATCGGTTATGGATGCTGGGGGTACAAATATTTACATCGCACTTAAACTCCCTTTCGTGGTATTCCCCAAACATTTCGGATGCGATAGGATGCTTTTCACTTGCTCTGGCGTTGGTGATAGGAAGTGAGTGTGTCTGAAAAAAGGTCAAGGGCACACACTTAGCCACGATCAGCGTGATGCGTAACGGTCAATCAAGAAAGCACTAGATCTGTCAATTGAGGCACTTCACTGATTTCGTTGGAGACGATTATTTTAGCTTAACAAAGCTCCACTCGCTTGGCCGTGTTATCGTCCGACAGAATCACTCACCTACATCGCTGGTCGGCATTTGCCCTTGTGGTCAACGCGTTGTCCCGGTGGGCAGGATAATGGCGCAACGAAAATGTTAACCTGCAACCAAGAGGGACGAATTTAATACGTTTGATCAATTTGCCAATTGATTGAAGATTTCGACAGTAATAATTTACCTGATTCGGTGCGAGTAAACCGAGAGTTCCGATACCCTCAGTCTGTTCGGTTTCTTTTCCGTCGGCTCCCTGTGTTTCGGTGTCTTCGCCCTCCACTGCCGCCTGTTCTTCCGCTTCTCCCTGTGCTTCAGTATCTGCGCCCTCCGCTGCCACCTGATCGCCGTTTTCCTGAGCTTCCTGTTCCTGTTCGTCCGTATCGGCCGAAACTAGGGCCAAGCCGATGATGAGGCACATGCACAGCGCTAACCATGTGAACTTCTTCATGCTGAAGCGAATGTGAAAACTGTATAGGGCTGAAAAGTATCGATCGTCCTAGTGCGATCGCTGACCGTGGCTAAATGAGCCTTATCTGTTGTGTTTTTTAATGCAACATTCGAAGCGGTTTCGAGCGTATTATCTGCCCCCAAAAAATAGGACGACGCATGAGCGAGGTGTTGTTTTCAGGAATCGGTTACACACAATCATCCTCTCGCACACAAAATAATGTGCTTGCACAAACGGAAGATTCACAAATTAGGATTAGATTCCGATTTACAACGAAAATTACATATAAGGAGTAAGCCCTTTATTTCACATTATTTCGCCGGTGTTTTGCACAACGTGTTCTATGAATTGGGAGTTCGGATTCATTAAAATCATTAAGTCATTAGACATGTTAAATGATAAAAGTTTGTGTATTATAAATCATACTAAAACTATGATATCTTCTTTGACCCTAGAAAAGCATATATTTGCATCAATACGGTCAATGAAAGAAAACATGATTTCAAACATTTAATGAAGAACTTTTAACAAAATTCTATGCATGGAGTCAATTGCTGTTTAAATTGAGTGGGTTTTAAAAGTATTTAAAACGTTGTCGTGTTTTATCTAAACACTTCACGACATTTTTCATAGCGGTCGTCGTATATTTGACCCCGTGGGCAGGGTGGGCGCGGAGGTACTATAAAAACCTGCAAGAAAAAGATGTTGCTTTAGAAATGCTTAGAATAGTGACGGCATAATTTACCTCCATAGCGTTTTGTCTTTTACGAGCTGCATCTTCCATAATTGCTGCTTGGTCGTTTTGGTTATCGTTTCCAGCTTTCGTCTCGACGTTCGACTCGGGCGAGGTCTCGGCCAAAGTTGCCAATAAAAGAATGAGGCATATGCCCAGTGCTAAGTATGTTAACTTCATTGTAATCAGAGTTATGAAAAGTGTTTTACGACAATAATGGACGTTCCAGAGTGATCACTTAACCGTAGCTAAATGCTTAAAACACTGGTTTGGCTGTTTTAGAATACTTCGTCTTAATCTGTTTTGACGGTAGGTAGGGGATGGCCTTATCTGGTAACTGAAAAAAAAGAAAAGTGGCATGGTAGTGTATTTTTTGCTATTTGGCTTTCGAGATTTCAAAACGGTTGTGAAGCTATCAGTTTTAGATCCGCGAACAATCCGCTCTCGGTTAAAATGGCCCCGGATAACCGACGTAGTCAGATATATTTTTACCTTCATATTTTCTTTGTCGGTTTATCCCAATCGCCGCCGACACTTGCCTTTGTTATCCACAATTTGTCCATCGGGGCAATTGATTGGGGCGTCAAACATAAATCGCTGAAAGATAAAAACAAAAACGAAAAACAGCATTAGAGGTCCTTATCATGCTGCGACAAGTCAAACTATGAAAATATTAAATTTTCTACCACGGAAATGAGTGATTCCGTTGACACTTCCGTAAAGTTGACATTGGGAGCTGAACCAATCAGAGTCACCAAACTAACTAAAAATAATAATTGAAACAGCCCCATTTCTTCCACTGTTGAACGTTGATATCCTGCGCAGTAATGTCCTATACACAGACTTTGTTGTTATGTTAACATTAACAACTTCAACTTTCATCTATCTCAGAGAAAGTGCTAAGTCACTTGTATCCGAGATTTATCTGGATGGGATTGACCACACAAACTGAACGATGAGTGTCGACTACGTCTACTATTAAAGTTTCTTATCAAGAGCAACCCACTGTGAATCCACTACCATTAACACTACAGAAACTCCGCTTGACGTTGACATTGTCAACAGTTCAGTTGTTGCAACGCAGGTCAGATGTTGGGAGAACGACCATATCGGTTTTTATACAAATCACAAACTACGTGAACTTGAACTTCTGTCGTCTTCGTAGTGGTGGGGAAAAGTGGAAGTTTCGTCAGATCACGTCGTAGGCTTTTGTGAACGTTTTGTAATCGGTAATGGAAATGATACTCTGGTACAATTATATACATGGTGAACTTACCGCACTTAAGCTCCCTTTCGCGGGTTTTTCCATACGTTTTGGTTGTGATAAGATGTTTTTCACTTGCTCTGGCGTTCGTAAAATAGGAAGTAAGTGTGTGCTGAAACAGGGTCGAGGGTATCACGCAGCTACGGTTAGTGAGGTGCGTCGAGATCAATCTAGAAAACACAAGATCTAGGTATAATTGAGGCACTTCCCTGGGTCCGTTGGACACTATAATTATCAATTTTAGTTGAACAAACTTGCCCTTGTTCTTAGTCTTCATCTGCAGTCTGTTCGATTGGTTTGACTTCCCCCGTGTGCTGCAGTATCTGTAACCTCCATTACCACCTGGTCGCTGATCTGTCCCTGATCGTCCGTCTCAGACCGAACAAGAGCCCTGCAAGAATGAGGCACATGACCAGCGCTTTGAATGTAAACTTCTTCATACTGAATTGAGATTGAACGGCTGAACAAAAATGGTCGACCAAGTGTGATCGCCGACCGCTGGGAAATGAATCTTATCAGCTGATTTTTTTTTTTAATATTCCATATGAGCACTTTCGGGGATTTATTATCTGGCATCAAAAAGTCGGCCGAGAGCTTGAGCGGTTCGCTGATGTCCGAGCTCAGGTAAACAACATGTTCTCTGGTATGAAAAATACTGGACATTCAGAAATGCAAAATTCATTCCTAACTTAAGTTAAAATTTTATTTGTAATAAGTTGTTTTTGTTGGTATCATTCTCCACTATGATGAAGCAATACTCAAGTAATCCATTTCAGTTTTTGTTATTTAAAATAAATGTGCCCGATGCGGTTGACGGCTTTGCCATTTTTCAGCTAAACTAAAACACTGCTATGCAACTAAATAGCTAATATGTCCAGCTACATATTGCAAGTTTCATTTTTTCCGTGTAGGGTACACTGCTGAGCATACATTAAAAAGTTAGGTGAATATTTGTTCGATTTTCCGTCGCAGATTTCATATTTCACATGCATTATATAGTGGTAGCAGATGCGTTCTATTTTCTTTCCTTTCCCATACGGTTCTTGCTTTTTAGCACAATAACTTAACAGCTGATATGTCCAAGGTAGTCGTATATTTGTTTATTTCGTCATCGTTTGTCATTGTGATCGAAAATTTCGCCGATTGGAATGCTGTTATGGTATATTAAAAAAAAAATTAAATATGTGTATAGTACTCAAATTTGAAAATCATCTAAAATTCCCTTGAACTATAAGTTTTGTTTACGAACCAAATATTTAGGAAAGCACCTGAGATCTCTAACTAAAGAAAGAGGAGAATATCGGCTCCATTCAAAGGTCCGGTGGTCAGTGAACATTTTAAAAAATTAGCATGATGCTATGGAGCGAACCACGGCGTACTACACATTAAAATCGTCTTAATCTGTGTTGATAGTTGGTAGGGCATAGCTTTATCTGGCAGCTGAAAACAAAAAAAAAACAAAAGAAAAGTGGCATCATTTGCACTTTTTAAAAATGATAAGTTGAGGATAAAAGATTATTTACCAAACATAAATCATGGAATAGCGTATGAAATAACATATTAATAACAGTACTTTTATACAAACGAAAGGAATGCGGCGTGACCTTAGTTAAGGATAGTAGAACGACGAGTATCAGATAAAGATTTCAGAACGTTTCTGCCCCCTGGTTAATAGAGCCCCGGATAGTCGACGTATTAGTATTTTTTTACCTCTCATTTTCCTTGTCGGTTTATCCTAATCGCCAGCGACACTTTCCTTGGTGATCCAAAACTCGTCCATCGGGGCAATTGATTGGGGCGGAAAACATGAATGCCTGAAAGTTACAAACAAACACGACATCATAAGAGATCCTTATCATGCTGCGACAACTTAAACTAAGAAATTTTCTACCTCATATTCGTTAGATTTCGTTGACACTTCAACATCAAAGTAGGCATTGGGAGCTGAACCAATTAAAGTCACCAAACTAATCAAAAACACTAATTGAAACAGCCCCATTTCTTTCTTTGTTGAACTTCGATCTTCTGTGCAGCAATTCAATATACACAGACTTTGTTTTTATAGGAAAGACAATAATATTTGCTGACCGCACGAACTGAGCGAATTTTGCAAGAGCACTGTTAGCCTCTTCCTGTTCGAGACAAATGTGTAGTATTGCGAGTTCCGTGAAGCAGCTATCTACAACGATCCTTCCTACCACCCGGCGAATAAGTGGTTCAATGGTCCACCCAATAACCCAACGAGCCTCCTCTTTGACGGCTTGTTTAGCTAAGTCTGGCTTTGTGTTTACGGATGGCTTTCTATCCATGGATTGTTGTGTCTGTTGTTCATAAGTTTACTGATTTAAGGTAGTTGGAAGTTGATTTTCGATAGTTAGGCCCTTCCAAAGTATATACAACCGCCACCAAATTTTTACAACATGGGTGAATAGGTCTTTCAATTGGTAGGTTCATAACTCCTTGATGGAACCTTATTGGGTCATTGAGCCACTCATTCATCGGGTGCTTCACAGTACCTTGGCTCGTTGGGCCGAGTTCGTGTTTTATAAATTCTGATTATTCAACCAGCAGCGTACGAAGCTCTATGGTGTAATCTCAAGGGAGAGATCGTTCATCTCAGACCGAACAAGAATCCCGCCAAGAATGAGGCACATGACCAGCGCTTTTATTGTAAACTTCTTCATACTGAGTTGATTTAGAACGGGTAAACAGAAATGGTTGACCTAGTGCGATCGTCGATCGTAGGGAAGTAAACCTTATCAACTGTATTTTTTAATACGAACTTGCTGACCTGTCTGTTGAACCGGACATGCTGGTGGTGGCGAAGTGAAGAAAATGTATCTAGGATCAATTGGTTGAGGTATGCCATGAGGAAGCCGGATGGACCAAGTGGAGCAAAACCTGACGAGGGATATGCGTATGACCAAACAACATGCCAATTGTAAAGCCAACATATAAACTATAGGAGGTGAAGCAAGCATGTTGCGTTGCACTATCAGTAATTTTCTTTATTTCTAGTTTCCATTTCACTTTATCCCAACTGTCGACGGCATACTCCCTGGTTATCCAAAATTTGTCCAGCGGGGCAATTGATTGGAGCGTCAAACATAAATCGCTAAAAGCAAAATGAAAATAAAGTGTATTCGTGAACTTTTTAATTAAGAGACAAATTATACAAAGAAAACAGTAAATTACTTACCGAGGTTATGCGTAGTTTTTTGAACAGGCTCAGTAAATTTTGCGGTTCCTCCGTGTCGGGCTCTGCTTCGACCACGATTAGAGTCACCAAAAATACTAGAAGTATCAATTTAATCAACCCCATTTCTGCTACTTTTATTTCTACACAGGTGTATGCTGTTGGTACAGAAATGTTGGCGATGTTTGCCTAGAAACTTTTTCAACTTTGACGACCGCTGATTCCAGAGAAAGTTCAACCTTTGTGAGGTTGGAATGTTTTTCGGTTTATCTAGACTGGACTGACCGCAAAAACTGAGTGAATTTCCCAAGAAACACTGTGCTCCTCTTCCTGTTCGAGACAAATGTCTCGAGTATTTCTACGGTTATTTTATCTTATCAAGGGCAACGTGCTGTGAATGCATGAGCATTTCTAGACAAACACTTGACGTTGACATTGTTTGCAGTTCAGAGATCGCCTTTTAGGCACCATTTTTTTTTTTTTTTTTTTTGCTGCATACAATCGTTGTACATTTGTTAACCGGTCAGAGTTGTTGGCAGAAGAACCGAAACAGATGTTTGTGTAAATCATGCAAACTACATGCACATTAATTTCTGTCGTCTTAACTCGGGTGTGGAAAAGTGTCAGTGCGCAGTGCGTCTTTGGTCTAAATGTGTTTTTTCATCAGACCAAAGGTTCCTGACAAATATCCTATAATTAGTTTTTTTACTTTTTGTTTTCTATTTCGGTTTATCCCAACTGTCGATGGCATACTCCACGGTGATCCACAACTTCTCCATCTGGGCAAATTATTGGAACGTTAATCATGAATCGCTTAAAGAAAACAAATCAAGAAAAGTGCATTAGGGAACCTTAAAATATTGAGGCAATTTAAACAAATAAAAAATTCTATGTTTTACCGAGAGTACTACCATTGCAGGTTGTTGTGTGGTCTCTACTTCCTCTTGTTCTTTCGCTCCGACCCCAATCAAAGTCACCAAACTAATTTGAAACAATAATTTAATCAGCCCCATTGCTTCCTCTGGTGAACGTTGGAAACCCGCACAGTTATCCTTCTCTACACAGACTTATGCGCTTGTTATAGAAAAGAAGCTAATATTTTCACAGGAAATTTATCCACTTTGACGATCGACTATCTGAGAGAAAATTCAAGTGATTGTAGGTGGAGTTTATTCGCGATTTATCTAGATTGGATATACCTCACAAACTGAGTATATTTGGTAGAATATTGCGATCCTTCTCCTGAGAGAACTCTTTCGAGGATGTATGCTGTAATTTTATCTTATTGAGAGCAACATGCTACAAATGCACTAGCATTAACGGAATTAAGCCGTCTTATTAGCTATTATATTTTTGGCACTGCACTTCTGTTAAGCTATTGACAAAAGGACCGGCAAGATTATTGTATAGTTCAACTACGTGCAATACAACTTCTGTCGTCTTCGCACTCTTGTAGAAAAGTGGTGATGAGCAGTGCACTACGGCCAATAGTCATTGGATACCGTATGTTGGTAGGCGTCTTATCGCCAGACCAACGGCGTCTGAACTAATCGCTCTTAAATTCCTCTCCTCGGTATTTCCCACACGTTTGCGACGAGATTTGATGCCATCCGCTTGGTTGGGCGTTCGTTAGATAGGCGGTTGGCATGTCTGTAAAAAAGAATTAAGGGTATCGAATGGTCACGATCAACTAGCTTGCTTTGCATTCCATCAGGATAACCACTAGCTCGGCCATTTGTGGTACGATGACTTTAATATTTGACTATGTAATTTATCTCATTAAGATGTAAATCGAGGTTTCATTTATCTTAGTCTCCTCTGCATAGTCTGTTCTGATCGTTTATTCCCACTTTTCTTTGTAGTTCGGTATCTGCACCCTGTTCCGGTCACTGCAGGGCACTTCCTGATAGTCCGTATCTGCCTAAACTGAGGTAACGCTCAAAATAAGACACATGATCAACGCTGGAAATACGAACCTTTTGATGATGCATTGAATTTGTAAACAATACACGGCTAAATATAATGGACATTTTAATTAAAATATTTTTTTGCAATACAAACCATTGTCGCTCTATGCCATCTTCCTCTACTTTGGCTTATGAAAACATAGATTTAATTATTCTGGTGTATAAATAATTAATCCTTTGCACAATTAACTAATGATGTAACACATAGTTTTTAAGAACGACCGAAAGAATTTGGTATCGCAAGCTACATGAACTGTATTTTTAAATGATCAAAAATATATTTAAGTTTCATCTTAACACTTTACGGCATCTTCCTTTGTGATCAGCACGCTGTTCCGGTGGACAAGCTGGTAAATAACGCTGGCGGAAAAGATGTAGTTTGAGAAATGTGTTTGATTCCAACCCGACTGTACTTACCACCATCGGTTCCGGTTTTCTTTCTCGGACTGCATCTTCCACTCCTACTTCGTCGTCGACGTCTGGCACTTCCCACTGTTTTTTTGATATGGATAAGGCATGCGCAAAAGAAGACATCAATAAGATGAAGCATATCCCCACTGCAAAATACGTGAACTTCTTCATGGTCAAAAATTTGAAAAATGTCAAAGAACAACAATGTCCGTCCTAGAGTGATCCCCTGACCGTGGTTGAATGAGAAACATCTGAACGAATGGTTCTTATCTGCTTTAGAAACCCCAAGACATGAGATGAGTATTCACTGGAAAATACCACATATTTCGGTGTTTGTTTTTTATTCTCAAAAACTCTAAATTGGTTTTAAAAAAACCATTTCGTAATCAAATGAAACTCGTCGGAGAAAAAACTCGTTCAAACATTCCGATCCCTGTGGCGAATGGCATATTCCAAACACGCCTCACAACAGCTTCGGGAACATTACGCACATCCCACCGGTTGCGTTATGGCGCAGAAGACGTCCCCGAAGATGTCCCATTCATTGCGCCTTAATTCAATCACGGTTGACAAATTCTTGGCGATTCATGATAAGGGAGATGCGGAGAGCAAAACAACAACATCGGTTTTGCCGACGCAGATAAGCCCGTCGGTCTCCCATCGGTACTCCGCCCGAGCTTGAGAGGGGCCTGCGTGGACCATCGTGCCAGATACTGCGGACGTGAGCGGCAGAATTAGATAATGCTTGTTACTCGCAGAGCAGAGCACGGGGGGAAGCAAAAATTCGATTTAGATTACTTTGTCACTGATCCTGCTGGATCCGTGTTTAGGTTCAGGTCCGAGTCGCCATGAAGCGTTGGCGTAGCGGTTTGCCAGGGGTGTTCTACTCAACAAGAACGCATCACAAACATCACCATGCAGGGGCGTGTAGTTCTCCGGCCATACTCCCCCTTGTAGGTGGGGTGGATATCAAGTGGTGGACCTCAATCATCCCATTAGCAATCATTCCAATCAGAACCAACATCAGCACGTATCCATCGGGCAACGGACGGCCCGAAACTCAGTCCCATTCGAGAACGCGATCGAGTCGTAACACCTCTGCGGGAACGCAGACTTTTAAAACCAAAAGTTTATCGATTAGAAAGGATCTTTTACGATCCTGGAGTGTAGAAAAGAATCCAAGATAACAAGAGAAGATCGGTTCGTTTTACTCAGATTGATTAGTTCGGAGAAAATGGCGGACTTTAGTGGGTCCGGAAGCGCTCAAAAAGCACACACCAAGCGGTTGGCCGTGATCCTGCTGGTGTTTACTCTCAACCTGATCCTGTTCGGTGTTACGCCCGTAGATGGAAAGCGTGCGTTTGCCATCCGGATGCGAAGCAAGAGCAACCACAACACGGGCGCAGCGTTAGGTCGGAACTCGCGCAAGAACTACCATCAGATGCACCAGGAGGGTATGGGTGGAATGGTCCGCAATCCACCCGTGCCGGACATCCAGCCCCCGAGACCGATCGGTTGGAGCGTGGACGGACACGCGAACAGCCATCCCATCGGACCACCGCCGGCATATCCCGGTCTGGGACACCATGCCGTTCCGGCTGGAGGTGCTCCACCGGCCTATTCGCACTCGAAGATGAATCCACCGAGCTACGGCGAGGCTGTTGGCCACCACCCGCAGCACTCTTCGTACGCGATGGGCGCAGCAGCGCCTTTGGTAGCACCACGACACTACGATTACAACCACAACAGTGCGCTCTACGGAGACTCGAACGCGATCGGATCGAGCTACGGATCGAGCTACGGGTACCATGGACATCGGGCGTCGAGTAGTCCGTTCAGCATGGGAAGCATCCTGACCGGGGCCGCCTTGTGGCACGTTGCGCACGGTATCGGACACCACCACCACCATCATCATCACGGCGAGCACGGCGGTATCAACTCCGAGGAGCATTACTATCACCACAACCACTATCACCACGGGGAGGGTGAAACGAGTACCCTGCCGCCGGAAGTGGAGAACCCACACATTCAGGTGAACGCCAACTTCGACTTTGGACCGTCGCCAAACCCGCAGGAAGTTCCGCAGTCCCACGACGACAGCACAACCACCAGTGAGACGACGCAGACGATCGTTCCGACGTGAAGCCCTTACCAACAAGCTCGTCTGCACGTGTCCTCTTTGTAGTACTCTCCTATTTCTCTCCTAGTATTTGTCCTACCTTCCTCTTTACCCTCACGTGCATTCAGTGGCAATCGCCACACTGGAGGTTTCTGTAATATACGCCTGTGTATTTATTGTGTAATATTAATCACGATTCCCCAAGAGAGTGTGTACCCCAACGAACCCGGAACCGTGCTGGTGAAAGTAGGAAAACCTATCCGGCGCCATCGATGTATCGTATAACGCGTGTGTGCCTTTGGAGTTTAATCTTGGCCGGGTTGTGCCTCACAAGTTCCGGAAGGTCGACAAATCCTGCCCCCCGTCAGCAGGACGATCGGAAGTACTACGGTCTCGGTGGGATCATGGGACCCCAAAGCACCCCTCCATCCTCAGCTCCCCGAGTGATGTCGTTTCTGCAGTCGAAAATGATGCGCAATTTACGTCAGAGCCACCATTTCCACGTCTCCCCAGCGGCGACGGCGACGGCGGCGGCGGCAGTGACCGGCGGTGGTGGTACAACAAGTGATGATCGCGATCGTCGGTGCGATGATGATGGTGACCGGAAATCTCGTCGACACAACGAACATCAATTGGGTGACTATCGTTTGTATTTCGTTTAATTCGTTAAGTGCTCTCCGGCTTGAGCGTGTTAGGACGCCCGCTATTTGCACGCCATCGTCATGCAGACTCGGGTTGGACGCTGCCCCCAGAGTGCAGAGTGTGTTTTTGCGAGTGTTTTTTTTTGTTTTTGGTTTTTGTTAGCGTGCATTTGTTCTGGTCCAGGATTGCGAAACCAAGTGTGTCCGGTTAGTAGTGCACAACGTCCGTAGCGACATAAGAGGAGGTTCCCGCCACGCCGTGGTGGCGGAAGGGTGCAGAACGCTCTGCTCAGGCCACAGGAGAGTTTTGATTTGTATTGTACTGATTTAGCGATTACCACATATTTTTTATACAACTGAATATATTGATAATAAAGAATGTAGTATGTACGTAGCAATACAAAGGGAGAGTTTTCCATGTGATGGTTGAAACAGGGGTTTGTTTGCATGCTTCTCCGCTTTACTATTGATAACATTCTCAGCAAAACATTCAGCATACACAATCATGCTTCTGTGCTGAGAGAATACAACTTTTCAAGTTCAGTTTCAAACCTCCATCGCCGAGGATCATCTTCATTCGTCTTTAAGCAGCATAAACGCCGTGAAGTATGCAATATGCAACACCAAAAAGCTTTCCTGTGAACATTAAATTCGCATCGCAGTATTCACAGCTTTCGAACGCCCGTTTCAAATGAGGTACATGGAAAAGTTGATGCGGAAAAATGCATTGAATTTTAAGTGACAATCATTAATTCGATTTTCAATTCCCTATGGCTTTTTAATTGCCTTAAAGTTTGAGTCCAATAGTTTGAAACCATTTAACTCCATAATTTTAATAGTGTATTAATATATTTTTCAGCATTTCGAGGTTGGTGCAAAGTGTTTTATTTTATGTGGAACCAATTTATCGTTTGTATTATTTTTCCTATTTTTTGTTTGAATTTAATCATTAAATAATAGTTGTTGAATGAAATAGACAGTTGTTGATCTAAATGACAAAAAAGCTGTAAACATTGCAATCAATGATTTCTCTTTATACACTTTTAATTACTGAAGCGTAGAGAAACTGTTTCCTGTTGCAATCAATCAACCCCATCATGGGAGATTGAAAATCGCATTCTAGCTTACAGTTGCATCAGCCGTCGTTTCCCTCAGGAGGAGGCAGAGCACAACATGTTGTCCTAGTGTGGCTGCCACCTTGTTTTTCTCGCCGGCTGATTCCCGCACATGGTGACTGTTAATTTGTACGCATCTGCTTTTACGTCATATCGCACGAATCTGTTTGTTTCCTCCCCGCAGGACAAACCGATACGCAAATGGCAAAATACTAAACATCGCGCGATGTTTTCGATTCATACTTATTTTGCGCGCGATAACAATCGAACCATGCGACTGCGAAACGTGCACCGCAACGAACTTGTCGGTTGTCTTCCTGCAAATACTATGGGTTAATTATACTGTTTCACTTTCTTCTCGCCGCTCGCGTCATCTCGCCTTCCCAATCGCATGTGGAAACTTCCCAAAAAAAAGGGAAGCTGTAGGATAACCTTTGCGGCAATGGTTCAGTTTTCGAATTATTATCATTTCGACAATTTATTAACTCCACACTCATGGGCTTACAAAAACCAACCACAAGAATGCCTTGGTAACAATACATGTATTTTTAGCCCAAAGGTACCCCCCCGTTTGTACGTCTTCGTCACTATCCAAAAACACGTTGAAAGAAGTAACTGACCGCAAAGTACTCTTAGCGCCGCTTCTCGTGTAGATGAAGTGCGCAAAATGAATACCATGTAAAAATCCCAAGGCAAGTGTAAATTTAATTTTTTTGAAAATTTAATAAATATTGCTTATATTTAACTATACTAATGTAACCTTCTTGCTATAAAATTTTGGAATCTTCATTCACCTATATGTTACAAATTACCATACAAAAGTTCAGCTTCTTAGGACCATTCACCGCTCAGCTCGTTCGATAGGCTCGACCAGAAGGTGATAAGAACGACGGCCCGCCCTGATAGCGGGGAAAGTAATACTCTCGTGACCAAACGCCTTGAAGAAACCGGGCACGAGATGCCGACGCGCCAAGAGCAAAAGGTCGCGGGGTGCATTGCGCAAAACAGTTGTTGTTATTGTTGATGGAAAGATTTCCCGCTTTCCTGGTAGCTGCCTTTGACCGGTCGAGGGGGGCTTGGCAATGGCTTGGTTGAGAGAAGCGGGGAACAGAAAACAGGAATGACCTAAAGCCGTTAGGGACGCGTTCCCTGGGTGTTTGTATAAAAACCTTCCCGTACCGCGGGTTTGGTCCAGTAGTACGCAACCAACAACTGAAGCTGCACTAACGGAGATCTTACAAAGGATCATTTACAACTCGTAGCGATGGCCAAGCATCGAACGCTATTATTCCCGTTGGTCGGGTTTCTTGTCGTCGTCACCATATTCCTGTTAGGAGAAGTAGAAGGTGCTGTGGTTATAAGTCGGTCAGAAGCCTCAGATAGTTCAGCACCTCAAGCACAACCAGCAAACGGTGGATTCCGCTTCGTATCGGTCATTCCCAGCGATGAAAAGCATCACCGAAAGCGAGACAATCTGCTCGAACCTGCACTGCCCGTTGTTCCAGTAGAAGATAGCAATGCCACGAAGCGACGAACGTTCACCAAAAATCAGTTACGACCATGTACATTCTGTCGGTTCTTTACGACGGTAACGCCAGCACCGAAACCGAAGATCTATCTCAATGTAGTTCGACATTGAACCCAGCATGGTGCCAGAGATCGTTCTGTACCTCTACAAAAAAAGGAAGATTCACTTCCGAATAAGACTGATAGATGGCCAACCATCAACTGTATATAGTATTTAGCGTAATAAATTAGCTTTTCTTGTAAATAAAATGGAATATTTTTGTACAAAATAGCAAAAAAGTCTATGGGAACAATGATATAACCTCAACTAAATTAACTAGCCAGTGTTCGGAGTAAACTCTGAGTACGAAAGTTAATACGAATTTGTCTGATGCTTCACCTTCGCACGAGTTCTTTTATTTAATCCCAGTACTTAATTAAGCCATCCCATCCGGCCGTTACCAGCTTACTCGCTTCGTGCGGATGCCACAGCGTCGAGATGCACACGTTATCATGCGCCTGCCACTTCTTGTACAGCTTGGTCGTCTTCCAGTCCCAGATGTAGCACTTGCCATCGCCATCACCCGACACCAGGTAGCTCATATCCGGCGAAAAGTCCAGGTTACAGGCGTACCCGGACACCATATGGCCGGTGAATGTCTTTTTGCGATTCATCTTGAATCGGTTGATTGCGGAGAAGATGACGATTTTGTTGTCCAAGCTCTGGCACGCGAGCCACTTGCCGTTCGGTGCGAGCGTTACCGCCGGCATCGAGTGCATCGTCGGATCGGCAATGTACTTCATGTCCACCGGGATGTCCCACTCCCACACGCGCAAACTCTTGTCGTCTGAGGTCGTCACGAAGCGTCGGTTTTCGTCCACGAAGGTGATCGTATTAACCGCACCGAGATGTCGATCGTACTCTTGTACGACTTCTCCACTGCGTGTGTCCCACTGGAAGTAGAGGAAAAGTATGTTTGAACACACCCTTGTAGCCTCGACGGTGCTATTACTTACACATATGATTTTCTTGTCCGATGTTCCGGCAACGAAGAGGTGCTGCTTGTTGAAATCTGGATGAAACTTAACGCAGAACGGAATCTTACGTGAATTGAACCGCGATATCACGTCACCCGTTTCCGTGTCCCAGAGCTTCAGATAGCGATCGTAGCCGGCGGAGATAAACTTGTCGCCACTGTTGTTGAAGCTAACGTCCCGCACGGCCTGCCGGTGGCCAGAATAGGTACGCACGCAGCGACGTTCATTGTAAACTTCCCAGAGCTTCACACGCGCATCCATGCTGCAGGAAAGCAAAAGATGGGCCGAAACGGGGAACCAGCGGATGGCCGAGATGCCCTTCGTGTGCCCAGTCCAGCTGTGGATGTGAGCCTTTGGAAGGAAGCAACGATCCGGTGCGCCCGCTTTACGCAAATTGACTCCAACATCGTGCGGTGGATGCAAGAACGATCGTCCCTGGTAGTCGAATGCGTCTTTGACTGAAAGGTAATTGACGTAAAGTTAGACAAGGCACATTTCATTAACCAGTATACAGTACAATACTTACTATGCAGGATGGATTTCTCTTCGATGGGTTTATCTTCCTTAACCTTATGGCGACGATGTTTCTTTGCCATCATTTCCTCGATCTCGGCCCGTTCCTTCTCACTTGGCCGTGCGACCGTCTGTTCGTCCTCATACTTGCTCCACGGTCCAAGGAATCCTTCAACGTCTTCTGGATTATCGTTTCGTTCGCGCTTTCGCTTGTCACCGGCGCTTACTTTTGCCTTCGCTGATTCGAAAACCGTCGCCCCATCGGTATCGTAAGCCGCCTGCAAGTGCCCAACATAGCTTGGCCCTTCATCCGGTGCCGTTCCCTTCCCGTCTACCGATGGATCCAGCGCGTACCCGTAGCTGTGGAAGGTTTTACGTTGGTTATCGAACTGAAAGTCGCTGATGTGCGCGTTTTCCACAAATCCAGTGAGCATATTTTTCGGTGCCTTCATCTGCTGCGTTAGGAATGGGTTCTCCGGACCAGCTACAGGTGCAAACAGTTCTTCATAGCGCGGATTGTAGTTGATCTCCTTGATCGTCGGTTCCACCGCTCGCGCAACTTCCGATTGACCCTGAAAGCGATTGCTAGGATTGTTTAACCATTCAAGCTAACAACGCATTGGTTTTGTATTACTCACCATCGGTACCACCAAAGGAGCGGCACAGATTTCCAACGATTTCACAACGGAATACTGGCTGTCGATGGGTTTCAGATGCGCGGTTGCGTCTGGGGATTCCTCTTTAGTTTGCTCTTTACTTGCCGTCATTTTATCTTCTTCCGCTTCCGTATCACTGCCACTACTGCCGTAGCTTTGCAAATGTAGCATTTTGAATAGTTTTATAGGTGTTTACGATGTTTTTAAACCAAAAACTTCGTGGGTATTCGCGCTTTTCACGAATGCGTAGATGTTTTGTTTACGTTTCTTGACAGCCACATCAAGTCAAAGTTCCTGAACAAGATCAGTGAAAAAAGAGGTCGCAGCATACCATGTAATGACCTATTTCTGGTGGTGTCTCTCAAAAACTCCTCAACGCGAACAAAAATGAGGGATTGTTTATTCGCGTTGAGCAATTTTTAAGGCAAACCGTTAGGAATGTCTAGATATATTTTTCAAACCATCTGTCACAAAAATGTTGGATCAGAAAATATCTTTGACTCGACCTCTCATTTTACTGACCTTGCGCCTGAAGTTTCAACGGGTTTGACGTTTCAGTTGTTTGCAATTTTGACAATTTATACTAATCTGCTATCCTTGTTACTCTTTACAATCTTCGGAGGTAAATGATTTTCAAAATTTAGAAAAGTTTGAATATTCTTACATTGAACAAAGTTGTTTGCCTAAAAAAGACCTTTCACTTGAGGGGCTGCATGTCCAAATCGGTTCAGGGACTAAAAAGTTATCAACGAATTGCCAATTGCATACCCTTGGTACGGCACTAAACAGTCGGTTCGTCAAAGGCAGCGTTTGATTCAGATTAGCTTGCCAGTCGAACTTTGGCAGCCGGCAGTGGAAAACGTGTTTACCGCGCCTCGGTACGTCCGTTGCTAAGATATCGTGAAAGCATTTTTCGTTCGCGCCACCAAGTGCTTAAGCGGCTGTACGTCGATAGCTTCAGAAGCTAATTAAAATCCACATTTTGCCTTTCGAAATTGGCGTCATATCGTTTCGTATTTCCATTGCTGGTAGATTGCAATAACGACGCGGTAGCGGGCCAGGTGTGAATGATCTAACTTGTGTTGTATTTTCATCACCACACACGTACTCTACCTGCGATCCCGTTCGGGGTAGTTGATCGTACGTACGGCAAACGTACCGCCACACGATGTGTTGTGAGTTTGTAACCACGTAATTCTGTGAAATGTGTGAATCTAATTGTTCTAAAAAAAGAGAAAGCGTGAATCATCACCGCTAGTTTCTATCCTAGACAAGTGCAGCTAGATGTGCTTCCGTTTTGTTTTTTGTTGTAAATTGTAAGTGACTCAAAAGAAGCGTGCTGACGCCGATAAAAAAAACCGTCTCTATACCCTCAATTGTATACCTGTTCGGCGTAGAAGGTCGTAGAGATAGTGTTAACGGTAGACTGCAGAAAGAAAACAGCACAAACCAGAGGGGGGAGAAATACATTTATCGCAATGGAAATTAGCGCCAGAGGACACAGCAAAATGGCAACACATTTGGATCTAACCACACCTGTAATGGTAAGTTTAAAACATTTTATTTTTCAGTCACAACGGCAAAACACTAGCTCGCTGATAGTTGTAGCGTGGTAGAACAATGATAAGAAGTACTCGAAGTTTTCCATTTCGACCGAAGCAATTGGAAAACCTTCGTATGTTGAAAATAACATATTTACACAATGCTCAGTTATACAATACTAATTTATTCTGTACAAAAATCATGATACAATACATTTCACGTATCTAAGGTTTAATATTGTACTTCATATTTGTAGTGATCGCAATCATCGGATCAAAGGGAAAGTAATCGATTTTTAACAACGAAACTGGATTTGATTGCACCACCAATAATCAAAAATTGGTTTGGCATTAATCCACCCGGAAATGCCATATTCCTAGTTCGATTGTAAGACAATTTTCCCCTTCTCGATTGTGAAAATCCTATTTTGAGTAAGTCCACGGATCAGGGTACGGCTCCACAAACCGATGTGTGCCTAGTCATTCTGCCTCAGGGGATTCCCGGAATGCAAAGGACATTCTCTTATCGGGGAACATTTCCGAGCTGACAGTGGCCTTCCGGCGAAGTTTCGCGCAGATACGATGACGCTTGTTGTTTTCGTTTCCGGGGAAAAACTGCCAGCCGCTGTTATGAATGAATATTTAAGTTCTTTCAGGACACAAACCGCGAGACGGCGATGGGTGGCGCGGGAGGAAACCGGGAAAGGCATGAAAAGTGTCGCTAAATCAGTCCCCCATCGTCGGACTATTTTTAAATTTCATTCATGAACGTTCGTGCCGCCGTACGCAAAAGGAAAATCGAAGCCGAATCGGACGAGCACACGACGCGGAACGTTCAAAAAAGTAATTGGAATGTCACGATTTGTTTGGAGGGTGAGGAAATGTCTTCTTGAACCGTGATTAATATTACAGCAGATGAGCCGTTCGATGCCAACCTCTCGGCCAACACTTCAGCTCCACTCGCTTGAAGCTCTAACGTGGTCGAAATGTGTGAAAGGAAGGCGTCGACGAGCGAGGGGTTTTTCGTTGTAATGTTAGTGTTAGTTTTCCAAGGTTTTTCTTCCCACTATCCAAACTGCATCACGTTGCCCGAAGGCCACCCGTCCGATCACGGTCGGTCGGCGGCTGTTTTCTATCCGCTAGCGATCCGCCGGCCCCCGGTGTGTTTCGTGGGGAGTATTTGGGGTGGCCACTGGACTGGTAATCAAGCCGTGGCCACAAATGCACAATCCGTAAATGATACAAATAGTTGCCACAGGCTTTAGGTCGAGGAAACTGGTTTTCTTTTGTACACGCGTTTTATTTTACCATCATCGTTCAACGATTGGATCCGAATCAAATTCAATCCCTCTCGAGAGGTTTTTTTTCCTGGCAATTTCGGTCTTATAATATTGTATTATTGAGACACACACAGGCTAAAAAAGGACTTCAATCAATTTTGTTATATTCGTTTCATGTTTACTTCAGGTTTTTTAAATCAAAAGAAATACCATTAATTTAAATAGCATTGGAGATGCTAAAGATCTAACAAAAAGCATTTTTTAATAGCAGTCCATGTTCATCTTTCCGTCGTAAAACGTTTGTTTACAATTCCTTGATACCACTCATCCAACACGCGAAGATCATAGATCACGTTTCAGCGATGATCACAGACATTACACAGATGTTTAATTCTTGGAAACCTAACAGGCTTAGGAGGTTAGATAATGTTTTGCGAATGATTTAACCCTCGCGCCATGATTCATCTTAACCTTCCGGACGCTTGGGAGCGCCAACACGATGATTCATGTGTGCTTCCACTTGTACATACAATATAAAGTGTTCGTGTACAAGACGACACCCAGGACACCGAGCTAATCGATAAGAACCTTGTCCATTTTTCATGTCGCCAAATTTTGCGTAATGCAAGGTGTGGAATTTAATTTAATCCAGCATGTCTAGGCTAACCATTGCTCCTGTACGAGAATGTTGTTGTTTTGCAACCGAATCGACACTATACTGGCGCATCGAAGTGGAACAGGTTTTTATTTTTATTTTCGGCGGAAGCAAACCGCATCATGTACCGCTTGGAACCGAATTGAGCAAGCCTTCGTTAAACTGTGAAGTGGACCATGTAACACCATTGCCTCCAATGGTTTTCGCCCCCGTTTTTCCACACCCCTCCATAGAGTGGCTTTAAAGGTCAATGTGAAATGTTCACCGTACGTTAGAGATTACCCGCTTCCCTCAACCGCCTCGTGGGATGAAACTTGGAAAAGAAAAAAGGGAAGTTTTCCCTTTTTATGTTCGGTCGCAAGAGAACCTCAACTGTTGGGTGGGTGCATTCAAAATGAGCAGCCTTATGTTGTTTGATTGAAAGTTACGGTGAAAGATTCTCTCAAAAGCGTTCGTCCGGGAGGGTTTTCCTGAAGTTTCCCTGTTTAACTTTGCTTGAAAGAAAAAGGGCTAGCCGGCAAGCGATAATAAGAATTGGTAATGAATTTTGTGACTGACGCAACGTATCAAGCCCGCCAGTCAATTACGAACTCCATCAAAAATTTCCTGTCGACTTACTAATTCATGTCATTTTTTCCTTGTCGTGTTGTGTTTTCTTCGAGAATGGTTCGTTCTAGAATAAAAATCACCTGTTCCACAAGGCGTGCCTCGCGTCCACCGGACCGGAACATCGGAGTGATTTACGGCACCATTTTATTACGGAAACCGTTCCGTTGCTTCACCTTGCGGCCGATGGACGAATGCAGGATCCATACCTTTTACCTATCAATTTCCACGCGGCCCAGCAGGAAGAGCACGCGCTTGTCAAGTAAACCAAGTCCTAATGTCAACACTGAAAAGCTCGGGGGAAATCGTCCGATGTGTGGCCCTTTATTGCGTTGCAGAAAATTACATACAAAACGTGCAGTTGCTTTCGAAAGCGGCACTGATCTGTAAAGTCATTTATTGAAATTCTTTCACGAAGAATGCTGCTTAGCTGCATCTCGAAGGTTTCTGTTAGTTAGTTATGTAATTCATACTATTTAAAATATGCGGTGAAAAGACTACATAAAGACTGAAGCTTAGCAAACATTTCTCTTCATTACTAACCCCATGATTGCCCTGGGTGTTACCCTCCCTAATCGGGAAACACCCTTTTCGATGACGACACCACCGCAATCCTTCGAAATGCCACTGTATTGCAGTGTTTTTTTCTTCTATTCTCTATCATTTCCATCAATCATGGAACGCACGCAGTAGTAGCGGGAATTGGAAACACTTGTGACCTCAGCCGGAAAAGTATGTGTCATTGCTGGAGCTGGACGGGAAAGGCGTGCCTCAACACAACTCATCTGTCGGCCATTGGGTCATTTTTTATTTTTATTTTTTTCCTACTGAATAGTACAACGGAAGGAAACCTGTGGATCATATGGGCAAAAGCCGGATCCTTCAGGAGAAAAAAAAGAAACGAAATGGCATCGGGAAAGCATAACGGCGTTGAAACGTCGTGGGAGCAAAACACACCAACCGGAAGGCGGGAAGCAAACGACACCGCGAATTAGGTCAAGGAAGTGGCCACGGGCAGTCACTGTAATGGGTGTGTGGACACGGGGCGCCACAATTACTATGTCTGTGTGTGTATGTGTGACCGAATGCCATCCACTTTCCCCCCTCTGGACGGTGTGGAAATGGCGTGCGTGCTGATAATGGATATCCTTCCGCTGGTTATCCTTTTTCCGGGTGTTTCCGATTCCTGTAAAGGGGGTTTTTTTGTTTCTTTTATTTTTCCGTCGGACGTACGCTGATAACCACTGTTTACACGGTGGTGTGGAGTTTACTGCAGGCGCGTTGCAAAAAAAACATGCAACGGAACGACGGGACGACTTCCGTAATCCTTCAGGTTGTGGATGGACTTCCGGATGGAAACGTTATGCAACGCCAGGATCGGCGGTTTTCCGGCGGTGTTAATTGAATGGAATTAGTGGCCGTTCGTGGTGGTAGTGGCGAGTACCTTGCTTGCACCCAGTTTATGGGTCATTTAAAGCGGAACGTTTCGAAATATGAGGCACTGTGACAGCGCGACATTTTCACATCCTGTGGCCGTCTTGGTCACGTTCATAAAATGTCCTTGCTTGCATTTATGTGGCGCGTTCTAAAAAACGAGCACGAGAAGGAGTCCCTTGTGACGTCATCGATTCATTTTTTTTCCCCCAGCAAAATGCTCAGACAATGAGTCACGACAGTGTGATGCGGAACGTTAGTAGAACGTTAGTCTCTATGGGTCAAATAAAATGGCCATTTCCATTGTAACCTTCACGTGGCGATGGTCTTTTGCAACAGCATTTGAATGTGGGTGACAACAATTGACACACAGAAACAACACACGTTGGTGGTGGGAAAGTGGAAATCTTTTATGGTCGTTTACTGCTCGTTGTAGCGGATTTCTTTACAAGGCAGGAAATTGTGCAACGGCGAAGAGATTGTCCCACAAATGCTGCCGTACGGAATCCAATCGATATGTGCATTCGATGAGCGCAAATTGTGCACAGGCAGCAATTTGAACGAAACCCTTTCGCTTTGAGTGCACTTTCCTACTTTTTCCACACTTTCCAGCGTAGGTGTGTTGTTCTTTCTTTGAGAAAAGCTGGCGGCTGGCAAAAAAAAAACACATCTTTCAAAATATGTGCTGATAATGTTTTATGTACGTGGTTTCTTTTTCATTTCCAAGCCTTTTTCTACCCACCGACACACGTACCTACTCACGTGCGTCTTGACTTGTGCGCCCCCAGGGATGGGAAAGGGAGACGAATGAATTGAACGTAATTGAATTCGGCTGGATTGCAGCGAACAAAGAGGCCGTTTGTGGAGTCGCGGAGCGTTGGTATAGATTTATAAAATAAAAATGTAATCAATTCTATTCGCGTCAGTTACAGGGGTGAAACAAGTTGTTGTTAATTGAAATCTAAAATGCATCGCTAATGCAATGAAACATGAATGCAGAGCCCGGCTGTGTTGCTTTTTGCGGCGCGTTGTGCGATTGGAAGCGTGCATAGGAATTTGAAATTAATGTCTTTCGCGTATGAATAATCAGACTGCATTCCAATTGCAGAGACACCCTTCGGAGACCATAACCATAACACCAGCACCAACTTCAAGTTTGCAGTTGTATTGAAGCTTCAAGATGCAACCCGAAGACTTCCGTGTTCCGCCAACAGCGCGGTTGGCTGGGGTAACTTGAGTGCAACAGACGCAACCGGGACTGGAGGGAAATATCGAAACGACTGCATTTTTCAAAGCCCAGTAGAAAACCGACGCCAACACTATTCACACGCACACCACTACCGTCACCTCACTGCACCGGAAATTGCTAGCGAACGAGGGAAAAGAAGAAAAAAAATCTCGAAAGATCGACTAGATCAGCGGGGCAGGGGTCGGCAAACTTATTTCGGGTTGATTGAGATTTCTTAAAATAATATGCTGGGTTGGTAAAACCGTTCTTAGCGCTGAGAAGAAATGATCGTATTTCAGAATTTGACTGTCAACCAATAAATCTTTTCTTTTCACTTGAACTACAGTCAATTATTTCAAATATTTTGCCATATTCATTGGTCAGTTATCTGATGGAAGCAATTTGGATATTTTTTTGTTTAGAAATGTTGTTTAGAAATAACAATTATCTGCAGAACATGTATGTTAATCCTAAAGGTTAAGGGAGTGTAATATCTTCGACTCGTTGATCATTCAATCTTTTTATACGAAATGAAACAGTAGTAAACTTCAATGAAGTGCATTAATGTGAGTTAATTTTTTTAAAGGCAAGCAAGTTTATAAAACAAACTATATTGTGTGTTTTCTATTCCAAAACAATTTGCCAACCCCTGGATTGTTTTCAACCGTTGAGAGAAAGCTAGGGAAAATAATACGCAACAAGAAATCCCAAGACGTTGTGATGGGGTAGGGTAAGACGGCGATCGCGTACACGCACACACACTGAGTAAACCTCAGCATCTCCGCGAGATCGTAGACTGATAGCCCAACGTCTTTGGTGCGATCTTTCGTTTGAAAATAACGGAGAAGTGAGAGAGAGAAGAGGAGGCTGCAATGTTATTGTTTGGTGTTTATTTACTTTCCTTGCCTAACGCGGGGTCCCGAATCACAACAAATGCAGCGCAGCAGTCGGAAAAGGGAAGTGATTAGAAGAGAGAGATAGAGAGAAAGAGCAGACGCGTCGAGAAATGCGCACGGCACTTCGCCCGGCAGAGGAAAATCCGACCAAACTCGCGCATCCTGAGAGGAATTTAGGTTTTTCTTGTCCGTCCGTTTAGGAACGAATATCAGGTACAGTAAATTTCTGTAAATCTAAGTTTGTCAAATAATTTCTATGACGAATTTATCCATTTGAATTGGATCTGTTTCATATCTTTATAATATTTCTAAAATGACCATCTACCTTGATAAAGATCACTGTATTATAAGCAACGATGGAATATTCCTCTATTAACTGATATTTTCTGTAAAACCTTCCGCGACAATGAACGCGAGAGAAGCCGTACCGCCGGGCGAGATAGAGAGACAAAGAGAGAACTAGTCGCGGTCGTCGGGCTTCGCTGACGGTAAATTCCGTGGTAGCTGACAGTTGAAAACTGACCTTCGAGCACATCGAACCGCGGACTCACGTTTCGAGGTGATCGCATTATTTCGCGATCGTAAGCACCTATTTTCAAGCCTGTTGCGTCTTCATTACTCAAAGCACTGCGATGTAGATAGAGCTGATTCAGTCGAAGAAGAAGAAGAAAAAAAATCGATCGCGAAAAAGCCAATCAATTAAAGCGACAACGAACTCGAGCGGACAGTTGTGTTCTTGCCGTTTCATCTCTGCGTCGCTTATCTAGTGATAACCTTCGTTCAGGCAATATAGTGTGAGCAATTTTCAATCTTCGCCCTCCGGCAGGTGATAATGCGAACAAAAGCCGCGCGAGAAGGTGAAAGAAAACGACCGCGATAACGGGAGGAGAAAACAATAGAGCAGCCGGCGACCCTTGGATCGCCCTTTCCGTGAGGTGGCGGAGAGGGAGGAAGACGTTGGTCGGACTACGCTACCCGGGGGTTTCGGTCCGGTTTGGTCAGTTGTGATCTTCCCGGTCGTTTGAGAGGATCGGTCGCTTCGCCTGCGATTGAACCCTTGAAGTGTAGTGGGAACGGGGCAGTGAAAACGGCGTGCAGTGCAACGGAACACGAAGTGCAATGAACCGCGTGCTTGCTGCTGGTGCTGAGGGCCTTTGAACGAGGAGTTAATGTTCCTCCAACATACCAGACCTTGCCTTGCTGGTGCGTGTGCGTGTTTTTAGCGAATGCAAATAGGAAACACGATAGTGGATGCGTCTCCGCCTTCTGCATCATAATCGCAATTTCAATGCACGTATCGAGAGGCCGAAAAAAAACCTTCGCACCATAGTGCGTTGCCACGGTAACGAAAAACGGTGCGTTCGGCGTTAAGCTGAAGGAATGAAATAAAACTTGCCCCGTTTGTGTTTGTCGCCTCAGCCGGATATACCAGTATCGGATACACGTTCTCAAGGAGACTTCAACTTCTTCCGCCTTTGAATCGACGGTACGAGCGACGGTGCCATAGGAGTTTTTTTGTGTGTGTCGTGTTGTTTGTGTAAGAAACCGGGGCCACTCGAAGAAGCGTTCAATTGAACGAGTTCCGAAGGTTTTTATGTGCCTGGTCAGCACGGCCACGCGTCGGTTGTTAGAACACGATGGCCCACTACTCACCGAAAGCGAAGACGGGTACCATGAAGGCCGTTTACGAGAAGCTTTACGCCAACTGCTCAATATTCCGCAAGCTGCACTACGAAGTAAGTATTTTACCTGCTGCCTTAAGGGTTAATGAGGGAAAAAGGAACAGGTGATTTAACCGGCCGCACGGCTCGGGGATTTAACATTATTATTGTTTTAGGACATTTGCAATGTATTTTTAGGGAAGAGAACTTTCAGAAATACTGCACAATGTTCTACCATCGTAACCAGTAATAGGAGGATCGAAATACCTAAGGATTGAAATCGGAATTTCCCATAATTAATTCCAATTTCCTCACAACCGGTGTCGCGATGTTTGACTTGACAGACAGGTCACTCCCGGCTCGTCGATAAGCTTCGTTGACTCACGCCCCGAAAGAACCGTAACGGTTTGAATGGGACCTAAAAATAAACCTCCTTGCTTTGAACCAACAACAGGACAAAGGGAGGAGCCGTTGTTACATTTCTGGCGCACGTATTCTTTAAGGTAAACAGACAAATGGCCTACTGTTGTCTGTCGAGCATTTCCCAACCATTGAGAAAAGTCACCGGATTATAGCGACAAAATGTAGTGGACGGGTTTCTTCGTCGGCGGAGGGGGCGGGCGGTGGATTAAGCGGAAAACATACACTTGACCACATGTCGCTAAAAGTAGAAGTTTACCCATGCCGCCAAATTGTGTCAACCGTCTGTGGAAATCGGCTTCCGGCGACACACAACATAAACACACACATATGTCTCTCCCACCAACCACGCGAGTTGGATTTGGTCCACGATTCTAACGACGAAACTACGACGCACCATTTCCTCTCATATGACCAGCACACCTGTGGCCACATTGGCGTGACGCAACGACGACGATGGTGTGCTTGGTTTGGTTCCGGAAGCCACACAAATCGAAGCGAAAACCCGAATGCCAAACCGTTGACGATTCGAAATCGATGGAAGGTGTTCCCTTTTTTTAATTTTTATTGGTTCAACAAGTTATCGAAGGTACGAAGGGCAAACAACGAACTGAAGCCACAAGTATAGGGGTTTACCGGATTTATTTAAAAAAAATGTTTCGCTTTTTAAAATTGCGCCAAACGAACTTGAACCGCGCTCGTATTTACATCATTGCGGTAAGCCAATCCACATACAGTAAAAGCAAAAAACCTACTGTTGGTAGTCACCACCGTGGTTGCGGTAGGTTTGGCCTCAGAAAGATCGATGTTTCCAAGGTACGACGAAACGCGCCACAGGTTGCTGATTCATCAGGTCGAGCAAGCTTCTAGAAATTGCGATCGTAGGCGCTCTTCGCAAATGCAATAGTGCACTGACTGCAGCTAACAAGTTTAAGCTCATTGTACAAATTGAACCGTTCTTCTGTTGGATGGGGAAATGTATACACTGTCGTATTAAAGAAAATTGAATTAATTTTAATATTGCAGTAACCCAACGACGGATATGCAGCTTAAAAATGCATCCATTAAGTCATCGAGCATAAATCATTCATAAGGCACTGCACCGACCTCGAACCAACCTCGTGGTGCTTCTATATTATGATACGGTAAGGTAAAGCGGGGTAATATGCATCGAGTGATCAATTAGGTAATTTTGTTGTCGATCGCGTAAAAAGGTATAAGAATTAGTTCCACCGAAATGAAATATTTGGAATTTAGTTGATCTTCTTCGTAAACGTCAAACTATGATCGTATACATCGCCCCTAGTAATCGAATGACTAATGCCGCGACTACGCACATTCAAGGGCCACAGACCGGATGTCTTACCCTTTCTCCCGTTCTGAGAGGCTTATGATTGGAAACGAGATTGAAAGGAATTTACTGTCAATGATAGAACCTACTATCCATTTTAAACCACTCGAGCGGGGTCGGGGTGTAATTTTCCCACTTCGACAATTGTGCACTCGAGAACGCGCACCCACACACGAGCCTTTTTAATGCATCTCGAACCATAACAATACGCACGATACACGCAAATGCGCCGTACGGTTTCGGTGTCCTTGGGGTGGGAAGAGAACGATCTCCACCATCTCGTTGCCGTCGTCATCATCGTCGTCGTCGTCGGTAGTAGGGGGACACCACCGTTACATTGCGCTGTGTGCGGGTTGTGTAACGACGCGAGGCGGCATTCCAGCCCTTTTTTCCAATAATAAATTCTCCGTCCGCTGCGTCGCGTTGTTTCCTACGCGCACGGAATGTTCTTGAACGTTGTGGCGTCAGTTTGTTTCCTGCCGATCGCTTCCATCGAGTTTTCGGAAGCTGGATGACGACGCGCACATGCTCAGCATCATGCGCGCGCCCTGATCTCTCGTGTCTCGTTCGGGGTCGGCAAATTAAGTCAAATGAATCGATCGATCGCGATGACGAACAGCGAGGAAGGGGAGCCCCATCAATTGAAGTTAATTGATTGTGGTTAGCGAATCGCTTGAAATCAGACAACCCTGGACGACAATGGTACTTACTGTACGACTGTTCCATGGTTCTTCCGCCAGTTGGGTTCGAAAATCTGGAACGTTTCGTTTACTCGCGTGTCGGCGACAACGCGCTAGCAATAATGATGAATTATTGCCGCGAAATCGGAATGACGTTTTTGTGAATCCGATGGTGGTAGGGTGATCATTATTTTTAGTGCAACCGTTGGCCGATTGCCATCCAGTTGTTCGCAGCTAACGGTGCTAACGGACTCCGCCGCTCGACACCCGCCCATTGGCCAGCCTCTGATTTCCGCGGTGGGTTTCTCGATCGTCGTGAATCGCTAATGACCGGCGGCGGAAGCGAGTGAAGGGAATTGGCGCGAGAATTTGCAGCTCGTTTAGTGTTTGTATTTGCGATCTATTAATATACCGATCGCTTGCATCGATCGGGTGCAGGGGCTATGGGTAACTGAGTTTCATTGGCAGTCGGTGCTGATGATGATGATCGGTCGAGTGACAGCTGAGTGCATCCGAGCGATTGACAGCGTGACCAAGAAGGGCGGAGCGGGAAATATTGACCCACAATTATCATATACACTTTGTTCGCCGGTGAACCATCGAGTTGCTTTCGGTGTTTGTTTGTACGAGTATGTCTAGAATTATCAGACGAAACATTTGTTCGCAATCTATCATTTTTTTTTAACTTCCCGTTTGGGTTCGATGAATAAATAATCGTTCACCGGTATCTACCAAACGGAAGGAAGTATAAATGAGTACGCGTTAGTTTTAATTCCTATGACGCACCGTACGAGGGCGAGGGCTTGAAGACACATTACATTTCCATATCTACATCGACACATGTGTCCTGTCAATATTATTGTGCCAGGGTTCTCCAAAGCTGCGCTGTTGAAAATAAATGTGTCAATCGAATCAAACGGCGAACAAATGAAGACATAAATAATCTATCCCAACAGCAACCCCCCCGGGTGTGATGGGAAAGATACGATCGCTGTCACGATTCCGCACGCTCACTCCGGTAGCCCTTGGAAAGGGATGAACGATACCAAGATGTCACACACATTCCCCAAGTTCCAATGGCAAGTGCCCTCCGGTGGACATTGCTCCACACCTTATTATCACCCAGTCAACCACGGCAAGGTCACTACGACGCACCGAGTCACTTTTACACATTATCATCTCATGAGCAGCGCGCCCAACATCATCATCTCACATTTTGCCAATCTTCTTCTGTCAGCGATAAAGAAGGGAGTGCATGTGTACCGAGCTTAAGAGATACCGTTGTCCCTGCGGTGTGCTAACAATCTTCCCCGCATGAACACACCCAAACCGACCCCACTGTGCAACCCCCACAAGACAAGCGATCCCCCACTTCGGGCCGCTGTAAGAACGTGGACGGAAAGATGGATGGCTTTTACTTAGTCGAGAGTGTCAATCAACGCAAATACACAATATACGCTACATCGCGAAGCCAAACACACCGTGTCTAGCACTTGCCTGCTTCCCTCCCTTGTTTGCCGAAGCGCGATAAGGTTCGCAATTTTTTGTGCCATGTCCATCCGTGTTCCCTCTCTGTTGGTTGTTTTCTTATTGTTAATATAAAGTGTCCGTTTCGCGCGAAGTGTCCATCGCGGCACATCGTTGCAATCGATGGGAGATAAAAAGTGCATTTGATTGATTAGTGTTTTCGATAAGTGTCTTGTGCATTCTGGCGGGAAGATATGGTAATTTTTAAGATCTTTTGAGGCCTAGAAAAAAACTTTGATTTGATTATTATTCTATTTATTATCTTATTTTAATTTTTTGGAAGGTAATTTCGAAAGTATAATGTTGTTCAAAATTTAAAAAAATGTAAATTAACAAAATTTACAAAAAGTACTCTCATTCTTCCAAAGACAGTCACGTGGACACTCAAACCAATCAGATGCACTAGGCACATGACATGACGTATGTACTAATAGCCGGTACTAAAATACCTGACGCCACAGAACAAACACTTTTATTTCCAAATGATGCGGCGCTTTTACTTCTCTCTTTTTTCCGTTTGAGTTTTTTGTTGTCGTGATGGCATTCTAATGATAGCGAAGCAAATGACATCCTCGAGCATTATGGTATCTGTTCCATCCGGTACGGTTTGCTCGGCGATCATTACCCGTCAATTAAGGGTTTTGACCCACTAACTCTGGCGCGACCGTCACCGGTTCTTCCTTTGTCTTTCGACGACAAAGTCCTCCGAAATACGTGTGTGCGTGTGTGCGCGCTTTGCCCTATCTCAGGAGGTATTTTCAATAAAGGACACGCTAGTTATTGGGTGCCAGATGATAGATGTAATCGATACGATTAGATTGATTAGATGTTTCGTAATGGTTCATACAACAGGTTGTCTTTAATATTTCAGAATGTTGTTTCTAATTACGAGAATCAAAAGTTCCATTCCATTAGAGTCATCAAACAGTTATTTATACTGTAGAATTTCAGTAGTTTTAGTACACAACGTTATCAACTTTAAAGTCACTAATAAAAACACTCCAAACATCGACATAAAACTCATACCGGGGAGTAATAAAACGGATCAAAGGTCATGTACGAAGGTTTGTCGAACATCAAAGGCCAGCGAGTGACAAATACAAAAAAAGATGCTAGGGCAAGGTAGGTGTCTCCTCCCTATTAACGGCCTGCGAATGCCCCAACACACTTGCCAGCTGGCTGTAGCGCTGGTGATAATAAATGTGTTTACTTACAACTTGTTACTTTGAAGTGGGTCGTTCAGTGGATCCCGCACTTCAGCGGCGCCGGAGAAAGGCTCGAGTATTTACGTGCTTGAGACGGTGCCGAAATCTCCACCTGAGAGTGCAACCAAATATATGCCACATACCATTCCGCCTCCTCCCACCACCGATGGCGTTGTTGTTATCGGGCCGCGGTAGCTGGCTTACTGTTGCCCTCCCTATCGCTCTACTTTGATAATCGTTTGCGACAATTAGCTCTGGCAACCTTCGTAGTCATTTAGGCGATTTTTGTGGGTTTTTTTTTGTTTTTTTGGAGGCATGTCACAGTGTCAGGGAGGTATATGGTGGTACCTTAGCCTACCTTTTTATCTCCAGCCTAGATAGTACAAGCACGCGTCATCCGGCTGTGTGTTTGAGAACTGCAACAACATTGCGGCAAACGTCAAACCGGTGTCGGATTCCCTTTCCTTTGCCCCTTCAAGTGTGGACGGATTCCGACGGATGACGCATACACACCGACACACAAGCGAGCTGTGCTGCGGAACAGCTCCAGATGGGGAAGGTAAGATAAGGCCGCGGAATAGATTCCCTCCGCGCGGGAAGGTATGAACGTAAAAAATGAACGAAACCTGTTAGGACCTCCAGGCGAGAGTGTAGAACACAGCACAGCACACAGTCGCGCGATCGTGTGCTCTCCGTCGACACAACTCAACGGCTCAACACATCCGCACAACACCCGGCCGGGACATTCAGTGCACTCGCGTCAGTCTGGAGGGAACCGTTCAGCGGGACGGCGGTTTGTACGACGAGGAGTTAGCTCGGCTGCTTCCACCAAAGTTGCACTACAGCAAACATTGTGCCGGAGTGAAATTTATCCGATCACCGGCATTCGCCGCCACTATTCGCCGTGAGGAAGCCTGTTTGTGTTGTGTTGTGTGTAACCTTCGCCTGTGTTTGAGATGAAGGTTATCCTGAAAACGCCATGGCCCTCGACAAAGATGATCCAGAAGCTTTCGTCCACCTACAGCGTGGCGTATCCTTGGAGCTACTTACCGTGCCAGGCAAGTGATGGTCATAGTGATCGCCGTCGTCACTAAGCGTCGAGTGTACATATTGTTCTTCGAAACCGTCGTCGTAAACGCCAGCGGGGTCGGTCTTTCTCGTCTTGCCACCTATTTATTATTTGCATAAACACGATCGAGCGCAGCAACACGGCAGAAAATATGGTCTTGTTTACACTCGGAGGTGGTGGATGTTGTTTTTATACCGGCGCCGTAGGACGGAATAACATTCCAGAAGTCTGATGATGAATCATAAACGTTCTCGCAACACAGAAGACATGTTGATGAAGCATCACAAATTGGAAACATGGGAGGCCTTGAGAAAGTGATGAAAAACCGACCGACCAAGCATACCAGTGATGGGAATGCAGGACAAGATCGACTAACCGCGTGTTGCATTTGATAAGGGAGAGAGAAAAAAAAGAGGCGCCCTATCGTCACGAAACGCCACCGTTGGCAGGCGTTAGATTTCCTCATCGAGATAGTGACACGAAGGGGGAGCTAATCTCATTTACGTGCGTTTTGATGCTACCCCAAGCAGTAGGCAAAAGTCCGGCTGTCTAATCGCAGTAGTAACAGTAGTAAAGATGGAATGATAGAGGCGCGTAACGCTTCGTAACGGTTCGGTGCGAATTGTGAAATCGAAGCCACCCTTGAACGGGATGAGTTGGATGGTGGAAGGGTTTTTGTTGATGGAAAAATATGATAGCGAAGCAAAACCTGAGATGAGCTGCTGATACAACACAATTGGTCATCCCGCGTGTCGGTGTCGTGATCGAGGGAGATCGGGTTACTACCGCCCGACCGCGAGGCCAGGTGTGTATCCGGGTGTACTAACAATGTATCTTCTTAGTACAAGTGTCCTCAAGCATACCGTGTTCGGGCCGTTTATCAAAGCAGTCGGCGGCCTTTATGATGGTAATAATGTCCAAACCTCCGTTATCACTCTCGTATCAGCCGTCAGATGACGGTAGCTAAGGGGATAACACCTTGCCATCTGGACCGGGCCCTCCTGTTCGTGCGTGCGTGTGTTGCATGTGGTCCGGTGATCGATCAATCTTTGCCGTTCGAAATCGCACTGTTATCGCGCAATGGTGGCAGAATTATGGTCGTTCTGGTTAAACCAGGGTGTGTTGTAAATTGATCATAAAAGTGCTCCCGCCTTACATGCACCGAAAAGAAAGACGAGCGAAAGCGAACGCTATTCTCACGACGAACGAAAACAATGCCAAGGAAGCAGGTATCGTGTAATCTTAGCAGATCGTAGTCACATGGGGCAACGTTGTACATCCGGCATGTAGTTTGGCAAATGAAGTAAGAAGCAACACGTACTAGATGATTTTTAAAACGAAAAAACTAATCTAGTTATGTCATAAATAGGTTTTTATCTATTTCCACTGTTTTAATATGAACAATTCTATGAAGTCCGCTTTTTAAATCGAATTTCTTGGAACTTCTTCTAACTTTATTAATCCCCGTTACATTACTTAGTGAGAAAAATGTACGGAAAACCCCACCTCAGCCCCTTTCCCAACTCTTGGAGTTGACTCATCTATCAGTTGTTATCGGTGGTAGATTATCGAAGATCCGTATTGTACCTTCGTCTGTTTGTTTTTTGTTTTTTTTTGTCGGTTAATCGCAACCTAATCCCCATCCTGGACCAAGTTGTTGCAGCAACAAAGGCTTAGCTTAGCCTTCTGTTGATATTCGCCACGTTTTTTTCTTGCTTCACCCTCTTTTCTTTCTATCTGTAAAAACCGGTGAAGTTGTAAGTCATTCATGCATATTGGGAAAGTTCGTTAAAGTTCCACTAGGATTAGACTGGCTATGGTGACGATAAGATTAATGTAACCTTTTTACCTCATATCGATTGCGCAGAGGTGTGGAAGGTTTCGTACGCGTCGCCGGGATATAGGATAAGGCGGAATGAGTAGACTAAATCATGCAGGAATTACCACGGCAGCGTGTGTGCGCGGAGGCATGTTGTCACGCGATCATCCCCGTCCATCTAAAAGAACTAAAAGATAGCTACCCAGGGAGTTTCCTATCCTCGTCGACAAACACACAAACCGGCGGAGGACGAGGAGGTACTTACACACCTGTTGTGTTAATTTGTTGTCGCGAATCGATCCGCGTGCGATTGTTCTGTGTGCTCATTTCTTATTTGGCTTTTTCTTATTAATCATTTTATGGAAGCGCTGACGCACGCAGGCAGATTCTGTCGTTCAGGATATGGCACCAACGTTTTCGACCTAACGACATGTTTCCATTTTGTATGCAATTGAGCAGAAAGTGAAGATAACGAAGAAAAAAGTGTTATCAGAGAATGAAGTAAAACAGGCTTGTCCGAAGATATGTATGTAAACCAATATGTGTTGCAGTGTTTTTACATGTGATAAAAAAACCCAGACAGAATACTTTAAAAAAAAAACAAAATATTCTGGTTTGCAAGGAACGAAGAAACAAGAGGCGAGGAGGAAATGAAATGAAACTCGATGCATAACATATGCGGAAGTAGAAGACGGTCCATGTGGAAACCATGCTTTTGCAACGGAAGAATTAAGGGTTTGTCAAGGGATTTCGTAGATTCCTTTGCCTGGCCCTTATTTTGCAGCTGGCGGCCTTCCCTTTCGTCAAACAGAGCAGAGCCTAACCAAACACAGCATGATGGTCCAAGAAAAACATTCCTATTGCTGCGTTAGGGGCGACTTCGGAAAGGTGGCCCTTTTTCTATTCTTAGAAACGGTGTATGGAAATGATCGTCAAGTTGATCGCTGGGAGGAAGCTCTAAAATCTTTTTGACGTATGCGCTTTACCTTGAGTTGAGATAAGATATAAATGAAGACATGGGAAGGGCATTTGTACACTTCCTTGAACGGTGGATTTGATTTTGTAGAACTGTGTACCAACAACAGTCCCTATATCTTACGCGTCGCTTTTTTTTTCTTATTTCCGCAGGAAGTCCCGGACTCGTACGACTATAATGGACCGAACCTACCGAACCATCAGTCGGCGTACGCACACACCGGTTCGCCGTACCACCAGCAGAACAGTCAGCCCCCTCAGTCCGATGCCGGCAGCCCATCGAGTGATGCGGTGATGATCAAGATCGACGTACCTTCCCCGTTGCGCGACGATCCGCAGCAGCGCTACCCGAAGGAGATCGGCAAGACGCTGCTGGCGTTGGTTTTCCTGGCGCTCAATTTCTTCCTCGCGACCGTTTCCCTCTCGCTGGTGCACGACCGCGTCCCGGACCGGGATACACACGGTCCGTTGCCAGATGCGTTCCTCGATCGGGTGCAGCCGCAGGATTGGGCGCTGGATGTGAGTGAGATCCTCATCATGGTGGTGGTGAACTCGTGCGTCCTGCTCATCACCTTCCACAAGCATCGGTTCATCGTGATGCGGCGTGTGTTTCTGCTCCTGTCCGTGCTCTACCTGATGCGCTCGATGACGATGTACGTCACGGTGCTGCCGGTGTCGAGCCGGACGTACTACTGCAGTCCGAAGTCGAACGCCAGCAGCGCGGGCGTCATCGTGAAACGCGCCTTCCAGCTCATCTCTGGCATGGGCTTGTCGATCAATGGGAAGCAGATCTACTGCGGAGATTACATCTACAGTGGCCATACGGTGACGCTAGTCCTTGGTTATCTTGTGATATCGGAGTGTAAGTTTGGGAAAGGATAAACCCTGCAAAAACACCCGATGGTAAAGGAAAAGATTTCATCTCTTTAATTCTCTGCCTCCTCCACAGACTCACCGAAACGGTTCTGGCCGATCCATTGGATCTATTGGGGCGTAAGTTTGACCGGGGTCGTGATGGTGCTGGTCGCTCACGGACACTACACTGTCGACGTGCTGATCGCGTACTACGCCACGACGCGACTCTTCTGGACGTACCATACGCTGGCTAACAACAGTCTCCTGTTAAAGGTAGTGTGTACCTACTGCGATCATCTTGCATTCAAAAGCAGGTTGTTTCTAATCCATTTCTACGCCTACTTCTTTCTGCAGCAAAACGGCAACAACTACATCGGACGCGAATGGTGGTACTTCGCCTTCCGCTACTTCGAGCGGAACGTGCGCGGTCCCATTCCGCTCCAGTACGACTGCCCACTCTCGCTGCCATCGTCCTGGGCGAAGAAGTCACCCAAGCTGCCTGGGCGTGAGAGTTGATACCGCCACCACCAACACCACCACCACAATCACCACCCACCGACCGGTTGGCTACTGATTGTCGAAAGTTACCTCATCGTGTTAACCGAATCGTCCTCCATCTGGCGCGAAGGGCACGATGACAACCACTCGTCATAAGAGAGGAGGCCCTTTTCTGATACACGTTACATGAGGCTGTTCCGACGGTGTGACAATCAGTTGCAGACAATCTCCTCCTGCTCCTTTTCCTACACCCTCCAACTTTCATCCCAAAACAAACAAAAAAATAGGAAAGAAGAAAACAAAAAGACTTGCCGATAGCCACAACACGGGGCCGGAGGTGTACCATATGTAACGGATAAGGGATTCTAATCGGAGAACACATGTTTGTTCAACCCCTTCTTCAGGGCTGAGATCGTTTTAAGGACTAGGTAATTTCGTTTCGTTTCAGCTTCTTTTTTAACTCTATCCCATCGAGTGACGTTGGGAAAGCTGGTCGACCAAGCAACCACCAGCCTACTCTCTAAATGAATAGTGTGAACAGAACACAGTCGAAACACAAAGTAGAAAAAAGCAATTTTTGTCTAGGATTCGTTTTAGTGTAAGTGCAATCAGTTCAGTTCCGGGGCGGAGGCGTTTGGCTTATGTTTGTTAGTGTAAAAAGGAAGAGGAATTAGACCGTGTGTTCGAAGAGAGAAGACAAAGAATGCAGCAGTGAGGAAATACCAGTCAGATCGATGTCGTCGATGCAATTCATCAACTAAACAAACGACAACCAATGTGATATAACAAATTGCGCCGATCGCGCAATGCCACTGGACGGATTGAGGTCGCGAGTGCGTTTGTGTTTATGTACAGTAATTTAATAATATTGCATTTTAATTTTCGTTTCCGCTCCACCGAGCTTCATTTCAGCGAATTCAAAAGTAGACGATATTTCCCCACAAAGAAAACGTATACGAAATTGCGTTTCGTTAGTGGAAAAAAAAAATCAGGATTAAGTCAACGCGCTTCATCTTCATTTCTTCTTGGCCGGGGACGGGCATCCCTCCTCCCTACTAAGTGTGAAATCTCATTTAGAAACTACGGATCATAAATCAAGTCGACGATCACCCACGTGTGTGTGAACAAATTCCAGAAGAAAATCTAATCGTAGGTAGACACAAAGCATTGTATCAATAAAGCAAACGCCGATAGTGAGGAAGTGTTTTTACTAGTTTTCCTATTTGCACTCGCGGAAAGGGGAGTGTTCCTGTCTTTTGTCTAAAGCCCCCTTCTCCGCCCACTCGTTCCTGTCGTTCTTCCCGGAACCGCATCTGAGAGCGGCGGATTGTTGTTGGAACTCTTTAGATACCGTAGTTGTTGGATAGGAAAAATCGCGTGTGCCTTCTGAACTGCCTTGGAAAGACGAAGATAAAGTTATTTGTGAAAATATATTATTAATAATTATCTATAACGTGTTTCCTCTGTTGTTTTAGGAGATGATGACGTTAGAAAACCTGTAGGCGATTTGTAACACATATACACCCACTTTCAATATGCCAGTGTCCGATGTTAAACTCATTTAAATTGTAGTTCTAGAAGTTGTGAGCAATAATGGAACAGATCATCCACAAGAGGATCGCTTTTACGATGGTGAAGAAATAAAAGACAAAATGTACGGCGCATGCTCGATAGCTTTCCTGAAATTTCGATGACATCGAACCCAAAAGAATCAAGTACGCCGACAAGTGGTTCTCCATGGCAACGGTTACAAATATGTTTTTTCAATATTCCAACAAAGTCGGTCTTGTTCAGCTGAGGTTTTTTGTTATGTAATTAAAATGGTTCGAAGTAGGTACCCTCGACCTCTCTTTCACATCAAAAATCGATATTTTGGCTTTAACTTTTACTTCGACCGTTTTCAGTCACCGAACAACTGCTTCGAAAACGATCCGAACACAACGAGCTCATTATCGGTACACTGGAAGAACTTTCGCTGCACCAAGAGGACATCGAACGTATCGAACACATTGGAAACTGGTGCCGGGAGTTGAAGATACTCTTGCTGCAATCGAATCTAATCCCCCGTCTGGAGAACCTCCACCGACTGAAGAAGCTCGAGTACCTCAATGTGGCTCTCAACAACATCGAGCGGATCGAAAACCTGGAACCGCTCGAGTCCCTCCGGAAACTCGACCTAACGCTCAACTTCATCGGCGAGCTAACGGGTGTGGAAAGTTTGCGTGGGAACTACAACCTACGGGAGTTATTCCTCACTGGGAACCCTTGCACGGACTATCCTGGCTACCGGGAATACGTCATAACGGTTCTTCCGCAGCTGGAACACCTCGATGGGAAGGAAGTAACGCGTAGCGAGCGACTACGGGCGGCCAAAGACTTCCGGTTGCTGCGGGAAAGAATCGTTCAGCACGAGGCACAACAGAAGATCGATCGGGATGAGCAAAAGGTTCGTGTGCGCCAGTGCTTGGAGGAGCAGGAGCAACAAAGGGACGCGTACGCCGACGATGAGAAGCGGACGAGCGAATTTTGGCAGCAAAAAAGTGACCACTGTCCGGAGACGCGCATACAGATGGCAAAGTTTTCTCGACGCGCCGGAAAAGATCGACCCGGGGGAGGGTCGTGCATGGAGAAGCCGGTTGAGAGGAAGCCTCGAAGATTATTTGCCGACTGTGGAAGACCCTATAATTTGAACGAGCCCCGGTTGGGCTTCGAGTTCCGGGATGAACCGGATCGGTACGAGTTGGACCTGCATCTGTACCGGTTTCTCGATACGTCCCTCGTCGAGGTCGATGCACAACCGAACTATGTTCGAGTAACGATCAAGGGGAAAGTGTTCCAGCTCGCTCTCAGGCAGGATATTCAAACGGACAGTTCCAGTTGTCAGCGATCGATGACCACCGGGCACATGCTGGTGGTGATGCCGAAGCTCAATCCGGAACGGATCATCGTTCCACTGGCGACGAACAGCAAAGCTACCGGAAAACAACCTCCATCGGAAGGATTGCGTGGAACCGTAAACATCCGTGGCATTTGTAGCGTTGATGCGACGAAAGCTACGGATCTTGATGAAATTCCAGACTTGATTTGAAAACGACCGGCTTTTATTCCATCAACAATCCACTCTTTTCTAGCTCCTTCGCAAAGTTGGCGAAATCTTCATCCGTAAACACCGTCTTCTCCGGTGCGTCGTCGTCCGGTTCGCCACCATCCAAGTCGGCGTTGTGTGTGGAAGAGTCGTTTTTCTTTCCTTTCTTGCTCACTTTTACCCTCGTCACGTACCTTCCAGTCCGAGCTCGTTTGATGATCTGTTGTGTTTGCGGGAACAAAATAGAAACACAATCGTTGAGGAAAACTTTTCACCGAACAATAGATCGTCCTCTTGGTTCACCTTTTTGCGTGTTTCCGCGTCCAGTGTGGAGGTACCGAACATGAGCAGCTTCTGAACGTTGTCCTCCGTGTGGTCCCGCCGGTTAGCGATCTGTGCCCGGACGTCGGTGACGGTGAGCTTCTCCCGGTGCCGAATCAGATCCCGCTCCGTTTTGCTTCCCTTCTTGCCGACCAGCTCGACCAGCTTCTGATGCCGGGGTATTAGGTCGAGTGCACTTGCTTTCCGTTTGGTGGTGTTTGCTATAGGAAAGCAGAAACGCAACGTTGTCACTGTTCGATTTCGTAGAACGATGGAAGAACCTACCATCTGTTTTGGTTTTCACTATTGGGCTGTCTGCCAACATAAAGGCTTTTTTCACCAACGATTTCGACATTGTTAATAATGTGTAGAAGTTAGTTAAATATGAAAGAAACACACTAACTATTGAAATAAAATGCTAAACAAAAATGCACGTGTGATTCGCAATGAAATGTTTGTTTACTTTTTCCGAAAGTCGAGTAGTGTTGGCAATGGATGTACAAGGTAAGAACAAGTTGAATCCGATCCCTACATGGAGCTATTCAATCCGATCGTCAATTTAGTACCGTTAAATTCTCTTCCACCATGAAATAGGAAAGTTATAGCTGTAAATAAGAATTTAAATTTTAGTGTAACCGATGTAATGAATAAAACATTACCATTTTGATCAAATTCCCGAGGTAGAAAAAGGATTTGTTCCGTTGGCGGGTCGGAGTTGAAAGAGTCAATCATTCCCTGGAGCTACAACGACCACCACTAGTTGGCCTAGGAGCCAGGCGGCAGATGATACCTCCTATCGATCCTGCGCTCCTGTTACCAAAAGAGCCGGCCCGACCGATTTTCGACACATTTCGAGAGCAAAATCGTAGGGATTTTGCTTTTTGGTAACAGGGTCGCAGATCGCGAGGAGGTAGCCCGGCATCCGATCGAAAATACGTTCCTCTCTTTCTGTCCTTTGGCATATTGGAATGATGTCATGATCGATGCTGATTGGCTAGATCATGGTCCGGCAGACGATACCTCCTAGCAATCCTGCGCGCCTGGTATCAGACCAGCCAAAACGGCCACTTTTATCGAGCGTCGATTTCAATTTTTCACCGAAACGTTACAGGACTGTGATGTTTCGTACCAGGAGCGCAGATCGCGAGCAGGTAGCCTGGAGTCCTATACTCATCTCTCTTTCTGACCTTCGACTTTGGCCTGGCCTTGTGATCTCCTATCAATCCTGCTTCCCTGTTATCAGTGCAGCAAGTTTGATAGAGGTCGAGATCGACACGAAAACACGTTTCCTGGTTTTCACGATTCATTTCCGTTTCTAGGGATTTTCTTATAATTTCCTTACCTGCCAATACTCTTAAAACCAGGAAAAATCTTTCACTTTTTATACCAACACAACTGAATATGAACGTTTGTTATTTTTTAAATGATTCATGTTTTATTATTTTATTTATTCTCTTATGCGTCACAGGAGTTTTCCAACTCTCAGGTTTACTTTTCCCCATGCCACTGGTCTGCGTCTCGCGATCACTTTCCCGCTTTTCCTTAGCGCTTCCTTTCGCTTTGCCGCTTTTAACAACCTAATAATACAGTGGGTGACTGCTTTTCCGTTCCCAACAACATTTTCCTTTGATTTTCTTGCTGCTTGTCCGTTCCGTTCCGTATCCCGTGTCCTTTCTCTTGTGCCTCGTCCGGTTGATCGTATCGGTTAATTTTCCACAAAAATTTCACTACTGTACTTTTTGAAGGAAGTACCATTTGCTTGTCGTATTTGGTTCACGTTCTGTCCTTCGTTCGTCGAATTGCCTACGGAAAGTTTGAATTGAAACGCCTCAAATAATGTGTTATTTAAAAGGACACCTTCCTTCCCTGCGTTTTTGGATTCTACTCTAGGAGCGTCCGGCTGCTGCTGCTGCTGTCCGTTATAATGTTTAGTAGTAAGTTTCATGTGTGATAAGTAGTTTAAGTGTTCCTCTCCTTTCCCTTTGGCATCAACAAATTGCTCGTTATAACAGTTTCCATCCACCCCCGCTCCCTCCTGCTGGTCTCTCTCGTTCCCGCCCGGGTAATAATTTGTTGCTTTACTTTGTAGCTTTGTCAATTATTATATTCTTTATTTTCACCATTGCTTCTATATAAAAATAAATACTTAACATTCTCGGTTACCGGTCTGTTTTTTAGATGTAACAACAAACTCTCTCCGCCGTTACGGACGCCTTCGTTAGGATTTGTGTATCTTATTAAAACGTCCGCTTCGTTCAATCCGTCTCACACCGCACTGTTCCGTTCCATTTTGCGCTTCCGTAGGATCTCTCTAGTTAAATAATTATCTACACCAGCCCATCATATATACGCAATCAGTCACTCCATTTTCCGTGCCTAACGATCTCCCTCCCCTGTTGTTAGTGCCCTCCTCTTTCTATGTACATTTTCCTTATCCCCGTACTCCCAACTTTACGGTCCGATTTGAAAGGCATCCTAACAACAAACATTGTTGACTCTCAACGCTCTCATTCCTATGTGCCTCGCTTTGCTTTTCCGTTCGTTATCCACCCTTTATCCGGGGATCCTTGTAGCACCGGGGAAAAATAATAATACGAAACAAGCACCCCCTCGTCATTTCGAACAAAAGTGTCGCCTTTTCTTCCTCCTCACAAATCGGTTTGCGCGTCTAAAGATGTGTGTGGTGTTTGGCAAGAGGCTTGTGTGTTTCTCATCGGAAGGTGGAAAAACTCAACGGAACCGCGACGTAGCGATTAGGATACTACCCCGATGGCTTTAAAAGGGTGGGGGCCTAAGATCTACAGTTCTGCTTAAAGACTGGGTAGTTGTTGTTGGTGGTACACGCTAGACACTACGATCGTTTTAGTTTTTGCGCCTTTGCCTCTTCTATCGCCTATCTATTTATCGTCGTTTGCACTCTCTTCAACGATCTAAGGGGCCATTTTTTCCCCCGTTCTAACCGAAGCGCGGAAGCGATTGTGTGTTTAAGAGTAGGTTGTCTTGAATTTAGTACGAAAAAGGAAAGTAATTTTAAAGTAAAATAAAAATAAAAAATATTTCAAACTCGAGCAATATCAACCCACGACGACGACCTCCGGGTTTCCTTGTTGGACTATTTATGTTGGTATGCTACTCCGAAAAGAAAGTAAACGAAATCCAGGATTGTTGTAGCTTTACAGAAAGTTATATCGTGTGCCGATATATTTAAGAAAAGTATAGTAACAGAGGGAGAGGTGCACAATAAACCCTTTGATGCCGGTGGATAGATAGAGTCTCCTCCAGCTAGGGCTTGGTGATTTTGTACTTCTCGAAAGATGTTGGAAAGATAGAAAAGTCACGAAGGGAAACGAGTTCCCTAAAAGTACAGAGTTAGGGTACCGATTTGATGTTAAATGTTCACCATGGGGGAGAAGGAGGGTTGATCCGTCCAGGGTGGGGGTTAGCACGAACTTTTCCAGAGAAAGGTTCGGAACCGGGACGTGGGACCAACGATGCCGATGAGATCTTTTACTTTGCCGGGTCAGTCGGGTGTCGGTTTTGATATTGCTCGGTTGTCGAAAAGAATAAATTTTCATAAAGCATGAAAAGTCGAGTAAATAGTATGAATGATTGAAAGATCTACAATGAAAAAAAAAAAATAATTCGTTGTTCATTGGACTAGAAGTAGAATTAAGTTGTAGAGATGCACCACACACCGTCACATGTTCCACACACCATCCGCCACACGCTAGTAGTTTGTGATGTGCGATATAATTTAAGCGCTCCTACGAGGAACATATCATCCGAGGGCATTCGGAACACGGGAAAGGGGTCTGTACGTCCGGCAAAGGATAACCGGCGTAATCGTAAAACAATTGTCACATCATTCACCGACATCAAAGCAAGCACTGGAAAGAAAGGCAAACTCGATCGCAAACTCACTCGAAGGATGATTTTCTAAGCGCATCCTATCCTAGGAAAAGTAGGCTATGGTAGGGTAGCTTGAAATGAAGGATGATCTTACTATGTTCGAACGAACTTCTGTGTGGATTTCACAGGAAATAGTTTAGGAAGAAGAAAAACAGAAGAGGTTCAGTTCCGTCCCGATTGGACTTACACAGACACACACACACATGCAAACACGCACTAAGCCACACACGGCAGCACGCTTCTCATACACCGGAATGTTTCGGCACGCACCTCATCAGACGAAAAGCCGTTAATAAACTCTACTGCATAAACGATAAGCGTCATCTCTAATCTAAAGTGGCTCTAAAATCAACGACGGAGGATCACAAATACTGAAGTGTTTCTACGGCGCATTTCCGCGGGCAGTTTAAGAAATGTTTCGAGTGAGTGTACGACCATGTTTCCTTCTCCTTCATTGGCGTTTTTGTTCGCAGGGAAAACCGGATGTGGATGTGAAGAATAATTTCTATCGATGAGTATCGATATTGTTTTATCGTAATGTTTTCGCACGGTGTTCATTTGTGGGTTGTACATTCCTTTCGCATGTGTACCGCAATGCTCAATGGTCGAGATATATTGCACCCCTTTCTCTCCCGTGGTTGGGGGAAGGGTGAACGCGTTGGATGGGGAGGGGCGCGATCTGTGGTGCTTAAAACGAAAAGATAATATCCTGTTTGTTTGTCTACTCTAAAAAGTTGGTTAAACAAACGAAGAGAGAGAGATGAACTACAGATACAGTATTCTACATTAAATTCTCTCCTTCTCGCTTCGTTTTAGCTAAATGATTTAAAGATACTAAATAGGGACACAACTTAAAGGTCTAAAAAAAAAGTTCCGAAAGAAAGGAAACGCGACGATTTCTTCTTTCTTGCACCATCTTAGTGATGACGTAATGTGTGCCTTAAACCACTCTCCTATCTCTCTCTCACTCTTCTTGACGCACTTTCACACGAACACAGCAGCCTATTACAGCAGTCCACCTTTGCGGCCAAATAGCAACGAACTGATCGTGCCGTACACACTTTGTCCGAGCGAACGGGTACTTTCCTCTTTCGGGGCCGCCGCCGCCGCTTGCTGCGTTTCCTTTCGGGTATCCTTGCCTTGGTTGGAGGTTGATTTGCTGCCCGCGGAAGATGGTTTATTCCCGCCGACCGTGCCGAGATCTGGTCGGACGCCGGTCCGCCCGGTGGACGCACCGTTCACCGTGCCGAGATCCGGTCGCTGGGTACCTCCGTTCGCACCGTTCATCAGGTTACGGCGAGACTTTTGGCGCTGCATCTGCTTCAGTCGTGCGGCCGTAGTCGGTGAGGCGGTAGCGGCGGGCGACGGACGGTCCGAGTCGTTGCTCGCCACGGAAGAGCTGTCCGAGTCGGAGGACATCGCCGTGCTGATGCCGCTGCTCGCACCGGACGACGACGCCATACTCTTGAGGCTGTCGTGCGAAAGACCCTTGCTCAAGACGGCCTTGATCGTGCGCTTGTCAATGAGGACCGTTTCGTCGTCCGCTTGTTGTTGTTGCTGCTGCTGGTGTTTGCGTCGTTGATCCTGGAGGTGCTTCAAGCTGGTCAGCTGTGCCATCGGGCTGCGTCCGCGACCGGTCGACGCCGTGCTGTACATGGCCGACGAACCGTGTAGGGCGAGCGGACTGATGCCGGGCGGGTGCTGCGGTGGCAGCATGATGTTCTCCAGCCCGATACTCTCCACCTTCTCCATGATCTTGATCGAGCGGAGTGCCTTCTTCTCCAGCCGGGAAAGGGCGACCTTGTTGCGGGAAATAACTCTCGACGCACGGTCGGTGGGGTCGGAGGGACCGGGGCCACCGCTGCTATTGCTGGTCGAGGCGGCAAAGCGTTTGCGAAGGATATCGGCTCCAGATGCTAGCAGACCGGACAGGAGTGGTGGTTCGGGGGACATTGAACGTGTCGGGGAACCATCTGGAAGCGAAAAATGGGAACAGATTATTGAAGTACTCTTGGACTTGGAGCAAACAACGAAGAGCAACGAATATCCAACCGAAAAACTGACGCCTACTACGAACATCCAATCGAATTTCGTAGTGACGCCTACTGTGATTAACGATAATAAGACCAAGTCATTTATTTCTTACCTGGACTATTGCAGGGTGTGACCGTGGGTGAAAAGTTGGGTCCCGCGGGGGTGTTAAGTGCACTGGGGGTAACGGCCTTGATGCCACGCTCGTTCAGCATGGACGCGAGGCCTAGGTTGACGCTGAAAGTCGAGCAGGAGTTGCGCCGCGACAGACTGGACCGTGGCGTCGACGGAGCGGTCGGTTGTCGCGATGGACACTCGGACGCCATCTGCGAGGACATCTGTGACGGTGGCAGACTGAAGGTGACGGCCGTGGTGCCATCGTCCGGATGCAGTACGGTGCTGTTGGTGTAGGTGTAGGTGCATCCGAACGATTGGAACCGCTTGCCCGGGTGATCTTCGGCGTCTTCGTCCTCCTCAACGTCGGAGAGCGAGTACGTTTGAAGACCGAGTTCGTCGAGTCCACGACCACCGCGTATCGTAACACCGGGTCGTTCCTCGAGCAGTCCACTCAGCGTCGGCGTGGCCAACCGTGACCAGTGGTGAAGGGTCTGCGAGCCCTCGATCGGTTTCACAATCTGCAACTTCTCCGGTAGGCGCCACTGGGAACTGCTGTTACCGCCACCGGTCGCCGCCGACGACAGGCCGGACAAGCCGGACGAACCGGTAGACATAATACTGTCCGGCGTGCGGCAACCGAGCGGCATTCCCGACGGCTGCTCATCGTAGCTGTACGTACCGAGCGGGGCATGCTGGAGCATTGCTCGCCTCGCCAACACTTCGGCCGGCGTAAGGCGCTTCAAGGCCGCCTCCAGATCCTTGGCACCCGGTGCACCCGGAATGCCTGGCTGCTGGCCCGTTCCCGGGTAGCCATCGTCCGAGTCGGCGGTAAGGCTTTCGCGCGAGTACGACCGTCCTCCGAGCGAGCTTCCTCCACCGTACATCGTGCTGTAAACCGACGAACCACCACCACCGCCGCTCAGATACGAGTGTGCCATCGTGGTGTGCGATGCGCCAGCATTGGCCGAATTGCCTCCCAGTCCTGGGTAAACGTACGGCGCCATCCGTGGCTGCGAGGAGGAACTCATCGTCATCGAACCGAGCTGCGAGAAACTATCACTGAACCCGTTCGGATTCGCCCGGCTCGCCGTGCGCACCGTTTCGAATACCTTCCGGTACGAGGGCACCTGCTGCTGGCCGCCGACGCCACCTACACCACCTAGCATTCCTCCACGCACCGAGTCGATGCCCGAGTCGAGACTGTGCTCCGAGTAGAGCGACGTTTCCATCAGCTCCGACTGCAGGGAATCGGGTGCGCCACCGGCGAGTGCCGTAATGCCCGGGATGAGCGAACTCCTCGCCAACGGTTGGGCTCGTTTACGCTGCCGCCGCAGCTGCTCCTGCGTTTCCTGCAGCAGATTCAGCACCTCCTGATAGCGCAGCTTGAACTCGGACAGCTCGCCCGCCAGCAGGTTCTGGTTCTCTTTGGTGATGCTGAGCAGCGACGACGCTTCCTCGTTCTCCGACGTCAGCTGATGCAGCCGTATTTCCGCCTCCGACAGGCGCCCCGTGAGGCTGATGATTTGCTCATGCTGCAGCCGGTTTTCCTCCTTTAGTCGCTCGAGTTCCAAATCTGAGGAGAAGAGAACTGCGGTTACTGTGTGGTCCCGGAGCACGACACGACGAAACACGGTACTTACTCAAACCATCGAACTCGCTGTTGGCCGTCGTGAGCTGGTTGGCGATGTCGGCCATCAGCTTGCGCTCCTGCTCCTCGCACTCGTCCGTCTCCTTCACCAGCTGGGCCGTCTCCGTGCGCAGGGACTTGTTCTCCTCCTCCAGGTGCTTGACCTTGCGCTGCAGCAGCTCCAGGTTGATCGACTTCGATGCCGTCGGTGTGACTGTGGGCAGGAGAATAGCAAACGGAAAGCAAATGTTAGTCCAGCGGCCACCTAACATTGGGAAGCCATAGAGAGAGCCTCTCTGAGAGAGAGAGGGAAACGAGGCCGTACGGAATAATTGCATGCAAAAGCACTTGGACGTGGTGGCCGACACTGATAAGGAGATACTGCGACGCTGGTAACACAGCAACGAGCGACGATGACGGACCAACGGCATCATCAGCACGATCGGTTCGCTTATCTCCATTGACCTGTAGCCGCCGGTCGGTTGTGTCTTTCCTCCGCATCGGAATCTCGCTTCGTCGTCTAGGGACGTGCCCCTACCACTACAAAAACCCTCGCCTTATTTTCCTTTAATAGAACGAAGAGGTCGGAGGGGACTAAGCGTAAACCTATAAGGTTCATTAGAGAGAACACTTCACAACCGAACCGTCCTCCTGTTGTTGGAGGTTGCCGTAACCGAACGGAAACTCATTCGTGGCTTCCAAACACACTGAACCTCGAGTTCGCACTGAAAGGCGCCACCACCAAGCGACACGCGAGCATCAGCATTTCGTAACCGAGTTGGAAAACATACTCTGTCTATTGATTTTTGTACGAATGTTTCTTTTTTGTTTTCTTCCCACTAAGGATCAAACACTCCCCAAATAGAATCCGTCCACCGAGAACTGGCGCTACGTTATGCGCCAAAATGGACGGAGAAAACACGACATCTATCGATTTTCAGCTCGATATAATTCCGTTACCGCATTTCTTCGGAAGGAAAAGAGGACATGGAATGTTTTTTTTTTTTTACAATTACCATACAACGACGGCGCTAAAGTCTCCTTCTCGGGCTGGACACACGCAACAAACTGAGGTTTAAAATTAACTTTGACGAGAGCCAGTGTACACAACCCAACACTTCACACACTTTGGCTGATGCACTTCGACTGCATTTGTCGTTGCACTTCGGTCCGGAGTGCTATTGCGTCGTTGTTATGATTGAGCGGGAGGGGGGGAGGAGAAGTAGAAGCAGAAATGATTGCAAATGATAAGCAATAACGCTGGTGGCACCGTTTCTTCCTTCGTCCCGGTTTCCTCCTCTTTTCAATTAGATTAAAACGAATACCGGGGTGACACTTTGAGTAATTTTATATTTGCTTTACACCTCCTCCCTGGGAGATAAATCAAGAGTGGCCGAGAGTCAAGTTCTCGTCAGTCTGGTCAGGGGCTTATCTTGCCCGTGGAGAACAAGTTCATACCTCTGATATCAAACCCCGTTGAGTGGCATTAGATCATTTCGGAACGCAAACGCTTGTCTCCGTCGCGTATGACGCAATCGCTAGTTTCACGTGCTAATATATATGATAGAGCTTACGCCATCCACAAACTCGACGACTCACTGGAGGAAAGTTTCAAATTCTTTCTGTCCACGAAAGGCAGGATTGCAAATATATTAGTCCGTGGTGGCGATTCGATCGGCAAACCTCCACCATTTGTTTTCCCAAATGACTTTCACTCACGTCGCCATTGAGAGCCATTGTGATTCCTTCGCTTATCAGTTGATTTGGTAAAGTCGACTAAAACAAAAGGAATGCTGGCCGCCCCTCGGAGAGGGGTTGTTTGTAAATCAAGGAGTGGAAAAACAAACCCTATGTGTGAGGGTTCGAAAGGTTGGTAAAATAGAGGTGCGGTATTAGAGCCAACTTGTGTCGGGGAAGCTATTAATCAGCACAATTATTGGGAACGCCATCGAAAGCAGTCAACAACGCCTTCCTACAATGAAACCGGGAAAGGTAAGGTTAGGTGGGATCGCACGGGGCTTACCATTTTCACTGGTATCGTCGGCATCGTTCGTCAGTATGCCGATCAGCTCGTTCTTCTGGTGCAGCTCGTGCGAGAGCTGCGCCAGGTTCTCGTTCGTGCCCTTCAGCTCCTGCTCCAGCTCGGCGACCCGGTTCTCCAGGTGCGTGTTCTGCGTCAGCAGCTCCTTGCCGATCTGCACCGTCAGCTCGAGGTCCTTTTCCTTCTCTTCCAGCAGACGCGTTACGGCATCGATGTCATCGTACGCGCGGGTCATTTGGCTCACTCGGTTACCGCATAGGACTGTGTGGGAGAGAGGAAGAAAGGTCGGAACATCTTCATTAGTAACGGATAATTAGGTGTCATATATCGGGGGTGATTGATGAAAGTACGAGCATACAAGGAAGATAAAATCAAAGTAAATGGATTGAACATGATGACACAAACCAGACTTAAATCGAACAGTTTATTGTCACTGGAATTTCCTTTATCAAAGACCGACAGACAAAGAGGAAATAAAGTAGACCACTTGAACACGATAGTTAAGATAGAAATCGATACACTTGAACTTGAAACCGGGAACTACGACGCCACACGCTAATTGCATTCGCGTTCAAGAACGCTCAATCGGAGGTGGAAGTGTTTGGCTTATCGAATTGTGTCACGCTTTGTTGGAGGAAAATTACATTAAGAGGATTAAACCTGCCCATTTGTTCTACTAGAACCCGGGAAGGCCAGATTAGGTATTCTTCTTCTAACGATAGAAAACCAACACCACCTCTTTAACGTTTGCGAGTAAAACCCGCTAAGTGGTTGTTACGAAAACATGTAAAACGTAACAAAAGCAACAAGGTACCACTTAAAAAAGCCACTTTTCGGCCTATGCTTGTTAGGTTTGGAACTGCTTTTATTTTTTAATTTTGCACCCAACACCCAGCAGCTACGATTATGTTGTGTTTGGCCGAGAGAACCGGTGGGGCAAAAGAAATTGTGGTACCATTTCTTCGAGAAGATAGGGCAAAAGTCTGGCCGCGGGTCGTGTTACGCAACCCTCCGAAAAAACAAACAAAACAAAAACGAAACAATCCCAGGAGAAAAGAAACAAATCAAGGAGCTGCCGGCGAAACGAAAAGATTGCTCCAGTTTTCCACCACCACCACACAAAAACCGAAGAAAAGCTCCCCTCGTGACGGAATGGAATCGTGAGCGGAACATCAATATTAGCGCAGTCGGAAAGAAAAGTGGCTCCCATCTCGAGCAGCATCCTCTTTTTCTTATTCTCCTTTCCCAGCTCTAGGGTTTTTTTTGTGGGGTGGGTGGGTGGGTGGTGCTGTGGAATGTTTTGTTATTCGATTTTAATTTTTGTTTGTTTGCCCGATTAATGGAACGATTAAAATGTATTACGTTGGCGGCCCTGTTTTTGGCTTTCCTTTTCAGCGCTAAAAGGGTTTGTGCAATATTTCGGTTTTATTGTAGCATCGGATGATGTAATGTTTTGCATTTAAATGGTGTTTGTAAGAACCGGCAAATTTCGCATTCCAATAACCAAGGATTAATCACCTCACGAAGCATCATTACACGTGATTGCAATAAAACCGATTGGAAGTAAAATAAACCAAGGGGCAAAGAAAGTAAGTGTGAAGCTTAATGGATGACTTGGGAAACAAGAATGGCTCTATGAATGGTTAGATGGCCGCACCTGACAACCCTGGAACACGACACAAATGAGTCTGTCCATGTCACGAAGGACCTGCCGCCGACCGGAGCATGTCTCGTAAAGCATGAAACATTATCACGCTGCAGTTTAGTTGCCTTTTTAGCATCGAACGAGCATTTCGTCGTCGACGAGTCACCTTTGACAGTGATGATTTCGTGACCGGCGAAAGAATAAACTAACCGGTGAACTCCCTTCCTTCTCTTGGGAGTAGCTCTAATGAAGTCATTATGCAACATTCTTCTTCCCCTTCGGGTGTGTTTGTTTGCTTAACACTAGTTTCCCAGCACGGTAAAAAAGAAAACGCCAGAAGGTAAAGGGGGTTGGCATTCCGATCGACAGCACAGGATAAAAATGTACAACAAATTCACGAGGTGTCTAGGTGACTGTTGACCCTCCCCTTCATTTCCTTCACGACACGAAGCCTCATCATCTGGCTGACAATGTAAAAGATGCTTCTCCACACAATCATTCACGGTGAAAAGCTTCGAAAGGTTCCGAAAAAGGTAAATGTCACGAAAAACAAACGGGAACCACCAGCAGCGTTCGGTGTTATTTCGCAAACAAAATTTTCCGACCAACACTCCCCGGGTTGCCAATCGACACTTACAACAACAGGCCATTGTTCGGAAAGGATGTCTATTTTATTTATCTTAGGTCGATTCGATTTATCTGTCGAACGTTTGAAACATTTTTCGCCAACCATGAAGGGCAACACAAAAATAAACCTGAACGACGAATTATCGAGACCACCATCTCTCTCTTCGGCGGGTTATGAGATGCTGGTTGACGTTCGATCCATTTCCAACGTTCATTGTGTCCATAAATCCAATTAATATTGCCAATCACCAGACGGTGCACGATCGCGATCTGTTAACATGTTAATCCTTTCATTGGCCGAAAACGCGAAAATCGTGAGATGAAAGTGACACAAGTGTCGTGAGAGACGGGGAGACAACCCGTCCGGGGGACTGTAAAGGGACACAAGTGGATTTACTGCTGACAAATGTGTACCACCTTCTCCTACTGAAGGGGGAAACTACCTGTTCCAAGATGGTGGAAACTGGTTTGTTTGGATAATATTTGTATGGGGAGTATTTTCCTAAACCCTATTTGCTGAAAAACGGCAATCGCTATAAAAATTTACTGTTATTGACAGTCATAATGCTTAGCTTCTATTCTCTAAGCCGCGGCGGGGGTTTTAGGTTTCACTTTCCATCCACGTTTGTGGGCGATCGATGTGAACCACTTTCGGGTTCCCGATCGCCGGAGGAAGATATCGCCGAGAACTAGTAATTTATCGACTGACACTCCACCGTCGTCGTTGTCTCTCGTTGTTGGCTGCTTTATCTTGCCATCATCCAATCGGCCAGGTCTCGCTCCTCGTCTAACGAGCCGAGAGATGATGTACGATCATCTTCGATCTCGCGCATTACACCATTACGCAAACATTCGGTCAAACAAACAAACGCAAACAGCCTCCTCTTATTAACCCCTTCGCGAGCGAGCGATCGATCGAAAACGAGCTCTGGATTTTCCGCCGCTCGCTTTTCTTCCTTCTTTCCGACGTCGGGGTTTCGACCTTTCACTGGCGGCGATCGTTCGGTTCCGGACGTTCGGAAAACGCCGTGGGCCCCGGTTTGCAATCGATCGCGGCCGTTGTTGTTGTTCAACTAAAAGCATTTGGGGGGCTTTGAATTTCGGTTTTCTCCGCTGGGACGCCGGGGGAAATGGGATCGAGGTTTGTGCAGTTTTCAAAAGTGCCTTTAATTAGACGACCTTTGCGGGGGCGGAAAGGTCCTTGGGGAATCGATCGGTTCCTGGTGTAACGACACCTTTTCCTACCACTTTCTTCACCACAAAAAGAAAACTCCACGGCAAGCAAGAAGAGGTTGTGTAAAGGCGCTGATGTTGTCTTCCCGATAAGCGATCATCTTGAACATAAACATTTAACTTCAATGGAACGTTTCGGTGGAGAGTTGGAGGCTGCAGAAAGTAATAAACCTCAACAACAACAACCAAATATCAACCTTCCTTTTTTCTTTCCTTCCCGTGTATGAAAATACCACCAGGTTAACGGAACCCTTGTCGAGTGTTTCATTGCACCTGAAGCGTTGGCCTTCTCGAAAACCATTTCCCCCTTCTTCCATCGATCGATCTTCCGCCGCACGCCAACCGTTTGGACTGACATTAGAATCGAAGGGGAGAGTTTGAAAATTTTCCCAGACTCCACGAAAACCGGTCACTGGCAGCCACACCTTGCTGCGGCTGTCTGCACCCTCTTAGGCGCCCGCAAAACTGAGTGACTAACGATGTCGGCGCGATCCTCCACCGAGCGGGGGCTATTAAAATATTTATTGTTGATCGGAGGAAAAGTTCAAACGAACGAACGTTGCGAAGGGCTCTGGCAAAAGGTTTTCCACCCCGCCGGCGGTGGCGGAGGAGGAGGTTTGGTTGGCACTGGAATGTACCTTCTTGTGCGCCGTTTTTGCGTCAGATCAGATATCAAGCAGCCGAAGCGACTAACAAGATGCTGAATAGGAAAGGGAGTTGGGGCAAACAAACGGCCAAGCCTTAGGTCTAGTTTAATTTAATTTCATTTACTTGTTTACGTTTGCTCCCGCGTGGGGCGAAGGGAACGAATGCAATTAGTGGCGCCATCGGCGACCACCAGAACAACATTCCAATGTGCGAACGATAAGGAAGTCCCGGGAACAGGTTGGTCCTGGCAAAAAAAGGCACCACCAACGGGTTTGTTTTAAGATTTCGCTATCGAATTCAATATCAAAAGCGAGCAAATTTATCGAAAAGCCCTTTCCGAAGGGTGGACCCGCTGAGTGAATGCATTAAAATTGCCTTTGCCTTTTCGCGGTTGGAGAAATTATTAACAGCATTTACATAACACGACGCCGGAGCACAACAGGATCATGAAATGGTATGCCTCCACGGAGCGCGCTAATTGACGATGGTCAGGGGCTCGTTAAGGGCAAACAAGTAGGGTCACTTTCTATCTCGGGTTCATTTCCTTGGATTGTTTTCGGTTTTCCCATTTAGATTTGGATGTGGCCGTGGGCGATATCAGGCCTACGATCGTTTGGATGGAAAGTTTTCTAGCAAACGAGCGAGAGAAACATGAAGTTTAGAAAGATATGCAATTGGCTACACATAAGAGACACATTTGGATTCAGTTTAATAAGGTTCGATAGCAAAACAGGTAGAGTAACACAAATTAAACATAATTTAGCAAAAAGAAAACACACACACGCAAATAACAAACGAAAAATAAATAGTGCTCATTCTGAAAACACATAACATATAATCAAACAAGAATAGCAACAACCCGTTACCAGGAAATACTTAAATCAAAATCGAACACACACACACAAAATGTAGTTGGTAAATCCGTCCTGGAACTCTTCAAACCTGGCCGAACAACACCGTCTTCTCCTCCTCCACCACCACCACCATCTCTCTCGCGTGATCTTCGGTGCGATTTAACACTCGTGAAGCTGCTCGAATTGACAACCACCGTGCTCTGTGCACCACAAGCGCCTTCACTCCGACTACTTAGCGTACTTCTGGACGAGGGAAGCGCCTGATCGACGACGGAGGACGCGGCGGACGATCGGGATCGGGATCTGGCCCGCCGGATCGTGGACAGGAGCGATCGCGATCCGAAAATCCCCTGCGAGGAGGAGTCCTCTTCCGTCGGTTCGTCATCGTGGCGGGCTTTGGGAGATCGTTTCTTAAGTCCGGTCCAGCTTTTGGGAGTTCTCCTGTGAGGTCTCGTTTCGTCCTGGAAGCACTCGGTCGAGGAGGAGGCGGACGATTGGTCCAGATTTCCGCCGGGACGGACGGACGTTCTCACCACCGGCTCCGAGTGGCAACTCTGGTCGTCCGGTTCCGTTTCCGTCCCGCTGGCATTCGTATCCTCTCCGTCGGTTTCACCGCCCGCCAAGCTGGACCCGGCATTCTTCGCCTTCTTCTTGCGAAACACATTCACGGCACGGGACAACATTTTCAACAATTCGCAAACGGAGGCGGTTCGTTCGTTCGCGATCGTTTAAGTTCATTGATTTACCACCAATAATTACGCAAGGTACATTTTAACGGAACGTCGATCTTTCAGAAAACCAGAAATGGCTTGCTTGGAAAACACATTTTCATACAGTCTGATGTTGGCACTTTGTTCACGATCACACTTTTAATAAAATCTGCAAATAACTCGATAATGGTTTTCAATTGCGAAAGTTGGGAAAACCCCTATTAAAATTTGGGAAAATGGTTTCCCCCCAAACGGCGAACCGTTTTTCACCGTTTCACAATCGCACACCGCAAACTAAGCGGGCGATTTCCACAACTCGATCGAACGGAAGATAAATAATCAAATTATGATTAACCCGTTTTCAGCCAACGAGGAAAACGATTGCGCTGTTCGTCTTGAGCGTTCCCCCCCCCCAAGCTCTCCCCACTCTCTTCGACCCAGACGAATTCGGAAAATGTGTTTCCAGCTGCTGGAATTTGCATAACGGTGCTCGGGGGAGGCGCACATATTTCTGAACCAGCCAACGTTATCTAATGCAACCCTAATTGCACCATCGCAAAACAATGTTGCAAATCATCGCAGCATTGCAAACGGCAAGAACAACCGTGTGCACATTTTTGCGAGCAACCCACCCCCCGGTTGAGCTTAAGTGATTTCCATGGGACAGGGGAGGGGGGAAAGAAACGGGCATTAGAATAGGCAACATAACCACCATTCCTAACGACCGGAACAACAAACCCTCCTTCGTCTAACGACGACGGATATGAAGGTAATGGACGGAAGGGAACGCTTTAAATAAGTCATGCATTTTCGCGTTACGATGCACACACACAAATCATCCTTCTCTTTCTCGGCTGCACCTTCTTGTAATGATGTTGCTGAAGATGATCATGATGATGACCTGGCACGATAAACCACCAGCAGTCAGATTCAATTTAGGGCGCTGCTAATTTGCCACTCAGTCAAACGGAGATGTTTCCCGAGATTTCCAATTCTAGGATGATCGCGAAAATCCATCCCTGTGCAGGTTAACGTACCTCCGCTTCTTCCCCTTTCTTTCTCCCATCTTCCGGTGGTAGGAAATCGAGTGTAGCCGTAACGATTCCATTACTCAAGACCATCCTCCCGTCGCAAATGACGTGAGATAAGATTTGCAAAGCCTCTTCGGAGCAGCTTCATCGCAACGCAGCTAATGCTAATAACGTTCCAGCTGAAGCGGGATTCGTTCTTTTTCCCAGTTTTTTCTTCCATCGCTCACGGTCATGGCCATCGGGGGGGGGGGGGGGGGGGGGGGGGGGGGGGGGGGGGGAGATGGGATTGCAATGCCTTGCAGATGGGGGAGATCTTTACGAGTTCAATTACTGCAACGAATGCAAAGGAAACGTTGAATAAAAAAGGAAGGGGGATCGTTATTTCGCGAGATCAACTTTCAAAGACCTCCCACAACGGAACATTTCCGTTTGACACCTGTGGCATGCGCCCGTCTTCGCTTGAACGAAGGTTTCACAATGTTGTTGTGTGTGTTTGCCCTTTAAAGGGTGAACCGGGACTAAACAAAAGACAAGCACAAGCAACCTCAATGCATCTGAGAGATGTCGCAGTCAGAGGGATGCGCACACAAAAGTGCACTTGTTCAGTGGGACAAACATCATCATCCACCAACGAGACCGCTCTCTTTTCCGATGCATAATGAGCCATGTTGAACATATGTTCCAAGCAGAGGGGGGTTGTAATGCGAATTGGTGCAATGGCACAACAACAATGTGACCCCAGGTGCAACATTCTTTGACAATACAGTTGTACAGTTATCTTCCTCCTCCGGTCTGTTGATCATTTTATTATTTGTTTCCCATTCGCTGAGAGAGAAAAATTATGGAAAATGCCACACTCACTTCCTCCGGGAAGGGGGAACTAAAGGAAAACAACCCCCATCCCGTCCGAGTTATGAGATGAAAACTGGACGAGGAAAAAGGTGGGCAAAAATGTGCAGACAAATCTTCTAACGATATTACGAGGAAAAGAAATGCTTGTGTCTGGAAAAAAAGTGACACTGGTGAATGTCAACTTGTGTACGTGTATGTTCACGTGCGCATTATGAGAAATTCCGTACAACGTTTCATCATTACTCGCTCTACTGCCGCAACCATCCCGGCCCTTAAGGAGCCTGCAGGGGTCAATGAAACCTCACAGCGGTGCTTGAGAGAAGTTATTGGAAAATGTGTTCACGCAACGACATGACAGAAACAACGTACTTGAAGGAATTGTTGGCATATTTGTCAAGGAAAAAAAACACATGGAGCGCCGGGAAAATCGTTCACTCCGGAAAAGACCGAGATGACTAGCAGGTAAATGACCAGCTTTCCTCTTTCGCCTCTCCTGCAAGCGCGGAAAGGAAAACATGCTCGGACATGGCATTTCCCAATTGATGGCCAATTATTTCGGGAAAATTGAAGCTAATTTAAAAGACTTCAGCGTCGACCCGAGCCGACCTCTAACGATGGTTGCGTGTTGTTGTTATGTGTGTGTGGCATTGCTGGAAGATCAGTTGGTCTCTTTTAAGGCGAACCCAAACATACTCCTTGGGTTGTTATGTTCGGCTAGTTATAGAGCATCTTACTTCCATTGGGAGGAAAAACCTCTGTTTAGATTTACGCAAGAGTTGTCCAATGTTATCACAGTTCCAATTGAAAGTACTCTCCAAATAATTTTTTCGATAAACACACAGCTTCAGTCCAACTTTGCTCGGAAAATTCAACACACACACACACGCACACAGTGTGACACGGGCCCTTCATCAAACGCGTTGGTCAAGCACATGCGCACCGCGTGCAAAAAACCACTGGGAATTGGAAACTCGACGGTGTTTTGTTTCGGGGCTTGGGACCGCCGGTAGCAAATCACCGACCATCGAAACTTTCCGACCACGTCTGGGGTGTTGTCTGGGGGGAAAATTGATAGTTTTCACTTCACTTTTCCACCAGTCTGGCCAGTCATTTCTTTTCGGCCGATAGAAAGGTGGTGTTTTTGAATCACTTTTCCACACTATCCCTCTCTCGTTGTTGCATTATCTGCACCGACGTCACTAAAAACATGGGCGACACACAACTCGGAACTTCTCCCACCCCACCCCGGGTCGGTCTCGGTCCGGAGGAAATCCGGTGAAATAATGGTGGCCAAGAAAGAAAAAAAAACAACAACAACCACCGATCAATTATCAAACAACCATTCGCGATTGACGGTTGGAAAATGAGGAAATTACATCGCAAGGCCGAACACGGGGCGAAGGAAAAACTATTTGGTTAACTAAACGCACACAACGTTGGTGGAAACTATTTATTTATCTCTTCACTGTTGTTTTGCTTTTTGCAGATTTTTTTTCCTCTGCATTTTCAACACTGTGTTACAGCAGCATCACAATTTTGGTTTTGCATCACCATCCACAACACGGCGGAGTAAACACTATGGTTTATGATAAATTTTCATTAGCTTTCTTCAATGAATCCCGAATTTGTAATTTCAAAACTATACAGGAAAATTGCCTCCTATCTTGAGCAATACTCAGCTAGCACTAGGTTCGTACGAGGGACCGGAATTTTCATTCCATCCGTGTCTTCTCAACCGGAGGGGAAACTATTTCTACGTTTTCGACTCGCAGGTCACAGAATGAAAAGAGTCCGCGAGGCAAACGGATGCTGCGCAGAGGTACTCTTACATTCCTTGAACTCATTTCCCGGGATGCAAAAGGAGACAAAAACAAATCGGAAGGAAAAACGGACGGACGGTAAGCAATAATTATTTCCCTTACGTAATCGAACCAAAACATGTTCAATTAAGATGTTTCCATTATTCAATTTAGAAGACAAACAGTAGCACTTGTTAAAGTTCAAATTAAATAATCACCCTCGGCTACGTATTCTAAACATACAATTCAACCAACGAATAGAATGATATAACCACATCGAAAGCATTAAGCAAGCGACAACACAGAACTGCACATGAAGCTGCATATATATTTAACAACATTCGGCAACGAAACGGAACGTAAGAACGTGCTGTTTTATGGAAAACTCACAACACCGCGCCTGAGGTTGGTGCTTCGATAGACACAACAATATTAAAACATTGTGAAATACTTCCAACCGAGACAGAGAGAGTTGGAAAGACAGGGCGGTGAGTGAACAAGCGATGGAAAATATGAAAATCGGACCTGCGCACCAAATGCGGTACTCGTCGCGAATGTGAAAAGGTAATGCAAGGTGATGTTGGCGAATGTGAGTATGAATAAAAATATAACATCAAAGCCTTATGCGAGAATTTATAAAAACATCGAGGTATTGGCAAAACTAGCTAAGAAAAATCTCTAGCAAGAAGTGCAAAAGAAAGCAGATGTTGCGGTCAAAGATGGACCTGCATTTCGTACGTGTTTTTTTCCCCTTTTCCTTAAAGCAAAAGGGGTGTCGTCTTCGTCTCCGTTCGCAAGGGGTTTGGGCGATCGATATTTCTATTCTCACGTAGACACGGATGACGTTGGAGGAATCACGTAGACACGGGCTTTGGGTTTTTGTTGTTTACAGAACATTACATTTTTGGCACGCCAAATTCACTTTGAACACAGGTATTGGTTGTGATTGTGTAAGATATCTTAGATTATCCTTTTGTTTTAAGATTTGGCTGTTCCGAGGCAGTGATGAGGGAAGGTTGAATTAAACTTGCATCCTTTTCCCCACTGTTGTTTACAGATGTCCTACAGGGAAATTGGCAAAGCACACACCAAACAGGAGCTTGACTTTATGCCATCCTTTTGCTTGCAAACACATTTATATCCTTTTTCATAGCAACGCAGTTAAAGAATCAACTCCAAATGACGCACAAACGAAACGATTTTAATCTCCCTTCAAAAGGGGATTTTCTCGTTTACACTCACGAACTGTCAAACGCAAACTGACTCGCAGGATATCCGTGCGTTTACTTCGTCCTTTGCGACGAGTCCTGCGGTATAGGTGAGTATAGGTGTGCGTGTGTTCTCTCATAATGAACACCACGCCTGCACCATCTGATCCAGCTGATTTTTCGTGCGTTGGGAGGAAAATCGATACCCGGACACGAATAGAAATGTTGTCAATAACAAGGAAGTTTTCTTACCAACCAACGTAATTGAAAGTATTTTACTGTCAACTGGTATTTCCCGTACACAAGTCAAGTAATAAAACTATGTTCGTGTACTGTGAACTTTGAAATTGGATCAAGTGGAAATCCTTTACCTCCGTTTTCCCCACCCTCGTAAGGTTCTTGTGTTTCAAGAAGGTAAACAATAGAAGCAACACAATGAAGACAACAGAATGCAGATGGAAAAATGGACCGGACACGCATCGGGGATTAGCGTGTCTCCTCTTCTCCGTTGTACCGAGAGCCCTTCCTCCAGCATTCCCTCCCGGTTGTCGCAGTGTCACACTTTCCAACGTCATTGCTATGGCTTCGATGCGTTTAAAACGCATTTCGTTCTATTGCGAGCTCCGTACACGATTCGTCACGCCAGTTTTTCCCGGCAAGGGGAGGAAAATCTCTTAAGCACGACCGCGGGCGGGCGAGAAGCGGTAATAATTATTTTCATTTCTCATTTCTATCCAGCTTAAAATGGATTTCTTTAAGTCGGGCTGGGGTGCAGCAGCAGAGAAAGTATGCACGCGCGTATGCAAACAAATCGACGATGTACAGCAAAAATCGATTCCGGCTCCGAAAAAAGGGTCGTGACGAGCGCGAGAGATCGGGCTTAAAATGTTTAAAAATCGGTCAATCGGAAACGGGCCCTTCGCGAGTGACAATGTAATGATGGAGGCTTCCCAGCAGCGACGTCTGGCGCCACGAAGATTGCCCGATGGCGTAACATAACGGATGTTTTTTGTTTTCGGGGAGTGTCGCGCTTTACAAGACGACGTTCGTTCCACCCGGGGGGGTCTCTGGATTTGTTTGAATCGATTCGATGCAATTCGTCTTCAGTTTTGTCCTGCTGTGTGTTCGACGACGGTGTGTTTACATAAATTCGGAATCGATCGACCGTTCGAATTGGAACCATCCGGTGAAGAGGAGATGCCTAAAATAACAGAGCAGTTAACAAATGAGAGACAAACACACACAAGCTGTAAACAAACCTTCGGGCGGGTTGGTTTAACAAAATTTTAATTTCACACCCATTAAAGATTACCTCTTGATGGAGCCATAAATCAGCGGTTCGTTTTCATCGTGTCAGTGACTTTCGGGCCCTAAACAATTGGACCCATTTTTACGGGGTCATCAACACATCGTAATATGTTGACGTGCATTTCCCTTTCCCGTTGGAACGTTTCATTAAAATTTACCCTAGAAAAAGGGAATAAAGAACAGCCTATTAGCCGCCACAAGCGCTCATTATAAATCCAATGAATTCAGTGAGAGCAAACATCCGGATGGAAACTTATTTACGGCCTTTGAGCTTCCACCGGACAGACCGACAGCGACGGTAGAATAAGAACAATATATGCTTAACCTTTCCAGTTGGAGTGAAGATTAAACGAGGATAGAGGGGAGCTTTTTCCGATCTCTGATCAAACATTCCATTCTTCCAAGGGGAACAGAGAAAAATTCCCATGCGATGATTTAAGAGACCATCGTAAGAAAATTCGTTTTTTCGACCACCTCCTGTGCTAGCGCATCATACATTAATGATCATGAGCATTTCTTTTGCCAACAAATTCGGCCTCCAAAAAAACTAATAAAAGCAACCGACCGCAAATGGGGATTCTCGGTGTTGGCAATTTTCCTCGTGAGGTCAAACCTTCGCACAAACCGCGAACGGTCGCACGTATTTTATGTTGATGAACGTGAGCTTCTCGACAGACGGACTGAACCTGAAGAGCAGTGCAAATAATCATTTGCAATAACGTGACGAGCGGAGGGGGGAAATTTACTACTATGTGCCTGTGAAAAGTTCTGACCACCCGTGGGAGCACCTAAACGAGCAGGGAAGTTTCTTTTGTGTAACTTTTCGTTTGATCAAACAAAACCATCTTTCCTTATGGTACTTCAACGAAGGAAAGAATATTTTTTGAAGGACACATTTCACGTACGAACTCTTTAAAAAACAACACGAAAAAATCACCGACAGTATTGTAAAAACCGTTCATATCCACCGTAGGCTAAAGGAAACTAACTAAATCAACTACCTGGGAGAGAAAACTTTTCGCAAGGCACGTTGATTTACGTCATGCGTTTGAGAACGCCCGACCATAAACATGCTCCAGAGGCCAACAAATGAAACGTCGACGTGGTGACGACGCCGTCTGGCCACTTAAAAATAATGTTCAATTTCCTTTTCACACGAGTCGCGCAAAAAACCATTAAACATTAGAGAGAAGGTGTTGCAAAAACCAAAAAACAACAACGGGGAGCAAAAGTTTTTAACGCCAAGAAACAAAGAGTACCACATGCACAACAATAATTGGAGCAACGCAGCAGCGCAAAAGTAATGTAGCGTGTGGTTTTAGTTTGGGGTGAAAACAAGCTGAGAAAATCTACGTCCAAGCCCGAAAAAGATCAACCTCTTCCAGGGAGGAAAGGTAAAAGCACGTTGAAAACAAGAAACAAGTGTAAGTAAAACACCGATGAAGGGTGATCCCATTCGATTTCCTTTGGCGCTCACCACTTCCGCTTGCAATAAAACACTAGTTCGGTCCGAAAAACCCGATGGACAACCCACCACAACCCGGACGAAGGCGGAGTTCCCAAACCAAACCAACCGCCAAGCCAAAGTCTCCGTGGGAATGTGGTAAATATTTTACGCAATGAGAATATATTTGCAATCAAGGTAGGCCGCAACCGGCGAGGCGTCGTGTTCCAGCATAAAAGCCCTCCTTCCAGCCGGGTTTGCCAAACCCTAATCGACGGGTCACGTACTCAAGGGACACAACCGAACGGGGAATGGTGAATTTTTCCGATTTTATCTTCATACCAGCACGTCGGCGTGAGCGAGATTTTGCGGTTCAAAGGCGTAGCAATGGTTGCAACCTGCAGAGGCCAAGCTTTTCAGCCAAAGCAAAAGGTCGTCCCGAAAACCGCGCGGGGGGGTTCGTCGCTTGCCGACGACAAACAAACGCAGTTCGTGATCGCTCGATCCGACGGCGGAGGGTTGATAATGGTGTGTCGCGAAGAAAAACGTGCCCGTCGCGCAACGATTAGGGGGAGGAAAACATAGTGATAAACATATTTTACACCACAATTCGATTCCCACCCCACCCAAGGGGGAGGTTCGTCGTCGGGCGAAAGTGAACCTAATCACGAACGAAAAGGCGTCGTCGATATGACACGCGGTGCAAAGTAAGAGTATCGTTCCCACTTTTGACCGTGGGGTCATTTTTTCCAACCGACGACGCTTATTTTCCGGAGGCGTTCTTTCCGGAACGTGTGTTTCCCGCTTTGGTGTTCCGGAACCAACGTTAAACCACATCGAGGCAGCGAAAGTTTCGTCGCGGAACGAATGGGAAAGTACACTTCTTCGCTGGATGACCAGAACGCGCTCGCGCCCACCGACGACGATGGGGGCTTTTCCCCGGCCCAGCCCATAATTGCAATCCGAAGTAAAAGTGTGCGCCCCCCGTGTGCGGGAGGGGTTTCTTGCTTGGGCGGAAATTGGAAAATATGAATGGGACACATTCCGGAACGGAAATCGGAAAATCGAAACCCAGGCCGCCCAGCGATAACGGCGTGGTGGAAGAAAGTAAAAGCCCTTTTCGGGCGGGGGTGAGTGAGAAGTAAAAGAGGCGGACAGCGCCCCCCAAAAATTTCATTTCCGAAGACATTTCCTTCCAGCAACACAATGAGGAAGATTTTGTAACAAGTTGCTATTGATTGCTACGAGTTTCATTATCGGTCGTGTTAAATAACAACTTAGCGCGTGGATTAAACAGCTTATCACCTCAAAACTATTGTCTGTTAGTGTCTTTTCAAACTGTTTCGATAAGGTTTAATGGAGAAAAACTCGTATAAAAGGCGTTGGAATCCAGGAAAGTTCACACAATGCGGAATGATTAAGACATTTTCTCAAAAGCACTCCACTTCCATGAAATGCCCTGTTACTCCCCTTGGCGTAAATCGACACCGTACACCCCCCACACCCACCCACGCATGCCAAGAAGCTGTCCACACGTTTACACATTGCGCATTGTTTATGGCAGCATCACTTCGCTTCGATCGTAGGGAAATTGGACCACTTTTCCCATACGCGACGACTCGCTCCTCGACTCGACTCGGGGATGAAAAATAAAGTTATAACATCAGCTGTGCATACACAGCATTACTTCCCTTCTTTGCTCTTCCCTTCTCCTCCCCATGGTCCAAAAAGAAAACGGGTGGCGCGATCAAGTACAAATAAAATTTCGCGATCACGAGAAGGTGCCGGAGGTTGCATTATTATGTTTCTTTTCTTTACCTTCCCTTGTTTGTTTTCTTCTGTTCACACGAGCCTGCCAATAGAGCGCGGGCAGAAATGCGAGTAGTAACATATTTAAGCCTCCGGTAAGCCGGTATGGAAAAATATGCTTTGCTGTTGTACAACATTGTTCGACAATTTATTTCGCGCTTTAGCAGCGAAAAAGCACATTACTACCGGGCCCCGCGGAGAGGCAAACATGAGAGGGCGAAATCTAACACACAAAAAAACACATACCAAATGCAAATCAAACTGACCATTGTGTGCTCTCCTCCAAGGGGAAAGAAAGCCATTAGGGAGGTGGTGGTCGGAGAGGAGTCAGATTTTATGCAGATCTCGTGTCTCAACTAATGTCATGTGGGGGGCGGCAGACTTGAATCTGTTCCCATGAACGGGAGGAGAAAATTTATGGGAAAAGTTCATCGTCAAACGAGCGCTGCTTCGCTTTAACGCCTACGCACTTCCGCGTTCCGCTGGACGTTTGACTTTTTTCCCGGATTCCCTCCAGCTTTTAAAACGGCTTGATTAGCCGCCTGCTCGCCCGAGCTTAGCAGGAAGTCGAATCGAATCGAAAACACAAATCGCACACCAAGTCGCCACTTACTTTACCGGGACACGATTCTGCCCGTCGGTGGGAGAGAGTTTTCCACCTCTTCCCGAAGGGAAACTCTCACGCAGGATGCAAACATGCAGCATGAACATGTTTTGCACCGTGTGTAAGCTAACAATGTTGTCAAACGCTGACCGGGAATTAATTCAATCGCACCGAGAAACCTCCACGTTGGTTAATCACGACCTTTTTGCCGCTGGCAACCGAAAAACCACCGTGGCCACCGGATGCTGACACAAGCGCGCAAGGAAAAGACATTTAATTCCGTACATGTTCGATCAGTAAGGGAAGGAGAAACCAAATGCACCTCTTTCTTCATCCTCACGCCACCAACGGTCGGAATAATTGAATCGTTAGCGAGTATTTATTAGCCATGCCTCCCTCGTGGGGAGGTGGTACGACGAAAACAAATAACATACAATTATGCTAATCTCAGATAAAAATAAAAGTAAACACTGTCGCCAGTTAGCGGAGATAATTACTTAACTTTTCACTGCTGGCAGCGCATAACTTGGCGCCAGCGTGATCAGCGGATCATCGGTGTTGGAGCTTAAACCGAGAGGAGCTTAATACGAACGTGGTTGAAGCTGATAGCTTATTTGTTTCGCTAGCATAGAAGCAAAAGACGGAGGCGAAGAGTAAAAAATGGAAAGGACAGATGGAATGCATTTGCGGGCAATTATTGAGACGGGTTGTAATTACCTTGTTTTTGATTCTAAACATATAATTAAAGTGAAGATTTTTACGGAACGGTTTGGATAATTTGTTTCTAGTTTAAATACAGAGAATCAACTCTTCGATACCTTTACTAGTGTTTACTAACCAAACAGACTATTCAATTGGTATCTGTTTCGAAAGGGCATGGTTTGCAATTATGTTTCTCTCATGCCTGCACACCGCGCGTTTCCAGCGGCACTTCCCTTTCCACCTTTCCTCAGGCAATGCTGCACATCAACGCCGGGCGAAAGGAAACCAACTCTCTGACCGCGCAAAGTATCGCCGCCGGGGAAAGATAACGGAAAAACCACGGCAGCAACACCGACAGTGGCAGCGTTAGCATATTGGTGCGAAAGATGCACCACAACACACTTCCTTCCTCCCTTCCAGCAACCCCGAGAGTTATTTGATGGAATTATAGAGGATGAAAATGAATCTACGAATCACCCTCCCCGAGGGTGATGGCGGCCAAATGCCACGACACGAGGCGGAAAGGCGCCAGGAGGAACACCAATCGTCGTCGTCATCTGGGGGCAAGTTTGTTTAGTTCTTGATAGCCATTGCCCGCACCTTCGCCTGGCGGGTCGACCTGGTTTCGGAAATGCAGGTTTCTAGGTTGCACACCTGTAGGCATTGCTGGAGAGAGAGAGTGAGAGAAGAGCCACACCAGAGTCGTGCCCTCTTGTCCCCCCACCCATGTCTCCTTGATTTCCACAGCAATTGACCCTCAGCTTTAGCGGAGACATTTTCGAACGGAGCGTTCGTCGCTTGGTCGGGTGTTGAAGTCTTCTGTTTTAATCGCCACGAAAACATTTTGTTTCATCGTGTTGCGTGTGTTTCGTCTTTTAATTTGCATACAGGCGGCTGTCGAAAAGATGTCAACAAACAGATAGCGTGGAAAACCCGGACCAATGTTTGGAAAGTCGCAAAAACGCTGGTTGCTAATTTTTCTTCGGTGCACTCGTCGAAACGGGTTTCCCGCGGGCCGCATGTCATTTGATATGTTCATTGAAAGCGTAAACCGTTGGATCCCGTTGGTACTATGTTCTCCACTAACAGGTGGGGAGGGAAAACATATTTTTCTAAAGTGCCTTCTGCTTTCACCCTTCGCTCAAAATGCATCTTTCTTGCTTTGGTGGAGGAGAGACATCGTCCCATAAATTTTGCACATCCCGAAGCGGGTTTTGCGAAACTCCTGTTTCCCCTCCGACCATCAAAATCGACACACGTCGATAAACGGAGCTGGCCATTTCTTTGAACACGCGGTCGGTGTACCGGTTTTCCAGCGGGCAGTAAACATTGATCCCGCTTCGGATGCTGCGCTAGCGAACCCTCTCCTCCCTCTTCCGATACATTGTGGATAATCTATCAAAACGCAACGGCGCATCTCACGAGAAATCTATGAAGGGAAGAGAAAAGGGCCGTTAGACACCCGGGACAAGATTATTTTGTTTCAATCAACGTTTCCTCAAGCTTCTACAACATGACGGTACGGTATTGACGATTGAAACGTCCCTGTTTAGCCCTTTAACCTCGATTTGGACAAGTTCCGTCGGAGTATGACGAAGATAAGACCACCGTAGGCCATTCGGTTCAGCTCGTTCCCGCTCTGTGGGGGTTGTTGCCACCCGGGTGGAAATTTTTCACGAATCATCTTCATCATCATCAATGGATCGATCGATCGATCGAACGAACGAAGCCGTCACCCGCTTGATCGAGTGATCATGGCAATGAATTGACGGCTGGAATCGATCAATTCGATGCCCATCGTTCGAAGGTGGTGGTAAAATATTGTCCCGTCCCGGGAAAACCTGGGAGCGGGGAGGGGTGGCTGCAATCGATTTTTCTCCGTACGCCAAGATGATGCCGAGCCAAATGGGTCATCGCTAATCGGATGAACGGACGAATAGTAAAAGGCGGTCAAGAGCAAAATATGATCGATCTTCCGACGCTGTGTACGGGAATTTGAAATATAGTAATTGACATGGGAAAATTAATGAAAAAGGTACTTCGCACGTTTTTTCCTCGAGGGCTTAGTACGGTCAAATCGACATTTGTGTTCTACTTTTGGTGTGAAGCGTGCGAATAAAGAAGCAGAAATTATATCGATTTTGCTTGTGTAAAATAAAGCGCAAAACTAAAAATAAAATTCGCAATCAAGAAGTAAGTCCGATAATTTTCGGGTTTCTCTTTTTCAAGGAAAACAAATCCTACTTTTCCTAGGTAAAATGAAAAAAGCTGAATGTTTCTGATAAAGCACTGCACACAGCATGAACTATTTTCAAAATGGCCGTTCTTGAGCGTGCGCGGCACAAATACCTTCGAAAATCATCCGCTCGCTGTCGAAGCCACCGTAAGCCGAATGGTAGGACGTGGTCGGTTCCTGGTAGCGGAAAAAGGCACCCCCACCGTGGCCCGCCGACCCGCCGCCGCCACCCGTCGGCGTTTGCGTTTCGAACACCAGCTCGTCGTCTTCGAAAAATTGACCCATCGGATCCGCCTCACCCTGTTCTCTGCTCCGCTGAAGCTGTTCGTTTTTCAACCGCACGAAATCGACATCCACCTCCTCATCGTCGTGGGCTGACTGTCCGGACCCCGGAAGGATGTCGTCCGACCGGCGGAGAAATAGATCCGGATCCCTCTTGTACGACGAGGAGTTGTAGCTCGTTCGTCGACCATCCGGAGCGGATTCTTGCTCCGGTTCCGCGGAAGACGTGGCGAGCAGTTCGCGCTCGAGCTCGATCGTACTCCGCTCGAGCGTTTCGATGTTCTTCGAGATGCCAAAGTTGGCCTTCGCCTTCGTCACGATGCCTTGCGTGAGCAGTTGCGCCAGCTCGAGGTTCAGCGGAGTTCCGCACGCATCCGCCTCCTCGTCGCTGCTCAACGTCCCGAACCGGCGATGGTAAGATGACCGCTCGGGCCTCCTTTGGCCACCATTTGCTCCCGATTCGAGCTCCGGACCCTCCCGGATGTCCTCGTAGTCGAACACTTCGAAGTCGGACGGCGTGGAGGAGGACTTTTCTAATTCATCCTCAAATCCCGTGTGGGATGCATTTTTCCCGCAGAGCGAAGACACGTCCTCCTCTTCCATCGCAGCACGGGGAAAATCTCCTTGTTTTCTTTCGTACACCTTTTACTGTCTAGTCTTAAATTACTCCAGCCTTCAATTCACTTGCCATTTGCAGACTTCATCGTTTCGCACATGCTTATCAAATCCCATTATGCTTGTTGATTTTGGCGCGTCAATTTTCCCTCCACCAAACTATCGCTTTTCCACCGAAGGCACTTGGAAAACGACCACCCGCGCACGGTCGACGAAGGCGTAGGAGTTTGGGGCGGAGGCCCGACGCCTCACCCCACAGCAGGAGGCAGGCACCATAATCATATCAACAGCTTTTCCTCCTTCGTTTTCCCCACCGAACAACCGATAACAGCACTTCATCGTTTCGTCATCAGACGCGCTTCCGAAGCTCTCTCTCTCTCCGTCTCCCTTTCTTCGTGAGATCACTAGCACATTGTTGGCAGATTTGATCGAACATTTGCATACGGACACGTGTGTGAAGCTGCGTACGATGCGTGCCCGTCGGATCTTGGAATCGGCGTACAATTTCGCGCGCGCGCCTCTAATTACTCAATATCAATTCCTTCTTCTTATCACGACGGAGGACGCGGGGTGGGGACGATGGGCTGCTTGAGGGAGAGATGGATGGTATTTAATTCTCACACGCATCAACAATCAAAGCGAGGGGGTCTGTGACTTTTTGGGAGACGCGTTGCGATGAAGCTGCTTTCTTTGCGCGGAAAACATTCCTGGAATCCGCAAGCGCTTTGAAAAGCGAAAGATCTTATCGCCTTTGCATCACACCTATGTTATCTGCAGGAGATTTACTCAATTCGACTGTGAACAGAAAACTAACGATCAACGAATGGAGAAAAAAGGTACGAAAATGAAGCAAACAAACGTAAAGAAGTGGAAAATACGACACAAAACCGAAACGGAACGACTGCCAAAATCAACAAAAGGAAACATAAATAATACATATATCCATGATGCCATAAGGTTAGGAAACGACTGTTCAAGATGACGAGATAGACAACGGTATCATCGATGGAATGATCTTTGATGTGGGCCTTTCCATGTTCAACGATTGAATCATTTGTCATGCACTGAAGTAAAAAAGCAAAAATCCATACCGAGATCAAAATCGTGACGGTTGGCGCTCAATTATCACGTAATTAGTGCAAACGCTTCAACACAGATCACACTTTCAACGAGGCATCATTCCACAAATTGTCTTTGTGCCAACCATTGCAACCATTATATGTTAAATGAAAACGATCGTGTTGTGGTTTACGGCACAAGTGGGGGAAAGGTAAGATACGGTTCAGACGGTTTCATCTTCACCGAGTGAACCATTTTTCAAGCACATGCTTAAGGAAGATTAATGACTTTCGCCATCGTGAAAAGCTTTAGGTGGTAGGTGCCTGTAATTTTAGCGATTTATGTAAGAGAACGAGCAAACGAGCCTTATATGCTGCGAGGTTAGTGAACAACAGATCCATTCATTTTTAATAGATGCGACAGTCAATAGTCTACATGAATTAGAGTTGACGATGATAAACTATTGATGTCAACACGGCGATATTTTTTTTTCAATCCCTCTAAAAGACACATAGCTTTTCCCAATATTAATCCTGTTTGTATCCTGTTCTCCTTCGTGATTTCTTGTGCAAATATTATTCACGACGTGACACAAGGAATATTTCTTTGTTAGCCATAAACGCTCGAGTGGCTTGAATTAAGTCTCGAGGGAGCGGGATTTTTGTTAGTGCAGACTTATCGACTACTCCGACAACAAATGACAAATTGGCGCCCGCCGGTACTCAACTGGTTATGAAGTAATCCATGTTGCTGATGGCCTGGAACACCCGGGTGCTTCCACCCAGCGCCAGGCTCACTTCCTCCATTTTGCTCAGGCTCATCGTGGCATTAGAACGTCACACGTTTCGACTCTTGATGCAAAATGATACAAGGCGTCACACACACTCACTTTTGCGGGCTGTACGACATTTGCAAAAAGGTTTAATATGATGTACAGACAGAACAAGAACAACACTGAACGTGATTGAGCAAGAAGGTCGACTTCTTGCACTCTCTTTAGCAGTTTGGTTATTTCACTTTGATTGTAGACAACCAATGCTACCTTTCTTTTAAGCCACTTTAAAACAAACACAATCTTTTAAAACAGTTTTAGATCGTAAGGTTCTTCTCTTCGATATTGTATCTTAACAATCTTAGTGATTGTTTTAATTGGTTCACCAAATACCACTCTCACAAAAAAACTGCACATCACACGAAAGTGTTGCGACGAAAACCAATGATCTTCAGCATCAAAACATAATCGTCCACAGCTCGAAAAACGAACACCAATTTTCACCCGCCACCCGATCGTCGTTGTTGTGCGTCGCGTTGGGCTGATGCAAGCGAACTGAGAAGCCGGTGGCGCCAGCAAAGCTTCCCGGGCTCCACTTCTTCTGCATTTGGACCGCATCATGTTGGAGAGCCGGGGAGCCCACGGGTTGGCCCGTAAACATAACAGAGCATTGCACCGGAGAGAAAAGCCTCCGCTGAAGAAAAACCATTCACCAACATTCCCCCCAAAACAGTGAGAGTGAGTCTGCAGTGCGTGTTCGAAGAGAAGGGAGAGGATTAACATGCTCCAGCATGATTTTTGTGGAAGCATTAAAACTGCATTCGCATCGCAGGAGAGAGAGCGATTGGATGGGAAAGAATGTTAAAACTGCAGCCAACAGCGTCTTTACAAACGCAAGACGCCAAAACCAGCGAGCAAAACAAGCGAAGTAAACAATAAAAGCTCTTCATACAACAGAGAGAAAGAGAGTTGTGGTCAGTCTGAAGCCGGCAAACGCAAACTGCAGCCACCAGTGTTGCCAGTCGGAAAAATCCACAGACATTCGGAAATGTAATGTATTTATTTGTAAAATGCAGAAGCTGTTCTTCTTTGTCCAACCCAAATTGAGTCATTGTCCGGTGAGCAAAACAGATACGCCAATCATCAGCTTTATCTGTCGCTTTGGGTAATGACAATGTCTCATCGGTTGATGGAAGTCGGTGAAAGGATAAGTTTGGTGAAAGTTCCCAGATAGGACACAGTACCAGAAGGAGTGTGATCCTGAGTGATTTTCCATGATAAATTTAATGTTGTGCCCTTTTGTCCATCGATCACTCTTCATTTGTTTCATTTTCTCATTTTGGAAATGGAAAAGTTTATAGTAAAAACCTTTTCATTCATTCTTTCTCCCTTGTTCCAGTTACCTTTCTTATTTCCATTACTAATTTTGTTTATGTAAAATCCGTTCTTTTTAATGGCAAAGGTTGGCCAAAAAGGTTCCTTAACGCGAATAAATAATTAATGAAGAGAGAGCTGGAAAATTCGCTTCTGCCGAGTCCAATCTATGTTGGCCGTCAGATAGCATATCTCGTCCAATTTAGCATTCACCTATTATAATAAGTGTAAGCTGTGCGTTCATCAAATGAAATTTTCGGTACCTTTCTTTTATCGGGAAGACTTTATCACTTGCTGTTTTATGTTGCTTCCACTTGTAAATATTAATAAACGGGCCTCGGCGTTTTGATAGGTAACTCTTGAGTCAAGAAAATGCAAATATTAACATTTTATTACTTATGACGCAAAACAGAGAAATGTGATAAGCGAGCTTATGATAATCCCAACTGTCACATTCTACGCCGCGAGTGACTAGTTTCCGCGAGTCATGCTTCTCCTGTCGGAAGCACTTTTCTTCTGCACAAACCTAAGCAGAAGCTTCGACCAAACTGGGAGGGGAGGGAAAACGGTAACTTAATCCACGGAAAATTGTGAGAGAAAGTAATTATTTTCCTCCCCAAACGATGATGAGAGGGGACGCAGAAAAGGCCAGCACGAACGTAAAAACCGGAGGACCATTGTGCTGTTTGTCAAATTTCCTCTCGAAACACCAAGCGGGAAATGTAGAAAAAAAAACTCAGAAAACGGCAGCAAAGATCACGATAAAGAAGCAGCAGTAGTCCAAAGGGGTGACACGCAGTAGCGCCGATCTACGGACTTGGGGTAACTTCCACCCGCCGCCAAAAGAAAACGCAATAAATTTCAAGTGACAAGCCTTAGCGCGCGCGCGCAAGGTTTAATAGATGGATGAATATGTTTAGGCTTTGATTCGGGCTTTACAGCACCATTTTTGGACGCAGCTCTCGCTCAGTTATTTATTGCCTTATCAGCACATTTGAATTCAATAATAAATTTTGCAATCGCAATGAGTTGTGCATTTCAGCGGCATTTGAAAGGTTGTCACCTTTAAATCTCAAGCTTAGCTACCGTTTCGAACGGGTTTTCCTTTGCGGAAGCCAAAATTCTCCCTCGCGTTGCCTATTTGATATTTTTCGTGTTTCCAACCGAAACCACTATCACCTACCGTGTGTGTATGTGTAATATTCGAAAGTGAAGCAAATAAAACTGGCCACTTTGTTTTCCTTCACGTGAACAAACAAATTAACATCACTTTCTCGACGCGATCAGTCCAACGGCAGCATTCGGGACAACACAACAGTTGATCGGTTCAAAATGACCAATCGAAATCGATCATTCAATTTGTTGCCGCCGAATTTCTACCCCGTAATTGTTGGTGCCAGTGGAAAGGAAAAGAAAAAGCCCCAACCCCAAGCCATGATGTTTATGCCGCCAATGTGTCACCTGTTTCCCGAGGCAGGAAAATTACCACGGCAACTGGGATACCCCGACTGACTGGCTCTTTACGATCGGCGTCTAATTGAGCTCTTTTTCTGTATCGAATGTTGCGAATCGCCAGCACTATCGGCTTGATTTCGAGCTGATTACACCCCGTGAGGGAGGCAAGTAGTAAAAATCGATTAAATTAGATGCTGACTGGTGGACAACGGTGTTTAACTACTTTCCGAAGCCACACAACACAAAGAAAAAACATTTCCATTTTCCTTCGGCTGCCTGCCTTTTTGTGCATATCGCCAGAAGTGCTGTTTTACGATGTCATAATCATCAATGGTCGATAATTTTAGCGAACCGTTCGCTTTGCACTTTATTGCAACACGTTGTCGCCGCCAATCGGCAGCTTCGCGTCCGCTCGGCCGACGGTTCCGGTCAATCCATGGTGGGTAACATTTGCGATTTCCGAGCAAGACATGAAAACCAACCTGGCCTCACAACACACAATTGCCTAATCTGATTCGTTCAGATTGATGCAAAGTTTTGCTTTTATTTGTGGCTTCTCCGCCGCTTTTTCCCAGGGCGTGAGGCGTAATAGTTTTGCATACACGACCATTTTCCGCCCAGGGGAGGAAGTGTGCCAAACGGTCACATTAATTAGCCACATTATTATCCAGCAGCCAAACGGGGGCCCCCTCTGACTGGGGGCTGAACACAATTTTGGCCACGGGTCAATCGGTTTGCCATTTGTTATTCGGACCTGGCCGAAGAAGATACTCATCACTCCATTTCCCTGCCGTTTTGTTCGATGAGTGGACGGATGATGATTACTTCATCGGCGGGGAGTAGTAGAGTCTAATAAATCTTCCTTCTCCTCCGGCCCTCGGAGCTTGGTTTACGGTGGTGGCCAGTCTAAGGCCAGGGCGAATTAATCCCAAAAACCGTTCAATCAGGGAATTGAACCGGTGAGAGGTGAGCATAATACAGATCGAAAGTGAAATCACGTGTCGTTACGTCAAAACGTTGGTGTATGCGAAGGAAATAAAAATGGCAAATGCATGCCCCGCCACATTAGCGTTTGCGGTGCATTAATTATGGGGTTTCGAAACATTTTTCGCTGTTGTCAACGCGAACGAGCAAAACTGCGCCAAATAATTAAATTGATTGCAAAACAAACAGAATAACATCAGGGTTCGAAAGAAATAGGGTTCATTATTAATTATCGATTGATTGACGTTGGGAGGGAGGCATAAGTTCTGTCCGAACCGTGCCCTCAATCGGAGAAGGGAAGCTTTCTCAAGGACACATCGGAAGTCCCAGATCCCAGAAGGAGAAAATGGGAAAAATCGATACCACAAGCTAGAAACGCGGCGACGAATTGCAATGGCGTTGCATTCTTTTTAAAAACACTCTCAAGTGCCATTTCGAGTGCTAAACGGAAACGGAAAACGGAGCCATCGGCAAAGGCGCGACCTAGTTCTCTTTCCGGTTTGACCTAACACCATTTCTGGCGCCTGCCATGCCATCATTTCGTCCCATGGCTGCCGCCGGTGAATGTTGTTTTACTATCCTGTTTTGCGTTCGTTTCTAGTATGGTGAATTAATTTACAATTTCCTGCCGATCCTAACGGAAATGGTTTAACGCATTTAAAACTAATAACCTTTCCTCCTGCAGGTTGTAGGGTTATAACTGTCTCAAAAGGTCGAGATCAAAATCAAACATCTTAAACTTACAACAGAACAACAAACATGAATTTCAATAAAACCAAACATGTAGTTTCATTGAGACGTGACATGCTATCAGAAAACACACATCGCAACGTCAATAATCAAATCGCATCTAAATTGTCCCTCCAGGGAGCACACGGGAGGCTCAAGGTTTACCAATTCCCAAATCTAATTCAAATAAGAACCTTTTCGGAACGTGTACCTCACGCGCCATCCTCAATCAGTCCGAACGTCTTCGATCGAAAGTGGAGAGAGAGAGAACAAGTTCTCTAGTCGTAGAAGTAGACAGACAAGATGTAAGGTTAATGCCGGTCAAACTGGGACCCACAATGGATTGAGATTCCGTGCGCGTGATCACGTACTCCGAACGTCAGGTTAAAAGGGGCTTTAGTTTTATCTTTAATCTTTTTCTTCTACTCACTGTGTTCCGAGGCTTAGTATTAAGAAGAAGCAGAAGCAATAGAGTTACAACAAAAAACTGTTTTACTAACAAGTAATGCAATACAGGATGGTTGGAAAAAACGTCAAATATTATGCAAAAGTTGTGCTTTGTGGTTCTAAAACACGTCATGGGATAGTTATCAGGGTTCATCTTGAAGATTTATTAAGACTCTTTATCATTAGTCACCTTAGTTAACAAAGGTGACGTCACAAATTAAAAAATGGAGCCACGAAAATCAACTAATCAAGACAAGAAGGTAAAAATGGCGTGGGATAAACGACACCTTGCAGATTGAAAACAAACAAGGTGTATTTATTTCAGTTGCAAAATCATGCACCAAACAATCCAGCTTGATGATGCAGCAGATATACAAAAATGCGATCCCCAAAACATTTAGGTTTCTTTGAATATCTTCCCCAGTTTTACTTCTGTTGTGACATGCGTGTGCAGACAGGTTGAAGGCAATTCATTCACCTTCCTGTACAGTAAAGATGACTGCATCCTATTAAGATAAGGTTCGTCACGGTATGTTTTTTTTCTTCTTCTGCGATATCATTTTCGTAGAGAAATTGCTTTTGTCTTGTGTTTTTGTGTGTGTTTTTTCCTTCATAAAGCATCATCACCGTGTCTGTCACGCAAAAGAAGGTGTCCAATGTTTCATTTCGGCTGGAAAGAAAAAGAAACTGTCACTGGCTTCTCTCCGGGAGTTTAATCTTCCGGACAATGGATAGGTTTCTTTGCCATCCGTGGATGTGGGTGTAGGTGGGCGTGATGAAGCATACCCCCGACGCCACATCACATCATAATTCCACGGTGTCGCATAAATGAGCGATTTTTCGGAGGTCTCCCCACGAAAGCTCACTCGGGTTTATGTTTGTTTTTAGCCTGTTTTGCTTTTTTCCTTCACCAGAGGGAAACCTCCAATTAATTGCAACGCCGTTCGCGGCAAGTGTCACGCCGACGACGACCGTTGGGTGGGTGCGAAAATTGTGACCCCGTCCAATTAATTTTCCATCCGCTAGTGTAAAACACCATAGAAAGAAAAAAAATACGCCCGAGCAAAACGTTCCTTAACTGCGGTCAGATAGCGTCCATCTTTTTTTTTTGTTCCCGTCCTTCACACGGGGTGGGAAAGCATTTGCATATAATGAGTCCATTCCGCCATGGACCCCACCAGCGCCATGCTGCGCGATTTTTCGGGCGAAGTTTTTCGGGATCTAATTAACCTCGAAAAAGGTCGTCCACAAGATTTGGCAGCGGCAGCGAAATGAAGAAGAAAAACTTTCGCTCTTGCGCATGCAATCAACGGACAAAGCTTGTCTTCTGTCATCCCGCCCGTTTGATGGTTAGGATTTTTGAGGTACTGAGTCGATAAAGACACCAATGAAGGAAATTCCAAATTGGAATGATTTAGACTGTTACCGCATAGACCCTTTTCGTGGGATGGCACGACTTCAAAGCCGTCGAGCGCCCAATTCGTCTATCTTATCGACAGTCTTTCGTCAGTCTTGTGGTGTTCAAGTTTCTTTCGCCGCTCGTGGGCTTTTATGCTCTCATAAATGGTCCCTTTATTATCGTTTGATTGGTCAACATAGCTTCTTGAATTTTGGAGTACGCCCCTTTGAGATGCTTCCCCCCAAGACGATAAAATAATGTTCAATTGTGGCGAAGGTGGTAATTTTACTTTCCGTCTTTCATCCCATGTCCATAGCACGTCGTACGCACAAATGAAGAGCAATACCGTGAATTGTGCAACATTCTTCTGTTTTCCTCCGGACAACCTAATATTTATTTTAACTAGCACACCGAAGTGTTCACCTTACGAGCGTGCGTAAACGCACCATGAAAATCTATTTTCGCTTTTGTTTGTAAATAAAAGCGACTCCGAAACGGCCTTGAACTACTAGTTGCTTTTGCAAATGTACTAGGCAACGAAGAAGCTCTCGCAATAGGAGCGTTTAAGCGACCTACAGATTTTAACAATTTCACAATCAATTGAGAAACAAACTCGATTACATCTGGAGGTAATTGAAGTAAGTGTAAATTTTATGCAGTGTTAAAATTCTCATAAAACTCCACCATCAAAAACATGTCACAATATTCCATAAATTGAATGCAGCTGGGTGATCGTCAACTCTGCCAGACAATGGTGTGCAGAACACTGTTGAAAGTTGTTCACGTTAAAACCATGCCAATAGTAAACAGTTTCCCCACGCAGCATCCAATATGGCGGTGACTTAATTTTAATTTTGTTTTGGTCGCGATCCACATTTCCATTACGATCGCATGCAATTTCCATTTCCACAACGACCATTAATCAACGATCGTCGCGAATCCATTAAAAAGTGCGATAAAGGGAAATTAAAACCATCGAAAGTGAAATGAAATGCGTCCCAGGGGTTCCATGCCCACACCACCGAAGAGTGCCAACATTTTCGTTCCGTAGCATAAAACCTGCCACACACGCTAAGGGCAACGTCAAATGTAGCATTCTCTTCTTCCCATGGTGGTGTGCACGGGACGTTCACGTTCTCTTCCTTCCACACACTGGAAGTAAGAAGAAGGAATATCACTTTCACTGAGGAGTGTTTTAAAATCCTTTTCCATTTCCTCCCCATTTACCCCCTGAATGAACGCTAGACAACTTCTCAAGTGACATGTTAGTCCCGCCAATTTTTTTTCGTGTCCCTTTGCCAACCTGCACAGCATCCTTTCCCGGGCACCCGGCTTCCCTCAGGATTCGGTGCACTTTTCGATTTTCGTGTTCCGTTTTTGCTGAACGTCCCACCGATCGCGACGACCGATTGCATCCATCCATTATTACACAACATATAGATGTACGACGATCGTCATCGTTGTCGGGATCTTACCCTATTATGCACGACCGTTATGTTTTTCGTGATGGTTGAACACAAGGGTGCCTTCGGGGAGTAAGTTTCCACCGACATATGACAACATTTCTCTCCTTTCGTTGTGTCGAGAGAGTTCGCCGTGTGTATGATTTGTGATTTATTCAAGCGAATGAATTCGCAAGCGGCATATAATACGCGATCGCTCTCCTTTTGCGTTGCAAAGTGTAGCAAAACAAAAAATAAACCCGTCGGAGGGAAACTAGTTCCATTCCGCCGGCACATTGGATCGCACCCGAATGGCCATACATCTTGAACTTGTTATCTACTCGGAAGAAGACGAAATGCTCGCCTTTCTCCAGAAAAGTTGCCATATGCGGCATGTGTGATCTTGGCCGTGTTGTGTTTTCAAAAATTTTTCGCCAACTGCTTCACGCCGGGATGGTTTTGGTTTTGTTTTACAACCCTTCTGACACATGAAACCCCTCGATGTTCGCTGATATGTTTGAGTTTTGTGCGCTTGACGTACTGCACTGTTTGACATTTGGAGAAAAGTTCCAAAGAAACAACATCCGACTGGAAGATAAAAATATCGTTACAAATAACGAGATGCGACATAAAAAAGGATTTGAAGCCCGAAAAACTACATCATGGTTCGGTTGTCCAGAAAATGCGCCAATTAAACCGAACACCAACCGGTACGGTTCACATTTCCCAGCGGTGAATGTAATCCGACACACACGCGTTTACTCTAGTGTAACCACCCCTTCTTCGGCCAAACAAATAGACGCTTATCTGGTGTAAAGTCACCGGCGTCAGGAGGTGGAGTCTGCGAAATTCAATCATCTCCGCCGTGCATGCAAAAGCCCCATATCCACACACTCGTGACTCCGCTCGGTATTCGGGATAAATTGTGTTCAATTTGCTAACTTAATTCCTCCGAACCCGACATGGAAGAGCGGTGGAGTTGTAGGGTACGATCGTGTCCGCACGATGGCAGGCAAATAAATGCATGTCGGAAATTATTTTTTAAGTGCCGACTGATGGAGGGGGATGACATCACAACATGCGAATTGTTCATAACAAAGCTGAATGCGAATGCAGCATCTATAAATTCAGATAAAATCGCTAGCAAACTTTACAGATGTGTTTGTGTTCGCTTTGCACCTCGTAAAGCATGCTGATGATCTCGTGACACGCTGGGGTTGATGATCACCTGACGCGAAACCTTGAAAAGCTTCCTTCCACGGTGCGTTTCGGAGACGTTTATGCGGTGTGCAAAAATTTGAAGGATCGTTTCCTTAAACAGAAAACAGATGTAGGGTTTAAGTAGTAGTAAAATGGACAGCTAAAAAAATATACAAACGTTCGAGAAGTGTCGATGACATAAGTAACCTCGATGGTGCGCGTTCATCCATCCAAACCACCCACCCTCTTGCCCCGGGGGTGTTGTTGCACTAGTGTTGGTTGTTACACTACTTGGAAGCTTACTCATCCGTCCATTCAGTATTATTGAGGCACCTGCCTGCCTTTGTAGTACATTTTTACATCGATCTCCCGCGGTAGTGGTGCGATATTGATGCACGATAATAATCACCCCAGCCGTTGTTGGCGGTGTAGTAGTTCACGAAATTTGCTCACGGAACCGTGAAAATGCGTTCACTGCTACTATGCAGCTTCAGCGACCACTCAAAGATGGAGGGAAAAGCCTTGAGATGAGCGCGAGGGAAAATGAGGCCCCAGCCCCCACCCAGCAGAAACATTGAGTGCGTCGAGCAAAAATCGGTCAAATTAAAGAGAAATTTAACTACTTGAGCTGGAGCGTTAAGCGTTGTGTAATCGCAAAAGCTAGCCAAAAAGAACATTTCTCATTTTGTTTGAAAAATGCTTTTTCCTTTCCTTTGTTGCACTATGATTCGATGCTTCCACTAATCACACAACAAGGCGATAATTGGGTTAAATGAGAGAAGGTAATTAAAACATTTCCGATTGTTAAACGTACTAATGAAAGGTAATAACCCATTCGCATTCTAAGCAGAACATTTGTCCTACGTCTCGTTAGCTTTTATCCCGCTCGTAAGTGTGACATAACAGTCAATAGCGAACGGCCAGCAAATAATAAAAACATTCCTGGCCAGATTTTGGGTCGATTAAATCCTTTACTCGGCAACGAATCGCGCACTTTTGCGAGGTAGGTTGTTGTGTGAAGTTGCTAGACGGCGCCGACTGGCGGTGGTGTTTGTAAAATAGTGACCGGTGGTCACCTCCTATCGACCACGCCTGGGCACGGCTGGCTGAGCACCTCGTTGTGCTGGCCACGGCACTGTAACTGATATAAGCAGTCCATTCTCCACGCCAGTAGCGGTACGCAATCAGCGTGAAATTCACGGACGTTGGGTGGGTGCTTCGACTTCTTGCTCTTGCCTGGCCCCAAACGCCACACATCCATCCACACCGAAATTGGTGCTACTTATGTGAGCTCATAGTCCGGGGGCCAATTCCGCACAGCGTAGTTTGATAAGCGCGGGGCAAAAAAGATGCTTTTCCACCGCTCATGCAATTACTGTAACTGCGAGAGGTTTCTGGTGCCGTTACCCCCGTCCGTGCTTTGAAGGACGGGACAACGGCCACCGTTAACCACCGGGCAGATTTGAATAAAACATTCATCAACTAGTAAACTACCCAACTTCCGGCCACCGTGAAATGTAAAATCAATATTCGCCTTCTCCCGCTTGATACTGGGCTGCCGCCGATACAACCGGTCCCGTTTGAGCAGGTAACTGTAGCAACTGGACCGGGTGGAATCGATTCCACACTCCGCCACGACATTCGACCTTCAACTTCCGGCGTGTGGCAGGAAGTAAAGCGGGTCACTGGCAAATGATGAAATGCTGTACCCAAGCTGACCGTCATTGTTCCTTATAACTAAAATGGCATAACATGATGAAATGTAACGTAAAATGAAGGTAAAATAATAAAGGTAAGTTAATTAACAAAAGCAAACCGTAACAAAAAACACTACCTGCAGTTTATGCGAATTTCAAACGGTGGTGTTGAGAACACCGCACATTTGGAAGGATGATATGAGCAAAGGTTCCAAATTTTGCCTAAAAGGACGCTTCACCCTCCGAGGTAAACCACCTTTAGGTTTTATATTTTCGCTTCCATTCAACAGGAAGCGGGTGTGTATCCTTGGATATCCTGAATGAGTCACGTACGCTTTCAGCAAACTTGAACGCGGAGAAGCTTGATTTTTTGTCTTCGTTACGATATCAGGCACGGTCGATCAACACGGTCTTACTTCATCACTGCTTCTTCGAAGTAGACGCATACATAATTTGGCATTGAAATTTGTGCTTCCACTACCCCCACCACACCTCTGCACTTCGTTGTGTTTCAAACCCTCACACGAGAATTGTTGCTGCTTACGCTTCTGTTGCTTCGGTAGAAGATTATTTTATTTCTTCAACACTGCACAACAATAAACCACAGGTTACTGAAATGGATCACACTTCTTCGATGAGCACACAATGAAAAAGGCAGCATATTGCAGCACTTCTCCAGCCACTCGACGAGAATGCGTCATTCTTCCATTCGAGGGTGGCACAATTATCGAAACACGAACTCGGAGCGGAACCGCGCGTTTGCCAGACTATCTGGATGCTTTACTAACACGTTAGAGGCCAAATTTACTCACGATAAGGTAAAATTCACGTAATTTTCACGAAAAACAACAGCGACGTGTGTCGTGCAGCAGCTGAACCGCACCTGGAGCGGAATGTCAGTTTGACAGCATTGCTGCAGCTATGTTTTGACAGATGAATATACGGAGATAATGGATGAAATAGCTAATTTGCTAATAACTTTTTAGTTAGTTCACCGATTCAAACATACGACCCCTTAAATGAAAGGTCTATTAAAGGCGAACAACGTTATTTGCATATAAAGTTTTCATCTCTGGTAATTTATAAGAAAGATAAATCTTATAAGGTTACTAAACCCAAGATATACTTGCGGCGACCAAGGATTAGACAACTTGCATTGAAACAAGGTTGCTTAAACAAACACACTTTGGCTCCAAGACGTATATACCTTGGCATACGGTTGATTCCATTTCATACAGCTTGCATGCAACTAGACAATTTGAATTTGAGACTGAAACAAATAACAACGTTTAACAAAAACTTTTTCAAATATTTATCGAAAATTTGCGATAATTCAAAACGCAAATATTCGAAACATTTCAAATTAAACGGGGCTCCACCCTATATTTCCAAATTAGTCAACGCCACTTCAAAATCCAGTAATCCGCATCCCATAATTAATGCAGGGATTGTAAATGAACCTTTATTACCGTAGGGTAAATCGTTGGTCAGCCGGTGTCACAACACCAGGGACTTTGGTCACGCAATTCATGACGGGCGCCTCAAAATCAAGGACATTTTCTGAGGTGCAAAAAAGAATCAGAGACGGGCAAAACATTCCTAAGCAAACGCTAGACTCAACCATCAGTTGTCGGTCAACATTTGCTCGTGGAAAACCATTTCCTCGACTAGAACAACAATGAAGAACATGACGGACAGGGCGAAGGACATTCTATTAAGGATGAAAGGACTTTTTTTTATTAGTTTACCGGCTGACGTTCTGAGGGTTGTGTCAAATCAAGGCCAGAGTTGACATTTCGGGAACAAAGTTTCTTACGTGATCGATAAAGAAAGAAACTTAAATCGTTTGCAAACACGATACGACGTCTAATCCATGAGAAGTAATTTAATAACAAGTTATTCGGCAATCATAATAAAATAATGGCATTATTCAACAACCAAAAGGTTGTAGGTTCATGACAAGCACATCTTTCATTTCTTCAATTTACTGCCTTTTTCAAGTGCATATTCGTTGCAAATGTGGCTCAAGTGTGCAAATGTCCGCTTCAATCCATCGCTGATTCATTGAGCAGGCAAATGCGGATCCAATAAACATAAAAAACCGCCTTTATCTGCCATAGCCATTGCGCTAAAAGGCATGCTTTTTACAGGAAATTAAAATGAATACACACGGGTGGTCGGTGGAACAAACAAAAGCCAGTTGCAATTTTTCGAACCATAAAACTCGAGTGAGCACTCGACCCGCGAAACCGGCGGAGAAATGCACGCATTTCCAGTAACAAGACGTACGAGGGCAGATAAGAAAACAATCCAAATTGTTAATGGAATCACGTGTGGGATATGAAAAGTGAAGCCGGCCGGCTGATCAATTAAAATGCCTTCCGTCACTCACCGGGGAATTCATCTTTGCCAAGAGATGACGTTTCCTCTCGGATTTGAAAAGAATAATTAATTTGATGAGTTTTTAGTTTCAGTGTCTCAACAAAAGCTAGTTATAATCGAGGAAAAGGAAAAGTGTACGAACATTAAGAAACACTAAAATAAAAGCCAAAACACACACACAAAAAGTGAAAAGGGTCGAATAGGCTTTCCGTTACCCGTGTTTCTATGAACCTCGTAAGTTTATGTGATCTGAATTGGAAATTAGCCATTCGGTAATTTTTATCACACGTAAACAGGAGAAACCGATCATATCGGGGTCAATCGCTCACATCAATGGAGATGTTAATGCCAGCTGATAAAAGTATTAAATCATTTTGTATTTTAATAGACGGAATGAAACTGATTTCATTTAAATTGATGGGAAATAAAAATGATTTCTTCTTGCAAAGAGACATCGCACCGGCCAGCTTTTAAGCCAACCGAACTCACGATCTTGTTTTATTAGATAAGATTACCTAATCCGAGCCGTCAACACAAATGGAGGGTTTCAAACAAACGACATCGTAACAATCATCACTCTCGTCAGATTACCCGCCGGCAAGAGGCCATTAGAAAGGAAGAAAGTACCATCGGTGTTGGTCATCGTTTGACAAGATGATGCTGCCCCGATGAAGATCGTAATCTAACGCAGCTCATCTCCCATTGAGATGTTTTATCCGCGGTAAGTACGACTTCATTCGCGTGCGAACAACCATAGGCAGAGTGTTTTTTTCCCAGTGGCATCAACTTTGACCCATCATTGCGCGTCGGAAGAAGTAAAACCGGAGGCTCGTTGCTACCTTATAAGGCATCTAAAAGGGGTCTGGTTTAATAGTGGTCCTCCGAGTGAAAGGATGCCAACCGCAAGCACCTGGTGGTGGCACGAGTCTTACGTCAGGGGATGAATTCATGTTAGGATCGGCGGGAATGGTCAACACGTTTCAAATAATCACGTCGACTAAAGGTTCCTGTTTCGTTTTCAGGTGTGGCATGCGTTCGTGTTTACGTGTACCAAACCGAACGTGTCTCACGTTGCACTTGTGCGACACACGGAAGGATTTTGCCTTTAAAACTGGCATAATGGAACTCTTTTTTTGTTCCTGAAGCAAATCGTGCACGACATTCGTCATGTTTTGACAGATTCGTAGCAAAAGAGGCTAATTATTACGCAAAGGCTGCCGGAGGGTTTTCGAAAACCAGTTTGATCTGTGTACAAAGGTTCGAAAATAAAATCTCGTTTTGGGGCCCTCCTCCGGAAAAGCCTGTTCTTTTGCATCACACTCCGGTTATGTCCTCCGGAGTTGAATGCGATTGGGAGTGTCTCGAGAAGAAACAGTAGTAAAACAAAAGACGCCCGCCTCGACGCCTTTCTCTTCATCGCAACGAAAGTGAACTGATTGCTGGGCGCCGGAGAAGATCGATCATTCAGATGTCTTCAAGGCATCGCTCTCCCTCGCTGGTTGACTGATGATCTGACCTTTGCAACACACCGCACCACTTCGCACTATTATCACGAATAGAAATGGCGAGAAAAATTGCCAAGATAACCATCGGCAAATGTAGCTGATGTGATGTAGGACGCGAAAGTGTGTTTAAGACTACGATAATATCTACCGCATATTGGTCACCTGTAATTTTGTGGTGTCAAAAGATGTCCAAGGTGGGCCGGCCCCTTACAAGACAGGAAGATCTCGTCACTGCCCAGCACACAGATGGTCACGTTATTAATGGCCTTTAAGTAGCTCACCGTCGGACTTGATGTGCAGAGCTTGGTTGGATGTTGACGACTTTCGCCCGCTCTAGATGAAAATATTGATAGTCATCCCAAGGCGAAAGGGCCCAGGATGACGGTACAAATGGGGATCGATTGACGGGTTTCCGGACAGATCGAGCCATCGAAAACAACGCACCCCAAGAAGGGTGCTAAGTGACACACACCCTTCGCCTGCCACTCCTTCCCCGTCGGATGCCATTTTCCCGGGAGACCGGTAGCTGGACCGCGTGAAAAACGGTAGCGAAAACTGGGCGTGAGCCGTCGGTTGACGCCGCTGAAGGCAAACTTTCAATTTTATCGCCACCAACACTTGGCTTTATAGATCACCGCCCTTGAAGAGGCGAGCGCGAACGTGAAGAGTGAGGCGAGGGAGATTACTTTTCCCCCAGCTCCCCAAAAGGGAAATACAAACTAGCAATTTTGCTAGCGAGCAAAAAAAACGCAAAATCACAGACGGAGGGAAAACCCGAACGAAAAACCAGCAAGAGTGAAAAAGTGAAACACAACACAACGCAGCCTCCGGGTCCGTTGCCATGTTACGAGGAAAACTCGATCAATCGGCGGCTGCCAATAATTTATAGCCACCGCACGAATAGTGTTGATGGCTTCCCAAAAGGTTGTTATTACCATATGTGTGTGTTTGAGGGTATTATTAATTCATATATTTTAAATCGAAGTAGCCACCGGGCACGATTTCGTTTGAAACCAAATGACTAACAAAACACGTGACACAAAATGATATCTTACTTACGGATTAAGACGGGTCAAACCAAAAATAAGATAATGGCCCGCGTTTTGGATTCGATTACTCACCTAGAAGAGAAGAAAAAGAAAAAAAGGGATTAATTTTGTGAAATTTCCAAAGACATGGAACAAATTTGATGTTTCCAATGCGCCCGAGAAAACAACAAGTGGTGATAATTTACTTTTCAAAACTTCCAGATCGTGTTTGACTAATCTTCACAAGCTCTACGTTATAATCTTGTTTAGAAGACAACTTTCAAACAAACGCACCCGATGCACCACACCTGCCTTTTTTATTGGAACATGACATCTTCCCGAGTTCCCCTCCGCAGAAGAACATGATGGCCAACATAATTCAACATGTGACCCATTTTCTCGCAGCTCGATGTCGCGCAGCTAATAACGATCTTCAACATTCTTCGGGCGCGCGTGCGACAAAAAACATGTTCCCAAGTGGCGCAACTTAAGATCAATGGCTAAAGACTGCGTGGCCTTCTATTAAACGATGCTCTTGCACCAAGCCCTTGTGGTAGTAGAAGAAAATTGCATAAATTGCGAAAAAGAACACAACGACACGGCGATGGTGGACGCGTGCGAGTGAGTGAGGAGTTCAAGTCCCATTATGCGAGTCAGGGTCCTCCGCACGTAATTGGCATCATTTAGCAAGACCCTCCTGCTGCGGTTGTTTGCACTGGCAAGACCTACCTTTCTCGGCCGTGACACTGCTGCGTACCACTTTCAGGTAGGACAACCCATCCGCCCCCCGGGCCACGTAGTACGGATAGTCCGGGTACTCTCCGGATAGGCTCCGGCGATCCTCTTCTTCGTCGATAAAAACCGACGGATCCGTGTGGACCCGACCGGTGTTGGTCCTCGCCAGCGACTCTAGGCTGATACCGTACAGGGCTTTGGTGAGGGGTGAGTCCACCAGGGTCATCTCTCCCGACGCACCAGTGCCGGGTAGATCTGGGACGCTGCCACCGAGCCGATCCCGTAGCCTTCGCAACCGATCCGACGCTTCCAGCTCCAGCTCGAGGAAGCTGGGCCGGTCGTGGTCTTCATCCCCGCCGCTCGAGTCCCCGGACGCTCGTCGCTCGTTGCTCCTGGTGACGCCCGAGGAGCCTGAGCCACCACTACTCTCCTCGCTAATACTTCTTAAGTAGTTTGAACTATCGGTTAGTGATGGCGGCACGTTGCAAAATACTGGCGTTCGGCTCGACTCGTTGTACTGTAGGAATCGCCGCAGCTGGCGGGACTGGAAATGCTTGCTCTGCAGGTGCCGCTCGAGCACGGTGAACGTGTTGTGGAAGCCGCGGCTCGAGTCACTCGGCCGGCTGGTGATGGACGGCGGTCCCGAAGAGGAGTTATCCTCATCCGGCTTCGATGATAGCAGGAGTCCTCCTTTGTAGTCATCCTCTCCAACGCCGAACAACGACGGCATCGAGGATGCTTTCGACGCTGGACGGCGTAAGACCACAGGGGTTCTTGTGTCCCGAAGCAAAGTACTGTTGAGGAACCCACCGTCCAAGACACTCGAATCTCCATCACCAAACAACTTCTTGTACGCCTCATCGTCGTCGCCTGTCGGAATCGTTCCCGGACCGGGAACTCCACCACAACGGATCGGGCTCCCATCCGTCGTATCTACCGTACCTCCTGTGGCCATTGTGGGTGCATTCGTCCTTTCTCGTGTTGTGAAACACCAAGCACACACACGCACACGCACGTACACTGTTTCTTATATCGATCACATTATTCCAGCTTCCGGGAAGTTGCGACCGAGTGCTGCGCTTCCGATCAACTTCTGTGACCAACTGACCGCACTTTGGCTTCGCGCAGGAGCTCGCCTCGAGAGATGGATCACTTGTTGTTGTAGCAGCACCGGGCAATAATTACATCCCTTGCTTCCTCCACACACTCACTCATCCACCACTTCGAACCCTTTTTCCACTGGTTCACGTCCGTTCAGGAGCAGTTCATCGCGCGAGAGAAGAAAACTATTGTCGATGGAAACAGGTTTCGTAGCCTGACTTTGGAGAGAGAAAAACAAACTATTGTGGATTCACAGATGGCATTCGCAGGGTCCTCAAGCAGCAGCATCAGCATAACTTCGACGAAGAACATCAAAGAACCAAAAAAGGGACGATCGATTTCAAACGTGCTTCACTTTCGTTCGTCCAAGTCGACGTGATCCTTATGTCGAAAACCGAAACTTATTTCCTTTTCTGGAACCTTGTAGTAACCTTTCAGGACCACCACCACGTCACACGTAATAAAAATCGAAAGCCTCAACATGGCTTCTCTGAAATCTGAAACGATACGACGTGTGGCAGAAATAGTTGACCCTCTGGCTTGTCCATAAACGCCGCGCACACCGATCGAAGAAGAAATTTGACCCTTTGCGAAATGTCACGTGCCACTCTCGCCCCAAGAATGGACACTTCGAGTGGAGAAAATTCGATCAAAATGAATAAAACATCAACCAACTGTGGTACGATTGGAAGTGCGTTTTTCACCTGCATATCCGTACTCTACCTGATGATCGGTAGATTATGCTCTTCACCGCCACGGCAAGTGGCTGTTACATGATTTCGTGGAACTGCGAACGTGCTGCAATTGAAGGTGCAATTACGCTCTTTTCGTGGCAGATGCCTATCAGAGAGGGGAAATTAAGCCCGAAAAGAAAACCAACTTCTGTTCAAGGCGATCCTGTGAATTCCTTTTCAGCGAACGGGGGAAAAGAAAATCATTAAGGAAATTATACACTCCAAAGGGGACTTCTTCTCACCGGTAATGATGACTTAGTGTCACGAAAAGGTTTTCCGTAAAATTCATGAGGTACCTCAAAAATGTCTTATGACGGTACTCAACATCATACGGTGTCCAATATGGAACTTTAATAGGTTTTATCTTGCCCAGAAGAGTATCGGTGTTTGCACGTCAGGTTCAATCAACGAAATTTGTGGTCGGATTAATACCATAGCGGCCGCTTAGGACGTGTTTGCATATTGATAAGCAATCAATGTCCATATGTGTTCCCCTAAAAACATAGCATAATCGTGTGTTACAGATAACAACCGAGCAGAACCGATAACCAACCAACTGTCGAAGGAAATAAAGTGTATCGAAAGAGAAAAATGCAATGGTAACAAACGGTCATGGTTCGTTACGTCGTGGTCTTTTGGAAACCTTTTAATTAAGGCACAGTTATGAATTAATCGATGTTGGTGGACGAAACCGGTACATATGAGGTTAAATTACAGTTAAATCCTAAATCAAACAACCAATTAAATAACAAGTAATATTAGACTCAAATCCTGCAAACTTCCTTCCACAAGAAATTGATCTCCTTGACTCCAACCACATAAAGGGTTGATTTAGCAGTAAAATAAAGCTACGATGGTAATCCAATTATATTGGATCTAATACCGTCCGATCATTTTCACATTTATGACATGGTAATTATGATAGATTGTGATGTGGTTTTTGAACCGCTGCGGTATTGAATTTCCCAAGAAATCGATTGATTAGTCTGTAAAAGTGGAAGTTCATTCCCTTCCAGTTAGAAAAAAAAACTCTCTCACGACCTCAGGAAATCGATACGCAACACTGTGGTGGCACCGTTTTTCCGTTCCTTCCGTTGGAAATGATATCAGAATCAGGTTGGCCCGAGGCTGGCGCTTTATTTCGTGCGTTTGTTGACATTACGCCGGGCCGATCCACTGGGGACTGGGCTTTGCTCGTTCTCCCACGAGAACGAACCGAAATTTAGGTTAGCCAAACACGCTCAAAGCACAAACTACACCTTCCTGCAAAACAAACCCTACACACAGACACACACACACCTCGGGAAATGTCAATGATCCTGGCGCGCCATCCAATTCCTAGAACCACCAACTCGAAGGTGGCGTTGTCCTTGGTCCGATATGGAAAGGATATTTTTAGGGAACGTCGCTGCTGGAGCTAGAAACGACTAAAAGGATGCAAAATAATGACGACCATGATAGTTCAAAAAAGCTCTCTATTAGCGTGCCCTTCGATCGAGCCGTGTGTCATTATATAATAGAACGCTGACGGAAACCGTTTCTAATAACCGTGAAAATAACACGTTGACAGTGCACGTGCCTTGGGCTCAAGCAAATGGCGGGTAGAAAGGTTACCTTAAAGCTTGCACATTTTGTAGGTGAGTTTCTGTTTTTCCCCTTTTTCGAAGCAATAATGATCTTACGGAACGATAAATCATTCGGATGCATCAATGTCAATGTGTTTCAAACCGTCCAGTTGAAAACAATCAGTTAATAGGTGAAATGAAAATCAATTACAAACGAAACGAACGACGAAAATAAGTAAAAACAAAACCACGGCTTCTTAACCTTGAACTAAAATGAAAACAAGCAGTAAAACACTGACTCCATAGGAATGCATTTGCGGTTAAGCCATAACCGGAACTTTTATCAGACCTCTCACCGCATGAAACACCACTTTTCTGGCGTTTCACCGAAACACAACTTGCTATTTGCAAACACGACAAGCTTTCGAGCTGCATTAATCGTGAGATTTTGCCACTTTCGCGACAAAAACTGTTTTAAACCGGACATTGGAGGCAAATGGTCATGAGCTTAGGCCGTCGATCGATTCGTCGTCCCTTTCGATAGCAATCAATGTTTTACTGCATCGAAAATGATCGATTGTGTTGGATTAGTAAAACCTCAAGGAATGTATCTCTATTAGGTTTCCTTTCCCAATTTATTAATTTTTGCAATCAAAAAAATAACATTTTCCCAACGCTCTAATTCATTGAACATTATTTTTTCATTACTAATTGTAAAATAATGACAAATAATGAGTAATTGCTTAACGAAAGCATCATTGATCAATAGGGAGTATCTCACTTACTTAGTATAAAATTTTATCAAACAAAACATTGAAGATCTACAACAAACTTCCTTTGGGTGATTGTTAAAGAAAGCCACTTGTGGATACTTTCTTTCGCGTTGACAAATCCCTAGGACTTCGAATGAAATCCCTCCGGGAACAAACGTGCCCTTTGTCGGTATCTTATCTATTACTGGCTTGTGTCGCGCATCCAATTTCCGTCATCATAAACCTTACAAACCGGGGAGGCCCTTCAAACCACACACACAACCCTTCGGGTTCCTCAAGAGGGTGATAAATAAAAGGAACGAAAGAAGTTCGATCGATTGCAAACGGAGAGCTATGCGCAATCGATTGCAGACCGAAAAACCAGCCTGTCAAGAATCTGGGTCGAGTTAGAGAAGGCGCTACCGTGTGCAGCGATCGTCATCCACCGAAAGTCTTTCCTAATTAAGGCATTAATTGCTGACAACTTAATTACGCTGACGGAAGCAGCGGCGGGAGAAAAGATGCCCAGTGGTGTTTTTGAATACGCAACACTCCCACCAGTTGGTCAGCTGTTGCGGTTTTGTCCGACGTGTACAATTCGAGGGTGGAACGGAGAGAAAGAGGATGTAAATGAGTCGACGATCATCGATCGCACACGTCGGTTTTTCGGTAACGAAACCCGATACGCGTTGCCGATTATCTCGAGCGTCTTTGTCGGGGCGGGGATATTCCAATTAGCATCAGACAAAAGGCACATTATCAGCGAACGGCGATTTCGGGAGCGATTAAATAGCCAACGTCGAATCTGGACCGTTTTCGGACCGATACGCAAGACGGTCGGCGATCACTTAACGCGCGCTAAACGTCCGTGTTCCTCTCAGGCCCACCCCCACCACCCTTCATCAAAACGGCGATGAAACGTGTGTGAATTATTGTGAAAGCGCAAGCACGCGATAGAAGCCGCCTCGGTGTGAAGGAAAAATTGTGCAGCGTGCAGACGACGCGTGTTCGCGTTTGAATTTTCGCGCGCGAAGAAGTTTCCGAACGGCCCCATTCTGTAGTGAACGTTTACGCCAAGACCCTGTGTCAAGTATCCGTAGCCAATTGGAGCGACACAAACTGACGTTTGGGTGAATGTTTTCATTTGGGAGACCGGTGTGACCGAGTTGCATGTGCATGCGCAGCAATGCGGTGTGGAAAGAGGATGCGACATGGGAACGTATTTTTATGCCACCCCCGAGTCGAGGAACATCTCCGCCTCGGACACATTTCGACGATCGTTTCGATAGTTTATTGTAACAACTGCAGCGCTGACTCCTGCAAGTGATGGTCGGTTGTCCCCATTCGGATTAGAATTAAGGCAAGCCTAACAAGCGCTTCTGGTGTGCGTCTTAACTAAATCTTACGAACATGTCCCTACGGTTGGAAATTTGATCGAAATCAAGCCGGTAGCAAAAGCTATGGCGTCGTGATTTACGGCGACAATGGCCGGTACACACAATTGGACGGGATTATCATTATGTTTCGGGTGGGATTTGGTGGTGTCCACTTGTTGCAGCACCCACGCACGACAAAAAATATGGACCCCATTTAGTTGGGGAATTTATTGAACGGCCCATTTCAGTGGCCAGTGTAACCGTAAAATGATTAGCGATTTGGGTTGGAAAATGGTCTAGGGGATTCTTGGGAGCGTAACTCTTAAGCGGAACGGTCCAAGGAAAACGCTTTTTTTTCGAGAGGAACTCTTTATGACATCTATTCATCGTTCTGTTACATTTCCTTGTGATATAAACCGGATAAAATATGGTAGTAAATAGTTATTATTAGCGGTTACGTATTTTGAAATGACAAGCCGATCATTTAATACTTCGTCTCACAAAAATTTAAAAAAAACCCCAGAATACAATTTATTGCTATTTTTCTAGAACTTTAACACCCCACAAAAGTGCTGCTTGAACCATGATCTACGAAAACATGGAATATCCGAGAGCTAATTTACAGAAAACCGATCCATCGTTCAGCAATCGTTCGAGAGGATGTTGTGTATCGGATTCCAGCACCCCGAAAGTTTGTCTAAAAATAGACTCTAAGGTCTTTCTAAACGATGTGAGAAAATGCCGAGCCGTACACACTGGGCTGGGCAAACATTATCCGAGGATAAACAAAACTCCCCAACGCTTCACCGCATCTTGCATCTTTGCACTGCACGGGATGGGAATCGAGCAGGGAAATAAGTTAGTCCATTACGTCAGGGGCATCGTCAAGATCGGCGTCAAGAGGATCGTTTGCTTACGGGGCAACGATTCTTGGAGTGGTTTGTCTACGCCCCGGGAAGTTCACCATTCGAAGCCATTCAATCGAAACCCCAACGAAACGCGGAAGGGCACCAGGTTTGACAGGAAATAAAGGCCATACCGGGCAAACTACCGACCTCGCTTGGGCGAGAGAGGAGTGAAAGAGGAAACGTTAGGAATTCTAGCACCTCCAAAATGCAAACATGCTCAACGTCTTCCGTTTGAAGAAGTCCCTCGGGTATTCTCCCTCGGGAAGTTCGAGACAACTGCCAGACGCGACGGCCCACTTCCGCCGGCTTTAAGTTTCCCTTTAGCGTTCTGTCGGCAATTCTCGACATGGCCCGCACATTCCCCATTCGTGGTACATTGCAGGAGATTATAAATCTGTCCTCAGGGCGTTTGCTGATGGATTTCTCGGGTTTCTCTTTACCATTCGTTAGCGCCATCCAGACGGTTTATTTCAATTTATAGGTCACGAATGCTCGGGCGACTTGCTTTACAAGCTGTTTAATGTTTCATCGGGCCAGCCGAAAATCACCGTGAGAGATGGACAAGAAGATATAAAGGCCAGGTAGCTGCCATCATCTTTTAAAAGTTTTAATGACACTCCATCCACGGGCCGAGAGTAAGCTATAACGCATAAACGTGCGACTAACACTTTCTTCCGCCCGTCTTGAGAGGGTGCAAATTATTCCTCCACGAAAAATGTTTCACACCAAGCCACAAGTGTGTGATGGTTAGTGTTTGACATTTGTCAAAAGCACGCGGAGCTTCCTCAGGCTACCTGAGAAAAAAGCACCTTTTAAGCGATCGCAACTTAAATAAAGGTTCAAGTGTTAAAGTGATGATTGCTTTCCTAATGGCCGTCCGACCATTTCCGCCCTCCAAGGGTTATAGAAAGGGGTGGACAGCATCTGAAACTGATGGTCGTTTAATAGAAAAGAGCAGAAAAAAGAAAAATTAATGACCCCCTCGCCCAATATGAAACACGCGACAATGGCTAGCGGTTATGATAATGGATTTGTCAAACATGTAATTGACATCGTTTCCGCGAGCAGAAAAGCGGAAAAGCGTCGTTCGGTGGTGCTTTCGCGGGACGCCTAGATACCGTAACCGGAAACCCGTCTTTAACCCATTTCATTCGGGTTGTTTCACATCTGTAAAATGTGTTGTTTCAGGTGTCGATGCATTGGTCAACATTTGTTTTTAAGAGACGGTTACAAATTGAGGGAAAATGTTTGAGCATTACAAAAATGACTTCTACAGGAACCCTGAAGATATTACAAGGGACAAATTGCACCGCCATATTTTAGGATCAATATATGACTGTCTTCACAACAAACAACACGCAGTAAAGGATGGTACACTCAAATACTCGTAAATCCACAAAAAAGAACAATTGTTTGTAGAATGATAAAAAATGCCTCTCAAGAAGAAGCTTGAGAGAACTACGTTCAAAGTGTTATTAGAAAAGAAAACAAACGTTGTTTAAACATGACATCATTCACAATACAGACAGCAGTTCTGGTTAGGCAATGAATCAAATAAAACGATCGTCTTCTAATATCCCGACACACAGCTTTAGAGGAGAATCAAATCCAGTCACAAGACCCCGCGGTTGATGTTCATATGTCCGCCATATCCGTGTGTGTTTATCATCAACATGGTATTGATAGGTGATCACCATCAGTGGAGGTGTTAAACGAGCGTCATCAGTTCGTTCGTTTGAGCTTGAAAACGATCCAAACATGACCGAGGTATCAATTATCTCAACCGGTGGCATTACATCTTAGGCCTTCGGGGTAATCTTCAGTAGCGATTACAACAAAACAGATACACCACCACATACACACACACAGTCGAAGGTGAGAAACCATGCGTCTTATCTTATCGGACGCGAGTAGGCGGATGCAAGTCTGAAGATTGAAGAAAACGTGGCGTTTTCACTTCCACAGACGACCAGAGACTCAATTCGATCGTGAAAAAATGAAACTTTTTGACGTTTGCTACTACGTTCGTTTGCTTTCCTTCTTCTCCAATGCTTTTTGGCGCGTATCAGGTGAAAATTGAACAGGGAAAATGTTGGATTGAAACCGGCGTGTTGTGGTGGTAGCTATGTTGTTGCATGTTTTACTATGAATTCAGGTGCTGCTGCGTCGGCGTACCAGCACACTTTTGGTGTTCCTTTTGCTCCCCCACAACACCACTTTCCCACCTTCGCTTTCCGCCATTCGCCATCGTCGAACAAACTGCATCCATTTTATTTGACCAGCCACACCCCCCATTGCAGGAATTGCATCGTCCAAAAGAAATCAATGGCAAATTGGGGTTGCATGAATGATGTGGCGCGCATATGCCAAGGCCATCTCAAAAACGCACCAACTAAGACGCATCTGGCGCGACTCGTGTTGATTTTTCTCCCTCATCGCTTGGATGAATCCGACAACGCGCCGCCTTACCGGCCCCAAATTTCTCTCGGATCGGATTTTTGTCCTCCATCAAAACCCCCCGGCAGCTCCACTTTCCCCCAGGCCCCGGGTGTAAAGAGAGACAACGCAAAAGAAAAAGAAAAACAAGCGATAGTCGCCACCACGTGGGTCCATTTCAGAGGGAATAACGTAATGTAATGAAATTGAAAAGTGAAAAAACTACATCGAACGACATTCAACTATCGCAATGACGCTAAGCTTCCTCCGTCATCGCTTTCTACGACTGAAAATGGACAACACCTTCGCATGTGCGTTCGAAATGTGCAACACTAGGGACGAACTGGCAACACTGGTGGTCCAACGATGCTGTTTTCCAACGAACACAAAAGACAAGCGCACTTTGTTGTCCTTGAAATAATGGAGTCGTCGTCACAACACAATGCTCCAACATTTTCTCTCAGTTTGACGTTAACCGACGTGATTTTGTTGATGCTGCTGCTGCTGCTGCTCAGGATACCGCGATCAGCTGATTTTGTATTCGTATGTGTTTTGCCACTTTTTTCCGGAATTAGTTAAATCTTCAAACCGTAGGAATGGTAAAAGTTTGATACACGCGTAACCAGACGTTGACTGTGAAATACTGCTGTTGCTAAGGAGACAGAATCGGACGTCTTCGATCTATCTGTACTCGCTACCCCCGCTGCTAAGTTCACTTTCACGCAAAGCTGGTTCTTTTGAGACGAAAGCGATCGGTTGTTCTTTTTCCTTTGCTTTTCGCTTCACTTCACCGGTTCAACAATTCGACATTCTAATTTTACTTCTAAACGTGCACTTTTACTTCGCGTGAACTTTGTGGCTCGGCGAACCAAAACAGATCCAGAGGTGGCATAAAAACTGTGTCGAAATTTCAACCACACTGACTGTACGCTGCAGGGTATGACACAATCCTTTTTTTACTGACACCTAGAACTGTTTTCACTCAAATAGATTGATTTTTCCAACTGTATAACAATAAAAGGATATTCCCAATTTCGTATTTTCGAGCGCAAAATGTACACAAACTTTATAACATTATTGTAATAAGTTTAACATCGAACACTTTAAAGTGCACGGGTATTTGTATTTCGTCGCTGGGGATACACACATCCGCGTAATGCTTTCTTCCCGTTTTCCGAAACCGCGTATGTAAGCACACCAACAGTGCGTCCGTCCGTTCAGCGCAGCAAAGGAAGGAGCACACGTACACACAAATGGTGTGCAGAGAATTTCTATTAATACCGCGTACGTAGCATCACATGACGGCGAGAGACGTGAGGCACACGCGGTTTGACAGATCAGCCGTGGACCCGCGGTCGCGGACAAAGGATGGTGTGGAGCGGGTTGCCTTACGCCGGATTGGGGTTTGACTCACTCGCCGGACGTCACCGGCGCTGACCCATCGACGGTAAAATTGAATGATTGAAAAACCACAAACAGGACACACACACAACCTTAACGGATGTGATTGACGAGCAGGATTCACCACGTTTCAATAAAAAAAAACCCACACAATTAAAGCTGCCGGTAATGTCCTTCACCAAAGGACAAAGAGCCGGAAACCATCACAAAACCAAACACTCAGAAATACACATGCAACGAGAGGCCACGCACAAATTAACAACAACACAACAACAACAACAACAATGTGCATGCGAACGAACGATCAAAGTCCTGCAAACGGTAGCGGAAAATCCTAACCTCAACCTCAAAACCGGACCGACTGACAGCTCGAGAAGCACTGCGAGCAAAAAGGCCGCCGGATCGACGCATTCCAACCAACGGCGCCGCTCTCTCATCGATCGTGGAGCAAAACGACGTGGCTCTTTTTCTCCCTCACGCTGCTCAGGCACAACTTTACCATTTGTTGTCGCTTTCGAACGCGTGCTCTCCATTTCAGCTGTTCTCTCCACTGTTCAGCCCCCACAACAGCAGGAGTGTGTGATAGCAAAGTTGTGGAGCAATGGGGAGACTGGCAGTTAAACGGTCGTGAAACGATATAAACGATAAATAACAACTCCCCAGGAGTTGGATTACCACGTTTCTCGGCTGTAAGGAGGCGAGAAAACACAACGCCATGCTCGCTTCTATTTCTCTTCTAACAGCTCTCTATCGCTATCAATTCCACGATTGGAATCGAAGCAACCAACGTTAGAAACGGAAGAGAACGAACGTTAGACAAAACCAAGAGCGTCTGAGAGCTGGCGACTATCAGAACCAGCTGACTCGACAGTGAGAATCGTGGCCCCAACAGACACCCCCCCCCCCCCCCCCCTCCCCTCCACAACAGCTACGATGGCCTGAAAGTGACTGCTTGCCACTCGACAGACATTCCACCGAACGAGCGTATTGGGGGTTTTTAAGTAGGCGGCTCCATTGCTTCGCAACCAACATGTGTTCGACTGTCACCAAACGGATGGGGCCGCACAGTTATTCATCGAGTGCAGGTTCGCTGAGCAAAGTGTTCCACAACAAATCAAAAGTTAAAAGATATTGACTTATTGGTCACTTTCAGGGCAAACAGAGAGCTGGCGATAAATATATCAATCTGTTTACAAGTCAATACTGATTATCGAATGGGATATTTTTACGCAGAAAACTTTGTCGAAGAGAATAAACTTCGCTCCAACGAAAAAAGGGTGTTAAACTCCATGACCAACACAGTTTTACGATCCTTATCGCTTATACTGCACGTTTACATATACACTGCTAGATTGACCGGTCGTGGCCACCTAGTGATGGTGGTAATCGTTTGGATTAAGCTTCGTTGCTAACCATCGACGAAATCGATCGTGTCTAGACATAAACATTAGAGTACAGCTTTTTGTGAATATAATTTGATATGAAGCCCCGAAAAAGTATCTAAACAGTCGATCCTGTACAGAATGTAAAATAGGATTTTATTTTGTAAGTAATAAAAATAAAAGAAAACAATTTCCTAAAAACGAATGCTCCAATACAAAATGACGATACTGCACACACCATAGACGGATTTATTTTTGTAACGCGACACTTGAACACGTACCCCATTTTCCTCCCATTTTCTAGGTGTGTGGTACAATCCCCGGAGGGATTTTTGCGTTTTCCTCTCGAGCCAACAAGCCTCCGACTGGGAGTGGAAAACTGTGCCAATGTCAAAAAGCGACTCACAAAACAAATGCATTGCGTGCAGCGAAGGATTTTGGCACCGAAGTTTTCGTTTTGCTGACCACTGTCGGTTGGAAAAACTTACTGCAGTGGTGGTTTAAGGTTAGGGAGTTCTGGTTTGAACCCTTGCCAACGAAATGTTTGCGTCTCTTCACTGAAAGTTGGCAAAGTTGGTTTCCCATTCCCAAGAAGCATATCATAAAATCAGTAAAGTGAGAAAACTTTATATGTTGCCCACGATTTCGGGTAATAACTCGTGCTTTTCCATCGTTACGAGATCCTTTTTCATCTTATGCAATTGCAGTAACGACTCACCTTACTCGCATCATTGCGTCCGTCGGGCCTTTCCTTTGATGCTAATAATAGGTCCATTAACATGCTGGTAACATGTCGTTCCACCGACGACAACAGATTTTGATGAGTAAGACTTTCCACCGGCTACTCAGTCACTTTTCCATTATTACTTTCTTCTAACGATCAGAACACGCACGCCGGGAAATGATGGTAGAACCCTTGGGGGGTTGTTACTTTGATTCTCGGGCTTGTGGTGTGCTCGATCTGTCACTACAAAACGTCAAAAAGGCCACCGGTTGGGTCACACCGTCATACCACAACTTCGTCGGTGGTAAAAGGTAGAAAACGGTGAATTTATGATTTAATGTTTCCTCGTGCGAGTGAATCGTGTGACACAGTGTGGACTGGACACAATTCCACTTCCATCACTTCCATCCATCCAAACTTCGTGAGGTTGAGGTGATGTGTTCAGCATTTAAATTACTTCCCCCATCTCGACCCGTCACCCCTTTGGAACCCTCCTCTTTACATTTCTAGCAGCATTGACTTCAACTTCTACCGGCCGGCATTAGTCACTCGAGGTGAAGAACGTGAAGTGGTCGGTATAAAAACAACCGGTTGGCGATCGTTTGGAGATTCGAACACGTACGGAATGGGGAGGGGGGAGGGGAATCTTTCTCGACTGAGAGGAAAGATTCATAAACATGCAGCGAATCATTGCAACCGGACGAAATATGATTCATCGCTGCCGGCGCAAGGTACGGACGATTGGTTTTCTCGGTCCCTCGGGATGCATACAAACACTCAGCGCGATCTTTGAGTCAAACCGTCGTCGTGGCAAAAGTACTTTTCCTTCATCAAGCCCTGCAGGTGATGATGGGAAGAATAATAACCACCACCCGGCCGTTCTTTGCCGAAGAACTTCCAATACCTCATTAAACATGCATTGTTTGCAGCATAACTTACGTTTTTCGTGAGGAGCAGAATCGGCAGAACCCCTTCAGAGGAAAACACAACCCTCGAGAACCGGTATCCTACGATCAAGCCCCTCCACTCCCACGTGAGCACGTGAACAAAATGCTAGCATTCCTGGCAGGTCACTAAAGCGCATCGCTTCAGTGCATTAAATTGTAATGTGCAGCGGGTATTGATGTTGGCAAAACCGTTTCTTTACCACTTCTAGCTTGATCCATTATGGTTTAACATCCACATTTGGTAGGGAGGGAGTTCGATTATTTAGTTCATGGGAGGGATTGGAATTGTTAAGCTATGTAGAACACGCCGAAGAAATCCTAAAGCTTAAAACGCCACATGTTGGTATGGTTCCGCACAAAACCTAAGCTACCAGGAATGGGGCGTATACACGTTCACTTTTGGGTAAGGTATACCCTAACAAACATATGGTAGCTAAGGCAAGATCGATAGTAGATTGTTACCAGATGATCTTTATCTTTTAAAACTCCCAAGGAGAAACATGATCTTAGAACAATGTAGCAACACTATGCGGATAAAATACCACTCCTGGAGCATAGGACAACCACAAATTGATCCATGAAGCTCCCTAACTAAATGAACTTGCTTTCCAGACCAGTTTTAATGAATGCCACTAAAGACAAAGCATAGAATGTGGTCCATAACGGTGCTGTACGCCAGACCATTTAACCATTCGCCTCCTGCCTGGCATATTCCAGAATGCTTGTGCTGCAATATTTGTCGCATGCAGCAAAAAAAAGAACTGGAAAATCAAGTGCAGTATGGACGTAGGGTGGACTAGCCTTCTGGTGGTGTTGCCCATAAATACCCTGTTAAACCAGTCTGAACGGACAGAAAGGGGAATAGACACGCGAAGAGGGAATCGATACTCAGATCGCTATCCTCCCTTCGATGGTGCTATTTGCAACACTTGGCAAACCAGAGCCAGCAGCCCAACGAAGTAGAACATGTACCGAAGCATAACACACACGCACGGGGTGCAAGCTGATAGAATCAATTATGCTCTCCGATATCTGCGCCTATGTTTTCAGCTCCCCTTATAGTCTTGCGGGAGTTTGTAGATCACTTCCACTTCGATATTCCACAGGTGCAAAGTTTGCACAAGAAGGTTTCAAAATATGTTGGTAGCATACGTACCACTACCAATTTCATTTGACCGCAGCTCGGTAATTGATTTTTCGCAAAGTCAACATATTTTAAGGTCGTGGTTGGCAGCAAATATCTCCACACCTGCATGAAACGCGCTCCACTGCGCGCACACTGCGTGGTTCGAAAAGCGCAAAGTATGCAAAAATAGACAAATCTCCCAGAGCCCGTGCTCGATGGTCTCGCTTGAACTCGGCTGACTGGCTGTCTGTCAGTCAGACCGTTGGCCACGCAAGAAAAATGGCGAAGAAACGCAAAACCAACCTCCGGCAGCAGACCGTCCAAAAAAGACCTCCGACAGCGTGTTGATTTTTGGCCATATTTAAGATGTTTCTTTCGTGGATCCAACCACCATCGACTGCGTGTTGTGTTGCGAATGTTGAATAGCACAAACCAACGATCGCAACCGTACCGATCTCGGAGCAAGTGACGCGAAGAAAGTGAGGACTTTCGGAGGCGGGGGAACTTATGATGAAGGTGCTGATGTTAACACCCAAAGACACCTCACTCTCAACCTTGTACGCGATCGCAGAAAGGCAAACTAATATGTGGTCGAAGAATGTGTACGTTGTGCGTCATGTTGATGATCGCATCTTTTGCAAATAAGGTAAAAATAAAGGAGGAATAAGCAAATGGTAGGCTTTAACAAAACAAAAGAGGAAATTTACCAACACAGTATCAAGAAAAACGACACAGCATTATTCATCAGCTATAACGAACAGATTTTTAACAAAAATGTTGATTCTTTATGTAAAGACATACAGATAAAGCATGGTCAAATCTTCTCACACAAGGTATACAAAACGGCGGCACAACAATACAACAAAGGTCTGATAGTTTGTAAATAAATACAGCCCCGACTGATTGCTCGGAAGCATAAATCTTGGTATATCTCCACAAACATTGCAGCTTCTTACAATGCGAAGCACCGTGTGTACCTGAAACACTGTCAAAGACGACAATCATAATTGGTCAAAGATTACATCCAATTCTGCCCCAACCGATACGGGAAACGAGAGGTATGGACCTTGTTACAACATTGTGAAAGAGGGCGTTCGACGATTCAATGGGCTTCCTTTTAAAAAACATTCCACTGCATTTATCTATCGAAAAAAAGCAACAGCGGAAAAATAAAAGCAACCAACCCGACCCGAAAAATCCAAAACAAAACAACGTGTTTATTAAGGGTTGGGTTGGTTATCTTTTTTCTTCTTCTCCAACGTGTGGAATCACAATCACCAAATATCTTTGTTTCACATTTTTATGTTCCACTTTACCAAGATTGCGGTGGAGAAAAATGCCTTCAATTGTGGGCTTTATCAGAGGAGACCTACATCGAAACAATATTTGCAATCAATCATTTACCCCGAGGACCAAGAAGTGCAGTAGCAATCCGCAACCGGTTGCGCAGCTGCAGGCTGGCTTATGAAACGAAGGTTTTCTTTCCCCACATTTTCCCCAAAAGAAAACGTATTCAAGAGGAGCCCATTGAATATTTACTTGTGAAGACAAAGTTTCCCATTCATTCCGGGGCTGGGCAGGTTTCATTGAAGCGAGTGCTTTGGTTCCCAGAACCCAAGGAAACCCTTCAAGCGAACGCTTACATCACTTACAAACGTTCTGACAATTGACACCGCTTGACCGAAGGCACTTCTAAATCCTGATGCTCAATCGTCCATCCATTTTATGCTTCACGCTTGGTTTGACAGGTAAAAGAAGCAACACAAGTGAGCTCGCGACCAATATAATTGTATTTATATTCACGCTTAGGTAATTTCGTTATCTACGAAAAGTACAACCTGTGTTTGGCAGCCACCTTCACCTCGTTTTTTTTTGCAAACAATAATAATCCCACCGTACCTTTGATAGCGAAAGTAATTTTCCTTATCAGAGTTTGCAAAAATTTCCCCCAACGGAAAGGGATAACATCAAGGGGAAATAGAAAAAAGTGGGCTGAACAGGAATCGCAGATAATGATGTTTCTAGAATGCAACTCTTATCGCCGATAAAGCTTGGGCGACTTGCATCGTATGATTTGCAAAATCAACCGGGACCGTAATTGCAAACTTTTCTCCTTGTTCTTTTTATTGGAAGGTGTGCAATTAGTCACGTATTGGGGGCGTGTTGGGGGATCGAGTTTCCTGTTCTTATCTTACATTGCGATTCCTTTTGATTTTGAGGTGATACAGATACATTCAAACAGATTTAAAAAAAACCATCGTTTAAACCGGTTGTCCATTTGGATCCAATCAAATAATCCATCGTTACTCGCATTTTGAGAGTTGACCTAAAAACCCCTAAAATAAACCATTTTCCAGCTTTAATCCCTGTCGCAAAAAATTAGAGATTACTGCGCAGTATTAGGAAGTAGGGTAGAACCTTGCGATGAAATGGCTTGGGTTTAATTTTCCACATCTTTCACCGACCAACGAGCGGTAGCAAATTAAGTCATCACAACGTTCGGGAACAAGGGGGGAACCGTAATGGAGCGGTCAAACCATACGAACTAACGACACTCAACCGCCTTGTTCCCGATGGGAACTTCCATAATGCATTCCTTCCCGACGCGATCGAGGATTGCGCCGGAAAGAATTGACGTACCATGACGGGATATTATGCCGTACATAAACCTATTTTCGATCTCGTTTTCTGGCCGGGGGTTTTGGTTTGTGCCGATCTGCGCCCCAAAGATCACCCAAACCGTTTCGGAATGTAACCGAGCAGTGCAGCATCGAAGCTAACCCGTGTTGCGAATTGGTTCGCCAAAACCGAGACCGAGGCTTTGTTTTGTGTGTTTTTTTTTCTTTGCACGGCCCTGATTGAAATGTTCAGCATCGTTAGGTTTTGCGAGCACGACTTCATGCTGGTTCCGTTGTGGCCACCTAGCTCCTCTATCTTTGCGCGAATTTATTGCACAAAGTTAATCATCTGTAAAACAGCTCTATCGATCGGGAGCTAATCGCTGGTAGGGTGCTTTCGAAAGGGAAAACCATCAATCGTTTTCCACTTGCAACTATGTTGCCCAGTGTGTGATATTATTATTCACTTAGTGGGGAACTTTGTTCATTAAAATAATATAAATTCATAACCAAAGAGCCGCATTTGTTTGCGGTCACCTAACCCAACATCCCAATGAAATGAACCGGAAAATCTATTTTTCTTTGAACGACACAAGCATTAATGAAGACATTTCCTGTGAAGAGCAAAAGAGCATTGAACTTCCTTGAAGCAAACACTTTATTAATAATACGAATTGCCGTTAGGGCGATCTGGAAAATATAATGAAGTAATGCGACTAATAACCAATTGCAACATCTTCATCGAGCGGGAGGGTTATGTTTCTAAATGAACCGAAAAAAAAATCCTCCATTGCCCACCCAGTAAGACCCATTCGTTAATGCTCCATTAGCCCAATCGGAGCGAACGACAACGACAGACAGGAAGCATGCGTTACATCGGTGGTCTGTAATGGCCAGAAGATGGCCCTCCGATGGTTCATCAAAGGAGCGGAAAAATTATATAGTGGTTCTAATGCCACTCGGCGACTGATGACGATCCCCCATCGTCTCCCGAATGCTGCTCAATCGCTTTTAAAAATAATGAATTCTTTCCACCGACGACGGTGAGACGGGATCTTCACGTACTGGAAATCATAAATCCAAGCGCGGGTCACAAAACTGCTCAAGAGCATTCATTACGTCCCGTTATGTTGGGGAAGACACACACAAAAAACATACGAAATTGTATAATTACTAGCTTTAAAACGCACGACGTTCCCCGTTCACGCCTCGGTCAATGGCGATCGTGACGATGCTTGCACGAATTTTTAAGTTGCATTAATTTATTTGACACATTGATGGTCTCAAAATCAATAATTGAAATAATGGTGGCGTAAACAATAACAGTTTTCAACATATGCCGAAAACCTTGTGTTGGTTCTGGTTTAAATGAAAATTATTGGATTCTATTAATGGTTTTAAATAATATTGTTATTGTCAGGTGTATTATTTGCTATTCAATTGATTTATAACCAATTTTACTACTCCTTACTTAAAGGACAAATAATTGAAAAGCGATTTATTACCAATCAGTTTCCATAATGATTAGCTCCGGCATAAGGTGCATAATAAACAGAACAGGAAAATGGGCTTTTACGTGCTAATTAACTCGCCCAAAAAACAAAATCCTTTCTTCCATCGGAGTGGGACTGTTCCGTTGCTTTGGGGTCACACTTGGCTACCTTCAATTAGCTGTCGTTGAGCCGTTCAAAAACGGCTCGCGCAGTAAGGCACCCAGTAACGCGCATTACCAAACCATCGAGAAGCAATAATTTCCTTCTTTCACGCGAAATTAGCCAATGCTCCAGCTCGGCAACATTCGGAGGCGGGCAAATGAATAGAAAAGCATAAGCGAAACGCGAACTAGATAGGGCACACACAATTTGCACACAAACTTTGCCAAACTGTCAATCGACGGTTGAGAAGGAAATTTGCCTATCGATTGGAATACCGCGTTCCATCGCTTTCAAGTTCTTTTCGACTATTAGGTAGAGGAAATACAAGAAAATAACAGTTGTATAACATCCCATATTAATCATAAAGTGAGAGAAACCCCTTTCCAAAACCACCATCGGTCTAAATGGCCCAACATATCGGTCGCACTTGGCCTCGTAATGCGTCAAAGTGCAGACTGATGACTGATGAATGTCGTTTACCCTTTTCATTTCCAATGTAGCCTAGTTCTACTCGAGCCGGACTCTTTTACCCCCTGCTTCACTTTAATGTTCTAAAACCTCATCGAGGGCAGAGCGATGACAAATGGTCCAGTTAATGGAATACCTTAAAGTGTGCAACCCAAACCCAACTATGGAATGTACATTATTTTGTCTTTTGATGGAAACAAGCTTTCAATAAATTTATGGACTGCTTTATAGGGAAAATTAAACCATACCTACATGTTACATTTAATTTAATCATTCAATCCAAGGTTTTCGATCAACATACGTTCAGCAAACCATTGACCAAATGTATCTCCAGCAGGTGAAAAATTATACAACAGCTTCATTTTTGAAAAGCAAGAAAACAGGAACTCAAAGCATCCTAACAAAAAACCAAAAACAACACCCAACGATCGTGAAAAAATGCATAAATACAAACGGACGGACAAGCAAGTGCACGCATAAAAACATACACCATGCCCCGCGCGGTTCGTTCACGCCATGATGCACATTTATTTTCTACCCGAAGGCTTCCACCTTCAGCTGGACGTCGTGTGCGCAAACGATCAAGAAAATAAAAAAATTAAAATAATGGAAAACTGGCCATGAAAGTTAAGCTCGCAGAAAATTACACTAAATGATTCGGCGGGCTCCCTGCGTGAGATTGAATTAATGTTTTTCCCAGTCCACAGTCAGTAGGTCAGTGGAATTTGACGCAGTATTGAAGGAATTGCACCCACCGTAAGCACTTTCTTCGGTGCGCAAGGGTACTTTAATCGAGTGCAGTCCATTTCTTCACATTACCACCACCACCGGGGGATTGGGGATGAGGAAAATCCGTACATTGTCTCACACGCCAAACCACCCCGTTTTATGGAACTGTATCCCAAACGTTACGACAAGTTGAAGGTCACCTAATGATGACCATTAAGTGGTAATCGGATTGACGTAACCGGCGGCGGGTTCAGGTCCCCGAAGGAGGGTGAGAGTTAATTTCTTCACCATTAATAGGTGCACCCTTTTCCGAACGATAGCGCAGCCATTTCCCACGCACGCAGGTTAACTTTGTAAGCGGCATTTTTCCACTGCCTCCCCAAAAAATATAATCCACTCTTTCGTTATGGTGTTTCGCGGGTGAATTTCTATCATGGTAAAAAAAATAGGTTGGTACACTGGAACCTACTTCGACGGATCATATCCGAAAACATGGTTCAAAGCTCGTAAAGGCCGCGTAAATGATGTGGCCGGAGCCTGACTCTTAATCGATTTGAGTAACAACGTGCGAAGTGTTGGCACATTAGTGTCAGCATCGGTCAATTCTTTGACGGACAGTGCAACCTTTTGCTATATTAAATTTGTCCCCACAGTGTGAGAAGCCCTCGAGGTTTGAGACGAAGTGGACAATGTCATTGCACGCATTGCAGATGTGCTTTCGGCAAGATCCATTACATCAGAACGCATGCGACTTTACGATCGTTCAGTGACCCAAAAAATTGATCCCGAAAACGCAATGGAAAAGCAATGCGTAGAGTATGAAGTAAGTCGCAAACAACTTTCAGTGAGCTCATCGTTTCCATGACTAATGATAATGAAGAAGTCTGGAAGATAGGATTAAATTAATAAAAACTTATCTTCCACTGCTTTGAAATGCAAAACACCAATCTGAGAACGAACGCCTTTAGCGAACGCCTTGACAAATGCAAACTTTGAACAGAAAAGACAGAGCATGATAAGGGAAGACCCGTGTTGTTATCGGAACAAATTCGCATCTCCATTCCATTACTTTCAGCAGCATTTTTTGTGTCTACCAGCCGAAGTTCAAACCGATAAGATAAACAATATTGTGTACTTACTACTTACCTGTGCAAGTGATGTGTTCAATAGCGTACGAAGGTGGTTTGTTTTTTTAAACACGTCACAGAACAATTTTTTTTGTGTGACAGCGTATATAGCTTACGTACATCGTCGGTGCAAAATCACATGAAAGTTGTTCTTCTCGAAGGAAAAAAGAGAGAACTACAAAGACGATTCCATAGAGGAGCGAAAAAAGTCGCAAATCGCCCGAGTCGGTCATCACAAAAACCACGTGATTTACGTAGATGAAACGAGCTCAAAAATATACAAAACGTTTTATAAGCTCGACACAATAACTGTTTAAAATTTGAAATACATTGTTGTATTAACCTTGAATGGGGAACACCTTCGATATAGATACCTCAACTCCGTGTGGTGTACTATGTTTATAGCAACCTTGAACAACTCCCATTTTGGTTCTATTCACCTTGAAATAATGTATTTAAACATCTTGAATGACTATTACCTTAGCCTTTAAATATCTTGAATAACGTTATCTTCGATGTAAGAATCTTGTTCTCCGTTAGTTACCTTAATTTTTAAAATATGAAAAACTCGTTTTCAAAGATGATTGTGTCGTGTTAAACCAATTGTTGCCACAATTTCGGAGCATTGAAATTTCGGAAGATGTTCTAAATCAAAATGGGACATTCTACTTACGGAAATAGTTCAGCGCTTCCCGGGTTTGCTCCGTCGTCAGGCCGAGCCCTTCGGTCGGGATCGGTAACGCTGGATACTGCACGAACCAGTCCTGGTTTTCGTAGCCACCGAACGTGGTGGTGGTGTCCGCCCGGATCTTGTAGCGTGGGATTTGCTCCTCGAGCAGGGAGAAAATCTCCACCTCGGGTAAGTCTTCGGCGCTGCATAACTCTGCGAAACACAAAGCAGTGGAAGAAGACACTTAGAACAACATCCATCCCATGGTACCATTCATTATATGACGCTATGTTGCAAGCGAATGAGTTCGACTGTGTTGGCGTAATATGTCCGTAAATTTTGGGGATGCTGAAACATAAAATCACTTGTCAGACGTCGTGTAGGTGCGGCGTTTGTGCATGCCCTCTTGCGCACTCGATCTATTTGGAGTGTTTCCGGTGCCGGACGGGGATGCTCCAACACCTTCCCACAACGCGAGCAATGCATGGATGGGGAAGCCGACCGATGAAAACACATTGACAGACGGGTGCTGTTTTTAGAAAACGCTGTGCCCCGGCACCGACCGCTTCCGACGGGCATCCAGAGAAAAGACAGGCATTCTTCAACGAAACGTTAAAGTTACTTCGTTTGCCAACAAGCTACAAACCAGACATGTTTAAATCTTTCCCTATGATGACATGCAGTTGAAGTGGAGTCAAACGAATGTAAGCATGACAATGCAACTCATTCCTAGGAAACACTTATGACCGCATATTCCTATTCCCGTAGCAGCTCATGCCGTTAGCACGTGACTTTTATAATATTTGCTTCCAGATAAAGAGACTTTATATAGCCATTTTTGTTCTCGATGGCCTTATCAAAGAGTGATTTGGGATTGGGAAGAAAAGCTCATCATTATTTTTAGAAAAGTTTAATCACGCAGTAACTCTCGGTGTCATTCTTTTACAATTTAACAAACTAAGCCTGTAGTGCAACTTGCTATCATGGTTATTTCCGCGAGTTCCTGTCATGTCGAATCGATGCAAACCAACCACGCGAACTACATGGAATTTCCTTCTCTCGATGTTGTCCATCGGATCGAAATCTTCTCTCCTCTTCTCCCTGCGTGCCAAACGTGCAATATTAATCAACACACGCCAATGAAACCTCTTCTTGACCACCCTCTCACACCTCAGCCACTTGGCAGTCGCGTAATTGGAGCATGACGCTGGGTGAAATTGAACATTTTCCTTCGGTCGATCGAATTCTGTTTCTGTGTACGTACTACCTATGCCAGCGCAGAGAGCCATACTTTCGCGTGGTATAACCAAATTCAGCAAGATTTTCCCACTATACACGGGACAGTGTTGTGATCAAGGATGTTCGTCCGTCATGGGAAATTAATTGGAAAGAAGAGTTTACGCCAACCGCCAACTCTCTCCCCGGTGGCCAAGGGTAATCGATTTCGCTTTCCAAAAGACAAAAATACACCTAGATTGATCATTGCGCGATACGACGTCTAAATTGAGTGTCGTATCTATCAACAACCGTCTACATTCAACCAAATGTTTGCGGTGATATTTTCAGAAGGTTTTCTTCCGTCAGATATGCCGCTCTTTAACTCAGGTTTTCCTCAAAACACGTAAGACGAAAAAGCGAGCACCAGGGCCGCGAACAAACACAGGGACATTTCTGCGATTTATTCGCCCCACGTCATGGAAAAGGGAAAACTCCCCCCCATATGGTAAATCAAAACAGCTTTGGGCTTTCCGTCCGGTACGTTGTGCCGTAACGTTGTAGCAGAAAGCCATTGAATAGTTCTTCGGCGGCGTTTGGATCCATACAGTCCCATTCATACAAACGCTTTTCGCGTGCCGCAACACCACTCTGAATGAGGTGGAAAATGGCTTGTTCGTGTGGGCGCGATGGTGGAATCGTGTCGGCATTGACCAAACGGATGAATCGCTGCGGAGGCTCTTTCAGTGCAATAGACGGCGCGGCATCGTGTGTTTAGTTTATGACTTTCCGAGATGAGATACACCTTGAGGGTACATTTTGAAAGCGTTTGCTTGGGAAGAATGCGAACTTTTCTGAACCACTCTCCTTGCACGAGCTTAGATAAATCAACTAAAAGGAAACTTTTCAAATTAAAATACAATGTTCCACGGGGGGTTTGTCACTCGTAAACTTACCAGTTATGCATCCGACGTCTCGTTTCTCGGTTGCCGCCCGGGAGGAGGCCTGCTGCATGAGCAACCGCTTGCTCGGCAGGCCCGGCAAATGCTTCTCGATTGTCGCCTGAGTGTTGGGGCTCAGGGGTATCCTGGCCCCACATTGTGAGGCAGCCAGCTTGGATTGGTACGGTTCCTGCAAAGAAAGCGGACGAACAAACGGAGGCGAACATTTAATAATCATGGGATTGGTACTGATAGCGAGCATATATGTCGGAGTCAAGATGGTGTGTTTTTGATTTCTTTAATTTGTTAATCTCCTTCTCTCGTGATTTTTTTCAAGGCATGCGAAATTCACGCATCTGTATCCGCCACTCCCGCCGATGACATCAGCAATGTCAAGGTGAGGAATCCGACGTCGAGCCGAAACCTTTTTACGGCGGGCTTGACCTTTGCGCGTTTGAAGCATTTTCATAACTTTTGTTTTCCTTTTGATTCATTAACCTTCACCGAGTCTTTTCTTCTATCTCACGACGGGGCAAAAGACGAAAAAAGAAAACAACTTCGTTCCCATCATCCAGATTTCGGACGACTCCCTCTCTCTTAGGTCACAGCATCACAAGCTAATCTTGTTGAAACGGTTTCATGCCCAAAGGTCACACACTACGGCCAAAAGTTTCCCGTACCGTTCCGTAGACGTTGTGGGAAACGCGGACATGAGTTTCCCTCGCGCGAACTTTCCTTTTGCGGCACCACTTCTTCGGTGACATAATTATGTACGTTTTCCGAGCGCGCCAACAGCATTTTGCAGAGAGCAAAAGCGAAGCAATAGAGAGCGTATGCGTCTGTGTGTGTGTTTGATGTTTGATTTACATAACATTGGACCACGAAACACGATGGCCAACATGGTGGTTTCAAGTGCGACGTCGAGCAGACGCAATCCCCTTCCTTTCTCCTCCTCGTGCTCGAGTGTAACGAGTTAGAAGCATGCAAATTAAAAATATCGTTCAACATGAACGCGGCGGATGCCACCTAAACGACTCCCTCCCGTTGTCGAGCAAAAAATGGCCCACAGCTGTGGAGGATTATTTCGCGGTTAATTGCCATCAACTGAGGCGAACATCAAATGGTATGTATGCGATAATGTTTAATGGTGATCGAGTGATAAGCTTAAAGTAACACTACAGACAACTTTACAAGGATTAACTTTAAATCCCTTTACATTTACAACAAATCATATACAATGAAAGGTGTATTGTTAGATGCTCTCTCTAGGGAACACCTTGTCTACATTGTGCATTAAGTGCATTGTTATGCAACAGAAAATTTAAAGTTCATGTCTTTCATTACCACGTTTTAAAGTAACTCTCATTTTTCTATTCTTCCTCGCAGGTAGATGAACACCCACAAACAACCCAAATCCCGGTGGATGTTGGCACATTTTCAACCCCCCGATCGCACTTTTGGCTGCCAAAACTACTGACATGCTGTTCACTGCCAAAGTGTTTTCTGAGACACTTTATTTAAAGCAGCTTATTCTTGGGCGCAGGTCAGTTATGTTTTAATAGCGACATCAATCACACAAGCGGCTCCTAGACTCCTCGAAGGAGTAGGTACATAACCCAAAAAACAAAAAACATAATTCACGAACGGAACACACAGGTCGCGTTATGCAACCGAGAAGAAGAAGGTCCCCAACCAGGCCAAATTGCCCAACCTGAGGGACTGCGTCGTCGTGAATCGATTGCAAGTGCCGGCGACCGCATTGGGTCAGGTCAAGAGTTGAACGAACCCTTTGTTTCTTGGTCAGACATTGCACCCGGTGCATTGTGCATAATTTACAGTCCCTAACAAATGACGGACCACCAAGTGGAAAACCCGTCGAGACAGGAAAAAGGAAGAGAAAGAGACTCCAGAGGGTTAGTATAAAACCCTATGACGCCCGCCCGGCATCCAGCAATTTGCGTAAGCACGGTTCCACCTTAATCCACCAACAAAATCCATGCCTTGCAACATGTAGATGAACATTGTTTTTTTGACAAAATTTTCGAAAGCCCATCAGATAACCAAAGGCTAGCCTAATGCAAGACAAGGCCCGCTCCAGATATCGAAAATTAATTTCGGACAGATAAAATAATCTCCCAGACAAACACAGGGGCGGATATATTTAAAGCCATATTCATCCTTTCTTGAGCGGATGGATAGAAAAAAGAAGAATAAAATTAATTTTTAAGCATCGCAACAGAGCTACGAAAGTTGAGCGTGTTTACAATTCGTTAGATGATAATTTGGACAACTTCCAACTGGTACCGAGTATATCTCAATTTAATCTAAAACACGTGTAACACATTGAGAACTAGCTTTATCAAAAGATCGAAAGATCAAAATCGTTCCCTTACTTTGAGAAAACCTTCATAAATAATAGAGTCTGTTTGAACAGGCAAATGAAAATCGAAACAACAGTTTCTCGTTCACGAGAGTCGATTGCAAACCGACGAGGGAAACCCGAAACAAACCCCGACCGATCAATTAGCGACCAACGAGTGTGAAACACAACATAAACAGTTAAAAGAAAACGGTCCCACTTCACATCGGGAACGAGCATCAGCTCGCGAGGCCAAGAATCAATTATCATCCCGAGAAGGAGAGAAGAGGATTTAGGGAAAAAAAAACCGTCGAAGGAAAAACCGTAATCAAAACCAGACAGCATGCATTTGGGTTAGGAAATCCGCCCGTTCCAGTGATGGTGATCCATTTTCGAGCATCCACTACTTCGTCCAAGCCACACTTACGCATAACGCACTGCCAAGAATGTACCGTTCCCGAAAGATTCCAACGTTTAGCGTGGCCTTGAAGCGGGTGGTGAGCATGATTGTTTTCTCCTCCTCCACCACCCCCAGTTCCTTTGACGTTATCGTGGCTTCTATTGTGTTTTCATCTTGGCTTCAATTTTCACCAACACACACACGTCAGTTTACCGCGCGAGTTTTCCTCTCCTTTAGATGAAACGATCCGGCGCCACCGTCCATCGTTCCATGGGAGCACGTGTGGAAAACTCTGGCAGCCGATGGACGAACGAAAAATAGGAAACTAAAACAGAGAACAATATTCTACACTTCCACACAACACGGCAACGCGTTACACAATACTTTTTTCCTAGCTGGCAGCAGCACGAACGAAACACCAAAGCGATCGCACGACGAGAGTTTTCCCCTAGCGATCGCGCGTTGTGCGAATAAAATCAAACACTAACCGATTCGGGGCGGACGAGAACTAGTGCTCGTTTGCAGCTTCACAAAACCCCGTTTCGCCGCCGGCCCAGGACGGATTTTCGTTTGGGTTAAGGGATAAAACAAACCCCATTTGGAGGCGGATTCGGTGGAAAATCGATGAGGCCTTTGTAGGCATAAGTCTCTCTCTCTCTAAGCCGGCTAAGCCTCTGGGGAGATCGAAACAGATCTGCAACCTTGCTTCGCCAATCATTTCGCACATTTGCGCTACCTCGCACAAACACAAACTCTTTGTGTACTGCCTTTGTTTGCAAGTGAGTCGGGAAATTACTTCAATTTCGCGCCCCATCGTCGCGCCTTTCGCTCGTGCGTTGCGACAAAAGAAACGAAGAGAGAGAGAAAGGGGAGAACCAACGCACCGACGAGAAGTGCATAATTTTAAACGATTCGTCATGTCGACAACCAATTGGCCAACGCGAAGATCACGCCTCGCGCGGGATGCATTTGGATCGATCAAAATAGATTCACCACCACCACGGAGAGGAAAGCCACCGATAGTTCACCAACAACGCACGCAGGGGAGGCCACTCCACGCCGGAAGTGTCCCTATGTATACTGGCTTTGGTGTGATGCTGCATACCCGAACGAAGGAACTGATCATTGGATCGACGCTGATTGCGATTGAGTCACGCTCCGTTGGGTTTTGGGATGGCGAAGAGATGGAAGTGAAATTTCCCAATTCAATGAATTAGTTCATTTTTCAGCGTCCAATTGTGATTGAAAAGGAGGCAAAAAGAAACCTAAAATTGGAGTGAAATAGTGTTTGCCGGACGCAATTTACCATGCTTGTAATGACTCACTTTTCTGTACCAAACATAACAAACATAACAAACGTTTCAACAACTCGACCAGTTCCACTTCTCCGACGACAATTTACTTTCTTCATCTTGCGCTGTGTCCCCGTTTTCCACGCTCGGACCGCAAAAGGAAACGAACTTGAAACGCGCACAATTTTCAGTGCCATTCTCGTTAGATAACCAGTTTCTCACGACTTCGGTTGGTTGGCCGTTTTTATCGTGACTTGTGTGTACCGGGTTCGGACGTCAAACCACAGCCACTGTCGGCTTCAGCCATTCGAATGGGACCAATTTTCACGTTTGTGTGAGCAAAGAGGAAAAACACATGTTAACAGTGTGTTTAAGACGTCTATTTGTTTTTTGTGGCGAACCAAACGAAACCCATGGGTTCGAGATATACAATAAATTTTACTAACGAAAAATATGTGTACTAACAGCACGCAATTTGGAATTGAGTTTACAAGTTGGCAAATGTTACAAAAAATATTGCAAAACTAAAACGCAAAGCAACAACAACATATCAAAGTTTAAATAAACTTAAAAGTTTGCAAAATATGAGTAAATATCAATTTTAAAAGACGCAGAAAATATTACAAAGCAACAACAACATCATCAAATCAAAGTATAAAGTAGATAAATCAAATTTAAATTTTTTAAAATATGAGAATAATGCAAAAAAAATCGCTATTGCAAAGACATTAACAAACAACATGTAACAATAAGATATCTAAACGGAAACGAACAAAAAAACAACCATCTGAAGCTCTGCTAAAGTGACAAACTAACACAATATACCGGTAAAAGGTACCGCGGCAAGAAAAACAATGAAACGGAAGCCGGTGCTGTCAGCTGTCGGTTTCTCTTTCCCGTCACATTTGGCTGCACCATCAATATGGTATTAACTGCATATGCAACTCCGGTGAACAAATGGGGATAATTATAAGGAATATAAATTCTCCGATATGAATAAATTATCCTCCATTCCAGCGATGGTGCAGTGGGGCAGAAAGCGTGAAGAAAGATGCAAAACTGTGATCAAACTCAAGCAGGAAAACCCCATTACCCGGGCGGGAGGGTTCAGTGGATCGGGCCCATAGCATAACCGTTACGTCATAGGCGGTGTGGCTAATTTCGAATAATTCGCATCACACCTCGTAACAACCACGAGCCGATGTGAGGGGACGAAGGGGGGCGAAAAGGGAATGGGCACTTTCGTAGGGATGGGAATTTTTGTTAATGAATCGATAAAAATATCCAAGGGGTTTGGCGGCGACGAGTTCTTCGTCTAGACCTTGGCCAAACACGCCGGGAGATCGGACAAATTTGTCTCACGCGTGCTCTCGGAAAAGGATCGCGTGAGGATCGACGTCATGGGCGGGGTGGAAAATCGGCTCGAACCGCAATGTGTAAGCTTCACCGAAAAGTCTAGCATCGAGTGCCAGAATGGCCGCCACGGACGGACGATGTGTTTTGGTGTATGAAAAATATAGATATATTCGTCGATGATGCACGACATCATATGACACTCAACGGTGAGGTTGCATAAATCGGCTCTGACGACAAACACAGCAGGGGTGATGAAGGACGTATATCTTCTTAACGGTGGAAGCTCTTTGGCAAGCGAAAAACAAAATCTGATAACACAAAGTAGAAGCCTGATAAGCTCCAAACAGAAACCGACATTTAGTAATGCCAATTTGAAAAGTATTTAAATAACCACACAAATAAACAAACCAAACCGTTTTGTCATTCAAATTTGGCACGTCAACAACGCGTTTAAAAACGACTTTACAAATGTGCGCCAACTCACACCAGTTCTTCTTCCAACAGTGATGTCCTCTTCAGGCCCAGGAATAGTGAGTGTCTGGTGAACCGGTGAACTCCCAAATTAGCAAATTTAAAATGGCAAAACAAAATACAAACACAAAGTAGCGCCCATCGAGGGGTTGAAATTGACAGTCGAAGAAACTGTCCGAAATGGACGACGTCGACGCTGCTTTCCATCGATTTTTTCGCGACAGTTCAATGTCACGTCGAGCCGATCGCAGAGAGTCCACCTTCCCTACGGCAGCAAGGGAAGTTAGTAAAAAAAACACACACCATGTCAAACAACAATTTAAGCACAGGAAAAACGCCAACAAGCGAGTCATTTAAATAGCGGAATGCTCTCATCAGGGGAGAAGAAGGCAAGAGATTATTACACTGGGAGCCCTGAATGAGGTTTTCAAGATACGTAAGAACTAAAATCATCTAATGACATAAACCAATTCCAATTACCACTATTCGGTTGTTCTTGGTGATACACATTTTTCTTGAATTTTCACTACTTCACTCTTGTTTGCAAGCACAAAACTTCCGTCCACAACGTTCCACAACAGCTGGTGCAATAAATGCACTCGTTGATATTGGGATCAAGTATTGCACACACGCACACACCAATCTGCCTCCGAGGCCCCCGACAACGAACGCCTTTCCGTAATCAAGCGAGATATGGAGCCCAACACAACACTTGCTCGTCGTGGAACGAACTGAACAGGTTGGTGGACGAATGTTTCCAAGCTTCCCGCGCACTACTGAAGTGTTTCATCAACCCTACGCAGCACTAAATATGCCACAGAATTGTTCTTCTTCTGCAGCTCCAGACACAATTTAACAAGGTTATAAAAAGAGGAACATTGTGTAACGAAAACCCAAAAAGAAAAACGAAACACGAACGGAACATCGTGTACCGAAATTGAATCAGGTACCAACCAACCGCTGAGAGAGGCCGCTTCCGCCCGCTGTCTTGCTGAGTCTGTCCCACTTCCAGTACAATCTATTTGCTGTAGCACCTCCTTCGTCCCCCCTCAACCGAGCGACTGCTACCCTTCCCTTCCAGTTGGCCACCGAAGGCAAGATAAACATGTGCGCCAAATCACGTATGCACTTTTTCGAACGGGACGAACGAGTCGCGGCCGTCGGCGAGCCTCCTTTTTAGTGGACGTTTTGCAAAAAAAAAGAAAAAAAAATAGGAGGACAACTACACCAATCGTGAGCTTGCAGGTGAAGACACGGACCGGCATAAATCTAAACTTTGCTCACCGGTGCTTCGCAAAGTTCGGCAATTATGAGTTTTTCAGACGGTAAATGATGGCATTGAAAGCGAGAGACGATGAAGGAGCTTCCGTTCGGTTGTTTTATGCATGGTCTTATAAAATTGCATTAAGCTTTGAAACACTACATAAGAAACGGTGAGAAACTGCATTGAATTTTCCATATTTGGCAATACACTGTCTCCCAGTGACCGATAAGAAAATAGCAAACCGGTTTGTAGCAGAGACGTATACACAAATACACCAACAACGAACGGGTGACCGATCATTTTCAATTCGGAAAGTTCATTTGCCCCCCAAGGTGGTAACTGTAGATGACATGTAATATTGTAACTGACGCCTTTGCGAGTGGCTGATAAACAGAGAGCGTCCTGTGGTGATTGGGAAATATGATACCAAAAAAAGATGAACATTCATGTAGGATAAACATTGCTTGAGATAAATAAGATAAATATTGCTTGAGGAAAATATTCAAGATGCGGATAAAATATAATGTTACAACAAATAAATACAAAAATATGTCTTCTCTTGTAAAAATAATACCAACACAAAGAGTCGTCATTGGGCCCCGTTTAAAAAGCGGTCCAACATCGGTGACAGTTTAGCAAAGATTAATTACAATTGGAACGTAACCTGCACCTGACAACAGTGACCTATATTCCTGTTTCGGGCTGGCCAACCCATATGTTGTCAGCCGTTTTCCCCGACATCAGATAACAGTGCCATGTTTGGCATGATCGCGATGGAAAAAGGGGGAAAGTTATCTACCACATTGCCATCGATAAATTAGAAACGCTAGTTAGCATTACCGAAGTAATTAGTAAGAAAAGAATGAGAATTTTACCGAGCAATTGGAAATATGCGTTTTCTAAAAATAATCAATTAAATTTATGATGGCTCCAACGACAGAAACAATCAACACTGAAGCGTTGACTTCATACTGCACGTGTTTGACGACGATACCATAAAACAAACGAAACAAGGAAAATCCAACATCCCACATCTTTTTCTATTGCCTATTTGTCTGGCGTAGAGCAGACACTGCGGGTTTTTTTTGTTGCTGAGAGATAAGATGCTGCTTTGATACTTCATATATACTACCACTACTTTATTCCGCTCGATATTTGCTGCTCGCTCTAACCGACTGTCGGCACGCGGTGGATTCATTCCGCTGCTTATTTTCCTCGGATTGTCGCCGGCAGACGAAAACTGGCCAGACAGAACGGAGCCAATCGTATCGTAGAGTAGGAAAACCATAATGGTTATGTGGATAGATTAGTACAAATGTTGAAAGTTTCAAATTCAGAAAAAATATACTAAAGAAACAAATGCGAAAAATATGGAAAGCAACTGAAAATGAAGTAATACAAATGCTTATGCAATATAATGCAAATGAATGGCCAGACACTTGGCGCGTTGCAGTGGATTATACAAACGAATGCACATGGTAGGATTCTCCGGCCGTTTGTCGTCACATGATTTAGCGATAAGAGGCAGGAGATTAATGAACGTAGACCTGCTGTACGTCGTTGCCTTCTAGGGTCATGAGTCGTGCCTCCCTACAGCGAAAACCAATCCTATCTGCTGCCAAGGGATGCCCCCACTACCTTCTTATCAGCTCCGAAACGTCATCAAGGGTTTTAAGGGTACTCCGCACCTTCCTTCTTTGGGAGATTCACACGCGGAAGGGAACCGCGGTATTCCATAGAAATAGCTGACTGACTAAAAATACACACCACTAATGACCATTCGAAGCGCTGAAAGTGGGTGAGGGACTTTTTTGTCAGGAAATGCACCATCTTTCCATTCGAAACCCTTCAACAAATCCCGGAAAGCACACACAAGGAGGAAAACAAACAAGCATTTATTGGCGTTAGGAAAACTCCAAGAAAGAATCGATGTATCAGCACCTTAATGAGCGAGAGAGTTACAAAAAAAAGGTAAAGTGAAACCATCTTGAGCGATCTTTCGTACGAAGTCGGTTGGTGATTCAGATCCTATTAATAGAACCTACTAGCCTCCCTCGGTGATCGTTGATCGTGGATTGGAAATGCTGGGGAAAACAAAATTCTACCATGTTCTATTCCCGGAGTCGAGAGGAAAGCGGGTAAGGGAAAAAGGTTAAAGATTCATCCCTTTGGTCGCCCATAAGGGTCTTTTTCGTGCAACTAGAAAAGAATTGCATGAGAACAAAACACATTTTTGATTTCTTTGGAAAAACACATCAACACACCAATCTAAAACAGGATGGTTAAAGAAAACATTAAAAAATACACATCTCTCGAGTTCACGAGTCACGTTTTTCTAACACATATTTAAAGCAAATAAACATTCCTTCAGGGCGGAAAATGTGTGTGGGATTAAACAGGGAAAAGCGGACCAAGCATTGGACAACGTACGAAAAACCTAGTAAATTGGTGTCTCCAATTTACCGGAGTTATTTTTGAGCGCCAAACCGTGGCACACAAACTGCATCGCGCTGTTAAACGACAAGCTTACGGATGCATGGAAGCATCTTCACGGGGAATTTATGTTCGTTTTATTTTGGTTTCGCCGGCCGGCAAAACCGTTTCATTGCGAAGCGAACCACACACCGATGCCAAAGGGTGAGAGAAGGAATGCAACCATTCCAGTTGGTTGAACGAGCCGTGAAGTCAATGGAAAACAGCATGGTTGGTTTTGTACTTTCAATTGAATGCATCATGTGCCAAAAAACCAACAGTTGAGCAATTTTATTGTTGACGAGTATGTAAAGGAAAACCCATCTTGATTGCCTTATGAATTCCAATCAGTATTACGTGCGTCCAAAATTAATAACATTTTGGTTAAAATCATCTTTTAAAATGAGCGAACTGAAAGTTAATCGACATATTAATTCTCATCTTCAATCTCGCCAAGGCTCATGATTATTTCATCCATCACTGCCTCGGTTTCATGTTTGTTCAACCTTAAGAAAGCGAACCCAGAAAGTCAAAGGTAGTTTTCTGCATTACAAAGCGCCACCGGAAACCTGAAACAAGAGGAATATGATATGGTAGACTTTTCCACTTGGTTGGTGGTACAACACGCGTTCGTGCCATTTTCCCTTCATTGTAGCGACCGAAGTATGTGTATCGTATGACGGGCTCTAATTAAGAGGCGGAAAGTTGGAGGAAGAGATACATTTTTGTACAAAAAGTATTTTGAGGCACGGGTGGGGGCGAGTGCACGGTGCATTATGCATTGTGTGAAGCTGTGTGCGAGGATCGATGTCGAAAGAATGGTCGACTTCCAAAGGGATTCTCGTCTCGCACGTTGGGCGTTCTCTACGCTATGCCACTTGAGACGTGGAACAAATTATCGATCGAAATGTTGAGCGCTCGAACACGTAACGCTTTGCTTGTTTTTTATGGGACGGATTATGTTAAGCCCTTAAAATGTTATAAATTTTGTAAAAAAAACAAATTCTACCTAAGAGTGCACCATGAAATGCATATAAATCAGCCTATTTTGTTCCCGGCTCCCTCTGGATGTAATCCAACTTCGGTCAGGAATAAATTTAAAATCAAAATAGGTGAGCTTAAAATGTCCTGAATGGCGTCGCAAACGTCCTTGACGATTGTCCCCTTGAGTAAACGTCCAATCGATGATCCGCCAAGTGATGATGAGACAGCAGCGCACACGGAAAGAAAGCGAAAACTTTGGAGCTGACTGTGTTTCGCGTGTGGTTATCAGCCGGTTTTATCGGTATCTCTTATCGCTCCCACGCACTCATGAGCCTCGGTCGTTCCGGTCGGAATCGTTTGGTGCGATGCGTCTGGTGTCACGATAATCACGGTTCCAGCCACGATAAGCCAGACGCCCGGACTGGTGTTTCCAAGCACCATCAACCCCGCCCAATGTTGGCGCTCGAACGGGGTAAGGTGTGCGTCGAAATGTGATAGATCACCGTGTGCCATTAAAATCTGAAGAGGGGCACGCTTACCTTTGGGTTGATGAAATGATGTGCGCCGGTTGAGTGTGCGAAGATTGTACAACGATTGCTAAATGATTGCGCCAGCCGACGATTTGTGCATGTTTCGTTTTCTCGTGTTTGTTGTGCGATACGTTTGGCAGCCAAAACCTACAATAGAAAACAAGAAAAACACGATTAATGACAGGTATTCTAAATTTAAAAGCTTGGATAGTTTTTTTTTCTTCTTTCATCTACACGCTCCAATCCTAACGTAACTGTACACGGCAATTCCAAATATTTGACATCACCTAATTAGCAGCTTCATTCGTGCTCCAGATTGCTAATTATTTAATTTTCCTAATGATGCTGAGGAGTCTGTGATAGATTGAACCGGAATTTGACAATGAAAAAGTATGAATGAATGAGGCAGAGAACTTGGGAATGAGCTACAAAAGTAGAAGAAAACCTCATAGAAAGCATTCTTCGCCATTCATTGAATTGCCAAATTTACAGTTTACAGTTTGTAGCGAGCCATGAAACAGCGGTTTCATTGAACAAACCCCTTTTAGAGTAAAATATGAAATTAAAAAGAAGCTGTATCATCATATCTACGGTTGATGAAATTTTCAAATGCGAACCGAATGCCTACTACAATTTTACGAAAATTGGTCAATTTTACTTCTTCTGGTTGTTTCCATGGCGATTTTCCTTTCGTCAAAACCAGTGGGGAGGACTAGTTTTCGCTTCATTCCGCGCTGTTTTGTCATGAATAAAACAAAACCCAAGCTCGGGCACGGAACAGCACAACGGCAGGCGGTTTGGGTAATTTCATAGCAGATTCCATCGCGTTCAACCCCAAACCGCGGAAACGAAAAGAACGTACCGCCAACCACCGTCAAGGTTAGGGTCAATCGTTCACGGTGTAAAGGCGAGCGCAAATGAGGAGTTGCGATTCACGCGTTATAACACGTTCATATGTTCCTTGCACGGGGAATGAGTTGTACTCCACCATGGGGTCTTAAAGAATTGACCGCATGATGACCATCCATGGCACGGGGTCCATCGATAAGTAGTCGAGGCGCCAAGCTGGTGCGTTGACGTTAAAGTAGGCCGTGATGAGACCAACACCTTCTTGCGTTTTGGGTTCGATCCGAGTGATGGCCGCCAACTGTCATTGGGGAGCCGTTTTCTGGCGCCGGTTTTGTAATAAACGCGATACAAAGCATACAAACTGCCACGAGGATTGTAAAAGGGAGACCCAATTGCACATTACAAATGATCCTCTACACACGAATGGTTGTGTTTGTGTGTCGTTTGTTCCGAAGATCGAGCTGCTTTCCCCCGTCGATGACATAATCAACAGAGAGGCGTGAAAAAACGGCAAAACACCACGAATCGCGTCATCCTTCAACCATTTCGAAGGACTGTACGTGTGTTTGTGGACCTTACCTTTTAACTACGGGTACTTTGTTTATAGTTGGGTCCACTTCCGATGGCTCCAACTAGGAGGAAGGATACGTTTGACTTCACGATGACGGATCAACGAACGCAGGACTTTTTCACTCACACATACACACATACACGGGTAACTGTGTCACGGCTGCATGGGAACACTCGAGCACAGCTGACGGCACGGGGGTATCCCTTTTTCTTTGCGCCTTTTTTTCACTTCACCTTTCAACGAAAGAACAATTGATGAAGGGACGTGAGGACGAGGTGGCGCTAGGAGGAACCTTTGATCCAGCTTATTGTTTTCTTTCGCAAAAGAAAACCCAGCAAATAAATACTTTTCGCGAGTACGAAATCTTCGAATCACTTGATTTTGTTTCGAGCCCCTTCACTTTTCTCGGAAAATTATTTGAGGATTTTTCATTCCAGCGCGAGCGCCTTTGCTTCGGGTTTGACGTACGGGGATTTTTCGGGGCAGTACTTGCAAAACACAATAATATTTGCTCGCACAATTAACACAATTCGGCAGCTCACTGCGGTTGATTTTGTTTTGCTGGCGGATGTTGAAACGCACGAGCAATCTTACATACAGCCAAAAACAACACAACGACGATTGATCCGTGGCGTTTTTCGTGAAACTACCGAAACACATTTACGAACTACCCAACAAAAGGAAACAACCAAACTTTCCAACGATTGATTTTTCACTTGTTCGCCAACGTACTGCGATGGGATGAGGATTCGCACGTGGAAAAGAATCCCTCTGAAGGGAGTAGAACAGCATCGATTGCAGAAGTGATGAAATGACAGTGAAACTCCTCTTTCAAAACATTGCCAAAAACAGGTTTTTGCACAACCCAACAAATATCACATTGTGAGAAGACGCGGGCGTTTGTTGGGTTTTTATTTTTACATGGAAACTGAATAAACGCTGACCTCGTCGTCGTCGTGCTAGTCGTCGTTATCGAGAACACTAAACATTCGACCCCACGTAAAACACAAACGGGCAGGGTACTCTAGATGAGTAACTATTTGCTTACTCCATCATCTCGTGGCCTTTCGGATCTTTCCACTACTTCTACTACCTCATCTATCTTGCACCGCGGGCAAAAATAGCAACAAATCAATTTTTGCTAGTGCAAATTTACTTTTCTGATTACTTATTCACATCGTTATTAACATTTAGAACCTCCGAAACTGCTGCGCGAGGTGGTTAACGCACTTGGTAGCAGAATGATGCCGATCGGATTTGGGGATTCTTTGGTTTGCTTTGGAATCTTCGGTCAGCCGTTTTTCAACCGATCATCGACGGCCACCTTCCGTGGGTCGGGAGGAGCAGTACGGTCACTATTTTCTCGCCACTATAGCACCACAAAAATAGTCAACGAAAACGCACGCAAGAATCCGTTCGTTTCGTTATCGTCTGTGCGTCACATTTACCACAAAATGCACAGATGTGCCAGAGGACCATATATTTCTTCCCTTTTTCGCAACACTTGCTTTCCTTTTCGAACCTTCATTTTCCATTGCTGTCAAAGTGGCAGTTTAGAAATGGAGATGCGAAGTCGGAGCTGATTGGATTGGTTAAATCCGATTCGTACAGACTGTTAGCGAAAATTGTCTTCGTTACTGTTAATCAAGAGTTCAGCTCACTTCTAAAACTACTCTTATAATTTTTAAATTAGTAAGATAGTAAGTTTTACTACACACGTTAGTTTCAATGAAGTAATAATAATAAAAATGTTTTTTCGTTCAAATCACAGATCAGATGTATGAACTCGCTCCTTTATTCCTACACGGAGCCACGGTTTCCATCACTACTGTACTGTCAGAAGAGTTGTCAGTTGCTATATTTCGAAATATTTACGTTTTGACCAAGGTTACTTGAGTAACGTTTATTTGAAGAGTCAGAAAGAAATGAATAATTGCTAATTTATCGATATCATTTAAGTGTCCTGACCCAATTGGACAAGTAGGGGCCATATTACAGTACTTTTGAAGGCTTTTAATTCACAAACACCGTCACAAATTGAAATAGCAAATTTGCTAGTTGAACTTATCTTTTCTTTATACACCCTTTGGGTAACAATCCAAAAATTCCGCAGTTGCGCCTAAAGATATGCAACGAGTGATACATGAATAAATTTCGAACTACGAAAATTTCAATTATTGCAACGGCTTTGCGAACCCAATTTTCAGTACTTTGTTAACTTTTGAATACATAAAACCACAGCCATTTACTAACTCATATGTTTGTGGTTAACGATTAAGTGAAAAAAATACTTAAGCTCTTCGTTTTCCTTAAACATTATTTCATTGAAAATAAAAATCAAACACGATAATCAACCATCTTGTCATAAAATTAGTGATTGCTTTCAAAGTTGTTAATCTTTTTCCATACATCGCATTCCAAAAGACACCAGCAAACAAACCTCGTTTGGAACCGCCTCAACACAATTCGGATACCCACAAACTGAACTCATATGCAAAATCCTGTACTATTGTGAAATAGCACAATTCGAATGGAAATCAATTCAGTTTTCACAGCGCTCGCCTGAGCTCCTTCCGCTGTCCTTCCGAGGCGACTGAACACTGAACACCCGCAGCTGTTAAACCGAACACGGCAGATACCGTTAGCAGGCGGCATGCGCTTAGAAGAGATCGGTTCCGCAGGCGGAAAGGACCTTGATCAAGCAGGAGTCGGCAGCTGTGGGTTGGGGGACCGGTTTTTTTTTGTTAGCAGGCCCCCTGTCTAGACGGCTTATTTGTACATGCGTCCCAATCGCTGAGTGCGCGAAAAATCACGAGTCAATAGATTCGCGATCGCCGATACGCTAATGCAAAATCGCCGAACACTATGGTGGCACTTCGAAGAGGTGAATAAACATACAACCTATGTATTGCAAGGAGCTGAAACGAGCTGGGCAATATTTATCATAGCAATAGATATGAAATATGGAAGAACGCTAGTATAGTGAACAGTTTGTCTCTGATTATAGAATAAGCATCATTACCATGCACCATTAATAGCACTTAAATATGTTCATATTCAGCCTGAACCTTTATTCCAGATATTTCTTTTACAGTCCATAAATAATAACCAACTCAAAACAAGAGTAAAAACAAATTTAAAAAAATCTCGTGTTACCTTTTTTGTGCAACTTTCTGCTATCGGATCGTACCGTTTGTCAGTGAAATATTACCCTGACACCTAATGGCTCCATCGTAGAAAACACTCTACTCGGCGAATCCTAATATGGCACCAGAGTCGGAACAACCAACACTGTTAGATCGTTCAAACGTGTCTAAGCGATCGGATGACGAGGATGTTGTTTTGAAAGTCGCTTATAGAAAAATAAAATCACATAAATGCGCTCACATGTCGCGTGCCATTAAAGCGTTGCGCGTTCGATTTTACGCTGAAGTGCATTTGTTTTTGTAAACAAAGCTCGGATTGTTGTTTGGATGCACGAATAATGCACTATTTTGCGCCTCAAAATCTTATCTTTCCCGCAAGGAATCGACTGACTTGGAGAGGAAAAAAAAAGCAAATAATGACTCATTAGAGTACACACCTCCCCAGGGAACAGTACTTACTTTGTTTGTTTGAATAAACCTAAATTACGATCGGCACGATCGGGTTTGAGGACTTCAACCGTCACGCATTAGTTATTAATTTATTCTGCCACCACCACCACCACCACCGAGGGGGGCTACTAGTTGAACAAAACAAAAATAGTTTTCCCTTCCGTGTCGTTCCATCCCCTACATGCCGGTTTTGCACGTCGTGGCACGTCGACTTAAATGGCGCGACGTCGAGCGAGGGTAAGTTCGTTTCCTGTCCAGGCGACAATCGAGCGAAAGAGCAAAACAAAACCTGCAAAAAAAAAAAATACGCGAAACTCAGAAGGGACTAGGCATATGGATTCATAATCTCTAAGGCTAGTAAATAAGCGCCGTGCCCCCCGTAAGATGCATGCCTTTGAGTATCTCGGCTGACGTCGAGGAACGGCACAAACAACGACGCACGTTCTCGCCCTCGACGAGCGACGACTGCGGTGGGGAAGCGTTAGAAACGGCACCACGACGGAAGACAGAAGTTCACAAACACTCGAGAAAACGCGTCGTTCGATACGTCCCACCACCCCACCGGATGAAGCATAGAAAAAGTATAGAAGACCAATGCATCAACAGTGCTGTACACCATCACAACAACCCTTTGGAAGTTAGAATAGGGGAAGGAAGCGGGAAGCGGGAGGAGGGTGTGTTTGTGGCACGTACGATGACGTGGTGCATCGGGGGCTGCCTCGCCACTGCATCTAACAATGCACAACACCACCGCTGCACAATCTAACTTCTTCACGTCCGATAGAGGATGCCCTTTTTGTTCCGAAGCCAAAGTTCTCTGTAAACAAACAACAAGTATAATTATTATATCACCCGATTAGAATGGCATCATATGGCGTCAGCGGAAGACGATCCTTCGATGCTAGAAAGTTCCTTCAGTCTGCCTGGCCCCAACTGGGGTAAGGAAAGTGACGTCCTCTTGCAACAAACAGAGCTCATTTGTTGCTTTCCTCGTTGTTGAATTTGTTTCTGCTTTTTTATTACAAATATTATAATTCGTATGTTTAACTTTCTTGACGATTTCGATAGTTAAATGAAATTAAATATCCCTCGATATTGCTACTACAAGCTTCTACAAACGAACACTGTCTAAAACATTGCTATTTTGTATTAACTCGCTAGCTCATGAGCGTTTTCGATGGGTATATCCTTCCAACCAGCGGCATGTGTTGTTGACAAACCCAAACTCACTGCAGAACCACAAGAGATCTCTTAACGAATGTGATCGATGAGTAAACATAAACACGAGCAGGTTAAAAATAGCCAACACCTTCTCCATTTTCTCAATGAACCGCAACACTATCGGGCGTAGTAATCCGATCGTCCTGCGCGAGAAAAAATCAGGCGTCCGAAGGTTGCATTCCTTAGTGCGTCGGGCCGGTCGGCGATTTTGGACGCTTTTCGAGAATAATATAGGTCAAGGAGACGCACTCCGGAATGGGGTTTGGGGTGGCTTCTGGGATCACTTTCGCTGCATTTTATGGGCCCACTTTGGGGGGAGCACTTTAGAAAGGTCGTTTGGAAATTGATTCAACCTTGCTTCTATTTGGTGGTTTCTCACTTTCTACCCTCCTTTCCGCCGCTCTTGCTCAAAACATTCAACGGGTGACGAAAAATTTGGTATTCAATTTGCCACCCCAAGGTTAACGATTCTGTTCTGGGCATCTTTTCGCGCAACTTCCTGAGCACCGAGAAAAGAAGGGCATTTGGCAGCGCTGGGTTTGGGTGGAGCTTCCGAAAAGCGAGCGAATGGACAGAATGTTTGCTCTGTGAAGCACACAAACAACCGGTCGAGCAGCACCCGGGGTACATAATCTTCGTAATTTGCAATGATAAATTTAAGACATACAGCCACTCCCGGTATCGGCCTGAAGCGCCCAGCTCATGGAAGCGTTGTAGTAAATAACAACTTTGATATCGTATGTTTGAACATGTGGCTCCACTATCTTGACGTTACATAACGCTGTAGAGTCATATAACAACAACAACACACATACACCAAATCAACCAGTTCTTCCTCCGGCAACAACAATTAGCGAGTAGTGTACGGGATCGTTCAAATTTATTTTTATTTTTTGTTGATAAGATAAGAACACGAGCACACACACAATTTGAACATCTTATCGCGCGGCTCGATTCGGCTGAGTGCAAATATTTAGCTACACAGCTCACGATTCTTACATACCTTATATGATAGTCATGATGAATTTTAAATCCAAAGATCAACACCCGAATTCCCTCTCTATTGCTTTGTTCTGTACAAGATTATTTTAAGATTATTCAAGACAACGATGCATAACCTGTTTATTATGAGTTCACAAGTGTTATACATTAATCGGATCGCCTCCAAACAACCTGCTACTACGCAAAAGTGTCACGAATTAACCACGAAATGTCTCATGTTATCGCCTCTTAGAATAGTTTGCACCTATTTGCAAGACTTGTTAGGAACGTTGTTCTGGTGCCAAAATCTGTTTAGTGTAATTTGAACACGTTCCTCAATTGATGTTAATTTTTTGTTTGTAACACACTGTAACTTTTCTTCCTGTACATTACGTTATTTATTTCCCCCCCTAAGGACTCTCACAAGAAAATATCAATTTTGTTGTTTTTTAATGTTCCAAACTGTACAACCGATAGAGCTGTTTCCACTCGTTTTTAAGAGGTAAACAAACGCAATTTATTCGCAAGTCACATGATCAGATTACTATAATGCGTACTTTGGAGTTTTGCATGAACCGAATCGATCGCAGTTCATTTATATTGCCTACGCAGTTAAACATTTCTCTTCCTTCCTGTTCACTACAAAGGTCAAACATGCGAACCATGAGTAAATTATGGACGACCTTCGCTTGAAAAGGCAGAGCTGATAATCCCATCTATCAAAAGCTGTTCCATTTTTAAAAGGCAACTTCTTCCGATGCACTGAACGTTCTCGGGAAGAAGCAGGAGTTAATCTCTTGAGGTTGGTTTAATTTGTCTAAGATTCAAAGGAGCTTTACCGGCTTACAAACAAACCTACCTCCGTGATGATAGGCAGCATGTCGATCCACCTGGTGTTAGTCAATAGTTTATACACATTTCATCATGCTCCATTCCCTGTGGGTTTGTTCAATGTTACTCCACCTTCATGCAAATGATAATCCCTGCTTCCGTTATTCTTACTTTCATCCCGTACCGTTTACACTGTTTTGCCATGCGGTGCTTTATTTTGACTGTAATCGCTCCTTCTACGACGCAATTCTAGCTGATTCGTGGATCGCCCTGGCAGAGATGCCGTGTGCACTCGAAGTGCATACTTGGGGCAAGCGATGTGACGGGCACGTGATTTTGGACGAACCTCCAGCGCATGGAACTAATTACGGCCGCGGAAACAATGTATGCAGAGAGTGGCAAACAGAAAACAACGCATCTTACAAGTCTGGAAGGGTTTCAAGAAACTCTAGCAGCCATAACTTTATGTATAAGAAATTAGTCATTACTGCTGCGATATGATTAAGACATAGGAAGCAGTTTTGCTAAAAATAATAATAACAGGAAAACCCTTCAAACCTCATTTTCAGAACATAAATATTCCATAGTTCCTTCCGTCCACCCGTGCTACGAATGATCCCGATAGGAAACTGTCTAGCGCCAATCGGGTAGCAACTTGGTGGGCAAGTGGTTAATCGATCGACAAAACCGATCCTCCTGAAACTAGCCCGAACTGCATTGGCGTCTACTTTGTATGGCTGTAATCAGATTAAAGCCTCTAGCCTCGAGCTGTTCAATAAGCCGAACCCAATTGACATGATTGCCAACTGATTAGAATCCACTTGTCTCGAACCTGGTGCCATCTAACGAAAGCGAAGCGGAGTGCCACTTGAACAACAAGTCTGAAATCGGCGCTCTAGAAGACACTTGACGCCGTCATTTGCTGTGTTGATGTAGACATATTGTTCTTTTCTTTTTTCTACCTTTGGTCACACGTACACGCTGTGGTACTCGTTAGATTCGTCACTAGTTCTAGTATGTCTTCCACTAAAAACCGGTCCGTACGACATACGCCATGAAAACAGCAAACATGGACAAGCCCTCAGAGAATTAATATTGTAATTATTATGATGATTATTTACAAACCCACGACTTCTAGCCGTGGACAGGTTTACGCTGACGTCATCAGCATCAATATGTGGTAAGCAAATACTTTCTCTATCGGGCTTAAGGCCTACGATCGTTAACCCATGCATTAGAGATTGAAATGGAACGGTGTGTAGGATGTGACACTACGCTTTGGGCACGCTTTGACTTGTCATTGTAGAGAAATTAATCTTTCAAAATACTTGCTTCTGATCCAGAACCCACGACTTCAATGGCTTCTAAAATGAGGAGCTGGTATTCAAATTTATTCAAGATAGTTGGGTTCTTCATTGATCCCCCGTTCTTTTTCCACCATATGCTGTCCAAATCTTCAGCTGTCAACTTCCTGGAGCCGTTGTACAATGTACAGCTGTCTTAACTCCCCAACAACATCACACCACCCTCCCCTCAGTTGTTTGTGGTACTAAATTTTAATTCTTGCGCACCCACGTTATCGTGGGTAAGTGCACGTTCGTGACAGGCATTATGGATCGAAACGGTCGCTTCGCTGTGACTTCGAAAAGGTGGCGTCTTCAGGTGACACTACCGTGCGCATCGTTTAGCTGCTTTGTTTCGCGTGAAAAGTATGACTTTTTTGTCTGAACACAAAGAAGCAACGGCTTTGTCAAAAGAAACGCATTAGTCACTAAAAGATTACTTTTATCGGAATTGTTTAACGATCCGAGTCATATAATGCTTTAAGTACCACGCACTCGTGGATTTATTGTACGGAAATGCACCATTAAATTGGAATTCTTTTCGAACACTTCTAACTGAAACAAGAAACTTAACACTTATAGTAAAACATGAGTGTCGAAGGAGGTCCTCATCGACGCTGTTGTAACACAGCCAGATCATATAATTATTTCGTTATCAATGTAGCATATTTTCCAGCAGTTACTACAATGATTTTACTGTCAGTGTTCAGTGTTTGATAAAACCCACAACAACCGCGATAAGATCCAGTTTAATCCACTATTACCACACGTGGAAGCGATATCTAAAATTGTCTTTTCGCCTTCTATGAAGGTGGTAAACAAGCATCACCCGAAAACAAGACATCCCCACTGATAGGACACACGGTTGTTGTTATGCCTGTTGTACCTGACCTTGCCTTACTCATCCGAACCGACCACGAAACCGCTCACATAACGCTGTAAACAATAAACGGTCGATATGTTCGAGGTTAGAATAAGCGAAACGCATTACGGGCCGGTATTTTTGTTTTTCGAAAACATTCACCCACAAAATGCCACCAGGAACGGAAACTCGTGCAAAGGGCATCATAACACGAGGGAAAAAAAACAGAAAGAAAACGGAAATGTGTAAACAACGGATCAACAATACGATAAACCGGATTGCTGTCGAGTTTGGGGACCAAAACAAAGATCCAACGTAGATACGATGCGCGGGGTTGACAAATGGCGATAACATATTAGACGATCGCGCGATGGTGGCAACGATTGAGTAGGATTGCATCATCCGGTGGTCTAACGGAGGTTTTCTTTTCTTCTGAAAATCGTACGAAAATGCGCACTATCCCAGGAAGAGCACTCTCCCAGGAAGAAATTCGGTGACAATAGTAGGCTATAAATTGGAAACCATCTCTTGCTGTCAAAAATGGCTGCAGCACGAGTATTGGTGCAGTCGGTCACGTACAACATTTTCGAGTTGCAAAAAAGTAGAATGACCACCGTCAAAATGACAAAGACAACGACGACACGGTAAAGACGTCAGTACAACTGCTGCTGTGATCTACCCCTTCCGGAAGCCGGGCCGGGTGCTTTAATGGGATCCACATGGCGCACCGGTTTGTTAACGTTTTTCCGCGCACAAAAATAGATCCCATTTTTCCGGCTTTGCTGTTCCGTTCTGTCCGAGCTGTTTTAGTGCCGCACACGCGACTTCGCGAACCCATTCCGCACGGTATCGGGCAAACAACACGGGGTATCAGAGAGTCCAACGTACGTTCCCGTACGATCAGTAGCAGTATGGCATAATGGCTGGCTGTGGGGGATAGTACATCATCACCATCAGCGCGATCATCATCCAACGCCCTCGCGGCCTACCCGCCGTTTGACCTAATTTCGTTGTCGCATGGTGAAGAAACCGGCACCGGGTAGAATGGCGAATGGCGACGGTGCGCGTTGAGGTTAGGTGACGATTTATCTTTCAAATCCCCTCGAATAAAATTCCGTTGGCGAACGTGGCGTTCGGCACAGCACCAAGGAATGACCTCGCCCGGTGCACACCGGCCACCGACATGGGCAGAGTAAGGGAAGTAGTATCTTTTTTTAAATTTTTCCTACCATCGTCATCCAAAACAACCATTGGGCCTGCGTTGGTGGTTGTGTCGCACTCTCGAAAACCCCTGTACTGTAGATAACAGACCTCGTTCAACCGGCTTCACATACAACACACCGCCGGTCCTACCTCCGCAGAGTTCAATTTCAAGCCAGTAGCGATAATTGATAAAACCGATTTTCCTCCTAACTACCGCGCGTAGACGCATCTGTTGACGTACCGTAAACCGCCATAGCCGTAGACACGTGGTCCTTGAACGAGGAACAAAACTCTCCGCATGGTACAGCATGCGAGCAGCACATCCAGGAGGGTAGTGCGAGGTCTACTGGGTAGATTCCATTGCAAGATGATTACCTTCCGGCGTGGTAGACGACCATTTTATCACGTACGCGCCAACGAAACACTCTCGCTATCGTCTTCCGACGCTGACGCAATGGAGCGACCACCGATGTCAGCATTTCCTACCAATGAAGCTCAGTAGCTTTATGTGTCGAAGCACTTTCCTATTTACTCCGATCTGCTTAGTCCAACCGGCTCCTGTTTGTTTGCATTTAGATGGACTTCGATCAGCAGATGATTACCACAGCTCGGGAGAATACATTTGCTTGGAAAGCACATAAAACCTCCAATAGTCTGTCGTGTTTGCCAAGCACTGCCGGTTCAAGGTGAAGTCCGTGCACTTCCATGCGAAAAGGTGCTTGACATCTAACACCGTACGCAGGATGACGTGGACATCTGGGCGATCCGCCGCCACCAGGTTCCTATTTCTATTCATCATATTCCTAACCCCTTCTCGCCATGTGGTATGTTAAACAACGGGTTGCAAATTAGTTGTCGATATTTCATTCGTTTGCCCGGATGTTAAATTGATCAAAAGAAAAACATATCCGCTGATAAGTGGGTCTAGGAACACAATTTCAACATTTGAAAAAGGCGCATTTGATCGATCGAGGATCGGGTGAGGTATTTTTGCTGAACGTCGCCATTCACCACTGCATTGTGCCGGTGTCACCGGTAACTGGAGACATGGCACTTGTGCAAACATGGGCGCCAGTAGATGGGAAAGTCCGGCTACAAACGTGTACCGCCAAATGTGTACAATTTTTTCCTGTCAGTGACCGACAGTGAAGTTGTTGAACGAGTACCCACAAACGGCCAGTATTGTGACTCGGAGCAATGAATATACCTGTCGATAATTTTAAACTGAATGCATTCGAAACTTATTAAAAATGGGTACGTTTGTCTGATTCTCTTATCCAGTTCAAGGTTCTTCTCCGTTTTCCTTAGTCGCCTCGTTGACTAGAAGAACTTCAACGGAGTGAATCATCCCGTGGGTCTATCTGCTTTGAATATCCCGGATGGTGCAAAAGTTCTACAATAGGGACAGCTGTTAAAGCAGTGACTAATGCTCTATTTATCTACCTCTATAGGGCACTTCAACAAAGCAATATTTTTGCTAGTAAAGCGTCGAAACGATCGCCTAGTAGATGTTCTAGTCCACTGTACACTCATCTTAGGCAAGCTTGTGTATAAAGGTGTACCGATGTTTTGTTTCCCCTCGGGAAACCCACCGGGGATAAGAATGTCTTCAAGAATGCATATCAACATCACCTTCTTCGCCCCGCTATCGAATGACTAAAAGCTGATGCAATAACCATTCTTATTACGGTTAGGATTAATGTTTCGGCAGTTCTGGTAACTTTCCGTCGACCTGTGAGCTGGCTTGAAACTTTGGCCCAAACATGCTTCCACCTTTCATTACAAACGCGAGAGATTATCCTTATCAAGCGTTGAGTCATGCCACAACAAGGCTTCTCCTTATCCCATTTGTAACACTCCAATTCAACTGGCTAAAGTAAAAAATGAAATAAAGAGTAAACAAGAGTTCTCTTCACATTGCCTAAATGTTCACGTTGCAAACACACCGTATACTACACCATCCTACCGAGTGTGGTTGTAGTTAAGAGCACTGCTAACAACTGGCCAACACAATCACGAGGTGTGGGATGAAACATGATTTATATTTAAACGTACCAAAAGAACATCAAGAAATAGCTGCCGGTTCTTCCTCAATTAACATTTTAACTTGACGGATAAAATTAGCGAAGCGAGTGCAGTAATAGAGAAGCGATCATTAAACGAAGGGGGAAAAATAGAAGTATTTATTACTATTTATTTTTATCAATGAACAAACGATCCTTCGAAAAATAGCTACAGAATAGAGCAAAGAAGAAGGAACAAAACCTAAAATGAAGAAGCTGCATGAGAACATTACAAGTTGTGGGAATCAACAGTTCATTGTACCAGCATATTGGTTGACTTATGAGTAGGAAATGTCTACCGGGTTATTCATTGATTAAAACGGCCAAGTGCGTACATAAACATAATAATTTGCGACCGTACGTGAATGCCCTCTCACGCGGTTCTGCTTCGCCCCATGGCCATCTTTCCACGTTTATTTATACCATCGAGGATGGATGAAGTCAAACGAAACGTTTTGTTTATGTTCATCAAACCGTTGAATCAACGGCGACATGGACATGAAATGCATCTCGTGTGTAGTCCACAGCGCTTTAAAAGTGGTTTGTGTCCACCGGCTTCAGCTCCAGCAACCGTGTGCTCCTCTATGTGCCAAAAAACAGTAAATTCATTTGTCGGGGGGCTCGTCCGAACGATGGACACACTACTGAGTCTCAATCGCTCCATGCCCTTCAGGGTTGACCTTCGAAACGCCCGCTGGCACGACGCAGTATCCATGTCTGCTAACGAATAGTTCCAGCGCCGTTTCCATAAAGCCCTTTTAGGAAGCGACGAAGAGTTACCGCTGATAATGGCGGACAAAACCGTGTGGCTGTAACCGGTTTTCGGGTCCACGAAAACCGCCGGATGAGCGAATTCACGACGGCGACCACTTTTGGGGTGGGTTGGGGATGCGATAAATGGACCGTGGACCCTGTTGTCAGCTATCTTGGATAGCTACGTCGAACATTAACACACACCCTTTTTCATACGAAATGGAGGGGAGGGGAGGGATCGAGACGAGCCCAGTGCCCTTGACTGCTGAGCGAAATTAATAGGCCAATTATGTAAAGAACGCGAGACGGTTGTGAGACTTTTGAAACGAGGCCCAGGCCTCCAAAAAGATGACACGATCGAAACAAAACGGAAGGCACCCTGAAGATGGTACATTAAGATTTATGAAAAGTTAGGAAAAAGGTTTCAAAAAAGTTGAACAAAACATACCATAAGCCTATGGGTGTACTTGAGTTGAAAAACCTTACAAGACAACAACCCGTTGGTATCAAATCTGTTGATAATAATTTTTACATCGTAATATGATGACGAAAGTGTAGTAAAAAAAGGAAAATAAATGATTACGACCAAACATCGCGAAAAATGTCAACCGAATGTGTTGTCTCACTTCAATCACAGATAATCGCGTCAGCGGACTCCGAGCTGTTTACTCCGGTCCGGTGTTGTTTACAGGACCATTCGTGGCGTCAGGCGGGTGTGATGGACGGGGCATTATTTCGGTGATCGAGTGCTCGAGTGCCAAAAAACAAACCTAGTGACGCCATCGAGTGGATTGCCCTGCTTTAAATCGCACACCAACAAAATGATACAACCGTTTCGAGTCCTAGATAGAACTAACACGAGAGGTGTAACACATGTGTGATCGTTGAAGGAATTAATAAAAGTTTGTAAGCGTGATGTGGACACACTGTAACACACAAAGTAAAAAACATCCTTAAGACACGTGCCCGAAAACCACAACGCAGTTACAGATTTTGCCTGCGCTAACGCAATACGAATTACGCATAGTAAGATAAATAAAACCAATCCACAGAGCGAAATTATTTACAAACAATCTTGCCACCCTCGCATCAGCCAAAAGTATTGCGTATGCATTGAGTAAGGGTATATCCAAGGGTAACACATGTAACATTTATTGTTTTTGATTTCATATGATCGCCATATTAGTTGTATGGTTAAGGTACGCCCGGTTTTCGGAAGATTACATTTTCTCTTTATTCATTCCATTTTTCAAGTGAACCTTAAGCATCATGACATTGCTCTTCTCGCAATCAGACGAAGATTTCAGATACGAAGCAGAATGCGAATGGCAAGTGGAATGGTAGGATTAAACCCATAATCTTGCACAATGATTGTCCTTAATTACGGATGAAATATTGCCCGGTGAGTAATCCATCCTCCCGCAATCTGCCCGAATCTAATCGACACGGTAATACCACGGAATTGTAGTGTACAAGACTTTGTGTACTGTAAATACAGAGCTCTTTCGTGCAGAAACTGACTGAAACCCAGCTGTTCTTTACGCACATTTTGACTCCAAAAACATATTTTAATACAATCATTGAAAGGGTGAGGAGTATTAAAGAGTTAAAAATAAAACTGAGAAATACTGCTCCAGCCTTCTTCTACTACCGTCTACCGATGGCTGATATCATCCCTAACAAATACCGGTTCCGTCTTTGTTTCAACCTAGTTCCACCTCCCAAAAGTGTGGACGCCCCTCAGCTTTTCCCCCTATCAGCCATCTGTACCAGCGTTTCCTATCACTCGATAAGCTATCTCGCGGGTGTGCTGTTAACAACTTTTTGTTGTTTGTGTTCTTTGGCGAACCAGAAACAAAAAGACAGCGTGGAAGATTTTAATTTTTCCCACCGCCTCAAACCGGTGCGAAGCGGTTCATCGGCAAGACGTCGGAGATTAGGACACTACACTTTTGCAACACCGTCCCGCGGGGTCCAGGTTACCGCGCGTCGTAGTACGGCAAAAGTGTTGTCGGTAGTACATACAGCTGCTGATAGTAGCACTAGAGCAGCGGATTCCTGCTGCAATCAGCAGCCAAAGACGACCTCTTCTTCGTGGTCTCCTCCCGTGCTCCTATCTGCGTCTTCTGCTGCAGATAGACAGCAGGTCGTGCGTCAGTCCGGGCAACATCGAACGTCAAAACCGGACCGAACTGATGGGTCGAAAAATCGCACGAATTCCTCCCTCAGATCTGGCACAGTCGCATGGCGGGCTGGGTTTATCTGAGCGAGTAAGGCGCAATTACAAATATGGCCAGTGCCACATGGGTGAGCATTTTGCATATTTACTGCTGGCCTTGGTTGATACACGCGGTTAGACTGCGGTCGGTACTGGCAGAGCAGATAATCTGCATGGGTTTGTTTTCTCCCAAGGAACCAGTTGAAAGACCAATAGAGCAGGTTTTGAAGGCTTTTAACTCTTAAGGAATTATTCTTAAGTCGTTCGCAATCCCCTGATATTACTTTTTCATGGCGATCATCTCACATTTTCAGCCCAACCAATCCACCAATCATTGGATCGAGCTGTTGGGGTAGGCACTGCAGCGGATTGAGAGTTCCTCCTTCCCCCAGGTCCAGCACCATATTGCGCCTTGGACCACATGTGTTCCAATCGCGAGTAAAAAGTATACTTCTATTTTTTTGTTTTTTGTTTTTTCATTGCGCCACAATTAATGGATCAACAGATTCTGGCCGGGTTTATTCCATTCTGCAATTTCATGCGGAAATATTTCGTACTCGTTCCCTCAACTTTTCGCTTTTTAATCGGCAAAGCCATCGGAACTTATGATTCTGCAGGGCGGGTTCGGGGTGGAGGGGAGACTGGTCTGAGAAGTTGGACACGCGATTTACATTTCAGTCGGGCGAGGCATTTTTCTCTGGTTTTGTTGTTTTCACCGTCCGCCGTCAGCAAAAGCCTGTCGAAGACATTAGAAACCGGTTCGTGGCTGGTGTTTGTAAACATCGCACGAAGCAGCAAAAGCAACAGGTTCAGGCCTTGCCAATCGGGAGTTGGGGTGGGCCAGAGGATCACCTGAACCCGAACTCCCGAGAACGCCACTTCTTGATCCTGGTAGCTGTAATTTTTGTGTTTTCGTATGATAAACTTTATTTTATTTAGTTTAATTTTTTTCCATTGAACGCATGTGTTGTTCCACGAAAAGGGCCATCGAAGATCGTGGTTGGGAAGGAAATAAAAATCTTTTTAAAAAAGGTATAGCGTTCGAGCTGAACCTCTCTGTGTGGGGAATAAATCATCAAGAAGGAAGGGAAAAAAGTGGGAATGGCAAAACGCATTTGAATCCAAGGCACACATTTGGACAAAAACACTGAGGTAGCTCAGAGGGTAAAAAAGGAAAAAATACCATCATAAACATAATCCGCTTGCTTTCATCTTCTTCAGGCACAATGGTGTGTGTTACAAGATCCGTCCGTTCGCTCGTGTGATGATGTTTTCTACCTCTGGAATCTACCTAAAGATCCCTAGAGAGATGCATTTCAGACGAGTTGTTGTTGAATTGAGTCATATTTCTATGATTAATCAACTTTTTTTTATCTAGAACCCTCAAGAACAGTCAACTGTTTTGATTGTAATGCCTTCGTACGAATCCATCTGTTGGAAATTCCTTGTTGCATGTAGGATTCCAAAATGCTGTACAAATAATGACGAACGTTGGATGTAGGCCGGCAGCATCTGGAAGGTTCTTCCCGAAAACACATGTGTTCACTACGTGGATAAGAGAAGATAACCCTTGGTCGTGTTTTTGTCTTGCAATTCGCCATTACCCAAAACGGTCGCATCCCGGTGCAAAAATCACATTACGGGAGAACATTTTTAACAACACGAAACCGGTTACAGGTTGACGACGTGAACCGTCAACATCCTGATGACACCACGGGATGATGTAGATGAAGTTGCCTTACGCACACTAATAACGTAAAATGGTTTTGGGATATACGCACACACAACTTTCCACATCCTTTTTGTTGTAGTTGATGTCCTGCGTGTGGATGATTCCCTACGAACACGTTAATCTTTCACAATTGTTCCCTCCCTCAATTGCCATTTCTTTAGCCCTCAAATATTTTATTTAAACAGTACTAGCCATTCCGGATAGAAATAAATAGAAACCAAAATTCCTTATGTTGGATATCTATTTCCAAAAACTCAAAACGCTCTACGGCGTAGCAGCTTTGCTTTCAATTTCTTTCGGCCGCCGCGAGGTTTGGTTTCGTGTTCAAAAGTTGGACGGAAACCAGCGCGCGCACACAGCGAGATGAGACCCCTCCTAGCGCCAGTGTGTTTGTGAGCTCACCCCAATCTGTTTACATACTTCACAGGGGTGGAATGAAGGTCCCCGAGAGGGAAGAAAGTGTTTTGAGAAATACTGCGTCGTAGCAAAACATTCTTTGACTCTACGAGGGGCCGGTCAAGTGGAAAGTTAGGAGGTGGCTGGATGTAGCGGTCCGAATGTTGTGTTCCACGTTGTGTGTGTCGCGGGTGGAGGCACGTTTCGATGCCGGTACTAATGATTTGCGTACGGAAGTCACGATCGTGCCTAGGCCGGCATGAACGATAGGAATAAAAGAGGATCGAAATCGAACGTGCCTAATGTCGGCATGGAGGAAGATTGGAAAAATTTGATCCATTCGAGCTGGATGCTGGAACTTTTCCCTTTTGCAGGCCGCCATGCGGCCATGTGGTTTACAAAAAAACCCGCCGTGCCGCCATCATCACTCTGGTTTATTCTTATCGCAACACCAAACTCGCCAGCACGATGGACAAACGCGAATGGTTCTTGTTTTTACACATACGCCGCGTGTGTCTAATGCCTATCAATTCCGCTATTCCATGCGGAACACTTTAGAGAACTCGAACTAGCAGAGTCGCCACCTCTCGCCCCAATTGGGGCGCATTAGGTGGAGCATATGTAAGCCGGCAACAGGCTTGCCTTTTTACTCTAACGCGAAACCTACGCATTCCCGTGCCCCAGGACCCTTCCCACTTCCGACATTTCCGCAAAGGAAACATTGCCTGGTTCCTCTGTTATGTTGTAAGCAACCAACGATAGATAAGAACATACGATCTCCGGCGATCTCACAAACACTAAAGCTCGTGCTACGGGGTAAACATTCATGGGGTGAAAGAGAATCGAAGGGATGGGCACAGTGGTCCACCGCCTAGTTTATGTAGGTCCAAAAATAAAATAATAAATTAGAATTTTTGTTTTTTTCTAATATCAAAATCAATACTCTAATATCTCTCCATACCTTCTTTTAAATCAAATTCAATTGAGTAGAAAAAGTAAAAACAGTAACAAAATACGGGTAAATCAATATTATCTCGTGGATTGATACCAGCAAAACTATTTCGTAACAATATTCAAAATGAAATGTAATTCAAGATAATGAAAATGTAGTCTTAAAGCTTAGGCCTAAAGCAAGCATTTATTAAGAAATCGTTGTATGTGTAATGGCAGAATTATATCAAAAGGTATTTTTTTAAATAAATGTTGAATCACAGAAAGGTTATTGTACATTTTTCGGCGCATTGACGAAACGAAATAAGTTAATTCTTTGGTTGGTTTTCAATTTGAAAGTTGATTTGTGAGGATAAAAACTTCATGTCGGGAATATACTATCCTTCGAGTTTGATATGAAGGTTTTTCAATTTATTCAACGAACTAAATGTTGCTGGAAATAGCTCTTTAGCACTAAAGACCAGTGTGCATCATGCCACCACCCCCCCTCGGGGTGAGCAGGAAAAGCAAATGAAACCTAAAGTGGTGTGCGGCAGTCGATTGCTTTTATTTTTCTCATCCCCTATCGGGGTACGCACACCGAGGCAACCGATTGGTGTTGGTGATGTTTTGGTTTTGCTTTAAATTGCGAGTCAACGCCAAGCCGAAGTTTAGTTGTGCGCTGCGCTGGTTACGATACGGTCTTGGATTGTTCACGGCTTATTTCTCGGACGACGGAAGGAACTTACCATTACGGGCCCTCCCCACACCATCATCACCAGTTTTATCGGCAAACCATCAGTACGACGAGTGAGAAACAGTTGTTAGCCAAAGTCCTGTGAGAGAACCAGTTGGTATTATCGTAAAACGCACTGCCAGCGGAAACCGTCTAAGCGCCACCAAACCAGAAGTCCACAGGTTCTAACACACCTGCCAGCAGAGACGACCCACAAGTACAAAACGGCCCTAACGTGTTCGTGATCCGTCGAGACGACCGGAACATCTTCCCACACACAGCGTGTTTACAGTGCAATAGCCGAAGCGACTCAAGTATTTCGCCCAGCAACATTCGGTAGTTAACTTCGGAGAGAAAAAGAAGAACCGTATAGCACCATGTCGGCATCACCGATCGCACGCCAGGCTTGCGCCTCGATTACCCAGGCGATCCCCTCGAAGCGAGTACTCATCCATGACGCCTCGGAACTGCCGGATCTCTACTCGTCCACGCCCGGTGGCACCCTGTACTCGACCACCCCCGGAGGTAAGTTTCCCGGAACTAAAAAGTGAAGGTGTTGGGTAGCGGGCGGCAAACGTGGCCGAAGGGAGTGTTTTCCTTTTTCCAAATCCGGACAATCCGGAGCGGGCTAGAACGCACGTACGCACAAGTTTTCGTCCCCCGGAAAACCCAAAACCCCCAGTGCGCAAACGCGACGAATTGTGCCGGATTTCGATTCGCATTTGACGAACCCGCCAGTTTGGTGTTTTGTGATTAGTGAGAGTGTGTGCCAGAATGAGTTTCTTTTTCTTTTTCGTCGAGAATGCTACGCAAAATCCCGCACGTAGGCACACGCACTGCCGGTAAGGCCGGTGCTAGAACGTCCGGAACAGTTACTACGCAGTACTAGGATGTCAATTTTGAGGCGTGCCTCTTTGTGCCCTTTCCCGAGAGATTTGCTCTTCCATAAGGCCACGCACCGATGGGGAATACTACTTTCCATCGACAGATTACTTGTCACCGGGACAAACAGAAACACACCGGAGCATCAAACTCGACTAAGTTTGCAGAATAGAGCTCCTGAAACGAACAAGCAGCAAGATCCACAAAAAGAAGTTCTCTGGTAGAATTTTTCACTTCAAACGCCATCCAGAGATGGTGCCTTCCACCCAGATGGATGCATATGATCTTTTTGATTACAAACAATGTTGCTTCTCAAGCTAAACATCCTCCCATGGAACAAAGAAACCCTTGACAAACCACGTGTTCACCGTTCGCTTCGAGCGGTTTCATAGCGACGGCTCGATCTTGCCTGCGCCTGCTTCATATTGCTCAACAAGAATATTAATGCAGCGAGAAGGAACTCTTTATCAAGGCACATTACCATAATGAAAAAATAACTACAACCACATCATTCGCAGCAAATGCTGCGTTTGTCCGAGAGGCGGCACTGAGGCCGTCGAGCACGGTCGGTTCTATTTTTGGTACCCCGCAACGATTACTAAACTCACGCCACATGGTTTGAGTTTACTTGCAGGCAGCGGGGCGATGTCGTTTGTTCCTAATGGGAGAGATGAACCTATTCTTTTTATTAGAAGTTTGATTTTTTTAAATTTGAACCATTTTGTTTAATTTTTAAATCAAGTGGTTTCATAATCAAGCACTACATATTGATATTACAATAGCCAGGTCTACTACCTTCTAGGTTCTTGCATAGGTTTTTGTTCTTCAATTGGCTTAATATTTTGAAGTAAGGGGCCGAAACTACTTACAAACAACCCTTGGTGGTAGAAACCAAATTGAATTCGTGTTTTTAATTTCCTTAAGGGTGTTGATACAGCCCTTCGCTCCAGGCGGAAACAATGGCCGAATCGGATGGAGGCAATTCGCGACGCGAAGTGGTTATGAACTGGTCGCCAACGATGACGAGACGGTTCCGTTCCGTGTCACTTCACTTCGCCGGTGACTGTGTGTATGGTTGGAACCTTTGTGTATTTTATTCTGCTCCTCAGTTGGGGGGGAAAGATCGCGCCGCGACACTAAATGCTAATGATCTTCCCTTGGCGACACATTGCGCACACTGGGGAGGGTGGCGGAAAGGTAGGCAGTGATGATGAAGCTCGCGAATCTCCTGCGACCGTCCCCCCGCGGGCAAACATCGTGTTGAAAAGAAGCTAAAAAGAAAACGGCTGTGAAAAACCGGTTCCTCCCACCGAGCGGGGACACAACATTTTCGTGTCGAGGCAACGACTTGCGACTCTAGTTCTCGGCCTTTCGGAACCACCAGAGGTCGGATGGATGTATTAAGCAATGGTCCGACCCGAGATGCGTGAGGACATTTTGTTGAAAATGTGTAGTTGTATTTCTTTTCGTTTCTTTTTTTTTTTTTTTGAGTTCACATCCTCTCGAGAGTTCGATCGGTGCGCGTTGCTCCATCGCGGCTCTTCTCCGGGGACCAGATTGTAAATTCTTTCCAACCCATTACGGTACTGTTCACCCCGGCAGCCATATGTGTAAGCGGCAGTCTTGGGAGTTGTCCCCCCGGTTTGGCAAATACGAAAACGGAGGGACTGAAGAAGATAAAGATGTTTTTGCGGTTAGCAAGACCTACATATATTCTTCGAATTTGTTCATGGCTTGTTTGTAAAATGGATAAAGCGGCGTGAGATGACGTAGCCATTTGCCATTGCAGTTAGTATTTATAGGCCAAAAAATGTGGCTCTGGACTTGCATCAACTAATCCCAGATGTTGATCTTGATTACTTAAATGATTTAAAAAAAAGTAAGGAGTTTTTGAAACTATGGCCTGAAAAATTCGCAATATGTTAAAGCATTGGTCTTACGCAAAAGAATATCCCAAAAAAGGTTCGAAAGCTAAGGTGGTTTACCCAAAGAACTCGTTGTTCCAGTTGTGGTGACTACTTTCATTTGATCTTGATCCTTTTACCAAATCTATTTTTGGGCTGACTCGAGTTACAGAACAGGATCTATAAATTTGTTTTCGTAAGTTACTATTTCTTACGACATCCACATCCGAGAAGGAGAGCGACTTCGAGAAAGGAAAGGATTGTTCCAGTTAAATGCGATATCATCGGTCGTCTACGGTCCACACAGTGTTGGACTACTGGAACCGTTTTGCACACGTTTCTCCCGGATGCCGTATGCCTCCGATCATCCCTTATCATCCCCCACACAACCCACCGAGGAAGACGATCGCTGCTGCCAAGAGTTTGAGAACCTTTTTGTGGGCATGAGGTTGCGATTAGACGAAACGAAAAGCAACCGTCTGCTGGAAGAATAGAAAGAAGTTTGTATCGCTACTTACCGCATCCAGTAAGGGCTGGAGCCTGAAGTGCCCGCCACCATGCCACCATGTCGGCCTAATCAGCGCACGTTTCAAGGCCCTTTGCCATGCCAATATCTTATCTTGGCAAACGGCACACACATAGCGTTTCCATTCTTGATTATCGCCAATGGGTGCAGTGTCCGCCGACTGTCGATGGCCTCAATGCCGCTAGGATGGACGCTGTTTGGACGGCGTGGTGCGATGGTGTGTCGTCGCTTCCACTTCTCCGCCGCCAGAGTACATACCGCGCTTCGTTACATAATGTCCAATGACCACCAGCATGCTCTGGTGCGGAGGACTTGAGTACACACCACGAGGATAAGGTTGTAAATCGTTTGTTGGTTTAAAAATAACTATCCAAACGAAGGTGTGGAACATCGGCTCGTGGTTTAGCCGGCTATCTGTATGTTGCTGTTCGCGGTCTGGCGGAAAGAAGCATTACCTTTACCTAGTTACAGAGGGAAGACAAATCTCTTTATTCATGCTCGATTTTAAATGCTTGGTTCAATTCATTGACGCACATGAGGTACTAAATCAAATACGTGGCACGCAACACCATAACTTAACAAACTATGAAAACCCTCTTCCGCTTGGCACTCACTAGGGTCCGGTGTTCCGTTTTGGCATGCATCGGTGCGCTACGCCAGACAAACGGGCGAATGTTAAAATTAGTTCCCTCTACCGACGAAACCTTCAACGTCCAACTGATCGTCAACGTGTGCACGTCGTGATAAATTGGCTCGATTCCTGCGGCCATTCGCGCCCAAGTGGTGATTGCATTGCGTCAGAGGTGGGATAGGTCACTGAAACTTCACACTGCTGTCACAGCTGTTTTCTTTTCTTCCATCAGAAAAGATCGTGATCTTCTCGGTAGAACAATGGTTTGCAACTTGATAGCCATTTTAAATGCGATAGCATCGTTGTTTCCCTTCGTTGTGGTGGTCAATTTACGACAAGATGTCTTATGGACACCGTTGCCCATCGTGTGACCTGGTGTGTTTGATTACGGGCGGTCAATGTACAGGTCCAATTTAACCTAACAGGATAATTCGGTAACGCTCATATGGTAAATGCCTCATCGCAAACCTCGATGGCGTATGGGGACGATAACCACTGTCAAACATGACCTTAATTCGTAAACCTACAATCAGGGATGGTGGGACTTGAAAATAAATTAAATACATTTAATCAAGCTTGGTAAATTAAATACAGCAGCTGTAGTCAAGGCTTTTCTGAATTCTAATAACGCCCATTTTTTTATAGCTCTGAGAATTAGGAACCATAAAACTAAACTGATAAGCACAAGAATATTATTCGTCATTCGACATGCTTTATTTTTAAAAAAAGCTGATTCCAGCCATCTTATACTAACTAGCGTTTCTTCAGATATTATTCAGGCGCGATCGCAAAATGGTAGAGATCGTGTTTCGATATTTGCCGGCGAGCTGCTGAAGGGGAGAACGTTGGAAATAGGAGATGATGTGTAAGCGACTGATTCAAATCAAACTCTACCGGCGTTTGCTCGCCGTCTTTGCGCCCGGTGTTTTTCCATAGTCCCGCGATATAAAATTTGCGATTCAACAACAGCGCACGATCGTGCGTCGCATTTATTTTTCTAACGCTCATTCCACGGGATGTTTTCGTAGCTGCTGACGCGGGGAGAAGTGTATATTGGGGGCCTGAATGCGAGAATTGGTGTAGCACCACACCACACACACTGTCGTTTCGTAAACGATCTCCGCGGTTCTGTGAAGGTCAAACTTCGGTTTGTCGAGATGTGGACGGCGCGTGTCTAGGACGGTCTTTTTTCTTTTTAGCTAAATTAAATTTTGTAGAGCTATTCCCGCGCATGAAACGGGTTTAATAAATGGTAAAATTTTATATTAATCATTCTCGTTTTATTTCCGTTTCGTTCCCAGGTACTCGCATCGTGTACGAGCGTGCCTTCCTGATGAATCTGAAGAACTCGCCACTGGCTCGTACCCCGCCGAACAACGTCCCGCTGTCCCTGCTGCGATCCGGCGGAAGCCCGAACGGGACCAACGCGTCCAAGCCTCTGTCGACGCTGTCGGTGAGCAGCAAGCCGCAGCCACCCGCCGTCCGCAACTCGCCGCCGAAGTTCGACGAACATCAGGAACAGTTCGACATGGACCTGTAGAGAGCGAAACGCGAGCGGGCAGCAGGGGGCGGTGGCGGTGAACCTGCAGACAACATCTCTCTGTGCCACCGTGAGGAGGAAGGAATTCGGGAAGTCGGTGATGGCCCGGCTGGCGTCGAGTCGGGAGCGCGCAGAAGGAAGATATTATACTTTGTAATACTTTCTTTTCCACGTTTTTCTTGTTTAATTGTTACGTGCGCTATTACAACGCTCTGGCGGGAGCAGGATTTTTTTTAAATAATTAGCATCTCTGATAGTTATATTGTGAGCACCAGCAGGAAGTGGGACTAGTGATCCGATGACTACCGTTTTTCGACTACACTACCTACCACTACCACCACTACTACCGATGCTAACAAATGCACCCAGAGAGAGTAGGTTCGAGTAATCGTTGGATGTAGACTTTATAAGTTTATCGTTCCTTCGGTAGTAAGATTAGCGATTTTTTTTTATTATTGAGAGAGAGAAAGAAAGAGATAGCCATAAGCATAACCGAGTTTATTTTTTTAAATGTTTGGTCCGCATCACCAGTGGCAGCAGACACAGCAGCAGAGGAGCAGAAAGGAACATTTGATCAAGAACCAAAAACTATCCACGTGCGTCAATATTGAGTAGAGAACCATCCATCACCAAGAACCTAGTATGACCGTAGAATGATAAATTATGTAATCGACGCTAGGATCAATGAAGCAGGGACATTTAAGAGCAGCGTATGAGTGCGCAAGTAGGTTAGCAAGCCTTTTAACACGATCGATGTCAACCACCAACGTTTGGACTCGATTGCGCTCGAGCTCTGCGCTGCCGGCAATAATAAGTGTGTAAATTTTTGACATTTAATCTACCAGTCGGATTCATTTGATAGCAACGGCTTAGGCGTATCGTATATGCGATAAAATATCATTTAAAGGCTAAACACAAACCGAGAAGAATAGCGCAAGTGCACTCCCAAAGGGAGCCTGCATGCATCGGTTCGTATGGATAGGTTGAACTAGTTGATTTGGTAGAAACTACTGGTGATTTGTGATAACTTTGGAAGATTTCGCGTATTTGACTACAATCAAAACCACCTCTCCATCGGATGGACGGATGATGTAGGGGCGAGAAGAGGAATCTTTCATACTTTTGTAATTTGTAAGACAGCAACTCTGTTCTATTTGAATATAAGATGAAAATGAAGAAGATCGATTAAAAAATCAAGCAGAAAATGAGTTTCCCAGAATTTTTAAACCGACAAAACCGAATGATCTATAATAACACCACGAGCTTTAGCTAAACGATGCTGAGAAGCAATAGGAGCCTCGGGTATACTAAGGGAATAGCTAATATGGCTGAAGTGTTTCAATCAGTTTAATGGTGTTGTTTGGACGTACCTCGAAGAAAATCATGACGATCTGTGTAGGTGTTACCGTTTCTCGTATATCCATTTTTCCTTCTTTGACCAAGCGATTTGAATGTAACAAAAGCACCATAAGCTGTAACGATAGCACTTTATCCCGCAGAACAATGATTGCCTCAACTCACTGAATGGGTACAAACAGTAGGGGTTTTTGAAATAATTTAATTTGTTTTTCGGTGTTTTTCTACCACCGGCAGAACGGTGTACGGAACGATGATGTACCTGTTGTATATCGCGAGTTTGTTGTACGAGTAGTGGCATTTGATATATTACTCCATACGTATATCAAAAGAATTCAGTTAAGATTCCAAGGGCTGCATAAGGGCTGGAGAAATATTTAAAATATTTGAATTGGATTTATAGCTGCTGCATCTACAAAGGCATGTAAAGTCAAATAGATGTTTGTAATATCAAGAGTATTGCCGCTTCAGTTCCATGCAAAAATGGCTTTGTATGAGAATGTTACACTATGTATCGAGACGAAATATAAATAAATTTATCCACGAACGAAAAATAGTTCAGGCTTTATTCATTTGTTAAAAAATCCATGATAAACAGATCCGTTGTGGAGTTTACACATTTTACGCATTTCGTAAGATGATTCGAACTAGGAGAAGAATCTAAATTTCGTAAAAACTAGAAATGTTGATAACATTTTATTTTCAACAAAATTGTGTGTCTTGCAAAAACGTTACCAAGCAATTAATGTAATTTATTAAAACAGTCTAAACATAGGTGAGGTTGGGATTTACATTGGGTGCAATAGGTTGTAACTTTTTTTGTAACATTTCGAGCCTCCGCCCTCCCTACACGTTTTGTGTTTTGGCTGTAGCAAGAGGCACAATATCGTCTAACTTTTTGTGCTACACCTTCTTTCTTTTTCAGGTGATGTTTGTTTTTCTTTTTCTGGGTTTCAGGATGTTGAGCACTACTGATGGATGCTGAAGCGATGGATGCTGGAGGGATGGATTCAGTATTCTGGTTTGTAGCACCTTTCTGAGTCAATCCCAAAATTAATTTTTCACGAAATTTCGTTTTAGGCATTGCATGACCTGTGGTTTGTCGGTACAAGACATAAGAATTCACTACAGCCGTGTTTAGTAAAAGCTCTATGGCTACTTTTCTATACCATTTCATTGATTTTCGTGAGGGACTACTGAATGCTGCCATTTGGTCAGAACAATTTGCTGATTGTTTTGCTGAATTGTAATCGACGACAATCTTTGGTTTGGAAACTAATTTGCCTCTCGATGTTACGATTTCCATTTGTACTGAGTGTTTTGTAGACAGTAATAACATTTCTTCCCGATCGTTCCACTTCATAAAAGTTATCCCATCTTTACTCTCCTTTGCAAAAAATTCTCCACGTTTCAACTGCTTGTTGACCACATCTTTTGGGTTATCGGTGTGGTTGCTTCTCACGGTCCCAATCAAATGGGTATGATGTACAATCAATTGTTTTGCTAAATTTAGATTGGTAAACCAATGGTCCGTGTACAGAGCATGTCCTTTAAATAAAATTCTTTCACATAACTTCATCGCTATACTTGTTGGTGTGCTGTCCACAGCTGGATGGTAGGTTTTGCCGCAGTAGACTGAAACGCTGTATGTGTACCCAAGACCGCAGCTCAGTTTGAAAATTTTGGTCCCGTACTGTTCTTGCTTTTGTTTCATGTAGTTTCGGAATACGACGCGTCCCCGAAGTGGAATGATTGACTGACCAATGCAGAGTACTTCTGGAGGATGGTAATATTTTTTGAAATTTTCGTTCAATCCATTTACAATTGGATTGATTTTATACAAACAATCGCTTGTATCTGCGGTTTCGTTGTTACTGAAATGAAGCATCGTCAACAGAATCTCGAACCTGTTCCTGCTCATCACCGTGGATGGGAATGGAATTTGATAGAGCACATTTGTGGACCAGTACGATTCAATGGATGGGTATTTCACCAAACCCATCCAGATGAGCAGCCCAAAAAACTTTCGTATTTCTTCTTTATTCGTAGGAACCCAACGTTTCTCACGGGCTGACGGGTTTGGTTGCTCTTTTTGCGCAGCGTACAAGTTTGTTTCGTCACTTATTTGCTGCACCATTTCGTCCGTGACCAGGAGGGCGTAAAAGTCTTCGACATTTTCACAATGCTGCAGGTAAACGTTGTTGACATCGGCTCCACTTTGACCCGTAAAATCGATTATTTTCGGTTGATTTCCGCATGGCTCAAACCACTCGGGTTTCTCATCCAAACTATCTTCTGCAAAACTATCAGCAGATTCTGCTTGTTCCATGTTTAGCGTGGCAGTTGTAAACTGAACCGGCTTATGATATTTTGGAAAATGGCATTATAAACCAAGGCTAGGCATGGTTGAGTCATATAGAGCGATTTGAAAGGTAAACATAGCGCCATCTTGGAATTCGTTAAAACCAAAATCATCATTCGTGAACAACGTTTGAAATCAATTCATTTACAGTAAAATAGGTGAACCACGATATTGACCATATGATTATTCAAACCAAATTTAACAAAACTCTTATCAAATTTTAAATTTTTGAATGAAACCTAAGTAAGGCAGCGCTCTGTGAGCTATCGAACAAGACAAACACGACAAACACGACAAAAAAAAAACGATCAAATCCATGCAATCATATGGAGGTGCTCTGTCAACCTGCATCGAACATGTCAGACAAAGGCAGCGCTCTGTGAGCTATCGAACAAGACAAACACGACAAACACGACAAAAAAAAAACGATCAAACCCAAGCAATCGTATGGAGGTGCTCTGTCAACCTGCATCGAACATGTCAGACAAACACGACACAGAACAAAACAGTTTGATTTTGTCGTGCAGGGCTGTATCCCACGGTGAAACTGTATATACCTTGTTTATTCTGCTACCTTGCTGCTGGGATGAGTGACAGTTCTTCACGACAATTCGCAGAGCACCCTTCGAACAGTGTCGTGTTTGTCGTGTTTGTTGGACTGTTCACAGAGCGCTGCCAAACACGACACAGAACAAAACAGTTTGATTTTGTCGTGCAGGGCTGTATCCCACGGAGAAACAGTATATACCTTGTTTATTCTGCTACCTTGCTGCTGGGAGAGTGACAGTTCTTCACGACAAGTCGCAGAGCACCCTTCGAACAGTGTCGTGTTTGTCGTGTTTGTTGGACTGTTCACAGAGCGCTGCCTAAGTGCACCTTCGCTTCAGTAACTTTGTTTGTGCACAAGTTGCTTGTTCAACTAACCTTGGTTAGTTACATGTTTTGGTCTGTCAGTTTCGATCTGCTGTCAGAAACAGCAACACAGGATTCTTCGACTCGTCGAAAAGGTTCGATACGAAACACAGCTGGGGCAGAATATTTGTGAATAATGGTTTAATTTCGGTCCCACCATCCTTTTCCATTGCAGTCGGTAAAGATAAGCCAAGATGCCGGAGGCTCCTGCTCGTAATCCGTTGGACAGTTTCCTGAACGCCGTCCAGGCTACCATCGATGGACCTGTAACTTGGTTCCGCGGTGAGTTCCAATAGCACAGAAAACATACTTTTCGGCCAACAAACGGATTAATACCCGTGGGATACGCAACCAATGGGTGGAATAGTGTGGAATCCTGTCGAATATCACGTTTTATCGCTCGGAAACGCCACGCAAATGTCGTTTCTCGGTTGAACTGTGAAAAAGATTCATTACATAATTCGCCCTAACCTCCAGCGACAGTTGCCGTACCAAAACAAAACGGCTAATATAAACAAACCCGCTGCTGTTCGTTTTAGAGAAAATCGTGGAACCCAACCGGCAAACCTATCCGTGGTATCACCAACAGTTCCGCCGTGTGCCTACGATTGACCAATGCTACACGGACGATGCGGTGTGCATGTTCGAAGCCAACCAGCAGTTTCGACGTGACAAGTAAGTAACGATTAAACCGGCAAAGTGCGTTTGGGAAATGGGATTAATTGCGCAACAGTAGCCAGTCTAGGCGGGCCTAAGCTATTACAGGGCCGAGAATGGCTAATGCGAACATCTTAGATTGATGCTGATGCTGTAAAAATGTGTATTTCTTTTCACAACACGTCTGATGTGCTAATGCACATCGTCTAATGTTATCTATTACGATAACGTCTAATGTTATCTATTTTAAAATGTTTAAAATGTGTTCGATATTGAAAATTTAAACTGATCATTAAACTGATCATTCATTCATATTGAATGTGTTTGGTTTGATTTGTATAGCATTGGATTGTTGTATTGAACCTTGCACTATAAGTTCTGCTATTGTTTCGGATTGCTGTAATGAAACACAAGATTGAAACTTGAAGACACAAGATCCTAAAGATGGTTTTCGCAAGACTTTATTTACGATTTGATAATTATTTCTTCTAAATTCAATTTGTAAGTCCATAGCTTGTATTAAAATATCCTCCCTCGGAGGCAGTGACAACAATATCAAATTACTACAGATCACATCATGTTTCGGAACGTATGAATGAGCTTGACTTTTTCGGATGTTGATTGATGTGTGAAATGGCGTCGGGCAATACGTGAGGAAAATCAGCAAAATATCAAGCTTTCTTCGAACCCCTCTCGCACACCACCGCGGCCCGGTGTCTGTGGAAGAATGGTCGGTTTATATTTAATAGAAAATCGTTTTTTACATAACACATATGCTAAAAAGCAGTCACATGGTCAATAACAGTTTGATCTTTTCCTTAACGAACACGAGCCCTCAAGGCCGGTAAAAGTTAGTACCGTTGTGCGGCTTCCGGGCCATCGTGTCCCGGTTCGTCCTTTCGTTTGCCGTTCCTTCAGTCACGATCAATAAACCATCGATCATAATTTACCCTACCCAGTGCCATCATCCTGTCCTAGGGGGGGCATCCCGATGGTGTTATCCGTGTGCGCATTTTTAGGCGAGCAAGATTCAGCCTCCGTTCTTCTCGCTGGCGTCTCATCTGGTGGCATAAAAATAAACGTGAACCTATTAATTTCTCCACGCGCGACTTGCAATCACACCGAGCCGGACACATACAACACGATCCTTGACCACACAGAGCAGCGCACAGATACAGTGAAGCGAACGCACGTTGTTTTGGACAGACGCAACACAATAGCGTGATATTTTTTTAACAATTTAAAATTGGTAATATTTGAAACAAGCCCCAATATTTCCATATCGAACGATGGACGAGCACAAAATGGCGGGACAATCACTAGAAACACTTATTGACAATGTTGTTGAGAATGGTGAAGATTTTGATCAGTATCAGGTAGAACAGATTGCCGCTGCCCAGACGGAACATGCCCCGCTGCACCGGGACGCATTTCTTCACCCGAACCTCGGCGGTATTTTTGCTGTACTTCGTGTACTGCTTCGGATTCGCAGCGTTACCCATTGCTGGCGGCGATCGAATCGGGTCGACCCGCTGGCTGAGTGCCCTTCCGCTCTCCGTTTTACGCCCGCTTTCGATCCGCTAACCCGTAATCCTGTGTGTGGTTGGTACACACACACACACGCGCACTGCACACGAGGGTAGGATGGTTCCGAACGACGGGGATACGGATACGAAGCGGAAGCGATCCCGATGGTTTTGCAGGTGGAATCGATACGCTAACCGGCCAAGGGAAAACCGTGCGCGCAGATGGAAGTGAAAAGCACGACTGATCCGCTGTTCAGCGATCGCGCGTGGTTGGGATTTTCCCTTCGATTGCGAATGCGGCGTCTCGAGCGGTGGCGAGGGCAAGATCGCCGATAGTAAACGGGCGATCGATTGGTGATCGTGGAATGTAGGAAAACGAACATTGGCCAGTGGTCAAAAATCGGTTGGGTTTATATTGAAACTTAATTACAAAATAATTCATATCATAAAAGAGAAATTTTCTTTGCATGCTGGAAGCATTGCATATAAAGCTATCGATAAAAAGGGCTTTAAAAAAATATAAATTTATGCTACACTTGTCCAATTAGACCACTGTATGATCGAAGAAAAATTTAATTTCGTGTTGTGTGTTCTTCTAGCATTAGTACCAACCCCCCTCGGTGTTTATCCCTCGGACTTTAGGGCGTCATTGCATCGTTGTATCGGGGTGGTCTTCTTGTGGTGTGACCGACCAAATCGATTCCCGATGATTGGGGGGAGGGGAAGAGCTGGTGTCGGATCGGGCGGCCCAGACCTGTATTTATAGGGTGATTACAGTCGATGGTAGTACAGACAAGTATACACAGCTCAATACCGATCCCAAAGCGAAGAAGGGTTTGGCTGGCAGGTTGGCGGGTTGCTATTAAAAGCATTACTCCAAACGATCGCCCTTCGTTCGGTCGATCGGTTATGATCTCGGCGTACGCTTTGTGGTAGTTTCATTGCGTGAATCCAATACGATCTCGTGCCTCCGATCGTAAACCTTTCCAGGAATTTCGTTTATTTTTACCTTGTTCGATATACGCGCTGGAAATTAGATACAATTTATCCGGCATATTACAAAGCAAAATTTTCCGGTTTTAAATGATACTGCCTAACGTCGCAAACACACAAACACTCGTTTGGCTTGTTTTTGCTTCCCTTCCCTTGTCTTTCTACAGCAGCATCCAACACCGCATCCTGGTGCGTCCACGAAGGGTGCAATGTCAAGATCGTCTGCTTTATGTTTCGCGTACGAAGAGCGCGGCGTGTGGAGCCTGTTTGGTGTAGTACCACTTAAACGTAAACTTAAGCCCGAAACACACTTTCGACTACGAGTCGTTGAAAGGCGCGATCTGCGGAGGAGAGGGGCTGTTTACTTGAGCATCTTTTCCCTTTCTTCTTCGCTAGGAAAGATAAAGCACAGCATTCAAGAAAGGTGCTGAGGGTTCTTTCGTCGCAAACCAAACGGTGCCAAAATTAGTAGAACACAATCTTCCCCCACTCGTGCATAAAGGCACATACAGGCACACTAACATTGGGCAATGAAGCGATCGCTGTCGATCGTTGACAGATTATAAATATACTAATTAATTGCTAGTTTTACTTTGAAACGGTTTGCGAAGATGATCGAGTGTTCGATCTTGTTTTCACCGGCGCGTGTTTAGAGAGCCACAACCGAATCATTGGCTTGAACGCGAGGTGTACGACAGAAATGTGTCATAATAAGTGTGTTTGGGAAAGGTCCAGCCTTTAATTAATTGACATGGAAGGACACCTAAAATGTTTCTGTTTGTTTCGTATCCACCGTAGCATTGGAAAAATGGATTTAGCTTCCCGGTGAAATCATATTCTGCGATATGAATGTTAGAAGATCGTTATTTCTTTTTGTCCATAGTGTATTTCTTTAAACAAAATATAATGAAATGATTTTTTAATAGTTGTTCGCGTTGACTATTGTTGTTATGGATGGAATTTTACAACGTTAAATTTGTATTGCAATTAAAAATACTGAAATACTTTCTGTAATATGAATGTTATGTTGTTACCTATCTGTTTTGCGCCTCGAAAACGACACATTTTCACCAATGTTGCCAAACCACTTGGTGTATTGTTTCGTCGGTTCGATCAGCAGAAGCAAAATATACATTCAGAAAAATAGTTCAACAGGGATAAACATTTCCACTAATCGCAGCCGATCGTACGATGTCGATCGTTTGCTGCTCGTGGGATCGGTCCGGACACTGTAAATAAAGGTATTTTTAACCGTATCGAACCGTGAACCGATAATAATATCGTCATTTGCTATGGGCAAAAATATATACAACTTTTTTTGGGCGTCCATATTTTACGCGCGAGTTTACAACAAATTCCTGGCGCGTGTCTGGAGATTGTTTCGCCCGATTGGTTTACTTTAGGCTGCATGTTTTGTTTGCACTGAATTTTCATGCCCCTGTCAGGTGGGTGGGTTCTTCTGCACCCGGTTTTGTGGTTGTGAAAATTAATTACTGTTTGCTCTTTTCTTTGAATTAAAATATATACGCTGTTACTAAACGATAAATTGTATTATATTTCACACTTATCGACAGTATGGTGTTACAATCGTGTTACAAATAAATCGTATTACAAATCAATCATCAATCATCTTTAAAAATTCAAAATCTGTCCAAAAATTCTAAATGGTTTTTAAATAATTTTAAAACAAATACTACGCACGATTGTTTTCAAATGCTGCGTATTTATTTTACCACAAAACCGAAAACAAACCATTCCATGAATGAAACCGACATGCGATTTATTCCGTGTATACATGTTGGGATTATAAAACGCTAATAAAAATGACTTCATTATTCCAACGGGAAAAATAAATAAACCTCCCCCGCCACGCTCGGCAAGCAGTTTTCCACCCAATTAGCGATCGGCCGCCGACTCGATCGACTTGACCGCCGTGGCTGCTGGTTAATTCGAATGAATATTTATCTAAACGATGATTGAGTTTGCGGTCCGTTTGGTTGTTTTTTGTTTTTCGGTTTTTTATTCCAGCAGCACCGTCTCCCGCCGTGATCTTATTGGCCATCCCGTCGGCATGGCGGTTGATCTCATCTTGAAGGATTGAATGAGTAGCAATCGGTTCAGATTGGAGAAATTTGATCCATTTCGAAGCCAATTAAACAGCACGGGATCCTACATGGGAAGTTTCCGCGTGGGGCTTCGTTTCTACTCAACAATTCGGTGTAAATATTTTGCCAAACGTTTCGGGCTTGATCGATTAACTGCTGGAATATATGCAGTAGAAGTAGGATATTTGGCAGCGAAAAGACATTTGATCAACAATCATGGACATTCGACATTCGTTACACATTACCGGTTTAAACAAAATTGAATTCTGCTTTGAAGAAGTGATTTTATTGTAGAATCGGTAGAATGTGTTAAAAAACTCTGAATTTCTAAAAGACTTGTCGGTACGAACAAAACTAAATGAATGGCCACCTCGCTAGACAAGTCGTCTAGCAATGTACTTCAGAATGATCGAGCACGGTCCGATCGCCGAATCTCGAATCGATCATCACGACCACATCGTACTTTCATCAACCACTCGAGCGTGGCTCATTTATCCGTTTTATCGCCGGACCGTGAATCATTTGCACCCATTTATTTCCCTCAGATTGGTTATTTTCTCCATTCCGTAGGGGGAAATCCTCCCCAGGCCCGGGGTGGTGGATAATCGTCAATAAATAATAAACCACTTCACCTCGCCTCATACCGGGTTTAACTGGGCGAGTTGTTGTGGGTCTATTTTTGAAATATTTCTACCGGGTTTTGATTTATGTTCCACACACCATTCCTTCCTGTTGCTATCCCCTTTTACATCATGTTTGTTTGGGTGCTTCTTCTTTTACCTCGCCACAGAATGGTCGACAACGAGATCCTCGCGATCCTGCGCCAGCGCTTTGAGGACTGCGTGCTGTACGAGCAGCCGGACCACGAGCGGAAGTGTCGGTCGCTGCTAGACACGTACGAGAAGGCGTCGGAAAATTGGTTCATCAAGTGTAAGTTGTGACCCCCTGCCGTGTTTGCAATGTTTATACATATCCCACTTCTCCTACGACAGACGGCGATCTCGGCGGGTACGCCAATGCCAAGACGGCCTACATGAAGCAGAAGCACCGCATGATCTGGGAGAGACGCCACGGACCGGTCGGTAGCGGCATGAAGGTGGTCGACGGAGAGGATGCCGGTGAAGGGCACTAGGCGGGAGCGAACGGAGAGCGAGAAATGGGGATCGGTTTGTCCCTAAGGAGGGATGCAAGTAGCCTGCAGTTGGCCTCCTCCGCTGCCGACTCCGCCGGAGATTTTTGGCCGAGAATTGTTCAGGACAGCAGTGTGTGCAAAACGTAGTAGTGGAAACGCTGAGTTTATGTCGCGCTTACAATTGTTGAATTGGAGTGTAAATATAAGAGCAAACATAAATACACCAAAAAACGTAAAAAAACAGGCGATTGATTTGGTTAATCGTACGGAAAGAATTTCTTCAAAGACAATTGGCGTTGACAAATTTTGTTATTCGAACAAGATCTTGCATTCTAATTAGTATATATACAAATATGCAGAATTTTAAAAGGCAACACAAGGAAAACGTGTTCTTGTTTTTCAGAAACGATTGTTATCCTGTTCCGCAACAGCTGTTACAAGATTTTCCTGCATGCGATATGCGCTGGTCAATCGCACAAGTTGCATGCAAGTTGTCGTCTTGTGAGGTTGACCAAAAAGTTTGGTCAAAAAGGCAATGAGTTGTATTTATTTTTTCTTTTAAAATAATTGTGAACTGAACTGATACGTACGATTATATAAATGCAAAATAACTATGGTCATAGTGTTAAAAAAAGATAATGCGTTATATGTTAATCCTGGGAGTTTATCTAATGCATGCTGACGTTATATTTAATGAATTTGTAACGGTTGTTTGAAATGTTGGATAATGGAATCAGAGGCGAAAAAAACCTCTTGAAATTCGAGGTCATTTACTTATACATATTATTAAAGTTGCACGTTTGCAACTAGCTCATTTGCTTTAGTTTATCTCCTTTCCAACCTCCAATATAAACGAACTGCACAAACAAATCTCGTGCTTGCTCTCATCGTCTTTGACCGCATGCGCATTTACGCACAGTAGATTAGGTTTCTTACAATTACACTCCCGAAGCGTCGGAACATTTCTGCCCCCGTTGAATCATCTGACCAGATCGGAGAGCAAAACATACAATTTCTTGCCCGATTGTCACACTATTTAATGCTGCTCGTTTGTTTACCCGTCGTGTTTGGCCAAATCTCTTGATGGTAATATTTTACAAAGATAAAAAATAAACAATCGTGGTGGTGGTGGTCACCAACATTTCAACGAAGGCCGGCAGACCGAAGGCATCCCCAAGGAATGCGAAAACATATGACGCTTTGGGATGTTCGCAAGTTTCTGACCTTTACAGCAAACTTTCGACCACTTTCTCGAGCGGGAAATCTCGAGTTTTTGCGCAGGTTTTAATCCAACGATTGTAAACACATGTTTTCTCGAAACGCCCACGAGAATCCACTACGAATCACGCGATCTTTCATTTTGATCCGCGAGAAACGAGTGAACAACAACGGTCGATCGTTTACCTTTTATCGCATCACTTGACAGTCCTTGCCAAAGGACACGGGTTAATTTTTCTCTCCCGCTTTTTCCGCAGACAGCCGCTTAAACGGTGACGAGACAAATGGGCTGAGAGACATCCCCGGAAAGAGAAATGGTGGTTGATAAGAGTTAAATCATGGCGCTTCCTTCGGGGGAGGCGCAGGAAACCGGATCACGGGGGGGTCGGAGGTGGAACGGCATTGGCATCGGTGGCGGGGGGCGGGGGGAGGTCCTAAAAATAATACCCAGAAACGAAATTCGGGGCGCAGTCGGGCCGCGATCGAAAATAGCGCACGCGAAACCGAACCACGGAACGAAGCGACCAGAAAACACGAGACGCTCGCACTGCAGGACACAATGGCGGACAAAAAGTGTGTAATACAGATATTTAATCCTTTCTGAGCCTTTTCGATCTAACTCAGAACTAAACTTTCTGATCTTTCGATTTTTGTACCGATTCCGGGATACTAACTTCTGGTGAGTTCTTCTTCCATAGAAAGCGATTATAGTTTTGGACCTTACAATTTTGTAGCTATTGACTGGATAATAAAAATAATTCATTAAAACTTAATGTGTAGGTACATGTTTTAAATTTGCCTTTTCCACACACAAATGTTGTTTAGTGTTAGTTCATCCTTTCCGAACTAAAGTTATCAGTTGAGTTTTAATTTTTCCAGAACCGTTCCATGTTTTCCAGCAATTTTATCGCACATAGTCAGCACGGTGGAAAAGTGGCTTATGTTAAAAACAATTATATTTGCAACGATTTATCGCCAACTAACATCCCACAGTGAGGTGGATCGGGCGGATCGGCTCTCGATCGGCTTCACCTGGGCCGATTCGGGACTGCTGGGGGACCGTCTTGCTGTTTCGTCCTGTGGCCGGCGGTAACAACGAGTGGACGGGTGAAAGGAGTCGTAAGGGGGCCACAAAATTCTTTAAATGTCTCTCCGCATCGGGCCGAGTCAGTTGTGAAAACGGTCGCAAAGAGAACGGTTGTGAATCTTGCGCGTAAGGATTGTGGCAAGTGGACACGGATAATTCCTTCGGGAAATTGGTGGAAATTTCGTGAAAGAAAGATAGTTTGTGAAAAGGTTCAAATAGGTGAAGAGAAGTGAATACCTGTGGGACGAAAAACACGGACAGTTTTCGATGGGTGAACCGGTGTCGTATAAGGTGCTCGAGTGCCCGGAGCTGGGCCGGTACGGGGTGGCCGCGAGGGATCTTAAGGCGGGTGACCGCCTCTTCACGGAGGTCCCCTTTGCGGTCGGACCGAAGCTCGACAGTCCTCCGCTTTGCCTCGAGTGCTGCTGCCCGGTGGACGGTGGCGAGGACGGTCCCCGGTGTCCCCGCTGTGGTTGGCCACTGTGCGAAGAGTGTGGGGCGGAGGGCGTCGAGTTGGAGTACCACCGGGCGGAGTGTGAGCTGTTCGCGGCGAGTCGCGTCCGTTTCCGGCCGGTCGATGATTCAACGGCCGGCTGCGTGCAGCTCGATTGCATCACGCCGCTTCGGGTGCTGCTGGCGCTGGAGGCGGACGGTGGGCGGGAGCGTTGGGAGCGGGAGATCGAACCGATGGAGTACCACGACGAGGCCCGCCGGGACAGCGCCAACTGGCGGGTGGACGAGAACAACATTGTGGCGTTTCTGCGGAACGCGTGCGGCCTGGCGGACCGGTTCTCGGCGGAGCTGATCCAGCGAGTGATCGGCATCCTGGACGTGAATGCGTTCGAGGGTCGCACCTGCAACGGGTACAGTGTGCGCGGGCTCTATCCACAGCTGGCCATCATGGCGCACAACTGTGTCCCGAACGTCGTACATTCAATCCACCCGAGCGAGGGTTTTAGGTGAGAGCCGTTGCTAATTCCGCTGGAACACTTTTCCACCTAAAATGAGAGTTTTAACAATCATTTATGATCTTACATATCTATATTAAACGTTTTGTAAAAAAATTGGCATTTACTATGGAACTTACTTAAATTAATTTGCTCGAAATTTATGGAAGATTTACTCTTTTTGCATTTGTTATTCAATAACATTTTTGAAAGCATTATGGATTGGGGCTAGCAAACTTTTTTCCAATACAACAGAACATTAAATCATGAACCGATAAACTTCTTTAGCTACAATAGAAACTAATAAAAATTTATAAAAATGTGTAGAAAATCATTTGTGTAGAAGACATTTTTGTTACAGACAATAGCGGTTTGTAATTCTAATGTAATTGAAAACATGTACGTCTAACATTTTTGTGTCTTCTCCAGAAGCAAAGATTATACTTGTAAAGGAACATAAAAGCTTCATTTTAGCCTGCTGTTAGTTTTATGTCGAAATAAAATATTACGAAGGAGGTAAAATATACATGAAGGATTAACGATGAAATTAAATAGAATAGTAAGCGATGAAACTTTTCGACAACATTAATCGAAAGTTTGATGAAAAGTTTGTGAATTGTTCTAAATTGGAAACCAATTTACTTGAGATGGGGTTACAGAAACTAATGGCAGGGAAAACGTCGGTAAAAATAAACATGATTGATGGGTAACTTACATAACCCATGTGCAGCCACATTGTTCAAAACGGAAGCCAAAAGTGCTGCTCCATCAGAATCGCGTGATCGAGGCCGCCACATTGTGGCCAACCCATCGCCTGCACATTCCTTCGATCGGGGAACGATCGAACCGATCGATTTTTCCGTTCCTACCACTAACCACAAAGTGCCACAATTTTCCACCAAAAACCCCCCAGCTTTCTCCCCCCGGTGGACGGGAGGCAACGGCGGGGCAACGAACCACTGGCAGCTAAACAGACACTTCAACACCCGCCACGATCGTTTACTACCCCACCCTCTCCTCCCGTGTGCTGTACCAGACCAGGGATAGGCTAAGACAAACCGGTGGACTTAAAAATAGATTTCCACCGCTTTCGGGAAAAACCACCAGCTCCACACCTGATCGCGGGGCGAACGGGGTCCCGGTGACTGTATGGGATTAAACCCCTCCCAAAGGGTGCAGGAGAGCGTTTGGGTGAAACGGGAAAAACGAGCTGATTCAACACCAGAAACGAACGATCTGTGCCAATTTGTGCCGGTGGCGCGTTCGTGCATGGTGCGTTTAACATCAACAAGCGAACCCGCGGCCCTCCCCCCCGCCGTGTGGTAAACGGTTTTCGCATCATTTCCTTTGCAAGCGGGACGCGGGATCAGGAATCCATTTTTCCGCTCACACCTGGTTTCAATTATGGAGATGGGATGCGTCAGGTTTCGCGTTGGTATTTGTTGGACGACGCCCGAAGGTTTACATTACGATCAAGTGCTGCGCAAACAATACGCGGAGAAAACTCAGGAGGAAACATCCTTCATTATCTAATCTTGAATCTCTTCCACTACATTTAGAAGACAGTGTTATCTAAAATTAATTAAAAAAGTGCTTGAAATTGTCTCTTGAAACAGGCTACAATTGCGTCCCTTCAACATTTAATTCTTTAACATCATTAGGTCAAATAGACAATTCGATCGGTTTGTCGATCAATTTGACGGAACGGATATTCTTAAACTAAAGAAAGATGAATACGACACAAAAAAAAGTTAAAGCTTGTTAACTTAGCTGTAGTAATAATTTCAAAGTTTATAAAACTAATCAAATCATCCTTAAAATTACTAGTACTAAATCTGTACACAATTCAACTTTCATCAAACATGTATGTTTTCTTCCATTTCCGAATCGTCCTTTAGACTGGAGGCACGTGTTGCGGTCGACGTTGCGGAGGGCGAGAAGCTTTACACGACCTACACCTACACGATGACCGGAACCGTCGCACGGCAATCCATTCTGGCCGCTAGCAAGTTCTTCACCTGCCGCTGCACCCGATGCCTCGATCCGACCGAGCTTGGCACACACTTTAGTACACTGCTGTGCAGCAAGTGTTCCGTGGGTTTTATTACCACGACAAATCCTTTAGGTAAGAATTGTGGAAACACCAACCGGAACTGATAAATTGCAAGGAATCTGCATTACACGGAGGTACTCTTTATTCCACAGATGAGAATGCAGAATGGAAATGCAACCAGTGTGCGTTCAAAACGTCCGGTGCGGCCGTTCAGAAGGCCGTCATGACGATGCACAATGAGATCGACGAGCTGGCCTGCCTCGAGTACGACGCCAGCAGGTTGGAGGCGTACGAACGGGTGTTCAAGAAGTTCCGCAGTGTGCTACATCCGCTTCACTTCATCAACACCTCCATCCGGCACAGCCTGATCGAGCTGTACGGTCGGATCCCCGGCTACGAGATGGCCGAGCTGCCGGACATTCTGCTCGAGCGCAAGGTTGAACTGTGTCGCGACATTCTACGCGTGCTGGACGTGTTTGAACCGGGTCGGACTCGAGCCCGCGCCATGGTCCTTTACGAGCTGCACGCCCCGCTGATAATGCTGGCTCAGTCGTCGTTTACACGCGGCGAAGATCGACGCGAGGGCCGTACGCTGAAGGAGCAGCTCGTCGAGGCCGCCCAGATACTGGAAGAGTGTGGGGGGATACTGGAGTGGGAGGATCCGACCACACCCGAGGGCATCCTGGCGAACGTGGCCCAACAATCCCTGCTACAGCTCCGCCAGAGCATAGTCACACTGGACTGACCCGTGAAGGGGTTCTCTCGATCGAATCGTTTTTTGTGATGTATTCTTATTAGCGCACGTCAGTTTGGTGTGTTTCCTTTCGAACGATCGTGATAAGATCGCTGCATCGATTTATGTACCGCGCACAATAGCTATCCACAACAACTTATTAAAGAGATTATTGTTTAGTGACTTAGAGGTTAAGTGTTTTAAAAGAGAACTGTTTAGGTTCCAACGACGAACAACATTACTGTATTCCTTCGTTTTCAAACGTTGCACTCGACGCAATCGATGTACAATAAAGAGTCTAATTCTAATGAACATTAACTCTAGCTCTTTGTTTGAAAGAATATGACCGTTAATTTTAAAAACATATTGTTCAGTAGAACTAGCCATCTTGGATAAATATGTGTTCAACGAAACTATTCCGATTGCATGCTGTGATCTGTATGTTTGTGAGAGTTTAAGCTTTCATCCTTTTAATATGAATTCAATTAAAAAATTATCATCGATTCAACGAAAGCATTCAAATTAGTTATTGTAACAATTACTTATCAACACTTTACCATTTCTTTCACTAGACCAATTACAAATCTGCCATTGTTTAGCTAAACATGTCATACTTTATGGCCTTAACAATATGTTGCTTCGTTTGCACAAAACCACTCACTGGGCATATTTTTAAAACAAAACCAAAACAATTGTTCCAACTACTGACAATAGTCAGTCGAATACTCGGTACCAGCCAAAGCTCCTGTGTAAGTTTGAAAATAAACTCAGTTCCGTTGGCGCCTTTTTGGTGTGCGCTATGGGGGGCATTCCAGGGCGTAATGCGCGCATACGCTCGAGGCAGCAGCAGTTGGTTGTTGTAGCAGTCGTAGGTTCACGCAGGCAAGTGCTGGTTAGAAGTTAAAAGAACTATTCCGCCACCTGGCTAACGCAGGGAGGAAACCACAGACAAACTCCCACCGCATTCTATGACTAGTTCCACGAGCTCACATTAAGTTTGACATCCGTACGAAGGAGCGTGGCCCCGGGAAGAAAGAATACTACCGACGGAGATATCCCGTCCACTGGGATGGCCTGGTGGTGGTGCAACTCTAGCTGAAGAAGTACACCGATTCGAGCACCTTGCGGAGGTCAAAGTCCCCTTTGTCAGGGCACTGCTGGAGGATACGGTTTAGCTTGCGCTTGGTAAGATCAATCACCGAACCGTCGTTGCTGATTTCACTGGAATAACATAAACGGGGGTTCGAAATTAGTCGGGTTAACACAAATCGCTAAGACCGTTGGAATTCTAAAAATAGTATCACATGTAAACTTACTTCTCATCGTAGCTGTATTTTTGGACCAAAAATTTGGACAAATCCTCCAGAATGGGCTCGGAATGCAGCGCGACGAACTGTTCTCTGCAAATCTAAATAAAAAACATATTGTAAAAAGATGACGACGCTTTTTGATGACCATTTGTCTTACCTTGTTCATCGTCGGCACTGTGCAGGCATGCGTCCAGTAGCAATCGTGCACGGAAATGAACGTCAAACCGGCCCGCTCGCAGTACAGCGACGTCAGCATCATGTGGCTCGAGTCGAGCGAGTGGACAAAATTGGGCGGAAATGCGTTCTTTTGCTTCATGATGTTCGGCTTCTCGTACGAGTCCATCGAGAAGTGCTCGGGCAGCTGGACGGACTTGCTGTTGGCGGTGGGCCGATCCGAGCGGTTGTACGGCTGCACCACCGGGAGTCCCAGCGGCGTCACCCACTCGACGTTCTGGGCACAAACGGCCGATATCAACCGGGCGCAATCGGTGAACCAGTCCTGGATTTCCTTCGCCGAGGTGAACATTTCGCTGAGCGCATCGAACGTTTTCACGGTCAGATAGCTCGAGGCGGGCCACACCCAATCCTTCGGGAACTCATCGATGTACTCGAGCTGACGGGCGATCTGCTTGCGGGCACCGTAGCGCGTCACGCCATACACGGTCGTCATTACCGTCTGTTTGATAACCTTTCGTCGGATGAACCCGTCCAGTATGGCAGCCACCTTGACGTTGTTCTGCGCGTCTCGGGCACGGTTTTCCTCGACCAGAGCTGCGACCGCACTGTAAACGTCCTGTGGAACGTCGGCCGGAGCGAGGTTGACGCTGATGGCACCGGGAGTGTCACGTCCAAGGGCCGCGTAGTGCTGCAGTCCATTGCAGGAACCATCCTGATGGATTGGGAAACCACTTTCGAATTCTACAAAAACACGACGAAAGGGAATGAAGGGTGAATGCGATTAGAAAAGAAATAAAATCAGGAGATCATGCAAAAAAGGAGGCAAATATTCATCGAAGTATGCTTTGATAATAAAAGTTGTTCCAAGTTTATAACAAAAAAAGTAAACAAGTTAGCAGGAAATTGTTTTCGTGAGCAAAATTGTAATACCGATGCTTTTACTCACTTTCCGGATCCGGACAGCAATGCACCTTCGCGATCTCCATGCAGCACGCCAGCGTTTGCCACGGTTCATCCGACTTGCTCCACCACATCCGTCCGGTGAGTGGCCGATCGGCCGAGTCCAGAATGTCGTCCATGATTTCATCCGCGTACCGTAACCGCTCGTCCACCGATTCCCGCTTCTTCAGCCCGGTCAAATTGATGCAGTGTAGCTTCAGCCACCGGAATCCGTCCGGTCCGAGGGGTTTCTTCTGATGAAACACCAGCAGACAGCGGGCCAGATCGTGCCCCAGGTGGTTCAGATGGGGCGGAATCGGATACACTCGTCCTCGGAAGTCGATGTTTTGCGGTAACCAGAATACCTTGTCCCGAAAGTGACTTGCCAACGAGAGCCGGTACAGTGCGTCACACCACAGGCTGTACATATCGCCCTGTCTTCGCCGGTGGTAGAGTCGCTGCCGGAGCAGGTTGTACTTTTCGTAGCCACTCATCTCGCTCTTTGGAGTTGTATCTTGAATCGGGGGAAGGGACGAAGGTGGTTCCGGTACGTCCAGCTTCGCGTTTCCTCCGTTGTTGAACACTTCAACGATCACGTCCAATATTGAGCCGTTCACAACCCACGGTATGCTGGCGAGCTGATTTAGCGAATCGAGCGTCGGATACATGTCATGCGGGTCCGCCTCGTCGATCCGCTCCTTCTGCTGGTGTGCCTGCTGGGGCAGACGTATGAGATCCGACTCGGCCAGTATGTAGCCTCCGTTGCGTGGCGTGCTCCAGGGTTGCGGTGGACACAGCATCGGCACCAGGTTAACGTCGAACTTGAGCGTGTCCGGTTGCGACTTTCGGTACAGTTTCATCAGCACCGGGTGGGGCTTGATCTGCCCCTTGGCCATCTTAGCCTCGTATCGGAAGAGAGTATAGAAGGCGGGTACCAGCTTCACCTTTCGGTTCGTCCGGTTGGTTGCGTTGACGTTGATTTTCAAATCACACTTCAGGATATTGTAGAGGAACTTTCCCACCCCAATGACGGCTGCCTTTGGCCAGGCAACGCTTTGGATGTCCATGCTTGGGCCGGTGTTGCGCGTTTCGTGCACGAGTCGCTGCCAGAGCTGTCGCGGGTTGTCGCTGGTGTTGCCTTCGGCCAGAGCCGACGCGTACCGATCGTAGATATCACAAGTTTTGTCCAGCACACCGTTCATTCGCTTCTGCTCGACGTGGTAGCGCGACTCGACCTTCCGGCCCAGCTCACGGTAGAGGTGCGTTATCACAAAGCTAAACGTGTCTGAGCCCTCCAGTAGCAGCTGAACCTCGTCTAGGAGTATTTCGGTGAATTGCGGCACCGAGAGAGCCTTCAGGTAGGGGAAAAGGTTTATCGTGCGAGAGGATTTGGTTTCGGTGACTGCTTTCAACGTGTTAAAGTCTCGATGGAAGGCCATAGTGATCTGTTTCGACCATACTTTCTTCAGATCGTCCAGTTCTTTGCGCTGGAAAATTTCAAAATTATATTATTTCAAAAGACAAATAACAAAACTAATTCGAGAAAGTGGGAAACAATAATTCAATCTCAGTGTTAGCTATACTTACGTATTGTATAACTTGCGCCGTTGGTACCGGGAACTTTTCAATACTCTTCACCGTCAGATAACCGCCCAATTCCAGCTCCACCTGTTGGCGCACCATCTCTTCTAGCTGCTTCTTCTTGAATCCCGCTTTTGGTATCATTATCTCCGATCCTGGACACGGTGCATCATTGGCAGTTGATTCCGCGGCGATCGGTAAAACATGCTCGTTCAGTGCGTTTACCAGATGATTGTTATAGGTGAGGCTTGGTTCCTTGTAAACGGGCGTAAAATCCGGTGTTAGACGACGTAACAGTGCCAGCACCACGTCGCGCTGATCGTGCGTAAACTTGCTCCGGTCCATCAGGTCGTTCATCGTGAATCCGTTTGCCGTTGCTTCCTCGAGATGAAGTTTGGCTTGATTTAATACCTCCTCGGTCGGGTCCAACCGCCCAAGGCACTCAAGTATACCGGCGTACGTCTGTGCGGTCGGGGTAATGTGATCTTCGCGCAATATACGCATGATGTCCCGAACCCGAGCAAAGCTCCCTTTGGCGGCGTACGCGTGTATCAGCTGGTTGTACGTCCCAATGTCGAATTCCTTTCGTTTGCGTTTGTGCCGGTAGTTGAGCGTCGTCGCGTACGCCCGATTAACCATGCCCGTCGTGATACACATGTCCAAGTAGGCGTTCAGTGTCATCTGGAAGCTACGCTGGCGGGCGAGACTTTCAATCTCGGACGTTTTGTAGTATTTCGAGGAAAACTTTTTACCCTTACTTACACCACCAATTTGGAGGGGGTAGTTCTTTCCCGTTCCACCGCTACCGTGATGTGTCTTTTTCAAGCTTTTCGTGCTCGTCGAAGCAACAGTAGAGGAGAGAATGTCCGGCTCTTCAAACGCTAGCTCTGCCTCCTCCGGCAGTTCGGCTACTTCCGACTCGAGCAGCGCTGCTTCTTCCTCCAGTATCGGATCCAACTCATCGTGTGCCGTCAACTCGACACGCATTTGACGCTTTTGCTGAATCTCCTTCAGCACTCCAACGCTCTCGATGATCTCCGACAGCACGTCGGGTGATATGTCGGTTTCCTTCATCTCCCCACCGATATAGATGACCGGAGTTTCTTCGAAGTTCCAGTGCGACATGTCTGATGGCAACTTAAAGGCTTCACTACTGCTTCTAGTGAGCGGCAGCTCTCCGGCAGCAACGGCAGGGTGAGGCAGAAGCCGAGTGCTGCTCGTCGAACAACCTTCGATAGTGATCTGGTCGTGTATGAAGTTGGCTAGCTTTTTCGCTTTTAGCTTCTGTACGGTAGTTTTCGTTTCCTTTGTCTCGCCATCTTTCACTGAAGGAAGAAAAGTTTGCATTATTTAATCAGAGCAGATGGAATGGTTCAACCTAGCCTTACCCGCCAGTAGTTCGGTAAATTTGCTTCCGTATGATTTTTTACGTTTATTTTTCTTACTGGCTAAAGCTGATGTGAACTCCGCGTATGGTGTAGTCGAGTGGACTCGTTTAATATTCACCGATCCATTTTCTGGAACGAAAGGACACCGAAAATGCCGGTAAAAACACGTTTGTTTACATTTCGCCAGTCGGCACACTTTTGTTTTGATTATGTAAACGCCATCGGAAGGCAGTGGGGTGGTGGGGTTAACTGTCAAAATCCCCTATTGCATACTGGTGCAAGGAAAAAGCAAAACGCAATATCGCGCAAGCACATGGTTTCTGTGATGCAATCATCCGATGGATTCGTGATGGATATTAGGCATGTTCTTAAATTAATCCACCACCGGCCGGGGGCATTCGTACTCCCCCTACCTCTGATCGCAAGTAAATCTTTCACCAAATCGCGATTACATAAATGAGACACTTTTCGGCGCGGGCAGAAGGTGATACTGCTGTCGGAATCTACACGCACGATGCTGCCCTTGTGGGCGAGCACTTTGTTCTTGCTTTGCGATAAACTTCGCAAGTTAAGCATACGAAACATTTTTACTAGCTACACAGCACAGACACATGTGAGATGATTGATTTTGTCCAAACTAAAAGCACACCGTTTCCAAGAGCAGGCACAAACTGCAGGTGCACACCAACTGTCAGAGGAGTTGTCAATTGCAGCAAAATATTTACCTTTTGACCAAGGTTGTTTGGTACTAAGTTACTAGTTGAAATAACAGTTGAAATAATAAGTTACATAACTTTTTACTCGGTAAGTCGATTTTTACAAACAAAGGTCGTTCCACAAGAAACAAGTTTCTCGAGAAATAATTATTCGTATTTCATAGTTTTTTCGAAATAAATAACTGTTCGCCAAAGAGGTAAAGTAACCTTGGTCAAAAGTTCAAGCTGAAGCTTTTAGCATTTCAAACAATTCAGTCAGACGATAAAAGCTTACAAATTTAGAAGACGACAGTTTTGTAAAACAACGCAAATTCTTTAAATAGTATAGTAACTCCTACGGTGATTCAAACGGCGTTTAAAAGTTGTCTATCCTAAGTAAGTTCAAAGGCACCATATTTTTATTTAAATATTCAACGGATCAATTAATCAACAATAAAATAATAAAATAATCTATTCTGTACATGTAATTTGTTGCAAGATACACGTGAAATATCAAACTTCTGCTCTGGCTAGGGCGTGCATAGTGAAAAGCAACTGAATTGAATAAAAAAATGAAAATTGGTTTGAATCATAAAACAATTATTTCACTGCCGGTTTGAAATGCTTAAACCATCGTACCTCAATGACACGCTGCTCGCTCAACATATAAACATGTAATTATTCGTGCATCCTCAATGTTGCCTCATCGTCCGAAGCGATAAATTCACATGAATCGATTAAGTCAAGTACCAACGATAACATATACAGTGCCTGAAGCACATGTTGCACTGTACGTACTCTCCGCTCCTTCATCAATCAGTCTTTCTTCGCCACATCGGATTGAATGCGCCCGGGAAAGGGGCAGCAAAAAGGGCTTACATATGTTTCCTTCCCAGTGAGGGATATTAAATTGTATGAATCCATTCGGGATAAAGTAAACAAAACCAACAAAGAGCCTCATGCATGGCGAGGGTGGATGGCGGTGCGTTTTTCGTCGATCGCCGTGTGCTGCATGCGGGTGCAGAGTGCAATGATGCGTTCCTTGCAGGCGAAGAATGTGCGGTGTGAAGTCACCGACACATGATGCATCGGGCCGCTTACTTAGGGACTCGATTTATGTCTTTCGGTAATAAGCGAGTAACGAGATCGTGCCGAAGATACGGTCATCTCTTGTAGCGCGAAGTGCATTGCTGTTACAGTGCTGATCATGCTTATAGAAATAACCAGCTTTTACTTATTTCGAATAATAATATTTCAAATAAAATTTCCTACCACCTAATGCATGCAGTCAAGTTTAAAATAATTTCCTTATTTTCCCAAACTATCATACTTACATTTCTCGTCCTCCCGGGAGTCAATTGCAAGAGAATGAAGACGACTCTGTTCGAGGTCGCACGATAAGCAGTTCGTCCCGCGCCTTTCCCAGTACTCATGGCGTTGCGGATCGGGTCCATATGGTCCCGGTGCCGGGGACTGGTCATGTTCGGCTGTGGTGTCGAGTTTGCCTTTCCATGTGTGGTTGCGCCGTTCGCCCGTACTCTCCCGTACCGTAGCGGCCTGCACACCACATGTCGATCGATCAAACAAAACTGAAAACCGACACGAAAGACACTTCAGCCACAACACATGCAGGCGCGATCCGGTCACATGGGCATTGAGAGGACGGAACCTAAAGGTTTTTCTTTTTAACACGAATTAAACCGTCGTAAAATCGTCCCTACAATCGTAGGGTTCTTCCTTGCGGGGGAGTGGGATCGGGGTTTGAGAACGGGATTGATAGTAAGTGTTTTTCAACGAGGGGGAGAGAGAGTGAGAGATAGAGGGAAAAACCGTTCGAAGGCGATTCTTGTGAAGCGCCCTGTGGACCGACGATTGTGAGTTAAGTGATGTACGCAGCCGCGCCGATCCTTCAGTCGGCGTTTGGTGGCGGAAGCGTTAGCATCCCGATCTCGGATCAGTCGCGCAGATCTCGTGCTGGAGAGCAGCCGAACCAACGAACAGTCGGAGCGGACAGAATTACAGTGTGCATTGTGGTGTTGGTCTCGGTTTGTGGTGCTATAGTTACGCATAAGGATCGGAGGCGAAAGACCCCCAGCAAGGAGCAACCACCAGGCGCGCGTTTAAAGCTGTTATAACTGTGAGGGCATCACTTTTTACTCCATTTCTCGATCATACAAAGACCAGAAAAGGTCTTTCTGTTCAAAAAGATCATATAAGAGATTCTAAATTCCAAGTTTCTTGAAGCTTCCGCTTGGGTTCGTGGGAAACTGATCGGTCGTGTTCCAAAGTGACTTTATGTGGCCTGGCAAATCGTTGGCCACATCTTGAGTGAGACGAAATGTGAGCGGGATCTGGTTTCTGTTGGGCGTCTTGTTATTTTTTATTTTCACTTTGCAGGTCGAGTGCCTCACGTTCCCAAACGGTCCCACAGAGTGAAGTGATTGAATTATTGTCGCAAAATGGTGTTTCCGCACTTGATCGTTCGGTTTGAAATAACGGCGCCAGAGTTGCGGTTCAATTGGATCCATTTGCTTGTAATTTTAATTGAGAATTTCACCCATTCGAAGAACACTTTCCGTTCGCGTTCTCAAGGATTGGGGGTTGTTTGTTTTTTTTCCTCTTAAAACACATCCCTCCAGCCTCTCTCAAGTGTTCTCTCCATCCAGCAATCCATCCGGTGCCGTCTGGTCGCCGATTGAATGGGCCATTATCGGGGTGAAACAAACCGTAAATCGATTATCAGCAAACTGAAGTCCCGGCTCTGAAGCCTTCCTTGGGAGCGACGGGACGCACGAGGGGGGGCAAACACGGCGCACAAATCCAGATTGCCGAAAGGTCAACAACGGGTGGGGATCTTTCTAACCAATATATATAACTGCGGCCTATCAATTTCGTCCGCGATCTTGTTGCGGACCTCGTTGGCGAGTGTAATTTGTGACGACCGGCGAGGTTGTAAAGTCATCGGCAATTGTTCTAATTTAACGAGCATCGAAATTTCAGCCCGAAGACACATTTTGCTAATTGGTACAAACCATGCGAAATCTTTCACACGAGTCGTGAACGTAAATCAAACCCGCTTACGAAGGGAATGTAAAAGACAACCGAGCGCCATTGAGCTAAAAGGACTCGCCACTGAACACTGACCAATTGGTATATTGAATAATTTGAAAGCAATTTATCATCATCATTCGTGCCAGCAGCACAAAATCAAACAACCAACCGGTACCGGTCGAGCGGAACGCAAACGTTTTCAAAATATCAACAAGGAAACGCGTACGATTGTCGGTTAGGAGGATGCCAGCCAGCACTTCGACATCATATGGACAGTTTGCACATGACGACAGTATTATTGCACGATTCCATTCCGATTACGGAAAGCGCCGGTTGTTGAAACAAAATGAAATGCGATTTAATATACAAAGATCTTATTTGATGATCAGCTGCTAGCCACGCGAGACGAAGTTATGGTTGTTTGAAGGCGTCCCGCAGCCTGATTGCGTTCTTGGAATAGAAAATATTGAAAGCTAAAGAAATATTTTGTTTTATTTCTTTTCATAAAATTAATTTCCAATCCTTTGTTATAGATGTGGAATAATATAGAAATTGTATGAATATTCTTCCAATTTCTTAATTGCTATCGGTTGGATTCTTAAATCCCTTCAAGATCATAAAAATTCTATATTATTAAAAAATTATGTTCACAAAACATTTATCAACGGAAAGGAGATCTTAAAGTTGCTAACAGTGTGGTTAACATTGTTGGTGAAAGGGTCGTCCCTCAAATAACTGTTCCAATCTGTTGCCAGATGACGCAGCGATGTAGGATGCTTAGGGTACTTCAAGTACTCGGCTCGATCTTGATGCATTTGGGTTTTGGGAGCGACGAGGGAGAAACAGCATATTCCATTCCCTTCTGAGAAGATGGTAGAGATGCCTTTACTTCTACTACTAATGTCCTATTCTGTCTCTAGATCCATCTTTTAGTGCAGCCAAGCCGGACCGTCCCCCTAAGGCACGATGACGAACACATTCTGTTGGCTAGTTCTGCTAGCCCTCGGCACCTTTTTGGGCCAAACGTCAGCAGCCCATACAGCGACGGAAGTAACGTAAGTACGGGACGAGTTTCTGGGAGTTGGTATGTTTTATGAGAAGTCGTTCGTTGAAGGAACTCAAACCACAGTTGATTTTCCTCTGAGTAACTGTTTTTCTGCACTAATTTCGAGATGGAATTTCTCAAAGAACATATTTATTATTAATTTTATAATTTGTTCATTCTGTTTAAAAATCGAGCCAATTGAACAAATTTCATTTTTTCCAAAAACTAATTATAGCGCCAAATCTCCTTCGCCTTGCAAACCCAACTGTTTTTCCAACGTCCAGAAATAGCTGGCACAGGAAAGAAAGGAGTGCTCGGTTTGTTCGGAGTCAACCATCCGCGAACCGAAAAAATGATTGCAAGGGCCACTGGCTCACCCAAGGTCCGCGCCATGCGTTTGAACTCTCCTCCTGATGGGATGCGTTCGAACAAGGGATCGCACTGTTTCATGGTCGGCATGCGGTTCTTCATCGTGGACGTGACCCCGGCGCGCGTACGTCCGTACGTTTCACTATCACCGGGTGGCAATGAACCCGAACGGACGATGGCAGACGATCAGGGTTCGTCACGGGGTTCGCTCGGTCAACAGTCCTTCCACCATCAGCCGTCATTGGGTTCCATTAATTGATCGTAATTGGTAGAACTTAAGCCCGAAAAGCGTGGAATCTACACGCCGCAGGCCCTTGCCCTGTCCTCTACTACTTTCAACTTGGATCCCGTTCTGTAAGAACCTTTGGAAGATCGAGTGTCGAGTGGTCGAGTGGAAGATACGGTGGAAGATTTGAGTTCAAATTTCAAGTGGCTTTGCTGTTCTGGAATTAATGTGTAACGTTTACTTCTTTGATTGGAAGCTATATTTCTAAAACACTCCTATACTTTACAGCTTTTCGTTCCATTAGGATTTATCCAGCCGTTTACCCTGTGGCGCATCATAACGGTTTTTATTGACAGCGATCTCTACTTGACAGATGACTTTCCCGGCATATGACTTTCGTTTACATTAACGATCGCTACGCCAGGCGCTTCCCTTTTCAATCTCCATTCTGGCAGATGCTATCTACGATGCAGTAGCGGTGATAGATTTCCCTTTTTTTGACTGACGGCTGTTGCAAAACCATGTGCACAAATGCAAACGGAAGTGGAATGTTTTCGCACCGCTAGACACAATGGAAGGAAGCTGCGAACGGTCGCCTAGGTTGAGCTATATTTACCACGTCAATCTAGGTCTGAACCAATGTTTATCCGATCCGCCTCCGCGAGCGGTCAAATTGTTTTGGCGTGGAGTTTTCCCAAACGAAAAAGAACTGCGTCTTTGTGATTCCCGCAAGTGCAGCGTGCGTGCAGTTGCGAATGCATCCATGGCACACTATGTAAACAGGAAAACCGTACCATGTCGGAACCGTTTTCGTCGGTTTTAATGGTTTGTTATGACGAGTTGTTTTGCAGAAAGTCGGAATGAAATCCGATTTTGGAAATGAACTCTGAACAAATAAACACGATGGCTTCACGGGCAAGCTAATTCAAACATTTCAAATTAATTTAAACTCCTCATTGTAATACCAGAAATATTGTGTTAAGTACATTATTTTAGGATAAGATTGATTTACAAAACATTTACTATTAGACGGATTATCGTTGTGACGCTTTTCATGATTTTTCAGAAAGTTTTCCAGACCAAAAAATAATTTATGGTTTGACTATTCCCACAGAAACCAGGAAATTCGGGATGCCATCCTGTCGCTGGTACACTCATATAACCAGCTGGACAACAAACTGGAACGTCACGAGCAACGCGAGCGAGCCCACGCCGAGCAGGTCAAGAAGAGTCTGATTCTGGTGCAGAAGAACTTACGCGCCCTGGAACCACTGCCAGGAATGATCGGACGCATGGAAGGACGCACCGGTGAGATCGAGACCGCCCTTCTACAGGTGAGGGACTGAACAGGAATGAGCTAGAAATTTGGTTGTACTTATGGGTTTCTTGTGGAATTTTCAGCATGGAGGAGAAATCGCCAAATTTAATCAACAGCAGGTTGATGTAAGCCAAACCCTTGAGAGTATCCTCACCTGGCTGAAGAGCAATGCTCAAACGCTGGAATCACGTAGTTCCATTGGTCGCGACGATGATGAGGAAAGCGTTGGAAGCAAGCTGGACGAGGTCGCCGCTACCGTTCGGGAGCTACGCAGAGAGTTGGCTGAGCTGAAGAGTGATCGAGATGCTACCGAGGTATGTATTTATGAGAGGTCTCCTCCTAACTGTAAGCATTATGAGATCAATAATCTCCATTGCAGGACGTCAACCGGCAGTTGCTGAAGGAAACGGAGAAGCTGGTCAACTCGAAGCTCTCCTCGGCGGACGAGATCATCGGGAAGATGGAGGAGAAGTTGTCCCAGTTCTACCTCACCAGTCCGGTGATCGCAACCCAGAATGTAGAGTTCGAGGATCGCGTCCTGAAGCAGCTGGCGAGCCTGAGCAGCACGATGGCGGAGAGCGTGACGGCTCGTCCGAACGAAAAGGAGATGGCCGCAGTCGCAGGATCCCTGCCCGACAAGCAGTTCATACAAGGTCTGGTCAACGAAACCCTGGACGCTATCAACGACATGCGCCTGGAGGTACTGACCGCGTCCGACAAAAGCTTCACGAAGACGGCGACCCGCATCAAGGAGAACAACGAGGTGCTGCAGACATCCGTGGACGATATCCTGAAGACACTCACGGAGGAGCTGACGACAGCCGAAGCGTTCCACAACACCGCCAAGCAGCAGTTCACGTCGATGAACGACACGATGTCACAGCTGTCGGTGTTCCTGCTAAAGGCAGGCGAGAACATTCTGGATGCCAAGCGTGGCATCGACTACGGTATCCTGCAGATCGTGCGCGAGGTAGGTGACGTGGTAAAGACAAGCTCGGGCAACCTGAACACGACCGTTTCGCAACGTTTCGACGCGATTGGTGAGACGATCCTGGACAACCATCATGGTGCACTGGCCAACCTGAGCTCCAAGATCGAGACGGAGATCAGTCAGGTGTGGCGTCAGATCGGTATCATGTATCAGGAGATCTCGTCCAGCAAGCAGGCCCTCGACAGGCTTCAGGAGCAGACGGAAACGTACGTCAACGGTACGCTCAACACAATGGACAGCATGGAAGGAAAGGTAACCGCCACACCACACACGTGCCCCCTTCGGTTCGAACACTAACCTCCTACACCTACTCTTACCTCCTAGGTATCTCTCATTACCAACCGCATGAGCGAGGTGGACTCCAACCTCAACTATCTGCTCGGACGGCTGTCGATGGTGACGCAGGAGTTCAACCAGATCAAGCATGGACTCGGCAAGGCGCTGGACGAGATCAAGGGCAGCTTCGCCGAGGTGAGCAACCGTGTGCGGGGTCCCGGTCCGCACCGGATCTCGTCCGACGAGGTCGAGGACGTCCCGAGTCAGGACGCGGCGAACTAGAGCCCTATCGATGATAGGAAGTATTCATTAACACGCCAAAAAAATCAAACTTAAAAACAGATAACATCAAGCCGGAACACACTATTACGCGTGTCTTTTCGTGTAGTATGTAGCGTTGTGAGGGTTTCCACTTGTCGGAAGAGAGGAAAGGGAGTCCGATGTCATTCGGACGATGGAAGTATCTTTTCTTATCCTGTACTATTTTACTTATTAGTTTAGCGATTAACGAGGTGTGCTTAAAGTGTACGTAAGAGGAGAATTGAAAGTAAGGAATAAAACAACAGAAACTTGCAAATGGCTCATTCGTGCCAGGTAGATTTTATCTCCAGTGGCGAGATGATAGAAAACAATGTATTTTTGCTGAATACTTAGTGCACAATAAAGCGTACAAATTTGGAATATTCGTTTGAGTTTTAGAGAATACTTTTGCAAACAGTGTACGCAAAGTTTATGGAGGTTTTTTCAATGTTGTTCTAACGATTTCACACATTTCTTGATCATAATGATGTAAAAGTTACCAAAATCACCTTCCTTCTTTTAGGATATATTCAAACATTTAACTTGGAAAATCTTCCTATTTCAAAAAGCCAGTTTTAGACTAAAAATCCTCTTCGATTTCAATGTCGGTTATGTTAATGTTATGAGAAAAAGGACATCAACACAATTTCGTAGTCATTCTAACGTATTATTTTCATGTTCTCCGATGCATTGTGCTTGAAGAACTCGTCGTTCAATTTGGACTTAAAAAAAAGTTATGTAAATTCAAATCAACTTAACGATGCTGCATCTACTGCTTGTAGCTTAAAACCTTTTAGAAAACAATTGGAAATATGCAACTGCTGCCATTAGAACCCTTGAAGCAGTAGCAGTGTACTAATCGAACCTATTTCTTCAACTATCCTGGGACATCATCGTCGCAAACGTGGCATGAAATGGAAGTAAAATATTGACAATCCACTTAAATTCGCTACTCCTTCTCGGCTTTGGCTTTCGGGGTGGGGTGGCTAGAGAAAGCACATGCTAACCGACGCCCCACGTTTGGTCGGGGAAAATGGATTTTTAATTATTCACCAGCTCCTTCCACTTCCTGTGCTCGTTGCATCCTTCCCCGCGATGGAAGCAGACGAACGAGAGGGTTTGTCTCCACCAAAAGGGGAGCCCAGCTTGGAAACGTGCTGTTGAGACAAGCCCGGATGGTCTGGATGTCATCGTGATGGAAAAAAACGGGCTCATTGAAATCTTGCAACAAGGGCGATCCCAACGTCGGCTGCAATGAATCTCCAGACTGGAAAAGTGTCCCCAGGACAATGCAGCTGCTGTACTCCAATCCGCTATCCCTCGCTCTTCGCCGCGAAGTAGCGAAAAGTTGATAAAGCAAATGGGAACTGGCGGGAAAACCAACTAACAAAACCGTCTTGCTCCATCGTGGTTCGGGAAAGTTGCCATGTCAGTTGATTTTCGGTACGCGCTGCAGCAGCCCGCGATAAGTCTCGACGGGGCTCGAAGTTAGTCAAGTCCACGAGCCAACTACGTCCTCGTCGGTGGGTTTCAACTGCACAACCATCCGTCGGTAGGGGATTGCCACGGATAGGGCTAGCACGAAACAAAGAAACACTAGCATTTGAAGATGTGCTTTGATGTGCGAGAATGCTGCACGTGTAATCTCGAACGGATCCTTTGAGTTCTAGCAGAGCCGGTAGCACAAGTGCCCACCAAAGAGCATACGAGCACTCGTGAAAAGGATAATACGGGTGGGGCGTTTCGAAAGCGTACATTTCCATCGCTGAGCAGCAACAACAACAGCCTTCTTTAAACATTTCGAAAGCTGTACAAAGACCCTCTCAAACGAATTTCACCAAAAACATCCGCGCTGGTTTTAAAATCAACCCAAAAAGTTTTACCAGAGAAAACTTTACCGAACATGAATAGGGAAAAGTAACATTTCCGCTATCCCAAAACATACCGACCGAAATTGATACGCTTTTCCGCACACACTTGGGGACATTCGATTCAGCACAATAGTTTATTGATTGACCCAGATTTCAGATGCACTCCGCACACATCGCCCTACTCTGTTGGTCGCCATTTTCAGTTCCCGCCGTTGCACGAAGGACATTTCTTCCATCCGTTTTTTTTTGTCAACTGACCGACAACAATGTTGCACAACCCTTGTTACCTTTACTATTTTCGGATAAACACATTTTTCCCCACAAAGCGACCACCTCATGCGCGGCTTGTTTTTAATTATTTTATAATTTTATTTCTCTGGTTTTAAATTACTTTTTGTATCTAGAATAATTTCAATAAATTTGTTTCATTTCATCCACATTTCTTTCCATCTTCCCTCCATGGTTGTCCGGGGTTTCCATTAGCTGCTGCGATAATCGCGCGTACGTCGTTATCGTTTTCAGCGTGGCATGCTTTGTTTCTCGCACTTACCGTTGCCACTTTTCACACTTGCTCTTCGTCTCTTTCTTGCTTTGTGTATCGCATTGCTCCTCATTCTCTTCCCCTCTCTCTCTCTCTCTTCTATTGGTTACGTTTCGTGTGTGTGAGTGTGTTTGTTTTCCCCCATTTTAACGTTCACGAATGCATCCTTTTTCCACTATTTACCAATGCCGTTCAGAGCATCTTTAGCTATTGTTTCGGTTTTTCACTTTCCTTTGTTTATATATTCTTTGTGTGTTTGCCTTGTTTGCGGTTTGGATTTTTTTTTCTATCTTTAATTGTTAGCATACACATTCGGGTAATGTCGTTTCACTTTGTTTTGCTGCATACGAGTCTTTTTTACACTTTCGATATATTATTTTTATTTTTTGTTGGATGATTGGGTTTGGTGCTAGAATTGTGGTTTCTTCCACTTGCCTTCGGTTGGTTTGAAACATTGCTTACTTCAAAGACTTGCTTTACTACGTGAACGATGGATAGCTGTGTGTGTGTGAGATTGTGTCCGTCCGTCCGTCTGTCTGTATGTTTTTCCGAATGCTATTGCTACCTTTCCCTCGATTTGGTGAATTATATACGATTTTTTAAAGAAAGTGCCCTCCTTTTTGCGTGATCAGACTACGTACAATCGGGTCGTTTTGTTAAATGTTTGTTACAGATATAATTTGCCTCTGTATATGTTAGCATCGTCGAAAGATACAGTTTAGGGGAGGTTTTTCTTTCATCCGTTCAGTTTCTTTGCATTTCGCTAATACGTTTGTTATGCCTTTTCCGCATTGTAAACGGGGGGAAATAGTTTCGTACTACATACTTTGCTTTACTGTGTTTGTGGTTTTGGATGTATTCATCTTTCCGTTTTATTTCTAAAGTGTTTAATGCCGCTACTATTTGTTTTGCTAATGTTTTGCATTCGCTTCCGATCCGAATGGTTCGTTTTTTTCGGATTTCCGTACGCGCCATTTACAACAGCACGAATATTATACACACACTACGCTTTTCCCGCCGCAACTTTCTGCACAACTCACGAACACGTTTTCTTTCACCTTTGCCCGGTTCATGGTTAGCCGTACGTTTATCAGAAGTGTCCCAGCGTCTGGGGGGAGATGCTTTTTGCATGTTACCATTGGAGCGCAGAGGTTTTCCGTACATTTTACGACACTTTCGTCCAATACTCTTATCATCTTCGACATATGACGATTTGCTCGTGTCGTTCGATTTTATTTTTTTCCAAATTTCCCAACCCCTCACTGCTCTTTATTGTTTTACTTTAACTTAATATTACACTCCTTTATTTTTTCTCCCTCTCGCAACAACTCTTGCAGCAGTTTTCGTTTTGTGACTTTTAGTTCTCTCTAAACTATAACCGTAGCTACTAAATAACATTTAAATGGCGAATCTATACACAAGGAGCATACTTTATAATAAATAAAAGTCCCAAACGAAAGGGGGTTTCATTGGTGCCATCGAAACGACACCCCAGCAGCATTGAAAATGAAAGTATATTTGGCTTTTCCCAACCCAAAATTCGAACCGCACACACACACACAAGCCCCAATTTTTCGATCTTTCAGAAAGATAGCCGCAGGCAGGTGTTCCAGTTTTCCAACTACTTCTGGGAAACTTTGGGCGGTCGAAAACATTCAAAGCTTTCATTCTGCCTCAGTATTTGTGGCTGGCAGGAATTTTACAATAAAAAAGGGCGTGTGTTACAATTATTTTACTGCAAGAACGGTAGCGATGGTTCTAGTACGAACACACTTACACTATATGTTTTCAACATAAAAAAAGAAGGTTATTAAAGAACCGATAATTTCTACTTTTTACAGATAGCACGCTAATTTAACTGCTTTTTCCATCGATTGCGTCAATCGATTGCTTACGTAGGGAAAGTTATGCCTTAATGGAAACAGAAGAACGTGTGTACGGGATAAGGTGGTACGTTAAAATTATCGCACTCCGCAAGCTTATGTCGGTATGATAAAACAAAGTTTGTAGTTTCTTTTTTCTTCTTCTTTTCCAAGCACAGCCAAAACAAAACTCTTAACTTTATTATCGAATACGCTCACTAACGCGGGGAGAGTTTCAAAATATTTCCTTTCCTTTCGAAGCTGTTTCTTCTGTTGGTTATAGTTTTCAGTCAACTTCGTAATTTATGCTTACATTTTGCACAGGTATGAACCACTATGCCATTGTGTTGGGTTTGCTAGCTGAATTCGCTTCTTGTAGGGTTTTCCTTTAATGTACGCAGCACGGCCGAAAAAGATTTTCCCCGGGGATGTAATGCAATTCGCTTGTTGCCTTTTTTTCATTTCTTTTCTCATTTCTGTCGCTTTACGTAGTAGTACGTCATTTTCAAATCTTACTACTTCTTCACGGAAAGCTCCTGTTGGATGGTTTCATAAATGTTCTGTTGCACCTTTTTTCTCATTTTGATTGTTGTGCACCTTTTACACTTTAAATACACTGCCTTTCCCGGGTTTCCTTTGCTTGGGCTTATTTTTGGGTTTTTTTTCTTGCTCTCGCTCTCGCTTTAACACATCCGTGATAGTACGGACAATGTTGGTTGTTTAATTTATTTTGACTATTTAAAAATGTTACTATTGTTTCATAATTTATATTTTTGTTGCAGAACTTTTATAATCTCTATTTTGGCTAATATCAAGACGCCCGCGACCTTCCTTCCTTCCTATTGGTTATTAAGTTTGTCCGCACGTTCTTCATCGGTTAGCCACACCAGCACAGGGAAAGCCGAGTTTGCCGTTCAAGACATTACGGCTAAAGCCTAGAACTTACTCCGAACGATAGCACGTACCGCGTGTTGAAACCAGGATTGGAATCAGAAACTGGTCCAACTGCAAACTTTTTTGTTTTTGTTCATTTGCGCTGGGAATATGACAGACATCGATTTTAGAGGGCTTTTTGTTTGCGTGAGATGATTTCCTTTGACTCTGTGGTCGGCGTCCGGACGTTGTTTCGTCATTTCACCCGCGTTTGTCTACTAAATTCGTGTACGTTTTCTTTTTTTCCAAACCGCTTTTAAATAGTTTTCCCCCCTGTCACTTCTACATTCGGGCATGCATACGAATGGAGGCGCTTTTTGTCACCTTCCATTTTTGCTCTTTTTAATTCAAGTGTAGAAAAATAGTATGGCTTAGTTTTTAACGGTGCACTTTTCCTTACACGATGCGTTGATGCTGTATCAGGGTTGTCTATTAGTTGTTTTTTTTTATTTTGTTGCTTCTCTTACGTGTGCCTTTTTGATTTCGTTTCCTGCTTGTTACTTGTTCTAGTATGTATTTCTATGTGGTTTGCTCTTGCGCGTCGGATAACATCCCATCCGGGAAGCTGTGAAAATACTCATGATGAAGTTATTGCAATACATCGATTGTTTTATTTGTCACATGTGCGTATACCATGCATCCGCTCCCCGCATGTCCTGCATATTTCGACCTCGGCAAGGAAGAAAACTGACCGAGAAGACAAAAACAAAGTTACATGAAGTTAACGTAAATCATTTCTATTTAAAAATATGTTTACAGAACCAAGATAAACAACTTAGATAAGAATGAGAAAAAGATTCTAAAATTGAAAAATGTATAAACTAGTTTATTGTATCTATATAAGAAAGTCAACTAACTGCAGGACATAGGTTATGCGGATGCGTGATATCCTTCATCTCCGCACCAAACCTGATGATTATTAGCTCCACTAGACTTTTGCTGTAACTTCTTTGCTTGTGTGTGCTGGAGTAGTGAAAGTATTCATTATATTGTTTATTTTCATTTTTTTCTTTTTTCCATCTTCATTTGCCTATGAGTTTTAAAGCATACATTCTAATTTGTACTTCGTTTCGCAATCAGGAGTCTAGAAAGTGAATCTTGACGATGGTAATCTGGTACCATGGTGTATATTTGTATATATATTTATATGCATTTAATTGTATTATGCAATGAATGACTGTGTACACTATGGTTTCCATTTGGTATGTATGATTTCTCGAGATATTTATGAATTTTCGGTGTATGTGTGTATGTGTGTGTGTATGTATGTTTGTTTTTTTCTATCTGTAGTAAATTGTTCTATTGGGATAAGAGACTGTAACTATTGTGTGTTTTATTGTGATTTATTTTAGTTTTTCGTTTTGTGTTGCATTTTAAATGTTACTTCATTTGCTAGTAATATTTACTGAAATCTGCTCGCTTATCCGACTAAATTGCTTGTTGTATCTTGTCTATCTCTTGTATCTTGCACACATCGCCATTGCATCGGTTCAAGTCAAACCACTATTCAGTGAGATGGTAGAGAGCTGAGAGCTCACAAAACAAAAACATAAAAATACTGTTCCCTTCATAGATCGCGAACGGCAGAAGTTTTCCGTTCATCGTTTTATCGTGTAATATGAAACCACCGTTTACAGGTGCCATGTGTGTCTTTGTTTAGACACGTGTGTGTTCATACACAATTTTAAAATATTACTCAGAGGAAACGGTAAGAAAATAGTATATGAAACACACACGCGCATCAACCAACACACATACCATACATACAGTACACCAAAAACCCATTTAAAGACTGCAAAAGAATAGTGCAATTTTGCACCCACCGCCAAAAAAGTAGGCGGTGGATGTACTCGTAGCTCGCTGTGATTGCATTGTTGGACTTTCCAAACGTTACTTAAGGCAAAGAGTGTTGCGTCGTACAGGTTTGTCCCTATTTGTGTTGCTTTAAACCAAAGACATTTAACAGACAGGTCGGGTCAAAGCTGTTTTTTGCTCCGCCATTGTTGTGACAGTTGGTTAAAAAAGTGTTTTCAAAAAATTCCTGCTTACTTGTGGGAGATCTCCACCAAAATCTTCGCGAAATAGGTAGTTGGTAATTCTAGATCACAGTATCCATGGTCTTGCGGATCGAAACTGCTCTTCTGTGTGAAATCGTGTGATATAGATCCTTTTACTCGCTGTGATTGCCGAAATTAAGTGTGTTGGTCTGCCTTATACCCAGTCTTCCTCCAGAACATATTTCGAACGTCTCAACTCTTTTTTCTTTTGATGAAACATACCAAATTTGCAGTTTTACCCCACTTTTTTCGCTGTTCGTGAGAAGTAAACAAAATTTTAACCAACTGTCAAAAATTTTCCCACGGTTTTCAGCTCGTTACATGGTATGCTGCGACCTGTCTGTTAATTGTCTTTGCTTTAAACCTTCTCGCCTACTTCACGCATGTACATTCGCGATTATGCTCCTACTACAAATGAAGCCTCAAAGGCGATCTGTGAACAGATTCGTGGCACTTTCTAGCAACATTAGCGAAGCAAAGAGAAATCACCAAAGTCCTTGTTTTTAACGAAACACAAAGTCGAACACCAAAAGCTAAACATTATCAGGCTAACATGCAGGAAAAAAAGGTCACCACCTCAGAGGCATTATCATCGGGTAGGTAAAAACCGTTGAACCGTGTGCCATTTCCGGTTTGGCTGGCCATACGAATAACAGCTGCGGTAACATTTGTGGTTTTTGATTCGTACTATTTTATTTTGCTTTTCGAACTGGCAGTTATAGATCGTGAAAAAGATTGCGCGGCGCTGACTGAACGAACTCGTCGAGAATATTGCGTGTAATACACTCATGTAAACCTACGAACCGATCTCTGAGGACAGGACATATTGGATTTGCATATTTGTTTGTGTTTACTGGCAATTTTACGCATTTGTTAATTTATTCAAGTGAAACAAAAAAGCTTTCGCTAGCGTTTTTTAGGAAAAATATCTAAAGGAAGGCATCCGCCGTCTTCGTCATATGATTTTCCGAAAGTCAAGTCCTACGGTGGCTACGATTGTTATGAGGTCAACCAGACAACTTTCTTTACCTCTTTAGAAATTGAACGCAAAACCATTGTAAAATACATTACAGAACATTTTACGAAGCATAACAAAAACCTAACCTAGGAAGAATGCTTTTAGAAAGGAGGAACAGAAAAACTAAGTTACAACAGAATGCACGTTTGTACCCCATGACTCACAACTCTTTTTTTTTCAATGGGTAATTAAAAATAAATTATTAAAAAATAAGAAAAACACAGATGATAGATTTTTAAAAGCCAGCTTTTTAGCTGCCAGCTAGTATTAAGGACACGATTCGACGGAGATACCCCATCGAGAAGGGGTTTGTTGGAAAAGTGGGTAGAACTGAAACAGTTCATTTGAAAATACAAAATTATCATCACCAACAGCAGAAGGTAAGAGAAATAATATGAATGACTTTGGAGAAACATACATATTTAAACTGGCACAATTAATTACCGTAGGTCAGGATGCCAGAAAAGCGTTTAAAATTTTACGTTTAGCTTACACTTTAATACAATCCTTGTTTGGTATTTCAAGAAAGTTTCATACCTTCGATGGAAGGCGCTGCGCGTACCGAAATGAAGCGACTGGCAAACGAATGTCGGTGTTTTTTTTCTCTGTAATTTTTACAAAAAGCACGCCGTTCTCGAGAACAGTTAGATAGGTTTGTTTATTCGGTTATCGATTAGATCGAACAGCGAACGATCAGCCATACTAATCGAGTAGACTAAACGGAAAGCACGTAATACAAATGTCATTCCGGGATGTTTTCCTCTTTCGCTTAGTAGCTTCTATGAGGAGTATTAAGTGCATTCTTTGTTCTGTTGTGTTTGTTTTTGCTTAGCAATCGAAGGATATCGGAGGACTATTTACAAAAGGGAAGTGAACGAAGATGGGATGATTTAACATTTTTTTGTTCAACTACTACGGTTTGTTTGTTTGTTTGTTTGTATGTTTGTTTTGCTTGGGACGCGCCATTCTACGAATCCCAACTCGAGCTTAGGTTACTATAATCGACTTACTTTTACGCAAACTTTTTTCATGTATCTATCTTGGCTGTCGTGTTCGGCTTGGATTTTATGTTCAATGTGCGATTTTCTATAGCTGAACGTGAAACTCTTTTGTTTTTTTAAAACAGTTATAAACTAAAGTTTAAGATGTTTTCCGTTCTTAAGTTTTTTTTCTGCTACTCACTTCGTTCAGTAGTTATAGCAACGGTAGTAGAGGATGTAGTAGTAATAGTAATAGTAGTAGTAGTAGTAGTAGTAGTAATATTTATCATCTCTTGCCATTTGTATCCTTATCGTGTGCTAACGTTTACACATCCGTCCGCTTGCCGGATGTTTCTAGTTTCTTATATCGTGTGTTTTGTAATCTTATTCGATTTATTTGACAATTTCGTACCACTTTTTCTCGCCGTTTTTTCTTCTTACTTCTATTATACACACCCACAGCATGCGCGACGCTTGCATATATATATTCGAACTAGCGTTTAAAACCACTTAGTGGTTAGTTAAGGAAAATTAAAACTACCATATAGATGCCAGAGAACGAACGCTCGCGAAAGAAAGAAAAAAAATACAACACAACACAACGAATTGCAATTAAACCGCGATTGTGTTGAATGGGAAGTAGACTAATGTGTCGCTTAATCTCAAGATGCTTTGTATGCGCCCATGCATCTCCCTCCCTCCCTCGGTATGCAAGCAGCTTGTGTGCGAGGGGGTGGGGGTGCTGTCGTTTTTCACTTCAATTTCTTGCGCTTCTTGAATCGGTCATTGGTAATCGCTATACGACTGTCCCCACTCTCCCTCATGACTTATGTGTTATTCGTTGTTGCTTGCTGCACCAGGCGCCAAACACACCGTGTCTTGTTTTGTGCAGATGGATCTGTGTGCATTTAGCTTGATCTAGTGCCGCGGTGTTGCCTCCCACAGCTAGCTCTCAATATGGCGCGCCCTCGTTCTTCTCTTGTAATGACTCGCGCATCGTTTTTTTTTTAGTAAATAATGTACACCTTCCGTCGGAGTAACCATGTGGTGGTAATCATGTTCCCGGGAACTCTCTCCTCCTCCTTACTGCCTCTCTTAACGCTTAAATAATTTAGGTGGGAACGAAACGAATACCAATTACTAAACACAAACTTTGATTTTGGCTTATGACGAACTTATGGTGGTCGAAGCAAACTCTTGCAGTATGAATCGAACAAATGCTTCTCTCTCTCTCTTGGGCGGAAGATAAGCTGTCCACCACGATTTCCTTCTATCTCTCTTTTTTTTAAGGTGAAAATGACACACTACTCTTACCACGCGCGCGTACGCATTATGCTGGTGGCAAGAAGGGTTTTCCTATGCATCGATGCACGGAAGGGTTGCGTTTTCAGCGCAGGCAGATTACAAACTATCAGTTGCTGTCAGTGCTTCTTCCGCTGCTGGCACTGCTGCTGCTGCTGCTGCTGCTGGTGGTGGCGCTGCCGCCACTGCTGCTGGTGGTGCCATTGGCTCGGTTTGGTGAGTCGTTCTCCTGGTTGCTGAGCGCGCTGGGAGATGCCGACGTCTTGCTACCAGCTCCAACGCCAGCTCCGTCGTCCGTTTGCTTGTGGTTGAGCGATGCCGCTTTGCCCGGTGGACTGTCAGCGCCGGTAGGTGACAACACCGTCCCGGAACCGGTGCCTGTCGGGCCCACACATTCCACATCGGAGGATCCACCGGTCGAGCGCCTCCTTCTCGATTCCCTCAGCCGGTGGTGGTGCTCTGCATCATCGTCCTCATCATCGTCCTCCATCATGTCATGCTCGTCGTCATTCTCGTCACCATCATCATCATCAACATGGATGCCACTCCGCGGGACACCATTTCCCGTCGGCGACAAGCTCGACGGACGCGATCGGGAAGGTAGTGATGGTGGTCCCGGAGAGGAACTTATGCCTCCCCCCGCCTGTACGACCACGACAACGGTCGAGTGGGTCGAGGTGTTGTCCGATGGCGTATTGTTGATGGCATCGCCACCCCTACCACCACCACCAGAAGGGTTGATTCCCGGAGGACATTCCGCCGATGGTGTCGTTGCTCTCGGAGAGACGACGGTGTTGTTGTTTGTCGCCGTTATCGTTGTCGGTGACGCAGGTACATTGGTGGCACTTGATGGTCGTGGTGGTGGTGGTGGTGGTGGCGGTGGAGGGGATTGCGCCAAAGAGGAGGACAGCGTCTTCCGGTGGTGCGATTGTAGCGTCGAGGGGGACAGTGGCACTGGAGTAACGGAAATCTGCGCCCGGACCTCTTCCCGACCGGACGCTTCCGGATCCGGCAGATGCTGGGACGCCCCCTTCGGTGCCACCGATACGGTGGTGGCCGTAATTGACAGACAGGCTGGTAGAAGCGTCGAGCCCAGTCCGACGACGGATGCCGGTTGGTTGTGTGCGTGGTGGTGGGTCGAAACGGGCGGCGGCGGTGGCGGTGGTGGCGAGGCCAACATTAGCACCGTCGGTGAATCTTCCGGACTGTGGCGGCGCATCTTTTTCGGTGGCTTTGTGATCGCAACCGAACGCTCCGGGAAACTGTTCCGTCGCTCGATCAGCTGTTGCGTCATTGGTTGCGGCTGATGATGGTGATGGTTGCTGCTCATGCTGCTGTTACTTCCGTTGCTCACGAGCGAAAGCGGAGATGGAGGGGTGGACGATGTGCTGGACTCCCCGCCGGCGCCTCCACCACCGCGCATCAACATCGGATGAAGCTGCTGTTGCTGCTGCTGCTGCTGGAGGTGATGCTGCTCGTTGAGGGCGTCAATCTTGAGTAGCGCCCGGTCCAGCTCGTGCTGCAACTGATGGACGCGTTGCTGCAGGTGATCGTTTTGTCGCTGGATCTCCACCAGCTGGTCCTCCTTCGCGCCGATCTCCATCAGCAGCCGCTGGTGCTCCAAACGGCTCTCCCGCAGCAGCCCCTGGAAGATGTCCAGTATGCGCTGCTTCGTGTCCGGCTCCACCTCCTTCAGCACCTCGCCGATCAGCTCGACCGTCGACGGGGCGTTGCTGCTGTCCGGCTCGCCCGTCTGGCTGTCATCGTCCGTGTCGGTGGACAGCTCGAACTCGGAGTTGCCCACCATCGGGATGCCGTTCTTGTGGATGATCGTGCCGCTACCTCCTCCTCCTCCTCCACCACCACCTCCACCACCCCCGACCGACGTCGTCATCGTGGTCGCGCCGGAATGATGAGATCGGTGATGGTGCATCACGTGATGGTGGTGGTGGTGCAGGTACAGCGGCTGATGGTGAAGTTCGCTGACCTGATGGTGGTGATGATGTGACGGCGGTGGTGGCGACAGCTGCTGATGACCACCGACGACGTGCTGCTGCTGCTGCTGCTCACGATGCTCTCGATGCTCCTGCTGCCGCTGAGCTTGTTGTTGTTGTTGTTGTTGTTGTTGCAGCAGGACGTGACCGTGCGGCGAATGGCGGGCGGATGCGGTGTTGCTTCCCGGTCGCATCAGCGGCGGACTGAGCGTTTCTTTGATCAGCACCAGTTTGGGCTTTTCGGGCCCGTTGACAGAGCACCCGTTCATGCCCACCACGAGGGGCGGTGGCAGCGGAGACGTGGACGACGTAATCTCGTTCGAGCCGGACGAATGGTGCTGCTGCATGGCGTCGGGCGGGAGCGTTACCGGACTGTTGCTGTTGCTTCCCCCGCTACTCCCACCGTACGGCATCGAGGAGACCAGTCCTTGGTGCTGCTTCTGCTGCTTGGTGCTCATGATCGTACTGTACGCGATCGCACCCTGCCGATGGTGGTGAAGGTGATGCAGATGGTGAGACCCGACCGAACCTGGTGCCGATGACGGTGGCGAAACGGGAATGTGGCCCGCCGTGTGGCCCGGTGGACCGGGCGAGGGCGTTCTCCGACCGTCGTCGTGCTCGTGGTGCACCGAGGGTGGCGTTCCCGGTCGTTCCTGCTTAATCTGCACGTCACACTTGATCACCGCCGACCGGACGACCGACGCCGTTTGATCGTGGGCTGCCGGTGGCGTCGGTGGACTTTCCTGCTTGATTTGTACTAACTCGCACTTGATCACCGACCGGTCGGACGCTTTCTCGTGCCGCATCATCGACGATGCCGACGTGTTGGGGTCCTTGCCGCACAGGATCGTCTTGCGGGGTACCAGCGCCACGTTCGGTTGGTACGATCGTTCGAACTTGTCTGTCTCCGACATCGGGACGACGTTTTCCGGGTTCTGCAGCAGCGGCGGTTCCTGGCTGAGCGACAGAATGGTTCCACCGGGCGAAGTCGCCCGCATCGTGCCATTGACAATGCTGGTCGTCGAACCGCCGTTCGCGTGGTACGAACTCATTTGCTGCAGCATGAGCTGCTGCTGCTGTTGCTGCTGTTGCTGTTGTTGCTGCTGCTGTTGCTGCTGCTGCTGCTTGGCGTACTGCTTCTGCTGGGCGGTCCACGGACGGAACGCAGCACTCGTTTGCTGTTCGCGGGCGAGCTGCATCTGTTGATGGTGGTGGTGGTGTAGCAACTGCTGCTGTGCCGCAACCAGATGCTGGTGCTCCCGGAGCTGCTGTTGCTGCTGCTGGTGCTGCATTTGCCGGCTGCTGCTGTGGTACAGCGACGACGGTACGTCGCTCATAAGCTTTGGTTTCTTCAGTGGAATGTCCTGTGGTTCGGCTTTGATCGCTAGCAAACCGTTGTCTTCGCGGGCGCCCTAAAAATGGAAAACAAAAAGGGGTAAAGCATTATGTTTCCGAATGTGACAGAGTCTGGATGTTTTGGTTTAGGGAGACTTTAAAATTGAAATGGTTGAGACTTGTCAATTTAAAATAATTAACCCAACCTTTAAAACTACGGGAATCTTTCCTCATAAACATTCGTCTCGCGTTAGCTCATTATCAAACACACACTTTTTCCTTCTCGAAATTTTTTCAATTCCGAGCGCACCCACAATGTTAGCCACCTTCGGGATCGGGCACGTCCGGGGCCACTTTTCCAACCCTTCGCCATCATCTTTTGTCGGGGGGAGAAAAAAAAACCGCTGCAAGCAAAACTAGAAAACTTCGCTCCGTCCTTCGGCAAGCATTTCATGCCACACCGTACATGGCTCGCTGTTTTCCGGTTCCCAGTGCAGAACTCTTGTCCCGGCATTCTGCGTCCAGGTGGGGGTTTGCTTAGAGGGAAGCTCGGGGAAGCCGACGGTGGGATGACCGGGCGGCAGGATTGATCATTCCGAGACAAACAAGCGCTAACAATTCACTTCGTTTTCGCTCCCTCGCTGTTTTGTGGCCATGTCGCGCATTTGCAGCCAGCCGAGCCAGCTGACTCGACGACAGCCCATTCCGGGGCGGAAGATCTGAGTGGCGTTTCATTCCTTTCGCCTCCTGTTTTTTTTTGTTTATTGTGTCGCTGCGCCTTCTTCCATTATCCGGGCAAAAGGAAAAAAGCCATTTCATAAATTAAGTTATCACAACGAGTCGGACGCCCCGTGGACGACGCGAGAAGGAACCGAATGCGGAACGGACGCATTCCTGGTGTCCGGTGCGCGCACTTGTTCGCAATGCTGGCTGTGCTGGGGCGCCCGTGAAAAAGGGGTGGCAACCGGCGTGTGTGTCCGGTGGAAAAGCAACGGAAGGCGGTAAGAAAAATGATAATCAAGCGGGAATAAAACAGTGCCGGCTTCACAGCAGCAACGGGACGAGTTGGAGGGACGGGGGAAGCTATCGCCACACTGTCTCTCTCTGCCGGGAAAACGCCACTTTCTGCCGCCATTTTTTCTCACTCGTCCTTCCCTCCCGCCTTCGACTCCATTATTCGCGCGGTCGGACAGTGGCGATGCATTTTATTCGTTCTCAAAATGGAACTTATCCATCGATCAAGTGCATCGCCTTCCTTCAGCCTCCATCCCTCCACCACCTTCTCCTGCTTTGTTGCATAAATATATTTATATTCATCGCGAGTCGCACCGGGTTGCATTTTTGCCCGTACTAGACTTGTTTTCCTTTCCTATTCCAGACTCACGCTCTGCCCAGGGACCAACACTACTACGTGTGGCTTCGTTTTCGTCAGGATCTACGCCCGGGAATGGCATCCACCGCTGGACGATGATGGATTCTTCTTCCCAAAGGAAAGAAAACCCCCGAGCATCTTGGCAGTGGACCCGATTGCACCATTCATTTGTTCGCAAGACAAAGCAGCACACACATAGGGAGGAAGGCTGACGATAATTATTATCGTCGTCTATGGTCACCGAGAAAAAAAAAGTGAGTTGCCAATTGGTAGTCTGCTGGCAGTATATAATTGATCCAGTTTTTTTTTCAGCGGGATCAAATCATTTTGGAATGGCGATCATTAAGCGTTGAAATATTTAAGCGCACTGATACGGCACAAATGACTCTGCTTTAGGCAAGTTGATACGTACAAGAATTGGAAAGAGTATTGTAAATTGGATGTTGAGCATTCGTGTAGCTACACTGAATTTATTTGAATAGTACATTTCATAATTTTATTCATAAAATGAAAATCAGAAAAAGAAATGTGTTATATAAGAGTTTAGCTAAATTTTTCAATTGCAAACTCTGATAAGTGATAATAAAAAGTACATAAAAAGAAACACCAGCACTCGAAATGATGTTTTAATATTACAGGCAAAAGAAGGCTAGAACTTTCCTGTAGAAGATTAGAATGCCAACGCCGTTTAAATAAGAAATAAAGTAAGTAAAAACAAACGCAAAGTTAAATCTGTAACAGTAAAAATTACAAGTTCATACGCTAAAGCTTTAAAAGAAACAAATTGCGCAGCTTTAAATAACGCTTAGCAATGATTGGTTACGACCATTTTATCATTCCTGAACAGTGTAACCGCAGCATAGACGATATCGACCCATGTGCAGTGGAAGAAATGGACGGAAGATGGCTGCATTCTTAAAGGCAGTACAGTTTTTCTACTCAACTACGCGGTGCCATCGGGTCTTTGCCGGCCGAGAACCAACTCTTCGTTGTGTGCCTGCCCCGTCTGCGATAAACGACGACGACGACCGTCCGACCGCATCAACAACCCACGCCGGAGAAACAAACAAACGAGCAAATTAACACGCGATAGCTAGCATAATTAATGCTAAAGACAACACCACGCTTTACTCCGAGCCCGAGCTCGAAAACTGCACCGACGATGAACGAAATCGATCGAGCCACGCTCCGCTTTACTCCGGTTGCATACAATGTTGCTGTATCAACGGAGAAGGGGGTGGTTGGTGGGTGGTAGGGGGGAAATTGCACAGACTGTGATTCAGGCAGCAGAAACGATTATGCTTAGGGAACGTGAGTCGTGCCCTTGCCTGTCCCATCCGAAATGCCGCATCAGCTGGGATTTACTTTTCCCTCGTGTTCTATAGGTCTCGCTGCCATCTTTATTTTCACACACAACACAGCCAGAGGTCGGAATGTACGTGGGTTTTGCTAAAAATAATAAACAGCCGTAGTACAATATAGCATGAAGAAGATGTGTGAGAAAACCCGATAAACAATCGACAAGTTTTGTTTGTAAGTTTTGTAAGTTGTAAACTATAACAGAATTTGGATGACAAGTAAAAGAAAATTAGAAATATTAAATTTCTAAAGTCTACAGTAAGAATAATATTAAAAAGGATTGATCCAATTGTGAATAACATATAACAGGCTCTCAACTCATGCACAAAAAGTGAACTCTGTAACAATTTTGAGACAAAGTATTATATTTCCTATTGTATCACGAATCCATTATTCCTCATTCTTTGGTAATGGCAAGACTAAATGATTAACTAACTTTAAGCATCGTTTTTGTGCCACCTTCTCTAAGCACTACTAGTCCCATTCGATAATTTGTGCGATGGCGTTGCTCGCGGAACGAAAACATAAAAAAAGACACCAAACCATGCGCACATAAACACTCTGTTTGCTTCCGCCGTCGGCGACATCCGCGGGCTGTCGTCAGGGTTGTCGCCAGATCCCTTCCGAAAGACCCCTCGCTTTGCATCCCCCTCTCTCCGTCCTCCTTTGGTGGTGGTGTGCACCACAAATACTTCGGTCGGCGTTCCGCTGCAGCGCCGCCATTCGATATCTACTAAATCTTTCTAATTAGAACCGCGTCGGACGGTTAATTTATCACCTTAATAGGAACTTCACGACAACGGTGGCGCGTCCCGCAGGCGACACGAAGCCTGGGGCCTAGAGCTTGTGTCAGCAGACCGTTCGTTCCCCGGGCGACGCCAGCCGCCCATAAGTACCCGCCACCGCCACTGTACACTCCAGAAAAATGCATGCGGTTTGTACGGTTCGGGAACAACGGAACGACATCAAGCGCGACATGCGCAACTTGTGTTCAAGCTCGCCGGGTCACAACATTCTGTGTTCTTCCCCCGTGCCAGCGTTCTACTAAAAGGCAAAATTTACGACCTCCTTGGCGGTCAGCCACGCTGAACGTTATGGCCCTTCGATTCGAAATGCAGCGTCGCTAATCCACCGAACGGATCGTGCTGGTTTTATCTCGTAATGAGAGGCAAACGCGTCCGGATCGATAATGAAGATGCTACAATGTAGATCCGCAAAATGGCAACGCACAGCGTACCAACGAACGTTGCAGTTTCTTACTGTGATATGTTGTTTATTTACTATTTCTTACTAAGGCACGGTAAGTACATTCAACCTATCCGTTCGTAATTAGTCCAATAATAAGTTATGAAATACAAATTGCAAACATTTGAAGCTTATCTCCTTTTTTTCAAGTAAGCACACTTTATCCACCGTTCGACAGATGGTGGTGCATTAAACGCAAATCCCTTAACCGAAAGGAACAGTTTAACTTCTCCCCTTTTCTTTTGCTTTACATCCACCATAACGTTGAGCTGAGGCTCAATTAAGATTCCATTGAAACTATTAACGTAATCCTAGCTTGACGGCGTCGAACAGGCTTTAGAAACCTTCCCCCCATCGTGGAGATTATGCAACGGGTATTAAAATGAACCTGAAGTTTAGAGTTTTATCCGATTACTTTAAGCATATGACCGTCAACCGAGGATTAAGGGTTAGTATTAATTGCAAGAGGGGCAGAGAGGGAGAAAGATAGAGAGAGTTCGATCCACAGACCGTAAAGTTCTCGGTGCACGTTAACCAAGTTGTTTAATAAACCCAAACCAAACTGATGCACTTTGTTCAAGAGCGTCGTGTAACAGAGAGAAAATCTTGTAAAATAAATCGCTGTATCTTCCTAAAGCTGATGTCGATAAATGTAAATTAAAACAGAGTGTAAATACCCTAATGAGACAACGAAAATAGTTAATTCCTTCCCGCTCAACCACGGAACAAACGCCTCTGCCTACAATCACGCACCAGAACTAATAGGCGAGCAAGGTGTCTAAAACGTCTCAGTTTAGTCAACAAAGTCGCAGCAAAAGAGGTCATTAGAGCAAATGGGTTGTCTAATTTTACTCCTGCCTCACGAGACACGAGCTAAGGGGAGTGTTTGAAGAAAAGTAGAAACACACACATCGTTCACCAGTGTGCCGATTTTCCTACCTTCAAAAACTGACATTAAACGTAGTCGATATAATTGATTCACGAGTCGAAGCACCGTACGCCGTGCACCGGGAGGTCGGTGGTTTGGGAGAGGGGAGTCGGGGGTCTGGACATCATCTTCTCACGACGGGCAGATCATTTACCCGCGTGCCTCCCTCGTCATGCAGGTGCGCCATTTCGTTTGCTCCAAACACACATCCGACCTCTAGAGCGCGGGGAACTCACGAGACGGAGCAGGAGGACTTCCCGGACTCCCATCCCGAATGGTGCAGTCATGCATCGACTTGACATATCCGGGAGAGCACGCCGCCGCCATGTCAAAGTGCCCCCCCCCCCCTCCCACTCCCCCTCCGGGCTTGCCGTAGATTTATTTTATTTTTAAATCATCTGCATTCGCCGTTCAACGAGTCTCGGACGGACCCCGGTGTGGCATGTGAGTGCAAGGTGTACACGTCTCTGGATGTTGGATGAGGTCGAACATGCGGGACATGAAGTGGCACAAGGTAGGGCGGGAACTGGAAGCGGCCCGGGAAACACCCTCTGGCGTAAATTAACAGTGATCTTGATGCATTTACACCCGCCACTCTCTTTTCGCTTCTGCTGCCAGAGATCCGCCAAGAGTTTGAACGGAGTAGGGCAGGATCCGCAGAATTTGCGGATCATCATCATCATCATCAGCAGCAGCGTCGTCGTCATTCGAATCCTCGCGCCCGTTAGGACTCTGCATTGATCTCGGCACCTAATCGCACTATTCGAGACCGGTCCAGCACAAACTCCGCCGGGCGAGAGCATCTTCAATCAACGCCAAATCGCGACCGACACACTCCCCACCCGCCTACTTGGACCGGTTTCCAAAGCGTTACAAACTCCCCCGACATGTGTCTCACCCCCTTTTCCCCGTTCCCACCGTAAACGGAGGTGGAACATTCGTGTGATGTCCGTCGTGGAAGTCGTGCGATAATTTGTGTATCTCATAAACCAGCGCTTTTGCACCCTCTCACGCCTTCGTACCGGTTAGTCTGGCGTGTGCTCTAGGCGACGGTGGTGTTTCGACATGCTCTCGGCACATGAAAGCGGCCGGTTCCGAGCCCTTCCTTTCCCCTGGACCGCCCAACAACGGGCGCACTGGTTTAATTTCTTCTTGTCATCCTCAGCTGGCCGTTCAGTCCTGTCACACTTCCGTTGCAATTATTAGGGTAGTACCGCGTTCGAAAAGACTTCCCTGCCCTGCCGAACCTATCGTTCTTCGGTTTTTCTCCGTGCCCCTAATCACCCATCAAGTGCATCAATGCTGCTGCATCATCCTCACACCGGGACTGGAAGTTATAGATCAAGATCCAATTATGATCCGTCTGGTCTGGTGGAGGAGTACGAGGAGAGAATGAAACCCATCGACAGCCTTTTGCCCACACCGAGATGATCCCTTGAACCGTTGGGCAAGAAAATCGGACCACCGGTTCTTCTTCGCTCGGTGCAAGAGTTCGTCTCGGTAACGTCTGTTCGCCCTCGGCGAGGGAAAAGATGATGAGAACTCACGCTAAGGCCTGGTGATTTTGCAGTAAAATTCTATTAACGCTTCCCGTTAGAAACCACCGCCATATGACCGGTGTTTCGTCGCGTCCCATGGGCCAAAGTGAGGTATAGACAGTCAATTGCTTTCTTCTGTACTTCGGACATTTAAGGAATGCATTCTTGCACCGACGGATGGCTTGCAGTGAAAGATGAACCGTAAGATATTGATGTTTTTAGTACGCTTTACATGTTTTTCATTTAAAAATCTGTGGATCTCTTTTAAGAATACAAAATTGGCAGGACAAGTATTCGTTAGAATGTTTAGGCAAACATTTTGGAGTTCTTCCAACAATCAAATATGATTCTAAAAATGTTTAGTAAGGTTATATGCTGCAACTCAAAGCAAAGTGGTTTAAACATTTTGAGAAGCTATTTTATTTTTATTGTTTATGACATGGATCTTTCAAACTTTAGACTTCAGACATCGCTTCTAGGACGCTTAGAAATAAATTTTTCATTTTCTAACACGATCAAACTAAAATGTAATAACAGAATCGTGGGGTCCGCGACAGCCGAGCGGTAGCGCCGGTTAGAACATCGGCCCATGAGCGCCGGGGCTCACCACCTCGACGGCGTGGGTTCGAATCCCAACCGAGACCGGACCCTCCCCTGTGCGAGAGGACTGACTATCCACGTACAACAGGGAAACAAGTCTCGTAAGCCCTTAACGGGCAGGCATGACCAAGAGGTCGTTACGCCAAGAAGAAGAATAACAGAATCGTTTTGAAATGGTCACTTCTTTCAACTGCCAATCGGTTAGATGAAATGCGGGTATGATTGGGAGGACGTTTGTTTGATTTGATGTTGGCAATATACTCTTATGTTTGCAATTGATGGCCTGAAGCGTTAGCCTCTGACCCATCGCCTGTTTGTTTATGCATCACCTCGGTGTGCAATCATACGCCCCGAGGGCGCGATGCATTCGACTTCCTCGGTACGAAGCAGCTGGTTGCGTTTCTTCGACTTAAATCTGCGTCTTAGGCCGGCAAAGGGTTTTTTTGTTTTTCAACCAACGACAGGCCAACTCACCGCCATATCTCACAATTTGCTGGACGGAGGAATCTTTTCTCCAGGTCGACTTTTCTACTGCCTCGAACATCGTGCGCGACTCCCGGGGTGCGCAAAATTCTAATTTATGTTCTTTTTTGGTAAGCGGCCCGCTAATGGCGGTCCCGGTTCCCGCTGCGCAGTTTCCTTCCATAGGGACTCGTTTTTTTTGTAAGGACACACGAAGCCGAATCCCTCCCGTCAGCTGCCGTCACGAGGTCTAATCTTTATGATGTGTGCATGAAATAATTTTTAATGCTCGCGCTTAGCTCCGGGAAAAAAATACCTCATTGCGCGCGGGTTCACAGATTTTCCATTCCGATGCCGCGCGCGATCTGCACGTGGACACGTTACGTTTGCTGTTCGCCGTATTCGCTTGTCTAGCCTTCCTACCTTCGCACAAACATTGTTGCGCACAAAGTCCCCTTTTTATCCAGGCCTGGCGTAAAACGGTAGAAGCGAAGGAAGTGCCTTCCTTTCTATCTGGACCTCCAATCTCTGGCCGAATGAGGGTCCCCGCTTTGCGATTGAAGTCTTTATTTATGATCGTCGTGACATTTGAAAGAATGTAACACATTACAGCCCTTTTTCCTCGCGTGTCTCCTCGTGGGGCCATCGCTTTACCTCCTCAACGTAGAACCCTCTGTTTGGCTTACATTACGCCGGGTAGCATCGATAGCAGATCGCGCGAAACCCGATGCCGGCTGACGATGGGTGAGAGTAAAAACCTCAATTAAAATATTGACACACGCACCAAAACCCCAACCCCAACACCGAAGCCCTCTCTCTCTCGCCCGATCGGGGGTAAGAACCGTTGAAAAGAACAGTTCTTTGTTTGAACGAACGAGTAGATTGACGCTTTTTCTTTTGCGATCGTGGAAAAGTGTGATGATTGGTTGAACAATGATTTTTTCCTCTTCGGGGCAACATATGGCGGCCCGCTGGAACGCCGGGGATTCTTCCCTTGCGTAAGCAGGGACACTCAAATAACAGATCCCCGCCCCGCCGTCTCGCCTCGGTCTCGGTTATCTCGCAAACACCAAATCGTGCATAACTCAACCAAAATAAATACGAACGGGGCCAGTTTTCTGCGCACATCGGCAACATTGGGCAAACGCGTCAACATTGATTGCTCGTTTTGGCCCAAAACGTCGAACAGCCGTCAAAAGGGAGCGCCGCCGCAACCAACCAACCAACCAACCGAAATGCCGTCTCGCCCTTCCGTCGTGTTTGGCCGGGACCTTGATTTTTAATTTATTTTCATTTCAGTGCCAAATGGAAGACGCGTACATATTTCTCATAAAAAAAATGGTTTATGCTAAGCAGTTCCAAACCCCTCCAACGTGCTACCTCCTCCCTCTTCTGGTCCCACAAACAAAAGTGAAACATAATACTTTGTATCGTCCACCCCATGATGCGATTCAAGTTCGCTTGGGTTGACTTTAGGCGGTTTTTTGTGTAGCAAATATTTCGAGGCAGTGGCCAAAAAAAAATCCAAAACGAATAGAAACGATCAATCGAAGCACAATGAAAGGATGAAAAAAATGTATCTTCATTTGGAACCTCAACTCTTGATTCAAAAGAAGAACTGTGTTGTCAACCCCTTACGAATTGAAATGATTCTTCAGTGGCTTCGGCAACATAGTATTCATAACACATGTGGGTAGCTCCCGAAATAAGTCGTAGCAGACATTTGAGATTGACTGGAAACTGATATTAAGACATCTTGCGTTCTCTCAGCACAAGTGGTAGCCAACAGCAGCTTAAAACGCTGAATGAATCTTGAACCATTTCCGCACAGAAAAAAACTGAGCTATAATAATATACATTTCCATCGGATATGCTGCGTGCAACATAATGTAGATAAAAATTAATAACGACCGATATACACATTGCAACCCAGATTGGCTAGAGCCGAGCAGAGCTAGTGGAGCAATAAAACACTGCCAACACGAACATGCATGCGAGTGACGTGCAATTGTGGCTTGAAATTGCTAGTAATCACACGCTAATAATCCTCCATTAACAAACTCCTGCACCCTCTCGTCCCCTCCTCTTACCATCCACCAGCAACAGTTGTCGATGTTTTCATTTACCTGTAAAGATAAGGAGAGAAAAACCACGAGGCGCATCAGTAAGAGTTAATGGCAAAGAGATTTAGAGCAAGGAAGGAGCACAAGAGTTTCGATGAAAAAAAAGGAAATAAAATAAGTTGCTAAACATTTTATTGCAAACAGGACTGAGAATGGAAAAGAAAACTAAACGAAGCAACGATTATCTTGTTAAGTATCCGTATAGGTGGTTGATCTCTTTAAGACGATCTTTTTCGCACTTAAAAGACCCTCAAACATGCGGGTTTTGTGACAGTCAGCGCGTAGAGCCCTTCAAGGTTCAATGGAAAATTCTTTCCCTTCCGCTTCTCGTCCATTTTATTTCTCATTTCCATTTGTACTACGTGGTGAACACACTTGTGGTGTTGTATTTTTTCTACGCGCTTGAGATGGGAAATGACCAAACTACGTGACGGTGCAGCATCATCAGCATAGTCAAGTTTTAATGCGATAAACAAATGGACAATAATAAACCAAATAAATAACACACATATTTTTTGTTCTGACTCTTTAACGTTGCCTAGACGTTGGACTCAATCATGGACCAAGTTGGAATCAGTATGATTTCCCTTCCTGAAGAATAGTCTTCTAGTTCTAATGCTGTCTTTCTGTAAACAGTGTCTCCGATTGCGGTGGCATCATTTTTGCTGCCAAGATTAAGTTAAAAACAAAACTATGCGGTATCGATCGTTGTGCGCTGACAATGCACTTCTTTCATAGCGTGAAGAAAGGTTCGGTTTATGTTTGTTCCCCTTGGGATGGGAGACATGGATGGGAGCTCCAGGGCACAAGTGGGCATATTTCCCGTTTCCTTTAGCTTGGCTCATAAAAATTATGCTCGACCGGTTCAAGCACGTCCCGAAAGAGCACAAACGCCGGAATTGCTTCCAGATGTACCGATGATGGAAAATTAGAAATCATCCTCGAATCGAGCCCTTTGAGGGGGGTAACTTAAATATGTCACGTTCACGTACGTGATTGTTGGCTCGGAACTAAATGTAGATTATCAGAAAATCTTTGTCATGTTTTGAGGAGCAGAGTCGTTCGAAAACATGATCAAATTTAACTCGGAAAAACTCTTCATCTTTATTTCCACAACCACCTTTTTACTGAAACACCCGTCGATGAGAGGTTTGTTGAGGAATAAAATCCGTTTCCTTGCGGGGTCCAATTTCGAACTCCGGCAGAAATATGGATGGTATATGTTCAGTTTCGACGCATTCTAACGTCCATCAAGAGCGAGAGTTGCGTCGGGAGCAAGTACGAACCGCGTGTAAACTATGTCCACTGTGGACGAAAATGGTAAGTAGATGCTAATGCCCCTCAGGCCGGGAGCATGTACCGAGATCATCTGGACTGGGGTGTCGGTGATGGTGGACGCCCTTAAAAGGTACAATTGGGCGGAAACCACCCCCGGGGAGGTGGGTAGCAATAACCGTACCGAATTCCGCTGCCTTGCCAAGATATGGAGGCTCTTTTGAAAAGGGGCACAAACTGAAGGAAAAACACACCGGACCTAATGCGCCTCCAACATCAGCGGCAACCGGACACCGTGATGTGTCTACGTCGCGTATGAAATATGAGACAGAGACGGGAAAAAGGGAACGAAAAAAAAAGAGCCAAACATAGAAACCGGAGGCAGAGGAGGTCCATGAAAAGTAGATGCAAATCACGACAATGCGTGCGAGCATGCGTCCGCCTTGGTGTTCGGGAGTGTGCGTGTTTGCGTATATTTAATGTCAAAATTGGCGCACCGGTCTGCAGAAGCACGAGAGTTGAGCGAGCCCCAGGAGGTGAACCTGTACTTGGCTAGGAGGACGGACCTGGTTCGTGCCTCGTAGCACGCTTTTCGGGCTTAGAGCATGCACATAAATTAGCTTCCGTCAATCACGTCGCCGCGAGTGTCGCGTCTCCAACCCAATTCCTTTTTCCCTTCGCCTTCGGGAGCAGATGGTCCGGGTTTATGAGAGAGAGCTGACTCGCGTCGGGATAGGAAGCTGATGGCATGTTGATACACAAATCCCTCGCAGAAGGGCGCCAGCCAACGCAACGCCAAGGAAGGTGGCTACCACATCCTGGTGTTGTGTCTCGGAGGCGAAAATGTCTGCACATACAGCAGTGCAGCTGGGAAACACGAGCTGTTGGTCGTCGGGAGCGGCTATAGTAGTTCCCACGACCACCTTCTGTCTATAGCCACTGCAGGGCGCTAGGATTTTCGCAGACACGCCAAGAACACGTCGCAACGGAGAGTGTCGGCTGTGTTTGCTGTTGAATTTTCCTCGCCTTTGACACCACACTTGAATATTAATTTCAGCCAAAGTGTGCAAATTGAAACATCAACAAGGATCACGGAACGGTGGCCGCACGGTAGGGGGATGGACGTAATTTATCCACGAATGCAATTGTGTCGTCGTTACTTAGCCAACGCTATATTCAGATGCGCAAAACGTTAAACCACGACCGTTAATCTTTGCGCCGATCGAAGTTTATCATTTTGCAACAAAGTTGCCAGTCACGAACGGCTTAAGACCCTCGTCTGGACACACACACACACCCTCTTCTTCAGCGAAATCTTCATTAATACCATCCACCTCACCAGAATTCCTGTTTGACCGAAAACCAGAAAACAGCGACGACTGACGAAATCGTAAAGTTGGTCCAATCCTTAATCCGCTTGAAGTGGACGTTTCTTGCACCGTTTTGCATTCGATCAGTCTCCCATCTTTTGCGATCGTTAAAATCGACCACACTTCGGGTGTTTTATGGGTGTACGATACCACCATCGTCATCAAACTGGACTCGGGGAGCCTTAGCCGCCAACGTTCCGATAGGCGACATAAAAGATGGAGATATCAGTAGGCAAGAGTTCAGGTTCCTGCGACCCGATTGAGGGCCTGGCCAGGTTGATGGCCATTTCAGAAAGTAATTTCATACGCGACTGTACATTACAGGGACCGGATTCGATCCGGATCGGATCCGCGGATGGGGATTAATACCATCTTATTCGAACACCATTGTTGCATATCACCGATTTAATATTTGTCGCATCGAACGGTTCTGGATAATTCCGATGTGGTGTGGCGCGCCGTCCACAGTGTCATCTATTACTGCTCCGATAGTGGAGTCGAGTAATTTCATCCCGTCGCGTCCCAACTTAGGAAGGACTTTATGCAACTGTAATTCTCCTTCCGTGGAAAACAAAGAGGTATCCCGAATGCAAATCTCCACAAATGGAACCGCACGATAGCGTGGGACATGGAAGGAGGGGCTCGAGGAGTAGACAATCTGAAGCCATTCCAACGGTCTCTCTGCAGGAACGAACGGACAGACACATTTTCCCGTCGATTGGTGAACGCAGCATCCACGCAAACGATCCTGAAGAAGACACTCGGACGATTTGGGTTTGGTCGTGCCCGGTCGAGATGCACTTGAACCTGACCCGCACACGCACACACACACACACACACACACACAGCCACACAAGTAACAGACCATCCATGGTCATTTTGGGGAAGAGCCGCGAGTCAAAATGTCACATCAAATTCCCATAAACGTCAGCGCCATTGCGCGTTCCCGTTCCTTGGCGGAAGCGGTCGGGTTCGAGCGTACCGTTGTCGCTACACCATTTTATGATATTCGCCCGTTGTTTTTTTTTTTCCTCCATTTGTCCGCTGGGCAGTAAAATTCTCCACATCAACCCACGCCCCGCTTTGAGAGCGAGAGGACGAGAGCGAGGGATGCCGAAGGAGCTGGACAAAATGGTAAGTTTAATTCAATTCGTATCGTACGGTCGGGCAGAGGGCCCGAGCGTGGACAGGCGACAATGACGGTGCGAAAACCACCATCGTCGATAGATGGACGATGTGCCCCCCTGAAGACAGTGTTCAATATTGTTTTTGCAAACCGCGTTATGAGCGTTATTTACTTTTGAATTTATCACACATCATCGCATGAATACTCAAATGTTTTGATTTGAGCTGGTCAAATAAACACACTGCTGTTGTATTAACATAATATAAACGCTCCCGAATGTTACGCTGAAAAGCGAAATGAAATTCCTTCCAAAAATTTTCTTTTCACACAAAACAGATGAATACATTGAAAAACAATATTTGCGATTCAAACGCGATTGTACGATAGAATAAAAAAACAATGTAATGTAAATTACAAACACTATACACTGTGTGTATACTCTATACACAACAGTAGAAAACAAAAAGACATAAGTCAAACAAACCAAATAAACATAAATTAAACAGCACAATAGGAAGACTTTGAAGAATTAATAGAAGGAATAAATAATAAAAAAATGAAATAAAATAAAAATAAATTATAAAAGGATAAAGGAATAAATTATAAAAGGACAAAAAGTAATAAAAGTTGTAAACAAATAGAAAATAAATAAATCTGCAACATGTTTTCCACAAAGTGTAGAAATAAAGATCAAAATACACATCCTTTCGCGTTCGGTGTGACAGCGACTGTAGCACAAAAGAAAATTAAAAAAGCAGTGTAACATCAATTTTCAGTTTAAGTAATTTTCGCCTCCACTCGTGGCGTTTTTCCCAACGCCCAATCGCCAATCATTGGACCGCTCCGAGACGTTTAGGGCCGGTGGGGGCCAATAAAAACCGATAATTCGCCAAATACGTTTGAATATTTTCCACGACGTCCGGCGTTTCGCGTTCGCAACCAGAAAGGCGAACAATTTCAAAAACGATTCTTCCCATCGTTTCGTTGTCGTCGACGTTTGTGGACGTAGCAATAAAAATGCAGTTTTGAGTGAAAATTTATTTCTTTTTGTCAGCGGCGTTCTTTTTTTTTTTGTATGTCCCTTCACCCGTGTGTCCGCAGACAATTTCCGTCGCCCTGACCGGCAGCAGCACCTGCGTTTTTCGTTAACGATTTGTGGTGTGTTGGACAAACTTTTTAAACCCGCGGTCGCATTTGGAAAGCCTTCCCCACTCCAACATCCAAACCAAAAAGCGCACTGCACAGGAGAATATGGACGTGCTGGGTGCAAACATATATTTCACCATTTTCCTACATTTTCCCGCTCTGCTCTTCCCATTTTTCCTCTGTCAAGTGCCTCGTGGTAGGCATGGTAATAATTTTCCAACTTGCGCTGCAGCGTTAGGGAATTGTTTCTCGCCATTTCTGCTGAACCACCGGAAGGGATCATCTGGGTGCAAAAGGTATAATGTCGATCTGTGACAGTTTTAACGATTGGTCAACTGCATCCCATTTGCTCTCTCTCTCTCTTTCCTCCTCCTCCTTTACTTGTGTGTCCCGTGACTCCAAACGTGGTGAACCCTTTTTCGCGATACAATCGCATCGGCATGCATTTCTCCGCGAGCCGCAGCCCGGCACGCTGCTTGGCGCTAAACTATAAATATAAATTGTACATAAATTTAATGGAAAGTACGTCATAAAACGATAACTTCCACCGGCGTGCACACACAATGTGCAGCGAGGAACACGGGGGAACACGTGTGCTTGAGGCTTTCCCGGCGTGAGGGGGTGCGTGAACAAGGTTGGTTTACATATTAGATACACAACCCAACGTAGGCGCTTGCTGGTTTCACCGCTGGGAAAATGATGGGCGGTAAATTTAAACAAACGGTCCGGGGCTCGTCATCCCCCTGGCACGGGTAATTGGTTTTCTTCAAATAAAACCGAAGCGACATGCCATTGCTTTACATACGTCTACCGTGCGAAAAAGTAAGTCAAAGCTAGGTGTAAAATATTGCACCAGAGCAAACATTCCACTAACAAGGTAATCACCAAATTTATGACTGCAAATGTGCAAAACGGGCAGTAAAATGTGAAAATCTGTCTTTGAACACAAATTTGTTAGTTCTCATGTCGAGAGCAAGCGATGAACTATCGAAACTGATCAACAGACATTTAAAATGAAAGAAAAAACAAACAAAAAAAATCATCTCGAAAAAGTCGTGGATCGTTCAGATGATTCAAAAAACAAAACAAACAAACAACAAAAACAAATCACACAATCTTATTTAAACAAAAATTAAAGATTAATAGAAGCGAAGAGTTTTAAGTTTAAGTTACAAGATGTTTAAAATAAACAAACTAATAATATTATAAAGGAGTTAACCCAAACATACATCTACTATCTAGCTATTTACTGAACAAAAGGTTGATTTTAAACATTAAGCTAATTATGGTATAAACGGTGCCGGATGAATGGCCTCCTCGCGAAGTAAGGTCCGGCCCATTATAAATGCGATCAATTACATGCCAACCCATGTACGGGCCACACGCATAGACGCCCGATCCTCGTACGGAAATGGTTCGCTTCCATCTGTCACCCAACCGTTTCCGCGTCAAGGATGTCACCACCCACCCAAAACGAGCCCAGCCTGCGCGCTCATGTCGAGCGAAAAGGGTGGGGGCGGGCGTCGAAGATAGATTGCTTTCACTTAAGAGTATTTTATTTTGCTTTGGAAACTCATACATCTATGCCTTTTTAGGATCTGCAGCGTCGGTCGTAGGAAATTCCCTTCCACGCACGGCAGTGGCAGTGGCTTGACGTTCACTGATTTTGACCGATTAGATCTCGCTGTTGGGCGTCGCTGTTGCGCTCCAGAAAGGAGTTGTCTGGAAGCGATTTTCATTCGGTCGTCTTTCAGTGGATCTGCGCGGGAGATAAATCTTCCCCGGCTAGAGATCTACAAATCGGCCTCCTTTTTGCCCTTCGAGCGCTGGACTTTATTTATTTTCCAAACATTGTCACCCTGGGCGCGTTGTCTGACGGTGGGCGAGTTGCCGTGCCACAGAGGTTGCGAAAGAAGCTGACGCTGATGATGCTGATGATGGTGACATAAATTTTCCTATTATTTATAGTCCATAAACGCGACGATCATGACGAATCGTTTGCGTTGGGGGCGGTGACGACGCGCCCTGTGTGAGAGGGTGATCGTGTTTGATCTGAGCTGCAGCTGAGCGTTGCATTTCCCCTCTCCCCCAGTGTGTTCGCGGAGGGTCAAAGATTTGTAGCTTGCTGCAAAATAGAAATGAAGAAAAATACACCGAGGGCGGCGCTCGTCCATCTTCTGACAAATAGGGACACCACACTCCACAAGTTCCGATCGGTGTTTGTTGTTTTTATTTTTATTTTTATATCCTCAGGGTCGCAGCGCATCCCCCCCTCTCTTGAGCAGTTCCTCTCAGAAGGTGACAGTCTCCAAGTTGGCTAAGGAAAGGTCTTTCAAGGAGGTGGCATGGCGTCTTCAATTGCCTCAAATTGCATCGCATGTGCAGCTATGACCCTCCGCCAGCCTAACCCACCACTCTGGGGGGAGTGCTTGCGATACCACCCAAGGGGAGGCGACCCAACACGCTAATGGGTCTGTGTGTGTTTATAGTTTGCACGCATATTGCCCCTTCTGCGCCATTTTCTCCAAAACCACGTCTCCTCTATTCTGCTTGCCGAACGATGGTGGGCTGAAAATCGCTGCAGAAAAACCCTACTAAGCTCCTTGGCGCAATGGACCGTAGAGTAATGCAGCGAGAATGCGGAGGGAAGCAAAAGAAACCACCGTTTTTGGATGCAACACGCAGCGACACGAATGGGGTGTTTATTTTGTGTCATCCGTCTCCGTACTTTGTGACTCTATTGTACCTAATTGCCCATAAACATTGACCAATGGTCGCAACCACCACCACCATCCTGGACGTTGCAAGGGCGGTTCTTTAATTGCATCCACGACAAGCATCTGAGAGCTTTCGGATTGAAAAAGAAATCGAAGGTAGAGGCAATGACCAATCCTCAGATCTACTTAACCCCTTCAGAATCTCAGTGTTTTTTTTTAGATTTTTTGTGATTTGGATCAGTACTGTGTTAAATTTTGTTCAATTTCATCGATTAGTATCGCATATATGAGTTAAAATGTACAAACATGTAATGACACGTTTTTTGAAGCAGGTGTACTTAAAATTAACATCACACGACTAAAATAGAAACAAAACAGGCGACAAAAACTGTAAAGGGGTTAAACAGATATACTAATACCTGTTTATAGTTTTCAAAGAAATTGAGAAACCTTTTGAAAACAACATCCAAATTTTGATTTGGATTTTTGGAGGGTCCTCAGATCTACTTAACCCCTTCAGAATCTCAGTGTTTTTTTTTAGATTTTTTGTGATTTGGATCAGTACTGTGTTAAATTTTGTACAATTTCATCGATTAGTATCGCATATATGAGTTAAAATGTACAAACATGTAATGACACGTTTTTTGAAGCAGGTGTACTTAAAATTAACATCACACGACTAAAATAGAAACAAAACAGGCGACAAAAACTGTAAAGGGGTTAAACAGATATACTAATACCTGTTTATAGTTTTCAAAGAAATTGAGAAACCTTTTGAAAACAACATCCAAATTTTGATTTGGATTTTTGGAGGGTCCTCACATCTACTTAACCCCTTCAGAATCTCAGTGTTTTTTTTTAGATTTTTTGTGATTTGGATCAGTACTGTGTTAAATTTTGTACAATTTCATCGATTAGTATCGCATATATGAGTTAAAATGTACAAACATGTAATGACACGTTTTTTGAAGCAGGTGTACTTAAAATCAACATCACACGACTAAAATAGAAACAAAACAGGCGACAAAAACTGTGAAGGGCTTAAACAGACATGCTAATATCTGTTATAGTTTTCAAAGGAATTGAGAAATTTTTTGAAAACAACATCAAAATTTTGATTTGGCGTTTTGGAGAGTAAAATTGAAGCTCAATATGCAATAAATGATATTGAATTGAAATATCTGAACCATTTCACGAAACGTCCCCTGCACGACGCAACAATGTAAGAGAGTTTGGAGCAAGGAAAAATGTATAAACGCACACCTTAATCTGTCCGTCAACCGCCGTTTTGCTTCACGTCCGAATGTACGCCACTGTCAGTGAATGTAAGGAACCGTTGCTTCCTTGCGGACGATAGCTTACCTTCAGGCTTGATATACTTTTTTTTTTGTTAACACAAGATGCAAATTGGAATACGATAAGCCCATGCCAGAGCTAACTGATCCCGGCATCTCTCCACCACCCGTGGTTGACTCTTTCCGTGATGCTTGCTGGTAGGCCACCGATTTTCCACTCTATCAAACTGTCTGCCGCGTGTCTCGTTGTGTGCGCTGTGGCAAACAATAGCCGCGGGTCATATTCATCCCTTAACGCTCTACTCGGCCCTACAACACAAGACACAGCAGCACGTCTGTGTCCGAAATCCGTTTCGTTTTCCGTCTAGAAAACCGGTCGCCTTTCGGCGAGGTGAAGAAACAAACAAGTATGTACACGTTATCCTTGCCATTTGTCTGGGTTGGTCTCTTTTTCGTTAATCCTCGGTCTGTACGCAGCAACATTGTCATTGGGAACTGCCCGGCGGCCAGCATGAAACAGATGATGCCCCAGTGAGCCACGGACACGGAAAAGACACGGTGATCCGGGTCGATTCTATATTTCCGAGTGGGTAATAAGAGACCCCGCGAAAAATGTGATGAGCGGAAGGCATTCCACCGGCATCAGTCGCTGTCCATTTGGTCGTTAATTATGGCTTTGAAATGTAAATAATAACGAGTGAAAACCGGCAGGTCGAAATACCAAGGACTTTCCTTCGTTGTCCTTCACAAAGGATACGGGTTCAAAGAATTAATCTACGACGTGAGTAAGACTATATGCAGCTGTAAAATGTATAACTACTCCTAGCAAAAGCCTTTCCTATCATCTCGTCTCTACCCTACACCGCCCTTCGGCGAGCCATTCGTTCTAATGGGTTTCACTCGCCACCACAAAAGCTACAATTTTCCTGTGATAATCCATTTTTATCGACTTTCCACCATTTCCACACCAGCACCAGGATGATGGTGGCTATTTGCATTCTCCACACATCGGCAGCGTGACGCGCTGATGCTAGGGTTTTGCGTTTCACGGGGCGTGTAGAATCTCCAGCGTCCGCGTACCGACACATCATCCGCGAGCTAAGAATCCAAAAGGAAGCCGCCACACACCACACACGGCGCCATCGTCTCCGTCTTGTGGTGAAGGGTTGCACCGCGTTTCCGTTTCCTCCGAGCATTCGCTTTACGCTAACGATTACTAGTCGATGAGGAGAGAGAGAGAGAGAACAAGTCCCTAAGGTGTGCCCAGGGTGGCCACCCTTTTCCCATTGGCTGGGCTTGGTAACCCAGTAATTATTGACTATAAATTTATTCGCTGTTCGCGCGCAAAATGATAAGATTTAACACGGAACGCAACGGGCTGGAACCCGCTAGCTAACAAGCCGTGTTAGTGACGAAGAAATGCATGAATGAGAGTGGTGTAGCATGTACAATTAGATTTCCCAACTGAGAAACACAACCTTAAACTCTGGTACTTCAGATGCGCTTCGGCTTCCATCAACGTACCAAACATTTCCAGAGAACCAAAAGAAATTCCTATGCAGATTACCATCTTGGACATTGGGACTTCTTTTCGTAAAGTCAATCCTCGTTAAAACATAGTACGGTAATCAATGTTCGTAAAAACAAATGCTATCCTTAAGATCTTGTCTAACACCGCAAGGCCTTTCTAAAGTTCGTTGAGCAAGATTCAGTTTTCGGACATTAAACATCGTTAGGAATTAAGGCTTTCTTTAAACTAGCTGCCTCGAGGAAAACTGTAATGCCGTTTGAATAAAAATAGAGTGCTTGAAGAAGCATCTTAGACAGTACTTCGCCCAGAGGGTACTAGTTGAGCTAGTCCACCATGGTTTAGACCAAGATTGAACAGTAAAAAAAATTAAGGATAGAAGGGAATGATGCCTTTATGACAGTTCTTTGAAGAAAAGGAACAGTACAGCGTTCGAAAAACGATCGCTTCCTAAGGTAATGCCGCAGTATAGGGAAGAAAACCATTACTTCTATGTCGGTTCTGGTATCCATCGTCCCATTAAAAGGCACGGGGAAAAACGATTCTAGGAAAAGGAGCTGATTCCGTTTTTCTTCTCCACATGCACAGAAAAACGCAGATTGGACGATGAGATGATGCGCAACCGGGGCTGGTTCTAAATCAATCTCGCCTGGACAGCATCGGATGGTCAAGCTGCCCCCGATGATGTGTGTACACCGCTGATGCTAAAACCGATGGCCCTCAAGGAAGCAACCGCGAACGACGCTAATCGATTGTTTATGATCCCATTGCGGCACCGAGGTAGAACCTTTTCCCCGAGCCGTTCACTCCAAAATCATCCTCAATCGTTGGCCAGCCGATGGGTTTGCCCATAAACATTGTGCTTAATAACCGACGCGATGTCGTACATAAAATCAATCGACTGCCGGCCGTACCGTCGTGTCGGAAGAACCGGGAATGCGATAGAATCACTCGACGGATGGTCACGATCGCTTCTGCCGACAGGAGCGTTAAATCCTTCTTCCGCCGCGGCCAGAACGGTGCTGTGTGCAATCAAGAAAGGAAAATCTAATCACAACCGTAGAAATTTCTCAATGGAAGTGGAATTGCGCACGATTCAAGGAAACTGCCAAAGCGGCCAACGAACCGGAGAGGTAGTAATAAGTGAAATATTGCCAGGGAGAGGCAATATAAAACGGAAAAATGCGGCGTTTTCTTCGGACAAACCTGATAGGGAGGTTTTGCTGGAAAAATTGCAATTATGGGACATCGGATGAAAGGCCTCAGCTGTGGAAAATTAGTTTTTCCCGTCAGTTCTTACTAGTTCTACACCACAACAAAAGCAGGAAATCGTCATGCACGGAATCGTCTTGAGAAAAAACAATAAATTTCTTTAGTTACAAACAGCATCGGTGTTGTGTTTAGTTTCATAATAACACCAATGTCTTGACATTAATCACAAAAGCTTCTTTTATTAGAAAATGATACCATCTATTACTTTTCAGTGATCTTCTGGTAAGGTATGCATACAGTGTTTGGAAAAGATGCCAGTAATGTTACCCAAAAAATTACTGCAGAGAAAAGCAAACAAAATAAAAGAAACTTTTCCAATCGTGTAAAGATTGAAACATCAAACAAGTTTAATTTAACGAAAAGTAAGATTGATAAACACTATTTTTTTTTATAAGAACAACCATAGAAATCCAGAAAACTCGTAAATATCTTTACAAACTCAACATTGCTTGGAAACAAATTAAAATTAACCGAAAATGTCCCCTAATTCAAGATAAACATTTTACAAACCCCGAATTTCATCGTTACACCCAATATCCTTCAAGCCACCTTCGGGCACTCCTCCGCCATCTCTTTACTCTCTACTTTTCATCCATCAGGACAATCAGTTTTGGAACATTCCTTAACATGTCCACAACCGACCTTTCTTTGTCCGGAAGGTTAAGACTTTTTGCCAGAAGCTCAGCTTTTGCATGATGACCGCCGGACCGGTTCCCTCGCCCTGGCAGGGATCTTAATCACGAGAACGCAAAAAAAGAACGGACAAAGAAAAACAACAAGTACGGTCCCAAGGGCGGATAGGATGGCGACCGACATTGCGCTTTTGAAACGATGCTGCGTCTCGAGAAAACTGCATCTCCAAGCGACAGCATCGCACGGCGAAACGACGAAGGTCTCGTCGTCGTCCGGCGATGACCGAGCGAAAGAAAAACAACACCACCACCACTGCTCCACTTTTCGCTGGTGTTCTTTTGTCGACAGAGGGAGCGCTGGAGCATCATCACTGGTTGTGGTCGTTCGTTGCAGGTGGATGTATTTGATCGTGTAATTTATTTTATTATTGTTATACTTATGGCGCAAATGCAACCGGAGGCAAGCCGGGGCAAGTCGGGGGGGGGGATGCTAAGGCGAGCCCACCGCAAGCTCAACATCGTCCACTGTTAGACGGGGAGGATGAGTTCTACCGTTAAAAAAAAACCTTCTGCCGGGGCTGGCAACTCTTCGGATGCCACTGTACGGCGAAATGTGCAATTAAGGTTACCCTCCGAACTCCAGGGACAGAGCACCCAACCACCCTTCCGTCTCCAACAACGACATTTCCCTGGACGGTCTTTTCGTCCCCAGCGTCATAAGAACACGACCGGGCGTCCGCACAAACTTAGGAGACTACTCAGTGGGTCTTCTCGCACCATCAGTCCCTTCCCTGCAAGGTTTTCCCTCATCGAAGCTAGCATCTTCCTTTACGTTTGAAGCTGTCTTCTGATCTTTTTTGCTTATCCCACCACATTTGCGAATGTTACCCCGCGGTAACGCTGCTCCAATATTGCTGCATGAACCATCCAGTAAACGAAACGGGGCGAGAGAGCATCTACAAAGGAAAAATTCGACAACCATCGCGGAGAAGTGCTCGTGTTGGAGATTTTTTACTGGCGTAAGCTCACAGACTATTCCGTGACGAAATGCGCTCCCCCCCATCGAAGGACGAACGGAAGATACTTTTGTGTCTTTCTTGTTCTTCAAAAATCTACAAGAAAGACGAGGAGCGAGGATGACGAGACTGGCACATGTCAAAAGTGCATGCAACGTTCCTCCAGTGGCTCGTTTGGAAGCATAATCAGTGCTCGGCGACCCACATCGCCGCAGTAACGACTTTACCATCTTTATGATGCAGCTTAAAATGGTAGATAAGTCCGAGATTATTTGAGCTTCAAGGACATTTTACGTTCGGTAAATGTGCAGTACTGCATCTAATAAGGTTATGTTCTACATCTGGAGAATTCTGCTTCAAGTTAAAAGTGTAGACAAGAAACTGTTGTGTGATTCTTTGCCCAAAAAATAACTTAACAAATTTATTTCTATTTTCAACTGAAACTTCATAGAATTTATGACCACCGAGATGTTTGTACTCAACCAGCTCAACCTTATCGATGGATACTGTCCAAGTGTAAGTTCGTGGCATGGAAAGCAGACGGCAATAACAACTCGGGACCGATTGAGGTTCCGTTGGCCTCGTTCGGGGGCAGCCGCGTTGGCACCGAGCTTAACCTTGCACTTGTTCGGTTCCAATTTATTTCCCCCCCAACCGTGCTTGCTTTTACTTTAATCGCATGCAAAGGGCGGACCCTCTACCTGACCTTCTCCTCTGCATTCGCTAATCCCCCTTATTTCGCCAGGTTGAATGTGTCACTTGCAAAACAACTTGACCAACGAAAACACCTGGCCACCGCTGCCGTTCCTTGCAGGACGGAGAAAAATGAAGCTGTGTCGGATGCTTGAGCGGCTGCTATGTAGAGCATAAAATGCACATCAATCTTTTCCCATCGGCGTCGGTCTTTTCTGCAAAATCAGTTACACCCTTCGTCCAACCCCGGGGTCTTTTAACTTTGCGGGAACATGGTTTGGAAAAACGGTTGCACCGGCGACCGTGCTGACGTTCAAAAACGTTCGTACCATAAATCATAGCATTAGCGCGATGGACGCACCACTTCGGGATTTCTTCTGCCGGGTGTGACGGGGTGTGTGACGGGGTGTGTGCGGGTGTGTTCCTATATGCACATTTTTACGCCACTCAAAAGAAGCACATGAAACTGGGGTCTGTCTCGTGCCAAGATGCTGCTGTTGGTTGGATGTTTTTCAAGTTCACCGACGCAATCGAACGGAGCCTTTCCATCCGATTTATCCCAGGCTTTTGCAAATAAGCCTTTGTTTAGCCATAAGTGAGACAAAATACCGTTTGATAATAATTTAATTTATCCCCCAATCAAATTTGCCGATTTTCAAAACAGAATTAAAGGAAGCAGGTGACGTTTGAGATAACAGTAAAGAATAAAGTATACAGTTATTTCTTCGATTGCTTCATTAAAAAAATCGATGAACGGAATGATTGAAGTAGAAAAAAGTTGAGCCAAATTAACATATTTATTGGAAACTATTACTAATACTTTCCATATGAATTATTTTTTTACAATTTACAAAAGAAAACTCTTTGCCTTCCTTAATTATTTTGTCCACAATTTTTATAACGCCCTACCAGTTGAAGGAGCAGCATCTGATCTGACATTAATCTCAATTTGTGTGTGCAAATAAATAAACACTTAAATGCAACCGATTGGTAATCCGTATAACATGTTTTATGCCGATATTTTGCTAGACTAACGGGGCAGAAAAAATAAGTTCCATCGGTTTTGTGGTCCAGTGGAGATAAAAATTGAACATGACGTAAATATAAGATACCTTATATATAGGATACCTTACTTAACCCACTGGCGACCACCAACCATCAGGGTTACTCTTGCATCTTTACCCTCTCAAGCCTAAAGTTTCGCAAAGCATGCTCTACTCGGTTGGGGTTTGTTGAACCCTCGGCAAGAGCAAGATCTGTCACCCAGGGTGCGGGTGACACCAATAATCGTGTGCGGGCCATTGTCGAGGTAAAAATGCGCGCGAAATTGTCGGAAAGGTAGACACGGGCGGGCGGCACACGCGTACGTCTTTTCTTGGCCGGTACGTCCGGCCACGGCACGGTTTTTAAGGAATGAAACTGCAAGTTTACGATCACCGCGCGCCTCGACTCTCGCCCTCGAAGCGTGGTCGTAATCGAACGCATTGTTTCGCTTCGGCGTTTTTCCTGCTGTTTCGTTTGTTATATTTTTACGATCTCCCTCGAATCTTACACGTCCCTCCCCCACAAAACGAGCAGATGATGGTGGTATTCTGTCCGTCTTGGTTGGATGTTTGAAGAGTACTGCTTTTCGCACATGAGCCTTCTCTTCCTACTTTGGCGGGTAAGGCTTGAACACTCCAGAGAGTGTAGACTTACAGATATCCGTTTTTGACAAGAATCCACGTGAAGTCATACCTGTAAAAAAAAGACAGAGAAACCGGATTAGTATGCAGTATGAATAAGCAGAACAAATCAAGTAACCATTAAATTAAATAAAAATAATTTAACCCAGCACGGTTTTTGATCCGAAGAATTTAGTTACAATATTAACAATGCAAGTGACAAACCCAAGCAGAGGGAACACCAACAGCGCGCAACGTTGGAAATAATCTTCTCTCGAGCGAACACGAAGGCGCGTGTGCGAATCCATTCTGGGCAGACACCAAACGACATGAAAACATAATAAAATAAAGTAGAGAAATACAGAAGGCACTTTACTTCACGGACGGGACACGAGTTCGGTACGAGGACGTGCCGGGAGGAGGACGTCGTCCGGATGATTGCTGCCATTGAACGATTTATCAGATATTGCCCAATAAATTTCGTCTCCGAACGATTTCATTATGGATGATACGCTTGTAAATTGCAGCACATTGCACACCGAGGACCGTTTTCGTCGTGGTTTGGCCGTTCACGACCTAAGACGAGTCTCGAATCGAGATCGTTCGACCAAACGAGAGAGAATAGTTTTTGAGCTTACCGTCCGTCCCCGCGCATAAGGAAAGGGCGGGAGGACACAGCAGCATTTGGTGACCTCCCCCCGGCCCTAGGGCGTTCAACTCACCGTGAACTTGCTGGACATTACTACTTTGCCGTGCGGTCATTGCGCACAAACGCAATGGGAATTTTAACTTCTTGGATTCATCGCCATCGGCTGACGGGATGGAGAGCGGGGCGGGGATGCGAGAATATAGATTGATATTTTTACGATTTTTCGCCTCCGAACGAAATGGTCAGGGCTCGTAAAACTAACAACTGCTTCGCCATCCGTCCCACAACTTGTGTGCCCGCACACAAATGTGCGAATGCGAATTGCCGAATTAAAACTTTTAAAGCGAACAGAAGAAGCACTCTGATTGATAGAAACGGACTGGACATAAATAGAGAACCTTTAAAGGCTTGGAAAAATATAAAATTAGGAAGGAGAAAATAAAATGATCTTCAAATTTCATAAAAATATACAAACCAAGTTTAATAACTAAAAATAGTAACATATAATAGGGCATATATGCTACATGCTTGAATGTAATAAAATACAACAGCAAGACAATGAATTAATGAAACAACAAAAAATGTAAAGTTACACAAATGGCGTCTCTAGGTAATGACAACAAGCACGTCCATTATGAAATGTATCTTTTTTTTGTGAAAGTTGATACTCTTATTATGACTAAACTAAAAGACATGCAGCAAAAAACATTCCTGCACTGCACTTGCAAGAACATACACCCCCGTTAGCGGACAAGTGTTGTTCCCCAATTTTTTGCGTACGGAAAAACAACCACTGCACTGCAAAAACCCTTCATTAGAACGTGTCTCGTGGTTGAACCTCTAACTGGTCTTTGTTATTTTCCTTGCACTGCTAACTGAATTTCTCGTAAACCGTTCCTTAGCGGTTACGGTCGCAAGTTTATAAACGTGTCGTTTCCTGCGACGATAATACGCCATGCATCGTCGCGACCCTTGACATTGCCCGTTGTGGCTTCGTCGCCCGTACCGGGAGCAACCAACGATGAGAAGCGAACATAAACAGGGCAAAAGCTGCCCCAACATGCACACTGTGACGCCAGTGCCGTTACTGTGGCATTGTTTTTTTATTATCATTTAAGTCTTAAAGAATACCTACAACTCCCTCCCGCCGGTGGGGACAACACTCTGACACTCGAGGTGATGTTATGTAAGGAAAATTATGATGTTTCCAATGTCAGAACGGTTCGGAGGTCTCGGGGAGGAGGGCAATCGCGAAGCACACCGTTGTGAAGGTGTGAAAACTTCGCACAGCAATTACGGCGCTGGGGCAGAGGCGCGCGCACGTGAAGACGTTCACGGGCCGGAGGAAAAGCGCGCTCTGACCGCTGGAACGCACGCCATTCGGTCGTTAGGCTAATGAATTTGGAGCCTAAACGAGACCGATGGGGCGTTGATTGTGTGGGCCGGCACATCACCACACGGAAATAAGCCCATCACAAACGAGAAAGTAAATTTCGACTAGGCCGATCTCAATGTCACTACAATGTTTCATCAATATTTTTTTTTTTACAAAACAACGCTGTTTGGCAATGCAAAATAAGCGAAATAGAACAAAAAAAGATTGATGTATCATGCGCTAGAAAATTCTTTGTAATCAAAAGTCGGTATCAAAAATAATTTACTTTTAAATTAACCATCACGCGACAGGATTGAAACATGGCACGTAAGAAGAGAAAAGAATAAAAACAGGAGACTATAAAAAATACAACTATTTGCTTCATGTTTTCGACATCACAACGTTCGATCAATGCTTCAAAAGAACGGCTAACAACATTGATACGAACATTTTAGTTCGTTTTTATGAGTCTTGCTTAATTCCGTAGGTGGTACAATGAAGCGAAAGCAACACTAGGCAACCGAGAGAGCTAGACATTCCACCATTTTATGGTTTTTGATTGTTCGATGCCATAGAAATAGGTGCGCCAAATAAGTCGATGATTGATAAATTTTTAATCGTTTTACCAAGGAAGTAAGGATCGTAAAACGAACTTTTGTTTCCCGCATTGTTTTGGGACATTAAACATAAAACATTTATAAAATATAAGTAAACATGTTTACAGTACAATGAATTCATTGGATGTACACATATTGTTTTCATTTTTACTCGTCACACTGAATCGAGATAAAATTACATAACAACAACAATCGATGTAATTATAGCGATCATCTCCTTTCGTCTGACTCCCATAGGCGTGCGAAAATTAAATCGAACAAGACAGACACCTGAGTCGGACAAATTGCGTCAAACGAAGGAATGCAAAGTGCATTCTAATGGAAGCGCTTCCCGAGATATTACATGGAGTGATAAAAACATAAATTCCCAACACTCGGATAGAACAAGTTGATGATGATGATGAGTCCCACCGCTTACCCCTACATAGGTTTGAGAGGGACGAAAGTATCTTGCGATATTTAATATAAATCATCAAACGAGAGGGGGCATTGGGGCATTACTCTCCAAAACAATCGCATCCATCTCTGCTCCATTCATACAACGGTCGCCATCAATTGCACAAAGAGGTACATCTTAGATTTCCCAACTAGCAAAAGGGGACCACTTTCCGGAGTAGGGCAGGTATTTTCGCACAGATTTGGTTAACACCGCCAGCTATCAATGGTTGATAGTGTGGTGAAACCCACCAGTACTACTTAAGGGACCTGATCTTGTTCCTTGCATACAACGGTCCCGAGCAATCACCTCGAAAGGCAAATCGCCGAGTCCCCCAAGGTAACGAGGCACCACCTTCCGGAGTGTAAAAGGGTATTTCTGCTCTGTTTGTAGTTCACACCGCCAATTACCATTGGTTGATAATGTGGTGCCACTATCAAGAACAGAAAGGGACCCAACTACAGCGAGATGTGTAGATACTACTAGTTCTTTTCGTACAGCCATGTCCACCAATTGTCCTCATTTACGCGCGCGTGTCTCAAAACTATGTAGACTCATTCATTCTATTAAGTTAAATTAAATAATAAAAATAAAAAGTCCCTGTTCATTTTTTTACTCATCATCACCATAGTCAAAGACCGTGTTGACAAATGCAATACTACGGGGCTCAAAAACTACAACATTTACTAAATACATTACAAGCACAGCGTCAGACCACCTGCTTCACGTATACGGCGCATAGGCGTTTGAACTCCCTTAGATTTCGCGCTTGTTTAATCTCTCTCGGCATCCTGTTGTACCATTGTACTCCTTTAAAAAACAACGAATTTCGGGCGTTTCCGGACAGATAGCTGGGAAGTCTCGGCTCACCGGCACTACGAGTGTTATACCGATGCACGTCAGACCCAACCACTATCCTTTCCCCCAAATACGTTGGTACCAGGCCTTTCAAAATTTTGTACACAAAGACTGCAGTTTGGAACACTATCCGCTGCTTGACCGACATCCACTGTAAGACGTCGAGCATAACAACCGAAGGAGTATACCAGCCGCAACACAAAATCATTCGCATGACTCTGTTTTGCAACCTCTGCAGTCTCTGTAACTGTGTTTGATTGCCGAGAAATAAAATTGATGCACAGAAATCAAAGTGCGGTGCTATTAACGATTTGTAGAGCTGAACTTTTCCGAAAAAATTCAGATTGTTGCCCAATCTACTAATCACACCACACTTTTTTGCCACTTTTGAGGTAACATTGTCAATATGAGGCCCAAAAGACAGTTTTTCGTCTAATATAACTCCCAGATATTTTATCTGGGAGACTCTGTCGATTGGTTCCTGATTGATGACAATAGCTGATTGGTCAGTAATTTGTCTCGAAGACAATACCATGAATTTGGTCTTCTTGATGTTTAAGGCCAATTTCTTGTATTTTAACCAACCATCTAAGGCATCTAAATCGACATTCAAAAGCTCCTTGGTCTGTTTTAAATCTTTCCGCGAGACAAACAAGACTGTATCGTCCGCAAAAAGATTGATTTCACATGACTGTAAAACCTTTTTCATGTCGTTTATATACATAATAAACAACACTGGACCAAGAACACTTCCTTGTGGAACCCCAAGGGTGTTTTCGACAGGGTTTGAACAACAGTTCATGAAAATTGTTCGTTGCGTTCTTCCACTGAGATAAGATGCGAACCATTCGAACTCAACTCCATCGATACCGAACCTTTTGATTGTTTCCAATAACAAAGGTCGCGATATCGTTTCAAACGCCCGTTTCAAATCCAAGAACACTGCCACAATCGGTTGTTTTCGCTCCATTAACTCCTTCCACTTAGCTAATAAAAGGTTCAGCGCAGATTCACAAGAATGTCCTTCTCTATAGCCCGACTGTTCCTCCACCAGCAAGTTATTCCTGTCAAGATACTGGACAAGTTGTTGTTTGACAACAAGTTCCAACACCTTTTCAAGTATATGAAGCATGTTAATCGGACGAAACTCTTCCGCATTGGTGGCTCCTGACACTTTAGGAATTGGCACTACTAGAGACTCCCTCCACGAGTCAGGAAAAATACCCTCCTCCAATGATTGGTTGATCAGTGAAAGAAGGACCCCCCCAACTACATGGAAACAGTCACGCAGTACCTGAGCATTCACTTTGCTAATTCCAGCCTTGTTCTCTAAGCTAAAACAAATCGATTTGAGCTTTTCAATCGATATTGGTTCGAACCTGAATTGTTGTCTTGGGTTACTATTTGGTCTCAATGCCAAAGGTTCAGCCACGGAAGGAATACTTTGATGAATAGAGTTGACACTATTAACAAAAAAAAGTGTTAAATCTTTCAGCAATGGTGCTTTCCTCAAAAATGGCGCATCCTTCAAATGTTACACTTAAACCAGGCTTATCCTCTGGCTTCAGCATAGACTTGAGGATTTTCCACAGTTCCCTGCTATTACCTTGGTGGTCCCTAATCTGGTTACTAAAAAACTGTTGCCTTGTTTCTTTCAGACGTTGTGTATATTCATTCCTCAAAGCGGTGTATTCCCACCACTGCTGAGAAATGTTTGTCCTTAAGAACTTGGCATAGGCACAGTCCCTTTTGCTCTTAAGCCTTGCTAGATCTGTGTTATACCACTTGTTTGAATCCCTACAGGCAATAGTTCGGTCCACTGTGAAGGTTTTCATGGCATTTTCCAGAGTATCCCACAATACTTTAGCCGTTTCGTTAAAACCAGAAATTGTACTCTGCAAACCCTCTCTAACGAGATTGCAAAGAGATGGTTTGGAGTATCCGGTCAAACAAGAAATACGTTTTAGGACTATGTTGGAATGCTCATTACGAAGGCTCAACCCTAGAGTCTCGTGGTCAGTTATCTTGAGAGCCGACACCGTAGTAACTGACAAAGACTCAAAATTGCAATATACATGATCGATCAGGGTTCTACTCAGCCTCGTGATGCGAGTCGGCTGGTTAACCAGTTGTTTCAAGTTGACTGCTTCCATTGCTCTTTTTAAGGGAACCGACTTTTCAGTGTTCAACCAATCGATATTAAAGTCACCAACCACAATATTACGTTTATTGAAATCGATGAATCTGTCCAGCCACCCCTCCAAAACACCCACGAACCCAGAGTCACTAGAACTAGGTGAATGATAAACAACTCCATAGTTCGCCGCTGTCACACCGCGAGCAACCGCAATACCCAAAAACCAGTTGCCCTCTTTCATTTCATTTAATAAAACTTTGAAAACAACCGAATCTCTGGCATATATTGCAACTCCTCCAGTATGTCGCGAGTTAGACAAACAAGATTCGACACGGTATCCTGGTATGTGAAACTGATCAAAAGCTTCAACTTCCGTGATACGTGTTTCGGCAACTAGAACCATCAATGGTTTAACTTTCTCTACTGTCGTACGCAACATTGCATAGTTGGTTGGCAGCCCAGGAATATTAATATACAATATTTCATACTGCCGAACAATATCCCAACCGTCTTGCTATTGCGTAGACTTCTTTTTTTTGTTCAACTCCTTCTGGAACATTGGACACACACTACTATTTGCAGCATGGTTCGTGTTGAAGTTGTTGGTGCTCAAATTATTAGCCCGTTCGCAGTTGACACACTTTAAAACAACAGACTTACAAGTTGCTGTTTTATGTTTGTCACCGCATTTTGAACAGGCCAACTCATTTTTGCAGTCATTGGTTATATGTCCAAACTTTGCACACTTGAAGCAACGCAAAATCCTGACCGCTCGATGTATACGGCACGAATCGAATCCAACCTTAACCAGGTTCCGTCCCTCAAGACACCGAGCTGAGTCCTCATCAATGTCCATAATAGCATTGAACTTTTCAAATTTAAGCATATTATTTTCGTATTTCTTTAATACCTTGACATGAGACCACGGAATTCCCTCATTTTGAGTTTTGAGGTAGTCAACCAATTCCGTTTCCGAATAGTCTTCGGTCATACCAACTAATTTCATCCTTGCCAGAGGCAGTGAAATCGTGTATGCCTCACCAAGAGCTAAGCCTAATCTAGCTTTCACGGCATTCAAGTTCTCACCAAGAGGAACTTTAACCGAAATTTGGCCCTCTCCACCGTTGCGGAAGTCCGAAAGCTGATGGCGCCTCGGATCAATCTTAGTCCGTATGTCGGTCCTAGTCACAGCGCAAGACTGACTAGCTTTCGGAATGATCACCAATCTTCTCTGCTGCTTTTGGTCCGACTGACTACTAACGGGTGCTGGTGCTGGTAGTGCTTTAGCAAAATTACCTGCGTCAAAATGTTTTACTATGGTGGAAACAGAATTGTTACCACCATTCGTCAATGTTTTTTTGACCAAATCAGACCAAGTCCCAGAATTACTGGTTTCCTTTGCTAAAGGTTTTTCGGGTTGCAAAGTCGAGACTGGGACCTTATTATTTACAAGCTTTTGTCGCACGACCCCGCCCGGCTTGTCAACAGATGCCACCTGCAAATCCGGCTCACTAGGCCGACGCTTGTCAACACCGTTACCGAGCGATGATGCGTGCGACCTGTTGTCTCGCTCTAACTCCTCTCTAAAGGATTGCAAATCCTTTTCCAATCTCTGACTAATTTTTTGCTCGAACGTTTTAAACATTTCGTTCAAACGCTCGATGGTACAAATACCAACACCCGAGGGCTCGTCCGCATTCTTTCCCGGCAATTTTTTTGCAACGCAAGCGTCACAACGAAAACACAAATTTAGATTGTCTTTCAACAATCTAACTACACTTTTTTTTAAGGAGGTGCAGCGACGATGAAACACACCATCACACACTCCCTTACAAAAAACAGGGTCCTCATTATCATCTACGGTCTTGGAACATTTCGCACAGTTTTGCTGTTCCATGACCGTCACTAAATTTCCGGGCCAAAGCCTCAAAGCCAAGGGACGCCCGCGCACATACACATAAAACAGTCACCGACACCGTACTTACCTGTGTTACACGAAAGACAGGTGACGCCGTTGACTGCCCGCTAAAACACGGTTCTAAGAAAACCCGTTATCCGGCGTGGCCGTCGACATTCACAGAAAAATAAACACTTTCACAAACACTGAATAACTAAAGACACAATTATCGATGATCAGATCGGACAATATCCTTTCTTTTCATGCGATAATTACACAATTTTGTGGAGCCCACACAAAACTAAACTGCACTTGTCAACACGACTCTGACACGACTCTGACAAATGATAACAAAGTGACGCGCGGGAAATGCTATTGTTTTCTTTTTTTGGAATCTAACTGCTAGAATCATACTACATATTACAAAAAATATTATAATTTGAAAACAAACAATACGTACGATATTGATAACAACGAAATTTAACAAAAAGGTAACAATTACAATAAGCTTGACAGCCAACTAACACGATTAGAAAATCATCAACCAGAATAGTAATCAAATAAAAAAAGTTATTTGTATGGCATCGTAACCTATTTGTCAAACCATTATTCATCCCTGGTGCAAGGTGCAACGACTTCCTGCACCGGCTGCATCGATATTATTCTTGCGTGGCAAGTTGATGGAAACTGATGAGGAAACCGTACGACAAGAAGGAAAACCTATCAACGCATCCTTTCCTTGCCACTTGCGAACCTAGCAGTAAATAAAGCGACCGAAAGAGAGGAAGAGAAAGCACTCGTTTTCATTTTTTTGTTTTTTGTTCGTATCGTCCTAGAAGACCTGATGATGATCATCATCATCGCCTTCCCATGCGGCGGCATATTATTTATTGCAATTTGTAATTATTGCGACGGCTAACTAATCTGCCCAACGGTCAACAACGAGGCGCGGCGTTCACTCGGACTCGGATGACTCATGTTTTCGAGCGGAAAAAGGCAGCAGATGATGGAGCGACGTGCGGACATCCAATGATGCCGAGACAATCTGCACCAAGACGGCCTGCACATATCCGCGACGCGAGAGAAGGAATAGGCTTGTATGAAACGTCGTTGGAAAATAGGGTTAATGAACCACCACCTCTTGCGGGGCCCTTTTGCTTCATTTGACTCATTGCTTTTTCTTGTCTGCTGGTCCACGTTTGCTGAAGGGGCTTGGCACGATGCAAAAGGGTGTAGTATTTATTAAATTTCTCTTTCTTTTTAATCATGTGATAAAAATTTCTTAAAAGTAAAATTGAAAGTAGAAAATTATAAATATAAACAGTTTTTGTTTGAGCTTAAACTATATCAAAAACTTATTTTTTGTGGGACAAATTTTAAGATCAACGATATGCAATCGCGTATACACTGATCCGACCCGATCAATTGACATTTCCTCCCCCTACCGACACTCTTCCGCCCTGCTCTCCGTCGAAACCGATCGTATCTGATACCACACTGCGCGCGGGTAAAAAAGAAAACTCCGGAATGTTTAATGAGCCCTACCGCCCTCCCCCCCATCGACTATCGCAGATCCCGGAGGATTGCTCGCAGGAATAGATTTGCTAGTCCACTTTTTTTTCCACCATCCTATTTTCGTATGTTGCAGGCGTACGCGAAAAAAAAACCCATACAACAAAATAAATATTCAAATTCACCCCCCCCCCATTCACGACGGGGGGCTTGGAACGAAGGGGCAAGCGGGCGAGACGGGATGGTTCCGTCCGCGCGTCGGTGCATTCCCAGCTTCGGGAGGTTTTGCCATAGCAACAAAATAATGATGCATAATTTACAGCGAGACCCGACGAGATCGACCGATTACAATCGCATTGCAAATGTAGCCGCCCTCCTTTTCTCCACTTTTCCACCCCTGTTTTCACCAAACCCATCGGGTTCCCATTTCTAACCAGCCGGGCCGTAGTCGTCGCCGCCGCGGCGATGCACCAGTTAAGCACTGACGCCATGTTCTAATGAGATCTTGATTTAGCCGTGCGATAAATGGCCGGGACACCAGCATGTGCGAGTGCATCATGGGCTTACGGGCGTACGTGAAGGTATGGATTTAATTTTTCCCTACTCCTATTTACATGTGCTGCTTTCTTGTTGTTTGATCCGTCTTTAATTTTTACCACTTCAGGGGGGCGGGGGGGAAGGGGCGCGTTACAGTTTCGCAAGGCTTCGGTTCGAAAATAATCGGATCGTGGAACGTCGCGATCGACGGTTTTATTTATTTGTGTTTAATCTATGCACAAACAAAAAGCTTTTTTATGCAAAGTAGTTCCAGGTGGTCCTGATATGATATTTGCTTTGTATGTTTGAAAGCTTAAACCGTTGTTTAGGAAAATATTTTAGCATTAAAAAACGTTTGGACTCAACTGAAACTATGGTGGACTGAAGAAAACCAACTGATTTGCTTATTTACAAAATCTTTTTGTCGTCTTACAGTACATATTTAATTTTTCTTCGACATTTAACAACATCCATAAATGGAAGTAAGTTTGTAAAGAAAGAAAACACAATCCAAACACCCCAAAGATGCGCAACTGCATGTTCGATACGGGCCCGCCCAACGCAATATAATTGGACTCAACTCTAATCCCTTTCGTGCGCGTGACAGGGTGGCACAATCCTGACCCGACCATTAACTGTTGGTGTAATTAATTCCGCAAAGTTGACATGATCTCATTAGCAAAATAAAAAAAATTACAGCGAAATACAGCCTGTCTCGAACACAAATCTGCGTACACATATGCGTGAGTGTTGCGGGAGGCGTATAAACACGATTTCAATATTAACCGATTGAGCAAGCAAACCGGGTGGTAAGATTGATGAATGTGCAGCAAACGTCGACGATCGAGGAGATCATTTAAACCCGTAACCGTAATGAACGAGCAGAACCGAGGACTGGTCACAAAGAACGCACTGAGAGGGATTCGCCGTCCGATCCATTACGCCCTTTCTGTAACTAAACGGTACTAAGTGGTAGGGATATGGAGAGGTTTTGTGCGTGGGTGACACCGCGGAACATACGGTAGAAATGGTTCACACCTTTTGTGGCCATATAGCGCTTTTGTCCACCAGGATACCGAAAGCTCAGAATTGCTCAACTTCGTCAACTGAGGCATTTGGAGTGGACCAAGATCGTGTACCTTAACGTCAGAGATCTCTGTGAGTACGAAAACTCCTTAAAAGTCGTCATAAATCGGGTATCTGGTTCACCCTCCTGGTGCATACGGGGTTACTTACTCCAATAGGTACTCCGAAGTGGTACAAGAGGGACTGATTTGTGACAAACTACCACCAGCGCGCTAAGGCCCCCCTCCTAGACTGGCCCAGGAAAAGCAGCGATTGCGCGGTTCTCTTGCAGCCTTTAATTGGACCTGAATTATATGGTTCGCGCCCATAATAATGCAGAAAATTAAATATTATTCATAGATTATTTATGCACTTCCCAGGCGGTAATTTATCATATTTCACCCAGGCGAAGAAAGGGAGACAAAAAAAAACAACCAACCGACGACGAGATGTGAACCGACCCGGTGTGATTATCCAAATGTTTATCTATGTCTTCTCTCTCGCTCCCTCTCGCGTGTGCAGTTTCACCCACCAGCAGGCAACCGACCGGCGCACCCTCGTGATTATGCCAGCGTATGAATGATGTCGGTTCGATCGAGCGTTGATTCCAATTGCTTCCCTTCGATCGGCGGTACACAACCGTATCCGCACCGACGTCTCCCATGCAATTACACGCCGTTGTAGCGTGCGGCGGCAGGCGACGGCACACAGTAGCAGAAGGGCCCACCGGTCCTTCCTGGCCGGGCGAACTACACGCCACACATCCAAGTGTTCAACGGTACCGACTCGCGATCGATGGATCGATCGCAGGAAGTTGTACACGGAACGGGTCAGGCTAGAGCGCGCTGAGCCGTTTGGAAGACTTCGGAACAACACCCTGCCGACGGAACGGAAGCGGGAATCTGCGAGAGACGCGAGGCTCGCCAGGAAACGAGGAGGTGTAACGGGTTCTCATTGATCATTTGTTTTGCTATTAGTCATCGTATCGGTAGTATCGCGGAGCGGGGTGGTACCACTGCCGTGGACCAGGCTCCGTGTAAAGACACCATTAGGGTCTCGAAGTGCACGACTTTGCGCCCCGAAGAACTAATCCCAGAGATTACCGATTAGCTCCGAAGTGCTGCTCCCTCAACTCGCACACGGTTGAGGCATTAAAGCCAACTCGAGGAGTTTCATTTGCATGTAAATGGAGTCGGTGCAGTTTTTCCTTTTATTTCCCTCCCGCGCCAAATTGTCTTGTGCGGCCGAACACTGATTAAACATTAAACAGCAAACGCTCGAGATGGGTCGAGGATCAACCGCTCTTTCATTTGAGACATACAAAGTTGACAGGAGTTCGGTTACTTTGTGTCCACATCGGTTGTCTAGCTAATTGCGCAAAGACACGCTCGCTGCTGGTTGTACCTCTTACTGGATATTCGTATGCCAAACTCTTCTCCAGCGACCTTCACACGGGCAACGGAAAACCTCCGCCGGAAGGGCTACACAGCAGATATCAAAACAGTCAGATCTCGGTAACAGTTTCCCGGTAACTGGCTTGCGCTTGAAGTCGGACAGTTCGCTCCGTTTCTCTAATCTCCCGCCGACCATCGACAAGAAGGATCCATCAAGTTGCATTAGTGCGAGTATTTCAATCTGCAGCGAACGACCGATCTCTCGCTCTAATCACCACCGAGCCGCGTTTGGAGAGATCATACGGGTACCGGGAGTTCGCGTACACAAAGCCGAACTAATTGCGCTAGTCCTAGTCAGGTATCCGCACCGGGGGCTCCGGGGACTACACTTGTGTGATTTATTGACTCAAAGTACTTCCCGCCTCTACCTGCTGAAAGTCAATCTCGGCGCTTCTAGTGTGCATTTTATGTTTTGCCTCAATCCCTCGTCATCATCGAGCTTGTGAGTTGCGACGTTCACTTCAGTCGGAAGACGGATGGAGCAGCTCGCGAAACTGACGATTGTGGTGTGGTGTGGCGGTCATGGCACAACAGTTGCACAGAATTGATGAGGTAATTATCGAGAGTCGGCAAATAGGGGGCTCGAACGGACGACAACACAACAACAAACCGGCAACAGATGCCAAAGGTCTGTGGAGACTACTCTAGGGGCATCCCCTGGTGGGGTACCGTGCGCCCCTAATTCCGGGCCATCACGTGTGGAGCAACCTTGCAGGATCAGGTGAGCGTGGAGAAAAAACACAGCACCAACAATATTTCGATCGAGATACAAGAACCTCACGCGGGGACATGAAATACAGTCCGCATATCCGTGTACCCTATCATTACGCAACCTTCCCTCCCAGAGTGTGTGTGTGTTCTCCTGATAGACCCAATGTCTCGCGTTGTTCCGTCGCAAGCAACCCGAAGGTGAGGCATTCACCCGTCGACACGGTTACGGAGGGAACGTCGCATCAAGTGAGAGATGTCCTTCTTGCATGCAGGGATTTAATTTGCACGGATTTCCGATGGCGATGTTGCGTGGCGAACCCGATCCGTGAGAAGAAAAAGAGGCTTAGGGTTACAGTGGGGGGCCCAACTCGGGTACTCAGTAGCACCTTGCACAGTGCGGTTCTCGCAACTCCCCCCGGGTTCAATTCAGTTAGTACGTGAGCCCGTTTCCGTCGCTGATCGAGATTAAATGCGATCATTTAACGTGTCGCGATTAACTCCAGAGACCGTGCTAAGGTTCAAGCTGAGAGAGAGTAGGAAGGAGGATCAATAAATTTTGCAGGAACCGGGCCATGAAGAGTTGTAGGAGGGCCAAACTTCACGTGTGTCTGCGGAAAGGTAAGAATTAAGTGCACCGCTGTCATAAACTTGTGACAGAGGAATTTATTAGCAACAAGCTGCGGACGATGGGAAAGGTTGGTTGGAAGACACATGGTTGGCAGGATGTGGCCCTTCCTTAGACCTACCACCTTCCAAGAACCTTCCCCTTTCCTCCGGCGACATGACGATGATCACTAAAAGACAGTGCGCGCGCGCGCGTCGGAGAAAAAAAAACACCGTTCCAGAATGATCAAGCGAGTGGATTGGTTTAACAAACGCCGAGAGCAAGTATGCCGTGCCGAAGAAAAAAGGAAAATGGCCATGTAACTACCGGCAACCATTCCCTTTTTGATGTTTAGCACACTCACAGAAACGAAGCTGTGAAACAACGCGATTCGAGGCAACCTTGGGTTTACACTTGTACCAGAGGTTGTACCACTCGTGTTGGTAAACTGGGACACGCAGAATGCTGGAGGACGCGCGCAGAGTTGTAAGGGCGTTTGAGTAAGCTGCGCACCACACACCGACGGAAGTAAGCGGAAACCAACCACACCGACAAGCGGCCATGTGTCAGCTTAAAAGATTACCGCACATCCGCGCCGATATTGTATTGCAATTTTGCCTGCGACTTTGAACATAAATCTACCTCAACAAAGACAAATGAAGCCAGCGTACTTCAAGCTGGTCCTATATTAAACCTGTCCCAGGTGATGTTCGTCGGAATACCTAATGTACACAGAATGAAAGGAAATAAGTGCTCGTGTCTGAAGTTTTATAGAATATCAAGGAACTGGAGTTACTTTAAACTGTTTAATTCAACAGCGAATAGGAACCAAGTGACTAACCAGAACTACAAAATAGTCAAAAGGACTGTAAAAGAGATTCATAGAATAGAAACATTGAATAAAATCCCTTCGATATAAGCTTATACCCAATGTAGAACATATAAATGAAGTTAATTAAATACATGAGTTCGTTTGAGGCATAACACTTTGATTTCTGCCTTGAACTTATCATGGCATAGCAAATACTTTCGTTTGGTTTTTATATTTCAAAAGCAATAAATCAAGTCCACAGTACTCATACCTATAAACACACACTCCTAAAACCGGGTAACGCCAAGGAATTCAAGGTGGATGATGTACTCCATCACCTGCCACAAGCTTTGGACTTGCGCCGTAAAAACTATCAAGCCTGTTAGCGCCTATGAACCGTGAATGATTAACGATAACTTAATTGATTAAATACACCGTTTTTGCTGTTGTATCGCGAGAGAAGCGGGGCGTGCTAGAATAAGAAACATTTGCGTCGGTTTCGCTGTAAGCGGAAATCCGCACGCGGTTCGTTGCATTTTTCGGCTTCGCCTTTAACAAGTGCGTGAAAATGTAAGCCGCAATCAATAGATTTTTAATTGATTGGCTTTGCCCTAGTTTGCCCTTCAAACAAAACATACATGATTCGTTCGAACAATTTCATTATCTAATTATGAATTTTTGTTTTTTTGCTAAAACGTCCATCAAATGCTTGCATAGTTGCATCTTTTCCGCTTGAGCGCCACTTCTTCAGGGCTCAGAGCGCTTTGCAGCACGTGCCACAGGGTGGCAATGAAATATGTGCAACACTGGCGAAGTGTGCCAATGCTGTATCGGACATCGTTGAAAACCCGATTAATTAACAACGCAAACACAGAAAATCAACAGCGCGCCAACATAGGCCGTTGCTCTTTTGGTTGGAGGTGCGGCTTCCGTTTGAAGTAACCTTAGATTGGGCGTACGCTTTCGACCGAAAGGATGAGGTTTGTTAATCGACGCACATATGATTTTCTCTTGTCCATTTTTTAAACTACTTTTGGCATGATGTTGAGCTTATGGAATGCACAAATGAACTGCCAACATTTTTAACCGGTACGTTTATTTGATTACGGTTCATTGGTTCTGATTTAATTTGATTGCTCGAAAGTGGATTATTATTTGACACACAGTTCGCGTGTGCATGTTGATGAAAACATCAAAGAAATACAACCATGTGCCACTCACTCTGAAGCCTAAGTAATCAACTTTACATGTTCATTAAATACAACTAATTATTAGTTGCACACTATCTGTCGAAAAGAAGATTTACGGTAGGTGAATGAAATGCAACGCTTTCCAAAAAGAATTCCCCCAGAACCTCTTAAGCGAAAGATGCAGCACAAGTAAGGTTATCCATTGGATGATCTCTCATCACCATAACTTGGAGAGCTGCCTCAATTGGGAGGATAAATTATGTATCCTTCCATCCTATCCACCTCGGGAAAACAGTTCCCCAGAAGACAAACCTTTCCGTCAATTTCAAGCTGCTACTACTATTTGTTCTACCGGGGAAAAAAAGATTAGCCACCAACAGAAACCCTGTGACCCTTGCCCTCGCATGGTAAAGATGGATAATTTACCGTTCCTGCACAGCATAATACATTTTTCATCAAAAACCGATAATCGCACCCCAGTGTGTGTGTGTGTGGGCAGGTCGGGCGGAATTGTGCGGTGCCATACCCTTTTAACAGCCCGACACAACAACAGTTATTTCGAGCAAAAACATTACTGAATAATAAAAAAAACCGTTCCAACCCTTCGAACGCTAGGTCTCTGAGGTCTCGATGTCTTGCACCATAATTTTGTTGCTATTTCGGAGCGCGTGCCCCGCGCACGCTTTAACGTTCCGTGACCATAAGGAAGTTGTGCTTTAAGGACACAAAACGCCGCCATTGGAGGACGTGGAAACCGGGCACCCGGGGGGCGAGACGATGTCCGAGAAGTCCGAGAAGTCCGAGGATTTGTGTCCAGGAAAAAATAAAATAAAATCCTTTCCCTTAAGACGCCCCCCTCCCTTGTTCCCCGGTTTCCCCCCGTTTCGTCGGTTATTATTTACGCTTCCCACCGCACGGTCGGTCACTTCCTCGCCTTTTCCCTGCGACCTCGAACGATTGGCGACGGGAGTTTGCGAACTGTAACGATTATTTATTATTTAAATTGTTGGAGGGGTTTCTCCTCTATTACTGCACGCGGCGAAAGGGACGATAAAAGGGACGGGTTTGCCCGGGCTGAGTGACGTTCCAATACGGTCCCCCCATGGTTGCCAGCTCCCCTGTCCTCCCTCTCTCTCCAAAAACACCCCGTGGGTCGTTTCCTTTCGCGAGGTTCTTTTTTATTACCGAAGCCGAACCGTCGTCGTCGTCGTTGTCGTAAAGTGGCCACAACGGGCTATCGATTGCGTCACGTGCGGTACTGTCTGGTTCGATCGCCAGTGCCGTCCACCCACAACCCACGGCGAGCATCGGGAGGCAACATAACCTATAGTGGGTGACACACATAAATTGCCTTCGCAGCATAGCAGCGGTTGGGGTTTAGGGTTTGCATGTGGCCGAACCATGAGGAAACCTCGAACAAGGAAACCAATCGTATCGACCTGCTGGTGTGTTGCTGCCAGATGCAATGTGCGCTTCACAATGCGACCCCCTCCGCCCTCGTTTATCTCCCTCCTTCTGCGTCGATCGAAGCCAATATGCACCGGCGTCTACTTGATGGCGTGTGCGGTGCTTTATGATTTGGGACTTTAAATTATAAAATAAAACCATATGCGACCACCACCAACAACTTGAGAGACTTGTAAGATTTTATTTCACCCCGCTCGACGCTCGCCTCTGACGGTTCGTTTAGCTTTTCAACGTTTAATTTTCCTCCCCTAAACGGCCGAACAGAACCTCTTTCAACGCGCTGTCTTATAATGAACCAGAAAGCAGGTCGATCGTACAAAACACCGATGGCGGAAGCAGCGATGGTTACGGCGCCGTTTGCCATACTGAACGCGAAATCACACCGCTGGTGAGATAAATTGTTGCAAAACCAATTAAATATGCTCGGTAAAGTGAATCGAACGGCCGGACACATTTCGGTTTGACAGGTTTTCCCTCGGTGTCATTCATGTTTTCGATTGCAAAACAAAAACCGGGAGAATCGCAAAACTTCTGCATCATGTGTTTTCATTCAAAACCCTGTTTCAACATGGTTGTTTCGTGTAACTTTCCGATATGCTTTGCAAGGGTTGATTGATTTGGTAAAAACAAGTATCGAAGCAGCAAACAGTAACGAGTGGAAAACAAAATATATGTCGGTCATTTTTTTTAACGCGCACAGAGAAAAATGCAACTGTCTGCTATTGACTTGACGGGAACGATTTGCTTTTTAATTATGTCGAGCTTCCAAAGAGGAAAATCAGGTTTTTTGTTGAAGAGAAAAACAGATATGTGGAGACAAAAATAAGTGTAATTCTATTGCGAAAGCATAAAACTCTTTTAACAATGTTTTAACAACGGGGCATTATTAAATATCGCGACATCATAAAGCGTTTATTTGTATTACGAATTCGTTTATCAAACTTATCAAATTATTATTAATAGTTTCACATCTCTGCCACACAACGTTCTTTAGTTTCATTTTTAAATACAAACTATCAACAACACCCAAACACTGATCAAACCAGTGTTTGAACAGTATAAGCAGTGTCTGACGACAGAAAAAAAAAGTGTGGATGTTTTTGTGTCAGTTGAACGACCAAACCCTTCATGGAGTGGAGCTATTTTTGTTTTTGAGCTAAGGGAAAAATAATAAAATAAGAAAAGTAAAACAAATTGTAAGAAATACAGACCAACAAAATACAGAAAGGTTCGTTATAGCATAGAGAGAAAAAAAAAACCCGTCACCGAAGGTTGGTTGTGTGTTGGTTGAGCCAAATGTAAACTTGCCATTTTGTGCCCCAAAAGTTTAGGTTTCGTTGTTCGTTGCATGCAACCCCTCCACACCCCGTTACCTCCAACCCTAGGGGACGGGGTCGATAGCGAAGCCTGGGAAAGTTTAGGTTCTTGCCTTGGCCTGACCCGAGGATAACAAAACAACACTTGGCGACGCAGTTTGGACACGCGCAGTCCAGTTTCCCACACATTCCAGCAGAAAACCAAAATCAACGACTAACAAGTGATGTGCGCGGTGTTTAGGCTAGGGAAATGGAGAAACATCGCTATGACTGGTGACAGATTGGAAACATTAAGAAATAAAATATTACTTTTTCCAGATTTTTAACAACCACTTCCTTTGTATTGCGCGTCTTACTTTTCGATTTGGATTTTCACGAGGTTGGAACGCCATCCATCTTCTCAGAAACAATCAAAACCTAAACACTCTCGTTCGAAACCAAACTTATCCGATGCCGTCATCGATTTCCTGCAAAACAGATACGACGGTTCCGGCTGGTTTTAAACAGAGATCGTAGAGTTGACTTAGAGAGGGAAAAAAAAGAAACCCCTCACGCAGCATCTTAAAAAGCGTAAAATTAGTTTTCGTAAACAGTCGGCCCTCGCGGAATGGCTTCGATTAAACAATCCCATCTCCTAGCATGCAGCATCGAATAAAGAGAGGAAAAATAAAAGAAGAAAGAAAAAACTCGTGCGTATCACTTAAAAACAAACGCGGACACAACAAGGAGAGCGACAACAATGCAGACATTAAGTGTCCTGTCTCCGGTCCGTCGTGGTCGTTGTTTTTATGTTTAAATTTTCCACTGGAAGTCGTAAATTCGACGTTTTATTTGGCAGTCTCTCGCTGGCCGATGGCGCCTCTACTTAGAGTTTTTTACCGGGCACATGAAGGCAACGAGGATTCGGTTAAATTTGACACCATCATGTTGCCAAGAGTAAGTGACAGAGCGATTGTTTGCTTGCAGATGAAACGTGTTCCAGTGAGTGATCAGTTGATGCGATCCATTAGTGACGAGAAGCAAAGTTTATTATTTTTTAATTGAAAACATGTTATGTTTGTGATGCTAATACATTACTATTTAACACAAATCGAATACTCAATGGACAAGTGGGAAAATAATTGTTGGAGAAAAAGAACTAAACAAAACGAAATGTAATGTAAAAGAAATATCAGATTTGTAAAATCAGATGCATCACAATTAATTAAATTCGTATCTATGATTATTTTATTTACAAAATAAAAAGCCTTAGTATCCATTACAAGAAAGGATCTTTAACGTCTTTCTCAGGACAATCAACCATTTTTCGTTGAAAGGTACAATAAAACGAAAAGAATGAATATTAACTTGCAGATTAGATTAAGTGGTTGTTCTTTCCTTGTTCCTAGTTGACCACAAAAGCACACAAAAGCATAATCATAGTCCCCCGGACGGACTTTCAAGTCAGCTCAGAATGTCTGAGAAGATAGAAGGGAAAAAGAGGAAAAACCTTCACAAAACCACCGTTTCGGTGGGTCAGGAGAAGTATGACGAAATAAAGCCAAGGCGCATACATACATTATGCGCACATGGTGCACCATTCGCTGGTACAAGATATCAGGTTCACACAACGGTCAAGAGACGCATTGGCATTGCGGGGAAGGCACACAAGGGGGCGGGAGGACAAAAGGGTAAATCGCGGAAAGAACTGCAACTGCAGCGTCGTCTAGCGTCGTCGAGGGAAGGTATCCTCTACAAACCGGCACCTAGCTCGAGCGGAAGGCTCGAACGGACTCTTTGCATCGTCATTTTCACGACAAAGACGCCGGACCCGGGGATGGCGGCGCGTGTGGTGGGGGTGCGCGGGAGTTGCATTCCTTTGCCACCTGAGCCATCGACGCGAACATAAACCGGACTGCGCAACATGCCACCACCTACACACCAACCAAGGGGCGGCAGCAGCAGCAGCAGAAGCAAAAAGCAAGCAAAACACCGATTTGAGTGTCCATGAAGAGCCGGCTTTCCACTTTTGAAATGAAACGCGGAACGGAAAAACGTGCCCGAGGGTGCGAGCGCGCGCGCGCGTGCGAATTGCTCAGCGAGTGCGAAATGCGCGCGTTCCGCGTAATTGTAGCCTCCCAACCAACCACCCACCGACATGATCGGCTTCGCATGCACCGCCATCATCAAATGCAGACACATTTTTTTTCTCCCCAAAGTGGCGACTTTTTGCTATCATTCGAAAAATGCCTTAGCCAATTTTGCGCAACGCATAAACATGAGACGAAAGGTTAGGAAGCGCATTCCAATGCAATTGCAAACCATTGACTTGCAGTACAAAAGTAGATTTTTTTGTAACGACTCTGTGCGCAAAACAATAAAAAATCAATACGTTAGCACACTTCATCAAATGGTGGGTTGCTTTCATAGTAATTAGAACATTCATGAATACATTTTTCAAAATTGAATATCTAATGAAAAAGAAAAGAAAAAGTTATAAAGTTATCCTCTCCAAACCTTACACTTAACAACAAGAAAAAAAAAACAAATAAAAAAATAACACAAAACAACTATTTGACAGCATAGATTGATTGACAAAAACATTAAAACAACAAATCATCAAATGATAAGTTTCCTTTCGTTAGAAATAGAAGTTTTATCTCGGAAAATGAAGATTCTGAATCCCACTCTCATCAGCAGGAGTGCATTAACATCGGAACTTTTTGATTGCTGTTTTCTGTTTCAGTTTTCTTCTGCACTCCTCACCTCTGCGCGTCTTTATTTTGATCCGTTCGATGGACTTCCATGTTTCGCCAGGAATTTGCTGTTTTTTTGCAACTTGACGATAGAATGACGGAGACGGAGTGGACGCACGCAGGTCAAAACGAGGGCAAGGAAAAACACATTCCCCGACACAAAAAACGAGCCCAAGAGCATGTAAACGGCCAGGGGAGTAAAGTGCATCGACGATGGTGCAGGAGTTGTGGATGAACTTTTGCTGCCTACGATTCCAAGGGCACCGGGAGGACGACCACAACGACGACGACGACGACGGCTACAAGGACGAAAGTGCCGTGATGTGGGGAACTCCTTTCTACCTCCTTTCCATTTCCACCTCACGCGTCCACCCGTGGTTTGAGCTTCGATGAAATGAAGATATCCTTTATGTACCAAAAAAAAAAGTTCACGAACAAAAGTGCTCCACAGGGCTTAAGGGAACGACGATCTGTCTGGGTTTGGGTGTGTGGCGACGGGAACGCGGACTATGACTTGCCGCTGCTCGGTTTGTCGGATGTCGAAAATCCGGCAAAAGCCCGAAACCGAAGGAGGTGTGAAAAAAGGGCACACAACCCGGGGAGAGAATGGTGGTTCGGTGTAACAAAAATCGATACATTCGTTGCAGTGGCGCGAGTTGAAACCCGGGCACATAAATACCGCTGACGATGCAGCGCAGCGCACCGGGAGGGGGTCAGGGGGCAATGGAGAAAGAGGACATTGTAAGGGAAAATGAGGAGGAAAAATACATACCATACCAGCGCTGATGCCCCCGACTTCATAAGTTCGCCGGATAAATGCAACCATTGTTCAACTATGCATCGACACTTTTCCTCTCCCTTCGCGCTAGCTTTTCCAGCGTCCCTTTGACCACCGGGTATAAGAGCTAGGTCACGAAAGTGCAGACACACCACCAGAGCAGCAGGGCACACATACACTGCACGGCACAGTGTGCGCAGAAGAAACCTCTCCCAAGGCTCCTGGAGAAATCAGTGCTGGAGCATTGTTCGGAGTTGACACCGTTTCTCGGTGGCCCTTGGAAGCCCTACGTCCTGCTTTACTAACCACCTCCTCTCCTCTTCTCCTTTGTGGGGGACAAGGATTGTGTGTCCTGCGACGTAACACTTTACAGAACGATGGTTCACTCTTCTCTTCTCTGCTCTTTTATTTCTCTTTCCCATTTAATTGGTTCACCGACATGGGGTGCATTTTATTTTCTTCAACGTCGCGCACATTTGCACATGTTAACCGTTGCGCAAGGGAAAGTATTTGATAGAGCAATAAGTAAGCGTTAAAAAAGTTGTAAAATTCATTTCTCGACTCGTGCATAACATATAGGACAACGGCGATAGAAAAGTTGTCTTTTCTGCGAACGAAAAGTAGATGCACTCATGCGTGAGTCATTTGGTTTTATAGGTTACGGTTCGAATGGCTCAAAACAACTAGAATATTGGACCACCGAATCCATATGATTTAATTCGTGAACATGTTTTGCGATGAATTCTTTCTTAAACTTATTATAGAGATTAATATTCATTTCTTCCTCTCTGTTTCCTTAATTTACCTTTAATTCTAGGTGCATTTGCAAGTGTCAAACATGTTATATTTCATTTTACAAGTGTTTAGTTAAAAAAGAAAACTTCTTTAAAAATATTGTGGCCTTGTTTAAAATAAATAATTTTACATTTTTATTAATGTTATTAAATGAATTGCTACTGTATTAATGTTTCTATTTATGAGAAATGCATTTACAATTATGTAGTCTATATTTCTCAGTAAATCATTGATATTTGCAAGTACCATTAGAAGACAAAGCAGAATAATCATAACTCTTCATTTCGCTATTCCGGTTTCATGCAACGGAATCGTGACAGGTCGTTCGATGGAACAAAACTTTACTGCCCTCGCGCCACCGTACGGTCCCATCATTTCCCTCGCGCTAATGATGCATAACATGAATCCGTGTTCAGAATGCACGATAACATAATCATGCATGCATTGGGGCGCCTTTCAATCACCGCCCCGGGGGGACACATTTTGATATTGAGTTACGACGCCTCCGACGGCGCCATCGTACGTTCGCAGCAGCATATGATATCATTAGACCATCGGTTCCGATTGAGCCGACGGATTATTATTGAAATTTGCCAGCTGCGTGTGCTTTGCACGTCTCAAATCCCAAGCCGCGACAACGCTAATATGCTTCCCTCCCAATGCTCAATGTCGATCACGTAGCGGTATAAATTCAATGATTAGCTGTTGGATGAGCGCAGGCAGGCATCGGTTTGGTTTTGGTGGAGAACAGGCGACCGCAGGAGGGAAATCTCAAAAGGGCGTTAAATTGTGCAAGAGGGTTGCTTTTTTAATTCGACACCATTCGACCGTTAATCAAGGGGTAGGACGTCTTGGGTTCGCTATCGATTGTTTTAAAGTTCTTCTCACTTCGCTCAGCATGTCAGCGTCCGTTAGATTGCTTCATCCATCGACCGTAAGTCAGGGGTCGGACTGTGTGCTACATCGGCCTCATTTGACCTTTTTTTTTGGTTTATTGTTTGACTGAGGAATGTTTTAGTACATATTTTGATAAAATGAAACAAAGAAAATAATATACAATGATACACATAAAACAACAGGTACTAATAATTTTCATTTCAGTTGTTTGATTAATTTAACTTAAAATTCAACATGTCATGCTTTCAATATCAAACACTCATGGAATCTTTTATCAATAATTAACACGTTAACTGCCAAGCGTGTTTAGCACACTTTTTTAGTACAATCTTTTTTAATAAAATATGTTTATAAGATTTGTTAAACTGAAGGTTTTCGAAAGCAAAACGAAGACTTAGCTTCCCGAAGAACTTGTTTTTAATAATACTATAGTTTTTATGTTTCATTTTCATTTATTTATGGGACAAACACTTTTTAGAACTAGTTACTGCTGTCACCCACTTTTGGGTGACATGGCATTCAACGTATTAAACAAAATATGAAAACCATTTTTGCCCAATATTCAAATAAAAACTAAGGTTTTCTATAGTCAAATTTACTGAGCTTCCCGACCACTGACCAAACCGAATCGGTGAGTCTCACCTCGGAGACTTTGTTTAGGCAGAAAACCTGGCACACTGAACTACACACCCAGGCGTTTATTGATCACATATTGAGAGCACCCCCACAGAACGAGACGGGAAACCCTACAGGGGGTAGGCGGTGCGGGTTGCGGGTGTGAAGATTTTTTTCAACTGCTACAATGCCCTTCCGAGGGCAAAGCGTGAAGCAACTGACTTCAACCGGGTCGCTCGATTCGGGGCACTTTTTTCACTTCATCATCGCTGGTTGGTGTAAATCCACGTGGGAGAGAGCATCGCATCGTAAATTCAACACGCACGCGGTGTGGTAGAGTGGCTGCTCCATGGGACATCGTCTACGAAGCTACGATTTGTCGAGGGACGGTTCGTGTCTGGCGTCTGCGGCTCGACTGGGATCGATCACTCGTGTGAATATTGGAGTCCCATCTTGTTACCTTCTATTTCAACTCAACCGTTCACTAGGGTGCGCATATGTTTGACAATTTCCTAACACTTCCACAGGAACGGCGGCGATTGCATCTGCTGAGCCATTTGAGTATTCGCAAAAAAAAGGAAAAATGGAAGCCAGTACGCAAAACAGTCGCATTCTGCCATTCATCACCCGCCAAGCAAGAAGACAAGAACACTCGAATGGCTTGCGAACGCTCCTCTCCATCGACGAGTGAAGTGACGTGAAGCGGCACCGGTTCCCTCGATCGATCGTTCGATCTTCACCTCGTTCCCATCACCCGCCGTCACCACAAGGACGAGAGCGTGTGTGTGTGTGTGTGTTGTTGTTGAGGGCCTGCCTGCCTGTCACAACAGACGAAACCGCGCGCACCGGGAGTCCAACAGAGTCTGCCACCATGCAGCAGCACACCCTTGGGGTCGACGCTTCCAATTTGCGCGATCGCGTCGATCATGAAGAGGAGGACGTCTCCGGCCAGCTGCCAGGCGGGCGACACACACACACACGTACGGTGTGGAAACCACCTCGGCGGCGTGCGATTTACGACCGTAATTCCCATGAATTGTGACTTCAATCATGCGAATCTAATCAAACTGGAAGCCACGGAACGGTGGCGCGCTACCGGCGCGAATCTCGGCTCGCCAGCGACCGACGCTGAGATCATGACGAAAACAGGCCTCACTTCACGGGACACCCTCCCTCCCCCCTCCCGCCGCACCACCTACGCGAGGCCAAGGGGAGCGCATCGTCGAGGCAAATGGCTTCTAATGATAGTTTCGTTCGATAGTTGGACGGAGCAACTGGAACGTACTCCCACCACCAGCTCTCAGTCAGAGCAGTGGTCGGCGATCGATCAAGCAATGGGTCAAAAGTTTAGCGAATCGGAGGTAGAAGAAGAAACACCAGAAGCCGGTGGATGATATAACGTGATATTCTGCCATCATACTCTGAGGTTGATACATAAATCTCTAGTGTCACGAATGGAAACAAGGCAGGGTTGACACTGCTGATATTCGTCAACAAGCCGGCGCAAACTACGGTGTAGTTACACCGATTACACCGATTTAGGATTACGCCGACCCAAGGTTTGCGTATATAAGCGGGAGAATTGTAGAGACAAGAAACCATTAAAAAGTTGTAAATCGAACAATCGTGAATAAAGTTACTAAATTTGTGGCGCATCCACAAGCGACCAAAATTTATCTTTTAATGTTTTAAACGATTTGCAACATTCCACAAATTTAGATTCCACAAATTTAGTTTCCACAAATTTATTGTGCGTTCCACAAGTCACAGTCGCGCGAATTAATATAATCCCGGAGAGTGTTTAATCCGCGACGAAAATCGTTCAATCGATCAATCCGTACGAAGTTCGTGTAATCCCGGAGAGTGTCGGACCGGCGGAAAGAAATCGATAAATTTCGCGCGAGAAGTTGTTATAATTCCGAAGAGTGTGCAACCCCGCGAAAACGATGGCGACGGAACGATATCAAATGGAAACCGTAGAGCAGAAGAACGCTCCCATTGCCAACCCCCCAACCAGCAGCGGACGCTGTCGTGACCATCCGCCTGGGTCACAATGCGATCGGAGCACCCGCGGACATGGTGCTTCCGAAGCGGCAACGCTAAGCTTGGCCCGGCGCGAGTTTCAAATCGAGAAACGACGATTTCGGATCGAGCGTCGCGAGCTTGAGCTCGAGATGGAGCGCCGGGAGCTGCGGTTGGCGGAACGAATGTTGGCAACGGAAAGAGGCGAGTCGTCCAGAACGGATGGCCAAAGGTGGCCAGCGCCGTGGCGCAGCGCTGAGCCAAACGAAGGTGTTACTGGGTGCGTCGACCGAGGGGCATCTAGCGCGATGGCGTCAGCTGATCGTACCGTGAGCGTTGACCACAGCGAGGATAGCGCGATGGCGTCGGTTGATCGCCCAGCCGAGTGCAACGACCGGGAGGAGCGAGGCGCGATGGCGGATGTGCACCAGCAAGACGAAGGAGGCCTCGCAACGATTTGGCGTTTGAAGACGCCGACCGCATCCCGGCATCACACAGACGGCACGCAAATCACAGCACTCACGAAACACGGATGCGCGGATGTTCATCAATGTCTTCTTCACGGTGAGATCAACGACACGGGCACACGGACACGCGAACTCATCGACACACAAATCGCACCCACTAAACACTGTTACACTCATACGACGGCCAACGATGGCGTGCTGCTTCGGTACGTACCTATCACAATCCACGGTAAGGATAAACCCGTGGACACTTTTGCCTTCTTCGATGAAGGAGCTTCATCAACACTTGTCGATCAGGAGTTGATTGAACGGCTGGGGTTGAGCGGAGCGTCTAGTCCGTTCTGCTTGATTTGGACTGGAGGGACGACCAGGTTGGAGGCGGAATCGGTGGCAGTTTCCTTGCGCATCTCCGGCGTTCACGAAACTGCGCAAATATTCACGCTACCAAAGGTGCTGATAATTGCCATCTTGGCAAGGCTTTGCTGTACCACGACGGAGGCTGGGATAAACCTATCGCGACGCAAACTCCATTGGGTTGGACGGTGTTCGGACCCTGCGCGATCGACTTCGCCAAGCCTGCATATGTGGATTCCTGCGACAAAAAACCGACCAGTGAGATCGATGCTTCCCTTGGACAGTACGAGCCCACTATCTCACTGCAGTCAGACGACGAAGAAGAGACGACTACGAGTGTCGGGCAAAAGAGTTGGCACTTACCAAAAATTGCCAGCGCGATCAGCCCAACCAGTACGACCGATCCAGCCAGCGCGATTGATTTCAAAGCTCCATGGGCGCCTGCGGCCGAAACTAGTGAAGGCTTGGACATCCTTTCATGACCATTGGCAGCAGCAACAAAAGCAACTGCTACTATCGGCACAGGATCCATGCTGCATTGCGATGACTCCGAATCCTAACTGTTATTCTCGCCGGCACTACCATCATCCACGACCGAGCGGCAGCGAGCAACCGGGCAGCCACCAGCATCACAACATGCAACTGTGCCCCACATCGAAGGCTGCAAAAAAGGATGGTTGTGAACGGATGATGCGGTCAGGCGATCGGTCGCCCGCACCTGCGAAGGCGTTGGTGTGTTGGTGCTCGGCGGCTTCGAAGGCAGGCGCGACGGTTGGAGCACAAATGCTACTGGCATTTTTTGGTTGCCCCGACGTGTCTCGTGGGGTCACTAGCTTTGTTGCTTTGTGTTGCTAGGTGCAAGGGAATCGACGTTATCGTTATCACTGGTCGATACCAGTGTCATCAATTTAGGAACTGCGACAAATACCCTATGGCAGTTGTCTAAAAATATAGGAGGCGTGTTAATGAAATTCTTAGTTAAACTACACTTACCTGTTAGGTTACGGCTAGGCGCAAAAAATCAGCATGTAAACTTAATGTTTCCCCACGTTCCAAGATTAAAACAATAAAGTGGCACTATGTGCCACGAGGGGAGGAATGTCACGAATGGAAACAAGGCAGGGTTGACACTGCTGATATTCGTCAACAAGCCGGCGCAAACTACGGTGTAGTTACACCGATTACACCGATTTAGGATTACGCCGACCCAAGGTTTGCGTATATAAGCGGGAGAATTGTAGAGACAAGAAACCATTAAAAAGTTGTAAATCGAACAATCGTGAATAAAGTTACTAAATTTGTGGCGCATCCACAAGCGACCAAAATTTATCTTTTAATGTTTTAAACGATTTGCAACATCTAGTGTTATGGACTTAATCCACCGCTTCTGTCTTTAGACATAGTTCGAGAAATAAATAACACATGCAGAAATGTCGCAAAAGTTACTAAGACTTAGTCTAATATGAAACAAATATAAACATGATAACAACACTTTATAACAACGAAATATTTGCAACCTTTAGCTAATTAAAATTTCAAATTAGCGCTAGATTTGAAATCCGCTTCACGCCTTCCTCATCGGCCATTTTTATTCCCAGCTAATTTTATTTCGCGAGAAGCGCTTTTTGTAGCCTTGAATAATTTAACATCGCCTTGAATCTTCCAGTGTACAATATGAGATGCCATTCTCACGGCTTCGGCGGTAGAAGAAACCAAGAATAGAGAGACACGGACGATACTGCCAACGTATGATGCCATCCAAGCCAATCAACTATAATCATCATCTACCGGTTTGGATGCTTTAACGCGACCCCTCGTTCCAAGGAGAAACCGGGAGCATCATGAGATTCGCACCTTGAGAGGCGGGAAGCGTAGCTTGGCCGGTTAATTATACCGATCCGCCAGGCGAGTGACATTAGTTCCTCCGATCATTCGGGTTTTTAAGCCAACAATGCCTTCCTCTACTTGAATTTTTCTTATTTTTATAAGAGATTCGTTGGGGATAAATTTTGGTAAACGCATTTAGGATATTTTTTACGAAAAAGATACGCATTTGAGAATGTTTGGGAACTGGTCTTAGGGTAAAGCCAGATCAGACCAGACATAAACCCCAGCATCTACGGATCCAGATGCAACCTGTACACCTGTATTTATTGTAACAAATCACAGCCAATAATTACCATAATTATTCGTCTCGCAGTCTGCCGACGATGTCGGTATTGAGTACGTCCAATGAAACGGATGTTGCGTACGAACCGGACTTGGATGCGGATTGTGTCAGTCGGGAACCAGGGAATTAAAATCAGACTGTTTGTCGCCCTCCTTTCGATCTGATTAATTCATAGCATTAAGGATCATTGCGGAGGCTCTTATGAGGAAGTAATGACATTCTAGCTGCAAGGTGTTTGTGTTTAGAAGCTCATTAAAATCTTATCAGCATAATTGATAAGAGTTATTTACGAGATCTAAATACAAGTTTACAATTTTGTTGGGAGTTTTATTGCCTTTCAACCTAACAATATTCTGTTCGTTTATACACACAAAATTGTTGCAGCGCGTCACTATTTATTCATTTTGCATACCAGTGAATGAAGACTGAAACTTCGAACCAACAGTTTTTGGGTTACCGAAATCTATTTTTGCACTTCTTATACTCCCAAATCCCGTCCCATTGCGGAAAAGGGGCCTTTTCAACGCGAACGAAAAATTATCGACGATATGCAACTTTATATTATTCAAAAAAAAAATAGGAAACTTCCCCCAAAACTTACCCACACTTTGGCGGGTCGGACATTAACAGCAAAACCCGGCGCCAAACTTTACGGCGCAATAATTTTAAACACCAACTGGATGTACCGGCCACTTTCCTCCGCCTCATCTCCGACGCTTTTACACCCCCCCTCAAGCTGCAGCAATTTCGCCATCCCAGGCTCTGTTCGACACCTTGCTGGCACTGTTAGGCGCACTTGGCAAAAAAAAAACTTCCCAACTCTTTTCCCGCGGTGGTGGTGGAAAGTTTACGATTTTCGAAACGGATTGTGCAAAGTTGCGGTGGAAGCGATGCAGCGAAGCACCACTTTGCAGTTTGATTTTAAGCACAAAAATAGAAAAGTAGAAACCGGGGATTTAGAGGATTAATCCTTGGAGAGCGGAATAAAGTGGTGTTCCAACCGAATCAACAGCGATAGGCACCGGCAACGGGCTGCAATTGCATTTGCATTAAACGAATTTCCCCAAAGTTTTACCCCTCGGCCCAAGTGCCTCTCTCTTTCCATTCTAAGTAGAGAGGGTAGTAGGGCTGCTTTATACGGTTGATTGATGATGATGGGTTTCTAATTGATTTCCATCTTTTCGGTACATTCGAAAGGTGCTGCTGCCGAGTTGGCACAAACTCCAGGGCGAATTTGATTTTGAACCATTTGGAGCGGGTTGAAAAAAAAAAGAGGCTGCATCATATTGTAATCCCCGGCATGCCACTCGGGGTTGAAGCCATTTTAGGAAAGTATTACGAGCCCTGGGGGAAATCTGTTTACGTGTTCCTTGACTCCAGTGCTGAATCGAAGTTGGTAAACACCCAAAAAAGCCAGTACCAGTGCTTACAAGACACCCCACCGAACGTTCCTTAGGTCGATAGCACCTCGATTAGATGAACGGTGATTAAATTTACATTTTTAACTGTAGGACCATAAACATTCATAAACTCACCAAACATGAAATGGGTTTCTAGCGCAGTGTAACGTACCTAAAATAAAACAAACAAAATAAAAACGATAAAATTATACAACAAAATAAAAAAACGGACAAAATAAAGGTAATGTAAAGATGTATGCTATGAAAAAATAAACGATAAAATATTTTCTCCGTTCAGTAACGTTCGAAAAAGTCATTCTAAGTAAGTTTATTGATGCCACGACGGCGAGCCTGGCAAAAAACGCACACATTGTCTTCCTCCACAAAAGTTCATCGATAACGGAAAAGAAAACAACAACAAAAAAAACCCTTGTACAAGCAAGATGCCAGCGTTCAATCACTTATCGAAATATCACCAGCGAGGCGCCATCGCCATTATGTTATGATTAATTCGATGGCACACAACCTCGCTGTTGCTATCAGGGCACGCTTTTTTTTGCCATCAATTCAAAGACGTGTTGTCAACAAAGTTCAGACGACGTTGCGAGGACGGTCAACTTTTCCCGGAACCCATCCTTCCGAAGGACTTTACTACCAACAGAGGTTCAATGCACTGTTCCGGTTTCGACAACAGGGCTTCCTGTGATGGACAACAGATTGGGTTTCTACGGTAAATTAGTGGAAGGCTCATTCCGCCAGCACAATGGTTCCGCGAGAGTTCAACGGATTCGTTGATCTACGATTCCACGAACAGCCTCAACCGTCCATCCAGGCGAAGGATTACAGCTAAAAGCATTGGATTAAGTAAGGACACAAGCCGTTGCTACTGAATCAATTTATTTCAATAAACTAAAATGAATTTGCTAGGAAAATTAAATAAAAGTAATACTATAAACGCAATAAAACCAAATCGCTTTAGTTCATTTAAATTAAATTGTGAAAACTTCAAAAAGAAAACTTTACAAGAAATACAAAAATAAAAACGGTGTTAAAACGCACCTCTTTCTTAAAACAACTATTTATTGCAGAGCAATAATAAACTGTTTGTTGCAAGTGAAGAAATCTAAAGCAGCTCGTTATGGTTTATGTTTTAATTCTACATCAAAAGACCTTCTCGCTTCTAAACAGGTTAGCTGTGACAAACTTCATTTGCTTGATGTAACAAAACTCGTTTGTTAATGTGTGTTTTTTTTATTGTTCGTGCATTTTTTACAAACAAAACAACTTCCCCCGTAGGCGCATTTCCTAATCCAAATGTGGAAGAAGAAAAAACACAATTTTCACTAATTACACACGTCGCCACCTTTCCCTCCCGCTGCAACCAACAACAACCGCCAAGCCAGACGGGCCAAGCCACGCGATGCAGTTTGTTGCATGTACACAAATGTGCATTCGCCCTGTCCCGAACCCGGGCGCGCTGCTGTTTTGCATCGAATCGCATAAACAAACACGCTGCAAAAACATGTCCCATCCGTCGGTTTCCGTTTCATCGCCCGACAGGCGACGGGGACCGGACAAAAAACTGCAGCGATATTGCAGTTTGCATTAGCGCAGGACAAGAAACAACAAGTAAAAAACGCGCACACAAACACACACACACACAGAGCAAGTTGTTGTTTGTGTCTTCTGGTGTTGTGGAAGTGGACACACAGAACGCTGTGTCGTCGGACATACAACCGAGCGCCTCCGTTTCGCTAAGGGGTTTTGTTGACAATTCAGCAAAAGACTGTCTTCTAAACGACCCGGTTTTTCTCGGTATTCGCCTTCGAGCACAGTGCAACAACAACAACAACAACCACCCATTGCGAACGCATTGACGCTCGGGCAACTTATGCAGCACAGCAGAACATGATGATGCACCCATTTGGCTTGATTTCCTTAGAAAACATGTGCTTCACTGCATGTCCAGGAAACGGAGAAAATGTTCCTATTTTTATATTCGGAAGATGCCGGAGGGACCTTGCAGGAATGTCTGCGAAGCAAACCAACAACAAACGGTATCAACGTTAGTGTTTTCCTTCCATGCTTATAACGATTGTTCCTTATTTATTTGCATCACAAAACTGCTTAAAGATCTATTATGTTTCAGCTTCTTTGCAAGTTACTACATCTTTAATAATACAGTTTTACATTGGCATGGCATAATCTAGTCAACAATCTATTTCTCCTTGCATGCGATTGGGAATCAGATCCATTTCACGATCCACTTGCAACATCAATCGAACGCGTTTGCCAGCGGAAACCGAAAAGGAATAGTTCACGATGCGCCAAAAGACACACACACAAAAACCGATCCCCGCCACACCAACAAACACAACAAACAGAGGACAAACAAACAGATAAACAACGGTCGTGCAAACACCGTCCGGGTGGGGACCGGTGCATTACACGGCGTACGTACGACAGAATCTGCTCGGACGAAACGCACATAAGCGCGCGCAAGGGGGGAACAAACAAACAAATAAATAGACAAACAAGCAAACATGCAGAAAGCATGATTGGAGCGACGCCGGTTGCACATGCACATGTACCATCCGCTGTGGTGGGAAAACTTTCACACAGCCGGAAAATGGGACATGTTTTCCGTTGCAGCGGATCGAGCATGTGATGCAGCGAAGAACGTAGGAAACGAGCATACGGAAGCGGAAACATGGAGCGAGAAAATTTGAATTAATTTGGATAAAAGTATTATTATTTTATGCTGGAAGAATCAACTCAGTTGTCTAATATTATGAACATGTTTGGAATTATCGGGAAATTTCTTATGAAATTAATATTCTCGAACATTTTTGGCACATCACAAATCGTGCTAACAGTTTTCAAAAATCTAAAAACACACAAAATGAAATGTGTAAAACGTAACAACATGCCGGCTCTTGGTAACATAAATACCATAATTACCAGCCAAGCACCAACGCGCGAAGACGGAGTGGAACACGCTTCGTTTGGAACGCTGTCAGTTATTCTTAGCCGGGGACGACGTCTATTTATTTGTGCGTGAATTTACCACGTCCACGTCCCCCCACTTCCGCTTCCCTTCCCCCCCCTTCGTCGACTAATTTTCCTCCTTCGGCGGGTTCAAAATAACACACACGCTCCCAATGTTGCCATGCGAACCTGCTGCTCGACATATGCCGTCGTGGCGGCACTACTTTAAATCATATCCGCGAAAATGGTACACACCACGAGTACGAGATAAACACACGTTCAGGTCTACGACCACCACCAGCTCCACCCACCGTCCACCGAGATGTCGCCCTCCCAACGTCGGAACATCAACGGTGGAGATGGAGGAAGTAAGCAACACTAGCTGGGAAAATTGAACGCACGTGCGTTAATTTTGGGGAACGGAAAAGAAACAGCATAAAGTCGCGAAAACAGCGCGATACATCATGCGCGTGTTGAAAATACTTCACGTGGCCGTTCGCCAGCCGAGGATCCGCAAACACGCCGGTGAAAATGATCTGTTTTCCACAGCCAGAAATACCACCACCGAGAGGGCGGAAGATGTAGTTGGATGCGTGGAAGAGAACAGACATTTGCGAGGAAGCGATGTCTCCGCGAAAATCTGTTCATCCAGGAAGCGTACCAGACGCAAAGTAACCATTAACGGGAAGATGAAAATGACTGGGAGTACAATGAGGAGAAAACTCCCCCAGAAAGAGGCAAGGTTTGCATGAATTGAAGGAAATATAAATTACTGATTTGCTATATTTCAGTCACCATGAACAGATATCTTTTAAAATTCAGCTTCCAAGTTAATTTTTTCTGGAAATGAATCAAAATTTTCAGTTTAAATTGAAATATAAAGCACCAATACTTTGATAGGAAAAACAAATAAACATAAAACCAACAAACCAATTTAACTAAATCGATACTTAATATTAGAAAAATGCATAACTTTCTAAAAACGGTTGCTATGCGTGACCTTACACAATGTACTTTTTCATCCAATTTTATAAATCTAAACCAAGATTGAACCTGATTTCAAATTCTCCATATTTCCCTTGTTCCGAAAATACCAAGCCGATATTTTTAATAACGTTATGTAATTTTGAGAGAAAAACTTTCACAGTTAAAAGCAAAAAACAGAGCTGATAAACTTTGAATAAATATTAATACATTTTTTCCAAGGCTTTACTTTTGTGGCATTAGATTGAGTTCCACCATTTGAAGTTAGAACACTTGGTAAACCAAAAAAAAAAGTTTTGATTAACATGAAACATTAAAAAACATTAACGAATTTTGATGCTAACTGTTTCTAACTCCCACGAAATTTAATCGAAATCGCTCTTGGATTTCCTTCCAGCCCGAATGCACACACCTTACCCGAACACACACACATTTAGAAGATTCCTTCCAACGGGGATCCATCCAGGCTTTCCGACCAACGGTTTTCCCATTCATTGCCACGTAGCCCTGTTGCCCATGCGCGTATCCTGCAGGATAACGACGAGCCGACGCCGGACTGCGACGCTATTCCATAAATAACCTTCACTGTGTCCTTCAGCGCAGGTGGGGTGGAAACATTGCCCCATCATACGATTCCGTGCAACATACATCACCAACCCACAAGTACATCCCACTACCCACGTCCACCTGCTAATTCCAACGCGTCGCCTCGTACCGGAATGCTTCCCGATCGGCATTCCGATAGATTCTTACGGCGCTCGATTTTAAAGAGGGGATATCTCTCGTCGCTTCATAATTGCCTTGGCCTGGAAGGGTGGCTTGACTTTGGTTGGCCAGGGAAGGGTCGTGGTACTGCGTAGAACATCAATCACGTGACGGTGGGTCGGGAATTGGCACAATTTTCCAAGTGGTGCGTTTTCTCCCCCATTACACGTTTGATTTAGTTCTTTTCACCTTCTTTATTCTTTCTTTGATTTTTCAAAATTAAATACACGAATTTCTTGTAAGATAAATTTGGTTATAGGAAAAGAAAAGACTTTTAAAATTCACACCAAAATATCTACGAAAAGCTCGCAATCTCTGTTTTATATCTTCAATCATCTAAAATTTCAACAACCATTGACAAGATTCTTATACCAAACAAAGTGGGCATTAAAAATGAAAAGTGACACATTCCTCACGCAGCATAATAAAAACAACATCGTGTCCGGCCACACAAACGGCGCACCCATACATTCCTCCCGTAAAACAAAAAAACACGAAAAGAAAGTTCGGGATTTTGCTCCGATTCCAGTCCAGTGGAAACGCACCTCCTCCCCTCCCCCTCCTCCTATTTCCCTCCCGAAAAACGGACGAACGAAATTCGTTTTATTTCCTTTATTGCGTGAGGAAAATAAACCACCCAAAAAAAGGGAAAAACAACACCACACCCTGTAGGGCTCGGTACGATGATGGAGCTCGTCCCGCCGCCAGACGACGACGGCGACGTCGTCATCATCGGCAACGGCGGCGGCGACGACGATGGCGGCGATATGGAGGCGCCTTCCAGGCGAGTCGTCTCGTCTATTGATTTTACGCAAAAGGCACACATAATTGCGCCGGCCCGTCCCGACAACGCCAACGACGGCGGCAAAGGACGACGACGACGTCTCCCAGCAGTCCAGAGTCCATAGCTTTCAGCTCTCCTCCGAGTCCTGAGTGTTCAGTCTACCCAGTTCCCTTATTTTGCTCCTTTGCGCGTCGTCGGAGTTGGAAAACATGCTGGCGATCTCTTTTCGCCGGGCCGATTAGAGGTGCTCTACTGTTCCCCTGTATTTCCCATCGTGCTCTCACTCTCTCTTGTCTGGAATATATCGACCTGCAGGAACTAACCAACCGTGGAAGTCATATATTGCAGGCTACCCGGCCACCGGTATGGTTGTGTGCGTTTTTACTCTCTCTCTCCCTCGCTACATGGAAACGTTCGAAAAACCAAAAGTGTGTGGAAAGGGAGCACCACACCCTTACCAGAGAAGGATCCTGGTCCATCGAAGCATCTAGCAAAACGCAATATTGCGCAAAGCGAGAGAGATAAAGGGAGAGAGAGAGAGAGCCCTTAGCGAGAAAGAAGGGAAAAGCCATCCGCTATCTCTCGGAGGAGAGAACAACGACTCAACCTGCAATTGAGCATACTTCCTACCCTTCGCGTATCCTTGTATTCGCTCACATGACCTATCCCCGCAGGACACGCCAAAGGACGACAATGGCTGGGCATGCGGAGTTGGAGCGAAGAGAGCTTAGTCTTCTTTTCCGCCTGACAAATCATTCCACAAACAGCCACGTTTCGCAGACTAGGCCCATTTCCTCGAGGCTGTGTTGTCAACTGCTCCACAAAGGGAGCAGAGAGGATCCACCGGGAAAGGATGTTGAAGGCGACTGGGTACCATGTGCTCTTTCTTCCCGGATCCCGTACATAACCGGGCCGCACAGGATTCTTCCCTTGTCGACACACCTGCATCCGGCGAGGTAAAGCAATATCCAGCTGCCGCTACCTCTGAGCTCTCAGGCGTACATTGAATGCGAATGGGGGAAAAGACATCGACGTGCGTTCTTTTCATTTTCCATCGCTATTCTGGGTTGTTTTAGAACTCTGCAGCCAGCAACGGATCAATGGCGACCATCAGCAGCTTTCCGGAGCTCGAGAATCGTCAACCAGAGAATGCAATTTCCATAGAAGAAAAAGTATCCAACCGCGAACGAAAAAAAAACAAGGACTATACAGGTCTGTTGACGAAGGATATCTGGCGAACCAGCCGCAGAAGCTGAACTGTGCGGTGTATGGAGAAAGAACCGCTGCTTGCACAACCCGTGTTATGACGCAGTTAAATCCCCTCCCGAAGGTTGTCCGGGATCGAAAAGCTGGGTGAGTGGTGGCGGAAATAAATAAATAAAAACTAACAAGCAAGGGGTCTGCCACCAGACGTGGCCTTTCTCCTGCTCTTCGCGCTCCATCCAGCACTTCAACTCCTCAAAGCAGTGCCCTTCAGAACCACTCCCCGGGGGTGCACACACACACAAACACTGGTATATACACACCCCGGACGCCTGCCGGCCTTCCTGCCTATGTACCAATGTCATCCTCCCGCAGGTCAACGAAAGGAGGGTACATAGACCTACGGATCTAGGACAGGGAACTCGGGACACGCACGGTCGTCGTCAACCAGCCGCGACGTCGCGTGCGGCGTTCCCCCTCTTGCATTGATCCTGTGCAATAACTCAACCCCTGAATCTCGAGAGTTCACCACGGAGCGAGCGAGCACGCGAACGAGTCTGGCATCCCCGGGTGTTGGCCGACCATTGTTGGTTCGAGCGAGACGGAAGTTGTCTGGGATTCGAATCCTAGACTGCATAGCTAACGGAAGAGTGGAGAGTGTAATGAGGCGTGCTGGAGGGAACGGTCTTTGGTCATCCGGGTGTGCCATGTGGGACTACGAACAGCATAATCCTTGTGAGAGAGAACTTCACCGATAGCTATACATTTTTCCAATGGAGAGGGAGAGAGAGAGAGAGCGAGTGGCAGAATAATATTTCCCAATCTTCTCCTATTCTCCGGGTTACTTCACGCTACTCTTCTCTCCATCTCTCGCCGGGCAACTATGTTGGAGTGCTGGAGTTAACAACCGGGAGACGGAAGCTACGGACTTTTTACGCAAAAGGACGGAACGAGGGTTATGTGCACGTCTATGCAAACACACTCAAACACACACACACACACACACACACACACACACACACACACACACACACACACACACACACACTGACACGACGATAACGAGTGAAAAGTGACAGGTTGGAGGTTTGGCAGGATGTTTTGTTTTTCGCTTTCCTTAATTTCCTTTCCATTTCATGAATGATGCGTTGAATTGATAAATTTGTTTGCGCTGCTACTGGCCTCCCCCCCCTACCCTACCGGGAAATTCCGCAAAGCTATTTGCAAATGAACTGAAACCGAGCGGTCGCCATTAAGCGTGGTTAAAAATGACAAGCACCAAATATGTTTTGTACGATGCGCATTTTACAGTTTATAGCTACAACATGGTGAAATTCTGACTAGGCTTGGTCATAAAAATGGCTACAAAACTTTAGAACTTCAATTCTAACGCCTAAATACTTGTGCATGAAAATGGAAATTCGCATGGCGCACACAAAGAATGTAAAACAAAGAAAATTGGAGAGTATAGTATTGACGTCCATGATTTAAAATCCCTGTCTTACGAAATTATTTCCGTTAATTACTAAAACTTGTAATAGAAAACTAGAGGAATTATTCAATTCTTGATTAAACGAGTTGTTTTTAACCTAAAAAGAATGAAACTGTGGCTGTAACTTTTCTTACGGTTGTCCGCGTTGTTTTTCATCAAATTGCATTAGCTTCTCGAGTGTTACACTTTACATTTTCACCTTTGCTAACGATGTTTCTTACCAATCGACAACCCTGGAATGGAATAGAACCATTCCAAAACGTGTAAAAATGTATCAACACATAAAAACACCATTTACGTCAGCAAAAGCAGTCACAACAGAACCAATGCATCCTCCCCCCATGTGTTCCGTTGCACTCCAAACACCAGCTCCATTAACACCACAAATTGGCGCTTGGTGCGAAGCGGTGGACACATCCGAGGTGACACGGAAATAAAGTGTGACCCCCGCTTGCCTGGTGGCACTTTTCCATCGCACCGTTTAATTGGATTCCGCCAGGCAAAACCAGGGCGCGGTGGATGGGGGGGGGGGGGGGGGGGGGGAAGCAAGAAAGCTAATATTATATGTCCGAGCGCGGCTAGAAGACAGCAACACACCACACACCGTCGACGGTTCCATTTCTTCCAGTGTCAACGCAATTCATAGCACTTGGCACTTTCTCTCACTTTTCCACCGCTTTTCCACCCACGAGACACACGTCAGTTGTTTCACATTTTGCTTCAATGGCCAAACGCACATGGACACAAGACGGGAAAATAAAAGTTAGAACACCACTATCCCGGACGGAACTGGGTGACATCTAAACCAACACGGTTCGACCCTGAAAACAACACCGGTTTGAGGGATTTTTTGTTTGACGGGAAAATGGAGTCTTTGGGAGTGAAGAAAAGAAACATGACATTCGAAGAAGGTTTGGAAACACACCGGAGGATGTTGGGAGGGAGGGAGGAAGAGTAGAGAGAAGAAAAAAGTACGAACCACAACCACGTGTCTGTCGAACATGGTTGGGTTACCGAAGCGAGAAAATCTAAGTTGGCCAAAGAAAATCCGTACCTCTTGGGCGGTTCCTTAGAAAACGAACCTTAGGAACTCACACGCAGCGCCCGACGAAGGGCCGTGTGGAGGTACGCGTGCAGACAGGGCGTCCGGTGGTCCTGGGACGGTGAAGAAAGTTCGGCACGACGACCCGTCGAAAACAAGCTAGACAACTGACAACAACTTGGTGACAGCCAGCCTGGCGGCAGGCAGACGCTGGGCAATCAGGCGCCCCCATCACCATCGGCTCTTTCCCACCACCGACCGAGCGGCGTTCCACTTTTTTCCAGCATCGTTTTTCCTTGGCGTTTTCCGCAGTGCGCGGGTGCCCGGCCGCCGCAATCGGACCCCGAGCGAACATGTCCAAATATCGAGGCATGTGCAAAGCAACGCGCAAAATGGCTCCAAGAGAGGCAAAACTTAGTCGGCGAAGGTTTGAGACACATTTTCTGCTTTTCCCAGCAGTTTTCTAACCCCAGCCCAGCAAAGCGTGCAATAAACTGGGCGGAAGAAAATCACGCCGGGTTGAAAAACGCGAACTAATCTTTCAGAAAAATTATAACACAAAAATGAAAGTCAACAAACAATTCTTACACCATGAAAGCATGAATGTTAAAGTTAACAAATAATATTCAAAGATAAAATAAACTAGTAACCAAAGGTTGATAAATAAATGAAAGTATATAACGGTTTAACAATTGATTAATGAACAGAAAACCGCACACCTTCCTCAGATTTTCGGGCGGGCCATGACAAACCGGTGCGCAGGGTTCACACACTCGGTATTATTTTTATCCACCTTTTATTTGTCTGATGTGAAAGGTAAATTCCGGTAAAATAAAATCACAAACAAAAATGAACAGAGAAAAAGAACAAAACACTGAATAAAGGAAGCTCAACGAGGAAAATTCTTATCACACTTTTTTTTTGTTTTTGCTTTGAAGGTATATGCTGAGTTAAACTTTCTTCCGACAAGGACATTTCCCAGAATATCCTGTAATTCATTGCACATGCCTCGCCCCCACAATACCCCGCCCACACCCCCCTTCTTCCTCACCCAACTGGAAAGACTTTTCATCATGACACCATAAAAGAGGGCACCAGGCACCGGGTGATGGGAAACAAACGACAAGAAAAGGGCCACACTCATCAACACTGCAGCAGTTGGGGTGTTGCTGCAATCAAGCTTTGCACTTGTCAAGAAATGGCGCCCTGTCCTCCGAAGGATCCGAAAGCGTCGGCTGCAGCAAGATCATCATAATCCTGCCCTGCGTTCGTCAGCAGCATCAAGCGCTGGACCTGAGGGGGCCCTCGGGTAATCCTCGGATGATATCCGTCGGTGAAGGGCCATCCACCAACACACTCACACACCAGCGCCCTCGAGCGACACGTCCGGTGCCTCTCGAGATGTGATTTTTCATTTTACGACCCACAAAGCAAAGAAGCAGGTTCGTTTTTCCTTTGCTGATCTATTACCTTTTCCCCCGCCGACAGGCACAATCTGGGCCGGGCAGTTGTCTCGTTTGGTTCCTTATTCTTTTTACGACACGATGAGATGAGAGCGTCATCATTTCACACGTACGCACTCTTCCGGGGGGGGCCTACAAGTAAGTACATCCGCACAAGAGGCAGAGAGAGAGAGAGAGAGAGTGTGTATGGGTGTGAGAGAGAGAGCAAGAAAGGAGTCAAAAACCACTCCTCAAGCAAGGTGGAAAGTGGAGAGATACCGGAAAACCCCCCTCCAGTGTGCCAACGGTATGACCCAGAGTACGGTCGGAAAAACTGGGTCGCGAACCGGATGATGACGATACATTGCCCTGCAGACAGACGTAAACGTCAGCTTCTTCCTCGAAATCTTGTGTCCTCACTGTGCTACATTTAACTGAAGATTTCTTTTTTTTTATGCTCGGTGGTATTTTCATCATTTGAAGAATATTTCAGTACATAAACTCGCGTTGGATAAAACTGTCTCGGAAAACAAACGGTGTACTGTTGGTGTAGGAAAAGTACTCGCAAAAATTCCTTTCTGTTTTAAGAATGTTCAACACAATATTCTCTGAAAAGTGGTATTAGAAATAATGTAGAATTTGATGAAGAATTACTTCACCGAAACCAACCGCAGTATGACTTAATTTTTCTTCGCAGCAAATGGAGACACCTGGTGGTTGATGGAAAATCGCTTACAAATATGTCACTTCAGCTCCCTTGCCCGTCCTGGGGCCACACCAGCACCAGTTCGTTCGTGCCGTATCGGTGAAAAGGAAAACGTACCTGGTGAGAAGGAGAAGAAGAAAAGAGAAAAAGGAAAATATTGATTATTTACTTCCAACGCCAATTACTCACATTATATACGCGCATTCCACAACAAGCTCCACTCCGCAGCGTTTAGCGAGGTTGCTTTGAAAAGCAATTAGCAGTGGGAATTTGTTGAATTGTTGGAATTGAGTCGAAAAAAGAAAACCCCCCGGAACGAGCAAAAAACAGGTTGAGAAAACAAACAAATTTTTCCAGAAAACCCTGAGCATGAAGTACCAGTAAAATTCTAGAGCAGAAAAACCATCCCTTGATTCATTACTTTCAAGCGTCAATTATTTCAACACCGCATTCGTACCGGGCGCCCATTATTGTTTCGGCGAGCGGCAAAACGGAAAACCAGGGGGGAGGTAAAAGGCAGCGTGTCGCAGTAAAATATTAAACAATTTGTTAATTTAACTTTATGGAAAAAAGGCGGGTCCGCGAAAATAGGGCGAAGGACGCGAGCCAAAGTCGCTGCTAAATAATTCACCAATTAAAATTACTGAGATTAATTTCCGACGCAGTCTGTTGTGAGTAGAAAAAAGACCCCCCCCCAACCAACAAAGTAGAGCGGGAGGGAGTATTAAAAAAAAGGCTCGCGTTTTAGTGAACCTGCAGGGGGAACATGTAAGAAGCGGTATAAAAAAAAAGTAGTAAAAACCTGATGTTCCCAAAGGAAGCTTTCGCAACATGCGCATCGATTCGGTAGATGAACGATTCATCCCCATGGAGGAAGGGAAGTGGTGGTACCGCCGCGGGACTGGAACGCGGTCAGGATGGGCACCTCCCAAGGGCACCAGCCGCATAACAATGGCCGGGAGTAGCATACCAAAAAAAAAGTAAAACATAAAAACGTTGGCCGAACAACGCGAGCTTAATTGACTTTTCCGAAAGTTACGCATGGCCGCGGTGGCGACGACGAAAAGTCCAGAAAAGTCCAGGATTTGGGTTTTATTTTTCTAGTGCCATCCCTGTCGCGCTCCTTCACCGCCCGTTCGTTTCACCTTTATTCCACTCAAGGGAGCTCCAACACACACACAAAAAATAACACCCCGAACCCGTACTTTTCCAACACTCCTGGAGAGCCGGCGAAAAACGAAAAGAAAAAGAAAAAACGAACAACCGGGAACGGCGCCGAAAATGGATACCTCGGGAATGGGTAAAGAAAAAAAACTAAAACCACACACCAACACACGCACCACACCGGGAAAACATTTTTTGCTGGAAGAAAAATCGATGAAATGTTACACACAGCGAGAGGGCAACGAGAGAAAAAGTGGAGAATACGTGAGTGAGAAAGCTTGCACACGTTCCAGAAACCGGCGTTCCAGGAGTGCCCGAAAATTCCCGGAGCGCAACCGTGTAAGTGGGGGGAAAAAAAAAACTGGAGCAACATTGGATAGGGTCACGAAAAGAAAAGAAAAAATGAAAAGGAAACTTTCAAAAGCTCACACACATAAAAACACCCTTTTGCGCGAAGAAGAGAAACACTCGAAGACTGACAGAGACAAAACTGGTGAACCCGGAGTTTTCCCGGACGGAACTTTGGGGGGAGATAAAAAAACATAAGCAGTGAGAGCGAGACAAAAACGGGAATGGTGCAAACCTAAGCTACACAACGATAGATAATACAATTGTGTGAGTCCCAAAACGCTGAGCATTATGGTTACAATGTAGCAATGGAATGGAAAGTGAGTAAAACTCAAACTTCAAAGCTTTTAAAGCAAGCCAAAAAGGCCATCACGAGCATAATCAATTGATATGTAAAAAGCCCCGTCAAACCCTGCACACACACATGTACATAAACCTAATTTAAAGTCCAAAAACACGCTTATCGACCAATAGCAGCCATTGCGACTGGCGATCTGTCTAACCGGATGGCAATTAATATGCGAACGTTTTACTTTTTTCCCTTTATTTTACGCACACTCTAATTTATGATGGCGCAGTATTTCGTTGATAAAATCGTAATATAACTGGGTGATAATTGGAGATCCGTGTCTCCTGTGGAGGAAAATAGGATGAAATTTAATGATAATAAAAATATTACAAAACCTGTTTTATTCATTGCAAAGCATAATTACATCAAAGTGGAAAGGAATTATTAGGCTTTCAATAGATAATGTTTTCAACATATCCCATTTCCACTTGAAAAACAAAATAAATTTGAATTTTCTTCAATAAAACATCACAATTTAAATACACCATGATTGATTGTTTCACAACAATTTGCAATCGTTATCTTTCTAGCGTAGTGTTGTTTTTCGCAGAAGTATCAGCTCACGAAAAACGTGAAAGTAAAATCCCCACCGGGTAAGGAAAATCGAAAGTGAAAATGAGCGGACGGGACGACGAGCAACTGCAACGGCGGGGCGGGAAGAAAAGCGTTCACATCGCGATGAATTTCCCATGCACAAAAGCTTAAAGAATGTTTCCTTTGGCCACACAAAAACGCTCGCGCGATCGTTCCCGAAAATTGCGTAGCGCTCCCGAACCCGAACGGGGCCATGTATCATCACCAACATCATCATCATCATCATCATCTTCTGCTTACGCATTTTCCGAACATGATGAGGGATACGCCGGGCCCAGGCGGCACCGAACCCGTGGCGTGGCTATGTAAAGGATCCGGTGTTGGTGTTGTATTTTGGGCTTTTCTCCAGGCACCACCAGCCTTCTCTCTGCACGCCCAGCATTGTGTGTGGCCCTTTTTCCCGATGACGATGCGTCAATGGTACATACAGCACGCTCCAGGTTTTGTGCGTAGGGAATTTCGGGAACCAAACCAAAGTCCGGTTACTCTTCGCTCTTCGCAGCCCAGATATTACATAGGTTCGAAGGCGTACGAAAGCTCTCTCCGCATGGCGCCTCCTGCAGCCGGGAAGAAAATCGAAATTTTCCTCCTTTTATTACAACTTTTCATCAATGTTTTTGATGGTTGTAGAAAGGAAGTGCAGAATAGATAATTAGATGACCACTGTTTTCAAACCCCTGATGTTGGAGTCCTTAGCAGAATTTTTGAGTATAGTAAAAATAGTTGACGATCCCTAGGTTCATGTTTCGACAAAGTTAAAGATAGTTACATGAAAAAGAGATAAATGATGAAAAACTCAACATTCAACGAAACAGCAAGCAAATCGCTCAGCGCTGAAAATAGTTTAGCGAAGTTTTCAAAAACGTCGATGAAAGATATTGAAAAACTTGGGAAGGAATGAGATGGAACATTCCTTCCCAAGTTTTTCAATATCTTTCTTTCCATTCGTTAGGCGTTCACCTGACAAATTTATTATCTCCTTTCATCGAGTTGTGCCAAAAAATTGCATTAAAAAAAAAATCCACCATTCAAGAACGAATGATTATTTCGTTCACTTTCGGACACCTCCGACAGGCAAGATCAACAACACAAATGGCATGAACTTCCAAAACCGTTTGGACAGTGTCGCAATCAATCTTTTTCGCGTTTGTGCGCTCTGGGTTGGCTGGAAAGGAACAAACAGTTAAAATTTAAACTGAATTTAATAAGAAAAGGGAAAAAAACAACTTTCCAGTTGGGAACCCGCAAGCCGGGGGGATCCGCCCGAGTTTTTAAAGAAGATAAATGGGTTAACATTTAAATCTCTCTCTCGTTTGAACGTCCGAGCCGCGTTGAGTATTGTCGTGAAGGATGAAGTATTTGCTAAAATAAATGGCAGCCGCACAATCCGCAAGCTTTCCCTCCCCGAAAAGAGGAGTGGGGGGTTATAGGCGGGTGGCTGGGCAAGCTTGAGCAAACGAAATATATACAACGACGATCCTATCGATTGGAGCAGGAGGTAAGGGCTGGAGCGTCTTTAGAAAGGCACATTACGTAAAAGGCACAACAGAACGGAAACGACACCGCCCCAAAAAGTGCTGGTTTAACGGACTGCTTTCAAGTCGTGAACAGAGCTGATTTTGATCCACAGTCGTGTTGAAAGTAAGCTTGGTGGAATCTTTATGCATTTTTAGGTAAAGATTTCGGAGAGAAGTGATCAATTTGATTGGAAAATCAAACTAAAATACACCGTTAAGATAAATTTTATAAAAGAAAATGAAACATAGCTTCTGAATTATTATCCCACTTTGGGTTTGTTTTATGGAAAATTCAATACGTTTATCAAATTCAAATCAAACCATATCAAAATATCAACGCGCAGCAGCTGCGCTCTGCAAAATCTTGTCATCGAACACGGACGAAACGTGAAACACCGGGCGCCTCCATCACACACATTAATTCACGTGAAAATTCATTCATCGAACCAAACTGCCGTGTAAATAGTTATGACGAATTGAGTGTTTGCCATTACAGTTGAAATAAAATCCTGCTCTATCAAAAGAGAAAAAAAAACACCCAAAAAACTAACTCACCGCGAGCTCATCGGTGTAAATAGTCGCGAGGAGGTTGAGCTCTTAAATTTCGCCACCACCCGATCGGACTCGGGAGACAAATTCGCCATGAAAAATGTGTTTGTTTACAGCGTGGCTTCAACCCACAGGAAAGGGGTGGAGGGCAGGATGGCCGAAACACGCAACGCAGGACACGTCTTCTTGTACACATCCTTCTAGACATTCCCGGACATCTTCATGTATATTGACCGGTTGGGCGTGAGACGGCGAGAAGGATGCGGGTGGAGGAAGGGGCAGGAAGTTTGGCGCGCCGGGGCGACGCAAAATGTTGTCGCCGTTCGCTCGTTTGGCGCGACAATGTCGGCAAGGGGTGTTGCTGTTGTTGTCGAACGTTGTTACTACACATCCGCTTCTTCGAACACCTATAGCGAAAGGGAGCTCGCATCCTCTATCTTTCTCTCCTTCCTCGTGTCATCATCAGCAACATCATTCTCATCATCGGACGCAGGAGGAGGTGGAAGCAGGAGCGCCATGTTTATGTCACTTTTCGGTAGCGCTTCATTTATGGGCGCGCGCGCGTTTGTGCGACATTTTGTGACGGGTGGTCAAGCGGAGATTTTGCGAACCTGAACATTGAATGGTGATGTTTCTGGGGGGTGGGGACTGTGGAAAACAAATTCCTATTTTTCCCAACCGCATGCGAAAAATGGGAAAATACCCCACTGGCAGCCCAAAATAAGTGGACGGCTAAGGAAAAGGAAACCCAAGTTCTATTTTTGGATATATCCGAATCCGAAGTGGATTTCACTTTCTTCAATTACTCTTCTTGTTGCGATTTTTGCTTCTTTCACACACACACGCAAACATACGTTTATGTCTTACTTGTTATTGCTTCGTGTATCTTTTAGGTCAGGTCTTTTCCCGCCTCTATTTGCATTCCCCTACCGAGAACATAGAAGTCAATGCTTTTTTCAACGATTGTGCCCTTGACGATTTCGGTAAGGGAGTTCCTTCTTTTGAACCCCCCGATTGCCGGATGACCCGATAGTTTTATTACGGTTCCCCAATCCCGCGAAGCCATCTTTACGTCCGGAAGAAAAAAGAAAGAGCAAACATTCGACGCTTTGGTCAAAAAGGGCAACATTCGACTCCTTTCCGCAATTCATGTCTTTTTTCCGTTGCCCATCCTTTGCCAGCGCCATTATCGTGTGCCAGCTCATCATTTCGCCCGGGTGCCTCCGGTCTACTTTATGGTACCGCGTCCGCACCGGAGAACCGGGCGTCTACTACTCCACGCCGAACTAGACGACGACGACTCGAGGCGTCACGAATATTGGCGCTATCCGTACGTCGAGACAGGACGAGGACGACGACGGCGACGATGCCGACGAAGGACATCGGAAGACGCCGTCTTTGCTGGCACCCGGTACATACACACACGCACACAATTTGGCTTGGAGCCCGCCAAATCAGTAGTCGCCAGTCAACTTAAACCCAAAGGGAAAAAAACAACCCTGAGGGCAAAATTGCAAACATCTGCAAAATAGAGCGAAACAAAAAGTAAACATCGTCCATTCACGAACATGGGACACCGAACCGAGGTGGCGTCGTGTGCGTGTGTTTGTGTTTGTGGTGAACATTGGGGGCAAAAGGACATCGCCACATTACACCCTACTAAGTGGGGCGGGAAGAAACTAAGCCGAAACTATTTCCGCGTTGTTTTCTGGGCAGAAAAAGCGATGGCAAAAGAAGCGCCCGGTTGGCGGAAAGCCTTCGCCGTCGAGACGAACTAGAAATGGGGTGCGTTTTTCCTTCCATCGTGAGCGCGTTGATGCACAACACAGAGGCCACGACGAACACGAGGGCAGCCAGGAAAAGCGTGCAGAAAAACAAGGACCTTTTCCCATAAAGCAACGTGCTAAAGTTTTATGTCGCTCGTGGTGCAAGTTTCTGGTTTCTTGTTTCCATTATTCAGTGAAGCGTGATGCGTTTGCTTTCGTTCGTGAAAAGTTTGGGAAAGTATAGTTCCATTTCAAATAGTTTAAGAAATTTAAAAAAAAATATTTCTTACGAGCATTAAATGTAAAAACACTCGAAAGACATCAAGAAACAAGATAACAACATTGAAAAATCATTATCAGACACAATTTAAGAGAGCCATAATTTCTTCCAAAAGTTGAATTGCTTCAAATTGATCAAAAAGCAAAAGTACACACAGTTATCATAATTACAAATAAAGATGCCATTACCGGAAAAAACTAGAGTATTTACATCCTTCTAACATTTTTCAATCATTTATGTTTCCGATGAAAATATTGTCGCAACATTTTTAGGGAAACCCCCTCCCTTTTCGACCTTAACCCGATTTCGCCCACACACTTGTTTCGCTTCACAAACAACTCAACCCGCATAACCCCCCACTCCTTTCCTCCCGATACACACACACACACGCACACACTGGAAAACCATGCGTGCGTGATACAGAGCCGAGCCGTTATCCCGGTCTGTTCCCGATTACTGTGCTCTCTTTGTTCGCTTCCCGGGACAGGAATATGGTAATAAAAGTCAGGACATCTGAAGGACAGCGGCCCCCGGGAAATGACAAGTCATCCAAGTGTCGTTCCGTAGGGCATTTTCCCGGTTAGTGTTGTGTTCAGCCTTTCTCCTCATGGCGTTTGGGGCCTCTCCGCCTATCCCATTTCGGGAGGTAAAAGCAGGCAAAGGATATCTAATACGCGCCATATTAGCTCTGCCAGGAGTTTTCCGTTTTGTTTCCCATCTCTTTCGATTGGTGCTTGGTGGAAGTATCGTTTTACTTTTGCCATTATAATCGAGGGCAAATATTCCCAAAACCACTACACCCAATTAATGTTTGAACCTAATCGAGTGAATAAAATGAACAAAGCTAACGGGAACAGCTTAAACTCAACGGTTCCAATGTCCTTCGAAAAGGACATAGCGCGTTGTGCATAAAGAATCATCAACCGAAACCAGAAAAATGTCCCCCAATGCAAGTTGGACACGGTTGGATTGATCCGCAAAATGAACGAGCGAGAAGGAAAAAAAAAATAGGAAACAACAATTGACAAGAACAATATTCTTGACCAATTTGTCTAATTGGGACATAACTGATTCAATTGTTTGGATTAGCTTACGACAATTTATGCGTGAAGAGTTGATTTTGGTGACCATAAATAAAGGTTGAATACCGATTTTGTCAAAGTTAAATGATGAACATATTTTGAACTATTTTACTGAGATGTAAGGTATAAATTTAAACATAAAAGTTACTTAAATCATTCGTAGCAATTTAAGAAGATTGAAAAAACATCTAGATACAACTTTTAAAGCATACATAAATAGATGAATCCTACAAAGTAAACCCAATCGTTATGGAAGCCACCCTTTTGGTGCAACCGTTTTCCATTTCCAAAATCAACCGATTGACTAACAGAACTTCACCCGCGTGTACGCACCGAAGCGAAATCGAATAAATTTTACGTTCACAAACACAATCCTTTGATCTGCGCACAGTTTCCACGGAGAATTGCCGCGCAGGGAAAACGTAAAGGGCATCAATTCAAATCTTCCATCTTTCTCTGGGAAAAAACCCGATTCAACCGACGCCGATCGAGATCGTCGTGCGTGTTTGTTGTTGGGTGGGAAAGCAGGGTGGGTTAGGACTGGAAAGCGATTGCAAACGAGTCACCGAGAGAAAAGGCTGCCCCCGTTTATGCTCGAGAAGCGGTTGTTGCTGCAACGCCGTCCAATCATCAACGGCGTTTCCATGATCAGCGAAACGTAAATAGAACTCCAACACTCCGTGAACTGCAGCAGCAAAACAATCAACGTTCTCCTGGCCCAAGCGTCCACACACACACACAGGCACACTTCCTTCCCCACATCAACTTCATTATCATCGTCATCATGATCAGAGCTCCGTCAGTGTGGGGTTCTTTTTTGACAGCATTGATTTTACGACTGGCGACCCTCAGCAACGGAAGGAGGAAGAAGTGCGGGAATCGATTTCGACACTTTTACGACGGGATGAAGCACTTACACTGCGCCACCACGCTTTTCCGCCCAAGACTGGGGCGCGTATGCGGTGCGTTTTTGTTTTTCCTTTCCTTCTTGCCTTTTCTTGCTTCACCGGAAGTGGGAAAACTCTGCCAGACTGGAGACGACGGCGTCTGCCATCACCTCCGCCGCGCTCACGGAGGCCTGCGTCTTGCCCGGCAAGTGAAATGTAATAAAAACACGCTGGGAAAAACGGCCCCTCCCCACAGCATCCCTCCCTCCCTCTAAGCTTTCTGGAAGCGCAAACCGTCTTTCCAGCGCAACGAAGGGAAGAAAAGGTTTGACAATTTTTTGGCACAGAACGTGTACTTTCCGGCGACTCGTCTTATCGAAATTGTCTACCGTTTGACGAAACGAATCCGTTGCAGACCCCGGGGCGAAGGACAGGATTCCATTTTACGACCGGCGGGGGGCTTAGAACAGTCGCCGCTTCAAACGTTCGTTCTTCGGTTGGCGTCTAACGTTACAACGGTTTTCATTTCCGGTTGTGCGTTTTATTAGAATAAAATGCCGCCAGGACGATGTTGCTGTTCGGGACGAGATGAAAAATAACATTTTCCACCCACTCCCCGTTGAGTTTCTTCCCTTACAGGTTTTGTGTGTTTCTTGAACCGTGAAATTAGCTAGAACGCGTTCGGTTCCATTTTCTACCCCGACGGAAGAGAAAAAGGTCGGCCGGTTTGGAACTAAAGAGATAATATTCCGGATCGTTTGATGACTTTTATGAACTTCACGGTCGACACGGGGAAAAAAACCGATCGTCACCGAAACTTCCATCAAACCGTCAAAAAACCGAGCACACAACTCTTAGCGCCGAAAATTGGAAATCCTACACCCACGTAAAAATGGTGGTGAAAAACACATCCAACCGAACTAAAAGGATCGAACACGAGATGCAGTGAAAATGGTTGGGTGACCGTCAGTTAAAGAAAAAGGAAAGCAAATGGAAGGAAAAGTATATCTATATACACGTGGAACCGAACGGCCGCGACCAGAAGGCCACCATCGCCGACGAAAAGCATAAAATATGACCAACCGGGTACGGCTTATAATGAGGTGATTTACGAACTTCTCAGCACAAGAAAAAAAAACCCCGCAACTGAAACCCCGAGCGCTACAAATCCTTCGCCGCGCAACGAGATGAAAACCGATGCCGCCCGAAAGAGCGCGCCTTTTTCCCGAGCACCCCCCGAAGGTCGTTATTAACCCAATTTAAATAATAATTAACGACCTGCCTAGGAAATGGTGGAAAACAACAAGAACGAAGACCATTAGGAATGGGTTTTGCGCGACCCCGAACGAAAGCGTTCGTTTGTAGATAAGAAAAATTACAGAAAAGATGAAGCTGTTTAAAGATTATATGAAACAAGAATAAACTCGCAATCATTCGAAGGGAAACTTGCAACCAACTATCGACCTCAAACTGGCTGTCGGGGATTATTGCATCACGTGCACTGGTGGAACCAACGTTGTACCACACGTTATCCTTTTCCATTCTGATCTTCCGCGGCCCCAAACGAAATCGCCGGAAGCAATCATGCAGCATCGGGGTGCGAACCGGAAATGAATTGGCCGGCCAGCCGTATGGTGGTGGGTGTGCTTGCCGGGCTACTATGATATGACTCCCACTGACTGAAGCACTGCATTTGACAGCTATCGATGGAAAGCAGACATATAGAGACCCTCCCCCCCTAGGCAACACTGGCCACGAAGGAACGCCGGGGCTGACGAGGCGACGGGGTGGAATTAAATTTCAGATCCGAGCGAGATCCCGGACATCGGAATCGATGGGAAACTAATCGAACGTCATTTCTGACGAACAGAACTGACAGACAGACAGTACACGTTTCGAGGGAGGCGCCCGAGGGATGGGTGGGTTGCAGTAATCGGTGCAATCAAAATTTACATTCACCCTGCAGCTGGCAGAAGATAGTGTAACGGACCGTGCGCGGCCACCAACCAGACACAACCGTTCGCCCGGCGTTCGTATCAAAGTGGAGACAGCCTGTCACAAAGTGAACGTCAATCCGTGCTCGTGGAATATTGAACAAGGACATGGATATTTTCCCGATGATTCCCATCCATTTGTGCTCGAGAAATGTAACACAAAATGACAGGCGCATTACATTTGCACAGCGATCAAATTTAATTGGGGACATTTACTTTCATCGAACACCGAAAAGTCGGTGACAAATATGAACATACATATATTGCGCATGGTGATTTGGAAGCAAAGTATGAATATGTGTACTGCTCTGCATGGTAAGAGAAGATAAAATATAATATGGTTTCAAATAATTCATCATATGTGAATTTTTGGAAATCCAAGTGGAAAAACAAGTCATGACAACACCGATCCCGGAAATAACAATGTTTCAACCACAACCTAAATGGTTGAAATATTGCAAAAAGGAACAAAATCATCGAGATTCATGCGAAGTTGGAAAAATAGTTATAGAAATCATCGTATTGAGAAATGAACAAAAAAACGTGTGCAAACGATCTCAAAAATACCATTGCATCGTGTTCGTATTTTTAGCACATTCATGTTTTAATCGAGGTGAAGAAAAAAAAAACTCAAAAGCAACTGCAAAGCGAACGGAAATGTCCAACTAATAAAAATTTCCAGGACGATTAGAAAATTATAAAAGAATGGTAGTCATATTTTCAAAACTTGGTCTCGATAGGAAACAGTGATTAATGTAAAAGAATCAGCGGAACTAACGGTTAACTTCTACAAGTTATCGGAAAAATTAATAATCAGGATAAACCCAACTTCTGATATTAAAATTGTATATGCTTGCAATTGAGATTTCACAAAAAAATCGCTGAGTCAAAAAGTAAAGATAACAAATGCAAAAAATTAGAAACAAACCAAAATTATGTCATACAATAGTATAACCACTTAAAAATATAATACGGCGAAACAAAGACTCTAGGATGTGCCATTACACAATATACTTATGCTACACTCACGTCTTTAACCGCTCGAGAGGAAGATTATATGATTTTGTACCGCATGCTTACCTGAGGAAGAGAAGGAAAATACAAAAAAGAACGTTAAAAGGTGAAATTGGCCGATTGGCAACGGGGAACAAAATTGCTTCTGGTTTCTTATTGCAAACCTACTGTACGTGATATTGCACTCATGTTAATCATAGACATTCGCATATTTAATTAAATTCCTTATCAAATAACAGTAGCCAGGGAGCGTGATATGCTAAATAAGCGCTCCTTGAAACCACTGAATGAATTCTGCACTCAGCTCAATGATCCATCAAGTTCATCTTCGGTTCAATTAGCATCCAGTGATTATTTCGGCTCTTCTATCTTGCATGGTCGTCACATTAATTTCACATTAAGAACCAAAACGTAAATAGAAACATTTTCGCTTCACTTGGCAAATTAAAAACCGTGGCGTATCAATCCGGCATCGTCTGGAGGATCTTAAGATGAATAACATGAATGTAAACATCGTTATTCCGCTTGCTTGAAAGGTTTTTTTTTTACAAATCCTTATGACTGGGCAGGGTTCACTTGAGATGATTTCGAAGAAAACGTGTATAAACTAATCGTTGGGAGATAAAGCATGGAAGCAGACACATGCACTGCATCGTACTTCGATTGAATATATTAATTCCAGCGCATGGTAATGCACTTCTCGATGCTAAACGCACAAGCAGCAACGTTTTGGTCCCATTCGCTTCCCAGTGGAAGACCTCCAGCAATCTAATCACCCACACGATGTTTCCTATAATGTCCATGTGTCGGAGCGAGCGTCCATTTTGCGGACTAAAACGCCCTTTGTCAAACACACTTACACGAAACTCTGTCATCAGGGGGCGTGTGGGAGGAGATTCTCGTTCCCTTGAACTTTTCTTGGCGAAGGTAGACAAAACAAATATACTCAAGCTCAACGCGCCCGAGGTCCCTCCATCCGGGCACTTCATACGGCCCATAAAATACGGAGAAAACTTTATCCCAGCGAGGCTTTTTATTGACCACGCGAACATCAGCTACTTTAACACGTTGGGATCCGATCGAGTTCAGTAGCGCCGGGTATTCGGTTGTACCTCGGCGTAAATGGAGACAACTCGTGGGCAGAGAAGTAACTACTGCTGATGAGCCGTGCCGTAATTGTGTCCAAACTGTTGGCACCTACACGTATCCACGGGAGTAAAACTTCGTCTGCGTTGGGCAATAGTAAATCTGAATTAATGTTCCAGAAGCCTCATAATAGCATGAGGTAAGTTTGGAAGCACTCAATTTTGGATATCGCAAGAAATTACTTCCTTTACGTGCGTGTGACTTAAAGACTTCAACCTGAATCTACATATTTTGTGTGGTTTTTGTCCTCTACTTTATTTCAGATTTTTAAAAATCCACTCAAATCCTCCTTCAGATTCAACAAAGTCATCCCAAATTTCTGATTTTATTTTTATTCCTCAACTAACCTAAAATCTAAACCTAAGACTTAACTCTGGAATCCAAAAAGGTTGGACGGCTCTCTTCTTGTTCAGCTCGTCTAAATGAAGGATAAGCCGACTATTTTAACGCAATTATCGATTCCTCTGAAGGAAATTCCATTACATTTATTAACTACAACCGCCTTCTTCATGTCGAGAACAAATTACACCTTCTAACTTCCCCGACACTTGCTTCCCATGCTGTACCACTTGGTCCCTCCCCCACGACAGAGCTCACGACTTCAAAACTTCGCTCGGTTCCAAATATCTGTCCTTCCGCTACACCCAATTATCGTAAATCTTCGACAGCTTTCCCGCTTCCTCGCACCGCATTGTTTCCCAGGACAGGAGCATAACCTATCCGCACCGATCCAAGGCGGGCCACGGGTACTTCGGACCCCAGCGAGTGGCGTAACCATCCATATATCCTCCAGGGACCTCCATCCGAACGCGCTCACACTGTGGCGTTCGGTGCCCAGGTCATTAAAATGCTAATCGAACGGGGCACCAACCAACCACACAAAACCCAGAGAGTGTAATCGATTCGATTGCCCGCCCGCCAGATTTGTCAGGGTGCGCGCGCGCGCACGCTCGGGCCACGAACTAACGACGACTTACCGCCTCAATACTCCACTCCACACCACCGACACACAAACAGGAAGGGAGGAAACGGTTCCCGTGCAGTTGCAAATGCGCGCGAACTCGCGGAACTTCGCGGATAGCGAGAGGCTGCTTCCCCGTTCTGCCGTTTTTTTTCCTTTTTGGCTATTAATTCCCCCAGATCGATACCAAGGCGTGTGGGTGGACGGTGGCAACTGCAACTTCTGCGATCTAGAGGCGACGGTGTGCCATATATCGCAATGGCAATGATCGTGGCATGGTGCGCACCGTAAATATTCACCCGCCGGGCAGCGGCGTGCGGTACCAGAATGTAAGGCGATAAATAAATGCGTTGCCTGTAAGACCTCCTGGTGTCGCTGGTGCAAGGTTGTGGCATCTCGAAATGCGCATATTCTGGGGTCATCGAATATCGGCATCTTACCTACAGCTACGTTTACGGTAGCGTACGATCTTCCGGCTCCTCCCCCAGAATACCAGAAATAGGTTCATGTCGGAGATCAAGATCACCTGACATATGCTAAAAGATAACTAATATCTGGATGAACTTAAGCCAAATTCACAGCAAGTTTAACCTTCATAGCGAGTTGTGAAAGAGTTTGTGATCAAACATGAGACCTCCGGACTTCCAGTGAGACCATGAAACCCAGTCCTTGTCATCAAAGATGTACTTTGGACATAGCCTAAAACAATAACTTGAACAAAGTGCTGCTACCAATTGTAGATAATGAGAGATTGGAACATTGTCAAATAATCAAACTGTCGCTAAATTATAAAAATTTATAGGATGCCATTTCCGTACTACGCCTTCCAGATACTTCAAATACATTACGACGTAACTAACGCACGTGGTTGAAAGCGCGTGGTAATGACAGTGCTTGCGCAAGCGCAATCAACATCAAGAACCCTCACCCGCAGCAGCAGCAACAACAACAACAGAACGCAGCTCAATGCACCCACCCACGAGCGGGTGCAACTTCCCGCAGGAAGCCATTAAAAACAAAAAGGTACGATCCGGTTAAGTACCGTAACGACAGAAGACGAGATTTAACACTCGAGACACCCGCGCGGCACGTAGGGGCAGGGGGGAAACACATGCAATTAGTGTAAATTTGATATCGTATTAATTATAAGGTGCAAAAAACAAAATGATCACTTTTTTGACATTGAAGTCATGTGTCACGCGCAACCAATTTAGGGATTTTATTTCTTCCTCCTTCCAAGCAACACCACAATTACACAATTCAGGTGGGTAGGTGAGGAGGTTTGGTGTACTACTTCTTCGAGCCGACGGACGGATACCGGTTTTTGTTTTACTTCACCGTCAAGAGTTATAACCCTAATCCTTCCAAAATGGCGATCGAAAGTGCGAACATGCGAAATTAAAATGCAATATCACCCGAAGCAATCGTAAAGTCGACTGCGTTTTGGTGAGCAATGATTTCCGCTCAAATGAGCATGCAGGTTTATGTGCATGCTGATTTTCTTGACCTGCAAGATCTACTAATTTGCTATAAAAGTTTCATTCAAATTGGTACTTGCATGGTCAAGGATTGTCATTTGTTACAGCTGTAACGATTGTGCATGATTTATTCACTTGGAATTAATTTTCAAACTCACCTTGGAGGCTGCTTTAATTTCTGCTTCTCTAATGAGCTTTCTTGATATTTGTTTTTTGCTTTGCATACTTTTTGCTAGTTTAAAGTAGTTGAGTATTACGATTATTTCCTTCTTACAATTACTTTTTCAACAACCTTATTTTATTTAAGTTTCTAATTTATAAAAAGTGTTCCTCTTCGCAAGAGGGAATTAAACAAGTTAAACCTTCTTCCCTTGCTTTTCCTGACACCCACTCTTCATCGCCGGCAGTTCATAACCGCTCCCCGAAGCTGTAACGATCTCGTAAAGAAAAGATTGTGCACTCTTCCCTCGACGACAGATAATCGTCAAGGCATCATCGTTAATATTTTTGTCACATCGCCACGTGTTTTCACACCGTTGGTGAGGAAAAACAGAGACATTAAATGGAAATTTAAAAAAAAAAATACAACAACAACAACAACAAGTGAAAACGAAAACACTAGACAAGCAACAAACCATAGAACGGCAGCAGCAAGTTTGAGGAAAATGGATATACGAGAGAAAATAGATCGCCACACGATCGTCGTGTCTCAAAAACCGAGGTCGGTTTTTCCCAGCTTCATGGCATTCTCGTATTTCTTTTTTTCTTCTTCTTGGTCTTTTTCCTCCCGCCAGTAGACGACGCTAGACGAAAATAATAATAATCATAACGTGTTGGCTCTCTGCATAGACATACATCTCCTCGGTTCCCCCCTCCATCACACGCCCGACCCTAAGAGCTTAGCTATTCCTGTTCCGTTCGGAATGGGACTAAGCGCTGGGAAAATATGCCCCCCGCTCTCGTTTCCTTTTCGTCTAGGATTTTCCTTTCAGACCTCAGACGACGCAGAGATGGCGACAACGACGACGGCAACCGCGCGCGCCAACGACGTGGAATGTGTTGTAGAGAGAAAATTAATTTAGTTATTATTATGTCTTGGGTGATTCAAACTCACAGCCCCACATACACACGCACGCAGATACGTCCGACAACCTCCCGCATGCAGCCATTAACCACGCAAACGGCTCCCAGAAGTGCACTGGCCGGACCAAAAATACCTGCCCGTATGTCTCTTCAGAACCCTTTTTCGATAGATTTTTCCCTCCTCCTTCGCAGCATAAGTCTCTCGGATACATTAAAAACAGCGGATCATGTCGTCTCGGAGCCGCGCGGAGGCATCGTCCAAGGGAAAAGCACCCCGGCAAGTGGATAGGACGAGCATTGGAGGACGACGTTATGACAACTAACATAAAATCTATGCGCACATGTTCGGATGTTGATTGCGCGCGGGTTTTATGGCCACGCTGGAAGTTCCGTGCACGCGGTGGACACACGCGGAACACGATGTAGGGTTAAAAAGGCCAATCACTCCTCCAATCCGCGGTCGTCGCCGCCAGTCTGGATGTCTTGCCAGTTATTTTCGGTCGGGCATGTTATTTCACGCGAGGTATTGATAGATTTTTATTATTGCCCACACTACGGAACCGTCCGGGGAGGATATTTTCGTACGCGTGACTCAATATTGCAACGGGAGAAGGCGCCTAAGTTCTAAAGATCATAACCTGATTAGAAAGTATTCAAAAATGTTTAATTTGTTGCTTGGTTTTAAACTTATCTAGTGAAGTTGACATGTTTCAACATATTGTTAAGATTGCAATTCGTTTCATGTTCTACCTTATTTTGGTAAAATTACTTCACACTTCCTATAGGTAAAAAAGAGATATTTAAATCGCTATTGATTTTAAAATGCGAAAATAGTAAATAACAAAATTCGTAACACTCTAAACTCTAACATATAATTATTTTCATTTGCATACTTCAAAATAGACCAATGGTATTTCATTCACTGTTGAACTTTTTCAAACATTTAAAATCGACACTTCCACACATGGACATTGACACTCCAGCTATCCATTGCGCCCCCCCCTTTGTCCCGCATTCCTTCCCCGCGCACACGCCGGGCACATTTAGTCAGCTGGAAAATTGGTTTGCCCGAACCAACGCTCAACATTTCCCCCGCGTCGTTGGCTACGTATTTCCCTGTGCCATTCCTTATGTTTTTTTCTTCTCCTGTTGCTTTATCATTCGCTATCTCGCTCACCGCCCGGCTACAACTTTAATCAGCTTCAATCAACACTATCGTCAAACGTTGCAGCACGGGGAGTTGCTCGCGATCGCGATCGTTCGGGGCTTTCGCTTGCCATTTCCCACCATGCCATGGGGTTCGGCCGCGCACCCTGTCATTACGATAGCCGTTAAGGATTTTTAACCCCCTCCCTCCCCGATACACTCTCTTCGGAACCATTGCTTCCCTGTCTCGGGATCGCATGGACAAACGTGCGAGGAAAACCAACAACTCCATCATTCTGCATTCAAGGCAGCGAAGCAATGCAGGAACAACACACAACCGTTGCACAAAGAAGTGCAGGCACGCAGAAGCGAGAGGAAAAAGGAAAAACAAACGGAACCGACGGCAGCATAGTTTGCGTTCATTTGCAGACAGGCAGGCAAAATGGGGGAGGGTGGCTCAAGCATAATCCGTCGGCGAGGTATAAAAGCGATTAACGTGATTAACCGTCGTGAAAATATTTGGTGTGAAATCCAGATCGCTCGCTCTTGTGGCTGCCGATCTGCACACCACCCTCTGCGCCGATGTTTGCCTCGGAATGGAAACCACACGGACCGAAGTCGGGAGCGCAGCGCAAGCTTTCATTCCATTAGCGCGACGACGACTTCGATATGTCGGGTGGGTGCATGTCCAGTTGGATAATGTAATTATACACCTTGGCGGTTTCGTACAACCACGCGCTGGAAGTGAAGAAAAAACCTGACCAAAATGCCCATTCGATCTAGTTACTCGCGGTTAATGAGCGAAAAAGAAGAAATGGTTACAAATCAACGGAAGAAAAGTGTTTAAAAGTGTGAGGAAAAATTTGAAACATATTTTAAAAACTACTAACCAACATAAAACACTCCGCTAGTGCGATCACGAATGAAGGTAAAGAAGGGACATGAAGCCCGTTCCAAATTGTCCTAATAAAGATGCACCGCACACCGAAGGGGGGGGGGGGGGGGGGGAGAAACGCACGCATGCTGACCTCAAATAGACGAGGTCGAGAGCATAGGCCTCCTCCTCCTCCTTCGGTGTGCGAATTTATTTTTCGCACATAGTTTCGCTCGCTGGATCGCGGCGATCGCTAGCATAAATTGAATAAGTGGCCCCCGCCAATCAGGCCCATGAAATCTGCACTGACCCAGATGAACATCTTACTGGCCCGGGTTTTATTTGTCCTATAATTTCGGCATGACGGCACGACCGATGTGCGATACTGCCCGACCGACCGGCTTGCCAGAGACCAGGAAGGCCACGGGAGATAATTTACTATCAATCCCGAACTGATTTATGCATTCGGCGGCCATTCGAGGGGGGGGAGGTTTGTTGTTTGACATTCGGCGTTGGGTCCCACCACAGCCGAACGCCACGAAATCTTTCACGTGAGCGCGCGCACACACTCTGGCCAAATTTTATATGGCACACGGTGACACAAATCACTCCGCGGGCTGGTGGTTTGCGGAAGGCGCTAGCGAGGGGGAAGGGGGACGTGCTTGCGGTGTCCATTAATTTTCATTTACTTTCGCTACTCAACACTCGTTATGCTCGTGCCGTCGGCCGCAAGTTGGCGCTCTGTTCACGGTCAACTTTGGGCGAGTGTGATCACGAATATCAACGAACGCATCGCGGCCTGACGTGTTGCCTGAAGCCATTCGAATGTGTGTATGAAATCATTGAGTTTTATGATTTTTATGTTCCTCGCTTCATAATAATCATAAGATTTAACATTTTATATGATAATCTAGTTTTTAACATGACATGGTATTTATTTTATAGACGATTGACATTTTTAAAGTTGCTATAAAACCGTTTAAAATCCGTACAATCCAATCCTCCACTCGAAGGTAGATAAAGCTTTCCAATTTTAGCGCAATTCGAAAACATTGACAACAGTAGGACGCAACACACGCTAATCACAGTCAAAACATCTGCTGACCAAACAAACGATCAACAAACATAACTGTCTGGAAATGTAGCTTTTTTACTCTAACATCGAACCCTGCTTCGCGGACACACCCACGGCCATCTCTTTTAAAATACTTTGCAAAATTTGTTTACTTTTTCGTAAACCGATCACAACAAGCTGCGACGGCAAACAGAAGGTAATCGTTTGACGGTTGACGATAGGTAGAAAAAATTAGCATAAAAGCGTAATCCAAAAAACAGTGAGATGAATGCCATACATGATAGAAAACTTTGTGCTTAAAACCGGATCTCCTTTGGATCCATTTGCTCTGATACTTTTTTTAATAATTTATATTAAAAAATACAATTTATGATAAATGAAACAGGTCGGTCCAACTGACATGCATCTTCTTTAAACGAATTTTACCTTTCCATCAACATCATTCTTCAAGCGAACTATTTCATACTACGAGAACATAGGATTTGGTTTGGACAACATTTATCCACGTACACTTTCCCTCCTGCTTTTAGCTACTTCTAGCTGTATCATTGTAGTTTTCTCTTCTTTCTCGTCGGTCGGTGGAATCCTTGATCGGGACAGACCACCCTCACGATGTTAAATTATTCCTTCTTTTGAACTAGCGAGAAAATCCACGATCCGTGTTCTCATGCTGAGAGTTTGAATACATTCGTTGCCAACGACGTGTGTCATCGTTTGCAGAAACCATTATAATAATAAAGCTACAAATCAAGCGACGAGTGTCATAGGTTTAACAACATTCGCCAGTTTTGTAGCGAAGATTCAAAAAGAATAAAAACACACCAACACGCACATCCAACACGGACAGAAGGGTTAAATTAATGCAACCGTATCCTTCTCGGCGAGAGGCCGTTGCCATCGGTTAGAATTGTCATTTTATTGTCTTCCTGCTATGTGTTTTGTTTTCTTTTTCGCAAACGTCGCGCAGTCGCATTTCGTGCACTAAAGCGAGCGGGTTTGTGTGTGTTTTTCTTTTATTTTTATTGAAAACGCGACACTCGGCGAAGAACCTCGGGGGCATGAATGGGTGTGGTGAGGAAAATATAAAGCCCAACACTTAGTGAAATGTGACAAAAATGCACAATCTACCGCAAATTGCTGCAATTGCAGCGCGAAACGGTTGAACGCCCGTTCACCCCCCCCAGTCCGGCCCGTTTTTCTCCCAGCGCTGCGGTGGAAAGATAGTGACACGACAGAGGGGAAAAGATTTATTGGTGCCATTTGGTGTAACGCGCGATGCTGAGAAAATTAACCGATTTGCACGTCACCACTTGGGATCGAGTGGCAGAGGGGGTGTGGTTGGGGTGCATATGCAGAGTGCGTCCAAGATGTATTGGAAGGCCCAGCATACAATTGACATAATAATCAGAATAATTTAGATACCGGCTGAAAGGATCGCACCAAGCAAGTAACAAAGTAATAAAGAAAAGGGTACAATTAGGTAAATTATTTTCCTCATTTATGTTATGTAGGAAAACGTGTACTTATACTTGAGCTTCATTTATGAAGGTAAAATATAGCATTCCATCTTTCTATGAAAAATGAAAAATATAAATTGAAACAACGTCAGAACAAAGCACACAATGAAACACTTCACACCTGAAAATTCTTTCACCCGAAGGAAATATACAAAATCGGACGCTTCACACTCTCCGAGGGATGCAGGAAATGGGATTCCATCTTTGTTGAATATTTCCACTCATTGCTTCCCGGTCTTCCTTCGGACAATAGCAAATGCGCGCGAGTTTCACTCGCTTTTCTTCGGCGCGTGGAGGGAGGAAACACAATCGAGAACCGTTTCCTGCATCGCGTAAAATAGCGAGATGTCGTTCGGGATTTTTCTTCCTATCGTGCGCACCTAATCTTGCACCTGAAGCGCGTTTTGCGTCGAGTAAAGCCCTACCTCGCTGATTTATTCTTTCCTTCTCCCGCAGGAAGCGGGCATAACTCCGGGCGGGGTTTCATGCTTTTACACGCCTCAAAAAAGCTGTCAGTTTTCGCTCCGCCACGGAAAGGGGGAGCAGAACAGCGACGAGTAGTGTAAACGATCTCGAAGTACAAGCGCACTCAAAGCACCACCACCAGCACCAGCAACATCATCATCATCAGTCGGTGATCTCAAGTGCATGATGGATGTGGCGGAAAGAAAAATGCAGTTAAAAAAAAAGGGGTTGAAATGTGGAGCGTCGTCAGCAGAACGAATAGCGAAAGCCGTTTCTCCCAAGCGGACGGAATATTTCTTTTGTTGTTTCGACAAAATTCTCCTTCGTCGTTCAGGCTCCATCAATGCATTTCTAAATGGAGTGGTATATTTTGTTCGCACCCTTATCAAGGGTTTTTTGGTCAGCAGCAGCAAACGTGAATTGAAAACAGAAAGCACTTCCATACCAAGCTGGAGGAAAGAAAACGAGATTGGTTCAACCAAAGATGGCATCAAAACTCACACGAATTCTTTCCAAATTTTCAAAGCATTTGCTTATTTGAATAAAACACGAAACAATGTCGCACACCAGACAAGGAACACGCTTTGCGCTGGGTTGATATACAACTAGGATGGCATGTGGAATAATCCCTGAAGTCATATGGTCATATGGTGTGTTTTTTCAAAAGGCTAGCCAAACCACTTATGCTTAAGATATAGAAGATACGAATTTATTTATTCAAATTTTGGCAAGAAAGATCAAGAACGTTCCGAATAATTTTTTTTCCCGAAAAACCTTGAACGATCAAGAACTCAGCTTAGTGAATAATAATAAACTAGTTTAAACAAAACTGATCGAGTAATCGAATAAAATTAGCACAAAGTGGCAATGTTAATAAAAAGCAGTTCGTTTCTACTGCTTGATCGATTTAACATTTCTAGCTTCTTATCAACGGGGTAAATTTTTGAAACAAGTTTTATCATTCCTTTTTCAAAAACCGGTTTTATAACAGTCTCATTTTGATACGCAGGTGTATCGAACCCAAACCGAAAAACCAGCGAACAAATAAATTATGCATGTCTAGGAAAAGATTTGGTTTAGATCCATTCTGTGGTTCTAATAAATTAAATAAAATACACTTAGAGTGGGGGAATTGATCTTACGTTGAGGAAGATTCCAAATAGAACAAGCTTAGGGCAAACAAGGATTTCAAGTTGCCATGTTGGAGTTTCACGATCCAATACAGGAGTTTACAGAGGCGATCAACTCGTTTAAGCTTGCTCTATTCATATCAATCTCTATAAGTTAAAATCGGTTCTCTTCCACAGCATTTTAACCGTATATCGTGGAAAACCATTGAAGTAAAACACGGCCCGGTGCTTCACAACCGGCACACTATAGACACCCGGAGGGCGCTGGCACAGGATGCAAACGGAGATGTAACTACAATTATGCTACCAACCATCTCGCAACCATCGAACGGGACAGCGCGAGAACTGATCGGGTATAAACGGAAGGAAGGAAGATATCCGCCCGACGATGCACCAGATACCCGGCGGCACGTTAATTACTTCAGGTCCGGCTGATCCGCCATCCAGCGCAGGCCTTCGCCACACGTTGTCCGACCCGACCGGGCGGGGCGTTCCGTGTTTTGTATGTCCAAGCGATGATAATGCTTCATGCGAACATGTTTACTGTTTCTGCGTCATAAATTTCTTCCAGCATATAAAACACACACCCAAGGGAGGAAGGAAAGAAAAAAACGGTTCTTATCATCGGCCGAGCATCATGTTTCCACAATCATTTGATCCGGCCATTAATTATGCGCCGGACCTCACAGTCGGACCCCTGATCTCTTGTGATGCGCGAGGCAGGAAACCCGTCGGTTTTTTTCTTCTGTCGATCTCTTGCACCAGAGGTTTTCCAGCCATAACCACTGGTCAGGATAAAGCCGTAAACAGTCTATTCTGCACTGAATCCACTTGTATCCGGTCGATCTAGATTTTCTTACGTTTTGTTCTATAAATAAATCAAATATCTTCAAAGCGTTCGCTTCACCCGCAGCACGGCACGCCCCCACTCCCCCATCGCCTTTTGAAGGAAATCTTTAGAAAATCACACACACACACCGTCAGCAGTTCACTGAACTGTGCAGCATCGGATCCGCACTTTGTTGGAAACAAAACGATGAAAGCGGCAGCGGGAAACGCGTAACTGCCATCAAAGGACCCTTCAGAATGAAATTTGCAGTCTCACACACAGAAGTGCTTGTAGCCTGCCTCAACAAACAAAAGAAGGAGCGAAGAACCACCCCCGAAGGGGGTGAAAAAGAATATAGGGCTCCAACGATACAACCCTCCCCGATTGTAACGCACCGGGGGGGGGGGGGGTTGGAAGGCGAGTGTTTTCCTGCATTGACGATTATAATTATGCAGCTAGCAAACGCAAACGCTGCGCAGGAACTCAACTCCTACATTGAGTAGGAGGTGTCGTTGAACTTTGAAGAGTTGAAAAAAATCCCTACACCTCAAGTTGAAGGAGAAACTGAAAGGATGCAAGGTACCGACTAGGGCACGGACCGGAAGAGATTAAAGTAACGCTCGGTAAGAGACCCTTTTTTGCAGCATACAAATTAACCCACACGAGGGTACTTGCTCATCTTAATCACGGAATAAATGGTGCCATTGAAATTGCCTTATCTTTATGCCAAGTATCTGAGGATCCACATCAAGCTTAGCCCCCAGAACTAACGCTTTTTATCGACCAAGATATTAAATTACACTATTACAATCAACTGAAGTAAGGCGATAGATAGCACAAGAAAGAAATTTCTCCATTATCTATCTTGACTCTTTAAACAAAAAAACCTTCTATCGTGCCAATAAACGAGACCGAACGCCTACCATTAATTGCGGCAACCGGGAAGCTGCACGTCTTCGCCCATTAACGAGCCTCCTCCTCCAACAACAGTGCAACAAGAGTGCCTCGTCCACGTTCAGAAACTGCACAGAAGAGTCTGCCGCAAAGGCTCGGAGCGGCACCGCCGTTAATTGCAATCACTCATCGGGTCTGGCTGCGTGCGTACGGATAAAAGTGTTTGCTTGCCGTACTGGCAGGATGCGATAATATCAAAACCCATACTCCCCTTCAACCATCTCTGTACACACACGCACTAGACGGCGGGAGTCTTAGTGCCGCGTTGGCCTGCAGCCATCGCATGACCTAACCTATCGCTTCCCATTAACTCTCGCCGGGTACTTCAAACATGGCGGGCTATCGGAGATCGACAAGCTTAAACTGTGGTGAACGAAAGAGATCCACCTCGTAGGGGGACTCGTAGAAGGTTCCTGCTTATTCAACACGCAGAGCTCGGTGTGCGTTTGTGTGTCTAATCGCGATAGAATCTATGCGTCGTTATCAAAGTACAAGAGGAGTTCATCCGCTGGCTAGACACCGGGGGTTCGGATGAAAACATCTCCAAGGTTCTTAGGAATTCCGGGGAGGATGCAAATACTCCTGTGGGCCAAAGTCTTCTGGCCAAGGGAAGACCTGCATATACCATCCAATGGAACACTGATGGCTGCTGTCGTCAGCGTATTTTAAAACTTGCGGAAATGGTTGTTAGAAGTGGCCACTTGTAGTCCCTACCAGGAAGATTTTAAAGCCGAACCAAACCATGCTCAAGACGGGAGGAAATAGAAATGTGAGTGATCCAGGAAGGATGGGATGCATATTCCATTACACACACTTTACGCACACAGAAGGATTACATCATTACCTAGGAAACAAGAGGGTTGTCTTGGAGCCTTCCGATATGCTCGTTCTACTCCAGTGGCGATGCGTGTGGTTTTACGCTTGCCTTAACCATTTCTTGAAGATTCTTAAGATATCCACAGCTATCGTCGTGTAGCTTATCTGGTGGATTCATGTGCAAGAATGGCACCCCCGAAGGACATCGGAACGCGGCGGGGGAGACATTTCGCATTCAGCGTTTTGTGACGCATCGTCCCCGTAGGGCTAATTAAAGTTCCATCCTACAGGAACTTTCATCCGGGGGGTCGTAATTTTAAACCATAAACCGGGGGAAGCCTGCGCTTGATCGTGTACGCCCGGCTGTTGGTGACATATCTGGTGGTAGTGCTGGATCCGGATGAAAACTTTCCAACCCGGCAGAGCTGCTGGAGCACTTGCAACAGGATCCCCGGATATAGGAGTGCTCCATATGTCGTCTTTGGTGAAAGTTAATATTTGAGTAATTCCCGAAGAGTCTACTCAACCGAAAATAGATGCACAGCGAAACTTAACACACAAACTGTGCATGGCTAAAAGTTGGCAACCCTCAGCGGGAAGTAGAGATTTTCATTGGCAGATACTTAAACTCGCAGGATTTCTCGACACTCTCTCCGGAGTTCCGGCGCACATGCGGTTGCGATACTGTGCATCATCGTCATAGGAGGAGGAACAATTTTCACCCCCAAAACTAGCTCCACAAGAAACATTACCAACAGGGAAAATCCTCTAACTTCCCACCATCTGGTTCGTTTCTCCACATCAAAGGCAAAAACGTGGTGAAAACGACTACTACTCGCAGGTGGGAGGACGACACGGGGAAACTCTAATTAAGTTTTGACGAGAATGATTAAAATTCAAATTAATTTTTCCATCCACCCACACCGCCGGAGATGCGATGGAAGGATAGCCACCCCCGTCGCGAGGCCAAAGCCTCCACGACGAAACTTGTCGCAAAACCTGTCCATGTTGTCGCACACATACACCCCCCCCTCGTGTCTCGGTGGAGAAGACGACGTTTACCGGCCGTCGCCGGTTCTAGTTCATCCCACATATTAAACCAGTACCTCCGTAAGTAAGAAAACGAAGCAAAACGGCCTTTAAAAAACAACGAGGGAACGAATTCCGCCAAACATAGATCAAACTTATGTCGAGCTAATTGCTTCACGATAGTGTATCTCATTTTCGGAGCAAAGGGAAACACATGTTTTACACATGTGTCCACCACCGTCGCGCGCGAGATCGGTGTCCGCGTGGTGAGTAGTTTAGCGTGGGAAGCACAGCGAGTTGTTCGGTTCGATACACTTGCCATGCGGTTACATTTCAATCCGGGGTGGAGAGAAAGTCTGACTGTGCATAGGATATCATTTTACGGCTGAAACAGTACCAAAGGGAAACATCATAAATTATGATTCCTTCTAATTAAAGCGACCTACCAGCTAAGAAAAGGTTGTCTTAGGTCAGGATATTTCAAAACTCCCGTAACATTTGTGAACGTTTCAAGGCTGCAATCGCGGAAACGCATTCAAAGTGTATAAAATTGAACCCCTGCTTCAGAGCACGCCGTGATACGCATACCACCGATGGATCCCCCGGTTGCAAGTTCCCTCTTGATTCCGCGGCCCGGCCATACATTAGATTGAAGCTCATCGTTCGCACGGCCCAACCGAGGGCGGCGAGGTTTCGTCTACATATCCCGGGGTGGATTAGTTATGCGAGAAGTCCTCCACCCAACCAACCAGGAGTTGCCGGAAAGATGGGGTTGAGGAGGGGCCACTCATTCCGTCCCCCACCGCCGGAGGAGGTGCATAAATCATTGGGGGCTGCGCCTCGAGCGCGCTCGCGCTCCATCGTTTTGACGTGTTGAGACTCTTCCCAGCGCCGCGTTGCCAAAGGGAACACAACACGATGGGGTTCTCCTCTCTGCCAGCGCGTACGGCGCGGTCAAATTTCAATCAAGCCTGGCCTCCTGGCCAACCGCCGGTTTTGCCGGTACATTAAGCTCGAGTTATTTCTTGTTCGAAAACCGCGCAGTGCGATACGGTGACGTACGTGCGAGATACGTGCAGAACCGGCACACAAAGGCCGGTGGGAAGCACAAGACACAAGCCGAAGCCCGAAACGCACTTTGCACGGGGGGTTTGTGCATTCCTTCTGCTGCAGTTGCATCTGCGTTGATGGCCCGCTCATCGGGCATTCATGCATGCGCACATGCAGATGTAGCAGAATAGAACTCGTCTCCACGATCGTTTTCCCCGCGGGGCAGAATATTGCCGCGCCGATGCGTCACGTCCGAATTGTATGCATAATGCGAGTATGCGCGGTTCCTTCTTGCGCGCTGCACAATTGCGTGTCCCCCTTCTTCGCCATGTTCGTCATGTTCGCCGCGTGTGGGTATATCTGGAAGAACGGAACAGATGTGAGAAACGGTGTACAAAACAAGGCAGGGAAAAGAAACCCATCCAACCCGCTTCCCTAAATCTCACCTAACATGGGGTGGTGTGTTGGCACCTCGAGTATCCAACCACTTCTAGCAATCGATGGCCAGCTCTAGGCGCACACACACACACATGGGTTGTAGAGCATGTCGGCGGCAGAAAGAAGAGGGAAACGCAAGCCATCATGCCCGGAAAAGCGCGGTTCGCTAGACGCGAAAGTGACAAGTCGGTTCGGCTTTGCCAGCGGAGCGTGTAACAAACCTCAACTTCTGCTTCTTCGCTTGGAGGTATGCATTTGTGCAATTGACTGGTGCATTGTTCTCTCGCCTCGCTCTGTGTGTGCGCGCGCGCTCCGTTCCGTTGCATCGAGCTCCGATACGCAGCACCACCCCAGGTGGATTGCTACCTCCGGAACCGAAATGGAAATGGCAATGCTTTCCCCCCTCGTGCCCTTGCACAATCTCCCACTTTTCCATTTATTTCCGAGCCCGCCGTTCCAAACGTTGATCCTTTTTGCTCCGCGTCCCTCTGCACCCTCGAGTCGTTCCGTCGCGTGGAAAAGGTGCGAGACGCGCTGGTGCTGCATTCACGGCTACCAACACCACCGTCACATCGGAAGTCACATTTACATAATATTATGCACCCGTCGGTACCACCCTTGTGGCGGGTTTTTAAGCCGGGAAAGGGCGTTGGTGCCGAAAAAGGGCTTGGAACGTACGGGGAAAAAGGGAGCGCGCTGTGACATTAAAACCGTGACGCGAATCATCATCAACTGAGCCGCGTGGACGACGACGACGATGACGACTCTGGTGCAGTTTCTGAGCACAGGGCGAGTCTCCGGGTTCGAGTCGTTGAGGCGATCCACGTCCTTTTCGGGGTAGTTTGAGCGCTGGTTACGCCACGCTGCCGACGAATGTAATTTAATTTAAATTTTCTCTACGATTAAACACCGGCAGAGACTCGTTCATCGTAATGGACCGCATGGGTATGGAAGTTATTGTCTAAATTCTAAATTATGTTTCCTTGTTTCGTATGATACCGATTTCGTATAATAACGAGCAGTGCGATAACGGACAACAGACACAAAACATGATGTTTTAAATAAAACGTATAGATCCAGGTCATTCAGATACAAATAAGACAATGTAGAGGTATAGAGATACGCACATCACTAGTCCGGATTAATCCATTCTACCTTCGTATCGCTAGTCTACAATCAGTTCCATCTGTTGTTTGTTAGAATCTCCCCGTGTGTTCCCGAAACAAACTATGACCTTGTTTGGTGCGGCGTTTGCATAATCTACACTTAGTCATAATACACCTAACCATCCCGCAACAAACGCCAAATGCGTTCCCTCAATGAAGATTGATGTCCACAAGAACCACAACTTCAGACCCTAGAGGCATCACCAACAAAAAGTGGACGTAAAGTATGTCGGTTGCAGTTGCGGAAAGCGAATACAGTTGAAACAAAAACAGTCCAACCAAACTGTATGAAGGGACTTCGAAAGCAGACCCCGTTTTGCGCGCGATAAACATTAAACGCCCAGACGTCACTCACGCTGCCGGCTCTCCGGGACTCACACGAAGCGGAATTGGACCCTTGGCGAGAGATTGTCATCATTTGACGATTAGAAGTGAACCGACCACCGTCGCAACCGCAACCGGCGAGCGCAATCTGATAGGAGGCCCCCAAAATTAGCACATCCGGATTAGGAACATAGGCGCGTTGCGCTTCGGTGTGTCGCTGCTGGTTATTCCAGTTCCAGTTTCTTCTCATTTCGAGAAGACGTACCTAAAAATAGACAAGAGATAATAAGAAGAATATTAGAAATATACCTATTTGAGTATTTTATTTATATTAAGAAAATATTTAGTAGGAAAATATAAAGTCTACAACAATTTGAAACATACCAAAATGAGAAGAGTTCAAGAACTAACGTGGCTATGTCCTTTTCTCATTAAACTTGTCGTGTGTTTCCCGGTACACAATTCAAATATTGAAATGCAAACCCCGAGGGTCCGTAGTTTTCCCATGACCAGAAGAAGGTTACAAACAATCGCAGCTCATCATCTCCAGGCACCGTTCGGGAAAACGGAACCCCTGTGTGTGTGTGTGGTTCATCATTAGGGCAGGTGTGTACATGCAACAGAAACATTAAACTTTAACACCACGGCAGCCAGCCTCACACTGCAAACACATTCCCCCGGTCTCCACCCACCCCAGGAGACGACCTAGTGAGAACACGACCCTCTCCCGGCATGTCAACCCAGACACAACCATTCCAACTGGTCATTGCACACAATTAACGTGATACGGGACCGGCGCGGGACGAGAACGGAGAACGGAGACTCGACTTTCCTAGAACTGGGTCATCATTACCTCCCTCCACCTTCCAACGTGTGTTGTGTGGCAAGTGCAGCAGCATAAATGCTACCACCGATGCTGCTGCTCCGGGAGAAAAAGGTGATACCATCGCACCCGGCCCCTTTGGACCGGTATAAATCACCTCTCCCTCGGTCAACACAGAAGCAGCGACCGGACCAACAACATGATGGGCAAAACAACTCGGACTATCCTCAATTGTGCGGATCCAACCGAGCGTCGTCGGCGCGAACAACCACCGGGGCCGGGGCGGAAACTAACGAATTCGCAGAATCCAATCAAAATGATAGTATTCACCGTGTGCGCCAGGTCACCCAACCCATGGGGAGGAGTGCTAACTGTCTGAAGGATAGAGCTGAAGGGTGCGAAGGGCCCACAAATAGAGCACACAGCTGGTAGACATTCATTTTGTGCGGTAATAATTCATCAGCACACGCCATGGGACGGTGGACTCAGTAGCGGTACTCATAGAGGAATAACCAACCGTACTGGTGTGAGGAAGAGTGTGGACCAAGTGGACAGTTAGAAGATCGACGTGTAAAGTTAAACCAGAGGTACATCTTCCATCCAGAAGCAAGACAAATGCAGGACTACACCTGCCGTATTACTCTGGAGACTCAGAACTAACATAGGCGCTACTTAAAACATGGAAGGCCAACTTCTCTTGAGAAGTTCTTCTTCGAGCGGCGATAATGAGGAGTCGGTGATACTAAAGACTTCAGTCAGTTGGATAGGCACGTATTTTCTCCACACGTTCCTGATTCCGTGGAAATGGAATCAGAGTACTCGGTAAGACTCTGGATAGATTATTTATGCCAACAGACGGATATACGGAGAAGAGTGCGTGAGCGCCTAGGTTAATCGTGATCCCAGGCAATTTGTATCATTATTTTCCTCCTAAAAAAAAGGAACAGTTCATTCGCGCGTGGTCAATCTTTTTTGCAACCCACCAGGAGAACTCCAGAGTTTATCTGATTTCAACAACCTCAGACCTTCTGACAGAGAGCGTCGTGTAACCCCGAACTCCTGGTGACTTCGTGGAACGGCTACAACTTATTTGTCGAGGCCAGTCCTAACAGCACGTTTGAGCCTCAACTCCCGGGATCGGTTACCCGGGAGTAGGTGTTCCCTGGCGTGCGACCCCCACACAACACCACCAAACCCGCAGCTGCGGATTCCGAGTAGAGGGCGCGCGCGCGCGGGTTATCCACCAACACACAATAATTATAATAATTGCACCTAATCACGAATATAATAACGAACGCTAGAGAGCTAGAGAGACCGCCGCGCCGAGGACCTTCTTTGCGGCGGGAACCGTGAGCCGTTGTTCGCCTCGCCAACATCTACCTCCCCCCCCCCCCCCCCCCCGACCGTCCGTCAGTTGAATAAATATATGTTTTACTCATCCGTACCGACGGAGGTCGCGGTGTAGACGTCGTACATGCACCGCCGTGTACATCATCATCATCATCATCATACGTAGAGCCCTCTGCCAACCATTTATGCTACGGACTGAACGAGACCGGCCGGAGTTCGGTCGGTTTTAGTTTGTTGTATCTGCCGGCTCTACAACAAAATGGCACACCGATGACAGCCGCCACGCACCGGCGACACCGAAGAACATCGCCGCCGCCGTGCGACTTAATGTGTCCGATGGTGGAAATCTAAGCAATTTGCTTCCCCCGACCTGTGCTAGGTTTATGTTGTTTTCCTAACAACCATACGCCAACAAATTGCCAACTGGCTGTTTGGAGGACATTGGAAACTGTGTTGGCTGTAATAAGGGAACAAGCGCGAAAACAAAGGTGGAGCTGAAAAAAGAGCTTCACTCGGATCTTCTGTTTGTGTACACAGTTACAAAACACTGAACTGATGAACCGCAACAACGACATTTTAAGGATGGCTCAATTAGCGACATGCTTTTTAACTGCTGATGAGAATTTTGAACTTTGAATTGATGAGTCTCAATTTGATCTCATCGTGGGATCAATTTCTGTTAAGCTATTCCACGTAAGTCTTCTTTTAAAGAAGTTCTCTAGCGAAGTATATAGCCTTTACTAAGGCGTAGATACAGTAACACATCCCGGTTTGCTCTAAATCAAAGTGGATGAACTTAATATAACGGATGGCGGAATCACCAAAATGTTTGAGGAAGACTCTTACCAAGAATAGTGCAGAAAACCAACCCAGAACTACGATGGAAGATTCTAGTTCTTGATGCATAAAAGCAGAAGCATTCTTATCGATCGATACATGCTCCTACTAACGCCACAATCGTTTGCCAAGATCTTGAGTCTAGAGAGTCGTCCGCAAGTCCACACGATGCAAATCTCGGTTTCTACATCACGCGACATCGATTCTATAAGCTGAAGAAGATGCCGCATGCACCATTTAACGCTGGCATCTTGATCGACGACCGCACACCCTTGCACTTGCGGGAAACAAAGTGTAGTGAGCTGATGTGAGGCCGCAGTTGTTCAAGAAAGGGACGGACCGAAGGCATGCGCATCTCTCCGACAGAAACTTTGGGCTGTCCACCGGTTTTCCTTCGAAAACGAAGCTTGCTTCATTCTTATTCTTCTCCGTATCCTTCCTGCGGTGTTCCTGAAGATCGCGAGATCGGCATCGCGCAGAGGACCACACGCACCAGATGAAAGCGGATGACGGTTGATGGGAGGAGGTTTGCCGCCACGAGACGATAAGCAGCAGCAGCAGCGGCACATCACAACGTGACTGACGAGAACAAACACCGACGACGGCCGAAGCGGGAGAGCAACTGGGGAGAAGGGAGGCAGGCAAGGCATCCCTTGGGGCCCGACGCGGGCGGCACTTGTCGAGATAAACGTTAAATTTATTTGATGTCAGCTCATCTTTACCCAGCACTTCAAAAACCCGAGCAGCGGGCCCGATCGCTGTGCTATGCCGGTGCAAAATGCGCGACAAATGGAAGCGCGCACACCGAAGGCGCGCTCTCCTCGTTCACGACTTCGTCATCCAGCTCTCATCCGGTGGTGCAGACGGGCAGGGGCAATTCGCAGTCGTCGGAACCCTCGCACAGCCGACGTTTGCATTCCCATCGGGTAATTGGCCAACCCCCTTGCGATTTCGTCAACCATTAGAGCTCGACACAACTCAGCGCTCAAATTGTTTTACATGAACGTTCGCTCCGTACTTTGTACCATCTTCGTTCCATGCTACTCTTTCTCTATCAGCCGAAACCAGTTGTGCAACGTTTAATTTAAACTTCTAGAATAGGAATTTCATCCGATGACATAAAATTCACACAAAATGCCGGTAGACAACTCGCAAACAAGTAAAGTAAATAAATGATGAATACTTGATAGACAGATGAATAAATTGCACAAGAAAATGGTTAGCAAATAATATAACCCCAAACCCAAAAGCCTCAAATATACATCATAAACCTCCCTGAAACGAGATCAATCTGTTCAAACATACAAATACTGAAAAATGAAACATTAAGAAAAGTAAGGCAATTCAAACAACGACCTCAATTAATCCGATCCGCTAGTTTAGAAGCTCCAAGGAAACAACTAATATTGTCCTTCATGAATATTTCCATTAGATTCGTCAATATGAATTTGAAACTAATCACAAATAGGATCCTGAAACAACTATGAGGACAAGAATCATCCAGAAGACTTTAAATTTTCAAGAGTGAATTTCGTGTAGAATTAAATTGTAAGGCAAATTCATTGTTTGTGAGAATACACTAATAATATTCATCGCAAAACGAATGAAAAACAATTGTGAGAAGAAACTGAAGAACGAAATACCCACTTCCTTGTCTTATTGAAAACTATCATGCAAACTAACATGCCAATAAAACGTGCTAATTAAACCGAAGAAAAACCAACCCCTCAGAGAGTAAACTATGGCACAGCATGTTCTCCCTATTGTTCCGCTTACCTCCGCCGTATCGATCCTAATTGTTCACGCAGTTGGCAGTTGTTTTTAACCCTTTTTCTGTGTATCTCTTTCTTTCTCTCGCAATCTCTTTCTCTTTTACTTTATCCTAACGCGTTCCGCCTTAATTGCTGCTGTAAACTGTCCAGTTGCATTAGAGCATCCCCGTGTTAATTACCGTCATAATGCATTCCGAGCCGTTCCTGCAAATTAGCCGCAGTGTCGCCATTGGAAGTGACGGCCTTTCGGAGCCGTTTGGCGAGCTCGAAAAAAAAGGGCACTCCCGGTTTGTGCAACTGCTGCTGCTGCTTGGTTGGTTGGTACGCGCAGAAACGAACCAGAACGCTCGGGACCATTATTATTCAGCCACCACCACACCACCAACAAAGCCACACCCTGCCCCGCAACATCTGCGAGAAGTGGTTAGGGCTCCCCAGCTGCATATGATCAACCGCATGCTTTCGTCCGGTTTTCCTAACCCCTTTCGTGAGGTGCTGGTGGTGGTGGCCAGAGGAAACCCGGCTCGAGATTATGAAAGTTCAAGGGCAAAGGCAGCGCGGCATGGATATCTCCACTGACGCTCGTTCGACGGAACCCCGACCGGAGTTTCGCCCCTTTCGGGATCTAAAAAAAAAAACGCAGCTCGTCTTGGCAGCAGCAGTAGCAAGCAGCAGCTCAACACAACAATGCAATGCGATTAGCTTCCCGCGGGCGCTACTACCACGACACCCAGGCTAAACGAGGCCAACCGCGGCAAGCATTGTGGCCCCAAGGAAGCCTACGTCAGCTGTATAGTGCGTGGTGTAAAGGCGAAAACACAAATGGCTAATTGAATTTTGCCGGCAGACCAACAAACCCTTTTTTACCTCCGCGACGTGCAGCAACACGTTGCGGCGTGAAGAGCGCTGCACAATCGAATGCAACGCCGGTATCACGAGACCCGATATGGTGGTGAAAAATCCAAACCTACCCTACCCGCCTTCATTGAAATGGCCGACAGCACGGTTCTGTGTTTGCCTCTGCATTATTCTCACCCCGATTCGGGAGGCTTCCCGCCCCCCGAGGCGTTTACAGCGAATTTTAAACATGGTCCATTCGCGCATCATTGGTAGTGTGGGGTGATGCAGGGTAGGAAAATCACGGCTCCCTACCGAGAAGTCAAACGATGGTGTTTTTTTTAAATAGGCAAAAATAAAATCTATGCATGTTCAGATTCGCTCGGGTTTTGCTTCGAAACGCATCGTGTGATTTGCATATTCTTTTCATTCCACTATCGATCGTCCACAAACGTAAGCTCGTGGAAATCATCGTTGTAAAATGAAAATGTACGATTTTCACTAACCACACCCATTCCAAACCATTTGAACTATTATGCAGCTGCCTTATGTCCTAAAAAATTATAGATTGACAACCACTACGAAAAATATATTTCTGGCACCTGCCTTTTTCGCTTTCTAGGTATAAATATCGCAACTTGAGTGATAACTCACGTCTTAAGAGATACTAAAAATTGTAATAAAATGTAACATAAAAAATAATGATTTGAAAAAAATCTACAGTTCGTAACAACAAACGTTGAAAGAATGTACAATTTAAAAGTATCCTTTTTCCATATCGAATTAACGTTAGCGACATTGTATTTACGTCACAAAAATAAATACAATATAAAGTTGTACTTGAAACGAGGTCCGTAGAATTGAGCAAATATAAACCTCACTAAAACTATACTTAAAGCGTTATAAGAACAATAAACAATGCTTCAGCCGAACTGTTACTGTCAAACATTAAACTACACGAAACAAGGACAAACAAAAGCAAGAACTGTAGCTCAGAGGTTGGCAATTCAAATTAAAAAAGCAGATAGCAGCAGGCTGTGACAGTTGAAAAAATATATCATTAGGAAAACTTAGCCTATTTGCAAATGGTTCGCATAAAACATGATGTTCTATAAACGCTTGGCAGTTAACGTGTCAATTAAAATTTAACATTCAAATTAACTAGCATCTTCTTCCCAGTATTCAATCGCTGTGCGCAAAGAAGAATGTAACAACAAACGTTGAAAGTTGTACGTTGTAAAGTATGTACAATTGAAAAAGTATCCTTTTTCCATATCGAATTAACGTTAAAGACATTGTATTCACATGATGACCGGAATCCCTTAGCAACCATGAAGAAAATAGAAAAGAAAAAAAACCACAACACACAACAAGAGACAGACTCAGTTCCTCGTTTTTTGGCAGAGCGTTTCCGTCAGGACGAGCAAGATTTATGGGCCTGTTCGGCAAGGAACCCCCAAGCCAATGCCAGGATCGAAGCATCCAACGCCGATGTTAATTGTCAATAATAATTAATTAGAAATCGAAACACTCGTTCACTAAAATAGCCAAATGCCACAGAGTCTGGGTGTGGTTTGCCGCCAAAGGGAAAAGGGCCGGAAAGAGGGAGGGCAACTACCAGTACACACCGGATTGCGGTGTGCCCACCCCAAAAGGCAGAAGAATCCAACGCTCAGGGACACACCAACACTCGCGTGTGCACTTGCACTTGCGAAAAGTTGTGCAGCAGTGCAAAACCCCCGAAACGCTGACAACTGGTCTCTCTCGTCGTGGGAACTTTGGCGTGCAAAAGAAGCACGCTAGGAACTAAATAACACTCGGCCACACAAGCTAGATGCACTCAGAATGAAAAGTGAGGAATCTCCGAGCGGATATGTTTTGTCATTCGGCCGCAACGGAGCTCGAGTCGAGACCGGCAAAATCGAGACAGACCGCGCCGTTGCGGTTGCATACTTTGACTTCCACCAACCAGACACACACGTACACATGTCTCTCCCGTCGAGCATTCCCCCGAAAAAGCGACTCGTGGTTGTGCACGCGTGGTCTAATCAAATAAACGATTGGAATGTTAATTGCTCCGCGGTAGGGGTTGGGAGGCCGATGAAGTCACGGATGGGGGTAGGACGCAGTCACAGCCCTCTTCCTACCCTCCGCATCTGGGCCAGTACTTGGGTATGAATTAGAAGACGGAGGTCGCTCATCTCGTGTCTCAAGTAAGTCTCGCGGCTACGAGCTGCTTCAAATCGTGTTAAAAAGAACCCTCTCAACACTCGCCAAGCGAAAGAAAGCGAAATGCATGTCGATGCAGTAGATCATTCCCCCCGAAAAAAAAACTAAACCGTGGGGAGCAGAACAGCCATCGTCTTGCTTGCTTGCTACCTTGTTCGATTTGTCGCGCCATCGAATGGCAATTGAACTAGATGTCAATAACATAAATTACACGCGAGACGACGTGGTCGGCACACACGGTGTGTGTGCTTTCTTTTTGATGCTGTCGCTAGCCAAAAATGCGGAGGACTACTTCGTTTGAAGTGGGCAATAAGAGAAAAAAGAAGACCGGTCAGACAGTTACAATGTTGCCGTCGTGTAGCCCTGAGCATGTCTCCAACATTGCTTTCTTTTTACTTTCATTATTCCATAGGTTTTTATGATAAAAAAATGAAATTAAACCTGTGGTATTTAAAGAATCTACGGTTCTGAGGTTACAAAGAAGTTCAAAAATGCGATAGGACACTTCTTTAACAATTGTTTTCTCTTTTCATCTTAATAAGATGAAATACAACATCAAAATTATTTATACGATTTCAACGATAATGATCAAGATCATTGTATAACGTTTTATAAAAAAGGCGAGAAAAGATGATAAAAAAATGAAGCAAGTCGAACGATATGAATGTAAAAATCCTTAAATAATATGTAAGTAAGAAAGTCAGCATCGATCTAAAATAAAATGAATGCAACAAAATAATTAACATTGTTTCACGCAACGAATTTAATGCGATAATTGTTAACTGACATTATCTAGGAAAATAAAAGATAAAGTTGTACTTCGAGGTCCATAGAATTGAGCAAATATAAATCTCACTAAAATTATACTTAAAGCGTAATAAGAACAATGAACAACATGCTTGAGCCGAACTGTTACTTTCAAACATTAAACTACAAGAAACAAGGACAAACAAAAGTAAGAACTGTAACTAAGAGTTTGGTAATTCAAATTCAAAAAGCATATATAGCAGTAGGCTATGACAGTTGTAAAAAAAATCATTAGGGAAACTGAATCTGTTTGCAATTGGTTTAAAACCAAGAACTTAGAATTTGGTTTTATAAACAAATTTCATCAACAATGATTATACTAAAAAGATGTTCTAAAAACGCTTGGGCAGTAAACGTGTCAATTAAGATTTAACATTCAAATTAATTAGCATCTTCTTCATTGATCCACTCCTACAACATTGGACAAGCTTTTGTTCCTGCACCACGAGCCTATTTTCTCGTCCCAGTATTCAACCGCTGTACGCAACAAGAAGAATGCACACGCCAAATGCATGTCTCAAGTGCAAACCCATCCACAGAACACGGATGGAAGCGTGGAAACCGAGTGGGAAATAGGCAACCGATGCATTACGCAATCGATACACGCCCCGCCGACGATGGATGGTGGATGATAAAGGAATGGGTGATGCAGAAAAAAATACAACACAACACAACACAACACGATGATGATCGTGGGTGATCTTGAAGTGCCACTCCTGCATCATGCATGCACTTTTCATCTCCAGCCGCAAACCGGCCGCATCGCCATCGTCCTATTGGTTTGTTTGTTCGCATGCGACAACTGCGCGACTGTCGGCGTGCGCGTGTGCGGACAGTCTGTGTGTCACGGTCGAGGGCTTCGCAAGGGTTTTGTGCACGGTAGGGTGCGCCTCTCGCACGTGACACCACGTCGCCACGCCGTCCCTCCGCCGAGTTGGAAGCCGCCTCGAGGTTTGCGGTTGCGATTTCCGTCGCTTCTGGGTTTCGTCGCAGGCCGGCGCGTCATGGCAGCAGATCAAAGCGGTCTACCGACGGCGACAATTCCGCCCCCCCAACCCCCGTATATCATCCTCCACTTTCCACACCGATAACCGCCGACGACGGGGAGAGATCCGGTCAGTGGGAGGGAGGACGACGGACCGGAGGAGGCGGCCATATTAGCACCCCTATCTGCGCCTTCTTTTTTCCCACAGGGTGCGCGACGCGGTGCGGTTTCGAATGCACACACAATAGGTTATTTTACAGTTTTGCAAAAAGTAAGTGAATAAAAAAACAACACACGCGATGGCGTTGTCGCCGCTCGTTCTTCGCTAATTTGAATTATTTGCGCGTAGGTTAGACGAGAGAGTTTACCTCATTTTCGAGCCAAAACAAACTGTAATGCACACGTGCGCTTGCATTCTCACACATTCGTGCACGCAATACACCACCAAAAACACAACTGAGAACCTCAAAATTAGGTCATCATAATCAATAAGCCAACATGAACACCATCAGATCGAATAGAAATTCAACAAAAAAAATCAAAATTTAAAGATAAAAAAGCAAATGAAACAACAAAAAACTTTTTGAATGAAAATACTTAACTTTGTTCAATTGTTCATTACTAATTACTTAACTGTTTATTATAGTTTGCAATTTCAAAGCTTCTGGTGTTAGCTATTATCGTATTGTGAACAGTAAACAAGAGAAATTAGAAATACTTAAAATTAAAATTAGAATAAATTGGTATCAAAAACATTTTTTTTAAGATACAAAAAACCTCAGCAAAACCCCGGCAACGGATCGCGTATTAAAATGAGCTGCATATCGTAACCTTTGGATAATGGATGCATATCGATCACTATCATCCCCCCACGTGTCTCGCCCCCTGTTCGCGCGGTAGTCGTTGTCGTCTTGTAAAAACTAAATAGAAAAAAGGCAGATCGCACGATCCGATAGAAACCATGGAGCGCGTATTTGTATCGATCGCCTGGCTAGGGCTATGGCAGCCATTATTCATTCATAAGCCGCCAATCTCGATCGACCGGAGACGGCCTGTCAATGATAGGGGGAGGCAAAAAAAAGAATTGGACCGCCCAAGGGAGGAAAAAAAATGGAGAAGAAACCACACAACGCCGTGGAAGTGAATGAGAATCACGCGAAGGAAAGATATTCTTCGCGCATTTGCATACAAGCGCCGCGGTTAATGGCGAGCGCGTTAGTTTTTTTTTTTGTGGTATTTGAACGACGTTAATATTCGAGGTCGAGGCGCTAAAATTAACATACTGCGATAAATGTACGAAACAGATGGGACAGCTTCCCGCTAACGATAGTGTTGTATTATGTTTCAAGTTTTATTTATATCAATCCACAATATAAAGGAATGAGGGAACCAAACTCGAAAACACTAACAAAAAAAAAGAACGTATCTATTCTTAGAAATAAATTAAAAGTACAAAAACGATAACAGTAAAAGTTAAAACTGTCGACAGCATATCGGTATTACATAAAAGCGCAACAATGTAGAAAGGAACATAGACGATAGGAAACCTAGACACACACTTCAAGATGGAACGAACAAAAGCCTGTCAAACTCGATGTCAGCCGACAATGATCAATGAGACTTTGGCCAGACGCCATTCCAGGTAGGTGTATTCCGTTTCTTCAACACCGTTGGACTTCTTTATCAATCGCAACCGGATCATTTATAATTGATTCCTCCTTTTTTTAGCTAGTCTTCTCTTTTACGATAGCGAGCTGATAATCAGCAGCCCTCGGCCATTTCAAGTGGGTCGGACGCGAGGGTAGCGGCTTCCAATCAAACGAAAACGCCAGAGCGGCGTGTCTGGATGCGGTTTTTGCCGGACCAATATTGATTAGATAAATTCCCGGCGGCAATTCCCGTTTTCCCGTGCCCAATAACAGTAGTAGAAAGCCAATAAAACTGGTAAAACAGTATTGATTGTGACGCAAATGACACTTCCCGCGGGTAATAAGTGTAGTTTTATGACAGTTACAAGCACTGGAAAAATGTCTTGTGCGCTCGTGGCTTTGAAATCGAACGTAAAAAGGTTGTTTATCGTAAGTGCTACCGCTTGGAATGAAATGAGATCATTTAAAGCAAGCAAAACTTCCACACAAGTAGGATCGACTTCCTTCCTCTTGCGCCACAACAACTTTCGGATTTGGGGCAAGTTTTGCGATATGTGTGGTAAAACTAGAATTTGGGCACACCACCGCACAAAATGCATGTGGCGAAACGTTTCGCTAAACATGAAAACGAGCTTTTGCTTATCATCTCCACCGGTTTCCGGTTCCACACACAGGAGGGGTTCGTCCCAACCGAAAAGAAACACTGGAAACTAGAAGTAAAAACAATTTTTCCATTTTGGCGAGACCACCGACTGCGTTTGTTTGGAGTTTGGGGCGATCTTACCGCCCTTATACACACACACACACGGTCACCGCAAACGCGGGAATCATTTTATCGCGCCTGTTTACCAAAACAAGCGACCGAGGGAATATGTGAGGAGCGTGAAAAAAGGCGTTTTAAAAATCGAATCGACAGTTGGCCATAAGAAAAACACATCAGCATTCCTTCCATGCAAACAACATACAGACACGCAGGGAGGGGGGTTCCATTTTGTGTATGTGAGGCGGTTGTTGTATGAATGTAGTTCATTCATAAAAAATAATTGCCCAAATAATGGCAAGCATCGAGAGAAAAAAAACAGAACAACAAAAAAAAACTGCGTCAAGCGCGATAGAGTGCCTTGGGTTGCTGTTTGTGACTTTTCTTTCGATTTTCTCCATTTTCCTTACCGAAGCAAAACAGACCGGTCGTTTCGGGTACCAAAACCGGGTCGTGTTGTGTGGCAAAATTTTGGAAAATTTCGCAATCCATTGCATCTTCCGTATGCAGGTCGGCGCCAGGTATGGCGTTTGTAGAGTGTGCATTTTCTCCATTCATGTTCTACCACATATGCAGCCGGTTATTGCTTCATTCGTTAGCTCCTTCCTGAAGGAAAACTCCATCCGCAAAACATTTGGTGTTTGGCCAACGGATTGGGAAACGGATTGTGTTGATGTTTATCCATTTTCCATCAACTTAACTTGTTTCATTTTTAATTAAGGAACACATTAATTGTGAAGATGTTTAATTTGCTGGAACAAAACGAATATTCCAACTACAGATACCTCTTTCGGCGACCCCTTTCGGGCGACCAAAATCAAAATTAAATTCATGGACAGTATAATTTTCCGATGGGTTTGCAGTTTCGATTATTTCCCTTTACGGCGACTCTTCTCCTCCTTTTTCTTTCTTTGCAAGAGTTGTGTCAATGCTTTGCACCAAGCGAAACTACCGAAAAACCTGACCGAACCAAACGCACCACCACACCGGAATATCGCGGAACGGATACGACTCCATTTGGAATTCATTGACTTTTTGGCGAAACGGCTAAACACAACACGTTCAGGGTACGAAATTAAAACCGGCTTTAGCAGGTATAAAAGGACGGAAGGGTGAGAGATAGGGGGGTCAACATACATCATCTTGAGGTACGCCGACTCAAGCGAATGAGCTCGATTCGTTTTTCTACGCACGGTTTTCCTATTTTTAAATTCAATTCCAGCGAATACCTTGCAAATACCATCTGGATTTGTGGAAAATGTCATGGATTAAAATTTATGACCAAATTCATACTGCCAAGGCCAAAAACACGTTTTTAAAAATCACACAAAATCTAAGATGGATAATTAAGTAAAAGGCACACGAAAAATGCGCTAATAAAGGCACATTATCATACTTAACAGTTGTATGAGAAATTCGTACGCTATTCTTGGAAAATATTTCAAAACAAGAATAGAATCGATTAAATAAAAAGAAAAAGAATAGATAGAAGCGTTTTTAACGAAGCTGTTAATCATGTTTTTAAACGAAAGAAGAGATAGGTGATGGAAACGTAATTTTTATTTATTCAATAGATACATGAAACCGCTAATACCTAATAGAATAAAAACTAGCAGAAGCGTAAAGTTTTGAAAAAATAAAACCAAATATAATTTATTCGATGGATGAATGGAGCCGCTAAACGACGTGGTTAAAAATAAAAATCAACAGTATAAACAAACTTTGTTAACTAACGTGGTCGTGAGACAGTTTGCCGACAAATTGCGACAGGTGACAATTAGTTAATAACCAATTCGTTCTTCGAGCCATCGTCATTCTGTTGGAATGAGTGTTAGAAAATTAAATAAATTTTGGAACACTGCGTCGCACGACTTCACTGAAAAGTGAAAAAGCTCCAAGAAATTGCATTGAGTAAAACCATTTTCCAGCAACATTTTGACTAACTAAAAGCAAATAGAAACTTCCAGTGCTTCAAAAGCAAAAAACCGAAGCGGTTTTCCTTTTCGCCCACCTTTTGCAGCGATCGGAAGCGCAAACTCTGGGTGCATCTCCGGAATCGACGAGGTGATGAAACCGCAGGCAGCAGCAACCGGAACCCAACAGGTCGTCGCGATCGACACGGGAACCGGTTATCTGCTCGCCTCTGCAGGAACGTGTCCATTGGTCGCACACGACAAGTGCAGCGTGCAGCGCGCAAACTGCAGCTCGTGACCGTGAAAAAGGCTGCCCCCCTCCCGCACCCAGCCACATCCCCTCGCGGGGGAGGGCAGAGGAGAGCGTGGGGAACCGCAAGCAAACAAAATGGCCAATTTGATAGGGAAGACAGACGGAAGGACCGAGAAGAGGTCGAAGACTAAACACCGGCGGCCGACGGTGAAGGTCAATCGGTCGCGCGGGAGAGGAAAGGCCAGCACGAAGGGTTCGTTCGTGGCGTCTACGCCGAAGAACGGGCGTCAAAGCAGGGGCCAAAGATAAAGCGAGCGCGGGAACGAACGCGAGAAATGCATGGCGGAAGAAATGGAGCTCGCGCAAGTGCAGCGCGCATACGCAAACTTACGCCTTTTAGGAAGGCGCAGCTGCGTCGCCGCAAACCAGTGGTTCTCAAACGGAATCGATTTTAGTGCTGGATAATCAATGTTTCTAAATTCATCTCTCAAAATAACCAACATTGTAACCTTTCTTAATTAAAATTCTTTCAAGGAGATGTTGAAACGAATTCTGGCAACGACCGCTGAAAAATTTGAGTTGAAATTCAGTTCAGATGCCTGCTAACCCCAATCAGTCTCTGGCCCGATCAAACGTTTTTTTGCTTCGTTTTTGGTGTCCGAGTATAAGAATAAATATTCTAGATTGATAACGAGGGAGCGCGAAAATAAAGCAAGTTCAAGCGAAAAAAAACCGGAAAAGAAAACACGATTACCAAACCATCTTATGATCAACGAACAGTTCCAAAATAATAAATTATGTTGCCCGTTTCTAAGATGTTATGTAATCGTTCCAAAACATGTCAAAGAAGAACGATTAAAATGTTATTTTCCATCAGCCAACGACAGCAAACTGTTGTTAATAATATCGAATAATATACTTATTATTCGAATTGTCTGGAACATTAAAGTAAAAGGAGTAATTTAGGAGTAACTTAACTAATTAAATTTATAGATTAATATACGTTCGAAATTCAATGCTTTCATATATCACATCAAACAGGCCTTTCCAAAACTGACGAACGCACGATCCTGTTCATAAAACTAGAATCCATATTTTCCGGAACAAAATAAAACATGTTGTTGTCTTGTCTGTGGCACTTCCTCCATCTTCCATTCGTTTCCTCGCGTCGACACAACAGGAACGTGCCACAAACAGACGGTCGTGTTCCAACAGATGGGCGCACCGGGCAAAGAGAGGCAGACATACACACACACACACACACAGATGGCGCCCGTCTGTCCGTCCGGCTCAGCCGGCGGGCTCGATTCTCGGCGCGCAAACAGGGACCTGTCTCACCTTGACAACTTTATTTAATCACCGCCTGCCCACCCGACCGGCGCACCGCCCCTCCCGCGGGCAAACAAAACGGCCGCCCCCACGCCCCCCGCCCTCCGCCACCCGATGTCGTAGCGCTGATAAGGGCCCATCAGCATCACGCGAACGCGATTGACCACTTGGCCGCGCGTGATAATGGTGTGTGTGTGTGTGTGTGTGTGTGTGTGTGTGTGTGTGTGTGTGTGTGTGTGTGTGTGTGCTGATGGCGGCTGTGTGGCGTGGCAAAATGCCGACCAAGCACGCTCTTCCGCCGTCTGGCTATGCGTGCACCGACGCTCGAGGATCGAGTACCGTTTCCGGGCGGGCGCAATAAGATGTGGCAAAAATGTTGCAGCGCAAAGTACTCGGAGCATGTTGATGGAAGAGAGTTTACAACCCGTGTTTGGGGATTTGGGGAGTTAGAGGCCGATATGCAACAAACTAAACCGATTCCAATGTGGAGCAAACAAAGTGTCACAATTTAAAAGTGCTATAGTCTTCTGATAAATCCACGCTAAATATTTGAAAAAAATAACCCATACCTCAATCAACATCTGCTAAAATTCACAAGAAGCAATACTGGTTTCGTTTTCAAGTTTCGATGTGAAATCTTATAGCATCCTGTTCTAAACACTCTAAATCCAAGAATTCAATAGTTTCTAGGGCATTTACCTTTTGGGACATCATTCTTAAGATCTTAAGCAATAATTTAAAGGAAAAACAACGTATTCAAAATATCTAGAGTGGTCCTAACCCCTTAATATTCTAATAACCATGTGGCGGCTTCCTGTGGATTCTTCCACGATTTATGAACATGCTTTTAAAATTTGAATTCACATTCCGCCGACCTTCGGAAAAGGGGGTTTCTTAGACGAGCACTCCTAAGACGTCAATTTATAGGACAGTAGGTGGATGGTCTAGACAAAACACAGTCGGTTCGGACGAACTCTAGCCATCCGCGTGCACAGTTCTCTGCCCCCACTAATAACCCATCATCATCCCCCGTCCCGCGATCACACACACACACACACACGCACAGATGGCGGCATTTGCGCCCCCGGTGTTCAATTATGGGCAGGTCTTTTCGTGCAAAAATAACACCCAACGGGGCGGAAGCGGCGGAGTCACGCGACGCGACTCGGAAGCAGAACGCGCGCCCGGGACGGAACAGAACGGGATCGGAACCGCCGACATCACGGGAACGACCCCACACACCAACGGCTGGACGGATGCCGAGCCGGCGCCTTACGGACTCCATCATTAGGAAAGGTCGTAAATGTGAATGCCGGGTCCGCCGCTGAGTGTGTGTGTGTGTGTGTATGCCGTCGATCGGCGCGCCGGCGGCTTTGATCGAAATGATAGACAGGAAGCGGGAGAGAAAAGCAACAACAACAAAACACAGGGAAACATCCAACACAAGAACGGAAAAGCAGACCAGCGGATATAATTTTGAATCGAACGCGACGACCTCCGCGGGAGAGGTGGAGAAGGGCGCGGGACCGATCATCAACATGACAAGATCAACTAAAGATACCCATCAACAAGTTTCCATTGTGTCTTGTTACAAACCGACAGCCGGTTCTCCGTTCTACGATTCTTGGTCGCCCTTTCGCTTTCTTCTTGCGGCTTTTAAAACTGATCACCCAAGAGCATAAATAAGCTGTAGCTTAGATTGTAGTTGCAAAGACTTTTTCATTTCTTTTTCAAAATTATGTTCAGAAGATTGGTGAATTATTGTGGTAGATAGGTTTTAAAAATCAAAAGCAACATAATAAATTGGGAAACATCATATAACATTTGTTTTGCTTACCATGAAATTACACTCAGAATGAATGATCAAAGATAAAATCGAATCAACAAACGTACCTGTAAAGAGAAGAACAGAAATTCATAAGTTAAGTGAAGTGAAGTAAGTGGAAAAACAAACAAACAAATTAGAATGTGGATCCAATAGATAAAACAGTACGTAGAAAACCATCAAAAGAAGAAAACAAACATAAATGGTAAAATGAGCAGTCAACTTGTACGATCCTTGATGATGATCATGACGCTTCCCAACGTACAACGCGCTCACCCTCATTATACGTTGGTTTTATTACTTTTCTTCTAATTGCGTTTAAGAACCCAATACTTCAACACTTGCACCCTGCTTTCTTCTGGCGAGGAAAAGTGACAAATTTGGGTATAAAAAATACAAAAGTTCTCACGAGAAGGGAAAGTACAAACAAAAAGAAAACAAATGAAAAAACTATTCGAGCACTAAAGAGTCGAAAATGACGAACCAAAACCATCACACATCGCGGTGAAGAGAACTATTTTCAAGGGTGCTGATGCAGAACTGTCATCGAAAATCGTTGAAGAGTTGTGCAGGAGTTGTGATTGTCGTGTTTTCTATTGCCCTCATTAGAAATTACAACCTGAAAGGAAAAATAACTCAAAAAAAAGGCGTCAACCAAAAAACATATCAAACCATTCAACAAAAATGAGAAGAAAAAATGCAAGTTACCGATTCAGCGCACAACAAAGATGTAGAAAGGGGAAATCTGTTTCAAGGAAAAAAAGGTTGAGAAAAAGAAGTTCTAAAAATCTCTTTTCTTTCCCAATGTTTGGTTAAAAAAACATTAAACCCTCCACGTAAAGGGACTATGGAAAAAACAACTCTTGGAACACGTTGTTAAGCCAACCAAAAAACCGATCCCGAAATTTGGGACTTGAGGTAAAATTAAGATGAACCCCTAAAGTACACACACATATTCACACAAGGGAAGGACCGAGAACCTCGCATCCCAATCCTTCATGGATTCGGTGGTCGGACGATGGAGACAAAGCAATGCTGTACTCCCCCGTCGTCGTCATCGTCGTCGTCGTCGATTTCCCCCCGTTTAACCTCCTACTTAAAGGCATCTTTCATTCTTTTCCGCATGGATGGCCATCCCGCCATCCCAAGGCGCGCAGCACACGAACAGAACGAAGAAACCAAAAACGAAAGCGGCCGTAAGAAAAGCAAGCAAGCGTTGGATCGGTTGGCAGGCAAACGATCTTCCACAAATGAAGCAGCATAACAAAACCATGGCGAAAACGGCGGAAGAAAAACCACCACCCTCCTCCCGCCCCGTTCTTGTCCGCAAAGGGGGAACACAGCACACCATATGTGCATGCGCGGACGACGAAATCGACCGTTTTACGAGCGCGGAGCCCAACCTCTTGTCAACCACGTCGTCGGATGTGGAGGGAAGAAAACGACAAGTTCTACAAAAATATCGGAGACTGTCTGGTTTGCGAAGCAGCAGAAGCGGGGCCAAGAAAAACCCGATGCACGATCTCTCACGTAGACTAGCGCAACGAGATCTTCGGACGTAGTCCGAAAACTGCACACTACGATCCACAACACATCGCAGCAGCTAAGAACTTGCCTGCATCGTCACGGGAAGTATCGACCGACTGAAGCTGACTAAAAAACAAACGTGCGTCTCATACAAGACTGAGCAATGAAAACAGAAGAAAATGTTTGTCAAACTACATTTTTGGAAAAGTTTCCACAAACAACTACATTTCAATGTTTCGCAATTAAAGTTCAAACAACACACGAGCTTGAACATAAAAAAATATAACAAAACCAAGAAAAACCACTAAGATCACCTTGATATTTTGAAATATGCCAAAAAAAAGATGTTTGAAGCCAACGAATCAAAGTTTAGATAACGATAATAAAATCGTAAACCCAAGGCCATAACGTTCCAGAACCTTCCAACATGCCCGTATGCAAATACAGGTGATCCTTGAAGATGAGGAGCAATAAATAAATTGAAACCGGTTTATTACTGACGGAGATTTTCTAAGGTGATCAAGAAGAATTTATCGAATGGCTACATTTAACTTGTGTCTTCAATCATGACTAAAATATTGTAAAAAAAAAAGAAAAGATTTGTCAAAAATAATGTCCAATCCACCGGATATCGCAAAAATATTGCTATTCAAAATAAAATAATAATATGAGGTTTCACCGATTGGGACCCGTTCATGCATTAACTTTTGGAATCTCACACGTAAACAATTGATTTGCCTCTTGCGAAATATGGATCATTTTTAAAAACCCGGTTCTATGGGTAAGTAAACTAGGTTAACTTAAAAAAAAAACAACAACCATGACATAAAACTGTCGCCGGTTTAGCAGTTTCAAATCACATTCGCATCGGACATCCGAACGGTCAAGCCCAGCAGCCGGTGAATCAAAGTACCCGGCCGTTTTTCCTTGCAGTTTGGACACACACACATGCGCGCATAAACAAAAAAAGGTTATGCTGATAACAGCGCCGCCGTGACGCGGAGTTCGCGAAACACCGAGCGACACACTCTATGAATTGGAGGGACAAAAAACATACTATTAGCACACCATGGAGGGAGGGAGGGTTGGATGGCAGGCGGTCTGGACGGGCTGAAATGCGGCCGGGTGCGGTGACGAAAAGCGAGGGGAAATCAACACAACAGGGGTTAAAGAGGTCCCTCTGGCAGACCGGTTTGGTAGTACCCTTCTTCCACGTTTTTGATCGTAATTCGTCTGTCTGTTACGCTGTTTGACCGCACCGTATGTGTGCATGTGTTTAATTGTGTGTGTGTGTGCCGATGAAGATTTTTTTTTCGCTTCTTTTAAATGAAAAAGGGTCGGTCATCGGTCTCGCGGTTCAGCAGGATAGCCTATACACAAACGCGCGCTACTCCATGCCGTCTTCTCTTTGCGTGTTTGCGCGGCGGGAACAACGAAAAGAACAACAAAAAGAAAACCAAAAACCCAAAGGAAATACACACACTCATATGAACTTCGAAGTAAAAACGCGAAAAGGTAGAAAAAGAAAAAAAAAAGTGGACGAAAAAGCGAACCGAACGAAACCGGAGAGCGCGACAAACAGCGCCAAAAAATAGAATGGGAAGCAGAAGAGGCGAACGCCGGGAAAACGGGGAAACAAGTCCACCGGGGTGGCGGTGTTCTCCAAAAACCCCGTGAACAAAACAGCATCGGATGGAAACGCAGCCGCGGCGGCAAAAGGAATAAATAAATGAACGTACCAACACACACACACTCGCGGGCCACCAAACAAACGCCGAAACCGTCGTGGTACGAAACGCGACCTCCAAGAGCGAACAACGATAGAAAATAAAATTAAAACAACCAACAACCAAGCGACGAAGCAAAAAGCGGTAAGAAACGAAGAAAAACACTACGCGAGACAAAACGTCCGTTGAATGTGCGTTTTTTTGAGGCTGCCTTTTTTTTTGGTGCTTCTTCGCATCGCCTCTTGCTCGCGTCATCGCGTTTCGCTGTTGGCCAAAGTGCATGGACGGCATTAATGGCGGGCGAGCGCGGCGCATGCAACTTATTCCTCCTCTTCCCCTACCCCCCGACAACATCAAACCCTTTACCGCAACCCCAGCCTTTTCGAATGGGCCCAAAAAGTGTGAGAAGCATCTCTTCATTCTGGTTGGTCAGATGCAAGCTCCCCACGTTCCGGGATGGATCGGGCTCGTCAGCCAAACGATGAGGTCGGCAAGCTCGAGTCGGGAAATTCTGTGTGGCAGAATTTTTGAAGATGAACTTCAGAAGACGCTTTTGGAATCGAAAGAAAAAATGTCGAAGAGAAAATATCAAACACAACAACCCACTTGAGTTAAGTTTTCTTGATCTACCACAAATACAAATTATCGGAAATTTTTCTATAAAGATAAAGTGAGTTACATTGAACGGGTTAGTTGCATTTTCTTCCTTGCAAATGTTTACACGATTTTGTATTTAGTCTTCTACCGACTATTCGACCGATAAAATCATCTGTAGAAAGTACACAAGGTGTTATTAATATTATTCAAATTTATTTTCCTTGTTAACGATGGGTTTGCATCACACATTATAACAAGTTAAATACGATTGATGAGTCGATTTTGCTTTTTAAATAAAAATCAACTTTTATTCCGAACAATAAAATTGCATGAATGGAAAAGTAATGCATCAAATCGTGATGCTTCAGACACTTGTGCTGTTTCGCTCCACCATAGGAAAGCGTCGAAAACAGATTGCCGAACCCTGTGCTAGACGATCTCGCACGCTCCGCTAGCTCACCGGCAGTCAGACGGCCTAGACTAGACCCGGCGGTGTTGTGCGCGCGTTGTCGCTCCTAGACGAGAAATCCCACATTTGGTGGCCCCCGAATGACGCAGGGCGGCGAGGGGTGGGGTGGGTTAGTGATCGCACGATCGGGATGGATGGTGGCCGAAAACGAGTCGGGTCGCAACGCCGACGAAGCAAACAAAACTGGGGGATGGATGGCCAAGGGGCGAAGAGTAGAAAACAAAAACAAAAAAAAACCCTCTACCACGGCAGACACCACACACGAGCGTATTTATATCTCTGTTCCGATCCGCGAGCGGCGGCAGCGGCGACGGCAACGTCCTCCACCTAACCCACACCCCGCCACTCTCGCTTTCTCCCACAACGACACGTCGTCTCGTCGGTGAGCTGCTGCTGGAGCACGGTTTATGACCGCGAACCAAACCCGGTCAGTTCAGGGGAGGATAAAAGGGGAAAGGGGCTGGGACGAACAGTGAAATCCAACGGCCTCGCGAGATCTCTGGCAATACTCTTCCCCCGGCGTGCATATCAGCGCAAGGTTTTGTGCACGAACAGCATCACCAACCTGTCTTCTCACTACGGATGATATGGATATTCTCACCACTTCGCAAACACTTCGTGCACTCGAAACTCGATTCCCACGCGAGACAAGTATGTCGTTCACTGATTATTTAATGTCAGGAGGAATGAAACTCATCGAGGAACACAATATGTCAAGAAAATATTTCAAAACGTGTCAAATATTCCATTGTTCAAAGCTCACCATCTGAGCTGAACTCATCATTTGAAGCATCAGTTGAGCTCATGTAGCAAATATCGAAATATCTTTACTCGATCCACGAATCATGTTGGTTTTCTTAAAGAACATAGAAAATACTCCCACCAACACCAACATTCGACCACGTCTTCTGTCAAATTCTGTCATAAAATACAGCATTCACTAAACTGACTCACTCACAGTCTTCGCCAAACGTTGCAAGGCATTTTAAATGTAAGTGGATGAATGCGAATTGATAAGCGACTGTGATTAACGAACCATTACAACAAGTGTGTAATGTGGCAATAATAAAAATGTATGTATCGTAATTTCAACAAATTTACCACGATTCACGAAAATATAACCGATTCACCAAAAATATTCATTTGAGTAATACCACAAAACGTAATAGTTTTTAAACCACAAATAAATCACAACTCACATTGAATTTCCGAGAAATGCGAGATTGGAGTGCAATTTGGAATGGACAAATAATTCACTAATCGGATTGAACATTAAACTCTCCGATTTGTGCGAAACCATTTTCCTGCAACCGTGACTCTTCGTCGGACATAATGCGGTTATAATCGTGCCACAGTCATTTCAAAACTATCACTAAAATGGAAGAAAACAACTAAATAATATCAGTTACATCAACAGCCCAACTATCTACTCTATTTTTCACCAGTTCAAGCAAAGATAATTATCACAAAGAGAATAAAGCAAAACGGGAATTCACGGGGAATGCGATAGCAACGTATTTATTTAACCCTATTTTAGTCTGAGAAAACCAGGGAAAACCATAGCCAGTAACAAATAGATGAAAACAACCCGCCGTCCATCCGCATCCAATGAGTCATCGCAGTTTTCTGCAGTTCGCATCGCTTTTCAATTGCCCGCGACACACACGACAAGCGGCGGTAAAGGTTAAAAATAGGCAATTAGAAATTGTTTGCACTATTAGTCAACATCAACCGGCCATTCCGAAGCCGGTAATCGCGCATTATCGGGCTGGTCAAATTTCTAACCATTCTCGTTCGAACCAGGCGCAAACGAACAAGAGGTCACATCCAAGTGCATCTTTCCTCCAAGAGTCAAGTTCAACCTCGAGCAATGATATGCGATTCGTTTGCCACAAAAATGGAGGAATACATTTTTGCTCGCTTCTCCCTCCCCAAAGGCATTTCCCAATCCAACGGTTTCGGACGAAGAAACACGGGAGGCGGGAGGTGGTTCTAAATTTAGCCAAAATGTGTGTTTCAAAAAAACATTCCATCCGACCCCCGTCGCTCCCAGTGTGGCCTACCTTCCTGCCCCCCCCCCCCTATAGGGACGACGAGACAGCATCAAGTATCAACGAAGCACCGTTTATGTATGCCTTCTTTTTTTTTTGCTGCGCGAACAGATCCCACCATTGCGGGACGCGATCGAGCGAAGACGCTCGGCATGGATGGCGCGCAAAACAAACAAACCGAACGCGATGAGAGAATGATCAAGAAGAGCAAGAAACAAAGAAAAAAAGATAGCGAAGAAATTAAAATATCATTCGGAAGTGAGTGAGGGAAATTTGCAAAATAAAACCCTCGAAGGTCTCGGGAGGAACCGTTTTCGTGCCGGACGACAAACACAGAAAACGCAGCTCGATGGCGGCGAAAAAAAATGGCGAAAACGTAAGCAAATATGTGTACAACCGCGAGCGCAAATGCATTGAACCGCGTCGGTCCGGCAGGCGCGCGCGGGTTCGGGGCGCGTTCATTTGCAAGTGAAAATGGCGACATCATCACCGAACCAGCCAGAGCCAGCAACAAGGATGGACGACGGCTACACACCGGACGTGGCGAACGCTTTCGGCTGACGTCAGCAAAACGCGAGCGAGGGTGAAAAACATCTAGAATCTACGCAGGGGAGAGAACGGAAAACAAAACGGTTCAACGTGCGAATGGCGAGCGCGGATGATTTGGGGCTGATTGGAGGGAAAGAGGCACGACGGAAACCTTCGAAAGGGATGTTATAGACATTGACATCTGATACCCATTCAAGTGGAACAATTTTTGCTGGGAGGCACATCCTAAACCAAATGAATTACTTATACAAAACACTTCATGATCATGTTGCATCTAAACGAAAATAGTTCCAATATGAAGTGGAAAACAGTTAAAATTCATATAAATTTATCCTTTCTCCTTAGGATTGTCCTTAGGAAAAGAGTCCCTTGAGGAGCATTTTTCTTGACCTAAATCACGAAACTGTATCACATTGTCTCAATCCGCGGCACAATGACTTTCTCAGCATCCCCCAATGACCTACTGTCACCTCAAGCTTATTACCCTCTAAGAGCGCGAGTGTATGTGTGTGTTTCATTTGTTCCGAGAAAGTAATTGAACTCCCAGTGAAGGAAAAACACTGAACGGCCCGCCCCATGACCAGGCGCGATCGGGACACTTTTCCTCCGTCCTTTCTCAACGCAGATTGCCGGCGAGATCGATTGTATGTGTGTGTGAGTGATCGAACTCGTCGTGGTTGTTTTTATGCGATGTTTATTGAATTATGTTGTCATAACCCGGCCCTTGTCCGCGCGCGGTTCGTTGTGCATTCCGGAACCCCGTTGCAGGACGGGTGTGAGTTACTGTTTTCCCCGGTTATTTATTGCGAACTATTGTTGCGTCTACGGATGGGAGGTCGAGGCGTCTGCGCACCATCACCCCCCGCCAGCGTCGGGTTCGGCGTCGCAGCCGAGAGCGAAACATCTTGGGCGTCGACGAGATGGACGCACTATGCTCCGCGTACAATGTAGGAACACACAACCCCTAAAAGCAAACAACGGCTCCGGGCAACAATGTAACAAACCGCCGCCCGGGTTGGTGTCGATGGCGGCGCACTGGCCTTGTCTAGGTCGGACGCACCCCGAATGACCCCGAATTTGAATCGTAGGTCTCCGAATTTGAATCGTAGGGACCGGTGGGAGAGGGAGGGGGAAAGAGGCAATGGGTGCAACTAACAGAGCAAATAGCAACAACCTTTCCGATACCGTTTGATCACCTCGTTTACCGTACGATTCATCAGTGGAGACACATCTTTTTATTTATTTTCAAGTCAATCTGAGGTGAAAAAGTAAATGTAATCTGGTTTGAAGAGTTTGCAAATTTTGTGAAAATACGATTCCAAGAGTAAGGAAAGCCTTGGAGAATTTAATTAAAAAGTCTATCAAATACCAGTTGTGAGCGAAACGGTAAAAATTATTGACGAGAAGTGAAAATGTGATGCAATTCCAAAGATTATATTCCGTAAGTTAGCCAAAACCTCGTTACTGATGTCATAAAAACTTCTTCAAACTTTGAAAACAAACTTTCTTACAGGGCTACCGATTTATTGAACCAATAATGTGAAAAATAACAGTGAAAACCTTGATCGATTAGCGTTATTAAACAAACCGCCCCTTTTGCTAAATCGCATTAATAAACAAGGATTAATAAACACAACAATGGTCTACGATCTAATAAACAGAGGAAAACAAATGCATAGCTTCACGCAAACCAAACATTAACATTGGGCAATTTCAATCGGGAGAGGAATGCAAAAGCAAACCACTTACGCACAGTGTGCCAATATCTGACGAAACTGCGAGGGTAATTAGCTTTCCTATAGCCTTCAAGGGCCAGATCGGCCACTAATCGGGCATACCCGTTCGTTTATCGGTCACGAAAGGCCGGGAGTGAATGAAATCAGTTCGGAAATTCGGAAACACTCCAAATACTAATCGATTCAAATAATGCAATCGTTGATCGATTGTTTCTTGATTGCTCTTTTGTTTGTAAAAATGGTTCAATCACGTGAGATTGACCGTGCGTAAGGTCTGCTTCACATTTGATAGATGGTCGATTGTGAGTTCTCACCAAGATAGCAAGGGATGGGTTAGAAGTTCTTCATTTAACTAATGTGTGTTAAATTCCACCACGTTATCCAACAATTTAACCTCTTTATCTACCTCAACAATGGTTCGACGGTTTCACCCAGATGCCGATTTTTATTGTCGCCCACTAACCGCCCGTCCGCGCGATGGACCTCGACGCGATGGGATTTTCATTGCGATTTCTCGCGCTGCACGTGTGGGAAGGTATTTAGTAGCCCCCATTACCGTCCCCACCGCCTCATCTCATCTCATCTCCCTCCTCACAATATTTTCAGTTTCACACATCAACAAACAGTCTCGTGCTTCATCATCCCTTCTTTCGTTCGGCACGCAAAGCGGAGACGTGCGGTCTCGGGAGAGGGTAGAAGGAGCGGTTTGAGGGAAACACAAACTCGGTGGAAAACTAAAACCCACCCTAACTTCACCCCCCAAAAACAGCAATAAAATGGGTAGAGGCCGCATTCGCGTCCCCATTGGCTCGAAGAAAATAGGCAAAAACTTTTGCTCAATAAAAACAAAAACATTCCGAACTGAATGCGCCGACAACGGTCCCCTCACCCCTAACCCATCCCCTGGCCAGCCACACCAGCCCCACCGTCCCGGTAACCCCGGTATTGACCGACCCATTGAAACGCGCCAAAATCGGTCCGAAGGTCACGACACGACTGGGCGCACACGCTCCACCAACCCCTAAAAAGCCGTTGCATTTGCCAAGCTCGGTGGTTGTCAATGGCCGGGGGAGTGATGGAGATGGGCAGGGTGACTCCAAATTTAGATGCTTCGATAAAACCGACCGTTAGAAAGAGCGAGAACAACGGTGGGAGAGGTGGGAAAATAACGTCAAATGCTCATAAGAAAGAAAACACAACTCACAAAACACCGTTTGGCCACATCGATTGCAACCCCCTTTGGGCTTGGGTGGATGTGTGTGTACGTGTGCTTCGATGATAGACGACCCTGAGGGCCGCGGGGCAATAAATCAATTTTCTGCGGTTTATTTGTTAAAATTATTATTTGCCACGATGTTCGCCGTCTCGCAAACAAAAAAAACATCATCCCTCCGACGATCCATCAAAACCTTTGATTTTTAAAGTATTCCTCTTTTTTGCACCGACTTTATTGCACCACCTGATTATTTATCGGAAAAAAGGGGGCAAAAAAGGCCACCACGAACGTCCGGCTTCAAAAATTAGATAAATACAAATTCGCATACCTGAGTGCATTCGAAAGAACTCTCGTAAGACTATATTCCGACCCGTGTTTATTTCATCAAAAACCAACATGACGATCGTATTTGTTGGTCTAGCGACACACTTCATTCAACGTTTGCACGGGAGTGGGATTTGATCAGCACTCTACTGAGGAAAATAACATCCCCCGGAAAGTGGAAACTACCTTCTCCGCCAAATGTCACGTCGAATCATTCACGAACTGAATTGGCGCGTTAGAATGGTGTTTATTTGCATTAAGTTTCCGTTGGCGAAATTTGTGCAACATTGCAATCACAGACGATGGAAATGCAACGCCAAATGCAGGAAAAGCGAATTAACTCCAAAGGAAAAATGAATTAACTAAGTGAAACCATTAGGGCGAACTCTACTTAACACATAGTGAGTTTTAAGCAAAATGTTACTATGATAAAAACATAGAAAAATAGGTTACGGAGAAAAACAAATAGCAAACTTTATACAGAGTAAATATAAAGTCCTAAAAGAAGACAGCAGTATGACCAAGACGAACGATTAGAAGAATATTCTTCTCCGCTAGGGAGAACATCACGTAACGAATCTACATTACGAGTGAAAAAGCAAGCAGTGCAAGCTGCCTTTCACCAACATACCGCTCGGTCTGACCATTCAATCAACAAACCGTACGGACTTTTACCAAACAAACAACATGCAACGGGCGTCGTCTGTCTAGGTTTCTTCACGTTTTCCTCCTACGTGTCCTCTCTCTATCACTCTCCGGCGTCATGAGTCAACAGTTTGCAAAAATATTTGCGCGTATCCGCGCCCCGTAATCGGCAAATTACTCCCGCATTGATAACGGTAAGGTTTGTGAACGCAACCACGGACGCTTCAGGTTCCGTCGCTTCAAGACGAACATTTTGGTCCGCGATAAGCCCCGTCTGGCTGGGTTATGTCGGCTGGCTAACTCGATAACTGGACAGTTTCAAACGTAATATAAGCAACATTGTAGAGGGCAACGTAAAACAAAACTTGTAATGAACCCATGGAAATGACTAAGAACATTCTTAAAATAATCTTCTTATGGTTGGTCAAGAAGAAGTTATAAGCGAGACTAAAAATATGCCACCAAACGCCAGGACAAAACCCCCGAAGATGTTATCGAAGTAGTACAGAACACTAGACGAAGTAAGGCCAACAATTTAATCTCATTGTTGTACAAAAAAACCTTTTCACGATTCCATCCTGAAGCAGCTGTGCGCCATCAAGGTTGAGCCTTGTCTGGTTCGGAACGAAAATGCCGCGTATTTTCGGCTAGGTTTGCTTGATAAAATCGGACAGTGCGTAATAATTGTGCCTGGCAGAGTTAGCGAAAATTTAATCGCCCCCAGCTGTTTCCGTCTTAGATTGGGTTGCAGCTGCAAAGTTAGGAAGGGTCTGTTAATCTTACTGGAGAAAGGGGGCACGTACATTTGAGGAAAAAGCTTAGCGACAAGCTTGCGATATCAGTTCAGAGGGGGTGCTCGTTCGACTTTTAATAGGCCTAATCCAATTATATACTAATGATAAATATAGAAATAAGCAAGAAGAAGTGTCGCTTTTACATAAAATATTTTTGTAGTTTTTTTTGTGGAAGAGCTTGGCAAAAACAGATAAAAATAATAACACACTTTTTGAATATAATGTTCAAACAAATGTTGTGCCGTCCAAATGAGATGATACAATTTCATTGCCCGGCTATCGGCAGGATGACGACACTTCATACAAGAGGCTGACATCACAGTAAGACTAAATAACGTCAGCCAGTACCGGAAGTTTGAGCACTTACAGGGACGCTAAGCTACGGTTCTGTTCTAGCAAAATAAATCCAAACATGGTTCTTCGACGACAAAACTGAACTAGAACTCTTGAGGAACGGGTGCGAAACACAAAGAGAAAAAGGCACCTACCAAGGGAAACGAGGAAGGATCCATGACTATTTTTTATCGATTACAATTTGCACAATGCAAGAAAACCAATTCGAAGGAAAAAAGTATTTTACTAAAGATCAGACAAAAAAATGTGACATCTCAAAAAGATTCACAAGAGGCCTTACGTAAGACATAAAATTCATCGGTCTTCATTGAAGGAACCTCTTACAAAAATTAAAGTGGATGTCACTTGAAAGCATGAGTGACACGCTGGGAATTGAGTACGGGGACTCACCGAAATTTCGAAACGCCGAAGGCGTGTGTTTGTCTCAATCGAAATGTGAAAAATCTTTGCTGCAATTACGAAAGTGTTTCTTAAACACCCTCAACACCGTTTGTCACGTTGGGGTTAGAATTTGGAAGATTGATGTCTGATGCATTTGTTCGACTTTAGTCACTTTCCTCTCGCTGCTGGAGAAGAAGGCGGAAGTACTATTGTGACGAACTTTCCTTCTTGGCCGAGTGGAAAGGGTGTTCTTCGAAACCGTTTGCTCAATCTGCGGTTTCATTATACCCACCTCCTAAGTGTCGTCAAATCAAGTTGCACACTTGAACTCCGTCATCAAACACCCCATCATCCTCCCTGGGGCGGGCGTTGGTGCGCACCCGATGGTTATAACCATCCGCCATTCATGAGGGAGAGTTGGTGTAGCAAAACTGAGCGTAATTACATATTTGTGCATAAGCGCACATATGCTAACGATAAGATAACTACCCTTTTCTGCCAAACTGATTAGCGGCTGAGCAATTACGTATTTACTTTAGCCACTCGCACTCTGCCGCTCTTATCATCTAACGGTACGCAATTCGCAGTACACAGCCTTCGACGGGGACGATTTGCGTCATAGTGGCGACGAGACACGACGTAGACGGAGCGTGCGTACTGATAATAATCATGCCTTCATCTAGCAGCTCGAAGTAGCCGAGGAGTATCAGCCTGATGTGGTTATCCTAACACCCCGCCGGATTAAATTGTGGAAATATAATGTTTTATCCAGGGCAATAAATTGCATTCATAAATTCTACTTTTTGAAGGAAGGAACCGACGTAGGTCCTTAATTCCAGATAAGGGACTTGCCTACCTTTTGTCGCGCGTAATAGAGCTCCTGGTCGCATTCCTGGTCCGGCTCCATGTCGCGCTCCTTCGCCCAGATGTTCTCCAGCAGCTTGGCGTACTCCTCCCGGTTCTTCTCGCCCTCGTCCACGTGGATGTACAACGCCCAGTTGCTCGAGTTGAACCCCCAGTGACAGGTGCGAATCTCCTGCGGTTCGTGCTGATGGCACACGAACTCCTGCGGCGTGAACATGCCGCTGCACTTGCAGCACTCGATGCACGCCGGCTCATCGCCCGCACCGTACAGCTCCGGCGTGAAGATGCCCTCGCACTTGCCGAAGCACCGATGGTACACGCGGAACGCCGAGTGTCCCCCCGATCCGCCCATCTTCAGTGCGGTCCGCGTGCGGTGCTCGAACTGCTTGTGCAGCAGCGCACTGCAGAGCCGTTCCGCGTTGGTGCGCGTGATCAACCCGCACGTTTTGGCCGTTTCCGGGATGATGCGGGCGCGCTTGAACTCCTGCAGCTGCTGGTCGGTGCAGTTGTACAGGTAGATCATCAGCTCCTGGATGCTGACGTTGATCTGCTCGAGGGAGAACTTCTCCAGGATGTGATTGAAGATCTGCGGCAGGCAGAGGCGCATTTCGCCACCGAGCAGGAAGCAACCGATGCGCTTCCCCTCCAGTATGGTCATCTGCACGATGCCACAGTCGGGATCGGGTGTGGTCATGATCGGCACCGGTGGCACGATCGTGGTCGTTAGCCGCTGCGGTTGTTCGTCATCCACTGACGTACCGCTACCACCACCGCCACCACCTCCCCGACCGCCACCGTAATGGCCGCCGGTACTGTGGTGAAGGTGTAGATGGGCCGGTACATGGTGCTCCGGTGTGTCCGAACGCACAACGATCGAGCCGGCCTTGCTCGGGTGCACGAGGGACAGACCCGGCCCGTGCAGACTCTTGGGCGCCGTGTCCTGGTACGTCTTCAGCACCGAGATGACGTGCGGCGGTACATACGTTTCCGACATGTTTACTACTGGTGACGTCTTTGACGTGCACACGATACGTTCCAACTGCTTGTGAACTGCTGTGCTGTTCGAGAGGACGAACTCTATGGATGCTGCGATTCTGATCCGTCGTCACACGCACTCACTGCTCATTCACGTACTCACTCCTCCATTAGAAAATATCAATTCTTTTTCAGCGGACGGAACCGACCGTATTAGGGATAATTTCCCCCTTGATCCTTCGCTTCCTCCTCACCACTTTTCCGAGCCCGGTGAGACGTTTCACGCAACGTTACGGAACTATTTTCTCACTTTCGCACACGTTCGCTCGCGACGTCGTCTTCTTCCCGGTTTTTTTTCTCTTCTCACGCTTATCTTCTGCTCACCAGCGCGTGCACCGCGGACTCACTGCAAACAACGGCGTGAGAAGAACATTCACAGCATCTCATCGCATCCGCGCATCTCTCATATCTCATCGCTCCATCATCATCATCATCATCATCAGCTCGGCCGGTGGAGCAGTGGCAGCAGCAGGGCGCAACGGAGGACCACGACGACGGTGGCGAGTGGCGAACAATTTTGGCGAGCCATCTTTAATTTTTCATTAGCCACACAAATATACACACACGCACACACACACACACACATAAAAGCGCGCGCGCACACACTTTTCGCGAGCCCTGGTTTGCTTCCTTCACTTCCGCAACCCCCTTCTGCGTCAACCACTTCCACTTCGTTTTCGATCCGATCTCTTCTGGGCAAACCCTTTTTCTTTCACCACCGTCGCACCGGTACCGCAACCGGCGTCGCCGACACCGCCGTCGTCGTCGTCATAGCCACCTTTTCCACCACCACCGACACCTGCGCCACCGTGGCGTCTCCGTCGTACGGTACCATTTTCGACCGAAATTTTACTTTTTCTTCGATACTTTTTCTAATTTTTATTTCTCACTTTTCTCCTCTTCTTTTAATTCGCGCTACCCCTTCTCGCACTCTACCGCCGCCTCCTTCGCTCGGCAAATTTTCCACACACTCCTCGGCCGGCCAGACCGCCCGCCCGCCCGCCCGCTTGGGGGGAGGAAAGCAAACACTCGCGGCGCACACACACACACGTACCCGTACACGTCGCGCACTCGCGTCGCACTACCTTCGCTTTTCCGCTTCGTACACCCTGCTCTATTTCTCTCTCTCTCTTTTCCTCGCTCTATCGTCCGCTTCGCGCACCGTTTCCTGCGAAAAATGCAAAAAAAAAGTACGTGAAAAAGATGAAATGACCCGAACCGTAGGTGATGCATGTACGCAGCAGCCATCTTCTGGCGAATGCGTCCTTCCGAGCAAAAACCACCGAGAAGAGAGGCGAAAAATAACAACACAGCAACACAGCAGCAGCAACAACGTCGACGACAACCGCACACACTTTTCCCCCGCAACGCCCTTCCTTTAGCGTTCCACCGTATGCAGCAGCAAACCAGGTTTTATTTTTGAACTTTGCTGCGTGGCTCGGACGGTGTGCGGGTTTTCCTTCCACTTTGCAAAGGATGTCCACGGACCCCGAGGAAAGCGGACCGCACACCAGACGCACGTTACGCGCGTTAGCGAGCGTTAGGCAGCGCACTAATTTTACCGGATCCAACTGACGCACCAGCCGTAACATTGTAGTAGGCTTCATTCCTGTGGTTACTTTAATCAGGACTTTTTGAAACGTCAGCTTTAGTGAACCCTCGCTTTGGATTTCACAGTTTCACAGCCCTTTTAATTTTATTCGGGTTTATATCTTCGTCTTTGGCATACCAATCATATTTGGTGTTACCTCCCCATCAAGGGCTTACTAGACTTTTTTTCCATTGCGTGCGTGGAAAGTCAATCCTCATGCATGTGTATATTTTCAAAGTTTGTTGATGGCCGTTCCAACTAAAAAACTTTAAAAAATGTTTGTTGATGACCTGTTAGGAACCCATAAAGTGCCTACCATTGCATTATTGTATATTTACAACTATTTAACCCCCACTACTAGTCCCTTGCCCTGAATATGATAATGCGTCGAACCACCCCGTCGGATTTTCCCTTAGTAGACGGTTTTTGCTGATCCTTATCAACTCGGCCACCATTTTACCACATGGTTGCAAATGGAACCCCACCGGCCAATCAGAGGAGTATCAGCGCAGAGTAGTAGTGGAACAGGATCGTCCGCCATCGCCAATGCGACGAACCGAACCTCGTTGATTGGCGGTCTCGGCAGCGACCCCGATGATGAAGTCTGAATCCCTTCATTGTGGAGGAATTTGAAGGTAGCATTCCATCTCGCTGAGAGTTAGCGTACTAGAGTGCTCTGTTAGTGGGGCACAAACATCAATGGCATAGGGTGAAACATTGACATCACTTTTGCAGCAGCGGGTAACCAGTTTTATTTGCAGTACTTTTGAGCAATGCGCACGTTTGTTCACGACGGAAGTCGCTTCATCAAACACATTTCTGCTACTTCACTACTGAGTAAACTCAGATACAATGTTTACTATAATCATCATCACCATCAAGTGCTTTGATCCCTGTACAGGATACAGCGGAAAACCCGAACTGGACCAAGTTCAGCTGCAATTCATTACCACACGAATGTTGAACGATGTACCGAAGACACAGGTGTACTTGGGCGTATCATCCAACAACCTTCTTGGTAGATGAATTGTCGTCATACATCTGCGAGTTGCTGCGATATTGTCAGATTGAACGAGACAAAGTTCCGACGCGGGTGCGCGATAGCACACCTTTTGGAAGGGAAGGTGGTGGCGGTGGTGGCCGGCACACGTTAACAACAACATGAAAAAAACCCTGATAAGCCAGCCAACAACCTCCCAACCAGCACAATAGCGGAGAATGTCGCGCGCGCAATTCATCTCACAATAAACCGCGGATGTAAAGGGCAAACCCGAGGGGCCCGGGAGGCGGAGGGAGGGCAGCGCGCACTTACGCAACTTGAGGTTTATTACAATGGTGTACCACCGTATGCACAAACACCGTCGTCTCGCCGTCACTGTCTGTCTGTCATCCGCTGCGCGGGACTGTCTCGCGCGGGTCGGGAATCGGTCTGTCTGTGACTGCCTGACCCTCCCCCTCGTCACCCGTAGCGCCCAACCACACCGTGCTCCACAGTCGTTTGCCAAATAAAGTGAGAAAAGGAAAGAGAGAGTCTCTTTCGTGCTCTCTTGCTCGCGAAGCACCGGGTTGAACGGTTGACGAGACGACGGCGGGGTGGCACAACACAACCTGTCGTCTCACACCCAGCAGCAGCCTCCACTCTCTCTCTCACCCTCCTCACTTCTACTGCCACATACAATCCGGTGGACTCGAGCACTATTGGCCTTCTCTTTTTCTCTCTCGCTACCTCGCTCCAACGCTCACACAAACAACGGTCTCGCGCTCTCGCGGTCTCTTCAAACCAGAGGAAAGGTATGTCTCGTCCCGACCGGACGTTCTCTTTCCTACTGACATGCACTCTTCCTTGACAGCACAGAGGGTGGCTGGGTGGACACGGAGTGTGACGGGGGGGGCTTGTAAGCAGATGCAGACCCGCGCACCACACGCCAGAGGCAACGGTTCGGGACGACACGGGAGCGTGGTGCAAGAGCAGACGGGTGACGCGAAGAAACATTTTTGGCAAACGCGATCTTCTTTCTCCCGCTGCTGCGCTTCGCATTCGCTCGCTGCTGCGCCGCCCGACGTCTTTCCGTTTCCTGCGGACGAACCCGGCCACCACCACCACACCACCCTCTTGCTTCCGACCCCTTGGAGGTGTTGCGGACCCTTCTTATTTTCCCTTTTCGCAAGCGAGCGCGTTTTCGGACGGATGGATTTGGATGTGCGCTGCCCGGTGTGAAGCGCGAGTTTTCCCAGCGAAACACGCACGCGGCATCCAACTCTTCTGCTCTTGTTTTCTTCCTTCTTGTTCTTCGTCTTGGAGCTCTCCTATTGGTCTTTTGTTTCTTCTGTTTGTTTTCTTTTTCCCTGTGTTGTTTCGACTTGCCCCGGGTTTGCGTTTCGTCCCGCGGGCTGCTGGCTGCTGGCGACACTACACACTTCTGGGGTACCCAGGGAAAGCGTGCTCTGATGTTCGTCGTCGCCATCGTCTTCATCGTTAACGTCGTTGCGCGCCTACTACTTTGAGATGATGTACACACTACGGTGACTAGGCGACTTTGATTGGTTTGTGTCGACGAGAGCCGCGAGCTCGCAAGGGCGGTTGTTGCTGTTGTTGTTGCCTTAGTTGAGCCGCCGCCTTACGGGCATCCAAAAGGCACACGATTGCCGAGTCTCGCGACAGACCGACCGACCGAACTGAAGCTCTGCTCTTATATATTTTACATGTGGAGTGGCCTGGTGTTGTTGACCCGCGTCTTACAATGGTTTAATTTTTTCGGATGGACTTTTTTGCTACCGAAAATGAACCCCGAGAAGAAGCTGTGGCCGAAATGGACCATGTTTGCTCTAAAAATGGAGCAAGTTGGTCATATTTTCCCCAGCACAGGTGTCTAGAACCGACCAAACCCTTGCGTACCCCCAATTTTCCACCCACCGTGGGGTGGTGTTTGCACGTTTGTGTGTGATTGCCTGGAAAAACGTCACCAGTGTTTCCACGGGAAACGTGGAAACCTTGATTGCTGCAATCGATACACGAGGAAATTCTGGTATTCATCCTATTTTCCCAGTCTATCGTCGTATTTCACGGTGCTGCAAAAACGGGAATTTTTCGTGGATTTCCCGCAGGTTGCAACAAACCAAAAAATGGATAGAGGACCGTCGTTTCATTTTTCGTGGCCTCTAGTGTGCTTTGCTCTGGTTTGCGGCTCATCTTGTTTCGATCCGCGAGACACTCAAGACACACACCGTCACTTTTCCATCTCGTGCACTCTTGCCAAACAGTGTGCCATCTATTTGGTGTTTAGGTGCGCTTCGGTGTGTATTTTTCTTAGCTTCTTCTTGCTGCCACCGCCGCAGCCGCCGTCGCTTTCTTATTCGCACGTCTGCTTGTGCTGTGAAAAAACGTCCCACAACCCCGCGCCCAGGACTCAAACAAGGCGAGACACACACGAGACACGCACGCTGCGCCAAACTTCCACACGGGAACACGGTGCGCGGCGCCTCGCGGATTTCGTTCTGCTGCTGCTGCTGCTGCTGCTTCTGCTGTTCTGGCGACGATGCACGTCGCACACAAACGCACACACGTACGCACGCGCTCGCGTAGCGCCTTCTCATTTGCACTCACGTTTACTAGCTCGCTCTCTCGCTCCCACTCTCACTCTCTCTCTCTCTACCGTGCTGTCTTTGCAGAACCGTCACGCTTGTGTCCACTGGACTAGCAAAACATGTCTGCACTCCGCCGTGGATTCGCAACAACTGCCGCAGTAGTGAACTGAAGGGAGCTGTAACTGTATAACTAGCTACTGTTGCTAGGTATCGATAATAAAAATACTAACTAGTTACTCAAAATATTACCAAGCAGGTACTTTCGTTACTAATATATTGCTCAATATTTAAAAAATTCAGAATATTTGATTTCCTAAAACATCGTTTGCACATCAAACATATATCCCGGTTGACTATTTTTCATATACTGCATAATTATTGCCGGTGAACCTATGCGTCGAGACGTTAGCTACAATTTACCCAGGGTACCTATGAGTCGGTTAGATAGCTACATTTAACCCAGAGTAACTGGCCGTAGAGTAGATAGCTACATTTAACCCAGAGTAACTGGCCGTCGTTGTTTCCGCTGGATGCAGTGTCTAAAATTGCCAAATCTCGCATAACTTGTTAGTTTCTGAACCGATTTTCACAATTGACCTCTCAAATGAAAGGTCTTGTGAAGGCAAACAACTTCATACAACAAAGATTCCATCTCGAAATGAGCTTTACGAAATAAACATTTGAATGGGACGAAGGTACAAATACCTTGGTTCGTATTTTCTGCTGAAATAACAAATTTGTTAATAACTTCATGATCGCTTAACCGATTTGCACATGTGACCCCTCAAATGAAAGGTCTTTTCAAAATAAACAACTTTGTACAACAATAGATCCATCCAAACTTTCAAGTTTTTGACAAAACTAATTGTGTGGAAAAGAGACAGCAGTCTACCAGGAACAAGGTTGATAAACCTCGATTACTGAAAAGCCAAAATCTGCCTATTTGTTAATAACTATTGATTCTTTAAACCGATTTTCACGATTGACCCCTTAAATGAATGGTCTTTTTAAGACGCGTACTTGTGCTGAAGGTAGATGTTTCCGTACTTTCTTGTTTTTGATAAAAACCACAGGTGGGAATGTGTTCGCCCGAGAGGGCGAAAAGGTAAATCAGGTCGATTGGCAATTTAGGTTAAAAAATCCAATTCTCGCATAACTTGTTAGTTCCTTGAACGATTTCTTCAAATGACCCCTCAATTGAAAGGTCTTTGCAAGACGCGTAATTTTGTCTCAGAATGGATTTGAATCGAAAGATTCGAATCCCTGTAGGAATTCAGTTTCCCCACCACTAGTGGTTAGCAGGCGCGAACGGTTGCTCTAGTGCGCGAGAAAAAGAAGGGTGCGACTGTGCGCACAACAAAACGGGACGACCAGTGTGATCACGGATCGGAACTGACAGCAGTGTTGCCTGAATGAGCAAAATATTCAATTACGACCAAGGTTAGCAGAGTACACTGCTATAAACACCTTGTCCACAATTAAAAAACGGCTGAAATAGAAATTTTTTAGTAATTTCCTAAGCTAGTTTCAACTATAAAAGCCGGGTTAGAGCAAAAAAATTATAAAAAATAAGAAAATTATCAATGGTTAGTGTTTTTAGCATTTCCTAGCCATTAGCCCACTTCTCGCATAGTGTGACGATAATTCTACTAGGAAAAAAACAATATGAATAAACAAAACAAAAAAAAATTGAAATAAGTTGTTTGTATGAGTATATTATTACATTCATTTATTTTATCTGTTATTTACGTACTCAGTTTAATGACAAAAAAGCACTCAAATATAGTCCTAGTTTTAGTGGTGTCAACTTAATGCCTAACAATTTGATCTATTAAACGAGCCGTACACTAGAATACTCTGAGGATAATTCACATCCATCCGGCCTGCGCGTATCACTTATCCAGGGCAGTTATCAGAAATGAATATGAAAAGGTGATTGAACTTAATAGTATTAGATTTTCGAGGGAAAGATTGCCACTAAATGAGAATAATAAATGCTACCGCATTATCACTTGATCGTCATAAGAGGTTTGCTCATGACCGCCTTCGATAATCCCATTGCCGATAGAGATTTTTTAAGATTCGGACCCTTCTGGCCAGCTTTCGGTTTCACGGCGACCGGCATCATAAGATTTTCGTTGGCGATCTGTCTCCGCAAGTTCCGATAGTACTCGAGCACTTTGGGGTTTGCCCAGACTTGCTTCAGATCGAAGTCCAGCACCCTGATACTGTCGAGACTTTGGGCCCGGCTGAGCGCCACGTACGCCTGCCCGGCTTCGAAAACTTTCGCCAGTGAGAGTTCAACGCAGTCCAAGGTGAGGCCTTGCGATTTGTGGATGGAAAACGCCCAGGCCAGCTTCAGGGGAAGCTGCGTACGTGTAAGCACCATACCGGAGGCCGTCTTAACCGACCACTTCTCGCTGCGTACGACTAGTTCGCGGCGCTTGAATTTGACTAGTGGTAGTCCCTGGACAAAATTCATCACAACCCCCCGGGCGCCATTTACCAGACCCTCGGCAATGTTGTAGTTCTTCAGCAGCATCACCTGGGCGCCTATTTTCAGCGTCAGCTTGGCGGGTGCCTGCACCGCTTGGTCGAGCTGCTTCGCGCTGTACGGATCGCTGTCCTTGGCCTCGAACGTTTTCGCCTCGCTCTGGATCGCCTCCAGCTTGGCCCGGTTGATCGCGTCCACTTCGCTGGTGTGGGAACAGAGCTGCGTGGCCAGAATGCCCTCGGTTTCGATGCGCTGTGAGGCCGTTTTTTGCAGTCGCGCCGTTATTTCGTTCGTAACGCGTCCAATACGGATGCTGTTGAGAATGCCAACAAACTCTTGGTCTTTCTGTCGATGGACTATCGTTAGCTCGTACGAAGCCTGGATGCACTCTTGCCACACTTTCGACTCAAAGCAGAAACGAACCCGAGGACCGACGTCGTTATCCTGCGAGTACTGACCCGGCTTTGGACGGTTTTCTTGGCGATCGACGGGAGGAAGCTGGAAGAAATCACCACACAGTATCAGCTGGATGCCCCCGAAGGGTTTGTCGTTTTTGCGAATATACCGTGCAACGGCTTCGATTTTCTAGAACGAATAGAACGGCACAAAACAAATCTATTAGAAAAAAGTCCAATAACAACTGGATAGCTCGACTTACCTCGAAGAAATCTGCGTCCACCATCGAAATTTCATCTATAATCAGTCTTTTACACTTACGCCATATCTGGGCCGTGTTCGCACGGGACGCTTTCTCGAAGCAGTTCTGCAACGCTGCCTCGCCGCTCCCAATTCCGGCGAACGAATGCAGTGTCGTACCCCCGATCAAACATGCGGCCACTCCGGTAGAAGCCGTAGCTACCGTTCCATCGGGTGGTAGGGTGGCAATGATCTTTCTTAGCAGGAAACTCTTGCCCGTACCCGCGGAACCGGTGAAGAAGACGCTTCGACCCGTTTGACACGCGTCAAGGATACGTTTCTGCTGTTCATTGAGTTTCTGTTCGGTCATTTCTGCGGAGCTATCTTCGTACGAAGAATACAGTTTCTTTGCCGCCGGACGATCGTTTGCAGAGTCGCCCGATAATCGTTTGCGCTTTAATGGTGGCGACGGTGTCGTTACCGAGCCTGTGCCGAGCGCAAGCTTTCGGGCCTTCACCAGTTCATTTGTCGTAACGGGACTGATATCATCAAACTGGTTGATCGGTTTTCCGGCCAACATCTTCGCGCGGGACTTTTTCAATAGTTCCTCCTTGCTTGGCGGTGCCCCGCCGTTGCCACCATTTCCGTTTGTTACCTTGACGTAAATTACCTTCAAAAACTGAGCAAGCGGACCGGGTGGGGCGTTTGAAAGGAACAAAGTGCACTTTTCGTCGTTAAATTTGACGCTCGCTTTTCCTTCGACCATGAACTTGGAATGCACGGTGAAGCTCCGGAGTTTCAACTGCATCGGATGATGCTTTTCAGCGGTGATTTCGAGGAACATTTCCTTCAACGCGTTGCGGGTTAGTCGTAGCGTCGCTTGTTTGTTGGCGAACTTACGCATCGTTGTACCTTGCGAATTGTTCCACTCGATGTTGACCGCACAGGTGAGAGACGCGTCGTTTGGATCCATTGTGTAATTTGTTCGGTTATTCAGCCGCGGGAGATGATTAGAAGGATTAAATAGACCGCACGAAAAATGCACGATGGTCGTCCCGCGGTTGGTTGTTTTCCCTCCAAAGTTTTTGAAAGTTGGCAGCAAATATCAATATGACATGTGTCATGTATGAGCCGATTGGCCAAGATAATTAATGCAGAGTGAAGACCGGGGTCTCATTTTCGCCTTTATTTCTAAAACTAAAAATTGAAGAGACATACCGTCAAAAGACCCTTCATTTAAGAGACCCAAAGGCATTTAAAATAAGCCAAGGCACTAAAAATTTATTTTCAAACGAGCTATTTCTCTCAATATTTCAAATTTTGACCAAGGTTTTTGAAGCTTGTTGATGCCAAGCTGTGCTGCAGCTTCGTTCTAGTGGTAGGTAAATGAACCCATAAATCCGAATCCCAATCCATCAAACAATCGTGAGATGATGTAAACCAATAAAATCAAATATAAATGTAAATCAGGTCCTATTCACATTCATTGCCACTCTCAATCCAACATGTCAATAATCATGTCAACATTTTCAATACAACAACTCAATCCAACATGTCCAATCCATTCTAATCCAGTGTTCGTTTTGATTAAATAATAATCAATCACATTACATGTCTTATTCGACTCACCTCGTATCTGAAGTGAGTCACATTGAATCAAATCTTATTCAAATCCCAAACGAATCAAATCTTTAGAATTCGTCTAGGGATCGGATCTTCAGGTTTTATGTATCCCCATTCTGCCAACACTAGTTCGTGCATCAGTTTTGTTTCGGCAGCGCACTGCGTTGGACGTCTCAGGAGCAACCCTACGTTGATCGCTGAGGTGCACATCCCGCGAAAGATCGTGTAGTCGCAGTTTCACTTGTGCTTTCGAACGAGACTGTAGTGCGAAGCATGTTCCATCGCCAATCCGTTCATTGCCGCTGATTGCCCGCTGGAAAGAGTCCGTGGTTAAATTGGTTTGCTTTTGCGAACGGGGAGCTTTCGTAGCCCCCACGGGGCTTCAAGTGAGAGCAGCGGTCAAGATTAACAAATAAAAATAAACCAGTGCAACAGTTGGCCACAGCCGCCTTCGCTGGGCAGTGCAAACTACTTCGCCATTTCTGCGATCCGGTGTTAAACGGCGTGCGTTGTGTTGATTTTTGTTATATTTTTTCCAACCATGGATTGGATCCAGCGCAGCAGGAGGAGAATTTGACGATACGAATGCGAAAAAGATACGCAAAAGAAGTGCGATCAAACGGCGTTGCTGATAAGTTTGGTTTTTTTACGACAATTAATCATCATAGCAGTGCCCGAAGGAGAGAGAGTGAGTAATAGTTTGATTCTAGGCTTGCCTGTGTATTGCATAAGAAAAGAAATTTCATCATCCTTGTGCTCCCATGTGCGCTACAAAGATTTGTTCGTCAAAAAAGTTTTCAAAGTGACCGGCAAGGATTAACAGTAGTAACAGTAGGCATTGGTGTCCATGTGAAGTGTGAACAAGTATAAAGTGAATCGTTTTAACGGAAGCTACATAAAATTACCATCAAATACAACTGCCAGTGCCTTCGAACCGAAATCAAAAGGGTTAAGTTTCGAATTCTTAGCGTCAAAGAAGAATTTACTCTTACGCCCGTAATATCATCGCCTTTTGCTGTGAAGCTAATAAAAGGAATACAGTGGTGTGCCGGTACTTCGCAGAAAAGAAGCGAGCGAAAATCGAATCTGGTAAGTGTTTATCATCCCGATTTCCTTCCATTAAGCAATCAATTCGAAGAACTCGAGTAAATTACGCAATACTTTTCTTCATTTACATCCCGAACAAGGGCGTAACAAAGCATGCGATGCCAAGGTCATCATAGTCGATTGCAAAGTACGTTTTGCAAATGCATTTCTCAAATTCTTGACCGCACGTTTTGCGCATTCATTGCCACAAAACCGTTATATCCCATTTAATAATTGATGGTTGAAATGAAACCCCTTTTTCTGTCCAACAACAACCCGCGCGTTGGGGTAGGATCATGCAAATTGACTGCAGTTCTTTGACGATTCTGACCTTCCCAGCGAGGTTGCCATGGAAACTGGACGCATCCTTTTCATCTTCGTCATCATCGCCGTCATCTGTAACTGTCCGTCCGCCTGTCGATCGTTAAGAATGATCTCGTGGCCGACGGTCATAATTTATTGAATCGGGTTTCCCATTGCCAGCACTAATGATCGTGGACATTATTAATGATGCTTTATCACGGGTCGTGTACAAATGCAAAGCAATGGTAGAAGCATAAATTACTTCGAGTTACGAAGGCGGCATCGAATTATGCCGATTGTAGAAGAATAGTTTTGCAAATTTGTGTTGCCTGTTGCGTTGGTCAGTTTCAAGGTTGAATTTAGTTAAAAGTTCCCAAGAAGTTCACTGAAATTTTTCATTTTCTTATTGATTTAAATGTAAGACATCAAGAGGTTCGGAACGGTTTCGAATTCGCATCAAAATGAATCTTGAATCACCTTGAATATTTCTAAGGCTTCTGTTCTTGGCGCGTATCGTTGTCATTGCTTGCAGTCACCGTATTCAGCAACCGCAACAATTCGTCCAGAAACGTTGCTGGCCCTCGGATAAACTGCTTAAAAAGCCCGTTTTGGGGTGGGTAGTTGCTATTGGGATCGAATCCCCGCCCCTTGCACACTCGTTCACGTGGCAATCCGCCCTGCAAAAGTCCGCTAAAAATTTCTGGTCCAACCGGTCGGCAACATTATCGCGCTGCCACTTCATCTGTCAATCAAGGATCGCGATAATGATAGACTAATAATGACGTCGATGGTCCCGGCGGCTTAACTCCTCCAGTGCGTCGGCTTAGCTCCCGGAGGTTTTGTTTCACGAGTTCGTCTCGCTTCTTTTTTTTGTACCTCGATTTACGATTTTGTGCAAACACGTTTTAGTTAAGTTAAGTTAAGAGAAAAAAGAAACAGGAAACCGTCGTCACTGCGTGTGTGGGCGCGAATTACAGATGTCCTCTCCCACCTCTGAGAGGGTAGGGGGGAAGTTGCTACCTACGCCTACCGGAGATCGTCTGTTGCGATTTCTAGCCCAGAACTCTAGCTCTTGTTCTCCAACGGCAGATATGGCCCAATACTCAAGTAAAATCGAAATAAAGTTTCCATTTCGTGTCATTAAATGGTTTTCTAAAAACATTAACGTTATTAGAAAATCTTCTTTTCTTCTAAAAACATGGCGATTAGTCATCGATTGAGTTCTTTTATGCCACAAAAAAGCAATGTCAAGAAAAAGGTCTTCCCTTCAGGGGTTGCAACATGATTTTAGGTTTGCAAAAACCAAACTCATTCCAATCCACAAAAAAAAAACGACACACAAAGTGCAGACCAACCGGATTCGTCCGTGAAAACATTTCTTTCGCCTTGCCTTACGTCCGTTGGCCCGTTTCCACCGGACTTTCGGTGTACGTGTGTGTTTGTGTGTGCGAGCTTTTCCTTTTCTTGTGCTGAATTTAGTTTTGCTTTTGCCTTCCAGCGCGCGCGGTTGGCAAGGGAGCAAGATAGCCTCGCGGTCGGTCACTGGCGAGAACAACATCGACCGACGCCGAGAAGAGACATCGACGGTGGCAACAGGAACGAACCCCGCGGCCGGAACCGGCTCGATCAAAATCACCGTCGCAACTCTCTCAGCCACCGTGTCCGCCGCGGTGTTGTTCCCTCCCCGCCCCGGGTGCGTTGAACCTGGATTTTCTTCTTTCGCCAGAATTTTTGCTGCCCGATAAAAGGCGTCCCGCGCTTGTATCAAGAAAAAACCACAGCCCTTCCCTTCTCAGCGTTCGTCACCAGTTTTCGCTACCGTTTAACCCTCTCGTGCGGGGCCGAAGAACTTGTGGACCGAATTGTTTCAAGGTTGGGACGAATTCAGTTTGGGTTGTTGCGCGCCCGAACTCGAAACCATCCCACTCACTGAGAGTGTGTTTTTTCTTTTCTTTTTTTGTTTGTTTCGCGAAACCATCGGACGGACGGACGCGAGATTACGGCCTGCCGGCATGCCGGCCATTTGATCGTGTTACGGTGTTGTGAAATGGACTTCGTTGCTGCCGCTTGTGGAATTGGTCTGTAAATTAAGACCATGCGATCGGTTGGGGGCCCAGCTCTTCCTGTTTAAAATCCTCGGTTCAGGGAACTTTCTCTCTCTTCAGCCGCCAGTTCTGGAGTTTTTCCTATGCTTGGCTTTATTTCTTTTTTTTTCTTTCAACCGACAACTAAATCTTGGAAAGAACAAACCCAGAACCACATCCATTCGGTTCAGTTCCGAAGACGCTTGTTGCCGGTTACTAAAAACAGCTATAAAAATTGGTACCAGCTGGTTGAACGATCGTGAGCGAATAAAAGAAAAGCGAACAAACAGATTGAACAAGAGGAAAATTGCCACCGAATGGCATGGCAAGCAAGCAAAGCATTGCGCTCTGATTAGAGGCAAGTCTCTGCTTCCTCCGCCTTCCTTGTGGTAAATTTTCCCATCGGTTACATCATTACTGTTTTATTTATTTATTGCTTATGTTGGCCCATGTTTTTTTTTTGCTGCGGTGTTGGCTAAATTTGGGCACATTTTGGCTTTTGCTAGTTAGGCTATGATTAATGCTCGTTTCGTTGCTCATTTAGGGCGGCTTTCCCACTCTAGATTGCAAGACAAAATTGTTTATTGTAATAAAATGGCCAAATTGTCTAATTTGTAATTTAAAACAGGTACTGTTTGATTTGCTAACTTTTTTAGATTTGTTCTGTTTAATAGGTTCAAAATAGTATGGTTTCGGGTATTAAATAATGTTGATTTTATGTTACGATTTATGTAGATCTCTGATACAAATGGTTGTTAGTAGGAAAGCGACATTTAAAAAAAAAAATTTTACAACCAAAGAGTACGGGAGGACAATTTTTCATACACATAAAAAGGTTGCTTGTAATTCTGGGAAGGTAAATATGTTTACTCGTTTTAAAAGTAACATACTTTTTGGATTTCATATCGGAGAAAATAATGAAACTTACAAAAAAAAAAAAACTGTGTGATACGGTATAAGATGTTCCCGGAAAAGCTTCTCGATAAAAAGCATAACTTCTATCGCCGAAAAGATAAGGTGAAGCCTTCTTCCACTGACTTTGCGTGGAGTAGCGATCTCGGGGTCAATGCACCTGTGCTCGGGTGGCATAACTGCACCACCATCACCACTATCTCTTTTCTCCCGGTTTATCATCCCAAACATGCCACGGCGGCTTGGTGCAAACGAGTTAGTTCCTGGAACCAGCCGTGCACCACCGGGCTGTGGTTTTTCACAACGCGATCCAAACACTAAAATGAAAACGAGAAGAAACAGGGCAAAGTCCCCCCCTCCCTCAATGCCTCCTATATTCCCATAGGAAAGCAGCATCTCCTTGGGGTAAGGTAAGGGTTTTTCTTCCTTCCCTCCCTCGCCTTCCCCACCGCCTTTCGCGCGGAAGGGTTGAACTCTCAATTTTCCAAATTCGATAATTACGACAATCAGCCGGCAAGTCAAGCGCCGAGCGCGCTGAGGAGTAGCTGTTCCCCGTGGCGGTGGTGCGTCTGCAGCCGGTGTTGTTGGTCGTGTCCGGGCGTGTTGTTGTTGTTGGGTCGGCCAGCGCTCGAGAGCGCGGTTCCGGAATTTCGCCCCTAATGATGATCACACTCCCTCTTGCGCGCTGGATTTGCGTTGCGTTGCCAAGCCGCCCTGATGTTGCTGCGATGCTGCGTCTGCTACGCTATGCTGTACGCAAGCTGTTTGCGTATTGCATAGTCCCGCAAAGATACCGTTCGTCTTTTGCGTGCGCTGCTGCGGTGCTGAGATCGTGCGCGCTCCGATGGGAAAGGAAGGAAACTTTGATCTAAGGCTTGGAAAAATACTAACACTAAGTTGTGGTCGAAATGCGAAATGGTCAAATCTTGATCATAAAAATTGGGAACAGTTTACACGTTTATTTATTCTCAAACTGTTTCCCATGAAAACAGCATATCATCAGTCTTTCGTAAAGAAACATAATAAATACGTTAAGCCAAACCGTGGCGTAGAATAAAAAGCTTTCTAATGATTAAAAAAATAGAAAACTAGCTAATGAAAAACTATAGTTTTTAAACAAAACATAAATTTAGCTTCAATACGTTAAACAATATAGTAAAATAATCCTGTTTACCATTTAGTTGATTACCAACCCATTGTGCAACACTCTTTTCCTACCTCAAAGAATTGTGTTGGGGGGAAAACAAATTTCCACGAGTGATGGGGATGAGGTTTGGTAGGAGCGGAGGCTGCCAACCACAAGGTCGTTTTGACGATGCGTAAAACGAGCTCGCGACTGTGGCCGTGTTTCTTACTACCCCTCTCTCTCTTTCCCTTTCTGGTTGTATTTTTTACCACTGCCTTCTTCTGTTTTCATCTCGATGCTGGTGTTAAACCTGCCTGCTTGAGTATTGAAAGCTTCGGTTTGGGGTTCGATGCTTGCTGCAGCAGCATAATCTTTTCCCCAGCGGGGGAGGGGAACGATTGGAGGCGGAAAGTGGTAAACGTTTTGCCCGCCGAATGGTGCACTTGGTTGGCACTTGTATGGCTGTAGCTACCCTGAACGTTTGTGTGTGTGTGTTGTTTAACTGGATGTAAGATTAGTTGTTTTGAACACTAATAATCGCTCGGAACAGGTTCGTAGCGAGACGAAATCAAACACTTAAGGTGTGCTTTGCAAAAACCTCCCACCCACGAAATCATGTAGTTTTTTCCACGTTTTGGTCCGAACATCCAGCTGTCTGTGCATTAACAACTTCCGGTGCGAGTAAATATTGATAAGTATGAGCAGTATCGTTGTGTGTTTTTGTTTCATCGCCGGAAGAAAACACCTACGAAATCGATCGGTAAATGCTAATTGACTGATAACACGTTTGAGGGTTGTTTTTTGGGATTGGCTGCAAACACCATTTGCACAACTTTATGGTATACTTCAGTTGTACATGACAGGGGTTTGTGCTACAGATGTATATAGGAACTTTTATTGTTTAACTATTAACGTTTGTATTGCCCTTTTCAAATACTGAACTAATTTTTGTGTAAGATTACTCTATTTCACATTACAATGTTGAAAATCGTATGAAATGATTACAGAAGTTAATTTTTGTGATCAAATGAATTGGATCCCTTATTAAATAAGATTGGGATAGATGTTACATTTTACAAAAATCAACTTCAAGAGCCTTTTTAAATATCCTTGTCAGTATGTCATGTTTCAATTTGTTGTTACTAGTTTGAATTGCAATGCAAAACGTCCTACCGTCCTGGCGAAACCCACGCCGTGTTTCGATCGCAATTATAATTAAAGGTTAATACAATTCAAAACAGGCTCATCTTGGCGCTTGTAAAGATAATTGGCGGTTGACAATTGCACGCAGAGACAACCGGCAAGATGTCTACAAGGTGAAGTTCCCGGTACGTACATCGACACGGGGGCGGCGTCTACAGTACCGACAAACCCGACGGTTAACGATGGATAATTAAACCGTAATATTTTTTCCTCGCACCAGTAAAATAGTCGTTCCGATGTGGATGTGCACCCTCCTCCCCTTTCTTGCTACAATATTTATCCCCGGAGTCCTCCGAGTGCAATTACGAATTAAATCACACCTTTTGCAGCACGCGTTGGTATGTGGTTTTATTAAATTTGTTTTACGTGCTTAAGGGGCTTAAGGACGGCGCCTATTTATGGGATTTTTTCCGTCGCCCCAGGAGTGTGCGACCTTTATGCGAAAACGCCCTTGCTCTAACACGAACGTAAATACTTCAAAATAAAATCCTTTCTCATATCGTGAGCTTTCTTTTTAACTGCTTATATTACGGACTCTAAATCATCTTATCGTTGTGAGATTCTCATTTTATGTACGTTTATCTGATTTCATTTATCATCGAAATCATCTAAACTTTCTGATTTCTTCAAAACTTCGTTATATAAAATTGAAGAAATTTGTAAATATCCTAATTAATGCACGAAGAGACATTTTTTAAACAAAACATGTTTGCCTGATTAGTAGAGACAAAGAAAAAAACTAATAGGAGCTGCTTCGAACCAAGAATTTCGATAGGATCTTCCTTCATTAGGAAAGTTGCGAAATCTACCCAAAATTGTGTCATCTCTGCACGAAATGAGATAATTCGGCGATAAATAAGGAAGCACAACAATGCGAACAAATCGCAACAGGTGAAATGTGGTGAAAAATTTGCCGATCACTATCTCAACCTTCTCCGGCAGCTCGTTTGCCATTTTCTGCCAGCGGAAGTGTCAACTCATCTCGACCTTCCCGCGAACTCCATTCTCGAGAGCCGTTAGAATATTTCGGGTTTGATTTATATCTTCGTATCCAGCCGGGGCGGGCTTGAAGGTTTATCGATAGCGATCGATAGCGGGAAGAATCGACCGTCACGCTTTCCCCACCCAATTACCGTGACCATTCCCCGATCTCCCTATCCCGATTATTTCACTTCTTTCTATCTTTGGTTTCAACTAGAAACGGCCTCGCATCGAAAATGGCGTCACCTTGAACATCTTCCTCGCTCTCGGGTTCGCCCTGCATTTTATCACCGATCGACTCATTAATCTTCGTGTTGTTTTGGTCTTTTGTTGTTTGTTGTGCTTTTTTTATGGTGCGAAATCATCTTCTGTTATCATGTTCTTGGTTTTATGTCTTCGCGTCTTTCCAGCTTTTTGTGACCGGAGAAAGGTCTCGCTACCGCTGTCGGTGGATGGTTTATTAAGATTTCCGGAAGAAGGTGTTCCGCACACTTCGCCCAACCCCCTGCCCCTCTTCTTGGTTTATGAAAGAACAAAACCAAATCTCTTCATATTCTCATGGTAAAAGCGGGGTGTTGTCCCGTTAGGTAGAGTCGCTAACGGACGCGACAGGGTCGAAAAAAAAGAAGGTTAATTTTCCCACGTGACGCGGAAAGAATGAATGCCTTCGGTATCAGAATTTTTACCTTTTTGCCGCATTGGTTTTTTTAGTTAATGTTTTTGTTACCGATCGGGGACCCTAGCTTTCCGATGCGAATCGACAGTTTTAATCGATTAAAATTTATGTTTTGCAAGATTATTGATGTTTTTATCGAATATTCTCGCGTTGGCCGTTCTTTAGTTAAGTTCTCGCGGAAGACGTCTCAAAAAATGCAAATATTCTTAACACCCCTTTTTTGTTCGTGCCGTAAATCCGGATGAAATTATGATGATTTTTTTTGCTGTTGGTTTAGTTTCTCCGGTGCCAATGATTTAGCTCCCTCTCCCTCTCTCCTGCCCACCCCTTGAGGTCGGTTGAAGGTGTCCAGGGTTCGCGTCTTCCGGGGCCGCCAGAGTTGGAACCGTCGCAACCTTCGTGCACGACTCACGCGCCCGAAATCACCGTTAGCTCTCCAGCGTCGGTCCGACCTCTGCGGCGTTGTTGTTGTTGTTATGCTGCGTCAGCCGCCAGCCCCCCTTCCTACCCATCGTTGCCCTTCGATCGTCTGTGTGATCGCGCATAATCGCGCCCTCCCGATGGCTAACGGTAGGGTATTTGTTCGGCATGACCGGGAACATCGGGTTCGCAGCGAGCTGGAGGGGAGGGGGAGGAAGAAAAGGGAGCACACCGCAGCCGGTCACGTTCATATTTTTTAAGGGCTTACGGATACCCCTCTCTCTCTCCCTTCTTTCGCCAACCTTTCTCCTTGTACATTCCACCGCTTTTCTTCGCTCATCACGCTCCGGAGTGGACCTTGGGTGGTTTTGCAAAAGGGCCGGTGGGCCTGCTGCCCGGGGTTGGTTACGGCTGCACCGAGGGAAAATGAAAGGGGTACAAGATGGTTCCATTGGGTGGGCTGGTGGGCTGTCTGTGGAAGGCGCCGGTGAAGGTGAAGATTAATTCTACCCGAAACGAACGGCACGGGGACAGGAAAGGAAACAAATTATTCCGTAGCAGAACCCGTTGACCACATTCGTTGCTGGTGAAAACACTGCGCGGAAATGATTTTATTTGGGACATCGTTACAATATGCAGTTTGTGTTTGTCTTACTAACTGTGGTTTTCCTAAATGACTGAGAATGGTTCTCATCGTTTATTTGGGGTAATTTCTCAGATTACGGCGGAAGAAATGTTTCTCAATTATTTTTTCCTGCTTCATTCCAAAGAAATCTATTGGGAATAAGTAGTTTAATTTTAATCTTTTTCAGTAGGATTAAAACTACATTAATTGCATACATTAACATTCTTACAAAAGTGCATTATAAGTTTAATCATAAGTTTTATCTACAGGACGAAGTTGATACAACTTCAAAGCTATCGTAAACTTTATAAAATAGGGCTAGTTTTTGCTAGTTTTTATCGGAAAATGTTTGTTTAATCGAACGAATGGAAAAGTTAACACTAAAATCTAAATAGTGGTCATTTTGACCCCAACGCAGTTTTCGATTTTAACAACTCGAAAACGGCTGAATATTTTTACAAAAAAAAGCCTTTTCTTAAAATCCAAAGCTATATCTAAAACAAAAATTCCGGATTTTTCTGTTCGACCAATTCCGAGAATCTACTTCACTGTCCCTAGAATGCTTTTTAGAACTCAATTTCGACCGTTTTTGCTTTACATCGAGCTAGCGGAATGATGAAGTGGTACATAAAAAATTAGAAAAACCAAAAGATAGGCAACAAATATACCAAAAAGTAACAGTTTACGGATTTGAAAAATCTTCAAAAATAGTGAAGTTGGAGTGGTAAAAATGACCCCCTGAAAGCATTCGGACAAGTTTCCAAATCAATGTATTCTAGTGTTAAACAGGTTTGCTTTAGAAGTAAGCAAAGTTCATCAATTTACATATTATTTAACATATTACTAGTTTCAAGAAGCAGTCAGAATGCTGATTTACTTAGATTATCTCTGGCAAGCATTACAATTTATGAAAGAATCGGTGTAATACTGGTTATTATATTCCATTTTTTGTTTCTCGATGATGGAAGTGGATTGTGTAAACAGAGTTTTTATAAACAACAAAAAACCTGATTGCTGAAAAAGTCGTTTTTAAACAAACGGAAACATTCATTGAACCCTCCGCTTCGTTCAAACTGATACGACAAGGTATTGCATTGATCCCAGTGCTCCAATCACTTGATCAGATAATCGTGTCTTAAAGGCGTAACACTATCTTCAGTCACAAACGAACGAAACATCGCATCAGGTTCGAGGTCCGTCCGGTTTATTCGACGAACGAGCGAGATACGATCGAAAATTTGATGCGACGATCTCGGCCGAGCTTATCGACTCTCACGGATATTACAAATAAAAAGTCGAACAAGCAGAGGAAGGACTGCGCCGATGACGCCACGACACACAAAAAAGCATAACCTTCGCTCGGGGAGGGCACACCGAGGGCCCAAAAACGCACCGTGGTGCTCTGTTGGAAATCGTAATCGCACTCCCATTTCCTGCCCCCCACCAACCTGGTGTGTGCCCCCGAAAGCGAACGGCCGTCGGTCGCGTCCGTCCGGGTGAGAGATGAACGTCGCGACGCTTACGCAACGATATGGAATACTTTCGATCGGGTCTCTCTGGCCGCCGAGTCGTGTACTTTCGCCGACGAACTCTCGTCCTCGCCCGGTGTGCCGTTTTTTGGGATGCTTCGTTTACCAAATTCCAGCCAGCAAACCTAACCCATCCCATGGGAGATGGTCAAATATTTGAATGGAACTCTCCTTACGCCTCCCCCTCAGGTAAGAGCCGTTCGGAAGTGGAGCTCTGCGCGCAGACTGAGGAATACATTTCCCTGCCACATTGTAGCCAAGCACAGGCTCGTGACGAGGTCCATCACCCCTGTGTTTGCTGGGGAATTTTCATTCAATCACTCCATCGAACATACATTTGCATCCGTGATGGGCAGAGCGAAGGGTTCAGTCTGGCGAAACATTTGCAATCCCGCGTCTCGAGTCGCGTCGCAGATTTATGCAGATGTTTGCGTACGGTACCCACTTCGGTTCACATGGTGGATGCTTTTAGGATGGGCCTTCTTGTTCCCCGTACCTTCCATTTCCTCCTGAATCCGATGAAGTGCAGATATGGAGTACTTGAAAAACTCGATTACAAACAAGACGCGCACTTTTAAAGTCTGAGATCCCCGGATTTACCTGGTGTTAGATGCACCGATGACTTCCAGACACGGAAATCCCACAAGTTCTTTCGCTCCCCCCCCGCATGGAGGACCGAGACTGACTGTCCACGCCTGGTATGCAACCTTTCCCGCTTCGATACGTTCGTCGCAGACAACAACATGGAATATACATTTCGATCCGGGACCATCTGACCCGACGGTGGAGATAACAAACATCGCATACGGCAACAAACCGGCGTAACTCCACCGGCGGTCTCCAGCTGTGTTTCCCTACGTTAGGACGGAAACTCCTGCTGCAGCTATGGGTTTGAACTGTGCACGATAACCTTGGAGCCGTTAGTTAGTGACAGTTGCCTGGACCTGCTTATCCGAGATCCGACGGTGCGAGCCAGCGAGTAGCCGCTTCCAGTTACTTATTCTTCCATAGGAAAGGAGTTGTTCCTCCGTCTAGTCCGCGTGACCGTGAGGTCAGCCTGTAATGTCCGATATGGGTGACGTACCGAGCTAGTGGAATCAGGAACGTGAGAATACTTTTTGAACACGAAGCGTTCAACGATATGATCGTGCAGGTTCGGTTGTTTACTTTCCGATCGATGGGAAGTTAGAGACTTTTCTACAACGCCTAGGATATATTTAGGCCTTGTGAAAAGTCTGGAACTTTGGACTTTGATAAAAAACTGTACAAGATCACTCTTCGGATGAGATTTAAATGCATGAGTGTTTCAATCCTGTGATCTTGATTTGCTTATGTAACATTTTGTGCAAGTACCTGTGAGTTTTCAGAAATCAAAGACGGAATTTTAGGTACCGGAAGCATGGCCACTTGTTCTCATAGTGCACTTAGGGGTTCATTCAGTTAGACATCAGTTAGGAAGATAGGTTCTCCTTCAAAGTTTAATGCAAGATGACGTCGTTTCTTTTTGGCCACCAAACCACTAGCAATTAAACTACAAGCTACCACCAGGAACCACTCTCTTGGCAATTGGTTTGCTCGCCACCGAATGGCACTAGAATGCCATTTTCCTTTAAGCGTCCTAATGCACGCTAAATGGCACGCTCGTTTGTGGCCGCAATTCTCGCGTCTCGATTCGATTTGTGCGCGTACGCCGCTTTGGAAGCGACCCATTTCCTACTGGGCACCTCAATATTTTTCCGGTCGAGGGTTCTCCATCCCCTTTCCCCTGCCAACTCCACCATCGGGGAGGAAGGGGTATGTCGAGGGCATACGTTCTCGTAATATTAGCGTTGCGGAAAGGCGTACGAAGAAGAAAGGAAACGGCCAAATGTGCGGACGGGTGCTTCCCTGCGCCGTACCTTCCCGAAAATGTGTGTGTGTGTGTGTGTGGCGTCCGAAAGGCAATGAGGTCAGGCAATTATTTCTTCCCAGCTGGCCACGGTACTGCGCTTCTGCTGCTGCTGCTTGGAGCTTGTCCGCGCCCGGGGACCCAACCATTTCGGAAACAATTCCTTTCAATCGTAATGGATGATTGCTGTGCGCGTGCTCCCCCCACACTTCTTCTCCTGCTGCGCGACCGGAGTGGGCCTCCCCGGGAAAAAAGGGAGAAAGGGAACCGAGCGGACAGCGAGAGGTCAGAGTCAAACGTGACGGAAATTGGGCGCGAGATAATGCTACCGGAATTCTGGCCGCACACCGCTCTCGGAACGGGACAAAAATTCGATTGTTACGTTACCCGCTGGTCCACCGAACGGGAAAGGGAAGGGAAGGAGGAGGGATCGGGGGTAAAAACGGTGGAAAAAGTATGTCTCTAACCGGTCGACACGGGACTGAGAACGACGATCAGCTGTGAACGTGTCGGGTTTGCCGCTTGTCCGGCATTCAACTCTCTTTTTTGGATTTTCACAAACAAATAGACAACACGTGGAAAACCAGTCAGCCGTCAGGTCCGTTGCCTTTTTTTGCACTTTTGCTATTGTTGTCACACACGCACACAGAATAGAATGCTGGGAGGAAACGTAGTACTCTTCTGTCGCTTACACATTTTCCAGCTGAAGGGTACAATGTTGTGGAGTCTATTTACTTAACAATAGATGTACAGTTACGATTAATCTTCCGCTAGCGATCGCGAGTGAGATTACGTGAGCGCGTCACCATAGACCGGATGGAAGGTAGACCCTTAATGTCACTTCAATGCTGAAGAGGAGAACTATGTTGACCCAGATCACGAGCTGGTGAGTGTGTCAAATTCGGCTATCCCACTCAGCCAGCAAGTCCACTAGAAGGTGACAACTCGAGAGGTGGGACATATGCTGCTACAGATTATCGTATAAACGATCGCGTTTAATCGTGTGATGCGCAATCCCGCGCAAGTTTCTTCCCACCAGAAGAAATGGGAGAGATCGCGATAAGTAAACTGTCGTTTATCGAATTGGTGTTTTTAGAGTGGCAAACGGTGCACGCAAACTCTCTCCACCCGGTTCTCTTCCCTTCTTTTCATCACACGACACGACATTCATCATGCGGAATCGACACGAGTGGTTTCAAATTTGCCAACATCGCGAGCAAAAAAAAAAAATGACACCGTTTTGTTACCGTCTTTCGGTTCGTTCGTACTTCTGAGATTATCTTTTGATTCCTGGTCTCCGGTTATGTCTTATGGCCTGCCGGAACGAATGGAGCTATAAGTGGTTTCCCTGCGGGATTGCACGAGAAGCACTCCCACGAAAGCGCTCTATCTGGGCGTTCTGGGATATCTGGAACCTGACGTTCTAGCCGGAGGGTGTGAATGGATACCACCGTCTCCTCCCCGAACGACGAACGCTGCAGGGTTTTCGATGGCTACCAAAACGTGTTCCAGGTGTCTTTAGTTGAGGTTAGGGAAAGGAATAAGGTGTTGTGGTTGTGGACGGAGCGAACGGAGGTACAGGCAATTAGGCAAAGCGCACCGCGCTAATTACTGACATTTTGCGCTATCGCATGCACCACATGCGAACGTACACACACACACAACACAGTCAGTCAGTGCCCTCCCGCAATGCGTAGGATCAGCGACGACTATGTGGTAATTTCTGATCGCGTGTATCACACGCTTCGCACTTCGCACGTGAGAGATGTTGGGGGATGGTGGCGGTGGTTGGCAAGTTCGCACGCCTCATATGAGACTGGAAGTAGTGAGCTCGGGCGGGGAAGGACAAGACACGGGAGAAGGTCGTTGAGTGCCGTTGCTACGGAGTTGGAAACAAAATGGTCCATCCGGCCCGGGGTTGTGCTCCTCCGGAGATTACGCTATCGAGGCCTAATTCACAGGGTTCGCTCGTCGAAAACAACGACAAAGTGCAAACACATACAGACTCTTCGGGGGAGAGAGGTGTGTTACATCAGGCGTCATTCCCAATCTCTCCACACGCCGCACGACAGACACCAATCGTACGCAGAATGTCTGAACTCAGCCATCCAATACTGGATTCTCCAGAAATGCCAGACCCGTGGCGACCTACTAAAGTGAGCTTGGGCTGGTGTGGACCTGGATCTGGACTGTGACAGTCGATGGTGGCCCTCGACACAAGCAGCAGAGATCGTAACCGACGCAAGCGCGTCGTCTCGGAAAGGAAATCTAGGGCTTCTTCCGTCTGGACCAGGAGAGCCCGTGGTGAATGACGTGGACACGCTCTCGACAGCAGCGACCAGACAGAAACCTTTCCGCAGCGGAAAACCATCAACCGGTTGCGGTGAACCGCGGCCCCCGAGCCAAAGCCCAGCCGTCCACGTGTTTTAGGGGCAAGACGATCGCGCAAGAAAGCCAAGCCAAGTCAAGTTGCCATTCGTGAAGAGTGTTGGAAGCGCACCTTCGACAACACTTCACGCCATCCGCCGCCACGTTCCACCGTGTGTAGCAGTGTGTCGACAACCGCAAACCGCATCGCACGGTGCGCTGTTATATAATGTCCCCAGTGAGTTGCTGGTTACAACTTCTGCGGCCTTCCATAGCCCGTTACCCTTATCGTTTCCCTGATGTGGCTGCACCTGGGAGAGGCTGCAACGTATCGACTACGCTCAGCCTGCAAAACAACATCCCATTCTCAAGGTTGTTGTGAACTACGCAGCTGCTGCTATCCAATAAACTATGCAGAATACATCGGAAATAAGTTACCTTCTCGAGCTGCTTGTACTCACAGTTTATGACCCATCAGGGTTTCGAAGTAGAATGTAGATCAGCATTAATTTTGCAATTGTTATGGGATTTTTATCCATTTCAGCTACCACTGGTTGATGAAGTTTGCAACGTGTACGCAGTACAACTCCAGTAAAGTCTTTTAGTTGAAATAATCTTAGGAAATAATTCAAGTGTATAATCAATGCGATGTGTTATATACAACTAGTGTAATGTCGTCAAAGATAACAATTTCGGACTTGCGAGGCATTTGATACCGATCCTTCGCTGGGATCGTTCTTGATCTAACTTGTTTGTTGTAATGCGAATGTTTAATGCGAACGAAAAACTTCATCGTCAAACAACTACAATCTCTTGCCTACCCAACGTACCGAGGTCACGTTCATGGACGAATCCGTTAGATGCACCTCAAAGCATTAGCGTTCCGTCAACGATCGGTTCGTCTTCCATAAGGGATTGATTTATGGATCCCGGATTTGTACAATCGATCGTTTACCTACTTACCCACAACGACAGCGAATAACATTGCCTCGTACGGCGGACGGATGTGGAAATGCAAGTTTTATGAAAAATATGGTGGTCAAATCACTCGTCATGTGTAATCGGCAACCGTCCATTTCGAAAGGATGGATTGAGGAGAATAACATCGAGGAAGAGTCAAAGCGGTCGCCGATATCAACCGTATGTTGTTTGTTGGTCGATTGCACGGAATGAATAATGGTTGAGCGGCTTGTGACAAACTACTTCCTGCTCTCATTAGACGAACCCTGGGAGTTTCCTCCTGTCCCTTAGGATTGCGGATCATCGTTGTTGCTTAGTTCGCAACGCAGTACGGATGGAAGACGTACATCGTCCCTTCGTCCCGCGACCTATAATTCAGCCACTCCAGCCAAGCGCTCGGATACATTTATTATGTCACGAAACCCCGACGCCACACCGGGTGGTGGTTTTTGAAAGCAAGCAAATGCGCCGACCTGGACCGAGAGTGAAGATTACAATCGTAAACCGTACCATTTCTTCATTACTACGGGACAGCAAATCTCCCCCGGCACGTTTTGATCGATGCCCTCTGACCTCCGCCCAGGTTGCGCCTTTCTCTCCCATTGCCAGGGGTAGTCCAATCTATTTCCATCGCCATCTTTTTTTTGACACAGTAAATGTCTTCCAGGGTCGGCTTTTTTAATGTCACGTGTTATTGTTGGTATTTAGGGAGCGACATAGAGTAAGGGGGTTGGCGGAGGTGATGCGGGGTGGAACCCGTAAGGCAAAACATTCAATTTCACGCCGCAAACTCTTCGCTTCGGTTGCTAGCCTCCACAGTTATCAATTTGTTTCATTCCGATCGATCAACACAGACAAACACACACACATTCAAGTGCACGATACATGTATTTATATTCTTATAATAAACTTATTAATTTCACTAATCTCCCCCATCGGGGTTGATTCGGGGCCGGTCCATTAATCAGCGCCCCGAAGCTGTTACCATCGTCGTCGTCGTCGTCGCGCCTTTTTAATCCCGAGAGTGAAAATGCAAGATCCCGCGGAGGGGCTTAAGGCACAACTACTCCGGTCGTTGATGATTGCCTCCGAAACTGGGCGTGCCTCTCCACCATGTAGCGATTTTGTTTCATTGATCGTACATATCACATAGAAACGAAAAGAAAATAGAAGCATTAAACAATCCTACATGGATCGCGAACATACTTCTGCAAGACACGCTGTTGGCGCTGTGTTCCATACCCGTGCCAGATCTTGGCGGCCTTAGCTGGTAGTACTTCCTTCTGCATCGTTCACCCGTTCGGTAGTTGCCAAAGACGGCGGTGGCGGAGGAGGACTCTGGCGGTTTAGAGAGTGACGTTTTCGGTTGCTGTCTTTTTATTGTGAGCTGCACTAAATGCCATACGAGCCGATTGATATCTTAATTACGATATCCAAGGTTCCCCAGCTCGAGACACCAACATCGCAACGAATTGGATATACCGTTTCTCCTCCCGATGGAACAAGATCGCTCCCAGCGATTTGCTCCCTCATAGTGGAGGAGGAATGGTACCGGTTGTTGGGGGCCCGCTACAACGGTGAACATGCACAAATAAATATTCAAATTCAATTTCCAATCTACCTATATCTGCATGTCGCGAGCCCCGTATCGCCTTCTCTGTCTCCTGGATCTAAGCCTTATAGGTGCCGGTACCAGAACGTGTTGCCGGTTGGTGGCGCGAATCGTGTCCTTTCTCCGTCCATTCCTTCCACTTACACATACGCACACCTCTACTGGCGATCTGTACGAAACATTACGGAGTGTCTGTAGGTTACATCATACCCAAGGTTTCCTTGAATCGAACCGAATCTTAAGATCCAAATATTTTGAGTCAAATGTTGCGCTTGCTATGGACCTCTCGGTCACTAGCAAGCAGAGTAGAGCTCCCTTTGGTATTTTTTTTTCTCAGACTAGTTAAAGACAACCCACCGTATCATACGGCTTACCTAGGCCCTCGTCGGACGGACAGCCTATTCAAAGCGTAGCAGTTCGACGGCGGTTTTATGGAACCAATTTGACTAAGTATTTTATTGCACTTGGCCTCGCACCATTACTCGCATTATTTGCCCGACCTGCCACAACAACGACACGGCCTGCCGCGCGCCATGTCGATCCCTAGGAGTAATTGGTCGATCGATGCAGGCTCTCCGGTCGCGGGGGGGGGCGTCACGAGCGCGGGCAGGTGTCTCCCAGAGGGGAGTGCGCATTGCAACCGGTCCAAGTCGAGCGGAGAAGAAAACGGTTTGAAATTAATTACCGACGTTTAAGTGATTTTTATGGCCACAACAGATCGCACAGTTGGGGAGAGAGTCTACGGGCTATTGTACGACCACGGGATCTTGGGGCTATAGACAGATTGGGGTTCAATTCAATACCTTCCCGGTTCCCCCCATGTGGAGGTGTCGTTATAATGGTGCTGCCATGGGATTCGCCAAAGGCGCGGGTGATACAGGTAGTAGGGGCATGTCGTGGAAAAGTTCTTACGACTTTGACAGCAGGCCGGCATCGAATGACATAGGGTTAGGGAGAGAGCGATCCAAGGTCTCGGAACCATTAGGCACTTGACCGGAGGGGACGCTTGCTTCGGCCAGCTGCGCTAGACAGTGGATAGACGCATGTGTTTTCTACCCGGTGTACCAAGTATTTACTGAGGTGTGAAAACTACCTGCGTGATATCCCTCCCGAGGCCTACAGAGGTCCATTGTTCCGCGTGTCGTGCACGCGTGGGAGGACGAGAGTCCTACGCCAACCTGCGCTATCTCGTTTGCCAGTAATTAATGTTTCTCATTACCGGCTATGTCGCGCGGTTTTGCATACGCGGCTACTGCGAGTTCTAGAGCTCTAGAACCCGCACGCTCAGTGACGCCGCTTGCTTAGGCTCTCCTACAGGGACACCTACGCACGGCCATTGCGGGGCGCGGAATTGGCGTCCAATAAATATGTGTTGGTCGGCAAACCACTAGCGGATGATTTATGAGGCTCGCCAGAGACACTGCACTGGACCTGGACGGACCCCGGGGGGCGGGTTCAGTGCAAAGCGCGTGTGATATATCGCCCCATTCCTCGTCGGTGGTGGCTCTGGTATGCATTCGCGTTTCCCAACAAACGCAAGCGTACGTACCCCCATTCAAGGTAACGTCAATTAACAGTAACAATTTGGAATTGATCGCGATCGATCCACCGATGGTTGGTTGTTTTTATGGTAATGTGTTATGTGCATGAGCCACTTCGAATTGCGGACGGGTGAGAGCAGAGCAGAGACCATTACCATTGTTGGCTTGTTACGACTGTTACGAGATGTGGTGTCGTAGAAAGCCAGCCAGCGAGCCATCCAATTCCGAGTCACTCTTCTGCTCACATCTTCATCGCGTGCAAACCACTTTCCACCGGGTGACCATCCGAGTGAGGCGCTTCTCATCAGTTTTTTTTCCTATTTCGCGCGAGCTATATCCCTTCCGTTTTCCTTGTGATCGTCATCGCCATCGTACCAATGATCTCCTTTTTTTGTTTTTGACTTTCTTCACTTGCAGATACTCTTGACCACGTCGAGGTAAACCGTCGAGAAAAGAACTCCATCGAAGGTGATCGTGTTATAGTTGAGTGTGTGTGTGTGTCGGTGTGTGCCTGTGTTTGTGTCCAGTGAGCGGACTGCAGTTGATCCTCTCCACTTCCAACAACACTTCACCACAGCTGACCGCCATAGTTCTTCCGGTGCTGCCAGCGGCTATCCTGTCTAAGGTCAGTCCACGAAGTCAGGGCACTTGGGGAGAAACCACATCGGGCAACAATAACTTGTGGCCGCAGAAGATGAACTGTTGGTTTTTTCTCCCGCCTCCCGTTACCCCCCGCTCCTCTCCACCTATATCGCCATCAGGGGGACACGTAAATGCGTATGCGCGCGATTATCCGCGGACCAATTTTTACCTCCTTTCCCTCGAGGCCGCCACCACCACCGGAGGGGTGCACATGTGAGTGCTGTGTGCGGTGGTCATCGTCATGTGGCCACCGCCGCCGTCATCAGCACCTCCTCCCTTTCCGATCGGTCCATTATATAATTGTACCTCCAAGGAGGGATGCGGTGTGTCTGGGTGTTTGCCTGTGGTGGTGGCCTCCATTCGTCATGGAGCTCCTTGTGGTCTCACTTTTCCCTCGAACAACACCATCTCTCGCCGCCTTTTCTCCCTTCGAACGACACTGATTGGCATCGCCAGGCGCTGATTTCGTACAATTATGTCTAACGGTGATCGCCGAAGAAATGAGCTTCTGTTTTATTGGCGATCTACTTTATAGTTTACTTTTTTTGTGGTCCGTCTAACTCTGGCGTGTGTGGTGTGTTGTAGTCCGATTTCGTCGTAGTACCAGGTACCAGCCGTGTGCTCTAGCCGTTCCAGGCAAAGGGCGTCCCAAATCCGAACTCGCGCGTGGCACCGAGCGCTCGTTCGATCGCGCTTATCGCGTCAATCGCGATTCGGTGTGTCTGTCCGAGTGAGTGACTTTGATTTTCGAGCCGCAAGCGAGCGATCGAGGGATCCCCTTGGGAGGAAAATCAATCACCCGATTAGTCGCGGGTGAAAGAGGCTTATTGATCGTTTTCAAATATTTGGCTAAATAATTTTTCAATCAAAGCGCGAGCTGCACCGCGCCGAAATGTGTGTCAGGAACCCCTCACTCACACTCCCACCAAATATCCCACCCCATTCGGAGATGGATGGTTTCAGTTACCTTGAGCACGATGGAACCGGAGCCCTTTTTGTATCTCCCTTATTTCCCTTCAGGTGGTTCACGTGCGAAGCGGAATGCATTCGTACTCCAATTAAAATCCGTTACTCAATCCTCATGAATATTCAACACCTTTCCGGTGGTGGTGCTGCTGATGTTCTCTCCTCTAGCCGGAGTTGTCGCTTAACGGCGGTTGCTCGATCGAGCCATATAGCCACGAGAGCTAGATAGATCCCAGAACCCATTGCCGACTCCTGGGCGCGCGCGCGTTATTAATTCGATCATTAGCGTCCGGGATACAGCTCTCATGTGGTGCAGCTCTCTTTTATGTCCTTTTTTTGTGTGTCACCGATCGTCATTTGTTACCGTCCCTGATCTATCTTTAGCTCTAGCTCCTAGGTCCGTTTGTGCACGGATTTATCCGACTGTTGTGTATTGTTACGATCAAACTCACCGCTCCCTAAGCGCTCCTATCACTCCTGAATCTCCCGAGTCCTCCCTAATGACACCCAAACACGAAACAAATGGATGGCGATTAGGTGGCTCACTGGCGATTTGTGGATGGTATATTTCATATTTCCATAATTCAGCCATTAATTGGCGAAACGCACCAAAACAACCAAACCAAAAAAACCAACACGTTGTTTTGTGTTCGGGGTTACCATCTCCTTACGGAATTCTACCAGACTCTTCTCGTCATTAAGGCTTCTCATCCGGCAAAGCGGGCAGCTTCTCACCCCGGGATCTATGCGGTATGCGGTAGTTGAGAAACTAAACGAGCAGAAAATTCTACGCCAAACAACATTTTCACCGTGGGACATCTTCGCGGGTGCATTTGTTCGGCTACACTGTGGCATTCATTTCTCCGGCGGTGGGAACTCTGGAGGGGCACATCTTTAGATACGCGAAACGGTACGCAAACAACTGGTGCCGTTTGTTGTGGCCAAACGAAATACTGTTTTGAAGTTGTGCGGCGTTGAATTTGCAAACGTCTCAAAGCGGCGGGACCACCGGGAGAGAAAAAATAGTAAACCATTAGTTTTGGGGTTTTTTTCCTCAATGTTCTACGCTCCGTAGTCTCTAGCTAGCTAATTCCCCTAATGTAGCTATTAATCTTGCGGTCAGCGTGTGGCACCCGCCGGGGTGTTTTCTTCAGTGAACATAAACGGCATAAAATTTATCATTGAAAAACATCGTTCGATCTATGTAAATGAGTAATAATTATGCTATAAATTGTGTTTGAGTTTTATTGATAGAGCGAATAGTTCTATACAACGTTATAACAGTTGGTTTACTTTATGCATCGGCTAAAATAAGCCATTAAATATTCAACGTAATCAAAAGTCAAAGGAAGGCAAAGCCCACTGGAGGTGGTTTAAAAACAACTGGCCTACCAGATGCCATCACGGTTCTGGTCATGCAATTTAAAACGCTATCGGTAGTGTGCTCACGTGGCCGGCGCACATTCCATGATGCACTTGGTGCGATATCTACGTAAGCACCTGTATGCACACGAACATCTCGCGGTACAACGCCTGAGCTCCCTCTGGCCTTCGTGACAAACGTCTCCAACGACTGTTGGTCGGAGTCGTTCTTTTTCGATTGGATATTTACTTCAACTGTCTAAAATAACGCCATTTTCTGTGATTTAATGGTTGCTTTTCTTCATTAGAGTCTATGGCCAACATGTGTGCTCTATGCAGTTGCCAAACATTTGAGGAAATAACTTTTTTTTTATTGAAGGCAGATATAGCCATTTGATTGCATATCCAACCGGATAGGGTCTAGACTTAGTTAAATGCTGATTTCAGCATGTTTGGTTCTCATTTCGTAAGTTGAACATACTTTTATCATCAATTTTTCTAGGGCATTTTCGTTTCACGTTCCGATGTCGTCATGGTTCTGGACTTTTTCGATACTTTTATTATGTTCAGTGTGCTTTGTGAGCTTTAACGTATTGATTATCTTATACTTATATGTAAAAAACTTGATGATCAGAAATATCAACACAGTCTTTACGAGTTGCATTAGTTTTATCATAAAGTTAACTTTGTTTTCATTTCATCCATTGAATTGCTACAAGAGTCTAGTCTTTGCGACTCCGAGCGCGCACAGCCACATTAACAATTAGACTTGGCGGTCATAAATGCAACTAATTTCGACGCGTTTATACGCCCGTTTAACCATCATAACCGTCGGAAAAAGAGGCACTTGATGAAAAGCAAGGCGAGGCGAGCGCTTCACCATAAATCGGTCAAATTTACACGAAACTCCCGCTCGCCAAAGGTCGGCCTCTAGCTGCCTGGTGAACGTTAAAAACCGAGTAATCGATTCCATTGACTAATCGAATCGGTATAAAAAAAGAGGCAGCCTCACCCCTAAATACCTCGATTTTTTTTCGCTAAAGATGTAGTTGGTGTGCACCCTCGTCGATGTAGCACCGAAAGTGGGCTTCCATTAACTTTAATACTTTTGGGCCGTTTGTGTGTGCGTGTGTGTGTATATATTGTGATTAGATTCAGTGGGTTTGGAGTGGCGCCCGGCGCACAAAACCGAAACCGTTGACGCATCGACAGCTCTAAGCCCACCATCACCACCACCACCACTCCCATTTCTCATCAGTTAGACAATCGATGGTCCGCGCAATGGCCGACTGACTCCGATGTGCAGCCCCACACAGGGTTGAAGAAGAAGAAAACGAAGAAGGGCGCATGTGCGAAATATTTGATTTTGCAAATTGATTCGGACGGGCGCGCACAAACCCGAGAAAAGCCTTGAATTGCGCATTAAAGCTCCTTCGAGAAGAGCGAAGGCGAGAGTAACCACCAAACGCGAGGTGCGATCAACTCGATGCGATTAGTCGTGGCAGTTTAATGCATTTGTTGGTGGCTTTTAAAAGTTCCACAACACGAGTGCACGCGTCGCCATTTTGGCCAGCATTCCCTGCGCGATAAGGAGGATATACTAGTATATACTAGTACTAGTATATTGGATGTTGGTGGTGCGTGGGCACGGACATCATGTAGTCGACACGTGACTAATCGGCTTTGGGGTGGAAATGTTTACCTCGTCTTTCCTATCGGGGATCATTAGTGGTGTCAAGTCAAGTGTGTTGGACACATTTGCCCCTCGAAAGGGAATCGATGCAAAATTCATATCTGTGTGTAACAGGTGTTAGGAAAATAGGAGCTACACCTCGGTGAAGTGGTGGTTAAGCTGAGCCCTTGCTTCCTTCGTCTCCCCCGCTCCTCTTCTCGAGGAACCGTCGGTTGGTAATGCTCGTTTTGCCTCATCGATTTGTAATGGGATTTTCCCGGCAAGCCCGCTTCATCATGGGAACTAGAACACTCGGGATGGAGGGTGTTAGTGGCGGTGGTGGTGTTGGAATATATGTTCATCCAACTGCCGGGCCGCTCTGGAACTATGCCGAGCGCGCTACAACACTGGGCACGAGCACGCAAGCGACGAAACAACCGAAACAGGCTGGTAAGCAAACCGTAAACACATGTTCCACTAAAGGCGTGAAAAACCACGGCCAATCGAGAAGGTGCTCCGTGATGAAAACACGCACGCGTGTGTGTTTTCCTTCCCCCCACCCTCCACCCTGGCAGGAAAAACCGCAACCAGCCGTGCGATTTTCACATGCAATCTCGCCAAACGTTTCGGTGCGGCGCGGCAAGAAAAACAGAAACTTATTGGAAAACGGACGGTTTTGCAATTGACTGCAGCTAAGCAGGGAGGAATGCAAGTACTAAATTGTGGGTCAAGTTACAAAATGGGGCTCTTTGTATATGGTATGGTTTTCGCTTCTTTGAGTTGAGCGTATGTTTTTACTGGCACGCGTGATGTAACTTGGTTCATTTGTACTTGGTTTATTTGACTATTGTAATGTTTTTAGAAAATATACTTCTCCTATTCGTTTGTCTGTTTGGACTGTTACTGCAATGACCTGTAAATCAATCGTTCGATTATTTAATTTAGTTTTATACTTTTTTCAATTTTAAATACCTCCAGATGATCTTCTGAACCATATTTTTCTCGTCCAAACAACCACATCACCTTTATAGTGCAATTAATGGTCTGAAACATCGATCTGAAAAGTTTATAGTTGGAGAATTCAGTCTTCAAAATCGCTTACTTCCGCAACCCATCTACGGCATGGGAATAAACCTAACAAAACCCATCAGGTACATCTAACTCACTTACAACGTTCCTCCAAGGATGTCTGTCCGACTCATTGTTTCCTCCATTGTACCCAATTTTATTTACATACCCCCAGACGATTTGTCAACATCCCTCCAAAAACGCGACCTTCCGGGGTAGCCAACTCTGGGGCCCGAATCTCTCGTCTCTGCCGACGCACGCGAAGCATTTAGTTTTCACACAACCGAACCAGGGTCGGGTGCCACGCGTGAAAATCTTGCCGCACACGCCGCGCTTTTTAAATGACATCGAAAAGACCTTTTAAGACCATCGCTCGCTTCCTTCCCCCCCCAGGGGTGAAGCTTATAGGCGCACGCCGTTGTAGACGGTGGCGGTTGTCCCTCGTGAGGCGACCTTGGTGACCTTAAGAAGAACGTGGCTTTTATTCCAAAAATGGTAAAAGCAACCCAATCCCTCCAGCTCCTCGCGGGCTCTCGCGTCGCGTCGACCGTAGCGTTGGAGATTTATGCATGCGAATCAACACCACCGACAACGACTCTTGCACCCAAGGGGAGGCTAGAAATTGAGGTTATTCACAATGGTTATGTTTGCTGGTCTATGCTGCCGTTTGATCGGTGAAGCAAGATGGATTGGGTTCCTGGATGACGGGTTCTTGGTTTATGTTTCTTGGTCCAAAATACATTTACCAAACATTCCGCGAAAATTCTGACCAACCGGCGTGAACCGGTTCAATCTCTTCAGTGTTGTTTGATTGTTGTAATGAATACCTGTTTAATCTCAATTTAATTGCGGTTCCGTTCTTCCGTTTATTCCGATGCCAAGGCTCCTCCGTAGCTTCGTCCAAGTGCGGACAGATGGTCTCGACTCGCGAGATCCTAGCGGGAGGCAGACTAGAACTTTACAAAAACTTAAGTACCACTACAATGCCTGCCACTCCACTCATAGACGATGGGCCATTGAAGCTGTCTGTGAATCGCTACGATTTAAACAACACAACTCTTGCTTGGTTCTTTTCTGTTGTTTACTCTTCAGGCGGTTCTAGCGGTGAAGCCGCAGCATAATGTTCGTCGAGAAGATCGTCGAGTTCTTTATCGCCGCGGTTTTGCCGTCGGGCAGACAATTTCGCAGACCGGCGAGCGATTATTGTTCCGCTTTGGCACAGCATCCATCCCCGAACGAATTGGAGAGAAGCTGTTAAAACTGTGTGATGCTCGAAAAAATGTGCAGTTATACTGCGCGGGGTCTATTCTCGCCGGCTTTAGGTGTCGATAATACCCTTTTGGTGTGCGCTCCCCTCTCCTCCACTTGAACGTGATGGTTTTGTTTTCTGGCAGCTCGCGCTAACTCTTAGCACACCGAAACCCGTTACCTTTTCCTTGGAGCATTGATCTACCGGCTGGGTGAAGGCTCTATCGAGTTTTGTGCAAATCTTTGGCAAAGAAAGGTGGAGTACCCTGAAAGATGTTTCGTGCCGGCTTTCCAGGAGCCCTTTCTTTGAGGCGGACCATAGAGATAGTGTGAAAGGTGTAGCGAGATGCTACTTTTATTGCCGTAAAACTTGGATTTTTAAGTGGTATTGATTTTTCGCGGTTCGTTGTTCCGACGATGGGGTACCTCTTCTCAGTTCAGTGCAGAGTCATTAATACTTTGTGTCCACTGGCAACTGTAAACGATTGGGAGGGGGGATACGTGTGGCGTGGACACGTTTTATGGAGATATGGTATATTCTAACATTGTTGTGAAATTCATCTCGAACCGGCACGTCGTTGGAAGCCATGAACTTTGGACCTCTCTTACCGACCGAGAGAACGATGAGCGCGGAAGCGAAGGGTGGGATAATTTATGGACCTTTGCGCTCGGATCGCTGTAGAACTCCACGCCTTCTTCCCGGATGTTGTGTGCCGTTGGACTCCTGCGGTGGCAAAAGGAAGCGCTGCCCAAAACACTGTAGCGCAAGCTTTCAGGTTATCCTCTAAGAGTAGCATCAAATTGGTACGAACGATCCATTTCAAGGCCTCCCCGATATTTCATCCGTTGACCTCTCGGATGCGCACCGGGTAGGCGTTTACTAGGTCACAAGGTGAAGCAGATGCGGCGGCCAGAGGCCGTTCGTCACGTCACTCCATAGCGTCTGGTTTCAACGCAATATTTAACCCCCCAACGGTGGTCCTATTAACTCACCCGTTAATTTCACGCCGAATCCATCCGCTGTTAGCTGAGTTGGGGGGGGATAGTGGTAACCATGCACTGTGGCTTCAATGGTGGACTATTAGACTAGTGAATTTGGCTTCCGAATATTTATTTTTACTTTGACTTTGCCAGTTTGACAAAAGCTTAAGTAGAATAGGAAATGAGCTTTTAAGAAGACTAGTTTAATATTGTGCTGTAATAGTTAAAGAAGTTCTTGAAAGATTATGAGTATTGCTTATCCGATTCTGAAATCGTAAAGTGTGCTGCCTTACTATTAATATTAGTGTGTGCTGTAAAACTTTCCCTAATGCCATTGCATGTAATCTACATTCTACGAAGCCACAGTGACGACCTTCTATCGTCACTCGGTCAGCCATTGTTTGATGGCGGAAACGGAACGCGCTTTGGCCACGCTCCAGTCCAATGTCCGATGAAAGTTACGATAACATCACCATTTTTTTCCCCCCTCTTCAGCTAGTTTGCGCCAGATTTGTTGGATATAATCACCAAATTTTACTTTTTTGTTCATCGCCACACACACACACACACACGCCGCGTTTCAAGATTAGGCACACTTTCATGGAGTTCGTGGTTGGTTCGGGAAAGGAGGGAGCCGGTTGTCTTTACAATGTTGTGAAAATGAGATCACACCACATAGCCACCATCATGTACATACACACGCATGCAGCTCTCGGTGAGATGATGTTCCTTTGTTGTTGCGAAAGGCCAATTGCAAACGCGTGGAAGATTTTTGGGGTCGCCGTCACCAACTTCACGCCGAAGGCACACACTGTTCGTTTTTCAATAGTTTCAATTTATTGGATATTAAAAATGAATACCCCGGGTATGTGTGGTATTTCCCGCTTTTCCCTTGTTTTGTTCCAGTACATTGGTTGGTCCGCTGTCGATGGTTTCCATTTTCTGGCTCTAACCTCAATATCTTGCCCCAACCAGTCAATCGAGGTCCGGACGCGTTAGTTCCAATGGCGTAGTTTATCAGGGGTACGGGTGGAGCGACGCACATAACACATTCTCGATAGTAAAGCAATGGGGGGTTGAGGCAAAAATCAAACCCCTTCAACAAAAGCTGAACTGGTTCGATGAGAACGAACGCACCAAACGGAGTCCCCATCGGTGTTATCGGTCATCGATCCATCAAATTACGTATGGCGTGTAATCAATCCTTGGACCCGTGGTCCAATCAGCAGCCGGCTGCTCGTATGCATGCAGCTGCAACTGCAAATCAGGCCAACGAACGACCTTCGTCGGTTCTCTCGAGCATGTATGTAGTTAATGTAGTTTATTACATTTTAATCGTGCAGTCGCGCAAGACTGGTTACATTTTAACCAAATCTTCATTTCCCCCGTCGTCGATCAGTCATATACCGATCGTGGATATACTCAAGCGATCGTTAACTGGACGGTGACTTCATTACATGTGCCTTGTGGTGCTTTTACTTGCTTGACTACTCCACTCATCGTATATTCCACAAGGATCTCTTCGAACTCGTCTTCTTCTGTGCGTTGATGCGTTTCCTTTTCAAAGTGACGCTCGCCCCAAGATGATTGATAGCGCAATTGGAAGACTATGTAACTTCTCTCTTCTGACGAGTTAATAATTGTTCTCTTCCCCTGGGGCAAATTGTATTGAATTAAGAACGTTTTCGACCCAGACCGCGACGAACTATTGTTTCGCTTCCTCAAGATTTTAACGAATTGCAAAATCTTGATCTAACTTGTTGTGGCTACTACTTTGTTGTGTCGACTTTGCCCCGATCCACCCGGGGCGGTCGTACGAAAATAAGGTCAAATTCGGTTCCTCCGATTGTCGGTCGTGTGTCGCCGTGGGGTTTTTCTATCAAACCTTCACCCAACCCTGCCCCGCCCGGCTATAGACGATCGCGCCTCGGTTGGGGATCAGTTTCCATTGGTGCGCCACAACGCCCGGCACACAGCCTTGCTTAATCCGTTGACGTAAACGGATTTTTCGCCCCGCGGAATTCGACACGACACGCGGCTCGGGTTGGCAAACATACCGGAAGGATTGCATTGTGCAACCACGTCGCGTCACCCGGCGCTGCTGACACCGCAAGATGTCGACTTTTTGTTGGTGTGTACTGGGTTTTCTACATGTTTTTTCCCTGTTTTGTGCTACTACTCATCCGCAACGACGAGGCGATCCACGGGGCGATGTAAATTTGTGGTCCAATTAATTTGTTTTGGTACCAGACAATATCCCAATCGGATTAGTGTATCTACGACAGGAATTGGTTTAGTTAATTGTTTGTTATGTCGACGATGATAGGCAGACGAACCAAATAAGGAATCAAATAGTGGCTATGTTGATACAAACAAATATTACCATTTCCTGTTTTGAACAAATCCCTCTAAAACGGACGGTTGTGCCAAACACCATCGATATTTTTGTTTACGACAATTTTACGTAATACCTCGCGCGATTCGCTGCGCCGTAAGAGGAAAACCCTAAAGCGTACCTCTGTTATAGCTACGCGAACGAATTGGTTCATATAAATCACACCACCGAAAGGTGGTGGCAGGACACAACACTTCCGACATTAACATGGTTCCATGCATCAGGCAGAGAAAGTACAATATTTTCAGGCAAACCGGCGACATTCAGGTGCTCACCAACTCTCCACGGGTTTTGAAGTATGTCTAAGGCCCCGCCCGTGTGGTGGGTATGGAAAGTACAAGTGATATGGTGCGTTAAGTAGTTTGCGGGAAAAATCACCGTAAAGCGGGGCGAGAGTCAAATGCTTACAAGGGCAGTTAGCAAACTGGCCGCCCTGTGTACGGCCGTGCGGTGGAAATTTAACCAAATCGAGTCCGAGAGCCATCACTGAGCTTTGGAGGTAGGCGCAGGCGTGCTCCACCTTAGTTACATAGTCAGTTTTTGTTCATCGGCCGTTGGTTGCCAGGTGGAGAGCCAGGTGTGTCTGGAGCAACTGGAACCCAAAGTACCGCTTAGGGCAGACGTAGCGCGCGCTTTCTGCGTAGGATTGTTCTCGGAAGGAAAAGTAAAGAGAAATAGATGACGAAACTAGTTGTGGAGCATGATCAGCATGATCTACTTTTTGTCTACCGAATTTGTATCCTACCTGGGGTTGTTTCAAGATTCCAGAGGTTCAGACAGCCCGGTCCAGCCGGATCGGTCATTGACACGGTTCGCCGTAACCGTCCGGTACCTAATGGGTAGTTGCGAGACTCGCGCCTAAAACGCACAAGGGAGTCAGAATCGAATTGTGAAGTTCAGCAAGGGATGCCGAAAAACGTCCCCGCCAAACTCGTCCCACCACCGCTGCCGTGCATGTTGTCTGACGTTTGAAACCCCAAGTAGGTCAGGGCAGTCGCGCCTCGAGAATTGATTCTGCCAGTTCTTGTGACCGGTCGGCTAAGATCGATCATCTCGGAGCCATGCGCACCTAACGGGGGTAACTGTTGGACGCGCAGACCAGCGCTTGGCAGTGGTAGTTATTTGGCAAGCAGATCGTAAATCTCACTACATCAGCATAATGGCGGACCGAAGAGTGGTCATAACTGACTGTGGACTGAAAACAGTCACACCTATGTTTCAGTCCCCGTGTGGAGATTCAGAGAGGAAGGTTAAGTCCAGCTTCTCTTGAACATCAGTTTTGGTGAACTTCGAAATCTCCCTCAGCGTATTTTAATCGTGAAACAGAACGACGCCCCGGCGTTGAAGTGATCAAATACGACCTCACCGTCGCCATCACCTCTGATCCGAAGCGCGTTCGTCAGCCTACATGCCGCGAAAAAGGGAGTTAGGGAGCGTATTTGCTTCGGTTTGGCGAATTCGCCACAAACTACACCCCAGAACCGGCTTTCCGAAAGATTTTCTTCTCCCTTCTTCAGCGTCCCGTAACGAACACGCACACCACTTCCACATTGAACTCTCCTACACAACTTCTGGCAAAGCAGCTTCTCGCTCGCTGCCGTCTGCAAGGGAGTAGCAGAATGTGGTTGTACGGAAACTGGTTTTCCAGTGATCACGTGTCCCGCTGATGAAGGATGCGAAGGAGAAGGAGGTGGATGCGGGGTGAAAAGTGGTGAGAGAAGGCTTCAACGCGCTGTGGGGATCGGTTTTTCGTTCAATCCAAGCGAAACGAGAATCGCGCTTTTTGCGGGGAACCCTTTTTGGCGACTCCAGACTTGGTTTGTCTGTTTGTGTTAGTATCAGTTCGCGGGGGACTTTAAGCGTTCTCTTCAGCCGGGTGCATTGATGATCGAATCCGCTTCCCCCAAAACGAAATATCTTGAAAGCGTGAGATGATCATTAAACGATCTCCTTAGGATCCTCTGACGCTATCACGAAGGGAGAAGTAGACGCTTGATTCTGGTTCTGGTATCTCGCACCGTGTCTACCCTCTATTCATTAGGGGTGTCTTTCCATTATCGGGTGCGCGAAGAGACCTTCCAAAATCCCTTCCCATCCCCTCCGCTACGAGCTACCGATACTGGTAGCGCAACAGTCCTCCAAAGCCCTTAAGAGATTCAGGTCGGTGACACACACACGCAAGCGAATAACTGAACGCGTTGGGCGCAACTGGTTTGAAGGTTAGTGCTACCGGTCGGACGGTCGGACCCGATGACGACGAGGCGAGGGCCGTTGTTCCGATGACATCATAGGAGTGGCACAGGCTAGATTCGCCTTCTCACCCTGTGCGTAATCCGCTTTTCCCGTTTTCCTGCGTGTCGCGAGTGAAGTAAGAGAGATTAGCTAATTTGCCTACCCGTCGCAGTCCGTTCCCGGGCCGTACGCTTATCGCAACAGGTTTTCCGTCTGGTCATCTCGGGAAGAAAATAGACGGCGGTGGAAGAGGAAAGAAACCCCTTGCGTGTTTGAGTGTTGTGTGCGCTCTCGTCGAGAGAAATGTCAATAACCCCAAGAGCCCCAGCAGCGTCGTCAAAGCCGCTGGTGGTGGAATGCGGTTTCGCTGATTTGGTAGCAAAAGTAAAAACCCGGTGACCGAAAATTGACTCACTCTCGCGCGCACGCACGCGTTTTGGTCATGCGACAGCGATGGAATTTTGTGCCATTAACCGGGGGTGTGCCACACACCCCTCACACCAAACGCCCCAAACTTCCCAAACGCAGGTGAAATGGTGTCAACGTTCCTCTATTGCCGGCTGTGACAATACAAGGCAACGGCGGGGTACGATGACAAACTGGGAGTTTGGTGACTGAGGCGGATAAATGATGGCAGAATGATTGCTCGAATAAATCGCGTTGCGATCAGCAGCGGTACAGTTGAATCATCGTATGCTAATTAAATATACCGCAAATATATGTATAATCTTCATCTGTCCGGCTCCTCGCTTCCCCTAATTCAATGTGAATGTAGATTGAAATCACGTTCCGGCTAATTCTTGACGGACCGCAAATCACTCCTGACTGGCGAAAGGCGCATGATTGTGAAGATTTAGATGCGCAATTCTTGTGGGCCGCGGAAAGGGGATACACAAATGCAAACAAAGCACCGGATTGTGGATGGTTAGTGGTGCGTTATCTTCACCATTTTCCCTTTGAGCGGCGATATATTTTCTCCGACTTTGGTCCGGCGTTTCGGAGGCCCTGTTGCTTATTCATAAATGAAACCTTACCGTTTCGTTACACGTACACGGTACGATACGAACCGGTAGTTTGGGTGTGGTTCTAGATTATACAGCGTTAAACAAAATTAAGGCATCACTAAATCTTCGCGATAATGCAATAACTGTTCATCGGATACGGTGCGAAGGGGGATATTTTGTTCGCAGTCATGAATGTGGATGTCGGACAGTTAAATTTAATTTGTGCTCGGAGAAGATCGCACAACACCTTATCGTACTCGGTGGTTTCTGGGAGATCTTGCGTTGGGAATACCGGCAATGGTTGGACTGATCATCACCATTGCGCCTCAGACATTCATAGGAAATTAAATGTTATGTCAGACTTGTCTCTTCAATTCTTGGAAATGTGCAAGTTGACCATGACAACCGGTGGAACAGCGAAAACGTGGATTTTCCTGAATCCACGACAGCCCGGAGGCTGCGAGGTTTTACGATTACCGATGCATGAGTGCATCATGAGTGGTCAGTTTGCTGATCGATAGACTGGACTCTTCATACGACGTATGTGTGTGACTTCAGTTGTAGGAGTAGGTAGGATTCCTGCCAATCCATATTGCACAGTTCGCGATAGTTTCTAGCGCAGTCCGCACTTTCCATAAAACCACTGAAGATTGCATGGAATTGATACGAGAAGACACGAGCGAATGCATACCGGAACTGGTGGCATGGCATTACCCGTATTGCGTTGGCTTTCTGCGGCTGTCAGGCAAAGTCCTGTACACGTCAAGTCATGCAGAAGATCAAACGCGGCGTAATGAAGATAGACCGTCACCGTATAAGGGGAAGCTATACATGATGCAGGAGGCCGGCTTGAACTGTGTGCGGTCTATAAGTAACTCTTTTTTTGAAGTTTCCTTTAGAGGCGTACGGCTTCGATTTAAACACCGCGTAATAGTGTATCCATGGAGCAGCTCAAAACAAACCGACAGAAATAATCCTCGGACAAACGGATACCCTCTCGGAAGGCTCTGCAAGAGAGAAGGTAGTAGATGAGGCTTGACCCGACCCTGCCCGGTAGCTGTTGGCACCGATTCGATTCGAATTATTAGCTCCGACTACCGTGCACCACTTCCTTGGCGGGGGAAAGGGGAGTTACAAATGTGCCGTATCAATCGTAGCGTATCATTCACCGGGGAGTTTGAGGCGAATGGGCCAGTTTTTAGGCTAGCGCCGACTTCCACAAATCGTTGTAAATGGCGCGATGCAAACGTTATGCAGGGGGGGATATATTTCTGCCTCTTTCGCGGCTAGATGTGACGGATTGGCGTTTCATTTCTTTTTTGTCCCTTGATCAGCGCGCCAATTCGAGTAGCAGGGCAAAGAAGTCTCGCCCGTTTGGCTGGCTGGCTGTGAAGTGTTGCGTCATTATCTTGTCCTTTCCTCGGGGGCTCATTTACGGTTGGTCTGGAGAAAGTGGTCCCGTGATCGGAATTGGGTTGTGTGGCTATGATATCGATGATCAAACGTATGAGGCGTTGTTATATGCAAGGTATTCTCGTTACCTACAGGCAATTTATAAGGGATTCAAGATAATTATCATCATCACCTGGTCTGATACTAGAAATCAGGTAACATTTATATCTACTGACGTACTGCGTTGCATTTAATTTGGGTCAGTAATCCGATATGGTTGTTTAATTGTAAGCAGCACCTACAATTTAAATATTGGCAAGCTTTGGAGCTTTGCCAATTTGCTTGTCGAGAGACATCAGGATCTATCTTGTACTTAGCAACCGAATTTGAATTGTTTTCAATCAGACCGACGTTGCTAAGTATCTTCTTCCCTTCGAGACAGCTGTTGCATGTTTCAGACTTAATTTTCTACAGCCGCTGGCTAGTCCCGTCGCGTGATATGCTTGTGTTCTTGTCGTGCCCGGTGGTCAATATTTACCCGAACTCCTAGACTTCGCAGACAGCGGCGGACCAGGCAAGCCCCAGACATTCCGATGCATCGTACCGGCGATATGGCATGTTCAAATATTTACCTAGCACAATGCACGTTCTTTGTTCGAGTCCGAGTGTAGAGTAAGGCGCACTTCTACTGCACGACGCTGCTAATAGTAACCAGCCTGATTGGCTGGCAACACACTCTGCCTACCCACATGAGAGCCAGTCCCGGTTGAATAAGCTGTCTTGTTTGATCCACACTGATAAGAGGCAAATGCAACCTCGGGGGCCCATTGGTGGTTACCGGCAGAGAGATACCTTTGAGGGTACCGACGCCTCGTGGCCTGTTACGACCTTGGATTGGGTCATTGACGACGTTGGAAACACGCGCCGGAGCTCTCTTTTGGATTCCCCCACTCCACAGGGTGATCGGTAACATGAACCCCCCATACTCCTGGTTTGTCGCCAAATGAGGTCATCCAATGTTGTGGCCACAGTGTCGATCCCGCGGGTTTCTCAAGTTCAGTTTAAACCCTCATAAATAAACGAATTGGCAAACGATCGCTGAAGGAGAAGAACGACGACGATTTTACCACGAACGCGAACGCGCAGGGTGTGTGAAATATTACATTTGGACACATCAATCAAACTGGAACGCAACGGGGCGTCTGTTTTTATTAGCTGGAACACAGAGTAGAACAATCCGGCAGCAGCAGCATTCCGAGCTTCAGCATATGAAGATGACCTCATCATATACGCTTTACTCTTCCTTTCGTTCCCCACAGCGAACGTTAGAATACAGATGTTTCTATGCTGGGAATGACGATTTCGGCGTGGATCCTCTTTTCGGCCACATTTGTCTGTCATTGGTTGCCAACGCTGGAAACAAATCTCTTCATTTAAAAAACCAACGAATCATCCAACTATACCAGGTCCTCCATGTCTTTCAAAACCAAATTGTTTGAACATGTTTTCTTCCCTTCAAAGCTGGTATATAGCGACCTTCTGTAAGTGGTAGTTCCGCAATCCAATCGGCTACGGAGACCCACATCGTTGGGGTCAGATTACCCTGCCGAACGTGGTCATCGATAGCGTCACCTTCGGACGACGGCTTTCATGGTCATTCGATTCACTGGGTGCGTGCGGGGATTAAGGGTTTTCTATGTTGTTTTTCATTTTATCGGAAGCTGCTGTGTTTTTTTGAGGTTAATTTGTTCGAAGGACGTATCACATCCCTTAACTACCGGTATTAAAAACCCTCGTCTTGATCCGAAATGTGTTACAGAAGCCATGTGGAGAGCACATGTTCTCAAACGTTTGGCGAATAGGAAGGAAGGGTTCAATCTGTTCAATCTTGGAGGGCCATTTATAGCCAACACTGTCCACAGTTTTTCCCTTCGCAACCGCCAATTCGACTACACAACATAGCTTTGCGACACCGCCGAAACTAGATGATTCCAACATAAAGCAGATGGAGCGTTACACGAAGTCCAACGCCATGGGAACCCGACGCGCGCTGCTGGTTACACAAAATGTAAATTTTAGGCATTGGTCTTTGGCGAAACCACCGAATCCCCCTCTCGCCAAGTGATGCGCATTAAAAAAGCCAGATCGTCGTAATAACGTTTTCTGCCCGCCGGGGTAGATTGTGGAACACAGGGCTTGTTTCGCGAGTGGCCGCGACTGATTTCTCGACCATTTGACAATTAATTACAAGTTCGTCACTTTGGCCAGCGCGGGAGAGTTGAGTTGAGGTGTACCCTTCGGTTCGCCGCTGCGCAACACAGGCGTATCTCTAGCGCAATTCGTGGTGGTATACCTTTGGAGGAGGGCAGTGTGATTTCAATGCCCATCTCCAAACAACACGCCCCTGGAGAATGGCACTTACCACCGTCATGAGAACGAAGTTCGGCAGCGTCTGAGAGTGCGTCCTTCCCGTTGGGGCTACCATTGTGTGACTACCTAGGAGCAGGTTGCACTCATATTGCACCATCGTCGTCGGCGTCGCAATCGTTTTGTAGTTACGTTAAACATTGCCCAGCGGTACGCCCGATGTCTATGCCTCTCCCCTCGACGACGATTCGTTGCACGCGACGACGACGATCTCCGGTTCGCCATGAGATTATCATAACCGCCAAAGGAGAGACCTATCAGGAGAGGATAGCGTTGGGAGTTGAAAGGGGATTTGTTTTCCCGACACGGCAAGAGCCGTTGCGGTACACCTGCTTGCCCTTGCAAACCTTTGCCGTCAGCGCGCGCAGGTCTCTTAGTCGAACCCGTTTATCTCGCACGCGTTTCGTGCAATCTGCAAACCCTCCTCGCAAGGTGGTTGCAAATGGTTGAGGAATTGCGGGTGTGAAACTAAAAGTTCCTGAGCTAAGCCTGAACTCGGGGTGTGACAAAATGCAATTCTCTAACGGGGCGAGAGATTAATTTATGTGCCTATTGTTTGACTGACGCCGCAAGACGCAAGTTTTCATTAGCCTCGTTTCGGGCCGGAATGGTTGTGTGTAGAGGAATTCTGTCGCTTCGGTTGTGAAAACATGGGACTCTCTGTGCTGGGTGGCCGTAAACATGTTAATTTTAATTGTATCAGAAGGCTTTTCCTTGCAGTCTAAGAAGCTCCGTCTGTGGCCATACGCCACGGGATTATTCATTGCTTAAGAACTGACATCCAAACTATCAATGTTTTAAAACAAACTACTTAACATGTTTCAGATTACGTCACCTAGAGGTCGTTCACTTTTACCAAGAAAAATGGCCAGCTCAAATGGTTTCACGTACCAAACCAAAACGACCTTCAAAAGGTCCCTCATATGGTTTTGGAATTCCCTCTCATATTATGCGAACTGCGATCCAATCAAGTTCCTATCTCCCATACCTCTGCTAAAAGAGGATTAGTCATCAGGAAATACTATATGCAGGTGATCGTGCGACCAACCAACTCATTTATTCCATCGGTGGCACCACTTGGCGAAGACTTTCCACCTCTGTATGGGCATTTCGTTGAAGCACCGTGCCGGAACCACCAATGTCAAGTGTTGGTATCGGGTGTCGGTGGCGATCGAGTGTGTCACCAAATATTTGATCGACCGATGACTATGTTTATTCGAAACCCATAACGCGTGTCCTCTCGAGCATACGCGTGTGCTCTTGAGTCAACGGGTGTACATTACACTGTTCGTTTTTACAGCAATGACATGTAGTGTGTTTGGCCTAACATCTCTAGATATCAAGTATTTTTAAACTCATTTTCCGCTTCGTAATATTTTTCTTAAAGTATCATAAATTTACGTTAATTTATTTTTCTCTCTTTTATATTTACAGGATTATACAATGGTTTTATGACGTTGTTCATATCGATATTTTTCAAGGTAAGTTACATCCAAAAAAGTTTTGCTCTGTTTAAATTCAAACCTAGCCTCAGATGGGAGGTTATTGCACCTCCAATCGTTTCCGGTTTAATTTTGTCTTGAGATATTTCAAATTTAAATTTTAAATCGTCTTACTATCTATAGCCCCCTTAAGTGTGTGCCCCCTTTTTCGTTCCATTAGTCAACAGTTTTCGCCCCCCTCCCAGGATTACATTAAAGGAACTTTCCATTTCAATTCCACATTCTTCCCTGGTCGGTCTCATAGTGTCGCTTCGGGAAAAGCATCACAACCCAACGTATACTTCTAAGAATAAAAAGGCATGCGTGATTCTCGACGTGTGTTCATGATCAACCCTTTCGAAGGGCCAGGAACGAAATCAGGGGATGAATATTCATGCTCACATTCTGCGTGATGCTGCCGCTTTGATGCTGCGGCGTGAAACTCCCATCCGTACTGGGAGCGTTTCATTGACCGACCCGATCGACGACCAGGGTGGTTGTGGGAGTGGAGTTCGAGCTCCGATCGACGACGGGGTGGATGGAGGGGTGTTTTTTACTCCACCACTCGGGCTAAAGGAGCGAAACGATGATAATTCGAATCGTGCAGCGTGACGGAATTTATTTCCACAATTTTTCCCCGCCAGCGATCGCCATCCTCTCGTCAAGTAAATAACAACGCGAGTTGAGTAGAGGAACCGGACGAACATGGCGACGAGCACAGGGTGGGGGGTGGACGATTGGAGTCTCGATATGGCAGCTTGAGCCTCCCCGAGCAAGTGGGGTCCTCGCAAGCAGACATCGGGGCGGAATGATAGGACGATGATTTGTCACCTTCAATTTGTCGTGAACCACACGTCGGTCGTTCCGTCGAGGATCGGAAGGCGTATGTGGTTTCCCTTTTTTCTCCGTGCGTCGCGTTGCGTTGTCGATCATAAACGCAAAATGTCGGTCGTCGGGTGCAAGTGCTCGCAGTGGACTCGTGAGGGGTCGTCCATCGCCAAGGTTCTCCGTGGGTCCGTGGTCCTACGGTGTTGCGTCCGCGACGTCGTCGTCCTTCCCATATAGGGCCTGCTATGCGAGCCCTTTTTCGCAACGCGTGCCATGTCCATGCCCAAGGAAGCGGAGCCGGACGATCGTACCATCATGTCGTGGAGAGTTAGAAGGAATTCTACACCGGCTGCGGATCACAGAACCGACCGCACTCGGGTCGTGGTTCTACGTGTATTTTTCTCCCCCTGAAGGCTCGCTGCCTGAAAGGTGGACATTTCACGTTTTGAGTTCAAGGATCAACCTCGTTTCTCGCGCATCATCCGCATCCATTTGCTTTGTATAGTGTATCGCCAAGAAAGTGTGTTGTGTGCTGACCTTCCCGCGACCGCATGAGGGTTGTAACACAGATGTATTGCGAAGAATCGCCTTGTGGAAAAGTCGATCGGCAAAGGATGCGTAGTTTTCGTCTGCCTTGACACACGTCCGGTGGAAAGCTACCTTGACAGTGTGCGTACCGCAATTCAGAACGCGGTCAATCGATCAAGGATGGTTGTTCCTAGTGTTGTTGATTAGCAGCTCTTGTCTTGTTTTCTTTCTCGCTTGATAGTCTATTTGTTTTGAAAATTTTACTAAGCTTTGCTGTAAATTATTTGTTTGAGCTTAGTTCACTTATTTTTCAGTTCATTCAGGTAATAAATTCAAATAATATTCAGACGCAACGTGTTTGTTACACTCAAATTAAATCAAGCAACGAAATCAAACTTATGTAATCTTCTTTCAACTGTAATGTTTGGTGTTGGTACGTACCATTTTAAAAAAATTTCCCCAATCAATAATCATGATGGAAACGCCTTTGGGTACATTCCATTTAAAACCCCCCGCCATTGTAATGCAGAAGAGCGTAATTGCCCTCGAATTCGCACGAGAAAGTGAAATTACAATCGTTTGGACAACATCGACTACAATCGTCACTTTTGTTGGAGGGAGAAGGAAAAAAACAGAGAAGAGAGAGAGGGAGAGTAGTATCCGGGGGCAGTATCATACAAACGCACACAAAGGCACATGAAGGTGCAAGATAATTGCAAATCTCGCGAGATCCAAAGTCAATGAACGAATATGAGGGGTGTTTTTTGCTTTAAACATTGCTCAGAGTCAAATGGAATAATCAAAGTTGAATCGGGGTTTTCAGGGTGTTTATTGATAAGAGTTGTATGTGAAGATATGGTGACGATGGAGCAAAACTAGTGCGGAAGTGCATAAATGAGCACACGTAATCAAGAATCCTCGAAGCAGTTCACGTCATCGGTAGAAGCTTTCCGCTCGCCGTTATCGCTGCATACTCTTTGTCTTTTTTTATGAAACTTCGCACTTCTATTCCATCCCACTATCGGTTCGGAAAGATGGAGGAGGTTTCGTGCACGTTTGTTGTGTTTTGAAGGCCTCTACGGTAGCCGCGAAAATGACTCCATTCGCTGGAGCCCCGAAAAACCGCGCGGTTCGGTGGAATTATGAAACCACGGCGCGATCCACTCGGAAGGTATTAATTACGGAAAAGTCCAGTCCGTGCTGGTTTTTTTTTCCTCTATCAAAAATTTCTCCTTGGCGAAACTTTTAGCCTGCCTGGTCGTCTTTTATAGCGATCCTCGGGAGACAAATTGCATCCTTCTTGCGTGTTGTTTGGTTCTCTCTCGGCGCGTCCTATCGACGCGATGCTGCGGAAGGTCGAACGTCTGTTCGGGCGCCATTTTGGGGACGGATGAAGATGGAGAGGGGAAATGGACTTTCGGTCAAACAACAACTATCGTCTCTAACCACCGGGTGGACGACTGGGCGACTATGGAATGGGTTCATGGTTTGAATTGATTATTGGGTTCAGCTCCATCTCAATCAGTTGTTGATTGTTGTGATCAAATCCTTCGCGAGCATGTCATAAAAGGAGTCTTTTGAACATCTCTATTCACGAGCTATCTTTTGGGAGGTGATGCTTTACGACTCAAATCCGGATGGGTCTTCGAAGATACAGCTTTGATGAATAACACTTTTCCTTCGTTCACTATGACAGTTATTTTTATTTATTTCGTTGAGATCCTTTATACTTTTAACGAATGTTAAACAAAAGTTATCTAGCTTTAATAGTTTCTGCATCTTTACGCTAATCGTAACAGAGTTGTATCCTTGATTTAACACCTTCATTTATGGTGACCCGTGGGTTTATGGCCCCTAATTCTTCCATGTTTGGAAGTTGAAAGATAAACTACTGTGTCATTTGCATACCTTTGTAATGATTGCAAAAATCAAATCCACTTACTGATTCATGTGTGAAGGCTTCAACTGCAGCCTAGCGTGTTATGGATTCATAAGATATCGTCCCTGTCGGTGACACCATGACGATGGACATCATGAAGAATCATGCCAAGATCACTGCGCTCGACTTTGATCGCCAAACGCCACTCCTCAGACGATGCGTGGAGACGACGCGCAGAATACCGCTAGAACCGGCCTGTTCCACTTTCCATTGGGCTGCGCTCGAAAGTAAAAGCCTAGCCCCGGGTCTGCCAGACCCGGTGCCTTTGGCTGGGAAAAACAAACCTTGCTTGTGGGGTAAGAGACGAAGCTGGCGACGGATCCGGCCGGCCACCGTGTCGTGTTTGAAAATTGAAAATTGCCATCCAAATGTCAACCGTGTGCGCAAAGGGGCGGACACGAACCACCACACAACCCACCCTCCCATCCAACGGTTGTGGTGAACCCTCTGGGTCGGTAAGTTCTCTATCAGCTGCGGCTTGAGAAAAGAAGAAGGAGGAGGACATCCAGTTGAAGTTGGATGTTGGAGCACTTGGGTTTACAGTTTTTCTACCCCCGATAGAAACGCAACGGGGCACCGAAGGGGGAGTGCCGGCCGTTCACATCGCACATTGTGTCGTGCGTGCGTGAATGCGTGCGAGTTTTGCAGTGACCGGGTTCTGCGATTAATGTTCGCGGCGCGTCGCAAACGCAATGTGCAATGCCTTGGAGAAACCACCTTGGAACGACAAGCGCGCCCGGTGGAGGAGGAGCATGCTAACGGTTATGAATTTATGCTGCTGCACGTCAGCGTTTCGTTATTTACATTTCAAGGTTAGACACGCTGCTGCTGCTGTGGCGCATTATGACGTAATCTGCCAATTTCCTTTCTAGCGTGTGGTTGTGTGTGTGTGACCGAGGGAAAGGGTTGTGTTATTATAACGGACTTTAGCACCACGAACGCCGGGGCCCTGTTGGAGCCCGAGCTCGAGCTGAGGTTCGTTATTTTCAATCGAGTTTGTGTGCATTTTTTCGAGTTCCTAAACGACCTCTTGGCATCCCAGCCCAGCATGCACCTTCGCTGGAAGCCACGGGGCGTAATACGGGAAGCTGCTGTGGTGTGAAAGGTCTCCGGGGGCGCCCGTATGCGTGTGCGTTGATTTATTGCACCCTTTTTTAAGTGGTCGCATGTTGCATGGTCAGGAAGAAGAATTATAATATGGTTAAGGGAGGGAAATTTCTTCTAAACAACCGAGTACGATCGCATCAAAACGGGATTCAACATGAAAACGTAGTTATTAAAAGCTTGTTAAAATGGCAATGAATAAATTTAAATCACGGTGCATGCATTCCTTGTTTTTTTTCAAGTGAATTTTAAATTAGTTTGTTAACACAGATTGAAATTTAAATAAAATTTGACCGAATCCATTAACATGACATGCCTAATTTCAGACCTCACACCCAATTGATTAAGTCTTTTGTGTTCCAAATCTTTCGAAGATCAGAACGATTGCTTTAATGAAGGATTTGACTGCTAAGAAATTTACCTCCGTTTTTTCTCCAAATTCTAACGACCCGTTAGAGTTAATTAGAACCTCCATCTCAATTAATTCGCCTTTCTTCCTCTGTCGACACAATCGAACGGTACTTTGGGTTGGTGGAAATGTAAGGTCGTAGACGGGCGTTAATTATTGACGAATTTTTACGGGCGGATTCTTTTTTTTTAATGGACGGTGGTCAAAATCGATCACAGTTTGCACCGTTCGCGGTTCTTTCTGATTGGGGTGAATTGTGTTTATTATCGCCGAACGGTACAGCTGGTCTGTGAGGGTTTTTTTTTGCGCTCCCGGCCCTTTTTTTCCCTTATCCATTTAGAACTTTTCTTCATTTTCGGGTTTAAGATTTGCTACGATAGGTTTTCATTCTGCCAACATCGGCTTTCTTCGGGGTCGAAGAAAAAGTCATGCCGACGCTAACGAACCCACAAAACAATAGCTTGATTAGAAGGCGGGGAGTGGGAGAAAGAGTTTGCTTTCCCGACTTTCCGCCATTAAACACCACGGTAGAACACGATCGAGAAATATGGCTGCCCGATATCCGAGACACTTGGGTGGATCCATGGGGTGGATCGCGGATCTCAATCTCGTTAGTAAAAAACTGGTCGGAACTCGTTGTTTGATGATTATTGCACCACGAATAGGTGCTGAAGAGGAGGAATCTAAAAAAAAACAAAACCATAGTCGACGCTCGACGGGAGAAAAGACCTTGGATACCACCGAGCGTTTGCCAAAAAAACCTCGATGAAAGTCATCGCGCGTGAGATCCAGTTTTATTGGTAGCAATAACGCGCGCAGTTTTGCACAGAAGAAAAAAAGGCAAGGTAGTAAAATGAAATAAACCAATGCTCATAAAACGGTTCACTCCCGGTGGAAGTAAAAGTGAGAAGTGAACGCGCGCTCGCGAAGTTCACGCCGGACCCAATGAAGCTGCAGCCAGCGGAGATCGCCTCGCATATCGCCATTGTATGCAGATATCATCCGCCGATCGTCATCCGCGCGCAGGGCCTGGAGATCGTGGGTTGATGTCGCGCGCGGGGCTCCGGGAGTTTACGTCACACATCACAACAGCCAGCCGCACCCGGAGGCAGTGTTCAGATCGACGGGAGCGTACCTTTCTGGAACCCTTCTGGTGTGACTTCTCTTGTGGCTCTTGCATTTAGGTTTGTTTCTTATATAATTGAAACTGTGTCGCATCCCGCTCCATCTGTCGGACCGTAGGCTCCACACCTCGCTGCACGGAACCTTCCATCAACACCATCGTCAGCGTTATCCTGCGCGCTCTGCTTCGTACATTTGTCTCTTCGGAGGTCTTTAGTTTGCTTTTTGTCGCGGTCACGATGGTCCATTTTTGTTTCACTTTCTGCGACGATGGTGTTCCCTTTTTATTTTTCAACCTTCCTACCTTCCTCTTCGGTGGGCTGCAAGCGATTTCAGTTGGCGACATGACGCCTTGGAAATGGGAGTTTATTTTATTTTGTTTCATTTCATGTTATTTTTTACTTCGAGCCCGCGGGTCTAAAAGTTTGTCTACGCTCAAACATTCGTGTGTCTTCTCTGGTTATTGTCGTGCCACGGGGCGGGGCCCAAACACCACGGCAAGGTCATGAGAAAATGACAACGTTTGCGAGCCGTCGTTATTATGTGATGTGAGGCTCAGCCAGCTGTCGTATTAAATTTATTAATGGTCCCAACCGCAAAGATCCATCCCCCTTGTGCCGAAAAGGAATGGTAAGGGTGGGGGAACTTGCAGGCGCCGTCGGAAGAGACATCCAAGATAGCATAACGCAATAGATGCGGCAGCCTTGGTCAGCTTCTTTTTTTTTGTTTACCTTCTGAGTCAGTAGAAGTCGCAGAAGATTTATCCGAAACTTTCTTGGAATGAGCGTATGAATCAAAGATATACCGTTTCCTTTTCATGTTTTTGTTCTGTTTAAGGTTGCCACTAACAGAGATTAATGCCATGACATGGATTGATTTTGTTTATCTCATTTTGTTTCATTTTCTAATGCATTGAAAAAATGCACACCATTAAAAACAAAAACAAACTGACGGTAAACTTAATATCAAACTACTTTAACACACATTTACGTCTAACATAATTTAAATTTTGGGAAATTAACTTGTACTTCTCTTACAGAAAGGTTGTTTACTTCCCGATAAATCCACACTTTTCTATAAGATCCTTGTTTCTATTCCATTTTACTCGCTTTTGTTTTTGTATGGTTTGGTGTGCTTTTGCTTTCATAATTTTTCTGTTTTGGTTTCTGTATTTTTTACCTGATCTATCTTCGACTTTTATTAAACTTTCCTTTTTGTTACGTATCACGAGAGAGACCCTTGCATTTACCAATAAATTTGAAACATCAAACTAGTTTTTGCCTACTGGCTCGAAATTTCACTTCGATCGCTTTGCCGGGAACAGGATATAAAGCTCATTCTTTTCTCCCTCCCTTTGAAGTTTATGCCTTCTGGTGAAAAATGTTTTTTTTTCACTCGCGCTTCGAACGCATCAGCTAACTGGAGACACCTTTTCCACAACAGGAAGGATGGCAAAAACTGCACGAAGGCTACATTGTACAGCGTCGCTCTGCAACCGGTTCCTCTGGGTTGTATCGGTCTCGGAGAACGGGGAAGACTCGTCCCCGTGCGGGAGGGCGTGTTCCTGGCCCGCGGATCCTTTCTACCCTTTTCGGTTGCCCCGGGTGTCATTTGCCGGGGCGTTCCACGCGCGTCATCATTAGCGTAACCTCTTCGGGGCAAATATTGACAAAGAGCAAGCAGCATTCCCGCGATCTTGGGCCGGGACGGGCCGGGTGGAAGGTTTGCGGTTTGCCGACCAAACCCATTCTGCACCTGTGGTTGACGACCCCTTCCCGGTGCACGGGACGGCCTTTACCCCTCACCTCTTTCCAGTTCCAAACCCTCGCTTCGCATCGAATGATGAAAAATGACACTTTCAATTGCTTATCTATTGAAGACGCAAGATTTACACGCCGGATTGTTCGGAGTGCTCGTTTTGCTGGAGTGCCAAGATAAAGCGTCCCAGCCCCGCCGTGCAGTGCATGCCAAAGATATGGCCGTGCTAAACACAAAATAAAAAGGAAAAAACTACGAGGAGGTAACAAATGAGCCTCCGGTGCAAAAATAGACGAAACGGAGGGAAAAAAGCCCACGAACGCTGATAGGAACGCAATGGTGGGGGAGGGGGGAAGGGAAGCAACGGTTCGGGAGGCCAGCCACCTTCGGCTGCAGTCGCGGACCTTAGACGGGGCGTCATTAGCATATTCTGAGGAGATGAGTGAATGCTGTTTCCTCCGCTCCGGGAAGAATTTCCTTTTCAGAAGCACAAGCGTCTTGCGGACGCGTTCCGCCGCGACATTCCCGGGAAAAACGTTCTCGCCGTATGTCGCCGTCGTTCTGCCATCGGGGGGGTTGTGCTCCTTAGGGTCCCCCTCCCACCCATTCCGTCTTCTCCAGCGGGCTTTTGCCAATTCTCGCGCTTTGGTAGAAATGTATAAATTATATGCCCGCGACCCTAGTTTGAGCTATTAATCACCGCGCGTCCCGCGTGCTTCCTTCCGCTGCGTCCAAGCACCCGCGGAAGATTCCACGGAAAAACCGCCATGCCAAAGAGAGCCATTTCTGTGCACTTTGCCGTGTAAATGGCGGGTTAACTGGTGGACGACGTCCTCTTGCTCGGAGGGCTCATTATTTTTTCCACACTCTTGAGCAGTGAGTACTTTTATCAAAGTAATACATTTTAATCTTGCTCGCATATTTTTTTTTTCTTCATCTTCTTCCCATTCGGTCTGCCTTTCTTCTCGCCTCCAAACGCCATCTCTTCACTCTCGCTTGATAGTGTGTGACGTGAGCTGGAAAGAGTGTCCAGCTTTTTGTTTGCGACGAAGGGGGAATGCACTTTCTAAAGTGCATCTTCCGCCAAACCCCGGGGTGAGGGGGTGATGGCTGGAAGGAGTAGAAGTGGGCACATGTGGGGCGCGTGTGGTTCTTATCTTCCGTTGGGTGTGCTTGTTTCCCACCCCATTCCAACACAAAGATCAATCGTCCCGTCCGTGGTGTTATCAAGAGGTTTTTTTGCCTCCACTAGCTTTTTGTTAAACTTGTGTATTTGTCATGTCCGTCTCACTTCTCTTTCCACCACAGCAGCTTAGAATTAGTTTATGCAGAATTGTTGATCGAGTTTCAAAGAGTCAGTTCTTCCTCAATGAATGCATCGCAGAAATCGCCCACCATAGCTTTTAACATAAACTTAAGACGATGATGATGATGACGGCAGTCCTATTTATGACGTTGATGGTCGTTCAAACGACGACTGGTCGCGATTAAAGCCGATGCCGTCGAGCATTTGCTCTCTTTACATTAGTCGTACCGCAACGCGTTGTGGGGGTTCTTCGCGCGCCCAGAACGTTGAATTAAAAAACATTCTTCGACCTCCGAAGGTGGTTAATTGATGGAATCATATTTTCTCGATTTTATAGCCGGCTTTAATTAGATGAATGAACATTTCCACGAATGAGGAATTATTTGTTCAAAGTAATGCACTAATTAATTTGTACTGGGAAACGATCATCCTATTTTACCGGCTTGAAACGAGAGGCAAACTTTTTTGCATATAAATGTAGAATATAATTCTGCAATAAAAGGGGAATTAGAGTTAATCAGATTTATTTATTTAAGATTGGCAGAAGATTATTTTTTATTTCGAATCAGCCTCAACCTCATGAATGTGAAGAGTTTGTCAAAAACGTTATCAGCATCAAAAAACAAAACACATAAATTGTTCGCTTAGGAATTGCAAAAAATTGGTCATATCTGCTAATTTGTTGCCATAAACTTCCACTGCTGATGTTTCATGGAGTTGAAAACCAGATTGCAATTGCCTTCCAAGTGTTTTTTCGTGTTTAACATAGCATTTGTCGGGGCCCACGCAATTTTAACGATTAAAAGCTGCCTTGCATGGGTCATAGTACATTAATAATCCAATATTTCTTGTTTCGAACAAGTTCTTTTACTCTGTTTGTGTATGTTTGTTTTTGCTTTGTGTGTTGGAATGCTGCAGGTTGCCTACATGGAAGGTATAACAAATTATTTAATTTACAATTTTGATTACCTGAAGTCTGACTATTTGACATGCAAGTGATTTATCGAAAAAATGGCACATAAAAAGTTAAGCCGCCCATTTGTGTGCAAGTTCGAAAAAGGAAGAAATAGGATTTCCAATTTATGCAAAATGGATCGATCATTTTCTTCCCTTCCCTGCGGGGTTATTTAAATCAAACGAGTTCAGCCGGATTCAATAATCGCACACCAACCCCGGCTGTGCTACCTTTAAATTGATCGACTTTTTTTGTCGTTTTGTTTGTTTGCCCCGGTCAGTTAAGCAAACCCTCGTATGTGTAAATACTGTCAAGGTCGCGTTGAGACCCCCGCGCGCGCGCGCGCCGATCCAGGAAGCTGTGCGGCCGCTTTGGCGGTTGACATTTGGCGCGAATTGCAGGCGGCGGCTTCCTTTTACTGGGAAAGAGAACCGACTCCTGGGACGTGTGCGAGCGCCGAACATAATGTCGCCCCAAAAGTTCGATGTCGCAAAACGTTGGTTGGGTTAGAGAAAAATCATTTATAACCTAGACACATACACACCAACAGACAAAGCACACGTATGCACTCGCGGTCGCGGTCGATCATAAAATGCCACCGACCGTGCCGGACAGCGGCCTAACGGTTTCCGGGGGTTATCGCCGGCACACAACAGTGGTCGTCTAATGGTCCCATAAAAGCCGTCACCGTTGGGGTTGCAAAATTGAACCTGCCTGTAGGTTGGCTGTTGTGGTTGGCTGCGGAGTGGTCCGCTGGACACATGCGAGAACCCGTGCCGTGAATCTCGGGCTTGGAGATTTCGTTTACGTATGTTTTTTTTTGTACGTGTTGTGCAAACGACAGCAAGTCTACCTACTACCGCCTCACAGGAGAACCCTCACTGTGTCTATATTAGTGGCCAACTGGACCAGAAATGCATCCAGAGTCGTAAAGCGCTTGGCGGACACAGGAAATGGAGCCGGTCGAAGATTATTGTCATCCCACGACTTTCGGCGGGGCGATGCACGTGTGCCTGCCTGCATCCTTTGAAGAGGATTTAACGGAACCACCTCGATCGGCCGTTCGCCGCTTGTGGTCAATGGTTTGCAAAAGCAATCTTACACTCAATGGAGGAAGAACCTTTAGGTGGCAGCGAAAGATCATCTCGCAATTTATGGACAATCTTAGCGCTCGGATGAAATTAATTATCGGATCGGATGGAAGGTTCCATTTTGATTGCGCCTTAATTTCGTGTGCACCGACCCAAATGAAGAAGTCTCGGGACAACCGACACCTCACAGCCATCAGAGACAGTTCGTCGGTGGGTTGTTCCTGCCAGCCATCATACACCTGCATGTGTGGGAACCCTACCCCGGGGTTGCAAGAAGCAACAGAAGAAAAAAACAACAACATAATGCTGCCATAATTCTGCTCACCTCGGCGACTGCGACTGACTGAGGTATAATTGAAAACGAAAACCTTGTCGCCCACGCCGCCGCTGTTCGCTGGTAATTTGCGGTCAGCAGCGGTTTGCTTCTCCCAATGTGCATATTGATTATAGTGTTGTGTCCAGATGGTCAGCGACTTCTACCCGTCGTGTCGTGTGGTTCAACTTCGAGTAGGCAACAGCTCCAACCAGCGGCACGGTCAGGGGAAGGAGGATGACAGGGAAAGGATTTATGTTTCAGCACCTATTCAACGCACAACAGCACCGGCGGCCACCTCGAGAGGCCGTCAAGCGGGCGTCGATGACGGGTTGATTTTGAGAGGATTTAATTTTTTCATTTCGGCTACAAGAATATACACATATCCTAAAGAGGGGCGGGAGTACGGCATTGAAGCGACACTGATGCACTGTCAACCTGGCTCTGCAAGTCACCTATCAAGAGGTGTTAAATTGGCACCCGGTTGAGGAGTTTTCGGGTTTGAAGGTAATCCTCCGAAAACGTCACCTGGTTCTCGCCAGAGCAGCAGCTCATTAGCGCAGCGAGCCAGACTTTCCAGGTGAAGGCCATGGAGCATTATTTTGCCAGTGAAACAGGATTGCGAGATGTTTACATTGGGGTCTGTTTGTGGTTTTCAGTGCGGAGATGTTGAGGTCCTTCTGGTAGCAGGATTATCGGGCACTTTTTGTACTAAGCTGCTTCAGTGATTACATTGGCGACAATTGGACAAGTTGACATTTCTGTTTCAATATCTGTGGTTTTTGGGTTCATGAGTTGGTAGAGTTGTTGTGTCAACGGCACTTAAAATGATAGTTTTAAGAGTGCCCCAATCACGAACTATAGAGAGAGACAATACGGGTATTGATCCATAGAGTCGCCGACAAACTTAACTTAAATATATACTAAAAGATACGCTAAAGTTCACGTTCACTGGAACGCGATATCTTATACCAATACCCGGATGTATCCAATGAAATTTGAATCAATTCTATTTTAGAAACGGATCCTTGTTATGCCTTTCGTAGCGCCACATAATTCTAATTCGTAGCGCCACAAAATACCGAAGATTTTTGTAAGCCATCGATTCCTTAGCTAATGGGACCCAAAGTTTCCGTATCGCTTGGTCTCTTTTGTAGCCAAAGAATTTTATTCCCTTGTATGGAGCGGCTAAATTTAGTGGTCTATATCTAGCTCATGTCCATTGACTGCTCCAATAGAGCAGAGCTTCCCTATCGGTGGCACATTAGTCCGGCAAAAGATGTAATCCCTCCGATTCAAGGACAGCACACATATCCATCCTTCGAATCCGAAGGCACCGGTAGGCATATCCAAAAACCTAATAAAGTCGAATGATTTACAACGGCTTAATCCGAGCTGCAAGATTTACTGCCACGCATAACAAAGTGTCCGATCGCCGTTTCATAAATCTCGCCGGCTTCGATGACAGGCGCTACATTAGCGGTACTAATCGCTGCTCAACGGCTGCCGGCGGCCGACCGGCTCTAAAAACCAGCTTATCATAAACAAAGCACCCACCTACGGGGGTCTCTGTATCTCTCTTTCTCTTCGTGGATGATTATATCACACCGTCGAGGGTGGAAAGGTTCGGATAAATCGGTCCCTCTCCTGGTGCTGCTTCCTTGGACTCTCGAGCACCGTCATCGCCCACACCGCCAAGATCCTCAAAGAGTGGTGGACAGTGAGTTCATTAGGCTCTGAAACCGGACCGCGCTGTGGATGTATTCCGAAACGGCCATTTCCAACGGTGCTACCGGTATTGTACGCCAACAACCCGTCGGGCCATTGTGGAGGCAACAATGCGGAATAACGTAATCTGCTATTAATTCTCGCGTGCAGCCGAAAGTCGAATGACCTCCAGAAGGATGCCTGGCATTCCGGTGGCACCGGTCCATTACTTCACCATCGCACCAAATACAGTCACGAGGGTGTCCCCGAATGTGGCTAAAAAGCGGTCCACCCGAAAATGGTAACTTGGTTAAAAGTTTACCTCCAAAAGGGAGCCGAAGGCGTGCATCCCCGCGTTGGTTGGCTTCGCCGAGGAATCCTCGTGGGAGGAACGTCACTCTTCCGTTGCGTCGCCGGTAAGGCACACCGGCGTGGAGCGGCTGTCGAAGGTGGTCGAGTTCATGAACAACTGGCAACGTACGTCGAGTGCCACCACTTCTCCTCTAGCATCTCATCTCATCGCTCGAGCAAAGACAAACAGCACTCGAGTCCCTGCTGCTGCATCGTCTCGTGCGTGAAGTAAAGCACCATCACCATGTGGAGTGCGGTCCTCTGGTGGCATTCTTCGAGAAGGCGCGTAGGTGGACACCTGGTGGACGTAACAAATTGCTCCTTGTGTCTTAAGTCCGTCCGGTGGGGCCTGTTCTTCAGGCAAAGCCGTTTGCTATTAAATTCTCCTCGAATGCGGAAGTCGTTAGACTTTGATGGGTCTCGGCCTCGGTAAACCACCTGGCAAGGCCGTCCGGAAGAGTTTCTTCAGACATGGGTGGTTTGTCGCTGTTTAGGAGTTTTACTTTCGCTTTCGCGTCGCGTAGATCGTACTTTCCCCGATGTGGTCAAAGATGGATCGAGTCGTCGACAGAAGCCTAACAGCGGCTGCGACGATCAAGTTGGTGGTCCAAGCGATACACTCGATATCGGAGAGTTAGAGCTACACGCATGGTGTGCGTGCCTGGTAGCCATTAAGCACTGGCAACAAATCACATCACCTCAAAGCCTCTTTTTTCACAAACTCTACAAACCGTTGGCAGCAGAGCATGACGCTTATGAATTCATAAAGCATAATTAGCGCCAGCGATATCGTCTGATGTGTTTGTGTGCGGTTTGTGTCGTCGTCACCTGAAGGCTGCTTTTGGAACGTTTGAAACTGCTTCGATATGCGTTATGCTTCGGAGCTGTTGCTTTTCGGATTGAGTGGCGCGGCCAGATTGATTCCTTCCCCCGTTTCGTCGGACAATCGAGGTCAGTCGAGTAAGGCGCCTCTGCCGAGGGTGCTGATTTCACTTCCGTTCCCTCGGAACGTTCACTAACCGCGATCCTCCTAATCCACCGGAGTTTATACGTATGCACGTGCGCGTTCATCAGCACCTAGATCGAGACCATCGCCACCCTTCTGTGACCGGCCCAGTCTGTGGAGTGGCCACGAACTCGCCGGTTTCCGTATGTACCTCGTCATGACTTGCTTGAAAACAAAAAGTCCATCGCAAAACTTTCTCTCCACAAAACGGTCGCTGTTAAACGGAGTAGAACCAAATGGTTGGCGTTCTTGTCGGTGGCCAAAAAGGGCATGTCCAATGCCAATGTTGTGGGCCCAAGCGGCCACCAGCCAAACAAATACAAGCGGTCTACTATTGTAGAGAGCTCCACGTTGACCCAATAAATAGCTGCTTGCGTTGTGTGTAGTCTTTCGTTTATGACTACAGGTCGCGGTACAAACCAACCTTTTTGCTGACCATGTCCTCCCGAGGTCATGGTTAGTGGCGTAGAGTGCAGACCTTTGAGTGCGGAGAGCTTCCAAACCACACATCCCCCTGGAAACAAACATGGCGTCCGGGGGTTCGTTACGTATATGGTCAACAGATCAACAGCACAACAAAACGTACCCAATCGACGGTGTAAATGATTAATATGGTGGGTAATGTGAGTCTTAATGTTTTGGAAATAAAAATAAAAAACCCTAACGTCCAAACTACATTGCCAACCTTCGTGTATTACGATGACATGCGCGCGCAAGTCACTCGCTTACTCAATAATAGCCTCATCTGGGACCCCATCTGTCCACCCCTTGGGGGGAGAAGTCTTACCTCGGACACCTCTTTTCACAACGACGTTCGCGTGGCGGTAAGGTTACGGGAAGTAACCTGGTTTCTTCACCAGAGGTCGCTTCTTTTTCCTCCGCGTCACAGTCTCTTTTGGAGTGTGACCCTCTCTTTGTTTGCATTTGTTTGGCTCCACGAACTTCCAACTTTACCGGTCAACCCTTCCTGCATCCCGAGAGGGTTCACCTCTTAAGACCCTCCGAGCGCGCAAGGTCAGGCCGTACGCGACAAGCGGGCAGAAGAATTATGGAGTCACTGTTTTTTGTAGCACATTCTTCAGCTCTTATGTAAATGGATGTTCAACATCTTTATCGTTTCTGTTGTAGTATTTTTTGCTTCTCCATTCTACTACGAGCAAGTGCGTGACACTGCTAGATGCTGCATAGCTGCGCTTAGTAAAGTAGGACAAGCCTCCGTCGGACGGAGGCACCACTTCCGGCCGCGGACTTATGTATTGTCGAGCGGAACAATAACAACAAACCAAACAGACAGAACAATTAATTCTCGCTCTCGTGTCAGACACTTGACAAAATCTCTCACCCACTTCGGGGGCGAAGGTTTTTATGTTTTAAATCGTTTAATGTGTAATTAAATATGGCGCCAAAATCAAACCCAACAAAAGCCACGTGGGACAGAGGGAAGTGTCCTTCGGGGGGTGCCTTCTCTCTGGCTGGGGGAAGGTCTAACTAAATGCACACTTTTCTACATATTATCCCATTGTTCACGCAAAGGTAGTAATTTTCTTTTCCTGATTTATATCTCATTGCAGGTAACTATCAGCATTCGTGAAGGTGAACTCTTCAAGAATCGTATGTGGTAGGATTCGTCTGTCGACTGTACAAAAAGGGTCTTTGATCGGTGTGTGAATTATCAAGTTGTACATGGCACTTGGTGAACTTAAAAATAATAATGAATATGAAAATTTAACATAAAGTGAAATATAATTTAGCCAATTTTCATAAACTTCTATGGTAAAGAAACAGTTACCAAGAAGACGTAAAAACCATTGTCGATCATTGGTGTCGAGTTAAACACTTCACAACAGCCTTACATCTCTTATAGCTTGTTTGCGATGTTCTAAGTTCATTGTGGATGTCGTAACACTGACCCAATGTAAACGAGCATGTGATCACTTTTTGATTAAGCACAGAGAGGAAAAAAAGGAGCAACGTTTGTGGGGAATGTAGAAGAAAAATAACAACACGGGGCAACATCATAGTAATGTTAACTACTAGCCACTTGCCCAGCGCTTGCGATTGCCTGCCTACAAAGTGCACACATGACTTTGCCACTGGGGGTAATGGATTGTTGCGGCATGCTTTTAGGGGTTGGTGGGGTGTTGCGACTCCCACGATCGAAGCCACCGGTGCGGTGTTGCGGTACCTTACCCTCCCGTCGGTGGCACGTCTCCGGAGTAGGCAGTAAGAAGCTCGTCGCACGACAGCAAACAAAAAAATCGTGTACGTGAACAATGGACGGGTGTCAATATCAATCTCCACTCCGCGTGAAGGAAGTCTAATGGCGACGTTTGCTGTGCGCGGCCCAGCGCATAATGTGCTGCCTAATGCCGAACACTGGGGTTTCTCAGCCATCGCCCTCGCGGCAGAAAACCGACGACGAACGAGGAGGAAGGTCGTCACAGAACGCGAGCGTTAAATGGGTACTTAAGACTTAAAGAAGCGAGCGAAAAAGACAACAACCGACGGGCTTAAACATGCACACCGAAAGCAAATCAATGGCTTTGTGACAGTACAACAGTAGTAGCGATTGTCTGGGTAATAGTATTCAAAAAACACCACCCTAAGCACCCTGCAGGGCGAAGGTGATCGATTAACAAGCGAACCGGCTCCGCCCCGACGATGGCTAGGCAGGCAGGTGGCAGAACCAGCATTAGCCCGAGAGACCTCCCGGCGTATCGCGCAAATTACATAATTTTATTCCACCCACTCACCCCACCAGCCGCCGCGAAGTTGCGGTGGAAAACCCGAACTAAATAGCCTAGGCCCCGTAGTTGGGAGTTTTTTTTTCACTGATCATTTTTCCTCCTTTTTCGGACAATTGGCGTTTTGGATAACTCGACCAAAAGAAGGTCCACTAATCAACCGCGAATCGGTCCGGCCGGCCGGCGGATGCTGCGGTGGTGGCGGTGTTGACTGGTGGACACAATGGGTCCGAATGGGAAATCACTCGGGGGACATATTTATTGTCCGTTTCGGTCGCCGTACGTACGTAATGTGGCCGGAATGTGCAATTGTCGCAACGCGGCCGCATCCAATTTGTGGACACGGTGGAAAACGAAAGCGTTCCAAGGCATCCGATTAACAACACGGGCGCTTTTTAATGTGACGATTGTTTGGTGCAAACCGGGGTAACAAAACCCAAAAAATTCCGGTCCAGAAACTCCCGGTCGTTATGCTTCGGACGTTAATTCGGACCTTTCTTACGTTTTTCACTTCAGCTTGTTAAGTTACGAAAACATGTTGGAGTTCCTACAACGTAGTACTGATCGATTAGATGTTTTTAAAAGAACTTTTCAATGTGATGATAAAAATTGCCTTTATTTACAGTTTAATTTCTTCATTCCTTATTTCATTAATTCTTATCATTTTGTGGTAGTTCCATAGTTTGTTTGTTATTCTATTTTAGTATTTACTTTGAGTTCAGATGGAGTTTGTTTCAAAATGTTTTACTTATTTTCTATGTTGCCAATTTCTAGATTATCTTACTGATTATTAAATTTATGTAAATTTTAGTCTTCCTTTTGAATTTTGAGGCATTTTATTCGATTTGTTTTTACTTATTTAAATAGATGTCTTATATAAGGCTTGGCTGTCACATTACAGTTTTCTTCATTTTAGTCTTCAGTTCGAGTTTTGCTAATTTCTATGTTGTCTCACTTTTTGTGTTTAAATTCAGATTCATCGACTGGAAAGAGGTTAATGGACTGGTACAATTGTTTAGGTTTAGAAACATTCGTTACACTTTTGCACTAATTCCACCGTTCGAACTTGCCGACCCTGCTTAATTGATACCCATTTCCGGAAATGGATGTACCGCGCGGTCAAAACAAATACACGGAAATAGTGAAGTCAGCGAAGCGTTCAGATTAAAAAGTAAAATGATAACAAAAACCCAACCTCCCCGCGGACCGTTGAGATGTGCGCATATGTGATGTGATTAATGACCGGTGAGCAGCTCATTTGTCCACCCTGACCGTGATTTAAATTGATCCGATCCGAGAGCGATGCCGCCCGGTTCATGCTCGTGTTATTTATCGGCAGCGGCAGAAGTCGAAAGTTGGCAATGTTATCGCTGCGTGCGAGGGTGAAGATCAATTGCTCCCGCAGAGATAGCTACATCATCGATTAGCAAGCGCAATCGCGAGCACTTTAATCGTTCCGCGAGCAAGGCTTATGCAAAAAGATAAACTAACCAGCCTTTGGCCTCGCTTTTCGTGACCGTCGTAGTGATTTTGCTTTCACTCTCCATCGACTCCTCGCTCTCGCTTTGCACCTCGAAACACTTGAAGTTCGCTGGACTTGCACTAATTTGTTCACCAGCTTTTTCTTCCCTGCTTCGTGCGTCTGAGGTTCGGTTGCGTGCGCCCGGCTTTTCCACGGCCTGACGAATGTGTCGCGCAGAGTACGGTGCCTTCTACTCGCGAGGACCGACTCCCCAGATGGGACCGATGGGTGGAAAGGCAACGGCTTGTCATAATAATTGAGCAAGATTACGATCAGCCGCGGATCGCGAGCCGGCAGCCTCCACCAAGCGAGAGATCGGCCGGCCACGCGCTCTGTTCGGACAAATCGGTCGATGAAAATCGAAGACATTCCGGACGACGGGTATTCCTTCGGCATTATTGCGTAACGCCCCTTGCGTGCTTTTGTGTGTGTGTGTGCGTGTATCACCCCCGGGGGCGTGGGTTTGACGAGTGAATTATTCCATCGCGTCTTAGATATTTATTTTATTTTATTTTATTCCTCCAAAACTACGCCATCAAACTTGCCGCAGGGCGCACGAAGTCTTTGTCGAACTGAACTTGTTTACAACTCGCCCCTCAGCTCGATGGCATTGATCCCGATGGGGCGATGGAGTGTATTCAGTTAAATGGACCCATTTCGGAGTCGTTTTTGGTGCCCTTTCGATTTCGATGCTCGAGGAATCGTTAACGCATCTCGAGGGTAAAGACGCAATGCTCGCCAATGATAAATTACTAAGGTGTCAGCATTTAATCGCTTATTTACTATGCACATTAATATGTCATGCTCGCTTGAGCACGGTTTGGTTTGATTGATCGGATTTTAGAAATCACAAAATGGAATCTTATATGAATGGTTTTCTTGCTGTAGAACTGTGACAAACTTTGAGCCGCATGATGTTTAAATATACTCTTGGAAATTACCTATTATATCTACAGGAAATCGTCGAAAATATCGTTGGTGATGGTCTGCAAACAATTAATCAGCTTTTGATTCATATCGTTATGATTTATTTTAGGCAATACTTACCTCTTCGTTCACTAATGAAAAGAACCTCTGCGTAGAGTTCTCATTAGCGTCTTAGTGAGAATGTTAGTACGCCTTTAACCATTTGTTTTCTTTTAGATTTAAGTAGCCTCACTGACATGTGGTTCTTACTCAATTCTCCCAGACTTACCCAGCCTCTAACGCCTTCGGAGGGAAACGGTGCAATTCAAATTTTCTCACAAAACACCTAACCCCTCACCCCCCATCATGGAGCGGAAGAGAAAAATATTTTGCTTCTCGTTAAAATTTCATTGCGGTACAAATATTTTTATGGGCTCCCATAAATAAAATGTGCGTCGACTCTGGTTTGGTATTCTTCGGTGGAAAAACTGCACAAATTCTCATGGCCGGGGTTTTATCGTCCCCCCCCCCCCCCCCCCCCCCCTTCCATTTCGTGTTTGGGGATTTTGCATCACTCCATCATCCCGCGGGGTCCCCCTCAAGCTATAGGTTCATAGCCTTCAGGTCGGCCACTTGCAGCTGGCGTCGGGAGGAGCTCTGCCCTTGGGTAATGAGAAAGATGATTTGTGACGAAAAACACCAGCCTACCTCCCTTTCCCGTCCCGCCACTCAGCGATGCATTCGCCCCGCGATCTCTGAAGAGTTTAGGAGGGTCGCAGATTTATCGGTGGATGGCTTGTGGGACGCTTGCGCTACCGGGCTTTAGGTCCGGATGGATTGCTCCGGTGTCCAATAAAAGTTTCGAAGCTTAACGACCCTTCGAAATGGTCGCTTGCACGGATGATTTGCCGGAGTTTTCTCCAGAGGAATCGCGAACCGGCGATGGTCACCGGTCTCCCTAGGTCATCCATCCGTTTGGAGAATTCGTAAAACGTAACTCGCCAACATCTCCTGCAGCTGTAGGTCGATCGAGACGCGCCCGAAGCGGCAATGAGCAATAGGTTTTTGTTTCTTCCGTCCTTCAGTTTTCTAACACCGAGCCGTCAGTTCTCCAGTTCTTCGTGGGTATTTTTCCGGGGTTTCAAGTAGCCTAGCCTAGTTAACTGAGGGACCAGCATATATCGCCCGAGGGGGAACAGGTCGCGATCCCAACGATCTTTGGAGGTCCTTCGGATCACCACGCCATCGCGAAAATCTCGGACTGACATTGCTGTTTGAAATATGATCGTCTTTTGTGGGAGCATTTCCTGCGCCGGCCAACGAGGTTACTGGGCAAATGGGTTTTAGGTTAAAGGAAATAGCTTTTGCTACTACCAGCAGGGATTAGTAGCCGTATTTGAATGTCAAATAAATATTATACCCTCTAACGCTTTCGCGTTAAATTGGTGTCCTGGTTTTGCAGAATCGTTGCGATTCTGGCATGGATCGTATTTCCGCTGTCGCAATGTTTGGAATCATCGACTATTTCGTGACTAGGAAGATAGAAACATCAAAATTTGTTCCGATCTGTTTTCTCTTGTTCGTGCTCTCCGCATCGACGACCTCACCCTTAGCCTAAACCAACCTGAAAGACGAAACAATCTTGCCAATGGCACGTTCTGCGGGTTTAGATCCGAGTCAATAAACGCCACCGAGTCGGCACGAAATCTGCTGGCCAGTAGCGCGCAGTACTACATATGTTTACGCTAACTGTCTCATAACTCCTCGATCCCGCTGTAACCTGATCTGCTTCTGCACAAACCAGCATAAGCCGAAGCCAGCAGCAGCAGCAGCAGCATGCATGGTCGGTACAGCTCCAATCCACTCGCGAATCACGAACCACAGTCAAAACATTAAACTTCTCGAGCTGTGGAAACGGCGGCGTCGTTGAGTGGAGCTGCTTGAAACAATAGGCCGGAACGGTAAAGCAGCAATAAAATCGTGTGCCTTACGAATCTCGCATGCTCGCAGTTAAAAAGCTAAACTGCAACATAATTCCAAAACGCGGCAGCACACTCTGTTTCCACTAGCTGCTCCTTTTCTTGCTGGTGCCTGGTGCTGGTCATGCCTGCCTTTCCGGAAAATGAGGCCACAAAACCGATTAGTTTAGCCAGTTAGTTATTTCCCACCGGTGGGCTCCGAACGGCGGGTCTGGTACCTGTATGTGCTCCGGACGCGGTAGTAAAGAAGTAGATCCAGTACGTGGTTCCAGCACTAAGAACATTCATACACCTCTATTGCACACTTGGAGAGCGTGTGTGTTTGGAGTTACAATTTCGTTTGATGGTTCTATTACTTCTTCTAAGACATGATTCGCAAGTGAAAGAGATAAGGTAAGCGAGCAAGATAGTCGACCGAGAGCTCTGAGGTTGTTCCTGTCGCCACATAACGTGTTCTTACAACAAAGCCCCACACCACGAGCCATTTTCGTATGCAGTTCCGCTTTCGATTGCAGTTTTACGACCCTGACGGGTATGGTACGGTACGATACGAATTAGCAGTGCTCCGACGACGGACAAACCGCCGACCACCGACGTAAGCAAAACACACTGTTGGCCTCATATGCGCACACACTCACTCCCTCAACGCGGTGTTGAAATGTTGTGTCATTTTCCCCATCGCGAGAGATCGCATTCGCGCGCAACTTGGAACACGAAAATTTTACACCCATTGTCGTAGGTAACCATAGCGGTGGAGAAGGTGGTGGGCCAGGCTTGGGGTCCCTTTTGCGGAGGGCTCTGCATTGCTAAAGCTCGTTTCCTGTTGGCGTGACATTGAGCAACATGCGCCTCGACATGCAGATAACACGTTGGTTGTGGCGTAGATTTTCGATAAAGTAATGCTCATAAATAGTTATGAGGGAGCTGCCGTCCCTTGGTGTGTGTGTAGGTTTAGTTTCAAAGGGGTAGAAAATCATGAAACACTTTACGAAACTCTGACAGGGGTAACAGTTTGCAAGATGAAATTATAAAAATAAGTTAACATTTAGTAACGAATTGTCTAGTTGATGTTCGAATTAGTATAACTATAACCGATCCTTCGACAAGCGGGACTCAAAGGCACTCAGATGTATGTCTTGTTTATGCATTTCCTCAAATGTCGAAATTCCTCCCTTATGCCTTTCAGAACTCGTAGGAAAGTTTCCAGAATTGCTTTATGATGCAAATAAATTGCAATGCGGTAATAAACAATCCCGAGACTTTCCGAGAACCTCCTGAAGGCATTCTCCAATGATTCAATAATCAGTTTTCGTTGTTATGTTTGGGAGTTTCTTCGAACGTTCAAATACTACCCTTTCTTTGGAGTCCCTCTGGAATTTTATTTTATTTTTGCAATAAAAATCATTCAGAAACTAAGCATGAACCTCCTTCAGACGTTCTCCAAAATCTTAATACCGGTGTTCGATGCAATATGCGTCCATCGCGACCGAAAGCGCATGTTTCTGCATCGAAGTGCTCCTCCGAGCCATTGGTTCGTGTCGTTTTTTTTGGCTTTGCGCAATCACACTGGATTACGGTGTACCCGAGGTCTAGTCTGCCAAGAGCGTGTATGCCCTCATGTTCCAACTCCTCCGTTCTGCGCGGCGTACTTTAAGGCGTGCCTAGTAGTGCATACTACTACCACACTGCTGGCACTCTGGGTCGGCGTCTGGTCGGTTGGTCAACTGCGAGATGTGAGAAGATCTTCAAAGCGGGCCATCCTTTCCAACCTTCTATGTTATGTACCATCTTCCTACACACCTTCTCCCGCGGGATCGTGTGTGTGTTGGTGGTATGACATGGCGTAGATAGTCGAAAGTACCGATATGATCATCGCGGTGCGGAGAATGTCGTGGCGATGGCTTCGGCCACACCCGCAGACTTCTGCAGCTGCACTTCAGGAACGAGGCTGCGTTCAACGCCAAATGAGGCATTTCTGCGAAGCGAAAGTAAAACACACCACTCACCACGGGGACGCTTCAAGTCGCGATCGGTGTGCACCCTTTGAACCGCTGCGCTAAGTTGTGTTCGGAGGAACCGAAAGGTCAACGGGGCCATCGAAACCGGGCCTGTCCGATCCGATTCGGTGATAGGCTAGAGCACCCAAAACCCGCAACCCGCAGTCTCCAGAGGTCTCCAAGCTCCTCGATGCTGTGGTCAGTTTGGACAGCGTATGCTACTCCCGTTAGGAGGTTGGGTGGGTACCTCGGGCCAGGATCATAAATCAATGGCAGTGGCGCCCGCAACCACTCCGCAAACACTAGCCGACGACCTTCGCAGTCGCGCCAGACTTTGGCTTGAGGAAATACTCGGAGTTGTATAGGCTATTTTCGTTTTAAGGCACCCCCCCCCTGGTCGGTAGTATATACCCACACACCCGACTGTTGCGGCGGTGGACACACGCGAGTCTGGAAGCGTTTTCAATTGCAATTTCGGATGTAGAAAACATGACATTTCAATCCGGAGTGCCCCCGATTCGGTTAGTTAGTTGAGCAGAGCCCGCTTAAACGGTTCGTTTGAGATTTGATTCAATCTTGATCAAACAATTTTCGACATGACTGACATGCCACTCGTAGACAAAACAAAATGGTACATTTGTTTTTTTTTTCGAAATATTACCTTATGTTATCTTTTTTGCTTAGATTAACCTATATTACATACAGTGATGATAGACTAAAATGCGGTTTCACCAGACGCCTGGTTGCATCATAAGGGTACGCTATGTCGAACTGGGACCAGCATTGGATTAGCTCCAAAATCAGTAGGAGATTAAAAAATCGCTACCGTGCGTGAAATATCAAAGCTACTAGGATATCATTAAAAATACACTATGTAACAGAGCGGACCAAAAACCACCCTTTCCTCATAAACTTTGATCACAGTCGAATTCACATGTGGTTGCTAGGTGATTAGCACTCTCCGGCTTAAACAGAAATGGTCCAAAAGCATACCTAATGTCCTTTCGTGCAAAGTCCCCAGCTGTGTTTCGTCTGTGATGCAATTGTTGCATTCTCTTCATATGTGTCTCATAAATCAACCTTAATATTGATAGCACTATAACAACATGTCATAAAATTGGCCAACATTCATTCATCGATTGTGACATTGGTTCTTCGTCGACCAAAAACTCATGATGGATGGGCTATCTGATGAGATCCACGGATGGTCCTCAAGAAATCCAGTCATCGGCTTTGTAGTATTCGGTTCAAACTTTAATCCCAAATCATTCCTACCAGATTCATCTTCGAGCTACCGGTGGCCTCCGTTACGCGAAACTCTTCTCCAAAGTCCAGTGTGTGCACCCGAAAGTGATGTTTTAATGTTTCAATAAATTTCCACCCAGAAAACCTCGAGAGGCCGTTTGTTGTCGGTTGGCAACGAAATCGAAATCTGCTCACCACATGGGGGGGAAACCTCCACAAAACGACGGTACACAATACTATCCATTTACTTTGGGTTTCGAATGTCGTTTGCTCTGTTTTGCGAAGACGATTCACGACCGCAAAAAAAAACCCCCGTGTGCGATGATGAGAGAAAGAACGGCCAAGTGGTACAAAAAAGGCCTGAAACAATTAAAACATTTTATTACCACACATTAATCTTGTGCGAGCTCTACCCGCGGTCGGGGGCCGATGTAGATCTGGATCGCGGGAAGTCCCCCAGCAGAGGAGGGATTTAACTTTGGTTCACTCGTCAATGTTGATGTTTTGGGAGACTCCTGGAGAGGTTTCTTTTTTTGTTCTAGTGCGATTAACATGGAAGAGGAGGTTGTTTTTCAACCCCGAAATTGACTTCCAGTACAAAAACAGATCGACTTCTATATGTCGTTTGATGTGTCACTTTCTTTGGGATTACCATGAACATTGATTGTAATAAGCAATGGCACCCAAGAAACGCGCAGAAAAGCAAAAACATCGAGACACTTCCGAGAAATAACCATTAACGATTCTCAAGATTTGTTTCCAGTGAAGCAAGTAAACTCCTTGTATTGTGAAATGTGTTTCATCTAACGATTGTTTTTGTCTACCGGGAGTCGGATTCCTGATTCGTTTCCATCTGATGATACGAAAACAAATTTCAGGAAAAACAAAATCTGTTTTTATCGAAATTCTTGCGAGTTCTTTTACAGGGAGAAGTTAAAAATAAGCAATACGCAGAAAAGACACAATTAATATTAGATAACAAAGTAGAAACGGAAAGGATAGCATGGTTTTGGGTTGGATTGCACAAAACTTGACTTATCGCATCCTCGGTTACGTTTCATTTCCGTTCTGACCCTGAAGACGATCTGACGCGAAACTGGAAGACTTTGTTTTCGTTTCATAAAGTAAACATAATCGGAAACCCCATTCTCAAGCGAACGAGTCCTGCCCGAATCAAGTTTCTTTCTCCGATACAAAACTCGTCATTGCAACATGAGGTGTCAAAGGTGTAGAATTGGAGTCGCAGATATGAATTCAAACTTGTTTTTAATGTCTGATTGAAGTCGGGACACTCTCATAATTTGACTCCATGTTTTTCCGTACCAATCCTACACCTTCTGTAACGCACACAATTAAAGAAGCAAAAACACTTTCCCTGCATTTGCGTGAATAGCTTCCGCCTTGGAACTGGAGGCGCAGTCGCCTTTAATCATTCTCTTCATTGCGATGCGCAAGTGGAGCTGGTAATAACACTTCGTACACCACGACCTGCCAAGCCGTCGCCGGTGCCATTCTCCGCGACGATTATGCTTGGCGCAGGCTACCGACATTTCCTTCCCCGTTGCCGTGCTCGATTAGTTCCACCTTATCCTTGAGTGTCTTATCAACGTCGCTGCTCATGCTCTTGCGTCGTCTAGCTTTTACGCGTGTGGTGCCTTCTCGTAATCATATGATCTCCACCGCGCAATTATGATGCGCTTGCAATTAAACATCTGTTCACTCTCGACGCATTACCACCAACGTTCGGAGGTGTGGGTGTGTCTTAAAAGTGTGTATTTTCCTCGTGACGCGCCTCGGGCCGCTGCTACGACTCTGCGAGAGGGAATCGACCTGAAGCGGACAGAAAACCTTTCGCCAGAAACGCATCTCTGCGCCGGGAAAGCGTTTTCCTCTCCATTCGCCGCTATGCTAATGTTGTTTTGGTGTGTGGTTTTCGTCGCAGTATTAGCATAATTACACTCGCACCAATCGCCGGCAATGAGATTATTTTTCTGTGAACTGTTTGTTTGTTTATAAATTGTGCCTCTTGCGTGGAGCTTTTCATTTTTTCCGTTTTTCGTTTTTCAAACAACGTTCGGTCAGCTCGGTTGGCGCTATGCACACCCATAATAACACTTCATCAAATTGGCCACAAACACAAATCCTTCGCCTCTCACTGTCTCTTTCTCTCTTCCTCTCTCTCCCTGGACCCGCGCTCCTGGGGTAGATGGAAGGGTATCTAATTATGATATAATTGTAGCACCTTCCGAGTTGAAGGAGCGCTCCATAATGAGGCCGCCCGTCACGTTACAGCATCCGGGCAGAGGTCTTCATTACTACTGCGAATGCAACCTAACAACCACCCGGGTCCGGGGTTGGAACCCAGGGCCGGATGATGTTAAAATGGCACATGGTTGGAAATGGATGTTGGTGATGTCAACGACGAAGACGATGAGTAGATCAAAGGCAGCATCTCTTCACTTCGCAAAGTAGGTCAAATGGAAAGTGCACAAAAATAAGTCATCCTACGAATGTGACGTGTGAACCATATAGAGCCGAAATAATTACCTCCCCCCACAACAGTCAAAATTGAATTATGTGAATGAAAATAAACAACTCACAATGCGAGAATCACACGGCCACAATACGATCACAAAAGGTGGAGAAGGCGTTTAAAGGAAAACCCAATTGTTGGCCCCCCCGATTGTTGTGTGCAAATATTTTTCTTAAACGAAATGTGTTTCTTATTGCACAAAAGAACCAATGGGCCACAACGTTGGCGCGTGGTGCCAAAAAAAGCGTCGAAAATGTAAGGAGACCACCAAACAAAACATAAACATGCGCGTATGCATGATTATGTAAACGACACGACACGATGATGGCGATGATGATGATGATTGATGAATAGCGGTGGCACCAAGTTATCGAAGTGAAAGTTTCATTGGGTCAAGTCATATCCACATCTCGAGGCGTTGGACTGGATGGATCCTGTTGAAAAATTGCAAAGGCAGAGAGAGAGAGAACAAGTACACGTGTGGCTTCGCGAAACGAGCACACAATGTTAAATTGCAGTTGGTCCAAGCAGAAAAAAGGCGCTTATCTTACCGAGTACAGGCTCCACAACATGCGATAAAAACAAACCAAGCGTGCCCGCAAAATGATCGGGTTATGTTGAGGGAACTTTTTACTCTCGTTTTTAAGGTCGCCAATATTGTCCCGTTCCGGACGTAAAGTGACCTCGATCAATTTGAGTATAACCCCCTTTACGCTTGGTTGAAGCGTAGCGACGCGACGCACATCCTTGTGAAAGTTTCAACAAGAAAAAGGATGTTTATCGACACTTTTTTCACCTATTTGTATTGAGAAGTGCCGTAGCAGTATGAACGGTAACAGTGCAATCAGCTTTTCAATTTGCCAAGGTGGTAATAGATTTAAAATTCTATGTTTCTTATTAATTTCTCTCTTATTTTTTGTTCGAAAAATTCTTTACTTTACTTTACTTCTGTTTGAAGATAGTACATTGCTAATTAATTTGATTTCTATGTTTATTGTTTTCTTGATTTCATTTTCTTTTTTTTTTGAAAGGTTGCACATTACCTATTTTTATTGTAAATAAATACGTCTTTATTAAACATTTTTACAACATTTCCATTTACTTTTTGATTCATTACTGCTGACTCATCCTCTGTTAAAAAAGCTGCAACGACATAGTGACAAATTAATGCCACTTCACTATTTCTTGCAAACACGTGAATAGTTCTGCGAAAAACTTTTAATAATTGCGTCACAAAAATTCACCCCATGTACAAGGCGATGGAATTCCAAGCCGGGGCTCGAATATTCCAAACAACATTGAACGTTTTATCGCCGAACCGCTTCGTGATTCATCGAACCAACTTCCTCAGCATTCCATCGAGGTGCGAGACAGGTTTTGTCATTCGAGCCGTGTCGACGTCATCCGCGCGAAGAAGATTACTGCACGTTGTTACCCGGGGAGGCAAATGGGGCTGAGACACAACAATCATCCTTCACCGTGAACGAAACGACCCGGGGCAAAGTACGCGTGTGATGTCAGTTTTTCGAATCGAGCTCAATCGTGCTTATCTTTGTTTTATGTAAAGTGTACGTGTACTCTCTTTGCGGCGGCTACCGGGTATTGATTTCGAAAGACGCGAAATCGAAATGGAAAGTTTCTTCTGGCGGTCGGTCGCAATTGTTTTGTGGGGCGCAAAAGCAATGGAAAGTGCGTGAAAATATTAATTCCGGCAGTGGAATTGCTAATGCAGCGACGATTTCGACCCAGATGCTGTCATAAGCGACTGGGCGAGTAGTGTTGTTGTGTTATACAATATGTTTCATGTTTGAACCTTTTAATCAAGCTTCTTCCACACTTTTAATGTTTTGCTGATAGCCACCTTACTTTTTTTGGTTTTAATCAATAACAGTATCAATTTATTTTGAATACAAATATGACCGCCAAACGAGCCAGATTGAAACAAGTTGTGCAATCTATCGTCACCGCATGACTTAACATCACGAATGGTTTCTTTTAATGTCTTCCAACGGTCGGTATGCAGATTTATTGTTCGCAAGATTCTAATGGCCGCAAGTTCGAACATGTTTCCTTTCCCAAACACCACACCACCCCAATGATAAAGCATTTCTCCCTCGCCGAAACGATAAATACGCCGCTGAACGGGCGGAAAAGACCGCAAGAAAGGCCAAATGCCTTTTTCAAATCACCGGCCGAGCTTATCGTCGTAAGCTAGGAACAACAATAATGATTAATATGCACCGATATACATACATTCGCCCGACTCTCGGCACGCGTGATTCATGGTACGCGTTTTGCGATAAAAAAGTAGATAGAAACGAGCCTCATTAGCGGCGTCGCACCGTGTGGCACACCTCCTTTTTGCTGGCTTGGGACGAGTTCTTTGTGCGTGTGCAGCTCTAGAAGAAGTCTTTCCTACAGCGGAATCGTGGAGATGTGGAGGAGGGTTTGGGTGTGCATATCACATCACCTATCTTGGAGTGCATCATTTTCGCTGATGTACCGCATCATCGTTCCGTCGCAATGGATGCGTCGAGTGCATTTTATTACCCCCTCAACGACGGTCTATTCGAGGCAAGGCGAATGCAAGCGACATAAAGCTTACCTTTTAGTGCTTCCTCTAATTGGCTATTCATTAGATGGAGTGCGCCATGCAGATGCGTACCGACGCGACCGCCCGCAACGTCCTCGGAAGAGGAAGGAGCCGGCACTCAACGACGACGGGCGAGTGCATCAATTTGCCTCTGTGGCGTCGGTTTTGAGACGCGTTTGTGTGGTGCGCCCGTTAGCCGGCGATGCGTATTGCATTAGGTCGGATTTCATCCCGGTGCCGAGAGGGAAGGGAAGGTGGATAATTTCATCGGGAATTAGAGGCACTCTTCCAGCTGGAGGCACTTGGAACCGTTTTCGAGTGATACAAATAACGTCTTGTAACGATTCCTGTGGGCCGTCGGCGGAATTGCTACATCATCGCCGGAGGGAGCTGGATCGAGCTCATCAAGCGGCCCAATTAGTTTGATAAACTTCTGCGCGCAAAATTGTCCTAAGTGTGTACTTACGGCGTTTTGCTGGTGGATGATGAGTGGAAAATGTTCTCAACCGTATCATTAGCATATAGAAGTGGAGACGCTCTACTCGAGTTAGCGTGAGCGATACCGAAATTAGTGAATTAGTGAGCAGTACTTAAATCTAACATTACGTATAGCAAACAATTCGTATGATTTTTGAAATTTTTATATGTATTTTATTATTTTTCATACCGTAATTTTGGAAAGATATAGTGTATATCCACTATTCAACTTAAGGTGGAATCGCATGCGGATTTGTTAACCATGGTTAAAAATAAACGATCGCCCATTTTCATAGACCCTAGGAACTGGAAATTAGACTTTGGGAGTAACGATCGTTTCTACTGATTATAATAACCATTTATATCGACGAAAACGATTGAAAAATGCTTCCAATTCATCGAAAATGAACGCTTGATGGCAAAAAACGATGGTTAAATAAACAAATCCGTATGCGATTCCACCTTTAGTTTTCAACCATTTAATCCTTTTACTGTTTGGAAATAGATATAGTATGATTGTTCTGTGTAAATTTATCACTTAGTTTAAGTTTTTTTATGTAGTTTTTTTATCACTTAAATTAATCATATTGCTCGCAAAAACTTACGTTACATCTTTTTTCTTTTAAATGAAGTGATAAAATAATATGACCATTGAATTTCTCAGTGTACTGAACGATGTAGAAATCATTTTGTGTGGCTAATGTGAATTGTAATTTTCATAATTATATTGCTCAAAATATAAAATTAACTTAAATTATTCATGTTCAACCCGAAGCGGTCAACGGGGCTATTTAAATTAACCATCCTGACAATGCGTGAAGAATTAAATTCTCTTTACGCTCTAGTATAACTGCCTAAACTAAAAGCTTTGAACTACAACTGTTCAAAATAAGAAAATAAAAGTGAATGTTGTGAAAGCGCGAACAAAATCATAGTTTAGTTTTAAATATTCAGCTAAGCTCTTAAGCCGGCAGATTAATATTCAACTAGGATCACGCTGTTTTGCTTCCGATCCTGCGCTTAGCTGCACATACTACCGATCCGCTTTCCCTCATCGTCCTATCGTGCTTCCACCATCCCGCCTCTGCAAGTGAAATCTTCTCCGCTCGTGTGTCCACCGACGTCGGAGAGCGCGTGCACGCCGTGCATCATTTATTATGCACCCTTTCCTTGCCAATATAAATCATCATTTTTTCGCCCGGCGGCTACCGGCAACTTTCGGGGGCCTTTTAGTGCTGGTGTCGGGCCCCGCGTCGTGTCCCCATTGCCGTTGTTTACCACCCGTTTTCCGCGTGTTTTTTTGATGCAAAATGCATAACCAAACCTCCCTCGCACCCAACGACGGTGATTAGAAGAGGATGGGTGCGGGCACGCGAAAATAAAACCCCAAGTCAGAAGAAGAAAGTAAAGCGGTACAAGATTCGAAAGCAAAAGTTTCAGCTACGCTCAAGCGACGAGCGCACATGAATTATACATAGTTGACGTAAAACAATTTTGCCGATGTGCAGCACTTTTTTTTGGGGGGAATGTTTGGAATGCTGCTGCGTGGACGCGCTGTTGGGAAGTAAAGCGCCAAAAAACGGAACTGGTTCAGTTCGCTGACGACAGGAAGGTGACAATAATTGGGAAAAAATTTAGGAAGGACAAAAAATGACCGAAATTGGAGTCGGAATAGTAAAAAAAATATTCAACACGAGTAAGTAACACCGAATTGAAGTTGGAATTGTTTATGGGCGTTTTCCTTCCTGCCGAAAACTTGAATTCCAAATATTTCAGAAAAAAAATAAGACGAAATAAATAGGCGCCAAACAAACGTGCCGTGCAACATCATCAATCCCCGATCGCTTTCCCGCCACGTGCTTCTTCTGTTTCCAATAACGAAGAAGAAGTAAACCACCCTTGCGAATTGCGGGCGTCGCGTTGTTGTGGTCAAATTTCATCGGTTTTTGTGATCGGATGAGCCAAGCAATGGGCCGTAATCGGTGGCATCATTGGTAGCCACGCCGACGGGGCGCCACCGTCCAAAAGATGCAATTAAACAATTTTTAATAGTTGCGCTTCTTTTTTTTCTTTCCTGTCTCTGGGTGGCCTCGAAGGTGAGAAAATGGAACCGTCATTTGATGCCCGGCTTGGCTTGGCCCAAGAAGTTTGCAAAACTCGACTCAGGCGTGTACACCTACCTTCCGTTCCTCGGTTTGCTGGTGGTGGTGGTAGTGATCTTGAAGGTTGCAACCTTTTTTTTTTTGCTACATGCAACTCGATCGCGGAGGAAAAGGGAATCGTTTAAGCACTGACGTGCGAAGAAAGGATGGAGAAGTCTGCGAAGCGAGTTGCAACAAAACTGAGAAGCAAACTCGGTGCAATATGCAGCCTGCAGCCCGGCCGCCTTGACGCGAGCGGTGATGTTTCTTTCCCATTCAATTAAAACAGATGGAAATATCGAGCCTCGGTGCGTAGTGCATCATTGCGCCGCTGCAGATTCGTTTCACGGAGTGGCTTTTCCCATGTTGGTCAACGAAAGATTGGCATCCGTTGGAACGCTTATTCATGTTGGCGAGGTTTTTCACGTTTTTGCATCCCTATTATTAATTCTTTTTTTTCCCCCTACTTGCAAAACCGCGACTTGCGCTTTTCAACGTTTGGCAATTAGTTTAATGAATCTGTGGAAAATTTATATTTGTGCAATATAAATGTTGTTCAGACGGCGGTGGTTGGGTGTGGACTCCATGAGCGTGCAGGTATGAGCTGTTTATGGACGATAAATGCCAATTATTTATCTATGAAACCTTCTCTATTTTTTCCCTTTGAAAAGTAAACTATTCATGCAATTAAACACCCCTTATCGTGCATAGTTCACACCGTTTCCAATACTTTGCTTTTATTGACTCAAGATAAAGCAGAGAAATATTTACAGAAATTAATTTTGAAACGCTTACTTTAAATTCTAAAAAAAAAAAATGTGTCCCTTTTTCCAAAACGTAGAACACTTATTTGATATTGACCACTGTTAGTTACTTTTACGAAAGATGTTTTACTTTACAATCTCCATTTACTACACGCTCAGACGATAGCAGATCATCCTTGCAAGACGATCATCGATTCGGCAATCACTTTCGTCCGCTTAATTGGAGTGAAAACTAGCAAATTAGCGAGTTAATAATCCACGAACCATGTTCGATGCGGGATGGGGCGCAAAACTGATCCACCCAGCAAGGCGAGCATCCCTTTCTTCCCACCCCACGCACTTGCTGTCCGCTCAAGTGTACGGATTATGCTTCCCTCAGCACCCTTTTTGCGTGTGTGCGTGTGTTTGTGTGTATGAGCGATCGTCGTGGCCGCGGAATCAAACGAACCACCACGTGATCAGCATCGGGCCTCCGCGGGGAACGGGGGTTGCTCTCCACAAGCAGTCCGCTTGCAATTTAATCCAACCCTTTTTTTTTTGTTTGCTACGCCGCTTGGGAGCTTGGATCGATTCCGATCGTGGCCGGGCTCGTCAGTAAGTGCGGGAATTTCGAGCGGGTGGGAAGCAACGGCCTCAGACAGACACACGAACGATGCACGTGCTACTGGTGGTGAATCTGGAGGCGGAGAGAAGGAAAAAGACGTCCTTCTTCAAGCGTTCCGCGCCCGGTGGTGATACAAAGCGTAAGCGTTTGTGTTTGTTCTTATCACAGTTTATAGAACTTTTTAAATATGTTTTGTGAAGATGTTTAATTTGGAAAAGTGCAATTTGGAAGAGTGTTGAAAGGACTGTTAATGACGAACTATGAGCCGGCCGGCATTTTGTGAACATTGGAAAAGATGATAACTTTCATGTAGACAAAAGTGAACAAAGGTGTTGGCAACACATTTGCTATATGTGTAATTGAAGTGTGCTCCATTACTATTTTTTATCCTTTTTCGTAGCTAATTTTTCAGTGATTAATAATCTCCGTTCGTTCCGAAAAAGTGACTTTATTTCTCTCAAATGCATTTCAAATATAAACAGGAAAGATTAGACCAATATTTAGGTAAAATCATACCTACCGAGTGTCAATGAGATTCACTTTATTTGTATTCAATTTTCTGCTTGTTTGCATGTTCGTACTCATGTTGTTTCGTGACTAGAGATTGTCTTTCCTGAATCATAAACATTAAAACTGGGTTAGAACAAACATTCGCCAACGCAGGAAAATTACCATACACCTTTCCTTCCAAAAAAACGTGACGGCTCAATTCCACCCCGTCCAAACATCCTTTGACAACATAATTGAATATTAAATTCCTCCTCCCGCGTCCCCTTCCACAGTCCGATCGAAATCGCAACATTGCATTACATTATCGATTCACCGGAGGGGGAAGTGTTTGACACCGGCTCTCGTTTTATTATCCTCATTCAATCAAATCTACACCCGAGGCGTTCGAAAGGGGGGCCCTCTAATCGAATCAAATCGAATCGTTTTCCGTTGCCTTTCGCCCGCGTGCATGGATGTTGTTCGGAAAAGGTGGTTCGAAAATAAAACGATATGGTTCTCCTCACCCTTTTTCTTGCGTGGGCAAATGGGAGGGAGGGGTATACGTTGCACGGATAAACCGCACTTGCATGCCATGCCGTTCGTCTGGTGGTCCCGGGTACTGTCCGCCCGATTCGTCCGTCTGTGAAGAAATGTGAATGTTTACCGAAAGCACACACATTAAATCAACCAACTTTTCCTATCTCCGTCGTTGGGATCGGTTTCGCCAGCGTTTGGATCATCGGACACAATCACGATCACGCAGGGAAAATTTAATGGAAGGAAACAACAAGATGTCTCGTGGAATGGTGCATAATTTAATAAATTTGTTACATTCCTAGCGGAATAAAATATTGGGCAGAAATCAGCAGAAAATTTTTAAAATATGTTTGATTGGTTTATATTTGTGTTGTGCTTAATGAATCATTTGACGAGATTCGTTCACATGAATCTTTCACCTAAGATTCATTCAGATGGATTCATGAATCTTTGCGGATTCGAATCTTCAAAGCTTAATGAATCTTTCGAAACCTTAATGAATCTTCGCGAATCTTTCATTGATCTGTCATGAATCTCCTCGATTCTTTCATAGGCGTGGAGAAAAAAAGGGGGTCCCTCAACCCATTTTTGGCTTGTGACTTTTCGTCATTTGGTGTGTCTTTGGGATTCATGAATCTCTCGACGAAAGATTCATGAATCCCTTATAAGGCAGAGATTCATTCAGATTCATGAATCGGAATCTGATTTACACAACTCTAGTTTATATCCAATTTTGAAAGAGTTTGAGGTATTTTTTAATTATTTAACCTAAGGACATACACATTCCTATTCCTCCTAACCCTGTGCCCCTTCCCCGTATGGATGTTTAACATCGTGCGCTTACCAACACGGAAGTATATCACCCGATTGTGGCCAAGTTTTGCTTTGGTGTTTTTGTTTTGACACCAATCGCACCACGGCCAGACAAAAATGGAACCTGCACCCGAAGGATGGTGAAAGTACTTATGTCTCGTGGAGTTTGGCGCGAGTTGCAAACCTTTCCTAGGCAGTATAGGACATACCAGGCGTGAGTGAAGGGAGAAAGAACGTTTGATTAATGCCCTTTGACCGAACACGGAGACACAAACGTGTCTAAGACCGGTTGGATGCATTTCTAGCTGTTCGTTAATTTAGTTTTATTCCCTTCTCTACACTTTGCAGTACTGATCATGACCGACGCACTCAAGATGACCGACCTGCAGCAGCGCGCCAGCATCGAGTTCGAGCGGCAGCGCCACCTGGCGAACTGGCTGATCGAATCGAGCCCGCACATGCCGAAGCCGACGGCCGCCCAGCAGAAGCAGCTGGCGCAGCACCAGCAACAGCTCCAGCACCAGCAGCAGCTGCAGCTTCAGCAACAACTCCAGCAGCAACAACAGCCGCCTCAGAAGCAGAAAGCCAACGGCGGCAAGCTGAAGCCGAGCCCGATGTTTCTGCTGGCTAAAATCGGCCACCTCGGCGGAGGAGGAGGTGCTGGCGGAACCGGTGGAACGGGAGCGGGTACCGACTCGCTGGCGGCGTCCACCTTCAACTCGCAGACCAACCTCCCGCTGCAGATCCTCTCGCCGGCCGGCGGCGGGCGGGACGGGAACAAACCGAAGCTGCGCCGCTTCAACTCGCACGACACCAGCGCCAACATGTTCTCGGTGGCGGAGTTCGAGAACGCGCGGCTGGCGCGCCGGAACGAGCTGGAGAATGCGGCCCTGATGCGCCAGCGCCAGAACCGCTACAAGCTGAACTCGCTGTCGTCCGGCGGCGGCGACTGTTCCACCGGCGAAAGCAAGGGCTCGAAGCTGAGCTCGAACGATCCGAGCTCGAACGAGCCGCTCTTGGCGGATCAGTTTCTCGAGCGGTTCTCGTTGCCGCGCGTCATCCGGCTGTCGTACACCTCCTCGGCGCAGGCGGCCACTCTCGGGGACCAGACGATGACTTCGTCGAGCTCGGCCGAGTCGAGCAGTACGGCGGAGTCGCGTAGCCCGAACGGCACCGGACAGGCGCTCATGAACGCCGGTGGGAAGCTGGCCAAGTCGAAGAAGTCCAAGGGATCGACCGCCGGCGGTGGGGACCTGTTCCTGCTCTACCGGTACATGCGCAACTACCGGAGCTACCACGTGTTCAACACGAAGGCCGGCACCAACCGGAAGAAGGGCTACAAGATACCGCAGGACTTTCCCGGTAAGAAAATGCTTCAGCACAAAATGTCAAAAGCCCATTTTATCACAATTTAATATCTGGTAAAAATTCATTTGTTATTCAACAGTGGATCAAAAAGCATACATCTGTTATGCTTCGCCAAAGAAGAAAGTTTCTTTTGAACTACTTTTGACCTATTTATCCCAACCAGTGTGTAGTTGTGAAAACTTACCCCGCAGAATGATTTATTGCTCTTGGTCAAATTTTCATTATATCATGGTTGCGTTGTCTTTACGATCGTGTTTAATTAGAAGAGGCCTCTTCAGTTGTTTTCATCTTCGCGTCCGCGGGAGCCGATTATTAATCAGAGTGAATTTCTTTTTCACATTTTGTGACTATCGCACGTAGCGGCTTTTCCATTTCTTCACCGAATCACCGGCGTTCAACAATTTGTTTGTTGTCTGTCAACCGTGCGCACTTGTGATATGATATGGTCCACCGAGAGAGGCGTCGTTGTTGAAGCGTTTGAGCGTGACGAGCAATGTCTGGCACCCATCCGTGTTTCGCGGCCACACGCGATCCCGTTTCGAATGCATCATCAAATGCACACGACGATTGGCGTTCGGCTTTCTTTCATCATTGGCGCATTTAGTTTTCAAATAATGTTGTCAACTCAAATAGCTTGTTTTCGACATTTTGCTTTTTAATAACCCGAGACACGATTTTTTTTTACGACCGTAAAGATTGTCTGGATGTGTTTTCGGTTATCAAAAACTGAAAAACGTAAAATAAAACTCTTTGAGAAAATGGAACAATGTTTAAAAACTAGGGGCTTTAAACATTTTTTGTTAAAGTTTGTTCATTATTGGTAGTTTTCCCTCTATTTTTACAATGTTGTTAAAGATATTTAGTTGCAATGTTTCTTATTTTCAATTCCGCTTCCAGCAACTCTACTATATTTGTTGTTATATTCTTGTTGTTTTGTTTTCGGAATTCTCACTGTTTAATAAGTTATATGACTGTCATGAGCTTTTCACTACTTCACAGTTAAATAAATATTCTTTATTATTATTTTTTGCCAGAAACCTCATCTAAAACTAATTAGGAACGCTTCTAGTGAATGCTTTGTAATGCAAACTTGAAATCGTTCTTCGCTGGCCATTTTTCTCCTTCATTGCAATTCGGGCTGACCATCAGAACCGAAAAGCCTCCGATTTGGAGTCCCCAGTGCATTATCGCTTTCCGCGTGATCAGCGCAACCACCCACAGAACCCCTACCAAACAACCCCACCCTTCCCCAACCAATGGAAACCCGTAGCCAAGGGATCGGCGGATGATGACGCACCATTTCTCAACCATTTTCCACGCATCGCGCTACAATTCCTCCGCAATCGAGGCGCGCTTCGGCCCGATGGCCAAACCTTCGCTCCACACGGGCAGCCCTTGGAGGATGCGGTGGCTGCGTAGGGTCATAGCGAAGATAGCATTTGCATAATTCAGTTTCGTTCGATTGGGTTCGCTCCCTCCCCCTCCTTCTGCCCCCGACGATCAACTCTCGGCGGTTTTCCTCTCCATCTCCGTTGTTGGGATTGGCAATGAAAATTGCATTATGCAGCGGCGCGCCGCTCGTCCCTTTACCCCCGCCCGATGGCCCGGTTTTTACCCCGGTCCCATCTCCTCCACGCATGGGAGGTTGTTGTTTTTCGTGGGTGGAAAAGGAATAATGCAAAGGAAAACACAATAATACACGCGCTTCGCGAAACTCCCAATCGGGCTCCAGCGGACTGGGGAAGATGCATTCCGATGAGATCGGTACGGTTACTCGAAGAAGTGTTCTAGTAAGGCAAGCTAGGGGGAAGAAAAAAAATCAAACACACCCTTCAGCCTAGCCAGTTACTAGTGGGAGGAAAATTTGGAATGGGGAGCGCAGGCGGGCGGAGGAACCCACGAAAGTATGACGATGCATTTTTAATTGAGCGCGCGAAACGGCGGAGATAGATATGGAAGGAAGGAAAATTGCATACCGAACCGTGCACCATTATTTATCGCATCGTTGCGATCTTCCACCCTCTCGCTATGTGTGTGTGTGTGTGTTTGTCTCGTCTTGTGCATTTGCAACCACCCCGCAAGTGACTTTCTCTCCCGCTTCTTTTCTCGTGTTGCTGGTTTTTTTCTCATTGCATCAAACAAAAAAATGCATCGTCAAACTCTCGTTGCATTAATAATGGGCTGCGAATGTGCAAAAAAGCGCCCACACCCCCCCCTCCTGGGTGGAGCCTTGGGGTGCGGAAAAGTACTGTATCAGAACAGAATTTGTCCGCATCATCATTAATCAAACATGGAGCCGCCGCAACAGCTAGGAGGCTCCATGGCATGCGCTCCGGCATGTGATAGATTACCACCTCTTCGTATTGTGTCGAGTGACAAAGCCAGGACCAAGGCACCGGAAAGGAAGAAGGTGGGCAACGTTGGTCGTTTGTAGATCATTGTCGCAGAGTCGGACCCCCGATCGCCTAGCATTTTAGATTTACGTCCCTATAGAGGTGATATTCACGGGCGACGGCCCCAAACCCACCGCTTTACTGGTGGTTTGATAAGTTTGTGTAATATTATTTAATTTTTTAATGGATGTCTCACAAGTAGATAAATTTCGCTAACTTACAAAATAACTGGAAAATTAAAAAAAAAATCTTTGTTTGCTTTTTCAAACATTAAACTTTAAATATTTTTTCTTTTCATATAGTATTCAAAAGATACTTTAAAGTTTAATAGCAACTTTTCAATAGTTTTCTCTTTTCATATAGTAAATTATTACTAAACCATGTTAGGTTTTTCTTTTTCTTATAGACATTATTCAAAACAAACGACTTTCTATTTGCTACGATCTAACTCATTAGCACAACTCAATCTTAAATATGCAAAAAAATAAGTCCAATTTTTAATAGGCCCCAATCACATCTAAACGACATCGTAAATTGAAACGTTATGAAGATATCCAACAAAATTCTCCCTGGTGATTAATCAAGCTAAATAATTGTAGGGTTTCATATATCATCGTTTTTGCACCGTTCGTTCCAAGACTTTATCAACCCGTGGAGGCAAATTATTGTGTCTATTGCTCGTGCATGACAGTTTTCCTATTCCTTTTCTTTCCCTTTGCACCCCTGGGGCTCATTGGGGGAGCGCATCGGTCCATTCTGATGCATTGTTCGTCCGTACGACGCCTCATTACCGCACGGATCGTAATATGTACCGCAAAGCTGCACAACACCCGAACGAACGCACGAACCGATGCAAAACCGCCGATCGATGAGCGCATCGAGGGCGTACCGGGATGAATCGTCAATTACCACCAAAGTGCCAAAGTCCCGGGGGGAGGAACTGCACCGAGGCGGGTGGCAAAACCCGCATATCATTGCCTGAACTTGAACGATGGAACGAACGACCGACCGTCCCGCGGTTGGCATCCATTGTTTGTGTACGCCGATGACGATCTCGAGATCTTCCGGGCGGTTCGACACCATCGGTGCTTGTATTCCGTGGCCGCTTGGAATCCGTGCACCAGTTGATCGAGTTTCAGTGATCATGAATACTTTGAACGGTGGCGAACCTGTGTTGGTTTCAAGCCCGAGAAGGGCGGGCAAGTGTCAGGTTTAAGGTGAAGATCGTGTAAATCTTAGTTCAAGTTTAACTTACATTAACGTTATCCAGCTTGAAAGATAAAATACTAACCAAGTTTTGGTGAAATTATTTAATTTATTTCTGCACTAAATATGATGTATAGTATCACTCTTGTTTGCATCTTTTGTCAGCTTATTCAATGTTCGCAGTATTTTAAAAACTATGCGCAAACATTGCGTTATTTCTTTGTACACGAATTGCCTCTTTGCTCATGGGATAATTGCAATGTGTTGCGAGCTGCAACCAATTTCACACAGTTCCTAGCGCAAACCTTTACGCCATCTGCCCCAACAGCTGTTCCCGGGAAAGGGAAGCATTTTTCTTGTGTGAACTTTTAAAATAAATTCTCATCTGTTTCGTTGGCCAGTGTTTGCGGTTCAAGCAACTACAATCGAATCCCACCGAAAGGGATCATCTATATACCGCCCGTTTCTTGGTTGCCAAAACTCTAGTCTTTGCTCTAAATCGCAATGATCTTCTCCACTCCACAAATAAGGCTATCTACACGATTGTTAAATTATGCATATCAAGTGTATCAATACAAAACCTACTGCGTAATACAGTAGACATTTGCGGATCATCCTCATACATCAAACACTATCTTATACGACCGGCTATTACTGGAGACAATTAATGAAATTAAATTAAGATACGGATTTGCTCACGAAACGGGATAGCCTTATTAGTTGACACGAAATTTCAACAGTTTACCACGGTTTTCATGTTGATAGCAATTTATGAACTGTGTTTTTTCTCGGGGCATAAGAGAGGAACGTAGCAAATGTTCAGAAACACCATCTTTGGCTCGTTAGCCTAATTACTTTTTAGATCGTTCGACTCCCACACGGGAACTTGTCCCCATGGCTTTCTCATAATAGAGCCATTTGTTTGCATGTTGATGAGTATTTCTTCTTTCCTCGCCGGGAACACATCGGGGTAAAAAGGCAAATGTATTGCAATATGGCTACCTTTCGAGTTTTCAAATCTTCTGCTAAAAATCATCATCATTCGAAGCAGTTCATTATGCAACAGAGCACCTGGGCATGTGTGACGACCGCCCTACTACTATACATCACCCAGGGGAAAGACAATAAGCGCTAAGGAAAGCTCTTTTAATCTTCAGAAGCTCCCCCGGAACGGTAGCACCGTCCGTTTTCCGTGGGTGGGAATAAAGAGAAACGCATGCATTCTTTAATTATCTGTCATTTTAACGATCGTCAAAGGGGGGAAATCTGGGAACGATCGAAGCACGCGGTCCACAACAACGAACGGCCGTGTCCAGCATAGGGGAGACGGTAACATAACTTACGCCGTTCCGTTGATATGCTAATGTGGGAAACGATCGCTGACAAATGGTCAAAGGGTAGAAAAAACACAGCAACAAACGAGTGGCCATTGGAAGGTAGCAATCAGCTAGTAGCAGGAGAACGGATGGGAAACACCAGTTACTTAGCAGATTCCATTATTACGGTGGCATTTTTCCAATGGGAAGCCATAGATAACTCCTAATGTGGGATATGAGGTTTGTCTCTAATCGGTGTCATAAACCTGTACTTTTTTTGTGGTCTGGCCATAACAATGGGTTTGATTTAATGTCCAGTCCGTCTTTGGGCTTTTAAAGATACCAAATAAAAATACAACCAACATCACGGTGCAGAAAATAGTTAATAGTAGTACCTGACATTACATTGTAATAAATGTTGCAAAACAGCAAAAAACGAGGATACGACCAATAGCATACAGTGTTTCGATCCATATAATGGAATGTTTCACTAGGTAGAGATAATATTTTAAACGCACAGGGAATATTTTCAACCGGTTGAGAGAACTTTGTAATCATATAGGGGAATGTGTCAGAAGCTCCCCGGTAGATTTGCACGATTCCCTTAGCTGTCTGAAACATTCCCCTATATGATTGCAAAGTTCTCGCAACCGGTTGAAAATATAACCTATGCTTTTGAAATGTTCTCTCTACCTAGTGAAACATTCCATTATATGGATCGAAACCCTGTAACCCCGATTAATGATTTTACTATTTACCTAATTTTGTTTCCTCTTTTCGCTTCAGGTTACTTCTCCTTTATAAACGACAAGGGCGCCCCGACGGCCACCATCTACACGACGATCGTACAGCTCGTGCGGGACCAGGTGTACAAGTTTCTCTCGCTGGAAAACCTCTCCGCCTACACCGAGTCGCAGGGTAAGGGATACAATTAATCAGTTGTCCCCCTGGAGAGGACGAGTCTAGCTAACGTTCCCTTTCTTTCCCTTCTTCGACAGGAGACAACTTTAGCCACAAAACGCACTACGTGAAGGCGACGGCCAAGGCGGGCCAGGTGTACCGACTGCTGGCCGTCTTCCAGGACGGTGATCACAAGTCGTCGTCGTCCTCTAGTCACAAGGATCCAGCGTTGGCCGGTGGTGGTGCCGGGAGTATCGGTGGGCGCGAAAAGGAGCGTGGCAAGTACGCGCAGCTACTGGACGACAATCGGCAGGTACGGTGGGGTAGGGTGCATCCTTGGGTAGTCGGCGGTGAACTGACCCTCTTTTTTTCTGCTGGCTTTTATCAGATCTACTACGTTTCGCTGTCGGCCAAGGGAAAGTTCTACGAAATCGAACAGCACAACAGTGCGCCAATGTTGCAGAAGCACGGAAGCTTCGGCACACCGGCGCACGGTGGTCTGCACAGCGGGAACAACACGAGCAGCAGTAGCGGTGGTCACGGACATCTGGCAAACGGCGGCCACCGGAAACCGAAGCAGCTGAGCAGGGACTGCGTCCATCGCATCGGATTTATCATGCAGTCGGATGTCAGTCTGCCGCTCAATCTGAAGCTCATATCGCCCCTGGCCGGGATGCCCTCGACGGTGCCTGGTAAGTGTCCTCCAAAGACCAAAGTCGAGTCATGTGTGGTCGACCGGCTTTTATGCTCGAAATGTCTCAAATTATTCCACCACGCTAATGATCATTCTCCGCTCCACACAGAATACGTGACGATCGCGAAGGCAAGCGAGGAAAACTTTATCATTGCGTGTCCGCTGGACGAGCAGCAGCTCACGACGACACTGACCCTCACCAAGCTGCACCTGACGCCGCAGATGAAGTTCGCCAAGTGCACGATGGGCTTCGAGAACGAGCAGCACATGTTCCTCAACCCGAACGTGCAGACGGTGCTGAAGTTCTGCCAGTTCTCGTGCGATAACTTCTTGCGCCTGGTCGAGTCGGAGACGAACGCACTCGAGCTGCTGCAGCAGCTGCAGATGCAGGTGACGGTATCGCCCACGCGACACTCGTCCGCCGGTGGTGGACTGGCATCCCTGGGCCAGCAGACGGGTCCGAGTTCGCTCGGATCGAACGTTAGTGGTGGTGGTGGAAATCCGAGGGAGTCCAGGAGTGTGGATGTGTTGCGGAAGTTTGGCCGGCTGTTCGGCGGTGGAGGTGGTGGATCCGGTGGTAATCACGATCGCAACGGTTCCGGCCACGAGAAGGAAGATTCCATCATATTTTTAACTAAAAATGACCTGGAAAGTCTCGAATGCAGTGGCCGGGCGGCGATCGAAGCAGACCTCCAGCAGCAGCAGCAGCAACACCATAGTTTGGTGGATGACCATCGGACGCTTCACGGGATGGACGATCATCAGGGACAGCAGCCACACTCGCTTCCGGCCACTTCCGGTGGGTTGCGTAACAACGAGAAGATGAAGGTGTTTACACCGAACGGCGCAAGTACGGGGAACGCGTCCAAGAAAGCTTCCACGGGCCGGTGGTTTAAGGGACTTGGACGTAGCTCGGGTGCCGCCGGTAGTGGGGCAATATCGGCCGACGACGAGTGGGATAAGCGGACCAGCCTGGACCGGTACAAGGACATGTCGAAGCTGATTCAGGAGCGTTTCGGTACGCTCGGGATGCTTTCGTCGCGTGCCAACAGTTCCGATATGATCAGCGGAGGTTACGACGATGCCGGAAACACGCTCGTAAGCCACAATCCGTCCACCGGTCGGGGTGAACTCGAGCAGCATCATCACGGCGGCGGGATTCGTGAGAAGTGTCTTTCGCTGCAGCACATTGAGCAGAAATCGTCCACCGGAGGAAAGAACAAACCGGACCTTGTGCCACCGCATCACGTGTCCGGTTCGCTCCGGGGGGACGATGACCGTGAGCAGGAGGATCAGACAACCTCTTCGGAACTCGGTGACACGCTGTTCTTCCCACTCCGTCACAGCAGCAACCAACAATCGTTCATGACGCAAAAGCTGTACAGCGAGTTCCACGTGAAGACGAAGCAGTACAGCAAGTCCTCCTCCAGCATCCAGCAGCTGTTGCATCTGGCCTCGAACGGATCCCGACCCACCCCGCCCAAAGGCAATCGATCGTCCATGGGGATGCCGTCAGCGAAGGGTGCCCGGGCTTCGAACGGTGAAGTGATTCTCTCGTTCGAAGACCTTCGCTACATGCACGGCATGATGGATGACAACGGGAACGACGACCGTGGCGTCGTTGTGCCACAACAGGACACCGAACGCAATGTGGCCCGCGAGAAGCGAACGAAAGTAGTCTCGCTGCAAGAACCGGTTCCATTCCGCACGGAGCGAAACATCCTCGACGATCTGCCGTACAGTAGCGTACGTGATTCGATCCTCCTCCAGGACGGGCCCGAACTCGGTGGCGTACCAACGGAAGGAATCTACGCCGAAATCTGTGCCGCCGACAGTCCGACGGCACTCGGTCCGGCACTCTCCACCACCACCACCACCACCATCACCACCGACAACAGCCGGAGCAGCAGTCGAACGTCTCCGGTGCCTCCTCCGCCGAACCATCCCTTAGTAACGGTCGTTCGGCCCGAGAAGCGCTTCGTTAGCATACGGATTAATGTGCCACCGTGTGACAGTGCGGCCGGGTCCGGCTCGGTTAGCCTCAATCCGGCCGGCGGGGGAAACATCACGAGCGCCAGCTCCAGCACCAGTCGCTGCTCGTCCGTCGTCTCTAGTCCCATCGAAGACAACATCTACAATACGATCAAGTAGGCGAAGGTGGCGAAGAAACAAAGGCAAAGAAAGTTGATGAAAAAAAAAACTATGGCTGCGAAGTTGCCACAGGCAACGACGACCAAAGTATTACCGGAATTTGTGATAAACCAACCAGGACGACCGAACGACCACGGTGCAAAACAAACACGATACAGGAAGGCAAGAAGGGCAAGAAGTGTGACCCCCCCTTTATGTGTAAAGTAGTAACTTTTCCTCCGCCACATCGGACCTCGGCGGGAAGTTTTTCAACATTTATTAATTTTGCTAGAAATTACGAAACAAAAGAATTACGAATGAGAACCGCCTTTCGGGCGATACATTTACGAAATGTATCGTTTTCTCCTTGATGGATTTTAGTTAATAGATATCAATTTCCTTATCCTTATTGCTGCGCGAACCAATATCTCCGACACTGTTAAAACACACCTCGGGAGCGACACCATGGGGTGCAAATGGTTTCACTTTACCGGACGAACTTTGGTTTACACTTTGATGAAGGCACGATATCCACCGGATGATCGCCAATTCTTCCCCAGGAATCCCTTAGTAAAGTGTGAAGTGAACTCACGTAAGAATTCTAAATGGATTATTGGTTTGTCTTTGGGTAGGCAAAAAAAAAGCAAAAGAATTAAAGGAAGAGCAAATTGTAGCACCTTGAGATCGCAGATTTATAAAAGGACATCAAATCCCCCCCGAATCATGACACGATAAAGTACGATCAATGATTTGTTGTATGTACGTTAGGATAGGAAAAGGAAACGACAAACGTAAGTAAAGCTTGTATGATAAGCACATGGGTAGCGCATAAAGATTTATTTAATAAAAAGTAAAGCTGGAAAGAAAGAAAAACATTGTGAGACGTTTGAGGAAGTTGTGAGAAAGAGTGTGAAACAGCTCAATAAAAATGTGTTTGAACGAAGCATAGCAAAACCTGGTTAATTAATTAACACTTTTTCATATCACTTCGCTTAAGTACAATCTACTAAAGCTTTTAAGCATATTAAAATAAATTCAACTGTTTTTAAACAGTGTCTTTTAATTTAAAGGTAAACTAAAATGAGCCCCCAAACAAGTTCGTGGAAGTTCCCAACATTTCCAATTATTTTCATAATACATCCTCGCTGGTAAATTTCATCATTCCCGCCGATTTCGCAATCTCGGCGAATCGAATCTCGCGATGATGATATTTCGTTTCTGATACCAGGGCAGCATGTTCGGCAGCAGGAAGCCTACAGTCAGGAATCTCACAACGCGTGCGAGCGAGACGCCATATCTAGTCATCCTAAGGGCGAGACGGCACCAGAGTGCAGCACGTGCTACCTCCTGGCAGGTTCTTTGCTCCTGGTATTTCAACCAGAGCCGGTCGTCTGACCGGCAGCAAATTGAGACGGACCTGGAATCCTTTTTTCTTAAATAAAATGATGAGCGGGGCGAAAAGCGTTTTGGACCCGGACTGCGTTTTGGAGTCGACTGCAATGAGCCGAACACGTTGTATTGAACTTTTCTACAAATTTTTTTTTTTTTATTATTTAACGCTTTTCCTCAAGCTTCTTAATTTACATTTGGAAAGTTCTGTCGACTTCCATGAACTATGAAAATGTTTACTGAATGAACTGCAATGATTCATTCGACGTCCGCAATAGCCTCAGTATCCTGTCCAGATCCTGCCAGTCCTCGGGCATATCGTCGAGCACAATTTTAAGCAGCTGTAGTAGCATATTGAATTCCTCCAGCAGTTCATTTACTCTCTCTCTTTTGCTTTTACGGTTGACTTTTTCTACAAGGACGGAAAAACAGAGCCCAAATTATTGTAACAAATATCGCACACCCATTTGCCAAGCGGACTGACCTTTGCTTTTCCTTTCCCGTTTGAATTCCTCCTCCGTTGCTCGTATCGCCTTCGTGCAAGACTTCCGCACCTGGGCACAGAAGACGACTACCTCTTTCTGGTTGAGTTTGGAGTTTCCCTCGATCATTTCCTTCGCCTGCCGCTTGCTGCGTACGTTCATCGTGCTCGTCTGCATTATCCGCTGCTGTAGCTGCGCTAGAAACGACACCATTTGGGTCTCGGCAAACTGGGTCGGATCGTCCAGTACCGTGTGCACATTCGATATCTCAAACTCCTTCATGAAGCTACTTTCCTGCTCCTGCCTGCTACTCGAAGGCTGGCTTCGTTTGCCCGTTGGCTTTGTGTGGTCTTCTGGCGCATCTTGGGAGGACTGATGGTGCTCGATCAGCTGGGAAATTGAATCACACGAGGCGCCATTCCGGTCGTACATCCGATAGTTCAGGATCTCGAGAGCCAGCTCGGTTAGCTCCGGGCCTCGAATATTCAACATTGCAACTATATAATACAACTGGTTTAGTTTTATAGATTCGTAGAGTAGGGAAAACAATACGGCCAAGTAGTCGTATGATCTCAAAACTAACTTCTTCGCCAAAGGGATTTGTTTTCAACTGCTTGGTCAAGGTACGTGAACATTACCCCAGGTAGCATCATTTAGTCCAAACTGACATTTGAAAAGGTTAAGACTCGCACCTGAAAAATTCAAATAAACAGTTGGAAATATGTTCAATAAATATTTTTAGTACTTTTATTAGTAATTTTTCTAGACCATGTAAAGTGATACCATTTCTTCGCTCGGTCGCATTCTGTCCAATAATTTATTTCATTTAATGCCCTTCCTCACGTTATCTAGCACATAATATAACGTTCGCACACTGTTTCCGTGCTAGGGGTTCTGTCCTAGTGTAACACTGTACAATCATAAATGGACGACCCTTTTTTAGCTTTAAAGATTTTGGATGCTCAATGAATCAATCGTTCCGTTATCACGTGTTATTACACACTCACACTAGAAGTTTGCGGATTCCATCTAAACAACAGGGAAATCAGGAACGGTAATAAATATTAAACTAAAACTCAAACAAGGAAACAAAACTAAGGAAAAAGTTAACCATTTTTGCTTTTTTAACGAGTTAGGTTCACATTTTGCTAGTGAAGGAGATTTGTCGTATCTTGCAATCACCCTTCCGAATGCCTTCGCGTGGAACTATTCCTATACCTGTCTCGTTGTTCGCGTTGATTATATCGTCTTCAGGGTTCAGAATTTCTTGCCACCCTCAAAATCGAACGGCCGCTGCGTGGCCTGATGGCCACCCTGCGTAAGGATAGGATCGGAGGAAAATTTGCTATCACATCCACGTCGTTGTGTTGGGGGCTGGTGTTGGTCGCTGATTTCGCTGCCACCACTGCTTCCGCAGTTTCGTGCCTGCTGTCCTGGGGTAAATTGCACTTGTCGCTGCTGTACCATCGGCTGACGGCGTCCCTGGCCCTGAAACCTGTCCGTGTAGATATCAACCGAGCGGGAAAACCTGTAACATTCAATGTAAAACATTAGTTTTATCATCAAGCAATAAGGGCAACTTGTTAGCCCCAAACCTGCTGTTCGATGGACTTTCACGAAGGAAGGACCCGCTGCTACTGCTACCGCTGCTACTAACGCCCGGAAACGAGTTGAATGCCGGAGACATCTTCAAGTCACCGGCCGATGATCCGAACGCCGACGTCGGAAGCATTTGAAACGGTTCCTCGAGCTCGCGATTCAACGTAGCTCCGCCACCAGCTCCAAAGCCCGGAATGGCGAGAATGTCCTGCAGGTTAACGAGCGTCGCCCGCGGATCACCTCTGCTCAGTGAGAGCTGATGCTTTAGCTGAGAAATGTTTTGATTCAACAGGTACACCCCGTACAGAAGCGCATTCGGTGCTGGACCGGAACGGCAATGCAGTGGAAACCTTCAGAAAAGAACAAACACAAAAACTGAACTTTTTACACCTCCTTTCGAAGAAATACAAAATCCATCTTACTCTCGATCCATCGTCGGTAGCAGTTTAATGTGATCCACTATTTTCGATCGGGATCCGTCATATTTGATGGGATTGCTGAAATCGTTAGAAAAATGGTGACCCATTATTGATGGTCTTAACGAATGCCTTGTTCTAAGCTTACCGCAGTGGAATATCTAAAAAGGAGGAACACATCATCACAGCGTGGGCAACAAAACCGAGCGCTACACTAAGTGCGAGCGCTGGCGTTGAGTCGGTGTAGGATTCAGCATTCGGCAGCGGCACATCGTTAATGGTGTAGATGCCTTGATTCGTCTGCAATATGATGAATAAAGAAAGTTTAATCAAAGATACCATTGCCACATTCATCTCAGTTCATCTAGTAAGCTATGATTTTGAAATAGAACCGATAGTGACCATTTGAAACGAAAAATGTGTATTTTTATCAAAAAACAACCCCAAGTCTCAGAGTCCTCACCGGTTTGATGTAGTAAATTCCATTCAATTCCTTCAGCAACCGATGGCGTACCATCAGAACCTTTCCGCAAACCTCACGAACGCTATCCTTCTGGCTGGCGTAGGCCATCTTCTGCTGGTAGAGTTGTTCCTTCTCTTTCCCATAGTTCCGGTAGCGCTCCATAAGCGCCGATTCACGTTCAATATTCCGATCGCTCAGCATGTTCAGTTTATTGCGCAAGTGCTGCAGCACGCCTTGCGATATTCGATCCCGTTCCTGTGTCAGCAGCCGACATCGAAACCGAGCCCGCTCAATGTCTCGCCGTAGATCCTGTCCGCGCAACAGTGCCACCGGATCGATCGGTTCGCGCTCTTGGTACAGCAACCGACTCAGCTGCTTTCCCATGCCACCCGCTCGCCGCTGATGTTCGGCAACCGTCCGATACACCAGCATGTGTTTGCTGCTATCGAACAGCTCCAAGTTGAGACAGTAGGCACTCTTCATGCTGATGCGATCGATAAGCTCCTTGACACTGTCCGCTTCGTAGCGAATTCGCCGCTGCCGCTCCTGGACGGCCAGGAGCTGTTCGAGATCGTAGCTATCGAGCACCTCCGACGTAAGAAATTCCATGTGCAGATAGCGTATCTTTAAATTCGTTTCCGTCGGTTCCGCCCAACGGGTCGGCGTGGCGGTGGCACCGAAGATGGGTTGAAACAGTGCCCCGCCAGTGACCACTTCTCCGCTAGCCCTATCGCTGCCCGCACGGCTAGTGCCGTCTCCCGGCGATATGGAGAGCTTTTCCATGCCACCGCCGTTCATGAAATACCAATGGTTTTTGGGCGGAGAGCACGAACCGTACTGGGGGTGCGGGGAAAGGGGAGAGGAATTATTGCTAGTATCACAGTGTAAGACATTGTCCGCGGTCCCACGACCGGCTCTTCCTGCACGGCGTGCCGTATCGATCGGTATCGTCGGTGTCACCGTGGACCCGGATGAGGAGAATTTTGCTGGTGTTTTTGGTATGTTGAGTGTATCTTCCGCTAAACCCGGTCGCTTTTTCTGTTCTTCCGGCTCCAGGATGCAGCTGGCGGAGGTGAAAAATCCTCCGTGCATCTGAAAGACGAGGGTGTTGGGCTGGAGACGCTTTTCGCTGCGCCTCACCAGCGGAACCAGACCCGAGAAGTAGACGCCCCATACGAACAGCACACGATCCTGCCCAGATTTCCCATCCATTTCGACCGTTTTCTGCGTGGTCCTTATCGTCACTTCGCTTGGAACAGCATCGTCTCCCGCCTCGTCAGCTGACCGCTCGCAAGCGTTGTTGTGGTCATCGCGAATGTGTACCGCCGTCGAACTTCCGCCACGGGGTTCGTTCCTGTGCATCCATACACGTACGCACACACATCGGAGGGAAGATTTGATTGTGGCGGGGCAGTCGATTTCCGCCCACAGTACGTTCCGATGCAGATCGAGCTTTTCGCTGGTGTAGAACGGGGCGGACTGGGGCGTTTGGTGAAGCGTATAGTATACGGTACATTTGCGACCGCGTTCACCTGGGCCCAGCTCGGGCAGAACGATGTTGTGGCCAGAAATCTGTATTAGGCTACGCAATCGTAGCTGCTGCGTCGACAGCGGACTCCAGTCGCGACATCTTGGGCGGTCAAACATTTTCTGCAAATGGTAAGATATCACGAAATGAACAAGACTTTTATCTGCTTATCGACCGTGCGACGAAACGTGGCTCATGTATGCATAACAACAAAAAGAACTATGACTCAAAATCAACTAATTCAAAATTAACAGCAAGAAAGGGGAGCAAAACGAATTATCCTCGACGACGTGGAAGATTTTGGGAAACTGCAAGCAGATTAAAACTATCTTTAAGTGAACCAGCACGATTATTAGTGGTTGATTGCAATGGATGAAAGCATAGGAAATCCATTGCATAGCTCTACTGCAATGCATTATCACAGCTCCGCATTTCCTATTTCTGCTCTACATTCCATTAGGTTGCGCATAAGCGTGAACTGTTGGTCTTCAATTGTGATAATTAAGTGAGCGTGGTTGCGTTAATCGATAAGAGCATTTTTAGGAACAGATAATGAGTTTCCATTGCATCAGCAGAACCGAAGCTGAGAGTTGTGTTTGATGTGGGAAAGTAAACTAAATCAACCACACCAGGAAACTAGTGGCGAAGTAACCAAACTTGGCAGTAATTTCATGGCCAAATTCGCATATGTTATTGGAAAACCGATATCCGTAGGACCGCTCGATTGGGTCTGCTGCGGATGTTAGATTTAAGCTTGCTAGATTTCCCGACGTTCAGCAGTACCGACACATTCGATGGCACTACTTTCACCGCACTTTTCCACCGAATGTTTACCTCATTTTTTCTCGATTCTCGCGATGGGAAAACTGTTTCACGAAGGTGTACTGCTCTACTAGAGCGCCGTGTTCACGGGCCAAATCCACAAACAATGCTAATCGATACGAAGGTCGTAAACTACAGTTCAAGCAATGCGTTGTTTACGTTTGGTAAAGTGCACCAGCTAGCGTAAAGGACCGTTCACGAGATTGATTAGAAACATAATACGACTGTAAAAATGACTATTATTTGTTCAAAACGCGTATCGATAACACTTTGCTTGCTCGCGACTCAAGAGTTTTGCACGATACATTTGACTGCTCTCAAGGTTGCTGGAACGAAGCAATACTTTTCTTCAGCAGGTTGGTATGTGCCGTGTGCTGTCAATATTGATTTTTTAGATCGAAAAGCTATAAAATATACGGTGTTTATCACATATTTATTTTGAAAGAATCATTCCTATCATTGCATTTTATTGAATCCATAACTTCATTTATAGTCAGGATTATGTTGATATTCTATTGTTTTTAAAATTAGTTTATTCTTCTGTCAAAACGCTGCACATGGACGAACCTTAAAACAACAAATATTGTTGAACAACCTTGAGTACTAAGTTTCTTTCAAAATTGTGAAACATCAACTTTTGACACCGATTCGGCCATGTTGGCGTTTTGAAATATGGTTAATTTCGGTTATTAGCCAACCACACTGGAATTCTCATGCAGCAGGCTAAAGAAGTTTGTTGCAATTACATAATGAATTTGCACAGCATATCCTCAAATTGTTGTGATACCAGTAACATTACACATTGCGTTTCATTCATTAGTGTTTTAAGTTTTAATTTTATAAACAACATTATTTTAAACTAAATTGTGAAGATCTCTAAATTCTCAAAACCAATCCATATTCGGAAAACCTGGTTTCAACAAAAGCTCACAGTTATCCCTCACTAATCTTTATTCCGCAATTTCTACATTTTCAACCAGAAATCTCCTTTGTTTTAAAAGAATACAACAAGTATTATTACACATACTGCCCAGTTCAAGGATGCATTTTCTTTCAAAGTCCCAACCCCTTGTTCCATACACGTTTTTGAATTATTCATTTATTTATTCATTTTATATGTTACTTCATTATTATCAAGGTTTTGTGTACTTCTTTTTTAAAATAAAACAACTTTTCTGCTTCTCTTTTTAACACAATTGTATGATATATCTATTCAACAATATTTATATGTATAGAGCTTAAATTATCAACCTGTTCACAAACAAATCTACAAATATTACATTTTTCTTGCTTTCTCTTGCTGAACGTGTGTCTGTAATCCATGTGTACCTTGTGGATTAATGCATTGTTGTTTTTTTTTGTTTACTTTCTCGTAGCGTTCTATTTGTATTTTGTATGGTGTATATAGATTTATCATACTTACAATGCTTACTTTTATATACCATTCGTCACTTATCGATATTCTTTTGTATTTTTTTTTTTACTTTACTTATGCATATATACAAACATATATGGTTTTCTGTATATATGTATGTATACATACATACATGCGTGTGTGTACGTTATATTTGTTTAATGTGTTTTATGCTTTGCTGTAATGTAGATGCACTCAATCCAATTGCTGTTCATTTTTTAGTGTTTTATGTTATATGCTATGATGCTGTACGTGTGTATTACTAAGTTGTTGTTCCGTCCGCTAAACAAGCAACAATGCTCTGCACTTGGATTCCCGCGTACATAGGCTATCCCAGGTGTGTGTGTTTTTTTTATTTCAACTGTACTGCCTAAGGGTACATGGTATGAGGTTTCCGTGTTTTTACAATCTTATCCTGGCTTCCCACGTCCAAAAGTGTCCTTCACCGCGCCCAACCGTTTCGTCATTGCACTCAAGTAATTCATCCGTTTTAACCGATTGTTTGACAAAGCTCAAAAGCCATCGATCGCTTGTCGTGGGTATGGTGCACACAATCCAATAACCTCAGACCAGTTCATTCCATTTTTGTTTGCCGAACTACAGTTTATCAATGCAAAATGACTTATCTTACCGTACCGATAGTTTTTTTTTATGGCAAAACCTAATCATCATTATGATAAACAAGCCAAAGATTAAACCGGGAGAGCTCGGTGATGAGTTGGTGGGGTGAGGCAGCATCATACCATAACGTGGAAACTATTCCTCGAAGAAGAAATTCGTCTAAATGCTCCGCATCGATCACTTCCCGATTTCTTAAAGTGATGTTTACTAGTATCTCTACCCTCGTGTGACTACCACCGGGAGGGGGGAGGGTTTTACGTTAAATATTTTTGGTCCATTCCACCAGCAAAAGGTACTTGTAATACCGATACGCCGCTTTCCAACCGGATGCTGGAAAGCCAACAATCCAAACGAAACGGTTTTCTTCATTACTTTTGATAAATCAGACAACCGGCAGCAAGGGGGGCTGAGAGACATGAATTGCATCTGGCACAACTATGCACGCAAACACACTAACGTATGTGAGGTGCAGATTTATGCTGCACACAAAGGGTGTGATAAGTAGAGAGCACAACGTTTAGCCTGGAAGGCTGGTAGGTAAACCTCATGAATGATCTGTTTGCTTTGCGTCAATACTAGGGAAGCGGGTAGAATAACGTAATCCGTAAACTAAACCTGCTTAATGGTGTTTCCTGCTGGCAATGAGATTTTGTGTGTGTCTGCTTAATGTTGGGGTTCCTTAAGAACCATGCACTGAACAAAAATAAACTTCTACTGCCGCACTAGGACAAAGACTTTCAAGTAGCTCAAGTATGGAAGCAATAAATTATACAACTTAATACATGATGGGTACACTAGAAGAAAGAGAAAAAAGAACAACATACCACAAAAAAGCTACATTTGTAACCTTGCGGTATGTAACAACCTGTGGTATTGCTGGGGTTGCAGATTTATCTTGTGAGTATATACTAGGTTCTTTAGAAAGTAAAAAGTGCTCGGATCGTCGGGATTGCCTTGAGAGAATCTAGGTAATTCGATAACTTTTTTTCCTTTTGTTCACTATCCGCGTGGAGGTTTCTCCCGCGGAGAAATTTCCTTTGTCACCGATCGAATACGACAACTGTTCTACGAAGGGGGAGGGAGGTGATGACATCTGAAGGCGTTCGGTCGAATACCTTGCGAGGACTAAAGGAGCAGGACTTGGACCGGAAACTGCTGGCATGTTTTGTATGTTGATTTCTAGAGGAAGAAATCGTTAATCGTTCTCCACATTGGATTGTGTGTGATCGTATCTACAAGGAAAAGTTAGGGTAGAAACGTCCGCTCGGTAGGAGTTTAACTCACTTTTGAAAGTTGAAAACCATTTCCACTATTTGCTGTTTGTCTTGCTTTTGTGTCCCTTGCCTTCCCTTTCAGTGTGTTTACTGGTGTGTCGTGTTTTATATGTGTCCTAACCATCTATATCTTTCCGCCAAGCACCGAACTTTTCGACTGTTTGGCATGCAGTGAGTGTTGTGTGTGTTTAAGCTGGGAAAGAAGGGTTTTGATCAAACGTACCTATAAAAAAAGAAAAGCAAATTCTCTTTTTCCTGCCCTTCTTAGAACGCTCTTTGCTCGTCAATATTATTTTGCTGTGCACCTAAATACCGTCTAATAACTCTTGTCTATATGTACATTCAAAACATTTAAGCTCTGCAGGAATCTGCACATCCGTTAATAAATCCAGGATCATGGGCCGGTTGGATCGGCTTGCATTCCCATCCATTCCCACAATCTGCTGATCACACATACATCCTACACCTGAACTAAACATACGGATAAATTATTCTAAACTATGTCCGCACGGTTCCTAAACTGATTAACCTTTTATCGATAAGCATTTCATGACTGCTACTGGTTTGCAGATGGTGTGTGATAATGATATTGTGTGTGTGTGTGTGTGGCTTAGTTTTTTTTGTTTCACTTCTTCTTCTCGTGTTTTTATTTTTCTTTTTTTTTATCGCCCATTACGAAAACCGATCGCATCATGAAACGACCAAACTAACATTCGCCATTGTTGTACCAATAGTAAATTGATACCTCATACTCATTAATGCTCAAGTGTACCGTCATGATGGCAACATATTTTCTTCCGTTTTATCGCTCCAGCTCGACGACTCCACACAAAGTGTTTCACAGAAAACAGTGAATCCCAGTTGCAACTCAACAGCAGAATCGTATGTTCTTATTGTAACAGCATCTTCCGATGAATTTTTAATCTACATGACGATGTTCTTAAATGGGGGAAAAGGTGTGTAGAATCGTCCTGGCTTTAGTTGTTGTAAGAAATAAATTATCCTTCATCCGGCAAAAACTATAAAGACAGACGGGGGACTATTTTTTGTGAAAATCGTGGAAACTCTTCCCATACCTTCGAACAACCCAATTCAAAGCCCTACGCCAGGAGCTTGAAGCCCTGACTTTTTATTGCACATTTTACCATTATTGCCAGTCCGAGCGATACACTAGCAGTTAAATAGGGGAAAAAAAACATCAATCAGAATCGTGAGATCGTAACGAACGGTTCTCAGAGCATGTCCAATAGTTCATAAGAAAGACCATCCCCAATCGATGACAGTTTCACTTTTAAACGCACAAGCAATATAAGAAAAACATTCACCGTAGAATAAGTTATCAGATCATCATAATGGAGTTCCACATTTGATCACAAATAGTGGAAATATGCTCTTCTCACGCACGTTTCTTTGCGTGCGTTTTCGTCGTATTGCATGTGTGTTTGTCGATATTGTAGATTGTTTCATTACTTCGGGCCAATCACGTTACAGGCAAATGGGGAAAAATAAAAATTACTTCAAACACACATTATGTTCGTCTTGTCGATACCTAACAGGCTTGAAACTGTCCATAAATTGGTTGCATCGTTTCAGCTTTAAGCAATCTTTCACCCACTTTTTTTCCGGTTGAGTTCGAGATTATCTTTCTTACTTGTTTTTGTTTTGTTATATAATACGAAAATGAAACAATGACAAAATATAGCTTTTGTCGGTATGATTTCGTATGTTTTACTTGGTTCTTGTTTTGCGTTTTGTAATCTCTTCACACTAAGCCACCGTCATCTCATTATACACCACCTTCCTCCCCCCTATAACCGTTATAATAAGACACTTTTTTCAACAGTTTGTTTTTTCACTGTTACTAGTAGCCAAAAGTTTGTCGTTTGGAGTTTGGTTAAACGTTTGTCGATTTGTTCATGTTTGTATCATCATATTAATTAGATTTTCTTAGAGACTGGTCGTGTTACGTTTATCCCTGATAAAAATTATGCTTCATCACAATGCATGTGTATGGAGTGGGGTGGGGGGAATGACACTAGCTGCAAGTATAGACACACACACAGATATCTTCGAAGGTAGAAGGTAGTACATATGCTAGCTTATGTTGTTTCCATGTACCCACAGACTGGAAGAGTATATACAGAAAAAGAAAGTTAAAAGTGTACTCCTTAATACCTTTACTTTTGAGACAAACACCGAACACAAAGAGAAAAGGGAAGAAAAATATATGAAGCGCATCTGAAGAAGAAAACATATGTACAGAAAAAAACCTCTATGATGTACACACACGCAAAAATAGTGTACACACTGGGTTTAAGAAAGCGGAGCCACATTAAAGGAACAAAAAGTGTGTAAACGAAAGAAAACCCTCGGAAGATATAACCCTTCTCTCTCCCTTTCTCTCAATCTCCCACATTCCGGTAATCTCTTGCAGTCAGTATTATCCCCTAGCCTATCCGTCATCCGGGTACCGATGTGGTGTTATAACAGCGCACCCAAGGAAGTTCAGTACAATGATATAGTTACCACCGAGATCTCCAGGTTGCTATCATCGTCAGACGATACGAACTCGTCCAGGCTGCAGTCGCTGTTGGTGGTCAGAATAATCTCGCTGGCGTACGAATCGTCGTCCTCACCGTTGGCACCGTTGGCGGTTTCCTTTGCCGTGGACGTTACTTGGCCGCCTGCGCCAACCTTATCCGAAGCACTACCACCACCAGCACCGGCGGCAACAGTTGCCGAGGAGTTGGCAGCCGTTTTCGTTGAAGTGCTCCCTCGTTCATCTGCGGGTGGATTGGTGTTACTGTGTCGCGGTGTCACGCAGCGTGCAGCTTCTTCCTCTTGCACCTCAGCACTGTGTTCCGTATCGATGGAATCGTTCAAGTTCCTGTCGTTGGACCAACTTCCATCACTCACCGCATTGTCGTCGGAATCGAGCGACTGAGCGACGGAATTATTCACCGTATCACCGGAGACGGATGTGCCGGATTGCCACAGCAAATCTTCATCCACCCCCGGTACCGGGGAATCTTTGTCGCTAACGCTCCCTAGTTCGACGAGTATTTCCTCCTCCTGCTGGACATTTGATGGTCGCGTTGTCGATTGCTGCGGCGCATGCGTTGGCTGAAGGTGGTCGGAACGATTTGGAATCATAATCGCAATGCTGTTTAGCCCATGCCGATCGCTGTGTTGATCAGTACTCTCGGCTGAGGCGCAAACTGTTGGTCACTTGCTGTCACGGGAAATTCGTCTTCGACGGCCCTCGGTGACGGTCACCTCAAGTCCAGCTGTAACGAAAAACATTGCTTATATCAGTTTGTGCTAATTATTTAAAATAATAATAAGCAAGCACTGCCATTTCCGTTCCATGTACTTTGGTGCAACCAAACATCTATTTTTACGGATCTTATTTGCTACATACCTGCACTTCTTGTTTTGCGACGCACTTCCGTACCACTTCCGGTGGTGTTATCGGAACTGTGTGTACCGGCAGTACCACCACCGACCGCTGTTACGGTGGAAATTTTTCCCTCTCCGGGCGCAGCCGTTGCCTTTACCCCGGAACCAGCGTGCGTCGTCTGATGCTGATGATGGTGATTCACATGGTTAGTCAATTTGACGGCGCCGTGGCCACCACCACCATTAGCTCCACTCGAATGCAGACCGCCTCCTGAGGCAACACTTGCTGCCGCGTTTCCCGGAGGACTACCATCAGCAGCACCACCAAGGCTTGCTGCTACGCCCGCTGAAGTCACACCCGTTACCGCCGTGCTATCATTGGCGGTCGCGGTGTTATGCGATGTGGCAACGTTGCCGCCGGAAGGAACGTGGTGATTTCCGTCGATATGGTTCGCCACAGGGGCGGCTGCCGAGTGCTGAAGCAGCAGAGCATTGGCGGCCGCTTTCGCCTTGTTGTTCATCGCTGCCGTCGAGAGGGTCGAGGAAGTCATGCGAACGCTCCGACGTGTGCTGATCTTCTCGTCCGTCGGCGATGCGCCCACATTGGTGGTCGATGTGGATGGCCCACCACCGCTGCTTGTTGCCTTATGACCACCCGGTGTGCCGGAGGTACTACCAGTGCTAGCCGACGGTGAAGAGCTGCTGCTACTACTGCTGCCAGTGGTGCTCGTGCCATTCGCCGACGTACATCCACCAGTCGTGCTTCCACCAACTGTTGATGGCACCGGAGTCGTCAGTACCGGAGACACGCTCTTCCCGTGATGGTTGCGCAGTGATTTCTCTTTCTCAACACCGCTCGCAGAATGGTTGGCGCCAGATGCTTTCGCTGAAGACGGCGACGGTGTCGATGCAGCTACCGATGTTATGCTCTCATTACTTGAGGTGTTGCCTTGGTTACTCCCGATCACTGCGTTTGCAGTCGAAGTGGTGATGGTTTTGTCGACGGAAGATGCAGCTATGGATTTGTACGAAGTTGTAGAAGATGAAGATGAAGAGGTTGTAGTCGAGGTGGTGTTGCTGTTGTTGCAGTTGCTGATACTAGTTGTCGTAGAAGCAGTAGTAGTAGTACAGACTGGAGTGGAAGTAGTAGTGATGGTGGTGGTGGTAGTAGTAGTAGAAGAAGCGGTAGCAGATTGGGTAAAGGAGGAAGTAGTAACATGGCTAGTGGTGGTGGTAGAAGTTGAACTGAATTTGGAGGTTAGTTTAGAATTTCGAGCTTTACCCGCTAGTTCAATCAATGGTTCGTCGCTATCGGAAGAATCTGCCGTAATCGTGACCGAAGTCGTCGTTTCCGCTGCTTCGGCCGTCGATGCCGCTGCTGCAGCTGCCGCCGCCGCCGCTGCTGCTGCTGCTTTAGCGACATTAGCTGCCTTTCGCGACATGCGACCCTTAGCCAAGGTGGTATCGGTTGCTCTACGCTGTACCACCCTCGGAGTGCCTCCCGCAGTAGCAGTTACGGAGCCACTTTCTGACGCCACCCCACTCGTTGCTCCCTTGCGTGCTTTCTTCGCTCTCGTTGGAATATCGTCACTGACGCCGGACTGATTGGAACTCTCCGAACCTTGCCGTTTGCGTTTGTTGGCAACTCCGCCGCCACCGGCCGCTGTCGGTTTTGTAGACGCGGCGCCAGCTTTCGGACTTTGCCTATCATTGCTCGTAGCCGTTCCTGTTCCGGATCCTGGTAGTCCGGAAACGGTGGTGGAAGCATTCTGCTTCCCCGAACCGGGCATACCGCCTCCCGAACCTGAAACGGTTCCCTTTGGCTGGGTTTGCTGGGCACTTCCACCGACGCTGCTGCCGGGACCAGTTCCTATCGCCGTTCCACCCGTCGTAGACGTTGCTAGACACTCCGTCGAAGGACTTTGGCGAGACAGAATCTCGAGTGGACTCTCCAGCTTGCTGGAGGCACGCGTCCGGATCCGATGTTCTCCGCCGTCCGTATGTGCCGGTATTTCGATCGAGAGCTGCGTCAGCATTTCCTTGTTGTTCGGTTGCTCGGTAGATGCCTCGTGCTTACCACCACCCTGCGCCGTTTCGCTCGGCACCGTTGCGAGATCATTCGTTTTCGTCGTTCGATTCTCCGACCCAACGCTACTGCTACGGCTGGACTTTTTGGCTGGCGGTGTGCTTCCGGATGGAACCGAGGACGATGTAGCAGATGAGGTCGATTCATCGCCCGAACGGTCGCCGGAAGCCAGCGACGAATTGCGACGACTTTTGTCGCCACCGCCAGCCACCGGTACTCCATTTCCCGGCATGCTGCCATCGCTGGCAGCCGCCGCCGTACGACGCTCGCGTGCCTTTTCACTGGAGTAGCTGTACAGCGGTGGTTGCTCGTGACGCGGCTTCAGCTCGATGAGCGGCTCGAGGCTCGACTCCGGAGTTTTCGGCTCCACCTTTATCTCCACCTTGACCTCCGGTGATACCTCCGTCTTGGCGGTCAGGGCGGTGGCGACCGTAATCACTGGCTCATCGGAAGATTTTCTTAAACTCTTCCTTACACTACTAACGATAGCCTCCTCGGGATCAGACTTAACTAAAAGTGGTTTACCATCGACCTGCACTACTACCATTACTGTACTATCACATTCGCTTTTCGCACTAGGACTATCTTTACTATTTTTACAGCACTCGTCGACTGGGACCGGTACAACGTCGGGCTTCGTCTCGACTGCAGCGTGCAGCTTGTCGTCCGTATGGTTGTTGTTGCCACCATCGTCGTGCGCGCTCCGTACCGATGGTTCCACCTCGACGGACTTCGTAACCAGCGCCATCATTCGGACGGACGGCGGCTGGGATCTACTCTTGGCAGCAGTAGCTCCTCCTTCACCAGCACTCGCTGCTAACAGCACTCGACTCTCGACAGATCTTTTTCTCGTTACACCTTGCTGTTGTGGCTGCTGCTTGTGTTCCGTTTCCTTGACGACGCCTTCCTCTGGATGTAGAGTGTTTGATTTGACTTGTTCAATCATGATTAATTTTTTTCGAGCTGCACTTCCGTCTATGCTGTCGTCGATTGCACTACTACCATCGGCAATTTCGTCTGCAATACCGTTTTCGACAAGCTGCTCCACTTCCATAGTGTCCAGAATTTTGCTCAGATTTGACCGATCCAAGCTACCCAGAGTCGTTTCGTGATTATATTCCGGTAGCTTGGGTTTCATTAGTAGCGCATGGTCGCCGTTCAACTTTGCATCACCCCCAACGGCTGCTGCGATCTCGTTCAATCCTTCCATCTTCGCCAGCGCAGCTTCAATGTCGTGATAGTGCTCCATGCTGGCATCTAGCAATGGCGGCGTTCCAATACGCTCTTTCTTTTTTTCATCAATGGGACACTCGCGATCGATTCCCTTCACCTCACCCTCCTTTTCACCAAGCGGACCATCGTCAGCTAAAATTATTTGCTTGCCGTCAATGCTAGTGCTGCTGCTGCTTCCACCGCTATTGCTACCGGCACCACTGCCGGCACCGTTGTGGGTGGCCGCACTGTTGTGCGTACCACCCTGCGGGCTGTGGGAAGACAACTGATGTGGACTTTTCTCCGACAGTGCGTCCATCGATTCGATGCCGCTGTCTTCACCCTGCGCCTGAGATCCTGGAGAGCCCCGGACACTCGCATGATGCCCGAGGAGATGATGGTTCACTCCAATTGCTGCCGCCACGGCGGCTGCCGCAACCCCCGCTTCAGTCACCTCCGTGTCGATGGCTTCCGTTACACCGCCGACACTAGTTCCGTTGCCGGTAGTGGAGGAGGGAGAAGTATCCGATGTACCCATCACCTCCTGATGACTCGCCACGGCGGCTTTTTCTCCCGCTGCATCTTCATCGTCCAAATGCTTCGTCGTTCGTCTTTCCCTTCCTTTGTCTACGTCTTCCGATTCGAGGTCGTCCGCTAGCAGCTGCTCCGGTGGTCGATTTTTGTTATGATGCTCCTGCATATGATCCAGGTCGTGGTGGTGCTGATCGTGATGGGTGCTGATACTGTTTCTCTGTTGCTGTTGCTGCTGCTGCTGATCGATTTCCATTGTGGACGATCGGTCACTTGAGGTAGATTGCGTTGGTGTGGTGGCTGCTGTTACTGGTGATGCGGTCAACGTGGTTGATGCTTCTTCTACCCCCGCTGGTTGTCCTCCCTCGCCGCGATCCATCTCTTTCGCATCACCCCCGTCAACCGCTACCGATGTTTGGGCCGCCGGTGGCAACGTCGTTTTGACGAGATTTTTCTGATGATTCTTACCGAAACTACCACTATTATTGTTGATATTGTTGTTGTTGTTGTTATTGTTGGTGATATTGTTGTTGTTATTGCTGGTTCCGTTAGCACTACTGCTACTACTACTGCCGTTCGCACCGGAGCTTTTCGAGTTTTTTGCTGCCGTCGCCGCCGCTACTGCTATTGCCGCCGTCGTGGTCATGGTCGTCGCCGTCGTCGCCGTCGACTGGAGCAGATTGGACTGCGGCATGGTACCGACGTTCGTCGAACCGATCGGGCCACTGGCGGTCGAGGTGATAATCGAATCGTAGATCTCATTGATCTCGCTTACACCGGTGCTGACGGCCGTGATCATGGCAGCAGCCACACCGTCGGCTGCAACAGACGCTCCGCCAGTGGTTATACTAACGCTGCTACCACCAGCACTTAGACGACGCTTCTTTTCCGGACACACGACCATCCCATTTGGATTGTGACCAGTGGTGGTGGTGGTGTGGTGGGTTGGCGACGAGGTCATCGCCTCTGCCGGTCGCTTTTGCGACGGAAGACCTTCGGCGGGCGCTTCGGACGATTTCAAACCTTGACCGACAGCGACGTGGTTATGAAAACTGGGTGGTGAAGGTAATATCGACGGTCCGCTCACCGGTGAGGAGGAGGAAGAGGAAGCATTCGCTAGCGTCATGTTGAGATCGACGGAGTTTCGCTTTCCCGTCGTGGCCGCCGATGATGCTGGTCGCTTCAACCCACCACCACCACCGCCGCCGCCGCCGTCACTGCTGTCCTCTTCGCCTCCGCTCTGACTTTTCTTGCGATCCTTGCGCGAGTTCTTTATCACAACGGAATTCTTTCCCCGTAAGCTGATGTGTAGCGGCGGCACGCGCAACTCCTCGCCGCCTGCAGGAGAAGTAGCCTGAACGATGCCAACATTGGACGACATTGTTGCAGTGGTGCCGATGCTGGTGGTTGCACTGCCGCTTGTGCTGCTGGTGGCACTTGTTACAACGGTTCCCGCAGTGGATGAAAATGGCGCTGCGTTGTTACTATTGGTGACACCAACGGACACCGCTATCGGCAATGCAGCGCTGGCATCGGAACCCGCGACCCCATCGAACGTTGACGGTGTCTTTTGACAAAACTCGGGCGCTCCTCCGCCGATCGACGCCGAAGAGCTGCTTCCTGATGACGGAGGTGACATTGTCACCGTACTACCTACGCGCCCGGGAACGGTGACGGTGATCGGTTCCGATTTTTCCAGCTTCAACCGAAGCTTCAGTTCCGTACAGTTTTTACTCGTCGATTCATTCGACGAACCGCCGGCGGAAGGTAGCACCGAGGTGGACAAAACTTTCGCCTTCTGCCGGACCGGCTTTAGAGATGCTTTCGTCTTTTCCCTGGCCTTTTCCTTTGACACCGCGGATGACGACGCTGGTTTTAGTTTCTCCTTCGCCTTGGTCGGTTTTGTTCGTTCCTTCTTTATCTTGCCGGTCTTGCCATGACTGGCTCGTGGCGCTGCTGAAGGGACACTGACCATTGTCGACGAGCCGGAGGATACGTTGCCAGCACTGTTGCCAGCCACGAAGGTACCTTCCATCGTTCCCAACGAACCGACGGTGGCCGACGATGAAGGCCGATCCGCGTCGCTCAGGCCCGACGTTAACCGCGACGACGTTAGACCAGCAGCGCTGGTCGTGTCGTCATCGGAGTACAGCAGGTTCGCCGCCTCCGGGGGGAAATCATTTACACGCATCGACGACGCTTTGCTCTGCCTTCCGCCGGCCGTTTTTGCGCTCTCCTCCGATTCCTCGGCAACCTCTTCGACCTGCGTTTCTTCCAGCTCGCCCGTCAGCGGGTTAATCAACATTTGTGCCTTCCATCGACGCTGTGCCTCCGCCGTCGCCATGGTAGCCGTACTTTGAGAGCCCATCACTTGACCCAACGCAGGTGCCACCGTGGTGCCTTCTGGCGCTCCTCCAAGTAGCGTACCGGGAAGCACGGCAAGCTCAAGTGGATGATGATGCTGCTGATGCTGATCCATCAGGTCCAGATCGTCGAGATCATCTAGCTTCGTGTCGAGAAATGCACTGTCCAGATCGCTCGGCAGCAGCGAGTCAAGGTCGTTCTTGGCCAGATCGGGCAGATCGACCAAACAGTTGCCCAGCTCCAGCGAATCACCGACCGCCGACGTTGACGTCGCCCCTCCCATGCCTCCTGCGGACGACGAATCCAGCGCCGTCGCCGTCGTCGTCGCCGTCATGGGAGGCTTATTTAGTTGTTGCTGACTGAGATTGTATTGCATCTGGTAGCGAGCAAACTCCTGGTAGCTCGACTTGGTAGCCGAATCCATCTGCATCGTAGGCCAACGCTGTTGAAAACTTGCGCCCGGATTCGTGTGATTCGCTTGCTGTGGCTGCCCTCCCAGTGGGTTGGGCTGTCGAAAGACTTGCTGCTGCTGCTGTTGCAATTGAGCCGGAAAACGGTTCATTTGCTGGGAATGTTGTAGTTGCAGTTGTTCGTGCTGCTGCTGTTGCTGCTGGAGCATTGCAACGTGTTGCGGTAGCCGCACGTGTGTTTGTGTTTGACCGATCAGTGGTCCCATCGCAGGAGAACGATTGCTGGATGTTACCATGACACCGCCGCCACTCGCTATCGTCAGCTGCTGCTGATGGTGCTGCATTTGCTGTTGCTGTTGCTGCTGTTGAAGCATGGCCTGCTGCTGTTGTGGGGTTCTAACGGCTGGGCCCATGCCCCCCGTGACAGCACCCCCGGCGACAGTGCCTCCGACGAGACTATACCGTTGCATTTTAATGGTGTTCATCATGGTGGAGGTGGTGCTGGTGTTGCTGCTACTGCTGTTGTTGCTACTATTTGAAGGCACTGACAATGGTGGAGTTACTAGAGAAGAAGGCGACACATTCAACACGTTCTGATTGTTACTGTTACCGTCACTAATGATGTTTACTGCCGTGGGTGCTGTCATTGGATTAAGATTGCTACTACTACTACTGCTACTATTCACACTATTCGCACTGATCGCGTTCAATACACCACCGCCGCTCACAGGCGCAACACCTGTCGACGTCGGTGCACCTCGCAGTGGACTACTATTACTATTCACTAATGTTTGCTGCTGCTGCTGCTGGACGACGGCCGCTACTGCCGTCGGTCCAGACGAAACCATCGCACTCGCACCAACACCGATCTGCACCGGATGGTGCTGCACTAGATGCTGCCGATTAACGTTACTGGGGGGCACGTTCACAACAACGTTGCTACTACTCACTGTACCACTCTTCAGGCTGTTACCAAGCACACTCGGATCATTGTCGCCCACTACACTCTGCACTGGACTGAGGGCAACACTTTGCTGCTGCGTCTGGAGTGGTATCGTGCCGCCTCCCACCACCATGGTTGGAATGATCCCACTGCCGGCACTTTTCACCGATACCGGCCCAACACTCGCACTGCTGCCCGGTATCAGCAGCTCCTGTTTCAGTATCGGCTGACCACCGCGCATCATTTGCGCCTGCTGCTGCTGCTGCTGCTGCGGTGACAGTGTCGTCTGTTGTTGGCTGTTTTCATTTTGCAACAGGTTCACCAGCAGCGGGCTTGACATCGCCACATTATTACCGATCGCACCGGCAGACAGTTGCTGCTGCGTGGGGTTGACCACTGTCCCCAGCGTGTTCGGCTTCACTAAACCACCACCAACGGCGGATTGATACGGTGGTGGTGGCGTTGGTTGGACTGCTGGATTTGCGGGGGCCAGGAAATTACCGTTGGACGGCTTGGGCACGGCTCCAGCACCACCAGCAACTACCGGTCCCGTCACAACACCACCACTCGCAGTCAGGGCCAGCGTGTTTTCGCGTCGCTGAATTACCCGCGCCTGCGTCATGCTCTCGAACGGGTACTCGCAAGCATCGACCACATTTGGCACATGGGCGGGAACCTTGCCGTCCATCGGGCAGATGGTGTTGGGTGATTTGAACACGCTGCTACCGCTGCCGCCTCCACCGTCCATCGGCAGAGGACCATTGGTGAGCGGTGTTTTCGGCTGTCCGGCGGTCGATACTACCACCTTGGACGTGCTGGGCACGGCGGTATCGTTAGCGCCGTGCAGCACTACATGCTGCTGTTGTAGTTGTTGCTGATGTAGCTGTTGCTGCTGCAAATGGTGAATGTGTTGCTGCTGCTGTTGCGGTGGCAGTTGCTGATGGTGATAGAGATTTTGATGCTGCAACTGCTGCACATGCACCGGGTGTGTCGGTTGGTGGAGCTGCTGCTGTTGTTGTTGCTGCTGCTGCTGCGTCTGCTGTTGCTGCTGCTGCTGTTGTTGGGATAGAACGCGAGCTAGTTCACCCAAACCGCCAGCTCCACCGCTAGTGCTGGGGGATCCTTCAGGGGCAGAATTATCTAAAATATAGGAAGGGTGAAAAACGCTTAGTTAGTGAGCGTTCCTTTTGCTGCGTAATGGTGTAAGCTACCTGTTTGAATAACTATTTCCTGTTGGCTCGTTAGCCGCAGCGACAGAACCGTCTCCCCTTCCAGCTGCACGGAAAGAATGCCGAGCGCCCGCAGGGCATTGTTACCTTCGGCAGCAAGCCTCCGCAACCGAATTGCGGCCTCTTTCGGAATCGAAAGGGTAACGCGCACGCTGTTCCACGGTTCCACCTGTGATGAGAAATGTAATTAACCGGTCAATTCAAATATGTAAGTCAACCTGAGCTTTGCTAGCCACAAATACCTTGTCCACTTTAAGCCTTCCCGCGTCCTGCTTTTCATCGCCATCGTTCGCGCTTTCTTCGTCAACCAGCGTCGCAAGACTCTCGACCAGGCTCTCGAGGCGGGCGGGAAAATCCGGATCGTGCAAATTCCCTTCACAGATGACAACCGCCTTCAAGGTGCTGTCGCTGCTGCTATTGCACGGATCACTACTGCTGCTGGAGACACACTTCCTTTTACCTCGGTGGTTGTCATCGCTACCGCAATGTCTACTACTACTGCTACTGCTGCTGTTTGTCCGTTTCTGTTGATCACCGTCACTATCGGCCGCCATTCTGTCGTTCATTGATGAAGAAAAGAGGTTCAGTATGATCATTCATTCCAAACCCAAACCGTAGCCCAGTCATTCATTTCTACATTTGTGTTGTCAAACCCCATGGGGAAGGCGCGTAGAGTTTTCATGTAATCGAAAAGAGTAGGAAAAAAACCTCCTGAAGATAACTGGAAGCCAAGGCATTTCGTGTACCTCCGGCGCAAACCGTAGAGATACGACGACATACTGCCTGGCTCAGACGATTATTTAAAACAAAACGCGCCTGACCCTGCCACCTTTTTGACACAGTGTGATCTTTTGATACCATAAGACACGGCGGTGGCTAGTTGGCTGCACAAAAAAATACTGGTAAGAACACGCCACGCCATGTTGAAAGTGTTATTAAATCTGATCAAAACAATTGGCACATTTCAAGGGACAACCTGTTGCGTCAAAATAATCAAGCGGTGTTCACAAAAAACGCCACGACACGGATTTCGAAAGTTCTTGTAGAACATTTACAAAAACAAGAACACATCGAAAGAGCTCACTTGCACATGTGATACGTCGACTTGATAAAATTACCATTAGGATACGGTTAATCTTTTGGTCATAAATCTTGTTGTAGCATAATTGACATGACTTCAATTGATAAACAAATCGTACTGTTTCTTCCTGTTTTCTAGTCTGCCGCATCCCAACGCGGGATTAGAAATGAAACCTGTTTCTCTCTCTGATACACACGCGACGATAAGTAGCTTTCTCACCTACTCTTTTTCTTTCTTCGCAGCTTTCTCTTTTCTCTCACTCTGAATCTCGATCTCTTCTTTTAATATAACCTTCCGTTGCACTCTACCGCTAGGCAATATAGGGCTCGGCACGTATCAGCTAAAGATCTCATATGGTTTTGTAGCGTTTCGTAAATGGCGGGAAGCTAAGACACCGTCCGTCAATTGTATGGCCTTATCAAGTACCGTCATTATCTTGGCCGCATATGGGCTGACTGTTGGGTCTCCAGAATCCTTTAAAATAGAACCGTTGAGACGCGCGACAGTACCAGTTTTTCTTTCTACACGTTTCGTGTTCGTTCTAGTAGGCTACTTGACGTTTCTCTCGAAACCGGTTCGTGGGCATGCTGGCGGGTAGCATGCCAGGGGTGGGAGGAAAAGAAAAGATTACCTGTCGCCGTCGCAGGACGATTTGCGAACGGGGCATACAAAGAGCGTAACATGAGAGAGCATAAATTATTGCCCAAGGGAAATCACTTTATTCAGCCCCTGGCAGAAGCAAAATGCCACAAAACATTTTCTGGAAGTCGTTGGTGTAAGGTGTCTTAACATAACATATGTTTTCCATGACAACGATGCGGCCGCCAATCTCGATAGACGGAGGATTGTTGGCGTCCGAATTATGTAACATAGAAGCAGCGGCAAACCCAGCGGGGGTATTTGTAAATGCTGCTGGAAACTGCGCTTTTCCAGCCGCATGGCATAGTGTTTTTCCATCTACATTACTTCGATGACTCCATAAATTCTATTTTTCTCATGCATCATGCAAAGAAAAGCAAGTCCTCCGGATAGGGCAAACGAAGCAGCCATTTTGATTTGAACTATGACAAGGATGGCACCATCGGCAGCTCCTGCGGTGGTGAGCAGGACATATGTATTCGAGACCAGAAAACTCGCTTCTCTCATTCTCCCGTTCGTTCGTTGTGCACTCTCCACGCGAGAAAGCGTCGCCACAGCAGGGAGCGGCGTGTAGTGGAGGGCGGTTTAGGGGATAGGGTCTGTTCACCAACACCACTGTAGTCTCGCACCTCTCGGTTTCGAGAGAAATAGAGACAACATAGAGAGGTGGCAGAAATTTTGCATTTTGACATTCCAGTTACAAACGCTTGACAGTTCTGTTAAAACAAATCTAGAAAAATATATATTACGAATGAAATAAGCAAATATAGAATATGTGTACCAGTTCGGGCAATCTCGATCATGCCGTGCACGAGCAACCCTGGAGCTCAATGCAAAAGTAACATGTTTTTGGTTGTACTCAGTAGAATACAAGTAGCATAGTTTATGCCATTTTAAGTATTATTCTAACAATTAAGCTAACTAGATGCTATTGTCTATCGTTAATCTTTTCTAACTTTGTAACTTCATAATAAATTGATCGCAAATTGCAGCAATAAGATACGCTCTTGATGTGACTAGAATTCATAAACATGTTTATAGAGTTTATCAAATACCTTCTAAACTGTGATACAATAATTTTTACTCGAGTAGCTGTATAAAAGTTGAACCTGCCACAACCAGTTTAATTGGTCGTGTATATTTGATTCGCGTATCAAGAAAACAGCGCAAGTCACATGCAGCGTGTTTGGAGAACAACCTGAATAAAATGTTTTAAGGACCGTGTTTGTATGTGGAGTGGCAGAATTGCATTAAAATTTTAATTAGAATTAACATTCGAATGGGAAATGTAAGTTAGATAGATTTTCCAATCCCACTGATTCTAAACCTAATTACTGCTATGAAAAGAAGTTCCGGTTGCTAATTACAAAGTTGTATACTAAATTTTACGAAGCATTTTGTCGACGAACTGCACTGATTGCTCCAGAACTGGTACACTTACCCTCTGGTGTGGTACTTTTTTGTGCACAGCTAGAGTAATGTAACGTTTGCAAACGGAAGCCTACAGTTCTAGCGATCCCATATCCGACAACCAAAAAACCCCCCGGGGACGATCAAATCAACTGCGATGGAAAACTTGCGGCGACAGAGAACGGGTTAAACGGGGATCGAATTTTCGATCTGGACATTGTAAACTCCATGCGCCTCCTTCATGCCTTGACACCAGCACCGCTCTCTTCTAGCTTGGTTTAAGGGCGCTCGGTTTCCGTTTTGGGTTGGTTGAAAAACGACCCACAGCGAGCGGGTTTCATATTGGGAACTGGAAATGGCTACCGCTAGCGCTTTGCCGTTCGGCCCACGGTAGCACGCACTGAACATCGCATGACGAAGGGCTTCCAAACGACGAAAGATTACGGATCCCGGACAATTCGCTCTAGCCCAAGTGCTATTTTCCTTTTGGCATTTTTCTTCACTGTCAACCACACACACATCACACACGCAAAACTCACGTATACACGCCTCGGTATGTAGCGTAAACCAAAAAAACCCCCTCAAATCACTACTAACATTGCAACTCATATCGGTAATCCTAGATATTTCCCGCGACATTCACGTAGCACTAGCATTTTCAGCGGAAGATGCACCGAAAAAACCCCACACTGCCACACAACCCGACCAAAACTAGCGGACGAGCATTATGTGTCTCGTCTTCTCTTACCCATTTGAGCCTTGCTCCACCGAGGAGCCGAGGGTGACACACTTTTTGCGACGACAAATATCCACTTTAGCCACTTAGTTGCCGCCAACGAATAACGAAAACACAATCGTCAGACGCGAAATAAACATAGTTTGCTACTTTACGGACGTTTACAGTGCGCGAAAGTTAGCATTTAGCGAAAATTGAGTACGTTTGTTACAATCGAACAATAACAACGACCGCCATTTGCATTTTTTCCCATTTTCTTTCTCTTCCATTGCTCGCGCGGGGGTCTCTCTTGAGAGCGAAATTGAGGCGAAAATGAAATCGGGGCGAATGTGCGTGAAATAGCGCACGATCGAATGACGGGGCGAAGGCGAAATGTTCAATCGTAGACATTTTTGACCTCCTCCCGGGATTATGAACTAGACTGATAATTTTCAATTTACGAAATAGGTCTATAAAGCGGTGCTTTAGTAGAATGGTCCATACATATAATAAAACTAAAATAATTTAGTTGAGGTTGAAAAAGCCTAAAGCTACAATATTCGCCCGCCAAAACCATTAGGCACTTATTCGCCTGATTTCTGACAGCACCTTTCAGTTTTGACAAACCGCCTGCAGAAGTGGTTTGATCTTTTCCGAACGGTTCAAACTAGCGATTTTATAAAAATGGATAATACTGCGCCGACTCCAGCCGATTTCTTTTCGATTCTAAGCAAAGCAAATGAATTTGAGAAACATACCAAGAAGCCAGAGGCAGTGGATGATATGCGAAATTTAAATTTTCAACTCTACGCAGGATCGTGGGCCATGTAGGTATTCACAGCAAAAGCATGCTTTCTGGATTTGATAATTTTTTCAAACTATTATAGCGGCGACGAACGAATATCAGCACACATTTTGAGCGAAGGCTTGCAACGGTACCAGAATGCTATGATCGATCCGGAAGGAGTGAATAACTACTGCGAGGATGTTATAGAACTACTCAATACGCAACCTCCCGATACGGCCGATGACGACTATGAACTAACTGAAAGTACCCTGGGCGATCCATTGAGCTACCTTAGTAAAGACGATGGTAGCTGCAGAGGACAATTTGAAAACTGTTCCGCAGATGAGATTTCCATTGAAACATTATCAAGTATATTTCCCAAGAAGAGCACGCTGCAGACAAGCAAAAAGACCATCGACGCTGTACCTAGTGTTGAATCGCAGAAGCAACCGCGAATGGCGGACACATCCACCGGTAATGGAAACAATTATTCGGCGATACAAGAAATTTCCCGACGGGTATTTCCCAGTACCAGTTCTGCGTTCATTCCCAAGGCACCGGTTTCAAAACCGACACCTAAACCTCCATCGAACACATACAGCAGCAACGTTCCCTGTGAGCAGGACACTTCGGCCACTTCTTCCTATCAGAGCAGTTTTCGCACGGCAAAAGACGAACTACAGATACAAAACCTGAAGGTTAGCAAAAATAAGTACGCATTTTATAAGCCAATGCCTAACTGGAATGTCGATGTAACTTATTTCAGAAATACGGTTCCACCAATCCACCCGGTAAAGCTCCACTGTTTGCCTACGGCCGCAAATCACTCGGAGGACGGCGTACACTGGGCAGCAAGTTTGTTTGTCCAGTGCGTCCCGACAATGATGAACATCAAGGTGGCTCAAGCGGTGCGAATCCATCGCTCTATCGCGCGCAAAATAATGGCCAGGGTAGCAGCAACGAGGACAGCCAAGAGGAAGAGATTGACGAACGATTGAAAAACATCGATCCGAAAATGGTCGAACTAATTCGTAGCGAAATTATGGATCGATTCCAACCCTTATCGTGGGACGACATAGCCGGATTGGACTACGCAAAAACAATCATCAAAGAGGCCGTTGTGTGGCCGATTCTACGTCCCGATATATTCACCGGGCTACGGAAACCTCCACGCGGAATACTTCTGTTCGGTCCACCCGGCACCGGTAAAACATTGATCGGCAAGTGCATTGCATCGCAATCGAAGTCTACTTTCTTCAGCATAAGCGCCTCTTCGCTCACATCCAAGTGGATCGGTGATGGGGAGAAAATGGTGCGCGCTTTATTTGCCGTGGCCGCCGTTCATCAACCGGCCGTCGTATTTATCGATGAAATAGATTCCCTGCTCTGTCAGCGATCGGATACGGAGCATGAAAGTTCACGGCGCTTGAAGACAGAGTTTTTGGTGCAACTGGATGGTGCCGCAACGGCCGAAGATGAACGTATTCTCATCGTCGGAGCTACGAATAGGCCCCAAGAGCTAGACGAAGCTGCGCGGCGACGTTTAGTCAAGCGACTCTACATTCCACTGCCAGATTGTGTGGCACGCATTCAAATACTGGTTCGCCTACTTGAGCAGGAGCGGAATAGTATGACGAAAGAGGAAATTACAAAAATCGGAAGTCTTACCGAAGGATTTTCTGGGGCCGATATGAAAGTCCTCTGCCATGAGGCGTCCATGGGGCCGATTCGATCGATACCGTTCGATCAGCTGGGAGATATCGCAAAGGACCAGGTACGGCCAATTTGTTACGATGATTTTAGGCTCGCCCTGACGAAGGTTAAAGCAAGTGTATCTCCCGCGGATTTGCATCAATATGTCGTGTGGGATCAAACATACGGTGCTGGGGCAACATAGGGGTTTCCATTGAGGAAGGCTATCACGGTACAAACTATTTTACAATAAACTGTTTTGCTTAAATAATTGCGGAAGTTTCTTGTTGCAATACAACCTTAAACAATTCAATCAACGCTGCTCTGTAGGGTTTATGATGGATTTTTATTGTACCACAAACCACTGCCCCATAATCAACAAACCGCTGTCCAAGTTACTAATTAGTGCAGCTCACTCCTTAATCCTTGACCGATTGCAGGAGACCAGCATCCTTCATGCGCTGGAAAGCCTTGTTTGCGTCATAGGTCCTGCAAAGTTCGGCAGAGATCAAGTTAATATCCCGCCCAGGTTGGGTTCGGTGCGGTTTACTCACTTGTAGAATTCGGCATAGTCACGCACTTTGGGATCGTTGTGCATCACCTTCATTGCAACGACGGCAATCGTGCAGAGAACGCTCGACACGATCAGGTTGCGCTTGATGGTGGCATTGTGGAGACCACGGAGAACCGGCTTCGGGATTCTTGGTGCGACTTCGGACATCTTAAATGAAGTAAAATAAGCAAGTTTACATTACGTAATTTTACACCTCAAACTTGTCTGCTTCTCTAAAGCTGGTGTTGCAGAAAAACAAACAAATCCGCAAGATTCTACGCTTTATCACTTAAGGAGTATCTTTCGATTAGACTTGAGAATATAGTCAAGAAAATGTTGGTACCTTTACGTTGTTTAGTTTAGCAGGTAATTTGCGTTAGCCACAAGTTCTGCACGAAAAATCTCGAGACAGCGAAACAGGCGACCCTTTTGCTGTTTGACGGAAAAGTTGTGACAGTTGTCATAGTGACATTTTGTAAATGGAAAATGGATCAATTAGGGAAATTATCTTGGAAAATATAAAAAAGGCTTAAAAAAGAATTTGCTTCCTGATTTTGTGGTACAGAAATATTAACAGGTATCGAAAGTTCATCTTTTCAAGGAAAATAGTAAGTATTTTTCTAAAAACTGGGTCGGAAATTGTGACTAAACGATAAGTTGTTCCTCCAGCTATTTACAAGAAAAACGACATCTTATAAACTTATCGTTGCACAATAATTACTCGGTTTGAATTAAAAAATGTCGTTGCGTACAAAAATTTGGAATGTATCGATCAACGGTTTGTAAGCTAAAAATCATCAAAGCAATTCAATGATTTACAAAGTTCTCTAATCTACATAGTTTCGCTTAGATTGTTGGATGTGCATTGAAATGCGTAATTACAATCGAAACTGTTTATACTAACCATGTGTCATTATATTTTCCAAAAGCATAAACCATTAAACGCAAAATTCTGTGTATTACGATATACCTGGAATTAGCAGTTCTGCGAGCATAGATCCAGGTAGAAATGGTATTCGCAAAGAACGCGAAAAACCGTTAAAATGTTTTGTTGCAGAAGTTCGTACCTGATTTCATAATATTTCCACAATAGGGCAATAAACGGTGTCGTCTCGTTGCACGTTCAAACACGTTTTTCCCTAGAATAACATGGAAAAAACGTTAGTCGAAAGAGGTAAAGAAAGACGGCTACGTCGTACGCGATGAGGTAGAATGGAAAAAAACCATATTTCTTTTACACTCAGTTTCGCTTCGTAGGCCCCTTGCCGGCCAAAGTATCAATTTTCTTGTCATTTGGTAGTTCTTCTTGGCGCTAGCAAGACGCATACCTAGTATGCGATCGTACTACCGATAAACGGTAGTAGAAAACAGACACGGTTGAAGAACACCCGATGCCAACGGAGGCACACGATTTCTTGCGAAGACAAAACACATCCTGTGCGGTAGGTAAAGTATTCCCCCGGGTAGCGCATGATATGCTGACTGTGTGTCGTTGACCAACGGAAGGGTATAAAATAAAGGCAACATACTATGTAAATGTGCCAGACGCTGCTAGTCCTGCCTGCAGGGAGGATCGTCGTAATGTACTATCTGTGATCGTGTTGCAATTGTGTGTTTCTTCGCAAGTTTTGTTTTGTGTGTTTCAATTTGTACAAACGTACTGTTGTGTATCCAGAACTCCAAAAACCGGCGCAATAAGATTAAAGGTAAGCTGTGTTTAATGTTGTACTTATTACCTGCATTCCGTCACTTGATTTTTGTAATTCTGCGTTAAAAAAGTGTCAGTGTATGAAATCCTTCCAAAGATCATTCATATCCATCTTCTTATCCAATTGGGCTATAAATGAGTGGTGAAATCAAGCAACAAAGCCATAACTTCGAAACGTGGAGTATAAAACGCGTACGATCTCGTCTAGAGGATATTTGCGTATCGGTCGAAAGTATGTGAAAAGGCTCTAGCTTCCTCCATCATATCACCCGGGTGAGTCTTGCCGTGCTACGTGTATTTTTGTCATTCTCGCAGTACGGTTCGACTCCCCGTCTGAAGTGAGTGGATAGTCTTCGCGTAAGGAGCAGGGCAACGGCCGCAGCCTCCATCTTTCAGGAAGATTTAGTGATGTGATAATTTCTTGTCCTAGACCCGATACAAAAAGCGCAATTCGTAGCTAAACTTGCAATTGGATGTAATATAGTATTTTAAATCGTTCCAGAAATGACGGAATATGATGCCGCCGCCGCCCTTCTGCTCCTCAGTGCCGGGAGTCGTTCGGTATCAAAGGCAGAATCGAATAACAACAGTATGGCGGGAAAACGAGGCGTACAGAAGAATCCTTCCCTGGTCACGGTGGATCTGACGACCTCACCGTCCTCAACGCAGTCGTTATTGAAAGCTCCGAAAACGGTTAAATTGCGCACCGAAGATCTTGTCCGATTGCGAGCGAGGCAGAAAACTCTCCGCGTGATCCAGGACGACGAGACGGAGAACGTTAACCGCAGTTTGCTGTCCGTTCCCCAGCAACCTAACAGCCGCCGCTCGTCCCTACCCTCGGCCAAGAGTGAAAAGATGGTACGAGGAAAAATGGAACACTCAACGATGGAAGATCTGGAGCGGCTCGGATCTTCTTCACCGCCGGATCCGGTTCAACGGTGGGACACTAGCCGAACCTCGTCCCCCATTGTAGTGAGTTCGAGTGGACTGCCAAGCCACGAATTTACACATTCGACACACGACAGTTACGATGCACACCGGCGGGACGGAATTACGATGTATGACAGTCCCGGAATGAAAGGATTTGCCTTACAGCTCAACAGCAAGGTGGTGGAGCGCTATGATACCAGTTCACCGGAGCTAGAGCCGGCGACAGTGCAGATGCGCATGCTGCCCATGGGTGGCCGGAAACGACGCCGCAGTAATGGCGAGGAAAAGTCACTAAACTCGCCCACCGATTCGGGTGTTTCGTCCATACATGACGAGATACTGCAACCGAACTTTACCGTTCGACCCTGGAGACAGGGATTGAGCTTGGGTGATGGATTGCCTGCACTTGTGCGCACCGAGATGAAGAAAATCGTCGAGTTGTCTATTCTGAAGAAGGAACAGTACACTGAAACCAAAATGGCCGAGTTTCCGATGGAGTTTGGTAGGTTAAGGGCGAATAGGAGGATTGGCGTTCTGCGTAACAATTTATTTGAACATGTTTTCTTTTTCTTCAAAGGCTTCAACCCGAACAAATCGCGGATTCGCAAAGAATGCTCCGATCCGGCCGACATCCGAGACCGGGAGCGAAACAACGAAGCATCCCGTCGGTCCCGGCACAAGAAGAAGATTATGACACAAATATTGAGCATCGGTTTGGAGTTTGATCGCAACGAAAACAGGCAGTTGTTCTTGCAGGATCGTTGGCTGTCGGACATGATCTGTGAGCTAGAGGAGAAAGCACTCAACCTCGGCAAGGATGCACAAGTGCTGCGTAAGTTGCGCAGCGACTGCGGGTTTCAGTAGAAGAAGGGAAGGACTGAGGTGATCGCGTTCAGGAACGTTTGCAGTATTCTCACTACTTAACGATGGGTCTCTTTTGGAGTCCCTAATTGGTTTCATACGAAGTCTATTTTGTCAATGGGTGCAATGTATTTATTTGTATTATTTTTTACAATTTTATGTATAATCCATAATTTTACAATTTTATGTATAATTTACAATTATATGTATATTGTACCTCCAAACCCAGCAATACTTTAAACGATGTGTATATTAAGGATGTATAAAAGTACAACTAAAATCAAATAAACAAGTACAATATAAAGAATGTGAAATGATAAGACGTTTCCTTCGGTACTCTTTTAGATTCGTATCAAACTCTTAGTCCAACCAAATGTATTTTAGCATTTATTTAATTAGACTAAGTAACTATTTCACTGAAATTTTACATATTACAATAAACGATCGTAGGTTTTTGAACAAATACTTTTTTTATTGTGCAAGTTACACATAAATTAAAGCAAGCATAAACGGTGCCACACTGTCTGCCTCATTGTCCATAATTGCATAGTTTTTCTATCATTCGGTAGAAACAGTATCGAGCATCGTACTCCATGTCGTACCAAAAGTTCACAGCAATGCACTTGTGACTTTGACGTACATGATGGTACCATAGGCTCGGCAAGTACAGCATATCGCCCGCGTTCAGCCGAATCTCGTACGTAGTCGCATCGGCATAGGACGGGTACAGCTGAAGGTCCGGTTCCAGTGGATCCACGCTTACCCACTCAATCAGCCGGGGTTTTCCAATTTCTGGGAACATAAAGGAAAGCAATTATGCTACGCTGTGTGGATCGTACAAACAAATGCACTTACCATCAAGGATAGGTTCGATCACAATTTTGTCATCGTTTTCCTGCATATAAATGCCCATAGGATATTGCCTTCTCGGTACGTTGTGCAAGTCGATTGGAGGAATTAGAATAAAGTCCTTGTATCCCGAAATCACGCAGTATATGTTCTCATACGGATCTTTGTGCACTGTGAACATAGAAAACGATGCGTTGTTATTTATCGTTGATGTATCCAATCTTGAAAATGAAAAATAAGAAACCTTACTGGATGTAACAGCTCTTTCATCGCCCATCCAAAAGTTGATCGCGTCCGGTTGTTTGTTGAATGCTTCGGAAGCAAAGTTGAGGCTGCCTTCGTTCACGTCCTCCCATAGTTCTTGAAAATCTTCCGTCAGGTTTGAATTTTGTCGTTGTATATAAGGAATACTGTTTGGACTGAGGACAGATACTATTCAAATAGGTGTATTCGAATGGGTTTGTATTTATTATCTTACTTTTTGTTATCGAGCATCGAAAGAAATTCCTCCATTCGCATGATCTGCTCCAGTGGCAGGACGAAGTGTTCCTCAGATTCGTGTGTCGCTAATCCATCAGCGTAGCCATTGGGGGTGATCGCCACTGTTACCTCTTTGTCTGGAATCGTATCTCTGTGGAACTTATGAGGAGTAAGAGAAGATGCGCGAACAAGATTTTCATTCTGGAGTTATTTAAAGCCATTCTCAAACAACATTCCAACATTTCGTGTCCATTTAACCGTTGAGGTAGGTCTTCAGCAAGTTTTAAAATGTGCTGCCGTACGCGTATTGTGCAGGATTGTATGAATAATTTTACGTATTTTCGATGGGCAATAATACTATCACAGTAGTGTTAATAATAACAACGACGGTAGTGAAGTATCGCAAACATTCATATTTTCACCAAAGGTGAAGACGTGTACTCCGGCAATAAAAGGTGAGATGATCGTCTAATTAAACTTTCCTCTCGCTATGACTATTATTGGCCGTGGTTCAAAAATGTCCCAGCAGCTGTGCCAATGGAAGACATGAGTGTGGGGCCATATGTTTTGACATACACATCGTTCAAGACACAATCCACTAGTGCGTCATCGTTTGCATGCTCAACAAAATCCAGCAAAACAGTGTCGATGCTTACCGAAAGTATTTCGAATTCCACTTCTCCAGTGCGGGCCAGTCGGTTATAGCTTCACGCATGATTACTGGCAGATTTTTAGCCACATGATCACGTACAAATTCCAGCGCTGTGGGAATGCCAAACGTTTCGGGGATGCTGGGAGGCAGGAACAAATCTGGGAACGCAGAAATCGTAGTGGAGTAGGTGGTCGATTTATGAGGGGTATTACTAACCTTTGGCCTCGTTGGTAAGCACCTGAAAGGCCTCCCGTATGTTGGAATTGCTCATGGTTTCTTCAGGATCAAGAGCACCGTAACTTGCTCGATCGTTTCTCGACTATTTTCTTCTGTCTGCGAAATAGTCCCGCAGATCGGCGTGCGGAAAGCAAACTAGAAATGAACGAGCTAAAATGAATCAAAACAACAACAAACCCTTGAAGTCGAGCGGTGGAATTCATAATGCCTGTTAAAAGTTGTGGTAACATGAGAACATGAAATAAATTTGAATACTTGGGAAACAATTGTTGAAACATATAACGCATTTGAACTAATAAACTCGGGAACATAGAATAATTATCAGAGGAATCTTTGTTAAATCGGTTGAAGTTTGAATTTGAGCATGATAGGGTTAATCAGTTGAACGGTTGTGACGAGACGCTGCACGTCAAATTCACAGGGATTCGAATCCGGTCTGAGATCCGGATTTTCAAAAATCCGACTCCTATCTCATCATATCAAGCCTGCACATCCAACTTGCGATTATTTCTATCAGTTGTTGAATTTATTCGAGAAATGTAAAATATGAAAAATAAAAACCTTATTTGAATCCGTGAAATATGATCCAATCGAAGAATCCGTCAAGGGACCGAGTCTTGGAATCTTCTGAATGACGATTCTGCCAACACTACACCTACCACTAACACCTGGGGTCTTCGATGGGAAATTGAAAAAATACGCGATTCGTGTCCTCCGTCCGAGGAATCTTTATTTTGTACGATGTACCGCAGTGTTTTTCCTTCACTTCGAATCTAAAACTTGACCAGTGCATTCGCTGTTTCTGACCAGGGTCATTGAAGGACCAGAACTTCAATGAAATCCTAGCCAGCACCACCATCCTGAATGTTCTTGTGAAGTGGCCATTGTATGCTCTCTCCGGGAATAATCTAGTCATGTAAATGTTGCTAGTACTGATTGTACAAAGCAGCATCAAGTTGTAGTGAAAGCAACTAATTAAAATCCATTGCGAAAAGTGTGTTTATTTACAAGATTTGTGCGTTGCTTTGTTTGCATCTTGTGTCTGCCGGCAAATAAGAGCGCTATCTACAGCAAAAAGTAAGTGAAAATAGTACAACAAAGTTAAATAGTGATTACATCGGTAGGCCGGAGGAGTCACGAAGAGAAGGAAATACTAGTAGTATGTATATGTGGGCAGTTGACTTAGAGCAAGGTGTCTACTATTTGCTAATAAGGATTGTAAACAAACGGCCTTCCGTCGGGTGGAGTGTAGTGAACGTGTAGTAATAATAGTGTGACTATGCTCATGTGATCATCGCAGAAATTGGAGTGAGCTTTGCTAAATCAATTGGCAAATCGGTGCAGAAATTTACACAATCATTTACCGCCAAGCGGCAGCTCGTGTTATTGACAAAAAAGTATTGTTTTTTGACGCGGAACATAATCGCGGTGAGCTAAATGGTAATATTTCCTGTGTCCCCAAAAAAGGAAGTGTTTCTTTGAATATCCAATGGCACTATGGGAATGTTTTACCGCTTGTGAAACAGAAGTGAATGTTTACGAAAAATGTTACCATCGGCACTAAACATACCTATTCTAAATTGATTGAACCTAGTTCCACGCGTCGTAGTACGAGGGTTTGCCTATCAGATTTCGCACCATTGACAACAACAAACCATTGATTAGCCTCTCCGCTATGATCAACTACCGGGTACGATAGATAACAAGGCAACCCGTGCGTATGTTATTCATCATGTGCTTTTAAACAACCTGATAACAACCTTCGCCAGTCCTCCGGCGAATAGCAGCACAATAAACAATTTATTTATTTCCCTTCCAACACTTTCGCAAAGTCTTTCGAGTGTGACTAAAGTGCCCCAGAGCAGCAAAAAGTGAAACTGTCGCTCCGTCGGTTCCGTTGTATCGTAATCCGATTCGAGATTTTCGCGATTACTCGATCGATGTGAGAGGACTTGCGGAAAGGAAGTGTGGAGGTCTTTCAGTGAATGAGGGTCATCAAACCATTTGAGTTAGTTCTACCTTGACGTCAAAGGAATTTGGAATGTTTGAAATAGTTAAAAAGAAGGATTTTATTTTATTACACTTTCAAAAACCTTTCCTGTTTTCTTTCATTAAAGCTCAAATAATATTGAGTGCAAAGAAGAACGTCACATCTGAATTCTAATTTTATTTTCATCCCAGCTCTTCGAGGCCGGCGCAATTGTATGAATTTTAATGTGTCTAAGTCGCCATATTTAATAATTCATCGACACCGTAACCTGACCATTTCCATCCGGGATGGGAAACTCCAGTACAAAGCTAGCGGAGAAATGCTCCCTGCTAGCCAAAAGCGAGGTGCCGGTGGTGGCCAGCTCCTTCAAACTAGTCAGCAAAAACTCGGAACGTATCAAGGAAGATGATCTCATGGTACGTATCATGTGGCTCCTTAAAACTAGAACAGCACAAACAGTATATTTATTTTTTCCTTTTTTTCTTTTTCAAACGGGATGGCCTACTTTTCGCGAACATATTCCCCGTATCTCTTTTTTCTTGTGTGTGCGGCAGAAATTTTGGGGCTCTCAAATGGATCCACGTTTGGCGCAGTACATTACCAACTTCCTGTTTGGCCCGCTCGGTTCCCGCTCTCCGGTGGTCGAATTCCAGCGGTTTGCCGAGCTGTACGTTTTCTGTGTCCGCGGTACCATCGATGAGCGGATCAACGTGCTACTGTGCAGCCTTGGCCAGCAGCCCGAATCGGAGTCGACGGAAATCGCCTATCCGCTTATCAAAGAGGTATGATGGGGCACGGGGATCCGACTGGATCGATTTCACTATCATTTTTATCTCTCTGTGGCTGTTGGGCAGGCAAATCTTATCATACTTTGTTATACTTTTTTCCCTCCACATTTACACTTCATCAACGTGCCACAGTACGTGGAGGCGGTCGTCAGTAGCTACATGCGCGCGATCCGACTCGAAGGCGGTCCACAGTATAAGTCGTGGGAATCGCGTGGCTTCCGTATCGTCAAGGATTGTATCCAGAAATTGGCTGAAAGTTTGGCGTATGATGTGGTGCAGCAGGGCACGCAGAAAGTCACCCGGGCCGATGCAGAACGATGGTAAGCAAGCAGAAGAGGCGTTTGTCGAGAACCCATACAATCATATCCTGAGATGTGGTACTACGGTGGAAACGTTGCACGGGAAGTTTTCTTTTATGATGCCGTTTAAGCAACGCGAATGGTGTTGCTCAATGTACCATAGGAAAGGTTTTAAAATAACCGATAGAAGAACGTGTCTTGGAAACCAAGAATAAGACGGCGTCATCCGGGGAAATATTGGTCATTGGGAAAAAAAAATTTTGTATAAACTGGATATGGGTTTCCTCCGGGACAAATGAAGAGTTCAACAAGTTTTAGTTTTACAAGCTGCTTTAAAAATATGACTTTATCTATATGTAGAACACAATTGGGGGTCAACGTGAAATGTGGATAAACAAGACTTGTTTTATCGAAATGTAGCGCCAATGATGTATATTATCTCCGACGAGTATTTTTCAATGTTTTCTCTTTTTTATTGTAGTTTTTGTACGTTTTAAAATAAACTGATAAACTTCAAATATTTATTTCATTGGTCCCATAGTCCCTTTTCTTGAATCTCCTAAACATCCTTAGACCCATACCACTCACGTTTCAAAATCGATTTCGCCACACCCACACTCGGGCCGGCACGTGGAATTAGACTAATCAAAAATGCGTTTCCTGTTGTAGGTTACATATGAATCCGACGTTCCTGAAGATGTTGGAGCATGTGTTTTCTCACCTGTACCACTATCGCAACGTAAAGAATGCTTCCGAGGCCGATGGAAACGCACGGAAAAGCATCATCCCGCAAGAGGCGCTCCAGTCGATGCTGCCGTACTGCGAAGGACTGCAGTACGTGCCCGATTATCCGGCCTTCACCGATCTGTCGCAGATGCTGTTCATCAACTCCAACCTGCCTGGTACGTTGCAGAACAAGTGGCGCTTCCTATTTTCGTCGCAAATCCACGGGGAAAGTTTTTCGACACTGCTGGGTAAGTGTGAGATTGTATGGAAAATTTAACTTTTTATAGATGGCATAGTAGGATTTTATTTATTGATTTCTTCATACTCCAGGTCGAATAATGGACCAAGGTCCAACGGTTGTTATCGTCGAGGATGCAAATGGATACATTTTCGGTGGCTATGCAACGGATTCGTGGGCACTCAGTCCCAACTACGTCGGAAACGAGAACTCTTTCCTTTTTACACTGCGGCCAAAGATGCGATGCTTTCCCAGTACCGGGTATAACGATCACTACCAATATTTAAATCTCCATCAGCAAACGATGCCAAACGGATTGGTAAGAAAGTTGTTCGAAACACGTGGCATATTGTCCACTATGTAATGGATTTTTGAATGTTTTGCTCTTGCTTCATCCTACGCCCGTTCTACCTGCCAGGGTATGGGAGGCCAGCACAACTACTGGGGTATGTGGCTGGACAGTGAGTACGGTCTCGGTGAGTGCTCGGAGTCCTGCACGACGTACAAGGGATACTTCCAGCTAAGCGCCACCAAGAAGTTTAACATAAGAAATGTTGAGGTCTGGGGCGTTGGAGATAAACCGGTGAAGGAAGATGAAGCGGTAAGGACGAAGGAAAAAGTGAAGCGATGAAAAACTAATGGGAATTTTATGTGTGTCTATTTTCCTTTCTAGGAGGATGAAAAGTCTGGCGTACGTTCGATACTGGATGGGAATGCGGACAGCAAGGCTATGCTGAAGATGAGTGGCCGCGAACAGTACTCGGATGGCTACCGAGAGGAACCCAAGGACTAAGGCTTGCGTAAGCACGCCAGAAAGAAGAAGTGTTTCGTGATGGGGCGCACGATGGAAATCAACTTGGTGGATGTAACGGATACATTCAATTTCAACTTTCTATGAACAAGCCATTAAGAGGTGTTCTCGTTCTCGGCTCGCTTGGCTATATCCGTTGTTGTAAAATGATGTTGCAGGGCACGGGCGTGAGTCTCGAATCGAATCTGATCGATCTTACGTTCAGGTGTAGCCGTACCGAACGCACAACGGTGACGGCCGGCAACGTGTGTTAGGAACAAAAGTCTGAATAGTTTTTTCTCGAACGGGTTTATATTTTGTATCTTCCGAAATGGAAAGCGCTATTTAAATGTTATCTAACAGCAAATCGAACACCAAGATTGCACCGAACAAAAAAACCATCTACCACCCAGCACCGATTATCACTAGGCTCTTCATCTGGCGTGAAAAGCGATAAGCGAAACAACAGTCTCCACTAGATCAACTGATCGTTGTACATCTGACGTGGAGAAAAAACGAAGAATTAACTTTTCAATGTTTGGGGAGCGCAAAAAACCGCACAAGTTAAGAACCGATATCATGTAGGGTAGTATCAAAGATACACGACGTGTGAAAGTAACAGTTTAAAAATACCTACATGATGTAAATTGGAGAGGAAACAAATTGATTTGGCAGCGGAAGAAAACAATTTCTGGGCGCAAACAGCACTTTGACGATGGTTGGCAGACGGGATGGGAGGAATTTAAGAAAAAGGTTGGAACATTTATTGTCGTATACTTATCGTTCACAGAATGTAAACCCTATTTGATGTACCAAAGTCCCGATTAGGTAAGGGGTTAAGAACAGGCTTTCGTTAAGAAGATGCTCAGAATCTATCAATATTATACAACTAACTCCTCCTAGGCCACATAAAAAAACACAATATTAAATGTTACAAAGCAGAGCAAATTACAAAGAGCGCAAAGCGTGTGCTCCCAGTTTCAAATGTACAATCAAAGTGTATTATTTTTTGTTTGTTATTTAAAATTGTATCGCTCGTTTTAATGTACGACTGGATGTACGCATATTTTACAGTGCCATATAATATGTGGTTTCTAATATCACGGTGGATAATTTTTCGAACTGAGACAGCTTGAAATTGTTTTACAAACGTAGTTTAAGCACTAGGAAAACAGAAAAGGAAAGATTTTATCCGGAATGTTGTGTGTAAAGTATCCCACAGTGGGAAAATCACTTCTCTTCGCTGTACGTTGTCAGTTTCTTCTCGGTGTGTTTGTAGCTGTGTAACATTGTTAAATAGATGCACAGATTTGTGAGGATATGAAAATAAAAAATATGTTCAAAAGGAATGTCTGATTGTATTTACTCGTTATTTTATAATAGATTCATGTTGTTACTTCCGTTAGTTGTGAGTGTTGTGTATTATTTCTAAGATTGCTAAGCGTTTTCTTGGTTTTCTTCGGGATTGTTCTTGCAACGAAGCCAATGCTTTTCACAGGCGGCCGATGTGTGGCGTGATAGGAACCGCTGGCTTGCGAAAAGTTTGCCACAGGCCGTGCAGGCTATCTGCCAGTTGTGGTGCCCGGTTGCCCGCTGATGCTTAGCTAGCTGATGAGGAAACTGAAAGTTACGTCCGCACTCCGGCGACGAGCATCTGTTTAGCTGTTCGTTGCGGTGCACATAAGCCTCGTGGTACTCGAGATCGCCGGGCCAACGGAATATCCGGCAGCAGGTGCTGCATTTATGTTTCGAAGTTGTGTTAGTTTTTACTGCCGGGTATTTCATATCTTCCTTCGATTTCGATAGTTGCTTCTGCTGGATAGGTTGATCGGGGATAGCGAATGGATTCCAGAACAACTCGCAAAATGCCGCTAGTAAATTTAGGGAAAGAAGAATGAGATTGGGTGGTAAATGGTACAAATGATTTTAATAGCTACCGTCCCAGTTTTTGTGCTCTTGCATTGCTTGCTTGTTTTTTGATTGGAGAAGAAAGCACCGTGGCATTTTTAACAAATTTTCTGCGTCGTTTTCAATTCTCACAATGAATAGGGGTTATCATGAAATCGTCGTTTCGTTTTAGCGGTCGCTAAAGGTGCTCATTTGTTCATTTCAGTCGCTAAAAGTTCATTATAATGAACAAATGAGCACCCTTAGCGACGAATGAGCGCCTTTAGCGACCGCTAAAACGAAACGACGATTTCATGATAACCCCTAATATTCTGCTCAATGCCTACTTGGATTAAGTTTAAAAAAATCCCTTTGCAGTTTGTTCATTTGAATTATTTCCTTTTTATAACGGTTACTGTTATACGGAATACGTTATTGTGTTATACTGTTAGTTGCTATAGAGAAACGTTGCATTAAGAGAAAATATTCATCTTTTATTCATAGCGAAACTGTTAAAACATCTAAATACTAAATTGCACAGCATAACTTTGGGGAAATGTAACATTTCCATACTATTTCTTCCTACAAATGCTGTTTTGTGTGTGATGTGCACTTTATAACATTGCCTGCAGTGTAGAGCGATTGGCAGATGGAGGTTTTTGCGCATGCCTTCCCGCCGTGATAACCTGGAAAATTTCTGGCATGGCTTCTTCGCACGTTTCGCAGCTAGCAGTGTGTTTGTGTCGGAGAAAATAGACTCAGGAAACTCGTCTCGCGGCGGCTTCTTGGGCGCTTAGCATACAGAATAATAGACGAAACGGGAAGGTCAACCGTTTCCTGCACGCACACGCACTTGCGTGACGGCTGTCGGACGAAAAACAGCTCGCTCGGAAAAGCGAACGCTGCTGCTGCTGCTGCGGTGGCAAAGGAGACGCCTGGTCATCGCTGATAGTGTGCAGTCATAAAAATCACTCATCCGGGCCACAACACGGTGACCGTCAGTTCCATTGTGTTCTCGGTACGTTGTTCTTCTGTACCAAATGACGGAAAAGTGCTTTTTGTACAGGGTGTTACCATATTTCACAAGACTGCATGCAGCTGCTGCTCGCTGCACGGTCGGGAAAAGTCTCGGGAAGCGAATCTGCTACTGACAGTGCTGGAGTGCTACTTTCATTCGTAGCACATCCACTTCGGATCGAACCTGTGTCGCGATTTTCATCCATGTCTTTGCAGATGCACAGTGTTAAGTGCTGGTGAAAGTGAAGCAGCTCAAATCGAAGACTAATCCTCACAAATCGAATCGGTGTGGTCGTTTACAGTCCGCTCGAGTGAATGGTTTTCATTGTTGAAATGTTTCTCGTGCTTCGCTGAGTGCAAATTTTCCATCACAGTGAAACCGTGGAGTGCGATTGCAAACGTTGAAAGGCATGTGTGTTGTGTAGCGAATGAAAAGAGTGGGTTTTTCACTTTCAGCGCCAAGCAGCAAACAGCATGGCTGACAGTGTGTCGTATTGTCTGCTTCTGTGTTCCCATCTCCTGCCGTCCAGTGTCCTGTCGTAGTGATTCTGGGAAGAACGGATCCAAGAGGGCGAATGAAGTGAATTTTCTCAGTTTCCACGGTAGATTGAATTAGCATCACTCTCCGCTAGGAGCGTTGGTCTACTGGCGAAGCATGAGTATTGGTGTTTGTTGCCATGGACTGTGTGTCAGCAGAGCTGCGCTCTTCTCGGTATTCGCGAGACTCTGGTACGGTCACAGCTCTTAGTATCGCACGGATCGCTCGAGGAAGATGGTGCCCAACTGTGGTGGTGTAAATCTTTGTGGTTAGTGATTTAGCACTCCTTTGCTCTGCAGTTTGTGGTAGGCGGGCTCCTTGGATGTGAAGGCTGCCTCCAGAAGTGTGTAGCAAGTGATCCGTGGGACAGGAGAAGAAACAAAAATCGCACGTGCGTGTATTGCACTGCTGGGACAAAAGAAAACGCTCAGTGAGCAACGAGAAAACTTCCACCAGCTTAGGTTCTTCCGCCGTTGGGCTGCTGACGGGCAGATCTGAGTTAAGAGGACTGGATTTACACCTATTTTTCAGCCGCCAAAGAATGTGTACAAAACCTGTTTGGAGTAAAAACAATAGGCTCATTTATCGTCAGGCTACGATACGGGGGGTCGAGTGATCTTGTTCTGACCTCGACCGTATACTACAGTGTACAGAAGAGAGTCTGGATGATTGTGAGAAACATTATGTCGAGCCGACATCATCGTCACAATTCTTCTCGCTACTATGCTCTTGCTAAGTAATAGACTCACATCAACATACAGCCACACATATACACACAAACGCATGCTAGCTTCCTCTCTCTCTCTCTCTCTATCTCTCTCTCTCTTGTTATGAATTGAATTAATTTTCCTTTGGCTACTGCTTGTATTTTCTCTCGTAAAAGGCATAAAAACAAGGAAAACAGGGAACGCAGCCCGTAAATGATGGCAGGTGTGTATTTACATGCTGGTCCTAGATTGGTTGGTCAGCCCATCGTTGAACATGGCAAGGATTTCTGCACAATGTGTCAGCGCTCGACGGGACGGCTCAAGTGTGCACGTGCGCCGTGATGTGCGTATTTGTGTGCGCTTCCGATACCCAACTGCTCACACTTGTTGTCGAAAGGCTTTTCTCCATTTTCCGCCGCGGAGTTCTGCTCTGCGGGATGCAATCCTGTACTGCTGGTGTTAGTGTAGATCAGGAATGCTCGCGCCAGGGGAAAGCTATAGGACGGCGGCCTTCACGTTGAACCTGATGCATCCCTTAGTCGAACTCTGATAAATTAGCGAATCAATCCTATGCGAAGGAACTGGAACATTTGCAATCGCTTTCTTAGAATGGCTGGTAGCTTCGCCAGGTAGGACGATACCAACCCAACGATGGACTTGTATGTAGACATTTGGAATGACCTTCGGCGCGGACAGCAGCAATCTCCCGGATTATTAGCAGCTCCGTCTGCAATGTCGTTAGTAAACCATATGCAATTTCGAATGAACAAGATAGACAGTTCTTTCCTGCTCTGCTCAAGGACACCTGTAGTTAATTCAAACTTGCATTCTAGATATATTATGGGGATGATGAATTATTTATTAATCTTTTGTTGAAGTATTTTATACTTATTTTATACTTGTTAGGTTGAAAATTATCTATATGTTTTTAAAAATTATAAGAAGTGACTTGAAAATCAATAAATTAATTTGAGGTAAAACTAGCGTTGCAAAGACCTGCAGAAGTGGTTCCAATCGACGAATAAACTGAAACGCAGTAATGAGCGGGCTGGCGTGTCCGTAACTGCCCCGACTAGCCAGCAGACACTGGTATCCTCCGCTCAAGTGGCGATGTGCCGAGTGCTACGGGTCAAATAGATATGCCACGCCGTGTCGACCGTGTGTATGTTGTTGATGGCCGGTACGTCTTGCAACCTTCCAGCTTCACGGCGAGTCGCTGTCGCGCTGCTATTATTAGACATCGACGAAAGAATGTGTCGTGCGCGAAAGTGTAAGAATAGGCCACGGAGAGGCGAAATCTTCCAATTTTCCATTCCCAGCACCGACTTCTTCGCGCCACTGTGCTGGCTGGAGTTTTGATTTCGTCCAATACCGGCAGCTTCTGTACGATATGAACGTTTTATTTCTTCTGTTTTGATCATTTTATCTTGTTTAGGACCATTAAGGCACCTTTGATACGCCCACTTCCATGTTTTTGGATTAAACTGTGCAGGTCTGAATTTATGGATACAAAACATGATGCCGATTTGAGGCAATAGGAATGTTCAGAATGTGCTATTTTCAGTACAGCGTGAAATTTAAAGGATTTATTGTAAAGTGAACCTGTGTTTGAATTGAAAGGTACCTATGGCCATATTTAATATAAGTAAGTAAGGTTTGAAGACTATTCAAAATCCCAGATGTAATTTTTTAAATTTCTCCCTAAACTAAAAATATACGTCAATTGTATGGCCCTAGGGGATGAAAAAGGCGTATCAAAAATTTATAACAGATTGTTAGAAATTCAAAAACACTCTGTATCGGCTAATGTCGACCACTACAATCGTCGGTACCAATCGATCAAATACATTAATCCAACCCTTTATCCGCACCATGCTCGGTGCCACGAGGCTTAATTGCGGCTAGCGAAGAGATTTGCATTTTAATGCTTCTCGTATGACGTCGTTCACGGAACTCCCGCGCAGTATCTCGGCGTAAGTCGCGCGTTCGACGCGATTGGGATCAATTGTAACCGTGAGCAGCGTTTGTCGCCGGTTGGACATGCCCGCGCGCCGCACTTTGCACACGTCGCAACCGACTCCGTACTGCCGGCCATTTGTCGGTGTGAAGCGACGACGTTACGGTATGCAGTGCCTGTCAACCGAACCGGCCCCGCACGACGACGTAACGCCCGTTCCGTAATCGGCAATAATTATCGCCGCGCAATGGGTCACATCGTGTCGTCATCGGTGGCGTATTGTTTTGCGACGATTCTAGTGACGCACAAACGCCTGGTCGAGCGACGCCGGAAGGGGTCTCGGGGGTTGGGGATCAGCTGTAATGTTGTTGCCATCGCCGACGGTGCCGATATGTTGGGTTGTGTGTATGGCTAAAACGACTAGGCCATAATATTGGTTCGATATTAGAAGTGTCCCCCTACGGCACGCTTACTCAATCTAGTACAAGCCTCTAAGCATGTGTTCGTCGTATATTTGTACCTATTTCTTACACTCCCTTACATGGCTTTAGAATTGCTACGTTTTCGGAAATTAAAAAATAAATAAGCATGAAAAGTTACTTTGACCTTAACTAAAGGAGTGAAACAGAAAGCCGAAGTAGAGCAATACAGTTGCCAACTTGGATGCAAAATTTCTAAATTTGCAAAATTGTTGGTAATGTATATTTTTCCAATTCTCGTTCTCGTCTGTCCAAAAAGGTTTAGAGTATTATTTGTTTTATTTTTTTTCTAAATATCTGAAGTTGAATGATTGTTATGATAAGGACTGTATACTAACGACCGACAATGACAATTTGTGGCAGCATGGCCGAGCAGATATTGGTTAGGTTCAGCCAGTTGACCGAGACGAGTGTAGTGTTGAGGGTGTAATGGTGCGCGTCCACCCTTGAGTACTACCGAACGTGACGCTAGGATGTACGAGTTGGCATAGTGGGCAAACGAACACCAGCCCAGACTTTGCCACTCTGTCCGGTCTCGTGTGGCGTCTCGATTGCCTTTCGTGCCATTTGAAGATCAGTCTTTCGCTGGATGCGTACCCGTTAGTGCACTTAATCCGCCCTGGGGCGAGTCCGGGTCTCCAAGTACTTAGTCTGGTGTGGCCGTTCGTCGTCGTCGACTGTAGTGATCTGCGGTGAGCCAACGGGTACGGACGGTAGTCGTCATCGACCAGCGAACGGGCAGGGAGGGGGGCTCGTAAATCTCGTGCCGCTTCAAGTTGATAGATAGTAATTGTTCACCGTTCGTATGAATATGCGAGCGGTCCGTACGCCGCGCCTAAGGTAGGTGTGCAACAGTACGGAACACTGTTTCGATCGGTGGCGCACCTTCCGAGGCCACCAACTGCTCTGGAAGTAGTCTTTAAACGGGAACGGGTGTTGTACGTCAGCGTTAGTGTTAGAACAGCTGTGTGCTATGTGCGTCTTTCGTGTGGAGGCTTTCGAAAGGTAAACAGTTTCTTATCCGTCGTCGGTGGCGGACCTTCGAGCGGTCCCTTCGGGGCTGGCGGTGGCTTATCTCAACCCGTTTCCTCTCCACACGCGTTCCTACCGATGGCGTCCGCGCGCGTCGACGATCGACAGTGGTTGCTTCGATTCATCAGTGAATCGTTTGTTCGGTATAGTTTGGCGGTGGTGGATGTAGTGCGCTATAATTGAATCGAACCCGCACCGTAAACAGCATTCAGCAGTCCCGGGACACTGGCTGTGTGTATTGGGTACCGCGTTCCCTCGGCGAGGACGTTTGGAGGTGGAAGTGTGGGGTGATGGAGGTGGACGCACACACGACGTTGTTTTTATCTGTCGCTCTTGCGGCCATATGGTCTTCGGCCGTAAATGCATGTGATGCCGAGAGTGGTTCGCGGGCGGTCGGCGAGAAGGTGGTTGGTCGATGATGAAGGCGGGCAAACACCGTGAACCACCACCGTTCTGTTTGCTGTGCTTCTAGTGGTTCCGTGACTATATGTTGGAAATTGGCACTTTGTAGCCGTTGCTTGGTACTCCAACGGCGAACGTGGCCCGTGTGCAGCCAAGCGCCATCCCGAGGGAATTAACTGTGGCTTGAGGTAGATATAAATTAATGTGCATTGCACTTTTGCGGCTCCAGTGTCAACAGCTCCTGATAAGGTATATGGATGGGTTCTGGAAACGGTGTCATCCATTGTCGCTGGTTAATACCCTGCTGGCGAACTACGTGATCTGGCAGTCTGGCAGTGTCTATAGTCTTCGGTGATTGCGTTTTACGATCAATTTGATTTTAATCTTGGCCTCGGGAACGTTTCATACGTTTGGAAAGAATCCACTTGAAGTCAAGCTTAAGGCCTGTGTTTAGTTTAATATGAAACTGACGTTCTCTACCTTGCTACTTGATTATCCCTTGTTCAACATTACTGTTACTAAATTAAATTGTGGTAAAATGGTAAAATTATGAAAATGTGCATTTTTTTCCAAACATAAATTTGTTTCTTATCTCAAGAAACTTTTTTAAGAATAATGCATTTCTGATGGTACAAACAACATTGTTCATAGGGAAATGATTGCTTACAAACTAATGTATTGCTTTTTAACATATAATCAATGAAAATTTACAGGTTACATGGGTGTGTAATAGCGCTTTCATTCCTACGTATTTGCAAACAATACAGTAAAGTCAGTTATGCTATATTTAAGCATAATCTTGGGAACGTGAACTTTAAATTTGACCCAAAAATATCAGCTTTTAATGATATATGTTTACAATTTAAATGCCTTCATGCAAATATTGCGAATTAATGGTGAAATGTATAGCAATTTTGTGTTACGCCTATTTTAAATCTCACTTTACATTTAATTAAATTGTGCATTCCCCTTTATAGCAACATGATGTGACATGTGGATGACTAAATAAAACGTCAACGGCGTATAAAACGGGAAATTAAACGAAACGCGTTAAACATCCAAACAAGATCCAGCCAGGTTCGAGTGTAGGATGTGATAAATAATTGCAGGCGAAGAAAATGGCAGCGATGTGTTAAATGCACTAATCGAATTTCGATCCATAAAGGATACATTCCGTGCGGACAGGAAGCAAAATGGGTCTCCTGCACACCTAAGGCGGCAAGTGGATTTATCTACGTTCGATGGTGACACGGTGTCGAAGTAAAGAAAAGCGACTCAACCACGGATGAAAAGTGTGCGAACGAGAAGCACCCACCGTATTTTCTCGCCAATGGATAATGATCCAAGGAACCGTAAAGTCATCTAAGTGGGCATTGTCGGGTCATGTAACAAGCACCTGAAGTAACGCGGTGAAAACCTTGCTTGCAACAGCTTGAAAGAACGGACGCTGCGGAGGACAGAGGCAACCAATAATTGGCGAGTGAGGAAGGAAGTCGGCATTTGTGTGTGTGTGTGTGTGTGTGTGTGTGTGAAGAAAACGGAGCCACAGTGTGAGTCCTTCGAGGGTGTGCATAATGCATCCGGTCCGTGCAGCGAGGTGCAAGGCGATGGTGGACACCATGGTCGCTTTCAAGGCGGTGGGTCAGGGGCAACGGTGTCGATAAAAGTTAGGTTAAAACAGGTGGACCAAGTACAGACGGAGACACACTCCCAGGATCGCTATCTCGCTTGTGTCGGAACGGTTCGTAAAACACTCCGGATGGGTCGCAATGGTGACGCTATAGCGTGTGGTGTGTTGAACGTATGAAAAGTGCACATGATTGTCACACAAAGGCAGCGAAGTGAACAACAGAGAGTGAAAAGCGAGTGAGAAAGCGACCGAAAGTGAGCTCATGGGGGCCTGGTTCGACGAAAACAGCACGGATACGACACGACCTCTGTTTTGATTGCCTTGTATCCTGCTACTGGCTGTGTGGGTGTGTGCGTGTGTGTGATAAAGAAAGGGAGAGAGAGAGAGAATAAAAGAGAGAGAAAAGCGCCTGTCTGCTGCAAAATGGGCAACTACTGTAGTTCCGGCCAGACGAAGAAAGATAAAGATAATGCGTCGGAAAAGTCTGAAGAGTAAGTAATGGTCTGATGGAGTGGGAAAAACTCATTTTAAGTATTGTCATCGGTGAAGCGGAACAAATGGATGGAGGAAATTTAGTTTGTAACACTTTTTGTGCCACAACATTATGATTTCCTTTATGTGCGTAATAGCATTTTCTGATAAACATAAATCGACAACGATGATGTAAAATCGAACAAATTCGATTGGATAAATGTTGTTCGGTATGTTATTTTTCGGTTAGTATAAAGTTTATTAGAAACGATATGAGTTTTGTGTTACAATCGTTTATTAAAAACCCCTAGCACAGCAAACCATTGCGTAAAAAATCCTGGAACACTTTTCAGGGGATTTTTATGTATGTTATAATTAATACCTCTACACCTGAGATCGGAACGGTGAGAAAACCATCGACTTGCATTTGATTCGCTGTGTAGATATAATTTTCCTACGGTGGTGATGTTGAAGCATGGTCGCGTTCAGTCGCTGCCCCGATCGATTCGCCAACCGAGCGCCATCCCGCTGAAAGTGGGACACTGTTCGGTTAGTTTAATTTTACGCTCCACAACAACCAGCACTTGTGTACGGTGGATGGTTTACGTGACCTTATTGGAGCAGCAACATGTTGCCTGTGGCTGTTGTGACCCCCTAGCCTTGCTGGTGCTGTCAATCGGCCAATCAAGTGCGGTGAAGGTTTGGTGGAGTTTATTGAAACGTTATTACCTACCTGCCTTAATAAAGTTCTTTTCATGTCTGCACCCTGTCTGGGGTCTGTATTTTTCAATCGGACTTGACTGGTTGGGAGAGCATAAATTATTGCTTTGGTGGCAGAATTATTTGTGTACGTTCGGGAACTTAAATTTGGAACGCTGATAGAAAAATGGAGGCGCATGGTGGTTTATGTGAATCATCAATCGGACATTGGTATTTTCCAATTTTTTCATTCTTGTTTTGGTTTGTGCGATTTTTCATCAATGTATTCCTCTTTAAATTATTCTTTTTTACCTAAAAATCTTTCTCAACATACTTTCAACGCAGAGAACCAAATTGTCACAACAGGCAATGGAGACGCATGGTGTTTGGTATAAATTTTTTGTTCATACTATGTGTTTGTTGATTTTCTTTCCCCTATCGGCAACAGAACCAACCGTGTTTATATTTATATTGGCTCACGTTTGAGTGCCCTCCCCGCAATACCGTTCACCAATCATGACATCAGGCGCATTATTTCACACTTAATAATTTATTTTCGGTACTCATCGACCGGATCGGACGTAGTTTGTGGTTGATGTATTTTTACGCCTGTTTGCCATAAATCATTGCCACTTGGGGGAAAGGCGGTGTAGGGCAACGGTTTGTGAGGAATCCGATTAGGTGGAAGATTGGTTAGCTTGAGATAGAGAGTTAGAAAGAGAGAGAGAGCGAGAGAAAGCAAGGGAGTGCAGAACAAGTAGGCCATCATTTTTCTTTTCTCGATTTGTGCTCCGCTTGTCTCTTTTGGATTCCACGAAGAAAAAAACGAGTAAAATGAAGACCTCCATTAATTTGACATCCCCCGTTACCGTTTCAGATCGCCCTCGTATCAGTTGGCGGACAAAAGCAAAAAATCAAACGATGTAAAGGAGGCCCCACTGGCAGCTCCGGAGGTCACCTCGGATGCGTCCGGAACGGGCCAAATATCCAACGGTTCCAATGCCACCAACGGGTTCAACCCCGGAATCGGCGGTGGTGATGGGCCGAGGGCACAACCGAAGGCACTCCAGAACGTGCAATCGATGACGCTGTCCGGTAAGTTCGTGATGTAGTGAGTTATTTATCGAACTTGTTTGGTATACTCTGTTTAAAAGACGAATTTAATCCACGATGGTCGCAGTTTAATCATAGTTGCTTTCTTGTAAACTTCATGCATCGTTGCTTGAGTTACATTTCCACGCAAAACGAAAGCCGCGTCATGCGCGGATAATTTTTCAATCGCCAATCAAACTAACCTATCAATCACCCGTATCTGCGCCGCCAGAGTCGACCACCAACAGCCCGATGGCCGTGTCGCCACCATGTGATATACCGCCAGTGCATCAGAATCTACCGCCGAACCTAACGCCCCTGTACGGCAAGCCGACCACCAACCGGCGGACGGACAAGTACAAGAAGATCGTCCTCTACATACTGGCGGCGGATGATGGTAAGGATGATAAATGCTTCCGGGGGTGGGAATTTTCTCATCTATCTTGCTGTTTTCCCTATGGCCCATGTTCAACTCGCAAAATTGGCTAAAAGGGGGTTCAAAAGCCAGAAAATAAGGCCAGAGAGTGTGTGTGGGGGAAGGAAAATCCTGACCTATTTTTATCCCAATCAGTTCATCGACGTACCAAAACGACAACGTTCTGGTGGTGAATCGATGGCAATGATGGGGCCCCCCGTTCCTCCCACTGCTTATGGTTTGTGTTCAATTATGGTTTGTCCGATTTGCGCTCGATTGGTTAGTTTATTTTTACTGCCCACTGGTGCTGGTAGTGGTTTAGTGCATCCTACGCCACGGTTCAGAGCGTTCGTTCGACCCGGACCTACCGGACCGAAGCGAGCGGAAGGCAAACCGATATCCTCCGGTGATCGAATTGACCTTTTCCGGCTCCGTGATTGTGTACTATAAGGATAAAGGGTGGCAGTTTTGTTTAGTCCAAGGCAGAGGAACCGGGATGGTAGTGTGCGTTTATTGAACTCCCGTTATGTTGTCCCCTTGTCCAGGCTTCCAGACGGAGAAAGCAGTACTGCGGGAAGTGTTCAAGGGGTTGAACCAGAAGTGTCAGAGCCGTGGCTTCGAGCTGCACGTTGCCGACCTTCACGTGCTGCAACCGAAGGGTACCAGCTTCGACGTGAACAAGTGGTTCAGTGGCCCGCTCGAGGCGCAAGGTGGCCACGATCTGGCCGCGAACTGTTTGGCCGAAATTGCACGCCAATCGTGCGATTCCTATCTGATTCCGGTTCTGTTTCTCGGCGGTTCGCTCGGCGATCCGCTTCTGCCGCTGACGATCGAGAGTCAGGACTTTGTCGCTGCGCTGCAGATGGCCGAACGGAATCCGCAGGAGCGAGCGATCCTGGAGAAATGGTATGTGCTGGATGATAAGTCACAACCCGCGTGCTACCGGTTGAACCCGAAGGCTAATCCGGTAAGTTTAGGTGTTTCTCGCAACGCAGAGAACTATCTTCTCACTGTTTACTCTCTTTTTTCTCCAATTTTTAGCCAATAAGTTCGGAAGAATCACAACAAGAGTTGTCACTATTGCTGCAAACGATGGTGGATATATTCTCTAAAGAGCTACGTGATTCTTATCTGACAACCGTCGTGGAGCAGGTGAGTTATTTGCGACTTATTCTTTCCCTAGTAATTTTTGTTAAACAGATATTTTCCCCATTTTATTTATAGTGTAACCTGATCAGAATCAAAAGCATGTTTATGCTGAGGCACAATATTCATACACTCTTTTCTATTCCCATCCAGGAAATCAACAATACCGTTCTCATCAGTCAAGAGCTGTCGAAACGCTGCATTTGGATACAGAGCACGGTGGCTCTACCGAAGGCCGACGGAGTCTCCTCCACGGAGACGGAGATGGTGCGCAGACTAACAAACATCCAGAACGATCTGAAGGTAACGATCAAACCTAAACGTCACCCGTACGATAAGCTCTAACCTGTGCGCCTCGTTTTAGAACCAACTGTCCGAGAAGCATATAATTCGTATCCCGGCAAACGTCGCCCAGCAGCAGGAACAGTTCGGGTCGCTGCTGGAGTCGTGCCTCTCGCTTGAGATCGATCTCATCATCGACGAGCACGTCAGCAAGTACTCGATACCGTACTGCACGTTCGGTGTCGACCGGCGGCTGCTCAGCGAGCTGGAGGAGGTCAATCGGCATGCGCGTGTGCTGAACGAAAACTGCGCCAACTTTACCACGACCGATCGGGTGAAGGACTATCTGCTGTCGGCACGCGGCAAACCGCTGGTCGTGCACGGTAAAATGGGTGCTGGCAAGAGTGTGTTCATGGCAAAACTTTCGCAAAACCTGCACGCCTGGCTGCCCGAGTCGCATCTGGTGATGAGGTAGGTGATTGAGGCAGATCAGAGACTGTTGGTTGAGGTCAGTTCACAAAACCATTACCACCCCATTTTGATCCCTTTTTCAGATATGCCAACCTCACTATGCAGAGCTCAGATGTCACGTCGCTGTTGGGTTCAATAACGGAACAGATATCAGTATTAATTAAGGGCGTGCCGACCCGTTGCCATCATGTATGTAGTGCTCTCTCTGTTGTTGGTGAACACGACAAAACGTTAATCTTGACCATCTCTCTCATCGGTATTCATCTCCTCAGACCATAGCGTCGTATGCCAGTGCACTGAAGACACTGCTAGAGACGTCCAAGCACCAGATCACCATCCTCATCGACTCCGTGGACGCGCTACGTGATGTCGAGGACCTAGACTGGCTGCCGGTGGTTCTACTAGATAATGTGAAGCTTGTGCTAACGGTGAGCTCGGGAGGTAACGGGCAGGACCTTGCCAAACTCCAGGGTCCAGAAAATCGTGTGTTGCAGCGCTTGCGCGATCGCATAGCGGACGATGGCTGCTTCCTCTATCTCACCCCGTTTACCCAAGAGCAGTGGGAGGATGTGTTGTGTTTCGGCGGGGGCGACATCTACGCTGCGAACGGGGCACTGCAACTGCCGGAATGTTGGAAGAAGTCGGATGAGAAAATTTCCATTCAAGCGAAGGTACGGATCCCACGTCGGCGTAGCCAATTGATATTCGATCAATAATAAATCATCTTTTCCATCCTTTGAGCGCAGATTCTATGGTGGCTAGGTTGGCTCGGAATCACCAACCTCTCGGACACGTCCGTGTCGCATATCAGCGACAAAGTGTTCACCATTCTGGAGGAAAAGTTCACCACCGCCATCACGAAGCTCATCATCCCGCTGCTTCTGGCTTCCCGGGAAGGTTTACTGGAGACGGAAATAATTACTCTTATTAGGAACTCCAACTTAGTCAATGGTAGGTTTTTGAGTTGGCTTTACATGTTGGTCCATACACTATTCATCCATCTTCTTTCGCTTCAGGATCGACTACTAAACTGTGGACGCACTTTTGCTGGAAGATGGGACCACTTTTCTTGCACAACAAGAATATCATCGTCGTCGACCGGACGCTACGGCAGGTGGCGGAGAAGCGGTACGAGGCTGACATGCAGCAGGCGCACAGGATCCTATACGATTACTACGAAGCACAGCCAAACGTATTTCTAGATAAGAAGGGAAAGGATAAAAGGTATCCCAACAGTCCAGGCCGTGGAGAGATTTGACTTAGTTACTGACACGCGCCTTTCACTTCTCATTTACAGTTTTAACTATAGGAAGTTTGTGGAACTACCCTACCACAAGTACAAGCTCGATGCACTGGATGCCGCTGATCTGTATCCCAATTCTTCGTACCTGACCGACCTCGCCTGGTTGCAAGACAAGCTGATCGCTACCGGTTGTGTTCATATTTTAAACGATATCTGCCTGGTGGACGTCGCATCTATCGGCAGCTACCCGCACGTATCCCTGTTGAAGGCGTTCATCGAGCAGCACTTTAAGGCGCTCAACTACGACGGCCACCAGCTGTACTCGCTGCTGTGCACGTTCCTAGCTTCCGAGCTGCGGCGGAACGGTTCACTACCGGCGATTCCGAAACAGTGGCTTGATACCATCGGTCAGAGCACGGTGCCGTATTTGGAGCGGTTGCAGCTGGGTGAGGGTGCGGAAACGGAAGACTTACCGACGACGGAAGGTGGCCAACCAGCCGTCGGGTTTGATCTGATAATGAACCTTAACATCGAGGGGTATTTCGTCATATCGCTCAGCACGGAGCGGGAAGAGATATGCGTTTGGGATGTCGCGAAGTAAGTATTATTTTCGGTTTTGGTAAATTCCACGACTGCTATCAATGTTGTTCCGTTCCCTACCGTAGGTGTCGAAAGGTCCGCACATTAACCGGTGTACCACAGCCGTCGGCCATTTGTCCAGTGGGCGACTACGGTGTAGCCGTGCTGTGCCGTCGAGAGATTCGCATCATCAATCTGAACGAGGGCAAGTTCAAGGTGACACTGAAGGGGGTCATGAATCAGAAGATGCCGTATTTTGGGCTGCACGATCCGTCGCACCTGGTGTGTCTGTCGCGCAACCGCATGTACGTTAACCTGATGAACATCGATTCCGGTGACTGCGTTACCACGTTCAAGGCGGGAGAAGATCGGTTCCTTAATTCGTTGCTCGTTTCCGGAGATGGAAGGTTTGTATAGAATCAAGCATTCATCCAACGAAATATGTTCATATGAAAGGAGAATTTTACATTTCAACTGATGACTGTTTTAGAATTCTGGTGTGTGGTGACGAGACGCAGAAACCGTTCCCACTGCTCGTGTGGCACCTGTCGCAGAAGAAATTGCTATACGATCTGCGCATCCCGCATCACGACTTCATTACATCGCTGTCCGCCATTACGCACGAAGGCTCCTACGTGTGCGTGGTCGCGAAGGAACTGGCGGAACCTAGCCCTAACTTTATCGTCGTGTACGACCTGCAGAGTGGCACGCTCTTCAAGAAGTGGAAACCGTCGTGTAACACGGTATCGCTGGCTATTTCGCAAACCAACACGTGCGTCATAGCGGGGCTTGAGGATGCGCGCATATTGATCTGGGACTTGGTGACCGGTATGTGGAGCTCCCCGTTCGCTTTTGTCCCATTTACATCCGTACGTTTCAATGGTTTAATATTTACGTTTCACTCCCGTAGGCAACTGTCGGAGCACCCTTGTAGGGCACAGTGCACCGGTGACGTTGCTGAAGTTGGATCCGACGGGAAAAATTCTGCTCTCCAGTGACCGGGAAGGTCGCGATCTGTCCATCCGGCTTTGGCAGCTCGATAGCGGGAAACTGCTAGCGGTGTACACTCCTGAGGAACGTATCACGACGTGTGAAATTCTTAGCGGTGGGTCCTTCCTGGCGTTGGCGCTCGAGAATCGGCCCAGTCTGCTCACGCTTAAGTTGCATAATGCGGCTAATATCGCTGGAAACCAGATTAAAACGGACCGGTCAGATGAGGAGCGCCCAGCCGTGGTTTACGGCAACGCCGAGCACGACGGTAAGCTATTCGATTTGAAGCAGTAAGGTACACGACGTATCCCGAACAGACAGAGTGGAACGAATCTCAATACACGTGGAATCGGTGGAGCGTCGCGCGAGGGTACTATTTTAATCTGGCATGATAGTGTTTTATTTTACGTATCTATAGGTAAGCTCAGTATCTAATATTTTACAAGGATTTGAGAAGCCATCAAGAAAGTCAGTAACAAACCGCACACAAACATTAATTCCTAGACAAGCATGGATAGATAAAATCGTTGCAAAAATCGAACAGAGTAATAGTCAAACATCTATATTAACTGCACTTCGTACGACGAAAACCATATTATTAAATCCTTTGAGTGGTAGCAAAGCGTGTAAATTAGCAATTGAAAACAAAAACAAACTCCAACATCAAAGATGGAAAATATATTCAACGTAGGTAAAAATCCCTAATGCATTCGGATGTAAAATTTGATAAATTGCGTCCTAAACTAATCCTGTAGAAAGCGAATCAAATGTGTTTTTTGGTTTTCCAAAACGAAAGGAAAACTAAGCAAAAGATAACAAATATGAAAATTGCTTCCAAACGTTGATCTCAGCAATGGCGAATTTGGAAATTAGAATTGATCCTTACAAGCCAACGATGTCCGGATGAAAGCAAATACCATTCGCTTCTACCGGCAGCGAGCGTGGCTTCGCAGCGAATGTTAATGTATAGTGAACAATTGGACACTCGATAAATCTAAAATCTACTAGTACGATGAGCGATTTCCCGCTAAGAAAATTATTGGCAGTTTCTACAATCCATCATAAACAAATAAACTTAATCGGTCCGGACCTGCTTTGCAATAGTGCAGAATGTGAGAAAATTAATAATCTAGTTAGCAATCATCAGGTTGAAGCGATACCCAACCATTTACTACTACTTGTAGGAAAGAGATGGTCATATGATCCTCGAGGGAAAATCTTATGTACTGATCCAATTGCGTAGCGTAAACTTGCTCATCTATTCTTTTGACGTTTATCTTCCTATACAATATATCTGAATGCGCTTTTTATGGTTTATGTTCTCCAGTAATCATTTTTAAATCGGAATTAACGCTTCGGACGTATGTAATCAGAGCGCTGGATTAAAAAGTATTAAACTAAACACGGTTCTCTCGCTAAGGCCAAGCAAAATGAGATCTAAAATAGCGGAATTAAAACTGATTACGTCTTTCTGACTAGCATAAAACTGTAATTTTCGTTTGACCAAATTTGTTAAGGGAAGAAACGACACATACAATTCAATGTTTTGAGGGTCACCAGCATATATGCAATAGCCGTTGTTGCCATTCTATTAAATATATTCAGGTTCGGTATTTCAAAGATGTAAAAAAATATCTTTGCTTCTTTTTTATTTGTGCTACCAACCTTTAATAAGCATCGCCTGTTGGCCTACACAGGGTTATTATGATTATGAGTTTGTTTTAATACAAAAAGTCGTATGCATCGCTTTTTCCAAGCTGTTAGAGTATCTTTTCATCTTGCACAAGCTTTTGTGATAAAAATGAATCAAAGTTTATCACTGTGTTTTACCAGATCGTTTTGTCTGGGTGTGTTTTTGCAAACTTGTTTCGTCGTATGCTGCGCAAAATTTTGACGCAAGCACGCGTGTAACGGATGCGGAACGGTGTGAAGGTGTGTCCCAGTCATTGAAATGTTCGCACGATTAACGTAAACTCACGCTGATGGGCATAATTTACACTACGCACAACAAAAGCGAATCCTATGTGGAGCAATAGTAATCAACACGACATTTACGATATACTATAGTAGTTATCATATTTATAAAATAACACGCAAATAAGAAAATCTCGAAGCACAAAAGTCCGTAATATGTAATGGAAAAGCAGAAACTTACACAAATATTCAATCAAAGTCCAAATCTTCGATGTTGTCACAAAGCGAATAGTAGTTTAAACCCAGTAGATGGAATAAGTGTAGTAGTGGAAACAATGTGCAATCCGATGATACCAAAGTAAATACACAAGCCACCAAACAGTAAACCTACCAACGTACCAACCAACCAACCAACCAACCAATTGACCAGAAAACGTAGCCGGAAAAGCGCCGACAGAAAGTCCTACGATAACCCAAGCGGTAAACACAAAAACACGCTACACTAGCTAAGAAGATGATAAACTAGAAACCGTCTCATCTGGAATGGGACATTAAGGCTGGTCCTTGATAGCGATAACCCCCTGAGTGGATAATCATCTTATGGCACCACCTTCCACCCTTCGAAATAGCGCCTCAAAACCCGCGAAAAGAAAACCCCATCAATTGAAACACGCTGGAAAATCCACCAATATACCGGAAGGCTGCAGGTTATAAGCCGGATATCAGGCATTGTGTGTAAGTATTCAGTAGTTATGCGGTAAAGAAAGGGTAGGGAAACAGCAAACTGAACCGTAGAATCTTCTCTAGTCCGGATGTAAGTGGATGTGATAGTTTTCTAAAGTTTGTTACTCTAAACCGTAGCAAGAGGCTGTAGCTGCAAATGATCGAACACTTTTACAAAGACCGTCAGCGGTTGGCGAGAGGAGGATGTGTGTGGTAAGATAAAACCAAGTTATTTCGCGCAAAATCTAACATTTGTGGAACATCTGTCTAGTCTAATGCAGTATACACTTGAGAAAAGCAGTGTCAGAATTGTAGAACAACAAACCCGACCAACATTCTCTGGAAATGATGTTTCGTTTTGGTGAAATCGACCGACGGGTGAATGCACAAACATAAAATATTGTAATCTTCGGATAATCTAAACATGAACGCTTCAAGCAAACCGTACAACAGACCAGACGAAACAGCAGGAAAGAAAAGAAGAAAAAACAAAAATGATGTGAAATAACCACAAGCGCAAAACAACATAAGCGATGGAGAACTATCAAATTTTTATGTAAAATCTTTTAAGTAATATAGTATTTGTTACTTTTGATTTATACGTGTGTATTTGCAAAAAGAAAACAAGAAACAAACCAACAAACTATTATACGTATATATCAGAGGCAATTGAAGAAACGTTGTAACGGAGTGAAACAGCATATACTGATCGAGAAAAAAACCCATATTGAAGCTGGCGAACAAAAAAATGTGCGTTTCATTTGGTACGCTGTACCAACTCAATGTTATCACATAGTTATTTACATCACCCGTGTTTGTTGCATCATTTCTTTCCGCCGAGAAACACAGCGTCCGCATTTACAGACAACGTTGTTCGTGTTGCATTCGTGATGCAAATTGTGCAGCAGAATCTATGACGTGCTGATTAGGAAAACCGGTACGACAGGCACCGTTTCATGTACCACCAGCGGCCGAGATTCATTGATCGTTATGCGAGAATGTGTATCATCGAGAACAACAAACGAACCCCTGGGAGGTACGTTCGAGCCGGAGGCAGGATGGCGCGAGGACAAGGTGCATAAACGTTAATGTCGTAGGACCAATAAATCTAAATTTAAAATCCCGCACCGAAAGGCGGTTCCTGTCACCGGCGAGGCCATTTATTATCAGTCGGTGCGAAGACACGCTAACGATAGCGCGGGGTCGCACGAGGATAGGCAAGTCAATGGTTCCGTCTAGGCCAGTCGTAGACGGCGTCCGACGACGTCCGGGATTATCACGGCGGCGTGAGAAAAGTGATTTTTTTTTTGTGGATTCGATGACTTACTGACGGATAGGGTTTTTTGAGGGTCTTGGTAAGGAATAGTGTTACTAAATGGGTGTACTATATCGGGACTCATCTAAGAGGAAGTTGCTTGTAACGTGCTAGGATGAATCCGTGCACGTTTGCCTGTATTCTGTATGGTGCAGTATTGAAAAAATCGGTTTGGTATTAAAATACATTATAAAGCTTGTTTCCTCGTGTGCTCTAATATTTATGCTTTTATAAGTTTGTTGTTTCTCTAGTGTTTATTGGTTCTCGTTGATTTCTGAAGAATTACGTTGTTTGAAAAATGATGAAAAATAAAATCTTTTAAAACATTTAGAAACTTCCGAACTTTCTTCTGCTAAAATTTATACGATACCTTTCATTTGAAAAATCTTTGATTTCATAAATTAATTAAATAGATGCATTTTTGATAAGACTCTTAATAGTAGTGACAGTACTATTTACAGTTATTGGTACGGTAATGTTTTAAGCACGAGATCCGTCCCTATCTTTTCGGCGAAAACAAGGGGCGAAATAATTGGCTAACAGTCGCGGTCCAACATCATGGCGCGAATGGTCGCGGATCGGTCTAGCGGATTTCAGTCGTATCGCTCACGTTCAGTCAACGATTGGCATCGCGTGCGGCAACAACCGAATACGAACGTAGCAAAATCGTCCAAGTAACGTGGCGAATCCTGCAGGTTGCACGCAAATAAATTTAAAGCACACTCACGGAAGCGGCTGTTATTTGTGAGATGCAATCTACTTATCGATACTACTAAGGAGTAACGCGGATTGAAGTCTTCGCTAAAACCGTTTCGATTTATCCAGGACACAAACCTACTCATTCGATTGGGTCGAGCAGTTGGGTGGTGATTAGAGGAGGGGAGGTTTTTTTTTGTGGCCTGCCAAGTGGAGGCTGTGTGTGCACGAGTAGTTAGTACTATGTAGTGCTTTTACTATACAGGATCGAGTGTAAATGGGTGTGAAAAAACGTCCAAGTGTGCTAAGGCGAGCGGGAAGAGGGGAAAAAACTTAGTTCGAGTAATTTTCCCTGTGCTCTGGTGGAAAGCCCGTACCTCCCGAGAGTTCGAGAAGAAAAACAATTTAATGAATAAGAAGAAAAGAAACCAGTACAGTGCAGAGGAGAATGAGATAGAGATATAGAGAAAGGGAGAGAAACAGAGAAAGAGAAAAACGAGCGTGAGCGGATAGCGGAAGCAGGAAGCGGCAAGGGCGCACAGGATCGCAGCAAAATCCGCTCGAGCAGCCAGAACCGACGAGCGTTGTGAAATCTTCGCGAGAATCGACCCGACGGTGCTCGCGAGTGGAAGTGTGTGCGCTTTTTCTGGTGCTCCTTGTGGTGTGGATACGGTCAGCATCAGCAGCAGCACAGGCGAAAAAGGCACTGTGCAGAAAAGACAGCCCCAAGTCCGGGGAGGCTGTGCAAGTTTTCCCAGCGGAAGCGACCAGCCGTGATCCGTGCGATTTCGGAAGATTGTTGCAAAGGCAAAATCGATCCCTTGCCACGGGTGGCCTGGGAAAGGGAAGGTTTTTTTTTGTCATATGTGAGCTCGAAGGTGTGACAGTGTTCCCTATGAAATACTGAACGGTGACCAGGCCCTGGTCAGCTTTGGCTACACCCGAACGGGTTTGCCGAAACCTACGGTGTGCGCGTTACCTACTGGCGAAGGCAGAACAAGATGTGGCTGCTGAAGAAAAACCTGCTCTGCTGGCTGCTCCTGTCAGCCATATTGGTGAAAACGGGTGAGCCTTTCTTGTGTGTGGTGTCCTCTCTGCCGTTCCGTGCAGCTCCTTCTCGTTGTGGTACGGTTGTTGCAGCAAAAATCGGGTAATCGGGGAATCGGGGTCGAGTGAAGTCGATCCCGCGTGGAAAGAAAAGTAAAACACAGAAAGGAAAAGTGCTGAGCCCACAAATGTGTCAAACCCCTTATGCGTGTACCTGTGTGTTTGTGTGTGCGTTGTCTTTGGTGAAAAGAAGGCCATGACCTTTACATGATTTTTCCCCGAGATCGCAGCAGCGCAGAACAATATCGGTGCAGAAAAGTGTGACTTCCGAGCGCACGCGGATGTGTTACAACACCATTTCCTATGGAATCATCCGCCATTGCTTTCCTTCTTCTTCATGGTCGCTTCTTCTCCGCCAATCAACCTTCTCCCCTTCTTACGGGGGCAATGTTGGGAGCTTCGGGTCGACCGCGGGAAGGTCGTTCGGAGTTCGGGATTTATTTGTTTGTTTTCCCAGTTACTCCCGAGGGGGAGGGCCTTTTCCACTCCCTCTCATCACGGATGCTCTCCACAATCATTCGCTCTCTGTAACATGCTCTTTTACTCTGGAGAAGGCAAGCTTTCGCGCGTTCTCCATCTTGGGGGAAAAGGACGAAACGGAAAACCGTGTGTGTGCGCCTTTTTCACAGCATCTGATTCTGTGCTTCACCGGCAATGTTGTTGTTGTTGGGAGAGGTGGTAGACTGGAATGGAAAAGCGCACCCAGCTGGACAGCTGATTTGCAATTGTTTACATTTTCCGGTTCGCTCGTGTTTTCCGCGTGCTGTTTTTCGCGCTTGCTTGCATTTGTGCGCACGTTGAAAAGAAGTTTTCTGTCATATTACTGCTTTCTAATAGGAGTTATCTTCAGAAAACTATATAAAAAACGAAATACAAACAACTAAAGTGTTAGTGATTATTGAGTAAAAACAAATCCCTATAATGCCGCAACAATTCTGAATCAGAATTTGGGATACTATGCCAATGAGCAAAAGAACATATTCGAGTAAAACCAAAACAAAAATTTACCCTTAGATTAACTAATAAGAAGATACCAGTACGTAGTGGATTGCTGATTACACAAAAAGAAAAACCAACGCAATTCGTTCAAAATCAATTTAATTAGTTTATCTTTTATTCAGCGTATATTTGAAGCCGATGTGTGACACTGACGGGTGAATGGAAAACACATCAAACATAATTCGTACTAGGTAAAAAGGTCGACAAACAAAACACAAACTCCTCGTGACTCAACGCCGTCTGATTCCCGTCAGCCGCGCTAAACCGCGGCTCGACTCGCTGGGAGCAACTCATCCACTCACTCGGCTCCCGAGGCGGAACCGCGGAAAAACCCTTTACCGCCGCACGGTTCGGTGCACCTGGCGGCAATAAACGAGTTAGTGACCTTTCCGGTCAAACCAATCGACGGTGCATGCATTTGCAACGAAAATACCCACGCGCCAGGATGGATCGAGGGGGCCTGGCACAGTTCCGCAAGACACACTTCGGCCTCCTCCCGGGTAGAGTCGTGTGTGTTCGACCTTTTTTTTTTTTAAGTCCGTAGGGAGAAAGGAAGGAATGGAAGGGCGGATTCAGATTGACGAAAACGTGGTCTGTTCCCATCGCCATCCGTGGCCACACGTTGGGGTAAACGTGGCGATGCGCAAACGAGCGCCGCACAAAACGACAAAACAAAAACGAGGACACTAATGGCACACACAGTGGATTTGTCACCGGTTTGGGGCAGTAGTATTTGCGCGAAGGGTTCCAATCGCACATGGGATGCACGGAGGGGACACCGAATCACGCCAAGGGGGCGCACAGGTTTCGTTAACTAACCTTAAGTAGATATTTTGGTGTCATAACCGGCGGGCAATTCCGCCATTTTCGCCAATTCTTCTCTAGACAACGCCGCCTGGAGTTCGCGGAATGGCAACGTAGTGCAAAGGATGGAGTGGGATATTTTGTTTTGAATTTGCCGACGAACATGTCGGTACGACGACCATGTGTTGGTGTCGTCTTCTTCCGTCAGTTGTGGAGTTCGCCCTCTGCGCTGCACCGTCTAGTCACGATGTCTGCCAAATTGTCCGTGTGCATACGTGGCGAACCCCGACAACTCTTCTACTACCTCCTTCTCGACATCTTCGTCACAGTCTAGCGATCCGGACTAGGGTTTGCGAATTTACGGTGACATTCCGTGTTCACCAAAGCCGACGGCGGATGAGGCGGGCTATTTCGGGACCGGTTTTGCGCGAAATCGTACGCGAAATATCTGCGCCCCGCGCGTGGTGTCGCTGCCCAAGCGTCCTCCCTCGGTGGGAATTCAGCCCGCACCCGGGTACAGTTGCATGTTTGGTGCTGGCCGCACAGTGCATTGGCTCCAACAAGTCTCGCACGTAGGCAGACAACCGGGCAGCGCGCAATGTCGCCAATGTCGGTATAAGGGTCGTAGTAACCGGCGGAACCGAAGTAGGCGGCGGCGGCTGCGTAGTGTAGTAGACCAGGCAGGCCGACGCAGGCCTACTATAGTAGCAGACCGCGTGCTGCTCGTTTGTATTTTTGATCCGTCCGCCACGCCTTCTCGTTCGAAGGAGGAGGAACCGTGGATCCGACGGAAGTAGACCGCTCGGCTAGGTTCGCTCTGGTGGCGGCTGTACAGACGGACGGCTGGCGAAAGGGTGAAGTGCTATCGTACGATACACACGCACGCACGATACGATCCGGTGGGGGCCTTCTTCTTGGGGTTTCCGTGCAGGCGAACCGTGCAGGCAACACCAGACAACATGTCTAGGGCAGACGACGTACGATCGTGTGCTTTTTTTAGTCGAAGTTGATCGCCGAGACGTGGTGGCGTGACGGACTGTTTGGACCGTTTATTTTTTGTTTTTCCCCTTTCTCAGCCGAACGGGTTTTCGTGCGTGAATTTCACGATGCACGGTGACAGATAGTGGGTAATGATCGTTTATCACCTTTCCGCGGGGAAACCAATCCCGATAGGTTGCGTGAAGATGAGGAGATCTTACGGGATTCAGGTTGTTCGATATTTGTGGCCAACTTTCGTTTGACATTTCCTTTTGCTGTTCCGCGTGTTCGGGACTTGGGAAGTTGGGTTTGGATAGGAATGCTGGTTTTGTTCGGGTACACTTGCGTGTCCTACCGAAACCAGCATCGACCAGACTACACCAGATCGACCCGCGAATGTAAAGGTGAACGGGATGACAGGCGGAAGGAAGAATATTTACGGTACTTGTTTGTTTTCGTACAGAACATTGACGTGCTCGTCAAAGTCCCGAATAAATCGGTTGTGAGCAAATCGAAATTCCTCGGTACCGTAAAAATAGACTTCGCATGGGGTGGGTTGGAGGTTGTCAATGTATTGTCAACCTGGCAGACATTCGTTCGGTTGGTCAGTTATTTGCCAATGGGAATGTTTTTGGGAATGTTCGCTCATAACATTTCTGGTCCGACCGAAAACAACAATGTAAAAATAATCGGAAAATTGTTTTGAGGGCTTACCTCACCTTTGAGAACTTTAAATTTAGGCACTCGTAGGAGGTCCACGACATGACATCGTACACAACAAGCATATCCACACCCGCGGAGGAGTTGGACCGTGGCCAGGCTTGGCCGGTGTCTGCTGGCCATCTGCAGCTCGCAACTGTTGTTTTTCGGTGGTTCAATGCAAATCATCTGTTTTGTTTTCCGCAACACACACACACACAGTTTACTGCGTCCCAACGGCAGCCGTTACTGAGGCGGACGACGAGAACGATTCCGAGTGGGACGAGGACGAGGAGTCTTCCGAGGCGGACGACGACGGAAGGGTTTACAAGAATCCCAGGAATTCGCCGTCCACCGAATGCCCGCGGGACGAGGAACAGGCGACGTTACTGGTAAGATACTGGGATGCTCCCACCAGGTACTAAGTAGTACACATAATCACTGACGTCTCCACTTTCCCCTCTCAGGGCCAGAAATGTTTGAGGAAATGTTCGTCGGACGAGGACTGCAAGAGCAAGAAGAAGAAATGTCTGTGTGATGGAGCTTGCGGTATGTCCTGCATCAAACCGGATCGCGAATGTCCCGACCTAGCGCAGCCTAGTCTGGGGTCCGTAACGCTGTCCGGGAAGCACTTTGGTTCTCGTGCCACCTACACCTGTCCCCACGGGTATCACGTGGTCGGGTTGCAGAGTCGCCTGTGTCAAGCGGACGGAAGCTGGGCTGGTAGTGAACCTGTTTGCAAGCAGAATAGTAAGTTCTAGTACTTGAGCGAATTCTCTTTAGTATTGTTGAACCACGTTTTGGTATCCCATTAGTCTACTGTCTGGAACCACCGACTATCGAGCACGCGAGACATTCGGCCCTTCCCGAGCAGGCCACGTTTGATCTGGACTCGACGGTGCAGTACCACTGCCATACCGGATATGCTACGGCCGGCTTTCCTCGAGCCAAGTGTCTGGCAGTCGACGGACAGGCTAGCTGGTACGGACCGGATATATCGTGCGAGCGTAAGTACTCTTCCTATCCAGAGGCGCTTAAAGCGGTAGAACCGTAAGAGATCTTCCGCCTCATCGAGATATCCCCTTTTGTAGCACGCTCCTGCGGACAACCACCGGATCCGGCGCATGGCTGGCATGCCGGAGAAAGCTACACGTTCGGCGGAAAGGTCACTTACCACTGTGGCGAAGGGTACGAGCTGGTCGGAAGAGCCGAACGCTACTGCCAAGCCGATGGATCGTGGACTCCGAAGGAACTGCCGACCTGTGTTCGTAAGTAGAGTATGAAGTATGCTTTCGTTTGACCATTTACAAATCTCCCGGGGGCGGTGGATCTCTGTATGAGATATTCTGTGTGCCGTAATTTCTACTCCCAATTCCATACTAGTGTTTTGGGTGATTTTGTATTCTTCCAAATCGACCATGTTGCATGTAGCACGTGTTGTTTGCATCTTAATACTAACTAATACGCCTTCTTTTTTGCCGTACTACTCGTTTGAACAACCAAGCCCAACCTGCTGCTGAATAGAAACCATTCCGCATAGAACTGATATATGGTACCAAGCGGCTGTAGGAAACGCTCGCCATCATCTTAAGACGGACTATGCACAATGGACACACATTAGCTCTTGCGAGTGTCCAGCATTGCCCATACGGATATTAGAGGGTATAACTCATTGTAGCTCTTGATAGGTTGCATCAAACTCTATGGATCAATGGAAAAATCAAAGTCTAATTAGCGGTTGAAGGGAAATTTCCTGCAATTATTGAAATGTTTTTAGGAGAAGAAGTGTTCTCCCAGGTAGTGTCTCCTTTCACTAAGAAAACAAACGACAAAATGTTGCAAGATCTATAGATTGCGGAGTCGCGTGCTCCGTAGTAGTTCGGGATTGAGGACTTCCCAGTCTCGTACAGCAGTATCATAAACTAACCTAACCTCGACCGAGAAGACAGTAGGAACCCCACAACAACCAAAGTTACCCATGCGTAGTGAAGTATTAATCTTTCTAAATTAGCATACACAAGTGAATGTGCTTCTCACTCGATCGTTTCACATTGTTGCCATTCTCATTGCTTTGCGTAACGTGTTATGCGGAGGAGATGTAAGCGTAAGCTAGTACGGTAGAGATCAAGCGAAAGCAGCCGGAGCAACGAAGGAATTATGTAGAAGAAGACAACCCCGTAGCGTAGATGGTCTCTTTGAATCTACTAGCGAACGTAGAAGTCCTGAGTGATTAAGGCACGTTAGTGGAAGAAGATAGAAAAGCATATGAAAACCACACAACTTACAGACACTAACACACCCGATACACAAAGCTAAGTAGCCGGTAAACAAATGGGTCATCGTAGCAAATAAACATGCCCGTCACATGCCGTGCGTATGGTGGCGAAACGAATCCCATCATGCTGTCACATAAATCTCGGCGCGCGATTAACACTGTACTCAAATGTGACGTTTATTTCTTGAATAAATTCATTGCCGCAATCTCTAATACTTGTTTCATTTCGTTTCATTTTGTTTAGCACGTTTGCGAGAGGGAAAGTGTTTGAAAAGTACTTTCAGTTGTCCATACGTCCTTTGAAACTTTAACGTAAATATTTGTGTTCTATATTCGATTGATTCGATCAGCACTTCCTTAGTTACTTTGCGCTCGGATGGGGGCAATTGGAAAAGTGAAAATCTCGAGTAGCTCCAGTTGTTCGTATTATGAATTTTCGTATTTTTATCGTACAGGGAAACGGTTTTCATTTGTTTCATTTATTTTATTATCCTTTTAACCATGCATTATTTATTTCTGGGCAATGAAACATTAGAAGAAGGTGTTAAACAAAATGAAGCGATTAATGTGGCGAGTATTAGTGATAAGCGGTGGTGGATTTTCGATTTCCGGCATGCTGGACGATCCAGATGCCATAGGAGATTCCCATGGGAGAAGTTCTTTCTATCAATATCAACAACCTAGCAGACCTGCGATATCCTGTAGATAGTGTACCTTGATTTTGTGTCACAGTAGGCCGTGCGTAGCATTGACACGTACACATTCTTCCTTCATCTTAATCTCTGTCTTAATCTGTCCTTTCTAAACTGCTTGGCGTTTGCGTTTCATACCCGTTTCTATGAACTAACATGTCCACCGATATGCATTCACTATCGAACAAGCACCTTCTTCTGCTATTTCATCCACATTTGTGTATTTTGTTGCTTTCTGTTTTGTTTTGTTCAGTTTTGAAACTACAATTTGGACGTACTTAAGATAAAGGGTTGACTGAAAGAAATCTGTCGCTGAGTAGAATCGATTGTAAATTGCGTACTTCAAGTTTCCTACGATTGTCATTTGAGAAGCGAACCTTGGCGAAGTGTTGTATGGATTGGACCGAAAAGGGTCACTAAATAACACCGGGTAACACCGGGACACGGATGTAATTCCAGTGGTCACCTCGGTGCAATGCCCTTCGCCGGAGAACCCACGCAACGGAAAGGCGATCTACACCAGCACCTCGTACAACTCGGTCGTGAGCTACGAGTGTCGCTATGGCTACACACTGGTCGGTGAAAGTTCCCGTCGCTGTGGAGCGGATAAGCGTTGGACTGGCACACTTCCTGCGTGTAAAGGTAAGTGAAATGTGAAGTACGCGTTCATGTTCGTCAATTGATATCAATTCAATTCGTCTCTGTAGAGATCAACTGTGGCCATCCGGGAACGCTGTACAACGGATGGTTGGAAAACATCGAGAGTGGAACAGGGCTCGGAGCGAGCATCATCTTCCGCTGCCATCCGGAGATGCTGCTGGTGGGCAACACGTCCTCGGTGTGCCAAATCGATGGCCGTTGGCGGTACCCACTACCACAGTGTCTCGCACCCTGCGTCGTTCCGTCGATCTCGCAAGGACAGGTCATCCCGATCGAGTTCGATATCGATGTCAATTCGACGACGGTGGTACCGACTGCGGGGGGAAGTGGCAGTAGCAGCACCAGCAGTTCGAAAGTAAAGCATGGCACCGTGTTGGAGGTGATCTGCGACGAACACTACGAGTTCCCGTTCTCTTCCCTCTCGCCACCGACGTGCAATAACGGCACGTGGAGCGTGATTCCTCGGTGTGCTCCGGCTCGCTGCAAGACGATGCCTAAGCCACCCAAGTTCGGCATGGTACTGGCACCGAAGACCGAGCACGGTATGCGGGCGCGGTTCAAGTGCAAGGACGGATACAACCTGACGGCACCGGGTGGGAAACCGATCCCGGATCCGAGCAACTACGTGCTCATCTGTTCGTTCGGCAACTGGACCGGCGAGATGCCGCAGTGCACGGAAGTGTACTGTCAGTTCCCGGGTTACATTCCCAACGGGAAGGTGTTGCTGGTTGGCAACATGGGCCTGTACGACTATCGCCCGTATGTGCGGAAGGTTATCAACAACAAGCAGATCATGTACGAATGCGACAAAGGGTACGTAATCGACACGGGCCCACCGGGTGCGACCTGTATTGGTGGCAAGTGGAGTCCGGTAGAGCTGCCGATCTGCATCCCTGGCCAGCATCCCCGGCTAAGGTGGAACCGTCGGCGACGATCGTTGGATCTACGGCGTCGTTTCAATCGATCCAATCATCTGAAGCAACACTACCGGTATCTTATGCGCCAGCTGGAGGAACACGACGCCTACCGGCGTGCACCTGAATACCCACCGCACGTGTTAACCAAGCGATCATCCGCGATCGGATCTGGTGCCCTGTACCGGGGACAGCTGAGACCACATAAGCGACACTACACCTTTGACGACTTTCAACGGCTGCGGGCAAAGCGTAGCCTCGAGGCTGTGGTTCGAAATGAGGCGATGGTACGTGGCGCTCATCACACCCAACCGATGGTACGTGAACGACGCGACCTATCGGAAGACGACAAGGCGTACAGCAAGTACTATGAGCGCCTCAAGACTAAGTACCGGAACTACGTGCAGAACTTACTCGGGTTCAATAAGGCACGTACGTTGCCTACGAACGACGGTATTCACGTGCAGGATGGTCGGTGGCATTCGTATCCGCCAGAATCGGACACGGACAATAACCGTAATCGGGGTGTGCAGAATGGGCGTGATGGGGATGGTCCGGAACGTTCTATCGCACCGACACACCATAGTCCAACCACTAGACGACCGAGACCGCTGGGGCGGAAGGGCAAAAACGGTAACAAGACGCGCCGACCGAAGGTTCAGCCGCCTATAACCATCCCGGACATCAACGAGCAATCACGCTATCGGTTGGACTTTATCGAGAGCGCTGAAGTCACTCCCAATCGCACCATTGCGGACCATCTGAACGAGAACGACATCTATAGCAACTACTTTCCACCGCCGCTAACCGGTCGGTATCACACGAGCTGGCAGTTTGCTTCCGAGGTTACGCCGGGCCACCATCGGCCCGAGGGAAACCAGTACCGAGGTGGTGCAGTAGGGAACGTGTACTCACATTCGCGCCGTAATCGTACCGAGCTGTTGGAGGACGAAAACCCGCGCGCCCTCATGGAGAAGTTGCAGTCACAGATTATACGAAGGCGCAAGCGTGATACGCAAGCAAAGGATCTTGGAGGTGGTGGTCAAGGTGGCCTGCACACGGTGGAGGATTCCAAGCGAGGCCAGAAGGAACGTAGCCGGAAGGCGGCCGGCTCTGGGAACGCGACCGACGCCGATGGTCTCGATCCGGCGAAGAAGGTGAAGTTCAAGGGACCTTGTGAGCCGCTGGCGAGTGAATCGTACGCTCAGCTGGAGATTGTGCGACCTGGCAAGGATCCGAATGAGACGTTTGGACCGGGTACGATCGTGCGCGTTCACTGCACGCAGGGATACGTCTCGAACATTGTCAATCCGAATGCGACGGCCAAATGTGTGCGAGGTCGCTGGAAGCCCACCAAGCCGACGTGCAGCATGAGTGAGTACTGTGTCCGGGTGGGGAGTTCCCATTTCATTTTCCACCAACGATCGAATTAACGATGTGGTGCATTCTCCCATCTCCAGAGCCCTGCTTTGTGCCGTCGACTGAGCATGGTAAATATTACGACGCCGCAGTTGATCTGACGACCCTGGACACGGTAAAGCCGACCACGGCCGCCCTCACTCCGATGGAGACGATCGAGAATGGGAAAATGATAAACTTCCAGTGTGACCATGGCTACAACACGCAGGTTCGTATCAAAAGAATCGTGCCATCTTATCGGAAAAACGGTTTCGTTATGCAACGTGTTGCCTTTCGTCTGTAGGGACCTTCTAATTTGCGATGCTGGAATGGCGATTGGGCGGTCGTTTCGTTACCGGAGTGCTTGCCCGCACCCTGCGTTCTTCCGCCGATCATGCATGCGATGTATCAGGTAAGTCCCTTAATATATTTGGAGATTCCCTGGAACTGATTTTATCTTGAGACTTTGGATGGTATATGTTAGTCGGTACTGCGGATTTGATACGGATTTCATGTGATATTTTCTGCTTCTATACTTAATTCAAACGTACTCTACGTTGCAGGGTGGATACCGGGCAGGTCTGACGATTGCGCATGGCAGTTCCGTCATGATTCAGTGCGAAAGCGGAATGGGAAACAGCGCCCCGGTGCAAATGGGTGAGCAAAGTCTTCTGGGCAGGAGAAAAACAAGGTTTTCGGTCCGCCAATGATTCTTTTGGTTCCTCACAGACTGTGCCCTTGGATCGCTGACGCCGGAAACGATCAACTGTGGGTACATTTCATCCCGGAAGTCGCGCGACGACGACTCGAGCTCCATCATCGTGCTCGATGGCAATAACGTCACCTCGTCGGAGGACGAAAACGATGGGCGTGAGTGTGGACCGCCGGGCAAGATCCACGGCTCGCTGGTGTACAAAAATGGCGAGCAGATGGACGAGGGCAGCGACGAGGGCTTCCCGTCCGGTACGGAAATCACGTTCGATTGCATCGCCTCGATCACCGGCGAGCAGACGACGTGGAAGATCATCTGCGAGGATGGCCAGTGGATTGGACGCTCGATGAATTGCGGTACGGAATAGGCATAGTTTATTCGCAACATTAACAGCAACACATCGACACAGCAACACTCGGTTAACACTTAGCGTGCACTCTTTTCTCCGGCAGAGGACGACGACCCGCTGTACCACCGGATGCCGTCGGCCAACGGGTCGTGCATGTTCCGCAACAACGAGCCGCACGTGGTAAGCTTCTACAACGACCTGGAGATACGGGAGGATATCGTGGAGTTTCCGCCGGGCACGACGATCATCTCAAGGTAAGCCGGGACTAGACCGTTACGCTCTAGTCGTACTCCGCCCCGACGGTGATGCTGATCGGGCCAGGTAGGACGTTCGTCTTGTGGTACCATTTGTTCGTGTCGAGTACAACTGGGAAGAAACAAACGGGCTTTGTAAGCGAAACTTGACCTGGCCCAGCGTTGGTGGGTGTGTCCTTACTTGTGTCTCCGGTTTGTACGACGACGGAAAGGAACTCGCACTCGTACAGACATTCCGGAGGTGGTGCCAGGATCCATTCTTTAGCACCCTTCAGCTGCGATTGCCACGAGGGCAGACGGACGTTGTCCACCTGTGAGGGTAAAATAGCAACATAGAAGGCGATGACGATGGTCTGAATTTGTACCTCAGTTAACGTCTTCTTATTGGAGGGTAACATCCCACACAAAAGAGGCTGCCTCACTTTACTTTAATTGGCTGACGATAATAGACTAAAGTGGGGGAGGTGTTGATCCACCAGGTTTTTTATTCTCAATTTAATGGATATGGCTGTTGCAGTGTTTTCTCTGCGAAGACAGTTTCCGTTATGGTCATTATAAATCGCAATTATATTTAACTAGGTTTGTGGTTTCTGTGGGTATAGACATTCTTTTAAAAAAACCGTTAAATTTACAGGTACTTTCATTTGTTCTAAATAAATTGTGGTTCTTGATAGCCTTATAACGAATAATTTATGCATAAATGTACCTAGTATTGGCACCTTTTGGTTTGTTTGAGTCCACAAAATCATATTTTACCAAAATAATCATAGTGCTTTGTTGTGGAAAAAGATTTTTAAAGTAGACGACATCGTTTGTACTTTCTTTACCTACTGTACTTCTTTCTTCAATTACATGCTTATGATTTGAATTGGTTATATTCTTCCAATTCCTTGTAGTATAAAATGAAGGCATTTTGTTCTATAACTAGATAAAACATTTAAATCTTCTGATATATCTATCTTCTTCAAACTTTTGTCATTTGCATTTGCTTCCAAACAGTCCTTCTAGTCTTTTTCATTCTAATCGATTCCCATAGACCAGTTTCATTTCTCATACTTACATGCATATGTGCTCCCAGGCCTGGTCCACCCATGAACACCCAATCGATGGCGTTGTTCTCCGAGTCGGGTGGCAGAAAGTACGGCCGATCGTAGTGCTCCCGCAGCACTTTCACGATCGTCGGATCGCAGTTGCTCCAGCCAAAGTACCACGGTTCCGTGCCCGGCTCGTAGCGTACCCGGGCCGGCGGCAGATCGAGCGCCTCCAGGATGTTCCGGAAGCCGGTGGCGTACGGAAAGAACTGGCAGCGCTCGGCATGCGGTCCACGGCCGTGTGTGTCGTACAGTCGCTGGAAAAACCAGTAATCGAATCGCTCCGGCGCCGTCCAGTTGGTGGTCGCATCGGTTACAATGACCGGACCGCCGCGGTACGCGAACCGGCGGGAAAACTCTTCCGGACTAACGTTGCTCAACCGTGGTACGGTGCTCGCCGACACCGACCGGCAGAAGTCGCACGCTTCCGGTGGCCTAAAGGCTTTCTGCAGCTGCGATGGCATGCGAACGATGCACTGTAGAAGGAAGGAGGAAGGGACTTTTTAACGAAATATCCAACGGTTAGCGGGAAAGGTGAAGATTTGGAAAGGAAATGCTCCCAAATACTTAAACGAAGCGCAGCATTAAACGTGGCTCTCGAAATCCGGATAACAATTCCGGAGGGTGCACTTCAAAGCGGAGCGGAATTTACCGACGACCGCCAAGGAACGCTCAATCAGGGCGAAATATTGTAACGAGGAAGCATTCATTACGCGAAATTAATTCCGTTTCTCATTTACATCTTCATTTGCAAACACCGACGATGCCAGCAGTAGCGCCCGCCCGGCGTGGGTCCGTTTTCCGATGGTGATAATGGCTCCGGCAATAATAACCACCAGCAGCAGCAGCACCAGCAACGGAACCGATTTCCTCGGCTTCGAGAACCGTTTTCCAATCCACCGACGAACGCCCGGTGAAACGAGGGTCAAGTAGGGCGCCAAAGGGATAGGGGTGGTTTTTCCTCCCGAACCCCCAACCGCGGTGGAAAATTCGCGACCGACAAGCAACGCGCCCAACTCGATGCCACTCGTGTCGGAATTAATTAAAAAATTCTTCATCTTTTCGTGCACTTCATCCATGGCTTTTTTTTCTGCGCGCCAAATTTATTTCGTTCGCTTGTTAAATCGTTCGTTCGGTTTTACGTTGTTACGCTCGGTTGGAGCAGGTCCTTCTCGCGGGGGGTTTTTATTTTCCTCGCACGTTTATTTGTTTGCTGCTGCAGGTACGCAGGAAGTTTTTCTCAATCGAAAATTTGATGTTTTTATTTCCGTGTGGCGCACAATCACTTCACTTCACTTTCCCGTTTGGTTTGGGTTTGCTTTTTTTTTACTTTTGTTTTGCTTTTTAATCGCCACTTTTCGCACACAATCGGGTGTCGATGATGGTTTTCGAAACTTGTTCACGCAGAGACACTCCACCTTTTCGCATTGAAGTGGGGATTTTTTCCCCCCACCGGAAACAAAGGAAAACGGTGTCCGCACGCTTTTGGGGCGAGTTGTTATTTTCGCTCTCTCTCTGCCCTCGTCACAGCTGGTCGGTTTGATTAATTTTCCACGCTCTAATTGCAAATAAGTGAACGGACGGTTTTGGACTGCGAACCGTCCAATCCCCGCGGGCTAGCTCGGCGGAATCTGTTACAGTTTTTCGGAAAATGCAAATCAACTGTGCATCCGGCCTACGGGAGCGTTTCCCGGATGGAGCCGTGTGTGTGTGTGTGTTCGATTTTTCGGCGTTCCGACACCCACGGCGTACGAGTTGGTACTGGGAAAACGGTCGATCTTGGGGACAGTTTGTTCCCGGGTGGAAAAGCAATTGAATTTATCCGCTGGAAATTCGTGCCGGCATGCACTATGGGCGTTTGACTGAAACGGAAAAAAAACATTCCCATTTAACATGTTAAGCTGTGTTTTATTTTAAAATTGTACAACATGAATAAATGTTCAAACAGAAATAATTATGTTCATGATACGAACATAAACTGGACTAGCCTCAGGCAAGCAAATGGTCCAATGTAACGTCGATAAATAATTATAGCTTTAGTCTTTAAATACTCGTCTCCTTGAAGGACACTTTGATGTCAAGAGAATCACGAGGTCCATTATTAAATTTTATTGTACACGTGTTTGGCCGCAGGCATGGAAAAATAAATGACTAGAATGTCGGTCTTTTCCCGAGTAATCATCAGATCGCACGAAACGAAAATTAATGCTTACCATATAATGATTTCCAACCTGTAAGTTCGCTTCACATTGTTGAAAAATTGTCCCTTATTTTCCGGGAAAACATCAGATCGCCCCAACCGTAAATTCATGCCTTCCATTTGATGTTGAATATTTGAAATATTTTGTTCCCTGCTTGTTGGTTTGAAAATTTTCTGACCAAATACGGCTGGACAATTGCGTTGAGTGTGCGTTTCCGAGACAGCAGCTGCAGGCGGTCGAATAGAAAAGTCCTTATCAGCACTTCAGCAGGCATTCACTCAATTGCAATCATTCGAAACAGTGTTTCCCGCGGCCTATTCCTCGTCACGAGGACTCTGTTTTTCTGCCTTTTTTTCGTTACCCGCTGCGCTCGAAGTGATAACAGTTTCGTCACGCGTCTTCGCCTGTTTCCCTTTGGCCTTTCTCACATCCCGTGCGTTGTTTTCTATATCCACTGGTTTCGGGCGCGTTATCATTGTGTTATGTGAATTTCACAGTTCCTTTTCTGTATGGCGGGTTTGCAATTTTATTTTCCGTGTTTGTGTTTGTATTTTTACCACGAAACAAGAGTTTGTTTAAATCCTTTTTGTGGTCAAAGTAAAAAAGTTCTTTAGTTATTTTTAGTATGTTCTTGGAGCTCTTTCGACTATCATTATTCTAAAAGGGGTTGATTTGTTCAGAAACTGGGTTTCAACCAATCCTTTGGCCCTCAAGAAAACTTCGCTTGGGAATCGCCGTTGGTCAGCTGTCAGGCGCAGGCGGCCGATAAGAGATTGAATAAACATCACACTTCAATTGCAAATTTACGTCCGAATGGCGTTTGATTGACGCACGCGGAATATTACGCCAACATGCGGCAGACGGAAAGTTTATCTGATTAAGAAACCGGTACCGTAACCGTAACCTCCGTGAACCCACTGGATTTGCTTTCTCCTCCTCCTCCGTTCCGGTGGGAAGGTTTTCTGATGATGAATGAAAGGAGCTGGCAGTCGCCTGGTAAAAGGGAAAATGGTAAAATGTGGAGCTGCAATGGGAAGTGAATGCGAACCGGTGAGGTTCGGCTTTGCTCCGATTGAGCATTGGGATTAAATGTCCATCGGGCTGGAAACATTAAGCTGAATGATGTTGCCCGGGCGATGGATTGGCAGCCGAATGGTGCGAGCGATGGCTCGATGGCTCGATCGCAATCTGAAGTCAACGAGGCAGCAATGATGTTTCGCCTTAAGCGAGATATTATTATTACCGGCTTCAATTGGAAATGAATCCATTTCATTTTCCCCGCCTTCGGAAGGTAATTTATTATTTGAAAGCAAACAACCGAAATGCACACTCGGTCCGTCGACGGCGGGTGTCTTGACTTGGATTTGCTAAATCCAGAACAATTGTAAGGCCTACTGCGTTAAACGAATCAAACGAAACGATGGATGAATAAATTAGAACTGATTTATTTAGATTTAGTAAGATTTATCTGTTTATTGTTTATGGGGCAAGTAATCAATTGCAAAATGTTTTAGAAGCAATTAATAGTTCAAATAAGAACACAAAAATAGGTGTAAATTACTCTAATGAAGAAAGAATCGTCTTCTTTTAGATTACAAGGAAATTCTCCTGCCCAATAAAGACAAGACTTCGTACATTCCAATGAATAATAAATACTAGTACTGACAAATCAAGCCATTCTTTTGCACTTCTTGCAGATGTGTGGACATAGGAAAGTACGCCATGATTGGAACCAGCGTGCGCACGTGCGTTCGGTCGGAGTGGAGCGGGCAGAAACCGTCGTGCTTTGGATTGAACCAGGAGAACGATTATGCAAGTGAGCATTGCGTTCAGCTTACAATATTCGCAAAATGAAAAACTGTCCATGACGCACATATACTTATCCTTCCTCGATTTCAGTGGAAAAACCTCCAACCATTTTGATACGCCACCAGAACGGACCAATCGCACAGAGCAACGACGGTAAGCTGATCGTGTATCCGGGCACAACGGTGCATCTGGAGTGCTTGTGGATGCGTCGGTTCGGCAATCCGCGGTGGAATGTTAGCCACGATTACAGGTAACATTGGCAGTGGTGGTTTGGTTTGAGAAGGTTTGAAAATGTATGTTTAAAAAATGTATGAAACAGGAAATATCCAGAAGGATGGAGCTCGGACGAAGGTCGTGATCCGCAGCTAGAGTTTCGAATCAGCATCATACACGCGGTGAAGGACGATTCCGGTAGTTTCACGTGTGTGACACCGGCTCGACACACGCACACCGTGGAAGTGGTGGTGAAGGTGAGAAAAATTTAAATTTAATAGATCATGATGTTAAAATATTTGAGTGTATCATGGCCTCAGTATGACAATAATGTAGTAATTACGATGGGGAAACTAGAGCGAATGTATAAAATAGGCTATGGACGCTATTTGAGCAGAATGTTATCAACTGCAATGTCTCTATTAATTTAAGATCTCTTTCTTAACATGTATGTTTCACTAAAACTCATCATGATTCACTTGCAGGACGTTCATTGCAACGAAATCCAGGTCCGGCGAGGGTTGTCGGCAAGCACGAGCGAAACGATGATGGGAACGCGCGTCACGTTCTCGTGCACCAACGGAAATGCACTGATCGGTACGCCGGAAATCACGTGTCTACCGAGCGGCAACTGGAGTGCGCCCTTGCCCGTCTGCGAGAGTGTCGAGTGTGGCGAGGTGCCGATACAGCCGAGCAGCAACGGGTCGGCTCCCCGGGTTGCCATCCTGTCGCGGGAGGTCGGAGGACGGGCGGCATTCTCCTGCCCACCCGGATATGGTCTTCGGGGTCCGAGTGAAGCGATCTGCCTACCAACCGGCGAGTGGGGTGGTCCGTTTCCGAGTTGCGTAGGTGAGTCCGTTTTCGAGCCGTCCAAAAAGATATGTATGTTTAAAGATCGTTTTGTTTCATTCAGAGGTCCAATGCTTCCACCCGGGGGCGCCCCAGAACGGATACGCACAAGGGACTCCACCGTATCGGGCCGGCGACGTGGTCCAGTTTAACTGCAACCCGGAGTACATGATGCAGGGTCAACCGATCATAGCCTGCCAGGACAATGGCCGCTGGTCGGGTGGACTTCCGAAGTGTAAGTTCGACCGTTCTGCTTTCCATCATCGTTGCTACATTTCCGCTCTCCTCTCCTCCCCCCGGCAGGTGTGCAAGCGTGCTCGTACCCCGGCACCGCCATCAGCGGACGCATGTCGTCGGTGAAGTTCTACTACTCGATCGGCGAAAGCATCACGTTCACGTGTGACGCCGGGCTGGAGCTGCGCGGTGCGAAGATGCTCAAGTGTCTCAAGAACGGCAAGTGGTCGAACGCCATCCCGACCTGCGTCAACCCGGACGCGCTGAACCAGCGCAGTGACGCCCGGCGACTCTTCAAGCGGGAGCAGAACTAAGGCGGGCGGGCCCAAGGACCAACGCGCCTCCCCCCCCCCAAACAAAGTATCGGTTTCGAGAGTTGATTTGTGGTGTGTGTGTGTGAAGGACGGCTCCTTCGCTGGAAGTAGGAAGGAAGTAAAGTAAAAAAAAAGAAAACAAACAACCGGGTCAGCATGGCTGACCACGAGCGTGAGCGGGAGAACGACGTAATCGGGATTTGATCTTGTTGAACTGTTGGCCGTGTTCGGGGTTTTCTTCCGTTTCCTGGACAAACCTTCTATAGCTTCTATCGGCAATCCAGGGGATTGCCCACCCCCCCCACACAAGGTACATCCATAGCCCATCGAATAGGACGTTAATGCATTGATGAACATTATTCTCATAATATACACAGGGAAGGAATTGCGATTGTTTGGGGTAGGTAGGGAGCACCAGCACCAGTTCCAAGGGTGCGCACACGATGTGGTATAGCTACTTAATAAAGGAAAAGACAAAGTATAGAGACTACCAACCATTGCATTGCGATTTCATGAACCGGTTTGAATTATAGGCGTTCTGGATGTGGGATGCAACACTGCATGTAATCGAAGGGGAGCCAATTTTCCACCGAACACTTGTGACGAGGTGGCCAACCACCGTTCGCAACATTGTTGCTGCTGTTGTGCTTAAGTAGGCAGCTTCCCTGAGGGTGCGCCGATGCAAATGGGCGCTTGTAAATCACAACCATAAGCGACCACGCATGAGAGCATCTCGTTTAAACACTGAATCATTATTACTCACAAATGAAGCAATTAAAAACCAAGCATATAAACATACATTTACCCATATCAGCCGATGCAAGGGAAGGGCGTTGCGGCAATAAGCGTTGGGGCGTAATTTAGCGAGAAAAGAGCATTGTTTTGAGTTTGTCGCAAGGAACCGGAACTGGGTGCTCTGATCGGTTAAGAACGTATTTAATGACATTGCTATCGTTTAGTTTGATTTGTTTCCGTTTCCACAGCGGGGGTTGGTTCGCCTCAGTAGGCGACGATTCTGGCGATGCGTTGCTCCAACGCGTGTTACACCGGATGTGCATTGGGCCGCCGGGGACAGCTGGGGATGATGTATTGGATAGCGTTCGGCGAAGGACACCCGTGTCATCCGTTTTAATTACAGACATTGCTGCTTCTGTTGCCGGTGCCGCTGATGATGACGATGATGATGATGATGATGATGGATTACATGCACCGGTTGCTCTGACGAGGCTTTGAAATAACTAAATTGATGCACATTTAATTGTATATCGATATCGGCGTTTGTTGGTTGATTGGTTGCGTTTGAGCCAGTTTTGCTGAATTCTATTTTGCAACAGATTGGTAGGAATCATTTGTTGTAGGTGTAATTGTTCTTTTTTTTTTCTTCCCGCGTCTTTTTCCTGGTAGCAAACTAAACGGTTAGCAACCATTTGCATATCGATTCCCTCTCCGCCCATACCGATACATCGATCGCGTTTTGAATCATTGTGTATGGTTGATTATATTTATTGGGATGCCACCGCAGGACCTCGTCTCACCGCGGCAGGAAAATGCCACCAATTGGTACGCTGATGGGTGGTATGAATAATAATAATCGACAACTGACTCCATCGCAAATGTTCCGCGATCGATTGAATCGCAAATTGAAACGACGACGAATCGTGCGTGTGTATGTGTGGTACAAGAGTGGTACAAAAAATTGCATAATTGAAATCCATCGGCACAATCAAGCTGCGCTTTATGCTTTCGCGTACCACAAACGTAACATTGATGATAATTTATGCATCACTCAATTGCAGCAAAATCATGCGTTTGGTTTGGTTTTTGCGTGTTTCTCGTCTGTTGCGTTATTCACGAATGTAACTTGGTTCGCAAATGGGGAGGGAAAATGTTTTCCGTTGGAAGGAACACGGAATAGCTTATTTTGTCAATTTTCATTAGATGGCGTTTTTTGCTGCTGTTTGTGTGTATTTTTCCTTTTTTTTATTATACACTCCCTCGTAGCACCAAATGATCATAATTTTACGCCACAATATTCAGCACAGTTATGGTGAAGTTATGCGCACAATTGACCCCGTTTGTTCGCGTTATAAATGTCAACTGTAAATAATGCAGGTGGAAATGTATTGAACATATTATATATTATATATGCATATGAATAAAAATACATATATCAATGTTTTACTATTTTGAACGAGCGTCGTTCTAATTGGTTTTGCGAATCCGAATACGAAAAGAACAATATTCGTTTTTAAAATCACAAAATAAAGTGTCAAACTACTGTTCCTTAATTAACACAGAGTTACGCACCTAATAATATGAAGTATACTCACAAGTGCAAATATAACTAAATGTTTATCCTCTCCGGTAATAAAGAATAACCACTTCTAAAGGATATTATTGTACTTTCAATTCCAGGAAGCTCATGCATCATCACAAAACATGATTGCTAACTTTCCCCGAACTAAGATCATCCCAAGCTTCTCTGCTCATTCGTACATAGAGGTTTATTGCCATCTTGTGCCCATTAGGTGACTTTTCCATTCCCCCCGGAGACGGTTCAATCGGTGCACATTCCATTGCAGTTGTGCATCAAAAGGGCAACGTTGCAGCACTTCAACACCTTCCATGATGGCATTTGTTTGAAAGGAGATATTTTCCTAGAAAAAGGAGCAGGAGGAAGGAAAAACTGATCTCAAACACAACTGAAGCAAACACGATACAGCCCCAAACGCAGTAGTGGTTTCCGGTTTCAAAGAAACCCCGATAAACATGCACTATCGAGTCGCATTTGTTATCTCTCCCGGGAAGGTTTCTTGCTTTGTCGTTTGCCGTACCATCGTGTCTTCCTTCCCCCAACAGCCACCGGCAGGTGGTCGTGGTTAGGAAGGAAACCGTTTGATCTTTGGTTGCAGATGGCAGGTTCCCTGGAATGCTGGGCTAGTTGCAGTTTTGTTGCGACGCTGCGGAAAAAAGTGAAACGCAGTGGGAGCGCAAGGTTTCGAGAATGGTTGAACGCATGTTCATTTTTCTTCCATCACTGCCAATTGTTGCGGAATATTCCTTTCCGTTTGCCATCGTCGGGATTCTCGGTTCCGGGATGCTTTTTCAATTACGTTTCTCACGCGCATGGCATGCGACAACTATGCTCCACAGTGCGATTGGCCTGAAAATGGCGTTCCGGTTGAAATGGTGGTTATTTTTTCGTTTTTAGGATACCCATTATACCTTTCTCACCACAGCATTTCCAGTTGCAACGTTTAAATCGTTGGCGAAAAAATAAAGCGCACAATGAAAACGGGCGGTAATGTTTTCTTGCTCTACGTAAATTGGTAAAATGCATTTAACAGAAAACAGCGAACGGTTGAAAAGAACGTAGACAGCATTCATTATATTTTTACTGTTAAAAAAATAGTCGAAATTCGTTTGAATTCGTTTTTCATCGGAATGTTCGTTAGTAGAGCATTTGCATGTAATCCGATAAAGTTGAAATACCCTCAGTTGCTGCTGTATGATTTTTTTTTTTGCTTTTAGTTCAACAAACAATTAAATAAAAGTCTTTCCCTGTTTTCCACTGTCGGGATTACTGACTAATATGCATGCAATCTGAAAACTTGTGCACGGTTCAGGTAATCGATTTCCCAGAAGAGTTTACCCTACTAACCCGCCAGTTGTCATCCATCTCATTACAGATGCACTTTAATGGATCCTGCTACCAAACCCCGCAGGGAATTTCTCCTAAAAATAATATGCTACGATGCTTCTGTGTACCGCATCCATATCGACAGCTCGACAGGATATTGGCTTTCAGCACGATCAACTTGGAAATTCTCATGTGCTTTTTTTGCTGCGCTCCGATTGTTTTCCTCGCACAAAACGCACGCAACCAAAGCTGTTGACTGGTGTGTGCGTCACGAAAAGCTGTACTAATCCTTCCCGGGTATCGGGGGGTTTTACCTCTGTTGCATTTGCATCTCACACCAAGGCACGGTATTGCAACGGTGACCTCTTTTTCTGTTGTTTTCGATCAGTATACATTCCAATGACATCCGAAGATACCACCGTTTGCCGAACTCGGGCGCAGGTTGACAGTTTTCCCCCGGGGGGAGCTCGACCGGGCATTCAGAAGAGTCGTTCAGAATTTTCCCCGGAAGCCCGGAAACGGTATGTGGGAACTTTTTGAAAGAAATGTGCCTTCGGCAATGCATCTCAAGGGGGCAGAAGAAAAGTGAATGCGAAAAGAGGTCTGATGCGGTTTCGGCCCGAGGCAAAAGAAAATTCCCCGTCCTTCCCGGTGACCTAGTTACCGTTGAATAACTTTACTAATTGGTTCTGTTGTGCAAAATCGGTAATTGTAGAGGCCCTCGGGAGTAGTGACTTTACACCATCCGACAAATGGAGAAGGGGGCGGGAGGGGGCTTGGGCATGCAGTTACGTCGGTGAAGAGTCGGTTAAGCCTGGCGCATGATATGATGCTGTAGTGTTTAATTATATGCAGATTAACGTTTGTGCTGCAAATGCCTGCCTGCCATCAGCCTGATGTAACAGGGTGTGAGTGGATGCAGCAGAACAAGCCAGTGCAAATTGGCGTATATCATCTCCCTCCGCTGCTCCCAATTGGCTGAGCATGTGAAAACACACGTTTTAAGACTCTTATAACATGCATTTTTATCGGATTTTACAAACAACCGGAAGCGGTATGGTTGCTGTGAAACATCTTTCACCTTTTGATCCATTTCAGCATTATAATTAATCTTATTCAATCTTATTATTGCAACATGTTTGCTCGTAACAAGTGTAAGATTTTTTTGTTTACTTTGATTTCATTTATCAAACATTTTTTATTTGTTTTATTATTTTGATGTTGCCCGTAGTTTAAAAGGACGAATTTGTGCAAATTTTCACATTTCAAAATGCTCTCTCAAAAATTTTGTCTCTCACATCTGGCGGACAAAATAGCTTTCTTACGGAAGACTGCTAGTTTAGTTTGTCTTTTGCAACATGCAGCTAACTATAAAGAAAAACGGTACAACAAAAGGAATAACTTAAAAGATCAACTGAAAAACTTAGCGAAGCGCTTGGAACGTGTAACATGCAGGCGACTGACGTCAAACATTGTATCGTTCCTCTTCTTCGGTTGCTTCGAAAGAAAAGCACAGGGAAACACGATGACCCGTTTCCTACCCTACTCGTGCGTGATAGAGCAAGACTGTGTAGAATTTTCCTGCTACTTTGTGTTGTCTTTCAAAGGAAGAATGCTACATTGATAAAATTCTTTGCTCGACAACAGAGATGCACCGAAATGCAGTCCATAACATATAAAAATAATATGTTTAATAAAAAAATCACATAATCGTCGTCGTCAAATAAATTAATTTAGGAATAAGTACAGGAAGTTATTTTTACTTCATGGTCAATTGAAGGTTTCATTACAAAAATTGAATTTCTTGATGATATAAAAGACAATTTTAAAACTTTAAATTATTTTTTCCCAGAAATATCTCAGAACAATATACCAACAGGACAAAAATTTGTGATATATATTTAAAAAAATGAAGAACAAGCTAAATATAGAATTCATTCAATACTGAGACGTGTTGGAATGGATGGAAAACAATAGAAAATAACAAACAAGATTCCTTTCATAATGGATTCGCACAGCACAATATTGTGTATGAAATTTCCTTAGAGAAATCAGATTAAGTATCCTATTTTCCTAACCTACTGTACTGAAGCACAATTTGGTTTTTAGGGTAAGAACCATATTCAGAACTCTCAGGTCGCTTTTGCAAGCGATTATTCCATGCCAACCGGGGCAATGTTTATGACGATGCAGCTCCCGGGACTAGGATTATTTATACGGCTTGGCACTGCATCTGCTGCATGGCTCAACGCACGCTCGAGAACCCTTGGCTCTGTAAAGAAATGGAAGTGGTGATTCTTGTTAGTTTCCTATCTTTCGTCCATTCGAGACACCGGTTACAGTGATGGCCCACGCCTTCAGTTTCCTGCAGCCTGATCAAGGTGATGTGTACTCTCGGGGCCAACGCTGCGTGTTTCACTATTTCCGGTCGGCAGGAGTAAAACATCGTACTATATTAGTGTCCTTTGTGGGACGCTTTGCTTTCACTGGTTGGAGTGCACCAACCTGCGGGACCAACAGCCGGTACCAGCCTTCCGGAACACAGCGCAAAATATGCGTATGAACAACAATTTCTCGTAATTAAAATAAAACCGAACGGTGCCGTCGTGAAGGCCCAGCACCAGTGAGCTCCACGGTCTTGGAAAAGGCGGTATAAGAGGTACACACACACACACATGCCCGGGTTGTTGCCACTCTCGGGAAGCTAAAGAACCACCTGGTATACCTCCGTTGGGCGAACACGAATTCGGGCCATGCAGGAAGAAACGTCGGGTATGATAGTGTTCCTCTCGGGACGATAGCGAAGAAATCGGCCTTAGGAGCACACGACTTTGACCCCGGATGTGGCGCTCGGAAAAGCGGACCGATTTTGCAGCTTTCCTCGTTCCTTCGTCCCTTCGGCCAACATCCTTGGGGCGAGCTGCAGATGAGCAGGAAGAAAGCTATTATCGTAAGAAGAATTACGAACCAAGGAGCGCACATATGGTGAAGTAACGGTTGGGGTGTAATTGTCTCACAGGTCAGTGTGGGCGAGTGTGTGTATGTGTGTGGTATAAGGCCTTACACATGGAGTACGTGGACTGGTCACGAATTTCTCGCGAGGAAACCGTCGAGACCGGAAACACGTTCTTCCACAACCGTTGTATGTCGAAGGAATAGCATGGCCGCGTTAACGGCACGGTGGTCGTAAAGAAAAGGTGCACTGACTTACTTATTCTACTTATCCGTAATTACAGCCGGGTCATACCTGGGGCCCGCGCGTAAGCAAGCCTTGTTTCGGAAGTGCTTTTTAGCTGCAATAGTAGCCTGGCTGCGAATGGCCGGTGGCGTATTTGATGTTCACGAGCAGCTGGGCCTGCACAACGGCTTGAAGAGAGCAACTCAAGCGAGTGTTACAATTTGAACCACAAGGACTGGGACAAGAGACTCGCTAAGGTCTACTTATTCGGGAGGCTCACAATATGCACTAGAAACTGGAGCAAGCGGGAGGCAAAGCTTGTGAGAGAAGGAAAGGAACCCGGAAACGTTACCATACAGGGATATGTTATTACCACCGCCCGCCGGATTCGAGCGGACGGCCACATTCAGCTCCGGCTGACACGAACAGTGAGAAGCGTGAAGAACATCATTTGAATTATGGTGCTTTTAAACAACAGCCCATCGTTACTTTTCCAACGGTGGTTGAGCTACGAAGCTAGGGAAGGAATAAAAAGTGCACTCTATGGAGCATTCTATTTTCCTACAACACTTGGAGTGTGCCATGAAAACGCACAGAAATGAAAAAAAACAATTGCAGCGGCATCAACGGTCTTGTTTTATGCAAAGTGATGTATTATTTTCAAGCAAAACCTTACCGTGGGAAACCAAGGGTGGATAAATTAATGATATTATGAGCAAATTTGCACGGAGAATTGCCGGTGCAGCTAATTTTGAGTTGTGGATGCAGTTTTTCTAGCTGGTAATGTGAAAGATTCATCCAATTAAAATAATTCTGCTAATAGAAAGTGCATCATGCAGCATGGATGTACGGACATTATCAGTTAAACAAATCACAAAAATATTTCGAAGATAAATATTTCAGAAATTGATAAAACAAATTTTACCGATTCCAGTGTGGATGTGATATACACCAAATTGTCAGTTGAAGCGAAATACAGGAGTTTTAAGAATAGGATAAGTAGGAAAACTTCCTTACATTGATAGTAGCACACAGGTTGCCATCCTTGTTTCCCCTTTGGCAGCAGAAGTATACCTTCGGGAGCGCCAACATTTCAATTGGATACCTGCAAAATGTAGATTAAAGTGGAAGAACAAACTATAATATTTTAATCACGTTATGTATGAGTTTTGCGTTGGAAAATATTTCAATTCCATTTCGGGGTTTTGTAAACTTCTGCCTGGGCTGGCGTTTTTGTTTGAGTATTTGCTTAAGCTGAACAGTGGAAGCTGCTCCGAGAGCTGTATTCGGTATGATAAGAAGCTAAATTTCCATAGTTTAATAAAGTGTTTTACTTTTTTGGTTTTATTCCAACTTTTCTGTCCGAGCAAACGAAACGATGATGCAGGAAGCTTTGGGATGATTCTGTACACTTTTTATATCTCATAGTACCGTTTTTGCATGCCCTACAATACGGGAAAAGTATTTCAAGTAAAACAAACTATTGTGATTCCATTGCGATAGTTCTCTTGCGAAAGTTTTGTTAGAAACCGCAAGCGACGCTTCATGACTATATATGTATATATTTGAAAAGACTACTTTTTTACTTTGCAAATTATCTCTCCTCAAGTCCTACCAACCATTCTTCACTCCAACAAAAAACCGGCATCCCAAAATTCTACGCTTTGATTAATCAAGAGATCCTGATTCCAAGGTAGGCATAACACTTTTCCACGGTGCCTGCGTGCAAGATCCGGAAAATTTGTTGCTGTACGTAAAATATAATGAGTACCGGCCCGTTTCAGTAAATTTGGCAGCAACATTGTGCCCTTTTCTCCCTTCCTAAGGACGGTAAGTGGAGCAGTGGAGATGTTGGGAGACGAGCAAACAACCGGAACCCCATCTCTCGACCCCGTGCGAAGATGCGTTTATTTGCTGGTACGCAAAAAATATAAAACACGTGCTCCATACTGTTCCATTTAAACTTTTCCTTTCTAGCCGAGCGGGTCGAAGAATGTACCCATTTTCGACAACCGAGGTAGTACGGTGGAGCAAGCGGGATGGGAATGTGGCCGGTTGTAAGTGCTTTCCCTAAATAAATCGGTCACAGTTTTCGTCAGAGTGAACGAACAAGCTAACGGCAAGACGAATGCTCGCACATTTGACGCCCCAGCGGATACGGAAACGTAGCGCTCGTTTCGGTGCGGCATGTCGGTAGCATGTGTGGTGTTTTCGAATGGCTTGGAAAGAAGTTTGGCATCTCGGCTTCGACGGTTGGTAGGCACCGATGCCAGGGATGGGGTGACGCACGGATGGACGATTTACACATTTGCGTAAGACGCTCGCTTTCCATTAGCATAAATAAGCCTCATTCATTTTCTTCGCCGGCCGTGCTCGAAGCAAACGACCCTCGCCGATGGCCGCGGTGGAGGCGTGGAACCAACCAGCGAGCAATGGTGTTTGTGCAAAACGGTACCTTCATTGAGGTACCGAGGATTTCGAAGGAGGCTGGAACTTATGCTCCCTTTTTGTTTGCAGCCAATCATTTGTCGTGCCGAGTGGAGGCGTGTGTGTGTGTGGGACGAAATTTGATCCTATGAGTAGTTTTTTTGCTCCCCCAACCGATGCGATTCGTCTTGCTGTCACCAAAAAGTCCTGTCCGGAAAATCACATTTTGTAAATAACGTCTTTTTAAGACACATGATACCCTCGTAGGCACGCACGCTAGTCACAAACCATTTCCGAACGCTGTCGAAGATGATTTAGAGGCAGGAAGAAAAGTAGACTGTTTCGGGCGGTTCCCGAAATATCCTAGCAGACCTAGCAGTAGACCGGTTCGTACAGCTTTGATGTCATGTAAGTGACACTCTGTCGGCGGATTAGAGTGTTTCGAGTACGTAATGGCAGGAAAAGTAAGCTCTTTAGCATTTGAAATGAGCAGGCAAATGTATATATTTTTTTAGCCAGCTTTTTACGAAGCAAAGTGTGTAGCTTTCATTATGGTCTCTACTATAACCCATTGTGTTACAAGCCTCCGAGTGATTTTAGACTGATGAAAGTGATTTCCTTTGAAGCTTACTAAATGGAGTCGCCCGGTAGATCACTCTCGTCGGTGATTTGCTTAACGTGTTGCTCTAATAAAAACAGAATACCATTTAGAGTGCTTCCTAGCTGTTGAAATTATGGTGTAGGAATTATGTTTCATCACCTAAAGCCGGTGGTATTTTATTCCGAATGGTTAGTGCTTACCGGTACCGTCATAGAGCAATTTAGAGCAAATTAAACTGGTTCCCCGGAGCGTTCGCATAGAAACTTGTGTCGGAGATTGACTTAAAATGAATCCATTATCCTGATGCTGCTGCAAATGAAAAGCAAATTAATGAAAAGCTTGCCTTGTTTAGTTTCATTGGTCAAGGTACGGCAGAACGAAATAGTTTCTGGTAAAAAACTCTTCCTTGTTAAATAGAAAACCATAGCAGCGAAAGGACACGAAATTTAGTCAAGATGTAATGAAATGGAGATGTCGACAGTCAACCGCAGCACTTGGTTTTGGTTGCTACAAAATACTCACCTTCGAACGTATGTGGAAAAGCATTCATTTGGGCATCCAGGATACAGGAAATAATCACCGTGATAAGGGGACGAACGCGAGGGAAGTGCACGACGTGATTTCCCGCTGCCGACTCTTGAGATAAAGTTATTAAAGCCACGTAGGAATTTTCACAACTTCCTTAACGGTTTGTAAATGCCTGTCGTGCATTGTTTGCAACTTTCCCCAATAATCAGTCAGCCGGATCGGAAGCATCTGGATGGGAAGAAGAATGTGCCAGCAAGTGTTTTAAGTGCCGTTTTAACATGCTCAAAACGCCTGCCGAATTTTTATTGCATCCCCATGTGAAGCCGCTGTGGCTGGAGGCTCGCGAGAGTTAAAATGCTCTAACTGTCATGACGGCACCGAGACTAACTTTTGCCGTTCGAATTCGCGAATTCTAAACCACCGGTTTTGCTTGCGGAATAAGGGTGGGCGCGTGGGTTGAATGAGACATAGAGCAATGGCGAGCAATAAAAGTAAGCAGAATCGAGCCCGGCGCCCGAATCGACGACATGCATAAGGGGCTGAATGGGAATGTAGAATGTTCGCCGTCAGCTTTTATTGTCGCGAAGGGTTTAATTAAAATTTTACGCTTCCAAACATTTGCGCTCGCGTGTAGTGCAAGAGTTTATCCGTGGTCCATGATGGTGACGGGTTCTGTGCTTGATATGTTTTCCGGCGATGAGGTGCCGACGAGGTTTTGCTCATTTCCAACTCAGAACGACAAAGTGGTTTTAGTGTTCACACGGAAAAAGCTTTCAATAAAGTTGAGATGTTTCAATCGATCAGATTTTCTGGTACCGAATATTCATGCTATGCCAAACAATAAATGGAAAGAGGATGTGTACGGTTTTCTAAGTGTTTATTCAAATTTCAATTCAATATTCGGTTTCCCTTCGTTTTTGTTTGGCACTTTATCGTGAAGTAGCTTGCTGAGATCACCGCAGCCTTGAATACGAGAAGAATTAGGATGCTTCTGCCGTCGGGCCTCGTCTACTCGATATCATCCTCATCGCTGTCCTCTTCATCCTCGTCATCGTCGTGAGGATGATGAACGCCGCCCGTGCCAACACCATGAAGCTGCTTCACCATCTGCATCGGATAGGGAACGCCGACCCCTTGTGCTGCGTGCTGCGGAAGATGCTGCATTCCAACCGGCAGCACCTGCTGGGGCAACTTCATTCCCGACGATCCGGCACCACCTTGCTCGTTTTGACACTTCAGTTTGTACTCCGAAAGTTCCTCTTCGTAGCGCAGCTTCTCTTTCTCGGCCTGTTGCTCGTAGCGCTGCTTCACTTCCGTGTCCAAGGCGGACCACTGGCGGCCCAGTACCTTCGCGACGTCACCGACACTAAAGTCCGGATTGAGGGCTTTCACATTGTTCCGCTCGTCGTTGCAGTACAGGAAGAACGCCGTCAATCCACGTTTCGGTGCATTCGGATCCTTCGCCTGCTTGCGCTTCTTGCCGCGCCCGGCACCCGGCGAATCCTGCGGCGGAACATAGCTCTGCATTTCCAGCGTGTACCGCTGCTTGTCCTTCTCGGCCATCTCGTGGAAGCGCTGCTTCTCGCTCTCCAGCATCGTTTTCCACCGTTCGCCGCACTTGCGGGAAAACTCCGCAAAGATCACCTGCTCGTCCGGGTGCTGCTTCTTGTGCTCATCGCGGCACGTTTGCAGAAAGTAATTGTACGCGGTCAAGCGACCCTTCGGCTTATTGTCCTTCACTTTGGCGGGAGTAACCATCTTGCGCTGCGGAGTATTAACCGGTGGCGCGGAATGAGTTGGAGCCCGTTGCTCGCCTTGGTGCTGCTGCTGTTGCTGCTGTTGCTGTTGCTGGAGCTGCTGTTGTAAATGTTGCTGCATCTGCTGGTGAATCTGCTGCTGCATCTGCTGCTGTTGAAGCTGCTGTTGCTGCAACTGCTGCTGTTGGAGCTGTTGCTGTTGCCACTGCTGCTGCTGTAGCGTGCTGTCGAGCGGATTCTGAGCGCCCGGGTACCACCACTGGCCCGTGGGTACGATATTCGACATCGCCGGCAGATCGCCCGGACGTATCGGCAGTGCGCCCCTGCCGGGCTGATTGTCACTCGGGGCCGCCTGGTTTTGATAGTTGTTCGCCATCATTCGCAATCAGATCGAACGTTTTCAACTGTCTTCCTATCGGCACGAACCAGAAACTGAAAACTGCACAGCACAATTTGACGATCCAACGAACAACAACCGGCACGTGGTACACCCAAACAACAACTGGCAATTGGTCCGGTTCGCTTAGCGTCCGTGTAGAGGTAAACAAAAGGCGGCAGAATTCGCAGTGGGTACCGTGCAATAAGTGCGACGACTGTGTTACCTTGAAAGGCGGGTAGTGATGAGCTTTGCGCGCAGATTTTTTACTAGCCGTTATTCGGCTGGCAGCACTGACCGCTCGAACCTTCTAGGCTGCTCGACTCATATTATTTCGAGCAGAGCAAAAGAAAAACTATATCTTTCTTGAATCGGCCGTTAAACTGCCAGTGGTTTAACAGAAATGATATACCCGTTTTTTGTGTGGGTATTCAAGGGTTTTTGTTACGTGTTTTAGAAGTTCTAAAAGCAATTTAATGGTAAACTGCCTTTTCATATTTGAATTTTCATTTAAATGAGTTTTTAAGCCGCAAACACATTTTTCTGTTATTTGAATGCTTGTTATACATGGAAAATACACTTTCGTATGATAAATATTATTTTTATATTAGAAATTTGACTGACTATGCAGCTATTCCTTCATTAATCCCTTTGCTAAACTGGTGTAGCACGTTTTAAACCATATTTGCATAGTTATGATCATCTACCCTCAGTGGTATTTAGTCATTAATAAATGCTTCTATAAAAGTTCAAGTCATAATCGAATGTAGTTTTTTCCGTTGAAAGTGTTTTAATACATTTATGTTCCAATTTTGCGATAAATTTGCAAGATGGTACACATTTTTCAAAGGGCCCCAAAAAACAACTCATGTTACATTTTCTAGGTCATAGCGTATCGCGCTGTTTTGCCATTACTTTATACACCATTTTTTCCAACCCATTTAACCAGAAACCGTGGACATCCAATGGGGCGCGCATTACACGCTTCACTCATCAAATTATAGTTCAATTATGGGTGCACTATCCCGAAACCCTACTCACTGGCCAGTACAAGTTCGTGCCGTTCGTTTTTTCCTCTGCTGCCGAGTAATTATGGCGAATTTTGCAGCACGTTTAGCTAATTGCTATCAGCAGCTCAATTTCCAGCAGCAAAAAGCAAGAACCCAATTTAAGCTAATGGGCACCGGGGAAGCAGTTGTCCGATTCAATGTCACAAATGTGTGTGTGTGTATGTGTGTTTATGTATGATTTTATGCGTGGGCGCATGGAAGGGGCAAATTTCCCCACAGTCGAAATAGGAAACCAGCTGGTGGGCAAGGGTAGCAAATATCGTTTCAATTTTACAAGGATGTTAACATGCTGCGACGGCTGCAAACGTCGTTTGACAAGCGTTCAAAGCCCCAACCCGGTGTACAAAAAGCACACACACACACTCACTTACACCGGGATTTTCCCGGCGTAGGCCCCGAGATGGCGCGATAATTGGTTGGAATTGATTTCCCTTTTTTGTCAGCCGGAAAATTGTGTACTGCGTCGACCGTCGCTCGGTGGCATTATGTTAAGAGGCTGCGAAAAGCTACCAAAAACCCGGGGGTTTGGGGCTCGGCAAAAGTTAAAACAAATAAGGAACATGGTACCACCGGGCGAAACGATACAGAATGGCTCCGCGGTTCGCTTGTGGTCTTCCGCGAACGACTGTTCCGACCTCAATCGGGCGGTTGGGATTGGTTTTCCCAACCGTGCGGGGCGCGTTTGTTGGATGTGATTCTATAAATTTTAAACGTCCTCATTTTGACGCACGGTGGCAGCGAAAATGGCCGAGCGAGCTCGGGGTCGCGTCCACAGTACACAAAACCCTTCCCGCACATAATGGGATGTTTGCGGGAATGTTCATTATTTGCCAAGCGCGGTAGGAAACATATATATAATGGCCTCCCCGGTCGGTCGGTCGGAAGGTCAGTCCGGTGCCGCCACGTTCATCCGGCACGCTGGGAATTTCAATTTCGACTGCTTCTCGAATGGTCCACGGCTCGGCCGAACCGAAGGTGAAATGGTCCGCAGCGGAATGGCGTGGATAGGAAAGCCAAACTGTAACCATAGTTCCGTATCCCGGGAAACAAGTTAGTCCCCCATCAGCACCACACGTTGGAACGGGCCGTTTGGCAGTTTGCCAGCGTGAAAAGTTCTTCCATCGACGGAAGCGGAACCAATCGAATGGGGGGGTAGCTTCGCTGAGTAAGAATCCGGTCCGTTCATTGGCAGATGACTTTTTGGGGCGAGCGACACAGACCCTTCCACAAACCGTTTCGAAAGTTCGAGCTTATCAATATGCGTCCTGCATGGCTTGCAATGTCCGAAAACGGCACCGTTCTGTTGTTGAAAACCAGAAAGAAAAACCTCCAAATGTGCTCCGCAACCTAAGACGGAGTCAAAAGTCGGTGCAAACTTCGGCCAACAGCGCTCGAGTTGACCAGTCGCGGCGGCTGGTGCCAAAACCGGCTGGACCTCTCGGTGGTAAAATTAGCTATTTATTAAAGTTTTATTGAGTTTGTATTGGCTAAATGATGGATTGAGAAACTTTACCGCGCCAATCTCCACTGGACCAGTTCGCTGCCGTTCACGAAGGGACCCGTTTCTCTTCAGCTGGGTTCGCTTCGATTTTCCACCGAATTTTCCTTTGTATTTTTTCCTCCGCAAAACCCGCTGTGCGAGTGAGTAGCTTTGTTTGTTGGCACCTTTCGATCGCGGGTCGATGCTTTCGGGCCGTTTGTGCTTTGGATCACGTTTATCCACTTTCGCTTTTCCCGCTTGCTACAGTTTTCCCGCTTGCTACACGCTACGGTGCAGTCATAAATCAAGAGGTTATAAATTTTCTCATTTTTCTGCTACTAGCTGCGGGGGATTTCCTGTTTTTTTTTTACTATCCCGCTTAGCCCCCCTGAAGGGAGATGGACATAAGCTGGCCGAGGTAAGGCGATCGTTTGGTCCGGTTTATGCCTGCGGTTCGCTTAGGGGATGAAATTAACGGGCGCACCATAACGACGGATGTAGTACATGATAGAAAGAAGTGCCTCGCTCACTCAAATGATACCACCCGGTAGGCGATTAAATGTTTAATGCTGGGAAAACCTGACGTCGGAAGTGCCTGCGGTGAACCATTTACCACCCACTTGCTTAAACAATCATTTAGTGTGTCGACGATTGATTAGAGTAACAATGGCTCGTGTGATTACCATAGACGGAACTGCTTTTTTTTATAGGTACTTTTCCGCAAGCAAAGGTTGTGCTATGAAGGAATGTTAACTTAACTTTTTATAAGTTGTTTTTACTTAGATACTTTTGATAGATGTCTCCCGTATACATACACGTATAAGCTTCTTCGAATTGATTTCTGAGAAAGATTTTTTAACTTGAGTAAAACCAATATACAGCAATAAAATAATGTTTTGACCTCTACTTAAACACTCCCACTTTATACGGTATTAACCCTGATTTAAATTTTACCTCGTTTGAGAATTCTTTATTACCTCTTTTCTGAATTACCAAATTACCTGCACATTTAAACGTACCTGTTTGAAAAGTAACCGATAGTGTTAGTGTCAGTTGAGCTGGGGGGAATTGTGGGCATTTTTACTCGTGATGGACGATTGACGAACCTTTCGAGATATTGATTATTTTACAATACTAGGCTTATGATGGATGTTGGATCCGGGTGGAAGTTTATTTTTCGGTTTTGTTTGTATTTGTATTGTATTTCAATCTCGTATTGGGCTGAGAACAACGGATGAATAAAATGATCTTGAATTACCATTTCCGACAACCCAGTCGAAAGTGAACTGTACATACATGCATGGCCTGGTTAGAGACGGGGAGGGGAAGGGGCCACGTGCTGACAAGTTGTTTTCCCAAGCGGGGAGGGTGCGGAGGTACCCGATCGCAGACAGAGTGTCAACATGTGTTTTTCTATGCACTGCATGGGATAAAAGAAATAAGATAAACACACGGTAAAGACATGGGAAACTCAGTGGTACTCAGTGGAAAAACTACATGGTACTCAGTGGAAAAATGTGATAAAAGGAGGAGATGAAACAATTTTTAAAGGAAAACCTCCAAGAAGCCTTAAGTAAACGGTTGTACTAGAAGAAAAGAATCCACCGCCGACATGGTTGAAGGAGAGTAAAAGGGGCCACTTAAATAAGTAACGAACCGGCCGCAGACACAGACGGATCTCACGCAAGGGAGGAGAGAGATAAAAACGGATGCAAACAACTCCCGTCGAACAAATGGTGGCCACACGACGTTGGGCCGGAACGCGGTAGGATCAAGTGCTAAATAAACATTATTTCTGCCCGTGTCTTTGGCCATTAAGGTTGATCCTTTCTACACACATACATTTTTCTCGTGCATGACCATGGTTTGGTTGGGTAGGGACGAGATAGCAAAAGGAAAAAAAGAATCCCGCTCGGTAAATCAACATTCACATGTTGATTGCAAGCGATCTGGACCGGTTCGAACGCAAAAGGTGGGGGATGATAGAAGAGAATGGATTGAAACAAAACGTAAAAAAAAATCAAATAAACACAAATATTCGTACGCCAATCTTATTCATCTTCCATCAGGGTGCAGGGATCGGATCCATTTATTTTCTCCCGTTGACGGATACCGGCTGGAATTTATGAATAATTCAGTGCCATCATTCTCGACATGACAACGTAAAAAGCACCAAATCCAGGGTTGACGAGGAAAAAAACCATACACACACACACACGGTCTCGAAATGCGCGGTCAGTGAGCGCCGGTCGCAGCCAGGTAGGCTTTTCCTGCGCCAACGGGATATGATTATCTATCCGAGGGGTTGTTGGTTTTTTTCCTACAGGCGAATGTTTCTTTTTTTTCATTTAATCCTTGATGGGGCGTAACGAAAGGATTCAGGGATGTTTTTTGTAGGGCCTTTTTGTTGGAGATAAAAATTAAAAGTATACAAACCACACGCACACCCATAATTCCGGAAAATTCGGGATAGTATCCAAATGACCCGGGGCCAAGCTTTCGACGATTGCTTGTGCCGTATCTGTGTGGATGTATGTGGTTTTTAAATAAATTTCATTTACCACTATTCCGGGATGCCTGTGGGAGCAGCTTTTCCAAACACCAATATCGGTGCGCCGGTTGTTGTTTTTTCTTCCCGAGCATCATCCCGGTTTATCAATCAACACCGGCCATAACAGGGTTGCTTTTATTTCTCCTTCGGGTGTGCCTTCCATGTATTCGCTGTACTTCGGTAGGCAAAAATAAACAACCGAGGTCGAGTAAAGTGCATACATTAGTGTTTTCCAACGCAGCTCCTGTTGCCTTTTTTCCCCAATAGAGAATAAAGTGCATCCAAGTTTCCCAGGCAAAAAAAATATGTGGTGGGGCTTCCTAAGGGCTTCCTTTTTTCGATTGGAAAATTATTTTTTATCAACCTAGTCATCCGCCGGCCAGTGTTGGATGTATTAATTGAATGAATTATATTTCGATGCCCCCTTTGACCTCCACACCCCTTTTGGAAATGAAGCGGAAAAAGAAATGAAAAGTTAAAAAACTGCATCCGAACATATTCGCTGTCCGGACACATTGTGTCGCTGGAAATGACATTTTTGTGCAATATGTTTGGATAAGGCTGATCGATGCGTGATGATTTATGTGGCGCCGCAAACACTTTTCGACCGTTAGGTAAGTATGAGCAGAGCAGAACAAAGTATGTTCAACTCTAACACAAAGGGATTACATACACGGGTGCGTGTAAAATGGTGGAGAAATGTGAAAGCTTTTTTTTATTGCAAATTCGCACTGTAATGGAGCGTTGCATTTTATCGATCATTTTTTTTTTTCCATCCTTTTTCCTGGCACCTCACCACAATCCGAGGTTTTCGATAACACCGTGCGGTCTGGGTGTACACTTTTTCAAATGAAATTTATGCAAAAGAGCCGCTTGTTTTTCTCCTGCCAGCTAATTGTTCATTTCTGTGTGACAGTTGAGGTTCCCTTTCCTGATCTTTTGCTCGCATCAATGCGAAGGGTTTACAAATAGGAATAATTAATTTTATGATCGAATTAATTAGCAGTAATGAAAAATGGGCTACTTTTGATGTCAACACCAACCGAGCGGATGCATCCGGATTTAGTCTGACAGCAGCACATGATACTCGTTGCTTGCCGGGCCGCGCAGGACGAGGGCCAGGAACTGCGGTGTTGTGCGCTGTTTACGAACGCAAATTTCATCCGGATCGTTAGCCAGTGCAAATAGCGTTCGTGCTTACATCATTGGACAATTGGCCCACGCTCATGATTGACAGTTCGCACGACCTCCCCGCGAGTGCGGCGGCTTTCATCTACTTTTCACCGCCAATACGGAACCGCTTCAAACACGCTATCCTCGCTCCAGCACGGTACAAACAACGCGGTGCAACGACGTTCAACAGATTGGCTCCTAATTTTCGCAACACGCCGTACCCTCACGCCACGCGGATTCACATCCGGTTCGGGGTAAATTGAATGCATACAATCTATAAAGCTAATTAGTCGCTAATACCATGGGCGCTCGGTTCGTTCTTGACATTTGCGGCCAACGGTGGTCGCCTGCTGTCGGAAGCCGTTTGATGCCTCTGCCGGCGATAATTTCGGTGGACAGTGTGGTGCCGGTTCACAATCAACAACGTGCGATCGCTTGCGCCTGTGGTGGCCATGTAAATTGCAGTCCAATGTGTCCATGTGTCTGGTGAAATGGTTCGACCACGCGTTAGGCGCACTATGGAATCAATTGATTCGTTCAGTCCACCGTTCCGTTTGGGAATTGACCATTATGGTAATCATAAAGTTGTGATGCGATGATGTCGCAACATTAATTCATCGGAAATTGTTTCACATTTGATTTGAATCAAATTTATCGTCGAAGGAAAGTGGAACATTTGTACGTTGAATGATGTTTGCATTTACCAGATGTTATACCTGTGTTATTAGCTATAATTTGAGAAGCTAATCGGCGTTTGCCTGATGGTTATCCTGTTCCAATTAGAGAGATTAATAGTAAGGTTTAGTTTCATTTTTTCTAAGGAATACTTTTCAAATAGTTTTGCAACACCATAGAATGTAAGTTTAAGTTTGAAAATTGGTTTTAAAAGAAATGAAAAGAAAGGTTGTCGAAGAATACGCTGAATGCTGCAGAACTGGGCACGTTTTAAATATTGCTTGAAGTTGAGCGATTTTAAACAGTTTATAGTGCTGACTTCAAATACTTTAACAGACACAAATTTAATAAGCTGATAAAGCTAATAGGAAATCATAAAAGTGGTTCGAATGAGAAAATCATAAAAGTGGTTAATGATTGAATATCAAACGCATTATTGCTGAGGTTTCGTTTATAGGATTGCTACTGTTACATTTCAAAAGCATGGCGGTGTTAGTGGACTTTTTCACTTTGTTTTTTACTTTTAAGTTTAAGTAAGATTTTTTTTGGTTTTTATACAATCAAGTAATAAACTTAATTTAAAAAAAATTAGAAATAAATCTGTTTAGTTTTCGTATTGTACTTAAACATTTTCTACGCTCAAACTACCAATCAAATCATAACATAATGTCAATATATAAATTAACTTGGTTCCGTGGAATAATGTTGTTCACCCAACGGATTGGCCCAGTTCATTAGCAACTCGCTGCAACCTAATCCGACCAGCCCAATCCTTCTGATCGACTGTGGTATTCGTATGATAACTCTGGTGGATCGGATCGGATGATAACTCTGGCACGAGCCATTACGAACGTAACGACAAGACGATCCGTTCGCCATTACGTTCATTCTACGTTTGCTGCACAGGGTGGGATGCCAGCTCTGCAAACCGAGCATCTAATTGCTTCAGAATGCCGGCATTTCGAGCCGCAGAGGGGTGGGCCGCTGGAAACTGACCTGGTAGGATGTCATTTTCCCTTCCATCGTTTGCGATTCATTACGGTTCAATCAGTCGCCCGCTCTTTGGTGGTTCGAGCAGCCGAAACTAAAATGCAATCTGCGCCCCACGCGCGTCTAATGAGAATTCGGGAGGTTTACACGGGAGATTGTTGCGTGGAAACCGCAGTTATGCAGTTAATTCGGTGTGATTTGTAAACCACCTGCGAACCCTTTTGAATTACTTTGAAGTTGTTTGGAAGAAACTAGTTTTGTAAAGTAATTAGTGATCAATCTTTCGATCAATATTTTATTTTCACGAGTTAATAAAACGGGTGTAAAAAGTTGCTGTAATTCTTTGGTTATCAGCAAAGTTCGTAGTCGCACATTGCTTAGAAAAGTTAGAAAACGCAAGCAAAAGGTGTGTCTTATTTATTTTAGTGTCGAAATTCGATTCCTATATTTCGGAAGGATAAGACGTGGTAGAGTTTCATCCCAAATTATCAAAAAAAAAAAAACACTACGATAATAAATCACACAACATTTAAAAAAATTCTAAAACTGCAATATGAGTATGAAAACTAACGAAGGGGCTTAAACTTAAAACTTGTGAACTATCTCTTCAAACAAATTCGTCTTTAAGCTGAAAATAGATAGCCCTCATAGAGAGACTATTCAAAGACACCCTTTTTCTTGAGCTCCCCTTATGCGTAACACGGTGCGTTCGGAAATGGGCAAACTTCTTGATTTACGGCAAACAAGCGGCTTACTGAGCGGCCCAGCATAAACAGTTTACCCAGGACCCATCGCTCCCGGGCTGCTCAAAGCCATCCGTAATCCAATTAGCATCGGACTGCACCGGGATCCCGTTTCTCGGCTTGCTCTCGAAGAGGCTGGTCAACAGCAACTTCCACTCGTTCCCACCCACCCCGTGCTGGCCGGAGTGATATCGGATTCACCATCGCTGTCCGTGTTTACCCATTTCTGCTAAACTAATCCCTTTCAATTTCGTTCGTGCCGACTAAACGATACACGGTGGCGTCCATTTCTGACCCTTTGCCCGTTTCCCGTGTGGAAGAGATTTTCCCCCTTCCCCTGTTGGAGAACCTGGACTGCCCAAACAGCACTTGGATTGGGAAAAACGAGTCTCTGGAGGTGACGGTTGGGCCGAAAACGAAGGGTAAAGATCCCTTTAGGGAAATCCTTTGGCGTTCCGCTGCCGTTTTTCCAACACCACGTCACGTCCGTTTATTGAAAGGAAGTAATGCTGTAAAAACATTAGGTCGCCGTTTGCAGCCAACGCAACAGGCTGTTCGGTACGAATCGCATTGGTCAGTTCTGAAAGGGGGGGGGGGGGGGGGGGGGATCGTTTCTCACACAAACACACTACGAGTCAAGTTACTTACGGTAACCCTATCGAGCAGGACTATTACTGATGGTCCTATGCAAAGGGCTGACCACCCCGGGCATGGGAGAGGAGGGGTTCCGCAAGCAAAACCCAAACACTCCTACGTGTTCTACATGTCCGCTTGCTAACTGTCCCCCGCTCATTTTTCCACGTCCCTCGCATTACCTAAGGGGTAGCCATAGCCATTGAGTTTCTTTTGCCTACGTTTGAATGTTCATTTTGTTGGCACTTGGCCCTGGACACGAGAAGGATACTCCTGTTGTGCGATGACTTGATTTCCCCGTTTGTCCGTCGTGTCAGGAAAAGGTTTCCTCCCCCCCTCAAAGGGTGATTGGTGCGGGCGAGGTTGTTGTGTTGTGAGCTGATTGCTTATGGCATGTTGTCGATGCCGTTAGCGCAAATCCCTCCCGGGTGCGAGTGATTTCAACTGGGTGGTGGTGCTTATCATGTATCGATGAATGTGTGTGCAAGAAACGTGCCCAACTACTAAGTTCAGTGTTATCTTTCGAGGGCTGAGCGAAACAAAACTAGAGGTACTTGGCAATCTTATCATCACTTTGTCTTAGCCTCGACTGGACGCACAATGTTGTTATGCTTTTTTGCTCAAATGCTCGAATCTTAATTTAACTGCAACAAAATGTGTCCAGTTCGGTAAATTGATTATACAAATAACATTTATCGTTTATACTCATTGCCTATTCACTTTACTTACTATAAAAATAAGAAACTTTCTTTACATTCTCCTCGAATATTACCATTAGATAATATTTTCTAGTAAATTCGTTCCGCATTTTTCAATTCTACAAATTTGGTTTAGTCGTCCCCGAAGTTCATTCGTTGTTAGGTTGGCACATTCTATATTGATTTACGTTATCCAAAATTGCAAGCTCCGTCATTGTGGATTTACCAGCTCCTGAAGCAACTCTTGACAACATCTTGGTTTAGGCAGCTTGTGCTAGAGTTGCTTTTATTGGATCACTAGTTTCCATACACAAATATTAGTCTTGTTATTGCAAAGCTTAATTGAAGTTTGTTACGAAGCAAACATTCCTAGCTCCAGAAATTCAATGGGTTAGGAGATTTTTTTTTTTTAAATATCCGAGATCCGACCGAGATTGAATGAACAATGGTTGAGAAAATAACGCTCACTCAACAAGTTACTTTTGGAAACAATAAACTTTAGCACACTGTGTAGACAATGTACACAACAACTTTGCTGATATGTCTGCATTGCTCATAGAAAACAGCATGCCATCGTTGCTTAGGCGCACCCGAACAGCAAAACTGTTTTCAATAAACCACCATCAGTAAACAGTGCAAGCGTTTCGGTAAACGTGCCAAAACTTGGCAAAAACCCCCTCCCCCCTTCGGGTGGACGTGATCCGAAATCGGAATGACCAGAACGAATTCCGAATGACCGAAACTGTCGCACACCGTGTCGCTCCGATCGGGTGTTTAGCGATTAGTTTTCACCTCCGAAAAAGGTCCTCGCTTTCTTGAGACGGTGTCCTTGGCGTCCTTCGTCAATTAGTTGGAAATTCATCGAACTGAACTGACGTGAAGAGAAGAGAGTTAATCAGCAGTGAAGTAATCCGGGTTGCTTTTCGTTTCACCGTTTGTTTGCTCGTTGTCAAGTGTGTCCTTTTTTTTATTGACGCAAAGAAAGTGGAGTATAAACGGGGATCAAACCGAGTTTTTCAGAGGGGGGGAAGTGCGATAAAAGGGGTGTCCTCTCGGAAAAAGGGACGGTTCGGGATTGGTGCTGAGCGAAGGACCTCAGTCAGCAACCGGTGGAACCGCCTTGAGATGGATTGTGGGAGGATGCTTGATCAACCTTTTTTTTCGCCTCCGTTCAAGGTCCGGCATTCGTTGCTGAGGTGTTAGGTGATTTAAGATGAGGTTTCGTTTTTCATTAGTGATTCGCTGCAAAAAAAGGGCACGAAAAAAAAACGTTTGACTTTCCGTGCAGTCGACACTTTGCGTGACATATTTCATGGCACTCCACCCACCAACTCGATCAACTTTGCACACCCCGTGTCTTTTGAAAAATTGGCGAGGGATTTGAGAGATGATCGTTTTTTGGTGCTTTGTCTTCTAGCTGATGTTTCGAGACAGAAAAACAAAAGAGAAAAACCACACCACAGATATGAACGTGAGAGCCCAAACAGGTGCAAAAAGATTAATCACAAACAGGACAAAAAGAAAGTTTGCAAAAAGGAGGAACGAATAAAAATAAAAACAAAACATGTCAACCGGACTTTTCCAGAAGGTGCGCAAACAAATATCACGGGAAAGCGGAGGAACGAACGGCTAGGAAAGAAAACGCCCCGACTCGGGATCTGGTATTTGTTGGGAAATATTTGGTAATCAGAGGTAACCGAAAAACAACGAACATTTTCTTCAGCACGTGCTTAACGAGTTTGCTTCCCCCTGGCCTTTGTTAACGCATCGAAGGTTACAGGTTTCGAAAGGGATTTTCTTTTTTTTCCTCGTTGGTTGTCTTCACTGCCGATCGTAAGTTGCCACCGATTCCGGTATTCCTACCGTTGCGTATTATGCCATTTTTTTTCTCCCTTTTAGGGCTGAGCAGCAGCTTTTCCTGCCGAAGAGCGACTTCAGCAGTTTTGATGATTTATGATCGCGGTCGTGAAAATGGAGTTTAGTTGATTATTGCGCGAAATGACTTCTGATTCGCATCAGCGTCCCGGAATGACCTTCCCCTCTCGCCATCAGGCTAAGATTTATCCGCTCGTGTTGTTCGGTCGAAACTGGATTAGCCGTTGAGATTAATTTTTATGGAACCTCACGGAATGGCTAGTCCATTCTCTTATCTTCCCCCATGCCTTTTTCCACCGGTTTGTTTTTAGGTGTTTGGATTGAATCCTTGCCGAATGGCATCGGGGACATACGGTGTGGACGCGAAGGTTGGGCGTGCAGGTAGCGGTCCGGTTCGTGCGGATAAAGTTGATTTATGAAGCGATATCCCTTTTGGTCGGTGGATCCTTTCGTAGACCGCAATGTACCTGCGCGCAGCGGCAGTCATCAAAATTTGATGAACCAGCGATTGGTGAAGGATCCGCTGGACACTACGGCAGCGTTTATGGGAAGCCGAACTTTCGGTGGAACGTCCCGTCAGTTGTTAACGGGCGATGGTTTATCACCTCGAGGCAAGCGGCGATCATCATTATTTTCTTTGTGAAAACCATCTGATGCGTGGTGTCGTTAAAATGGCTGACTGTCAATATTTGGGCACTTTTCCGCGCCCACCGAAAGCGCAATGATGATGTAAAAATTGCATAAACACTGAATAAATCTAAATAACTGAATATGCAGTCATTAAAACATTGTTAAACAATAGTCTTTTGTTGTACATACAAAAATAGCCATGGAACAAGCAGACATGGACTTATTATGATTATATACATTAACAAACTCGATCGCAACAGACTTATGAAAAAGAATCAGCTGATGCAAGCTTTATCGAGGACAATAAACAATTTATCAGCAATCAGTATTATATGAGTGCTATTCATTATAAATATAAGTGCACAAAAAATGATGTTAACAAAGTGTTGACAAAGTCAAGTAATTCAACGGACTTAATGAACATGCAAATAGTAATGAGCTTTATAGTACAGCAAAACTGCCCTGAATAACAGGAATCCGAACAACATATTTCTCTAAATGATTCTGAACGTTGGACTAGAACCTTTCTTGAATAATCTTCTTAATAACGAAAAATGTTTGGAGTTCTGGAAAAAATTACTAGTGATTTGTAACGGACAAAACTAGATACAATAAGTTATTTTTTAATTGTTCTGCTACTTGCATGTTTTCTTATTTCATTTTTTGTCCACTCTTTAAGCACGGAAAGATGTTTTTGATCACTCTTTAAGTATTCCATTATTAAAGACCATTAGTTTTTAATCTACTAAATAAAGATCTAGTTTGTCTATTCTAATGTTTTTCTTCGTTGACCATTAGGTTATAGAAGTATGTAAGCTTATTTTTATATTCGCTAAAAACCGAGTGTTAAAGATGTAAACTGTGTTTCGATTGAGGTTTCTGCTAGTTTCGGCAATTAAGGCTAAAGCATGTGGGTTTTTTTGCTGTAAAGTAAGCACTATCAATTTTTCAAACCCTCCAAACCATTCAGCCGTGATGGTTCCGTACCACCATCACCATTGTGCAATATTCGCGGCGTTTGAAAGGGAACGATTTGTGAGAACCCATTTTCCATTTTATTGCAACCTCAGCCGGGCTTGTTCTATGGCTGCCCCGGGGCCAAGCAATAAGCCCGCTCCGATCCGAGGGCACGAGTGGTGGATGAATTTTAACTTAGCTTTTCACTCGGCAATCGACGTCATCAGCGTCACGGCGTCGGTTGTCAGTGTCGGTGCGCATCTTCCTCTGCCCCCCGTTGTGCGAAAAGGGATTCCGCCGAGTGATGTTGATTGCATCCGGCACTTCCGGAAAAAAGGGGAGAAACCGTACAGCGCACCCCAGGATAACTACTGCGCACCGTGGAGAGATGTTTCGCAATTGCATTCTCTTGTCACGTTCGGTCCGGACGCTTCAAGGAACCGGTGCCGGTGGCCGGGTGCTCAAAAGAGGCGGCCCAATTCTTACCGAGGCATTGGCATTGTACGCCGGCCGTCAGATTGCCCGCCGGCGCTGCATTCACTGCGATGCGGTCCAATGGGTGGATAGGGGGATCCAGCATGCAATGGAGATAAGATGGGGGCCTTCGCCCGATGAAAGGCCATTAATTTGCGCAAACAATGTGGTCGGAGGAAACCAGGACCCCCAGGAGGGGCCCATGTACGCGGATGCATGGATGCACGGATGGAATCAGGGCTTCTGCCGTGCTTGTAAAAGAGGGTCAGTGCCCCCCGGGGGCAGTTTGTCAGGTGTGCTTAGTTATTTTTGGTTTTCCCGAGCTTCCCGGAATGTTTTCCTTGCCGTTTTTCCGGGCGAATATTTCCTTGCCCCGGTTGCTTCCTTCGGTCACGTGCCGACGGGATCGGACCTTTTTCCCAAGTTGCATAAGATGCTGTAGAACGAATGACGCAATATGACACTGTTTTTACTACTTTGAGAGTTAAAAATCATCAATCCTTCCCCATTGGCATCCAAGGACATTGACGAACGTTGATTTTTTATTTTCACACAGCTTCTTCTCAAAAGACAAATGAAATTGAAACGCTCTAATGGGTAGCCGGCCGAAAGACGGGATATTATCCTGCAGCATCCAAGGACTCTTTCAACCCATTGTGGCAAGATCTTAGTACCGGTAGGCTAACGAAACAAAACATTGCAGGAATGAATACCTAGAATATTGCCTCCAGAGCATCCTCCTGTGTTTTACCTTCTCTCTGTGTGTTTGCGAAGGAGTTCCGCTTCGTAGTTCCTTGTGCCCCGGGCAATGGAGAGGTGTTTCGGTTAGGTGCCCTTGCGAGCAGAGCCAACGGATTTACGACGGGGGTAAGACGACGCACACTCTTTTTACCAGCCGTACTACTCAGTCTCCGTTACCCGCGTGTCAGCCACACAAATGGCCTCCGGTAGTGGGTATGTTATACGTTAACCAGCGCGTGCCTACCCTTCCTCTTGTTGCGAGCAAACTATGCGGGTCAAAAAACACGTGCGCTTAAGCTTCTTTACAAAGGATGTTCAGTTTTCAATTTAACCTCTCGTATCCCGGGCATCCCGATTGCCTGCGGGTGATATCTGGAAAAAAGAGCTCTTTATGTCATCGTATCCTTATCGGTAGGTGACGCTGGATGATTCCTTTATAGTGCGAAGTAATAGTATAGATATTCTATGGCCGTGTTTCAGATTTATCGATCGCTTGCTTACCTTTTCCAATGGAAATTGCCTTAATCAACCAAACTGTTTCATAAAAGAATCATTATTGGAACACTTTTGGGATATCTGAACCAATTTTTTTTTTTATTTATTGAATAATATCCTAACAGGAAAAGACAACAAAGCCCTACTTTGTTTATCTATTATGTCTCGAAATTTCATACTGTGCTACAAAATATTCGTATGAGACACCATTCAATGGGAATATTATGTATGGGCAAAGAAATCAAGGCATGTAGCAAAAAGAGGCAAATAAAAGGAAAACATAGAAATACATCACAAAAAAACCAGCGTCGTCGCATTTGTGCCCCGATCCGAAGTACGAGGCTGAACGATAGGATCAGACAAGTCGACAAGGATAACAAACGGCGAATAATAATAATGCAGCTTGAAATACGGTCGCCATGGTCGAGTACAAGTACTTTGCAGGATGGGAGTTTGGCGGGACACGGAACGGTTTGCAGGTTCGTCGACAAGCGTGTGCTACACGTGTGCCCGTCTTTCATAAGCACGCACAGGAAGTAGGGTGGTCGCCTCTTGTAGAAGGAAGCCGGGCGAAGGGATAATTGAATGAAGTGTCCCAGCACTAAGCTTGGTTCTGGGCAGGTGGCTACCAACCGTCGGTAGGGTGGCCGTTACGTGTTCCGGAAATTGTTAAATTATTTTCCCAGATTAGAACGGACAGGTGGCCACGTGTTGCGGTCCGTCCGGATTGATGGGCGTTTTCGGAAATGGGAATGAATCCTTTTCGGAGAGCAGGAAAACTGGACAAAGGCTGTTTTCCAAAAACTCGTTGAAATGTTCTAGTTATTTTGTAAAAACTTTTCGGATGAAGATGAACGTTTCATGACTAATTAAAGAGTACTATGCGGGTGTAATTAGTTGTGGGATATTAACTCCCATTATTAATAGCCACCTATCGTTTTCAGAAGTTGTTTTCGTTTCAAATTAATAGTGCACTGTAATACTCTTTTAATTACTGTTTACTTTTTCTGAAAATATTAGTATTGCTTACCGTGAAATTTAATTTATTACTCCATTCAGCGATGATAACAAACTCTGACGTTACTCATGAACACTTTGATAAATTTTTCAGTATTATGCATTTTCATTGTATATTTAACGGCCGAATATAGGTATTACATACTTTAATTTTGATTTGGCACTTTTCGATTAATTGCTACGTGACGGTACATTTTGTGAAACGTATCGATCATTAATGCTGATAGTGTAGTGTTATTTAACGGTATATTATATCTTTTCAATATTAAATGATTCATCCCAATTAGTCAGGACTGAAACAGATGCTTGAAATTGACTACATTCCAATTTAAGACAAAGCACGACATGATCCAACGTCAAAACGGCCATTTTGTATAAGGTTGTTTACTTTTGAATGCATCGAGCGCGTTTCAAAATTGCATCTAAAATAGTCTCATCAATATTGGTTTTTTTTTTCCCCACTGCCCACCTCGAGTTCAGGGTGTAATCACGTTAAGTGCTGTGCAAAATACCGTCGGTAAGAAAGCCAAAGTAAGGCGATAGGTATCGTAAGTATTTTCCCACCGGGATCCTGCCACGACCTCGCCGCACCGCGGAACTTGCGCTTCGCGTGTGAAGTGCCGTTGAGAAGGATTTCCTATCGGTTGAAAAGGGAAATTGTACGGTGTAATTATTATCGTTTGTTTCCTTTCCCGACTTCCCGTTGGTGGAAGGAAAAGTATAAAAATAAAACACGCGCAACGGCAAAACAGCAGACGGGTAGGATGGAGCAGAAGCTCGTCGTCCGAAAGAGCTCCGAAGAAATCACCATTAGAAAATTGCTTACGGTTGAACTACGGCAGCGGTACGGTTGCAAGCCGGTCTCGAGTCGAGCAACAGTCTTGCTGAAGGCAGCTTTCAAGGAAGCCATGGAATGTGCGGGAAATGATTCGCCAGAGCGTCGTCACGCCCGTAATCCGTTCATCGAGCTGGGTGATGGACCGATACTGTAGTTTCTCACCAGTTTGCAACACGTTGAAAGAATGCACTTTCGTTGCAGCCGTCATGATGCCGGCGATGCCGGGCAGATAAGATGGATGGCCCAGCGTGGGAGTAAATTGTAACAATATTGCCTCCGTACAACAAGTCTATCGGCAAGCGTAGTGTGAGAGTAGACCGAGTGGAAATCAATTATCATCGATTATCGACAGTTTCAGGGAAATCAGCCCGGGGCGGGAAACGGCAAGCACTTGATCCTGATCGTTGAGGACGATGGGGTCGAAGTAACAGCCGGTTGGTGGTAATTGGATGTACTCTCTGTTCAGACTTTATACACAATAGGATTCTGGGAACTGTATTTATTTGTTTGAACGAAAATGTTTATAAAATGTCTGGGAAGTTTGCTCTTCCACTTCTCCATTTTCCTAGTAACGTACAGGTAGAGTGATTTGTTTGGCGTTTTGTTGAATCAATTAAACATATTGTTTGGCTAAACATTTGCATCAAATATATGTCGCTTCTAGAAAATCATTGTATATTTCATCTCATCGATACCGTCGAACCATTTATTGTCAATTCTCCGGAAATTTAACACTGTAACGGCAATTGTACATCCTTATAATTAATTGAAGAGATATAATCTATGACAAATGCGTTGGTGAATCGCTTTCAGTTGAGGCAGGGTGCCATTGAAGTATTTGGTAAAGTTTATCATCCGTTCTCGGGCGGAATTTGTGCCCCATCAAATCGAAAAGTAATTGCACTTATTGGGTTGAATTTGGATTCAATTTTTCGGTATCACACCACGCTCCCATCGTCGCACCGATCGAATCGAAGCGCTGGGCGTGGAGGAAAATTCCGTTCAACTTCACTTAACGACACTTACGCGTAAACAAATTCCAGGCACGAACCGGATTGCCGGAGTTGAAGCGGCAGCAGGTTCAAAGAGTAAAACGGTTTTCGGTGCGTTTTCGGTCGGGTGAGGTTTTTGTTTTCTCCCTCTTCGCATTTGCCCTCGGTCGTCCCGGGTGTCTCCGTATTCCGGTTTGGTACACTTCTTAACGACACTTTTGCTTGAGTTGAATTGATGTCGATGGTTATGCTGTTTATGCGGCTGCGAGCGTGTTGGTTGGTTGCTTTTTAAGTTTCTTCCCGTCGTAGGAGTTTGTCGTTGTCGAAGCTGTTTTGGTACTCGGGCGCTCACATTCACAGTGGGTCGCGTGTTTTGCACGCGTCAAGAGAAACAACCGGTGCGGTTCCGGTGCCCGATTCGGTTCGGTGCCGTTTTTTACTCCCCTTTCCCTTCCCGCTTCTTCGAGGGTTTTCCATCGGCGGAAAGATGCGTGGGTCCTCTGCAAAAGCGCACACCCATAAATATTCATAACTGCCCACATTTGTCTTGTGGAGCATAATTTTCGCTGATGTATTACATTTCAAACAATTTAATAAAGAGCAGCGAGGATAAAATATTTAAATTACACCCTGCACCACAAATCAGCGCGGCAGAAAGACGAGTCTATCGGGGAAGGAGCGAGGCGACGACGTGGGTTATGATTAAGAGACGACCTGGGAAAGTTGACGAAACGTTGACGGCTGCCGCCTGGTGACGATCAATATTTATTTGGATGAGAGCTTAGACTAACTGTTTGCTCTTTTTCCGGCACGAAAACGTCCCACTACGTATCATCGCAAGAAAGCAATTTCATTGGAAAACACTTTGGATGCATAAATACGTCTCCATTAGCGCTCTTCGGTACGTCACAGATCCGAGACGGAATATCGTTATTTTCTGTAGGAGAAGTTTAGGAGATGGAGTGGAACCAGCACACCATTTAGTGAACAACATTTTTATTCTTGGAATCAGTTAAATATTTGTTTCACAAAATGACACCGTTAAAGCTCTACTCAGCAGAGAAAGGACCTTAATTTACCAACCACCATCTCGTAGCTTCTGGGGTTTGATGAAAATTTATTGTCAACTTTGTTTGCACACACCAAACAGGTCTGGTGAAACACACATATCAAAAAACCATATCATACAGGCAATGCACATATTTTGAGATAAATTAAGTTTTATTTTATGAATACCGTTGCTTTCCGTTTCACGATCGCATAAGCGAACCAAAAATATGATTCACGGCGCATTAGCATCCACATGTAATTTAGTAGAAAGGTCTCCGTCCAAATGCGTAGCCATCCTGTCTGTTTTTCCATTCCCCACCAACACAAACATCATGTCTCCTTCCCAGCTGCGGTGAGCGTGCGAGCTTCTGATGCTTACAAACTTTTCATTTTTAAATGTACTGCATAAATCAGCCGGAAAATAGCATGAATAATTGATAACTCATCATGAGAGAAATCATGATCTATTTCCATTCTCTTCTGTGGCCTACTTCTGTGGTTCCTTCCCGACCAGCCATCCTGCATTCCCCTGTATCCGTTCCGTTTGTTGTTGGTTTATATTTTCTTTTTTTCCACGTCACTTTGGCGGGTGATGGCTGTATCTGTTTTCCATATTCGGTTCCGTGCCGGTTTGGCGCGCGGGGGGAATTTTGGAAATAATTTCGTTGCACATCGCAAAAACCCCATAGGGATTACCGGCGGATGGATCGCTAAGGAAACGACGATCCGATCATTTCCTGCGTGGGAGACATGGAATTTCGCCTCGTCCTTGGAGGACACGGCAAGGCGAAGGGAAACAGTATTTGGGTCCATCGCTATTTCGATCGAATCACCAATGGTTTACATTCATGAATAAGCCGAGATTAAGAAAATGGAAATTGTCATCATCATCATCATCATTGTCAGGCGCAGTGTACTGCTGATTGCTAGGTCTATGTTTAATAGAAAAGAAACATGGAATGTCGATTGTGCTATCGTATGATTTTCAAAATTTGAATATTTGGCTCATGATGATTGATTCTTAACTTTTACAATCGTTTTTCTATTATTGAAATGTCGCAGAAATTTTGTTCTACGGTGTGTGAATATTTGCAGATCCCATTATATCGTTAGCTATTCAAATAACAAAAGTATAATTCAAATAACAAAAGTATAAGAAATTTTTTTGTTATTATTGAAGTAAGCAACCCGATAATTTGTTTTCAAATTAAATCTCGATTGGTTAAGGATCATTTACATACTTTTCATCAAAAGTGAGGAGTAAAGGAATATGTGAATATTTAATTAAATTAATTATTTTGAAATTGAAAGGAAAGGTTATAAATCTTCGAAGCACAAAAAAGAGCCAAACGAAAAAGTAAACACAGCAACTAAAACCGAACAGAAGTATTGTTCTTATGATACCAGCAAGTGTTAAGCTTCACTCGGAGATTAGCGTTGTGTCAGCGAGTGCATTAATACCCGGAATACCGTCGACAAAGCTGCACTTTGCACTCCACCGCTGATCCTTGCTGGCGACCGTTGTGGTGGGCTACACGTTGCAAACATTGCTTGATGCCATGTTCTTGGTAAAGGCTAACGACTCGGAGAAATACACCAACAGAAGGGTATTTGGAAACAGCAGGACAACGCGAAACGCCCAACAACACGAGGAAAACTGAAGAGAGCAACCTTTGTGGTAAGTTATTACAATGAGCCTCGGTTTTATCAGTCAAGAAAAAGGGCCAGCAAAGGATAAGGTGGTAATAAATATAAACCAACATTCATTCATCATCTTGGTACTCCCTATGGATGATATTCTTTACTTTAACGAGCTCAGAATACAAACCGCATCCCGTTGGGTTAAAATATTGATTTTTAAGTTCAATGCCACAGCGTGGTTTTCCTAACGACGTTTTGGTTTCGAGTGTAATCATGTCGGTGGTTTAAGTCTGAAGAATGCTATTATTACGTTTGCCCGACTTTTGAGTAAGAGAGAAAAAATGGCACATGATTCGTTTTATTTAAACATTATAAACATACTTTGAAAAATTTGCAATTACGATTGGTTCGAAAACATGTTAACCTATTTAGTCTGACGGTTTACAATTGTATAAGTGCATTGCAACATTACAAGAATGTAAAGAAATGTATTCCAATTCCGTACATCACGGGGAGTATTTTCTATCCTTCAAATTATGCTAAGCATATCCAGCGCTGGGTGTGCAGTAGGTTCATATGAGCTCCGTATGTCTCCGTGTTGTGTACGCATTGCAAACACCTCGCTAGCACCGATGCCACAGAAGTCCATTTGAATTGTCGGCAAACATCATGACCGCGGGGAGAGGACCAAACTATTCACACGGAATAAATTGTAAACTCGCTCGGTATGCAGTGCTGGGAGCGTTTCCCACCCCGCAATGTGTGCTGCTGATGATGTTCGACCGGAAAATAGCTTCATCGCTATTTCCAATGCATCAGAATGAGCAACAATTTACGTCCTGCGGGAAAGAAAGTACGTCCTTCGGTGGCTTGTGGCTTTGTGGAGCAATGTTCGCGCGCGTGTGTGTGTATGTGTGTGTGTGTGGGAGGGTGGTTTTTTGTGTGTGTGCTTTATTCTACTGCCCGCCTTATAGTGGGGCGCGTTTGAATTTCGAAAACCATAAAATGTACAAATGAACCTTTACGGCGCGTGGCAAGTGGTGGGTTTTCCTTTCTCGGAATGGGCGGCATCCGACCACAGTGCCACTCAACCATGCGGTAGCGACATTTTCCCCCCTGCACTGCACTGCCACGTGCTCCGCAAGCTGCGGGGATGTCCTTTGGGGTTAGCCGGGTGCTAGGGCACGTCTTCCGTGGAAGCTGATGGTTTCGCGGATACACCCAGGATGCGCTCCGTCTTCCTCTTTGTCTCCGCGTGGGGCAGACCTTAACGGTGTCGGGTGGTTCGGCTGCTGAGTGTGGCGTAATTTATGGTGTTTCCGTATATTTCTGCGTTCCAGTCGGTACGCCTCGGGAAAGGGACCGAACTCATTGCAACAACTGCAGGCCGGTCGGGCTGGGATGCCCTCTTTTTTTTTGTTGTTGTTGTGTTGTTGTTAACAAATACCTTTTTAATGCGAGAAAAACGAGGACTCCCGGTGCACCGTGGGAGTGGCAAATGCAACGCATCGTCGTGCTTGGCGCACCGTGTGCTGACTCGGAGAAAGAAAGGAAAAAAACCCTAGTCTCCGCATAGCAGTATCCCCCGTCGGTGGCCGGAGCCTTTCTGGCGCACCGGCCGGTTGCCCGGTTCAGCTGGCGAGGGAAATTCCTTTTACTTCACGCCTTCGGTAGCGCGGCACGACTATATTTCATAAATAAATGCATTTCGCCCCGCGGCTTATAATGTTCCCGCAGCGTAACATAAATAAACACATGATCCAGCAGCGCGAAGGCTCGAAAGGCATATCTTTCGCATCTCATCTGGTTTGCGGTTTGATGTGGATTTTTTCCTTTTTTATTTCATCATCCCTCACTTTCGGGTGCAGGTTGGGGGAGGATGTTTGTTTGTTTTTTGTTACATCTCGTTTGCTGTTTTTCTCACCTTCTAAGCTGCTTTCGTTCGCGTCGCTGAAACATTGGCCGACGCCGTGGCGGATTGGATGGATTGATGTACGCGCGGTTGTGAGCAAACAAAACATAAAATCTATTATTTTTTCTGGGATAATGCCATTATCACAATATTAAAGTCGACTCGTTGCCACACCAACAGTGGGGCCCTGTTGCGTGTTTACTTCTGCACCTGATTCGGGCAAGGAAAATATAGCTCGAATGTAGGCTGGTGAATTATTAAGTAATCGGAATCGCATCTATTATAATCTGCTGCTCCATTTACACGATGAAAACATTTGGGTTTGCTTGAAGATTTAAAAACTAAGTCACAGGTTTTAATCTAATAGTAAAACTAAAACAAAAATACATCAATTTTGTCACTATTTTATCATACTGTTTACATACTTACACGTTCTTTCGCAAGCGCTGCAAAAGATATGGAATAACATTCATCTTGCTTGCGCAAGCATTTTTATTTCCCAGTGTTGGTTAGAAAAGACAATGGTACGAATTTGATACGATCATTTTTATCGAAGTTGACAGTAAAAACTTTTATCTGTGGAAACACGGTGGAACCCCGTTCTATCAAACCTTTCATCGAGTTGCGCTGCGGGCAGACGCGATCATTTTTCAGATTTATTCTTCTGCCACCGCCGCTATTTATGGTTTATGGAAGCCGTGGTTTTTTTTCGTTTTTCTTTCCTCCCACTTTCCCATTTGTTTGTTTGGGGAGGTTTAAATAAGTGAAGTCCCAACCTCTCGGTGACGGTACCGCTGCGGCAGGCTAACGGGGACGACCGATGCGACAATGGCCATGATGGCATCTTCATCATCGGCCTTCTTGCCGTGGCTTCACGTGAGTGATGCAGATTCTCTTTATGAGCATTTCATTTTTTTTCTGCTGACCTCCCTCCCGAGGAGAAAGATGTGCTTTTCAAGACGATTCCATTCGTCATCAGCTGGGAATGTGTGGGACGTTTCATGTGTGTTTGTATGTTGATGGTTTCAAAAAATGTCCTGTTACGTACAGATCGCATGGTTTGATGATGTACGGTGCGAACAATGAGATGACAGCGTCGTATTGGATTGAATTATTTTGTTGCTAGTGCCTCTCGACAGACAATGTAATAAAACCAATTAAATGTTGTTAAAAATTGGCTGGGATTGTTTAATATTTTATGCAATGATATCGTAGAGGACATGCATACGTTTCACAATAATTAATAAAAGAATACACAATTATTAAAATAATCGTTTTTACACAAACCATGGCAAAATGGTATGAAAACAAAAAAAAAATATCAAGAGAAAAATGGGACATTAAAAGATGGCACTTCATGTGCATCTGTGGTAATTTTAAACCAAACAACAAAACTGATTGCAAAAGGATAACACCAGCATCAGCGATGTTGCATTCAAACGGTAACAATCGTTGCGATGCACAAAGAATGTATGCTTCTCCCTCTACGAATACTTTTCCGAGCGCCTGCTAATCTAACCGCAGCAACACGACAGTGAATGTCAAGGATTACTATTAATGATGGCACAGCACAGAAGAATCCCAACGGTATCATGTCAGAGAACGAGGACATCCCGCGCGCTGGAATGGATGGAGAGAGAGAGAGGGCGAGAGGGAAAGCAATAGAACGACGAAACCGTACCATCACAATGTGACACGACACTGACATTGACTTTGTGCGCTATGAATGATGGTTTTGAAGTAATATGTGTTAGGACAGAATGTGGCTTCGCGGATGACGTTCTGCTCTTGTCCCGGAGTGTAATGAATCTTCATCTTGTCCCCTTTTAGGTGGGAGGGTCTGCTGTCGTTACATTGTATGGGCAGCAGAGATTTTACTTGAAGGAACTGTATATGGATGTTGCAGTATATAAATCATCTTCATTTTTCTGAAATCGGATTGCCCTTTCGCGAAATGCAACGTGCTGTTACTTTTTCTTCTGCATTTCGAACACAATTTTTACTGCAACCCTTTTGTTCAAATGTCGGAATGAATGGAAAATCAATCGATGGTTTATGTTTGATGGCGAAATCCATCAGGACCGTGCAGATGATTGATTTTAAAATTATCCATTTTCTATCTCCCTTAATTTTATTCTCTACTATTATTAGTTTTAGAATAGTTTTATTTAACAGTTTGGCAAGAGAATTAGATCAATAAAATAATGCAATAAAAATAAGCTTATGTTAAGCAAAAATCGCAAAAAACTTTGAGTGAACAATAAAATATGAACGTCAATATGAGTCTACAAAGGTACTCAGAATTTATTTTTCGGTTTTACATGTCTTACCTTTCATGATTTGCGATTTTCCAAAGCGCTTGAAAATATGCCTCTATTCGGTTGCTTTTAGTCTTTTAGTTTTGTAGTAAACAAAATGTTATTCAAAAAAGGGTATTATTTAACCTGAATATGATAAGGGCCAACATTTGACATATTGAAGTAAACCATGGAACTTTCCCTTCGTTAGCAATGATACGTTCCAGTCCTCAGCACGACTGCTATATTCTAATGAATCGAACTAATAAAGCACGGGGAGCTATTTTTCTTTCGAAAAAGTTAATGATGAAAGTTTATTCCGTCGGTGACGAGTTTCATAACGTTCAACGAACCTACGTCAGCCGGCACGCACAAATTCAAGTCCAATCGGTACGGGCCATACATTAGTTGACATTTACGAATCGAATCGTTATCGGGAGTCAACAGATGTTTCACCAACGCTCGCTGGCAAATGGTAGGCCCTTCCTTTACTTTGTTCCTTATCCGTTGCGCTTGGGGCTCCTAGGTGGTGATCGCTAACAAATCTTCGCCCATCGAAAGCAGATTCGGATGATAAATGAGGCTCTCGTTGTCGTTCTGCAAATCGGTTTGATCTTGTTGATTGCCTCACTGGGGCCCGGATCGGGCTTTGCCTCACCACGTTCCGAAAACGATTTGAATGATTTTGACAGCGTGTGTCGCACGGGCATGGAAATATATTAAAATCGACGTCCCGTTACTGCAACGCCAGTCTTAATGCGATGTCATGGTTTCGAATGTGCGTGCAGTGATTCGTGATATATTTGTGTGATTTATACTATGGAAAATATTATTAATTTCAGGACGTTGTACGTCAATCAGACGCATGGTTTAAGGGAAACTGAAACGGCAATCGGTGGAGGACATGTGATTTATATTTGTGGTCTTCATTGGACCACGTCATGCCTTCTTGGCAAATGAAAGTACTAACAGGGGTTGATTTCTTAAAAAAATGAAAATGAAAGGGCCAAGAGTACATAGTTCAAGCGTTTTAAATTAAAGCAAATTAAAACAGAGACATCATAAGGTGAATTTCATAGGACAGATATTATTCTCCAATGATGTTATACACGGACACATTTATGTTCCTTGGGAATATGGCTATTTTATGTCACAACCAGATAACAACAGCCATTTTGGCGTGGGAAAATGTCTCTTTTAACCTCAGTTCTTTGCAAAATGTTATTTCAGTAAATGAAGCACATGCGGTGGGTTTTGTTGGAAACAAATTGAATTGGGTCCCTTTTCGCATCAACGGACCAAAAGCATCAACGGTCCGCAAAAGTCATTAGCTGGCTGTGCACTATTTGGTAGCAGCAACGCCGTGGCATTGCCGAATAAACGAAAGCATCATTACGACGCCATTGTTCGCCACAGTTTTACCGCTTTTCACTTTTCACACCAAATGACACCGGGAGACTTATTTGTGTCTCTTCTGAGCGGTGCAAGTAGGAATGGCCGGCCGAGGACCCCAAGTGCTCCCAAGATGCACAAGTACCGCAGCGTAGTGCGAGTGTCCCCAATGTCACCCGAAGGAGGACCCGAACGAGGACCCGACAAAATGATGCTATCAACTGCGAAAAGCTACGGCAACATGCCACACAGCGCACTGGCTATAAAATCATGTCCACCGACACAGACGGGCGATCGTGTCCTCCCACTACCCGGCGTTGGACCGGCGAGCCGGCAACTTACTTCAGCGACGATACACTGCGCCGAGGTGGGTGGGATTCAGATAAACATGGCCAAAGAATGTGGCGTGGATTAAAGCGTCAGCCTGCTTCGGTTCCCCAAGTGGCAAGAAATGCACATCCCGGGACTGACTGTTGCCATCGTAAAAACCACGGTCGAGCGGCAAGAGCGGCCGCCCATGCCGAAGCTGCGGTGCACTCCGGTTGCGCTTAAAACGTAGTGTTTATGCTGGGCGAGCGACAAAAAATCACGCCGTGCCAGGTTTAATAGAGGGATTTAAAATGGACAGTTTTATTTCGGCCACCTCCGACGGCGTATGGTTGCGCCGTTGGTAGACGGTAGTCCCTTGTCCAACCTTGGCATGCGAAGGCGTTTTGGGCTCGTTTTTTACGAAGTAAAGATGATCCTGAACAGCGCATTAGGGTGGTTGAAGGAGGTCGTTTAGATTAAAAAGGTAATATCCGCCCGTGCGATGTGATGCCTACGTGTTAGGCGTCTTAGCTTTTAATCAATTTCTGTGCGCCCTGAGATTGAGCATTACTCATACTTATCTCAAATTATTCAAATTCTTTTATGTCAAGAAATAGGAAGATGATATAACACTGTAATGTACTAATATAATAAAAATATGAAACATGACTTAGAGGGGTTACAAAATTTATGGTTTTAAATAATCCTTTATGAAATGACGTTACTACATAATGTCGTTTAAATAAAACAGGTTTTACATACCTAACACATACGTTACTCATATATACGTTTTTAAAGAAATGATTACAAAATTCTCAAAATGGATTTCCTTGGGAAAAGCGGATCTATTTAATGCAACATTAATTTTAATGAAGGTGTGTTGAATAAATGAAACGAATATAAAAAACTCGGTTCTTTAAATCACTTTACCCCGCCTCAAACGATAACCCATGTCGGTTAAGTGTGCTAAATGCTAATTAATCCATTAAAGGGAAAAGTTAAGTATCACCTAAAAACGAAAAAAAAGCATTTTGGTGCCGAGGAAAACTGTAAGTGCTTTGCAAGATTTAACAGAAACCGAATAATTCTCCTCAGATTTGGCCGTTTCGTGTTATTGAGTAAACGCTTTCGGGAAATGTGGTCGAATGGGCCCTGCTGGCCTTAATCTTCACGCTTTGCTGGTCCGTGTTTGCCTCCCGGCCGGGTTTGGTCGTACTCTAATCAGTCAGAAAAGTGCCCTTTCTTCAAAGTGTTTTCGCTCGGCGGATCGTTTTGACCGAAGGGCGGCAGCGGAGGGGGAAGAAAAAAAGCCGGAACAAACCCGTTTGCCCCAAAACGTAATCTCATTAAAAATCCACGTAATGGTCAAGTGGCACCGTAATTTCGGCGCTTCGGTGAATCCTGCCCATTTATTAACTAGCACACCGTCTTCAAACTGATCTGTTTAGGTGCTCTCCCGCTGGAAAACCCGTGCCTCCCCCGACCCCCTCGGGACGACTGCCGGAAGAAATGCACACCTGACTTTGATGTGGGTTTTGATTCCGAGTTCCGGCGGGAAGAGGGGCAATCCCACTGGGGGGGTGGGTGGTTGCCACAAAGGTTTTGCGCTAATGACCGACCAATTCAGAAACGCGGGTGGAAAATGCGGAAATGTTCGACTGCCAGCGCCAATTTCGGGGGGTTTTGCTGTACACCTTTCTTTTCCCTTTTTCTCCGAGGTGACGTCCGGCGCACTACAAGACTTTTCCATTTGGAGTACCGAAAGGAGAACCGTCCAACGGTGCGTTTCCCATGGGCGCCAGCGTTTGCGTTGGGAAATGCCACAATCCACATTCCGTGGCAAATCGAGCAAACTCGAGGGCGATATTTTCCAAGCGGCGGCATGGTCTCTTGAAATCGGCCGAGATTTATGGCACGCCGTGGAAAAAAAAAAACCCGGATCGGGTCATTCATTTTCCATCGAACAAGCTTATCCTCGGTGGAAGATGGATTTTCCCTGCTTTCTCCGCGTTCTATTTCAGCCATTTTTGCCCCCTCCCCTTCGCTCGTGTATCGAAGGGAGGGTTTTTCGTTCGGAAGCCGATTTCTAGCTGTGAGTGACCGAACTTGATGAAGTGGCCTTGCGGACAAGAGATTTTCCACGGACGATAATCTCGCGTGCCTGACCGAAAAACATCCCTAAGCCGGTCCGAATGAGCGTGCCCGGGTCCGGTGGGGCGGCCAAAGTTTGACAGCCAACCAACTAAGCCGCTGTAATCCCAGCTTTTCCGCATGATGCCGCTGGCCTGGTTGGTTGGTCTTAATTTACTGAAGCCTTTCGCATTACCGTCATGCAATCAGACACATTCGCGCAAACACACACGCCAACTCACTCGCACCCACCCACGAATACCATCTTGCAGTCATTGTCCAACGCAGCCGGTTAACGCTTGACAGCGTCCGGTAGCGTTACGTTACACCGGGAAAGCGTGCATGGTGGATTTTCCTGCCCGATCGGCTGGGCAACGTATTACCGAAAGCGCGCTGCCACGGGGACGCCACTCCACTCATAAGTAGAATTCGATGTTTCCCCATTTTTCATAGTCCGTCGAGCGGGCCGGGGTTTTTTCCGTCGACTGGTTCGATATTGCAACGGGCTCCGGTTCGCATCCGCCATTCGTCGACGACCGGTTTGTCGTCGCCCTCCAGCGTGGACAATGGCGACATTGTCGTCGTTTCGAGCTTTACGCCATGCTGCCTCATCTCCTGATCGGTTGATTGAGATTGAATCCCATTTACTTGCCAGGGCGGTCCCTTCTTCTTGGCGAAGCACGACCGGGAGCCTGGAGCGCCTCGACTGGCTCGAATTTTCCATTATACGCACCGTTTCTTCTGTGTTTCGCTTCTTTTTACCTCTCGCCAAGAAAACCTTTCGTGCATGACTGCGAATTATATTACTTTTGTCCAAATTTGCAATTTAGGTCGAACGTACCCGAGCTCAATCACGATGCACTTTTGCAATATGGTTCAAAGATTGTTTCCCAAACGACGACGAGTGATGCTTCCGCTTATCAATCGATGTTCATCGGAAAATTCAACACGAAACGAAATGATAAGGTTCTTATTTGGAGTTTCTATCTATTTGGATGCTAAAAGATGTTAGCGGTATGATGAATCACACTGAAACAAGCAGTTTTTGGTAAAGGTCAGTTGAAAACTATATCATAAAACATAAACATTATTTAAAAAACTTCTCTAATCATTGTTAACGTTGATTTGATAACAAATTAGATTTAAAACTTGAATCACACATAGGTGAAGCGAACAGATATCTTCTACTTTGAAAAAAATCAAATACTTTTCAAAACAAATATTTTGAAAAATCCTTCATTCCTTGGTAGTGATTTTGCATGATATAAAAATAGTTTGTTTTGTTTAAACAAATGAAAATTTAATTTAAGAGTGTTCAATCAAAGCTAGTGTCAACCAAGCTGTGCCTTTATTTGAAATATAATTTAATTAAACCTATAATCCTCAACACTTATCTGTTTATTTTTCCATTCAACCTTATTGTGTTTGGCAAAATGTTAGTTCAGCTGGAGGTCCTCATTGTACTCATGGCATTAAGAAGCGATCGATCCCTATTCAATAAAGTTCGTAGCGACTTTGAGAGCTAATTGGAAAGTGTCATAAAAGGCGGGGTGGAAAATTTAATAAAACACTCACATTTTCTCCCTTTTAGTAGGATTCAACGAGTGATATGATCCCTGCCAGTATATTCTTTTCCGCTATCAGTTTCATTGTTTCCCCTTGCGATTCCTAGAAAAATCTCCTTTGAAGTGGTCCAACAACGGAGTGAAACCTTTTCCCCAAGGTAGCCTTTTCGTATGCGTGTATGCGTGTGTTTGTGGCTTTGCCCCATTTTCCAAATCGTCCTCGAATAGCTGTTTCAAACTGTGTTCGGCGACTTTTTTCCTCACCTCACACCAGCACAAATGCTGGTTGCTGGAAGCTGTAACATTCTTTTGATTGGTTTTTATGATCATCGCCATCAACCATCAGTTACCAGCTGCTGGTAACAAATTGCTGTAGCTGTTAAGCCCTTCCCACCGCGCTGCCCGAGCGCTGGTTCCCCGAACGCGCGTCCCCTTTTTCTCGGGAGCATTTACACGAAAACTCGGCCAACTCGGCCACGATCGATGCGCGTCACCGAGGGAGCACACCTACAGAACAATGGTTTTCCATCGTTGTCACCCTGGCCAGTAGGGCGCTGTGGCAGTGATTTTATTTGCTCGAACGATTGCAGTCTGGAAACGAGGTAGGAAAACCGCAAACAACCGACAGGGGGAGGACATGCGGGGAGGTTCCCTCCGATGCCACTCAATTTCTTCCTCCGCTAGGGGAATGGGATGTAAAAGGGAGGGAAAAGTTAAGTCCTCTGTTGCAAAAGAAGCTGGACCACCGAAGAAACCGAACTAGTTTCTGGTTTCCTTTGCCATCGTCACTATCACAGCATCATCATCATCACCATCATCATCATCATTGTCTGTTGGAGTGTCGCCACCATCGTGTTCACCGACAACTTTTAGTATCATCATCATCGTCCTCACCATCCCCATCGTCGTGTTGAGCAGCTTATTCGATCACGTCACTGGGTGGGGATTTTCCCGGTAGGGCGGTCGCAAGTTAAGCACCGCACTGTTGGGTCGAGCTCAAATGTGTAACGACAGCAGCCGGAGGCGAATTGGCCGGAGACCCGGGTGGATTAACCGAGAGCGCGGGAGCGTTTTCGGTCGCGCCATTCGTTGCGCGCCGGGAAAACGATAGTGTCCTTCCCGAGGACCGTCAGTTGGTCAGCGTTGGGTTTGGTTTTGGAAACGAGACCGTACAAATCGAGCCACAAACAAACGAGTCAAATGTCCACCACGGTACGGTGGGATGGAGAGAGGTGACCCTAACGGCCCGGGGGGGGAGCAGATAGCAAACTATTAATCATAAAAATAGTGACGCTCGATGGAGGCGCCTGGTGTTTCATTGCCCGATGAAAATGATATCTTGCTCCCGGTGTGTCCCGCTGGATTGGCGATTTCACCGCAAAGCAAAAACATCCGCTTGTCGTGAAAACCTTGGCCGAGAGGAGGTCAGATTGTGACCCAAGGAACTCAGCTAAGCGGGAAGGAGGAGGAAAATTTCAAAATAAACGAACATTTGTTTTTCCAATCCAGCTCGTCATGGCGCCAAATGATGGAATGCAATCGTAAACGTGGAGCGAGGGAAGGGAAAACAGGAGAGAAAATAAAGCTGATCTTGTTTGTTTGACATTGCGAAAGCAAGACCTGATACCAGAAGACTTGAAAGCGGTTATTCGATAAAGTGAGAGTGATTTATTTCAGTTCGGTTTCAGATTTCGGTGTTCAGCGATTGGTTTCACCGTTCCGTTTTGTCAAATTTGGTTGAAAATAAATTGAAAATTTCTAGTGAAAGAAATCAACAATAATTTAGATTAAAATGGCAGAATAAAGATCCAATCATTACATCGGTTGTGACTAGCGACAATAAATAAAATCTACCAACGGGATCCCGCGTATTCTTCTCTAGCCAAGGGAAACGCTTCCTCCCCGGGAAAGGGGGAAGTTGAAACATTTCCAAAGAAAAGTTCTCCCCTTTTCCGGGAACAACCACTTCACTATCGCTGGTTTCGGCCAGATAAGCTGCCCTCGGTGGATAATTACGCTCATTACTTTCACAACGACCAGGCGGTTCGCAAACAACCGCTCGCTCGGGTTTTGAGAGGAAGTTTTCCCTAGCCGGCGGCTATAGAAAAGCTAGCGTCGTTTTGTCATCCGGTGGTGTGGTCCTCTTGCCGATGGAGCTGTTGATATTGGAAACTGTAATTTCTTTTGAAGTCCGATAAAATCATTCCGAACTGTTTAATTCAATCATTTCCCTGAGGAGTTTTCTTTCGAGCACGCAGCCACCTCGGGTCTATTGTTTGTTGCTGGGTTGCTCGGAAGGGCTTTCGAAAGAATAATAATCCTTCGAGCTGGTGGATCACTCTCACAGGACGCGACAAGGGCCATGTTGAAAGTGATGGCAGAATTGAATTTTGTTATCTTTCCACCGTCCGCAGGCCAAATGATCCCGAACTTATCCGGGCTTTTATCGGGCTTAGTTGTGTTGTTTCATGTTGATTGTATTATAGTTGGATCTCTTTTTCGATAAACTTTTTTTTTGTGGAGTTCAGTAAAGCATTAGATATTCTCTACTTTGCACCTTTTGTTAGTTGAATAATTATGCTTACGGACTTTGTCTATGCATAATACCGCAATTTTATATTTCTTTAATTGATGTAACTATCGTCAGGAACGTGCAATTTGTTTGCACCGCTTTCGGTGGGAAAGTTACGCCGACATTGCAAGTTTCCGTCAAATTGTCGGCGGCTTCCGGTGAACCAGAGTTTTGCGTTCGTCTAGCGGACCATGCCATGTTGCGGATATGTAAACGGGGCTGAAAATTTAATTTAGCCTCGCCTGCTCCGTGAGACCTTACTGGAAGTGAAACCGCTTTCTCCGTTCTGTGGAAAGATGAGCCAAGTTGTGCGGGGAAAAACTCTCTCCCGCTCCTTTTCCTTCCCAGCACTAGGGGGCCAATTTATTTTTCCCATTTGACTTTAAAATAGATGCCAAATTTTAGGGGCGAACTTTGTTCGAGTAGACTCGAGTTTACTATTACTACGCCTGAGGGTTTTCCGGAGGCCTTGTTGCTTTCTTGCGCCGTTGGCGGTTTTTTTTGCCTACCTGTCGAAACAGCTAACACCTATCGGGGGATAACCCTGGCCGTAACTGGGAGGGAAAGGTCTGTTTAGGGAGGAAATCGAGTTTTCAATTTTTGTGGCCAATCTTATAAGAGCTCAACGTCTCGGTGGGTAGAGGAGGTTGCAGGTGAAATCTCACCTTTTCTAAGATAAACTTAGTAAAAGATGATTATTTTACGTACCCACGCACGTAACAGGCTCGATTAGCTCGCAGCGTTCTTATGGTGCCAACTTTCTTGGCACAGCTCGGAAGACTTTCTTTTTACTACAACGAACTACCAGGAGACTGGGACTAGTTAAACAAATCACATACTACTTAAGCAGCATTGGGAACTGGCAGAGTTTGGGGAGAACAATGCGGAAACAGTTTCGAGTGTAACTAAAAGGATGTAACTTTTGCGGAACGGAAAGCCTGCTATTATCCACTTATACGCTTACATGTTGCATACAGTCAATGAAACTGCAGAATACCTTTCTTCAATATGTTAAATTGGGGGAACAGTTCAGGATACTTTAAGTACGCAGTCGAAATTAAATCAAACATTTCAAAAAAACTTCGTTGATTTTCTTCAAGACTACAATATTTTACTTTAAATGATGTTTAATTGCTGCTAAAAATGGAAGATATACGAGCATTTCGTATACTATGTATTATTATTAAAAAACGTGGTTATTATACAATAATGTAGTAGAGAAACCTAAATTTTATAACAAGTTTTTAGGTCTTCCAAACATAAATTATCTCACTTTTGACCTCCCCCCCCTGCGGCCCATTTCCCGGAAGCAGATAATTTGCTGTCATTCATTCCTGCTTAATGATGATTTCTGGCCAATGTTATGAATTTAAAGCGGGCGCCATTAACTGGAAGGAAACCCCAAACATGTAGCCATTTTAAAAATCGCCTTTCGTTCGCTGCCCGCCATTTGATTAACTGGTTTCCCGCAACCACCGCATTGACGCGTCGTTGGCAGCCGGTGGCGTCCGTTGATGCGTCGCCCCACCCATCTCCAGCCCAACCGTATAAATGTTTATCGCTTGAACTGAGGAGGGAACAAAACAAGAAATCAAAAAATAAGTTCGCTCCGCGTGTCGCTTCCGTTTGTTTTGCAGCCACGTTCGCACCGGTTTCGGTGGAAAAGTGCGTAGCGCGTCGGCTAGAGAGGTTTTTAATTTGTGAAACGACAGCTTTCTTCGACATTCAATTTAATTTATATCGGCCATAATTTATCCAAATTATTCGCTGGCTCCTTAATTTCATTTTGGGTTCCACTTGGTGTCACGTGGGTTTTTTGTTGTTGTTATTCTAGCGCGTTTTGGTTCGGATTTTTCTTTTCCGCAAGGCTTAACCTCTCCTCCGGTCGCGTCGCCGTCGGCCAACACTCAACGCTTTGCGCCGGTTTGACGGTTTGAGAATACGAAAACAATTTATGTGTGCGTTTTGGGTGTGCATACTGCTGGTCGGTCCGGCTGGACCGGGATCGGTTTGGCGTGAATCCCCGCGTGAAGGCTTTAGTTTATATTTGCCAACCGACGCCTTTTCCCCTTCTACTTCCTTTACACTCCCCTCCCAGCGTTTGGGTGCGGGCGAACTGTCGAGCCGAACGTCAACGGACATAAATTATTCACTTGATTCATTCGCATTCCGCTCAGCTCGAGGCATCGGCACCCGGGATGGTAATGGGACCGCTGCGGACACGCGAATGCGGTGTAATCGAGAGTGAATTTCTACCACCGTACAGCTCGGCTAGCATCGCGCCACGTCCCCCGACGGCTACCCGGGACGCGTTCCCATGCTTCCCGGCGGAACGAAAGGATGCAGAGAATGAACGGCGATCCATCTTCAGGCGCGTGGAATGAGGTGCCAAAATCGGTGGCCAGTTCCAGTTTTGGTGAAATTTCGCCGTCGCGTTAGCAGACTTGGAAGTGTGAGGTTGAGAAATCGGACGGAAAAACCTAAAACGGCCCCAGGAACACTGCAGTGACAAAAACGATTCGGGTTTGGTTTGGGTAACACTCATGGTTGATGGCCCGCTTTTTTGCGTATCTTGTAGCTATGGTTGACAAGTTGGAATTTTATAAAGGGTTTAAATATTTGGCCCTCGCCATGGACAGGGCTTTCGTTTTAATCCTCTTACGGGTGAAAAAACGATAAATTTTGTTTTTTCGCAAAAACGATTGCGAATCACCAAGGTTCACAAATTAAGTACTTCTTATGGAAGCAGTGGACCAAATTACGCTGAAAATGTTTGGTACAGAAAGGAACTAATTTCGAATTAAAAGCTTCCGTCGTGGATGCTAATCAAAATACATTTACAAAACCATCGGACAATTTGAAACAGTAAGGCATTAGTGTTGAAGGGGCTTGGCTCATGGTTACTATTTCTACTTCTTTTTGTTAGTAGTGTATTATGTTTTCAATTTACGTGTATATAAAACTACCATTTTTATTCCATGTTTATTGCTTTCAATAGTAGAAGTAGTCTTATACACGGGAAGTATTGACACTGATATTTTTAAGTATCAATTTCTAAATTCATATTGTAGCATAATATATTGAATTTAATTTATTATTCAGCTCCAAAGAAGTTTAAAAAAATATGAGTGTTTTTTTCAAGATTTGAAAAAGACAATCAAATCAAGAAAAACACTAAAACGACCGAAAATACGGGAGTTGTGACAGCAGAGTGACATTAAACATGCAAAAATACGATTATTTGATAAAAAAAATGATTTATCCGACGCATCTCTTTGACTTAGCACTTGAAAAATTATGTAGAAAGCAAAAAGGCTGCTCGTTTTACAAGTGCTCCTGCAATTTCGTATTGGAGTTTGATGACGAAGCGGATCGGGAAGCCAAAGCAGACCGCTGGGATTCGACCATAGGTTTGCAAGCATCGCCGAGTAATTGCATTCCATGATTGCACCGACACATGCCACGTGGGAGCACACCGAGCGAGAACGGTATAATGACATTTCGGCATCTGCTCGTGGTGCGGCTGTGCACCGGAAATGACGGTAGGCTTCGAGGGCTTCCAGGGCTGCAGCACCCGCTCGATCGCCACATCGTCTCTTCCACCGCACGGAGGACGGAGGCTACCACGTCGTTCGGATATTAAAAAAAAGGCCCGTTTGACCGAAATGGGAAATCTCTCCTTGATGACACCAGCTCTCGATGGTGGTGGTGGTGGTTCAAGAATGTCATTTGATCTTCCCATCGAAGAAGGCCAAATGTCGTGGGAACGGTTGGGCCTGTGTCAACCGGGAAGCGGTCATTATTTTCGCCGGAACGCTTTCCATCGCTCTAACGAGTTGGAGTTTTGCTCGAACTGTTCTACCGGCGTGGAACTCACCGGTCAGAGACAGGTAAAGAGCAAGCGTTGTAGCCTTTCATCTGGTGGCTGCTAAAGTAAGCAATGTCCGGAACCGATGACGATCTATCTGCATCGGGTGAACAGTTGAGCTACGAATGAGTTGTGGTTTTCCACACCTTTAAACAGGTTCCAAACGGGATTGGCCAGCATATGCCACACGTTGAAAGGAAACGTTCAGGTGTTAAGAACGACGAGCAATTACACATCAAAATTAGATTTTAACAAATTTAATTTCTCTCTTTTGGTGCATTAGTATGTTCAAAATATAAATGATGCAGATATCAGATATAAATTATAGAAATGTGCAGCTAAAAAACCTTAAATTATGTCATTCAACGAAATACTGTTATGATCTAAAATTATTTCCAATTTGTCTCATATTTTTACATGTGTGTTGCGAGTAAATATGACTGGAAAATTGTTCACCGATGTGTTAAATTTATTCACTGACCGCCGGTATGGCACACGCTTAGTTGGTTGTTCAGCCTATTTTTGATTGCAATCTTTAGCAGTGCATTGTTGTAAAGGATTAAATTAACATGTTTGGCTTCATTCTCCCGCTAGCAATTGACTTCCCCTGCCGTATGGATTCAATAACCGTCCTTTCATGTGCATCCTTTCCATTCCCTCGTAGCAAGCCTTTGGCTAGCTCTGGCTGACTGCTAGCTGGTCCAGCTCGGTATGATTCGGCATAAAGGGAAAAGGTGGTTGTTTCTTCACCTGCACCCAGATGAATGATTAGAGGCGGTTTCGGTGTTTACGATTCATTTGCATTTAAATTGCCCATGCTCAGGGGCGAGCACCGAGTAAAGCAATCACCGATCCATCCACCCGAGCCAAATCCGGTGCGCTCCCGTTTTGCGTTTTGCCCAGGATGCCATGAATCCCGGCCGGTGAGTTATTGCGCACGGGCGAGACCCCACAGTGGAATCTAAAGCCGAGCAGCACAGTTGTGTGCAGGGAAACGGCCGCAGCAGTAGATGGCAATCATCGCCGCTATCGCCATTAAGCCGGTGCAAAACAAAAACCCAGGGTCAGTAAATTATTTCAGATAAATGAGAAAGATGTCTCGGCGGTCGGCGAGAGCGTCTTGGAGTTTTGGCCAGTGCCAAGACTGTTGCCGGCTAAATGCTGGTCATGTTTCTTAATGTAATTTCTCGCCCAGTATCGGGTTGTGCGGTGCCATAAATTTGTTTGTCTACTGCTCGGGAAACGGGAACGGATCATGCCGGGTTGTCACCTGGAGACGCGAATTGACTTCGCATTTGCACCGGCAGAAGGTTATCCTGGCAGACGTGAGAGATTTTGATCTATGGCACGATGATCCAAAAGACAAGGACATAGGAAAGCTAAGGCAGGAATATAATGCTTGTAGAAACTTCTTCATGTTTCGTCCTGAAGAAGGTGCTATAGTTGGTTGGATTATTAACATAAATATTTTACTAGAGAATATCTTAACTCTGAAACAAACTTACTCGTTAAATAAATAGTTCCCTAAAGTTTTCAATATGATAAAGGGTTAAATTATGGAAAATTAAATTTAAATTTAAAATTTTTAAACTAACGGTTATTATTCCTTAAAAAATTGACAGAATAAAAACCAAAGCAGAATTTTATTACAAAATAATAAAAAACATTGGTCTTCAGAACACATCGCCTGGGGCGCTCAGAACGTGCAAGCCCACAAACTGCTCCCGAGAGAGTAATTAACTGTTTTCACCGTTCGTGAAAATTGGCTTTCTTAAGCATTCAATGGAACCGCATCGTGCTGCCGCAACAGCCCCGGCTTGCTTCTAACCCTTGAGTACCGTTTTTTTTCCGCACGGCCAAACAGGACCATTAATAGGTTTGTGTAAAACAAATAAACAAACTTCGCTCGTGACGTGACCCAAGGAAAACTGACAACGCCGTTGCCATGCTGGCTGCAGCATCACGGTGCCCATTTTCACCAGCGTGGGATGTTTTCAGTATTTCCCCGATACCAGTGAAGCGAGGTGCCAACTTTCCCTTTTTCCAAGATGCTCGTTCTAATCGCGCTCGGAATGGGTTTTGCGAACAGAAGTTCAATCCATTATCCGCTTTCAATTATAGCATTAACTTTCGCACTCCGGCATCGCCGGCGAGTGGGCGGAACGCCACCGTGATGGTAATATTCGCCGTTCCGATTGCAACGGTTCGGGCATTCGGTTGGCCGGTCCCGGGACGTGTCAGTATTTTTGTTTTGTTTTTAGTTTTCCTGCCAAAGTTCGGAGGTGAAATGGTCTAGGGTATGGATGTTTTTATTTTTTTCAGTGTCGGCACCGGCAAACCTCCAGATGGGAAAAGCTGACCATTAAGATTACAATTTTCGTGTGACGAGCCCCGACCCAGACACACTGGGACGGGGTGGGAATGATTAGCAATCTCGAGGGGAAAACGTGTTTTCTAAAGAGGATTTTCCCCTACTTTGCTGGTTCGTTGAAGCTTGTTCGAAGTAAACAGACTCATTTTGGGTTTGATCGAAGACGTTAATGATTGGCCAACATAGAAGGTAGTCGCTACCGTTCTCTAACCTTTTCCAAAAACTTTCTCGAGGGTTTGATGAAATGGATTTGAGCAGAAATGGAATTAAATCTTTTCTAATCTAATAATTTGACGAGAGTTGCAAGTTTACAGATACATCGTAATTAAATTCAACTTTGTTACGATGACAATACCATTTGAATTTGATGATTTTTGCTATAATAGTGTTGAGTGTACAAGAAATTTCATATTTTCCATTTTATTGGTTTTATTTATAGTTTAATTTTCATTACTGAAATATGTTTTCCATTATTTTAAAAACATATAGATCTATTTTACAGGATTAATAATCGACAGGCTGTAATTTGTGGACCTGAGCTCGTTCCTAAAACTTGAATAAACATTATGTTAGACTGTTGCGTGCTAAAAATCACTCTACCACTAAGTTCTGGTTTTAAGCTTTACCACAGTGAAACTTTCAGTTTACATGAGCTGGTTTTTTCTCTCGATTTTTCACTCCGTTCCGTGCTAATACACTTGCTGCAAATCGCTCACTCTCGACACGAAATGACTGACTGTGGAAGGATCAACTTTTAATCCGATTACCACGTTCGGTTTTTAACCCGGGCGATAATACACCTGCCGCATGGAAACATGGACAAAAAAGCCTTTCCACCGCGCGTGAGGATTTGTAAAAAAGGGCATTAGCACTTGGCGTAGAAAGTGGTATTTGCGGCTCTCACCGGTGTCCGGTGTTGAAAATCAATTTTCCCTAGCTCGACCATTTCGCAGCCGTCGTTAGGCGTGACAAAACCGGCCATATCTGGGGCTCCTTCGGTCGGGATCTAGTGGCATCTTGGGCATCATAACTACGTTTGCATTTGAATAATGCTTCGGTAGGTTGTGCAATCGATTGACCGGACGTCGCCGCCAGATGGTCGACCCGGGAAAGGTCGAACGGATAAATGAGTGTTTTGTGGTGCTGGAGAGAAGGTTATTGAATAGAGGCACACGAACGTTGTCTGGGTATCTATGGTACCGGCCTGGTGCTATTAGCATATTTCACCCAGTCACTGCCCACGCAGGGTTTGTTCGGGTGAGGGGTGGGGTGGTTTTTGGGAAGGAGTTTGGATAAGGAACCCATTTTTATGGTGCTGTATTTATTTCAACACGTTGTAGTGCAAAAAGGATCTGTTGAAACCATAAAGATATCGACCGAATGTTTTATTGCCTCGTATGGTTACTTAATGGCTGAGCCGTGTAATATCGTGGATAATAAAATTCGCTAGACAAGGGTGTTTTAATAAAACCTTTCACCCAGACTTTTGTACTTTCGTTTTCATTTTGTATTCGACGGAAAGTGTAATTCATCTGTACTGTTAATTTATTTATGACTTTTGAACTTTCACAAGCGTGTAGGATTTTGTTTTCCAGTGAAACACCAGGCGTCTCCATTTGTTACCAGAACTGCATTGAAACAACAATGTTACTTTAGTACCCCTTCTGTACCGGTTGAATGTCGGCAGTTGAAAATTATTCCTCCCACACATGTTTACCTTGGCATAAAGCCTAATACGCACGATACGCCAAGTTCTAGTGCTGGGGGGAATGCATGATTTATGTTTCAGATTAGCGACCGGCGAAGGTGCTTTGATACATATTAGCGCCCACGCCCTTTAAGAGCAAACAACATTGTTGACTGTACTGCAGGCGCATGGAATATGCAAGTAATTCACGACAATTGTCGAATTGCGTTCTCCACGGTACGGCCATTCGTGCAAAACGATTGAATACGCAGAATGGAACCAAGATTATGTCAAATGTTTAAGTTGTTTAAACAAGGCTAGGAGGAGAAACAATGAGAAAAGTACGATTGGATTTAACATTGAAGGAAGTTTTGTTTTATTATCATCGCTTATAAATTCTAATGAATTACGTGAAGGTAAAGAGTTTCACAGAAATACCTGGAATTTTTCTTCGAAACTGTGCTTCACAGCATAGTTAAGACTCGTGCGTTAGATAACAGGAATATCACGGCTTGACTTAACAATTTTCCAACCTCCAAAAAGGTAACACAATTTCCCATCACGTGAATTTGCGGTTACAAAACCGAACGCCTTGACGCGTTCGCACGGTCAGCTGAATCCAGTAACCGTTTTCCCATTAGCCCGCGACAGTCAAAGTACCAAATAGGTCACCACGGTTCGATGGTCTTGCACGAAAACGTTTGCCACTGGAAAACAGGCGGTGGAACTTTTTTGTGCTTATGGTTTAAAAAAAACCCATTTCAGATGGAGCTAGTTTTTCTGTCGTTCAAAATGAAGCGGCACAATTTTATAGCCATGTTGGATGCACAATTGATGGGCGCACGGTATACGACATTACATGAAAAATGCAAACGGCAAAAAAGGGTTTCGCAGTATTGTGCACCTTCTGCTTAGGTATGTTATGTTGGAAATGTTCCATTGCATCGTTGTACCGCAGCACAAAGCGCAACTAGAACCGTTTTGCAAAACTAATGACTCACTAGACTTTATTTGATTTTATTGTGTAGAAAATGGAAATAAACTGTTGTGAAATATTACATATAGCACAGATTTGGTTGGATCCTAGCGGGAAAGGCATTAAAAAACTACTTTGGAAAGGTCGTGCTAAATCAAAGTGTTTGATGTTGGCAGTAAATGTACATCGAAATTTCTGGGTTGTTCAGTATGCTTTCCCAGAAATTATTCTAGTTAGTTATTTGATGAGATTACCGTTGATGTTTGTTATAGTTTTTAGAATCGTAATCGTAATGTGTTAATGACGACGATAAATACCGGGTTCAAATGAAACCTCCAAAATTAATTAATAAGTGCCCATCAGTGTTGTTAGGTTTCGTTAAAGTGAATAATTAATTGCCTAATTCATATCAAACAATCGATAACTGTCAATTTGTAAAATGAGACTACAGGTTTCAGTTTTTGTTTGTTTAGGATGTCAGATCAAAGAATATTTTAAAGCGCAAGGGTTGGGTTCGAGTAGAAATTTGATCTCGAGAAAAAGTTGCCCTTTTGCTACAAACTATTCTTACCCTCCCTCCAGAAACTTTCCCAATAAGCAGCCTAGTGTGAATAGTCAAACACGAGCCTACAAATACGCACCGGATGCGAAACAGCTCAGCCATTGTTCGGAGGATATCAACCGTTGGTTTGAGAAATCCCATTCGCTTCTTTTGATGCGAAGGGCGCATTGTTGGGAGACTTCTTCCGGAAGGTAACCCACAGCTGAATTTTCTGCTGTCTCTCACTCATCGAAGAAGAAACCATACTGCTTCCACTCGTGTGCTTTAATTCCAATCATCGTTCGGCCCATGCCAAGCAAACCTCACCCAAGTTGCTGCAGCCAAGCGAACCGCCGGAAATGAAATTCCGAAAAACGGGAAATTAAGAACGCCCTTCATCAAATCAGGGTGTTTTCGTGTTATGGGGGGGGATTGGTGATAAAAAAAAAACAAATTTGGGAATGCGTCCGATCGAAAACCTAATCAAACGATAACCCCTTTCTGGTGAGGGATATAGTGTGAATTGGGATACCAAGATGCTGAGATGCAGCTTCGAGTAATTTATTATTCTTAAAGTAGTTTTGATTTGCGTTAACTTTGTGTGTTGATATTTATGATTGAATTCTAAAATAATCCTTACAAATGTCAAAAACCATCCTCAAGTTACAAGCTGCTTTCATTTTACGGAATATTGAACCAATTTTCTGAACTATATGAACGATTTATTAAATTTAGCTAGAGGGGCTGTTAATGTGTACAGCATAGACGATAAAGCTTGCAAGAAACTCAATTACTCGTCGGCAAATTGATGTAAACTAGAGAAGAAAACAGAATTGGATAATTGCCTCCCATGTTCTGGATAAGTTTTTTTGTTAAACAATTAACAGCAAACTTTTGCTCGGATAGTACACAGCGCTGGTGGGGTGTATCTGGCGACAGGGAGTAGTTAATTACAGTTTAGCCTTCTTTCTCACTTTGATCACGTCTTCAAGAACACGTTCCAGGCCCGATATGGGTGAAGATAAAAAAAAAACATCGTTGGATTCTTGGATAAGGCAAGTGTTGCATGATGTTCCAACAAACACTCCATTAGGCACGGAGGCTAGCAGTCGTTTCAAACCGTAAACTTTTCACGTATCTAGTAGAAACTATTACGCAGGAGCTGCTGCCGAATGCGGCCTGGAAGTAAAGCACCCTGGGGTGGCATATTGTGAATGTTTCATTTGAGCGCACGTCTTTGGTTTGTGAATGCCAGTTTAGTTTCCATGTACCGTGCCAGAAAAATATACTGCAAGGTGTGGTACAGACTTTCTACTTACTTGGAGCAAAATGTTTGGTGCTTCAATGTTGTCATTAATGTGTTGTTTGTAAAATACTTCTGCGTCGCTAAATACTGGCACATATTTCAAGAACAAAATAGAAGTGAATGAAACAAGCAAGAAGACTCAATGTGACTAGAAGATTGTATAGCATTCCTGTACAACATTTATTGTAGTGTTTATATACTATGAAAGGTTTAGTAATTATTCAAAGTAATTTCAGCATACGCTACGCCACATTAACTACTCTTCTCGGTACTATGTACAGCCGTTTGCCTGTTTTTCCTGGTACAGAGAATATTAATCATTTTATCGTGCCATTTTATTAACTGATATGAACATTGAACCGTAATTGGACGTAATATGAAGTTATAGCCAATAAATTAACGCTTTTTAGAGCGAGCAAATTATTTTTCATTAAAAACAACCAAGTCTTATCCAAGAGTTCGTTTTTTTCGAATGGCACGTCTTGCTGAGCCTTCAGTGATGGTTGCTTTCTTCAAATTTAACCTTATCCTGAATAAATTTTCCTTCACATGGGATAAATTCCTGCGCCCCAACACATATGGTGAATACTAAGAAACCGACGAGGAAACAACAAATGCTCCAGTTTTATGTAAAATATGCGACTCCCTTGGCTGAAGAATAGGGGTAATTTGTTTTTCCATTTTGCCAGTTTGACCTATGTTTTATGTTGTGCTCTATCTGGGAATGGAATCACTATGAATTATTCAGCAGTGGAGGCTCCTCTGTAGGCAGTGTTTTTAGCTACTTTCTATTTATTATTTCGCCACCCCCGCAGGTTCGGTTGCCTGCGAGCGAAATGATGCGTTGGGATTGGTGTCGAAGGTTTGAAATAATCTTAAAAAGTAACTTTCGAAGAGTGTTGAAAAGGGTTGGATTGTTTTTTTTAGTTCTAAGCTTATGGATCAAAACAAACGAAACAAGGGTCCATATACTTAAGTTTAGGTATGCCTTTTCCTGCTATAAAATAGCAAAAGTTTATGATGCTTTAAAAAGTGAAATATAAATTGCTAGTGTTTGGTTTTAAATAACGGATTTTTTTTTAATTCGTGGAAATATAAACAGTACCTTGTTTCTCCCTTCCGGACGAAAGGTTAGCAATGCATCCATAATAAATAAATTGTGTTTTAGAATTAATCCAATCCCCACACTTCTTCCCCTTTTTAACACCTCGATAATGCCCCCGAATGGTGGCATAAGTGATCCTGCTTTTCTCTGATTTAATTAGCTAATTCACCTCCAAGCTGTGGCGGGGCTCCGAAAACACAAAAACAATATCGTTTGCAAATAATTCCTTCTTATCGTTCGCGCGCACAAAAAGCAAATCTAGAGCAGGGCATTTTGTTCGAAGACAGTGGAGATGGGAAGCAAGAAACTCTGCGGAAAGTAAAATAAACAGAAACAGGTGGCAACGGATATCAATACCACAAAGTGCGGGGTGCGTACAAGAGCCGGAGGAAAATGTAAATGAGGGCTACAGTCTGCTGCTTTTCGTTCGCCCGCTCGGCTGGATAGGTAAACATTCATCCATTTCCAGTTCCGCCCACTGACAGACGGCTATGTTTTTTTTTCGTTCGTGGGTAAAAAAACATGAATAATTTCGATCAAAACAGATCGGATTGATGGTGGGGAATAGTCGGCAAGGTGCGTTAATGTCCGCGGAGGTGGAGCGGTGTGCGAACTGGTGTGCCTTTTTTCAGTTAAAGTTGGCACCGAAAGGGGACAGAAGGCGTGCGTGTGTTCACCGGAAACCGGGGCTATTATCTACCGCCGTGGCAGCTCTTTTCTTCACACCATTTTCATGTTTCATTTTCTTTCCGAAGGAAAAACATCGACTTGCCACGTCGTCGATGAGGTGTGCTGTCGCTGCGTCCTGTGGGAATGTACGCGGCAAAACTCAGTCCTCGTGCAAATGATGGTTTTCTTCGGCTTCTTGGATCGGTTTGGTCTTCCAGGGTCGAAAAGTTTGGCTTCTTTGGCAAAACAACCACCCTCCGATTCGGCTTCGGTGGTGGTTTTGCGGTTGCATTAGTTATCAAAGAAAAGGGGGCCCTCCGTGAGGGTGTGCAGGGCTTTGTGGGGAAGTTGTCATAAGGCACAAACAAACGCCCGGTGCAGTTCCCGTCCGCGGGCTTCCACCCTGGCCAGTAATCCCTTTTTCACCCCATCGCTGGCTGGAGATTACCTTACGGTGTTGACGTCGGGAATGGAACGTGAGTGTGCTCGTTTATATGCGTTATACTTTCACTCCGACGTTCGTAATGGACGGTGAGAGTGAACCACTTGGTGGCTGGGTGGGAGGGAGCTTGTTAGGCACCCGCACACGGGGCACGTCTAAGTGCTGAAAACCATTAATGGAGCAACGGGGCCACGGGTTTGAAAAATGGTTTCAGATTTACGTGAAGCCGCTCCAGGACGATTTTTCCCGTGCCCCGTTCGAGAACACGAAGGGGGAACAGTTTTCCTTTGCCTTTGGTTTTTTTTTGGTTGCTTTTTATACGTGGTCCAACCTGCTGGAGTTGGAGCGGGAATGGGGAGCGAAAGGATTTCTATTTGCGGTATTATACCGACTGTTTTCGGTAAGTTTCACCATTGCCTTCTTTTTTTCTCACTCCACCCCCTTCCATATCCTTTGGGTCGCTTTCCGCGCGCAGGGTGCTTAACCTTCCATTTATTACAGCAGCTCGGTTTTGTTTTCCCTCCAAACGGCGATGCCCATTTTCATTTTCCAGAGTCACCTCCTTTCCCCCACCTGTATGCCCCCCCCCACGGTTTCCCCTCGGTCCCGGAGGGAGGTTTCCACCCCGTCGATTCCACGCCTCGTGATTTAGCTCTGGTCCGGCCGAAGACCGCAGAGCCGTAGGATCGGTTACAGTAAGAAGGAATTATTTTTCGTATCGTCTCTGTTGTTTCACCTTTTTTTTTGCTTGCTGTTGTTTCGTTGGAGGGGGGGTGCCTCGAGGATGAATGTCAGGGCAGTGTCCTCCGGGCTGTCATAAATTACGCTTAACGAAACAAACGAACGCCAACGATAGGGGGTTTCAGGGGAAAAAGGGAGAATAGCAAAGGAAACAAAATAAAAATAATACGTTGCGTTTAAAGCATTCAGTTTAAGCGGATTGCCCATTTTGGGCGTCTCATTTGGGGCACACACAAACACACACCCCTCAGAGAACACGACAAAACGCATCCGTGTCCGGGGTGGAGGATGGAGGTTGGGGTCAGGTATGGGCAGCTGGTGTTGGTTTTCCATTTTGCCTCGGCTAAAATCTCTCGGTTCGGGCTTCGGGAGAATTGCAAAATTTTCGGACCGTGTCCCCAAGGGAGGGAGTCGTTTCTTTTCTCGTTATCGGGCCCGGTGCAGGTACGAGCCGGGGAACAATATTTTGCCAGATTTGCATCCCTGGGACTTGGGCGAAAACTTTGTCTAGACTGCTAGAGAACCAGCTAAATAAGCTGTTTCGCGGAACCGTACTGCGAAAGCAGGCAGAAGGTGTGATTTTTGTTTTCAAAACTGCCTGTCGCTAGAGCACGAACCGTTATGAACTGTGTAAAGCACGTAGCAACTTTTCCCGAACAACCCAGAGAATTTTATTTTACTTCTTTTCGGACTATTTATGTTGCGTTTTATTTTCAGTGTTTGCCTCGCCGATGCTGCCCGGTTTCGTTGGGAACGTTCTTCAATTAGTTGTGTTTATAATTCGTCGAAACGGTTTATTAAAATACCTTCCGAATTGGTTTCTGTGTTCGAACCTTGCTGAAACAAACAGCACCCTTGCACGCTCGGGGAAAAAATAGAAACCGTTTGCTTTTAGCAAATGTCGAGAGCTAGAAAATTCCTCCAAACAAAACACCGCCCGAGAACGGGGAACAAACACAAAAAAGGAACAGCGGAAAAGCTCCAAATTGAAAACGAAAACACTTTGCTTATCGCTAAGCCATCGCGGCGCAGGAATGTTTGAAGGAGTATTTTATGTTGTTTTTCCTTCCTCGGCGCAAGACGCACGACGGCCCGGGTGCACCGGCCGGGTTGCAGCGGGCGGATCCGGGGCGTCCGATGGTCGAAAGATTAATTGTAATGGCTGTCGGAATGCGACACAACAATCGCCCCGTGGCGGTGAAGAGATGCCTTTGTGGACTGTGCTGGTGTGTTTGGAGCCGAAGCGAAGGCTGTTAAAGCCAGACGGTCAAGAATGTGGAGTACTTTTCTTCCACGAAAAAAAAAACAAACCCTGTCCAGGGAGTAAGGCATTTCAGCGTGATGTGACGTTGGCAGTGGGAGTGGGCTTTGGCTTACTTATCGGGGTTTATTTTCGGGGATGATTTGCTGGACGGTATTATCCGGAATGACGCTTCGGTAATGATGAGCGATGGGTTGGTACAGGCGTGGTTAGGATAATGGCGTTGAACATTTATGTTCGACGGAAAAACAAACCCCCATTTCGAGCGAAGTTCGAGTTTGAAGCTGCGGATGCGAGTCGTAGAAGTTATTTGCAATGAATTGTGGTTTCTACGGAATCTTAGCACTATTAGGAATAACAAAAAAGGTCATGTTTGAACCGACACATTCCGGCTGATTCTTTCTAAACCTCGGATTTCTTTCCATCAAGTCCCTTCTCCGGGTGCCAAAGTTCGATATGAAAGTTAATTAAATTTTTGCTTCGAAACATATTGAAAACTTTTCTGCCTTCCGTTCAACGCAACGAGGAATTCACGCTCTGCCCTAGATTCATTCCCAGTTCGTGTGTGTTCCTTAGTTTGAAATTAGTTTCCCTTTTTTTAAGAACGTTTGCATTCCAACACTCACAGGCGTGGGATATCCACTGCCTTCACCCGAAAACCACCCCCCCTCTCCCTTGGGAGGAGTACAATGTATTTTGCTTTTATCGGCAAAACTAGAGCCCGACTGAACATGGGTTTGATGGTTGCGGGAGACGTACCGACGTACAACCAACTGCCCCGAGTAGATGCGCTCTCGTCGAGATGGAGATAATCTTTCGGTTATTACTCCCTAAACGGGGCGTAATTAGAGTTCCGAGGATTATGGACTAGAAACCGGCAGATAAGACGAGACTTGAGTTCACATTTTCGGATTCTAATACGCTTCGAGTGCTGGATACCGGCAGGGACGCGCTCGGTGGAAAGACCGAAGGGAAAACAAATTTGAGCTGGGAGCATCATTGAGTCGTATTGCAGTCGAATTTTGAGGCATCCTTTCCATATGGAAAGAATTGAGTTTTGGCATTGATAAAGCGGAAGAAACAACTGACATGCTCTAGGCTGACGATGGTTTCATTAGGGTCGCTTCATTATGCAACATATTTCTTTCTTTTAGATAGATTTTAAGATGGCGTAGAAGAAGCAGTTATTTTGACATTCTAAAAACAATTTTATGCAGAACTAATCGAAGTAAAAATGTCTACGTGAGTTAAAAATTTTAAATCTATATCTTATGTTAAATACCAAAAACAAAACACCATAAATTGAGCATTATTTAGCAATTTACTACATGCAATTTAATGGCTGATTGACTAACGATTCGTCGAAAATGAAGTAAAACGAAACACAAATCCACTTGAAATTACTTCCATTTGTTTTTTTAAGCTGCCTGCATTTAATTGCTCTCGCACAACAATCCCACGCGGACAGCCGAAAATCAATTTGAATATTGTGAACTCACTCACCGAATCTGATTGAGTTGCGAGCGTATGTAGCGTGAATCTTCACACACGTATGTCGGGGAAGCATTGTCAAATAATTCTCATTAAAATCTCAATCAATCAAACGCTCAATTATCCCACACGATTGTTAATCGACATTGCAAGCATCCAACGTAAAATGCGTTGCATGCAATGTACAGCAAAACACATACACTTTTTTATGGACCGAAGGTGCTTTACGGTGAGCGTAAACCGCATTAATGTACATTCGATTACGTGGAGTGATGGGTTGTTTTATGGACGGTAATAAAACAAGTTTATTACATAACAGAGAGGAAGGGAAGTATTGTTTGATTTAAGCAAACCAGGAGTGCTCTTGAGTGTGGGGATTTATTTGGACCGGTATAGTTTATAGTTTTTTTGTTATCCCTTTTACTATCATGTGAGAAACACACCAATTTTACTGAGCTGTACATATTTTCATCAGTGTATTTGAGACTCGAAGCGTACTTATTGTTTTATCATTTTTTAACCCCACAGGTTAGTCACTCTCGAAGTTTATCCTTTTCAACTCTCCGGGGAGTTTTTCTACCACTTTCTCTTACCCCAAATATGTCCATAAGAAAACAAAAATATCAATCACAACAATACTCTTCATGTAGGTTGGTTTATCTTTAATTTACTGACTATTACAGTTTGTTGATAAACCTCCGAAATAATGGTATTCCATTTTTTATACTTTCAACTTTTACACTTTCTACTTCTCCTTACTGCACAATTGACTACATTGACGTGAAAAACTAACCTCCGAACCCTCTGCCAGGCTGCAGCTCCGGAGGGTTCAGGTTGATTACTTCGTTAATACCATCACGTACTCGCTTTTCGATCCCGGTTCTAAGGGAGGTCAACAATGGGATGGGCTGTGGAAAAGGTCATTGGTGCACCTTCTCGGTTCACCGGTGGACCTTAGGTGCGAGCAAAGGCGAGAGTATGTAAATGTTCGTTCCATCGCGTGCCGGCGACAATTGGAACCAATCGAACGGAATAGAATAGTTTCGAACGCGCTGGAATTTGGGTCAAAAACGAGAAACGGTGACTGGTGTTTGGAAAATGTTGTACTGATTTATCGCAAGTGTTCGCAGTTCCTCACCGATGGTGATTGAGTCCGCTGTAGGAACTAATCAGGGAAAGCCTGTTTTCCAGCCGATAAAAATGTTTTCCTACACGACTCTGTCATTCCGATGAAGCATGATTAATGCAGGTTGTGCAGAAGCGGTGTCGGATGGATTATCGAGTGTTTACGATTTTAAGTGGATGGTATTGAAGAGCTTGGGTGCTGGATCATCGATGTTTATGCTACTTTTCTTTTCGCAAATCACTCTCCCGAGACTTCGGTGATGTGCAAGGACACATTGTAATCCCCAGTAAAATTATCGTACATGCGCGCTGAATAATTAAAACTTAACTAATGGTTCTTGTCCGCTCGTCTGTCAGCCGGTTGGGTGTTGTTTTCACATCGGGAAAACCCTTCACCACAGGCGTGTGTTCAAGGAAAACCACAAGCCGCACGTAGCCATCCATTGAGGGTTTCACCAAGCGTTCCATCCATGGAGACATTAGCGAGGGAAATTGCTCCGACATAATCGATATCGGTAACTGGAAATGGGTGCTGGATATGAAGATTGCTAGCATGTATGTTCACTTTGTCACTTTCTTCATGATCGTGCGGGTTTTACTTCGCTTCTGGGACGTACTCGGGGTGGGCGGGCGTGGGGGGGGGGGGGACGAACATCTCCCACACTTGAATGTGACCGAGTGTCAAGCGCCGGGGGGTGTCTGCAGCAGCACAATCCGTCCTAGCTTATGTAAATTGAACTGTTTCACGGAAAAACCACTCGGAGGCTGTGCCACGCTCCATTTGTGCGACACTGTCGCAGGCAAAATAAAACGGATGAATTTGTGTGTGTGTCGTTTTTTCCATTGAAGCCGTTCTTCCCATCCACATGTTAAACAAGCTCGGTGGCAGATGGCATGGTTCGAGGAAAACGGAAGGGTACCGTTTTCGTGTCTTTTTTTCCTTTCCTTTAATTCGACGCAATTTGTAGACAAATCAGCATAACGCCGGCAATGATAGAAATTGTTCGTTGTTTTGCGACATTTGGCGGCCGCTTTTCTTTCTCTCTCTCTGTTACACACTCTCTTTCTCTTTTTGATCTTTTTGTATGCCCACGAATCGACACATTTGAATTTGGATGTTATGATTATTGAATTCCTGGAATCCAACCGAGCCCGGCTGCGTTTCTCACGTGAATCCTTGGAATCGATACAAGTGTTTACGGTTCAATTATGGTGGGTTTTGTGGGGCTGCGTTGGGTCTATCATAATTTTTACTACCGTCACACGGTCCCCGAGTGTTTGGCCCCGCGGACAACGTGCGAAGATTGCGGTTGCCATCGGGAAATCTTCCAAAATTGGGCCCGAAAATTGGTGTGCGAAAGTGCGAAATTTATTAAACACACCAACCGCTCACGTAACCGAAGCGTGCTGTCTTAATAAACATTTACGATATTGTGCAGAATTTTTCCGTTACGAGTATGTTTTTCACACCCGAGCCTGTGCGACGGGACAAGCGGGTCAGAGAATAAAACCAACCATTATTCGACGCAGTTCACGAAAGCATTTCCTCCCCGTTTCTTCTGCCTGGTTTGTTGTTTGACATTTCGTACGCCTTTAAGTGTCTTGTTTTTGTGTCGCTCGGTCGATGTTTCGCTTGCCAGTTGTCGTTTTCCGGGTTCCGGGCTCGTTGGACGGTTCCGCATCCTTGGAGAGCCAATTTAAACGCCCTTAATGCGGCATGGCAATAGGGTGACGTTTTCACAGCTCTTAGTAACGGTTCAATGCCTGCGCTGCGTCGTTTCCGGTAGTTGGGACAGCGAGAGAGATAGAGAGAAACCGACAAATAAGCGTTTAAGTTTTGATAATTCCCTTGTCACGTTTAAGAGTCCTCCTGGAAGCGGATGTACTTATAGTTCTAGCTTCAGATGGAAGTAAGGGTTCTTTTACTTATTTCTATTGTTTCGCATAATATTTTTAAGAAATAATACGGTAACTTTTTTAAACGAATGTACCAGCTGTTGGTGCTTACATTTTGTTAAATAGTTTAACACTCGTGAACGGACAGAAACCATGTAAAAAACTATTTTATATTCTCATGAAAAAAAAAACGAAAATCCTTGCAATAACTGTTTCGTTCCCAAAAAGATTTTAAACAATCATACTAAACTGTCAAATAAGCAATACTTTGCCCAACTGTAGCTCGAAGTTCAATCAAAACTATCTCGAACGAAGCCCGTCCGGAATCGACAATCTACTATTGGAAAGTAATATTTTAAACAAGTCCGATGCAAAGTGTCGTTATGAAATTTACAACTTTGCCCTTGCTGGGAAATCGGTGCTGGACAAAGTTTTCTGCTCGTGCAGTGGTTTGTGTTTGATTTTCACACTGTTTTTGCTCTCGAACAACTACTGCCGCTGTCTTGCACCAGCAGAAATGCGAAACACATCCTTTTGCTGCGAATTGAGAGTTTTTTTGAGGCCAAATCGGGGAACGGAATACAAGTATTTTGCACATGGGCTCGCAAGTTTTCGCGATCGTCTTTTATCGTCGCGGGCTTCCGCTCATCCAATCACGGTTGGGGAAAACTTTTCCCAAAGCAACGCTTTTCCAACGGGAATGGATGGGGTTGTTTTTTTTTTTTGTCGTCCCCGAGCTGCGAAGTGAAGAGGACGGATTTTGCTGCCACTTTCATTTGAACGAAAATTTTCAATTATTCCCATCACACAGCGCGCGGTGTTCGAGCAGCAGTTTTGATTCCATTTCTGTCATTCCCGGTCGAAGCGTTCGGGATGGCAGACGGGGGAAAAAAAAACTTCACCCGAAGCAACACAAACAATCGTCCTCGTTGATCCTTGCCATTCTTTTTCGAGTGATCCTTCCGACGCGGCGTCGGTTGCGTGACGGTTGCGACGCATTACTCGTTATCCTTGATAACTGCCGGCGGGCTCTGGACTTTGGTCGGCTGAGGGCCATCGTTTGAAGGCCTCGAGGGCGTCAAGAAAGCTGTGACTGCTTTCCTGAAACCGCCCACGACTCCATCTAAGGCTCGCAGCTCGTTAAGCGAATGATCCAATGCATAGACGTCGTTGGGGGATTTTCTGCGTTCTGTTCATAAACGATAGATTCTAATGTCATCATCATCATCATCATCATCATCCTAGCGATGACGTTGACGCTTCGCCATCATCAACGCCAACGCATCACCGGAGGCGGCTTTCGCGCGCAAAGTGGCCTTCTTCTTATCGTGCGGGTCTCAAAAAGGGACCGGTTTTAAATTGGAAATGGACCGACTCGGGCAATGGCCCTGGCTTATGCTAACAAACGGCCAACGGGGATACGCGCATAGCAACAAATCGGGCAGGAAAATGCGGGCCTTGATTAGGTTCGGGTGTGCGACCATCCTTTGGCACTTCAGTTCCGCAGTTGATCTTTAGTTGCGAGTTTTACTGGTTTGGCCCAGTTAAGCTGCCGCCACTGGGCTCCGGTGGAAAGAATAAATAAGCAGGAAGAAAACAAAATGAACGACAAAAATGCATAACACAATAAAAAAGTGGGCTATGAAGAAATAAAGTGTCAACTTACAAAGTGCGACATTAAAGTTCGGAAGATAGCAAAGAGATATTATTTGGTGAAAGCAATAAGAATGCCTAGACCGTAGTTGTACTGAAACATTCTTCTTATAATATCTCAATTCTATAAAAATGTAGCATTAATTGCTGAGATGTTCTTGTAGGTTTTTGATTCATCTATAAAACAGCAAAAAGAAATGCTCAACAAACCAAGCGACGTAAATATAGCCATAGCACAGTATCATGTAACGTTGACACATAACAAGTGTCATAAAAGTTTATTTCCTTCCAGTTCGGTTTGTTTGTTCCGAGTTCGTTGTTCCGTAATTGACCGTCGTCGGGAGGTTAGAGAGCATACATCGCTTTTCCGAGAAGCCGATTGACTTTCGCCTCGGTGTATCCAGATTTTCCAGTCGATAGCGTTAGGCAGACAGGTTCTGCAGACAAACGTAGTCGGTGGTAACCAAGAGCTTGGAAAGAAGAAGTCTCTATCGATCGAGGGATTGGAAGAGAGTTTTCCAGTCAATATTGCTCAATCTCGCTTCGTTTCTTTTTCACAAAAAATATGTGTCTGCCGTTAGTCCGTTGTGCAGTTAACTATGTTTATGTTTGTGGGCTATATTTGGAACTCTTGTTAACAGTAATTTTTAATGGCCAATATACCATTTTTAATGGCCAATTTAATATTTACTAAATATATTCTCGGTAAAAATATTCGTAGCAGCTTCTGAGTTTCCCCTGTCAATTTACCTTACAATTATGAATGGACCTTTTCCAGTTTTAAAGGTGACACGTGAATTAAGGATATATTGCGTAAATCTTTACAACGTTGTTCTTTTTAACGGTTGTGGTGTGGTAACATTATGCGTTTTTTTCAATAATGAAAGGAGTTGATGTGCTCTCTCTTAAAGTACATTTCGGAATCCTTTCTAGTACTATTTATCAATAGAGACAATTTAATTTAGTCCAGATGTAAAGCTCCAGAACACTATGGCTTTAGTTTATAACATGGGCTGAGTGAAGTGGTTGTGAACAAGTCATGGAAGACACTAATAGTTTAATGAACTTTTTTAACCGCTTGCCGTCTGAACTTGGCTTGCCTGCACCCCGGAAGGAAAATGGTGCAGAGTTGTAATGAAACTTTAGTCCTTACGTTCTTTGGGTGAGAAATAAAAGTTCCTACCAACTTGTCACTTGGATAACCTAGAATGCGAGCTAACTTGGAAGTGCTTGCTATTAAATTCTTTTGTTTATTGTTTCACTTTACCTGTTTCGTGTTCTGCTCTAATGTTGGTCAAGAATTTACCGGAGTACTTCAAGTTAGAAGATTCGAAATTAAAACTAGTCCATAAAAACCCAATAAGAAATAAATTAAATACCTCGTCAAGAATATGTTTTACTATGACATCTTTGTAGCATAAGCTAGCCTGATTATGTTTGAGCAGAAAATAAAAGTGTTATGAACAATCATCAACTGTTTCAACAGGATATTTGAAAAGGGTTGTGTTGACAAAAAGATGTAACAATGTCGATAAATTTGTCTATTTAAGTGCAGATATAGCCGTTTTCCTTCGTATTAAGAAATTGTTCGCTGCACTGAACCTGAATAAAAACACGCATAACCTTGACCTAGGAAAATGTTTTCGTACGAAATTCGACTTCAGCAAACATAATAAAGATGCCTTATGTCATACACGCTCTCGAGCTTCCGTTTTTATGGTCTCTTGCTAGTTGTTTCCTGCGGCAAGATGCGGTGCAGTGAATACGGAAACTTTACTACCGAAATACCTTCACTTCCAGCAAGTGTTACGAACTATTCGATGGTGATGTTTATGGGTAGCCGGAGCCAAAGAGGTCGAGCGGTCAGATCTTTCGTCTATCGCCACTGGCTAGAGGCCGTAAGCTGGACAGCGCGACCCTTGATTGGGGGCACTCCGAATCTGGTCCCATTTCCTGCGGGATTTCGCGCATAAAAAAGTAAGAGAGTTTCGGAGTCAAAAGGGTAGCACACAAGGTGCAAGAAATCGGTGTACGTTCAGGGTTTTCACACGGATGTGACAGAAAGAAAAGGATGGGCTCATGTTTACGACCACCGCCGGCCGGAACTGTTATCCTCCGCAGTAACGGGTAAAGAAAGTAACCAAAAGAGGATCCTGGAAAATGCCATTTTACTGACAAATAAAAATATGGCTCTACCAGACTGTTGGCCGTCCTGATTCAGGGATAACCTGCCAACGTGCGTTCTACAGCGGCCTGTGTGGAATAAAGCGTAGCAAACCGTGAGCAGCCGCTATATAAAAGGGTAAAAATGTGCAGCTAGCTCTATTCAGTGTATGGTTTCACTCCGATGACAGCTTCCCATTTTTAGACATCCGATAAGAATCGCTTGAAAGGTGGCCAATATATAGCCCTGCTATGCTAAACTTTGTTGGCATGCGAATGTCTTTAGAGCGGCAGAGACGGCTATCGCGGCAGTCCTCCACCGGGTGACAATGGGTGACACCATACGATCTATTTATGCTTCTGAAAGCCCCCATTGAAATGCTTGAACACCGGATCATAATGGTTTATGAAGTGCGTCCTCCTGCCTCATTGTTATTCTTTTATTTTTTGCTTTCGTTCGAAACGATTCTATGCTAGGCTTTAAGTCACCGTCTCAAAATGGCTCATCATATCGCTCTCAGTGTGAGACCCATAAAATGATGAAATTTCCGTTGCTTCGTTTGGTCGGATACATTTTGGCGAGATGTGTTTTTCACCCGGGATTTTCCACGAAAAAGATTCTTACAAATGGAGCCATGGGAGAAAAACTTTGGTTATTTTTAACTTCTTTAGTTGACCCGAGACAGTGTGTTATTTTACAGCCATTTTGAGAAGACAATTTTGCTCTACTTTTTTATTCGTTGTAAACAGACAGTTATTTTAAAAAGTCACATTTGCTCTATATTTCTATTCACTTTAAATTGGAACGTAATGTAGCTTCATGAGAAAAACAAATTACATCTGCCTGACTGATCAAACATGTTCACTGTGCATTCCGTGTAGTGTGTGAACATGAAATTGTGAGTGTGAAGGTCCGCCTCCCAGCGAGGACATCAAAAATTCCATTACCGACTCTCCGATGCTTTACTGCTTGTTGGCCGGAGCTGGGAATGTAGGAACACGGTGACGGTGCAATGTTTTCGATTTTTTCGTTTAATATACATAACCTAACTAAAGTAAATAATTAAAAATCATTCTAGTGTATACAACCTCTTTTTTTTATCAAACAATCCGCGGTTGTGTTAAGTCTTTTTCTCCCTTTATTTAAATTGATGTAAGCATTTGATCTTCCGGATTTCATATGATTTATCAGATATCTACTGTGACCTTTCAAATGATTTTTGGTTTATGATTTTTGTCGTTTCCTAAGCAGCTTAGCGTTTCAATACTTCTACTGGCCCTCCATGGTGATGTTTTGTAGCAAAGTTTCCGGACTTCATTACGGAGAAACGATAGTTGGGTGAAAGTTTATAGCAGAAATCGCTTGAAATAGCTTTGGTGTTGATGGTCCGACAAGGAAAGGAAATTTTAAAGAAATTGTATCGATCGGGTTTAAGCCTTCAGGTGTGCGCAGCAGCTGAATACATCTACTGAATGTCCGACTCGCGTATCGACTGACATGTTTCTCATGGTATCAGCAAAATTGTAGTTCTGCTAAAGATTATTGGATGAATCGCTCATGTTTAACGCACAGAATGTAGAATATTGAACATATGGTAACGTTTTTACAAATAAATATCGTACGTTTAGCATGATACCCATTCAATAATAATAATATAAGATAATTTATTGTTTGTTTTGCGTAAAGTACCTTCGCTCAACCAGAAAGCAAAACTATTCTTTCGAATATCGCACTTGTAATTATAAGTAATAGTGAAATTCAATTGTTCAATTATTTATGTTTAGGTCCATTGATGGAAGAAATCAATTGATGGAATCTCCGAGCAAATAGGAGTATCATTGATTGAATCTGGTAAAACTATTGTTAGAATGAAAGAATGTGAATTTTGCTCAAATTTTGAATACTTTGCTTAAAAGGAAATAAGCTGTCATTCCACATGATTCTCTGTCGCAATTAAAATAGGTTAGTTTGATGCTTATCTCACCATATTGTATAAACCACCTTTGAGAAAGCCTTAAGAAACAAGACTTTATAACTTTATATATGAAAATAATCTATGTGCTCTCAGAAACGGCTGCGATTTGAATCCACACTCTAGTGTATTGTGCAATCTTCCTTCTGGGTCGAGTTGGAAGAACGCACAGCACAGACTTGGTGGTGTAGCAGTAGACAAATATTTGGCAACAAAGAATGATAAGAATAGAATTGGAACTCGTAGCCAAGACTAACTAATGATGCGCTCGGGATTTGTTTTCCTTTTATATGTATCCTACGCCCTACGTTACTTTATCTTCATTTACTTGGTCCGGCGTGTGACGTGCAGTTGCTAGCTTTGGTTTCCCTGGTGCGTTCTTTGCGTGTGTGCATTCCTTTTAAAACTTCTGCCTTGGAACGATAATTGGAGGCAAGCAGTCCTAGAGTGAAGTGGCAGGGGCGCGGCGGGTTTCCGAAAATTGGCGCTCGGTGAAGCGACAGGAACCCGGGAAGATGAATGCTCATTTTTGACGCTCGACGCCAAGATTGGAGCAAGTATGCGTACGAAGCCGGATCAGACAAGTGAAGATGAACACGATCTTACATTGACCATCGAGGGCCGGAGAAAGACAAACCTGCGTCTTACGGCCTGATGTATGTGCAGCCACGGATGGGCGATTTGCGGATATGGGCGAGCGGGTGATCCCGAACTATGCGCCATTAACATAAATAAGACTCATTCATTTTCGTTCTCCACTTCCGAGCGGCGACCGTGCTCGGGAAACGATCGCACCCGGCTGAGGTTTTTGTTTGCGCAGTAAATCTGGCACGCGGTGTTGTGCCATTTTTCACGAACCGGTATTTATGGTCGGTTCTTCTGGCAGGAATTTATGCCACGTTTGTACGAAACCTTGGCAGCCGAACCTAAGGCAGTGTGAAATTTACCTCATTACGTGCGCTTTGAAATGACAACCTGTTTGAAATTGCCGACATTGTTCACCGATTTTTTTGCCACACTGAGCGGAATGTGAGCGGAAGAAACGTTCCTGTTCAATTTTGTGAGATAAAAAGTCGTTTACATAATATATTCTACAAATGTTCACTTAACCAGACTGTATGAAACCCCTAGCAAGTAATTGCTACTTGGATCGACTTCTAAGACTGTATGACAAATAGGAAAATTCCGTTGTTCACAGGTTTTATGATTCCGAAACCAAAAGTTTTCTGATTAAAAACTTAGTCTTGTCTTCAGGCGGTTTTCTTACGTCATAACAATTAAAATTGAATCCTGCTTGACAATCGTAAGTGTAGCAGAAATCGTATGGAAATAAGTTTACGTAATCCATGGAATCTTTGCAACATCTTACTAGGAATGTGTGAACATTCTTAAAAGCATTGCAGTTGTTTTGTCGTGCAGGTGGTGTTTAGGTCATAATTTTATTTCGGTGAGAGTGAAGTTTTTAAGCAGCAAATAAACGGTTATGATACCTGAAATAACTTTCTGACATCTGAATGTGAAAGTTGCGTTCAAATGCGCTTCCATTAATTCATTGAACTTTTGCTAATTAAAATACATTATTTATTCTGCATGGAATCTATTACCGAGAAACAAAGGGTGAGAACGCATGTGAAAACTTATTCTAAAGGTTTTTATTTGATTTGCGACGTGCGTGTAGGCAATATGCTAATTATTCTATCTGAATAAGTATTCGCTTGGAATAGCTTTGGTGTTGATGGTCCAACAATAGGAAATTTTAAAGAAATTGTATCGATTTAGTTAGTTAAGAAATAACTTCATTCAACCCCGTCTTACATTTTTAAGTTCTTGGAAACATTTTGATTTCACGTGGTGCAAAACGTGACTCTGAGTATTAAAATAAGATTTCTTTTCTACTCGACTTTCGACTAACAATGACGCATTGAATTTCTTCCCAGGCTCCAAAAAATCAAAGTTTGTTCAAATGATGTTCCCGTTGAATGATGAATTTGGAAAGTTTTCTTTTCTTTGCCAGCCGTGAGAATGAGCGGTATGCTCAAAGTTAGGTGAGCCAAACACAAAACTCTTCAACAATTCATTTAGCGAAAGAATCGATACGAGAAAATCTCAAACGTGGTTTTATTCGGACGGGAATCAGAAACCCGCTATAGTATTGAAACATTTGAAAAAAAAACTTTGCGCTCAAATGCGGTTTCTTTCTAAAAGTTAAAGTTGAAATTGGTTCGTATGATTCTGGCTTTTTTAAATTTAGCAATATTGCTAGCAACAAACCCGTCGGAGATTTGTTACACGGAAAAATCGAGAGAAGGCTACCAGAAAGTATTCAGTTGTGTAACATATTTAGTTTGGGAGTTGTTTCAATATCATTTGATTTGACACGGTGACCAATTTTGTTCCAAGATTTCTAACTATATTTATCAATATTAATATGCGTCAACTAACAAATAATATATACAATAAACAGATTAAAAAGAAGTCTAAAATAAATGTTTCGAAAAAATGGTTGGCGAGAGTTACTGGAATATGGTTTTTTAATGGAAAAATAACCAAATTTTTACCGAACTTCGTTTGCTTGTGGATGTTATGCGTTGACTGCTCAACACAATAGCACTTTGGTTAAAAAAAATACACACCATTTTCTGTCTGGGAAATTGAGATAACAATGGAATGGGAACTTTATATTCAATGAGCATTGAATATCTGTTTCAATGAGTGAGTTTGAAAAATGTTTTTCCCGTTGAGAAAATTGCAACCGTCGAGCAACAATACGGGTTTTAAGTGAACGAAGGCGCATGGAGGTCCTGAATTGACAATTATTGGTGGAGAATATTTGTAGGGATGCTTTCATTTTCGAACAGTTTAAACACCATTGAGTGCACCAATGTTTGAAAGGAGGAATAAATAATAAATGTATCATGTTTGTTTCCTTTCTTGTTGCACGTATAAGTAGATTTTTACTACTCGTTCATTACTATGTTGCACCATAATTAACTGTCAAAATATGGACGCCATAGGAAATTCAATTAAAATGAATATGTGGTTATTCCGACGGGAAGGAACTCCAACTTTTAAAGCATTTTATGAACATGTCAATGAATTGATGAAAATTTTGCTACAAAAGTTAAATAAATGTGCTCACACAACGTGCAGCATTACGCACTCGATGAGTATCTTGTCCTTTTCTCTTGGCATCTTCGTGTTCTCTTTGTTCTGTGTCATTATTTCGTAACCATGTTTCGTTTGTACCCGGTAACGGTTCCAGTTCGTTGCCCTTGACATCCGAAACCCAGGCCCAGCTGGAAATGGCCTCGCCGGTGTCACTCCCACTGTGATATGGCCATTAAATGTGCAGCTTTCTACAAGCACAATCTCCTTAAAGCAAGCCGGCTGCCGGAGGTTGGATCCTTTCAATCCCTTCTTCTCGTATTGTCGATTTCCCTGTGTTTGTCTTGCTGTTTCGCCTGCTGCTCATTGGGCTGCCACTCTCGACGCAACCAACGACCGACTATATAAAAGCTTTCATTCGGCCAGAGATACTTACCCCGAAGCAGGCAGCCGGGTGGGGGATTAAGCCCCCAGACAAAGCAGGAGTATCCGCACGGAGCACATTATCCGGTGACTCTTAGGGAGCAACCCTTTAATGCGTGCCATTCGCAGGGGTGTTTTATGATTCGGGGTTTTATTATCCAACCGGTATTTTTGCCCTTGGTTTATGCCTTTTCTTCGGGGACTTTCCTTCTGCTTTCCTCAGCGCGATACCGGCGCCGAAAAAGTGCCGCTACGTTACGATGGAGATGCGTTTTTAACAGAACCCTGCAGCTTCGAACCGACCTCTTTAAGTCCCAGAGGAGGGGTTGAAAGTAACCGGATGGTCGCTATCGTTCGCCCCAGAGACCGACGAGTCATCGAGTTATGACGGATCGGAGAATGGCACGGACTTTCCTATTGCAAACATTATTGCCATTGTGTTTCGAGTTTGTGTGTCTCGGCGGAGAATGTTTCCTTTTATTATTTACTTTTTCTATCTAGAATCCTTTTTTTATTCTCCCTCACAAGTACTACTTAGTGCTTGTCTACAATGCGAGTAGGAAGGGAATTGAAGTTTCTCTTGATTTCAAGTTAATTTGAACACTTTCGCATATTGGCATGTTTGTGTTGACACTCCACCCGCTTTGGATATCCCCATGTGTCTCTTGCAAGTCTCTGAACAGCACCTGTGCATTGCAACATGATCCTAATGGAAACCTGACAGACTAAGGTCGTGTTGACAAAACGTGACCGTGAAATTTTCCATTGTATGATGGGCTTGTGGCTGAATCGCGGAAGCAAAAGAGACTAAAGCCATTCGTCCGGGAAGTAGGATATTAAGTATCGAGTGAGTATCTCACTCGGTTCCGTACTTGTGCCGACATTTTGAGGGCGTTGTGTACAACGATCGTAATGCACATTTTGCGTTGTACGTGCGACAGTTACGTCAGCTAAGTTGAGGCTTATTGAGTCATAAAAATGTGAAAGAGACACCGTGTAATGGGTTGAGTCAGCAATTTGATGGAAGATTGTCGGTGTCATCGTTTAATGGTCGATTTTATAGACTAATAGGTCATAGGGGAAAGAAAGCTATCGTCACAACTTGTTTACATTTTCCAGTTCCATAATCAAGCGTGCAACATATCCGTAAAGTTATAAGAATGTTGCATGTTGTAGTGAATCGAGAGAAATCAGTAATAAACATATACGATAAGCAAATGGATACACCATATTTAAAGAGGGAAGTGCCTCATGATGATCAAATTTAATAAATCTTCTACCATTTCAACATCATTCTTTTAACGTGATTTGGTTTCTAAACACCATTCCACCATTATGAATCGCAACGTCAACGGAGCAAAACTCCCGTCGGTTAAATTATGTGCTAAATTAAAAGCTTTTGATTAATGCCCTTTCTCCGGGAGTGGTGGAAACACGTGGAACACGTTGCTTGGTGCGTGCACGTGAGCAATTTGTCAGCAAATTATAGATGTTAATATGTTACGGAACGAGCCAGACGTGTACTCCGGGTCGACGCGCTAACGAATATGATTAATGTACGCGATGAGTGTATACAGAGTCTGTTTAATTACGTACGACACGTTCGTGGTTTGCTTGCAGCCGAAATGAAAGCAGATCAATTGGGCTCGCTTACGTCGATAGATATCATTAAATAATACTGATTGGGGCCAAAAAGTTGTTTTGTCATTAGTTCAAACAAGTTGATTTGTTTAGTAGAGTTGAATTGGTTAAGTAACTGAGTTCTCTGAAATCATGCAAAGGTTACTCACACTGTGCAATCAGCCGATATGATTTGCAAGGGCCTGCTGGAGTGAAAGGTAAAAACCTTTATGTCACACAGAAACAAACACACCGCTACTTTCTTTCCTACCTGGAATGGACTGGCCGCACGGAGCGTGCCTTTGGGTACTTAAGCCGTAGTGTTTATGAGGCAAAAAGAATATCACGAAAACAACATGGTGTCAGCCTAAATGAAAAGGATTTAAAGTGGGCCATTTTATGTCCCCTCTCAGCAATACTAGCCACGGGGTACAGGGCGACATTGCAATGCCCTTTAGCCGCACATGAATGTTCAAGGTGTTCCTTGGAAGAAGTAGAATGCTGTAAAGGTTGGAGAAGATATAAATTAATTTGATACACTATGATTTAGCAGACTTTTGGACGCTGTACTTTTTTACTTTGTTCGTGTTTTACTTCTGATGAGCTTTTTTTGAAAAAAGGATAAGTTTTTTTTACTGTTACACGAAGTTGAATATATCACTTTTGACATCATATTTTATTTTAATTTAAGGCTCCCTTTCGTAAATGTTTGATACTTTTCACCTTACCTTTGTTATTGAAGTTTTCACTCCCTCTGTTGCGATTGCCAAGAGGTGTTCAACCGCTTTTGGCATGATTTGATCTTATGCCATGATTTGAAGAAAAGAAACTAAAAACCGGCCTTCCAATCAGGCGGAATCCCGGTTGATAGCCGTCTGGCCGGGTCGGTTCACCGAAATCACCAGCAAAAATCAAGAAGATTAAATCCTTTAGCTTAATATAATCTCATTAAATTTCACAAAACGAGCATCCAACCATAATCAACTTTGGGATCGCTTTTTCCTCCTCCCGGGAACTCTCGGCCGGCTTTTAGCGCAATTTTGTGAGGCTGTCTGAAAAGTCTGTTTGTACTTTTTTTTTTTTTGTTCGTTTCGACACCGTTCGTTTTTTAGGCCAACGTGTTGGTGTTTTCGTAGTTTTGAAGGTTGAAACGGAACAGGCCGGTATGTCTTGCCCGGTTGACATTGATGAGGGCTTACAAGTTGCTGCTGGGATGCTGAGAAATAATTTGCTACAGTATTGCAGCAGGGCAGTGATTTTCAGTTCTACTTCTTGAATAATGGAAAAGCAGCACGTCTGTTATATAATGGATCTATTTGCAACACAATGGGTAGTTATTTTTCAACGAATTCATTGTTGTCGTAATAATATAATTTGATTGACAACATGAATAAAATTGATTTTTTCAATAGTACAGCGTTTTTATCATACTTTCCATTTGTTAGGTCAATTAATTTTTTCTAAGAATTTAACAAAAGCCCTATCAATATTTATGTAGACACTCTTAATTTTGACAGATTCTAATTCCTTCCTTTCAAAACTATTAATTTTAAAATTGTCTGAGGTTGAAAGGTAGTGTTAGTGTTAGATACTGTTAGTGAACTAACAAGTTTTATAAAAACTTCCCACGAGCAAGTCATGTTTACTCCGTTCACATAAGGAAAAGCCATAATAAGTACAGGTCCTACCAAAGGAACACAAGGTTCCGGGTGCCATCAAATCCAAAATTAATTTATAAGTTTTGTTTGACTTTAACAAACACAAACAATATCATGGTAAGAAACTTTGTTCAGGGTAAAGTTTATGATTATGTTCCTCTACACCACTGTCGAAACATAAGCTTTGAGTGGGAAGATGCTTGATCGATGAACTAACCGTGAGGGCAACAAGTGTACGCAAAGAAGTGCAGGCTGCATCGTGCCTGAAGCAAGAATGTTTTTAAAGCATGTAAACGGGTCTATTCAGAAAGATGAAACTTTGTCATTTTATGTCAAATTACTGTCTTTTTGACATTTTTTCGTGGGGGGTAAAATGTAAAACTTTAAAAGAGAAAGTTATTGGAGTTAAGAAGCATAAAAGCAAACGAATCAAACATAATCGAACGGTTCCTTCGTACTTTATGCAATTACTGCAGAGATGCATCGGTGCAAGCATGATTCACACCTGTGCCTGATTTTAACTTTACCTTTTACCTCCAGAGAATTTGCTCAAACGGTGGGTTCTTGTGAAGATCTTCTAGTAGACAAATGGGAGTAAAAAATACCGATGTCGGTAATGAAACAGATGCATTTGATTGCTTCTCTTTTCAAACAAAAATTTTCAATTCTCGGTAAGGGAAAGGTGTTGAAAGACATTAAGATATAGATTGATTTAAAATAGAAAAGGAAAGTCAAACAACGGAAAGAAAAAAATAATCAAACTACCGAATGTCAAATTACGGAAATTAAAAAGTCTTTTCTCTTTGGGAGTTTCACGACTGGTATTACAAAAGTTTTGTATTCCAGAAGTGCATACGCTTCTTCAATTGAAAGTAAGAAAAAATATTCATCTTTTTAAAGAACGTTTAGCGCACTCCATCGTAGTGTAGTTAGTAGTGAAGTAATAAAAGATTCTTGACATAAACTTAAGCTTTTGTATTGAAAAGTATCTTTGATTGGCCCACCCAAGCGTGTCTTTCAATGCAGAGAGAAATTGTCGAAATCGATATGAGTACATTTTATTCAAATCACTCCTCCCAAGAACACCACGTTCAATGTCGTTTGTGTGCACCTATGTGTAAAGAATTGAGTTTTCTGATACCGGACGATGTAAGCAATTCCACCGGGTGAAAATAAAAAAAAACATCGCATCCATGATGAGGTCAGAGGACATGGTTCACATAAGTAACTGCAGAACGATGCAAACATCTTGGGTGGTGTTCTTGCTTGCTACGGCCACATAGACAATCTTTATCTGGTCGACGAACCTGTCAGAACTGAAGAAACTTCGCACGAGAAATCTATCGTGCTCTCTTTGGGGATTCCAGCAGAGAACAATGGAAATGTTCACAAAAGCAGTGCTCGTTGATCGTAATGGGAAGATTGGGAGAACGTTCCATATTGTATGTGTGCTCTATGATCGAGACAGCATCTTTTTGCATTTTTCCACTGAAGCCACTCTGGTGACGTATCAATTGAATAGATCTTCCTCGGGAGAAGAAACTTTCAAGCAATCCAGATCAAATGACCATAGATGACAATAGATACGTTACGAAGCAATGATATCCAATGCAACCGGGGTACGTTTACTTGGTGCGACACACGCATTATTCGATAGTCGAGTCTTTGCTTATTGACATCATTTAACTCGATCTCATCGCTCAATTAAGTTTCCTGCATAAATAAAAATCAAGACAAATATTCTTGACTTTACCCAGCTGATAAATCTTCCATCATGGGACCGTAGGACGCAATGACGTGAAAATTTCCCAAAAATAGATATTTAATCTTTCTTTCATCAAGTGGGATTTTCCGCCATTCGGAGCATTTTCGCTAGCCATTCTTATTGCTACAATCGCCTGAAATTATCGTACAAACAACCCACAATTCATCACACTAACGAGGGCAGTTTCAAAACATTGCCTACGAAGGCAGTGCACGTTTAAACGGCGAACGTGAACGGACGCCTTTTTTAAGTGTCGTGCAATCCGAAAACGATCCCTTTAAACCCGGTGATTTATCGTTTCTCAACGGGACATGGTAGAAGCCGTTGGAGAGTAAATTAAAATTAAATGTGTTGTACGTGGTTCTAGGGAGACTTTTTATTTCGTGAGAGCGTTTTTGTTTAATTAGAGATTCGTGATGGGTGGTATTAAAAACGGTTTTTTTTATCGGCAACCGAAAGCCTTCGATTAAAGATAGAACAATGGAGGGACAGTGCAAGATCGATCTTGTGATAAATTAGTTAAGGATCTATTTCATTCAGAAGTCTTTGTAGTGCAGTTAGACATATTTTTGTTTACATTTCATTTATGATATTTATTTTATGAGAGGATCCAGGCACGGAATTCGGAGATGGAAACGTAATAATAAAACTCATGTGTGTTTACAATACAAGATTTGTATCGAAAATCAAAATTTATAAGCAATATGCACTTCTATTTGATTGTAAAAAGATTTAAAAAAATAACATAAAATTACACCCTCGTCGCTTGCCGTCAAACTTCCATAATCTGCTATTTGTTTCGCCATGTTTTCGTTTTCCATTGTCATAGGTGTTGAAACATCCCGTCATTCCCCTTTTTTGTTGCGAACCAACCCAAGTTCTGTGAAAAGTGTGATTGAAACCGTATTGTTTTCAGGCATATGCAAATCCCACTGCTTTGCATTCAGCTTCCCTCCGGGTGGCTCCAAATGAAACGATCGAAAAGTTTGTCTGTGGATGGGTGGAAAAGTTCATCCAGACAGGCAGTAAGCTCACGGATCGATCGGGTTTAATCTACATCTTGGGAAATTCGCTTGCGAACGCTATCGTTGAGGAGCTCTTTCGAAGGGATTGTTCGATCCGTCCCACGATTGATTGTCTATTGTTTTTCTTCATTTTGTTCGGTGTCATGCCTCATGCTTTCCCAGACTCTGGCATGTTTGACACGCATCGCTCTTCAAAAGAACCTTATTCAATCGGGTAAGGTAAGACTTTCATTCCCGGCGGGGCTAACAATCGATTGAAAAAAGGGTTTCCCCTGGCGAAAAGGGTGCGAATGGTATGACGAAATCCTGACAAGCATGAAAATCAATATTTTGCGTCAAACAGTTGCAGGCAAAGCGGTCGTCAGCAGGGCTGGGGTCTGTTTGCAAGAGCACGTCGTCGAACAAATCGTCACATCACTTGGGCTCGCTCCGTAAACAGTTTGTGGACGTACATGTTCGATGTCCAGTTTTGAAGTCTAGCAAGATGTCGAACGGTACGAACACGAATATAGTTAAGGTAGCAGAGTGAAACAGAAGGAAAAAAGTTTCTGAAGAAAATTGAGTCTGCTGCAGCGAAGAAATCCATATTCATTTAGAGTCATTCGAATACGAATCACAATCACGTACCGTGAAAACAATGGGTATGGCAGGGGCTAAATGCAACACGCTTCAAAACTGCCAACGACACGTTACCAATCTGTTTTGTCAATCGGTTTGTCGCCGGAGACATCTTTTCTGACACGAAAATTGGACACGTGTTTCGTACACTGTTAGTTCGGACAGTGAATTTGGTTATGCAGCTCGATTAGATCCTTACCTCCATTAATTTTAAACGAGTAATTGTTATTTTCTGATCCTTCAGTTTTGGATTGTATTTGTTTAATGTTACCCGATTTGAATGTTGTAAATTGCATATGTTCATTGGCAAAACGAAAGTAACAGCAAATTCGTGGGTTACGCACATTCGCTTGATAAGAAATAGCAACCAAATAGAAAAAAGAAGAGAGAAAGAACACACTGTTAGGTCGGACTTGTTTGGTTATGCAGCTCGATAAGATCTTTACCTCCATTCGCAATTGTGTCTCACATCTAGATATATTTTGAATACATGAAAGCTATGGTTTCTTATTACTCTTTTTATGAAGTCTATTTCCCTTATATGATTTTTTAAAGTTCATATCATGGGTAATTTTCCAATTGAAAAATATTTGTGTTATCTAACATTGAAATTGAACATTTTCAATCTTCATTTTTACTCAGAAGCGAGGGTATGTAGTAAATATAATTCCATAGTTTTTGAACCAATCATCGTTCTGTTGAACTTTTCCTTCATGAAAATGTTAAATTTTGAAATGAAATAAATCCCTCAAAATCTGCCCTCAATTGAAATTTCATCTAACTGGAACAATTTCAAAAGTTAAATCTTTTAAAATGTTTATTAAATCAATAAAACCCGGTCTCTAATTGACGATAGGTGCGAACACCGAGATAAACATCCCCCGAAAAAAAGTTACCCTTCATTATCTTCGTTTGAGGTAATGCGGCGATAGACCAACTCCTCGCATCGAGATAATCATGCTCATTAAACTTAACTCCAATCAACAGGCACTTTTCAGTTCCTTCTTATCCCATGCCAATCAGCTATGTTTGAAAGTGCCTCCTTATCCTATGCCAATCAGCATGTCTGAGGAAGAAAAGTTGGTAGGTACTAAACGGTACTAACCAACCAGTTGATATAGCTATCAGGCTAACGATCAAGTACAGTAAAGAAAGTTACAAGAAGGAGATATTTGTCATTTTTATTCGTCAGAAAATTTCAGAGGTAGTTAACGATGTTCAAATACAAAAGAGAGGATAAAATACCATTAGTGGAGTTAAAATAGAGTTTAACCAAATGTTTTCGCCATTTTTGGATCCAGCTAGTACTTACCAACTGCATTATTTCACCAACCGTCATCGTACATCATCGAAGAAATACTTCGGCCATTTTCCTCCAAATGAACTCGTTTACGATCGAATGGTTGTTTCTTTTGGTTGCAGTATTTTACGCCCGAAATTCACAAACGACCGTAAAACTGTCTTCAACACACGTGTTCGTTACCGAAAAGCGCTCGTTGAAATTCGTGGAAGGGGTGCGTCAATTCGTTGAGCGTGTGCAAAGGAATAGTGGAGTGAAATATGGAGCGCGGAAAACTTCATTTAAAAAACTTATTCGAAGCGCTTCTGAGAACTTTTGACTGTTGAAAGTTTTTCTTTGTCATTTTTCTAGATTTTTTTTTTTTTACAATGGAAAAGATAGAAAACCAAGTCAAAGATTGCTGCCTTCAACTTCAAAACTAAAATGCTTTGGCTTCTTAGAAATTTCTTTAGTGAATGTTCTCCAAAGAAGGGAATGATTATTACATAACAATCGATGTGAAAACGAAATAAAAACTCTGTACCTCAATCTTCATCCTTTTCAGTGGTTGTTCTATGCTTTGAATTTATTTTCTCATTCGATTTCCAAACCTTTCGTAACCTCAAAACCTCTCAGCGTAATACATCGAGCGAACCCCACCGGGCATGAGAATCAATATTTTTCATTCTCAGGCGCCCCCATTCCTCATACGACGGACACCGTGAGCAAAATATCGATTTAACCCCTTTTTGGAAATGATTTATGACCTTTCATTACGAGCCAAGAGGGAGAGAGAGATTGCTGCCGAATACCGAAACGTATATTATTCCGCCATGATCAAAGCTTATGCCCTCACGTTGGCAACTCTCTGCGGTGGATGCTGTTGGAAGCCGCTTTGCGGTGTTCAGCACTGGAGGCGCTCGCTGTTACGCTCCTGCTCGGTTTTATACCCGGTGAGGATTAAGGACCCACCGGTGCGGTCGGTTTCCGTTTTTCGATCCTGTTCTCGGTCCTCCGGAGGCCTCGCACCTCTCACGTAACCATGTCCAATCAATCTCGACACCGATACGGATCGGAATGTCTTGGCAATCGCATCGATCGACCCGATACGGTATAAAATATGCAAAGCCTTCGGCGTTCCTACAACCCGGACCCGGGTTGGCATGTTTGTCATCTTGTGTTTGAAGGAGTGATAAGCTTTTTCGTCCACACCCACACCCCATGCTGTTCCCCCCCGGGGAACTGTGTTCTGGTTTGGGGACGAATTTTAAATAGCCTCGGCATGTGCAGGCATTGAGCCTGTGATTAACAACAAAGCTTCTTTCGTTTGCTTCCGGTTCGTAGGCAAGGCGACAGCTCGGTCTCCTTCATTCCAATCAATTCTCGGCGTACATGGCTTTGTGGATTCCTGAGTTCCAGTAATCCAGAATGTTGGCCGAAGCTTAAAACAAAACAAAACAAATTTTAGGTTTGAAAACGGCACCATCGTTCTGAGACGCTTTTTGTTTGTAGATTGTGTAATCATCGTCACCGCATACATTTGATTGGTTTGAAAAGCAGCAGAACGATCTCATTGCTTATTGACTGATACATATAACAGCTCCACCGAACCTCCGGTTGTTTTATTAAGTACTTGAAAAGCGCTGTAAAACGTGGTCCTATGGGTAAAGCGAATTCTATGAGAATGCTGGCCTCAGTAGAAAGATCTTATTTGCAATAATGGACATTTTTTCATTAATGTCAGAAACGAACTCTATGCAAAATTCCTGGCAAGAGATTTGTGTGATTCTGAAAAGTACCAATAGATCACAGAAAGGTCGGTTTACTTGTTAGGAAAATAGATACGATGAATTGAATCTTTCATCGTCGTTTTTCTTATGAAATATACATTTCTTAAAGCATTAGAGCCAATTTGAAAGAATCTTATTGTTAGAGACAGAACAAACTGTTATAGAGGGGAAATGTTTATATAAGCCCGGAAAAAGGACAACCGTCTTTTTCAGTTTCAGTAAAAAATTGCAATAAAAGACTAAAATTTTGGTTACTTCTCAACCACTGTTGAGACTTCTTAAAATTGGTTAATTTACATAACACAGTTTGCAACAGTTGTTTATAACGAATTTTAACAATTAGGTCCCAGGGTGTTGAACAACATACTTCATTTAATTGCTTACCACGTCTGATTTATATTTTAACTCTACAACATATTCTGACATAAGAAAGGAATGGTGTGTGCCGTCTTAAAAGTGTATCCCATTGCTTTTCTTTTCCATATTCCTGTGTTTCTTTCCTTTCTCCTTATTTCACGATGGTTAAATTAGCGAATGAACAAAAAATGAGCCGCACAACACTGGCTTCAGCCGAACCGTGTTCGCCGCATTCCATTAGGCGCTTTGCCAACCTTTACGAGCGAGTTCAAAGCCTGTCATAATTCATACACCCAGACGACGCCCCGCAATGAGGTGCATTTATGGACGTGCGACCTGAAATTTAAATTCAACCCATAGGTTTTACCCGTTGTGTGCACGAAGGGCGAGTGAAATGGGTTTTGAACCGCAGGCAGTCTAGAGTGGAAGGATATTTTTGGAAAACTAAAACGGGCCAAGCTGGAGCAGACAAAGAGGTGTTGATTAAGCACGGGAGCATGTTTCCATTTGGGCTAATAACAGTATGGTTCACTCGAATGCAGCGCAACCAATTAATGATGAATGTACCTCATCCAGCAAGGCAATTATTCTGATTGAAAAATAATGCAAATGGTGCTAAATATTCAATGCGCAAAAAAAGTGTATCGAAAAGGGCAGAGCATAGTTTTGCTTAGTCAGCTTGTTTGAGGTAAGTTTTGATTGTTTTGGATTATCAATGAAAATAATTTACTCTTCCCACTAAAATTACAAACCGCAAGAAACATTTGTGCAGACGGTAATTGCTCTGGAAATATGCTTCAACATGTTTTAACAGCTCATTCGTATTAAAAAATAGTTGAACAGAGTTGAACCCAATCAATATGTCTTTATGGACGATTTGAAGAAAACATTTGAATATAATGCATTTTATTTTTTTTAAGTTCATGTTCAAGTTCATTTTATTCCAACGTTTATTTGTTTTTGTAACTTTTTGTATTTTTAGCTTGTCAAATATACGAAAATTAAATATAAAATTTCAAAAATAAAAACCGAACAACTTTCAAGCACCTTCACTGGTACAAAGGTTGCTGTAGTGGAGAAAACTACTTTATTTAAAAGAAAATGCCTTTGGATAGCTTTACGTATCTTTTCATCATTCATATGATGGAGGCGCCTGGTGCTTCATCCATTTCTTCTACGAAGAGTAGTTGGACTCAGTACAAAAGGTAGTTGCAATCAAGAACAGCATTGCATTTGTATTCTTTTGGTCACGTTTTAACCTCCTTGACAAGTCATCTACGTTCAGCCAGCTTCGTCCTTGACAATTTATTTGTTTCGCCTTCCTGGAGACCAACCGTTGGATAAGAATCCGGTCGTTAAGTCATCCGTCATACGATTGTCCCATAACAATGGAATAATTTCTCCCGTCCGAAAGGCAGTAGGTCAACCGGGGTTCGCGGGAAAAACTCGGCCTAGGGCAATTAAGAAGAACGAAGGATATTTTTATAGCTTTGGCCACTTTCCGGAAAAGTTTTTTTCTGTTCACTCTTGCTTCGCTTTTGCATGTGTTCTTTCCTTCCATCAACAGCACGGAACAATATATGGAACAAAAAAGTGCATTGGGGTATGTGGTACTTAGTACCGTTTGATTGTCAACGAAAACAAAGCATATTGTTGTGCCCCCTGCTTTCAACGATGAAAATTTATCATCCGGACCGATCTGGGCCTTGAACTGGTTTTGGTCCAGCGCACGCCAAAGACAGAAGAAGCGATTTGCTTCAAAAATACGACACAAGACGAGGAAAAGCATATTCAAGAGAAGTACTCTCAAGTAGATGAAAAGAAACGAATTATTCATAGTTATCAAATACGAAACCCAAGTCGGCATGCTTGAGAGAACAGTGCCTATTGACCTTGCTGCTTTAAATTTAGTATCTTCATTAACATGTTACTGAAGCATACGTATTTTTGGGCTGAATGAAATTATGATCAATTTTCAATGAAAAGGTTTAAAAAACCATTCAAAATGTAAAACTCATTTTATTGAAGTTGGTGGGGTCATCAGGGTTGTCGATGCGATGAACAAGAACTTGAAATATTTCTTTCTTTGCGTGAAACTCTGTGGATATTCGTAGGCAGATCTCTTTTTGAAACCATCTAGCTTACCGTCGCAAACATTATCTGATGATCTCACCGGGTTGTGCTTTATTTCGGATTATGTAAAAGTTGTTTTACCGTTGAAATCATGAAAAAGTAATCATGCCACCGCAACAACTGGACACTTTCAGCGAAAATCAGATAATCAAAACACCCAACTTCCACGCAAAAGCGACCCCCGGGCCATGTGGAAAAGTGGAAAAATTGAAATAAATAAATGTAAAGCTGTAACGGAAAAAAGTGACATCACCATAGCTTTCTTTTATGTAAAAGATTTTTTTTTACTTTTCAACTTGGTTCCAGATTTTTCGTTCCTCTCCAACTGTGTTTTTTTTGTTTTCGCCTCAAGGTGCTTCGGCTTGATTGCACGACCGTCGCAAATAACGTTCTCTTGTTTGAATTGTGATGATTTATGTGTGTGTCTGTGTGTCTGAAGGATTCCTTTTTTTTTGCTGCAGTTAAAGGGAGACGGCCTTTGCGCCTGCAGCGACGGATACGGATTCGAAGTAATCTCAAGTTTATTCCTCAAAATAAATAGGTTTAAAGTCCTATCCTTCTCAGAACCGAGCTTCCAGACCACGCCAACCGGGGGTTAGGATTCCCTGGGTGAAGTGAAATTAGGGACGAATAACTACTTTTCTTTAGCTATTTGATTTTTTGTTTTCCTCTTCACCAGCCATCTTATTCTTCTTGCATTTATACATTTTAAATCACGTCCTATACCACGTGGATCCTTGTTGTCCTCGTTTTTGGAAATATGGAAATTAACTAATTTCACTCGGTAAGATGGATGTTTAATTACTTAATCTTTGTCATGGCTGTCTTCAGTATGTTTTTTGTTTGTTTTTTACCTTTAATTTTTGCTTAAAATGATGACGGATTGGTTCTATGCAGGTGAGAATGTAAATCGAAACGAGTGAATCGATCCTAAGGTGAGAAACTATCGGTTGTCTAACTCCTTTACGGTACTCCTAAATAATGGATCTGGTGCGGAGTTCACGATCTCTTTCACTCCCAACAAAGGATATATTTTGTTGACTACATATTTATTATTGAAGATGAATTACAAGCACCCTCGCTTACCACGTTGAACAATTAAACTCGTTCGTCTTAACACTTGCCCTAACAATTTAAACTAATTTCTCTCTCTCTCTTCAACAACCGGTGCAATCGAAAATTGCTCTTAATTTCACAACGCTTTTCCCGCTATTCAAAGCCATCCAGTTTCAAACGATCAAACGGATTCGATGAGCAGCTTTCCACTTTGAATGGATGTATGAGGATGACCTTATCGGAATGTATGTGTCTGTTCGTGTTTTATTTATTCTGGTCTTTACTAACTCTTAAACTTAGGGAAGTTTTCGAACGAGTGGAATTACTTTATCGCTGGATGGTGCAGGTTCTAAACTGTTCTTTATTCTAAGCTTTCTGATAATAATTCACAAACGTTGCGCATACCTTCCGCCAATTGTAGTATGTGTGGTTTTTTCGTGTGCATATTTCATACGGTTCACTACTAGCATCCGGTGTGTGCCAGAACTCGTTGCAGCAAAAGTAGTTCCGCTTCCGATGGTGAACGAGTGCGTTCGGGTTGCATCCTGTTTTAGCTTTCTTCACTCTTCGTTTTCTCTTTACATACGTACAAATGCTTGTATACTGTGTTCGGTGTGTGTCGTGTCGGTCTTTTCCTGCACTGCCGGTTAAGCCTACACAAAGTTTTGGCGCACTTTAAATTTTCCATTTTCCCCCCCTTTTTTTATGCAGAAGCATCACCATTCGTCGCTGCGTTCGCTCGTAGCCGGAAAAGCCGATCTCAAACGTGTTCAACTGTTCACCTACAGACTCCTGCGGGCGAACATTACGCGTACGTGGCCAAAGATGTTGACGGTGATGCCGAGGATGACGATGATGATAGAGTGCCGGCGGGACGAAACGTTATCACTTTGGTGTCGGGCGGTGGGCGCGCATTGCCTTGCCATGACCTTCGCTGGGTTTCGAGCGTGGAGATGTTTTGTGATGCCGCCCGAACGGTGACACCGTGCCAGAGGACGAGCAGGAGCAGCATGGCCGCTAGCAGGCGTATCCGCGACTGACGTTCGTCCTTGCTAGCGGTCGTGGCGCAACCACGCTGCATTGCCGCCGGATGCTCGCCTGGTGGGCGGCAGAAGGAAAGAAGGAAAGAAAAAACACAACCCATCGACAAATAAGATAAATTATTATACCCAGGGGGGAGTCCGAATGTCGGAGGACCAACAAGGGGGAAAATCACGGAATACAAATTTGTTTCTTCTGCGCTGAAGTAGAAAGACCGATGGTGTACTCAGCAGCAACAGGAGAGCAAGGAAAACCACTTTCGTTCACCATCGAAACAATGCTTATTTGCTCGTTTCTTTTCCCAACGTTGGCTGGTGCGATAACCTTTGCCATCGGTTGTTGGATTGAATGTAGATCAACCTTTGTTTTGTTGATGCTTTTCTTTTCGTGATGGCTGCGGTGATGAACATCATAATAGATTCCATCACTCGAAAAGCAATCAACGATTGATGTATTAAATTGCTGAACCAGTGGGACGCTCACTCCAACTAGTGAACTTTCTGTGTTAGATTTAACTTGTACATTTAGTTTTTAAAGTTATTCGACTGATTAGAATATGATAATTATGATGAAAAATTGAACAAATTTTTTTAAACAATTTATTTAAAAGCAGAACTGCTATATTTAAGCCGTTTTAAAATAAATAACTATTCAAAATTATTTCACCTTCAAGCGTCGGTGAATAAAAGCACAACCCTGGTAATTTACTAAGTTAATATATCCGACTCACAACAGATCTAAAGGATTACCATTGGCCAGTTGTATCAACACCATTGACTTCAAGTACAAAATATAACGAGCGAGTCGAAGCTGCAAAGCTTAAAAATATGAAAAGAGCAAGTCCTGATATTTTTTCTCTAAAATTAAATATTCCATTAATTAACACAAAACGAACAACATTTACGCACGTGCCAACCACACATAAGACATCATTAAAAACTTTGCACGCAATGTGCATGAAATAAAATCACAAAACGAGGATCCGTTGCTAAGTGAATCGATAATGAAATTTACTGCGGAAAAGTACGCTAATTGTAACATCGTCCGACCAGCGGGAGTAACATATCGGTGAAAGGAGAAATCGGGAAAAGATGATTCAATTTCGTGTGCGGGTGCACTTGCACTCCGGTGTAATTCAATTTCAAGTGGCTCAGCGGACTCGATTATCGGCCAGGCCTGAGCCGGGTACGGCGTAGAGTGAGAGGGCAATTTTGGCTCGGGTGGTTTTGTTTGGGCTGCGGAAATTGGCTTACCATTTATCACATGCACCATTACACTGCTACCCTCGGCCGAGGTCGGCAGACACGTGTAGTTGCCCGAGTCGGACAGCTTGGCGTCGAGGATTTTGAGGCTGAAAAGAAGCGTAATTAAAATTGCGTCAGAAGCCAAGCGCTGGATCAGGGGTTGCATGTTTGGGGCTGCTGGTTTGAGAGTGTGAGTAGTGTGTTTAAATAAGGTAACGGGCCGTAAACACAGAGTTACATGCATCTAGCGGACGCGTATGTAAACGGGTAACCATCAACACACACACTGGCAAGTGCTTTCCCTGCTGGCGTATTAATTATGCAAAATTCGTGGGTAGATGTGCAATGTGGTGTGCACCACGGAAGGCATAACATCGAGCCCGGGAATCTCGTGATTGATCGCGGGAAAGTAATTATGGATCAAATTGAACCGTCGGCCAGGGTAAAGAATGGTTAATGGAAAACGGAAGTTATCGAGATGCTGGTACTAGAGCAACATGAGCTTACCGTGATGTGAGTGCCTCGGTCCACTTCAGCTCGACCGATATTCGATGTGGATATGCAATTGATGGATCGCTGGGATGCAACTCGATGGGCTGCACGAGACTTGACCCTGCGCGAATGGAAAAATACTTATTTTGATTCGACATTGGTGATGAAAACACATTGAATTATCTTTTCAGATCTCTCGATATGTGAATAAATTTATAACCTTTTTTATAATTTCCATATGTATTCCCGTATTCAAATGAAAGTCCAATATGGACGGCTGAAGTGCTCACCTCTATACCAATATATTGTCCCTAGATCGTGTGGTCCCTGGCTGATGATGCACGTTAACGTCACGATGCTGCCCATTTTTACGTATAAGTCCGTTGGTCCGAGGATTACCGCTTTTGCCTCTAGAAAGTGCAAACGACCGTAAGTAAGAAGGGTTGAAAATAGCTTCGAAAATGTTGATCAACACAATGAGCAAACAAACCCTTCTCAATCCTTACCTACAACGTTCAGTCGAAATGCCATTGACATCTTTGGTTCCGTGTTGACCTGACACTCGTAAATGCCGGAGTCTCGCTGTTGAGCAAACTTGATCTGCAGCGTCCAGTTTTCGGCCTTTTCCGACCTTATCACCTGTGATCGAAATGTCGAAAGAAAGGCAACCTTTCAGTTATAGCAAATCGCTATGCTTACAATACGTAAATAGACAGCATTTCCAACGTCTGGCGTTTGTTCGAATGATGATACGCAGCTGCTTTTCAACCTTAAATACAAAGTTATTTATACTTTCCTTCAGAAACACACCATTTTCGCGCCCCATTAGAAGCTCATTTCTTTCTAAATTTGGTGCCATGTTTTTCCCCCCTCTTTTCCTTCTTGACTATAAAGCTTTTCTGGAAAAGTCCCTTTTTGAACAGTTGCCTGGTAGGCGAGGAAAATAGCAATTACGATCCTTCGATTATTTACAAATTAACTTCCTTTTTACAGAGGCTGCAATTTTCTCAAGAAAAGTTCCTATAAAATGCTTCGACAAAATTAGTTTAATTTCCATTTTCGCAAGAATTTTAATTACGAGTTTTATTTACATTGAAATTCTTAGATTTTCAATAATATTTCGGAATAAAAAATAAGGTAGAAGAAAAAACATTCGCTACGAAACATCAACCAAGCAAAACGCAAAACCAAACCATAACGACATGATTACCTGAAATCGTTCATCCGACGTATAGACGGCGGTTCCCGCTGACAGGATGTGTAGATCTCGCTTCCGAATCCAGGAGACCTGTTGACATGGACACATTGAAACGATAAAAAACGTATTTTCATTCAACCGACTGTTGACGGTTTAACGGTGATTTAATGTGGTTCCGGGATGGGGGGCAAAAGTGTAGGAAAATTAATTTGAAAAAAAAGGACCGACAACCTGCCGCAAGGTGGGAAAAACCTCCACCGGTGACAAAGTTAGGTGAGCGCGACGAGAGTTGCGGTGTACTTGGAGACCGTTTATTGAATTTTATTTACGCAGTCACGCGTGAATAATAGGCAGCACAAAAAATGCAAATCACCACTCGAGGTTGCACGAGGCTTTTGCCGGTTCGCTTTGATCATGCTCAAGATGTTGGCCTAAAAAAAGGAAACAAACGCAAAGACACACACACCCACACGTAGGGAAAACGGTGCCAGAAATGGTAACATATTTTACAGCGTGTGCTCGTGGTGTTGGCGCACAGGAACACGTCGCATGATTGATGAGTTTCTAAGAGTTGATAAATGTTATGGAAGCACCCCACGTGTGTGTGTGTCGCTCGAAGTCTGTTAGCAACAGATCGGGCCATGTGACCGCACGTTGAAAGTGTTTGTTTTTTTGTGCCGGTTCGTCTTCTGCTTTTTATGTAAACCTCTGCATCACACCGTATGACCTTGTGGGTGATTAATGGTGTCTAGTGGGACAGGAGATGTAGGAGTGACGGAAGCAAGGTAGAAAGATGATCAGATCCGCCGGTAATCCGTGGGGTTTCGAGCTTATCTGTTAATATTTTAAGGTAGACAACTATCATCTGTGTACGTAAATAGCAAGACCTTCAGAAGCGCTTTTCCAACACAATTCCTCTCCAAACAGATTTTTCTTTTATAAATAGACTCGAAAGCAAATGTAATTATATTTTCGGAGCGCATGGTTAGATTATATATTCTTAGTAACCAATTAAAGCAACATATTGACGCAATAACAAGCCCTTCGCAACCGTCGTCGCCAACACACAAAAACTACTCACCGATTTGTCTCCCATCTGCTCGACCCGACAGTTGATGAAAGCTGTCTGGCCCACGCGGGTGGTAACGTTTCGTGGCACGTCGAAGTCGAAGTACGGATGGGGGGAAAATTTCTTGATGATCCTGTTTTCCTGTGGCGCCGCCAGATGATTAGCTACACCTGAAAAGATGCCAAGGCAACACGTTGAGGGTAAGGACTGCTAGATTGCTAGAACTAGTTAAAAAGTTATTGGATAAAGAAGTTGTATTTCGAATTGAAAAAGTAACTGATAAATATGCAAGGATGAAACGAAGACTTCTACACTTCTTTGACGTATCCTCCATCTACGTTAAATACACAAGGTTTTTTTCCTTAATAAATAAACTTCCCAGCCTATGAATGGCGATGCTTTGGCCAGTATTTCCCTCTTCCAGTAGCATCCAATCAACTTCAAACTAAGAGGTAGTAAATTGAAATTGACAAAGTGTAAGCACGATGATCGAGAAAACTAATGGTAAGAAATTATTCTTTTTGAAGATTGGAAAGCTTTGGAAGTATAGCATATTTCAGATCAATAAAACCAACATCAATAAACCACATGGATCAATAAACCACATGTTGTGAACTGCGAAAATTAGTTTGCAGATTGATTTCAGATCCAGATTAGTTGCAATGGAGTAAGAGATATTAAATTGGGAACAAAAAATACCCAATATAAAATGCGCAGCGATAAGAGCTTTAATCAATTAGATACATTAGGCAACACTCCTGTTAACAGCTACTCTGGATGATGTGGCGTGCTTCCGTTCGACAAGCGCTTAAGGCATTCGATGAAAGAAAAATGTACTGGCATAACTTTGGTCAACAGGAACGTCCCAGCAATATACTCTCCTCAAACATCCATACGAAGGCGAGCTTCGTGCTGCTGCAGTTCATGTAAACATTGCTCCAAATTTAATTATCCAACTTTCATCCGGCACCGTGAAACACTGCTTGGTTCAAGTGCTGCCGGATAAAGTGTTTTCAACATTCTAAACATTTGCCCGTTGGACGCAGGGGGGGCCCCGAATTTATGCTTCTGCTCCATCGTTTGCATTGACTTTCCCGAACGTACACTCACACACACACACACACCGAAATACAAATGAAGCTCCCGATCTTGTCGGCGAAAAGTTTATTAGTCTCCATTCTACCTTCTCCTGCTTCCGCTCCAGTGTTAGCGTTTTTCCTCCCGGTGGGTGTGTTTTAATCAATTCCGAGCTTCATATCCGACTCAATTTGCTTCCGGCAAGACGGTGAGTGTGTTTTGTCGCAACACCCGGGAAAGTTTGGTAAGGAAATCATTTTTCTTTTTTTTTATCTAGTTGAGCTGCGAAGCTTAACCTCATGAAAAGTCGCAGGAAGGCATTTAACAAGAGAAGACTTTTTGCTGAATGTCTCTGGTTTTATGTTGATCATCATACAATGCAGAAACGGTGATGGAGTAAGTCCTGCATTATATAATAATGACATAGTATTGAGCTAAGTCTTGTGATAACTTCTAATTTTTGAAAGAACTACTTTTAAAGTTAACAAACAGGTCAACAATCATTACAAATTCGATCCTATTTAATGGTTCAACGAAATAAAATGATTATAAAGTGAGAAACATATCAATGGATGCTTTCAAATACATTACAACTTCTCCTGAAACACTTGCAAATTTCCATGAGAAACGACGGAAAAACCCGGTTTCTGTGAGTTTGATAAACAAAACGCAGCGTTACGAACGAACGAGCGTGAAAGTTGCGCAGTTTTCGCGTTTTAAATTATGCTCGAAAATAAATATTCGTTATGAAGTTCAGCACGTCGTCGGAGCTTCCGGGCGGCAGAAGCAAATAAAACGCAGATACCGTAAAAAACAGCAGCACTCTCTTCAGGCGAATAGAAAACAAAAATATTAATAAAAAAAGATGCTTCCCGACAACTTCGACACACAGTTGCAGAGGGTCGTCGTAAATAAACCTCAGCCATGAAACGAACCGCGTCGCGAGCGTTCGAAAAATGTTTCATAGCAAAAAGAAATGAAAATGTTTGAGTTCTTTCCCTTTTTCCAGCTGCCTGAATCCTAAATGAAACGAATCGTTTTTTGTTTGTTTCGGCCCTCGTTGGCTTTTGATTGCTCTCCGGCAGCAGACATTTGATGCAGGCTGACTGTGCCGTGCCGAATGGCGTGTGCGTCCGCGCATGAACGGCACATTTTTACATGTCAGCCCGCTGTCCAACGTTTGCAATGGCAAATCACTTTGGCCGTACATGGTCGATTTGCAGCCGAAATGATTTGACACAGCGGTAGATCGTTTCCCTGGAACTGCGGTGGACCCTTTTCGGGCAGAATACAACTTTATGCTCGCCATAAATAAAGGCAGCACGGACGATCTAGGCAGAGCTGCAACATTTTAGCAACGCCTCCTTCGTTAGCGGGCCACGAGCATAGTTTGTGTCGAACATTTGAGGTTAATAAATCATCAGCCGCCTGAATTGGGTGCTGCGTACCGGTTTTATGCTGCATTTGGTCGGTGATTCGCTACTTTGTACGGTGCTGTGAAATAGTGTGCTAAATTGTACGGTGGTCAATTGCAAGCATTAAACAATGTTTTACTTCTATTTGAGTTTACTTTTACTGCTCGTTGAGAGCAGTGTGCACTTCTGTCCCTGTAGAGAATGTTAACTTCTACCCTTATTTTTCCCTATTCATAGAATCCATTTCACATGGGACATGATTTTCAGTTTTTCCGTTCTCCAAAACGTTCGTCAACTTACAACTCTTTTCTTCGTAAAACTTTTGTTCGTAAAACTTTTCTTCTAAAATAATATTTCTAGCAAAGTGAGATCATTCATTAACTTCCATATAAACACTTAGTTCATTTTCGCAACTTGTTTACTACTCTACATTTTTCTATCGTTGATCATCATTTAATTATTACTTTATCATTACTTACAGCTTTGCTTTGCTTTAACTGTTTTTAAAAGTTTGTCTAGATCTCATTCAAGTGAGGCCATTGTACGTACACAAAAATAGCTCCCATGAACTTTTATACCAGAAAAGATTACCCAAAAGTGGATGAATCCACTTTTCTGAGTGGGGAAAGTAATCTGCCAAAGCAAACTGTTACGGAGAAAATGTGGTAGCGGGCCGTAATGAAGATTGAGACCAGGCTTGTGCAAATAACTTGAGGCCATTGGATTTACCCGGACCAATTTTCCAAACAATTGACCAACGTCATGGATCACGCGCGTTTTCGGGGAGGACGTGAACATGGTTAAAGTAAGCATTCTGCCCTGAAAGACGACATCGTGTTATTTCCTGTCCCGGAAGACTTGGTAGTTTGTTCAAGAGATATGTCCGACTAGGATGAAGATTGATGAGCATTGTGTCGTCTTCATTTTTCATTGAAGATAAACTTTTGCCCTCAATGTTGCCTATTTGACAAGACTAAACTCAAGAGTGGTGTTTGAAAGCGCCGAAATCTACCGGATGGAACTAAATAAAAATATAACTGATAACCAATTGCCCCAATTTTGTTAGTTTAAAAGAAACATGTTGACAGTAAAAGTTGTACTAAGTTTTTGCACTTGCTGATTAAGCCGTTATACCAGGTTACACCATTCACCAGTTGAAATACTTTTTCGACTTTTTCAAGATCAATCGTCCTTTCCCTTTTCTGAACAAAACACAAAAAGAGGCCGAAATTCCAATAGGACGAAGGATTATCCAGTGGAGTTAACGAGAACATAAAAAACCCGGGATCAAATGGATTTGAGCGTCAAAAAATGATCTCGTGTAAAAGATATATTTTTAATAGAAAACCTTGACACGTAATTTAGCAATCAATGGCAATGCAATGGTGTTTAATAATTAATTGTTTTATTCGTTAACGCTTTTAGATTAAAATTTAGATTAACTTGAACACAAGTAAAAACAATACAAAACAATAAAAGAGGATACATTTTTGAAGAAAAGAAAAGCACCTTGTTAAAATATATAAATATTTCAAAATTTGAAATTTCCTTTATATTGTTTTCATTCGTATGAAAGTGGCATTCTTCAAGCATATTGTCATCGTTTTAATTGCTATTTTTAATACCCTGTCATAGCATATCATACTTGAGTTCATTTGCTCGGGACGTTTCGCTTTGATTCCCAGCCGGTACATGCATCGTTCTAGCTCTTTACCAGCCATGCCGCCCTGCCGCCCTGCCGCTTTTCCTTTAGACGCCACCGGCAGGCTCATCAAATATGCAAAATCCTCGTGAGACGGTGCTTGAGACGGAGTCATGATAATGTCCCGTGACGGATGGCACTCGTACTTCCAGGGCGGGCTATAAACGCAACAGCATCCCCGCTGCGAGGGAGTCTTCAAAGCCGTTTACCCGTACTGAACACTCGGTGCTTCGGTGGGCCTTTCCCAAGAGAGTGAGAGAATGATGAAGCCAAGGGTGCGACCAAGGCCCAGATGCTGCAAGCAAAAGGACCGTTTTTCACGGAACAACATCACCCCGAACGGTACCAGGGAGACCGAGAGGCGCGTGGCGATCCCATTGCTTGCTCAATACGGAATGGAATGCACTCCTCGTGACGTGAAGGATGTACTTTTGAGCTTTAGCACTTGCACCAGCGAGCGCCGGGAGAGTCCTTGCATTCTTAAGCGTCGTAGTAAAATAACACTCCACTCGAGAGCGTTTGCAAAGAAAGCGGCTAAGGCAAAGCAAGCACGACCGTAGCTTCCTTCATTTTTATGCTTCGCAAAGTAAACGGCCAAATGACTGTTTTGTTTAATTTCGTTCATTGCCGTTTTCGTGAGCCACCAAAGAAAATAGTCTTTAGAAAATGACAAGAAGATAAACTAACCATGTTTCATGTTGATGTTTTTGAGAGCAGTTCTATTAAACGAAGATTTTGAAACTCCATTTTTGACTTTCTTTCGATTTGTTTCGCCAAATACCCTAATGATAAACTTTTTCAGTCAAATTACTCGAATTGAAGTCAAATCCAAAGAATCTACGCAGATACATGTATTGTCAACTTTCTTCAAACAAAGAAGCGAAAGAAGCTTCAGGATGTAGTACAAATGCGTTTAGGGCAAATGTGTAAAAAGCAAAAAGAAAAACATGAAAAAGCTTCCGAGTAAACTTCCGAAACAAACTTTGGCTGTTTAGGTTTTTTGTTTCGCCTCCAAGATTCTTTGGTGAATGAACGATATTTGATTGCTGGCCAATTTATTTCATTCTCGTCTGAGTGAACCCAAAACCGACGATACTTGGTGTATCATTCCTTTCAAAATGGTGATGGAGTAATTTGAGCAGGTTGTTTAACTTTATGGTCTTTCAATAATGTCCAATTGGTCTCTAAAAACAAGAAAACACTGAGTAGCAGCAATAATTTAACTCAGCGGACTATGATTACAATCGATTTATTTTAATAGTGCTAATCAGCCTTGAAGTAATCCATAAAAGTATCCCAAAGAGGCGATTTGTGGATGGCAGCCATTGAAATGTCTTGATTTGAATGAACCAATGTAATTTACTACTGAATAGAGTCTCTTAAACACTTACCCATTGCGTTGTGATGGTTGAAGTGTAAATTTGCCAATAGAATTAATCCACCAATGATGATATACTGCATTTTCATCTTCGATTGGACACTGTGCGAGCATTCATTTTTCAATCTACACACCAGAGCGCACACTTGAGTGAAACTCTCGAGCCGTTCGGTGGCGTTCCGAGCCACTTTATCTGATTTGTAACTAATGCTTCACTCCACCGCGGCGGGTTTGCCTGCCGGTGCCGGAATTCACACGAAGTTTGCTTTTTATTCACTGGACAAAGTTTCACCATAACGGCCGCGGAACGCTTCGGTTGCAGTCGGCTTCCGTCGACCTCCTCCCGTCCCGCTTACGGTCAATAAAATCGATTCCATGCTCCAGAGACCGGTGGGGAAAGCGTTGCATCCATGCTGGGGGAAGAAATAAAAAGAAACGACAGATCGAACGAGAATATTAAATAAGGTTTAACCGTGCGAACCATGAGCCGGTTCGAAACTTGGGCTCAGAGTTAAAGTGGAAAGGGTCTTAAAGAGGACCCGGATCCTCCATTTTCATGCTCGGAGACGATTGTAAACAAGTTGTTTGCATGAGATGGGGTACCGGGTTTGAAAATATCGCCTGGTGGGTGGGATTGGCATGGGGCAAAAGCGTTGAATTAATAAATTACGGCTAACGAACTGGTGAATAAATTATGAAATGATTGGTAGAGTGACGGGTGGATGAGATTTCAAAATAAACATTCCTCGGGTAAGTTTTAATGGGGAAAGCAAATTTATCTGCTCCGTCACAACGGACAAGCAATGAGAAAAATGGAGAATGGCTCTAGGGTTTGTTTGATGAGCTAGGTATCATTAGGTTGTTTCGTAGAAATATGTTTACCTATGACGAGAAGTTTGTGGAAATGCCATGGTTGATTTGTGGGACAGCCAGTATTTACTTAATTGAAATTTCTCTACCATCACTATTAAAGCATACGAATAACAGGAGTTCATTGTAAACAAACCAATGACCATAAATTCAACCCACTGCAGCTTCAAATGATAAATCATTACACTGTTCCCTTTTAAGGATCGTTTCAACTTAACAAACGTGTTGAACATACCGAAAATGATCGCAGACATTCCATTGCAGATTGTGTTGTCTTTTTGTAAAGAATGGAAGGAATCTTTTCGGCAACCCAAACAAATACCTAATGCGAAAACGGGGCAAAAATCACATTGAAAAATATGCAAATAAACAGTGCCACAAATGTTTTGTGCCGTGAACTGGATGGCTGGAGGCTAGACTGTTGTTTATTTCGACAGTGGATTCCCGGATTTTTCCCCTCCCACCTCTACCCGGTGGGAGTGCTGACCGGTTGCCGAGTTTTCCATTCCTCGACTTATCCACCTGGCTCGATGGCAGTCGCGATAAGCACGTTCCTAAATTAGTACTTTTCGGAGGCAACTTTTGCCATCAGCCAAAACCGGCACTGGTCTGCCGGTTCTCCTGTTTCGGATCCTGTTCTTTCCAGAGCCGCGGGCAACCGAGACGACGGTGTCTGTCTCTTCGGGAATTGTTTTCCCAACAAAACTTTCCGTATTACGCATTCCGCTACCGGCGGCCGAGAGCCGTTCACGACAAGCAGGCGCACTGCTGCCGGATAGAGTTGTTGATTTTATCGGTCGAGTAAAAGATTCCCTTTCCCGTGTGAGCAGCATGTTTATTTGTTTGCCAATCTCCTTAGATAAGGAATATACATTTTGCCCGATAGCAAAACTGTTTCATAATCGCTGGGTTGAAATGTGTGACAAATAAAATATAGGTACGCTGAACCTTTCGATGATTGTTGGAAAACTTTTATCTTGCGTCGAAATTCAATATTCATTTTCCAACTTGTTTATTTCAGATTATTTCAAATTTACTATTTCCAGTTATGTATGTTTAATATTTAATTGGTGAATGTTTTCTTTATTCAATAATCAAACGTTTCCTTTGCAAATATATTTCGTGCAAAACTGTCCAAGTCAAATGATAGCAGAAAACTATTTGAAGCGACGAAGCAATTATTTTACAAAAAGGCGATATATCAAACTTGTGGCCGTACAAGTCATTTTAATCGTTTGCCAATAATTCGTCATTTAGTAGTTTATTTATGTTAATCGTTTTCGTAATTTTAATCGTTTGCCAATAATTCGTCATTTAGTAGTTTATTGGAACGCCTTCCAATTGCCAATCAGTACAGCAATAAATTTATTATTCATATTTATGGTTCGGCATACATTTTTTGTGTGTTTTAAATCACAAAAGCGAACGTACAACGCAAAGGGTTGTAGCAATCCATAAATCAGCAGCTCATTATACATCTCGCCCTGCGACAAGAATGGTAATTTTATTTCGCTCCATTTCCATCCTCGTAACCCGTTCGGCCGCCGGTCGAAGATCACACGGTGGGACGTTTGGAGGGCAGAAACCACCTCACGAGAAGATTAAACAACGCTCCTGCGTGCGGGCGACAGCTGGCAACAACTGTCATACACCTGCAGTGGGACTTCCGAAAGCCCGAAGATACAAGGTCGCGAAGCGTGGCGCAGCTTCCGATCGCGAGCCACGAACCTGCTGTTGTGTCCCATTTGCATATGACCGCAGCATGGCCAGAGGGGACCGTTTTTCTGCTGTACGCTCTTTTTCTTCATCAGTGCGCACACCGCATCACCGTCGTCCGCCGTTGAGTCTCCAAAAACACATGTGAGTGATGCATGGATTTGCTTGCGTTGATTGCTGCACACAACACGGGCGAGATGTGTTGTTCGGAACAGCCAAAGTAACAAACAAAACATGGGCATCAGATGTGTTATAGCACAGCAACATTACAAATAGTTGGCTGAAAGAGCAACCAAGTTTACTTTTTTACAGATTCACAATGCATACATTTATTTTAGTCTTTTTAGTTCTCTTTTGATGATTGACCATTTCATTGTTTGTGTAGAAAAGAAGCTCAATCGTGAATTTAATTCTGAGATGCTATCGATTTTATAGAAGATTGCTGGTGGACGATAAGGAAATTACTTTGAACAATGTAGGCAAACCCAAAAAGGTATTTTTATTCTAAATTAACCTGTTCGTACAATTTGTGGAAGTAATATGTTATTTCAGACTTTCCAAAGTAGTTGTGTCATTCGAATATCCTCCCTATTTCAGAATTAATGTATTTAATATATCATATATTATGGTTCATATTCAACCAGTTTTTCTCGACTGGTTGCCTGTTCCAAGTAGTGAGAACGAATTGAACAAATATGTCTCGTAATCAAATTTTTTCTTCTTCCTACGTTGAATTTGAAAAGGCTACACAATTTTCGTAGAAGCTACGTGACAAAATTAACATAATAATCAGTTCTGTTTCTTTGTGCCCCAAACCGGATGTTTTTGAGGAATTGTGATCCTAAGAAATACAGCTGCCTGCGTGACAGTTTTATTTCGGGTAAAGGATAAATAAGGGCGATGAAAAGAAACGTAGAAAATGCTGGAGTTTTCACAGAGATCAAAACAGAAACATCAGAAAAGGAAGCTAGTATTGTATGCAGCAGACCGTTTTGTAATTTTTCGTTTTTGTGCTTACCTTGTGTAACTTATTCAGTGACGGAAAAACGAAGTTCTTACTTTCAATGTGTTTTGCAACTAATTTGATGTTTGTTGATGTTTTATATTTCACAATTTTACACAGCTTCAAACTCATTCACTTTTCGTTAAATAATTTTTCAAACCATTTTATTATTGAATTGACTGCCAAATTAAGTTGACTCTCTTACCACACTCACTAAAGCAAGCATTCAACGTGTTACCAAAGTGTTGGGTATTTACTGGTGATATCCCTTCATGGTATGCTTAATTCACACTTAGCTTCTGAAGAACAACCATGCTCCATGTGGCTTGTTGACATTACCGCACTGTTTCCTCTTCACTAAAATGCGTAATTAATATCGTTTAAGCACTTCCTTTGAACCAGCGGTAGACTGTTTGCTGATGGCGCTTCAAAATTTTCACTCACACGTTACGTTCACCGATGCGCTAACCACAACCACACATTCACGGCTGACACGTTCGCCGACCGCTGGAGGGAAGGTTTAATGTATCCTATCCTTCCGTTGCGAGTGCTAACCCCTGACCGTGTCGAGCCCGGCCGCAAGTCGCGAACAGTGAGTAATCCGACATCAATCAAAGCATTCGCTTTATCACTTCGTGGCCACGTTGACTCGCACAACACAAAACACGGAGAGCCCAGCGCACGGCGCACCAGGCGTCTCCATCACACACAGCCGATGGCTCCGATTGCGAAAACCATGAAAACACCGCGTGTCCGTTTACCGCCAATACGATCCCAGCGAGACGCGCTTTTCCAATGTGAAGTCCGCAAACATCGACAGGGGCCGCTCGAGTCACACTGACGGTGACTGCTGTGCCGAACCGCTGACGCACCCGTCCGGTGTCCTGTGAGTGGCGGCACTCAATGCAGCGGTTCCGCGCATTATATTTCCCACACTTCAGCAAATGACACGCTCTTCATTTTCCCCTAACGGGAGAATTCATCTGGCTGAAAAGAAAACGCTCTGTTTTTCTCTTCTCTGGTTCAAAGTGACAAAAGAGATTGTACTAAATGAGATGAGTGAGTGGCTTGTACTAAAATGAGTGTACCGGAGAACGAGGACATTGAACGTTTCACATAAACACGTGTTCAGTGTTGAAATATATTGGTTTTGTTTTTGTACAAAAGTTACCCGCAAACAGACACATTGAACATTACTTTCATAAAGTATATAAATAACGAGAAAAAACGGTTGAACGCCCCTTGAAATTAAAATATATAAGTGAAAGAAATGTAGAAAACAAATGTGATTAAAACGTAAAATAATCAATTAAAAATAAAATAAAAACTCAGCAATGGGGTTGAACAAATAAAGTATTAGAGCAATAAATAAATCAATAAAAATAAAAGCAGTAAAGTTATAAAGACTTATTCTACGAACCCGCATATTCCTCAAATGCATTTTCCATAGCATTCATTACGCATTTTTCTGGTAAAACCATTCTCGTGTAGTTTGTGGCTGAACAATTTAGAAAGCATTTTTGAAACGCTTGTGAATGTTATTGAACCGGTAAATTTTCTTCCCGGGATAGTGTTTTCCACCTGAACATCCTTTCCCCTTTATCGTTTTATTGTTTCTAGGTAAACCGTTTTCTCTTCGGTGCATTCCTGTTCCAAATTTTGTCCCCACTCGTGCTACTAATAATTTTACGAAACTGCGCTCTAAACGCACTCCGTCGAACGCTCGGCAAGGCTGTTTCTCGGAATGCGTATACAACATCGTGCACGGTGTGTTTAGAAAAAGGGTAATTTGTGCACCCAGCTTTGAAGCGAATGTGTTATGAATTATGCAGTGCGCCGCAGTTACAGTTTTCCGGTGACTCGATTCAACGACCACCAGAAGGCGTTGGACGAAATATTTCCATGCACGTTAAACCTTCGGTGCGTTGTAGGGCGCGATGTTCCCTGGGTTCGTGTTAGGTTGGTTCTATAGATTTTCGTTGGCAACTGGTAACGCTGTACTCACTGAAAACGCGCTCGGTTAGGGTGGCGAATTGTTTCGCACGACACGCGACGATGATTTGTGGTCAATCTAGGAGCGAACTAACGGCCATTCAACCATAAGGTACGGGATCTGCCACCCAACCGGTTAATGAATGGCGTTGAACGTCCCCGTTACACAAATGCTCATAAATTGGGAATTTATAGTTTCCAACGGACGCTTAAGGAGTGATTAGCTCCTTAATGGTGCTGTGAGACAAACTACTACAAAGGTTTTGAAGAATAAAATACTGTTAAACATAGCTCTTGGTCTACGTTATTAGAGTTGAATGCTTTCTGTGGATTTATTTTGGTTGTATTCATATGACTAAACAAAATCATTTTGAAAAATGTGTTTGCATACATAATCAAGGAGCATATGCTCCTTAAATTTGAGGGTTCGAAGCAGAATTAACATACTTTGCGACGGCATGTTACTATTTTACCTTAAAAAAATCAATAACTACATGCTACATTTGCTAATTCAAAACAAGAACAAGCTTGCCAATGCGAACAAATATGTTTGAAACATTCTGGTTGTTTGAATAAATACTGTTTACTGTAATTTAAGAAGACTTCATAAATGTACGATCTTTCTCGAGTCTAGGTAAGACAGCGGCTGCATTAAAAAAAACCAGAATTATGGGCAAATAGAATCTTGTAGCAACGCACACAATCAAAGAAAAAAAAATCAGTTGATGTATTCGCGTTTTACATGAAAACTTTCGGGGAAAGGGAATAAGACAACTTACACCGCTGAGAGACACAGAAAAGTTCATTAATGCTGAGTAATGTCGCTTTCGGAAGCGGTTTTACGTCCTGTGATGCACCGAAATATGAAATAAATAAATCACAAATTGGTTTTGTCAAATATGCTAAGCGGATTTGCGCTGGAAGAAGCTTTGGAGGACAATTGCATCAAATTGGAAATGGGTTTTCTGACATTGTCCTTTGATAATAGCGCTACCCAAAGCCAACCATCATCCGGACGCAGAGGAAGATGATTGACTTTCCGGTCACTGGAGGTATGTAGTGATTTGTGAGCAGAGCTTTTTTTTGTATTAGTGGATGATGTAAAAATCAGTTGTTTTACGAGCATTTTTTCGTGCAGTGCGACGATTCTGAACACATACTACAATTGTAACTTCACTTTAGCCAAAGAAATATTTAATAAATATTAGTTTGTTTCATTTCCATGTTACTCGGCTCGAATTGTAAGTTGCGTTTAATTTTTCACCTCAATAATATTATTTTCTGAACCGTGCTCTCGTTACTTAAGTGGCACTGGAAAATATTATAATTAGTCGTTCACTTGCTGTTTTCGTTCTGCTAAAAGCAAATTTGAGCGATGGTAAATAAGTTTCCAAAATTGAATCCATTATTTTCGCGGAACTGCGAGAATGATACCTATGCCGTGTTATGTACATCTGCTTTTCCAGCGACTGATGCACAGACCACCATTTTCCCAACCAAGACTGGCACCGTTAGCTTGGCAGGAAGGTAGGTCGCACCGTGTGAGCATCGGGCTGATGGTGTTTTGAAAGCATCATAATTCAAATTACTTTCAGTACCTTTGCCTGCAGCTGCACTGAGACTCGCTACACTATGACCAATTTTAATCGTATGACCTTGTGACGCTCAGTTCTGTACTAAGCAACCCGTGTAATGTAGTATCTCATCACTGTTTGTTTTTAAAATACACTCTTCGTGGAAAAACGTAGTATATTTAGGTAGGTAGGCAGGTTCATAGATTCGGTGGTAACGCTGAGTGCAATATTAAATTATGCTTTGAAATGAGTGGTGAACATTGCCCATTTGTGATCCATTTGGGGACTCAAGATATGACAACACTAGTATTTCGATAATGATCACAATAAGTTCAATTTCATAAACTGCTATTGAACTACCCATTCGGAACAGAACAACACCTCCCCTGGGGTAGGACCATCGAACATGTTGTGGTCAACATTCATAACTAACCAGTTGCGAAATGGTGCGAACGAAAACCAGAAACATCCGAAACACACTAGCAAACGACCAACGTTTGGCAATTCATAACGATGGACAACACTTCCTTGTAAGTATGAAAATATGGCCCAAACAAACCCATCGAGGCCGGCCGGCATATAAATCACAGTTTGACGGGTATCGGCTCGCTGCACAATATTTCGCAATATCGCCTCGAACAAAAAAAAAAAAAAAACAGGGAGACACCCGATTGGGCCCCTTCATCCCAACCCACCGCCCATTGGGAAGTGTTGGATGAAAAAAGTATAATCCCTTCAGCCCTCCTTCCTTCACCGAAGGCTACGCCGTCTCATTCGTAATGTGCCGCTGACGGTGTTGGTGTTGACGGACGCCGGCAGGCCTTTGCTTGCGAATCATCAAACACATTCGGCTACCGTTGGAGGGGGAAACGAGGAAACACAAAAAAAATCACACAAACCAAACCTAGAGGGTTCCGGCCCGAGCCTGGTTCTGCTCACCCAACGCGACAGATGGACAGCCGCATCCGTATCGAGAGCGTCGATGTCATGTTACAAGTCACGGTGGCCTAGTTTTCCTCGGCCGCGCTGGCAGAGCGGACCCAAGCTTCACCGTCGAAGGCAGAAAATTCTGCTGATGGTTCTGAAATCCGGCAATGCCCGGTGCGGCGTTGCCAATTTTCGCACAGCGTTCCCGCGAGGCTCACCCTCCGGATTGGATTAGCCGCAGATTTTGGCCGTTGCTGAGGCTTCGATTAGCGAATGGGAAGGAGAGCGGATGGGGGGAAAAGAAAGAAAAAAAACCGCTGACTTGCGACAGGAGCCGGAAAACTTCAACGGCATCGGGCGGCTTCAACAAGTTCGGCGTCACATTCTTGCCCGTATCCGCACGACTTTCCACTTCCGGTTCGGTTCACTTTCAATCAACTTCGATTGCATGCGGTGTGGCTAGGGGAGGGACAGGATGGGTGGGATGGGTTTGGAAGGTTAATTCCGGTAAGCCACCAGTTAAGTTTCGGTCTCGTTAGTCGCGACTTGCTTTGGTTTTCAAGCTTTGTCAGAGGTAGTTTTGCAATGGAGAATTTGGGTTTATTTTCAAGGAATACTTTTTCTCAAACGAACCATGCAAAACTAATTTAAAATGGTCGTAACATTTTTCACACCATTTCCGGTACATAATTTGTTCGAGCAGTGCAACGATCTAGAATCTTTTCTATTCTTGTAACTTCAGTTTAGTTAATGAAATATAGTCATCAACTCAAAGCAACAACTCGTCCCGTTTAACGGGCGTAGAAGTCGCACTTAAAGAGGAATAAAACACTTATGTTGTACATTGTGTTTAAAAATATACCATCGTCATGGAAATCAATGCAAAGACCGAGTTTCAAAAATCAAAGAGTTTGATTCATTACCATGTTACTCGTCTGATTGTAAGCAGCATTGAATTTGTCTCTCTAATGATATTATTTTCTGAGCCATGCTCCCTTAGTTGCACCGAAAAACATAATCAGCCGTTCACTTGCTGTTTTCGTTCTGCCAAAAGCAACTGTGGCCTGCGTAGAAAATTATCCAATTACAATTTGAGAAACTGTTTATGCAAATTATCTCGCTTGTTTAGTCAATCAAGAGTTGCGTTGTGTTTGGGAAACCATTTAAATCAATTTGCTAAACAAACAACATATCACTAAAAGATGAAAGATGTTATAATTTAATTTTTGATAAAATGTACCACTTCGAAGCCCAAGGGAACCTGGTTCAGAAGCGGAAAGTGAACTAAACAATAAATATTCATCGCAAAGTTAGAAAGAGTTGTTCCGGGAGGCAAGCACAAAAAACTCAACACAAGCAAACCAGATCGCCAAGAGAAAAACCATCCAAGGTAAAACAAATCGAAAACCGCAGCCAGAAAACCGCACTGCAAAAGCAGCTGAGAAAACATTGGAACCAAAAAACTTAGCACATTTGCACCGTTAATAAATCCCAGCGCCGAGCGTGGAAAGCGCCGGAAAATGTGTCACCAAAAGCCGACGGCGATGAAGGAATACGGTACCGATTTTTTTCTCCTCGCTGCTCGCGAATGCAAATAACTTTGCTACCTGCGCCGGAGAGAGCTTTTTTCTCTAAACAGCTTTGAAAATGGTGTGTTTCTATGCAAACGGTGAACGGCGTTTCGGGCATGGAAAATTCACCTCACCTTCCCTGCCAGGTGTCTCGCTGTGGCGCTGTGCGATCGAGGTGTTCCGCCATGTTTACGACCAGTTCCCCTACGAATGCCCCTTTCTAAGAGATCATTAATAATAAATAGAGAAAAAAAGCAGCAGCAAAGACCGTCGAACATCAAACCGTGGTACATTTCACCCACATCCAACGCACCAGACATACCATTTCCATAAACCAACTGAGGCAAAACGTTCGTTTATGTTGCCCTTTTGGTCGTCTTGTTTGGTTTCGTCGACCGGCGGTACGATTTCTTCAGTCAAATCTCTAACCCTCGACCCATCACGTTTGATTGCGTCACCACTGAACATGACAGCTGGTCCCAGTAGGCGTTTTGCCCTTGGCACACCACCATGCAGCCACCGGAAAGCAGGGAACAAACGGTCGGAGGAGCAGATCGAACATAAATGGAACTTTTATACCACCGGAGCCGGCATTTTCGCGCGCTTAATTAAATGTGTTAGGAATGCTTCCAACATACATGTTTGTCTGGTGGAGTGCACATTTTTCGCGACAAATTTTATTTGGCACGGGTTGGTGAACATTTAAAAAAATAAGAAAAACTCAGCAGACGTGATCACTACTGAAGAAAATTTCATTATTCTCTTTGTGTCGCAAACTCGTTTTTCCCAAAATCAACACAAAATAAACCACAAAGACAGTGAGGTTGGTTGAAAAGCTAAGTGTAGAAAAATATGGATATAAAATTACCCCAACCGGCGGGCACAATTCCCCTGCCACGCTCCTTCTCCCGCACCGGAGGTAAGTGCAATTGCGACACGAAAAGTGCGAGCTTTTGTCGAAATTAATTTGATGAAGGGGCAACTTTACGACAATGGTATCCTTTTTCCAGGGCCTTAGTGGCCTTGCCCTTCAACACCCGAGACGCCATCGTAAACGTGTGCTGTACGCAGGTGTCGTGTTTTATTTTTATTGCGCATTCTATTTTTGACACGTTTATGACGGAACGGTGATGCTAATTTAAGCCCGACAGCAGAATAAAAGGACGATTGAAGTGAAGTGGTGTCGATGTTAAGCAAATCATGCATGTCACTGGTGGTATTTACAACTGTGGCCAGCCACTGTAATATAATTTGTTTACGTGTAAATGATAATGATTCAGAAAGCTATTAAATAAGCCAATTGTGCTTGAAGGATTTTGTAGAACTAGAGTATAAAATAAATATTGTTCATGTTGTGAGCTTCAGAATTGTAGCAGCAATTAATTGTGATAGGACACAAATTTCCATTTATATTCCATTAACAATTGATAAATTGATTTATTGAGCCTATGATTGATAAGCTATGAGGTGGGACTTGTCATTAATGAATCGTGCAACATAAATAATATGGATTTATGAAACGGTGATTGGGATTCGAGATATGTGGGATTCTCTTCGTAAAAATGCCAAAAGGATGCAAATAATCGAATGAAAGACTTAATTTTTATTTTGATAAATGATTTATAATTAAATGCTCAGATATGCATACATGTATTGACACTGTTTTATATCACCTCCTTTCGTTGTTTCAACTATATAATATGAAACAAGGGTGAATTTATCTTGTTCAACATCCTGTGGTACATGTAAATAAAGGTTAATCTGTGAATAAAAATCGAATCGAAAAAGACACTCCATACGAGATAGGAATCTAAAACTACCAGGAATCGAGCATAAACTTTTTCTACGTGCCGGATTGGTTAAATAACGATCGAATAAACTAATTGCGAATGTCGGACAAACAAACATGATTTATAAACGGCCTCCGCCCAGCCTTTGCTCCACCAGCATGTTGAAAACAGTTAATTACCATCGTCGGCCAACCAACTTGCGAAACTCACATTCATTATCGTTGCATAAATCGTCTTAATGGCGGATATTAGCTTCTGCACGACATGCTCAGTCAACATGATCGCAAATTGTTCCCCTAATTGGCTAGCGAGACTCGTTTATGTTAAGTAGCATCCTTCTCGGCAAAACCATGTGTGGCACGGCCGAACGCATGATTGCCACTTTGTTTTCGGCCTTTACTCTATCTCTGTTTCTTCGAAACCGGCCGCCGGAGAAGGAGAAGGCCGTGCGATCCTTTTAGATTGGACTTTCACGCCGTCTCAACGTCGACGGACGCTTTTCCCGGCACGGCGCTAATCCAAAAACACTTGTCGTGCGGCGTCATCTCATGTGGTGTCTTGTAAGATGTGCCTCACTTTACATATTTAATACATTTTTCGATCGATTCCGAGACGTCGTCCCCAGCATCCTACTCGTCGCGCTGGGAATGGGAAATTGCCCGCTACCAACGTACGAGATTCGTGGAAGGAACTAAACGGAAGACCAAGAAACTCGTCGATCATGAATGAAACGGAAAAAAGAAGCTGTCCAACGTCGGCCGATTCTTCATAGCTTCGCCCGAACTGTGGAGCGTCTCCTGTTTTCAGAAAGGAAGCTGTCCATTGTCGGATGAGAATGACTGTCAATTCTGGGTAAACTCTCAGCGCACGGTTGCTATACGGTTGCCAGGATCGTGGTCGAAGCTTTTACTCTTGTGAAAAATGCCACCACGATGCAGCAGAGCACAGGAGCAAGGGGTCTTTTGACACGTTCGACGCCTTTTAGATGGCTTCCGTCATGCATTGGTTAAGAAAAGGGGTGAAATGGACGCCATAGTTTCCCAGAAACCATCACTTTTGATTGAAAGCAAAAACCAACGGATGAAAAAGTCCTTGTACCGACTTCGGGAAATTACTTTTCATTCTCATTCTAGTCACGCTTACAACATAGTTGGCTTACTTTTTTTTAAATAGTGTTTCCGTTAAGAATATTGATCCCTTTTCATCGCTACATTGAAAATTACAAACTTAAATCTGTTTCTTAACAGGAAAGGATAAAATTAAATTATCGTCAACCGTACTACTCTTTCTTTGTCTTGATGATAATAACAAACTTTTTTAAAAGGTTTTAACTGTACGTTCACAATGCATTTATGATGGTTTAACGTTTACGTTTTTTGATAGCAAGTTTAATACAAGAGAAACTAGCCGGATCTGAATAATATTCATGTATCGGATGACAACAATTCAAAAGATAACCATTGATGGGTGAAAATCCTGAGCGAAAAGCACAATCTTTGTGACCGAACGGTAGGTCTACTCTTTGAAATATTCAAAAAGATCACTAGACCTGAAACGCAGTAAAGGATTCCGTTACAATACGCGCACGTGGGTATGCGGAAGACGATTTCCTCCATTCCGTGGTAAAGGGATGATTTGGCTGATTGGAAATAGGAAATGGGTTGCCAAAAGTCCTGCACCTTGCTGACGCATGTGAACCCGAATTTCGGTCCCATGGTCCGTTAAGCATCGCAGCTTTCACGGTCCGAAGATTAACAGGAAAATTAAATATCAGAGGTTCGTTACATCAAATAAAGCATGAAACCAACAATGAGACCATTGTGTTACCTCAGCCGCTAGAGATAGGATAAAGAGATTAAGGGCAAAATAAAACATATACAAAATCGACCCAACATGGTTCACCAATGATACCGGGAAAAATGGAGAGCATGCTGTAAGGGCTTAGAGCTTTTAATACAAAATAAAGCAGTGTTTGGTTTGACTCGGTTTTAAATCTTTGAACAGTTAAACTTCTTAGTTTATCAATATCAACATGCAGTTTACTTCAATAGTTTTTAGTCGAACATAGAATTTTTAAATGTAATTCAATTTTTTTTCCTTTTTATACCGCAAGAGTTGGTGTTAAAATTACTTTTATCATGTGGTATTCTTCTAGTTATACCTTCCTTCATTTCCATTTATCAAGATTTTTCTTTACATTATGACGCTTCTTGAATCGTGATTAGTAACCTTATTCATTTGCACACTGAAGCAATTTACAGTTAGTTTAAATTTTATGCTTGATGTTTACCGTTAATGAACTCATTCACAGAAATAACTGTAGACCGCTCGCTGTCTTCTCTCACTGTAAAGATTCAATCGCAAAGCCCATCCATCACTTTTGACCCTCACCTCTGCTGTTCGTTATACAGGCATCGCAGAAGAGAGCTTTTAGGCTGAATAATTTAACGAGAACAAAATGTGTACACGAATGCCCTCGACGGAACAGGCTCATTTCACTCGCTGATGGACAGCGTTTAGTGTACTAAACGATACCAACCGTCGCTCTAGTTGCACGCGGAGCTGCCGTAATACCATTCGCCAACCGAATCGACTGGTACGGTTGCTACGCGTCAAGAGCAAGCTTGAAACGGCAATGGAAATACTCACCACTTCAGGGGCCACTAAGCCAGAAATGCCGAGAAGGGCTTTCCATTTTAATAAACCCGAAGCGACACGGCTTCTTTATTAAATCATTAGCTTCAGCGAAACGGTCCTAGGGAGGGCCTTTCCATCAAACGGTTTTTCCGGTAGGAAGAATATGGTGCTAGAGAAAAAGAGAGTTAAGGGTTGTTTTGAACGTTCAATTTCTTCCGTTTGCGCTGATGGCGGTCCGGGTTGTGGAGTGGTGGGCAAACATTTGTTCCAATATTTCCAAGCGAATGAAGGTGTAGAAATCTTGTCCGCTGGTGAAAAAGAAGGAAAAATATGTTAGTAATTTTTGGATATCAATTTTGCAATAGGAAACACTCTCGCTCTTCGGGGGTGATAGTAGAATAGACCACCTTTTCCTTCTAGGAAAACTGTGCAAGCAGTGAACGGACGGCCCCCTGGAAACGTTGCTTACGGTATCATATTTCCCGCGCCTGCTCTTCCGCAGGACTCTTTAGCACTGAGCACCTGGTGGTACACCTTCTCAGATGGGACGATTTGAACTCGATTGAGTTACCTCTCGGCTGGGAGGAGTACCGTACCGGCGTTCGAGCTGTCCCAAAGCAGGCCGAAGAATACTTATTGTTCGGAATTTCCCGGCGCCGGTGCCACGTGCCCACTGCCTACATCAAACGCTCCAGCTTTACATCTTTGGTGTAAAATAGCACACGAAGTGCGCTGAAGGGTCTATTTGGTCTTACGGGCCAATCGAGGATCCTACTTCCCTCCGAGATCCCTCCGAGAAGGTATCAACACTTGTATCTGAATGCTTCTTCGACGGTCCCGGTTTATCAGCCGCTTCCTGAAGGGTTTTGGTGGCCGACGCTAGGCGTTCCGGAATGGTGGATCGACTTCGGCGCAGATACAAACAAACAAACCCCGGGTACCCGTAACTCGTGCGTGCGTGACCGTAACCGATAGCTGCAGATATCGTGGTGTGGTTACTTTTCGGGCGCGGAATCCTTCCGCAAGCAAGAGTTTCCTGGTTCCTGGCCTTCCGTTCTCCCGACTCGGTTACACAACCCGTGGCGGTCGTAAAGTTGAAAAGTTAATATTTTAACAATTGAAAACACGAGCCCCCGACCAGGGCCGTTGGTTGGCCGGAAATGGCCCGGCACCGGGGCGGCAAATAAACATGTTCCTGGGGGTTTGCTCCCTGGCTACCTGCCTGCGGCAAAGCTTCCGGGCCTCCGTTTCGGGTGTGTGTGTATCGGTAAGAACAGAGGGTTTTGCTGAAGAGTGCTCGAGAGAGAAAAGGCGATAGCTACCGTGGCCAGCCTGTATCGTGGTGACGCACCGGAAGCAATGCTGTTATTGAAATAAATTGTCTCTCGTCCTCTGGTCCAGACCTACATGGCCTACCGTGTCCACTTTCGTGCTCTTTGTTTGGCCCACTTGTGGGAAACACACACGGCACACCGATTCCAGCCCTCACGAGTGGCTGTTTACTGGCCGCCTTTAACAGTGGATAGCTCACTTTTCGGATCACATCTTCTTGAACAGCCTCAGGTGTTTGTAGGACACTTTCCAGGATGTGCCTCTACGGTGATGCCGTAGACGGTTGCGCTTTTCTGTCAATAGAATCCGAGTGAAAGCCGGTCGGTACACACAGTGTGGATGCGTTATTTTGGGATCGTAAACACCGTGGAATTACTACAGTCGACGGGAAGCAGGATTTGTTTGTTCTCAGAAATCACTGTCAACTTATCCCACGAGTGGTTTTATTTGTAGCACATCCGTTTGGAGAAAACCCACGTAGTCCGAATGCCATAAATGTGACACAAATTCTTGAAAAACAAAACACAACCAACGAAGCTGAAAACCTCCATAGAAATAATTTACTTCATCCTAAATAAGTTAAAGTTAGGTTTATTTCAACAAAACAACATGAGCCGAGTCAAACGTAAAGGAAGACCAAATTACAAAATTCAGCGAATGCAAACTGGTTTTTGCTATTTTGCTAGCACATTGCATTTATTCCTAAAAGTAACTTGTATTTCCAATATTTGCATTTTTTCCGGTATTGTGTATCTAATTTTCACTAAAAGTTCGATGAGAAATTTTCTGTCGGTGCAACATTTTACTCTTGCTTTAATTTCATTTGAAACTCAACTTTACATAACTTAAAGAAAAACACATCTATTCTGCAACTTTGTAACCATTCCGGCTTAAGGATTGCATTTTGTTGAATTTATTGAATTAATTGTATTTATTGCAAATAAAAGTAGTCATCTCAAAACTTATACGTTTGCGAGTTTTAGATTAACAATTACATGATCAAAGATTATTTTATCAAGTAGCCCAACAAAGTGGAGGTAACTATATTTGTAAGAAGTTGGTTCGGGGTACGGTAAAATTCCGTTCCAATAATGATGACTCCTATAACGAGTCATTATGATACGGGCAGCATCGGCGATGGCTGACGTTAACGATGCTGAGACAAAACTATCCAACTACGTTTATTGATCTTGGCTGACTCGTTGCGCGGGGGCGACCTGAACAAGCCAATAAAAAGCAATTCAACATGTTATCCTTCGCCGCCACTCGTCACCGACCAGGACCGGGTTGCGAAAGGGAGGAGGGGTGCAACTTTGGCTGAATTTATCAGCAGATGTCATCGACACAAAGTGACCTAAAGGGAAGGGGGGAAAAATCCTTGACACAAACCAGTCGAAATCGATTGCAAAAGCTGTGTCGGACAGGAGAACGTAAAATGCAGCACCGCTCTTACCGATCCGAAAGATCGATTTCCACAAGATACGAGCTGGAAAAAAACACATCCCTCCTAGAAAGGGGCAACGAAAGACAAGACATAAGCCAGAATCGAGAGCAATTTGTAGCGTGCAGTCGAAGGTGGCCATGAAAACCAATCAAAGAAATATTGAATGTCTCGCAGTGTTGGAAGTCTCGGTGGCGATCTTCGGGCAATCGTGTCAAGCGATTCGATCTGGAAAGGGCAGGGAAGTGTTGTTTTTTTTTGCGTTTCGCCAACGAAAGCTTCTACAAAATGGAGGACATTAATATATTTCATTAGGGCTGAGTGAACAATCTTCCTTCATTTTTCCTCGCTCTTTCTTGCCGCATGCCCCGAGGCACTAAAAGACGGTTCCTTGACAGTGCTTTAGCTTATTTTCCCACACGAAAGTGGGGAAAAAAATCCAATTTAATGTACGCTCTGTCCGATTCGAGGAAATCAAAGCCGCTCACGAAAACCCTCGAGTTCAAGCGCCGAGTTTGATTAATGAACTTCCACCTTATCTGTGAGGATAAATAAATCACATAAATGAATTACAAACAGATACATCTTTTAAAGCACCGCACGCAGGCAAGCTACCATCAATCAAGAGAACAAGCTTGTGATTATATCAAACAAAATGGACTCTCTTGTCTGTCTGGTTTGTGGGTTTAAAATGTTCATTTGTGTAAATCAGGAACGTTATTACCGATTACGTCGTTTTCGACACTTTCCTCTCGTTCGATTGAGTTGAAAAATGTATGTACTTGCTGTTTTGTGAAGCATTACACATTTATGTCGCCATAGAAGACGTAACTTTCAACGATTTTGTTGACTTCGTTTTGTTTCGTGTCGGTCTTTTCGGTTAGAGGTTAGTTTATCGTCGATGGCAATCGGTCGCATAAAACTGTGTTGGCTGTCCCTTAACGATGAGAACAGCCGGTGTGGTGGTATGGTCGTGCGAAACATACATCTGTAGCTCCTCTCAATGTACCACACCATCCCCCTTTTCCTGCTGTTGTTCCTTGTGGTGACAGCAATCAACGGAGCATAAACTATTTATCGAAAGACGATCCGATCCATCATCGCCAGCGACGCTTGCTTAGGGCATACGAGAGGCCCTCCTTGGGGCAAGCGATCCATGTTTAGGCCGTGACACTTGACGGCTAGCAGCAGCAGCTATCAGTGCGCAGTGCCGTGACCGGCAGCCGATGTTTTCGGGGCTCAAATCACTCGATCAAGCCCGTCCTACTTGGAACGGGTCGACATATGTTTGATTGATTTTCGATGGCCGACCCCAAACCGGTGGCTCGTTGACCCGGATGGTTGGAATAAAATTTCCCAAATGAACACATTCACTTTGGTGGAAACAAGCAGAAATCGTGAGGCAAGAGTGTCGCTGTCGGTGACCTGACCGTTTGGCACCTGGATCGCACGCAACATCGCTACCTTCGTCAAATGCCTTGCTCAGGGGTTTCTCGATAAGTCAAGGCGTCGGCTGTTCGCACCTAGAGGAACCGTTTAGCAGGGGTGGATTTAAAAATATACACTCTCTAACCCACGTCAACTACGTGGGGGGACGTAAGCTCAGGATCAGGATCAGGTGCAAATTGATGTTTTCATTTGCATGGTCATTTTGATTTTTCCATGCTGTTTTCCATAAAAAAATTCTGTTTTCCATGACGTAAGTCACACAGTGTTGGAGAGGCTGTCGTTTCGAAAATTTACAAAATGTACACTATAAATAAAGAATAAAATTAATTTTTACAACAAATGTTATCTAGTACGATTTCTGATTCATTTATTTTTCTGCTGTCCCTTTAAAATGAACTAACGATTATAGAAGACCTATATTTTTATGATCCCTTGGTTGGAGCATCTAGTAAAAAATCACATTCGCATGGAAAATGGACGACAAATGGTCACAAACAACACTCGTTGGTGAAACTCGCTATTCATAAGTTTTTATTTTTACTTTTACCGACTAATAAAACATGACATGGTTCGTGAAATGCTTATTAATTATCCCATGAATTGAAAATGTAATTTGCTGGTTTCTGGACTTTAATCTGGCTTCGAAAGATTTAATGCTGAGTTCAAACGATTTAAAAAATTGCTTTTCCAATTGAATTGCTGCTGCTTCTGCAGAAGCTTTGCAACGAGGAAAAACCATCGTCATTGAAACGATAGCAAGAATGTAAGTCTACAGAAATAATGCTTGGAATTTTAGATTTATGAACAATATGTTTAATACTCAAATATCTCGAACAAACATCTACTCCAATGGGCAGGTAGTAGAATACATAGGCTTAACAAATACATGTTTGAATACCAATCGACAATTAAGGATAGTGCTAGAACTTATTAGCCACATACGATTGGTGTAGTGATTAGTAAGGTACGTGGTTGATGATACCAACATGATTATGAGTATAGGCTTATCAGTTTCCTCCGTATGTTTATCTCTTTTGTTTGTTTTATTTATTTTTGCCACTCCTCGGTTTAGCCGAGCAATCTTTTCCATACCGTATCATTCCCTGAATACACATTACACGACCTCCCTTTTATAAGAAGCAAGAAATGGAACTCTCCACTGTGCATTGCAGCATTCTCCATCATTCCAGTGCCCCGAGATTACCAACCACTTCTTCAGCGCTAACGAACGTTTGCAGGATATAATTTCATCAGACAACGCCAACAGCAAGTGCAGCCAGCATAAACAGCCGTCACAAATGCGATGATAAAAAGCCAGCATGATGCTCTCGAAGGATTAGGGCAGTCGGATCGGGGCGGATCGAGACCGTCTTACCGGCGTCGTGGTGTACGGTGCAACTACAAACGACGACGAGGGCTATTATTATTTTTGGTTCTGCCACCATTTGCACCCCCCCCCCCCCCCCCCTCATCCATCCCTTCAACTCATGCCCAACGCTAGGGTTAATGTCAGGAAGAGATAGGGCTTTTCGGTTTCGGTCCGGGAACTTCTTCGAGCTCACTTCCAGCAGGACGTTGTCAGACGTGAAATGAGAAAAGTGGATGCATTGTGCGTCCTCACGCGAAGTGCAAAAAGTGGCTCGAAGACGAGGATGAATCTTTGAAAAGGATATCCGGCTGAGGAGCCAGGGATAAGATTCGTGCATAAATGAGACAAGCATCACGGTAGTGTATTTTTGTGAGGACTGTACATTATGACACGCTTCATGGTATTAGAATGCTGTGGAGGGAGTCGGTGAAACAGTAGAGGGAGCATTTCTAAAGAAGAATAACTTATTTCTCAGCCCAACAGGGCACTGAAAGGGTAAAATGCAAGGGAGTTGATGTCCTCAAAACATTTCAAATTTTCGAAATTTAGTTCATACTTTTGGCAGAACGTAAAACGACTGGAAAAATATTAATATGATCATGTGTCACATTGGTATCCATTTATGATGTCACATATACATCACTCCATAGGGATCACTCTATACATGACCAGAAAAAACATGATACAACAAATGAATTGCAATAAAACAATTAATTTAAACACGAAAATTAGTTAGAGTTAAGATATATTTTATTATGCACTGTCATGGAGGCTCTTTTTAGAACGAGTGTTAAATAATGAGCTCAAAATAATCACATGAAACGGTTTAATTTGTATGGCAACATCCTGCTCTAACGATATAGGTTTATCATAAACCATTTAGGGCACACTATGGTGCTTAATAAACTACACAGAAAAGTGCGTAAATATGTTGCCAATTTCATTGGCGTTTGTAAAAGCTAACAACCCCAAACCATCCGGGCGATGCTGGCGCAGGCACGTAAAGTACACACCTGAACTCCGGCAAACAGCCAAGTAAACAGCTATCCCAAAGCTGCACCGGAACCAGGAACCATTTGTCTCCCTTAACCGGAACCGGACGGATTTATCATTAGCAGCAAGAACGCATGACACCCCGGGAGTGGTTGGCTGCTGCCACAGCTTCCGTTCTGCCACCTGCCGGGCGCGAAGGGGGGGGGGGGAAACCGGGAAAACCTGGTGGATCAGCAAACTTGAGCAACAACCCGTGCAGGCGGAACCGCAGGTGGAGAGCGGGACCGCTTTCGTGACGATAAATCTCTCCTGCCGAATGTGTCACGTTTCGGTCCCCAGGCTGGGCGGGAATGCTAGGGCCTAGGATGAAGAAGGTGCCTTTTGGGAACCCGGACGCGTGGAGCGGGTGGAGAAAAAAAGGATTTGCTGCAGGTAACGCGTATGGAACGAGCGCGCCGTAACACAACACGTCATTTTCCGGACCTCGTATCCCTATCCAAAAGATGTTCCATCGATTTCCGGACCCCAAGCACACGCATACAAACACACACGCACACATACACACACGTACAACTCTCGGCTGTGGTTATAAACACGATAGTATCTAACGTTATCTGTCCGTCGGGGCATTTCCGGTAGCACGATCCACGATGGCGCACCGCCCACGAAGAAGGAAGCACTGCCTACTCGTTCTCAGGATACGAAACACATTCTCCACATCGGCTCGCCCGGTGGCGCCGAACGGAAGACAAGGGTTAATTAATACACGTCATGCTAGTTCCCAAGGCATGCGGCATCGGATCCATCATCGCCGGTAAACATCATCATCATAATGCCGCCATGATCGGACGACGACGACGGCGACGAAAGTTTGTAGAGCTCAGTTTGTTTAGGACTTGTAAGCTAATGGCGAAGGATTGTGCTCCGAGGGTCTGGCGACATTTTCGCATGCACTGCCTTCCAGCAAAACGTATACAGTGTAGCGTTGAAGGCTGATTAGTTTTAATCATTTTAGGCTAAATGTTGCCCTGCAACACGTGGCAATGCTAGTTTAAGCCCACCCACAAAGATTAAAATGCCTTATTTAATAGATTTCAAACATGTTTGCTATATAAAATAGAATCTTTATGGTGAATCTGCTTCCTCTAAATATTACAACAGCTACTCTTTTGCATGTTTTGAACAAGTTCTCAAGGTTAATTACATGAAATTATATTTTGTTTAGTCATCTGCATCTTTTCCAGCATATCCATTCCCCATGCGAACCACATCAACAGAATGCTTTGCCTCAGAATAAATCACTTTACACATTTTATGTCCTGCTCATTAGTTGAACACAATGTTCCTATTGTAAACTACGCAGCCCGGTACGAGGCGATGGTAAATGCTACAAATTTTAATTCCCTCTGGATTGCAACCAACTAAATGCAAATATGTGTTAACAATCACATTGCACAGAGCATAGTTTTTCTACTGTAAACCCAACTTGATGTCCGTGTGATTAAATATAATGAGCCAATGTGTATCAAATAAATCAATTTAAAAACGCCATCAAAAGCACAACTGGGAAACACGTGTGCCGACGTTAGGCAATACCGGCTGGGTTGGGACATTTTACTACCAGTGGGATTTTGTTGATATTTTTTCAGAAGATTCCTCTTTGTTCTTTGTTGCTTCAGCAGTATGCTATGATTGACTTTATTCATAACAATATTTAAACAATTTCAATCCTAATTTATTTACCATCACGATAATTATGAGTAATTAAGCAGAGAGAAATAAATCATGTTAAGAATGCAATATCAATCCAATAACTTACGTAGTGTGACGATACGATTATCATGTTTTGAACGAATGAAATGACATCTGGTCCTTCAAAGATTAATTATACTTCGGTTTGGCAATTGGCTTAATTAATATTATTGATTAAATGCTTCGCATGATTAAATGGCAAGTGCGATACATACTTTACACATTCAAAGTACATTTCGATTAATTTGTAGCATCGTATACTGTGATTTTAATGATTATATAGTTTTATGAGGTAACCGATAAGCTTGTATCTGATTTGCATGTATCCTGGATTTTCACACAAATCTTAACATTGTTGCAAATACTTTAAATGAAACGATTATTTATGCTGTTTTTCCAATCAAACAACAGCAGGAATCAACCGACACCTGGAGGTGATTCAGATATTGGAGCATACAACATAAAAACAACATTATACACCTGTAATGTACTTTGATACAAGAACTTCTTTGATTTTTTTTCATTATGTTATGGCTAATAATTGTATGCCTAATAACTGCATATTGTGAAACACCAGGCGCCTCCATTGATTTGAAAGTTCTTTTAAATTTTTTTCTATAGGTACTAGAATGCCTTGTAACGGTTTTGAAGTTATGAATCAAGAAAGAACAAATTTCGAATTAATGCACCACCATAAATAAACAACAATAGATTGTACTGCATGGTAAATTAAAAAAATGTCTCTATACTTACTGACGCTTTATTATCGATAAGTACTTTCAAATAGAAGAGTTAAGCAGTTCTGATGGAAAAAAGTTCATATAGCAAATGATTTCAAGACTTTTCATAAACACATTAATAAATCTTTTTATAGATAATGGAGGCGTCTAGCCATTTATAGAAGTCAACATTAAAAATTGATCTTTTCCAGGGAATTTCCCCTCTTCACAGCTTTTCAGCTACAAGAACTTTGAATCAGGCAGCAAGTCATCGCTGAACAATATTGTTCTCACTATATTACAAAAGGAATGTCGTCAATTAATAACGATTAGCTCCCATGTTTATGTTCACTTTTGGGAGAACTATGGTGCTAAAGGGGATAAGGTGGCAGTGATCTGTCGAAGGCCTAGTAGTTTGCGGGAAGTTATTTTATTATGCATCGTTTCTGTGTTACTTTTATTTTGTTGCTGATTTTATTGTCAAAAAATAGTTGAAAAACTGATACAAATCATAAACATATTGTGAGAGCAGTATCAATTCAGTTGAATACCCTTCAAGATTGGATTACGTCAAATTAATCCGCTGAACAGTTTTGTATCGCAGGCTGCAACTTTAAGAAGAACCAATCATCGAAATTCCTGTGTAAAGCACGCTTCGAAGAACCTTGTACCCAATCGCACTGTTGTGAAATCGAGTGTAGCAGTTGGTAATCGAATTACGATGTTCGGTCAGGGAGTTCGGTATGATTTCGCAGAACGACACGTCATCTTCATCAATCAACTTCGGCGGTTGTTCGATCGATATTTCACTGGTCCTTAAACAAGCTTATCTTGGCTTATGGAATGGGATAACAATTCTGAGCTCGAAATATCGATCCCCACGCGAACCGTTCCACGACCATCCATCTATTTTACATGCTCTGAAAAGGGGTTTTTCTTGAGTATCCGTTCATGGTTTTACACCACTGCCCCTATTCTACGATGCACAACGAATGGAAGTGTCTGTAAGTTATTCCATCAAGCTTATACCACACTTGTAACATGTTTTGAAGATTCATAAGATTATCTAAGATCCCACTTAGAGCTATCACAATATCAGTGGATATAAATCCAGTGTGCTTTAATGCGAGTTTCGATAAATGAATAATCTTGTGGTTCATCGTCATAACATAAAGCTTTTATTTGAGCCGCTAATAAAATAAAAATGAGGACAATCTTCTCTTTGTTTAGAATGATTATCATAGTCTTTGTGGTTACTATTGATTTAAACAAAAGAAGATTTTACGTGTCTCGGACTGTTTGATGCCTTTATGTTCACTGTTTGTATGAAAGACATGTTTGTAATCAGTTATGACGTAATGCTTCACTAACAAAAACAAGCAATATTTAAAGTCCACCACTTGTACAAACAAACCGATGCCTTCCCAGACGGCCTACGAGTGGCTTTCAGATGTTTGATTTATCAAACAAACCGCAACAGTTCAATCAGTGGAAAAATGAGAAATGACCAGCCCGATGGCCAAGTTCTAGCGGTAGTGTGGGAGCCCATCTGCCCAGCTTTTGTGTGCAAACATTTGGAGCGTTAAATAAATATCCTCATTTTGGTGATCTCCGATGATGCACGGACCATTAGTCACTCGAGGACTCAGGACTTGTCGGTTATGATGGTAAATTTCGCTCAAAAAAGAGGACCGTGGGATGAAGTATTCAGGATAGATTCGTTTCCTTATAAATAATCTTCAATAAATAATAAAACATACTTGGTCCCAGCATCTGAAGTGAGTTTGAAAACTTGACTCGTTCTATATTTATTAAATGGCTTCACATTTTAATTACTATCAGTATTTATTTCACACTTCAAAAATAAATAACGATAAAACGTTCAGAAACGTTAGATATTCAAACTGCGCAAAGCTAAACACAAACGGCAAGTAAGGAAAACAAAAGAAAAGTAAAGAGAGAATGTGAAAATTTCATTTACTCCGAACCACAGAAGTTTCTACGAACGCGACCGCGCGCAAAACAGACGCCTCGTGATTTATCATAATGGATGATTTATTAACACGTCCTAAAATAGGACAAATTAGGTAATATTTCACCGGTGGCGATAATGAAATGAGCTGCATCATCAGCCACGCTGCCTCGATAATGGTGCCTAATTTCTTCCCACCACAAACGTCGATTCGTCGATTGTGCTGCGGTGAACGGTGAAACTTGACCCGGGAAGCTTGAGCCGCCGAAGTGGGGAAGACTTCGAGAGCCTTTCTCAGCCGGTTGCATGACGCGACAGCTTTACGCATCACGGGACGACTCCAGACCGGATTCGGTGGCATGTCCGACTCGTCCGACCGTTACTGAAAAGCATCGATACGGCGCAGAGCCGTTGCGAGTGGTCGGCGTCTATGGTGTGTTCATTCCCGGTAGGTTTTGCCTTCCGGATGTAGAATTGGCTCCAATTCCCTCACTAATTGAATTTTCTCCCGAGCGCGCGCGAAGGGAATGGGATGAAAAATTGACTCCTGCAGACGATGATTGATAGTTTAAAGCAATCACCTCGTAAACGGCAGATCCGAATTAGAACATTTACTCCCAAAGCCTCGCCACGGGGTGATGGAAGGCTTTGCACCGAACTATAAATAGCACCAATAACGGGATGGATTTTCCATCCTCTCGTTCTTCCTCGGGTGGCAAGAACAATCCATTCGCTTGCCGCAGGACGATAGTTTCCTCCCGGCCGTTGTTCTGATTATCGTAAACTCTATGAAAACCCTTAATCCCAAATCTCGACGGCAAACGGCATTAATGACTCTGCGACGTATTGTACGCCAAGTGAGTGAGCGTCGTAAAAAGGGGCCATAAAACTGTGTGATTAGACAAAAGCACAGCGCAGATTGATTCCGACCGGGTGCTGGTAAGCTTTCTCATTTTTTTTAATGGCCTCCACATTATAAATTGAAAATTGAGGGTGACGAGAATTCGATGAGGTAAAAAGCCCTCACGTGGTAAGCCGTCGGCTCCATTGCGCCGAGATGGATGAAAGGGCGTAAAAATAAATAGGTTTTCTGCAAGTCAATCAGCAGAATGGAAGGGTGTTCGCAACGGAACCGTACCGCACCGAGAACAAGCGTGTTCTAACCGGGTTAGAAGAGTTTAACGACGTTACAGACGGTTGGCTTTGCGGAACGCGTTTACCTGGATCGTCGAACGCGCCAAAGGATTAACAATCACGGCTAGAAATTGCGCATGTTGTCGATCCATTTACTAGAATTACACTTCGGACGAAAGTGTGTTCCGGGTGATCGGTAATCTTATTGCCCACACCCTATTGGTTGTACGTGTCAAACGTTGATTGAGGAAAGGGAAAATTAGGACGTACAGAGTGCCTACAAGGGTGTACTTGTGCTGTGTTTCCCAAGGGTGGTTTTTTTCCGGAAACATTTTTATCTCAATTTTCATCAATAAATGAGGATCGTTGGGATTGAACCATTAATCGTCTGAAAAAGGTGGATACTCAAACCCATTTAAAGTAGTGTTTGCAACGTAAAGAATGCAGTTTTGGTAATAAGTCAGCTAATGATTGAAAGGATCCTCTATACCTAGAGAAAATATGTAATAAAAATAATTAAAAAATAAAATAAAATCTAGAATATATTTCATGAAATATAAGCATTCAATGTAATACCAAGCATCTTCGAAATTAATTAAACACTCAATGTGTTTTCCAATCAATTACTTTAACAAAAACCTACTTTGTTGTGTTTTCAAGGAATCATCATAAATACTAAAAATAATGATTTAAAAAAATATATTATATTGAACATAATAAATTTACACCAGCACGATGAAAATTTGTTCGTCAATCATATTAATTTGTGGAATGAAATGACTATAAAAATAAATTTGGCATACAAGAGAGCTTTGAAAATGCTTTGAAGCAATCTATGTTTCCTGAAAATTTTACTTTATTTCAGATCATCAAATATTACTAGCAGAGACATTGTATTCTTTGACAAGTTTAAGGCTTTCATTTGAAACAAAACTCCCCTGGAACAATCAACCAAGCGAGACTTTAACAAAAACCTACTTTGTTGTGTTTTCAAGGAATCATCATAAATACTAAAAATAATGATTTAAAAAAATATATTATATTGAACATAATAAATTTACACCAGCACGATGAAAATTTGTTGGTGAATCATAATAATTTGCGGAATGAAATGACTACAAAAATAAATTTAGCATACAAGAGAACTATGAAAATACTTTGAAGCAATGTATGTTTTCTGACGATTTTACTTTATTTCAGATCATCAAATATTAATAACAGAGACATTGTATTCTTTGACAAGTTTAAGGCTTTCATTTGAAACAAAACTCCCCTGGAACAATCAACCAAGCGAGAGCATAATATGTATACAACCATTATGAAAAACGAATTCATTAAAGTTGCTCCTTCGAGTCCAGCGACTCGCAGCGACAACGCCGAATTTGGCATGTGTCGACGAACTACTTGCGTTGCTGCATATTGTTCACAGCGCTGCATAATTTGCTGCAAAGGAACCTTAAGTGTCGAAATGTTCCTCACCTCCAATCGATCCCTTCCCTTTCCCGCAGGTACGCCGAACGGGCGTCAAAGAATTCATCATCCCCAGTTTGGTCCAGTGACCGAAAGATGGACCTGCGTCGGGAGAGAAGAGTGGTAAGGCTAGCACGGGGGGGGGGGGGGGGGAAGGGTTTTGGGGAAAATTTATGGATTCAATTAAAAGTTTCCGCAACTATCGTTACCTTGTAATGAGGTTGCGGAACTTTATGCTGAAGTATCACTCCGGCCACCGGTTAGGCGACGACCAACCGGTTCGTCGGTGCTGATTTGCCATCGATTGTTCGCACGTTGAAGGTTGGGTTTCCTCCCGCTAAACCGCAAGTTGGCTAACCCAACTGGGCCGAGTTGGCGAGTGAGGGAACTTGGTCGAATTAATTTATTTCCCGAAACGCCACTAAACAGTCGCTCAATCATGTACAAAGATAAAGTTTCCGATGCACCTGCTCGCCGGTGCCTTGATGTTTGAGGCGTGTCATCGTAAATAATTTATACGCATACATTTTGCAACAACTTTGAGCTAGTGTTTAAATAATTGGTAGCTAACGAGTGCACTTTTACTAGGATAGAGCAAAAGAAAAATATTCTTTACTCGATGAAAGAATTATATATTTGGAAGTACATTTTCAAAAACCTTAAAATATGTGCTACTTTTATCTATTTTATTTTAGGGCTATCATTGAAATTATTAAAATAAAAACGTGCATTTTAAGAATACTGAACTCTTCTGTTCATTATTTATCCTAACAATACTCGCTCTAAACCAAACTCCACAGAGGATAATTAATTTCAAAGGATCATCATTGAACGAAGAATGTCTGGTCTGTCATTATTAATAAAGATTTGAACAACTCCTCAAAATCATGTCTTGCTTTTCTTCCACAAAAAGGATCACGAACATGTATCCCAAATCAATCCGTAATTATAACTTTCCGCAAATGAACGTATCGTACCTACTTAAAAGCATTGTTAAGCCCTCCCCAGACGGTCCCGCCACCCGCGGGTGGTCTCGATAGCCCTCCCAGCATCCACTGTTTAATCAATCCGAAATTATTGTGTCCTCCGTGTATTGTCGGTCAAACAAAATTCCACCGTACCGGCGGGTGGGAGGGAGAAAAGTGTTATGGGAAAACAGACATAAGCTTCGGTGCCAAAAATCCAATGTGCTACCGAAGGGTGGGATGGGGAAATGTTTGCTAACGACGGCTGACGGGTTCTCGTCCGTACACTCGGTCGCAGCCCTTTGCCGCAGCCTCCGACAGCTCACGCCATGCGGAAAATGATAATTTTATCACGCCCGGAAATGAGCCAGATAAACTCGTGATTATGTTTATTCATGGGCTCTTTCCGTCGTGGCTAATTTGAGAGTCTAAGGCTTCCCTGCCCCGAGGGAGGTTTTGTTTTGCTCTTCGGCTTAATCAGGGAGTGCGCAGTTTTTCCGCCTCGAGCCTTTACAATGTTCAAATATACAGATCGATTTTCAAATGAGTTTGAATGATTCATTAAGTCATTGTCTACTGTTTCTCTCTCCGTTTAGATTGACGTAAACGTCATTTGAGTTGGTCTGTTGATTGTTTTAGCCGTAGGATATTTTTTTTAAATATCGCTCATACAATGCAAATAATAATGTTATGAGACAGAAAACGCTGTTGGAGGTAAAATATGCCAGAATGAATTCCAACAAATGACAACATTCCGAGCCCTCTCAATAGACAAACATTGAGGAATTTCCCATTGTCTACGCACCGAAACCGGTGGCGTGCGCCCGAGTCGATCGTTTGTTGTCTCGCCTTCCACCCAGGAGCATCTCTCGGAAAACTAAGGAAGCAAAAAAAAAGGTAATACCACTCCCTCTTCCCTCGCCGTGGCATCTGCTTGTTATTCATGGGGTGTCCGAACGGGTTGACATCATAATGAAAATGTTTTGGTTGAAAAGTTGCTCCGGCCGGAACCGCCGGCCTTCCATTGGCCATCGTCACTCGCCGGCGCCGCATCCTGCCTCATGGTTCGCTTTTTGTTTCAGCTTTTGCCAGTCGGCTTCCGTGGAACGTGATGTCATGCCGATCACTTAACTTAGAAACGCGGACATGGTGTTTTCTTTTATTTTTTTTTCTCTCGCTCTCCACCGCTGCAGCATTGTTCTGCGCTGTGGAAGTGTCGGCTTTAACGATGTCCTACTGACGAAGAATAAATTGCTACAGGGCTGAATGTCATAAGCTTTACTATCTGTTTCATCTCACTGCGCTATAGATTCAACTAAACCAACGCTTTGAGTAGGGATTTCGAATGATTTCACTTTGTGGAAGATAAGAAGTAATAGGGTTATCTAAATAATATATTCATAAAAGGGCTATTAATGCTTAAAGAGATAATGAAATGCAATGGATTGACTTAAATTGTTACACTTTTAGAGATATACTGGATAAATCATACAAATTGTCAAACAAAACAAAACACATGACTAAAAAATATAATTCACGCCTTTCAATTTGGAGCAACTTTCTGCCACTCTTCCATTAACTAACGTAAGCTGAAGCTTTTAACACCTCGTTCAAAAAAATACACTCTCAGCGAAGAAAAGATGAATCTTCCTCCGGCAGAATGGAAGGCTGGCTTTCCAACCCATCCGCCCCAACGCCGCAGTGTTTGATAACTGTCTGGCATGTCTTGCCATAAATCCATCTCGGAGTCATCGCTCTTCCTGGGTGTTCACCCGGCGGAAGTTCGGTCTCGGCGTAGGGCAAACGAAGGCATGGGAGAGGAGCGAAGGGAGGTCGACGGGGAGGGAGGGCAACATCAAGCGACTCCACTTGCGTGCACTTCGGGCAGGCGTTGGTAGAACCAGTTTTTGGCAGCACCGGAAAAGTGGAAACCAGTTTAATTTTACCTGCAAAAGGCCGGGTGGTTTTTTGTGACCTTTTAAGCAACACAGAAAAACATACACACGCACAGACAAGACAAGTAAGAGGAGCCAATGCAAGCAGAATGGCCATCCGACGGAGATGAGTTTTCTTCTAAAGTTTTCCTTTTCCACCTATCTTGCCGGTGTTTTTTCAGGGGCCGTCTTTTGTTAAACGAACTATATGCGAGGGTGGTTGTGGGTGTGTGTGTGTGGGTTTTTCCCCTTAACTCCCTTCACCCGGCCATGATACACTCAACAAAACTATTTTTCGCACACGAAACTCACAAAGGGGTCCGGCTGGCCCTTCGCCGTCTCAAGCGGGTGGGTGGAGGCCCTTTCGGGAACATATTTCTGTCTTTGTTGACACTTCAAATAATTTGGCTTGCGCCAGAGCCTTGGCATTCGAGAGAGTCCCCTCTTTCCACCCTCTCATCGGCCGTCCTTTGCATAGGTTAACAGAGCCCATGAGGACACGAAAGACTGGATGAAGATATGGAAGATTAAAAAAGCACACCAGGATTGCCACTGCTAGCAGCATGTTACTATTTGAAAAAGCTTTCCGTCACCCTTGATATTCCTAGGAAGGGAATTGGGGTGAGAGGGAGGAGAAACTGAGAGTGTGAGAGCATATTTAAAGAGTTTTTCAAATACCATAATCATCCTCTCCAACCACGTCCCGATACCCTGCAATCCGGACCAGTTTCACACGGGACAGTTTGTGACGTTAGCAAAAAGGGGACGTAAAACAGTTCGGTTCAGTTTTCGGCGTTGCTCTCACCCTCATTGTTCACCGACACTCTATTCACAGATGCAATTTTACACTTGAGACGAACGTAATTGTTGACACCGTTTAAGCGGGACGCAAGGTGTCCGTTAGTCATTGCGACGTGAAATAAGAGCGTATGACAATGTTGCAGCTCTTATTAAAACAAGCCCGGACGGGCATGTTTTTCCCTGTATTTATGGGTTTGTTTTAGTAGAAGCTTAAATCACTCACTTTAAGCTGGGTTTCACTAAAAATATGTTATCTAAAAACGTAATCGTTTCGTTAAAATTATTTTTCCTCAATTATAATTGTACTGAACTGATAAAAATTTGATTGAAAATACATTTACCTTTCGGAGTTAAGCGCTCGTTTTGCATATCTGATGCACGACTGTGCCATTTATTTGAACGTAAAAAAGACAACAGTACAAAAATAAAGTGCTCATAAAACCACTACCATTCCGATATTCGAAGAGTTTGTGTTTTTTCACGTGCGGCTGATAATCTTTCAATTTGTGATGCAATTTTATCTACCACCTATCGCTCGGTGCACCCGAGCATCATCAAGCCGTTCCAGAGCAATCCGGATAATCGACCGGAAATTGAAAACTGTACCAGAACTGCTCCCAGCACGAACGCCGGTGCAGCCAAGCCGAACGGAGATGGAAATCTATGCACATTGCACTCGGATGCAGTCCAATAAACGTGAATAATGATGATTGTGTATGGGTTCCGTAACGATTTGCTAGAGTGCCGGTACGTTTGTGGTGTGCGGGGAGATAAGAAGGTTTTGTTTTTAAAAGGATAAAGTTCAGTACTGAAGTACATCCGGTCGAAGTTGAAATGAATTACTTTCGTTGATTATTTCCGAGCAACCAAGCTTAGCTTGTTTTTCGTTTTGTTAATATGCAATCCAATCGATACCCATTTACCTTGTGTTTGAACGATTTTAGATAAAAATAAAATTTGTTAAACGTATATTTTTACATTTTTTTCAATTGTCTATTATTCTTCCCTTTACTTTTCCTTTTATTTATTATTCTACCCTTTACTTGTCTTATATGAAGAAATCACTATACCCTATCGATTTAGAATAACTCTTTGTTCGAGAGTGCTTTATATGCTTTTTCCAACTCTACTCCAGACAACAGTCACGAAAGATCAATATTATGCCACCCAAACAATGTCCAATACCGCGCCTAAGTAAACCGTCCTTGTACTTCGACTCGGAACCATTAAACCGATACCAACAACTTGCCCATCGTTAGGCATTAACTTCTTGTGGAAAGTTTCTGCCTTGGCCCGTTAAAGAAAATTTAAGACCTAAAAGCCCAGCTCGTTGTAGTTACTGCATACCTACTCGCAATGGAAGTAAATGGATAACTCGAATTAATTAGATCCGATGGTTATCGCCGGTGATAATCTTCGTGGTCGGGCAGGCTTTACTTCGGACATGTGCGAACCAAACCGGGGTTTTGCAGTTGGCACACATGCACGTGGTCCTAATGGTTATTGAAGAAGCTGTTACTTCAGCCGGTGGGAAGGACCGGATTCCGGACGGAACAAGCTTTCGGTGCTGACCTCTTTCAGGGTTGGTCTCCGGTGGTTTCTAACACCGCTTCTTCCACGCCCACTGGCCAAGTAACCGGGAAAGAAACCCCCGACCAACCGAGCTAGGTGGAACCCGGTGGGGTTAAGGATGCCGTCAAATTACCATTTCTAAATTAAACAAAAGGTGCCTCCCGTGTCTCTCACCCTCGCGAGCGTCCCCACTTTCGTTCGCTCGATTGCCAATATCTAAATTGAGCATGGCCCAATCGATACTCCAATATCGGGGCTAGGAATGGTTACTTTTTTCTTTCCTTTCTGGCCAAACTTGAAGCCAGCGGAAGAGGAAGGAACGGCGCGAAAACAAACTCCTCCACTCACCGTCGAGGGTGGTAGCGGGTTCACTCCCCCCTGGCCAGTCTCTTTTACGTTTCCTTTCGGAGCCTGAAGTGGAGTGCCGCAAAAAAGTAAATCCCCCACCAACGGAGGCTGAGGAATCGATTCAATGGGCACGGATCATATTCCCACCGGCGTTCGAGCACAAACCGACACTGCCGAGGGATGCCCACCACGTTGGGCAAAGACGTAGCCCCGACCGAGAGAACACGTTTTCGGGACACGTGTTTCGGGCGGTACACCGTGTTACATGATGCGGCGTGATTGGGCTCCCCCGCTGTGGGAGTGATTGCACGGAATGTTTATCGTGATGCCTGTTCGGAAATTTTCCTCCCACCGAGACTGAAGTGATCGAAACGGGCCGCTTTGTTGGAGTTTCGAGAGTTTGACCGAAACATCCTATCGAGTACTTTCTGCTAACGATGCCACCAGACGTTCAGCACAAATGAATGAATGTAAACACGCAGTCTAATTTATGTTGACATTCTTGCGTGAGACATTGCCACACAAAGGATTTCCTATGGCGATGGGAACATGAAATGATCACAATGTCTTTTTTCTTGCGAGTTTTAGGAAATTTCGATTTGGGCGCTTGTTTGTTTTTCTATTTCTATATTTTTGTTGACAAACAATACGAAAAATGCACAGAATCCTTGTAGAGCACAATTTTTAATATAATATGAAATATGTTTTTTTTAAAAGATTTTTTGTACAATTATGTAATGAACCAGGATGATTCGAGTTCTGTAAATAACAAGGAAGTAATTATTTTCAATCACAAAACATTTTTAACAACCAATAAATTCTAAACATTCAACAAACCATCGCACATTAAAGTAAACATGAAATAAATCCATTTCTTTCTTCGAATAAAAACTAAAGCAATAAGCCAATCATGAAACAATAAAACATTTCAAAAATAAGATCGGCCAACTAAAACCGCTCAAAATAAAGTCAGACCTGATTAACCTTTCCTTCTCCTTGGCATGTACTAAGAATGATTTTAAATACACTATTAACACTATGTTTGTGTTTCAATATTATAAATCAAACCAATCATGTATATGAGAACCAATCAGAATATAAAGGATGGAACGACCGAAAAACTTTTCTCTGTTTAAAGATCAGCTATAAGCGTCCTCGGTACTATCTGGCAAACATGTTCCACGCTTTAATAAAATTCCTGCTTGTCAGGAATCTTAATCGATTTCACATTTATTTCTATTATCATTTCCACCCTACTGCCTCATTCGGCACATCCCACCGGGTTTTTTTTTCTTTCATTTCACCCCGCCTGAAGTCACTTTAAGTCGGCCCCGCCAAGAAATCATGAATCGTTCGGCGCAAATCATTTCGAATGGCAACACAAAAGGCCCAATTTCGAAGCCAAATTCATTCGCTCCCTCGAGGGCACTTGGACGGTTGCCGGCGCATTCCACTTCACCGAACACACACACCCAACCACTCCCCCCCACGAACCGGTGTGTGCGATCCGTGGACGTGAAGACGCTCGGCTTGGTGGCCATCGATGGTGGGTGCGAAATGATCGCTCGTAACACAACCTTCCGGACGGTTGATGAGGGCCGGATTGGATTCGATTATTTGTTGAATGCAGCGTCAGGGACTCGGGCCCTCGCATTGGGGGCCGCGCCTGATGATCTCTGAGTGCTCTTGAATGACCTCATTTTGGGGACGGGCAATCAATAGCGCCGAACGTAAGCCCTAGATTTGAATGTTTGTTCAAATGATTTAAACGGAGAGGAAATGGCTGAAATGAGGCTTCGATCATTTTAACACATCGGCCAACTTTTGTCTGATTCCTTTTTTCCTCCATTTCACATTACCAGGAAAGCAAAACTCATTTTATAGTTACTCATGTGTTACTTAAATAAATCTTTTATTTGTATAAGCGTTTTCAAATTGCACCAATCATTTTACCAAATATATAATTATAATTGGCAAAATGGCAGCGTCTCCTTTGAACACAGCTGCTGGTCTGATCGGTGATAGTAATTGTTGTTTGCTTGCAGATAATTTGTGTGCAGTCAATTTCCCTTCAACATCATTTGTCAACAAACAATATGCTGCCTTTTTTCTTCCGTACACGTCCGACAGCACTCTAACCACCCACGTCTTCCGCAAAGCTATAAGATACGTGTTCAGCCCGCCACTCGATCACATACTTCCGGGCCTGCGATAGAACCATCAGAACCAAATCTCCCACCCGCTACGTGCCTACATTAACATAATAATCAATTTCAAATTCCCTCGAGAGCGGGGAAAAACGCGTCGTGTGTTTCGCTTTTCCGGGAACGGACCCGATGTCATGTGCCATTTTTTCTTCCATCCATCGACGGCGGTGAACGGAGAAAAACTGCAGTAGACAAACGTTCCGGCGGCGTTTTATGAATTGATTCAATTTCTGAAATGTCGATCCGTACGGAACGCGCGTGTGAAGTGCATCGCACAAACCAGCTTTCCAGTACGATGATTATGTCCTGCAATTGCCAAATCAATCAAATCCCAAAATACTAGGTCTTGTCTTGCGAACGGAAGGGAACAGCATCCACCGGATGGTGCACATGTGAGCGTCCAATGGTACTTCGTTTCCGTTATACCGATGGCCCCGTCTGGATGTATTTTGCCAGGATCCGTCCGTGTTCGATCCATGCCGTCAGCCTGTCAGCCATCCTAGGGCCACCGTAGATGCTCCAAAACTACAAGCCCGGCAGCCGGAAAACCGGCTCGGATGCTATCACAGCTGCCCGGGAAAAGGTGCATATCGAATATCGAAAGTGCCGCTCACTTCATAAATCTATTATGAACGAGCTTCTATTTCCTCGTTGGGTAAACATCGTCCGGTATTTCACTCCGGCTGCACAGAGTAGCTTCCACCCGGCTACAGGTGTAGTGTACGGAAATTTGAACCCTTATCGATTGAACCATGAGAGTGCGTTGATAAGATGCCAGCACTTTGTATGTGGAGGCTTAGATTTCTTACAAGGTCGATTGTTGTTCGGAAAATTACGGAGGAGAAAGGAGACGGTTCCTAGTTGGAAGCTTTGATTTTGTAAAGTACCTGAAGAGCTTCATTTGAACGTATTAGAGTTTCTAGAATAAGGCGTTACCGAGAAGCTTTTAATAGTTTTCTCACGAGTCAATTGCTTTCCATTACCTGAGGCGCTTATGGTTCTTCTTGGAATTCAAGTTATTAGAAGAGTAAAGTAACATTTTTTAAAAGAAATTAAAAGGATCAAGTAAGGTGTATTTGATTAACTGACATGCAAAATAACCGATTCTCTTATGCAAAAGAGCTTTCATTTGAAATTACTTTTGGATTCATACGTCAAAAACCGATCCACTCAAAACGTTAACAGAATAGCATGATAAAAACACAGTTTTAGTGGAGTGCAATCTATTCTGGATCAATTTAACAAATAACTAAATTTAAAATAGTCATTCTCTTGAAGTTGATTTTGTTTTTTTCCACGACGCAATCATCCATTACAGACGAGAAGTAAAGTTCATCGCTAAGCCATAAATAAAAATATTACATTGTAGTCCATGATTAAGCTTTTCAAAAAAAAAAAAGAAGCCACCCATTGCAATGAACCCCGCACCGGGTGTAACATTTTATGCTCACATGTATATCCACTGGGTTATGGATCAATGCAATCGGTAGTTGCTTGAGCAGCGAAGCTGAACAAACGCGTGCCCACAGCCGCTTCTGCCACTGGCCAGCCTTTTCCATGGGCTTTTGGGCTGTAAAATTTAATCCATCACCGCCGGAGCGATGCAATAGAAATGGATGATAATCGGTTTATATCTAGTGCTTTCGCTCCGCGGTGTTTACGACACGGCGACCCACTTTTCATGCCGAACGGTGCAGCTGCTGCTCGCTTTTTCGGTGATTGACAGCCCGACCGAGCCCGCCGATGGATACGCAATCCAGTGTTTCGAGCGAACGTTCTGATACCGCTGGGCAACGCGAAACTGTGCCTTCAAGCTGACCAGGCGCCTCCATCGGCAGAAGCACTCACAAAAACATGCCACACAAAACACGACACTCTCGCTCAACCGACCCGAATAAAATGCGGCTAAATGAGGTGGGAAAAGGAAGAGCTCACGAGTGATATCTCACCGGACAGAGAAAATGAGCTACCAGGCCTGCTGCGTGAGTTCACGAGATAAACCACTTTAAAAGTTTAGTACAAGCGTTTGGTGAATTGAATTTGTGGAATATTTAGAACAACTGAACAAAATAAATAAGTAACGATGAATTAACAATTTCATTGATTAAGTTTGTAAAAATACATATTTGATAATCGCTTGTTTTCTTCTTCATTCTCTGATTAATTTATTGATTTTGATACCTAGAAATCAGATAGAAATATGACCAATTGACTAGAGATTAATTAGTACCAATGATACAAATGAGAAATATTTACTATCAACACATCGTTAGACGAACATTAAAAATCTCTGTTTAGCTGTTTTTTTCGTCTGCTTTATTTAGGTCACCATTTTTATGGTTCTCGTTGTGTTCTTGTCTTCCTGTGTATTGTTTTTTTTTATTTTAAACGAAAAACATCACTTGAAACACACACCTGGGCAAGCACCATTAAGCACCCACTCGATGTCCCTACCGCAACACTGTCCCGCGCCTTTCTTCTCCAGCTCCTCGGCAGCAAAAACCGTTCTAAGCGTGCAACTTCCGTGTTCGGTTCTCGTTAAACGCGCACGGCCGGGCCGAACCCACTTAAGCTGGCTGCCTTTTTGTTTCATCGAGATTAATTTATGACACCCTAAAGGGCGCTACTCAGATTTTCCCCACCCACCCGGAGGAAGTGGCGCGTTGACGCATGATATTGCTTCAGCTTAGGATCCCGCGACCGAATATGGAAATGGGCCCATTATGGCTGACAGCACCGCGCCTGAGACTTGCTGCCCGGACAGGGAAAAACCCGACACCCGTTGGCGTAATACCGCAAATGGAAAATCAGACGATGTTTTTCCTTTCGTGCTTTTCACTTTCATTTTCATTTTCGTGCACTCCACTAACTGTGTCGGGGGTACATGTAAATCTGGAACCATTTTTCAAACGTTTCTTATGTGAGGACTCCCTTCACCTTTCAGCTGGTTCGTAAAAGTGATTGAAAAAAAGAAAGAAAGAAAGAAAGTAAAGAACAGTCAGGACCACTCAGGGAAGGCTAACGGAAGCCTATAACTAGGATAAAGATTACGTTGAAAGCATTGCGGTTTAGTTGCAGAAATGCAATTTCACACTTGCACAAGTGTTACAACGTGCAGATTTTGTTTCTTTTTTCTAATTGGTTTCCGTTTTGTTTGTTTACTTTAGCTAAAGGCAAGAAGAAGCAACATTTTATTATTTAGTCCAAAGATGAATCTAGTTACTTAGACGTTTTTTACATAATAAGGTATTATTTTCAGATTTACCGAAATTTACAAAGATTTATAGTTATTTACGTAACGGTACAGAATATTTATTTTACAGAAGAAAAACTCCTTGACAAAGCACAATTTAATACAAGCTGATTGGTCCTTCGTTGTTATACAAATATCTACTATTTCAACACATATCACGCTCGCTTTTAAAACAACCCATCTGTGCAATGGTGCTACATTGGAAAGGATTCTAATTAACTTGTTGAAGCTGTGAAGTGTTTCATGGAAACTATAACGTACGATAAATGTCTCGAAAGCCCTCTTTTCCTACAAGCAACCGACAAAAGTTCTCGTGATAGTCACACATATCCAAAACGTTTCACATAGAATCCGACCGCTAGCGAGCGGATTCGGCACCGTTCCAGGAAATGATTAATTTATATATCTTCAATTATGCAGCGCAAACGTTGACATCTAATTTCTCCGAACGGCACTGCCGTTAATTAGATTATAACTTTGTCAAATGTATTCTTGTTCGGTTTCCCCGCCCAAGGCCCTAAATTTTGTGTAAAAAGACGGAACATGCTAGATACGCTAACTTATGGCAAACTATTTCCTTCGCCGTTTACATATCGTTCCGCTGCCGGAGAATAAAGTGATGTTATCTTTAGCCCCTCGGGAAGCGGATGCAATTAGAAACTAAATCGGAACACTAGTACATGCATTGACTTTACCTTCAGTTTTCCTTTACTCACTGCCGTAAGCTATCGTTCCATTGCTGGAAAATATACTTGGAAGTCATAAACACCTGGAAGGGTTAAACACATTTGGATGGCTCATTTTATGTAGATCGAAAACAGCAAATAATTAACCAGCTTGATTTTTAAAACAATCGATCATTAGTCTTTGCTTTTTTCTTAACTTTAGCAATTTCAAAAATTGTTATCTGACGATTATAATAATTTTCGGCGGTTATGTAAGTTTTATCCGTTTATCAATCTTTCAGACATCAAATATTTTTGCTTTCACTTGTTTTTTATTTGTAATCTGACTAACTTCAACGATTTTTGATGAAAAGGAACCACATCTGTATCGTTCATTTCATGCCAGAAGATTTATCTCACCCAGTACAATATGGGATCATCTAGTACTGAGCGCAACAGGATATCATTTTATCAGCCGTACAAAACATTATGCAAGTTTTCGCTCAGATGTCGTTATCCACTATCGTCGACAGGCTGCTGTCCCTGTTGACATACCGTCGGCGTTCGACGCTGTGCAATCGTCGGATCTTACTACGAAGAAGAGAAAAAACGGACACCCCCGTCATGATACACACCAACACCAACACCGCAACGAGCAGGCCTGTTGACGCATCTCCAGCACTGCTGGCGGACTCCACATACTGCATCTGTTGCTGCTTATCAGCCCCAACCAGCCCCCCACGACCAAGCGGCAATGACATGCTACCGAACCACTCCTCTAATCGCTTGGCAAGATTTGTCACCTTGTCGCGGCTCTCCTTGGCCACCTCGAGCGCTTGGTCAACCCGGAACGACTGGGTGTTGATCTTCAGCTCAAGACGCTCCTCGGACAGGCGCTGCTTCTCGAGCGTGAGATTGTTCACACTGTTTATCATCCGCTGCAGCTCTTCAGCTCCTACGGCGGACATGTTGGTGCGATTTGAGAGCAGCGAGAGGCGCATGTCGAGAAGGGACTTGCGGAGTTCGACCAGCGAGCTGTCGAGCGAAATTTGACGCCGCGTTAGGTCAAGAATCGTTCCCTCGAGCTTATCCATCTTGTTGACTGCCGCAGTGTGATCCTTGCTGAATCGCTGTACGTCGTCCAGCACGCTCTGGAGCATGGTCTGTAGGACGTCAGATTCGGAGGCGTTCGCGCCGAGTAGATGCTGCACGGTTGTGTTCCAGTTGCGGATCGGGTTTTTCTCGTCGTAGCAGTAGATGCCTTTAACGTTGGTCTGCTTCTGCACCTCTTCGGTGGTATCACCCTTGATAAGCTTGATCCCGTGCTCGTTACAATACCGCACGATGTTCGTCAAAAACGTGCAGTTCCAGAGATTGTCCACTAGACCGAGCTCAACCAACTCCGGGAACATCGTCTTCAAACTTTTATACTCGATCGACTTCAACCGGTTACCGTCCAGAAAGAGCGTCTTCAGGTGGGTAGATGAGGTTAGAATATCTAGATCAAACTGGTCTAGGTTGTTGTTGGATAAGTCCAGCCATTGCAGTAACTCCTGTTGAGCGAATGTACCATGCTGCAACCCGGTCACATCCGTTCGCTCCAAACGGAGCTGCTCCAGTTTGGTGAGCTTGGCAAAGCTATCGATCGCCAGTGAGCCAAGCTTGTTGTTCGTTAGATCCAATATCTTCAGCGAGCGCATCCAGTTGATCATTTCAATCGATGACAGTGAGTTGTTCTCCAGTTTGAGCGTCTCTATCGACATGTTCGCAGAGCGATCGCCCAAAATTTGCGTGATTTGATTATTGTCCGCCATCAGCGTCTCGATCCATGGAGAAAGGTACAACTCCTCTAGTGAATTGTTACTTACCAGCACCGTTGTCACTCGCGCATTTTGTAAATTCAGCTTTTTAAGTTTGTTGTTACTCAGTGACACGAGCAGCAAGCTACCGGTGTTGAACACGTCGTCGCCTACAACACTGATCCGGTTATCGTGCAGTCGTAAGTACTGTAACTTGGTGTTCGCCTCGAAAGGTTTCCCGTCGATCACCTCTAGCTCGTTTTTGTTGAGGAAAAGATAGCGCAGGGCAACCAAATTCGAGAACAACGCACCATCCAACAGCCGCAACTTGTTGCCCTGCAAATAAAGGATTTGCAACGCAGGCATCGTGTAGAATGCCGTGGGTTCAATGGTGGTGATACGGTTGTTCGATAGATTGAGCGTCACTAGTGCAGAGGCTCCTGAGAACGCGTAGCTTTTCACTTCTTCCAGCGCATTTAGGGATAGGTCGAGCAATTGCAAGAAAGCGGCGTGCTCCATACTGTATCGATTGATCTGCTGGATGTTGCAATTGGATAGGATTGCATTGGTCAAGCCTTGGAATGTATCAAACAACTTTTTTGGCACTTCATCGAATGTAGAATTCAGAAACTTTGCTAATTTCTTGTATTGCCCATATTCACAACTGAACCTGTAGCTCAGTGAAGCGTTGATGTACACATTTGAAAAAGTTGCGTTTTCTCCGTAATATCCAGAATATGATGGATTGTCACACGTGTAAACGTAGCTCTGCGATATCCCCGTGTCTATTGCAGAAATCCTATAAAAGATAAAACCAGACAGTTAGCTTTATGCTGCGCTTAGAGAATTTCTTTCACTAAACTCTGTTTTTTGAAGAGTTCGTTCTTCTTTTGATGCTCACAATAACACAACACCAAGAACGCTGCTGGTTCTCATGGTTAGATACTGCTGCTTGACCTCTCGATGTGACTCCACGGGACAGACTGAACCGTATCACTTCGCCCTTGCTTCCGTTAGCTACATTTCGGAGACCAGCTGCATCTGTCCCTCTGGAGTTTGATAAGAATGTTTGTGCATAAATAGAAATACTGGCAGCGCAAAAACAGCTGAAGAAGAAGAACCACTCACCACTCGATATCCCGGTTTCAAGCCACCCTTATCAGTTTTTTTCTTCCACCAATACGGCTTTACTTGGTTTTTGACAAAAAAAAATCATGTTCATGCAAAAGTCATTATTTGCTTCCATTATTTACTCCTCCAGACTTTATCCATTTAAACCAAACACTAAGCACGCAAGTGATTGATCAAATGTTTTGATTGTCATCACGCTACGTAAAAAATATCCCGCTACGATACGCATAGACAAGCTACTTAACTATTGCTATCAGAAGAAGTTTTTGATGGTTCGTTTCTTTCTCCGTTCTACCAATTGGAAGGTCGAAACTCGTTCACCATCGACGAGGGTCTCATTCATTTTGGTGAAATGTTAGGAAAAACGCCTCGGCAAGGAGAGCATTCTTCCCTGCACCAGCTTAATGGTTGCAAGCTCGTCGAGGTCTGAGCATAAAGAATGGAGTGATGCAGACGAAAGTCCTTGTACTTCTCGTTGGTCTTCCATCGAGAGAACGAAACGATCCTGGGTTTGACCCACTTCATCGACCAGGACATCCAGTAGTCGTAGCTCTCTCGGTGACGGACGATGAGTCCCATCTACATTCAAACTTGGCCATTACCTCATCAAATAAAATGTGTGGCCGTATTTGCCAGTATCCGTTTCCTCGCGGCACTGTGAGAGACGGAAGAATAATCCTCACAGCAATGCCTTGAGGTCTGAGAAGGAGAGTACATGGATTCCTGTTGTTTTGAGTTGTGTCTGTACAGACGCAGACACGTAGCAGCGATCGATGCGCGAGCCCGAACCACATGTGATGTATGAAAACTTAACACTGTTGCCTTTGAGAGTTTCCCTACTATCGCACAAACCTACGGTATCTACGGCATTTTGCAGTGCGGGGCTGAAGTTTCCAACGCTCATTCCATCTTTCGATTTCAACACACAGTTGAAATCTCCAGCTAGAATGACGGGTTCCCGTACATCCCGCCGATAGAAAGGCAATGTTCGAATGAAAACATCCTCCCCCTCGGCCCTGCGCTGGCTTCCGGATGGAGCGTAAATATTGCATAGGGTGGCGGTATTCTCAAACCGAACGCAGATCAAACGTGAGTCTAAGCTGCGCTCGACGTGAGAAAGTTGTAGGCGCTCGCGTATAGCGATCGCTGTCCCCTTCTTGACTTCATCAACGTTTGTCAGTACGTTGAAGCCAGAGATTATCATGTCAGGGTTATATACTTCTTGGAGAAATATAAAACCCACGTAGGCTGTCCGAGTAAAATTGGTCAGTGCGTCAAGTTTGGTTTGATTTGATATTGCTTTCAGGTTAACTGAACCAATATTGAAAATGATATCACTTAAGTCATCCATCATCAAGGCAGTTTCAGACCGAAAGATCGAAAACAGAAAATAATTATCCAGCTTGTAAATGATTTTTAAAACGATTGCTATCCTGTAGCGATCGATCATTATTCATTGCTTCTTTATTAACTTTAGCAATTTCAAAAAAAATGTTATCTAACGATTATCATAATTTTCGGCGGGATGTTCTTCATCTAAGTGTTATCCGTTTATCAATCTTTCAGGCATCATCGTATTTTAGCTTTCACTTTTTATAGTTGTAATTTGATCTACATTTGAAGATTTTTGATGTAGCATATTTGTAGCGTTTATTTCATGCCAGAAGATTTATCTCACCCAGTACAATATGGGATCATCTAGTACTGAGCGCAACAGGATATCATTTTATCAGCCGTACAAAACATTATGCAAGTTTTCGCTCAGATGTCGTTATCCACTATCGTCGACAGGCTGCTGTCCCTGTTGACATACCGTCGGCGTTCGACGCTGTGCAATCGTCGGATCTTACTACGAAGAAGAGAAAAAACGGACACCCCCGTCATGATACACACCAACACCAACACCGCAACGAGCAGGCCTGTTGACGCATCTCCAGCACTGCTGGCGGACTCCACATACTGCATCTGTTGCTGCTTATCAGCCCCAACCAGCCCCCCACGACCAAGCGGCAATGACATGCTACCGAACCACTCCTCTAATCGCTTGGCAAGATTTGTCACCTTGTCGCGGCTCTCCTTGGCCACCTCGAGCGCTTGGTCAACCCGGAACGACTGGGTGTTGATCTTCAGCTCAAGACGCTCCTCGGACAGGCGCTGCTTCTCGAGCGTGAGATTGTTCACACTGTTTATCATCCGCTGCAGCTCTTCAGCTCCTACGGCGGACATGTTGGTGCGATTTGAGAGCAGCGAGAGGCGCATGTCGAGAAGGGACTTGCGGAGTTCGACCAGCGAGCTGTCGAGCGAAATTTGACGCCGCGTTAGGTCAAGAATCGTTCCCTCGAGCTTATCCATCTTGTTGACTGCCGCAGTGTGATCCTTGCTGAATCGCTGTACGTCGTCCAGCACGCTCTGGAGCATGGTCTGTAGGACGTCAGATTCGGAGGCGTTCGCGCCGAGTAGATGCTGCACGGTTGTGTTCCAGTTGCGGATCGGGTTTTTCTCGTCGTAGCAGTAGATGCCTTTAACGTTGGTCTGCTTCTGCACCTCTTCGGTGGTATCACCCTTGATAAGCTTGATCCCGTGCTCGTTACAATACCGCACGATGTTCGTCAAAAACGTGCAGTTCCAGAGATTGTCCACTAGACCGAGCTCAACCAACTCCGGGAACATCGTCTTCAAACTTTTATACTCGATCGACTTCAACCGGTTACCGTCCAGAAAGAGCGTCTTCAGGTGGGTAGATGAGGTTAGAATATCTAGATCAAACTGGTCTAGGTTGTTGTTGGATAAGTCCAGCCATTGCAGTAACTCCTGTTGAGCGAATGTACCATGCTGCAACCCGGTCACATCCGTTCGCTCCAAACGGAGCTGCTCCAGTTTGGTGAGCTTGGCAAAGCTATCGATCGCCAGTGAGCCAAGCTTGTTGTTCGTTAGATCCAATATCTTCAGCGAGCGCATCCAGTTGATCATTTCAATCGATGACAGTGAGTTGTTCTCCAGTTTGAGCGTCTCTATCGACATGTTCGCAGAGCGATCGCCCAAAATTTGCGTGATTTGATTATTGTCCGCCATCAGCGTCTCGATCCATGGAGAAAGGTACAACTCCTCTAGTGAATTGTTACTTACCAGCACCGTTGTCACTCGCGCATTTTGTAAATTCAGCTTTTTAAGTTTGTTGTTACTCAGTGACACGAGCAGCAAGCTACCGGTGTTGAACACGTCGTCGCCTACAACACTGATCCGGTTATCGTGCAGTCGTAAGTACTGTAACTTGGTGTTCGCCTCGAAAGGTTTCCCGTCGATCACCTCTAGCTCGTTTTTGTTGAGGAAAAGATAGCGCAGGGCAACCAAATTCGAGAACAACGCACCATCCAACAGCCGCAACTTGTTGCCCTGCAAATAAAGGATTTGCAACGCAGGCATCGTGTAGAATGCCGTGGGTTCAATGGTGGTGATACGGTTGTTCGATAGATTGAGCGTCACTAGTGCAGAGGCTCCTGAGAACGCGTAGCTTTTCACTTCTTCCAGCGCATTTAGGGATAGGTCGAGCAATTGCAAGAAAGCGGCGTGCTCCATACTGTATCGATTGATCTGCTGGATGTTGCAATTGGATAGGATTGCATTGGTCAAGCCTTGGAATGTATCAAACAACTTTTTTGGCACTTCATCGAATGTAGAATTCAGAAACTTTGCTAATTTCTTGTATTGCCCATATTCACAACTGAACCTGTAGCTCAGTGAAGCGTTGATGTACACATTTGAAAAAGTTGCGTTTTCTCCGTAATATCCAGAATATGATGGATTGTCACACGTGTAAACGTAGCTCTGCGATATCCCCGTGTCTATTGCAGAAATCCTATAAAAGATAAAACCAGACAGTTAGCTTTATGCTGCGCTTAGAGAATTTCTTTCACTAAACTCTGTTTTTTGAAGAGTTCGTTCTTCTTTTGATGCTCACAATAACACAACACCAAGAACGCTGCTGGTTCTCATGGTTAGATACTGCTGCTTGACCTCTCGATGTGACTCCACGGGACAGACTGAACCGTATCACTTCGCCCTTGCTTCCGTTAGCTACATTTCGGAGACCAGCTGCATCTGTCCCTCTGGAGTTTGATAAGAATGTTTGTGCATAAATAGAAATACTGGCAGCGCAAAAACAGCTGAAGAAGAAGAACCACTCACCACTCGATATCCCGGTTTCAAGCCACCCTTATCAGTTTTTTTCTTCCACCAATACGGCTTTACTTGGTTTTTGACAAAAAAAAATCATGTTCATGCAAAAGTCATTATTTGCTTCCATTATTTACTCCTCCAGACTTTATCCATTTAAACCAAACACTAAGCACGCAAGTGATTGATCAAATGTTTTGATTGTCATCACGCTACGTAAAAAATATCCCGCTACGATACGCATAGACAAGCTACTTAACTATTGCTATCAGAAGAAGTTTTTGATGGTTCGTTTCTTTCTCCGTTCTACCAATTGGAAGGTCGAAACTCGTTCACCATCGACGAGGGTCTCATTCATTTTGGTGAAATGTTAGGAAAAACGCCTCGGCAAGGAGAGCATTCTTCCCTGCACCAGCTTAATGGTTGCAAGCTCGTCGAGGTCTGAGCATAAAGAATGGAGTGATGCAGACGAAAGTCCTTGTACTTCTCGTTGGTCTTCCATCGAGAGAACGAAACGATCCTGGGTTTGACCCACTTCATCGACCAGGACATCCAGTAGTCGTAGCTCTCTCGGTGACGGACGATGAGTCCCATCTACATTCAAACTTGGCCATTACCTCATCAAATAAAATGTGTGGCCGTATTTGCCAGTATCCGTTTCCTCGCGGCACTGTGAGAGACGGAAGAATAATCCTCACAGCAATGCCTTGAGGTCTGAGAAGGAGAGTACATGGATTCCTGTTGTTTTGAGTTGTGTCTGTACAGACGCAGACACGTAGCAGCGATCGATGCGCGAGCCCGAACCACATGTGATGTATGAAAACTTAACACTGTTGCCTTTGAGAGTTTCCCTACTATCGCACAAACCTACGGTATCTACGGCATTTTGCAGTGCGGGGCTGAAGTTTCCAACGCTCATTCCATCTTTCGATTTCAACACACAGTTGAAATCTCCAGCTAGAATGACGGGTTCCCGTACATCCCGCCGATAGAAAGGCAATGTTCGAATGAAAACATCCTCCCCCTCGGCCCTGCGCTGGCTTCCGGATGGAGCGTAAATATTGCATAGGGTGGCGGTATTCTCAAACCGAACGCAGATCAAACGTGAGTCTAAGCTGCGCTCGACGTGAGAAAGTTGTAGGCGCTCGCGTATAGCGATCGCTGTCCCCTTCTTGACTTCATCAACGTTTGTCAGTACGTTGAAGCCAGAGATTATCATGTCAGGGTTATATACTTCTTGGAGAAATATAAAACCCACGTAGGCTGTCCGAGTAAAATTGGTCAGTGCGTCAAGTTTGGTTTGATTTGATATTGCTTTCAGGTTAACTGAACCAATATTGAAAATGATATCACTTAAGTCATCCATCATCAAGGCAGTTTCAGACCGAAAGATCGAAAACAGAAAATAATTATCCAGCTTGTAAATGATTTTTAAAACGATTGCTATCCTGTAGCGATCGATCATTATTCATTGCTTCTTTATTAACTTTAGCAATTTCAAAAAAAATGTTATCTAACGATTATCATAATTTTCGGCGGGATGTTCTTCATCTAAGTGTTATCCGTTTATCAATCTTTCAGGCATCATCGTATTTTAGCTTTCACTTTTTATAGTTGTAATTTGATCTACATTTGAAGATTTTTGATGTAGCATATTTGTAGCGTTTATTTCATGCCAGAAGATTTATCTCACCCAGTACAATATGGGATCATCTAGTACTGAGCGCAACAGGATATCATTTTATCAGCCGTACAAAACATTATGCAAGTTTTCGCTCAGATGTCGTTATCCACTATCGTCGACAGGCTGCTGTCCCTGTTGACATACCGTCGGCGTTCGACGCTGTGCAATCGTCGGATCTTACTACGAAGAAGAGAAAAAACGGACACCCCCGTCATGATACACACCAACACCAACACCGCAACGAGCAGGCCTGTTGACGCATCTCCAGCACTGCTGGCGGACTCCACATACTGCATCTGTTGCTGCTTATCAGCCCCAACCAGCCCCCCACGACCAAGCGGCAATGACATGCTACCGAACCACTCCTCTAATCGCTTGGCAAGATTTGTCACCTTGTCGCGGCTCTCCTTGGCCACCTCGAGCGCTTGGTCAACCCGGAACGACTGGGTGTTGATCTTCAGCTCAAGACGCTCCTCGGACAGGCGCTGCTTCTCGAGCGTGAGATTGTTCACACTGTTTATCATCCGCTGCAGCTCTTCAGCTCCTACGGCGGACATGTTGGTGCGATTTGAGAGCAGCGAGAGGCGCATGTCGAGAAGGGACTTGCGGAGTTCGACCAGCGAGCTGTCGAGCGAAATTTGACGCCGCGTTAGGTCAAGAATCGTTCCCTCGAGCTTATCCATCTTGTTGACTGCCGCAGTGTGATCCTTGCTGAATCGCTGTACGTCGTCCAGCACGCTCTGGAGCATGGTCTGTAGGACGTCAGATTCGGAGGCGTTCGCGCCGAGTAGATGCTGCACGGTTGTGTTCCAGTTGCGGATCGGGTTTTTCTCGTCGTAGCAGTAGATGCCTTTAACGTTGGTCTGCTTCTGCACCTCTTCGGTGGTATCACCCTTGATAAGCTTGATCCCGTGCTCGTTACAATACCGCACGATGTTCGTCAAAAACGTGCAGTTCCAGAGATTGTCCACTAGACCGAGCTCAACCAACTCCGGGAACATCGTCTTCAAACTTTTATACTCGATCGACTTCAACCGATTACCGTCCAGAAAGAGCGTCTTCAGGTGGGTAGATGAGGTTAGAATATCTAGATCAAACTGGTCTAGGTTGTTGTTGGATAAGCCCAGCCATTGCAGTAACTCCTGTTGAGCGAATGTACCATGCTGCAACCCGGTCACATCCGTTCGCTCCAAACGGAGCTGCTCCAGTTTGGTGAGCTTGGCAAAGCTATCGATCGCCAGTGAGCCAAGCTTGTTGTTCGTTAGATCCAATATCTTCAGCGAGCGCATCCAGTTGATCATTTCAATCGATGACAGTGAGTTGTTCTCCAGTTTGAGCGTCTCTATCGACATGTTCGCAGAGCGATCGCCCAAAATTTGCGTGATTTGATTATTGTCCGCCATCAGCGTCTCGATCCATGGAGAAAGGTACAGCTCCTCTAGTGAATTGTTACTTACCAGCACCGTTGTCACTCGTGCACTCTGTAAATTCAGCTTTTTAAGTTTATTGTTACTCATTGACACGAGCAGCAAGCTACCGGTGTTGAACACGTCGTCGCCTACAACACTGATCCGGTTATCGTTCAGATGTAAGTACTGTAGCTCGGTGTTCGCCTCGAAAGGTTTCCCGTCGATCACCTCTAGCTCGTTATTGTTGAGGAAAAGATAGCGCAAGTCATCCAATTTCGAGAACAACGCACCATCCAACAGCCGCAACTTGTTGCCCTGCAAATAAAGGATTTGCAACGCAGGCATCGTGTAGAATGCCGTGGGTTCAATGGTGGTGATACGGTTGTTCGATAGATTGAGCGTCACTAGTGCAGAGGCTCCTGAGAACGCGTAGCTTTTCACTTCTTCCAGCGCATTTAGGGATAGGTCGAGCAATTGCAAGAAAGCGGCGTGCTCCATACTGTATCGATTGATCTGCTGGATGTTGCAATCGGATAGCATTGCAATGGTCAAACCTTGGAATGTATCAAACAACTTTTTTGGCACTTCATCGATGGTACAATTCAGAAACTTTGCAAATTTCTTGTCTTGTGCATAATTACAAACAAGTCTGTAACTCAGTGAAGCGTTGATGTATACGTTGTTAAAATAGGCGTCTTCACTGTAGTCGTCATATTCAGAATATGAATGTTCAGTGACACACTTGTATTCGTAGCTCTGCGATATCCCCGTGTCTATTGCAGAAATCCTATAAAATACAAAAACAGATAGTTAGCTTTATGCTTTGCTTCGAAAATCCCTTTCACTAAACTCTTTTCGGAGCGTTAGTTCTTCTTCTGATGCTCACAATAACACAACGTTAAGAACGCTGCTGGTTCTCATGGTTTGTTACTGCTGCTTGACCTCTCGATGTGACTCCACGGGACAGACTGAACAGTAACGCTTCGCCCTCGCTTGAGTAAACTGCATTTCGGAGACCAACTGCATCTGTCGCTCTGGGGTTTGATAAGAATGTTTGTGCATAAATAGAAATACTGTCAGCCTAACAACATCACTCCAGTGTCGATAGTTTGGTTTCAAACCACCCTTATCAGTTTTTTTCTTCCACCAATACGGCTTTACCTGGTTTTTGACAAAAAAATCATGTTCATGCGAAAATCATTTCTTCCTTCCATTATTTACTCCTCCAGACTTTATCCATTTAAACCAAACACTAAACACGCAAGTGATTGATCAAATGTTTTGATTGTCATTACGCTACGTAAAAAATATCCCGCTACGATACGCATATGAGACAAGCTACTTAACTACTGATATCAGAAGAAGTTTTAAGTCGGATGGTGGAAACAACTATCGAATGTATGCTTTTAAATATCTACCACAACAGAAACTCTAAAACTCTGACCCTTCTTTATCTGAATTTCTCCACGAACTTCCGGTTGGGATTAAGTAGAAGTGAGTTCTTTATGATTTCACTCTGGTTAAAGTATCAAGTTGAGCCTTTGTGTTATGATTCACACCTAGCAATTGTGTACGTACATTTCTTTGCCATGAAACCACTGGAGTTAGCTAGAAGCTTCGTTTGCACACGATTGTTAATTACTGTGACTTTTAATGGCTTTCATCAAACATCCCGTTAGCCGATTGATTGATGAACTAGCACAATCGATAAAAACAAAGCAACAAATGCCTGTTTCAATCCAATCAGCCGCACGTGAAACACTTCCCATTGGTTCTTAAGCGAACAGTGCTGAGCCGGTGAACTATTTTCCAAGCAATCACGGAACAGTGTTAGCGAATCCGTTCGGAGGCACACAAGTCGAAGCTTTCTGGTTCGTAGCGCTCTTCCGTGACTAATCTGAATCCTGCCCCAAGCGATGGTGCGCCGTAGGTGGCAGCTTGATTTGCAGACCGCGTTGATCCCGCTGTACGTCGTTTCGAAATTTTGCTGCGTAAACGCTTACACCTACCGCTGGATGTCGTTGCGGAATGCACCGGACTCGGTTCGCAGCACTGGGAAAACAGGAGAAACGAACAACAATCCCCCGGGCCACGTCGCGGTCACGTTGACTGATGCTTTCGTCGACGGCAGCCATCACCCCACAGGGCCACAGGGAAAGGAGTCGTCATCGACATCGCCATCGTCGTCACCTTCCGCGATGCTGTCGTTTTCGGCCTTCGGTATTCTGCACGCGGTGGGATGCAGTGTGGGGTATGCCACTTACCATACCGTATCCACGGTGACCCAAACGAGCAAGTTCACTGATCCGAACCTGGTGCGGGTAGCCATATCCCTGAAGAATCAGTACACGGGATGCATCATGGTGCTGGCGCTCGTCGGACTGTCCGTATTGAAGCAGCCAACGCTCGATGTGCTTCTGCGAAAACTCCTCCGAGTTGACGAGCAATTGGCCGCCATTCGTGCCGGGCTGCCCAGCAGGCTGCAATCGCCGACGGTTAACAACAACACACTCTGGTTAAGGTAAGCAAGGTGTACTGTAGCTTCCTAAAATAGGTTTGAATGTTACCAATTCCCATGATTTGGACAAAAAATATTCAGTTTTCGAAAGTGAGAGTAAATACATGATACAATCAGTAGGTACTTGCTTTAGACAACAAAATTTTAAAGTTTTTAGGGACATCCAGCATCAAAAGAGATTCATAAAAAACTAGTTCATTTAAAACGCGATATGTAGATTCAACGCAATTTTGAGGTGATTTGAATAGTTCTTTAAGCTTGTGTTGTTTAAAGACGTTAAATATTATTTTCTACACCAAAAAGAAATAAGTCAAGACTGATTTCACTTAGTTACGAACATTTACGCCTCAGATTAATCCGCATAACAGCTGTTATCAGAGGAAGTCAGCTTGAGTAAAACACCCCCTGGCTAAGTATATTGTCAAAGCTACAAAAATGCATTGTAACGGCTTCATTATCGCCACATTTATACGACTACACTGCAACATTAAGAACTCCACCGTGTCCTCTACCCTCCCGCAGGAACGTTGTCCTCATGCTTGTGGTTGGAGTCGGCGTGAAGGCGTATCTGGAGAGAAAAAACTGCCTCATGTACATTCGCGACAGTGGCGCCCCGTGGTATTACTACTGCCTGGTGCTCTGCTTCGTCCCGCAGACCCTCTTCGTCGTCTGCCAGCTGCAGTCCGTGGCGTATGCGTTGCTGCTGCGGGACCGGTTCGCCCAGCTGAACCATTGGCTTCGGCAGCTGCAACCTCATCTGGCACGTGGCAGCGGGACTGCGTTCTGGTCGCTCGGACGCATCGCTGCAACCCACGGCGAGCTGACGAAGGCCGTCGGACTGCTGAACGATTCGTTCGGCGTGCAGAACGCCATCCTGCTGCTTAATCAGTTCGTCACGCTGGTGGAACTGGGCTATAACACCTGCATGATGGTTGTCCGGTAAGTAGCGATGTCCGGTTCATTAACGCGAGTAAATACAATTGAATGGAACGCTCCGTAATCGGTACGGTAAACGTTATCGACTGGATAGAACATTGGTTACGTAATCATTTTACTTGCTTCACACCTTTTATTTGACAAAATTCCAGGAACACTGTTTTCTTTTCTTTTGTCATGTTTAATAACTTTATCGGATTCATTTTGTTCAAGAATAATATTTTTAGTAATTCTCAAAAGTACTTTGAAATACTTTAGAGCAGACTGAGTTTCATTGAGACTGTTTTATTTAACGATTCAGATTTGTTTGTAATATTTTCGTTTAAATCAAATTTATTTTGGATCTGTTTGAGAAATTGTAGTATTTCTATAAGTTCTGCTTTTCATTTCCATATTATCTACCAGATTTTTTATTAGATTAAATTATTATTTGATTTGTTCGACTTTTATTAACAATTCAGTTTTTATACTGTCATTTGAATATCAATATTTCCCAACCAGGACTTCGGAAGACGAATCGCAACAGGCTGATAATCTTGAAGATTTTCATGAAACCCTCACCTGGGTTGCTTGGTTTGTGCTGGAAATATTTGTTCTGTGCTACTTTAGCCACATCACAGTTGATGAGGTTGTATCATTGCTCTTTATCCCATCCCGGGCATGATAAACCCAAACAACCATTTTCTCTTCTTTTTCTTAGGCTCAAGCCACTGCCAGTCTCTTGCGACTTCCGACGGTGTACGACATCGAGCAGGGGCCACACTATCGAATGGTAAGAAGGTACATTTATTCGCATCTGAATCTCTAATTGTAACTGTATTTCTCTTGAAGGTTTCCCTGGAGCATATGAACCTAATGAGTAGGAAAATCTCCATCACCAGCGGTGATCTGTACGACATCGATATGTCGTTATTTTACGCGGTAATGTTCCCCTCTTCAGGCGGTTAGTTCATGCTTAATCTGCTTTACTTCTCTATGTTTGTACTAGATAATTGGCGCCACCTCTACTTATCTCATCATACTGGTACAATTCGATCAATCGTTCAACCAATAATGTTGAACGATCCGGTTGTGGTTGGTAATTAAAAACGCAAACGCATGATGCAGCGCGCAACCGTATCGGGGGTTAAATCTGGGAGCAGTTGCATTCCGTTGCATGCTTCGCATTACATTATGATTTAATTATCCCATTTAAATGCACGCGAAAATGAGGGCACGCAAATTCGCACAACAAACCGCACGTTGCATCGATCTGCCTGCCTGCGTTGTGGTGCAATATTGATTGTAATCACTTCCACCGAACTCATAACGATGGACCGCATAGGCAATGACCTTCACGTCGACTCTACCCATTGAGATGCTTTTGTAAAACAGCTCTGTATGCAGCAAGTACAAAAAAATATACTTATGAATATTTCACAGCACCGTCGTTTTATATCACACCTCTCGATAACTGGAAAACATTGATCGACAAAAATATTTGCATTATGATGGTTTGATGTTATTTGAATGGCATTTAAATTGACTTTATTTATCTCTACTCGTGTAATATAATGCTGATAAACATATTTTGGCGATATTTTAACCGGAAGTAATAAAATGCACTCAAGTGAAATGCAATGTACTTTACTCAGTTCATGTTCCATCTTTGAATTTCTGTCTTTTTGTACGTACTGACAAATATTTTTGTAATACTTTCATGGTAATCTTCGTGTATAACATGGTAATGGGAGGGTAGCCGATTACAAGTGTTAAGTTAATTACATGCTTGTTCTACATTTTAATCTAGTAGTAATGGTAATGAAGCTTATAAATGATTCGCCATTATACTTTCGGCTACTTCCGACGAATCGTACGCATGTCCAGCAGTGATGGATATTTCTCATTCATGAGCAGAGTGGTCATAATTCACCATAAATCAACGTTTGCCCACGGCACCCCAACAATTAACACGAACCACCAGTTCTCCATGCTTTGGAGGTCAGTCGACAGCAAGCAGTTCGTTCGTGTTGCCACAAACTGTTGGGTTATGAATTGTGAAAATCTCTGCGAGCGCAGTTTCAAAAGTTTTCCGGTCAATGTGTGGTTCCCGAAACACTAGATAAATATTTGGGACGGGAATTGTTTCTGCCGGTCGCTTGGCTTGCGGTGTGTGACAGTTTCGATCAAAGCGTAGTAATTATCCCAATGGTTGCGAACAACCCTACCGGACGGGACAAACTGCATCCCGATGCACCAAAACCCCAACAAACTGATGCAAGCAGCAGGAAAAGTTTTCTCCGGTCCCTCCGACCCCTGCACTGCCTATCGACGGTGTTCGGTTTGTGGCCTTTTCTGACCTTGCAATCGGCGGTCGTACCTAGCGGGCAGCATGAACCCCTCCGCACCTCACGTTGGTGCTCGTCCTACTCGCTGTTGCTTATGCTGGCGTACAGTGCGTTCCATCTTTACATCAACTACACCGATTCGTACGGTGCGGGCATGGGTGCGGATGGCAGTGCGGAGGTGAACTTTGTGTCGATCGTGATCGACATTTACAACCGGTACTCGGGACTGGTTTTGTTCTGGCTGCTGCATATCCTCGCCTTCGCGACCCAGCGCACCCTTGGGGACACAATTGTCGGTGTCATGCTGGTGGACGAACAGATTGAGCAGCGCCTGTCGGTGACTCCCAACCATTCGCGGTGGTGTCGGTGAGCAGAAGGATAAACATAAACATCATTGTGTTTTGATTCATTAAGTTAAGAGCTGAAAACAGTTTGTATGATACAAAACTGTTTATGATACATTTTTGACTCTGATGATTTGGAATTGCATTTTTAATATAAATGTGATTACTATTTTTCCATATTTCATGAACATTGATTTAGTCAACGAAACTAACACTTTTAATTACACGATTCGAATGTAATACCTTCATTTAACTTCATTTTTGCTTAACATACATAGTTCATAACATTACAGTAATACTTTATTACTACGTTTGATACTACGGAATCGTTACGATACTACGGAATCATTTTGCATTTTCATACGTAAAATAGCTCACACAGTTTTTGGAAAAAATTATCAAATGATTTGAAAAAGAGAGATTTGGAAAAAATTATCAAATGTCATATTTTTTGTTTAATAGTAACCACTTTATCACAAACCACAATTCACTTCGAAAATACATTTATGACTACCAGGAATCGATACCCTGGATTAATTCGTTCCAGATAATTTTCCGAAACTAAATCATTTAATGCCACGATTGAATGTAATACTAACTACTATGTTGCTAACCGAAATTCACTACGTAACAGTATTTAATGGCTACCAGGAATCGTTTTCTAACTGCGTTCTTCAAATGAATGGTAACTGATGATTCTGTTGAAATTTCTATTGGATTATTTATATTTACCAATAATCAAATAGATATAAACAAAGATACTGTTTTTTTATTATATTTTAACCACCATGATCAAGTTTCGTAGTCGTAAATCAATTAACCATGTTCAATCGGAATAAGCATTATTCACTCGATTGCAGATTTATTTGCCTGCACGTGACTTTTATTTTCCTCGCCATCGGCATCTCCGAGTGGTACAACTGCATCATGTACATGAGCGACTTCATCCCGGCATCGCAGTACTGCATTTTCCAGTGCTTCATCACGATGCTGACCAGCTCGACGGTCGAAATCCAGTATATGGCGCTCGTGAGCTTGATCAAAAGTCGCCTCCAGCTGATCAACGACCTGCTGGTGCAGTTGAACGCCTACGGGACCGACCAGGAGCGGGCTCATTACGAGCAGCTGATGGGTGGTCGCCCATCCATTGTCCACCCCGAAGGCTTTTCGACGCCACCGACGGTGAACTTCTTTCTCGATGAAATCGTGTCCACGTACGCCGTCCGGCGATCGGGCACGATTGATGCCGCGATCAACATAAATCCCCTCGCCAGACAGTCGTCAACCGGTAATCCACCGCCAGCGATTCCCGGCGGCGATCAACAGAGCTGGCTGAAAATCAAGCGGCTGCAGCATAAAATAATTACGGTCAACCAGGCGCCTCCATCGGAGCCCGACGCGGGGAACCGGAGCGCCCGCGGTCCGACTCAATTTCCGCTCCTGGTGGCCAGCCTGATGAATTCTCAATCGGCAGCGTGCGAACACATCAGCATGAAAATAATTAATGATATAAAAAATTTATACACACATTTGCATTTATTATCGCTGAATATTAATAAAGCGTTCGGGGCGCAGTTGATTTTCATCCTGATGACGCTGTTCGTCACGCTCACCACGCTGCTCTACTACTGCACCATGAAGCTGTTCCGGTAAGTCGGGGAGGTTAACCGGGAACCATTCAGCTGTTGATTATCGCTACGTTGCAGGCCCTATTCAACGCTTAAGGAAGCGAAAACTACGCTCCAAAGCGGAACGTATGCCAGCGAATCGATGCTGCATGCTTCCGAGAGAGTAATTTTCCCTTTCCTCGTCATGTTCGGGAAGTGCATATCTTTACCAATTTTTTTATTTGCTTTGGTTTTATGCTCAAAATAAAACACACCGAAGGGTAAATATTCACTCGCGCTGGAGAGCAAACTTTAATTATCGTTAACGAACGGTGAATACACGGAAGTAGGAAAATAATAATGAGAGCTATTTTCTCTTTCCAAAACGAGCAGCGATATAAAATTCATGTGAAAACTTTTAATTATCAAGACAATAAGCGTGCACTGTTAAGAATGCTTCTGCAATAGCTGAACGCTTTTCAATTCGATTAAAAATGCACTCCAACTAACCGGGTCTGGAAACCCATCAAAAGTTGATGTTTCCAATGTATAAAACAAAAATTAAAGCTCGAGGATAGTTTAAGCGGAATCTTGTTTTAAAATACCCTTTGGAACATGTGAGCACAGCACCCATTAACATAGTTGCGTTAGTGTTTATTCAACTGTAGCTTTTTTTTTGTTTGGTGTATAAATTTGATCTTTCATTTCGAAGTTTTAAATAACTAATCTGTAATGAAAATTTCTCTTTTACTATCAAATTATTGAATTTTATATAGGTGTTTATATAACCTGATTTTTATTACATCTTTCATCTTTAGTAAGTAACTTTCTAAACAAAATGGAACCCACGCAAGAAAACATGAGCATCCGAAGTGAAATGAAATAGAAACACAAACAGACAAAAACACAAAAAGACTACCAAGACTATTTTGATAACAGCAGCAGATACTACACATCAAAGTATAGCAACTTTCTCCTCAAAAAATCCGGCAGAGTAAATAAGTTTTTAAGCACAAACCTAGCTGAGTTGTAAAATGAACTCGAAATGGTAGATAGTGAAAAATAATGGAATCTATCCTTTGCTAGTTTGATGTCAAGTGGCACTACAAACGGAATGCATCCGATACAAGCTATCGACATTATTCCACTGCTTTTGATGATCATACTTTTTTTTTGTACTCCTCCATTTTTCAATTACCAACTCAACCTTCGCTCCCGAAATGGTGCCCCACTAACCGTCGTGCGGAGGAATTCGTGTGGAAAAACCTTGTCCATGGATGCACCGGCTTGACACTTCACATCGATCACCGAAAAACTGCCGCTGGGAAACGACGGGCTTGACCCGACCGCACAACCCCACCAGCATGCTCTGGCTCGGACAGCGGGCATCGCTCGGCGATTTGATTACAACGTTCTGGGCAGTCCTGAGCACCCTCTCGTGGGCCTTCATCTCCACGTTCCGGATACTGCGGATCTGCAGCGTGTGTAACTCGGCGAAAAGCGAGGTAATTGGGAGGAAAAAACGTATCTCCACAGGCTGCAGCCTGAGCACGATGGGTCCTTGTTCCCGGTGCAACACAGGCTGCAACGAGTGCATTTTTGCAAACGGAAACCCAGAAAGCTCACCATCGGGAAAATGGTATTAACAGATCCTTTTCCAACGAAAACTACACTCACTCGGGACTAACTCATTCGCACACCCTCACACACACGCCCCGACCGTACTTCAACCCCATCAAGCCATGACTCACTAATGCATTCGCTGTATTCCGAAAGGTTGCTCACGCTAGCAAAAATCACTGCACTGGACTCAAATTCCAACCATCTAGCCAAACACGCCAGACAAGCAGGGCAGATGGTCAACAAGCGCATCATGTTTAGATGCATGCAAAGATATGCTAATCAAGCGACACTCGGTGCTGGTGCACAGTTTTGCAGCTTCGGTCCGTTCTCGCTGCCGGGCTCGTATCGTTTGTATTTCCGGATACGGAAACCGGTGCCACTTGGGTATTGATTGTTCTTGCTCCCCTGCCAACCGAAGCTAGCGAAAGTAAATTCAATTTCGAAAACAGTCCTATTCTCCATTTCAATTATTTCTATGGAAAATCACAAATTTTTAGCAAACCAAAATTTATATACAAGAATATAGAGCAATTTAACGCAATTGACGATATTTTAAACTAACAGTAAACGTAAATGAAAAGAAGCATAAATATCCCGCACAACAGATAACATTTGTTTTTGTAATTTCTACAAAATAGATTATCTTGGTGCAAAAATATTTTGATGATTCACTATGACAATTCTTTCAATTTGGTCACCAAAAGGTTAAAGAAATTCACTATTTAAAACATAAAGTATACCCCAGTAGTTTAATAACATCGTAAAACACGTCCTTAATAAAACTTTTTACAGAAAGCGTTTTTCTAACGAATATGTTGAAAAGATTCTTGCAATTATTTGAAATGACACAACAACAATGAAATGAAATGTTAGTGACAGATTTTCTCTCTCTTTGCTCTTTTGTAGATGAAGTAAACCGAAAAAAAATCGTTGCATAACGGTACGTTGATCGAACTCCTTTTTTAACCCTTTTAAACTGTTTAATTTTACGCAGTCTGCATTATACAAACGTCAGCAAAATAGTTTCTTATGAACTCAAGACTATTGCTATAAAACATGCTTCTAGATTTATGTTCTTACATGCTTCCAAAATGTTCAAGCACCTAACGCTTAACGAAAGCGTTGTGCGTGTTCTGTAGAGAATTACAATCAAAGTAGAAAAGGAGATACGTTACGATGAAATTATATTGATCTAAAGGATGACACAAGAAAATTGCGATTCATCAATCACCTCTTAAATATTCAGTACAATATTTTCTATTTAACGATTGACTTTTGAAACCTTTTTTTTATCTTTAGTTACCCTGGCGGCCTTTGCCGTTTTCATATAAATTATAGATAGAGCATTTTTTTAAAACGCTCCAAACCCCTTCAGTTTACAGTTCTTTTGAGATGATAAAGTTGTGCCGTGAAAAATTCATCAATCACCACTCATTTCTCGATTTATCGATCGCGTGCATTCATTATGCGTAAAAAGAAAGCCGTAAAAGTGCGCCGATCCCACCTGCATTGCCTCGTGAAGAAAAATTCCCAACTGCACTGGTGGACGTGGTGGACCGGAAATATTCCAGAATGCATAAATCCCACGCTCGCACTCGAATGCATCGTCGTTATTTTGAAGGGAGGGAAAATACTGTTGGAATCCTTTCTTTCTTTTTTCTTTGCATTTGCAAAACAAAAATGAAACACCCGCCCAATACGCTCGCTGCAGCTCGCCGATCCACTGATCCACGACCCCGTGAAAATATATTGAAACAGTGTTTAAAAAGTGGTTTTCTCTCCCCCACTCTTCTGCGTTAACTGCATCGCGCGCTGTTTTCCACCGGAATGCACGCAAACGTGGCGTGAAATATTCCCCTCGCATCCCGTCGTGAAGGCGCAAAAAATCGGCAGCCTGATACATGGGCTGGGCTGGAAAACAAATTGCCGCACCACCAAAGCGATGGTAAGTATCGAATGTTAGCCGAAATTTGGAGGCGGTTTTCCGCCTGGGGTTTTCTCTGCTCGCCCGGGGTTTTCTCTGCGTGCCAGAAATTGTCACTCACTACGAGGCAAAAACAATTTGCGTTTTAATACCACACTCTCCCTTCCGACTCCCGGTGACCCGATTTTTGACAGAAACCATAACCTGCCAACCCCACGGCCCTCCAGCTTTCCGCACGCACACGCACTCGAACCACAGTTTGGAACTCCATTTTTGGGATGCCTGTTCGGTGCCTCGACCGAAACCGAAACCCACCACACATTCGCTGGAATTGTTCCGTTTCGGTGGTATTGCACCGTGACACTATTTGCAAATCCACAGGACAAGTGCACGCAGCTCGGTGTAGTTACTCCGCCCTCCCGCTACCACCCCGTTCGAGCAATTTGCATTAGAATGTGTCGAAAACGAATGTGTTATGAATTATGTAACGCCCCCATTGTTGCAACTTTCCGGTAAATTGATTCAATATCCGTCCATTTTACGCACTCCCCAGCCAATGTGTTCAAGCGGCCAAAGCGGGACGATTTAGGTTTTTCGGCACAATGGTATGCGAACCATCCGTGGCCTCCGACGCTTCCTTCGAGCAACTGTGCGCGTATGTAGGTAGGGCCGGCCTATGCTGGTTGTAATGAATTGTTTCACACGATGGTGCGATGATTTGTGGTCAATATTAAGGGCGGACTGTCTACCGGTTTCGTCGGTGACCGTTTCGGTAGTTCCCGGTACCCGACCGGATTCGGCCGGACCGGGAGTTTATGTGGATGCGCCCAGTGCTAATGAATGGTCATAATTTCCTACCGTACTCGAACGCCATCATTCATCTGCTCCGCATGTGTTTGCGAAATTTGGGATCCTGAACCAGAGGAAGGAAGTTTGTAAGGGAATCTTTAGCCGGTGTTTAGTTGTTTGTTTCTAGTCTCGTTTGTTCCATCTCAAAAATGTTACTTATCAATGCAAAACATTATTTTTCTAAAGAAATTTTTCTTCTTATTTTTAAATGAGGATATCAATATTTTTCACACATTCAATTAATTCATCATTGAAATACAAAGTATCTTTTATATCCCACTCATTTGGAAAAAAATCATTACATGGTAATTTCTTTTTATTTTTGTTAGGTTAGGCTATAGCTGAGAAAATAAATTAATAAAGCTTTTTAACATTGGAATAAAAGTCAATCTGGTTTTCTAAAATATTGAGATTCCTATTTCCTATTGTTATTTCTATGCTATAGTAAAAATCCTTATTTAAGTACGATTGGACATCAACATTGAAAAAATATTCATACTAAACTTTCATTATAAACTTGTTTCTAATGCACACTTAGAAGCCTCGAATCTAGCAAATTAAATAGAATTACTGTAACAAAACAAGCCAAAATTACAGATATCCTCGATTAAAAAATCGTTTAGAACCAGGAAACACTCTCACTTATACATTTTCTACGGATGTGTATACGACAGTACTAACGCGTGTACTTGTAAATCTTTCTTTTATGTGATTTGAAATGTGTACAACGTTCCATAATGTTCGAATAATTAATTTCATGTCCAAATTCCGATGCATAAAGTGGTAAAATGGTGTTAATTGAATCATGCTACATATGCTTTGGATCCATTGCAAATCAATTAAATCTGGTAATAAGTATCGCCATCCGCTTTTCCCGATCTGCCCACCATTCCGTAGGTTCGCGTACTATCGCTGCAGCTCCAGCAGCAACGCATCGAGTTTACCGCCGGTGGGTTGTTCGCCATCGATCACGGACTAATGTTTAACGTGAGTATGAACAAACCTTCCCCACGGGACCTGGCCCCCGCACAGGGGGAGAAGCCGGATTCCCACCGGCACAACGCAACTGAAGCGTAAAATATTTACCATCTGTAATTGTTTTCCATTTTCATAACCCCCCCTTCATCGGTTGTCCCTCGCCTCGGCGCGCAGATCGTCGGCTCGCTGGCCACCTACCTTCTTATATTGATACAATTCGATATCGCGCAGAATGGGGCGAAGTGGAAATCGGACCCAACGGAGCGGCCGGCCGCGGACGGACGCCCGTGAGTGCGAATACATTTCGGGCCGGCGCACATTCACCGATAACAAATGGCATCGAGGATCAAAGCATCGTCGCATCCGGAATGCATAATCCCCCAAACAACCGACGGAAGGATCTTGACGGCGCTCGAATGTTTGCTCGAACCCCGGCCGTTTGTGCATTAAACGGTCGGCTCGGAGCTCGATGATAAATGTTTGACCTGTCCACTCTGTTTGATGTTTATAATCGGTTTCTTGTTTGGTTTCGAAAGCGACGCGCATAACTCTTGGCCGATAAATAATATGCGATGGAGAATGGATTGCATTTGATTTGAAATTCTTTGTAACTTTGCCTCTTCACGAAGTCAATGTTTTATTTACAGATAACGAGTTGCTGTGGTCAAAAGGTTTCCACAAAAGTGTTTTTTTATCGAATGCATTCAATGGATTTTCCGCGTTACTTTTCCATATGCAATATATAATACCTTTCAAAATTTCTCCTATATCTCAATTCCAACGGATGGACCAAAATAAACAATGAAATATTCACCACTTTACCGCGTCAGTTATCTTCATCCGAAACTTTGCATTTCTCTAATCGTCCACCCGCTCCGGTGCATACCGTTAGAAACGGGAATATTTTGGCGGGTCTTCCATTTCCTGGAGGAAAGCTAACGAAACACAACCCTCCCACCCCTTCCCAAAGTGTTGTCTAAGTCAGTTGTGGCTTCGCCTGCCCCCACAAATCCCAACTGTGCGTTACCAGCGCCATAAATCATCGCACGAATCATCACACTTCCGCCGACGATAAGAGACTCCGCGCGCGACGTGGAGCATGATGCTCGCCGTCTCGTGGCGTGGCTTGCCGAGCCGGAAAAGTCGTGTCGTGTTATCCCCGGCCACACCGATGAAGATACCGCACCGCAAGAGGGCATCATAAAAATTAGTGCCAGCACTTTCCCGCGGTAGGGTAATTAATTATGTTTTATTGTTATTGCCGATGGGAAACGCGGCGCTAGAGAGCGCAGGGGGAGGCTTGGAAGGTGGTTCGATTGGTTAGGTTTTTCGTGGAAAACCAATCTAGTTGGTGCTTTCATGATTTGACCATACATCGCGCACGCCTCCCAACATCAAACGTTGTTTTATTGCCGTGTTTTTACGAGTTACATTTTCGATTGCTAAGCATGTCAAAAACAGGTTGAGGCGTGGATTATTTCAAAGCTGACACATCATTTAAGAATGATTACGTAAATGCTTGATAGACGAAAGCAATCAATCCGTTCTTCATCATCTGCCTATAGTAATTGTTCGGTTTTTAAATAATTTCTAGAATTATTGGAAACCTTAAACAGCAGTTTTATTTTTTGAAAGAACGAAGGCTAGCGCCACCTATGAACAACTCTTGGAAGCTCGTACCAAGGTAGTTAGAAACCACATTCAAGGTGCTTCAAGTCAGGGTGTGACATTATAAATCTACAGTTTTTTAACTCCTCGATGTGTCCTTAAATTTTAGGTGATTTTTTCAATCCCGATGTACGTCTTGAACATAAACCTGTGATTAAACTGGCTTGTTTAAGGATTAAATTGAATACACAAAAATTGTTTTCTGAGGAATTTATAGTTTTACATGAAACATGAACTCTACAAAAATCACATTATATGTTGGCAATTGTTTAACATCTTGACACTCATCTCTTAACACTGTTCCTTTATTCTCTATATCAATATCAAGCTAAAAAGAGCCCAAAAACAACTCGAAAAACCGTTCGGTTGAGAATTGGAACCAACTAAGGTTCAAATTATCGGTCAAAATATTGTGCCTAGGTACACTCGGCAGGGCGAATGTAGCCCGAAATATGAACGATAGACAATTTTGCACCTAGCAGCGCGGTTTACCTCTAAGGACGCCACCGCCAACTGGTCTGAGGTGGCAAACGGACTTATCAAACAACCAATGGATTGCTCCGCTTTCTCAAGCTTCTTGTCAACTCACTGCTGATGGCCCTACGAGGTGCCATAAATTAACCCAAAATCCCGAACACAAACTGGTGTGTTGTGCACCGGTAGCCCGACATCAGGCACGCGGAGGATGCTGTTTATCAGCGTAAACATCGTCCGATAATGCGTTGGACGCGCCAGGCTGGCCAGCCGTCTGAACACGCTCCGTTTCCGCAGTCGGTGACAGTGAAGTGGTCCGGTGTGAACTCCGGCAGCTCAGGGCGTAACATCCAGGTGTCATCGTCTGCGAGAAACTGGCCACCATGAGTTGCGTTGGCGTGCTGAGGCAGTATATGGCCACCGTTTTGGGTAGGTTGCGAGCTACAAAGTACCGTGCGGTGAAGATAAATAGTAATCAAACGAAATGAGTTATCGAACAAAATAATCTACTGCTAGGAAAATACACACCGGAATAGCTTGGTTCATTCATCCGATGATGATGATTTTCATGTTAAGCGTGTTAAGGTGGAAATATACCATTCCATTAACTTAACATATGCAAAGCTCAATTTTAATGTGAAGAAAATTTGAAGAAAACCCAGTGAAAAACTATTTCTGTTAGAATCTGAAAGGTCAAATTGATATCAGAAGATACCGCCTTTACGATGGAGTTCAAATGTTTATTTAAAAGGAAACTACCGGATATCAGTAACTTTCAGCCTCTTTCCATCAACACTTAACTTTACCAAACCAGTTTGTTAGTTTCGCCATGATGGATGCTGCACAGTTGCAACTGCAGATGAAGCATGTGTCATGCCGGTGGTGCAAGTGTTTTGGATTGATTTGTATTTTAATATTTTATGCTTCGTATTCTCGTCAGCTTCCACACAACTGACGTTTGTATGATGTCTCCAATCCAAGCCGAAAGACGGAAACACTGCCAAAAGTGATTCGTTGTCAGGCACCCGAAATCGGAGCACCGACAGCAAGGCAGTAAATTAATTCAGATAACTGCAAAAGATGTCCCACATGCCGGTGTTTGCCAGGGGTTTATGTACTCGCCCACAACCGTTTACCGATGCCACTGTTCGTCTTCTTCCACCCCCTCAAACAGTGAACCTGCTCGGGGTCAGCTACGGCACTATCAGTGGTTGGTCTTCGTCCGCCCTGCCCGCACTCCAATCCACGCTGGACAGTCCTCTACAGCAGCATGGTGCCATCACGCCGGAAGAAGCATCCTGGATCGCCGGCACGCTCTGTCTGGGCGGAGTGTTGGGCACGCTCGTCGGAGGGCTGCTGGTGGAACGGTTGGGTCGCAAGTGGACGGCCTGGACTGCCGGACTTCCGCTCGTGGCCTGCTGGACCCTAATCATCGTTGCCGACCATCCCGGATACCTGATGGGAGCCCGATTCGTCGGAGGACTGGGAGGTGGTATCGTGTATGTCGCTAATCCACTCTACGTTTCGGAGATAGCTGCCCCAAAGTGTGTACAAAAAAAAACCTTGCACATTTAGTCATTGAGTATTCAATCTTATACCTCTTTTCGTGTATGCACTTTCAGACATCGTGGTGCACTGTCCTCCATGCTGGTGCTTTCTTGTTGTGTCGGGATGGAAGTTGCATACATAACTGCAGCCTTTCTTTCGTACCATACCATTCCGTGGGTTTGCATTGTGGTGCCGTTAATTTTCCTAATCGGTTTCGTCTTCGTCCCGGAATCTCCATTACACCTGGCCAGCATTCAAAACCATCAGGTAAACGCATAAAAATAAGGGATTTCTTGTTAAAGTGAGCAGTGGAAGTTTTCTGTAAAAAAAATGAAACATTATAGAGTACAATTTGTCAAACGCTTTAGAACGATCTTTTCAAAAAGGTTATTATTTTCTTTGAAAATTTCAGGTCGGCAACATGTGATTCAAAGTCCATGTGCTCTTAGCTTTTACTTTCAAAAATGTTTGTTTTTTTTCAAATATTTACAAGTACTATAGTTTAATTAGTTTCTTGACAAGATCACAGCCTGTTTCCCACTATGTGAGTCATTGGCAGCCAGCGTGTTAAGTAATCTCTTCTGAAGTCATATTGGTCGGATGAAACCTTATTCACGTGGCATGCGCTCCGCATGACTGCAAAACAGCTTTGCATTTTGGTTATTCTAAATCACTTTACAAAATAAGCCTTCTCCACCAAATCTGACTTCGGGTACAACTAATATCGATGATATTGTTCCAGGAAGCGGAGCGCTCGCTTCGATACTTCCGAGGAGTTCCGGCTGTCAAGGGCGCTGCCATCCCGGAGGAATTTGAACGTGAGCTGCACCAGCTGGAACGGATGCGCACCGAGTCGCAGTCAACGAAGCAATCCCTCGACCGTCAGCTGACATGGAGCGATTTCAGTTAAAATCCATAAAATCCCCTTTTTTCTCGTCCCGAAAGGGTCGCCGAAGCCGAAATGCTTACTCACCCATCACCGTTCTGTTTGCTCTCTTTCTCGTTTCATTGGATTTTTGGGTCATGGTGTGGATCGTCCTGGGACCTGCTCGGAATATGGTGGCTTCCGGTACGCAGACTCTCGACATGCCAAGCGGGCGTTCCTTATCAGCCTCACCCTGATGGCGCTCAATCAGTTTTGCGGTTGCTTCTACATGATGAACTATGCGGAATCGGTGTTTGCCGAGTCCAGCTCGAGCTCCCTGAGTCTTTCGGCGAACCGGTCGGTGATAGTGGTGGGGCTGATTCAACTGTGCGGATGCTATTCCTGCACGCTGCTCGTCGACCGCATGGGACGTAAGGTAGGACATGCGAAGCACGTGCTTCAAAAGGATGGACTTGTGTCTTCCCCGACATTATTCGTGGTACGAAAAGTATTTAAGCAACCTGATTTACCTTGACCACTCCGTATCTATTCACTGGGTTTCAAGCGAACAAATCTCGATACCGACATTTCCGTCCCGAAACAGTCACATGCCACCGGGATCCATCCCGACAAGCCTGCATCCGACGAACCGGTCACGCCGGTCTAATATTTTTCCACCTTGCTAACCGCAGATCCTGCTGGTCATCTCTGCCCTCGGGACGGCCCTCGGACACAGCGTCTTTGCCGCCTACTGCTTCGGCCAGTACGCCGGCTACGACCTGACGATGCTGAGCTGGCTGCCGTTGGTTTGCTTTTCGGTTGTAATTTTCATCGGCTCGTTAGGCCTCGGTACGCTACCGTTCGTCGTGCTGGCAGAAATCATGCCACTGAAGGTAGGACGGTTTTCCATTTGCCACTTTCCATCGGTGTCCATCGAGCCATACCGTTCGTTTCCGGGAAGCTGATCCTGTCTCTTGATGTTTGCGTTCATTTCACAGATCAAAGGATTTGCAACCACATTCTGCATGGTCATCAACTGGGCGGTTGCGTTCGTGGCGCTCAAGGTGAGGTTGTCCAGCAAAGTGTGCAAATATTCTCATTAAATGATGGGTGCTTTTACCGAAGGTAGTTTACGCCCGCTCGTGGTTTCCGCAAATTTATAATTTCAGATGAAATTGTTTGTGTAACACTCCAACGCTGCTCTGAACGAGTTTTTTACTTCAAGAGGAAGCAAACTGTTAAACTTTGTAGTAAAATGAAAAGAAAATTGTTTGACCAAAAATCATGACTTAAAACAAGTAAGCGGAAAGTCAGAAAAATTCTCAAGGGAAAAGCAAAACGCTAAGTAAATTTCAAAGTAAATGCTTCTTAGGAAACCAAAGTATTTTGAACCAAACGACAACAACCTCTACCACCTAATTAAAACTTGTTCTCTTGTTGATATGTATTTACAGTACTTTTCGCTAGTTGCGATCGTCATTGGCATGTACGGACTGTTGCTGTTTTTTGCCTTCTGCTCTACCGCTGGCGCAATCTTTGTCATGTTCGTAATGCCTGAAACGAAGGGTAAGGACTTCCAAGAAATACAGAAACTAATGGACAGGTAACACGTGTTGCCGAATCAGAATTCAACTGAAACGAAATCAAACGACAGTGGAATGGCAAATAAAATGGGATAAACAAAACAGTCTTCGAGTGGTAAAATTCACTAAACGATGTATTACACAGGAAAAATATACATACGCGGTAAATGTAATTTCTGGCAACAGCAGAAACAACACCAAATGAAGTTAGAACTCCAACTCACCAAGTGAAACTTGACTTGAGTGACCATTTGGATGACGATGCAGGAAGTCGCTTAGTCACGTTCAGTCGTTTTGTTAATTAACGCTTTATGAGGTAAGGCATTGTTTTGTGCTGTGCTCGTTTTTTATCTATACTTCTTAATTTCGGTTGTGCCCATCGGGGTCGAATTGTGAGAGAGTGCATTAAATACGTGACGATACTGACGACCTTCCTCAAAGGTGACTGCTTTCACGACCATCTACCTCGGAGTGTTTGAACACGTCAAAAGTTTGTTATACTTTGTTAATAACCATCGTCATGGAATATTGTGTAAGTATTTCTTGGTAAGTATTTCTTGGATAATACTCTTAGGGACGGAAGCGGCACGTACATCGGTTTTTCTTCTTTTAACCGTTACGTTTAACTGCAAGCTGATTTACTTTCATGAAGAGAAACATCATCGAATCGTTGAACGCATCATTAAAGGCCAATGCTTTTTCAACGAGAGGAATGTTTCAACGCAAATAACAGTGGTTGAGTAAAACACCATCCGCCTCCATTGCTCAGTAGATGTTCTAGCCTAGACACGTGTAAGAGACAATGTCCTTTGAGGTGATGATAAAACCATTAAAAAGAAAAGAAGAAACCATTTACAGAAGCTTTATTACGAGATAAAAACGACCGCTACCTTCGTCAGAGATATCCAAAACGTAGACGAACAAAGTGCAACATTACTACACGCGTACCCTTTTTGCAAGCAGTATGTTCATAACTGGTAATTCCCAAGTGTCTAACATATCGTACTTGAGCAAAGAGCTCATCAAATGAGGCCAAATGAACGTAGGAAAAAACCAAACGGATCATTTTGAGACGTTGTCGGAAGATCCGAGGTTTCAGCAAAACAGTAGAAAAAACAACCACCTTCTTCCCAACGGATGACGCAGCTGACGATGGGCTGCGAGCACACATCTCCCCATGGTGAGAACCCAAACAAAACAGCGAGTATACAACACATACCACCACAGAGTAGTTGATAATAAATGCGCAGACTCCAACCGCCGTGTCACTCGAGGGACCGATGAACGGAAAGTGTGTCACAACGTTCGACAATAATTTGCCCGAATATGGCCTCATTTAAGGTAAATATTGTTTTAAAGCACTTCATTATAATTGTAGAATGCACAATGTTTTTCTGTTGAAAGAAATTAAAGATAATTCTTAAACTATCTTCATCCAATTTAGTAAAACCAACGTCGAAAGGGGTAGAGTACACCCTGTTTTTGCGCACAGAAATCAACACAGAGTTCACTCACGGGAACTGTCAAAAAGTGAAAGCAAGTAGTGATCCCGACGACGACAACAAAAACAGTTCGTGTGCATCCGATTGGGGGGCAATAGAAGCTGAAAATGTAGTGCAAAGAAGCGTGAAGGATTCGTGTTAACCAACATTTTTCACTCCCAACTACCCACTCGGTGTTCTTCGCCAAAAACAAAACAGTATGGCGGCTGTGGCAGCGCCTCAGGTTGATGGCTACAGCCGATCTGACGACACTTAATTGTCGAACCGTTCCCGTGCGAGAAAGTATAATTAGTAACGAGTGCATTCGACGGTTTGGCAGAGGAAAGAAAGGGTGAAGAGAAGCTGCAAGATGTGAGTTAGTCTGGCGTCTCGCAGGTATGTGTGGTCGTGGTCAAAGATGGTTGATGATCCACCCTTGTGGCCTAGATTAAGCTTCACTTCCAGGCACCGAAATGGAACGTTTTATTTAGGTTGAAAATTATTTTATTTATTAAAAGTAAGGAAGATCAACAATATTATAGTGAATAAAATGTTCTTAGACAAATTTTAAAATACACTATGAAATATCAATGTCAACGTCACTTGTTATGCTTCTTTTCATTATTGGTCTAACGCTAATGGAATATACATGCACCGTCCCCTGCACAGCAAATGCATATGAGGTTGCACTCCTTCCACTTCCCACCAACCGAACCAACAGATACGAACTTCATCGAAGCAGCATTAGCCGCTGCGGGCCGAGGCCTCCGAAGCGTGCCAATTTTATTGATGATTATTAGTCGGTTAGTTAGACGACCGATTGGCAATTGGTGGCTGCAGTCGCCGTGTTGTGTTAAAGTGTTGCAACCATCTAACCAATCGTCAGCTGCGTCCCCTTGCATTTGCCCTTTCGGTGCATGGTTTCTATCCCAAGCAGAAGTTTGCACTGTTGCGAAGGAATATTTTGGAAGCCACTTCCACCATTTCCTCCAAACGCAGCCCCGTCTGCATCGATGCACTCCACACACTACTGCCGGCATGTACATTGCATTGGCGTGTCACGAATCGAAACCTTTTCGGCCAGCGAACGGCGGCATCGATCATCGCCGGGTCGGTCCACCCCGGAGGGTGACGTTTGACGCCGATTTCCGATCGTTTTTCTAACGATATTCTAATTGCCGGTGATTGGATTGATAGCCACAAATTGTGCCTCCAGACGGGTGAAGCGTTCGCCAAGAAACATAGAAGCAAACGGACCGTTTTCAAACGGAGTGTGAATTCGTGGCGTTAAGAAGCCCTTTCGGTTGGCTGGACCTTCGTAGGTAAAAGGCTGCCTCGAGCCACGTAGCAATGGAGCTGTTTTGATTGGCAGCTGCGAGGAAAGCCCCTTGTTTACCAACTCTGCAAGAATTTTTGTACAGCGACGAACTTTATTTACGTTACAATGTACATCAACAAGCGTCCGATGCCCACATTCCACCTCTTTGAACTTCTAATCAGGCGGTTAATTAAAACTGGCAGGAAATCAATTTTTCGCTCCACGCCGTCACTAGAATGTGGACAAATTAAAAGCCGAAGCTAGGACTTGCATGCAAAATAAATACTGTTTGCAGCCAGCGCTAGATTAAACTCGACCCCCCAACGATCACACCATGGCCAATCAAAAATAATGAATACACTTATTTTCTATACTTTCCAATTATAACGTAACATGATACCTTTCTTAATGAGCAGAACATTTATCAACAGTCCCAAAACCGAAACAATCTTCCAGGCCACATACAATGGTTGGTCGGAAATCGTGCTACCTTTTGGTCAGCAACTTCCTGCGAACAAGAGTGGTTTCATTTGAATCGAACACATTTCACCAACCATCTTTCCACTGATACGTGTTGTGATACTGATGAATTCGATTTTTAATCAACTCATCGGCATTGGCTCAATTGATCTTTTTTTCAAAGCAAAAGTTTTGCTCTAAAAAATAAATGATAACACCGGCTGTTAGGTAGACATTCTTTCACCAAATGCGCGGCATAATTTATGATTCCACGGTCATAACGAGCGTCGTATTTCCCGCAACAAACAAAGTTTCCGGCGGTATGCGATTAATCGGTCCTTCTGGTCTATTTTTCGTCCGATCTATCAGCTCATTAATGCCACCAATTAAAAAGACTAACTGAATGTGCGGCTTTGTACAGTATTGAATATGTTTCAGTCGTGAATGTAAAACTCACGACTGCACAAGAGTGAGCAAAAAAGTAAAAATTTACAACAGGAAGCAGATTGCATAAAATAACGCAATAAACGAAACATTTCACAACTCATTCCGAAAAGTTTTGCAATTTTGTTTGCCTCGTGCACACAATCAGCATACCGTTCCAGACGTTCTTTTATGTTTCAAACAATAAAAATAGAAAGGTGGAAAAATTCCTCATGATGGCTCTATGTTAGCCTTAGACTCATAACCGGTCATCTACAACGATTAAGCAAAAACCTGACCTATGACTCGACATGATCAATTGCTTGGTAACTGACGGATGGATCAGAAACTCAAAGGGAGGTGTTGGATTAGAAAAAAATGCTTAAGTTTCCAGTAGTCTCCGAACCGATTACACGGTTACAATCGCGTTACAACAAAACTATAACACCGTTCCGCCATCCGCTGGCAAACGACTTGAAAAAACTGAACCCATCTATCGCCCGATAATATTTGACGGGGTTTACCAGCTAAGTATATAAAAAATCATTGTGCGACAAGCCATTAAGTTTAAAAAAAACATTTTGAAATGGTGGATTTTGTGGAATGTGTATAAAAACCAAAGCTAATTAATTAGAAAATTCTTCATGCGTATTGTTTTTGCCTGGGCTTGAACGTCACATTTTACTGTAGGTACTTTTTGTGCCATTTTCAGAGGAATGTTTCTCATCATCTTAGTATGGTTGTTACATAAAACCGAATGAAATGTTTTGAACACAAACTGAATGTTTATAACCTATGGTTTATACGCAAAAAAAGGGAATAAAACACATTTTATTTCTTTTCAGTCTTATAATGAATCAAGGCACTTTACTGTTTTTATTGCACACACGTTTTTTTAAACATAAATTGATTTCGATTTGGAGAAAAAAGTCTGCCTGACATTGTTTAGAAGGTTCAAAATTATTCAATTATTTTACTTCTAACCAAAACAATATATTAGGGTTGTGGATCGTTCTTTATTGTTCATTCCTAATTTAGATTCAGATCATATTCATTATTATTCTTCCATTTATGTTCAGTTTTATAGTATTAATATGGTAAATTATATCTCTAACATTTTGGAATAAAATTTAAAGGTGGTGTATAGGGAGAATCAATTGTAAAAAGTACAAACGATTCCTTAAGACGAAACGTAGCTGTCTTGCTTAATTAATTTAGCTCGCCCGATAGAAATCGAATTGAAAATGAAAGTGCAATAGAATTGTGATGCTGCTGCGATGATATAACCTATTTTCACTTGTTGCACGCCATGTGCCGCAGTATCGTCTGTTATCATTTGTTTTCTGACGCTCTTCTTCTTCTTCTTATTTTTCTTATTTCTCCTTCTTCTTGCTTTTCTTCATCTTGCGGCACCAGATTCCACCCATCCCGCGCTTGAACAGCTGGCACCTTGCCGATGAATGCTGGACCTACCGTGGTGTCCCTCGCCACCTCGCCATCTTCGCCGTCGTCATGGGGGTGTGTTCATGCGACACCGCGAGACAACCCCCGCGGGCACGATACGCGCTGGGTTCCCGGCCAATTGCGCGTTCGTAGAAGTGGCGCCCCGCGATATGCGTCCATTGCGTGCACGCGGTGTTGTGGTTTTTCCCGCTCTTTTGCTCTCCCACACACTCACTCTCTCCCCCGACCGACGGGTCGGACGCAACGGAAACGGAAGGAACGGGTCGGATGGGGGCAAATAGATATATTCGCGCGAGAGCAAACCCGTCGCGAGCGCGAGTGTGAGCACGGACGCCGTGTGAGTACGCTGGAGTACGCTGGCATCGGGCCCAGGTCGCGCGCCATTCCGAGACCAGTCCACGAGCGATAGAGATCCGGTGCGGACAGATTCCGCGTCAGTTCCATCGGACGGCGCCGCGTGTCAAAACGGTCGTTGTGATATAGGTGTGTACAAACGGGAGCGCAAGTAAACAGTCAAACAATCTGTCGAACTGATATCAGAACCTCGCCGGAAAAATCCCAAATCGGCCCAGTAAACAATGTGTTCACCCAATCGGCCACCGTAAGTGGTAAGAAGTGTAAGCGCACACGCACAAACAACCGTTCAACCTCCGGCGTTCACGTCCAAAATAGTGGTGTTTATTTCGGTACGATCGATCGATATTTTTACTTTTTTTTTTTGTTTTGTTAATTCGTGTGTACGTTTTTGTGTGTGCAACGCGAGATTACGCGCAGTTTACCCGCCGAGTGTCCAAGAACGGTTGAGCCGCGATGTTTCATCTGAGTGACGGCGATTTGATACGGCGAGGCTAACGGGGCAGTGGGCGGCGCAGAAAAGCAACGAAAAAAACACGGCCACCACCACCACCCCACTACCAGCAAGTAAACCTCCCCGGCCCGGCCCCGGTCGGAAGATGCTAGCGACGGAAGGAAGCAAAACAACCCAAGCACACCACGCCGACGCTAGCCGCAACATCCGCCGTCGCATCATCCCTCGCCGAGCGGACGACTTCAAACGCAGCAGGATTATCAGCAAGCCGGTCGGCGGACGGGGAGGACGGGAGGGTGGAGGGCTGCGGTGCCGGGTCTGAGCCACACCGGCGGCTCCACCGGACGCGGACGGGCGGGCTACAATTGTCCGTGCACGGTCCGGTCCGATCGCAGTCGGCCTTCGTCTTCCGAGGGATCAACAAGGAGTCGTCCTCCGGCACTGGAGTACCGGCCTCAGAAAGAGAGAGAGAGAGGGAGAGTGATAGAGAGACAGAGAGAGAGCGATAACTAGAGGGAAAGAGTGCGCTAGAGAACCTTCAGACGGCCGGTTTTAGCTTGTAGCCTTCCGTCGATCGAGCGTCACGCGATCACTGCGCGATCGGTTGGCCGTGGTGGATGTTGTTGCGCGATACACCGCGGTTTTGGTACACGCGCCTGTGTTTCAGTTTCGCTTTCCGGCGCCCCAACACCCCTGTGTGTGTGTGTTTGGGTGGGTGTTTGTAAGGGGCCGCATTTCCAGGCCGAGAGTGAAGCTGCGAGTGAGCGAGTGTTGTTTACTTTCCCGCGTCATCCCTTAAAACCCGGCTGCCCATCCCCACCCTCCCACGGGGTTGGCCAGCTTCCCCCCGCCCACCGGCACGTGCACGCACAACGTCCCCGGGGCGTCGCGACATTCGGCGTTGGTCAGTCGTAGCGCGGATTCCGACCCGAGCGGTCGAAACGTACCCCGTGAGCCGCGTAACGTACGTAACGTAGGGTGAACTGTTACCAGTTACGCACAACTCTTTTGGAGGTTGCACCGGAAGTGCATCCTCGTCGAATTGAACACAGGGAATTGAGAGGGGAATTGTTGCGTCGGAAAATTCGGACAGTGCCGGACAAAATCCCTCGCTACCTCAGCAAGAACTTCCAACGAAACAGATAAGGCACGTGAAGTGAAACCCAAAAGAGCACGCACCGGAAGCAGACAACCGTCACCCTCCGCATGGGTGTGTGTGCGAGCGCGAGTTAATGCACCGACCCGAAAAAGTGCATTCGTGTACCGTTGGCCGGCCGAGAGACGTGCATCGCATCGCAAGCACCGACGTCCCAGCGGTTGCATAATACCGACTACCTCGCTAACGGACCGGCTTCCAAACACCGGAAGCACAAACTTGACTGAAACCTCACTGGAGGAAACGGCAACATAATCAAATACCTCGCCTTGGCTGCCAGAAGCCCAACTCCAGAACACACACCCCTCCCTGTACTGACCCCCTGATTCGTGCCATCCTTTCGCCACGCTCAACATCGCCTGGTCGTCGGCTGGCGGAAAACGCAACCAACAACTATTATAAATTGCACCACGCGGTCTGAGGCGGGTCCACCGGTGCAGCCAAAAATAGCATTTTGGGAAAACCGCAAACCAAACCGAGTTTAAAGTGTGCCTTGGGCCCTGTTTGTGTGTGTGTACATGTGTAAGTGTGCCTGTATAGTTGTGCCATTTGGAGTAGTGAAAGTGATTTTGTTTTCAAGTGTCGAACACGGGTAGTGGCGCAAGAAAAACGCACGAAAGTAAAGCCGGCGGGCGAAATAAAGTAATAAAAGAGTTACCAACCGGGAAAAAAAACGTACGTACAGAAGAAACGACGCACGTGAGGGGTTGAAATTTTGCACCACCACCCACCCCCACCCGGTGTCACTTGTGGGAAAAAACTAATCGAGATCCAAAATCTCCAACGTCAAACGGGCAAACCTTCGGCAATCGCACACATCACACGACTCGACGAACGAAAATGGCTATGGCCAAGGGAGTCCGAAACCAGTACCTGGCCACGTACTGCGGTAAGTAGATGTTAGATGAATGCCTATATGCGTGTTACAGCTATCATACACATTTACTTTCCACCCCGAAAATAAACCTCCAACCCCTTCAACGCGGCTGTCGCGTTCGATGCCGGGAATGATTTCCCATTTCGAGACAGGGTTTTTTCTCCCTTTTGTATCACATTTTTGGGAAACAAAAGTTTTAGATCAAAGATTACTTATATTTGTGTGAAAGTCATCGGAGAAGGAAACATTCATTACCATGGACCAAAGTTTTCTACATGCTTCGGAAATGTTTGGTTGGTCAAGATCACGAATGGTGATATTTTATTTGTCCCAAATGTAAATCAGTTCACACTGAAACAACAGCATTTTATTATTAGTCCTACTAGTAAAACTAACTACAAAAACATTTTTATGTAGACTTAGTTTTTTGGCTTATTTCGGATTTTTTTTTATATTTTTAATTAAATCTTACTTCACCCTTAACTATGATTTTTTGTATGCCACTTATAAATTGTTTAGCTCTTTTGATGGAACTGTTCTTTCGTTTCTTCAAGTTGAAATACCTACCATGCCTACTTTAATTCATTTTACCGATACGAGAAAATTAAAAAAAAACAAACATTCAAATATGGTAGTACCATGAATTGTGGAGTAAAAACCCTGTGCAACTGCACCTATGATGCACCCGCATTAACCCTCCGCATTTGTTTCCCCCTCGATCGCGCACCTTTCCTACTTGACGTCCTCGATTTCTGTGCGGCGCAGCGAAACGCGTCAACACACGACGCTTCCACCCTCCCAGCTTGCTTGGCCGTTGGGAATGGAATGGAACGCATTCAGGGGGAGGGGCGAGGGGAGGGTGTTTGGTTAGGAAAGATAAGAAGGAAAAACAACACACATGCGTGCCCGGCGCACGCAGCCCTACTGCTCTAATGTTCTAGATTGGATCACTTTCGGTTTCCACTCGCGTCCCCACGGAAAACGAGATTCCGCGCACACACACACAAACTCACACGCGATCGCACGCATCTCCCTTTGGAATCATTCCCTCTCCCTCTCTCTCTATCTCTCGGGCTGTTCAGGGGTGGTTCTCGTTTTCTTCGTAGAGCAGCTCCTCCATAAGCGGTTCGCCTACGCCCCAAATCTTTACGCACAAAATCGCGTACGATCGCGTCACATGCGTGCGTGAGGGAAGCATGTGTTGGTTGTCCCCGCGATCGCGTCGAATGTCACCTTTATCGACAGCTGATGGCCAATGGGTTTTCCCCTGCGGGTCGCGGAAGGGCCTGACAACGATCAGAGGACCGTTCCAATTGTCGCAATCGTTTGTCGATCGGGCAATGGCCAATGGGCCACCATGACAATAGGCAACATTGCACGGCAGGGGGTGGTCAATGTTCTGCCCCTCAAGAGCCATCGGTGCGTGAATTCTCAGCGTCAGCATATGTGGAAGGGCATGTTTTATTTTTTTCGCCGGGGGTTAGGAAGGCAACCCTGCCGAAGCTGTTCCGCGGTGTCGTTGGCCTCCAGATGGCAACATTTGTAAAGTACCCGTTTATGAGCAGCGTGGCGCTCGACAACGCACCGAGATCTCGAATTTGGACGGCCACTAAAGAAGAAAACGCAAATGATATACAAAGGTTAATAATTCGCTTAACTCGCGACGCAACTAAGTGCTGGCACACGCACTAACGCACACACGGGACGAAGAAGCTACTTGGGCAAAGAAGAGGAGCTAACGTTGACAAATTAAGTGAAACTGAAGCTGAGCTCGAACGCTGGAGGGCCATTACTTCCCTTGGTGGAGTCAAAAAACCCGGAGACACGAGCGTCGCTCTGTGATATCATTCGCGATCTCTCCTCCCAATTTTGCCTTTACCAACGCCACAAGCACATACAAGCGCGGCCCTGGCGGTCATAAACAACGATTGAAAGCCAAGCGCGAAACGTTCATTAATTTCGTGCACCGAAGTACCAAACCGAAGAGTACCAACCAGCCGGCGAAACGGGCAAAAATTAAGAAGTAAGAAGTACACATCCTTGCCTAAAATACCTGCACGTACGTACCCAGAAACGAGAAAAATAAAACTTCAAAGCTGGCGAACGAAACGAAAAGCCATCGCCTTCGAATTCACGAACAATTCCCCCAGCGAGAGCATTCGAGTCCAGTGTCAGAAGATGATGATAATGACGGCGATGATGCTGATGCTGATGCCATGCCGAGGCAAAGAACGCCAAACAAAAGCGACAAATAAATTGAAACAGGTTTTGTACAAAATCTACAAGGTGCCTACCCCGGGGCCCCGGTACGACTGGGATATATAAATAAACACTTGAACGCATGGTGGTACCGACAGGCAGACAGAGAGAGAGGCCAAGGGAGAGGGGATGGGGGGGGGGGGATGAAGTCACACATGCAGCAGGCACCAGCCAACTCCGCGGGTCCTGATCTTGCGCGAGCCCAAAATCTCAAACCGTATTTCATATCCTCCCCGGTGTCCGTATCATACATTAATTTCTCGTCCTTTTCCTCGTCCAGTTACGACCGAAGGCAGGACCTGTTTGTGGGTTTGATCGCGGGAGAACTTAATCGATCGACACTCGAGCGTCTCATACACGCACATTGACGTGCTGGCTTTTGTTGGAACGAACGTTGTAAAGATATCGATCGATTGGAAAGAAGTTTAAATAAATTTGAAATTAATGTTGTGCGATGTCGTTACGATTGAATGAGTTTATTATAGGAGGTATGATTGTGTATGATTTAAAAAAAAACATGTTCGTTTTTCAATTTTCAACATATTGATACATAATTATTTACAAGAATGGGTTTGCTTAATGAATAAAGTATTTAGTTTTCAACCTGTTTGTGAAACTTTTGAAAATTATGCTTGCAAAACAAGTGGTATACCTTAACAAAATGATAAAGTGGAAATAATCTAAAAATAGACAAAAATACTTCACACTTGTAACATTTTTTACCTTTTGATTATGATTATTACTTCAATTGCAACAAGGACTCAAATATCAATCCTCGATATTGACTTAAAATAATGCACAACGTCGTAAAGTTCACGTATTATGTTTGAAAATAAATTATTATTATCAAAATCAGACGCCTTAAACCAAACGAAACATTGAAAACAATCCACAAACAAACAGTATGTACTCAAAGCCGCACTCTCAAACGTTGCATCGAGAAAAACAACATAAAATTCAATGTCACCAAAGCCGAGGCTCGATTTACAGCCCAATACGCGGAACTAACGGTCCAAGGCAACACTTGAAGAAGAGGAAAACAAACTCGAACCCCCACACCCGACACATTGAGCGATGATTAGCGATCGGACCATGCATTCTCGCCGGGCTCATGCGACACCCGGAGGCGCGGTCAGGTTACACTTGCAGTTGCCGGTCCGAAACGATCAGGCCATCGTGATGGGCAGGCACAGGAATCGTTGCACATGCCAAGTGCATCGAGCTGGACGAATCTGGTTGGGGCGGTGGGAGGAGGAGGTCAAAAATTTCAAAAACAATATAAAAAAGCGGTATCAATTGCTTCCTGGAACCGGCCGAGGGCTGCAATGATGCGTAATTGCGCCACGGCGCTTCGAATAACATAATTTGGAAGGGTACCAAAGCAAGGGCGAGCGGTGAGTTTGGCCAGTGCTTCTGGGCGGGGGACTCCACCGAAGAAGCTGAACGGTATCAATTTTCTGCCAGTTTGGCCAAATACCTTTCGGGGTTTCGGCGGGTGCGGTGGGCCCTTAACTGCACACCCTGTACTTTGGATAATGTGTACCTTTTATTTTCTTGTTTAGTTGTGTGAACAACTCCCGGGCATGACGACGCTGCAAAACCGACCCAAAAAAAAAAACGACCGAGAAAGGGCACCTTCCGGGCGAGCGTAGGGTTACAGGCAAATTTTGGTAGAACACCCTAGTCCCGGGCCACGTAATGCACCGATCAAACTGCACCGGAGTTCAGTTCAATTTCTTGTGCTTCGGTCAGCAAACTGAGGGGCTTCCACAGCTAGTCGTCAAATCGGTGCATTCGAATGTAAACAAATTGTAAAAATTCACCCCAAGCTGTCGATCGCGTAACTCGGTAGGTTACGGATTGGGAAAAACTACCTTTAGAATATGTTTTGAACACGGGTTCTAACTTTAGAGAAATATGCCTTTCGAAGCAAAAATACGTATAAAAACATCCTCGAGTAAGTGTATTAGTTTTAAAAGCACTTCAAAATAACCATCAAGAAAATGAAAGTTACTTATTTTCATAGGTTGGTTCCACCTGAATAATGTTACAAGTCATTCTCGTGTGGGTTATAGCAAAACTGTTTATCATCCAGAGATCTAGGCAAAACAACAACAACAACAAAAAAGCCAGGACCATTGCTAATGGTAGTCCCGCCGGCTCTGCGTAGAGGGAACGATCGTAAATAATAATAAAAACGGGCACACACAGCACCAAAACCCACCCGGTCACGGTGCCGGCGGAGGCAGGAGGCAGAAGGGACGCGAGCCCGCGCGAGGGAAAGCCCAATAAACACAGATAAAACCCCTCCGGGCCGTGGAAATAGGCTAAATTGCTGCCGGTGTCGGCACCCCCTCTCCCCCAGGGGCCCGGGTCATGGCATTACCGATCCTGCCCACCGCCGGATTTGAAGGTCAGAAAGTGAAGGAAGCGAAATAGAAAGGAAAAGCGAACTAGAGAAAAGCGAACTACGCGCGATCGAGCCTCTCGATCACACCTGTGTGTGCGTGTATATGTTCGGCAGCGAAGGAAAGCGAACAAGTACCAGCGATCGCAGCATCACCTCGCGAACGAAAGTAAGACGTGCGAAGACGGCAAAGAAGGAAGCAACTCCACGTGGACCAGCCATGGGAGAGGATGAAGAAAAGGGGAAAGAAAACGAGATAAGAAGGTACACGCGCGAGGAAGGGGAACAAACGAAAGAGAGAAAGACAGAAAGCGCATCATCGCAAAACCCCATTCGGACGAAAGCAAAAGCGAAACGCCGTCACAGGAGAGGATAGCCGCGAAAGGAAACGTAGCAGAAAGAAGCAAAATCTGATGGCAAGCGAAAAAAAAAGATGGCGCAAAAGAGGGAGAGGGAACCGAGGACCGATGCGGCAGGAAGCGTGGCCAATGGAGGAAGGAAATAAAAGCGCCGGTCGGTGGTTGGATATTTAAGAAGGAAATCGAAAGCTAGACTCCGACCACCACCAGGTAGCGATCCACTCGGTTGGCCGCGCGAGTTGGCCCTCCCTCCCTCCCCCACTCGTGCCAGCCCTAAGCGAAACTGACTGGGTGGAAGTCAGAAGGTGAAACGGTCATCACTTGATCGGCTATCATCATCGGTTTAGCCTTTTTTTGTCTTCTTTTCAAATACGAAACGGAAGGAACTCACGCGGAGTATATACGGTTTTTTTTTTACTACGGACTGTACGGATGGCACGGAACTGCTTCCGCTTTGGGACGGTCGATTGGCAATCGTGCGGATCTTGAATCGAAGGTCCCCACTAGAGTACCACCTAGCGTTCGATCTGTTGCCTTGAGCTATTTCTGAGCAAAAACCGAGCCATTTGAAAAATTGGTGAGCGGAAGATCAAGCTGATCGACAATTCGCCAGAAGTTCGTCAGAACACCAAGGACTTGTCCAGAACTCGGGGTAGCGACGTAGTATGAAATGATCCTTCAGCTATATTGAAGTCCTTAGTATTCCTCTCACCTGCACTCGATGCTCCATTCAAATCTTATCCACTCCAGTCCTGGCACCTGTGCAACACCTGAGATCTGTAGTTCGCCCAAGACTTAAGACTGCACGCCCAAATACCATCGGTCGGGGTCTACCAGCGCACGGCTTTAATCCGTCGGCGGTTCAGCTGTAGGCAGCCAATCGAACACGGCGCACCGGCTCGGTTGATGGCCGAATGGTGGCGAAAAATTTCGCCTAGCAGTAGGAAAACTCGTTTCTCGCAACCAGTTTCTGCCGCACGCCAGGGAGGAGAACCTCAAAACAAACAAACTTTTGCGGGCGTCGTGGAACCGAACACCCGGGTGCGCACGGCACTCGCGACTGGTTTCTTTCTTAGTGACAGTGGAGAGGAGGAAAGCCAAAGAGGCGAGAGATGAAATACCAATAAAACCGGTAATTTCGACACCCATACACTAAGCTCCAAAGCGCACGGCAAGATGGTGGTGGTCGTCGTGGGGTCCCCGGGGTGTTGGTGTCCGACGGTGGGACTTGTTCCAAAAAGTCTCTCCAGGGGCGGTCGGAACCTGATCGCACCGAATCTATGCACCAAGAGGTGCGAGGAAGAAGCGGCGCATCTCGGCCGAAGAAGTGGAAGATTGCAAACGCAACATCACCAAAACCGGACCGAGACTCAGCTGGGGCATTATCGCCCGCCATGGTCCTGTCTGCTGTCCTGGGATGGAGTGAGGGGGATCTACCGGTCCCGCCGACTAGCAATCAATGTCCGCTCCGGGGACCAATTGGGGGTCGGTCCGTTTACCGAAAGTTTATACAGATTGCGACACATGTCTCAGACTCGTGGGTCTATTATCGGTTGAGACTGCAACGAAAGTAGACGCGACGGCAGTGCAGTGGGTCCGAGGGGGGGGGTTGCTTATTTGGCGCAGACACGGTCGAGGTCTGTCTAAAGTGGTGCGCTAGCGAAGTGTGGAGATTGCCACGGTTCGTCGCCGTTCACGTGACGGCATGTGAATGTACATATCCACCGATACTCTGTTTACCATACAATTGGAACTTCAGTTGGAACCTCTGACTCCCCCCTTCGACGACGTTTCAGTGTCCCCTCCCGCTTAATCTGGACTTCTTTTCTCCAACGTCGCTAGCGAGAGTTGAACCTACCCGATCCCTAGATGCCCCCCCAGTACCCGGGACCTCAAGACCGGGCACTTTATTGGGTCAAAGTTAGTCTCTCCCCCGTCGTCCCTCTGCTCTCTGGTGGAGCTTTTTCGCTTTCGCTGGAATAAATCTCGTCTCGCAGCTGCACGCGGATTGCAGATTTGTGAAACCCAGTCGTCGTCCAGTTGCTAAGGCCATCGTCCGCTGCCACCCTGCCCCATGCCCCCTTCCATGCGGTGGGAGTCGGATTTTTCGCAGGAGATTTGTAAGACCCCCGGAAAGTCGGCGTTGGAGAACCCGTTTAGCCTGCGCGTGTCGACCTACTCTTTGCACCCGGGCTGTCCACTCCCGGGGGACACTCTAGCCAGTCCCGTTTCGACCCATTCCCGTTCCCTGTCCATGGGGTGTACTTTTCCTTTTAGTGAAGCACCGAATGTGGTGCAGGGTGTTTCGGTTTAGCGCTCCATCCTCTGGCCTCGATTCCAGTCTGCCAACTCCAGACAGCCGATCGATCGGGAGCATATCGTTTGGTTGTAACGCTTTTTTTTGCTGTTCATGTTTTCTGCCCACCGCGAGTCCCACGACCAAACAAAATGGTGGACAACTACTAGCCGAAAAGTAAAAAGTAAAAACTAACTCCACGTATTAACACATCAGCGTGGCGTTGCGAGTTATGGCTTTCGATTGGGCAATAAGCAACATTCGTTCCCTCAACTCTCAAACACTCCCCTTCCCTCACGTTCGTTTGTGGGCACTCAGTGAATGGATGGGGTATAAATTTCCAACTTATTTACAGCCACCGCGCCACCGGGAGGATAATGCGATGGCTTTAAAGCCGACGATCGTGCGTTTTATATTACACCCGTGCGAGCGCAAACCACCTCGCCGAGATCGAGAGAGTACCACCGCAAAGCAAAGCCCACCCCGGGCCCAGGTTTGTTGGGACGCTGATGGGGTTTTAATACGCCAAAAGACACCCGTACCCCGAAAACGCATGATGTCTGAACTTTTCTGCGCATTTTACCATCGGCTGGCAGCGAATTTATCGATGCGCTCCATAAAGTTTATTTCCCCGCGCATCGCACCGACCCGCGGATCTTCGGTCGCGTTTTCCCACCGAGACGAGTCTTCCATCCACCCCGGTCCGAACTGTCTCATAAATATTCCCCTTTCGGTTTCGTTCAACTCGCACCGAAACACGTTGTGGGGGCAGGTTTTTGTTTGCATTTTTCAAAAAAACACACTGTTTTCTCCATTTGGACTTCCCGTAAAGTCGCGAAAAGCGAAAAGCGTCACATAAGAAAGTGGGCACGCAAGTTATTTGGGTTGGTGAATGAATAAACACACTCGGCCCATTTGGGAAAATTATACCAACTCGGTGACTCCGCACCTGAGCTTGCTGTTAAACTATTTTCAAGTGTTGCACAAAATATTAAAAGCACATTCCAACGCCATGCGGCACGTACCCGAACTTGTCCACCGCTGGGCGCATAGTTCGAATTTAGTTAAACTAAAAAAAAACAACCAACGACAAGCTAGGGAGCCAATCATCATCACCTCCATCCAAGGCACAACGGCACGTACAGTTGCGCCCTCGCCTTTCGTCGACGCGTTTGCTGATTGGAAATTAAATCAGCCCCGCGCGAATGTGGCTGATTAAAATTCAAGTCTGCCGTACGCCGAAAAAACATGCCGGTCGCCGGTCATGCTGGTTCCGGTCCGGCGGGCGTGCGGTGCGCCGGCGCTACGCACCCTCCGTCCAAACCACCGGGCGTGCCGGGACAACCGTCCCCCGCCGCGTGGGACAAACCGCCGGAGCCGCTCGGAAGCTACCTTCCATTACGCTTTTTCTTTTCGCCCTCTGCCTTGATCATGCCGTTTTGTCGTGGTAGGGAAGAGCAAAAGTCACAAGATCGCAAATACCGGAGAGTGGAGGTGACCCGCCGCGACCGGTTCACCTCCAACCGTGGGGAAGGGGGGCCACTGCGAAGATGCATTTTGCGCAACGACGATGCAGTCGGAATCGTCCATCACGAAAGCCTGGGATCGAGGCAAACCAAAACCGACAAGAAAAACCTCACACATTTTGGAGGCTCTTCCAATAAGCGACACCTTATAATCGCACAAAATGCTACTTTACGTGACGCCCGCCCGGAGCGCGGAGACTCACTTTCCAGCACCTCGGCTGCTGCGTGTTTCTTGGTTAAGGCGAAAAACGTCATGTTCGAAAGGTTGGTTTATTTTTCTACGATGTGTCCCACAAACACGTGCACTGATGTCGATGATGCAATCGGTACCGCTGCACTTGCATTCTGTTTTCGAGCGAATCGCTCGTTTGCGATGCGATTTGCGGACTTGAAGCACTGAAATGGTTAATAACTTAAAACCAAAACGAGTTGGTGAAGCATAACGTCGAGGAAATGTGCGATAAATTTGCTCCAAAACTCCGGAAGTACTGCGACAAATTAGATTATGTCATGAAGTTAATTGGAAAGTGGTGGTGGGAAATTACTGTCCCTTTTTTATAGCAAATACATGAGCTAGGACAGAAAATTATATTATCCCATTCTGCTTTTAATTTTGTTTAAATCAAAATTATAAAAAGAAAGACCAAAGACAATTTAATTTTGCGACTTCTCCGACATTCATACAAAAAAATGGAATATTCAAAACAAAAAAATTCAAAACTTTAATGCATTCGAATCGTTTCAATCGTTAACTAATACCTAATTTGTTAATTAGTTCTAGGGCTGTAAATTTCTACTATTAACATGAAGTTGTACATTCAATTCAACATTGAATTTATTTCCGTGCTTAAATTTATTTCATTTAATTTCAATCGATTTATTTCAACAGAAGTCATGGAGTAACCGCAAACATTTTGCAATTTTAATGAAGGATATTCATAAGGTGTATAGTGTTGACAGGATTGAGGGCACGTTAATGTTTTCTGCAGCAAATATTCAGTGATTTACTTATTTTAGTGATGCATAATTAATTTGAAAGACAAAACGTTCGTCGGTAATTTGTTTCGCTACTTCTGTTGGCTACCTTTTGTGAGGTCCGGCTCCTTTTTTGTGCCCCCCAGCTCCACCTAAGGACCCCCCGGCGACAGAGGTGCACCCCATTTTCGGTGGTCATTCAACCAGGCCAGGTTGCCAGGGTGACCGGCTGGACCACAACGCTATGGGCGACGAGCCAGAGCGTGAACCAAATCCATATTTTAGCACGGAACGTTTCGAATCGATTTTTTGCCCTCCAGGTCCTCCACCGGCCTCGAGGCTAATGCATCAGGCAATCAGGACGGTAACCAGTAAAGCAAAAGCTGTCGGCTGCCGTGCGTGCGGAATCGAGAATTAATCAGTGCGGTGAAACCGTCCGCATCTAGTCCGGGGCTCGATGGCGATCGTCCATTTCCGAGGACATCCACAGCCGCTAATGGACGAATGCCTGCTGGCGTGGACCTTCGCAATATGGTCGACAAAGAGCGGACCATGCCGTGCAATATCTTGTGCCGATTTGCGGATGACTCTGATTTATTCGGATGCAATGTCAGACTTTGTCTTTATGGCTTTTGGAAAGAGCTTATCTGCTCTTCTCCACGGGATACCTGAACTGTTTTTTACCTTCATATAGTTTATATCCTACCATTTTGTACTCATGCCTGAAAACGTCAGGACAAATGTTGGCAGCGAAAACGAAACCTGGTTCTCGACGCATACAAAGTCCCTCGCAAAAACGCTTCGGATAAACGATGGTCCGAAAGACATCAGCAAGATCGAAAGATTGTAACCACTTGTTGACTCACCTGCCAGCATCATCATCACAAGCATGATCTTTCCGACCAGCCCCCCTCCCCCTTTCGCCACCCTCGCCAAAACCCTACCCTTACTCGCAGCATCCAAAACACTTTTGAGAAAACGCACACACAATTGGCGTTCGGGAACCTTCGGGACAAGACATTGCTCGGACTCGAAGCGAAAAAAAACACAAAAAACAGCAACAATCAACCGAAAGAAAACGAGCCAAACGCCGGGCCGGGCAGCGTTTCGTGCAGGCTGCCCCAAAATTACCACCCTCCCCCCTTTGTTCACCCCCAACCCACCCACCCCCCCGCCCAGTGGCACCCAATGGCGCGAATCAATGCGCTCCCTGTTCTGTTCTCCAGCCTCGCGCGGAGTAATTTCACCTTCAAGCTGACCTTGTAGCATCGTGCGAGTGCGTACATTTCATTGAACCTTGCACAAACATATTCGGTCCTTTCCGCCGCGCCCGGAAAGGCGGGCGGGCGCCCGAGGATAAAAGGATGCTGCGGCCAAACCCTGAGCGAGGGACTTGGGCTTGCTTTTCTTCTTCAAAACGAACGATTCGTTGGGTTCCTCAAGTCGGGACGAAGAGGGGAGCAAGGAACAAACCCGCGAGGGGAGCTCATTTATGAGATCGGACAAAACTGAAGCACAAAACACAAACAGCAACCCACCAAAGCTGAACGTCCCTTCTCCACAGCGCAACAGAGAATCATCGCAGGTAAAGAGCGCCGACTTAAGAACCTGCTCCCCCCGGGAAGTGGGGACTGGGTGGTGAAGGGAAAGGAAAAAAGGTAGCTCCCATGGACGGCCAATTGTTGCAAACACGGGCTTTTTCGCGAAGCCGCGCGTAAGATCATCGTCGAGACCGACCCGAAAAAGAAGGGAATACTTTTTATTATAACTAATTATAACAATCAAACTTTTGCCAGCAGTTTGGGAGACGATGTTGGGTTGGAACGGGGTTGGGGTCGCCGAAATTGCTCGTCATTACCCTTCCGAACATTTCGGTGCCTTCTACGGCTGCGTTCGGTGGCGCATCTTTGTCGGCCGCTTGTTACGTTCCTTACGCCTTTGAACTGTGTCGCCTTTAAATGTCATTTTTATGCTAAAGAGTTTCCACCTTTTCTTCTCCTAAGCAAGATACTAAAAGCGAAAAAAACACACAAGAAGACGCTTTTCTTTTAATCAATTAGCGACTGGAAGTGCACTTCGGAAGCTTTTAAAGCCACATTCAAACCAAATTTAGCCAAAAAGTAACGGTGCATAAACCTAAGGTTGCCCAAATGCACAATGCAATAAACGGCGGGACAGAGCCACTTAAAACGCGGGATTATTTGACGGCAGGATGGCCCACAATTCCTACCATCTACCGCTGCACCGGTCAAACATTCGTTGACGTTAACGAGGCATCAATGGCTCGCGAAATTGCCATCCAAAACACAGGCGACTAACAAGTAAAAAAACAAGATTCCCGTACATTCTCACACACTTGCGGTGCATGCCCCGAGGGGTGGTGCATTTTTGCCCACTGCGCTTGTGTGTTGTGTATTCTGACGGCAATGCTGAATGCCAATGTTGTTGCATTTGCTAAAGAACTGCTTGTTGGCGAAGTTTTACAGCGTGAGTACTCTGGACGTCCTTGGGAATTACGTCTTACTTAATAATTAAGAACATTTTACGACGATAATAATATCGTCAGTATGGTGGTAAAATTGTACTTAAATAAGTACAACATTAATTTTAATTCATTTTAACATGTTATAAAATATGTTTTTAAATAAACATCAAGATGCAATTCCATCAAACCATTTTAATCGTCAATTACTGTACAACCATTGTTAGCGCTGCCAGAAAAGTATAGGAAAATATAATCAAAGAAGGCTTAGTAAATGACATGGAAAAGGTTAGAAAAGAAACAGGGCAGTTGCGAAGAAGTTGTAGTAATAGTGTTTTTTCTAGTTTTCTTCGATGTAGTTTGATGAAATTTGGTGAAATATAGAAGGACATTTGAACTATCTACTAAAAACGACTATTAAGTTATTTTCCGAGATAACAACCATGCATTTTTAAGAATGATTCTTGTTGCCATGGTTTCGACAATATCCCACACTTCTTTATGTCCCTGTTCCAAGACCGAATCGTTGGTATCTCGAATATCCGACGAAAGCAAACATAGAACGTCAACACCGTTACTCAGCGAATTTGTTTTGTTGTTTTGCACTCGATGTTGCGACATCTTCACCAAGCCTGGTTAATGCAAATAATATGTCAAAAGATACACCTCGTGAAGTATTCGTTTTCAGGCAACAGAAGATCAGATCGGATCAACGTGCATCCAAGACCTCGCTGGACATCAGCGAGAAACTAAAAACAGAGAAAAAAAAGCCCTCACACACGTACGTACACGTGAGTCGATGTGCAGATGACAAGAAATCTTCATCTGAACATTCCCAGTCCCCTTCGCTCTCGTGGCTCTCGCGGACAGCTAGTCAACGACCCGGCCCCCGGGGGTAAGCTGAAAATCGCCATTTACGAGTTCACCGGCTCGAAAACTAACCTAACTTTTGCCCTGTTGCGTCTCGTGGTCGTTTCGGGACTATCGTCATCGGTCCTCATTTGGAAGTCCGAAAGCGTTTCCTCTGAGCGCGGCGAGGGTTGAAATTTGCATTTCAAGAGTAGCCTGCCAACGCGCGCCCGTCGGGTTGACAAAATACGTAAAAGCAAAAGCCTGCCCGGACTAACTGTATACCCCGGTGGCCGGTTTACGGAGACCCGGGAGGGGTTTTTGGCTCCTAGGCAGCTTAGGCCAACGCACCCCGTGAAGACCTTCCGATGGTCGCAAAGATGTGCTACGATCGAATTTCTGCACCACATCTTTTCCGAATACCTGCCGGCGAAATGTGGCATGTGACACGTCGATAAGTCACGGTGAACCACAAGAGTCAAAGAGATCGGCTGCCAACGACCAGTGAAACTTTCCTTTGCATCGCGCTGGTGCACGCTTGGACAAAAGTGAAATTATTACTAAACGACTGAAAACTGGTCGCCGACTGAATGCGTGACCAGCTGCGTCTCGGTGCGAGATGGGTGCGTACGGGTACCTCCAAACGGTGGCGAAACGTGGCCACCGGCAGACGACTCCACTTCGACGACTGCTACTTTGGCTGTCACATGCCAAATGGTGACACGCAAACCGTGACCATGTAGGACTGCGCAGGACCAACCGACGACGTTCGCTGGAGACAGCTCCTCCAATTCCATGCCCACCATTGCCTACTTTGGTTACGCTCAACCATTCCGCTGTAGTGGTGGAAGCCACAGCAGCCAAGCAAGCCGGCAAATTATGAATAATGTTCAGTCTCGTGACCGCGCGATCTTGCGGAGGTTTCGATTTCTCCAGCCCCTGTGACACCGCACCGGAATCTTCGCCGGATGATCTTCACTCTCGTGGTCTATCTGCCGCTGTTTTCGTTTCTTACTTTCAACCGAGCGACAGCCGTTGGGATTCAGCCTACGTCCATCTTTCGTATGTGCGCGACACGTTTAACTTACACTTTTTGCGCCTCCGGTAGGTCTCGGCGATATTGAGCGCCATGCACACATGGAGGAATCTTTTCTCAGGGGGTTTTGGTTTCAATACATGGCACAACACAAAAAAAAAAACGTTTTACCATATTCAGGCACCTCTGAAGGATGGCGTAGATTCAGCAGTTCAAGCATTTCCTAATTTAGAAGACTGTTATCTAGCTATGGACAGTGGAAAGGTGAAGAATAACATTACGCAACCCACATCCAGAGGCCAGGTAGGACAAGGTTATAGAACGAGCAGCGCAACCATTCATAAAAGTTAAGCGATGGCTCACTTTGAGCAAAACTTCAGGTGATCCAATCAGCGTTTTTTAAGATGATCGCGAATTGATTAAGATCCAACCATACAAACATCTTGAATATTTAGGTTATCTATTTGTGAGACAGTAAACAGATAACGGTTTAGAAATATTAATTTGTGATCTACACGTCTGACAAAACCAGTTTCTGTATTCTGACATTGTTTATGAAGTTACACGGGAACTTGAAGGGAAGCAAAAAGCAAATTGTTGTTAAAAATAACCTACATGATCCAGAAGCTAACATACGCGTCACGATCAATCAACAGCGCATATCAGCACCCTAAACGACTACAATTAATGTATTTACAATATCAATCACCGGGCGTCCAGCGTCACTTTCCTTCACTAATCAAACACGCATTAATCCTCATCGCAAAACGGTGCTGCCTACGACGGCGAGAAGGAAGAAACTCATCAGATGTTGCCGGGGACAACCTGCGCACAACCGGCGCAGGCTTCCCCATTCATCCAGCTGGGCCCATTCAGGAAAATAAAATGGCTGGTCCCACAGGAGGGCGCACACGAAGGCCCAGGTTCCTCCGCCCCCGGGGTGTTTCCTTTCGCCAACTCATTATACGCTCGGAAACTAGGTCCAAGCTGGTACCAAGGGGACGTTGCTCACATCATCTGCTTACCTTACGCCCGTGACATATTTTAATTTCGCCCCAGGGCGAAAGAGCGTACCGGGCGAGGTACAGCAGCAGAAGCAGCTCTTGAAGCTTGTGGGTCGCGTTTCACTTTCATCTTTCTACAGCGACTCTCAGAAGTGCCAACAGAGGCAGCGTTTGTTCGCTTTCTGGAAGTCACATGCACTTGACACTTCGACGCCGTGTCACTCAAGTGACTTGCTGGCGCAGCTCAGACCGATCTGAGTAGAGCGCAAAGCGGGCTCCCAGTTGATGGTTTGATTGGTTCAATCGATCGGTTCAACGCCAAACAATTGGGTTCACTAAACAGTTTTTTCTCGGCATCTAGTCCTAGCTATGGTTCGTAGTGCGTGTCTGTTACAGTCTCCACGTTTGATGAACTAGACCAGATGGTGGCCAACTAACGACACAATGGAAGATGGTGGCGCTCAGTCGAGGGAGACCCTGCCCCTTACTGAGCCGCAACTTGAGCCGAATTGATGTCCGCGAGGCGTACTGTTGTTGTTATCCAATTCCACCCGATTTGGGGTCCAACAAAGGCCGTCACAAACAAAACGACTTGCGCCCTTAGGTCGCGTACCAGTAACAGCTGTGCTGCGATTTTGGCAAACCGGTGTCAATCCCCGATTTCACTTACGTTGCTAGTTAAGTGTCCACGCCGGCCGTGGTCACTTATCTACTTTTTTACTCTCACCCCGACAACCCTTCTTGACATACGTGGAATTCCGTTTGGGCGTAGGTTTGTTGCCCAACAGAGGGGTTTCAGCGGAAAAGGGTGAGGGCACTGTGTACCTAGCGCTGGTCTCTTTGTAAGACACACGTTTGTTCACAGTCCGCCTCCACGCTACAGCACCCCCTCCTCGGGTTCCTTTGTTCGCCACCAGCAACCTCCCCTGCTGGTGGGGTTGGTTTTAATTGCTGATAAACCCAAAATGTCGGCCAAAATATTTGTTCTTTGATTTTTCGATTTACTTCAAGCCGCCCGCTTGGTCCGGGCCGGAGAGGGAAGGTTGGCGAAATGACAAATCAGACAGACTCACGGTTTCGCCCTGCGCTGGCTTTTGTTTGCCATTCGTCATTGGTGCAGAAATTACAAGCGAGTGGCAAAAAAACACGGGTATCATTTCCGAAATATGGCATTGTACCGTCGAACCCACCTTCTCGTGACGATGTACACTCCTTCCACGACATGTGCCTCGCTGTTCGCATCCACCGCCGGGTGTCTACTCGCCTCCGATCGAACGTTACCGATGGCCTAGTTCTGGCGAGCTCATCACTACCAGCGCAAAGATAACGAACACATGGCGCACGGCGGCGGTATCGATACGTTACGGTTACGGTGATGGGTTATTTGAGTGTTTGTCAAAAAAAAAAAAAGATGGAAAAACAACAACCAGAATTACAACCTCGTGGATTGCACCCCACCGTCCACCGACACACTACCTTCGTTACATCAACCCCCGATCGATCCGCTTCGATTTCGGCCCGACTCCTCGGCATATCTCGCTCAACGTGATTGCCGCCGGACACAGACGCACAAAAACGTTAGATATCGCTCTCTCAAGGAAGACTACTTCAAGTGCTTCTAATACCAACCCCGTTTGAAAGCCGTCGAAGGCGATTCACAGACACACGCACTTCGGCCACCCTTCTCTGCATCTCTCTGAGGTTCTCTCGGGTGTTTTGGGTGGTAAACCTCTCGCACCTCGCCAGCGCGACCATTTTAATTCTCACTGCTCGCGCGGGTACTCGATTTCTCACCCCGTTCGCGATGACCGCGACCCCGCGAGAAGGGAGATGAACAGAAACCACCCACCAGAGCAAGTCCCTCTGAAAGGCGGCCGAGTTCATGAAATGCGTAGCTGCGCCTGTACCTCTTGGCTCATTGGCAAATTTGCGCAAAGCCAACATGCGCATGCGGGGATGAGACAGTTCATGCGGTCACTGATCTGGTCTCTGACACCGACTTCAAGATCCCCCAACTAGGAAGGGATCGAGCGGCTTTTTTTCTGAATGGAGTAACATTTTTATGCAGAACGAGAAGAAAGCGAACAGGATTCATCCCAGAACTCGACTTCCATTGACTGGACGCATTGCTGGACGCTCGATAGATGGGGGCGGACTTCTCAGGAGTGGAAGGGCCGGAGAAAGTGCAATGTGTAGTGCGCTTTCTTTCATTCCTTTTGGCTCTTTCGGTTCGGTCTGGCCAGCTGGAATTCGCCGCGCTCAAGTGGACCATCGCAAGTGCCGTTTTGACCGTGAGTCACGGCAATGAAATGCATCCCTCCTGCCGTTCGATTGTCTTCCAGAGATTGACTCAAGATTGCCACGGGAAATTCCCAAAGAAAAACGGTTTTTGGACGCTCAAATTGCTCGATCATGAATCAGAACACATTGGCCGCAGATAGGTCCGTTCCGTTCCGAGCAGCGACCTACGGCTCAAAAACGTCACTCGATCAAGTGGACGATCCATCAGATGTCCGCCATCACTGTGTGTTTGTTTGTCTTGAAATTATAAATATTCCGTCAAACCGTTGGCAAATGTCTTCGTTCCTTTCCCCTTGCGAGATGATGAGGCAGAGTGGTGTCGAAAGCCGAGATTTTGCGTTTCTTCTGGGATGTATTGTAAAGCAGATTGTCTTGTGTGCTCCAAGCTTAATCCCCGAGAGATGGTGCTATCACCTAGCAACGAATCAGAACCGCCATCTTTGACGGTTGTTATGGCGTGTGCATACACGTAGCCTATTACGATGTTTGCACTTTGATTAGCGGGCGCGCGAACGCGGCCACATTCGGCATCAACACGTTCTGCTGGAAATGTTGACGGTGGCTTCTTCGCCGGTTTGTGCTGCATATTTCACACTTCCACCACCAGCTCAGTGTGAGACACGGTCAATGGTCTTTGCGCGTCTGCGTGTGTGTATGTGTGCGTGTTTGTGTGTGCCTTCCTTATCAAGTCACGTCCGGCTCGGATGAACGACTTCGGTACACAAATCCCAATTCAGACCACCATATGCCATCTCCTGCTTCTGCTTACTTTAGCACGCGATTTACTACTCAGATCTCTGCCTGAGCCACCGTCCCTTACCCTCGCCGGCATCAACCACTGACCCGAAAACTCCGGCCACCTATCCGCACCATCCGTGAGGCAAACATGGCGCAGTTAGCACCGGCGTTCGAGTGCATTTGTTTCGATTGCAGCAAAGTGCAGCTGATTGAATCTTCTCACTTTACCCACTTTGGTGGCGCACATAAAACTCAATTATCCCGCCGCGGGTTCCCCGCCAACCTTCGCCACGATTTCTGCGGCCCTTTTTTGGGCCCAACAACGTGCACCGGAGTGGAGCACGAAGAAAGTGAATGAGTCCACCACCGGTCCGGGGCGGTATCAGTTGAGTCGAGGTCAGCGGGCTTGTGTTGGGGATCAGTTCGAGTTTGCAGCAAATAATAGGAACTACCACTAAAGACTGCAGTACACGCTCGATAGTGGATTTAAGCATTCCCGATAAAGACAACATCAAATACCAGGACCAGCTGGAGGCGAGTGATCTATCGATCGCAATTTCCATTCCAAACATTCTGCCATTCCGCACATTCCACCATGTTGACAAGGGGCGCTCGGGAAGGTCGTAAAACCCCACCATCCAAACACCACTCAGGAACCCTCAGATATAGCGGCTACGTTGAGCGGCGGCGGTCGTAAAGAATCAATTTTAATCAGGTCGACTTACGTCATCCACCAGCGTTGCGTTGCTGGCGAGAATAGTCACACGGGTGGAGTTTAAAGTTGTCTGGAACATTGGCTTCATCGACCCAAAACCCGTATATGCGTGGAGGCGCACCATGGGTAGCGCTCGCAGACAGAGCCTTCAAGTATCACCCTGCTCTATGGTCTCCTACGAACTGGGTGTGGGAGTTGAGCTGGCACTCAAGGGCAATGTGATAGCCGTTATCAACGGATCCATGACACCTTTCCACTACTGGTACGGGTAGTGCAGGTGAACGCTATTAGTGGGACTGTAAATAGGGTTAAGCCGAGGGTAAAAAGGGTTGCTCAAGCTCTGATTTCACCTGAACCTCATAAGTCTCACCCCCTCTTGATTGTGTGCACATACCTAGAAAAACATTTACTAACCACAACACATGTATTTATTTGCTTCCCCCTGAACCTACAGCGAATCTCGCCACACTGATCTACGGCTTGTCGATAGGATGGCTCTCGCCAAACCTCGTCCTGATGGCGTCCGACGACACGCCACTGACGACGGGCAAGATCACCGCCGAGGAACAGGGCACGATCGGGTCGATCGGCACCATCGGCTGCATGCTGGCGCCACTCGTTTGCGGCTGGGTAGCGGAAATTGCCGGCCGGAAGTCGGCCCTCATGCTGATCGGTGTGACACAGCTCGTCAGCTGGGCCGTGATGCCGTTCGCCACCAACCTGAATGTCATCTACGCGTCTCGCATTTTCGGTGGCTTCGCCGGTGGTGGTACACTCTCGATCGTGCCATTGTTCGTCTCGGAGATTTCGGAAGATAGGTACGCACTCCTGGCACCAAACGTGAAAGACGATCTTGCTGGACATTAAAGACTATGTTGGACTCACTCTCTTTCCAGAATACGAGGCACGCTCGGGACGATGCTCGCCATCCTGTGCAATTCGGGAATCCTGCTCGGGTTCATCATATCTCACTACATCAACTGCTGGGCTGTGACGTACCTAGCGCTTCTGATGTGCGTAGTCTACTCGCTGGGCTGCTGCTTCTTGCCAGAATCTCCACAGTATCTGTTCGTCAAGAAGAAGAAAGAGGTAACTACACTGACTTTTCTATGAACTAGATTAACAGAGAAATCAAATTAGTTTCGCATTTATGACTCTTAGACTAGATTTGACTAGTTTTCAAAAGAGTGACCTAATTTGGAATTGCTTCCTGTTGCTACCTCAAATCCGCAGACCTGCTTTGAACTAAACGTATTATTTCACATATCTCAGTAAATAGTTGTTGTTCACTACTTCACGTATTCCGACTGATAAGGCACCGCTAGTAAAACCCCTAGTAACTAAAAACCAGTCCACTAATCAGCAGCTTCATACAAGGCATAAAAACCCACTATTCCCGTTTAGTCAGACATGGTTTTTTACCCAAACTCCCGCCACAAATTGTAAAGAAGGTAATGATCCGATGGTCAGTTACGGTGGTGCACTTTAATTGGCCGAGGTCGGGACGAGTCGGCTCTTTCGGCAATCAGTCTGGACTTTTTCATGGTATCATGACGTCACTCGCTTCTATTTGGTCCGGTGAGCGAAAGAATGTTGTTATGTCATGGCGTATTGTCACCCCTGACCTACCATTTAAGAGTTGATTCGTCGGGCTGTGTTTGAGCTCAACACACAAAATACGCTTTGATTGTCACCAACAAAAAGTGATTGGAAATTATATAATCTCCTGCGAAAAAAACCCATCTTCATACGTTCATTAACGCCGGTCCTTCTTATCGGCTGATAGTAGATGACTGGCTCATTAAAATTTCCCTTACCGAACTGAAGCAGATCGGGTCAGGCGACAAAGCATGACTACCGGTTTTTTTACAATGGACCAACCAACTCGGAACGAGTCCTTTTGGCGCATGGATTGTCCCTTTCTATTTCTGTCCTTCACGACCTCCGATAATGTAGCCGTGTCGCATCTAGGTTAGTTCCGGTACGATGAAGTGATTCTGCGTGACATACAAAAAAACGACCATCGTTGACCAAACGAATGATGATTAAAAAAGTGCTCATTAAAATCATTATTGTTACTTGGAATAGAAAAGAATATTTATTAGGATTGTTCTTATCTTCTCCTTTTCTAATTTCGCCCGTTCATTAACATAGAAAGCGATAAAGGCACTGCGCTTCTACCGGGGTGAGGAAGCGGAAAGCGAAACATCACAGTTTACCGCCGAGGTGGCGCGCTTCAAAGACATCCACTCCACCGGCAACCCGAAAAAGAAGGAATCCAACCAGATCCACATTAAAGATTTCTGTGAGTACTCGATCGTGATTTTATTTCTTCCAAATCTAATTTAGAGCTTATGCGATAATGATAATTTATAAAAGTTATATGGGATAGAAAATCGAAAAACAACTGTTTAATTCAACATCAACGCAAAAAATCCCAACGTTGATGTATGCTATTTCATGAAATAATATGTAATTTAGTCAAAGATTATATTTACATAGAAATTGTATATTTCAATAGTCAAGAGACAGTTGCACAAAACTTTTTGTGAAAATTTTACAACGAGTTGAAATACGTTTATTACTACGTAGGTTTTTAAACAAGATACATTTTCTAAAACATAAAAATCTTGTTTAATTGGATTTCTTAAATCCCATTCCTAGAAATGACTGCGTAAAAGAACCTATAATCAACATAAATGATCGTTTTCCACACTTTCATGTGACTACCTTGACTAATGAACTGACCATTTGATCTCCTCAACTCCTCGACCATAGTGACGCGATCGCGCTGGAAGCCCATCCTGATCTGCGTGGTGGTCATCCTGTTCCAGGCCGGGTCCGGCTCGATCCCGCTCATCACCTACACGGCCAGAATCTTCCAGGATTCGCACTCGAACCTCAGCCCGGCGATGTCGTCGATCATCGTGGCCGCCCTGCAGCTGATCGGTTCGTACGTCTCAACGATGACGGTCGAAAAGGCGGGCCGGCGGGTGCTGCTGCTCATCTCGACGCTCGGCTGCGCCGTCTGCACCACCACCATGGGCACGTACACCTTCCTGCAGGAGATGGCCGTCGACGTCAGCTGCTTCGGGTGGGTGCCGGTCGCGAGCATGTCCGCGCTAGTCTTCATCAATGCCATCGGCATCGGTATCGTGCCATTCATCATCATGACCGAGATCCTCGATCCGAAGATTCGCGGCCCGATCGTCACCTTCTGCCTGCTGGAGTTCTCCGGCGTCGCGTACCTGGTCGTCCGGTACTTCCCGGTCGCGGTCGAGCAGCTCGGCATGTACTCGTGCATGTGGTTCTTCTCGTGCTGCTGCGTCGCGTCCGCCACCTTCGTGCTCACCTGCATGCCCGAGACGAAGGGCAAGAGCTTCGAGCAGATCTCCGAATCTCTTAACGGCAGCGGCGGCAAGAAGTCCGCCTCGCACAACAAGGACGTCGCCCCGACGCCCGTCTGACATACGGCCTAGGGTGGCTCCAATGCCGTATCCCTCCCATCCCTTTCCCCTTCCCCTTCCCCGACGTCCCGTTTTCCCGACTAATTTTAATTTGTTTTCGTTACGTTTTACCTTTATAAAAACCTACTACTGCTCCAGCATCTTGAATTGTATTATACACTTTTTCATGACATATACATACCTTTTTATATATATGTGGTCTATACTGTACAAGCACACAGGCGCACACCAGCGAACAAGCAAACAAACAAAAGCCGAGACCCAAGAAACCAACGCGCTCGCCAAACCGGTGCGAGCATCCTAGCATATAACGACTAGTTTTACGAAGTAAGTAAAAACAATCCTCAAACCGTTAAACAAATTAAAACAAAACTGCGCAACACAGTTAGTATGATATATACATATATACCTGTAAGCCCATACCGTTAGTGAACGTTTGATAAGCAGCTAGAAACAACCGCATTTAATCCGGACTGGTGCATCGGACCGCTTCCAGCGGAGAGTGTTGCAAACACGCTAGCGCTTCCCGGGTCAGGAACGGTATATGCTGGATTTGAGGGATAGATAGACAGTTTCGCCGGGCCCGGACGTGCCGTGGGGTTGGCACTTGAGGGGGGTAGAGCCCGGTGGAAGATGAAAGCATTTTACAAAACCTTTTCAACTAAGCTTTAATAAAGAATATTTGTTAACCGCGCAATGTCTTGCGAAACGAAAAATAAAGTTATACATCCAACGCTACCGACTGGAGTGAGTTTTGAATTCGAGCGATGCTGAGGGGCAACAATAACGCCCTGTTAACAACCTTAGGTCCGAAAATCATTCCAGAACTATTAAGCACATGTGGTTTTGAATTATGACGCGTAAGTATTAAGTTCTATAGTTCGGGTTCTTTTGATAACCAGGTGAGTATTTCAAACATCTATTTTCAACCTGGAGATACAGGCTTAATTAACTCATAGTCATTATCACCTCCAAAGTGTTGATATTATAAATAGAATAACATTATGAGCCAAATGTTGATCATAGAATATGGCTGACAACCTCTGTACTTCCCCACAAAAATCTTCTCCAAAAAACGTACCGACTCTCCAGCGGGTCGACTTTGCATATCAAACAGTGTCGGCGGCTGTCGTTTCTTATCTTCCGCTGCCAGGTTTGGCGCAAAACTGTCCCGATCGTAAATCAACGGCACGTTGGCGCACGTACGTGCAAACAGCAGTAAAGATAAATGCGCATCAGCAGGCTTTAGGCATCAGGGCACCTTGCAAGGTGATCATGCCTAAGATCTCCCGCGGGACCACGGTGCTTACGGGGGGACTGGAGGTTTCGCTCGTGCTTACCGGAAGCACTCGGACCGGCCAGTGCTGCTACGGTGCGTGTCCAGCTCGCACCACTCGGGGAAGTTCTGCTCAATCTGGCTCCATTCTGGAGGGTGCGTAATCATCGATGTTCCTGGAATTTCTCTCCCGACGGTACTGGAGGCAGTTCGGTGCCATCGCAGCCGGTAAGTACCCGCGTGCTCTAGTCAAAGGTGGTCCAAAGAACGAGGTATCACGATCGCTGCCATGGTGGAGATGACGCACACGTACCGAAAACTCCCACTACTCCCAGGCGCGACCATCGCGATCAGTTCAATGAACTGCCTCACCTAGCCGATGGGTTAGTTGACACGCCGGTCGGTCACTTTTCTAGCCCGTGCAATCATGCGAAGCAACATCGTGAACGGCAGCCCCAGTGGAAGGAGTAAGGGTGCGTACTGTACGCTACTACACCTAGAACACTGTCCTGGTTCTAACCCGTTCTAACGTCGACCACGACGCCGTCGTCGAACCGTGGCGACGTTCGCTGGCAAACATTTTAATAATGAATGAACAAACAGAAGCGTGAACGGTGACAGATAGGAAATGGAAAAACGAGAAAAGAAACAACGATAGAGATAGAGAAAGAGATGGTGAAGGTTTCTAAGAAACGGCCAAGAAACGGTCGGTGGTGATAAAGCCGTGGCCTATTGCGAATGTGTCGCGACGGCGGGTGACGGAACCGCTTAGAAGCCATCGCGGGAACCTCCGGCTGTCTGCAAGACAATCATTTACATTAGAAAGCACTTTCCGAAAGTACCGACCGACCGGAAGAGATCGGAGTTTTCTTATTCCCGCGGTTTTTCCCTCTCGGATCTTGTGGTGGGTGTTGCGAAAGACAAGCGACTTGGAGAGAGGCGAAAGGGAATCGGTTCTGTTTGAGCAGTTCATTAGACACGGTGCAAACAGTGCCGGGTGAGGTGTGTTACTTACCGATCGCAGTCCAAGAACATTCTAATGCTGTAGTCATACTTTCGAGACATTGAATACATGAGCATTTTCAAACATATCCAAAAACATGAGGATGATTGTGATATGAACTTTAGTTTTTTGCAAGTTTAGTAACCCATTTATTTTAATTCTATGCAGATACATTCCCTGGAGGATCCTTCTTACTCTCTACATTATTCGCTTGCATAAGCTGTCACAGTTCCTCCTTGAAATCGTTTAAGGTCGATATGTTTTATTGATGTGTTGACGCTTGAAAATGCGCATTCATCGCCTTCAGTGCGTATTATAATGGAAAGATTATTATGCCTGGAATTGAATAAACATACCAGATGAATTGGAAAGGAAATGAAATCACTCCAACTGTTGTTGTATTCAGTGATCGTCTACTGTTTGGCATCGATTATTGATCGATCATTTCGCCAGAACACAGGGATGAACATCAATATATTAGTTTTCACAAAATCCTTTTGATTTCTTTCGAATGGTAATGGATGTTATGTAAAGTTATGTTTCATTGTATAAATAATATGTTTGAAATCTAGTAAAACTAGTTAAAAAAACAGCTAGGTTTTGGATTTGACGAAACAGTCACATATCGAAGATGAAAAGGCCAGCGGCAAAAGATACGCACGATATCCGATGTAGAGCAATCGACCATTGGACTACATTTACCATTCAAAACACACGTCATCCCAGGTGGATGACGCGTTTTGCCGCCCATTCTCTTCGCGCTCATCGATCTTCGCACGGATCTTGCTATTTCTGCGCATGCGATCGGCAACTTGACTTAATATTAGAATCAGTTAGATAACTGTCAAACGCCAGCGCACTGCAGTATCCGTTGTTGTTCGCGAACGTAAACAATGCACGCTGCCTTTCCCGATGGAAAACCAGCTAGAAACTGACCAGCCCCGAAAGTCGTCCACAATTTTCTCCAAATCCAGCCTTCGCCAGGTGCTAGCGGTGCTTAGAAGTAAACGGAAGTGCCCACAAACTGGCAATCCCGCATTGTCGTGACCGATTCTTAATTTTGTATTCGTTCTTTTCACTTCTCAACAGTCCACATCATTACCGCCAGCTACGGGGTGACGGTGGGATGGCCTGCACCGATCATTCCGCTGCTTCGATCACCCGAGACGCCACTTCCGGCGGGCCCGGTCAGTGTCGAGGAGGCGTCATGGATTGGATCAACGCTGTGCATTGGCGGCACGCTTGGTACGATCTTGTTCGCGATCATACACACTTATTTCGGGAAGAAGGTTGGCCTGCTGCTGCTTCCCGTTCCCCACCTGATACTGTGGACGCTCATACTTGTCGGTGACAACGTGTGGTACATCTACGTGGCCCGATTTTTCAGTGGCCTGACGGGTGGTGGAGTGGTCAGCGTGATTCCACTATACATAGCCGATATTGCTGACAAGAAGTATAAACGAAGTGCAAGAAGTGCACATATTCAGCTGATAAACTCATGATCACATCTCTTTGTGTATTAAGGATCCGAGGGACGCTTGGTTCTTTGACGATAATCTTCATCAATATCGGCCTTCTGTTCATATACTCCACCGGCAACTACCTTCCGTATCGAATGATACCGAAGATAATGCTAGCCGCCCCGATAGCATTCATTATCCTAGTCAGCTTCCTTCCGGAGACACCGACCTGTCTGCTGCGGAAGGGAAAGTTGCTCGAGGCCGAACGGTCCCTGATGTACTATCGCAACATCTCGGATGAACGCCAGAAAACACCGGAGTTCTTGGTAGAGTATGATGAGTTGAAAAACTTCGTTCTTTCGGAAACCAGCAAGGCAAGTCTTCGGCTGGCGGATTTTAGTAAGTTTAATGCTTCCCAAAACAAAAGGTTGCCGATTCTAAGTGGGTATGGTTTTCATCTCTTTAGCCACACCGGAAGCGAAGCGAGGACTATTTATCGGCCTTTTCGTGATGGCATTGAACCAGTTCAGTGGCATCTTTGCCATCCTTACGTATGCCGGTACCATCTTCCAGCTGTCCGGTACCGGAATCGATCCACATGCCGCACTCATCATCGTGGCGGTTCTTAACATCTCCGGCAACCTGGCGTCGTTCACCGTGATCGATCGTGTCGGTCGTAAGATTCTGCTGCTCGTATCTGCAGCCGGTGTTGGGCTATCGCTCGGAGTACTCGGAGCACATTCGTACCTGCTCAGAAATGGCCACGATCTTACCGGCCTGGAATGGCTTCCGGTGTTGGCTCTCTCGATGACACTCTTCCTAGGTGCAATTGGTATTACCAATGTACCGTTTTTCATCGTCCCGGAAGTGATGCCACCAAGGGTGAGAGGTTATATATATTTTTTAGGGAGTTCATTACATTCATGATCATGTTCCTTTCCTTTTTGCAGCTAAGAAGTATTGGAAGTACGATCAGTGCCACATTTCTGTGCATGTGTGCGTTCGTGTGTGTCAAGCTGTACCCGATCATGATGGAGACCATACACATCTACGGCACGGTATGGATATCTTCCGGGGTATGCGCCGTCGGTGTGCTGATCATCATCTTTCTGATACCGGAAACCAAAGGAAAAAATTTAAACATTCAAAGCGCTAGCACAAAGTAATTATGGAGCTGCACGCCAGCGAACAAACAGTACAAATAAAGGCTATCGTGAATTCATTTGTTCTTACTCTTAAAACCCGGAAAACAACCAAATTTGTGTGGAACGTGTGACACTTTCTTATCGCAGAGTAAACATCCGAAATAAGGGGACGTTATATATAGGATTCGGAGGAGTTGGAGCAGTACTGTTACCATATCAAGCGTAATTTCTCTATTTCACAATCAGTGTAAATGTGTACTTCCATCTCCGGTGATGGTGTTTGAAATTTCCTTGCAACACCCTCGGGCGATTAAGGTGATCGCCAATACTATCTCACGTTGAAAAAAGTAATGATTACAAACACCCACTCCCGGAAGATTAACGTCCAGACAAACTCGATGGTAATAGCATCTACGTCAGCAGATTAAGTTTTGTATATACCATCTGTACTGGGAGATGAGAGTGCATGATTTACCTCAGTTTGAACACACTAGCCCCGGCCAGTGGAGGCGACACAAGTCGGTCCAGGTATAACACGCGACAACCAGATGCTGCCTGGAACCGGGATCGTCCGGAACAGGCTTAGTTGGATTGATTTATGTTCACCAAACAACGCCATCTCTTTGGGAAGTGGCAACACAGTTAGCGTAAACGAACCTGAACGGCTGATTCCGTACCAAAAGCATTTAGTCTTTCGGAGAAGCGGCTCCTCAGTGGGAAGTGAGTGTTGCATCGGGTTAGTCTCCTAATTGTGAGCTTCCTGTCACAATGGAGACCAGTGGAGGCGTAAGGAATCAGGTCTTTGCCACCGGTGTCAGTGAGTCTCGCCAAGTATTCTTTCTCCTGCATGCTTGTGTCGATCACTAAAGAATATGACCACTTTGCAGTGAACATCATCAATCTGTCCCATGGAGCCGCACTGGGATGGGTATCACCTTACCTCCCGGTGTTGATGTCGACGGAGGAACCGATTTTGGCAACTGGCCCAGTAACCGTCGAGCAGGGTTCATGGATTGGATCTATCCTTTGCTTAGGAGCTCTCTTTGGAGCATTCCTATACGGATACCTCGTGGACAAAGTTGGTATCAAGCGCACTTTGCAAGCACTCGTGGTTCCTCATTCGGTAAGTTTGGTTTCTGGGTGATTAGTTTCTGTAAGACACTAAAACATTAATTTCCATTTTTCTTAAAGTGCTTTTGGATCATATCCTACCTAGCTACATCTGTCTATCAACTGTATCTGGGACGATTTTTGGCGGGGGTTACAGGTGGAGGAATTATCGTTGTGTTTCCTCTATTCATCGCAGACATCTCGGACAAACAGTACGTTCTTCTGGTTACACCAAGCTCCAATGTAAGACGTTTATTTTTCGATCTATTTAACTTTCTAGAATTCGCGGTATCCTTGGTTCCGTTCTGGCGCTCACTAGCAATGGAGGGATCTTACTGATTTACATCATCGGTGACGTACTGCATTACCACACGGTAGCACTAACTATGCTATCCTTGCCAGTGATGTTCACCGTCCTTATGTTTTTTGTACCCGACACACCTCAAACCTGTCTGAAGATGGGTAAAGTGGTGAAGGCGGAACGTTGCTTCATGTTCTACCGTGGTATCCGACCATCAGGCGATGGAACATCTGCCGTCCGTCAAGAGTTTGACAATATGAAAAAGTTTATCGAACACAGTACGGGGCAGAACTCGCGTGTTACTTTGGATGACTTCCGTAAGTGTCTCGGGATCCATTCTTTGTGATTGATGGGTTCATCTTTCAAACTACATTTCAATCCTTACTCTAGGATCCAGAGAGGCTAAGCTGGGAATGTTCATTGGCGTGTTTCTCATGTTCATCAATCAGTTCTGCGGTGTCTTCGCCATCCTTACGTACGCCGCTTCGATCTTTGAGGAGGTTGGATCTACCCTCAGCCCAAACACGTCGGCCATCATCATGGGCACAATACAGATCGTGGGGACGCTATCATCTTTCATATTTGTCGATCTAGCTGGCCGGAAGGTCCTGTTACTGATCTCAACGGCTGGAACTGGTATGGGTCTTCTCCTGTTGGCTGCTTTCAACTGGCTCACCTTCAACGATCCCTACTGGCTGGCCAACTACAGCTGGTTCCCGATCGTGAGCCTCTCCGCGACGGTCTATCTCTTCTCCATTGGGCTGTGCAACATTCCGTTCTTTGTTCTACCAGAAATACTCCCGGCAAAGGTAATTATTTCACATCGTTCTTTTAATTCTTTTATGGTTACCTAACTCTTGCTCGTTTCAACAGATTTGTAATGTCGGAAATACTCTTAGTATGGTTTCGATAACCATTTTCTCCTTCATCAGCCTGAAGGTGAGCGTTAAACTCCGGAAAGATCCTCCAGAACACAAGGTGCATTAGAATATTATTTTCCCCCCAGATATTCCCAGTCATGGTGGAAGTAATCAACCTGTACGGTGCCATGGGACTCTTCGCAGGAATTTCTTTCTTAGGTGTAATCGTCATCGCGTTTGTTGTACCAGAAACAAAAGGCAAAAATCTAATCGCTCCACAGAGTGTCTAAAAGTGTTGTACATTTAAACTAATTTTGTTTTTCGTAATAGAATAATCAATATTGTTTAATATTCCATCTGGTGTCTGTTTCAATATGTTGAGAAAAATAAAGTTTCAATGAAAGCTTTGTTATATTTTACCAGGACATCATTTTTTGATTTTCGTTGAACATACTCAAATGTGAGCCCTCGAAAGAAATTTTTATATAGTAGCCTTTAGATTTTTATCAGCCCGGAGATAAACATTATTCTAAATACGGAGTTCATCTACCATACCTTAAATGTGTTTTATGAATTGAATAAACCCTCTAATCCTTGCTAAAAATGTAAAAATGAGACTTCACATCCTTTTTTACTATTTAAAAATTGCTCTATGAATTATTTGTTCACATTCCATAAGAAAAGCCATAAGTATTTAATAAATTGTAACTTCTAATCTGATCCTTAGTGTCACGCCACGTGCCGATGTGTAACGAATGATGTCTTCAGATAATCAGCTGCGTAAATCTTAAACAACCGTGTGCAAACATTTCGCTAGCGAAAGATAACGGAGATGTAATTGTTTACAGTCCGAAAATAAAACAATTCCCAACCTGACGTTTCTCCAGATCCAAAGCTTGTTCTGTGAGTAGTCTAACGAGAGCGTTCAGATCGTCGTGGAGATAACCCGAGAACAGTCGGGCGGAGCGTTACTTTTGGGTTGCAGTACCTGTCCATTGCTAAAACATCAGCTCAGACGGACTAAGGATGCAGCCACTAACGTTCCTTTCGGCGAGGAACCAGTTTCTGGGAACCTTTATAGGTATGAAGTGCACAAGAAGCTCCTTTAGATCAGGCCTAACGTAGTGTACTATCCTTTCGGTTCAGTGAATATCATCACGCTTTCGCATGGAGTCGCAGTGGGGTGGGTATCCCCCTCGCTGTCCTATCTACAGTCGAAGGAGACACATCTCACTGGAGGACCCCTGACAGTGGAGCAAACTTCCTGGTTAGGCTCTTCACTCTGCATAGGCGGCATGTTAGGAGTTCCGGTGTTTGGCTGGCTCGCAGACAGGTTCGGAAAACGAAGAGCCTTACAAGGCATCGTAGTACCCCATGTGGTAAGTATTTGAGTGAGGACAGTAGCGTGACATGTGAACTGAACACTGTTTCCCATGCAGGGATTCTGGCTGTTTGTCATATTCGGCTCCGACATCTATCAGTTGTGCATCGGTCGAGTGCTAGCCGGGGTCGGGGGTGGCGGAATCATGCGAATTGTGCCACTCTTCGTGGCGGATATCGCCGACGCACGGATCCGTGGCATGCTTGGATCGTTGTTACCGATCTGCCTCAATCTTGGTACCGTGCTCGCCTTCATCATTGGCAGTCTGATGTCCTTCGGAACCTTCCCACTGGTGGTACTGGCGTTACCCGTGCTGTTCAGCATCACAATGGCATTCCTGCCAGAAACGCCGGCCTGTCTGCTGCGTGCCCTCCGGAACGAACGTGCCGAACGGTCTCTCGCTTTCTACCGTGGCGTTCGGGGACACTTCCAAAAGTCGGTCCGCTTTTGCACGGAGTTCCTGCAGCTCAAGGATTCCGTCGTGCGCGAGAAAACCGCCCCGGATGCTGGCCTATCGTGGAAGGATTTTAGTAAGTACAAACATTTTTAATTACGATCAACTTTACCACAGTATCTAACCACGTTTCACCACCATTAATTATCACGTTTCAAAACATGAGATAAATATTCTTACGATATGGCAAACATTTACACAAAAGGAAAATCTAGATAAGACCGTTTCTTCGCAAAAGATAAAAGGAAAACGATGACGCAGATGATGATAATTACTACCAGAGAGAAACTTGTTCAAACGTAGAAGAAACTGTACGGCCACCATTACTAAATTACATGATCATAACCATGCAAGTTTTGGTATCTTTCCATACCATACCGCCATACGTCTTATTTATAACCATGTTTATTACAATTTGTTGCTTACTAAAGCTAAATTACTGCTAGCTTTCTTTTATTGTATGTTATTTTCTGAACATGCAATGAACAATCAAATGCAATCTAAAGTTAATGTTTAAGTAAATCACGTTACTTATAAACCTCTTAACAATAGGAAGCTTAAACAAACATTTCATTAAATATTTCTTCTAAAGGTGGCTGAATTCAGATTGATCCATGAAGGATTTTTCACTTGACTCTAAAAGCACCCCTTTCCGGTTCAAGGATTTGTTTGTTGGCGGCATACCCGCATAACTCGTATGACCACCGAGCATGACTGGTGAATTCAAGACCACAGTGCGATTGATTAGCATCACGAACGGTGGTGATGATGGCGATGAAGATGGTGACGTTGATTAGGTCCACCACGAGCGGGAAGTTTAGAGCCGCAAGGTGGTCCAACCAGGCTTCCTACACACTGTTTATTTTATCATGCACCAGTCTCACTTTCACCACCACTAATGCGCCCACTTGCCGGACCGGAACGTCCGGCGAGAGGGTACTTAGATTCCCGAGGCATACAACAAACTTGACCTTGAAAGATAAGAAACGCATGGTCTGCTGTGGGTAGGGGGGGTGGGTGGGAAAAACAAATCGTGCCGCGTTGTTTGCTGTTTTCTTTTACCGCTCCCTAGTTTGATATGTTATGGCTCTTCTTGATACTATTGTTTTTTGCGGCCCGTTCCTTCCGATCCTAGCCAAGTTCGAGGTTATCGTCGATCTGATACACTCGCCGAGCGAGCGACAATTTACGCAGGTGTGGGCTTGCGAGGGTATTGGTACAATTAGACACCGCAAACGATTGCACCGAAAATTCGCCCCATTGGCGCCTTAGAAATCGTACACGGGACGCGATTAGAGGGAAGTGGCATCAAGTTGCATCATCACGCAGCAGGGGCTCCATTTGCTGCAACGCAATGCGCTTTGCTATTTGGGTGCCCGATGCGTCCCACAGAGTTTCTTATCGGCGTGGATGTGAAAAATAACGCACAGAAATGTTCCTCCGAACGTCGATTACGTTATCGGGTTCCCCTCCTTCGGTCCAAAGGGGGGGAAATGAAGCCGCTAGGAAGCACGGCAGTTTAGCACGTTATCCGCCATATCGGAATTTTTGTATGATACAATTTGGCCAAACAACTCAATTACATAACTAAGCAAGAGTAACGATAGCAGGGTCACGGGAATTCAAGCAATTAGTTACAAACAATAACATTTCTCGAACATATTTAAATAGTGCAAGGAAACAATTCCATTCCCTGACAAATAAACAAAACACCGAGACAATTACCATAGGAAAATATGGAAATATGTAAAAACTAAGTGCTTCTATTTGGCAACTTGGGTTGACAGTACAGTAGACTTATCATTTTAACACGTTTACTGTCAAGCGTTTGTAGCACAGTTTTTTAGTAAAATCTTTTTTAATAAAATTTGTTTATAACATTTGTTAAACCAACGATTTTTGAAGGCTAAACAAAAACTTTGCTTCCCCAATAATTGATATTAAATATTACCACTTTTGGGTGACATGGCAGTCAACGTGTTAAACATTTTGATTCTAAAATATCAGCCATTACTAAACGAAACCTTATATTTTTGGATTTGTGCTGGAAACCGAATTCTACCGTCATTATTGTTTTCTATTCTTACTAATTACAACTTTGTTAAAATACAACCAGAAAAGTTGGACTAGGATAGATTTTTCAAGTGTGTAAACCAACATGTAGGACCTAATATTAAATTACTTTCATCGAAGATACAGCTTGGAAGCGATTTAAATGTTTTTGAATTCCGCAGCCACGAAACCTGCACGCCGGGGACTCGCGATGGCGCTGTTTTTGATCCTGCTGAACCAATGCTCCGGCACGCTGGCCCTCATCACTTACGCGACCACCATCTTCGAGCTCGCCAGCCCGCGACCTCCACCCGGCCAGGAGCCCTTCACGGTGCCGGCCTCACTCGCCTCCATCGTCCTCGCGTCGGTCCAGCTCATCGGCACGATCGTTTCCCTGGCGCTGGTCGATCGGGTCGGGCGCAAGTTCCTGCTGATCGTGTCCAGCCTCGGAGTGGCCGCCGGGTACCTCACGCTGGCCGCGTACGTGCAGGTCCTCCTGCCGCAGTACGATGCCTCCACCGGCGCCGAATCCCCAACCTTTCCGCGCTGGCTCGCCGACCTCCTGCCGATCGGGAGCCTTTCGTTCAGCATCCTGCTCGCCTCGGTTGGCCTGCTCACCGTGCCGTTCATCGTTATGGCCGAGGTGTTGCCATCGAAGGTCAGATCAATCGTTCCAAGCGCTCGCCCCCCGGGAATGGCGGCCACATGTTTATTATATTTATGCTTCATTCACCCGCGCAACAGCCCGCGATTTGCCTCACTCCCGGACGTCGGTCCGTGGTTCGCGTTTCTGGTGCTGTGCGTGATCGAACCCATGTTTGTGTTTGCATATTCGTCACTGTTTGGATGTGTGTATGAGGGGGCTCCTGTGTGCGTTCCTGTTTATCTAAATAGCCTTAACCTTGACATTGGCATTCGTTCGTTCGAGCATTGCGCCTCGTCCATCGACATTGTGTGCCACAGACGGCGCGACGGTTTCCTTTTCATCGCTACCCTCCTCCTCCTTCTGCCCGATTCCATCAGAACATTTCGTTGAGAATGTGTTTTTTTTTCGGCAGGCCCGAAACCCCGCTCATTCCGTTGATATCGTTTCTCGCCTGTCTCGAATATCCATCTCACTTTGTGCTAGCGTCCTTTTTTCTTCGGTTATTTTTCGGTTGTTGTCGTTTGTTCTGTTTTGCATGATCAAGATGTTTTTTATTTTTGTTTACGTCCTCTGCTCTGCTACAATTTATTCAAACCGATCACGCCCCGGTCGTATCATATTGCATATTTTTACTGCTTTTTTCCCCTCTTACTCAAGCCTCAACTTCTCGTTCTTTTTCCTCCACCCCTTTTACGACATGTTGCAGATAAGAAATGCCGGCAGCACCATCTGTGTGACCGCAGTCGCCTTCTGCGCTTTCATTTTGCTAAAGGCAAGTCGGAGTGCATCCCAATTGCATCACTCAATTCTATCGTTTAAGACTATTGGGACTGAAACTAACCAAATTTCATCCAACCCTTTCTCCAGCTATTTCCCGTCCTGCTCGACACGATCGGGCTGCCCGGGCTGATGGGTGGCCTAGCGCTGATTTGTCTGAGTGGTACGATCGTTGTCACCATCTGGCTGCCGGAAACGAAAGGAAAATCTCTGCTTACAGAGCCGGAAACCGATCAAACAACGACGTACGCTGGAAACGGTCGCGTTTGAGCTCAAAATCGATCGTTGTGATCATTACCGATAGGCTTAAGGATTGTACTCGTAATATTTATTTTGCAACAATTTATCAAAATGTGCACACTCTCATGTATTAGCTCATCAATTTACCCCACCGGTTAATCAAATTTAAAGCATGTTAAACTTGCAATAAAAAAATGATAAATTCATGCCATACGTGGAATTATGCAAAATACATCTTTTTTCGATTTTGCGCGCTTGATGAACCTCCCTCAATATATGCAATCGTACTTCGCAATTCAACCGGTTGAATCGGTTAACACTGTTCGATGCGACCCTACGCCAGAACATATGCAACATACGTTTCAATAAACGAATAACAGTTAAAACCTCGTTTTAAAAAACCAACAGGTATACCAGTTCGATGTTTTTAAAATTTAGTTTTTTCTGTTCTCGGTATTCACGAATAGTTTTTGTGGATTTCAAAACTATTTACATATTGTTGGTTCCTATTTTTGTTTACTTCCAAAGTTTAGTTAGGAACACAGTTTCTTGGTTTCGGAGTAACAAGCAATACTTGATAGTAATATCTTACATTTATTATATCGAATAAAGAAGTAACCTACAGAACATTGCTTGAGAATATACTCATTCATTCATTACGGTTACTGAACTCATCCTACACCTCACTTTGTATTTGTTTGGCTAACAAGAACGCACTAAAATATTTGATACTTTTGAGCAATGTCTTTTTCAATGAATGTGTTTGTGCGTTAAAACTATGTTTGCTCACCTTTAGTATAGCAATAGGTGGTTCATAAAAGAGAAAAGAACTGTAGTTTGAGCAAATACCACACCACCAACAATGGTAAATATAGTCATACCTTCTCCAAGGCATTTGCTGATAAACTACCCCTTAACAAAGTTCATAAAGTCTCTCCTACATTGTAAATTTTACGCAAAGTTTCTAAATTTTACATCTGGAATCTATCAAAATGAAATATCAGGAATTAGGATTTTTAAGACACACACAAGCTTCAAACGTTACTTTGTATGATGGTAATCTTCAAATAAAAAGTGAGAATAATGTGAGGACCTTGAAAAACCTACTACTTGGGTATATAGAACTATAGTTGACAACTAACTAGAATGTATTGTTAATGTATTGGCAGGAAGCTAATAATTTCACTTTCCATTCACTTCCAATGACATTTTTATAGCGGTTGATGGTGTTTACATTTGTCTAGAAGAAATTACCAACACAGCGACGGTGAACAATTTACAACAAAAAAGGCCAATCATCTAACGCCTCCCCCACACTGCTCGCAGGGGAACGGAAGTGATGGAAGCGAAAAAAGTCCGGCCGTAAATGATATTTATTTTAAGACGTATGCAAATTTTGCCGCCTTAGCGCGAGACATATAATCGGGCCCCGTACGGCCAACAATTTGCCGGCCGCATTACGGGACGCGTGATGCGTCGACGTAGTGCGAAACATATCAACCCTCTGGTGAGTTATGTGCCTTCCGCTACAAATACCGTAAGCACGCGCCAAGCGTCAGCTGTTCGGCATGCAACGCATGCAGCTTCCAGTGCAGCGCTACCGAACGACACGCACGCAAATTGATATTAATTATACAAACATAATAATTCTACACACCCGATACCCACCAGAACCGCCCCAGGTGCACTCGGGGAAACCCGTTGGAAAGAGGCGCCGGATTGCTGGTAGCTCGTAAACAAACAACAACATCGGGAAACGTGTCCGGAACGGGACGGAACACTTCCTCAAAACCGATCGATCGGCCAAAAGTGATCGATGAAGGCCGGCCGGCCACGTGTGATGGTGGAAGTTTATCGGCACTGGTGGAATCATTTTCAGTTTCAATTTCAAAACCACCAATAGAAAAAGTAGCGAGGAAGATCTTGAAAGATTTATATGACTTTTAGAAGGATTTTAAAATTATATTCTGTGACATATTGGGAAGGTCCATCGAAAGATGGGTAGCTAAGAAATTAAAATGGACAGAATATAGGTACAGGCACAAACCTCCTTTGGAAGATCCGCCACAGTTAGAGTTCTTATCGGAAACGTTGATAGTTTATGCGTAGATTGAGAAACCCTTGATTGTTTAGTTTGATAAAGTCTGTTATTGTTTTGGTTCATCTCAAGGTAAGCCTGTCAATATCCTTATCTAGATCTTAACAACCACAACCCTAATCGGTCGTCACCTCGAACAACAGAAGCAACGCCCCGATACATCTTCTACTCCTATATTCCCGAGATACAAACAGTTAAAAATAAACGGAACAATATCGCACTATATACGTCATTCCCTCCATTCTAAGGCGCGGCTACGAGTGCAGAATGATCAATGAACATCCTAATCCATTTGAATGAATCTTCAACTACGCCCTTCCCAACGGTACTGAGCCGGACAGTAATTCCGGAAGCCGGCCGAAGTCCTCAACCGCGACCAGGGTTAGTGGCCGGTTTTGTCCAGGTTTAGCCGGTGCAAAACCCCACCCGGCCCGGCGGCGTAGACGATGCCGACGGTGTCCACAAGGTCGCACCGGCACGCTCAAGTGCGGCGCATTGAACTACTTACGGTGGCTCGCGTCAGTGCGTCACGGTTTACTTCTATTATCCTCTATCAGCGACAGGTTCGGGTAAACGGTTCCAACGGTCACAGCAGAGCACCGATTGGCAGAATTGTCTGCCGGACCGGCTGGACCAGCAGCTATAAGAAACTGGCCACACGAAGTGGTACGCGATCGTTGATTAAGTTGGCCACACCGACCACAAAAGAACTAACTCGAGCGAATGCAATTACCCAAGACGGGCGGGGGAAGGATATCCAGTCCGTTTTAGCGGAGGGGACATTCTACGTCAAGAACCGACGTGGCCTCCTTTCGGTGGTGGGAAGTGAGAGTCTAGTTGCAGAACCTAATCTCACCAATCAGCGAACAATGTGGGGGACCAATTTTGCATTAATCCTTGAAAGGACGGCGTGGTTTCTACCATATCGCCAGGGAATCTTCGCGGTTCCGTGTCTTAGTGACGCACGAGGAGCGTCTTTGAAGGTGACATTTTTATATATTGTCAGCAATTCGTGTTATATCCAGGAATAATTATATACCCTTCCTAATAGCATTCGTTAGGTCAAAAGATTGTGCCCTACTGACACCCTTTTTATTCACTATCTCTGGGCATGCATCGGGTGCACCAATGGTAATTGGCAATTGTAAATGGGTTAACAATTACACTGCCAGATAAACTAACCCCCCGAACAAGCTATTTGCTAAAGCCTGTAATTAGATGTTCCAGGTATCCATCGTTAAGTACGGTTAATTGATTTGGTCAACGTTAACCCGGGAATTAGAACGGATCGCAGTAAAAATTTTTGTCTAGTTATATTATGAATCGATTGATCCCGAAAAAATATCGAAACTACTTTTCTTAACATATCTTTAAAATATCATTTCGTAGTTTTTAAAATATGTGGGTTTTCACTATACGTAATACAGTTCTCGTACTCGTTAAAACTATTCTCATCTGGTTCGCAAAAAAAAAAAAACATTCTAATTCAACAATGATCCCTTAAATTTTGTTGAAGAAATTGAGCAAGCAATACTTTGATACGATGAATATTTATTTTAATAAACAATACCTGAGATACAATCCATGCCTTTTACTTTATTTATTTAGCTATTATAATGCTTTTTTGATTTAGCTAAGAGAGGAATAGAATGGAACAAAAAAGTGTATAAAAATGCGTAATAATCAAATTTAATAATTTGGTACACAACTCAATTACAGAAAAATGAGTGTTCCTGCTTGGCTGCTTTCAAAATATTTCCCACTTTACGAAAACAATCATTTTACCACTCTTTTCGTAGTATGTGCCCCAAGCGAGCCGAAAGCCATTGATCACGAAGCAACTACACACAATGGGCCGCATTCAAGCATTTCCTGGCACAAAAATTACTGTTAAGCTGTGTTGTTGAGTGCTGTCGGCGCCTCCATTGCGCCGACATTAATGAAACGTTCTTTCGCCCATTAACAATCTCCACTTATTGCGTCACAACGGTTTGCGAATGTTTTATAAACATAAAACCCGTATTAAATTGCATGCCATTTTGGGTCTTTGGCATTTTTTATCGGTTTCCTTTTTTTTCGTGAATATCAATCGGGTGCGCGAAATCCGGATTTTTGGGATCCCCTGCAATGGAATGTTTGCGGATAGATTTCGCCTGTGTCGTGAGCAGTCTTATGTTTTGAATCGTTTTAAGCGACGCTGCCTCCACCGGGGAGCTCTTATAGTGAAGACCGGTTCTAGTGTCGAGATAAGCAACCTTGAAGAAACAGTTCCAAAGTCCAGGCGAGCCTTCTTCCGTGCCACGCTTTGTATACACTCTACCGGTTGGACAAAAACATTTCCGTGCGGAATGATCCAAAACAAACGGTGAAATCTTGTCCGCGAATCGGTTACGTTTCGAAGGACACGTCCAATACGCACGGTACGCACCGAACTGGTCATTGCTCCCTCCCTAAAGTAGTTCTCTTAAGCATGTCCGCAATCCCTTTAGACTTCAGCTTGCCTAACCTTCCCCAGTAGAGCCCTCGATTCTTGGTTTAGACGGTCAATGGCAGGACGCTGGGTGGACGACCGGATCCAAAATCCGTATTTACGCACCCTACGTCTCCACGGAGATTGAGTTCACTGTTCGCACGATGAACAACACACCGGTGGCTTAGGCAAATCCCGTGCGATCACAAAGCGAATACTAAGTGTACATAGTGCAACCACCGTCCACCCTCTTGCATCGGTATCTTCCGGTCGTCCGGGGGGGATCAGTGGTGGAGAAAGATTTTCCTCGGATCACCTTGCCTAAGGAAGACTGAGCGTGAGGAAGGTGTAGATTATGATTGATAGTGACAGTATAGAAGCCATAACAACAATCATCCACCAGCTCCTCGCCGTAGATATGACACTCCGCAGCGTTCTATGAACGGCGGGGACGAACGGCGGGTCGGGTGGACGGTGGCGCGATGGAGCACGCGGCCGAGAAGCACACCGACGGACTCCGCACTCAAATTCGCATTCGGTGTCGGTCCACCGTTCGAGCAACATCGTCGGGCGTTAAAAACGTTCGGTGTCGGTGATCACCGGTTCGCGAGTTCTCGCGCATAATCTTGGATCTACTCTGATCGCCACTTGGATCAGACGCCCGTGAGCTTCCCGTGGCCTTTTAGCGCCATTCACTACACCGGACGTGCGCCACCGGCACGTGCATCGTACACGCGTCGATAGTCGGAATCGTTTCCGAAACATCCCACGGAAACAACAACCACAGGTGTAACAGGGTCGATCATCCGGATCTTCCCCACGGTAGTGAGTGCTGGAGTGACCACAGTCGTGGAAGGTTAAAGCTGCTGCATACATTTGTTGGTACTCCGCGTCCGAGTCGTTCGATCCTGAACGATGACCGCCGAAAAACCATCCATTGCCGACTCCGGGACACTTAAGCCGGACCGGAAGATAGTCAAGCTGTATTTGGCAGCGATCGGGGGTAATTATCGATTTGTTTGGATGCGATCGCCTCGTTGCTATCTAAAAAGACGCCAGCAGCTAAGCAAATACAATGTGTTTTCATTATTATTAGATCAGTTTGTGAGTGTGTGTGTTTGTGTGTTGTTTTTTTCGTCATTGGTGCATACTTCCCTCCAAAAATGCCACATTCAAAATGGCGTCCGTGGATATGTTGAAGTCATGGTGGGTTTGTTGTCCGTATGATCGTTTCGTTGATTGCCAAGTTCAATGCTGTTAGTACTCCAACCCCCACCCCGAATACCAACCCCCTCTGGGGTCGACCTGTATGCAACACAATCGTTGGCCAAACCTATAATAATAGCATTTATAATGCCGGGGTAGTGGGCAATCGCAAACATACACCGGGCTGCCACTTTTTTTTCTCACACTCCGCCCCACCAAACACGCGTTCCTAATACTCGACTCACTATCGACGCTCCACAATGGATTCTGATGAGAACGAGGTTCGGTGGTTAAGCGGTGGCGGATCTGTGTTTTTCCTATTCCTCTCCTATGAGGATTGTTCATCCCTCGTTGCCGTAACGGACAAACTTTTTTCCCGAAAGCCTCTCGAACCTCGTGTTTGCAACCATCCGTGCCACGTTTTGTCCGCTACTGAAGTCGGGCACTACTTTTCAAAAAGCTAGAAACGGTTGAACCTGCGTCACCAGAGATGCCCCTGTTGGAGGAAGGGACAGACACACCGAGACGTCGGGTGATCGAGACCATCGGCAAACAAGTACTGAACTACGGTGGTCGCCAGTGTTCTTCGCGTCGCCCGATTCGGCTGTTTGCGCAGATGGACCCCGAAAAGTAAGCCTCCCGAGGATGTAACGGTGGCTTCTGTGGAAGCTGTCTGTACTCGTTTGAGACGCCACCTCGATGGTGTCCGTTTGTTTGTATATCTCAGGAAATTTCCGTTGTCAAGCACTCGAAGCGTGGAACGGAAAATTCCCGGTTACCAACATGTCCAGACTTAAGACGCAGACGAAAACGAAGAACGTATCCTGACGAAGCACGCTACGTGTGCTCTGATTTGGAAACATTGAAGTTGGAGGCTCGAACTCATCAATACTGCCAAATATATTGTACGCCTTTGACAGTGTCATTCATTGTCTTACTCAACAAGCATTTGTTCAGATGGTATTGGGATGGGCGTCGGTACATGGACCGAGCAAACATAAATCACTTCCCAATGGCGTAGATACCCAGTGTTTTACGAGCTCGGCAGTCGCTTTCGGAAGCTACGAGTTGAGGCAGGATTTTTCTTATAACGGTGCATACCCAAGGAAGAAATGCGTGTCATTATCCAAGGCTATACCAAAGGCCTGCTTACCTATTCAACACCACGCGCCTTAATTGGTAAGAATGGTCTTACCGTACAGTGAGATTAAAGTGCCTGTTTTGGGACGTAAATCCTTTCGAGAAGCATGTGAAACAGTGTCAGTTTAATTACTTATAATTTTAAAAAACACTATAATAGTCATAGGAAAGACATGGATGGACGCTTAAATCAGAGAAGACTAATGATAACAAGCCCCTCATCTTGGAAAAAAACAAGTCGTTACAAGGTTACATAGTACTGTTTCTAAAGAAAAAAAAAATCTTGTAGATTAAGTAAATAACGATGCAGCTTGAAACCAAACTCATTTGTGCATTGCACAGCTGCATACAGGGTTTCGTCGAAAACAAGATATTGTGATACGGTGACTAATGTGGAGTGACGAAATGTTCAAACAAGTACTTCTGTAAAACAAACAGATAATGATCCGTTAGACGTAACCTGAAATTTATTTGTTGTAAATTTTTATTCAACACACAAAATTGTTTAGTTTCAACACAACTTGAAACTTTTATTGAATATCTTCAAAAGAATCTAAGAAATTGGCTTCTTTCTCCGAAGCCCAGTTGCACTCTCTCGTACTCCATTAGCGTGATACGCAGATCGACGATAATGTAGACAAGAATCAGTACCGGCCAGGCGAGTGATATTCATCAACGCGCAAGCCTCACGAAGGGTACACTCATAGGAATTCGGCCTTAGAATGGATGTGTTGGGCCATGCATAACATCTCCAGTTTAAATCTAGCATGTAGTATGTCTGTGAATTTTGGACGTTTGTTTTTTTTTATTTCGAATCATCTGTCAGTTATTTCAGGATATTAGTACTTGAGATCCATTTCGCTGTTGTGTCGGCTGACTCTTTATCGATTGAAAATGCCTCTCTAACAAGAATGCCGACAAACATGGTCGTGTGACCCTTGATGGCCAGGAGATTAAATACGCACATTCACCTATTTCACATTATGTGCGGTACAAATTGACCGTAAAGCGGTCTCGTCCATATCCGTACCGGTTAGCTATTTGCCAAGCAATCGGCGCCGATTCAGGGCTGTAGGTAACGGAAATTATCTTTAAGATCAAATCGAAGGACACAATACAACGGGCGCGCACACACCAACGCACACTTCAAACGGGAGGTGGTGGCCACGGTTCGGTTGATAATTCGTGACCTTTAGCGGTGGTGGGCAGTCTCCGCTATTAGGCCAACGCTTGATAAAAGAGAGGGAAAACACCGATTGCGATTAGCCTCCGCGGTGGGTGCCTGTTGCTGACCCATACACATGGGTATGAGAATGTTTTCTTGAAGTGGTCGTCGGAATTACATTGAGTTTGCCGAGTGACGTGGTTCGGCCGAAGAAAGCGACGAACCGCATCTTGGAGCTACGCAAATGGAGGATTTAATGTTAAGCATGTAGATCTCAAAAACAACACCGTCCCGTTCTATTTCGAGGCTTCCAGAATGGAACAAAACAAATATTTCGTCAACGTATCGCGTGTTGTCCTGCATCCGCGGTGCAGATAAACAGATGCCCAACAAATGGGCAACAAGGGGGCCCGGTGACTTATCTTTCCCACCTTCGTTTACCTTTCCACGCCACGTCACAAACGCAGCGAACATCATCTCACTGTCGCTAGGGACATCGATCGGATGGCTGTCACCGTTTCTGCCGCTGCTGATCTCCGCCGACTCCCCGCTGGAACATGGCCCAGTGACGGACGTGCAGGCCACGTGGATCGCGTCCCTGCTCTGCATCGGCGCCATCGGCGGTACATTCCTGTTCGGCTGGTTGGCGGATCAGATCGGCCGCAAGTCAACCCTGCTGGCAGCGGCAGTGCCACTGATTGGGTTCTGGGGTTGTGTATCCTTTGGTAACTCCGTTGAGGTCCTGTATGTGGCGCGACTACTCGCTGGGCTGGGAGCAGCCGGAGTGTTCCTTGTCGTGCCGATGTACATCACCGAGATCGCCGAGGATAGGTACGTCCGCAGAAGATATGTTTTTGGGATCGATATTAACAAAGAAATCCGAAACTCTTCAAAACCACCAGGATACGAGGATCACTTGGGTCACTGTTCATCCTGTTCCTCAACATTGGCACGCTGGTTTCGTTCATCTTGGGCAGCTATCTGTCCTACCACCTAACGGCCTACATTCTGTTTACGCTCCCGGTTGCCTTCTTCATCCTATTTCTACCGTTCCCCGAGACGCCCCAATATCTGGTACGCCGGAACCGGGTTCGGGACGCCGAATCGTCTCTGAAATACCTGCGCGGCTATACGTCCACACCGGACCATCTGGAAATGTTGCGCTCGGAAATGGACTCGCTGTTGGTGCAGGCATCGGGCGAAAAGGACCCGGCCGAACAGAGCGGAATCACCTGGGCCGACTTTGGTAAGCAGCTATGAGTGCTACAAGTGGAACCTCTTTTCGTAAACATTCTCCTTCTTGATCAACCTTCCAGCTGCTCCATCTGCACGCAAGGCTATACTGATCGGGCTCCTGCTGGTTTCATTCAACCAGCTATCTGGTTGCTTTGCGCTAATCAACTATACCGCACAAATCTTTGCCGATGCTGGCTCCGACATTGAGCCGAACACGGCGGCCATGGTGGTCGGAGCGATTCAAATCATTGGATCATACGGTTCTACGCTCCTTTTCGATCGATGCCAGAGAAAGGTAAACAACTCGGTGTGCAGGTGGAATCTGAAGGGACTTGACCGTTACTACTCTTTACTTCTAGCATCTCTACATCTGCACGAGCTTCTTTGCGGCCGTCGGTCTATTCGCGATGGGGACGCATGGTTATTTGAAGAGTCAGCACATCGATGTCAGCGTGATCAACTGGATACCGGTGGCCAGCCTGTCGTTTGTGATATTTATCGCCTCCGTCGGTATGCTGCCGCTAACGTTCGTCATTCTGTCGGAGATTATGCCACTGAAGGTTAGACATCGCAGCACTTTGTAAAAATATTCTTGTTCAATTTGGTTGTTCTTCTCCGCCATCCCAAAATAGATTCGAAGCCTGGCTGGTTCACTGTGCACCGCGTTCCTGTGGATCGTCAGCTTTCTGGTGGTGAAATATTTCCCAGCCGCCGTCGAACTGATCGGCCTGCACGGCTGCATGTGGGTGTTCAGTGCGGTCTGCCTGATCGCCGGCCTGTTCAATGCGATCGTCATTCCGGAAACACGCGGTCAAAGCATAGAACAGATCATACAAGCGATGGAGAACGATGTCAAGCGATAAAATGATAAATGCGCCATGCTTTAGGGAATGGTCAAACCTTCCGATTGTTTTGTACATATTTCTCTACTACTCCATAGGTTAATATTCTAATCACAGTTAGATATAAATATTTCTAAGGTTATGCTTTTTGTCACGAAATTGTACGTAAAATAAAGCGGCAAATGAGCTTTCATCGTGGGGAAGTATTTTATTGAAAAATGAAATTGAAATTGTCTCACAGTTGTTTAGTGCCATTAACAAAGGCAAGGTATATCATGATTAATTAAAAAGGTTCTAAAAGATTCCCATGAAATGTCATCATAAATGGCTCTTCGCCAGGTGCTTTGGGCGTCACTTGGTTTGTTCCGCAATAAAAACACCTCCATACTTCTTCAATAGTTCAGCTTTATTGTAATTCGTGATTGCTTTTCCCTAGCGTAAAATTGAGTTGTCTAAATTTATCTCTTTTACATCCCTACAATTTTTCGTGGCGGTTTCACACCGGCAATATATGCAGTATACAAATTCGAACGGGGGGTCCGCGACAGCCGAGCGGTAGCGCCGGTTAGAAAGTCGGCCCATGAGTCCCAAGGCTCACCACATCGACGGCGTGGCTTCGAATCCCAACCGAGACCGGACCCTCCCCTATACGAGAGGACTGACTATCCACGTACAACAGGGAAACAAGTCTCGTAGGCCCTTAACGGGCAGGCATGACCAACAAGGTCATTTACGCCAAGAAGAAGAAGACAAATACGAACAAAAAAAGTGGATGAAAAATATAGCTCAACCGGCCACCGGCACTTGGCGAATGGGGGAGGGAGAAAGACCTTTGGCCTACAACTCGATACCGTGGGATCGCTTCAAGTGTGCCTCGAGGGCGCTCTTATAGTCGTACTGCTTGAAGCACCGGTCGCACGCGAACGCCCGGACCGTTTCGTGAGATTTCAGGTGGCGCTTAAAGTTGCCCTTCGTCGAGAACACCTTCGCACAGATCTCGCACGTGTACGACTCCAGTTCGCGCGGCGAGTGTGTGCGGGAGTGCGAGTACAGTTCGCGCTTGTCGTGAAACTCCACCCGGCAGTGAAAGCAGTAGAATGGCACCCGCGATGTGTGATAGTGGAAGTGGTTCTGAAACTGTTCGAAGGAGGGCAGCGTCCGGTGGCAAATGTTGCACACCGTTTCGCGCCGATCCTCTTCGGCATCGTACGTGGTGATGTTGATATCGAATTCTTCCCCGCGGGCCCGTTCGCATTTGGTGCAATCGGGTCGCGCACAAAGATGCGTACGGTGGTGTTCGCGTAGTGCCGACTGATCGTCGAACCGTTTGAAGCACAGTGGACACCGGAACCCTCCGTCCACCTGGCCGTTGGCGGGATTTTCCGACTGTTCGAGCGCTTTCATGTTCACGAGAAAATCCGTTGTTCCGAGAGCCACGTGCTCGGCCTCGTGTTGCTCCAACGGTTCTTCCTCGGTGAACGTCTCCGGGCAGTAGTTGCACGAGAAGTGCAGCACGTTCACATCCAACGACGCATCATGCACGCCCATGTGAACTTCGAGCGCGCGCTTATAATAAAACCGACGATCGCACACGGTACATTTGAATTTGTTGCGACCCTGGGAACCGGTCCCACCGGATGTCGCACCGGATCCTTCGGCCCCCGAACCCGACGGTTCCTTTTTCGGTTCCTTCTTCGGCCGAGGTAGATGCACCTTAAACATGTGCTCCTTATGGCTTGCCTTGTAGCAGAACACCTTATCGCAGAGGGTGCACGCGATCGTGTGCTCTTCCTGTAGCTTCTCGTGATATTGCAGCTGGCACTTTTGATTGAACGTCTTGTGGCACCGGTCACACTTGAACGAGTTGGCTGCGATATGGGCCGCCTTTTCGTGCGTGCTCACCGTACTCTTGTGATTAAAGCGCTTTTCACAGTACGAACACTTGTATGGTTTTTCGCCCGTATGCAACCGCATATGTATGGCCAGGCGCTCCTCATTGTCCAGCACCTTGCTGCACCGATCGCACTTCAGTGCCTTCTTTACCTTTTCGTGGATGCGCGAATGCACGATCAGGTTCGACTGGTGATTAAAGCACTTTTGGCACACCTTACACTGGTACGGCTTTTCCCCAGTGTGTAGCCGCCGGTGGACCTGCAATTTATCATCCGAAGCGAACACCTTACCGCACTCCACGCACGAAAAGCTATTGTCCACCCCATTCTCGCCGTGCACCTTCTCGTGGCAGATAAGTGTGCTCTTGGTGCGAAAGATCTTATCACACATGCGACACTTGAAGACCTGCTCCTCGTACACCAGGTGCGTCTTGGTGTGTTTCTCTAGCTTCGATTTCGTGTCAAACGTCTTCGGGCAGGAATCGCAACTAAAACGCGTTACTTGCGAAACGACAGGGGCCGGTGCCGGTGGGGTGTCCACGGCCGTTGGAGTGTAACTGGCAGCTGGAACCGCAGGAGGAAATGTTTCTTCCTTCATTATTTGCAACGGAACCACCGGTTGCCGGTGTACTATGTACGCTTGTGGTTCGATGGAAGACGATCCAACGCTGGACGCATTGGAGTGGTCAGGAAACTCGTGAAAGCTCGTCGCATGCTGATGTTGCTGCTGCGTAACAACCTGCACCTGTTGCTGTTGGGGTTGTACGTGCGATGGCACTGACGAAAGATGTTGTTGCTGATGATGGTGCTGTTGTTGTTGTGGAGGTGGATGTTGTTGCTGCTGCTGTTGATGCTGTAAATGGTGATGGTGTGGATGCTGCATAAACTGCTGATGCGGATGGTGCTGCATATAGGCATTGGACATTAACTGCAGGTCAAACGGTTTCGGTCGGTAGAACAGCGGCTTTTCCGGATCCACCGAAACGCCATGGTTCACATAATGCTGGTTTTGGCTGTAATTTACAGGCGGCGTAGGGGTTTCTCCGAGAGTTCCTACACCAACGGAAGACTCTTGTTTGATCAGCGCGGGATTAGGGACCTTAAGGAACGTCGGTGTTGCGGCACTTGGCTGAAAGAACCCGGAGCTCCCGGGAATGGGCTGCGACACCCCGGCACTGTAAATAAAAGTAAATACTCGATAGAATTGTCGTTGGCTCGAATTAATTCAAACAATTAACACTCACTACAGCTTGTTGTTGTATGCATTGTAGTCCATTGTCACCGCCAGAAACCGAAACCGGCGTTCTCGTGTCCGTAGGTGATTTGTTTATGTGACAATGCGCTACCGACGCATTGCAATGCAAACCTTTCGAGCTATCGAACCATTTGACTAAAATAACAATTCTGCAGAGCGTTGTTGCATCCGTTTTGTATCTTATTTTTCTTCTGTGATGATGATTTCCAGCACGGCTTTTCAATACAACTTTCTTTGCAGGCTACCCAGGAGATTTAATTGATTAGGGATCGGGTGCTCATGCCATGTGTTCTAATTTTTTAGGTTTATTTCTAACTTTTTGAGGAAAGAACTGCCTTTTTCTACTGATCGACTGTTTACGTTTTTGTGTTTGGTCTATTTGTCAGTGTTTAGCTGGTACCTGCTGTTTATAATTATTGGTTCAGGAGCTATCAACAACTGTTCACAAATCATTTTTACTTTAACAAAATTCAGTCAATTTGTTGTTTAACGCCAGTCTGAGTAGAAGGTATGAATATGGTGCTATAGCTTTGGTTTTTTGTTTTATTACCAGTAATCCCGAAACAGCGAATTATCGAATCATACAAAAAGTTAACGAAGAACACGAATGTCAAAACTTCCGTCATATTTCTACAAATTGTCAAAATGCCCGAGATGTCTTGACCTGCATTTAGTTAGTCTGTGGTTGATACAAACGCAGCAAAATTGTGGTGTCGTTGTTTTATATTGTATTTTCAAAATAAGGCTGCAAAATTTGATCCAAAAGACATCATTCCATAATTTATTTACTACCGTTAGCAATCGTTGTGTGTTACTTGCATAGTTTTCCTCTCATATTTGCCGGGTGCCTGCCTGCAAACTACTTGCCAATTCCTGGTAAACGACACCGGGTAAAAATATGGCGGCCCAGCTAGACGGTGTTCTCGAGAAAGATCTGCAGGAGAAAATAAAAAACTCCAAAGTGCTAGTGGTCGGTGCAGGGGGTATCGGATGCGAGGTGTTGAAAAATCTCGTTCTTACAGGATTTCTTGACATTGAAATCGTAAGTATTGGCCCCCGGGTACCGGAAGGCGACGCCGTTAACCTAACCTTACAATCGCTTTTTGTCCCTGTTCTCATTTATCCAGATCGATTTGGATACGATCGATGTGAGCAATTTGAATCGTCAATTCCTGTTCCACAAGGAACATGTCGGAAAGTCAAAGGCAGAAGTTGCTCGCGACAGTGCGCTCAGCTTTAACCCGAATGCGAAGATCAAAGCATACCATGACAGCATTACTAGGTGAGTTTGCCGCCTCTGAATGTGGTGTATAAAAACAACATTAATCTGTTTATTTTCTTTCTATCGCAGCAACAATTATGGTGTTAACTTTTTCCAACAATTTACACTGGTATTGAATGCGCTTGATAATAGGGCGGCCCGCAACCATGTCAACCGTATGTGCTTGACTTCTGGGATTCCACTGATCGAGTCCGGTACGGCCGGGTACAGCGGACAGGCAGAGCTCATCAAGCGCGGGTTAACTCAGTGCTACGAATGTAAGCCAGTACCGGGTCAGAAATCGTACCCGGGATGCACAATTCGCAATACACCATCCGAACCGATTCACTGCATTGTGTGGGCGAAGCATTTGTTCAAGTAAGACTACATTTAGCTGCTAAGCTTAGTTGAATGTGCCATCTAACTTGCTGTATTCTTTTCATCTTACAGTCAGCTATTTGGTGAAACTAATGACGATGAAGATGTTTCACCGGATACAGCCGATCCGGAGGCGGGAGCGGAGGTCGGAGAAGCCGCACTCGCTAAGGATGCCAACGAGAAGGGCAATGTGGATCGAATCAGCACACGGGTGTGGGCCAAGCAGTGCGATTTCGATGCGGAGAAAATTTACAACAAACTTTTCTTCGAAGACATCAAGTATCTGCTGAGTATGTCGAATCTCTGGAAGAATCGAGTCCCACCAAACCCGATCAAATGGGACGCGATCGTGGAGGAAGGCGAAGAGATTACCGATGCTGTCGCACGGGACCAAAAGGTTCTCACCCACTCGCAGTCGGCCAAGGTGTTCGCTGAGAGCATTAAATCACTGAAGGAGTCGTTCACAAAGCTCCCGGAAGGCGACTATCTCGTCTGGGACAAGGACGACAAGCATGCGATGGATTTCGTGGCGGCGTGTGCTAACATTCGGGCTCAAATATTTGCCATTCCTCGTAAGAGTCGATTTGAGATCAAATGTAAGTATATTCAATCCACTTTGGGTGTTTAAAATGTGAATGCTATTGATTCTTTTTTTCTATTTTCCCTGTAGCAATGGCAGGAAACATTATCCCTGCGATCGCGACCACAAACGCCATGACCGCTGGTCTCGTTGTAATGCAAGCGTTCGGCGTACTGAAGGAGCAATATGAAAAGTGCTTCCATATCTACGTGCGCCTGGTAACGAACCCGCGGAAACAATTCATCATACGGGACAAGGTGCTTATTCCACCGAACCCCAAATGTTACGTGTGTTCCGCCAAGCCGGAGGTGGTACTGAAGGTCGACACGAAGAACGTTACCGTGCGCGAGCTACGCGACGACATTCTGATCAAGGCACTGAACATGGTCAGTCCCGATGTCACACTGGACGGCACGAGCACGATTGTGATCTCGTCCGAAGAAGGTGAAACAGACTGCAACGATGACAAGAAGCTGGTGGAGCTGAACATCGTCGATGGATGTGTGCTGAAGGCTGACGATTTCCTGCAAAATTACGAGCTGTCCATCACAATTTTGCATAAAGATCCTGGTCGGGAGGAAGCCGCTTTCGAGATCATTGCCGATCCGAGCTCTCTGAAGCCGAAAGAAGCAGAACCTTCGAAGGATGCCGAAATGGATGATGCACAGCCATCGACCTCCAGCGGACAAAATGGATCTTCAACCAATGGCAAGAAAGCGCGCTATGATGAAGATGTCAGTGGAGAGGTGTTGGTTGTCCCCGATGACGATGAAATGCCGTCAACTTCCAAGGCAGGCACATCCGGTTCGGGAGCGGCTGGTAGCAGTAGCAGTGGGTCGGGTGTAGAAAAACGCAAACACGTTGAAGATGATGATGAGCCTGCTAGCAAAAAGGTGAAAGTATCCTCCCAGCAGGACGATTCCGATGACGATCTAATCATCATGGATGATTAATGGTCGCTACTTAAGCTAAGCTAAGTTTTTTTTTTCATTTTTAACAACCATTATAAATGTATCATCAATCTTGAAGTAATGAATCGTGTCCGCATCAATTCTCAAATAAATCGATGTTGTCAAATCTTACTTTTCTTTTTAGTCTACCACTTTCTAGGGTTATTTTTTTAAATGTTCTTTCTGGTTCAAAATGATTAAACAGATGAATACTCATACACATTAATATTACTTTTTAATACATCAGTTTACAAAATTAACATAACATACAAAACAATCAAACATTAAAATCACGACGGAACGAAGTCTAAACCATAAAAAAACATAACGTAAGATGTTACTCTGCTTTGATCATAGGCTTTGTCTTTGGTTTCGCTTTTTGTGCTGGTTTGCTGGTGCTGGGTTTCGGTTCCGGAGCGTTCGTCTGGGTTTTTGATCCTTTCACCTTTCCTTCCTTTGCCTTTGTTTTGGCGCCTTTCACTCGGGGAACAGGATTCGCCGCAATGGACAACCGAACTTTACCGCCCTTGCGATCAATTTTAACTTTTGTAATGGCGGTTTTCTTCGGCTTCGCTGCTTCTTTGGGCTTCACTTTGGATTTTTTACCATCCTTTTCGTTATTGTTCTTATCGGCTTTTTTCTTTTTGGATTTTTTGGCCGCAGTTTTCTCCTTCTGTTTAATCTTTTCCGCTTTGATGGCAAGTTTCTCCGACTTTTTCATGTCCTCAACATGCGCTTTCGATAGCCGAATACTCCCAATTAATCCTTTTCCCGTCACATGCTCGACCACGTTTTTCTGTAGCAGCTTTTCGTAGGCTTTTTTAACGTAAATTTTGATATCACCGTCTATCGTGTACCTGCCTTTAACAAACTTCTGAATCATCGTAAACGACAGACCCTTGCGGTTTGGATCGTTCTCGGTGATGGCCTCCAGCATCATTTGTTCGTACGATTTTTTATTACTTTTCTGCTTCATCGTTGGACCGGCCTGAATTGTTGGAGCCCGTTGAATCGGAGTACTGGTGTCTTTTGGGGTATCACTGCTAAATAAGATCCTCCTGGCGCGTAGCGGTTCATCAATAGACTCTGGTACATGGCCCTCCATTAATTGAACTCGGATAACGATGGACTACGACACAAATGATTGGTGTGATGGCTGAATGCTAACTAAAGAAAAATGGGGGTTTCAAGGCAATGGAGTTCCTAAGGCAAAATGTCCCTACGTTTGAAACAAGGAGGATGGGCAGAGTTGCCAACGTTTGCCAAATCCTTTCGTCTATTATCAGATAAATCCCCAGGTTTAAGGGTTAATCGTATTTGAAACACGTCTTTTCCTTTTGTCTGAGATCCTTTGGATCAGTAAATCATCATGCACTTTACTAAAATATAAAATAATAAATGCAACGAAACGTACCTGGAAAATGATTAAATTTTGCCCCAGAAATTTTGGAAAAATTAAAACTTTATGGTCTTTTGTCTTAACGACTTCTTTTCCGATATCTGCCAGTGCACTGGTTCCTTCAAATGATAACACAACAAATCTTGACAGTGAAAATCTGACATTTGATAGTTCTGTATCGTGCGACCAAGTTTTCAACAAACTTTTATCAATAAAACGATACGAGACTTGCTTGCGCGTAATCGTGGCGCTTCTGGTGAGCACTCTACGATGGTAAATGAGTAAACATAGAGTTTTTGATAAAATGTACCGATACGTTTTACGGCTGGCGCAGTAACGGCAAAGGATTGCATCGATGTACCGAAAAGAAAATACGGCGCAGTGGTAGAGAAAGTGATTTATTTTTACGGTAGAATCTGTTGCGGAGTGCGGGCGAACTGCGGTGGGAAGTGTTGGAGCACGCAGCGTGATAACAGCAACAGCTGAAACAGGTGGCCATGATTTCGTCGAAGGAATGGATTTTCACGGTGCTAGTTGCTGCTAGTAGTGTTCAGCTGGCAGGTTCCGTGCTGGACGGTGAACCGAAGGATAATGCACACGTTTCCGTTGCCACCGAACTTTCCGGTATCGAAAATTGTCCCCGGATGATGCATTATGTGTTTGAGGGTTACGCGCCTATCGGTAAGAGAAAAAGTTGGTACAGGTTGCTCGGGGCATTACTAATTTCATCTCAAACAACCGTGTTTGACTCATTGCAGGAAACACGAACGCAGGCAACTATACGGAAAATTCAAAGGCAACCACACTGGAACCGTGCGTGCGAGACTGCTGCCTGAAGGGGCCGAAATGCAACACGGCATTTATATTCAATCACACCTGCTACCACGTGAAATGTATCAGCAACGAGTTGTGCCTTCCGGCGAAGAAAGAAACCTCGTCTACGTTGCGCATGGTTTTGGTGAATCCGATCGAAGATGGCATCGTGGAGCCGTCGTGGTGGGAGCTGCTGAAGAAAGCGCAGGAGAAACGAATCCTAGCGAGCGGTTTATCGTCCCAGGTGCCGGATCGGGACGATAGGGAGGAAAATCTGCTGGGCAAGCTGAGCGAAATCTATAACCTTGCGAATGGCGTACAGCAGAGGCCACGTGGTGAGGAAAAGTACGTCCTTCCTTCCGCCGAGGACATCTACAGGGGGCCCTACAAGTCACTCGATTATGGAGCAGGCGGAATAGGCACGGCGGGTGGTGTAGGGTACGCTAACAATTACATCCGTGACCAGTACGATGAGGAGGCAGAGGAGAGTAAATTCTACGCGGAAACGAAGGCCCTTGGTTCGATGCGTCCGTGCGATCTAACGCTCGAAGAATCGTGTCCACTCAATGAGGAGTGTGTTCGCGTAGTTCCGAGCCTCCGAAGTGGAATCTGTACCTGCATCGAGGGTTACGAACGAAGCGAGAAAAAACTGTGCCATCCGAAGCAACCGTCGCTCTCTCAGCAGGCCATGGCCATACCCGAAATGCTATCGGCCCAGAAACTTACGATGGTGGGTGGCGGACAACACGGTGAAACAGAGGAACCGCTCCCACCACCGATACTTTCGAGCACGACCAAGGAACTAACAGTTTCGGTTGCCTCGAAAGATGTGCGCCTGCCGACGAATGAAGCTACCCTATCGGCGTACGTGATTCCGGATGAGAAAACAACCGGCGACAAGTACAGCTACCTGTGGACGTTGGTCTCGCAACCGAAGGGAGATAACAATAGCACGATAGCGGACCAGACAAAGTCTATAGCGAAACTTTCCGGTCTGGCGGAGGGTTTGTACCAGTTCAAGGTAACTGTAAGTGGCCAGAACGGTTCGTACGGGGAGGCGTTCATGAACATTACCGTACTGCCGGAGCAGAAAATTAACAAACCCCCGTTGGCCGTTATAACTCCTGCGAACCAACCGGTCCGGTTGCCAAACCATGAAGCCATTCTGGATGGCAGTGCGTCCAGTGATGACGTTAAAATCGTTCGCTGGTTGTGGGAACTCGAGGAGGGTCCGTTGGCGTACAGGTCGGAGCTACCGGAGGTGAATACGTTGCAGCTGAAGAATCTAACCATCCCTGGCAACTACACGTTCAAGTTGACTGTGGTGGACGAACAGGGGCTCAGTAATAGCACCACGGCTATCATACAGGTGCTGAAAGAGATCGACTATCCGCCGGAAGCGAACGCTGGCAAGAACGTCATACTCTACCTACCGAATAACAACGTCACACTGAACGGTTCCCTCAGTAAGGACGACAACGGGATTGTGGCCTGGGAGTGGACAAAGGCAAGCACCAACCAGTCTAAGGCGGTCGATATGCAAAACACCCGGACACCGTTCCTGCAGCTTTCTAACCTGGAGGAAGGGGTGTACGCGTTTGAGCTGAAGGTGACCGACGCAAAGAACCAAAGTAGCACCTCGATGGTGCATGTGTTCGTAAAACCGCCCACTAATCGGCCACCGGTGGCACAGGCCGGCACTAATGGTACCACCATCTATCTGCCCCAAAACTGGGCCACACTGAATGGGAGTGCGTCGAGTGATGATATCAAAATAATTAGCTACTACTGGCGTCAGATTTCCGGACCGAACACGGCACAGATTGCGAACGCGAACGCATCGGTAGGTGGTCTCAGGTCCGTCGGATGTGTGAACCTTACATGATTAAACCTGTTCTTCCCCCTTTTCCCTTCCAGATTGCAAATGCAACCGCTCTAACGATAGGAGACTATCTGTTTGAGCTTGCCGTGTCCGACGAAATGAATAATAACGCCAGCGACCGGGTACGTATCACGGTCGTGCAGGAAAAGAATACGGCACCCGTGGCGAATGCAGGAGGCGATCAAACGATCACGTTGCCCACGAACGTACTCGTGCTGAATGGTAGCCGATCGAGTGACGATCTTGGCGTTGTGCGCTACAGCTGGACACGGGAACCGGGAAGTTTGGCAATCGGCACCATCATCGATGGAAGTGACCAAAAGCCAGTGCTTATGGTACGATCTTTGTTGCCGTTTGTTGTAGTGCGCATTAATATTATTCCTCGCTGCTTGCTTTCAGTTAACGAACATTGTCACGGGAAGGTACGTTTTCAAGCTGACGGTATACGATGGGCAAGGACTTTCGGCAAGCGATACGGTTAGTATCATTGTCCGACCTGATCCCTTGCTGATGAACCTGGTTGAAGTGACCATCACAACCGAAGCGACCGTGTTGACCGCGACCGAGCTGGACTCGATTGAACAAAAGCTGACCCTGCTGATCGGAGACAATCTGGCAAAGCTTCACGTACGAGAGCTCAAGGTGGAACCACGTACGGGTCAGGTTGTGATCGTATTTTACGTTGAGCGAAAGACCGGTCTTGAGGTACGTAAAGGGAAGCTGGGAAAGCAATTGACGTGAAGGGAATGAATGCCATTTGATATTTCCTCAGGAAAAAGAGCAACAGCAGCTCATGCCGGCACTGGAGGCGGAGCGAATATTGAAGGAAAAGTTCTGGCGCGACTATACCATCCTGGGCACCTCGGTCGTTGGCATTCGCACCACCGTCTGCCAGAACGAGTGCTCCGGCCATGGCGTTTGCAATGCGGAAACACGCGAGTGCATCTGTCAGAGCTTCTGGATGCCGGATATTTTCTACTTCTGGGGCATTGCCGAAGCCAATTGTGGTAAGTTGGCAACACCAAAATCGCAATGGATCTGCCGTGAAAGCACTGAAGCACTATTTTTAAAATCTTTCAGATTGGTCAATACTGTACGTGATTGTTGGACTTTTGATCGTGTTTTTCGTGCTGTCCGGCATCTGCTGGGGAATCACATGCCTCTGCCGGCGAACGGCAAAGCCACGTACCAGACCCAAGCCCCAAAAGTATTCGCTATTGCAAACACACGACGAAGAATTACCTTCATGTAAGTATTAAATTTCAGTCATAAAAGTGTGTCTGAATTATTTTGTATTGTATTTTCATTGATATCAATTTTATGTGACTAGTTACAATTTTTAAGGACATTCAATCAGTTTAATTTAATGTTTAGCTAGTATTTGTGCTTATTAATTTTTTAAATTAGTTATTTTAAATTAATTCAAGTAAACTTAAATTACACGAGAATTTGTTGGTAACTTGAAAAAATTCACGTTCCGGTTCATGCTAGCTGATGGGTATGACGCGGAACCCTACAAATGTGTCAATAGTTTCGTTTGACAGCTATTTCAGAAAAAAAACAAGCCGAATGCCGGCTGAAATGAAAATTTTCGATGTGAATTATTCAGCTAAATCATTTATTTCTTGTCTAGAATACAAAGAAAACTAAATTAGCGTGGTCAGATCCTTCTAGTTACATCATATAGTGGGTTCTTGTTAGTTAAAGTTACGATAGTTATACCGAGTTCTTTCGTGGATAGTGCGTGGCAATTACGCATCGCTACAGCAGCATGTTGTCGTTTGGTGGGGTGAGCCGGCTTGGGCGGTTTCTAGTCACTCTGATCTCTCTTCAGTTGTCGAATAAATCTTTCGCCTTTTACTAAAGATTTCCGTGGAGAGGGATACTCTAATGAGTCTAAAGTGAATTTTTGCTCGTCTCGATTCCGCAAGGAGTCGAGCATAATCTAAGATAACAGATGGTATTAAGAGATGGATATTTTCACTAGTTCACTACGTGCCTTTCATGCTTCATGTATGTTCATGTGTTCGTTATCACACTTTCCTTGGATCTACTTTTAGTTAATCGCGCGGGAACAGCAGTTTCCGATACCGAGACGGACTCGGATGTCCTGTTTGAGAGCCGGTCGCGGCACAACGGGCTGCTGCCAGGACGCTCCGGAAACGGGACCATCCCGAACGGTGAACTGCGCAACGGATCCAGCTCCGGTGGCCACCCGAAGTACGGCATGACCCGGCTGGGTCGACGCATAAAGGCGTAAAGCTTGGCACCGACGGCGAACCGGACGGCGTCCCATTCTAGTGCCACCCGGCCGCAGGGCAGGGCAACAACAAGAAACCTAGTCGGAAGAACATTTCTTTAACCTGTAATACATTCCTATACGTGCTTGTCGTGATTTGCTGGAAGTCGATCGTCGCGGTACGATCGAGCTATAATATTATTTATCCTAAACAGTCCTGCGTTCCTTATCTTTAGCTTGCATTAGGTTTTTAAAAAACACGAGATTCGTTCATTCACATTCCTCACACCGAGTAGCAAAAGGAAGTATTGAAGTAACAAATGTGATTCTGATGCCATCGAAGACAGAAAAAGAAAGGATGCAATTAACGATTATATTAAGCAACAAGAGTGGACAAAGAGCACCAAAGGACCCAGAAGTAAGTAGAACCCAAACGTAAACCATCTAACGATAGTTGTCATGAGTTTCATTCAGTTAGTTGAAGTGTAAACATATTGCTTAACGTGTAAACGGTGTTGTTTCTTTCCGGGTTCGGGATGCCTTCTGCATAACTTCCCCACTGAACGGGGAACCACCAAAACCCTATCGCTTTTTGTGGCGTCTCCGGCACAAACATATTCAGTATTCCTTGAACCCCCTTTGGTATGGGGTGGACATGTAATGAAGAGGGGGGAGAACGAGTGCATTAATTTCCTGGCCTACTCCCAAAAACGGTATGATGGGCTGTGATTGGGTCGCGAGTGAAAAGGACTCCGCTCCACAAGCGAGCTCCCTCACTGTGCACAGGACAGGACCAAGTGGGCCCGGACCGGAACAGGAAGGCGGGGTCCCCTTTAAGAGGCAGTATTAACGTATCGGTGCACCGCATGCCAAACGTGTGAAGGCATGCCGGGAGCGACATTTTGTAACGTACTTACAACCGGATATCCGCGTGGGACAAGGATTGAGGGAAATAAAACATGATAAGCAAAGTGAGCGCGCGTTTCGAAATGGAATCATGAGGTAATATCACAATGGCTTTCGTGTGTCCTCTCGAAAAAACAAAACCTTCAAGCAAACAGAAAAACATTCATCAAACATTGAAGAACTGTAAATCGGTCAACAAAAGCTGTCTCTTTTATGCTTCCAAATTTGCCCTACGTATTGGTATTTCTTCAAGTTTATTTCAAAACCATATCGTCGTTGAACCGTCACTAATTATAGCATTTATTACTGGAACGAACTCTACTCAATTAATGTATATGATTTGATCTTGTAACCGTAGACTTTGTGAACGTTTGAATCAATTCAAGCAAACAGGAAGCGAGGAGTGAACCATAAAGGCGACCAGCATCGAAGCGATCGGATTCCGTTCACAACCAATTAGCGATTTTCAAACGGATTCTTGCACGGTGCCAGACGTCCGACCGGTTCAAATGCGATCCGTTTTACACCATTTGTGCATAAAGTGCATATTGGCGATGCCCATGCACGCCATGTTGATTACCGATTATCAATCCGAAGTCCGGCATGTCCGGGTCTAAAGTCGGTCAAGATAATGTAACAAAGGGCAGTAATTAACCGTGACGAATCGGTCCCATCGGAGCACGGTTTTATCTTTTAACATTGGTTTTCCATGAGAACATTGGTTGGTTTTCCATGATCGACTCGGCCTAGAGTTGGTTCTGCTCGATCAGAATGGTTCACGCAGATTAGTGGCAAAGTTTTACAACCCGGTGAATTCGTGTGCGAATGCTAAACAACGAAAATGGAGCAGCGTTTCATGTTTGATGTATCCTTTTCCTGGGTGCGAGAAAGGCAGGACCCGCGACCGGTTTTATGTTACCCAATATTACCTCCTAAATCTGCTCGACCCAAGCGAAAACCGGTCGGCAGTAAACGTGTCCAGTTTTGTTAGAAAAGAAAAGGCATTTGGAAGTAAATTGCTCGCTCGTTTGTTTGTGTGTGTGGCTCCAAACTCGCGTATATTTTTCGGGGGGTGCCTCTTGACCTTCGACAGACACTGGCAACACGATCTTATGCTTCCCTTCCGCCCTTCCCACCGAGGGGTTTGAATTGTATGTCGATCGAGGAGGTTGGCATGCTGCCAGCATACTTTACGCTTTCGTTCACTGTATTCTCTCAACTCATCGTTCGCTCGCCATTTTTAAACCCGTCTTTGTTGTGTTGTGCGACGCTTTGGCACACGAAGATCGTTTGGATGTTTTCCACTTTTTCGAACAGATCAACCGCAGTTTCGATTGCGTCGGATTGACTTCGACGTGGTGTACTGCTCACTCGCACGGAGCCCGATCGTCGTTGTTGTTCTTTTGTCGCATTCCGATGCACGCACGTAAATTACATCATCGTAAAACATCACCACGACTACCAAGCCCTGCACCCCGTGCGTCGTAGTTTTTCGCGCTACGGGGTGAAAGGGGTGGCGGTGTTGGAAGTTGGCCGCGGAATACAGTCATCCATCAAATTTGTGCCGAGGGTTCGGGGGGGGGAAGAATAAAGGAATGGATTGAGATTTTAATGATACAAGACGAACCGAATCCCCCCTTTTACCTACAACATTACGTTTCATTTAAAACTAAAATCTATTCCGATCCCCTGGTTTGTGGCGTATCAATCGTTTAAAAATATTAATCTTAACAAACTTATTTGATAGTGTGTTCCGAACCAGCAAACAACGGAACAAAACAAAAAAAATAGAAACGAACAACATACAAATACTTTTTTACAACATAACGAGAATATCATTTGATTGTGTTACAAAAACAAATGTTCAAATTATACGTCTAAAGGTTTGATTGAATAGTTACGCCACCACACCCACATGTTTTTTACATTTTTCATTATATCTCGCCTAGTTGTAAATTACTCTTCAACTTTTTTCTGTTCATTCTACTTTTTATCCATGTTCTATATTTTTCTGCTTATTTCCTCAATTTTGTTAGGTCTCCTAGTCTTGCACTTTTTCTAATTGAAGATGTTGCACATTTATGTTTTGAGACAAAAAGTTCCGTTCTTTTATCATATCTGTTCGGTTCATTCGAACATCTCATGTGTTGAACATTTTAAGGATGTATTAACTAAACAAACTATAAAGTTTCGTAAACTCGTTCATCTTTCATTTTATTTGAAGTTTCATCTCTAAAAAATCTATTAAATTACCTGAATCCAAAATACCTTAATTATAGTGGAAAATAGAGTCACAAAATGCAGCTTCTCAACCGAATGCCAATACCTTTTCCTTGCGAAGCCGTTCCTCGGAAAACGTTCCTGCTGGAGCTTCGATGTGTGTTAGTTGGTTTATTGTGCCTCCCCTGTGCGGCTCCCCTTCCCGTGCCGCAGCTCAGGCCAAATTTTCCTTCTCTGGAAGCCGCGTAAAGGGGAACGCACAACAAAAAAAGATCTCGCGTCATAACAACGCCACCTCGCGCACTGGGAAAACTCGACGTCGACGAGCCCTTCGCGGCGGTCATCATCGCGTTCATCGTATTTTTCCCCCCACCCCTCTTCCCGCACATTTTTCGATGTCGATGAAAGTCGCGCGCCATTCGAGCCCCAACACCGCGGCAATAACGCACGCGATCGCGCTCTCTAGTCTTGCAACAGACGCTCGCTCGATCGGACGTGCCCTTTGTCGCTCTTCGGCTGTCGCCAGTGTCAAGTGTGTGAAAAACCTTCACCAGCGAAAAGTGCAGCTTTCCCGCGCAAGTGTGTGACCCGCGTGTTTGTGGCGACGATTTGTGAGGTGGAAAATTTGGGGCCGAAAGTGTTTTGTGCCCGAAACAAACAAACAAACAAGTTCACCTCCCGGACGATCTGGGGAACATCGACTGGTGCGTAGGTGTTTTTAACGGTGTGTCGACACAGCTTGATCGCGGTTTGCGAGCAAAGTACCGAAACAGAAGAGAAGAGGACCACTTGCCTTTAGTTTTCTAAACCAACGCCACCGGTGACCCTTACCTTTCGTAGCATCATGGCCGCGAAGTTCGTATCTGCGCTGCTGCTTTCAACGTTGCTGCTGGTGGTCGACTTCGAGCCAGGTAAGCCCCGAATTGACATTCGAGCCCGTTCGAGGCGCTTCGATTGCCTAACGCCAAAAAATCAGACCGCGATTTCGAGAGGAAGGAAGCGTTCACGGACTGTTTGATTAAAAGCATAAAGCAGAAGTTTGATTGGAAGATGGCTTTCATGTGCAACATGTTAGTTAGAAACGGTTAAAAATTTCGAGTAATGTAATAAAATGTCGGAAACCTGATTTCCGGAGCGGATACATTCGAAATTCATTTTATTTGTGCAAAGGATAAATTATGAGGAAAACTAAAACCTAAAATAACTGATGTAAAGATGAAAACCAAGCTGGTTATTTTTTACCTTTTGATGTCACACATTTCTCATGCTACTAATAGAATACTTGAATTTCAAATAAACTTTTTATTTGTACAAAATAAAAATGCAAAATATTCTGTTTTCGATCATTTCATGCAATAAATAAACCATAAATTACAGCTTGGGCAATTTTTGAATTTTAAGCAAACATTCATTGATAAACATGGAAACTATGAAGAACATGTTCGATATGTGGTTTAACACTCATTAATCTGCATACGGTCGTCAAAATCCAATGCCGATCGTAAACACTGAATAGAATGCTTTCAGCTTAAATTGCCACTTTTCCACTCGAGAGTAAACAGTTTGTCTTGCTCCATGCTGACGACACCCTTCCCCGGGCGTGACTGATGTGGAGGTTTGTTTTTTTCTTTCGAATCTACTTGATAAAACTCACATACACGTATCATCGAAGAAAACAAAACACTACGAAACCAGATTAGGCGTTCGGAGCAGAAATTGGGACCGAAAAGTACGATCGATGCCCTGAAGCGCCATCAGCACTGTTTGGCAGCTCATTAAAAACAATTCATTGTGTTTGTCGACCTCTTTCAGGGGGGTGGTTGAAGTTGTTTGGTTTCCCCCTCACCCTTTCTCCCCTTGGGTGGACGATTTTTCTCGCGCACTATTAGGTAATGGTTCAACAAGAGAACTGAACCGGAGAAATGAAATAGGTGAAGACACACTTAAGCGTTTTCCGGAGTCCAAATCTCCGGATTCGTTTCGACATGTTTTGGGGTGTGTTTAGAGTACGCGTGTTACTGTAACCAGCCAAAAGAGAGAAAGAAAGAGAGAGGGAGGGTGGAAGTGAAAAACAAATCGGTTTAACCACTTTCCTTGAACCACTTGAGGCAATGGGAAAATGAGTACGCAGCGCGCCGCAGCATCACGAAGATCAATTAAAAACGCATCTTGGCGCCCTTTCCCGGTCACAGTAAAAGAAAGAAGGGTGCACGCAACAAGGCAACAAATAATAAAAAGACCAACCACGACACGGTTGATCCCTCGTAGTCGTTGTTGTGTTGTGTTGTGGTGGATGGCCCTTCCCGGAAGAAAGCGAAAGGGCAGCCACACGGGGACAGCCAGCAAAATAGTGGGATTGCATGTCACGAGAGTGCGACATTAATTAACGATAAATTTAATCTATTTCACTGCCTTTTACACGAGCATTCCAGAGGGCCGTTTCCTTCTCTCTTGCTCGGTCAGCTTGTCTTGCGTTCCTTGGGAGCGATGAAACGAATGAGATTGTCGAAGGAAAATCTCAAACGCCTCGTTCTAGAAGAGGGGGGGGGGGGGGGGGGGGGTTTAAGCATATGGCATTCCATATGCTATCCGGTTGCCGTACACATACGACTTCGACGGCGAGCCAACTGCCCAACTTTATTGACGAGTATTTATGAATTCAATTAGCTAAAATTCAAGATCAAAAGATCAACTCCAGAAAGCGAGCAGAAGGGTACTCCAGTACTGGCTGTCTCTCCCGGTTCTGGAATCATAAGCTCGTGGGTTTCTTAATAAATGTAGTTAAGTTGATCTGTTTTGTCGTGGTACGTAGACCTAGCTTCCAATACCAGTTCCAGCCGAGCATGTGCGAGCGTTTCGCCAACGGTTTTCGATATTCAAATCGTGCCCTATCCTTTTGCCAGCTTCACGCGACACTTTAATTGCCAACTGCCAAGGTGGTGCAGTTAAGGCTGGTTGCGATCGCGATCGTGGGTGTGGTGGGATTATTTCTTCCCCCCTCCCGCTGGAGATAACCTCCCAACGGCTAACAACGAATCTACCAAGTGGTAACTTGTTCTGCCCTTGCATACTTTAGCACAGCGGTTGCTCCGTACTGCTTTCCGTCGTAAGTGTTCGACTCCAGGTTGACTCATAAAGAGGCAATAAATGGAGTTGAGCGGTTGGTTGTAAGCGACACGGGACTGTTTTAGAACAGCAAACAACCTAGGGATGGTTTATTTTTAAGTTAGCAGACGCCTAACGATGCTACACCGTAATTCACTTGTCCGCCAATTTAGAGGTAATTTGCATTCGTACTAATGTGGTGGTAAAGATGTATGAAATATTACGTGCACACGTGAGAAAAGTTTAACAGCCAATCGTTTTGAAATATGCATGAAAAGTAGCATGTTTGTTAGTGAATGGGCTAATAAGCTGTCCTGAGTTACGTTTCTTCAGGTTCAAAGATTATTTTACATATACATTTACATTTACATTTATTTATTTACAACAATTGTTTGCCTCAAGGGCTATACAACATACAACTTAAATATAGCTTAACTATTATTTTGCAAGTGAATTGAATCATGCACGTATTATTGAGGCTAAGATAGGGGGTTACATTAAGAGATTCGTATCACATCATAAACTTATTAAAACCATGTGCAGTTTGATGCAAACCATTTTTTTGATATTTGGTTAATAATGTAAGTCGCTAAACATTAAAAATAATTAAAATATTATTTAAAACTGACAATTTTGGAAAGTGAGCTTTCGTCTTCGAATTTTGAAGCAATCAACATTTTAAAAACATAAGAAAGGAACATAAGGAAGGAAGGAAATTTAAATATGAACAAGTTGGTTGAACACTTACAATTTCTAGTTGGTTCTTACAAAATATTGTTTGTTTTACTTTTCTCCATGTAAAAAAGGTTCATGCCAGAAAATTTATTCGATAAAGATAAATACAAGAATGTTTAATTAGGTTTATACGCAGTTTAAAAATACCGCCTTTCATATGGTTTGAGGTCACTGGTTTTTCAACGATGTTCCCTATTGTTCCCCTTACCCCCGAAGAGCCGTGCATTATGTTACACTGGCGATGGCCACGTGTTGCCCAGACACATCGGTGGAACCGGTTGACAAACGTTTGGTTTGCCCTTGTGCCCGAAGGCAGCGAAGACGCCACCACCCTTTCCCTTGGCCCTTCCCTCGGCTCTCCGAAGGACACACCAGCATCCACCAGTCGGGTCAGGACGGTGATGTCACGGTGTGTTGTGCCGTACGCATACCGCCTGACACACTTGAGAACCGACGATAATGTTACTCCATTACGCGCAGAAAACAATCGTACACGCCCGCGCTGTTGTTAGTACGTGTTTGGCTTAAGGGGTTTTGTTTTGTTTTTGTCGGAAAACCGTCAACAACAAGTCCATATTAATCCACCCCCAGGTACGAAAGGTGTTGATTGGGATTGGGACGAGTCGCCATATGTAAAATTACCCTTGAGGTGATTTTATTTTACACCGAAAAAAGGCCCGGAAATGGTGATTACATTTCGTGCTATTGTTGGGACTAATTTCTTGTCTTAAATGAAGGAACTAGGGATGGATTTGGTTGGCTAAGCGGTAAGCAGTGCTTCGACCTTCGGAAGATAGTTGAATAATATAATCGAGAATAAAAAAAAAGGTGGGATAATTGTGAGGAATTTGTGGTCTCTAAGTACTTCCTCTCTTCGCCCTGCCACTTATCATAATTTGCATTAAGCCCCAATCGTAGAGGACCCCCACAAAAAAGTTGTCCACACCCAACAGAGAACACAAGAATAGGTGCTTGACTATGCGATCCTCAAAAAGGTGCGCAAACACATCTTGCCCATTATCGTAACGCCCCGTCTGTTGTCTGTCAATGTCGTTGGAAAATGGAAACCCACCCAATGTTTTCCAACTCCTCGTCGCGGCGAATGATCTCATCGATGGCGTTCTCCGATCGTGCGTGTTCGATTAGTGAATTGCGAATACATTACGCACCAGTTGCCACCGGAGTGACGAACGGCTATCGTGTCCACGTGTTGTCCGTAATCTTAATGCGTGGAATGCGGCCAGCAAATATCCGATCCCCGCTCGGGGAAAGAGAGAGAGACACGGGGAGTTCGATGTGGTATTTAATAAATCACATCTTGAGACGCTACTATGGCGACACACGGGGTTATCTCGCACGAAGTCCATCCGGCGACGAACAGGTACTTGCCGATATGCTTGGGACGACGGAACATACTGACCACCCAGTGTCCGGTGGCATTGAGGCGTACATGTTGCGGGGAGAATTTAGGACACCCAACGATTGTGCGCTGATCGCACGCCGGTGCGGCCACCCGGAGTCGAGTCGTGCACCGTTTGATAGGCCGGTGAAGAGGTCATCGATGCAAGCGGCCACTGCTAAATAATCATGACGTGCGCTTAGCCGGGCTTTATTGCACGAACCTCGAGCGATTGTGATGTTTATTTATTAAATCAAAGTTTGCCATTTTTTCAACCATCGCTCACAGTTCATCAGAGGTGTCGTTCGTTAAGGCGCTTGTTTGCGCCATCAAACCTCCACGGTCGACTTTGTGGAGCCTCTGGATTATGTTTTGATAGAGCCAGCACTGATTAGTATCTCCTTCCAGTGCGCCACAGTTCCAGGTCCAGAATGTACAGGGCAGAGTGAAGGTTTGGTCCGTCAAAAACTAACATCGCCAACGGACCACACCTTTCCAGTCTGTCTTACTAATCGCCTCCTAAATGGGTTTCCTTTAATAGTCTTCTCGGAAACCGCTGCGTTGGAGTCGCCTGAGGCGAGAGTGTACGAGGCTGAGGGGAGTAGTCCTGCTAACCCACATCCAGCTGGTTTGAAGCTGATGACTCCGAATCCTAATGGCCTTTAAACGATCCAGAGAAAAATGTGGTGGAAAGGGGTTGAAATGAAACGCTAACTGTGAAAGGTTCGTCGTCACGCGTAACCGAAAGCCATTTGATTTGGTTTGGCGGGAAAAACTTGTTTATGTTATGTTTTCCACCGCATGCGGCGCACCCTCTGACATATCCGAGGCGGTAATAAAAGAAGGAAGGTGGCCTATTCCATGTTGCCAGCTTTCCGGGTTTCGTGGAAAATGTTTGTACTCGTCTGTTCTGGTGCGTGTGTGATGTCTATCCTTGGTATCACCAAAGATACGTGGGGATCCCGAATTTATTGCCCCCTCTCCCACCCCCCTCCCCTTTGGGTTTATTTGGAAAAGCCGGCCGCGTGTTCGTACGGGATGAAGCGTAATGTCGATGGCGCCATTTTTCATGCGTGTGTTGTCTTAACTTGTTGACTTGTCGTCTATGATTCGTAACCGAAAGTCCCTTAATGCGTCTGAAGTTTCTTTGGGGTCCATAAAACGCAGTTTTTATGCACGTTGCACCCAACTTGACCCCGTTACAACTAGAATAACAACATATTTTGGGGGATGGACCACCAATTCTTCTATTGTTACATGGTTTGAATGGCATTTCTAAACGTAAATCAACAGGAGAAACAAGTTATTTCATTCTCGAAATATGATTTGTTTGATCGTTCCATCGATTCCCTCTTCCTAACTTGTTGATGTAACCTCGACACGCTCAACCAATATTTGGCCACCGCCAAAAATGGTCCTCTGGAGCGCGTACCATGTTCATGATGATGTCAGGAATATGTTGCCCGAGGACAAACCAAACATCAGCGTCAAAAGGAACCGGTTGGAAGGGATCCATTCGGTCGGTGACCGTTATCCGAGGAAGAAACATCAACTCAAGCTACACCAAACAAAGAGCACATACCAAAACTCGCCAAAAACCGAACCGTTGACCAACGGGACGGGGTGGGGGGCATGGTGATGCGTTGGCCTGTGTCGATAGTGCGTAACGCATTCCTTCCCCGCGTTGCTCAAGAGGGTTTTTCACAGCTCCGGGCGACAGTCCGCCGTTTTCCTTCGCGCGTGGGGAGATTTATTTTTAAAGCATCATATTTTTAGCCCCCAAAAAACGCAACATCTGTTTTTGCGAAACGGTTTCGTTCGACGTGTGTGGTGTGTCACGAGGAATCTTCTAATCCCGTCGCTTTTACGCGCGCCGGAAGCAAGGTCTCTAATGTATATGTTGCTATGGCAACTCCTATGACGATAGGATAAATAAACTCATCGTAACCCTTCGATCACATCGCCAGGTTTCGGGTTCGGGCGATCGAAAACATAATTTCATCACCGCCATTATTGCACCGCCGAAAACGTGCGATGGAATGTATCTATTTGTTGTCTTTAAAATTCAAATTTCAATGTCGGCCCGGTGGCTTTTAGGGGTTGTGGAAAGCAGGCGGAATTTCTGTGCGTTTGACATTCAGGTCTTCTATGAGTTAAGCATGACGCGCGTTGACGTTCGTGGCGCGGGATCGTTTGGGAACAATTATCTCCGGCCACGTGACGGGGATTGGCAATCGGGGAGTCGGCTTCTAAGGAAGTCTGGTGTGATTAAAGTGCAGATAAGTGGCATTCCATCATCAGCAACCGGTGGCTTTCGTGAAACAGTTAAACCAGGGGTTGACAAGCTTTGTCGCTTCTCTTTAATTAGTATTATAGCGATGACTCATGGTGTATACTTGGAGTAGTGTTTGACTTCTTCGGAGGTAGGTCGATCATTATTAAAAAACTTTAATTAGATTTCCACCTTTCGGCCACTCGGCATGGGAGGATGGATTATTGACTCATGAGCCATAGAACTTGATCGATGTTTGATAAGTGGAGTTGAATCATACCGTTGTCGCTTGAGCGTCACGGTAAAAGGAAGGTGCGTTCGAGAATTAATATGCGCACTCCGTCCGCTTACATCGAGAGACTTTATTTTTCCGCCGCGTATCGGAATGTATGTCAAACAAATGCAGTACTTTACTTTGTTCCCGCGTGGCCAGCGTTGCGCCATAAACTTGCGTCTATTAAAACCAGCTGCACACGCTGTCGTGTCTCCTGAGGCCTGAGGTGAAGAATACCGCACCGGCCTTCGTACATTACGAAGCCTCGGGCCCATCGGAACGACGATTACGAATAATAAGCGCGTTTAGAATGATTTATTCTCAGGGAAAACTATTCCACTCTCGGTCTTACGTAACCATGCGCCGATGTAGAATACCGTCCAGTGCATATATTGCGCACCGCAATACGAAACTCCTCGAACAATCATCTGGCATGCGCTCGACTATGAGAATTGAAAGCAACCTCCACTTGGACAACTCATCCCCGGCGACTTGGGGGGGTGTGATGTTCAGGGTGTGAGAACTTTTCCATGGATACTTCAACCCCCATTTGCGACTGCGGTTTCCATCCGGGAGAAGTACTTGAAATTACTATCATTTATCCGTCAGTCGAGCGCCGTCGTGAGCTTGATGTTTGATTAATGCCCCTACGTCCGTCCATATTTTGACAGATTTCAGAACGAATAATAAAAGCGCGGATTGGGGTACTGAATGATCACGTTTGCACGGGAAGCCAACTGTCCACGTGGCCTGCCTTTTCCACATTCACCAATCACCTGTCACCGGATCGGACGGATTACCGGTGACGGGTGAGGCATATTCAGCACCTCTATTTGTCCTATCATTAGCGGGATTAGTCATACATAAAAGATGCCCGGAAGCAAACCTTCTGGATAATGGGGTTTTTTTCGGGAATTTGTCCACCCCGGAAGTTGATCGGTTCCTGCTCAGATGTGTCAACACTTCGCTTTTTCCTTTCAGGATATCTGTGGAACCGTTGGAGGACTAGAGTCCTTGATTGGTAACCTTCAATATGGCAGATGTTGATACAAAATTAATTGGGTTCACCGAACTCTAGCTTGTCAAGCATATAGGGGATTGATTTATGGACTCTTGGGGGTCAACATCCGGTTTGCCATGTCGAGATCATTTATAATAAATTGAGCCTAGAATAAATGGGGTACTAATTTATTTAAATTATTAATTTTATTGGGGGTGCCCATGGTGCAGCGGTAGCGCGAGGAAACACCACACCACAGGTGTGGAATCGAATCTCGAGTCTGGCACCCTCCGGTATTACGAACGGCTGACCACCGATCTATAATATACCGTCTTTCGGTCACACAAACTCTCTTCGGAGAAGAGGCCTTGTCCCACTAGGGGATGTCGTGCCACATTAAAAAAAAAAAAAAATTATTTAAAAAATAAGAATTATTTATGGTTTACTTTCGTTGAAATTGCCCAAAATGTAAGAACAAAAAAAATACGTGTTACTTATAACGTAACTCATTCCGTTTTTGGTTGAACTTGTCTATTTTTCAATTGACGATGATTTATTCTTTCATCTTGCATGCGAACTCCAATTGAGAAAATATCTTATTTTAATCGCAAACTGATGCTTCCCTTCGTTCATCGACACTATTTCGATCGATGCTGCTCTAGAGGGCGAATTGAATAAATAATTTCCGTAACGAGGTGTTAACATCAGGTCAAATTACTATTACCCCGCGGCGTTGATGGACAAATTGTTGGTAACCGTTGGAGAGGCATGAATTTAAAAGAAAAAAAGCATAAGCAAATCTGACTGAACCATCAACAAACGATCGATCTGCGGATTCGGCAGAAACTGGGTGTTGGGAGTGGCCCTGCGGAGTAGTTTATACTAGTTGGAAGTAAATAAACAAACGTGTCGATACGGCCGGGGTGTGTTACGGCATCGAAACCCCCGGCGTAGTTAACAGGCATGATTGATACGCTAGGATTCACACGTGTGCTTTTGGGGGCCGAGGTGTGTATGTGTGTGTGTTTACGCTATTTTTGCCACCCACCACAAAATATCTAGCAGTAGGCAAGGGCAGCCATAAGAAGCAATTACGTCACGAAACCTCGATCTAATTTCGTACACCGAAACGACGACGACCACCAACATCATCACTATGTGTCAGTAAGTATCAATTCACCGTGCATTTCACAGTGGACAAGCAAGTTATGGTATAAATATATCCTCGGACCGGCGAAAATCCGGTCAAGGCGTGTGCGGAAGGAGGGACCGGTTTTCAGATTTAATCCCGGACCCCTTTGTGAATGATTCGCTGAATGATGGCAATTAGTTTGTTTTAAATCGGCAAGTCCACCGTATTTTCGGGCAGCCAGACAGACTGGCAACTTCCTCTCGATTGTAGTATGATTAGGCTGAATGGCGGCCAGATTTATAATAGCTCGCACTAATTTCCCTCTTCATTCCCCCTTTTTTCCTGCAGCCAACGCCCTCCGATGCTGGCGGTGCTCGTCCGACGCCTCGACGGCCGCCTTCTGTGACGATCCGTTCACGCAGGAGATCGTCAACGAGCAGCAGCGAAAGTGGAGCTACGTCGAATGCAACCACCCACCGCAGGCCTCCTACCCCTTCAACCAGCAGAACCAGCAAACGCGAGCCGTGTGCAAGAAGATGAAGCAAGTCAGTAAGTAGCACAAAAGGACGATGCCGAAGGAAGGCAGCTATATCCTGGCTTAATGTATGCTCCAGCGAGGGACGATATAATCGGAACGATGAGTTCGGGAAATGGGACACACCCATTAGCTAATGCGGACGGCTAACGGCCCGTGAGGCTCTGATCCGTTTCCTCCCATATCCTGAACCGGGCATTCGTTCCCGAAGCAGCGGTGTGTTCACGTGTCAGAGCAAGAGAACTTTTAGGGAGTGCCGAAAAGATTTATAACTTAATTTCATAAGTGCACGTGTGCTCGGCACTCGCTCGCTGACGGGGGGTTTTGATGGTTTTATCGGTCAGGTGATTTGAAACTGACACCGAGCACGCAGCGCGAGACATCGACGTCCGTTATCTGATGGCGCAAAGAGATACTTAGAAATGACACAATTTCGACAACGGCTCGTCTCGTGCTCTTGGTTTCAACATAGCCGAAAGCTTGCCAAAAATCTGTGACTTTTGATTTTATTTGTAGCTTAATTTTTTTTTTTTGAAATTTGCCTAATTTCTTGATTTTTATGTTTTTATTTATTTGCTTACTAATTTTACAATGGGACTAAAAAATGTTTTCCTAGGTCTATGTTTGTAGTTATCCGAAAAGATAAAGGCTCGATCCTCGCCATGTGTTGATAGGGCCATGCCTTGACGAGCCTCCTTTTTGGGTCGTGGCAAAGTAAAGCCTTATTAGCTGCGGATAGAATTGCCAGTCAGTTTAATTACCATTCAAACCCACAGACATTTACCATATCAAGACGACGGTTCATGCGGGCACACTGTTGCCGGAAATAACGACCAAACGACCAGCTATCGACTTTGGCAAACCTGGCCCTTCGGCATAGGGCTTCAGTTTTCCCACGTAAAACTAGTAGAAATGTGAAAAAGAAGATGAATGGCGACGGCACAGCAGTCCAACAACGACAACTGGCGCAACCGGAAAACCGGCTGTCCCCCCCCGGCCCAGGAGGAACTTATCATGCACGGGGCGTACTCTTGTCATCGCCCGGAACGACGATGATCGTCACAGTCAAATGTCTCCGTCGCCGGTTGATTGGGCCATAAAAATGGAGCTGGAAATGGGTTCTGGTGGCCCCCACACGCCCAAGAGAATATCGCATCTGTCATCATGCGGAGGTTTTTATGTATTAATGGCGATGTACTTCCGACTTTAGATAGATCGACCGTGGACCACTTCCGCCGTGTGGAACTGTTGGAAAAAATCATGGAATTCATATTTTTTTGTTTTTACTTTTATTACCCTGTATCGGTTTGAGAGAAATTTTACTCCAGTTTGAACGAGTGAGAAAATGTGTTATTTTAAGTGTTGCTTCAATCATCCCCCTTTTCACTCGTAACGTTGTTTCGTGCTGGGAGGTGCTTGTCAGAAACGTGTTCATATTCATCATAAACGAGATGGCCACTGCCCCAACCATCTGCGGTGTCCATTACGCAACCAACCTCCGTTTTCTTCTTGGTTTTTAAGCGCACAAGCAACCAGAACCCATCATTGGTGTTAGGAGCATTCTCACTATTAAAATGGGTGGCCTTTTGCCCCGGTTCGTTTGACCTTGCAACCATACGGAGATCCATCACCAACGGAAAGGAGCCCATGCAACTGTTGCGGGGGAAGAATGCACTTGTTGCAATCAAAATTAAACACAACAAGAATGTCATACCTAACAACCGACACCACGTGCGCGCATGAATAAAACTTGACGGGTTGGAAAATCTGCACGCGACAAACAAATTGAAATTAATCTGTCCACTCGCTATTTTCATGATCAGTTTTCCGTGCATTTTGGTTTGATTGCATTTGTGCATTCGGGCACAACGATTTGATTGTAGAAAATTGACGTGACATGTAACTAATTACTACCGCCTACCGAGATGCCCTTATCGTTCGATGGCAATCGGGCACAACGTGAGCGTTACTGAAGCATGGGAAGCTGGCGTAGCTTAGAATAATGTTCAAGAACTTTCCGAGGTGCATTATTCACCTCGGAAAATTCTTGAACATTATTCTAATTCCAGCGTGCATTTCAAGGCATCAATTGAACCGTGGGAACTGCATGTACCATGGTTCATGAATTACGGCAAGTTATGAAATTATGATTTTTTTTTTGTCTGAACATTGTTTGCTTTGTGTTTGCGATTCTACAGAGGTTGGCAACCTTTTTATTTAAGTTTGCGATAAACTGAAGTAAAAAACAACGTGTATCAAATCGTTCCAATTATTTATCAAACGCTGCCGAAAGTTGCTCTTTATAGAAAGTAGTTTCACTTAAAAGTTATATTATGTCATATTAATTTATTTTTTATCATACATTTTAAAACATACTTTATATGATCGTAAATGTTCCCTACGTGATACATTTTGAGTAAGAATGTTTTTTAATTTTTTTTTAATTTATATTTTGCTGCTATTCGATGAGCATTTTTACTATTGTAGAACTGTTTTATCTGGTGCACGATGAGTATTTTGGGAAACATGAAACATTGTTTCAAAATAAGCGCCGGATTGAACATGGTGTTGTTGAAAGATTAATTGTGCCGATATCATCTGGCAATTAGCTGAACAGAAGCTCACAATGGTCTTAAAAATGCAATCACCTTCAGCGCGCCATTGCTGGAACGGTGATTATTGTATCACACTGGCAAACAATTGCTGTTTGTTTCGGCTTATGTTCTACACGTGACGCTGTTCGAGAACGTAGGGGTCGATCGTTTGATCGAGCGCACGATTATTCATGCATCCAACACCCCATGCCCCCAACGGTGGACTTTCAAGTTCAAAGTTATACCTTCGCGATTTGGTTCGCATGAACGGTTCGCATTTGAATTTGAACAACGAATCAACCTTGACGGATGCGCCGGTTTGCCCTTGTAACGGTGACCAAGAACGAACCCAGCACAGCTGCTTCTGTCGTCGCACGATCGGTTGCTGATGATGATGTTCTTATTTTGAATAAGCCAGTGCATTAACTCATCACATTTTTCCGCTTGTTTTTTTCTCTGTTGCAGTCAACGATCGTGTGGTGGTGTCGCGCTCCTGCTCCTTCGAGGACGTCAATGCGCCACCGAACGCGTGCACGAACACCCAGACGCCGTCGTACATCAAAACCGAGTTCTGCGAGACCTGCCTCACCGACGGCTGCAACGGTGCATCGCAGTACGGGCCGGCGGCGGTGCTGGTCCTCGTTACCGCCTTCCTGGCGAAACTGTTGTCCTGGTAAAGTGGGGCCACCGAAAAATGCAAGCGAAGTAGCTACATCATACGCGCCCAGTCGTCCAGAGCAAGGAAGGACAGATTTCTACAGCGATCGTATCTCTCGTTTCGAACATAAGTGCACGACGGAATTGTCACACGTTTTTGCGGAATCTCATAGCGCACCGGCTCACCGGACGATGCCTTAGGACGCTGAAAGTGTCCGGTAGGAGTAAAAGTATTCAGAATCGAATCCAGTTTTAAATCTGCATAATAAATCATAAAGGATGCAACATACTACATTAAGTTTGAAGTGTACGTTACGAAAGCGATCTATTAACATGTGTACGTTAGAGTAAGTTAAACCGATAAGCAGGAAGATCAATGTACAAATTTCATTAATAAATCACAAGCATATCAGTTTACAGCAATGGCAGTCCAAAAACAGCACTAAAAGCTGCAAATACAAATATTTGACCCAAATTGAATATCAGGTATGATTCCAATTCCAGAAGTATGATTTCATCCACACTGACTTTGTTGCATGTTACATGATTCAAAATTCTAATAGATTGATTGTAGATCACTTGGAGTTACGTGCTTATCGTAACCGGAATGATAATGTTACAGAGAAATTTGTTTTACAGTTGAAAATGTTACCTAAGAACAAATATCCGTTTAAGAAACAGCTGACATCCATCCCATATGTTCTACGCATACCGAATAACACTAAATGTACATAATTTAAAGTAAATTCAATAAAGTTCCAACAAAAACGGTGTTGCTTATTTCTGTTTAATTGGGTGAGAAATGAAAATTTAGATGATCGACGTCGTGTTCTGGTAAGTTTTAGAAAACACTCTGAAGCTCTTTGATAACAGAAATGTTTAATTGAGTTACGATGAACTTACATTCATATGGCACATAACACAAATTAGATTTGCGCGTAATTTGATTTTTTAAATGCTGCTGTAGGTTTTGAATAGGTTTAACAAAATTTATTTCATTTGTAAACCTCATTAGGCTACAGCCCTGGTAGACCGATTTAAATTGTAAGTCGTTACGTAAATTCCAAAATTGAAAAGCTTTTCAGCGCACAAGGGTAAATTTCTGTAGAAGCTGAAAGGTACTAAAACCTCTTTTCGTCCTTTTATTTGAGAGACTATTTGTGAAACTAGAATAAAAAAAATCAAAGATTAAAAGGATTTGGCAATTTTCGTTTTGAAAATCATCTTTAACGCCAAGGTTTATCTACCCCTTAAAGCTAATTTCCGCAATAACTAGAAATTACAGACAAATCTTACTCTAGAGAAAGTAGTTTATCTATCATAGATCTCTTATATGAGGCATGAATTAATAAAATCTGCCCAAAGACTAAAAACCAGTTATAATAACATACTTTGGTCATTTCAGCCGTTATTTCAACATGTGATCAAGGTGCTTGAAGCTATGATGTAAGAACCTTGTATGGGAGTTGTCAAACAATGACAGCACCATCGATCATTCAATCGCAGACGAAACGCGAAACAATTAGCCTCGATCGTGTGCCTTAAAAACTAAATTTTTAAGAATATTCAGTGAAATAGTGTAGTATCGAAGCCAGCTCTGTTTAGAAAATCTCTACTTGACGACACAAATAATCAACGAAATACTCAAGAACCATGCAATCTCGGAGCGTTTGCTTCGTAGTGGGCAGTTTGGTGTTGCTTGCTTTTGGCGTCCAAATGGGTGTGTACCTTGTTGTCTGCCGCACGCTTGATCGAGTCTTTTCATCGCATTTCGGATGATTTCTTTACTCAATCACAACGCTGCTGACTGGTGAATGATTTACTGATTGGTTGAATAATCTCTTGCTTCCATCATTTATTGTAGGCTTCGGCATCAAATGCTGGGAATGCCGTTCAGATTCTGATCCCAAGTGCGCCGATCCGTTCGACAATAGCACACTTTCGATTACGGACTGCCGGCAGCTGGATGAAAAATCGCATCTACCTGGCGTGAAGGCGACGATGTGCCGTAAAATCCGACAGAAGGTGCACGGCGAGTGGAGATACTTCCGTAGCTGTGCCTTTATGGGCGAGCCGGGTATCGAAGGCGACGAACGGTTCTGCCTAATGCGCAGCGGTACCTACAATATCTTCATGGAATACTGTACCTGCAACAGCAAGGACGGCTGCAATGCGGGATCGTACCGCTCCCCGACGATGGCATTAATATTAAGTGCCTTGATAGTATTCTTATCGGTTGTAGCAGTTTTTCGTCGCGTGTAAGTCCTTCTGTGGTCAGGGCATAGGTTAGCAGAATCTTTATAAAACTCTAGAAGCCATAGAGAAGTTACGATAATTGGAGGGGAGTAACTGCATGCGAGTAAGTTACTGTTGCTGTGTTCTATTTGAAACGAAACATTCCGTCCACTAATGGAATCTCATGCCAGTATTTGGTGCAGCTTATTTTTTAACATTTCGAACACATGCTTTTTTAGCAAAACGATGAAATAAACCTTTTTATAAAAGTATTGAATCAGTAGTGTAGTAATTTTATTATTTTGTGAACGAAAATCCAACATGTGAGATGTATAGATTTACATTCTTCTTTTATTAAAATTTATCTTTTTAAAACATATTTTGATTTGTCTTGGAGCTTATAAACAGCTAGTTTTACCTTACGATGGAATGATTCAGATCTAAATTGGACGGTACAACTGGACGGATGTGAATTCTATCGGACATGGAATGCACAAGAAATTGTGAGCCGATCAATGCTTACGAAAGAATCTTAGCTAGAAAAAATGTTTGTAGCAAAACCAGACACAGTACGGCATATCGAGCGGGTACAGTTTTCGGTGCATCGTTGCACTCATCCTCCACGCAGTAGCATTCTTCCCAATAGACGCCGTTCTCGTATACACCCCAGTTACAAACTCCAGTCACACCGGTTTCCGAGACGGATGCGCACTGCCGAATGACCTGACGCCATCGTCCATCCCCTGTGAAGAAAACCTCTTTGAGTATGATCGTTCCATCCTCACCGAGTGAGCATTGTGGGGAGAAAACTTACAGATAAATCCTCTCGGACTTTGATGCACAACCTTCATGCAGAAGGAACCGGGCATATGAGATTCCTCGCTGTTGCATTCGATGGCAATGTTTTGCGTGATGTTGAACGCTTTGTAGGCTCCACAGTTATCCTGACCGATCGGGTCCGTTTGCGAAGAACACTGGTAACAGCGAATGGCAGTGGCTGGAAAATGGAAATCAGAACAGGTATAACAAGATTCCATTCTAGTGCGAACTTTCTTCCGCCTAACGAATAGTGCCACTCCCTTGTCCCTGAGCGTTAGGTGTTGAGTGAAATGAGTCACCAGGAGCCAAACATACACACTTACCAGATCCAATACTGATCGCGACGAGTAAAGTTTTCATTAAATTGTTCATTTTGGAATGATTGTAAAGAATTCCAATGGTCACAAAACTAAAAACAAACTAATGAGAAATAAATGAAGCGTTGCGCTGAGTTGTTTACAAATGTTGTTAGATGGCAGTAACCAAGGTACTATTATTCGCAGGTGACGTGTTGTAGGTCAATTTGACATCTCGCATTAATTTGACACATCCGAACCATCGGGCAACAAGTGGTCAAATTCGAAGTGGTCAAATTGGTCGTTAATTTATCTGATTTTTAATTTATCGGTAATAGAGTAAATGACCGTCGGGCATAGTTTTTTCGGTCGTGGCAACACCTCTTTTATGACTATATACCTAATGCATGCAATAAGTGATGCATTAATTCGTTAATTTCGATCTGCATGTTGCCCCACATTACCTTATACATTTTATTACCTTGAGTGGTGATTGCTTTTATTTCAATTATTCACCATCGTTATGTGGGCTATGATTCGACATAGATTGATCCTGGGAAAAAGCTTGCGCCAAGTAGCGTCGAGATCGATTCGATCGACTTTCCCGTTGTGTACGTGACAACATTATTTAAGGCAAAGCGATGTGTATGTCGTGTCTATCTTAGCACGTCCCATACTCGCGGTAGCTGCAGTTGTTGGTTAAGTAAATTGGTTGACCTTCGATGACGTTGGCTGAGAAGTTGCACACCACGTAGACGGTTATTTGGTTTTCCGATGCGTCGAATTCCATTAGAGCACACCCCACCTTTGTTGAACGATCGTTCAAAATGTTTGCCTCGTTTTCTGTGTTGGTACTGAATTGTAAAAGAAAAAAAGATCATGAGTTTTCATTCGCACATTACTCTTTCTTCAAATTCAAAATACTTACGACGCCGAGTAACTGCTGAATGATGCTTCACCATTAAAATATGGGCTAAAATCGTTGTTACTGTTGAAAACATAAAAAAATTTGCGTGAAGTGGTTAATGCTGCTAGGAAAGCTGGTGAGCTAGTGTAAGTAGCTATAAACTGCCCAACATCGACGTAATCTGCAGTATTCCTACAATCATCTCTCGCGATTATGCAAGAACGTGCATTGTGACCGGCCTGTGTGGCTAATTTCGCGTCCCACCGAAGCGGGAACATTCGATCAGCCTCAGGATTACCATTCAATCCCGAGGCATACGTATCGCGATAATAATTAAAAGTGTTCAAGATGTAATGTTTTTCTGCTGCGAGAACCTTTTTTACTTTTGCGTTAAGTCCATCGCATTCCGTTCCTCCAGTGATCGGAGGTGGGTTGCACCCGACATTCGTAAGCCCCGTAGCACAGTAGGCATTCAGAGCACAGGAGTCCGTCGGACCTGGATCAGGAGTAAGTCCTCCAAGGAGGAAACAAGCTGTGAAAGAAATCGATCAACGTGAGAAAATGAACAACAAAAAGTTCGCTTTCAAAAGATAAAGGAAACAATCCATACTTACAGAACACTAATTTGTCCATCTTTACTTGTGCTCTAAAGAGCTGGCCTATCGAAACACAATCAGTACTGGCGAGATTGGCAATGTTTCTCGATTCTTCAAATCTCGAAACGTGCCGCTTTTATACCGTTGAAATATGGATATTTGCATCTGCGTGGCGTGTCATAACATATGGTTTTTGAAAATGTACGTTATCACCAAGGCCCAATTCACATAGGGGTTTTCTGGAGCCAGCCGTAAGCAAAACACGCCCCTCTTTTTTGAAAAAAAAACCATGGTTTCTTGTAAAAGTACCGGCTGTTAAAATCAAGTAAGCTACGTCGAACAACGAAGACAAACGTTCAACGAAAGATGAAGAAAAAACGCAGACGTAAACTGTACAACGTACAAGAAAACATATTCATCGTGAGGCTGGAAGTGCAGACGAAGTAGCATCTGAGAACTTTCTTGTCTGGTTTGAAGAGATAATTGTAAAAAAGGGTTGTAGATACTATACAACAAAAACTAACTCAATTTTTCGGTAGACTTAGGGAAGTCCGTTCGCTGCGCTCACTGCGGGCGCGCCGCCGTTTCAAATTAATTTCTTTGGCTAAACTAGTTGGTTCAGGCTATCCATCCTGTGTAGTATAATTTACAGGGTAACTTGATGTGTAAAAGTATATTTAAGTGCGTTAGTGTTCAAATGTTCTAAACGAATGCATGTGCCGCGCTTTGCATAGCGTCAGACACAAATGTGACCCAGTAGGAAGACCAGGATCTAGGAAAGGTTTGTTCAACAACAGCGGCAAAATGAAACGCTAGCTATTAGGTTTGGTTAGGGGTTTTTATTTTATTGTACAAATATAGTTTACACATTTGCATTCCGGTTTTATATGTATGTTTTTAACAGTGATCGATAAACTATCGTGTAGTACGGCAATATAGAATAGAGTTACAGTTTTATTCGCTAACATTTTCCGTTCTGTATTTTGACTGCCTTAATGTTTGGCGGAATGTAGCCCTAGCAAGATAAAGGGATCCCCATCAATCAGCTAGGCATGTTTGAGCAACTCTATAACGTTGTTGGTTTTTATGGTTTCATACCTACAGTTCCGTAAAACAACAGAACAAAGTGTTTAAACATGCTTACCCAGTTGATGGAAAAACCCTCTAATTTGATGTGAAAGTGTCGTCATACTTTTTAGCAAGTACTTCTCCACCTTAACCCTCTAGAGATATAGCTTCCATTTTGTGTCGTCTTTTTTTTGTATCAAGAGTAGTAGTGTATTTTTTTCTTTAGCATTTCAAACAAGTGTTATTTATTTCCCTTGACGGGAGCTTAGTTGAGTATGAGTTGATTCGAGTCATGGCTAATGTATGGATTGGTTTATTTTTATCTGCATCATTTCAAGTTTCAAGTTTTTAGTCAATTGGACAAGCATATCAAAGTAAATTGTAAAGCTGTTTAAAGTTACTGTAACTCGGATCAATCCGGTATCAGTACCTTGAACAAATCTGGTAAACAACTTCAACATGCTTTCCCACTTGTTAAAACCCTTGAGTGGCGACAATCTGCTTATTTAATGAGATGTTTTACTTGCTTTCTGGAGCATTTGTGTGTATAAATAGTTCCTAACAGTTCCTAACAGCTTATAACTCGTTTCTTTTTTTAATATAAATATTCCATGCATAATTTTGCTCAACCGCCTTTCTCCTAGAAAATATTAGTTTAAAATGAACATTTCGACACAGACAAGATTTTAAATACAGCATCGGGAAAAAACATTACAAATATAGTTAGTGAAGTATGTTCTATATTGTTATTATGTTGCTTGGTTTTAGGGCTTGTTTGTAGGTTGGTTGTTTCAGGTTTGTTTCCTTATTATTCCATATCCCCCGAACGGCCCTCGTACGTTGACTAAACTTGCTAGTCGCAAGCCATTGCACTCGTATTGCTTGTGAAAGTCACGTTCGTCATCGCAATAAATACAATAATTTATAAAATATTTTTCAAAAACCAACCTCTTTCATGTAAAGAGTCACTGTTGTCCTTGTTTGTAGCGTTGCAAGTCTCTGCTGTCTCTGTCCATGAAATAAAAACGCCTTCACCAGGGTCAAGCTCTACCGCGCACGTGGCTAGTTTTATTTTATTAAAAGTTGAATTTTAAATTTCTTTTCTTTAACCTTCCCACACCGGCATTTTAGATTAAATGCCCTCCAAGCCACGGCTACCATCCTGTAAACCTTCATTTTCCGCATCGCCTGAGTCATGTATCGCTCCTGCAGCGTTAGGGAGAGTGTTTGGTGCGCGTACAATAACAGCAAGGAATGGTTCAAAACATAAAATATAGATCACGTTGAAGAAACAGGACCAAAGATCAAGTGGAATGGTTCGGGAATTCCTGGGAGTGCAGTCGAAAATGCCTGAGCAATTCTCGTGGCACGAAGTAAACCAAAAGAAAACTTTCCTGTAGCACAGGCACACAAAAGAATTCGACCAATTCGTCGTCGTCGTCGTCGACGAACGGAAATGGGGAGCATTTTTTTTCTGCCATGGGAAAGGTTGCTTGGGGAGTAATTGTTGATTGCCGCGCGAAAAACCCCACCCAAACACGTCGGCGTAACGTTGCAGTAGGGAAAAACGAAAAATAAAATCACTCCCGAACCGATGGGGGCGAGGATTTGCCTCGCTGAAGGCCGGCCCTCAGGATGTTCTCCCGCTCCCGTGTCGGTCGGTGCATGTTTCCTCGTATGCACTTTCCCCGTTGAAAGAACCAGGGGAGCGGGAGAGTTGTAGCTGGTGGTGCGTGGGAAAAGCTATAAAAATTTAAAATACAAGGCCCCGGTTCCGTTACTAAGGGGGTTCCGGGGACGGTTGGCTCTACACGTACCACGCGGTGATAGAACGGGAGACTGGCAGGCGGCCAACATGTAATTTTCTTCTTTTTTGCTGCATTGCAAATGGTCGAAAAGAATTGGAAAGCAAATGTAGTATCCTCCTAGAATCCACTCCGTGTTCTCGTGTGTCATCGTCCTGTCGTGGTCGTGCCTGTTGCGTCGGTTTGACAAATACGGTACAATGTGGCCTGCGGCATTTGCATTCTCCTGTCGCTCCGAAGATTGACGGGCAGCAAGTTCCATGCACTTACGTCTTACGTACGTTACGGCACACTCCAAGATTGCGTTGGAGACGTTGACCGACCGGGACCGGTTGGAGGGATAGGCTCATCTGGAACTGCGGTTGTGGATGCTGCAATCAGCACGGTGGATGCGGTGTGGGTTTGTATTGTATATTGTTTGTTTCACACATAACGTTTTAATATGAACCAGTTTCTGTATCAGTATCACATGCAACATGTTCTATAAAGTTTCGGTATATTGTAATGATTTGTTTCTGTTTCATTTTAGCTTTCGTTTTCCACTTGCATGTTTTTCTTTGCCAGCTATGTTATTTTCCATTGCTTCCAGGGTTCTCTTGAAGGCTATAAACTGCGGAGTAAACATTCACCATTTAGTAGCTGTAGATATAGGTAAAACATTGTGAATTTTCCTCTTTGTGGTTTAGTGATTATTATGCATGTTCCTCATGTTGTTTACATCATAGTCTTTCTATTCTTTTTTTAATTTTTGTTTTTTTGTAGTTTTTTTTAAATTTTTTTTTATAGATTCTCCTTACACACGAACATTGTATATTTTACTTGGATTTTCTATTTCCAGTACCATTTCTAATGCGTTTATTGATTCATCTTCCGTTCTATTTCGTTTTCTTTAGCTTTGTGATAATCACACTGAGAGGGAAATGTTTTTAGGGTATCTTATTTAGATTATTTTAATATACATGTTCGGTTTTACCATGGGTTATTATAATCGGCGGTGTCCTTCGAAAAAAGGCTCCGCGAGTTTAACAGTTAAACGTGCAAACGATGATAATTTTCTTCCATCTACAAACAACTTTTCACGTTTTTTTCATCTGTTGTTGTGGACAAGTTCCAGCAATCGAAAGCATTGTTCGAAATGAGCTTTTAGCATCGGTTTCATGTACTTTTGAGTTGTTACAAAATAATATACTTATGGTAGGGACTTTCGTCGTTTGCGCATGGATAAAGTTTGAGCAATCCGAAGCATTTGGCAAAACGAACTGCCGGCCTAAACTGGTATCACGTATCGTTGGAACTCTGACTGACTGATGTATTTTTTATCGAACGGTAGATGATTCCGGATCAAGTCACAACAGGTTGTTGTAACAGATGCTACGGATTAGTCGAACTTTGGTACACATTTGACGAAGCTCCCGTTTTGATGCAAGGTTAGTGTTGAATATTTTATACTGATGGAGAATTTGCTATACTTTTTTCTCTTTCTCTCTCTCCATTGTAAGTTTCTACATTACATTCTTTTCCTATGTCCACTGCGTGTTCTAAGGATAGTATGTTTATGTTTTTTTGTGTGTGTTTTTTTAATACTTTTATTTTTAGTCTTTCGCTAATCAACGTTAACTAATGCACGTTCTACGCTAGAAAGTGTCCTGCCAGTTTGAAGCACTTTAAGTACGGCTGCTCGCAATTTGACACAGATTTATTTTTCATCAACTAATTGACTAATTGGCTCTGAAATTCGGTTCTTTTTGTAAAAGTGCGCTACGAGTACATCGAAACGCGGAACGATTCGTTCTTTCGAAGAATGGTAAATGACTTTTTTTCGCAATTTTAAAACGCCAATTAAATCACTCGGCCATCAAATTTGGTTTCAGTTTTGGTTTCCAATTTGTTGATTGTTGTTTTTTTCGTTCCATGAACGTATCGTTCATACGACGAGGCATGTGCCAAATGAAGTGGTAATACCCAACGAAGCCCAAAAACCGTGATGAAAATCATCACTCAAAACCCAAATCCCATCTATGCCGGGAATGGATGCCGATAGCATTCCAAAACGGTTCGCACCCCGGATTTATTGATTCGAGTCCTTGTTATTATTTCCCTGCTCTCTTTTCTTCCCTTTTTGTGCACCCGTGCACCTTTACCCAGAATCCGGGCAGACGAAGCTGCACAACACTGGTCGCCCGTACACCTACACGGGCATCGCGCCTCGAACTATTTATAGTGCACTACTGCCGGTTGGCTGGGAAACGGTTCCATTTTCCCGGTGCAATCTACGCCCGGTTGCCAGGGGCACATCCACAGCCATGGAGGAGGCTGCGTCAAGGATGCGTTTTTTTGTGAGCATCCCAGCACCCCAGCAAGTCCACCGGCTACTGTCCTCCGACCGTTTGGAGCCTGGGAGTGCCTGGGGGAGCCCTGCGGCCCCCGGCCGACCCGGGTTGGGGGAGGGGTGGGAGTTGCGTTGTGTTTTTCTCGCTAAAACTGTGCATTCTATACTGATGGAATCTACCTGTTGCGTGCCACCTGGGACACGCCTAGCAAACTCTTCCGGGTCACTCGGTGAACCCGCTCTTGTTTGCGATCCCTCCGAGATGGACAAGGAAATTAATGTTTTCACCATAGCCCTGGCACAATCGCACACCCCAATCTGGTGGAGCTTCAACACAACGCAGTTACGCCGGGGAGGGGGGGGAATTAATGGGATTCCGAAGAAAATGGTATACGCATAATGAAAAGTAAAACATTTTCTAACATCCCACCTACCGGAAACGGCCCAGAGCTATTCGTTCAAATGCTTGTGATCGAAGGTTTTATCATTAGTTGATGGTTTCCTGTTTGCATATCAGTGTTTCGAAATCCACACACTCACAAACCAAGAATTGCATTTCTCAAGTTGCTTCATTTCAAAAAGAATTTCCCTTCTTTCCAGTGCATCAGCATAACTATACGAACCGGAATGCCGGATGCAATAAAGTAATGGTAGTTTTTTTTCCGTCCACTCCGACAGCTCAGTTCCGTATGGTGATCTGTGGAAAGAACAGAGAGGTTAAGTGAGGAAGAAACGATTAATTTAACGCCAATGAATGCCCTTATGTGTATCAGTCGAAGCGGTGAAACTTGTTGAAAGATAATTTGTGGAAAATGTTCGAAAGGAAAGTCAGCATTTGGATGAAAGATACTCTTGCTTCTATCAGATGAAATATCGAAAATAAAATTAATTCCGTTCAAATGTAGACAGTTAGGAATATCTACGGTCGAAATTGTCTTTAAATTAAAAGATCAAAAAATATTCCTTGATTAAGCGTTAACTATATCGTAGCATATTCCGAGAGGGTTTAGTAAAATTTTAAACTTACCTAGAAAAAATGAATAATTTTGATTAGATTCGTTCAAAAGCATTTAATTGATTGAGAGGCTAATAAACTTAACGTAAAAGAGTTCTTAATTAAAGAAGTTAAAGAAGAAAAAGTCAATTATACCAGCTAATGTGAATCTATTGACACCAGGCAATTATCAAGAAAAGAACGATACTTTATCACGTTATTTATCTCTATTAAAGTTTTAAAGTAAAAATAAACAATCAAAACCTAACAACCGAAGAGTTTGGTAAAAATAAACAAAACGCTTCAAACCATCAGGCGGTTGTATCCTTTCGCAACCTTAAAGCCGATCACCGGTTTGGGTTGTGGAGACGGGGGAACCCCTAAACTGGCCCCCGGAATGCCGCGAGAGCCGCAGCGTCCGGGTAGCCTTTTAATCCGATTAGAGTTTTTAAAAGGGATTTTGGAGCAAATTGAAGGGTCATTGAGTAGGCAACGGCAAAAGCTGTGATGTGGTAGAACTATGGGGCCGGCACACAGAAAGCGGAGATGAAGAAAAAACACGTCTCAAAATAAGCTGCCCAAAGTGAACAATATTAAGCGTCGGACTTTGAAACGCTTCTGCTGGAAAATGTCGGCGCTGGTCCGGCTTCTCCATTTCCGAACGGATTATGACGCGAACCTTAACCTTTCGACGCAGGAACTTTGTTTACAACTATTGTTTGGTGCTTTTCATTCCCAATTGGAGAAATTCTGTTGGAGAAAAACCCACTTTGTTTCACAGTGATTTTTGTTTCCCGATTTAGCTGTAAATCTGTGCCATATCTACCTCGTTTTAGGTGACAGTTTTATAGCGCCATTGTCCGCTTCCGGATGCTGAACATTCAGCATATCTTTTAAAATCCGGTTCGCTCTCCGTTTCCGGTCGGATTTCGATCGTAGGAAAATCTGCTCGCCTACAAATAGGACAGCCAACACGTACCCCGACGCACCGCAATTTGAGAATTATGGTAATACCGGCACCGACCCCGAAACCAATCATGCGAACAAAGCCGGTACCCAATTTCCGCGCGAGGGTTTGTGCTGACATTACGGGGTGGAATAAAGCGACAAACCGGGAGAAAAAAGAACCCGCACTCCCGAATAATCAACCGAGCCCCAATCATCCTTTCGTTTCGCAAAGCTCGTCCGGGGGTTGGGTGGGGAAACGAGGGGATTTTCCGGGGTGGCCGATGTTCAAGGGCATCGAGGCGAGGATTAAAATATGACAATCCGCCTGTAATCCGCCCTGCGCTCCGATCCGATCGATTCAATATTTCGTGTGCTATGCTTTCGATAGTTTCCGAGAGTTTCTGATCGGATTGGGACCAGTGATGAGAATCGCCTGTTGATGATAACATTGCATTGATAGACTTCAACCTCGTGCATTAAATAATGTTCTTCATGGGAAAGAGCATGTTGGGGTTAAGGGGAGTTGTTTGAGGCAATTCCAAACAAACTTAATCGGATCATTAGGTTAGGATTATTATTCAGATGGCAAACGAGCTGTGAATGACGAATCAAAAGCAACTGGTTAAAGCGAGCTTGGTGATAAGTGAATTGAATTGAATTTTCATAAGTTCTCTTATCTTTAAATTGTTGTTTTATCTTGTTATGTTTATCCAATCAACAGCCATATTTATTCTTTGGTATATAATGGATAATTTGTGTATATCATGAAATTTAAATTTTATATGAAATACTTATATTTTTAATGCAAATTTCTGTCTGTTATGAAGCATTTTAACTTGTTTATTTCCGTCTCATAAGTCCGCTGAGTGCTGTCATTTTTCTTGTTGAATTTAACAGAAGTAATATAAAACCCCACATTGCTCTAATCCTGGATGAAATCATTCGTCCCTTCCAGCAGACTCTCTGTTGCTGCCTAGGGCTTACCGATGAGGCAAGGATACCAAGTACGTGCCCACACTGGGACGACCCCATAGTAGTCCCATGGTGCACGATTCGAAGGTAACCCGCGGCCCGTACCCTGACGGTAAGCTGGATTTTTGTAGTCTGAACCACCTTCATCATCATCAGGACTGAGCCGTTCATGATCCGATTAGCAGCAAGTTCCGGACTGCTGGCCAGATCAATCATCAAGAGTTGGTTGGAGAAGGGTGTAAGCACAATTTGTATGAAGTGCAGTCAATGTATTAACCATAGAGCTGCTCCACAGTCGTTCAATCGTCATTCCAGTGCCGTCCACTCTGGAGCAGGGACTATTTATTTCTTTTTTATCTACTTTCCCCACCTACAGGAAGCGAAGTCTTTGGGTGATCCGCTTGCTCTTATGTCCGGGTTCGTTTGTGAAAAAGGTCAAATATCGTGTTCTGGGTGCAGATTGCCGTTTACATTACACCCGAAGGCTTGCTTCAGCGTTTCGAAACCTCGCAAGGAGCCTTGGAACGATGGTGAAAAAAGAATCGAGAGGCCCAGGTGGACGAGTCGTGCCGGAGGACCGTCCATCGACCACGCCGTCGTACGTTGTTGATAATTTAAATTTTAATTAGTTTGATTGATGATGATACTCACGTTGATGGGAAAGTTGTTTCGCTTTTCCGTCGTCTCGCCAAAAAATACCGCCCCATTGCTGGGCACTTTCCCCATCGGTGTGGGAATTTCAAGCACGCTTCCGGTGTCGCACGGTGCCGTTGCCATTGGAAAGTAAACTGGCGGTGGTAATGGCGGACAAAATCGGTTTACGTTTTTACACCCGGATGTCTTTGAGTTTCGGTGTGCTGATGGTGCGCTGCTGCCCTGTTCGGTCCATCGCTCGGGGATCGTTGACTTTTTGTTACCGTTTTCGGTACAATCCGGCCCCGATATGACATCCGACGAGGAAGGACAAAGCTCCGGACACTTGTTAGTAAATTCCACCGGCCCTAGGAGGAGAGAGACAACAGTTGATAAACAAAAAACAAAACACTAACCTACAACTAACAGCACAGGAATCATGTAAAGTTGAGGGGAAACAGGGAAGAAAAACCCCATTCAAAATAGCAAACATGTTTGAACAAGGAGTAGTTCCCAACTTTACCGCCCTTGAGGGAGGCGTCGGGGGAGGGGGGATGTCGAAATCGAATTTCGTTCGTTAAACAAACGGACAACTTTTTCCCGGGCGACAATAGTTTTGTGGATGATGGAGTAGCAATTTGCAAATAAGCAGGGACTCCGTTCTGGGCTTCAGGAGGCCTTCGCCATCAGCGTAGGCCATGTGAAGGTGTCGTTTGATGGAAAACTTTTTCTTGTTGTATTTTTTGTTGGTGTACGAAAATTGTGCTTTGATTGTTGGGTAGAATGATTAATAAACTAGTTTTGATTTCCATCTAACTGTTGGGGTGGGTTTTTTTTACATCTAATGTAAATATGGTTATTGCATAGTTTGTTATCAGCTATAATTTAATTACTTTACTGAGTAGTTTGTTTATTACGCTATCCATTTCGAGGTAAAATACAAATTCTTCGTTGACGACCTTACTTAAAAACACACAAAGGTTTGGGTAGAAATCCGAAAAAGTATCACAAACTTTGTGTTTTTATGTCACTCGTCAATTTTGATGGGCTTCTCGCCTTTCAATTTTGTATTTCCTGTACGATTAGAAAATTGGTACGACTTCCCTTCGCCGCCCGGAGAAGCTTCGTCAGCCCTTTGTGACTTATGGTCTGCGAAATCAGAACAATTTATCATTTAACGAGTGACACGACGGAGAACGAACGCCACAAGAGTCAGAACATTTTCCCCAAATGCTATCGGGGAAAACCCCGGTGGTCTCATTTTATTGCGTACCGCCATATACATTTATCGACGAGTCGGTACATAAAATCGGCGGTGTAACCACGCTTTATGGCACGTCGACGATTCCGATTGAGCCAGCACACCGTCGCCGGAAGCCGACAAGGGGGTTGACGATTGAAAAACGCCGCAGGGAGAGGTGTCACGCGTGGTGAAGGAAATGTGCAGCTAGCTATCGATGATTGATTTGTGGGCCCTCACACCATTGGGGTGGTTCGTGGACGGGAGTTTGGGCGTTTGCGTTGGAATAAAACAAAAAATAACAAGCTCCAGCTCTTCACCGCGTTACGGGACACGGTTATTGCCTGCGTGCAGGCTTTATGATATGCCCGATGTTTCCACACCACAAAGTGCGTCAATGCAATCGGGAAAGGGCAAAGAATGCCCCTCGTCCTGGCGAGTAATTTAATTAAATGTCAGAAATTTTGCTTTATTGTGTGCGTGCCTGTGGCTTAATTATGGTCGCTTCGGTTGAAAGTGTGGGAGTTCATGCGTGAACGGAACGTGTTTCACTTTTTTACTCGTGCAGAAATCTGCTCGATCAAATGTTTGCTATGGTATTTTCAATATTACGGTGATGTTCCGATATGTCATTTTTGAGCGATCATCAAATAGCCATAAATTTTTAGCTAAATGATATAAAATAAATTTTTCATTATTGTCGTGAAGATTTGAAAGAATTAGGGTAATTTTAATTCTAATATAATAACAAGCAAGAGACTTTAACTGTCTCTTAAATGTTTGACTTTATAGTCATCAATATGTGCGATTCTAATATTGGAGCTTTAAAATAGCATTACCCATCCTTCGTTATCGATTAATTGTCAACTTGCCAAGGTGAAACAAATTAGTGAAGACAAGGTTTATATCCCATTCGGTTTTTCCTTCCAACAACTTTATCTAGAGAAGCAAGCAAGAGTTAAAGTTTATAAAAATAGAAAGCTCTCCATCTCTCCCTTTCAATGCATTACCAATCCCCATACCCTCGAGGAAGGCAGACATTCCGTTCCCCAACGCACCAAACCTGATCCATCGTACGCACCAACCCAATGTCCATGCCACTGGACCGAGGACGAACAAATTCAACCGTAACGTGTCCGTAATTTCCTGGCAAGCAACAGGCCCGTGTGGAAAATCCTTTAATCTCCCGGCTCGCCCTTCCGGCTTACTTTGACCTCCACCCCGGGTGGCCTTGAGGGTTGGGCTTCGGGGTGCGTCACAACGACATCGACATGAGCCACTTCCTTCGTCCGTCATTTTTCCGGACACGGTGGGCTTCGAATGGCCCCGCCACTTGAGGCAAAAGCGATGGGAAGGGAAAAGAAAAAACTGTGTCCGTGTGTTTGTCCAAGCCTGCCCACGGTTAGCGGTTGGCGATGAGTGCGTCGAGGTGTATTATGGCAATTATTTAAATTGTTTCACCGTCGTCGTGCCTGCCACAAATCCCGCAGACGGATGTGGTCGGTGTGTTACAATGTATTTAACGCTCGCAAGCGTCGTGTGCTTCCAAAGTGCGTGGAAATAAATGTTCATGTAGGATTGTTGTTTTATTGTAGTATGTCTTATTTTTAAAAGCATGCATGACGCAAGAAGCTTCGAGTGGAAAATAGAGTGGCTCTCGGAAAAAAAAAACCCAAGCAAGAGGATGTCATTAAAAAAGCATAACCATGAAAGTTATGATGTTGATTATAGCATTGCTATAAAAATTTACATTAAATCATCACACAAATTTTAGTAGTACCATCATTTAATAGAAAAGAGTGCACCTAGGTTTATTTAGAGCTTTCTAGCATAATTTTTTCTCAGCTATTTCATGTATTGAGTTTTATTAGCTTTGAGTGGTTAAATAATATAATTGGCTGTCGTTCAAATGTTTTCTTTATGCTTTACTAAGTCGTGTTTATATTACTTTTTATATTTTAAGTTCGTATATAATTTACTAAAAATGAGGGAATCATGTTGCTTCAAATAAATATTCATGTTGTTCATAAGCAATAAAAGCTAGTAAACTCTTTCATATAATGAACTCGTTATGAATCTACCTTTAATGCCAACAAATTGAAATGGATAAAGTAACCATGAGCTCTACATAATGCCTTAAAGACTACAACAAACGATTTTCCTTCTCTGGTTCACCGCGCGCAACGCACTGGCTTAGAGTTGATTAAAGCCGTGTTAGTTAGTTTCTTTTGGTTGGTCACAGTTGTTTGGTTAGAATTACTTACGGTCGAGCTGCCACGCTAGCCGGGAAAGTCTGCTCGTTGCGCGGGCCCTGGGGCGCTGCTCGCGTTTCTCACAGTCAAGTCGTCCGGTGTGGAGCTCCGTCCGTCAACGCCCAGCAGCATAAATCATCCCACAACCCGCCGGTGGGCGGGAAGGAATGTAGGGCCTCGGAGTCGGAACATGAACGGGGTTGTCCAGCAGGCGGGATTAAGTAAACAAGTGTACGCTGACGCGTTTAGAGTGGTGTACCAGATGTAAAAAAGAAACTTGGGAAAACGAGAAGAAAAGGGACCGAGGGGAAAGCGGGAAAACCACGGTACCGAAACGGTTAGTTGGCGCTACCGTGGTCCATGTTTTTTTTCTTCTTCATTTCCCTTCGCATTTACGTGTGGCGTTTGTTCGTTTTCCTTTCCGGGGGGGTTTTTCCTCATCCTCGCTGCGAGACTAAACGAGGACATCCTGTTTAGATTGTCTTCACCGGTGATGGACGCGACACGGCTGGCGGCGTGCAAAATGGCGGTAAAATTGGTAGCGTCCTTTTTCCACAGAAAATACATACAAATACACACACACATACACCCGAGCCGTGGTCAAATACGAGCGAACTCCGAGATCTCGGTCGGGTAATGCAATTCCTCCGACATCGTTGTGCTGATTTCTCTTCATTATCGTGTACTTGGCTTTATTTCCTGCCCCTTGCCACCGGCCCCGCGTCCCAGCGTGGTGGCCCACTTTCCACGCCATCTTCCCCGGCAGGAGGAGTGTCATATTTATGTAGCGTCTTCTGGTGCTGCTGTTTGGGAAGATTTATGCCGCGTTTTGCTCGTCGACTCCTCGAAACCCCTTCCGTAAACGGGGTGGTACAGGTGGCGTTGAAAGCCTCGATCTTCGCCATCATCATCATCATCATCATTATCCGCGCCTAGCACCAAATAAACACTCCGAAAGCGACGGACACAAACGAACGGAACGCGACGAAGAAGGAAACATTCTCGCTCGTCCGTCCGGTTCCGGAGACGGTACTGTGTGTCTGTCTGTGTGTGTGTATGTGTGCGTGCTATGGCGGATGCCATCTTGTACGCCATTTGCATCGCCTGCTGGCTCGAGGAGCGGAAATCGGTCTCCATCCCGGCCTTTCGTCGTCTAGCTCGCATTTTTTTCTTCCCCGCGATTTGATGTTGGTTTATAGATTGCGAATTTTCTTCAGTTTTTGCTCGCTTCCGGTGTGCCATCTTGTTGGTGTTGCTGCAACCGCTCCACGGACCTCACCCACAAGGCTCAGACGTACACCGGGTGGCGCTGGTCGACCGTGTCGCTGGCGGTGGTGTGCGTGCTGGTGTCGTGCTCGGTCGCGATCAGCTCGTCGTCGAACACGGCACTCGAGGCGGACGTGCGGTGCGAGCTGGTGCGGGAGGCGAGCGACGACGGGGGAGCAATCGCACCCTCGACCAGGTGGTTGTTGTTTATCCGATTGCATTCCTCCACCGGCCCGTCGATCCCGGCCACTTCCGGCGTGCCTTCGATCGGAGCGCTTTGATTGTTGTTATTACGGTTATCGTGCCGCGCCATGTTGATCGTCGGGGTGGTGGTGGTGGTGGTGGTGGTGATGGTGGTGGTCGGCACAGCTGCCGGCGGGCTGATGGTTTCCGTGCCGCGACCACTGGGGGCGCACGGAAGGCAATTTACGTTGTTGTTGTGGTGGCTCTGGGAGTCGTTTTTTCGCTCCTCGACGCCATCGACGGTGGTTTTTCGTGGGACGACGGGCCCGACTACGGTGGCGGTTTTCCCAGCCCGGCCCGCCCACTGGCCGACGCTGTAGTTGATGTGGTAGTGTGCGCCCGGCCGGTTGGTGCTGTCGGTGGCCGTGTACGTGCCGGAGCGTGGGCTCGAGTCCGTCGTCGTCGTCGCCGTCGAGCGATGCGAGCCCTGTCCATCTCGGGGTCCATGTCATACCTTCTCGGTGGTGCCGCCGCGGTCGTTGTTGCCGCTGCTGCTGTTCGTGGCGGTCGGTGGTTGCGATGCGAAGCTACCGATTAGCCACCGGAAAACCAAACAAAAAAACATAGAGGAAAAGCAAACCCACGTTAGTGCAAGCGCAAATAGTGAAGGCAGCTGCCAACGTCACTGGCAACTGGGAAATTGTAACCTCGCATCGGACGTGGCAGCGGATCAAAGGATACGCAAATGGGGCCGCCTACCATTGGCAGTAGCGGTGCAGCAGCTGCAATTGAATAATTGCATCAAATCTTCCTAACGAGAGGCGTGCGGGCATCTAACCGGTTGCTTGTGTCCGACACGCGTAGTGAAATCATACCAACACCCGTCGCTTGTGCAAATGTTCCCTCAATAACGCTTTGGTTGGGGAAATATGGCTGATAAACTGAATTTGAAGCGGAATTGTTGGTCTGACTGATGATGCCGTGTTCATTTCAATCAACCGCACCTTGTTATCCGACGATGGTGTAATTGTGTACCGGCACAATGTTGAAGATTAATAACCGGTAAATGTTGAGTTATGGAAATTAAAGCCCGTAATTTAATCACAACGATCTAACAAGCCTTTTTGTTTCAACTCGTTCTCGTTACGCACGTGTATAGCATTCCTTTGTTCGTATCAAATACGCAAACAAGCTGCATGAGTATTGAAGATAAATGCTTTTTGTAATTTGTAATGGCCTCGTTTGTTCTTATAATTTAATCCAAACCTTCTCTAGTATGTCGTCCCTTATAGAGAGCGATTTACACAATCTAGTATAATTGACTGGATCAATTTGCATTCATTTTGGCAGCTAAAAATATCAATTCAGCAATCAGTTAAAGCAATTCAAATAAATGGAGACGCCTGGTGGGTTTCAATATGAAACTGGCTGCGTCCTGAAAAAAAACGTCGCGTATAATGTGCTGATATTCTAATGTATCCAATCACAAAAATCTGTTTTGTTGACACATAAGGCTCCAAAATTGCCACCCACACACCCAGTTAAAGTGAAACAAACAGGGTTTAAAGAAACAAATTCGAATAAAATCACTCCGGTTGACAAAGAAACTTGGTGGAAGACTAGAAAAAAAAAAGATTACGAACCATATAAAAATAAGTTATTTTTTAAACTAATTTTCTTCCCATGGCCATACAAAATAAATCGTGAGCAGTTGGTTCTCGATTGAAGAAACAAATTGATCATGAAACAAATGGAGACCCCTGGTGGGTTTCAACATGAAACTGGCTGCGTCCTTAAAATAAGTACTCTTTTCGCCATTAACGATGGTACACGAGACAGTTAGGTAGTAATTATAAATTGAATAATTAACTGACATCATTCCACACGGTTCGCTTCCGGGTTCGCACCGAACGGGGCACCGTTGCGCAATTCAACCTTACGATAAGGTATAAATAAATTGCACCATGTAAAGCAATAGTGCTAACGATGGCGAATCGCATTAAAAAAGAATAAAAATCAATCAGTCGAAAACTAATGAACTTGGCGTGATAAAATAATAACAACTTTCCGTTCCGGCAAAAAAGGGGGTCGATCGCGTTCGTAGCGTCTCCGGGCGCTCGGAAGAAATAATAATTATCGGGTGTCCCGAGTGCAACTTTTAATGAGCTTTAGATATCTATTTTTCCAACAGGCATGATCAGGGGGTGGGAGGGGGCGGGGACCAGCATCATCGTCATGCGTCATGGGGATGGAAGCGACCGGGCAAAAATCAATCGTATGCCGCCTCGGTGTTGCTAATACATTGCGCCTACCGTCGGGTGGAAAGGGGTTTTCCCGCGAGACGCTGGCAAATACAGCTTTGTGGCAAAAGCAAACGGCAAAAGCCGGTGTTGCAAAGTTTTTCGCATCCGTTTCGAATTCTCGCCGCTCACTGGTGCGATCCCGGGTGGGATCGGAGTATTATGTGGCCGATTGGAGGCACAGTGATTGTACAGTGACCCCTCTCCTCGGTTCACCGCGCTTCCGGTTTCCGTTCGCTGGAAAAAATGGCGCGAGAAAAACTTACCCGATCGAGTTGGCCGTGCCCGAGTAGCAACTGTTCGTCCCGCTGTGGCCGTCCTCCGTCACGCCGCTATGCTCCCGCAGCGAGTCATCCTTTCCACCGGTGTGTTTGTGCTTGTGCGACCCGCTGCCACTGCCACTTCCTCCTCCAATGCCTGCCGCTATCGAGCCTCCGCCGCCGCCACCGAACGATTTGCCGAGCGGGCTCTTCATGGTGAAGTAGCCGCCCGGTTTCGGCTTCAGATGGCGATTGTTCATTTCCATGTGAACAATTTTCATGAATTCAATTTGAGCAGCAAGTTTCTGAATTTCTTCCTTTGGGAAAAACAACCGCAATCGCCGCGAGGTGGGTTGCGTCAGGTTCGAAGTGGGTTCGAGCGCCATCCAGTGCCGGGTTTTGATGTTCGAATTTTCCGGGTGTGGTACGAAAACAAAAAAAAAAACACACACAGAGAAAAAATGAAACAAACCAAGAAGCAGGTAGATGTTACGTGCAAGAGGTAAATCGTTCCACCCGGGTAACGGGTGTCTGTCCATGTTCCGGTGCCGCAAACGTTTTCGGTAGGCTGCGGTTGTGGCGAGCGCTAACCTTACCTTCAGCTCCTCGTTCTCCTGATAGAGGTCGGCCGTTTCCTCCGGCACCAGACCGATCCCGTTGAGCGAGAAGGACGCGGTGATGCCACGCTTGCGCGCCCGCTGATCCCACTGGTCGCCCTGGCCGCGCAGGATCCGCAGGACCTTCGGGCCGAACACGAGCGCGATCGTGACGGAGGTGGAAAGCTGCGTCCGAATGAACCCGAGCAGGTATTTAATATCCGGCCCGGCCTGGGGGAAGATGAACAGACTGCAATGGACAGATTAAGGGGTGAGATTAATTTTTGAATTAAAACGCAACCAAACGGTGCGAAAGGTTGATTGAGGTTAGGCTGAAGTTTTCCCTTTCATTTTATTAACTTTTTTTTTCTCTCGTTAACTCGAATTAGGGGCGAAAGTTTTGAGCCTTCACGGATGGGCGGGTTTGCGGTGCCTCTCGGCAGTTGCCCCAAAATACTTTCAATCGATACACGAACCGAAACGCCACGAAACACTTACTGGAAGGCCACCATGGTCGTGTTGACTAGCGCGATGTTGTAGATGGCGTACGAGATGAGCTTGGCCTCGTTGTAGAGCGACTCGGCATTGCGCACGTTGTAGCACACGCGTATTCCCCAGGCGAGAAACAGCACCTCCCCGATGGCCAGACTGTGGTCCCACCAGTTGTACGAGCACTGCTTGAATATCAACCCGTACTGGTCCTCGATCTGAAACGGGCGCAAACGGGGTTTGCAAGGAAAGAAGTAAACAGGGGATGAGGGAAAATCACGATACGAATATTGAAAATTAATGGTGGATGAAATCGACCGCAGCGCGGCGGACACGAATGTTACGAGCGAGCGAACACGCATGACGCCCGCCAGGTGTGTTTGCGAGACAACATTTTCCATCGATCTGACTTTTTAACCGGTGCGCCTAGAAAAAGTACTTCATGAAATATGTAAGGAAGTGGAAAAAAGGAAGGTGCTACATGAAATATGATTAAAGTTCAACCAAAATACGCCCTACACTGTTCGAAATATATTGCAAAGAACCATCTTGTACTTATCAGCTAAAAATGTGTACTTCAAAATATGATACTCTTCTTTTTATATTTAAAATATACTTTTTTTTGATAATAACACTAAAGTAAAATTTAAAAAAATGTAGGAAAATATAAAAGGAACCAATCTATTTTTGGGCAATTTTCACTCAGGTTTTGAAAATAGATTCAGTTTTCAGTTAATCTGCTATCACATCAGAGAATTATACAACACAAAGTTCTTTTATCATAAACTTACTTTTGAAAAGATACTTTCAAAAAACGTCAGGAGTTAGTTTTACCAGGAAAAAACGATTGAGTTCATATTTTCTAGTGTTGGATTCATTTGTCATAACATTATTTTAGCCCCTGTTTATTAAATTCTATTAATTATTTTAGCTCTTTTATATTAAATTTAACTATTTTCTCTGTTTCAATCTTTTGATTCACTCATCTTAAGGCTTGTCTTATTTTTCAATTTCGTTTCGATAAACTTCACCTCTTGTGGTCTTCTTAAAATGTATACATTCATCAAAACTGGGAATAGCAACTGTGATTATTATATCATTATTATACCTAAACGAGGGAAAATTCGTTATCTTCTGCCTCGAGACCGTGTGGAAACTTTCTCCAGGCTGGAGAATATTCATACATTTTGCATCCAAAGCGGGCAGCACACCGGGGCATTTAAGTTTAATCATTTCGTGCGCCATAAACACATAAAAATCTCCACATAAACACAATTGCTCGCATCATTCTTTGGGGGTTCGGGTTCGGCTCAACGGCGACCGTACTTTCCCGTCTGCCCGGAAACGATGCCGGAAAAACGGTGGTGGTGTGCATAACATGTGCCCCAAAAACAGCGTCGGCGGACAAGTTTGGCGATAATGATTTTATGGCCACCCCGGAGGAGTAATTAAGCGGGATTATAAAAAATGGATTTCGCCAACCCTGGTGCCTAGCGAGCGGGGGAAGGTTGAGAGACGGATGGGGATGGGCTTTCGGGAGGCTTTCCTGCTTTTACCGGTGTTCTATCGGGGATGGAGTCGAGTGGATCCGTTTATTTGCGTGGATTGATGCGACGTGCCATGAGGCGCAAGTGGCGCTGGGCCGGGTCTGGAGTCGTGGAAAGTGGGTTTCCGTGCCCGGGAATAAGGGCTCCGGGAACGGCTTCGACCATTAGCAAGCAGGGCTTGCCCGTTGGCACGGTAATGGATTCGTGTGTGTGTGTCCTACGGACGCGCCGCTTGGCCGTAATCGGGTGGGTGAATTAAATTTTAATCGCTAGTTCCAGAGGTGCCTCTCGGCTTTGGCGCTTACCTTCTCGGCGGTCGGCGGAGCGGACAGGGTCCAGGTGCCGAGGTAGATGAACATGACCAGCAGGATCGGGACCATCCACTGCAGCAGCTGCTTGTCGGTGAGCTTCACCTTGTGCGCCGACTTGACGCGGTAGGTGAGCGAGACGCGCCAGGTCTTCATCAGCAGCGCCGTGTACGTCACGCAGAAGCCCATGTGGCGCGTCCACTTGGTGGCGATGCAGGCGTAGGTATCCAGGATCGGGAAGATGGCCGCCATCTCCAGGTACATGAAGGCACAACCGAGCAGCGTGATGGTGAGGAAGATCGGGCTGGCCACCTTGAACACTTTCACCTTCCGGTGCTGGTACATGTACAGTGCGAGCACGACGGTGAATCCGGCGCACATGACGGAGAAGGTGAGCAGTGTCGTTCTGCGGGGAGACCAAAGGAGGGAGGAAAATTGAATGCACTGAACCGTGAACGATCGATAAGTCGCATTACAACCAATATTAGGGTCTGGGATAGATTCGACAAGAACGATAAATGTAACCACATTCTAGCACTTGAGAGAACTTTGTCGGCTACTTACATAATGTTTAATCTTTTGAGAGCTAGTATTGATGTTTCGTATATAAGTATGTAAAAGTTGCGTGACGATTTTCTGCATCAAATTTAAACAAATTATTTCTCATTGAAAACAGGTTATTATATTAGGTATCAAAAACAAACAGCAATAGTTTATTTTATATCACAAATATCATATAAGTGATTGTAAAATCATCCAACAAGGGTCATAGTGTAAATATCGACACCAATCTTAACCCTTCGTTTAAATGAAGGAATGCTTAATGTCAACTAAGTTTTAAACAAAATCGCAGTTGTAAACAAAATTTCAACCAACTGTCAAAAATTTTCTCGCCAGTTTTGGCTCGTTAGATGGTATGCTGCGACCTCTTTTCCATTGATCTTGGCTTTGATGAATGGTACCGTATCGTGAATCTCACCTGAAAGCCCAATCATAGCTGGCGAGACAGGGTTCGGGACCGGTGCAGGTGGCGCAACCGGGTGCACAGCGCACGCATACAAACACCTCCTTGTAGTAGGTGCTGTAGTTGGTCCGGTACTCCTGGTACGCTACCTCCATGATGCTCCCGTTAAACCCGTCCGGATGGCGGAAGGAGTAGTACCCGTCCCGGCAGCGGCACTGGTACGCTCCCCGGGTCCACCCATTGATGACGGTCTGCATGGGGTTGCCAGCGGCCACCACCACACTCGGCCCCATCCCTCCCGTCCCGTTGATCGATGACGAGGAGGTGGAGGAGGATGATAAGGAGGATGAGGCAGCGAAGGATGCCAGCGCGGAGCTGCCGTTGCTGAGGCTCATGGTAAGGGGGGAAGGACCGGTGATGACGCTCGTCACGACCGGCCGGTACTCGCAGCGCATGCTGTGCGCGTGGCACTTGTGCGAACCGTGAAAGGCCTCGATCTGGCGCATCTGCTCGTCCTCGCCGAGCTTGAGGTTGCGCACGAATGGGTAGTACTGGCGGAGGTGCTGGTTGTAGCTGAGGATCTCGAAGCGGTTCGGGTTGTTGCACTGGTTCACTTGCAGGTCGCTGATGTCGATGTCGATGCTCAGGAAGCCGCGAATGCTGCAAAAAACATTGATTTTGTCAATCCTCAAGTAGGAAAAGAAGACGTCAAATGAAGTGTCAAGATGGAAGATAGTTACCCGTGCCGACCCATCGGTGGGATTGCTACGCTGTAGGACAAGATCCACTTCTTTTGATCACAGGAGTAGTACGGGTAGGTCCACCAGCCGCGGTACGAAATGTCCGGCGGTGGCGGTGGGAATTTGGGCGATCGCAGCCCGGGAGAGGACGATTCGTCTTCGTACCTTCGAATGAAACAAGAACAGCCAATATGCAGTGCTGGTTGGGAAGTGCTCCGGTAGCAACACTTACCAAGGATAGGTGGAAGCGGGCTTGGTGCCGATGGCGATTCCGTCGGCCTCGATCCGCATCGGTGCACTCAGGCCGCCCGGCTCCTTGTTCCACCACACCGAGTTCGTCAGCAGGCCGTCGGTGGCGTTGATCGAGAGGATGCGAGCGCTGGTGACGTGCGCATCGGAGAGCAAACCCTTGGCCAGGGCATCAAGCAATCCTGCAAAGGGGAGCAGGACCATACATCAGTGATTCCAATATTTTTGTTTGAGTCTTTGTTTAGCATCAAGTGTTAATTTAAACAAGAATCTGAAATTAGAAACCACTTGATTTCCCTATCACTTTAAACCACTTTTGAGATGATTTTCCTTATTGTTTATGTTCCTGTTTCATTTTTTTTTAAAGTACACACTTGTTTATTTCCTACTTTGAACTTGGACTATATTTTTGAGGACGGATATGATGATCATTCGACGAGAAATGACACATTAACCGCAGCTTGTTTTTGAAGCTAGTAAACATTTAAACAACGCATTTGACGAATTAAACCAACAAACAACAAACCACTTACGGATGTAGGTCTCGACACATTCGAATGTAGGTTAAGAAGATCTGGCTCAAAACCAAAATTTAGAGAATTTAGGAACGTGCGTCAACAACAAGTTGGCGAAAACAAGGTATGTTATCTTGTGGCAATTACAATCAATTGCTTGTATCAGTACCACATGCCGGAAAGTAATGATACGTAGAGTGTGAAATAAAGCAACCTCTTGTATTACAACGAATGCACATGGTAAACTATTAGTATAAAATGGCTCGTTAAACGTCCACTCTTCAACAGTTCAAGTTTTGCATTAGCTCAATCAACAGTTTTCCGCAAGCAAGTTGCATCAACTCCAAAAGATGAAACAGTCTACTGTGTGCCTCCTTCTCGCCGTGCTTCTGTGCTCGTCCGCCGTCGCCGATGCTTTGGTTTATGTTTACGTGAGTATGAGGGCATAGAGCATCTCTTGGGTGGATGTTAAACATCGTTTGCGTTATTCACATCATGTTTAGGCGTCGACCTGTGCGAGATGCAAATCGATCGGAGCTCCGTACTGCGGCTATGGAACGTTGCGCACCAAGGGTGTGTCCTGCGATGGACAGGTAAGGATGGTCTTCTTATTGATAAGCTGAAGAATTTTTGAAAAAATATTTTCCTTACAGACACGAATTAATAGCTGCGCGGATTGTCAACAAAACGGTGGACGATGCGTTACGACAGGTATAACGGAGTGCTACATATAAATGAAATAGGTACGGTGTAACGATGTTGGTGGACATTGTGAAGAGCCGTCGGAATGTTATGTGTAATTTGCGATCAGAAAAGTAATAACAATATATATTACTAAATTGTATATCAAAATAAAAAATTTAACATGTTACACAAAAATGGTTTTTCTATCATTTAGATTCTTTAACACGTTGAGTACCAAGCGTTTTTAGCACACTTTTTTAGTACAATCTTTTTTAATAAATTTAATTTATTACATTTGTTAAACCGATGATTTTCGAAGGCCAAGCAAAGACTTATCATCCCAAATAACTTATTTTTAATATTACTATAATTTTTATGTTGCATTTTCATTTATTTATGGATCACAAACTTTTTAGAACTAATTGCTGCTGTCATCCGCTTTTGGGTGACGTAGTACTTAACGTGTTAAGTGTGTTGCTTAACAAATATTTATTGAGTGATCGTTAAAAAAACTTACAAATTATAACTCACTTAAACGATCGCTGGAAAGAGGAACAATCGGGAAAGCTAATAAAACAGTAACTTTTAGCATCAGTCACTTGCAGGGTTGCGAAATTTCTCCGACGCTCGACTTTATTCCTCTTGCACTGATTGCAGCCATTTTCTACCCATTGGGAACGGGTGCTTCAAACTAATGGCGTGAATAAGTTGCGAAACTCTTGCAATACACTCGACTCGCGATAAGATTGTAATAATAGCAGAGAGTTATGAAGCGTCGTGAAGTGTTGTTGTGCGTCTGGAGCGTTCTAAACGTTCGCAGACGCGGCTACGCTGTCCTTCATTAACATTAACTAGCGTGCCCAGCTGGAGCAAATCGCACCGAACCGATTGCCATCACGCAATTCGAGTGCATAATTAGTACGCAACATCCGCACGGCCTGTTGGCGGCGAGGTTCATCGAGTGCCACGAGCCTCTTGTAGTCGGTTGGCAAAACCCCCCTTTATTCAGCCTCTTGAATGGGCGTTTAATGAGTCGTTTTCGATTTGCGGCTTTGATTTCTCAGCCAAAGAGGCCCGGGGGGAGAGGAGAACCGGTTCACTGTGGTGGTGTATTTCGCCCGGAGAACAATATGGTCCGCCATAATAGTTTAAAAGGCAACATCCGCTTTCCACTGCGACCGAGCCAGTTGGCTCAGTGCGCATTAATGATTAATCTCCGGCAGGAAGCACTTACCGTTGTGGCGCGAGACTCCCACATCCTGCAGGACGACCGCGGCCAGGTCGGCCTTCTGCCGTGCGCCGGTGTAGCGTTCCGGGTTGAGCGTTATCTTCAGCGGGCTGTACAGCTTCGTGAGGCAGAGGGCGCCCAGGTTTTCCGTCGCGATATCGTGGATTGTTTGCAGAGAGTCTTCGACGGCTTCCTGGAAATTGGCAACAAGACAAAAGAACAGCGGATGGGGCGTTTGGTCTGATGAATAGTTTTCCGCTCGTCATCAATTGACATGGAGGATGTTTGACCGGGGAAAAAAGACACGCACAGTAGAGGGAAGCTGGAGGTTTCAGCGAAAACTAAAGAAATACAGCACACATCGGGTGGAAATGATCTCTGATGGCAGGATGGAGGCCCAACACGGTTCTACGAAGTACTTAAGAATGTCTTCGTTGAATCTTTGTTTATATATCGTTCGCGATGGTAAAAATGCTGTATGAAGTATCCAAAGGCTTAACTGCTTATTTGTGATTTATCTACAAATCATCTAACTCAATAAATCAAATAATATTTGTCACCCTTCCAAATAAAAGACAGAAAATAGCAAGCATGAAATAATGAACTGTTTTATGAAAGTCATGCTAAGCTCAATATTATTCAAGATAATCTACATGGTTGAATAAACGAACTTGTTATTTCATACAAACTCAATGTTTCAGCAGAATAAGCGAAATACCCCTTAAAGTATATTAATTAAGCTGTTTTGTTGTGTTGTTTTAACATTTCTTGTTTCCTAGAGCATTCCAAAAGGGCATCCTGAGGCCTGCTCACGTCGCGAAACCCCTTTGGCGCTGAAAGACTTCTTGAAAGCATAATATTTTCCTTCTAGAACATCATGCAGCAACTGGCGAAAGAAATATCCGACTTTAATCACACGAAAAATTGTACCATTCTTTAGCTGTTGTAATTTAAATAACCTCCAACGCTTGCCACGAGCATAACTTGAAAATGCAAAGCAGAGAGAGAGAGAGAGAGGAAAAAAACGGGCAACATAAATAAAGCGACCGTTTGGGAGCCTCCTTTGAATAAAATAAACAAGCGGGAAATTCCGTTTAAGCAACGGGGAGAAAGCAAAAAGGAGCGCCTTTAACATTCATAAGCTTCCCAAAAAAAAAAAAAAACCCCGGGCGCCCGGGTCAGGGAAAAACGTCTTCCCCCAGGTCAGAATAAATGACCCACCGAAGATAAGAAAGTGGGTGATTGAGTGATTGTGTTGAGGCTTGGTCGGGTTGGTGGTGGTTTATTTTTGTTTTCTAGGCCTTCAGTCGAAGGTGAAATGGAGGCTGGTAAACAAGAAACAATCTCAGACGAAGGACGTAACTGGGTTGGAGTGGGGGGAGGGGCGAATGGGTGGTCGCACCTGTACCGGACTCGGTACATCCAAATCAGGCTACCCCGGGGGTGTGTTTATTCATCGTTCTCGAGTGGAAGGGTGTTTTCTTTCTTCTATCTTCTATGATTTGAGATTTCTTTCCCTTCCTTCCCACGATCGGGCCGCTGGAAGTGAATGATGATGCATTGGCTGTGCTGTTTGAAGCTGCTTAGTAGCGACTCTATGACGACGGACACACCGCACGGGACACACTATCAGTATCTGGTCCCTTTTTCACACCAACACAAAAATAAAAAGAAAAACGGATAACGATGTGCTGCCTTCCCGGTGACCGAGATTTGGCGAGAGTGAGAGAAAGCGCCCTCTTATGCCTCGATGTCCTAGTGTCTGATTTATTCATCCCACACCCTTCACGTCCCCCCTCCACCACAGCAGGGTGGCCAGAAGAAGAAGGTATGTTTGTATGCGGCGATGGCGTTGACTTTAGCCAGCACCAAAGACCCTCGGGGCACGTTTATTGAAACGCCCCGTGGGAATGTGCGGAATGGGATGAGATTTGTGATTTTTCCTCCCCGTTCCACCCTCGCACGCTGTGACACGTTCGCCCGGATGTTCGCCTTTCCCTTTACACTTACTCGCATGAGTCCTTTTTCTCTTCGACTTCGGTCAGAAACTAATCAACGTGTCGAATGAAATATTAATCGCGTCGGAAAGCGACGGCCGGAAGCAAACGCTGCTTGGGATATTTCCCTTTTCCTTTATCGTCTGCTTTATGTGTGTGTATGTGTGTGTGTGTTTCCGCTTCATTTTGGGCCCCGTTCAGCGTTTCTATGCAAACAAACGCCGGGGCCAAAGTGGCACACCGGGATCCTTTCTAGCATCCTGTCCGGTACTTTTTTCCCTCCCCCGGCACACACTTCGATCGATTAGCATCCGGTTCCGATTCCGCAGACGACACACGGACACTTTTGCTGTGCTTCGCTGATGGTTGTCGTTTTGTTGTGTTGTTTAGCACGCCGTGCTAATAAAGCACGGGAATGCCGGCGATGGTTGGCTCCGACGAGATTTCGTCCCGGTCCGCAAAAGCGGATGCGGTTAACGATCTCCATCCGGGGCAGGGGGGGCCTCTGGTAAAAAAAGTATGTGCCTGCCCATGTGTGTCTGTACGTGTGTGTACACTAATGGCACGATGTGTGTGCTAATTTCCGTATGTATGCATGAGTATTTCCGTGCATGGGAACACAGACGCGCTTTGAAGCACAAAACTGAACCATTTCCGACCATCGGCACAACTACACACACGCACACGCAGACAGACATGGGAATCCATTGACGAGCGGCAGCATCCTTGCAGACACGCTACCAACAATCGACAGCCCGATTGCGACTTCTTTCCACCAGCAGAAGAACAGTGAGCGATTACGAAGCGCTACGCGGGAAAAGCTCGAGCTCGAGGGAAAAAAGAGGGAAAAATGTTTGCCGACATTTGCGGCATTCGTTTGGATTTTAAATATTTTATGTCGGTAGTCACTGCACAGCTGCTTTCACTACTACGAACCCGAACCCCATCGCCCCCTCCAGTTTCTCCAGCGCTTCCGTCGCGAAAGCGGTTCCATCTATCTTTGATGTGTCATGCGGCGAAAGGGGGTTTCTTTCTGCGTTCTCGCTTACCTGCCGGGTAGGGGTCCTCTTTATGCTGCGTTTTATGTGGCCGCTTTACGCTAAGCATAATGCATATAAAATAACCTAAATTTGAAAGACGTTTTCATTACAGCCTCTCTCCTAGCGAGGCAAACCTTTCATTTGGGTCTAACAAATGTGCCGCAGTGTGTTTCCGGTGGGAGAGGTTTACAAAAAAAAAAACGATTTCCTAGAAGAAATTGGCGATTGAAAAGCGGCGAGTCTCTGAAGCGGGCTTCTGTGGGACGAGGAAATTCCTCGCGATGGAGAGGGCGCATACTTAATGAGGTGTAATCATTATTATCAATTGAGACTTTCAAGAGAATATTAAACGTTTTTCTGGGAAAATAAAATATCAAAAAACAGAAAATAAATCCTGCGAACTCCTAATCATTCCAAAATCGTGCTTAGTCAAATCACCTTTTCTACTTTTAAACCGTTTTCAATTATTTATGCTTGAGGGTTTTCAGAGAAAACAGTAAAAGCTATCGTTAGAATAGTAAGAAGATGGATGGCCGATAATTATGTTCATCAACCACAATCCCTAATCCTGGCTTTCATTCCACAAATTTGCTATCAGTTTCCTTTCGTCGTGATCATAATCTCACTCCACTATACTCGAGACAGTTTAATGATGTCGTTACTCACCAAACCAATGAGTGATGATTGTTAATCTACGCCAATAAAGAATGGTGTTTGGTGGATTGATTTCGTAGTTTAGGTGAGATTTGTTTGACGGGCTGTTGTGGGTTTTAAGAGCAATTTAATTTCGAGCATTTCGTTTCAATTATGAGAGGGTGGTTTTGTGGAATTTCATTTAAATCTAGATTTTGGCAATCTAATTAATTTTGAATCGGTATCGGTAACGAAATGAGAACAGTAACAAGAAAAACATGCCATAAATAAAAACAGCGCCATTTGCTATTCCGTAAGCAATCAATTCTGCGTAGGACCCAAATTCGACCCACATTCCGGTTGGCCCATTCTTGGAAGGGGACCCAATAAACTTTCCTGCTATCTTCATTTCATCATTTTCCGCCATGAAAGTGTAAAGGAAAACTGCATTGTATTTTTCCACCCCATAATGTTGGCGTGTCACCCGGAAACAAATTGCGCCATCCGCCGAGCATGATTGATGACACGCTGATAGCGCGGTCGGGGGCGCGGTAACTTACCTCCGCCGGTGTGCTGCCCCCCGCCTGCCGCTCGGAGAACACCCCCGCCGGCGTCCCCCGGAGCGGTCCGTCCTCCTCCAGGTCGCCGCTTCCATCGTTTGTTCTTGAACCACTTGACAGGGCAGAGCCGGCGCACCAGCTTTGTGCTAACAAACTCAACATAATGACGATTCTCCATCTCCAGGCTATGGCTAACCAGGGCCATAACGCAATTTTATGCATCGCGATGAGTCATGTGACCTGCGGAAGGGGGAGGAAAGAGAGACGAGAGAAGATTATAAGAAATGCGGAATCCGATTTGCGAATAAAAATCCACCGGCTAATGGATTCGAGTAATGAAGTTCAGACAAGCCATGGATGTTATAGCTCCTTTTTTAATACTGTTGATGATGGTATGAAGCTTAAAAGCTCCGTGAATCTGGGTGAGACATTTTTTTTCTCTTACATTTCAGCCCGACGAAAATCCATACACTCCCTTCTTTAAATAAAGCATCTGTCAATCGAAGTAAAAACCATTAACGATCAATATTTAACGGCGAACGGAAGAGAATAGTCCAGTGACACTTCAATGTCACTAAGCAAAAATGGTTGTCGCGAGGTACCAGCACCAGAACGTTTTCACTTCCACTTCACCGAGCGACGTCCGGGCGATAGTGTCACTCACGTTAAGGATGCCAGAACGATTAACAGCCGGAAGCCGATGCTGGCCATTCATGACGGCCGTCGTGCTCGTCCCCACGCAAGCTATTCTTTCCTATTTCTTCTCGCTACGCTTCTTGGACGCTTGTTTTATTTTCCTTACGGAAGCGAACCGCTTGAAGATGATTCCCTTCGTGCAGGATAAATAAAAGAATTAATAGAAGAACCAAGAGCCTACTGGGACAGTTTATTATTTTGCTACCCGCTCGGTAAACGATGGTGGAAACTTCGGAAAGTAAAGTAAAGTAAATGAAAAGCGAGATTAGAATCTGCTCAGGCCGGCTTTCCTCAAGCAACCATTGCATTCCGCAAGTCCCTCGTTCGATAGGATTTACACTTCGATGCGTACACTTTCTAAATATACATCGGAATGGAGGCAAGCAAGAGAGGAAAAAGACCTTTCCACTGATGACCCGGGCCTAATCATCGGTGAGGTAAATAAATTAAATTTTCCCATGCTTCTCACGACAACCCCGCGCGGCCAGTTATTTGGATCCCTTCGCTTCAGCAGCCAAACCGATGGCATGTTGGTAATTTTGCGACGAGCTTGCTCCGTCAAGATTGATGGTATCCTCGCTCGGCGTATCTTGAGGCACTCGAGGATTCCGAAAGCACGTGAACGAGGGGGGGAGGGGGAGAGAAGAAAAAAATGCGCCAAGATAAACTATGATGGGTTCGGCTTGGGAAGCCTTGATTTGGAGCCTTGCCTTTCTCCGGGCGGTACGTGATGAAATGGTTAGGAAAGTGTTCCGAGCTGCGGTGTTTAAAATTCGTGTCAAGTCGCTTGTCAGGTATGTTCGGTGTGTTGGTTTTTCGTACGCCGCAGCGAAACGAGATTTCAATTTCCAGTACCATGCGGAGCGTGCGCCAAACGGTGCGGTTCAGTGCACTGGCAAAGACAAAGCGACCAGTCTTATTTGATAAGGAAAAATTACCACACACCTATCTTCAACTCGTGGCAGGTTTGTTTTCGGAAGACGATACTAAACATAAATGAAATTTCATCTAAATGTTAAGCTTAAATGAATACAACATGAGTTTTAGTTTTGGTAAAGGAAAGATAAGAAAAGATAAGATTTTTAGGAAAAAGTAAAATTATATCGATCTCCATATTTTCCACGACACAATGTAAATGAGGGTTCTAACAGATTCGAACCGCTTACATATACCACATGTAACTACAACGTGACACGGAAGTAAGGTTTCCTTTTCGTAGCAAAAATAGTCGAAAAGATAGGATCTAAACTGTTTACACAGATGTCTAATATCTTAGTTTAGACAGTTGGAACAATTTAAATGAAACGACACGAGTTTTGGTCTGTCTATTTTAGCAGTTCTTATGAGACACAAACAACTTGATTCCTTTAAATGTATGCCATCTACCAACCAATTTCGCTGGGATGGAATGCAACAGTCAAACAAGGTCCCCGATGGTAAGTTGGCGAACATCTGGAAAAGCAAATCTCACTGTCTTTAAACTGTGTCGGTAGTAGATTTGAATCCTGAAAAGATGAATGTATCTAATCAACGCTGCGAAATGTAGAACAGTGGACGAGGTTTTCGAGATACACATACAAAAACTTATGGCATCTGAATCAACAAACGAACGCCACCGGGCGGTTCCATCTCGTGCCACTCGTCGTCACGAGAGAGTGTACGGAATCCAATCCAATTGTTTCCTCAGTGCATTTGCATCGATCGAACCGACAACACGATCCCGGCCACGAACATGCGACACCTGAAACTCTGCGTTTTGTTAGCCATTTTGGCGAGCTGCTTCATCGTCTCATCCCGTGCCCAAGTCCCAGTGCTCGTAAGACACGCTACGGTTTTAGCGAAACTGTGTGCCATTTGCTAATTTTTCCATTTCCAATCGATAGGTCAGAACTTGTCCAATGTGTCGGTATCTCCGCGGAAGTTCGTGTACCCCCTTCAACCAATATTGGGTAAAATGTGACGAGCTGGTAAGTGTTTCATAAATGTCCTTTGTACTTGCTTTTAGTTGAAAAAGAATACTTATTGTTGATTGGTTTGTGTGTTTCTTTTTTTTTTTTGTAGACCTACGATTCCGAGCAAAAATGTGTCGAAAAACGAGGAATGTACCGAGATACACCAGCTTGCTATATGTTGTAGCGTACAGCGATTAGTAAAATATGGTTTTGATATCAGTAAAGAATGTGTGAAGATAAATATGCAAAATCATACACCATATCACAGAGAATAATGTATCGGTTTACGGAAGATTTCAACTGGGAATGTTTAATGAGTTAGTTCGAATCGATTGTATTTAATACTCTTTTTAGATGTTCAGTTCAAGAACCTAGATAACAGGTTAGGAAAAAATAAACGGAGTAAAATAGAGAAATGGAATTCCCGATCGTTCTAGAGTGACAAACAAGTGTGGATACACATTTTGGGACAGGTTCAGCATTCTTGAGGCGTTCACTTGCGCAAACATGTGGAATCCGTTTTGTTTGTTTTTGCACATACTTGCGGAAGAAAATAACATGCCAGCTTCGCCACGAGGAATATACTAAACTTTTTCGTGCATAGAAAAATAATATTGACTTGTAGAAGCTTTGGGCCCAGCAAGTGGAGAATAGTTTGCTATTTTTCTTTCCAACTCTTATGATGTTAATTGCCCTTTTTGACCATCTACACCCGCTAATAACAGACAACACAACTTCGCGATTCGGTCCAGCCTGTAGGGTGAGTTTTGCAATACTTTCCCAGGCCTTCAATGTTTATGTAAAGTGCACTCTCTATCATGTCAGGTACATGTCTGTTTGAAGCTGTGTCAATCTGGCTGCACGTACACACTTTTACACTTTCCACTGTTTGTTGACGCAGTTAGGACAACAGTTACAAAAAGCGGCATGCAAAAACACAGTATAAATTCGGCCCGTTGTTCGTTCACCCTCTACTAGTCCATTTCTTGAGTTCATTCAACCCGGATCGGTACCGCGAATTCGCCAAGATGAAGCAATCCACGGTTTATCTTTTCTTAGCCGTCGTACTCTGCTCGTACGCCATCGTGAATGCTCAGATTTTCGTTTACGTAAGTATGGGTATATGAGGCATGTACCTGGTAGTGGTTTAAATCATCGTTTGCCGTGTTTGTAACTCATTTAGGCGTCCAATTGTGCCAGCTGCAGAGCGATCGGAGCTTCGGTCTGCTATGATCCGTTTGAGGTATGCGACCAGCCCAGACGCCCGCCTATCTGCTCGGCGACTATCAGGCATGTGACCTGCCTTCAACAGGTAAGGTAGTTCTCTTACAAATCTGTTGTTTTTCCGTACCTAGATGTGCATTATATTTCGTCTGCGATAGCACAATGTGGTTCTTCCAGAGAACGATATACAAAATCATTGACTATGCTTGTATTGAAGAAATCGTGAGATAAAATTTGATTAAAACGTTAACCTTCTTACAGAGTCGAATTAGAAATTGCCTGGACTGTACACAAAACGGCGGAAAATGTTCCAAAACTTCAATTGGGGCAGATTGCGTCTTGTAATAAAAATATGTAAGGTGCCACGATTAGGTGAGTGTTTAAAAAAATATCTCAGATTTTGCATTGTTGAAATACATATTGTTGAAATAGAAATTCAGAACTCATTTGCGCCTGGTTTGTGTGTGTTACTTTTTTAGTTTTATTAATGCGAGGAAAATATCTGTAAAAACGAGATCTGTAGATTGATACAGCATATTGTCCTGTGTTGTGTTGAAAGATGTTTTGAATATCACCAAAATTTATGTAGAGACTAATATACAAAATCAAACACTATATCACACTATCATAAACTTATCTGTTTGTTGACAAGTTTGAAGTCCTGGTTCAAACCAAAAGTAATATAAAAACAATTTGTTCATGCCTTCAGGGTTTAAAAAGAAAAGCATGCAAGATCGAAAATGCAACTCTTAGGTCGGCGAGAGCGATAAACAATTCTTGAAACAAATTTTGAGACAGGTTCAGTGTCCTTGAAAAACACACTTGTGTAAACAAGGGGTTTCAGCTTTGTTTTATTTTTGGCACGTGCTTGGAGCAGAAAATAACGTGCTAGCTTCTGCATAGGGATTATGGTGAAAAATATACCTACAGAAAGAAAAAGTATTGACTTGCGAAAGCTTTCGGTCCATCAAGCGGAGAAGAGTTTGCCATTTTCCGTTCCGACTCTGATGATGTTAATTGCCCTTCTTGAGCAGCTACCATCGCTAATGGGAGTCAGCACAATTTATACCGAGCACGCCTAGGTTCAGAGTGTGGGGTGAGTTTGGCAAATCCTTCCCCGAGCCAGCGACGGACTGCCCGGATGTCGAAGGACATCCGTGGGTCGTGCTGCGTGCTCGTTCGTTTGATATTTATAGTGGACGCTCTGTCATGTCCGGTGATCGTTCGGCTGTGGTCGCTAGGTTTGTGTTGCCTTCATGTCTGTTTGTAACTGTGTCATTCTGGCTGCTCGTACACACAGTTTCCACTGTTTGGTTCCGCCAGACAGGGAAGTGTTTGAGCGGCTGACCCGCGTGAGCGCGAATCGGTCCGGCGGGAAAGATGGATGGCAGTTTCCTGCTTGCGTGCCGTGGACCGAGCACCATCGTCGTAGGTTCTCTGGTGGATCTGCCAGTGGCCTGCTGATGGCATTTCCCTTCTTTTTTTCTAAACACACCGAAGGCAAGAGCGCAAAGGACATTCGAGGCAATTGATGGTGATGATGTTGGACGACCACGGTCCCATGGCTTCGGGTGGTGGGCAATAAGTTTGCCAACAAAATGACACATGCCAACGGGGTGATGCGGGTGGTTGCCGTTGTCCGCCCGCGTTGATATGAAAATAATTATGAAGTTTCACGAGCGGCGGTTGAGGTCGATCTGGGGAAAACTACGTCCAACCGTGCGATAATGATGTCGCTGTGGTTGAACACTGGATACACTGGACATGGGTGTTAAGGAGCAGGTTAAACACAATTTTTCACATTTGAAGCAGATTTACTATCGTACAATCCACATTATTCGGTATTTAGAAGGAGCAGTAAATCAATATAAACAGAAGGAACGATAAACAACACTCGATTAGAGCAATCGAACAATAGTTAACGAGTTTATGAAATCTGCTGTTTAATGTTGATTTTACAATGTTTCATGTTTTATTACTATTGCCAACTATATTAAACTGACATTTTCCATTTGTTCTATTTTACCTTCATCTTTCATCTTTCATCATCAACTGATGGAAAAAATACATCGTATCATTTTTTACATTTTGTACATAAAAAGAGAAAAAAGTAAACACTCATTTCGAAACAATAACGGATTCGAACAAATCCTTCGAATAGTCTGGAGGAAGCATCTATTGAAAAATAAGAGAAAATGCCCATTGTTTCCCTCTAGATATCGAGAAATCGGGGTTGCTTGTATCACTTCTCATCATTAAAAAGACAGCTTGAACCATGAGAACGATGAGAGAAAAAGATCTAAGAAAAATCATACTTTATCTTTTTTTATGTGAAATTTGCTAAATGTTTAGACTGCGTAAGGATTGTACACTGTGTAGGGATGCTGTAGGAGATGTTTAAAAATATTTACTTAACATATTGGCGCAAAGATGTTCAGAGAAGGAAATACATTCGCTGTGGCAGTCATAAACAAGTTAAAAGGTGAGATGCAACGCGGTTCCACGAAAAGTGTGTGGTTGTTTGCGGGGATTTTTTGTGTCTACATCTGCGGTTCGCCAGAAATCCCCTTTTCGAACGGGAAAAAAGATAAATACACTGGTACATTCCGGTGATTCCCCGTCAAATAGGTAACCGTGGCAAGAAACAGCATGCAGAGAGACGGTATAAAAACGACTCGTGGATCGTGTTCCTTTAACCAGTTCATTTCTTAAGTTCATTCAAATCACACCACTTTCGCGAACCTCCCCAAGATGAAGCAGTCCACCGTTTGCCTTCTCCTCGCCGTGCTTCTGTGCTCGTCCGCCGTCGCGGACGCTTTGGTGTTGACTTACGTGAGTATGGGGGCATAAGGCATCACCCGGGCGGCAGTGGTTAAACTCGCCTTGTTCTCAACATATTTAGGCGTCGACCTGTGCCAGATGCAAATCGATCGGAGCTTCGAGCTGCGGGTATGGGGCGCAACGCAAGGGAGTTTCCTGCGATGGACAGGTAGGGTGGTTCCTTTATTTATTACCGAGGAGTATTTATGAGCTAAGATGAGCTAAAAACATTGTTTTCCTTACAGAGGCGAATTAATAGCTGTGCGGACTGCCAACGATATGGTGGAAGGTGTGTTACATCAACTATAACGGAGTGTTTTGTGTGAAAAATAGGCTAGATCAAACTAGATTATTATACAATCAAATGTTATATTGAAACGTTTCAGAAATAGACTTTTTTTAAACTTCATATGTGTGATTGTTTAATTAAAAATTAATTAAGTATTGTCAGCAATGAAGTTTTCAGTGTTGTGAAGCATTTTAGCATAAGCTTTTTGATTCGTAAACGAAGTCGGAAAAGTGTATTACGTTTTAAACATGACCCTCTTCATTATAAAATACCGCATAAACAGGGTAAAACATTCATCTTTTTCGGCATTCATTATTTTCTATTGTGGTGTAACTTCGCAAAGAACTGTTCAAAAAACAACCTTACATATTTTCAGTGATTAAAGGAATATTTAAAACAATAAAAGGACACATAGAATACCCCTTCAAACACTTCATGTGTTTGCTTAAGGCAATACTCCTAGCGTTGGTTTTTATGCCTCTGAATGTTGGTGTCAACTTTTCATGAACTGTTGACGAACCGCTTGAGCAGCAACACCATGGCAAGAGCGTTATTGTTAAATGAATTTGAATGTTAATGCGCTCGAAAGTGCCACACTCGACCCCCGGGGGAAGTGTTTCCGTGACAGCAAGGTGTTTCGTTTTCCCTTTATCCTACCCAAGGCGGTGTTTTAACTCGCACATTCAGTTAATCTTTTCACTCTTAATCTAATTGGTGGCTAATCGTACACGAGGCCTACTTTTCGCGTGACACACCCGACACAAAAGCCGACTTTTACTTCCATCGCATCGTGGCAAACGAATCCGTTGGTGGAGTTTTCTTTTTTCTTATTATTTGGGGAAGCAAAAACCGTGGTATTTGAGCACGAGAGTTCTGCGCTAATGGTGTTGCGGATGAAATGTTCTCATTGAAATTATTACCATGCCCTTTCTCTTCCATAAACTCCCCGCGGTGGTGTTGTTTCATGCTGTTTTCGTCCGAAAGTGGAGCCCTTTTTGGAAAGGCTCTTACCACGTACGAGCGGAAAATGAAGGTGGATAAACCAACACGCGCTAAAATCTTGCCATCTTGCGTAAAACCAAAGCTGCTGTGTTCAACACGTTTTTTATTCTGCACCCTCAACCGTTTTCGTGAAGGCGAAAGTTTTCCGTCCTTAAGAACAGGTCCTTGGGAGGAACGAAAGGTAGGAGTATGTGTGTGTGTTTGTGCTACTCGTAAATAAAATGGAAAACGTTCGTACATTGCATAATTGCCACTTCGGGCCAGTGATGATGATGATGTTTTGTCATTGAGCGTCTCGAGGTGGGAAGGTCGATTCGACGGACGACCAAGAAAAAAAAAACAAGGAATGGCTGAGTGCGAACGGGGTGGCCACTTCTGGTTGGCCGGTGTCTGAATGACACTTGGCCACCGCTACAGAAAGTAATATCGTGTGCCCAAGTGCCATTACGGGCGGTGGACGTCTGTATGAGCAACGGTGGGCGAGTGCAACACAAACAGTTGCCTTCTGGAGGGAAATAAAGTACAGATCCACTTCTGGCCTTTCGCCCGGCGTGGGAGGACAAAACTTTTCCTGCACCCGAGAGCGGGGGATGGAAAAAAGGCTGACAGTGTCTGGAGGCGACGCTCGGCCGACCTTTCATCGATCCCTTTGCCCCCCTCTCACGCCCTTGCGGGAAGGAAAGGCGTCAATAGGTGAACAGCTTTGGAACGATATGGGTTTAAAGATGGCGCTATCATTCGCAGGATCGTCGCAGGTTTTCGCCCCAAGGTTATCTATCCACTCGCTCCGGTCTGAACACGGAAGGGATGAGCATAACGATCGAACGGTGTTTGCCCAATTCTCATCTCATCTCATCGCCCATCGGCCACGGTCGGACATTGTTGGCCATTTGGGCTTCCGCGGCGAATGTCCCGCTGGGGTGATGGCCGAATGTCAGCGGGAGCGGTCATCAAGCACACACCAGGGTCACCATAAAACCTGCCCTATTTGACATCGGCCCTTAAGGGTTGGACCCGATGTGTGGGAAGTGGAATGTTCAAGAGGACGCCATCTTAACATGATGGTGGGAGTAGGCTCAGCAGTCCGTCTTTTTTTGTCCGTCGGTGCCTGGACCTGTCTTGGGGAGGGTGAAGTAATGAAAAAGAATGGCAAGATGAAAACAAATAACACACGCGGAAAGAACGCTGAACGCTTGTTACAGATTTTTAGCACTTCTGCGGTGCTTGGAGACCGAAAACGCTACGCCTTCGAAAACAGATTACCGGATGGACTAAAAACTCATCGCCGATGCCGATGCGTCCACTGCAAATCCAGAACAATAACGGTTTTCCTCTCTTTTGTTGATTTTCACGACATAAAAAAAAAATTCTGCGAAAAAAGCAAATGCCACGATGCCCGAAATCGATGCCCTTGCGGAGGGTGATTTCTTTTCCTTCTTATCTCCGCTCTTGCCAAATGGTGTGCAGGAATTAAAGGACATTCGCAGCAACGGGCCATCGTAAAACCGCCTTGGATCGACGCGGATACGGAACGCAGATAAGGCACCCGAAATCGAATGTTAACGCCGGATTCCCTTGGTGACTCGGCGCTCGGTGGATGTGGATTAAAATGGTTTCCGTGAAAAAATCATGAACAACGCAGATTTATCGACGAGCGCGGGGGATAGGGACCGTGCGGCCGTCGGAATCGCGGCTTTAGTCGTGATATACGACGAGGCTATTTTGGAAGGCACGAACCATTGATCCTTCGATTTTTGAAGACGATCTCGGAATGTAATTTTCGATTGGGATTACCATTACGGCATGGATTCAACTTGTTTGGTGCAAATTGGAATGGAATCCTTTCGCAGAAGTAAAGGCTTTTTTTTCGTAAAGAGTGTTGCGGTTTTTACGACCATGAAAGGGAACATTCAGCATGGAATAAGATGCTTATAATGTCAAACAGAAAGTGGAAACATAAGTTTTGAGGATTACATTACAATGAAGGATAACATAAACCTTTGTGGCTCACGAATGGTGATGATATGATGAAGAAACAATGAATGATATGATGATATGATACGATGAAGAAACAATGAAGGATAACATAAGCCTTTGAGGAAGAAATGAAATGTAAATGAATTACAAAATAAATAAGGCGTAGCGGAATTTGGAGTGTTAACCGATCGTTGAAAATGTTTGTTGATTTGAATAAGCTCTGAATCTGTGTAAACTTTTCAGGGTTGAATCAATTTTTAATTTGATTTAATACGCAAATAAAAGCTTTTATTGTAGCAATTTAAAAATGATGATGTTGAAATTTCCAAAATAAAACATTTAGCTAAAATAAGCATGTTCATTTGTAATTTTTCATCACGGTGAGAAATGTCATATTTTAAAATCACACAAAAGTACATCAAACATTAAATTATTCGTTACATATAATTTAAAAGTAGTTTTATGTAAGTAAAATTGCAAAATGGTAGAACTGTTTTTTTCGACACAATGTTTTCCAACTATATTCTTTGTTTTAGACCGTTAGACTATATCAAACCACATGCAGTGTACCATTAGACAATATCGAAGTATATCATTTAATGTGAAAATTATTTGTACCGTATTTCTTTGTATGTCAAACATTCTCTTTAAGATTCGCAAATGGTTTGCATAACTATTTTCGACGGCTAGGGTTACGGTTCAGGGTAATCACATACTTTATGGTAAAAAATGCTAACCTTTTCTGTAGATGTCCCAACCAACGGTTCCCATTAGCTTCATACTATCGCGCGGCATTTCAATCGATTTGTCATCGGTTTGCTAACGACACCACCGAAGCCAATTTTTCCTTCACACATCGGCAGCAAACGGGTCAATCGTATTTTTCCTCGCGTCGGTCTGCTGCTACCCGTTGCGGAGAAAAAACCCCGAGCAGGGTAGGATACCAGGGGTAAGCTCACATCCTTTTATTCAATTTCACGCGGATTGAAGCGTTACAGATTCTACGCTTCAGTACCCTTTTTTCGCCCATAGCGATTTCCATAGCTGTTTTCCTTTTCCCATCGCAAAGCGGGTTTGACTTTTCGCTCTGGGTCCCATTTGAATTTCAATCGGGAACACAATCGCCGTGCGCCGGAAGTTCTATGTCTGGCCAATGTATTCATATGCTGGCACCGTACCGTCGAGCTGGAAACGCATTTTTATGTGACGCCAAGGTGAGGGAACTGGCGTTACAGGTACGACTCCCGGGGAGCTTTTAAGGATGCCGAATGTTAGAATGTGGGGTTTTTCTTGTGTGGCATGACAGAACACAACCGGCTTGCCGCAGTCAGCGCTTTATTTTGTAGCGTCGTCGTCGCAATTTCGCACAAACAGACAACCTGCTCAAGCGTGGATTTTCTTTCAATTTCAACTTGCTTCCTTTTTCTTCCTTCCACTGCAAACTAATCTCAACTCCCGGCGGGTGATTTATGTGAAAAGATTTTCACCGAAACTAAGAACCGTCAGGCGTGGGCGTGTGCATACACACACACAAAACACGTGTACGAGTCCCTTCCTGAGAGCCTTGGAGACTGAAGTGGAGATTATTGTTAACCTGTATTTTTTTCCTCGTCGAAAGGTGAACGAATGGTTGGGGAAGAAAATGAAATGAAGAATTCTGGCGCGGTAAGAGGAAGGCGAAGGTGTGATGAAATAAATGAACGAAATATAATAAAATGCGGGATGCTTCAGTTATCCCCATCCTGACCGCAGCAAAATCTTTTCGACAAATAAACAAAATAAAAACACGGCTTGAGTTTCCTTCTCCGGAAAAGGCCCCAAAACGACCGATATGGATCTTATCGTAGGTTCCTCGGAAGCCCGGACGCCCTCTCGTGGCCTAATTTGATAACATTATCTAGCGAAGGTCCTAAATTTCTTAATGGATCTCGGTGACTCCAAATAAAAGTCGAGCCAAAAATTCACACCACTTTAAGATTCCGGGAAGCGATGTAATTTCTTTAACCTATTTGTAATTTATATCAAGCTACCTTAAAGTGTGATTTTTATGAGGCCCCGGGTACCCGGGTTTGTGTATGTATGTGTGTGTGAGTGTGGAAAAGGAAAGCAACGCGAGCAACAGTGCGACAATGTGGTGGAATTAAGTTGAGCATCGGAATGCTGTAATCACGCGCTTCAAATCTCCATTGAAATTATGTTCAATAGACAGTAAATTTTTCACCCAACGTGAGCTTGAAGCTGAAGTAAACATCCAACCCTGGCAGCGAGTCGCTTGTCGGAAAAGGATGTTTCGGTTGAAGCGAACCGACAGCGGAACACTGAAAATCACTTTTCCATTGTGCATCTGCCGCGGGAGCGCTGGCGGGTTTATTTTCACGGGTTTTGTTTTGCCGTTTCACTACAAGGATTCGTTTCCTCGGAAAATCTCTCCCTACCCCCGGCATGTATGCGATGTACGTGTGTGTATGTTCGTGGGACTTGCTTTTTTCTGCAAGCAAAATTCAATAGGCGGCCTTAACATTCCCGTCGTATTTCCCGCGTCGCCCTTTGGCGGTGTGTGCATTTGTTGGCGGAATTTGTAATCCCGATAATTTTGTTTACATGGGACAGGATGCTGTTGGTCTCTTTTTTTGTTGCTTCCGTTGAGTCCTTGTTTGATTCTGTTTGCCCGCTTAAGGCCCGGAAGCGCATTTTTTGTGCTCTTTCAGTGCGGCGCGCGTTCGGTTTGCCGTCTCTCACTTTCCAAGCGGTGAAAGGAACGACGCCATTTTGTGGAACGTAATAAAATACCATGCATGCATGGAATAATTGAGCATGATTAAATGGGAAACCAAAGGAAGCAGGTACGAGTTTCCGCTTTGACTATAGTACTGGTACAACATGTTTGACATTTCGTTACAAGACGTTAATCGTAAGACTTCAAATGGCTGTCACGTTCGAAAGCAGGTGCTTTGAAGGGATCAAAATTCATCAACATTATTTTGAACTTTAAAATATGTCCCATTCAAGCTCATCCACACTAAAGGGAAACCATTCATACTGAACAAATTGAAAAATTTATGCAAAACATTACCAGCAGAACCGTCGAGAGGCGTCGTAACAAAGCATCAACGTCATTCATCCTTCCCTCGCGCCGGACGGAGACATAAAGCTTGCATAATTTTATAGTGCAGAGCTTTCGTAACCATACTTTGATGGTTTACGATTTATTTCAATGGCTGGCCGTGGGTAACAAAAGGGAGGGAGGTACGACACGCACACCGAACCAGAAACACATCTTTACACCGAAAGCCACTTTGTGGAGTACCGCACATGGCGCGGGCTTTTCGGTGCCATTATTATTTGCCCAACGCATAAGTAGGAACATTTTTTCGGCATAAATTATGCATTCCACAGGCAGCCACATTGGCTGCGGTCCCCGATGGAAGTCACGCTGCTGGGTGCTTCCTGTTTGCCGACCAAGCCCACTGCGACGGAACGGGACATAATCGGATTAGGCGCAACACCAGCGGCCAGCGCGTTTCGTGCTTGCAGGGTGGGAGGGGGTAGAGGAAAAGGAAGTCGTTTTTTCGGTCGGTAGCAACCGGAAAAAATGGCCAAGAAAAAAACTAATTTCCCAGTACTTCCGCCCCACTGCGTCGTCATTTGGCATTTAAGAAGCTTCTGTAAGTGTACGAGACCGAATTTTCAAAAGGTCGGTCGTGTTTGTGTACGGTCAGACTTTTCGGTTTTTATCTCGTGTCAACCAGGGTTTTGTTTTTCTTTTAATATTCATAAACTTCCTGGTCACGTGTAGACCTTTTAAGAAAAAAATCTTGTATGTTAAATCCCTGTTTTCATTACTTCTCATTCCGCTCTGCGAAGTAACGATGTAACTTTCTCCAACGTGATCGTGGTGATTGAAACAGTAAGCAAAATCGGGCAAAATAAATAAATATCATACTAAAGAGCGATCACAAATCATTTTCCACACCAAGTTGGAGTCTCATTTTCGAAAAAAGAAACCCATGTTCTGAATGTGGGCCAACGCCAGCATCGATAATAATTCATCGAAATGAGCCGATGCAACGATGAAACCAAAGTACGTAATTCTCTCGCACGTGCTACACTGCATAGCGGAAACACAATTTAACGGGCGATGGTGAAGCATGAAAATATTCGTTACACTCCCACTGTTCCTTCATTTTTCTGCTTCGCTTGAATCATCGTTCCCAATCCCGGCAGAAACGCGCGTTTAAGAAGACATAAAAGTTGGAGTAGAAAACAACCCTGCAAAAGACATTTCATAATGGGCCTTCGCACTTTGCTTGCATTAAAAAAACGGGCGGAGGATGGTCGGAAAACTCAAAATTCAGCTACAAACCACCCCGCAGAATAAAATGCGAAATATAATTTATTAGAAAAATTTGCCAACTGCCTCGCTTTCCACCCCCAATGATGTTCGCGTGGAAAGGCGGAAATTCGAGCAATTGGAAATTGACTACCGTAGAATCAAATGGCGAAGGGAAATGTACCGATAACAATGGCTTCGTGCAGTGATGTACTGAATTGGGGTTCAACATTTTTGAAAAAGGTTCTTTTATTTTTTGTATAATAAAATCAGTTATATGTCACATTGAATTTTATTGAAAAATGAAGTAATTTATCGATTTCTTTAATCGATGTTAACAATTGAATGATATTAGATTAGTGTAAAGGTTTAATTATCTCTTTAAAACGAAAGGCAAAACTGTGGCAAAACACGATAAAACTGTGGGAACCAGATGTTATACGCAATTGAGTCATCTTACTATTGAATAAACATCGTTTTAAGTTAAACTGTTGCTTTAGACGTCTGTGTAAAATTAATCGAATCGAATTTTATTTATATGATTTGAATCACTAAAAGAAGTAAGTAAACATCAAACGTTGGACTTTCCATGGGGCTACATTTGTATAGTTTTTTTTTTCAAAAATGAAACAAGGAAACAGAACAATTGAGAAATTTTAAATTATGTCGGTTCTGAAAAAAAACTAGTGAAAACCTGAAAATTACACCAGAAAGAGATGTGTGCCACAACGGTACATCACTGGAAGCATCATTCAACTTTTCGTTCGCCTTGCCTCTTGGAAGGTAAAGGAAACTTTTCATCAAAGTCGCCTTAACTTTTATCATTTACTCGGGTGCTACGACCCAGGCTAATTCAACAGCACTTTTCCTAAGGAGTGTTGGGACTCTAATGGTGCAAGCACTTTTTTCTTACAAGTGTCGCCTTTACGCATCTGACGTCGATTTGCTTGATTTTTGTTGTGTTGACTTTTCCACATCTTTTGCCCGATTCAATTTACCTTTAAAGGTGTTTAAATGGTTTTTTCTTGTTACCAATTTCGTTGCTACTTACACTCATGTCCACGGGCTGTCTAGTAGCGGATGCGGAAGCATACCGTTTCGGGAAGGGCAGGCTTCTCTCGGCTTTCGTTTTCTTCAACACTCCTTCACTCTGCTTCGCCCTCACTCTCTCTCTCACTCACACACACACCCACACACCCACACAGACCTACACTCCACTTCACTCTCACTCCTCACTCACTTACGCTCCTCTTAAGTTGTCTGCGCTGTAGCCGGCCGAAAAACTCTGCCGCTCATCGTGCTAGTAAAAAAAAACAAGGATATGATGCCACCGGTTAACCCACCAACTTCTACTAAACTTCTCCTACCACAAGGACCATGAACAGTTTATGTTTCTGCCGTACTTTCATTTGTACCGAATTTAAGCGCACACGACCTACACGCCCACGAACCGTCGGAACACGGAAAGAACTACACGGTCCTTCGGTTTAGGTATAAGGAAAACACCACACTCACACAAAACCCACACACTCACACAAACTAAAGAAGGAAAATAATTGTATGTACAAATTTGCTTTCGACCACAGCCCATGCTGGTGAAAATGTCGCACCAAGTACTACATCCTTATATCACACACTCTTACTCCGAAGGATACGGAGGAAACTTAGCGGCGCACAAACTATTCACCACAAACCCAGCGTTGTCCGGGGGGGTTCGAAGATTTCACACTGGTGGGTTTGTTTTCTCCGGTTTGGTGACGGTCGGGTTTACTCCAAGTAATCCGGCCAAGAACGTTGGCGGAAAAATATCCCACTGTGTTTTCTTGACACGCCTTATGCCACCGGGAGGATTTGCTTCTTTACTTTTATTTTGTAAATCGTTTTATTTTCCGCTGCCACGAACAGGTCTCGGACGAACGAGGAACGGTTCACGCTGCTGCCGCCCTTAAGGCACACGCCCTGTAAGAAATGGAGAGTAATGAAAACGTTACTAAGTATTCAGCTGCGATTCGCAATGTCAAGAGCCTAAACATACATTCGGCGCTCAAGGCGAGCGCAATCTCTAATGGTCAGTCATTTTAAGATGTGACTTATAATCTCAGGCCCAGCTGGGCCGATAGCATTGTGGTGGAAAAAAGTGGTCGTTGTTAAATTCGCAACATGAGTGAAATGTTTTCTTTTCTCTATATTGGTTGGACAGGTAGATTTCTGGTTTGCTTTAAAGAGGCATATTGTATATTATTGTATGTCACTATGTAATCCACATCATTGGAAAGAATGATGCTGTGATTGACATAAACGTCCTTGACTGTTGCATGTAAAAACTTGTAAAAATTGGAAATGTAAGCATATTTACGTAACAATATTTTATTAAAAAAATGTATGTTGAAAAATTTTCATAAACCAAATTTATTTTTCCAATTAAATCTACAACCGAAAATATCTTAAGTGATGCGGTGAGCCGAAATTAAACAAAAACGAAAAAAGACGTAACAAAAAATATATCCAGTTTTGCGTGGTGCATTTTTATTCGACGAAGCGACGAAGGTTGCTGATGAAATGACTTTTTCCTGGTATGTGATTGGCTGTATATATCTTCCATCATCGATTCCAATACACAGAATGCATTCAGCCAAATGGTTTCTTTTTATTGAGACAAATTCACCGAAAGGAATCACAACGCCGGGAAGCTTTTCCGACGAGGCAACCACATTTGCTTTCGCGAAAAAGTGTGAGGTCATTCGTGGGCAACCGTACAGCTAAAGCTAGTCACATAACTTCCCACAACTGCCTCGTGGAGTCGGCAAACAAACAACATTCCGCCGGCAAACGGTCTTCATTCATCACTCCGTTCGTTCGAAGCGACCGGGCCGAACGAAACCAATTGCGTGGACGGGGCAGGGATTAATTGGGTTTAATGAAAGGAGCGTTTCATTGATGTAATGAATGTGCACCGTTGGGAAATTTCGCGGAAGGAGTTTTACAGCCGGAGATGGACCGAACGGCGGAAACCATATTGCTGGAAGCCAACGGTTAAGTGAATGACTTTCGAGTTGAATCCGGGTATAGGTCGGCAACCGATGGTTGCGTTGGATGGAATGGCGAGGATATGGAGTGAGGATTCCTTGAAGATGGTTAAAATTATTGCATCATTAATGGCTGCTTTTTTCCAATGCCAATTATAAAGAAGAAAGCAAAACACCGACGCAGTTTTCTACTCAATCAGAGGTTTTGCCATTTTCAGCAGTCTCGTGAACCAAAGTTCAAGATAAAAGGAACAGAAAAATTTCATCTATTTTTGGAGATTAATAAAAAACTGAACTCGTGTAAAATGAGAAATATTTAAGTCTGCATCTTTTAACTTCAACTTTTAGGTTTACAATGATATTTGACGAGTATTTTTAGGAAATGTCAGCTACGTAAAGCTTATTTATATTTCTTTCACAAATTCATAAATAAACTAATATTTCCATTCTTAAACCTCAGGTACACCAGAGTCACAACAAAATAACTCAAATAAAATATCGATTGCATGTATCCGTATGCATCTGTGACCTAAATAACAATTTCTCCATGTTTCCCGTACTTCTATTCTTAATCCTAGATGGTGCTCTACGTTTTTGCGATAGAACACACGCGAAAATACCATGTTTGCCACCTTCTCCATGATATTCCGACCGAGTGATTGCAACCTACATGATTAGTCGATAAACCGATGTGACGGTGCGGGTTGCATTCCCATCTGTTGACATGCCACGGAAACCTAGTCAACCAAGTCACCCACACCACGCACGTGAGCATTGATTGCTATTAACAACGACATTACTACCAGCGAACCTCGTGTAGTCGAAGGAACCGATGCGGTAAGGCTCGAGCAAGGACATTTGCTATCAGGTTAATTTAATCGAACATTAAAAATGGATAGAAAATTGTGGAAAAGCGCAAGAAAGCGAGTGTTCCTTCGAACGGTGGTGGCTCTATGTACTTCGCCGTGGCCGAGGGAAAATTCCATCCTACTCCCAACCACCCCCAGAAATGCGGTGAAATCCAAAACCCCAGCTATCCAGCCCTCGCCTACTGCTCGGATCGCGCCCTGAAGATGTGACACTTGCGCTAAAATGAAACTAAGCAAGTGCTTAACAAGCAGCCGAACACACACAGTAGGCGCTCGAAGAGACTTTTCCGTGGAATCGCTCCGGAACCACACCACAACTAACACCAACCAGTAAACCCCCAGGAGGGAAAGAAAAGAAGGAACAAAATGAAACAGAACCCGGTTTTCGATTTTCCGCCATATCCGCCCCCTCAACGGAAAGGCGAACGAGATGCCGACGATATCGTCCCCGATTGGAATCCTTTCAGCGTATCTCCACTCCTTCCCCCCCCCCCCCCCCCCAGTCCTCCACGGACGCCCACCACTTGGACCTCGTTACGTCAAGAGTAAATTGAGACAATAGCTCGCGCGCGCACATTGGCTGCCTTTAGCTGGTTGGTTGGAAAATGTGTCCTCGAAGGAAAATGAGGGCATCGGGAGGGTGGCAACAAGGGCTGAAGGTGTGGGGGAGGGGAGGAAAAGCGTGTAGTGTGATAGCGGTTTTCTTATTTCCACGTGGCCACGGTTCGGCGCTCGTGCGATGGAAGTCCGGCAGACGTCAGAAAAGCCACCGGGGATGAAAAACGTTTCAATCATACGGAAGTTTTGTTTGCGGAAATGGAGCATTAAGAAGAAGTTGTATGTAACAACGATAACAAGGGAAAAAGGCAAAAAGCGAAAGAGAGAGTGAAAGAAAAGGTAATACTTACATTAAACAACACGTCAAACAGCATAAGTCAACGAAAACGTTACATAATCGTTCTCAGCACGTCTTTGAGCGTCATTTAACCGTTTCCGACTCCTTCCGGCTAAGCGTTCGCCTTGAGCCGAACATCCCGTATTCTTTCGTTTCGACAAACTTGTTAAGCACTCACACGTTAATGGAAAACCGAGTGATCCAAGCAAGCCGGCACCAGGGGCCGACCTTTTATTTTTGCGAGGCCGCAGCCGGGCCGGAATATCCTTGTCCTTCCGCTCCCGCTCCATTGTCTCGGTCCCGCTTGCTTTAACTTTTCCCTCGCCCCGTCCATTCATCGATATCCTTTACCGGTAGTCCTTGGCCTTTTGCCAGCGGCATTTCAACCGTTCTCCTTTCTTTTACGCTCGTGTCCCTGTTTTTATCGCTCCTCTTCCTCCGGATCGTCCCACAAAATCTGTTGCAGCCAGGAAGAATGTTCGAGGTCGGGTATCGAGGTATCCTTGGGTGAACGATAACCGAGACTTTTTTATGTGTTTTGAGCGAACTGCTCAACTTACTTTTATGTTTTCTTGTGCTCCTGCGTGGCGCATTTCGTTTTTAACATGATTAGTAATTCGTGTAACGTTACTGAAATCGAATCCTAAAGGACAAGTAAGTCGGAAAAACAAGTTACACCGATTGCGGGCCGGTAGCGATAAAAATGCTTACAAATCGGAACACGGGCGCAAATTGCTCAACTGAACGTCGGGATGTGGACCGGCCGTGTGAGTAATTATGGGGAAAAGGAGGAGGGTGGTAGGTTTTCTCACCCGTAATTGCTCCATCCCCGTTCAGTGATTTTCCTCGAGGAAATAGAACCATACTCTAGGTCCAGGGCCCTGGGAAGGTTTGTCTGAATTTTCTCAACCTTGGCACTGCTGTTGCTTCTGCCTTAAATATTTAACGAGTACAAATTGTATAATGGGCGGATCCTTTCGGTGTGGCATTATATAACGTGATCTGGTGGTTATGCTCTGAAATTCAGCTGAGCGTTTTTCAACGCCGTTTTTCAACGAACACCTTTTGTACGTTGAAGTTTGCGAAAGGCATTGAAACTCTATGTTTTATAGAACTTTTATGTTTTATTCTTTGTCAAAAATAAGTACAAAATTTGCTGATTTGAAACGTTGGAAAAAAAAATCTTTACAAAATTGAGAAAATGTATTCAAGAGAAACTTTATTGAATAAATACAATTTTGATATCGTAAATGATTTATGATGTTTCAAATAAGATATAATTAAGAACAAGAAAGGAGTTTTCTTTAATTAGTTTTCCACAACTTGTTTAAATTGATTTATCACTTCAACATATGTCTGAAGAAAATAAATCTTTGGTATCCAGGATAGAGTTAATTAAGGCACATCTGTATTTCATTGAATAATGCAATCCTACACATAATTTGACTGTCATTGGAAGTCAACACAATTTAGCAAAATATTCTCACAAATATTTAGAAACTAATCGAACCGGCATGCACAGTGCATACCATCACCGAAATGTTATCCAACTAATTGAATTTATAGCATTTATCAACAATCATCGCTTCTGTGCGAGGAAACATAATTTTCATCGTCGGTCTAGATCTTTCATCCGGCCTGAAAACTGATTTTGAAATGCGCTTCCGGCAGGAAAATGCACCGACTACAAATTAAAGAGTCCTTGCGATGATTGGATTTGGTCGATGAAATTAAATTTAATGTAATTCATTTCAATCCAAAACAATGTCTGCCCTTACCGCTTCGAGCGATGGAGGACCGGTACAACATGTTTATGATTTGGTGGACATATTTTGCATAGTTATTGGTTCGGGTGGGATGCCGAGGTTGTTTCTGTTGTTCAACCGCAAGAATGTCGAGTGATGGTATTGTTTACGGTATGCAGGATCGTTAACCATGGTTTCGACATAAAATTAATTTCTGCTCAGCAAAAGGAAATGTGTTTTACTATTTTTTCGTTGTGTTGTTTGCAAATCATTGCTCTTTTTGCTTGATGAGAGAGTTGAGATGAGCTTTGCATTGAATATTTTGAAATATTCCGCATAGATTTGTTTGTAGCCGATCGTTACGAGGAAGTTATTTGAAAATTTTCAACAAATGCTCACGACGCCTCGTCTATGATATTAATTATAGACTCAACCGCTGAGAATCCCTACCAACGATTCTACAAATGCTACAAAGTGAAGCCCAGAACAGACCGTCCTTTCCTTCCGGCGGTCAGTTGGCAGCCGGCCAACAGCTTTTAGAACAAGCTAGCCTGTCCCAGATGGCAGATGGGGCACCCTGAAGCGCGAGCTAAATGGCACGAAGCTGTTGAATCCGACGGAGCCAAAACCTGTTGCCCGCTCGATCCGGTCGGGTCTTTGAACGTCTAGGAAAAGCCTGTTACTTCACGCGAAAATCAATTAACGTTTCTTAGGTGATTTGTGTTCGTGTTTCTAGACACATCTCGACGGTCGATAATTTGTTCCATTTTTAACCCTTATGTATTGAACGATGTGCGAAAGTTGTGTCGTCTTGGGGGAAACGGTTTTGCGGAGAACTTCCGATCATACCAACTTATGTCTGTTTATTTACTTTTCCCCAAACAAAGTTGTGTGTTTCAGTCCAATCCATTTTTATCCTTTGCGAGTGATGTTTATGATACTTAGATTGATTGCTTAGTTAGTTCTCGAAACAGTGTGTGTTTGTTTGTCAATACTTCCTCCACCGAAATCTCTTGCGTTGAGGGCTTCCCGAAAATTGGCTCGATTAGTAGCACAGCCACAATCTGGTTCGCATCCGTGCGCCCGATCCAATGTCTCGACCTTTCCACCCCTCAAGGAAAAGCTTATCCTTGGCGGGATGTAGGATAAACAATTTCGCAGACTTTCGTAAACAAAATAACACCCTTCGAGAAGAGGACGTTTTTCCGCATCCGGACACGGAAGTCGCTAATGGAAAAGTGCTAATGGAGCGTGATTGTATTAGTGGTTTCGTTGCAGTGATTTTTCGAGGGGAGAAAAATCGGGTGTAAGGCATTTCGGAAAAACGAAATGGCTGAGTGTTTACTTTGCAAATCCGAAATAAATGTTCCCCACTCGGCCGACGAAGAGATACCTCATCAAAAGCATAATATTATAGGTTTTCGTCATAACCGAAAGCGGAAAGGTTCACCGACACCGGGGACGGAAAGCGTTCTGTCAACTTTATGTTCGCCAAGGAATTTGTTAGCTTTTACTGAATTCTAAATGAGACAGTTGGTTCTGCGTGGCCCTTTTCGCACTTTCTGGGCTTTTGGACTCTCCCGGGACCAATTTCTACATTCGAGTTGACTTCTTTGGTAGATTTGTCTGTTTATTTTCTTTCTTCCTTCGAGCCTCTTGTCTATCGTCTACCTCAAGTGATGCGACATATATCAATCATACGTCCGTGTGACTCCAGGGGGAAAACCCAAGGAAAAACCCTCGGAATTCAGATTGCTGTGACAAGGCTCATCATTTGTTGTCTGAACTTCTGAACCCCGCGGGCACCCGCGTCTCCTCGTCCCGCAAACGAAGTCGAAAAGTTCACCCACACCCATCCCCTTCCCCCCACCCGTTGCCAAGTTGTCCTTGTGGGAACGATGATGACACTAAAGGTCTCGGGGACGATGAAAACGAAGGCCCCCAAGGGGACACACCACACCGCCGCCCCCCACCGCTCCGCCGGGTGCCGATAATGGTGCCGAGGAAAACACTCAAACCGCGTGTGGATCAACCGTCTTGAGCCAAGGGGTGTCCGCGGGTGGGAGGTAATAGGGGAGGGCGCGTGGAGCTAATAGAATTTCGCCCGAACGACAGACGCCGTAGTTTTCGAGTGTGTGTTTTCAAAACTGTCGAGAGTATATATGTAGGGGCTCATTTATCACCGATCGGCATCATTCGGTCGGTGTGATTTTCCGAGGAAAATTCTGGCGAGAGCATTGTTTGCCGTCGAAAGATGAGCTAGGCAAATATTGTTAAGCTTTAAAAAGCAGGATTTTCCGATACGAATGAAAAAGAGAATCCCTAAAAGCATTGGAATGCATTTGAATGGTGTTTGGTTTTATGAGTATTGGGGAGCTGAATATTTTAAAGCTTATAACCAACAATCATACCGAATAGACCGAATGAGATCAAGAAGATACAAGATATGATAGAGAAAGTCCTTTAACAGATGAAGCATTTTTAAACGGTAACAAAATTATCTAAATCATGCAGGATTTAATTTTCCCCCTGAAGCAAATAAATTCTGATTATCAATCCAATTTACAAAGCCCACCGGATGTCCTATCCAGTACTATATCCTTCCCAAGAGATTACACCATTTGCGTCCGGTGATTTAAGACGTCCAAACTGAACATATTATTTAATTACACCAAATTTTAATCTTTACCCAACATTAAACTCTACGACATGCAAAGCATCTTGTGCTGATTTTCTAGATAAATCTCTCGTCCTTTTTACGGCGCACGTCGGCAGCGTACGAGCGAAGCATTTTACCATAAACTAATTCCACTGTTGTTGCTAGGCTAGACAAAGGCTAGGCTTACCTGACATCGGATGACACTTTCCACAGCGCCACGGGTCTGCGTCTGGCTCTTCGTGCCCGTTCGAAATCCAAGCACTTCATCACTATCTGCCAGATAATCCTCTTTGGGTTCGCATTTTGGAGCTTCCGCTAATGAACTACACCCGTTGCGAGCGACGCAGCATCCAGCATCACAGGGACGAAACTTTCGTGTAAACACCGACGCAAACCAACCAACAAGCCATCCACACACACACACGCACACGAAACGTTGGGTAAGTGCACCTCCGAAGGGGACTGGACACTAGAGACCGTTTAGAAACGGTTGCGGTGGTATACATATAGTGTTACACAACCTTCGCATAGGTGAACAACGACGCGCCCGAGTATTGGCTGGACTGGCCTTGGCCAGGTACACCCCTACAGGTTCACGCACTGGGAATGCCGTTTTGGGGCTCTTTTACCGCCAGCCCAAGGGGTGGAAAAACTGTATCACGAGGTCAGTGGAACCAGCAAGGGGACGGTGTAGGCTCGAGGAGGGGAGAAAAACCAACGGAAGAAAGAAATCCCTAAACAATACCGAAAGGCTGCGTGGGAAGGATATGTGTGAACGTAAAGATCGGTAAAGGAAAGAAAAAAACAAGCACAGGGAAACGAAAAACTCACTGGGAAAACTCGCGCGACAGATTGGGAAAAACTTCTTTTATCTTTCGCCCTAGTTCGTGCACGGCACTGGCTGTGTGTGTCCCGTGTGCGCGACCGTGCGCAGCAAGAACCTGCTGAAGGCCCCGCCGTGGCTGTACCGCCGCAGACAACTACGCACCACGGGATGAGAAGAAGATCTGTACCACACGGTGCCGGAACCAACGCAGACCGAATCGGGTCTGCCTTTCCGACGCCCGGAACGACCAGCACTCGACTGAACTCGGGCCGCTCGGATGTGTTGCCATCCGTGCGGAGCAAGGATCCATACCGTCTGCTGTCCTATCCTGTCTCGGGCTTCAGGAGCGGCACCGGCGTGGCTTGAACCGAGAGCGAACGCACATGAGCGCGAGAGTCTGCGAACGGAACATCCGGTTTTTCGGTGGAGCTTTCGATGAGAATCGATGTTCCGCCCCCTACGGACCGGTGGGATGGGTTGTCTGCGTGTCTGTGGGGACACGATCCGTGTCGTGAGAGCGAAAGCGGTTGAACGCTTGCAACGCAATTTACCATCGAACGACGTCGTCGGATCGGATGCCATCGTCCACCGGGAGAGCATATTGCGTGGGCCGCACGACGGTTCCTTACGGAGCGAGTGAGAAAGCATGCGCTTCCCATCACCGGAAGGCACGTGGGACATAAGGGACAACTTGTGGGGAGGGTAGGGGAGAAAAACAACCAGCAAGTTTACGACCTCCGTGCGAAAAGGCGCCCAGAGCACCATGGCAACTTGATCAACAAGTTAATAACCTGATGATAAGGGAGGTTTTCGGAACCTGCGCACATCGGAACCGACCGGGCGGCAACGATTTTCCTTTTCCATTTTTCCACGGTTGGGAAATGTTTCATCGTCAGATTGGAACCGGATGGTTTGGACCGTTTTCCTGCAGGTGGCGCCAGTATGTATCCGTAAAAGTGTCGAAAAGGAATCAAAAACAAAAGAAAACAACAGAGAAGAAAACAAAACATAGAACAAGGGAAGGACATAGGAATTATTACTGTTAAAATGTTCAAATTAAGCAACAAAATAAATCACTAACCGAGCAGGAAATTTTTTTTTTAGTATAACATAAAGATATCATCTTCGGATGGTTAATGACACGTGGTTACATTTGAATGTAAGTCAATGACAGGAACTTTCGATGCATTCTTCAACTGTTAAATAAAAACATCAAGAATCAAGTTCTGAGTGTTCCCTGTAGAGAATCATCTGAACTGCACATTTCTTTCATTAGATTAAGCACTTCCTTGCCAACACTAAACAAAACATTAGCAATACCTTTTGAAAAACAATGGTTTCAATATATTTAACTCTTGTTGAGCCAGAATCACACATAACATTCCGTTATTCCAGTTACCTCGCAGCGCCCGCCGTATCGTTTGCAGTCATCGCAGCTTCCAATTTTAGTCTAAAATAGCAAATAATAATTAGGCGTGCCTTCGACGTGGCTTTTACCAATCTACCATCCTACCTGCCCGTCGCAGGAAACTCCCTTGCGTGGCGTACCGTAGCCGCAGTACGAAGCACCGAAGCTTTTGCATCTGGTACACGTCGACGCCTAAATATATTGAGGAAAGGCCAAACGGTTAGTGTCTGGAATTTAGGCAATTTCCTACTTCCGCATACTTACGTAAACATAAACCAAGGCATCGGCGACGGCGGACGAGCACAGGAGGACGACAAGGAGAAGGCACACAGTGGACTGCTTCATCTTGACGGTTTGCGAGACTGTTGTGGATTGAATGATCTCTAGAAGTGGACTGGCAGAGATTGTACGATCCACGGACCATTTTATACTTCCACCTGGGCATGTCTGTAGGGACGTTTTTCTATGTGGAGATTTTTATTTGATTCATTTAAATTTTATTAGTTCAAAAGTGGGTTATGTCAAACAACCAAGTCCGCCAATGGCATGAGTGACGTCAATTGCAATCCGGTTCGATAGGTAAGATAGCAACATATGTTTCTTTTCGTTAGGTTATTGGCACGAAGAAGAGCAACGAAAGGGAAAGGAAGACGAAAGTAAACTCAACAAATGTTTTGAAACCCACAAATAAATGTTTTTGTTTGTTCAAGAATCGGTTATGCATGTTTCGAAATGGAAGATGTAATCTGAACCCGATCATGGTCCGGTTTGGTTGAAAGGTATTTCGGACAAGGATGGTTTGTTACGTAATTTGTACGAAGTACGAAATAAAAAATAGACAGAGAAAACAAAAATTATAACAAAAATAATTGAAACACTGTAGAGATTACAGTTCTTACGCATTAAGAAATTGAACTTATTTAACGTTCAACTAGATCGTACCTCGGACAACATTGTTCGACAACTAAAAACTCCATAAAATGGAAGAGAAATTAAATTTGAATAAGGGTCAAGTAACAAACAAAGTGTTATAAATATAAAAAAATTGAAAAAGGCTGTGAGTACACTATTTTCAGAAAATTGTACACTTTATTAAAAGCATTTGTTGTTTTCATGCTTCGCGGATAGTAATTGTATCGCATACGGTGTTCGAAGGATGCGTCCAAGTGCGATGAGACACAGTGCGTATTAGCAGTTTACCGGAATCTTAAATTAAAGCAATTGTGAAGCTGTGAGCACCAAATGGAAGGTGATAAGTATGCAATCAAAAATCAAACAAACAAACAAAACATCACAAAAGTTTGAACCGTATGCAAAACTTGCTGGTAAAATGGGGTTGTTGTTGGACACACGAATTAAAAACACATTGAAAAGGTTTTACAGGTCAACCATTGATAACGTCGATTTAGTGGGATGGTGTACTACTTTGCTAACCAGTTTGAAAGTGCCTTAAGTGAAACTGTTTGTTTACCTGTCAAGGGTAAACATCGTTTTTCCATGACCTACTCCATTGGACACTCAATCTCAATCTGTATAAAGTTCGTCTGGCCGAAGGATACGAAAGAACATTTTTCTGTGCGTTTTTCACACTTTCTCGTTTCACTTCTAAACGTCCCACACAAACACCCGTACACTGAACGTCGAAGGGACTGGTGCAGTCGTTGCCATTGGGCACACTGTACACATCGAAATGGTGCTAACAATTAGAACAATTTTACCATACAAGTATCTATGATGGTCCGTACCGAACAAGTGTAGGATCCTTTCTTCTGGTTGACTATTCCGGTATGCCACTGGTTCTGAAAATCCATCCGTTCGCGGGATTGTTTACTATGCCTAAACCGATCATTCTGATACATACGAATAGTGAAGGAGGAACCGCGGCGTCAGTCACGGCGCAGCGTTTACCTCCACAAATACTAACATTAAATTATGCTGCTGACTAGTGCTGGAGTTATGGTTCCTCGGTTGCTTTTTTCTTACTCGCCCCTGCCATCTTGTCTACTTTCTTCATAGCACACACACACAAATTCTTTCGTTTTCTTTCAAAATAGAGCGCTACTGTAACTGTTCGTTTCCATCTGTATAATGCTAAATTTAACCGGTACGAAAAGTTATGCAGTGTAGTGTTTGTGGGGTACATGTACGAAGCGTTAGGAAACCAAAGGACGATGCATGTGTGCTTGCCTAGTACCGATTGTACAAATTTAACAATTAACAAACAATTGCCTATTTAGAATATTCTATTTACACATTACATTATTAACACTAGAAAGTATACAATACGTGGATGATAAATATGCGATCTTAAAAGCGAAAAACATGGTCATTCGGATGGGCTGATGATATCTCTGCGTGTACCGAGGATATTTTTCACAACATCCCGCGGCCAACCGGAAGGCGAAGGTATATGAGAGAGGTAAGGGAAGGAGAGAGAGAGAGAGAGCAGGAATATGCTGGGAACTATTTTGGGACTAGTTTTAATCGTGGAATCTAAGTGCTTCTGTCTACCCTATAGTAACGTTCTGTTCAAATAGTCAGTTTTTCTTAACAAAAATGAATTGTGCAGGAAGTGGTAAAAGGGATCCGGAAATCACATCTGGAATTGGTGTTGCTTAGTAGTTAAAAAGTTCGAAACACTCGACCCTCCGGCGAGTTCTTGTTGTTACTCCAACAGTTCCGTCTCGTCCCGCTGTTGTGGAGACTTCGGTTGTTCCTGCCGCTGATCGTCGGTCAGTAGCAACAGTTCGCTCGTTTTGCCATCGGAAGACGACAGTCGTATGAGCCGCACCTTGTCACCCTGCACCCATCCGTTGCCCTTCTGGCCGACCAGGTAGGATAGCTTCTCTCCGTACGGTGGCGAGGAGGCGAGATCGACCCCGACCCGTCCGACGATCTTTTCCTTTATGTTCTTGGTGCAACCGGTGGTACTGGTCGGGTCGTGACCGCCGATATCTATACTATGGTGGTGACCATTATCAGTACAATCGAGTGGAGGGGAAAGCTTACTCGTGGTTCCATTACTTGTGGGTGATCCGAGCGAGTTGCGCTTTGGGGTCGGACAGTCCCCTCCGTCCTCCGGCTGCTTGTTGTTGGCCTTCTCGCCGTGCTCCGTACAGTGGTTGTGGTGGTTGTGGTGTTGGTTATGTTGGTGGTGCTTTAGGTGGTTGTTGTTATTGTTTTCGCTCGTGTTGTTGTTGTTCGCGTACGCTTCCTTCGCCGACTGGGCCAACTCGAGCCAGTGCTCCTTGTTCTCCAGTACGCCCTCGATTAAGGGATTCAGTTTTTCCGACAGGGAAGCGAATGCCTAAAAGAAATCGAGCGCAATTAGTAATGGGCCAACTGACGGTTTTACTGGGTGATTATTTAGGGAGTAGTAGAGAGTTCCGCTTGGCAGTAAATCAGAATCTTGTATGGTTAAATGACTTGAATTTAACATTTGGAGTGTCCCAGATATATTATTAGGTATAGCTACATACCTCGTAGATTGGAATACAGATTGAGTCAATAAAGCCCACTTGCATCATCGGCAATTGATCTTCCTTCTCTCGGTTCATGATATCCTGTTGAAGGAGTAAGAAAAAACCAGTTAGTTATGAGCGAACTATGGATGGATTCCGAACCTAACGAACGTACAATCGGTGTGATGTTCAGCTCCTGCCGTTCCATATCGCCCTGCTCGAAAAACTCCGAGCTCACCAGATCGGCGACGCGCTTTTCGATCTCCCACGGCTTCGTGATGGCGGCCAGATCGCAGACGGTCATGCTCATTGCGCGCAGAAGGGACCGCGGCTCCTCCGCTTGCCATGCGTTCATTTCCCCTCGGTTCGGTTCGATTAAGCTCAAAAAGGCTCCCCGTTTCCTGAACAGAAGAGAATCGGAAGGAGACGATCGTATTGAAAAAGAGAAGCTAAATGGAGGTGCAAAAGAATACTACCTAAAGTAAACGGCCAAATCGGTCGACAGTATGGCATCTTCTAGCACCCGTATTACCCGGCTGTAGTCCTCGGACGACATGTTGGACAGTATCTGATTGCCGGGGCTGTTGATGATCATCAAGCACTGGTCGAAATGGTGATGCTCCATCGTCGAGGTGGAGTAAAGTTGAGCCAGTGGTGATGACGCTCTAATGAAAACAAAAAAAAATATCAGACTAACTTTAAAGCCACCAGGGTACAGTATAGGACATACTTGATTTGAAATGAATTGTTGGTCCCACGGTGATCTAGATCGTGACACAGACAAGCGATGATCAACGCCAGACACTCGATCTCACCGAAAATCTTCCACCACTGGGTCGACGTGAGTATGGCGAACATCATCTGCGTCACGTTGAACGCGTGCCGCCAGTTGTGGTACGTCACGTTGCGGTAGTTTTTCTTCACGCTCAGCAGCCACCGGCACAGGACCTCGTACTCGATGTGGAACCGCTCCACCAGGTCCAGGTCGAGGAACATCCGTATGCACGCCTTCAGCGTGTGGTCGTCGTCTAGCGACAGGTCGTCGAATTTGAAGTCGTGCAGTTTGAAGAACGCCGACGATGGCACTTTCAGTTGCTACGAAAGGAAACCAATTCAACATGAGCATTTTGAAAGATCGAAAGCAGCGCTTACTGTATTGCTTACCCGTAACCGGTACGCATCGTCGATGGTTGCCGAGGCGTGATAGCTCAGGACTTCCAACGTGACGCTCTGCTTTGCCATGGCAATGATTGCCTTCTCGTACATGTGCGTGTTGTGGATTCCCATGCCGCAGAAAATGGCAAACGCTTCGACGAAGTTTTCATCGTTTTTGGTAAAAGTCTTCAATGCGTTGTAAAAATCAAATCAAAATAACATTAATTAAAGATAAGTTTAAGGACAGCCTGACACACGGGACACTTACAAGATCATCAAACTTATTGATCAGCTGTATAACACCTATAATTTGACTTAACGAGTTCTTGATAGCCATGCAGAGGATGGTTTTGTGGCGGAAGTTGAGCCCCTCGTCGACGCTCGGATCGAACCGGTCGTCCTCGTACGCGTTACAGATATTTACAGTCTAAAAGAAAAAAGGAACAGACGGCGAAAGGTAAGAAGGGTGCATCGAAAAACGGGTAGCAAAAAGTACCCCCACACTTACTTCTCCGGTGGTGGCCACGTAGCCAGTGATTCCGACGTTGATCGGAAATCGGGACTCGAACGGGCTCGTGCGAGCATCACCGTCCTCCCCGCTGAGATCGTTGGCTTCGAAATCGAACACGCGCGAGAAGCTACCCTTCGACGCTTCGTGCACCAGTAGGATCTAGTGGAAAAGTGAAAAAAAGAAAGTATAAATCAACGAGGAAGCTTACATCTTCGACCGTGGGCGTTACTCACTTGCACTCTTTGGCATTGTATTAAGCTCTGCATGTGGGTCAGTATCCGGAACACCATGTGCTCGATCGTGCTCTGCTCCTCGAAGATCATCCGGGCGAGATCGAGCAGCACCTGGTTGCGCTTTACCTCGAGCTGGGACTTCTCGTACAGCTGCGCATTCCGGAGTCCGATGCCGCAGAACTGAAGGTACGACGAAAATATCTGCAAAAACAAAAAAAAACAAGGCAACATTAAACAGATGACATCACAAACGACCGAAAATAACCACGAATATGTGGAAAAGGACTCATGCTCATGAAAAATGGGTAGTTAACACACCATTCGATGGTTGCACTTTATATTCGCATCGAAGTGGACTCCATTACTGGCCCGAACCGGAACCGTCCGCGAGTCGCATAACAATTCGATTCGATTCGATTTTCCAAAAATAAATAAATAAATAAATAAATAAATAAATAAATAAACTGCATTCGCCACGGGACGCGCTTCAAATTCTTTCTGTTTCTCCTTTTTTTTGCAACTCGTCGTTTGTATTCCATTCTGCTAGCCACTATCAACAACATTTCGTGATGAGAAACGTTCCGGGTTGTGGCGTGCAGTACTTTTCGAGCACCATCATTAATCTCATTTTCAGCATGAATTTTCCATGCGTGTTGTTCCACTCGACGCTTCCGTTGGCTGCACTTTCGAATGAAAAAGTACCCACTCATGTGCTTTTCGTCGTTTTTGTCCGGTCTCGGTCGAGCGTGTGTATATGTGTTGAACGAGATCGGCGGGAAGCACATTTTCCAGTTGTGAAAATGATTTTAATATTTCAAGGCGGACACAGCAGGGAAGGAGAACCGGGGTTATAGAGTTTCATCTCTAGATGTACGTGCAAATCCGGCTGCCCGCGGAACAGGACTTATCAATTTGTCCATTTGAGAGGACCAAAAAAAAAAAAACAAAACGAATACGTTAAGTGCGATCGTACCCGTGGGAAAACCGCCATAATCGAATCGCACCACTCGGCCAGCTCGAGTAGCCCAACTTCCGGACATTCCTTTTCCCTTCAGCCCAGAAAGGATTGATGGTTGCAACCGACGATGATGCAAACAGAGAGCTTTTACGCAGCATGTATACGCCAAAAAAAAATTGTCTGAATAAGCTGCGGCGTGAAAAAAACAAACATAACTTTCCATGGTGGTCTCTCGAAGGGTGTTGTCGTAAATTTATTTATGTTCAAATATATTCATTCGATGGTTCGCTTCCGTGCAACAGCACGAGACAGCCGTCGATCCGCTTCCCACACGGCTGGTGGTATTTATTTTCTTTTTTTCCAGTGCTGTAAAATCGTAAAATTTTATGTAAAACCGCGGCTCGATGCCACCGTCGTTTGTCCCGGTCAAAGAATGGCCTGAGAAGCACAGCATTTGTGCTGTCCAAAAGGATTAATATTGCCTCGCATCATTGACTCCGAAATGAGATGGGCGTGTTGGGGGGTTTCCTTTTGTTTTATAATCTCCTTTTTTTGGCGAGAAAAGGTATAATTTTAAAATTGGAAATATTTTTTTAAATTTTCAGTTCACACTTTGTTATTTTGAGGTTGCATTAAGGGACTTTTTATTTGTTGAGTTCCACTTACTGGAGGCAAATCCAGATCGGTTATAGTGGAATAAAATAGACAAGCAAGCATTAAACGTGAAAATTCCCCAGCACATTCCACAGCAATTCTCTATTCTCGTAAAATTATTATGTTTCATCAAATAGCAACAAAACAACAGAGTATTTGCATTCAGATTGCCTAGTCACCATCCATCCCACCTCCGAACGATCAATCCGTTCGTAACTCGCGAGCATATGGCCGGAAGGTAAAGGATAATTCAATTTTTATGAATCCTGTTTTTTATCTTGCTTGAAAATTTGCTACATCGAGAGCCTTTTCGTGTTTTGTTGGTGTCCGTGTCGGTAATGTTCTGGCGTTATTTAATTTTAATTGATAATCAAAGTGTCGTGGCTTTCGGAAAGCTGATATGGAAAGCCATCGCTGACGTCCCGGTTTCGTTCGATTGTTTGATGGATGGAAATTTAAAATTAAACACAGCAAGAGAGTGTAAAACCGTTTGGACGGATGAGACGTAACGTTCCATCAATCATGGGGAAAAGTTGCCGCAGCAGGGTAGAGTACTTTTCCCATGGTGGCATTTTGTCGCATGCAAACCTGGATGAGAAGTGCAACCCGGTACTCGAGATCGGTCCGTTAGGCACAACGAGGGAGAGCAGAGCGTTGCTAAAGTTTGCAAATAAAAGGGTAAAAAGTGACACTTACCTTTTCATCCGCCGTGGTAAAACATTGATCACCCTGTTTGTTTATCACTTGCGCCACCCCGACGACGTCCCCGGAGGCATCCTTGATGGGCATGCAGAGCAACGCTTTTGTACGATAGCCAGTTTGTACATCGATTTCCCGGTTGAAACGGTCATCCTAAAACCATAAATAAAAGATGGTGAAACGGTGTTGCAGAATGTTATCATATTTTGTTTATTGTTCAGTTCTTTTCAATACATCGTTTGGCAAATACAGATTTGAAAATCTTATTATAAATTTTAACTTTTGTTCACCAAAGAATTAAACAAAGGAAACCCCCCGAAGGAAAAGAAGAGGATAAAGCCTCTGCCAATCGTATTTTCGTTTCACTGAATAATATTTTTATTATTAAATTCAGCCATTATGAAACACGGTAATCGAAGTGCAAAATATGTTTTGCGTATCAAATGAATGCAATAAACAATTGCACACAAATTATCCACACTCAGCATATACCGGGGTTTAATGAAACGACGTGCATTATGCATTTCCACTAATGCACACCGTCATTTCCATTGAACGCAATGGCGGTTCGAAATGAAATTTGATTCCCGGAAATGATGCCATTTTGGCGTCAAGACCGGGGAAAATGGGAGTAAAAATACTACCCCCGGTAATAATTTGAAACGAATGCTATTTTAGTTTTGCTTGTTCGTGGAGAGTGGTGGAAAATACCCAAAAAAAAGGGAAACAAAAATTCACAAAACTATAGCTTCCAGTTTTGTGTATTTTGTTTCCCTTTTTTTTTGAGTGTTTTCCGTCCATCCAAAAATAATACCAGATACCAGGTTTCAAACCGGATTGGGTGTGTTTGGTATGTTAGAACCAGCTAAACGATGCTAGACGAACAAATCGAACCATCATAATTGAGTTTGGTCAGATTGTGCAATTGGTTCTTTTGGCCACCCGATATCGAATCAATGCACATCGGCCTACACTTGCAGAACACCCTGAATCAACAACTGAGAGCATGGTAAAGGGCAATTGGATGGATTTCATCATGCAACTCATTCCCAGCCGTATGGTAGGTGTACGTAAAATCTTTCCGACAACCTGCGAAGGCTCCCATTGGTGTGCATGTAGAGCTCACAAAGGATTAAAGCTAGCCATTACGGAGAAGAACCCATTACCAGACAGGGAAAAAGTGGAACACACAAGCCAAGGAGAAGGATGCTTCATCTAGTCTAGAGTTTATTGTCGTGCGGCAATCCCTCAAGTGAATAATAGCCGACCGCACTCCGACCGAAGAATATTGGATTATGTTATTACATTTTCTTATTACAATTTGCATTTTCCCACACAACACAACGGTGACGAGGCTCAAAACTAACCCTCAGCCAGGTGGTTACGATTTATGGTGAAAATTATCATCACAATGTACTCAGATGGACCTGAAACCATGATTCATAAACGTTGGTTTGGAGATGCACGTTTCAGCTATAATCACCGGACGTCACTGAAAATGCTTGATAAGGTTTTTATGTCAAGAGTGTGCAACATTCTACATTTTGATACCTATCGGTGAAGGGTTTGATTTCATTACTCAACACTAATCTGGTAAGTCCCCAAGTTAGGCACCAATGTTGGTACCCAAAGACTCTAGGCATGTAGTTGTAGAACGTATCAAAGCGGGCTATGATTCAACCCTTCCAAACAGGCGTATTATTGTATGCTGCATAATAAAACAATAACGCAAGTTCTTTCAGTCTCTAGAGTTATTTCGTAACTTCCTTCCCCGAAGGCGTTAGAACAACCCATGAGAAGTAGCAAGCCTCACAAAGCTGCTCTGAACTACTCTAGCCATTGTTAAGTTGGTAGTGGTTGCAATCGGTTTTAAGATTACAGTCCACAGTGTCCACTTGCGTCTGATGTGAAAATAATGAAACAAACATTCATGGGCAAATCGATTTTCCCAGTCCCACAACTTCAGCAGCTTGCTGCACCTAACAGAAGGTGTATAGGTACATAACAGGTCCCAAATCGCTGATAAGAAATAAACCTCCAACCAACCCGCCGTCCGGGTTGGCAAAAGGTTGGTAAGAATGTTGTACTACACCCGTGACCCGCCGTCGGTACTGGTGTTGGTTTAGGGCGACATCTAACGTTTGGCTGCGCAAAGCGACCAGCCTGTTTCACTGATAAGATATCACAAGAAGTAGCACCCACCACCCATATCTACCATTGCCACAGCGTTATCGAGCTGGTCGCAATTTGCGTTCCAGTTTGCCTGCTGCTGACGACTGCAACGGAACGTTCGAATTGTTCCGGAGATTATTTTGAGTTTTCACCAGAGGAGGGGAAATAAATTTTACATCCAAGGTGCGGAGGAAGCCGTATTCAATACCTTTCCCACCGATAAACTGGTTGTGGTTAAAACTATTCAATGACAAGTGTTCTTTTTCCAGGACGTGAAATCAAGAAAGCAAACTGGACAATATGGCGGCCGAACGTTACGAGCTCAATATGAGCATGAAGTGTGTGAAGTACATGATCTTTACCATCAGTGTTACGTTTGCTGTGAGTATTACGTTTTCACGTATTCTAGAGCCAAAGCTACGAGAATTCACTCCCCGTCACAAATAAATAAATTAAAGATAATCGCGGGACAAATAGAAAAGCCCGTATGGAAGATCGCCGAAAGGATTTACGACCTTATCTTCTTATCGGATTAAAACGATGTCCATGTATGGCTCAAGAGACCGGGAGAGCAGAAATAAGGTCACATGAAAACGTGCACCTTCGTTTCCTCGCGACCCTTTAGAATAGAGTGCAATGATGATTAATTATTTGCTTCGATTTTTCGCCCACCCACACACACACAAATACGCGCATGCAGGTAGTGGCCGCCATGCTCCTCTCGATGGCCGTAGCCATCGGAAATCTTTTCGATGACTTCCGAAGCTTCATCGATTCCCACTTTTACGTGCCACCGAACCTGCTCATCGCCATCGGTGTCATCCTGCTGGTCATCGCGCTGTTCGGTTGTGTCGGTGCGCTCAAGGAAAGCACGGCCATGATCAATGTGGTGAGTAATACAGGAGAGGTTTGATTGTGGGGGAAACAAAATGACTTCCCGAGTGAAGTAGATAACCGATGTACTAATGGCGCTGTGCTTTGTGTTCACATTTCACCCGGAAGTACGCGATCCTGCTGTTGATCGTGTTTGTGCTGCAAGTATCTGCAGCCATCGCGGCGTTCGTGATGCGGGGCCAGGTGAGCAACATGGTTCGCCAGAAGATTTTCGATTCGATGGCCGAATACCAGGAGAACCCGGGATCGTACCGCAATTCCATCGACATGCTGCAGAATACCGTGAGTTGAAAGCGATCCTTTTACAGGAGTCTGAGAAATACCTCCATTTAATATCGATCCTTTCGTTAGCTCGAGTGCTGCGGTGTCGATAGCTACACCGACTGGGACCAGTTCCTGCCGTCCAACTCAACGATGATGGAATACCCGGAAACGTGCTGCGCGGAGCCACCGATGGGCGGCGAGTGTATGCCCCGTGCCTACGGTTGCTACTCGCGGCTTTCGTGGCTGATCTCGCAAGGTTCGATCCTGATTGCCACCGGAGCCGTGGCGGTGGCGTTCGTGCAGATTCTCGGTTCGGTGTGCGCCTTCATGCTGGCCCGTGCGATTCGACGCACCAAGACGCTGCGGGCAACCCGGCGCTGGCACCTTCAGCAGAGCCTGGGCATCATGACGAAAACCCCCGTCGACCCGATGTACACCGGAATGGAAAAGTCGGAAGCGAACGTCGATCCGGACAAGTATCTACCCACCAGTCCCAGTGTCAACTAAACTAAATGGATTCAGGAGAGTTGGGCTAGTTGCCGGGGGCGTAGCTGTACGTTGATATCCCTGTCCCGAGCGACCGAACAATGTACTATTCCTTATTTTATGTTCAATAAATGTGATGATAAAAATAAATCAAATATTAGCATTAAATATAGTTGTTTGCAGTTTAGAGTTCTACTCCCTCTTTATCATACGATGAAGCTTCTCTCTAAAGTGAAGATTTTTCCTGCTAGCTGTCCTGGAAGATTCTATACATCCGGAAGGGAATATTTTATTTATCCTCCCATGTTACTTCAATGTAAACATTTGAAAATCCTCTTAGTCAGAATTGGATACTATACTTGTTTGATTGTTGATTCAGGATGGTTATTAGTACACTAAATTCGGCAATAAATCATCGGGGTATCTTTGTACAGTAAAGTTCAATTTTTTTCAGTAAATTTGATAAAATTACTTCTAATGTGTGCGTATCAGTATTCCAATAAATCTAGCTGCACTGAAATGATTATTGTGTCGAACTATGAGCGCAATCGGTTCTTGCATCGTAAACGACGTCCTACGTAAATGTGTAGGAATGAACAGTTGTGAGGATTTTTTTTTATAAATAAAATAAACTTAAACATGTCGAATAAATCCTTCCATTTCGAAAACTAGTAGTTATGCCTCGTTAGAGTACCGTTTAAATTATCACGATTTGCACGAGGCCTCGGAATTGAAATGGTACGAAGCTTTTATGGACAAAACAGTAGCCGTTCAGGAATAACTTTCTTGTTGGGCCAGCGGCACTTTTTCTACTCTTTTGCTATTTTTTGTAATACCTTATACAATAACCTTTCCAGTGTAATCAGATTTATCTAAATATTTTTAACGCAACTTGAAAAATAGTTTAGTAAATTAAAATCTTTGCAAACATTCTTATTATTTCTTACACTTAGCGTACGCCAAAAGCCCTACAAGACTAACGGCAAACGAAATCATTTTGATCGATGTTGATGAGTCCCCTTATTTATTGTTTAACAGATACTCGTCGTTGATGATTCGGCATTCAATCAGCGCCATAACGTATTTATAGTTCCATCCCACACGAGCCCCACCAGTAAGTGCTACACGACAACCGTTCTCCAGCCGGTTAACCTGTACGGCATGTCCTTTCCCACCATAAATTTCATCACCATTCGGTGGCGAGGATGGCTGTTCGCTCGAAGTTGAGAGAATTAATTCTAATTGAGACCAGCAGGGAAAATGAATTTCCCATCGTACGGAACGGTGTGTGCCCGGCAGCTGGCGGACCGCAAGAGTGGGATTTCGCCAGCGGCCAGCAAACAAACCTAGCTCCATGCCGAATCAACAGGTACGGCTTTGCAAACCCAACGGTAGCGAGCCCCAAAGGGTACGGCTTTTTCGGCAGCATGGAACCCCGGGGTGGCCCATCAATTATTCAACAAACGGCATAATAAACACTCAATCGGACTAACTTCCTCCGTCCCTGGGTTCCAACCACACACAGACACACACGCACGGCATGAACTCACCTGGTAAGCATCCGGTATATTTACAGGTTCTCCGCTTTCGGCCACGTGTCCGGCGATGCCCGTCCCCCAGGCCACCTTCACCTCGTCCTGCTGCTCCATCTCCGCAAGCGTACTGTTGGAGCACACGTCGAACAGTTTGGACACTAAGCATCTGCAAAGAGAGACAGAGAAAGAGACAGCGGTTCGATGAATCCAGCGTGTTCAGAGTTCGTCCGTCGTATGACGCGTTTGATCCGCGCAATCGGCAAATGGGATCTACCCCGAACGGCATCGGTCCAGGGCAGGGTAGATATTGGAAGAACCAACTTCTGCGTTCGCTGCTTCCAAAAACCAACCACAGGAGTTGATCCGAAAGGCCACCAAATTCTCCGGGAGTTGATAAATTATGAGCGATCCTTCCTATCATCGCTGTTTGATATTCAGGAAATTGAAAGTCCTTGTAGTATAAGTGTGTGTGTGTGAGTAAATGTTGTTGTCTACCGATAAATTTTCAGACCCCGATGGGACCATTTGAACCGCCCGGTCCCGGTCCGGTGGTGGAGCTATTCCCGCCGAAGGTTTATGGGCAATTTATTATGCTCGCAACAAAACTTCCGAAGAATTCATTCGCGGCGGGAGGTAGCATCCGTTATGAATAAAATATGTCTTTACCGCGGCATACGGTTCCTTTCGCGGATACACCACAGGCTTAACAACAAAAACACGCACACAAGGGTGGTGGATTGTCGCGCAGTGTCTAGGAAATAATACAGACCACATTCTAAGGCTTGGCGGGGAAGGAGGGCGAAGGAAAACCAGGGATCACGTACCACAGCCCCCGGACCGGATTTAAAGTCCTTCTCCGCGTCCGACCAGCAGGTCGCACACATGCCTGCAACGAGGAGTCCCAGGCTGTATGGCGCTGGCCGATGCGCTAGCGAAATGAAAATTGATTACTTACGCTGCCAACAGCAGCTCATTAATTATAATCAACAAAAGCATGAAAAAAAGTAAAACCAACGGGGAGGACGACCTATCCCGAGCGTCGCTCGGATGGCAGAGAATTTTTGGAGTGGCGCAAACTTCAGTGACTACCCCCAAACGTATTGTTGCAGCAATGTTCGCAAGCAAAAAATAAGCACACGAAGAGAAAAACAGCAAACAAAAGTAAAAAAGGATCCATCACCAGTCCAAGGACATTCCAGAGTTAAAAAAAAAGGGAAAAGCATCCCGCTCACGATCCGCAGAATCATAGACAATACAGGACAATCATGTCTGTTGTTCTCGGCCGTATGCATAAGCACAAACACCACACGCGTCAAGATGACGCGCGCGTGCGTATGTGTGTGTGTGTGTATGAGGAAGGAACAAGTAATAGGAAAAAAATTCTCTCTGAATATATTTTCATTAGTGAATGGTACTTGATGGTACGCGAAAGGTTCATCACATCACATCATCGCTGGCACGTCGTGATGGATTGTTTGTGTGTTTTGTTGAAAGGATCTCTACTGTTGCTGCTGGTGGAACACAAGAAAAAAAACAACCCCAGACACATACCTTACGGAACGGAACCAGCTCAAGCATGTTCCGACGACGGAGTGGGTGGTTGGTTAGAAGCGAGCGAACAAGAAAGAAAAAAGGTCGATTCGAAAGGAATGTCATCGCTTCTTTGATGCTAGGGGGCACGAGCAGACGGGCTAATGAAAAGAATACTGGTCGAGTGGTGTGTTGCGTACCATTTCTAGGCGCACACAGATTGCAGCATGGTTACGTGGATACGGGGGAAATCAAATATCGGAGAACCTGATTTGTGCTACCGACAAGAGAGTAATAATCAAATGGAAAACATGGTAACGAACCTTTTGGGGAAAGGCAGTTTACTCGAAACGATTTCATAAACATAAGTCACAGCAACTTAGACGAAGGACAAAAAAACAAAGTAGGCAGTAACGTAAAGGATCATTTGAAATTGCGCAGAAATTATCATTGTTTTCATCCAAGGTGTCTGGGAAAGGAGCAAAAGATTTTGATTTATTTTTACTTGGAAAGCATCCAGCTCGAACTTTTCGAAAAGTTGAAAGTTGGATGGATGGATGATGGAGCAGAAAGGAGACACATTTTGCCAAAAGAAAATATAAACCCACCGTGACCCGGCATTTCACTTGTCACGTGGTGTCAAATGATACGACTTTTCTGCCTTCAATTATAAGACTTTATGAAAATAAATTCGAGTCCCAGCCGCACGGAAGAAATGTGTTTACACAAACACCTCCACCGGTAAGTTATTCTTCCCGAGAAATGAGTCCAAATCCCACACGAACTCCTGTGCCGTGCACTTGTTCGGAGTGTTGTGCGCGAAATAACGAGGTCGTCGTGTTTTGGTCTCTCTTCCTGACGTAAGGCGCTCGGTCCAAATGATGGAAACATAATCCGCACCCTAATTGATAAAAAATCCTTACCGCATCCACAATCGGCGGCGTTTGGGTGTGTGTCAAATCAAAAATAGAACCACCACGCACTCCTTCGTCGGGCCGTTATTTGTATCCTGGTGTGCACGTGCCAGGGTGTTCGTGATGAGGACAGCTCGCTATCACTTGAGCCCCATTTGCGTAAAGCATGGCTTTAGAGGTGAGCTTTTACAAGCGGTGCCACGAACAACGAATGTTGTTCCAATCGTTCATCCGTTGTGAGTATGGGGATCGTGTCTCACCGAACGATGAATATGTTATTTGTGCAATTTAAAGGATCGGTGCTTTTCGTTCTGCTTTTCGTTTTTTCCCAGTTAGAGTACTACCATCTCGGGCATCTCGGGAAGTACTCACTTTTTGGTATTATCGCCACCGCAGGTGCTCTTGCCCTGCACCAGAAACAGCGAGCCACGGTCGGCGTTCAGCAGAATTGACACATTTTGAAGAATCTTGTGGCACAGCGAGCGCACATCCAGATCGTTGCAGATATCCTTCACCTGCGGGGGTGTGCCGGAAAGTAAAGAAGAAAAAGAAACCGGTTCAGTTCAATGCCACACGATCAACGTTTTGAAAAACCATTCTTACCAGCTCGAATATAAGCTCACGCTCATCCAGCTGCTTGAGTTCGTTGCGCGAAAGACGGAGTGGCCGCAGGTTGGCCCCGCAGTAGGCGACCCCGTTCGGGCAGCACTGCACCATCCCGGAGTTGGCGGACTCATTTTGCGGGCTTATGCTCAGGAAGGTCGGCGTGCCGTCGATTGTGTTGACGATGGGCTTAAGCAAACCGCCGCGCTCGAACTCATGGGCGGATATTTTTCTGAAAACGAAGAAGAATAGATAGAACGTTAGCTTGGATAAAACTAAAAACGTATAATTTTAATGGGCATTACAAATTGTATTTGTCACTTGAAAAGTGCATAATGAGAATTTATACAATATTGAGTAGTGAACTAATGTCAAAGAATTGAACAGCCCAAGAGTATGCCTCAAAAAGCACCTTTATACAAAACTTATCGAATCGTTGTTGTCACACATAATTTGTTTAAAAATATGTAGATGCTTCAACCTACAGAAAATTGAATTTAGAAAAAGTATGCCCCGTTACCATTTGATAAAAAATCGGATAATTTGATTGTAAACTCTGTTACGTAGAGTAATTAACTTTGTAAATGCTTGCAGCTACAAACCGTGGATGTGGATCTCTCTGGTACGCCTTTATCTCGGCCTTGTATATTAACATCAAAGCTCAACGACGACACGACGGCACCCACGGCGTACACATCGTGGATAACAAGCGTCGGGTTTTTCGCTCGGAACGCAACAGAACGAAATAGCCCCAAACAAAAAGAGGTTATAAAAGCTTCCCATCGATCGTGTACCATATCTGCAACGAGCCTGTTCAATACATTTTCCCATTCTGATGCAATTAGGGGGTGGTTTTTTTTTGTGTGTGTTTTGCCGCTTTTTTCGTTAAAGGGAAAATGATATTTTTGGATTCGACTCGACCGCAACGCGCGGGAAGGGTGGTGCAGTCGGACAGAAAAAAAGGAAAGGAAAACTTTTCTTGCTACACCAGCTCGTAATTGGCCTGTTGGCAGCGAGCCAACCCCCCCACCCCCTCCCCACCATTTTCCTCCGACCGACCGACTGGAGGAGGCCGTCAAATTTCAATTAACCTTTATCGAAGGTGAAAGCATCGCTTGTGGCAACCGGGTTTTTACCCAAACTGGGTCGGAGTTTTCCTACCCTTTGGCTTACCGCAAAAGGAGGTAGTTTTTCTTCTTCGGTTTGGTTTATCTACCTTTAGAAAAAAAAAACAAAAAATGTTGCGTGTACAAGGATCGCACAAGCGCCCGAAGCAGCAGGTAGGTCCAGGTGTGGCCGTTTACAGGCTAGGAGTGATGGTTGCCGATGTGACACCGGACTGCAGCATCGATCGGAGCAGGTTGATAAAGGGTAAGTTATTGTACCTCGAGCTAATTGCTTGTACCAACCGACAGAATGTACCTAATTTTCCTGCTCTTCCTTTTGATTCGATTGAAAAAAATTTGTCTGGGCGAGTTTGACGGTGGAAATGAATTAGGTAAAACTGTCCTTCAAAAATAACTGACCAAGAATACGCAACAATAATTCTTATTTGTAAGTTATTAGTACAACGGGTTTAATGTTCAAAAAATTACATTAACTACCATTTCTTCCTAATGCTCGACATATTTATCTAAGGTCTTCATTAAAGCCTCTCTTTTAGTATCGTGTTCATTTTAAATGTATGTCTTCTGGCCTACAGTTTTCGGTTAGTTTCGCTATTCTTAGTCGTGTACCCTTATGTTTTGGCAAAGGTTTAATAGAAGCACAGCAAACTCATCATGAAAATGGTCGGTTACCGGAACAAATAGGCGACCGCAATCTGAACAAAAGAGCATGCCACATTGTGCTTCCGTCGTTGTATTCGGGTCTACAAAAAAAAAAAAAAAATAACAAAACCCGTATGTTCCGGCGGATTTTTCACTTACGAGCATAACCTAGCCTTCGCGAAAAAGGTAAACCACCAAACGCACACACACAAACACAACGGCCGTGCGTAAACGTAATTTCGGTAGGTTTTCCGTGTGCCCCATTGTTCCGACGAGCAGCATCGTTTAGAGTGAACCGCGCGCGGTTGTGGGATAAAACCTTTGTGTCTACCGAAAAGGGAACGTCGTCCCTGAGCGTATATGAGCGCTACCGACGGCGGTACGTCTCGTCCTTTGCGCTTATCGCCCGGGATTGTTGCTGCGCTGCTGATGAATATTCATAAGACCCGACGGACCCGAGTCCCGAGCCGTGTTCCATTACACCTGGTGTAGCGCCACCTCCGGCAGCTCTCGGAAGGGTAGATTGCACATTTGAGGTTAAGTCCACACCACCAGCGAGCGAGGGCACAAATTGATACCTAACCCTTCGCAGCGGGTCGTCGTCGGGAGCGATGGGAGGGTGTCCGACCGACGAAGGTCAGGGTTGATATGAGGTGGGCTTCAAACGAGTTTGATAAGGCACACATACGGCGAATGGACGTTCCGTTCCGGCTGGAAGTGAGTCGGTACCCAAAGGTGTGGGTGGGTGCGACATCAGCCAGCTGACTGGTGACTAATTGGGGGCCCTGTTGTTGTGTCCCGTTGACCCGCTGACCCTACCTGACGGGAGTGGTGGCGCCGGAACCGGCACGCGACGAGCTCGGCTGGTTCGGCGGACCGTGGGTGGGCGAGTCGACGCTGGTGCTGTTGCCGCTGTTGCTGTTGCTGTTGGCCGAACCGCCCGAGGTCACCGGGGTGGCGTGGGACACGAGCCACCCGTCCACCATGTGGCGCGTCGCCTTGCGGATGAAGTAGTCCTGCACGAACTCCGGGTTCTCGTCCAGCCACGATTCCATGCGCGCGAACTCGGCATCGTAGCCGGTGGCGCCGCTGCATCCGCTACCGCCACTGCCTCCGGCCCCTCCGCCCGCGTAGTGGTGGTGCAGGTGGTGGAGGTGCTGGACGGGCTGCTGCTGTTGCTGTTGCTGCTGCTGCTGTTGGCCCGCCTGCGGATGGTGATGGAAATGGTGATGGTGCTGGTGGTGGTTGTTGCTGTGGTGGTTGCTGTGCGGTGCTAGCTGTAGCGGCAGGGGGACACCAGAACGAGAGCCCAACGTAGTATCGAGCCCCACTGTGCCCCCCTGCTCGGTGGGCATCCTGCTTTGGGGCTCCTCTATGCTGCGCAAGTGCAGTCCTACAAAAGCAGACAAGAGAAAGTGAAGAAAGCGAAACAATGAAAAACGGTGTAAAAGGGAAACAAACACACACGTACGTAATTTTAAAAAGTGAAGAACCCTACACACACTACACCTAACTTGATTAAGCGATTTGCAGTGTCGTAGAAGAAGAAATCTCAGCCTTTTTCCTCCCGTATTCACCCATTCACTCACTCATTCACTCATGTCCTTCGCGTCTTTCATCTTGCGCCCTCCAAGGAAGAACCAGCCAACGATGGGCAGAAGAATTTACCGTACCGTAATAATGCTGATAAGCCTTCCCACACACACACACACCACAAACCCACCCATCCCAGCACCATGGCTCCGGCTGTCTACTCGAGCGTAATGTGCATGATAAATGTTTGCATTCTTCTGGTCGTGAGCGCTCGAGCAAGTGAACCGCCGATGCGATACGATCCGCCGGAGAAAGCGGCCGTGGAACATCTGCACGGTGTACAGTGGCGGTCGTAAATGTGGCAGGGGATTGAAAACATACTTTTCTTTTCGCGTGGTAAATATATAGACCTAAAAGGTTACTTAAGTCGGCCAGTAATAACGAAAGAGTATTGGGGGAGAGATAAATAATTTAATAAAATTGAGAAAAGTGAAGTATGTTTACATTTTGACATAAAGCAGAACACACTAGTGGAGGTTCCCCAAAACGATCGTTAGTTTACGAGAGTGAAAGCTAAAATGGGCCCGCGTGAGATAACATCGTGCAACCTAGTGGGTCAAGACTAAGGAGACTAACTCTGAGGGGAAGAAAATCTGCTGGTCGCATGCCGATACTGAGACTGTTTTCAACCACAACATCCTAAGCAAACGGGGGCCCGGCTGCTGCGGGCTGTTATCAAGGAGGTTCTTCTGTGTTTCCTCTTCTCTCTTCTATTAGTAAGTTAAATCTACGATCTCGCATTGAATGTTTCTGTGCTTTGCATAAGCTGGTTTTGGAATAGACTACAGCCAAGAAAATGGACTCCATATCGGACAAGACAAGAATCTACGTACGCGAGTAAATGCCTTTTTTGATGTAGGACAACGCCTAAAGGGAAAGCCATAACAGAAAATTATTATTTAAAGAAAGTACGCTAAGAATGTTTGTATTTTGGAAATAAGGAGTGTAATTTAAAATTAAAAAAAAAGATAACATATATGGGATTTGAAAAACAACATAAATTGTTAAACAAACCATATAAAATTCTTGTTTCAAAGCAAAAATTAAAAGAATAAAGGAAAAACTATTGCCCATATCCCTACAAACACCTCAAGAACGAAAACAGATACCAGCTTAACAAACAAAAATAGTATCATCCTATTGTCTAACTAATTCTTTGGTAAAGAGCTTGTAAGCCATCACTATTTAATATTAAATTTCCCATAATACATAGTTAGGCTAATTTTTGTGAAGCAAAATGGACAATGTAAAATTTAAATAAAGTATCAAACTTTATTTAACGGGTATTTTCAACATCCAAACAAAAATACACATCTTCCCAACGGCGTATTGTTTAGCCAGAAAGGTGAAAAACGCTGAATTATTGATGGTTTGGTACGAAAGTTGATCTATTCTGCTCCGTTCCAATGTCAATTCGAGATCGTCTTACCATTCCGCCAATTCAGGTAACTCAAACCACCTCGATTCACTTGCTTCACCCCGGGAAAACCGGGCGCCTTATCATCGCTGTCGACATTTCAATTTGTTTGAGTGAAGTAAGGTGAGCGTCCGAGAAACGGTGGGTGGGGGGTGGGACAGTAAGCGGAGATGGTTTGTAAAATTGAACTCGTAATGTTTTTCTTTCCGGTGAATTTGCATAACAGGCCGTTCGGAAGCGAGCCCGGCCGGAAAATGAACCGTGAAGTAAGATCAATCGAATGGAAATGTAACGATAGAATGTCTTCTCATCAATTTCCAGCGAACAATGGTCGGCTAGTGGTGGTTTGGTGTTTCCCGAGTAGACCAACCACCTGTCAACGTTTCTCCGGGTGATATGATACCGTTTGACTTTTGGCGACGCCGGCACACCGATTTTGGGAAAGCGGTTCTGACTCGATAACCAAATCATAACTTCACCAAAAACCGACCGTAACGCAAACAGCAATTTATTGGACGTAATCGAAGCCACGATTCGCGATTGCGTTGGAATATTTTCACCCGACTTGAGGAAATCGGATGCTCGGTGTAACAGTAAGCGAGAAATATTGTGGCGTGTTTATCCTTCGGGTAGCTTTCTTGTTCGTCCCACGCGGGCGATGGAAAAATGCCAACAAATTAGTCTCCCGCAAACGTGGGCTCCAACCAAAATGCAGGTGTAGGTGGAAACCCTAACTAAAGTATAATTTATGATCGTTTTTCGCCGAGCAAAGTTCATAAACTTTGCGCTCCCGCTGTGTGTGTTGACTTGCAAGAAATTGCACGGCATTTGTACGGTTGGTGGTTTTTCCTTTTTATCATCACCGAAAAGTGAACCGGAACACAACCCTCAGGGACACCACCAGGGTCGTGTGTTTGGCCTTTGGGAAAAGAATGGAGGGAAAGGGAAAGGAGCTCGCGGCTGGTGTAAGGGGTACAGATTAGCGGAAATTACCTTGCTTGTTTCTCTTGTAACGACAACCATTGAAACGACACATGCTAGCACTCTGGCCCATCAGGGCCCTTTATGGCGCCGATCGCAGGAAGTTTGCTCCGTTTCCGGCACTATTTTCCAATAAACGCAACAACCGGGACGCAGGGTCCGCCGCCGCTGCCGGTTCCCGCTACTTCTGCCGCCCGATGATGACTCGCAGGATGGTTTTCCCACAGCGCCACCACCACCACCACCACCACCCCGACGATGACAACGACGATATTCGGAAACACAGTTCGGCGCAGTGCGGAAGCAATAGCACTTCATTTTACTTACACATTCGACTGGTCATGGGAAAACGGGGTGGTAACGGGTGGTAACAGGGCGGTTGGTGGCTGGCACGGCACGGTTGAGCTTTATCGTTCTCTACACACGTTCAATTTCGTTTCGGCTGGTACACACACACACAAACACACAGAGTGTTCTGCTGCTGACGGGACTTTTCCCCGTCAATGTTTGTCTTTTCACAAGGCACGAGGGAAAGGAAAAGAAAGAACTAACACGACGTCGTTTGTCCGTTCGGACCGTAATCTCAATTTAACTTTGCGCAGCTTTTGCAAGCCTGTCGACGAGGAGAAGCACGGAGGAGGGGGAAAAAAAATAACATAAAATAAACACAACGCCCCGTAAACACCTTGGTGATATGTTGTTGCCGTTCAAGCATCGATTAATGTTCTTTTGATTATCATTCGGCTGATAAAAGGTGAGTGCGTGTGTGCGTGCGTGCGAGCATGAATGTCAAGGAAAAAACACTTCGAAAACTCCAGCGAAAGTATTGTCAATGGCTAAAGGAAGTTTCCCCTGTAGCATAATCCCATCGATATTGAAATGGATAAATAAAATTTAAAACGTCAACCAAGTCTGGGGAAGTACTTCGTTACATTAGCTGTACTTAAAAGCTTCGCCCGCTGATTGAAAATAAAGTACTTAGGACAAACACATCCTTGTGGTTCAGGTGTGGAAAAAGAACGTGAGACCATTAAAATAAATGATTATTGAGAAAATCAATCGAATGAACCGGTAAATCGTCTTGCAGAAGGCAATATTAGAGCAACGAACATGCTTCACACAATCGAAAGATTTATAAATGTTTATCTGATACACAAGTTGTTTTCCTTGATGATAATATAACAAATTATTGATTTAAAATGATTTTAGATGATCGACCAAATTTGATACTTATTAATTTCCAAGGAAGTAGTTGATTGAAAATCAATTATGACTACGAATGCTGAAATAATTTAACCCCAAAACTCTTCTAAACAACTGTGTTGTAACTCTTTAAATATGTCATTGATAAGTTATGACATTCTCGTAATATAATAAAGAAGAAAAAAACACCTGGAACTGAAATAACACTGTTCACTTCCAATGAATTGCATTTCTTGTAGCTACTATCGAAAACGATGTTTAATTAACTTATTTACTGAATGTGAATGATAAATTGTAGAAACGATTATTGATTTGAATGACTAGCTAAGAAACGTCCTTAAGTGATCCTTTTGTTGCATGTCCAGAAAGTATGATCGTTTCAGAATGATAGAGTGCCATGAATGAACTATCGCTTTCCATTCCTTCTGCCATCTTTTACACTTATCTTGTCAATCATTCCTGTTGTTGGCTGTTTTTTGGTCGCTTTTCCCTCGTATACTTGAAATTGGACTCTTTTCTACTTTTCTATTCTAAGTTTCCAACAGTTTCCCAGCGTCTGCAAATGCACTTCGCGGTGAAGTTTCTTCGCCGCCGAAACGCACGACGGGGCACTTCTTATACGGTAAATAACCCGGCGAGCGTCCTGTCAAGGGTCGGCAGCGATCGCGACGATTGATGGTGTGCCGGCACGCGATGGCCATTTTTCCGCCCCGGTTCTACCCGGATGATGGAAAGTTTAATGGAGACGCCTGGTGGCTCACGGGCGAAAACGGTGCGCAGGACCGGTGCGAAGGTCGCCCAAGAACCCAAAGAGTCTTGGCGGAGCGAAGACTTATTTTTATTTGCTAGCCGAACGAAAGACACTCGAGGGTGAAGAAAATAAATTAACGCCTCCATCCCATTCGGTTCGCCATGGATTACCTGAGGGGATGGGCCATTAGTTATTATTGCATCACCCCCGGCAAAGGGAAGTGGACGATTAAATTTTCAATTTATGACAGACGATCCAAAATGTGTGACATGCAAAAGCGAACAACAAAACACCAACACGGCCACGGCGCCGCCTAATGGTGGGCCACACTTCGGCAAATGGGATCCATGGGCCGGGAACATTAGAGCTTTTATAGCAATCGGCAACTATTGCGCTGGGTGGCGTTGGGCGCGATGATCTCGGGCCAGCGTTTCATTCATTAGTATTCCGCACGGCCGGCCACACTTGCCTGTCGCCTGCTGGGGGAGAGGGAAGGGGAGTCACGGAACGGAAACGGAACACGTCCGACGCGACGAGAGCGTGCGCTCGTAAGACAACCTTCGAGGATGGCGAACATGGCCGAAGACGCCAGCATGGCGGACGAATGCGGTTCGCATGCGAATGTGAGGATGCGAGTTTTGAAAGTGAAATGCCCCTTAAGTGATTGCCGCGCGATGCCAATCGATCGATCGCGCGGGTGGTCGCTCGCTTTGCATCGCCACTAAGCCCTCCACCACCGACACTGTCAGCTTTTTTCTCACTTCCTCAACTTCATGCACTTAACCAGTGCGACCACCACCAACGCCAACCGGAGCCAGTGGATGGAATGTTTAATTCACGGAAAAGCTTACAGACGTTCGAGCAGGCCGCTTTTATGCGTGTCCCCTAGCCCTCTCCCCCAAACAACCCAAGATACACGGATCCTTTTGGACTGTCATAATCAGTTAAGGCAATCGAGCTCAATCGAATGGCGAGCGGAAAAATCAATTCGCTCGAATGGGTTTCGGATGACAAGCCGAGCCACTGGTTCCGGTCAAAGGTTTCCGAGGTCAAGGGGTAAGTGCTAAACGGGGCACATAGGAGTTTGAAAATGAACCAACATCAAACGATTTCATTACGAAAGTCGAAACGAAAGTCTCATTTCATTAAAAGGCGAGGGTTTTAATCATACCGAGCGCCTTTTTTAGCATGAACTTGTCGAAATTTGTAGTAGTAACTATTTTTCTTAAAGGAAATTATTGAAATCGCTGTAGTATCGTTATTTGTTTAGAGGAAATTGATTATTTTCTTATCAACTTGTACGATTATTTACAAATCGGGTTTTCTTGCAATACAGTTGAATAAAATTTTAATTAACTGTTGCAAAACATAATTCATTTTTTAAAATTTTACACATGTTTTTCTTAAAAAAGATAATTGAAAAAAAAACAACTAGCCTGATTTGAAGAAATTAGAATATTCATATCTACTGGTAAATGTTTTTGTAAGTGGGGTTTTATAAAGAATACAGTTCAATGAAGTGTTAATTCGTGAATCTATTGACCGGTCTACTCTAGTTTATTGAAGTCATGTTTTACATTCTAATGCTTATGCAAATGTTGAGCAGAAAATCACTAAATTATACTACCAAATCAACGCATTCTGTTTAAAAAACCTCCTGTTGGTCAACCCCACCCTACCCAGTGGTTTTAAAGACACATAAGCTCCATAAGCTTATCGATTGATTTAAATATCCCGAGCAAATATTGTTTATCCGTAACATATTTACATTATTGTGGGTGGAGGGGGAGTGAAAAAAAAAATGCATGGCACTAATGAAGAGCAGCTCCGAATGAGTGTCGCCAATCGATAGGTCATCGGTGCCAGCGACTCGTGGCCGTCTGGCGCGGCATTAGTTGGTCTGCTAAACATCACATCCAATCACCGTGCGGCCTCCTCCACCCGGTGGGAGGAAGTCGTCTGCGACATCGTGGGGGAGGAAGGGGGGAGGGGATGCCATCAATAATGCCCCATAGCGCTATGGCAACAATTTTCACATCCATACGCCGCCCGTACGTCGAGTGGAAAACCGGGCAGTATGGTGACGAATTACGCCAACGGGATTACAGATAGTGCCACCATATGGGAAAAGCGTGGGGAAAAACTAGGAGATGGAAAAGAAAAAAAAATCACCAACCCACTGGTTGAGCAAATATACAGCACGTGCTGCGTGTGACATGGGTGTTGCTAATTTGCCACCAGATTGCGATGTTGTGTTATTTCGACGCTTTTCCTTCCGCCTCCGACGCGTACCTATTTCCCTGCCGCGAAATCATTTCCAGGGAAAACGAAAGCGAAGCCAAACGGGCGCTTGCAGAAAATCGGGATGCATCGCCAGACACGGTCAGGCCTCGGGAAAAGTGTCCTCTTTGTCACTCACAGTGTTGTTGCAGTGACCACAAAATCGTTCACGATCATCATCCTGTTTGCGGTGTTGGCAGCACAAAGGCATCTCCTTCTTCTTCCCATCAACCGTACCCGAATCGGAGTAAAGCATGAGCTTTTCCTGGACGCTAGCAAGGACACCAGCCACCGGCGGACATTCCCGTCGTTCGGAATATAGCGAATAGGTGTTTGTTTTTCACCCGCCGTTTGCATTTCTTCTTAATGTCGTTGGACAATAACGAACCAGAACGTGGAGCTTGGTCACACCACAGACGACGAGTGACAGTTTTTCTCAATTTGGCGTGTTTTGTTTGTTCCATTTTTTACCCATTTTCACAAACAATGCAATGTAGAACATGTGGTCACATTCCCCCCGGGGAAACCTTGTATTGCAAAAGGCACATGTTATGGTGGCCGCAACACAACTTGACCGAAGGAAAATGATCACATTCAGAAAACCATTTTTTTTTTTTTTGGGAAAAGGAATGAAGTGATCCACCCGGAACGACGATAGGATTTCCATTCGAACACTCATCGCCACTGATTGGAGTTGGCGGAAAATTCTACCGACATGTCTGCGGCGATGATGATGATGATGATGATGATGTTGAAGATACCGATAGTGATGATGAACATTAGGGTGTATGTATTTTGTTTCCATGGCGAACAACCGAATCCTATGATAAATGTGTTCATCCTATCCGACTAGGAAAATCACCAAAAAGGGAAACAAAACTGCACGCTAGGAAAAACTAATTTCATCAATCTCGATGATGGCTTCCGGTGAAGTTGAGCGATGTATCGTTTGTACTGGAGATGAAAGCTTGCTTAGGAAGTTGAAAGCTTTCTTCTCGCCCGCTTTTCCGCCCAACTATTAGCAATCGCGATGATGAAGGCAAAAGGGAAAAGTTTAGTTTTTATTGCCACCAATGCGCTAATCAAGAGGTCAAACATGGCAAAAGGGATGAAAACGGAACGGAACTTATGATAAAGTGAAGTTGGGCCGTATTTCAGTGACACAGAGTGGAAGTTATTAGGAACCAAAAGTAAATTAGCAAATGGAAGCTGTTTCGTGGCAACTGATAGTTATTAAGTAGTGAGAAAAACAATACTTATTACAACTGAGCAATGAAAAAAGATGAAGGTTTTTTTCGTGTGGGCGAAACCAACCAATGTTTCCAAGTATCTATTAGGGCTTTATCCTTACGGAAGGTACTTTATCGAGCTTACTTTTTTCTTCAACATCTGACATCAAGTCAAGAAGAAAATGTTCTTCCTGAAAGTGAATGCACTGCAAACGAGCTCGGCGGATTATTTATAGCCAACAATAAATCAATCATTCGATCGCACGCTTCATTGCCTCTTGCTGGTAAGGAATCCTTTTCCCTGCTTGCATGGCGTGGCTCGGAAAAAAGGGGGCTTTGGCAACGATAGAGTTATCTTGCAGGAAGCTTTTTAACACCAGCGTGGTAAAGAGAAAATGTCGACGAACAAATGAAGTCGTAACGGGAAGCACATCAGACAGTTGTGAGCTGACACAGAAACGCGCTTAAGAGTCGAGCAAATGGAACCATTTTCTCATATAAAACTTCAACCAGAAAGGAAGCAAAAGGAAAGGGAGACAAAAGTTAATTTTTCCTTTCGATTTGGCGGGCGGCCCTTCGAAACAATGACACGGAAAAGAACAGCGAGTGAAGAGTGGTGTAAAGAACCGCAACCCCCCGCTCAACTCCACGTGCATTCGTGGGATAATTAATCTTCAAATGATGATGTCTCCGGCAGCGCCGAACACACGCCGAAACGAATTGGCGGCTTTTCAGCGTGCGGCGCATCGAGCATAAAACATTGCAGCCAAAAGACAGAGAGAGGCATTCTAAGGGTGGAAAGCTTGTGGGGAGGAGGCAATTCCATCAGCAAACATCGGCACATCGGCTCCGCCTACGTGTGTGTGTGGCGACGGGAACACTGACAAGATGAGTTGTGGTGTTCTTCCAAATCTTTATTTTTCTTTATATACTGACGTCTTCGTATCGTGACGTTCGAACTAAACTTTAGTGGCTTTAGTTTAAGTAGTTATTTATTAGTAACTTCTTGGATCTTTCGTAACGCGCTTTTGCTTCAGTTTTGGTTGACTCGCGAATGATCCTTTTTGCCTCTTTGCCCCTGTCCTTTTATATCTATTCCTATCACTAACACTAGTATCTAACTATAATTCCTATAACTATAAATTCCTATCACTAACACTAGTTACTAGTACTATAATTCCTATAACTTTAATTCCTATAACTATAAACTATACATTTGCTTAGTGCCTACATAAAGGCGCTACACCTCCCCCCTTTTATAGATGAAAATTATGCTCTTGCGTAGAATTTTCATCATTTAATTAACCTATTCTTATGTACTACGCTAGTTTTATTTGTTACTTTATTTTTTATAGTACAGTTTGGGTTATCGATATTCGTAATTATATATGGACCTATATATAATGGGTCTAGTTTTCTTTTGTTTTCGTTTTTTAAATATACCAGGTCTCCTAGCTTTACTTTAAGTGGATTGATCTTCTGATTTTCTGTTTCCTTTCGATTTTCTTTTCGCTCAACTAGATTTCTCCGCGCCACTTCATTCGATTTTTGTAGCTTGTACTTCATTTCATTATAGTATTCATGGTGGTTGTACACAGGTTCTATTTTTTTTAGCATATCTTGTGGTAAATTAGCTTTTCTTCCAAAAACTAGTTCGAATGGAGTGTAACCGGTATCGGTATGGTTAGTGGTATTGTATGTAAATTCATAATATTTTACCCAGTCGTCCCAATCGTCCCCATGCTCGTTTGTAAATGCTCGTAGGTACTCATTGAGAGCTCTATGGTTTCGTTCAAGCGCTCCCATGGTTTGAGGGTGGTAGGCAGTCGCAAATGTCTGCTTGATTTTCAATAACTCACTTATTTTTTTCAATATTTGATTATTGTATTCCAACCCCTGATCAGATCTAAATTCCACGAATTTTCCATATTTCAATACTACATTTTCTACAAGTGCCTTGGATATGGTGCTCGCCTCTTTATTGCTGGTTGGTATCTGTATTATATATTTTGTCAAGTCACATTGGACCGTTATAATGTATCTGTTGTTATTTACCGTCCTTGGCAATGGACCAACCGTATCAATTGAAATAACTTCGAATGGCTTAGCTGGGGTTGTTGTTACCACTGTTTTTTCTTTAGTGTGTCTGAGAGTTTTGCTTGTCTTGCACCTTTGACAATTTCTTACAAAACTTTTAATTTCCTCTTTCATGTTTTTCCACTTGTAGTTTGCTCTAATTTTTAAATAAAGTCGATATTGGCCTACATGCCCCCCTGAAGGTAGCATGTGATAAGTTCTTAGGATTTCATTAATCTCTTCTCTTTTTGTAATCCACTTGGGTGGAATAAACGCGATAATTTCACAACCGGAAATGGCTCTATTAGCGATTTCCTTTATGGTTTCATACGCATAGTTATTGAATATTTCGTCGTTTAGAGAGATGGCAACTTTATTTCTATTAAATCTTTTCGCTATTGAGCATATTTCTAGAAGAGCAAGCTCGATCGCCTGACTTCCATTTTGGTTATTTGGAATAACGGCATTGCCTAATTCTTTGTTGTAATTATGATTACACAGTGAAAGTTTTGTAAAACCTTTGTGCATATTAGTTTGTATTTTTAGTAGCTTGTCAACTTCTGAGGGATTCTCAGTTTGCCAAAATGATGGAGTATTGGTATATTTCTTTTCAAGATGTGCCGTCATTGGCACTGGGATTTCCTCATCATTATTGGTTCTAGTCATTGATCGTGTTTTCACTATTAATGTTTGATTTTCAGGACCATCACTTTGATTTTGTTTTAAAGATTTCAGCTGCTCGGATGTAAAAGTAATTCTTGACAGGGCATCTGCTCCTACGTTGTTTTTTCCCGGAACGTATTCTATTTCAAAATCAAACTCCTCGAGATCTAGCCTCATGCGAGTTAGTTTTGACGTAGGATTTTTCATGTTAAATAGGAAGACTAGGGGTCTATGATCGGTGCGAATCTTGAATTTCCGCCCATAAACGTATGGTTTAAAGTAGTTGACCGCCCAATGTATGGCAGTCAACTCCTTTTCAATGGTAGGCTTATTTCTTTCACCCTTGGTGAAACTTTTAGAAGCGAATGCCACTGGGTGGTCGTCTTCGTGATAGACTTGCGAAAGTATGGCCCCACACGCTGCATCTGAAGCATCTGTGGTGATAATGAACTCTTTTTGGAAATCAGGATACTTCAGAATTGTAGGTGACAATAGTTTGTACCGAAGAGTATCAAAGGCTTCTTGACACTCTTTTGTCCAATCGAAGGATTTCCCTTTTTTTTGTAATTCATTGAGGGGTCTTGCGATTTTTGCAAAATTATGGATAAATTTGCGATAGTAATTACAGAAGGCGACAAATCTTCTGGCGTCTTCTGCATTACATGGTTTGGGGTAATTTTTTATTACTTGAAACTTGGAGTCGTCCGGATATATTCCTATGTCTGTAATTTTGTGTCCCAGATAAGTTACCTCTGTTCTGAAAAATTTACATTTTTCTGGGTTTAGTTTAAGGCTGTACTGCCGTATCCTATCGAATACTTTCTTTAAGTTATCCAGGTGATGATTGACGTTGCATCCTGTGATGATAATATCATCAATATAAACAAACGAGCACTCCGGTGTTAGACCTGCCATAGCTATGGTTATCATCCTTTGGAAACTATTGGGGCTAATGTTTAGTCCGAATGGTAGCCTTTTAAATTGATAATGTCCCGTAGAGGTCGAGAAAGCAGTGTACTTCCTTGATTCTTTTTCTAAAGGGATTTGGTGGAAACCTGACATTAGATCCAATGTTGAAAAGTATTTTGCTCTACCTAGTTGATCTAATATAGAATCGATCCTAGGCAAGGGGAATTTATCTGGGATAATTTTTTTATTTAGTTGACGATAATCTATTACTAGCCTCCATTTTTTTCCTTCATCTGATTTTTTGGGTACAAGGAGTACTGGAGAATTATAAGAAGAGACGGAGTTCTCGATTATGTCATTTTTTAACATCTTATCAACTTGTCGTTTGATTTCCTCCGATTGGGAATGAATCTGCTTATAATTTGGGATGTAACATGGTGATTTATCCTTCAATTGTATTGACTGTGTGTAAAAATTGTTTGTTGTGATTTGATCCTCGTTTATGCAAAAAATGTCGGTATAATTTCCAATTAGTTCTTTTAACTCCTTTTGAATGTACTTTGGAATGTTTTGTGTATCTACTTTATTTAAAATTGTGCTTGTTCTTAGAATTTTATCAGATTCATTGGATTTTCTGCATGTAACGTTATAATTCCTCACCAAATCTATTTGTGGCTTAAACGATCTATTACTGATGAAGATATCTTCTTCGGTTGTGTTTATAAACCGTACAAATTGTTTTTCCTTAGATATTATCGAGTTGCCACAAAATATTCCAGGTCTGATTTCTTCTGCAAAGACTACGCAGTCTTCCTCTATGTTTGGCAGTTTTACCTCTCGTATTATCTCGCTTCTTACTGGTAAGATGAAACCCTCGCTTATATTGTCTTCTATAGGATGACAGATTGTTACCCCATTGAAATTAAAATTAAGAAGCCAATGCTCATAATCAATAACACATTTATATTTTGCGAAAAAATCCCTTCCTAGTATACCATCTGCTCTGATATCTATTTCTTTTGGAATGATGTGAAATATGTGATTAATTGCTTCATTTCCAAATTGTAAGGTGGTGTTTGCTGTAGCTAAAGTGTGAATTGAATGAGTAGTGATACCTGTTAAATTGATTTTATTTTGGGAATGTAATCGGTGGTTTTGTTTTATTTTATTAATTTTGAATAAAGACACGTCTGCGCCAGTGTCTATTATGAGGTCGCTAAACTCATCTGTGGCCATTGCTACTCTAATTTTAATAAAATTATTTGCATTTAAGTTTAATGCTAAGATTGGGAATCTGTAGGCTGCAGGTTGTTCTCTAAAAAAGACGCGTTTTCAATAGCTGCAGCCGAATTTGATGTTTCGTTATTGGCTTGTGTTGTGTAAACTCTATTATGGTTTCTATTTTGGGTTTGTTGCGTGGATCTATTATTGTTATTATGATAGTATTGATTTGAGTATCTATTGTTTTGTTGTCTGTAAGACCTACCAGTACCTCGATATTGTGGTTTACCACTGTAGGTTGTAGTATATTGGTTTGGATTTCTATTGAAGAAGGAACGATTTTGTGGGTGGTTCCTTCTAAAAGAGAGGACTTGCGATGAACCGTTAACTCTTTCACTTTCTAAAACCTTTTCCGTTGCATCCGTAATTTGCGCATATTGCCCTGCTTGTAAAATAATTCTTGTTTCCATCAGTTTTACTTTCTCCACCAATGTTTCTACTCCTCGCTTGACTGCCATTTCATTTGCAATGTTATTTGGTATATTTTGCTTTAAGTACATACATTTTAGCTTTGTACTAAGAGCCTCTACCTCGTCACAGAGTGATTTTGTATCTGTGTAACGGATTGACTTTAACTCGCCTATTATTTTGTCCGGATTTATTTTTTCCTCACAACGAGCTTTAACGTCATTAATTAGCGTGTCAACATCCGTGATGTTGGGTGCTAGCCCTAGTTGTGCTTTTCCCGTCAATCGTGTTTTTAAAAATTGCACTAGAATATTTTTTGGATCCTTGGGGTAGAGTGTTTGTATCAATTTTGCTGATCCAATAAAATTATCAAGGCTTTCTGCTTTACCATCGTAGGGTTGGATCAATGAGGCAGCAACTTTAATATCAAAGTCCTCCATTTTGTTTGGTTTCCACTTGTGTAATGCAATGCAAACTTTCGCTAAGGTCTTGAACTTAAAATGTATTCTGTCTTTTAGATGGATATCTAAGTATGATTTGATAGTATTAAAACAGGTGTTCGTGGAAAGTTCTAGATCTGCAAGTGTATTGGTTGAATCCGTGTTCTCTAATTTAGCAATGAGATTCTGAATATTTAGGAATAATTCGTTGGCTGTGGAGTTATAACTGTCAAGCAAGCACTTGCGAAATTTCTTCTCACCAGGTTTTAATTTTTTTTCAATTTCATGTAATCGGTTTAGCTTCTGAGTTATTTTTGCGAGCATAAGGATTTTCGTAGACGTACTGGGGTTAATTGTAAGATTGTTAGTAAAACTATTTTTGGAAGAAATATTATTATAATAATTTTTTTTTTTTTTTTTTTTTTATATTACAACCATCGATGAAGTAATGCGGAAACCCCAGTTGAACAAGTTACAATTTTATATTCTCTACCTTTTCTCCTGCATTTTTCCCATGGGCGATTCACTTTGTCAAGCTTCGTTGTCTCTGCTGGTAGTAGTTCTCCGTCGTCTCCTGACTATGTTCGTTCGTTGCTCTCGTTGGTTGCCACTTTACTCTCACACACAGATATCCTTTTTCTGCCACGCAATGCATTGCTTCATCGTAGGGTCATCGTAGGGTCATCGTAGGGTCACCATAGGACACACACACCGCACGCAGTATAAAACCAGTAATCGGCACGTGGCAAAATTTATCGTTCGTTGCCGCTTTGCGTTACTTTTATACACGGATATCTTTGATCTGCCACGCACTACAATCTTGGGTTACTCCCATAGACGGATGTCTTTTATCTGCCACTGCATTAGGTTATCGTAAGGTCATCGTTGGGCACACACCGCACGCAGCACAAAGCCACTAATAAGCACGTGGCTAAATTTCTCGTGGCACAGGATTCTTCACTCTGTCACGGTCGCCATGTGGTGTTCTTCCAAATCTTTATTTTTCTTTATATACTGACGTCTTCGTATCGTGACGTTCGAACTAAACTTTAGTGGCTTTAGTTTAAGTAGTTATTTATTAGTAACTTCTTGGATCTTTCGTAACGCGCTTTTGCTTCAGTTTTGGTTGACTCGCGAATGATCCTTTTTGCCTCTTTGCCCCTGTCCTTTTATATCTATTCCTATCACTAACACTAGTATCTAACTATAATTCCTATAACTATAAATTCCTATCACTAACACTAGTTACTAGTACTATAATTCCTATAACTTTAATTCCTATAACTATAAACTATACATTTGCTTAGTGCCTACATAAAGGCGCTACAGAGTGATAAATGATTGTCGAGCAAAAGTTTATCCCAGGCCCGGGTCTTACGCCGGGGAGGAAAATCGTCAATCACACTGTCTTGGAAGAAGGCGATCCATTTAGGCTTTTGGCCGGGGCCAACGGAGCGCTTCGCACGGTGGAACAATGAACAGCGCACACCCGTGGCACATTCTGTCGACCACCCAAAAAGAACCAGAACAAGAACAAGGGATTTCTTTTCCCGATGCCGCCTAGGAGTTTTTCCTAGAAAGCGATTTCCATCGACGATCGCCGTTTCGGGGAACGCTAAATGCTACCTCCTTGCCGCCGAATGGAATATAAATTTCAGGCTCAATTAAGTTAAACAATTTACTCGATTTCCCCGAGTTTTCACCATCTCTTTACCTCATTGAAACTCGAGGGCGAGTTGATATTTTTCTCCCTAGAAGTTTCCTAGATATCTTCATCGTTCGCCTCGGCCTAGGGTACTTCGAAATTACGAAACATCTCTCCGCGGCACGAGTCGGCCGAGCGTCATGATTTACCCGGGAAAGTGCAATCCCCCCCTCCCCCACTCCCCCGGCAAGAGCGAATTTTCAAAAGCCCCCCGTCCTCCCCCGTCAGATGTTGGTCAAAGATGGACGAGGACGGGTTACCAGTTTGATTTATGGCGAAGGTAATTGAATAACAGCAAAATACGCTCCACTAAACTATATCAGCAGCGAACATCAAGATCATCATCATTACCAGCATCATCATCGTCGTCATCATCATCATCTTCCGCGTCGCTGGGTGGTCGGGCGATCGGGCGGCATCATGTCGACTTCTATTGTCGGCGGCGACACGAACGTTATCGCCATTTATCTCCGCCGCCACCGAGCTGAGATTTCCGAGAATGTAAACAGCTTTCGCCGATGACGGGAATGATATCCTCCCCCTCCCATTTTCCTCCATTTCAAGCCAACCGGGAAGAAAGATGGCGATTAAGTGACGCGGGGTGACTAATTTTTGAGAATAATTTCCCTCAGATTCCCGTTCTGAGTTTTTTATATCGCAATCAGCGATCTCGCGGCAGCGAATTAAGCTGTGTGTTTGCCTTCGTAACCTTTTCGTGCTCACACTTGAAGCCCTTTTGCTGCTTTGTCGCGGTGACAAAACGTCGAAATCGATAGAAAAATAAAATAAAATAAGCGACTAACAACGAAGGACGTCGAAAGTTTCCTCAGAACGTTTTTTTTTCTCCCCCGTTTTCCTCAACTTTGCTCTTCTACACATGGTGACGAACTTCGACGATGCACTGTTTTGACAATGTCTGATTTTCGAGCACTTGCACAGGGCAAACTTGCCCGAGGGCAGGATATGTACGTTCAGGGATGAACTTGAAAACTTTTCCAATCTAAAACGCTAGACACGGGGGAGGGGAGGGGGGGGGTGCAAGCAAAAGGGGGTGGTTCGGAAGGTCGACCGGGCGTGTTCGGTGTACCGGTTCGGATATGAAAGCAAATAAATGACCTGCGCCGAAAAGCCCGATACGAGGAGAAGTAGTATACGTAAGCGGGAAAGCCGCACAAGCCGGATGATTTATGGTACGGATTTCGATAAGGAGATGTGTACACTATTTGATAAGGGAACTTTTCGATAATTTAGTTTTGATTTCGAATGTCAGACATGTGAAATGTGATTTTTAATTTGTGACCTAGGTTGTGTATTCTATGTATTCCTAATAAGTTGTATAAGAAAACATTCTGTACAAGAAAATAATCAAGATACTTATCGGAAACACTAATCCAACTCAACCTTTTCGAACACACGCCAAACAATCGGACGAAAAGATAAAAATGCACAATGAAACAAATAATGCTTATTTAAATTTCGTAGCACCAAAACCATTTGTTACGAGAGCCTAATCTTTCCCATACCTTTCAAACCATTAAGCCCTCCACACCAACACACGAACGTGTGGAGAGGATGGACAAAAAGTTCGTTGGCTTTTGCTAATCAGGTTGAAAAATCACGCAGGCACAGCTGTGGGACATCTAGCAAATCTGTGCCGGTTTCCACATCAAAGTTGGGATTTTTCTGATTTTTTGGGACAGATTTTCCCCCCTCCCTTTTCCTTCGTTTTTTCTCCGGATCCTCCCGACTCTGACCAAACGTGAGGGCGAACGAAAAAGCGGGCGCGCTTAGTTGCCATTTGTCCAGCATTAGTGACATTCTTCGACCAGAAGGAGCCCCCGTGTGTTCGGTTTCCTTCCGGGGGCCAAGTTCGGTTGAGTAATTGGGGCGCATTTGTAGGCGACGTTGCGCTAATGTTGCTTGAAAAAGTGATCCACATTTACAACATGCCACGAGCGCTGGAAGGAACGTCGTATCGACAGCTTGCAACGGGGCAGGGAGGCGAACGACCTCCTAATCCGATGGGGCGATGAAAAATGGGAGGTCGGAAAGTGGCGAAAGCGTGAAGATCCTCGGAGGACTGAGTGAGCACTTTGTTCTTTATTTGAATGGACACCACACGAAAGAACACATGTTTGATGGAAAACTAGTATAATGTTGGGTGTCTGTCAATTCTAACATAAATACGCAAGTCTAACATAAACTTGCTAAAGTTCTTGAGTTGTTTTCACTGGAAAACGTTGAGGAAGTAATTATGGGAAGAAGGCAATTTGTTCGTTCAAAATCCAATTTACTACAACTTGATGACATTTCAGGCTTTTACTGTTCAAAACATATCCTTCCTTTTACCCTGTTTTTGTCAACACAACAGTCGACGCATGCATCGGAGTGAAATGTGATGTAAATGAATAAAACACGCCAAACAGTGCGTGAAAGGATACGACCGGGTTTACTTTCTACTCCTGCAGATTCGGTGGCAAACATAAACGTTTACTCAGGTGCACACAATCAGCGGAGAGGCAGAACAGCATGATGATGACAGTTCGTTGATAGCGTACACCTACTCCTACTCCTTCTCGAGGCAAAACAGTCGGATGGCTTACATGAGGAGACGAGCATAAAGAATTTTGCCAGGCGTACGCAAGCTTTCGCCTAGGGGCTTTTAATTAGAACTGTCTTTTATAGGCAAACTTTACCGCCACCCAGGTTGACATATTCCTTGCGTAGGGATGGGGGGAAAGACCGGGGGGCCCCCAAAAATAGTTACACAGCACATCGCTTCGGTGACGCACGGTAGCACATCATACGGGGGTCGGTCGAGGGCTATAAAATCAGAGTTTCTATCGTACGAACGCACGAGCACGGTAAGATCATACATTACCGCAACAGAGACATAAAGTTTAAGCCTGAAAAGTTCAGAAACAGGCTGACCTGATGTAGTTGTTTTACAAAATAAAATAATTGAATTGAAGTGGCTCTATTGAAAGTAAGAGAGACAAACAATTAAAAACTAATCATGATAAATCTGATCTTAGAAAATGTAAACAAAGATAAAAAAGGACTACGAAATTCCAACAGTTAAAAGTAGAAAATAGTGTGTCCCAGTTGAAAATAAAAATAACAAACAATGTTTCACAATTTAAAACTAAGTATGTAAAATATTTAGCAAATAAAAACCGAAACAAAAATGCATATAACACCAGAACGTTCCAAAACTCACATACGCAACACCCGGAAGGTAAAGTAAACTATTCCTCTTATTCGCCATTAATCGAGCGTAATCTAAAATTAGACGTGGAAAGTTGTCGCGGAAAAGTTCGCTCAACTTCAGTGCCATCGTCCTTTTCCCCCGAGGGGGGGCTTAAAAGTGAATGCACCCGCTGATCCATTCACTGTTCCGACTCGTACCTTCGCGCCACGAACGAAATCGAGCGTCACACAGCTTCAAGCAGTCAAGTCTCTCCTCCGTCGATCCCGGTGTACCGTATCTTCTTTTTTATTTACTGCAATACTTTTACCATTAATCTCGGGCTACTTTTCCTGGCCTTTGCTGGCCTTGAAGGTGCACGAAATTCACGACCCCGTGAGGGGACAACGCCGTGCTTTAGTGTCGGTTGTCGGGAGACTTTTTCTTTAGGGGAGGAGTGAAAAAGATAAGGAAAGCACACCTTTCGCAACTTGGGACCAATTTATTCTTCATTGTGACAAACTGATTGTTGCCAGTCAGTAAAATTAGAACTCGGGTAGCACCGTAGACTGATTTAAAATTCAGCTTATAAAGTAGAGCAAATGTCTTTAAAAGTTTCTCCAACTTGCAAGGAAAAAATGTAAGATAAAAATAAGTGCTATAAAATTCAATAGACTGAAAATAATTTTACAAAACATTCGTCAGATAGCATAAATTGTTTTCTTCTGTGGGGACTCAACACCAACTTCTGAGGTACGAAGTTTGTCAACCTACCGACAAGAAGATATCACCACAATACACCACAGAACACTCACAGACCCCGGGGGAGCAATCTTTGACCAAGTAACCAAGTAGGTTGGTTGGAGTGCACATCACCAAACGGCTATGGAAGCGCCAAAGACGGCCATAATTCATGAACTATAGTAATACCATTGTATACCCGAGACAAATAGCGAACGAGTAGACACAGCATTGCTTCGCATGCCGAAAGCGAAACGTTTCGCAATCGTCGTTTTTCTGCCGGAACGTCATTTATGGGCGAGCTTTCGAGTTCAGTTTCAGCAATTGGATTACAAAACTTTTGCCAGGCACGAAACGGTTACCGCCGGGTTCTCGTGTTGCATATTTTGACAGCGGGAAAATTAATGAAAATCTAATTTAGAAAACAACGTTCGAGGAACAACCGCTTCGAGAGTTCGAGAGTTGCTGCAGGAAAATGCAATTATTTGCATCCGTTAGAACTTTGCCGGATCTGTGATACCAATTTAACAATTTGTGATGGCTGAGACGTAAACGACTGTGGAGTCGTTTGCAATTATACGACTCTAGAGTCTTCGCATTGTGGAGTCTGTTAGGGTAGTATTAAAAAGAAAGTAAATTAACTGAAAGGGAGTTTTAAGCTAAATAGACATGAAAATAACTTCAAACAATATTTAGTTCGAAATACAAACAACATTTAGAACTAGTTTCGGTCTATAAAATAAAATTCGAAAGATACATGTCTGAAACGTGGTCGGATACAAACCATCGAAATAATGCTGGCGACGAAACTGAGCCGAAACTCGAAGGATAAGAACGCGCACCCGAAGCGATCGATGCCGGGCAGAAAACCACTAATTAATGGTTAATTATTTTTCAGCCTGCCGGAATCTACTCGGATGAAAGCCACGGGTCTTGGAGAAGGAATTCGTAAGTAGAAGAAGCATTCCTTTCCCCCCTCGTACGCGGGTGCTTCCCATTGCGTATCTAAGCAAGCATGCCATCTTAAGCAGGGTGGTGGTCGAGTATGACACTCTACGAGCGAGAAGAAGACTACCGAGCCAAGAATGAGAAACAGAAAACAAAAAAAAACCTAAAGAGCAACCAGTTCGTTCGGTTGTAAACTCGGGTCCACCCAATCGCCCATATTCAAATACCCTCGTCAAATGGTATTGTTTGCCAAAGACCACGACGTTGTCAGGACCGATAATTTATCACAGACCACCATCATCTACTTTACCGTCATCACCATCATCATCGTCATGATCATCACCCGTTTTCTTCATGCTTTTTTAAGTCGCTTCGTGTTAGTCTTTGGTATGATTATAAGTAAATTTAAATTAATTTGAGCTTCAACTAAAATTTACCTCCTATCTTATTATATCCTGCCCGGAGGAATGGAAGGATGCTTCTTTTAAGGCATAATCTTTTGATACGAAAAAGGGTGTTGAGCGGAGCTGAAAGTTACTGATGTTATGTGGGAACAAGCAGTGCTTCAATCTCGATGTTCACTCACTTCCGACAACGGAAAACAGCGCGAACTTTCTCCTGAAACGCTTCGGATACTGTAACCCAACACTATTCAAGCAACACCCGACACAGCCGAGCAAACACACATTGTGCGAGACGGCAGGAAAAGCCCCAATGGCTCATCGTCGTAATTCTGACACTCGGAAATAGAATTCCCAGCGTTCCGAAAGGAGTTTCCATCAAACGGAAGGGCTAGCACACACTTCCGCGCCGAAAAAGTTCTGCAGTTCCTGTGCCCATGACCGGGAATGAATAGACGGAAAGATGACACATGGTCGTGCTGGTTCCTTCCTGCCATTTCCCCCGCCCGGTGAACTTGGTTAGCCGTATCTGCTTACCAGGACAAAGCAATGGGACGATCGGCCGAGCATGAAAAGATTTTCCGTTTATTCGTTTTGCGTTCACAAAAGCGCGAACAAACAGTAACGCGCACAGGAAACAGAAAAAAGCTCGGCGGGAAAGTTGTTCCACCGAACAGGACGTAACTATTTTTTTTTCCACTGTCAAAGTTCACTGGTCAACTGGAGGTTTTTGTACAGTGGCAGTTTTCCGGAAGTTGGATAATAGCGTGCGAACATAGGTGTGATTGGTCTTTATCTTTGGTACATGCATGAAGTTTGGATACAACAATTTCTGTTGCAGAAGGAAAATTTAAATCTGTCAGACACGTCAGTTGGTGAATTTTTACATTTTACTTATGATTGAACCTAATTAATTAAATTGGATGTATTGGGATGTCCAAAAAATCCACACTTTTTGAAAACATGCCAAACATGTACCCAATGAAAACCCTGAGAGCATCCAGAAGTCACTCAGAATCAGAACAATTCATTAGCAGAATTACGAAACCAACTCCACGGAAATCATCCCTTTCATTTTCATGGTGTAGGCCACTACATGAAATACCACCTACCTTCCAACCCACCACCGGGCGTGTGTTGGTATGTTTTACCTTTGAATAAAAGTCACATGAGTTCACCTTTTGCAAAACCCTGGAGATAAAACTGGACGTTTGGTTGGGAGTGATTTTTTTTCTAGTTTGCACCCCATTGGCTTTTGAACAGGGCGAGGTGTGTCCTGGGTGAGGGGGGTGAAAAGTTCAAACACATTCCACCGGTTGGCCGGTTGGAGGGAGGTCAAAATTCAATCGGAGTTCTGCCTCCCATGGAGGACACTCCATGCGCCGTACACGACATATGATCCGATGCTCGGACACGAACCGACAGCATGAAAGGACACCCGGCACATCATTCGCCACTTGTACCGCAATAACCCGTTGTGGCGTCCGTTACCAGCCCCGGGAGGGCCGTGCTTCCTAGTTCCGGCGTTCTGGCAAGCGCACTCAACACCGGCATACAACAAACGCTGCACACATCAGTAACGAACCCCGCAAGCACACACACAGTCAGAGCAGGAGGGAGACCCGGGCAGGAGTTTTCCGCCCCCCGGGTTTCCACCACAAACCAAACAGACAGCGAGAACGTGCAGCACTGGTTAGAGAGAGGAAGCTTTACCTAGTTTTCGTGCAAGCGTCCAATTGGTACCTAGCAGACGGACAGCGTCATTCGGTCGCCAAAGTTTGTGGATATCTGAAAGTAAAGATATCGGTAGAAAAAAAAAAACGGGGAAAAGATAGAGAAAGGGGAGGCAGTGAGCGAGATTGGGGTAAAATTCAAATATTGCCCTGCGAGGGGAATAACATCGGGACTTGCATCGGGCGATATGTGTTGATTGCCAGTGCAAAACCACAGCGAAACATACAACATAAACTCCCACCAGGTGCATGGGAGACAAAAAGGATGGGAGGAGTTGGGGGGTTTGGGGATTTAAGGAATGGAAAATGCACAGACAGTATGACAGCGTTACGGACAGACGGACAGATAAACAGAACGGAAAGCTCATATGAGGAACACGAGAATTGAGAACGATAAAAGGACGAACGGCAAGGGGGAGCGTTTCGTCCTTGCTAGTGAACAGATATTAGGGTTGCATGCTAACAGGATGATGACGATAATTACGATGATGATGATGATGATGACGGTGATGAAATTGCTAGCTTGATCTAATGGCGCATATTCGAACAATCGATCTGAGGTTATTTCGTAGCGTAAAATAGAGATGATAGTGGTTAGGATAGCACATAACAATTGTATGCGCCAAAAGGTATTTGCTAAAAAAAAGGTAGGATATAATCTATTCATAAAGTAGAATGCAGATTATAGTTTCAATTCGATTCCATTCTGCCAATTTCTGTTTTCTCATGTCCTTCAATGCGTCAACTGCAGCGGTTGGAACAACTTTGCTGAACGAATTCAACTATAGTTTTCTTGATAGTTGTCTTTTTGAATCATGTAGGACCTCGTTTTCTTACTAGAAACATTTCCTTTTAATTTTCCAGCCCAACAAGCAAATTGTTTTTGCCTCGGGACGTTAAAAATACATTGCTATGCTAGCTGATATTTTAAATCACAGCATGTGGTTCGGTTTGGTCGGTGCCAAGTTTAAATCCCGCCACACAACCCGACACAAATCCTTGTCCGTTTTTGGACCGAGCCAACTCCGAAGGATTCAGAGACGCAGCACCGATCGATAGTCTGCATTAAAATTGGTTCAATTCGTCTCGAGCCAGTGCGAAGCCAGCAGAGGACGCAAACGGTATTAAGATTGCGACGATCCAACCAGGTCAATGGTCACATAATTTACCTAATGAGACACAATTCCAGTGGTACTTAATCTAGGGTCCATTTAAAGGAGAATTTCTTGGCGAATGTTGAGGTTACAGTGATACATTAAAATGTATGAACACAAGCTGACCAAAGAACATTGAATAGACAGAATAAAACACATAACAATAAGATAGAGTAAGGATAAGGGCAGCAGTGATTTTTTTAAATTGTTGAAATACATTGCAGTAGATTTATATCTTTAGAGAACCGTATAAAAGAACTCTAGCTGACTAAATTTATAAGTGCAGACTTAACAAAGAAATACATTAATATTCACAATTAGAGAAACTGTCAAACGAACAAAAATTCTTATTGATGACTGAACAAAATTAACATGTACAAAAAACTAACTTTACCAGGAAATGGAAATGGATAAGGTCGAAGATTTATTTTTAACCATAAACTTTAACTGCTTAGAGGAAAAGGCAAGCGATTTAGAAGTATCCCTTCATTCCGGAGGCGGAAGTTTATAAATTTCCCCGTTCAAGTGTTTGTTGTTTTGGATAATTTTAAGCTACCACCTACACTCGGCAGAAGTAACAGAATAGTGCATGATTCACGGCAATCCCGGTCCTTACTCTGCACGAATCGAGCATGAACGTAATATAGTTCGAGCGAGCCAAACCCGATGACGCGAGAGCGAAGTAGCGAGCGGTTTAGTTGAAATTATTTATTATTTTAATCTCCCTCCTCCGGAGGGAGCGGGAGATCGAGGTTCGAGAAGGGGCGGGGAAAGTTCGGTAATCCAATTATAAATTCACGGTGATAACAATCACCGACCACCCGTCCGCGATGTATCGTTTCCGAGCCCGAGGGTGGATGATATCACACTATCTCCTGCCTTGGGATGTCTCTAAGAGTTGGTTATTGGAAAGCGTGGAAGATAGTGAACAAGAGGCCGATGACGAAGCGGTGCGAGTGAGGAGCTCTTGAGCCAACATCATCATCATCGTCGTCAACGTGTGCATCATCATCATCATCATCGTCATATGCTTCACTGCACGTCGGCTTTCATTGCGCTAATATGCGGCCCCCTCAGTGTCCCTGAGCGAAGGGAACAACGTGTCAATTGATTGCACACAACATCAACGCCATTCCGTGGTTTCTCCTGCGATGCACTTGCACCGACGTCTCTGTGTGTGTGGGTGAATATTTCTGCGTGCAACGCCAAGAATGACCAACATCACACACTCGCGTATATTCACATCTTCCGGAGCAAGGGGATAAGATCCGGGAGTAGGCAAAAAATTATAATTTCTAGCTGTACCTCGACCGTCGGAGTTCGGGTTCGAGATTTCGCCGGTTGAGTTGGCCGCACGTGTCATGTCCAACCGGGTGGAGATCAAACTGTCACTGCGTTGATGTGACACCGACCACCAAAGGCGTCTCAACCCTAACGTCGGGAAACCCGGAGCAACGGCCGGAAAAAGCAGACAACGGAACATTTGGGTGCAAAAGGTGTCGGGTTCGGGCTTTCTAGCTCGCGTGCACACGCAACGGAAACGCAAAGACAACCCTCCCCTCCCCCCCCACCATCCTCCTGGGGGGTTTAAGTGGTGGCGTCCACCTGTGTCACATGGCGTTCGTTGGCTCACTCGGAACTAATCGATATACCGCGGCGTTGCACCTTCTCCTCCATAAACCGCACCGAAGCGCTCACGAATGGGTTCGAGGCGCACACACGCGGCGTGTTCGGATGGGGTTTAGTTTAATTAGAGCTTATTTGTTGCGGCTTTGTGTACCCGCATTCGCACGACGAAGGCTAGCGGACCCGATGGATAGATAGCAGCACGAGGCACCAAACGGTGTTTTGCGCTTTCAGCTAGCTCCCAGATTTTTTAGAGGCGAAAGACAGGCCATCACTCAAGTAAACAGATTTTTTAGAGGCAAAAGACCGGCCATCACACTTCCAACCTCGAGTAAATAAGGACTTTTGACGATAGTGACAACAAAGTGCGTCAAAAACTGGCGTTGAACGTAGAATATGCACTAACATCAGGTTCTCAAAACATAGCAGAACGATGGTCAGCTTGAGTGCCTTCGTGACCTTTGGCTATAAAACGGGTGGAGTTTTATGCTGTGACTACTTTAAGGTTCGCTCTTTCTGTTGAGTTGGTTTTTCCTGTGGTCTTATGCAAATGTTATGCTCCGATTTCAATACAAACATAAGAATACAACGAACGAACTCTTTTTTCCCTTGGAAGATTGGTTTGTACTTGTTTCGGAGCTGAAGTCTTGACGTATAAAGACTTGCTTCAAGGAGGTCTGACGCGAAAGTTCATTGAATCTAAATATTTAAACTAGACCGAATGAAATGATGAGAAAATGGCTATATGCCCTACCAATTTTCCACAAATTTTCCACACACAAAGCTAATTTTTCTGTTCGATTTATGGACTTCACCACTCGTCAAAAAATGGAAACTTCTCAACCAAAAATATTTTAAATATAGGTGCTTCTTTAATTCCATCGGAAAATTGGTCTACAGCAATATATTAGTACTCTCAAGGATAGCAAATAAATTAAGCACCGACCGGATACACGCGCATTGTTCGCGATGCTACCGGCGGGCCGCAAGTTTGCCGGCTTTGGCCCGGGAGTACTCCAAGAAACCCGGGGGCATCTCTAATGGTTTGCACGGATAACGCGGCAGCGAAATAATAATAATAATCCACTAGATTCGTTACTGCTGGCAGTTTTCCCTAAAGTCATATTGTTTCCACGTGAAAAAACTTGAAGAGCCGACGGTTGCACGGTTGGGCGCACAATATCTTCTCAACAGGCCCGAGGAGTCCGCAGATAATGTGCGCTCGTTCAAATTTATTTTCGTTAAATCATCAACAACATTAAGTGAAGACGCGTACGTCTAGAATCCGAGGTCCCGGGTCGGTCTCCCTCGGTCCGGTCGTCGTCTCGCGCGCACATTCTGAACGAATTAGCTACCGAGTGTTTATGGGAACGGCACACAGCACCGGGGTGTACGGAACCCCCCGGGGAACGGGTTGCATCCATCAGCATCATCAACAAAAACCCGTGCAGCACGGTGACTTCGTCCAGGTAGGTTTCGCGCGAAAACGGAACGCCTTTCGAAGGCTTCCGCTGGAAGTTGGAAGTTGGTTGCTGGACGTGGCTGAAGCTGGTAAACGATGCGCAACGAACCTTGCCTAACGATCGATCAATTAATCAGCTCCAGCGATCGCCTCGGAACCGGTGCCGGATGGCGATGACGGTGCACACACACAGCCACACGGCAAAACAAACACACACACAAGACTGGCCGTGTGCGACATGCGCGACGGAAGTAAGAAAACTTTCCTCACGAAATCTGGTCCTTTCGTTTGATTTTCTTCAAACAGCCAAAAGCCAGACCGAATTGTGAACATTAAAAGTTATAAAATGCCACAAAATTGTGGGTAAAAAAAAAGGAGAAAAAACAGATCTCTTGATGGTCCACGTGCTGCCTCTTTTGCTACTCGAAACGGGACGTTTTGGGTGGGGAGAAACCGGTAGTAGGATGAGGTTCGCGATGGAGGTAGAGTTAACGAAGCTGCTACCGAGTTGTTCGATGTTTCGCAATTTACAACGCCGTACTTCAGATGCCGAGAGCGGCCGGCGCGCAGGGCATCTCCCACATACGTCCCTTAGGAAAAAGAGAAAAACGAACGAGTGGCATCGCAAACAAACGCGCGTACACACACACACACAACCTGGCTTTGTGCCGTCGTGACCGTCTTACAAGCGACCCCCAGTAGGACTAGCATTAATTGATTCTAGAGCTCCAGCAAATATCGCGCTCCGAACAAAATCGAGTTGCCCCCACGATGTTGGGGGGGACGGGGACGGGGACGGAAACGGCGCTGCCCGAGTGATAACCGCTATAATTGTAGCCAGTTTCGTGGGTATTTCTTTTTTAATTGTTTTGTTTTTTTCTCTTCTTCTTTTTCGATTGTAGCACACGTGTATTAAAAGTTCCCGCGTGTTGGGTTTTTTATGTTCAAACACACAAGACTTTGTTTGTAGCAAGAAGTCAGATGCTTCTAAGAACTTCATCACGTTAGTTCAAATTACCCGTTTGTGTGATTTTATCGAAGAAAAGAGCAACTACAATTTCACCAAAAATAACTAGCAACAACAGAAAAAAAATGGTAGCAAATATTTTGAAAACCCCACGTATGGTCCCGAAGTGCTAGACAAAACACACCCAAAAACACGCACACACACACACACGCTCCCACATAGATACACCACGCACAACATCATCATTATAATCATGAAGACCACTGCACAAAACAATCACGTAAAATTGAGCAAAATTATAAATAAACATCACTGCGCCGCACTGCTGCAACAATACGACGGACGATGCGGGGGGTACGGGGCACGGGGAACCACAAACGTTGAGTCGGGAGCGGAAATCAAAAAGGCGATGCCAAAGGAAAAACCACAAGAACTACCACAAGCGCATGGGCCCGAGCACGTTGCACGTTCCTTTCGAGGGGGTGGAAAAGTCTTTTCCGTGCGGAAAATGGGGCCAATCGTTGGGGCCACCCGACGGAAAATCCCGGCGCAAGGGCGGCAGGCGAAGTAAACAAAACAAATGCCGGCTGTTCCCCGACGGGATGATATTTGACAACTGTGCGGAGAGTTCACCACGATATATTTCCCCGCTTCCCCTTAGTTTACTGTTTACTTTTTTTCCCTTTCCTTTTGATAATTTTATTTTTATGTTATCACTTTTCGTGTAGCAACAGAGCCGCGCACTGTGGTCACTTGGGAAAAAAGGCCCGTTTTCACCATCGAACGATAGCGCCGCCCGAACACTTGAAGCGTTTCGAAATTCTATCTGATTTTTCAACGATCGAACAACAGCACTCACTAGCGGGCACTTTAAAAATGGATATTTGCTCTCGATAGAATTCGCAAACGGGATGATCAATTCGCTGCACTCGAGTGCAGCTGCATCGCGCTTGCAAACGTGCACGATTTCACGTTCCGCGAAAGTGCAGGAAAATCCATCGCCTACTACTCACTGCAATCGGTGGCGGACGGTGCGCGACTGCTTTACGACCATCGAAACCACCGGGCGGTCTGGTTTGATTTTTACCCCCAAAACCCGGGGTGGGAGGGGGGCGCTGGGTGAAGATGAAAACAAGACGAAATGCGTACGCTAGAGCGGCCGAAACCGAACCAACCGACCGACCGTCCGTCTGTTCGTCACGAGCGACCGAATGATACTGAACCATGTACTGCGTTTGCTGGCGGCATCTTCTTGGCAATGTTGCGCTGTCGAAGCTCCAATCCTCCCGGTGCTCAGCGCACGTTGTTCGGCAAGCACATGTTTCAGCGCAAAATGTGGGGCATGTTGGGCGCCGGTTGGGGAGCCGAGTTCACCCGTTAAAGCCGCGAATGAATCCCTCTCGGATGGGGCCGAAAGAGAGAGAACAGGCGAGCAAGAGATGAGGCCCAACTCGCGAGTGAGCTAAACTCGCCTGGTGAGAAGCGATCCGATCAGATCGGGGTGCTTTTACTCATGCGGGTTCCACTTGTGGACACTGAACGTGGACGTGAATATTCGGCGCCAGCGAGACTCAATTGGGTTCAATGGGTGTTAATGTTTCTGCTAGTACAGTTGGGCGTAAAATCGATTAATGCATAAACGAAACGAAATGTCACGGAATCATAAAGGAGACGGAAAAGAAATTCGAACATCCGAAACCGCTGCCCAACAACCGCAACGGAAATGTGTCTCACAAAACGGTGCTTAGCACAACCGATTCGCATTGGATGCTAAACGATGAGTTTTTCCGTTCGTTGCTATCATTCATTTTTTACCTTTGATGGTACATTTGGCTCAACATTAGCTCTTGATGTGAAGAAGAAGTGATGTTTAATAAGAAGGTAGGGAAGGAACATGTACCACAAAAATTACAAATTCTATTAACATTAAAACAGATGTACTTGTGCACAATTATATTTAGAAACTACGATCATCAAAACCAAAACAAAGAAATTAAATATAACGTCATAGAACACGTAAATTGGCGTGGGTACTGGGCGTCCCCATCGAGCACGTGCTACGACCACGTGTTCGACTTTTGGGAAGATTTGAAGAGATTGGGTGTTTGAGACATTTGGAAAGTGGATAAAAAGAATAGCATAAACATTGACAAATGGAATTCTACGAATTAAATCAAATTACAGAGATAAACATGTACTATGTACATGCAATATTTTTTGTAGAGTGTTTGAAAATTCGAACAATCCTCTCGTAATACGCATTGTTTTGTGCTATGCCATTTTGGGTTATGATGAAAGTGTTTCGATTGAGAAACACTCTTCAGTCACTTAGTATAGATTGCGTATTAAGCACAGTATGATGCAAACAATGATATTTATAACAAAGTTTCATGCAGTTGCGATTAACTCACAGTCATAACCATTTTGTTTATAAACTTCGGTTTCGTTTGACTCACCTAAAATGAAACAGAAAAGAAAAATAAAATTAGTTTATTGAACATAACTAATAATCATGTTTCATTGCTTTTTAAAAAAAATAGTTTAGAAACCCACATTTAAATTATCTTACATTGATACGATATCGATTATGCATTTAAAAACTAAAAATCAAATAAGCCATAGTTCTGTTCCTCTCATAATAAACATAGCCAATTCAGCAGAAGGCAGTAAAACGCTCCCCAGGGTTGAAAACATAACGGCGCGCGAGTATGATTTGCGCCGTTTTTGCCACCACCCGAAAAAATATGATTCCCAATCACAAACAATTCGTCGCCGGAGGTTCAGTGAATTGAAATGACAGACATTATTTTTTTTCAATTTAATTTTTTATGGTTATATTTCTGCTAATGTCTGAAGAAGTACTGCAAAACGACACCCAAAAGCCGGTGGTTTTGTTACAGTTAGAATTGTTCGATGACAAAGCGCTCGAATTGCATCATCACCCCGGGAAAAGGTCAGTTATCGTTTACGCTAGCGACTTTTGAATAATGTGAATCGTGCAGCCCTAAGTGTCAGGTGCAGGCCGTTACTGTGATTGCATCATTTTATTGGTGCCGACGGAAAAAGGGGGGGAAAAAGAAACAAATTGATGAACTTAGAACGGAATTTATTTTCATGCTGTCAGAACATTTTTTAGATCAAAAACAAATGCGTCATAATCAGTTGCAACGTAGGATTGTTAAATTAATGAAACCTCAATTGTTAAAATTTAAATGTAAAAACCGGAAATAAAGATGACTTGTTTACAATAAACGAATAAACATTTGCTTACCGGCTTTTCGACGGGAACGCCACAGGACGGGCGGCACCGTATCACCCGGGGTGGCCAGTGTGACAATCTTTCAGAAACTTCCTGTAAACAATGAGAAAAACATATTGATTAGTTAGGAGGAAAATCCAAACACACGCTGTGTAGGAAAAGTGAGGAAAAAAGGTCATAATAAAATTTAAAATTCAAGTCTGTGGGAAAGCACACACACACACAAGACGATAAATGTTGGATCGCGCAGAAGCTCAAGTTTCCAGTATGATTAATAGACGACTAATGGATTGCCCCTTGTGACGGATACGCTCCGAACTAATACGCACACGGCGCGAGAAAACCAGATCTCCCCGCAGTGAGACATTCAATTAGAAACCCCGCGGAATTTGTCACGATCGATCGATGGCGGGCAACCGCAAGCGCCGTCTCTCCCAGGGCCGATCCATCAGCCGACGGAATCGCCAACCGGATGATGCCGATCCGCGGAGGGAAGAGCCCGTTCGGCAAACCTGTTTGCCGCAAATGCGAAACCGACCCCACGAGACGGAGTAGTCCGGGCATTTTACATTCCGCGCGCATGATTGATCTCGAGACATATTGGAAGTCGATTAATCGTAGCGCCACCTTTGCTAATTGACCGCTGGCAGTGGGTTGTTTTTCTTTTGCCATCGCGCTCTCCCCCCATCCCTGGCAACCGGCTTAGATGATGAGCTTGTCTTTCCCTTGTAGAGATCGTGTTGACAGTTCCCCCTTCGCCCCTTCTTGGTTAGTTGACATACGCTTCTCCCACATATGGCGCTTGGGACAACCGTTTTCACGCGTTTCGTTGTTCGGGCTTCCATCGGGAATGGCCGATATCGCTGTAAACCCGTTTCTGTGCATATTTCTATTTGCAAACGAATGGTGAACGGGAGGAAGAAAAAGACACTTTCGGAACAAGAAAAGAACGGGGGAAAACCCTCGACGCTCATAACGACGATGCGGGCCAGCCAAACTATCACGGTTTGTCGATCTCGGGAATCGTTCCACCCGACACATGGGCATTGAATATTCAATATTATCGAAAATTTGCATTCAAATTCATTCCGACAAACACGTGACTTGCTGCCGGACGACGATATTAATTGAGCGAGAATATTATTCTAATGGTTATGAATGAATGGACATTCTTTCGTTCTAAAATTCCCCCTTCGGAGTGTTTTCCTAAAGCTTGGACAACAAGCTTTCATGTTTAGATAGTTGAATGGAGGTACAAATTGGCAGGAGCTATAAATTTTCTGAAAAATGCAGTTTTTAAAATAAAAACAAATTGGAGTATTAATTTAAACCTAGTCTAAATGTTTCTGATTTAAGGAGATCTATTCAATAAATATTCCACAACCGGCAAACGCCAAATCAGTCTCCCCACGAAGTAAAATTGTGTTAAGTAGATAGTGCTGCGGAACGTTCATTGTGTCACAGTAGCTTCGTGCCACTAATCAGAACTTGTGGGGCAACATTCGAATGGCAAAGTGGGGGTGTAAAGTGGAGTAGGTCAAGGCATCGATTCCCATTCTGCAAGAAACCTTCAAATTTGCGCTTCTTGAAGGCGTCGCTCGTGCTTAGGAAAATGGTTCGTTTCCAAGCTTTCGCTAGCCTTGCCAAGTTATGTTCATATTATCATGCCAATATGCGGATGAAGAACGTGATTTAACATTCCGCAGTCTTCGGTGGGTTCGTTTGGCCAGAGAAATATGCAACCTTGATAAAGGCTTCCCTCGTCGCCGCGAAGCAAAGCTGCCGTGTGGCATACTTTCGAAAATTTCCTCCATTATAAAATGATGATTTTTAAAGCACTCGATCAGGCCCCCCCCAAGCTGCTCCGTCGGGGATCTGGTTGGCCATTTTTAATAATTTAGCATCGTTGCATAATTCGCCGGTCTCGCGAATCGGATAAAGGGAATCATTTGTAAATCGAATCGTAGCAATATGATGTGGGTTGTGCAGCCACAAAAAATCCTCTTTTTGAAACCAAATTTAGTTTCAGTGATATTTGATGGTAAAAATAGCCCACGGTTTCTGTGTCCTTGCGACACTCGTGGGTGCATTTTAAACATTGCTCACTTTCGTAATATGCTACCGAATAGTTGGACAACGGTTTCGCGGACGGTTTGCCCACGGTGAAGCGCAGTCCTTGTGACCACCTAGGTCGTGCCCAAAATCACCGAATCTGAGCATGTTCGATTGCAGATAGGGGCAGTACGACGAGTTAGAGTTAGAGTTAGAGAAGGCAACCCAGCCCGGCCACGAGTCCAATTGATATTCATCCGCGTGGAACTGAAATCAACATTACGCTAACGTGCGATGATTCAAAGTCGTCGTCCGGGCGTCGATTCCGGGGAATCTTAGCAGAACCCGCAAAAGGACAGAAACCCATCGGCCCAAGGAGCTTCCAATGGGGAAGAGAAGATAACAAACACTACAAAAAAAAAACCGCAAAGCATCGAACAAATATCGCAAAACGAATCGCCAATAAACCGCCGATTGAGGCAGTGACCTGAATAACAAACAACTCCGACGATGCGGACACGATGCGGGTTGGCGGAGAGGGGACGACTTCTCCACACACTATTGCTGCGACATAAAACAACAAGGCACCACCCGCGGTGTCCGGCCCCCATTTTCCACCCCGCGGACCAGCATGTCCTCCCACCCCGTTGGGTGGTTCTTGCGGACGCGGACGCTCGGCACACCCGGCCCGGAACGTGGAAATGGCACGAGCGGCCGGGGTCGAGATGGACGAAACGCTCCGGGAGGATAAATTGATTTCAATCGGACGATTTTAAGAGCGCCGATCGTAGCAGGCGTCGAATTACGACCGAGTGCAAAATAGTTTCTTGCGCGATGGTGACGTTTTCGTTTCGAATGCTAATCAAAGAAGTGTGCTGTTGACATTATAATGTGTCGGCAGCTTCGAGGCAAACGACGATACAAAACGTAAATGCAAGCTTCCTTCCATTCTCCTAGCTACTAATGCACCTTTCAGTAACCAATCTTGTCGATGAAACGATCTGTTAAATCGATTGCATTGCGTAACGGAAAAGGTCAAATTCTACGCAAGTAATAAAAAAACATGGGTTGACAGAATACAACATAAACAAAACACGCAAACTTACATGGCTCTTTGGTCGGAAGAAATTAGATAACGAAACGCAGTCACAACAATGAAGTTCGAAAGATTAGTGTCAGATTAGAGCCGTACGTCACAGCGTACAAATGTGTGATTTTAAAAGAGGTGTTTTCTCGATGGGATTTGTTTTTTCTTTTTTTTTCCTCTTGATCAAACCACTCGGCACCACGTTGTGACACCGAAAGCGCCGGATGATATTTTCACTTTCTTAATTCACCCCTAAAACCTCAAGGATTAAAAGGCACGGGAGGGGGGTGTGGGAGGTTGAGGATCGAGGTAACGTAAATGTTTGTTTTGTTTTTTTCGGTTCTCTTCCCCGCGGGAAGAAGCTCCACCGACGGTCGGGAATCACAACCTAATGCCGATGGCCATGACGACGATCATGTCGAAACGGATTCTCTTATTTTTTTTTTCCTTCCCTCGACCCCGCGCACGAGCGGACCAGAAGAGAATGTGGTACGCACGCAACGCACGCACGAAATACGGCACTTTAGATTCTTCTTCTTATGCTGATGGTGGCCGGGAAATGGTGCGCTTTTATTTTAGCTTTTGTTTTTTTGTTTATCGTCCGCTTCGGAGGAGATCGGAAAGAAGTGAGATGATCTACAGCACCACTTTCGACATTTCGGGCGAATCGTAATCGCCAGCACCGCACACTTGGACACTTTTGTTTTTGCTTTCTTTCTTGCTTCCTTCCTTTGTTATGCTTTCTTTACGATCGTCTTCACCCCGCGGGAGGGCATTAGGGTGGTTTTCTTCTGGCTTGTGTCACGTAGGAAAAAACGCAAGCCTGTCAGTTCTTTTTCGGATGCTGCACTTTAATCGTACACATTTTCTCAAGTGAAATTTCTCCAGGGGCACCAAAACACCAGAACATTCACTGTCGACTCAAAAAAAAAGGGCACACACGCACACCTAACGTACACACACACGGGATGAAAAACACCTCTGGTAGCTGCGGCGATCGTGACGATCGGGGGCAAACTCTACAGAAAACCCTACCAACCACGCAACTGGCAACTGCGGAGCACGGCGATCGCGAACACGAAAAACGCGAAAACATAAGCAACTCCACACACGACGGACGGTTTTCGTTCCGCCTTTCCACCAACCAACGGGCACACTCACACGCCGCCCGGACAGGTGAAGGAAATGCGAAGAAGCAGCACGAGAATTTACCACCGCTGGAAAATATCAACAACAGCAGCACCAGCGGATCGACGTGCCGCGATCCCGAGAACTTCGCGAGCGAACAAAAAAGAACTGACAGTTCTGAGCTGGACTCCGCGACTTCAAGATGACAGCGCCGCCACGCACACCACCGCAGCGACACACACGCGCTGCGCGAAGTGTCAAATCCCCGGTGCTTGCGTTTTGTTTTGCTGCAATCGCGGGTACTTCGCGTATTTCGCTGGATTTACCAATCCCGGATGGTGGAAAAGTTGTGTATCTCAGCTAGCTGTGCTGTTTGTGCTGTTCACGATCTATTGCGTCGTGTGTTCAGTTTTCCCGAAAGTGTTGTACGATGTGTCCAAAATCGTGCGTGTACCGACGGTGCAAACGCACTAATTGCTGGGGTAAGATGATCGCGCAGGCGCCTCCAGCTTCCCGTGTGTCCGTGAAACGAAATTCTCACGTTTCCTGTTCCTTTTTTCTTTTCTTGCAGGTATCGAGCAGCGGATCGCGGATCGAAAACAACGGCCTGACAGATCGCTCCGTGTGAGTGTGTGTCCGTACGCTGAGCTGCCGCAGCAACACGGTCCATTTCACTTTTTTTTCCAAGCAAGTAATCTTCGTTTTCTACTCAGATATTCTCACGGGAACGCTAGTATTTGAACATCGCAACACGGCCCTCGTTAAATCGAAAACTAAGCACCACCCGCCAGACCCCAACGGGGGACCAAACTCGCTTCCCGATCACTTCGTCGCGCAATCGTCCGGCGTCGTCATTGGCAAATTAGATACAATTTATGCCAGCAGTCGTCGTGTAGTCTCAAACCGCCTACCGTCGGCTACAGTTCTACAACACACACTCACAGCCGGTGGCTAAATGATTTCGGAGACCACATTAGATAACTCCCCGAACATATCGTACGCATAGGCGGATGATGTTGATGGCGGCCGTCCAATACCGTCGCGATGTGATAAGAAATCGATTTCGATCACAAATGGGCTCGTTTGTCTCTACAACCCGGCTGCCCGGCGGTGGCTTGTACACAGGTTATCGATTGATAATGTGACCGCGCCATGGGACAGATTTCGTTGCGAAAAAAGGTCGAAAGATTTTAACATTTTTTTGTTGTCGACGAGCTTTGTAAGCTCTTGAGATGATTACTTTTAATTGAATCTGGAATCAGTTTTGTCATCCCACGTGATTAATTTTACAGATCAATCCTTAAACACGATATGGTTAACTCTTATTAGTTCCAGAAACCATGCTTGATTCTTTTCATTCATTCTTACTTTATTAAAATCTTATTATTTTTGTGTAAATTCTCCACCAATCTCATGAATGTGGTTGGAAATTTATTTTAATCGATGCACTTTCAAGGTGCACATAAAAATGCATCCATGTTTCCTCGTTTGCATAAAGATGTCAGCACTCGCCATGCCATTGTGCTTTTCACAAAAGCGTTCCTCGAAGCGCATTGGAAGCTTTCGCGCTCGTAACGATTACCGGTTCGGTGACCTTGAATAGAATGATTCCTGGTAAGAATCAGTTACTTCCGTTAATCGTTTTGAACGGAGAATTTGAATATATTATATGAATATATTATATGTCTGCCATAAACTCGAAAATAAAAAGGAGTATTAACTATAAGAAATACTCTTCGGAAACATTCTCTATCGGTATGACAATGCCGCAGCTTTCCAAAGTTTTTCTCCCCCTGCTCCCCATTTGGACAATGCTGAATGATGTGTTGGTGTGGCTTCTTGGAAGACGAGCTCGGGTGAATCCGAAAGAGGCCGGTGGGGCCGAACGAAAACAATTAAAAGGACATTAGGAAGATTGCCGGTTTGTTGAGGGTGAGCGGGTGGCGGTGGTATGGGGCAGGAAATCAAACGGGACCGATGTGGCGACTTCCAACCGTTGGTGGGAATGGGAGCGTCCTTCGTATTAAAGGGCGAACTTTTAATTCCGCTCAGTCGTTTCCCGGTGTGTGGGGATTTGCCGGGCTCAAGGCTCGCAAGTGCATGGCCACCACTGATAGAGGGACCGTTTCGGGAAAAGCTGTGCCCTACGGTCGGCTGCGACATCCGAAAGGATGTGAAGACTTTTTCATTAGTTGAAGCTCTTTGTGTTTTTTATCAGTTGGTACATTCCTCCATGGGACAGTTTTACGTGCTTTGGTCCGTAGCGGGCAGAGGTGAGCTGTTTTTCTCCCCGATAGCTGGCACCTGCAGCAAAGGGAGCGTATTCCAGGATCGGTTAGACAATAATTTGACAATGTCCCACGTGCACAGAATTGGTAATGTTATCCTTTGACTCGTACAAAATATTACCATGAACGACTTTTTGGAAAGTATTTCAGTCGTTTCGGATACACAGTTTAAATATAGCTACAATGTTGAATATTCATAACAGATCACATGCTTTAAATCTAATTACAAGAAAACCTTCTACCCATCCTGGTTTAAATTATTTTGGTGTTGAACTTTTTACTTTAACGTTTGTTCCTTTTCCTCTCACACCGGGTCCCGGACTGCGTCATGTTCCCGATGCAGATGAGCGTACTGGTATGCTTGATCACAGTCATTTGAATACTGATTGCCAGCACCTTCCACCAACCATCAACGCTTCACGCTCCTAGAAAGGGCAATGTTGCAATGCCAGCTCGGGGTTGGGCAAGCAAAAGGAAACACGACCTTCTCCACCGGGCACTTCGACAGGACATCGCGTTCGCGAGGCTATATGTCTGTGTCTGTGTGTGTGCGGTCAGTCGAGAAAGGAAAAAGAAAAAATAACGTGAGTGCACTGCTGATGCAGAATATCGCTTCCGGTTAGATTACATTTCCACCCACGCCGTGTCGGTCGTGTGGCCACCGGATGAGGTCCTGCCAACGGTGGCGCCCTTGCGCCAGAGGACGCCCGGTATACGGTAGCGCAATGCAACACGAATCCTAACCCTTGATCCTTTCGCCGTTATCTATTTTCTACCTTGAACGGTCAGCTTTTATTTGATCCGTTGGGTTTTTCTTATTTTGCGCTCATCTAAAAGAGTAACCGAACTGCATTTCCTCCCGATGCCAGCACAGCTTCCCACACGGTACGCCGGGATATACGGGACCGGGGAAAAAGGTAATTTCAACTTAAAATAGCAACCTTTTGTTCCCATCCACTTCCCGGATGTTTGAGACCGGGAGCTGTAGGAAAATTAATTTAAGTTCGTAACAGTTGCAGCCATAGTTGGCAATTTTGCTCGACTCGTTACCTAAAACGTTTGGTTTCATATCATACTTTTGATTTATGTTCGATGCACTTGTTTCACTTTGAAATTTTCTATTAAATATTGTAAGAAACAAATACAATCCACGGTAAGCACAAAGTTCTCCCTGGTAGTAGAATTCAATTTATTAGCATGCAATTTGAATAAGACGGATCAAATGGGGTAAAGGGAAAAAATAATATTACTTTCGCATCATTGGCAATATATATCTTATTGTTGAAGTGTAACGAAAGGCGTACAATTTATTCTTTCGATCGCACCCACGCAATCGTCTAATATCATCCGAGCGGGAATCTACTCGATGCAAATTTCGTGGCGAACCTGCTGCGAAATAAAGCAATTTAGATACAGCGTCAGGTATGCGTCCTTCTTTCGTCTTGAGCTTCCGACGATTTGTATCACCTTTTGTCGTCTCGCCGAATACGCGTCGTGAAGAGGTTTCCGCGGTGTCGCCGGACGAAAAGCTCTTCGTTGTGGCGAAGAAGACGATCGTACGACATGTACGAGTGGTAATCTAGGCAACATCGGCCCTCCCGTTTGAAGGCCATAAAGCGACGGCAGCGGCAAAAAGGTGTGACGAACGCTGCCATCACGCGATAAGCGAGAATGACTTTTCAAATCATTTGGCAAACGCCGATATATATATTGTTTGGTGTTTGGTTTTTTTTTCTTCTTTTTTCGCACAGACACCCACCCACCGCAGAGCCAATCTTTGATGCTCAATGTTTCATGTTTAATTCAATCGAACCGCCATGTGTGCCCACGTCAAGGTTGAGCTGGCGACTAGACGTGAGCGGTGTTTCTAAAACCGGTGGCAGTGACAATGTCCACCCGGGGTGCTGGCGACATTCGGCAGGACGATCGTCACCCCAACCGGGTGTGTGTGTGTGCGCGCGCTCCGACCACTCCGGAAGATCTCGATGAGCGTTTGGTACCTTCTTCACGTGCGGTAATTGCCGTCACCTCCCGTCCTGAAACCCCCACCCTTCCTAGACGGCCGATTCGTGCTTGATTTTTATGATTTTGATTTAAAACCGCCACTGTGTTGCGCATTGAAGCGAAAATGATGAAATGCCACCGGATTTACGAGTGGCAAAATTGGCAACCTCAAACGGTATCCTTCGGTTTTTAAACCCATCTGACATTGGCCCATCGCAATGGGTTGGTGGGTGATTTAATGCTTCAAGTGACCCTCGTCGGTGGTTTAAGGACATCAATTTGACGATTAGCTTATGACACAATGCAATCTTTTTTCTTTGCGTTGATAATTTTAAGGTCACACTATTTTTTAAATGAACTTTTGATAAGAAAGTTGGATTTCAGAAAGTCAACACCGAAATATTTTCAGTTCTACTAAATTAATTTTTTTGATGTTAGTGATTTATCAAACATCTTAAAAAAAACTCGACAACATAAATCTTGAATTTGTAGTCACGATAACATATAAGATCGATCTGATAAAATATAAGTACAACTATTAAACATAGTTTCCTTGTGTTTGAAAAAAATGTATTTTGAGTTTTGTTTAATTCTGCCTGAAATTCTTCTCTGTTTTTATTGCGCATGATAAGCAATGGTGAAAGTCTTTTGTCTTCGCGCGTGGGTGGAAAATATGATGTGTGCTATTTTTCCACCCCAACTTTGACGTGTATGTTTATTGAAACCATTAAGCCCCCGAGCACAAGAGACTCCTCGATGCACTTTGAGCAGTTGATCGAATGCATACACCGTAGGTCATGCAGAAAGCGCGTGTTATCGAAAGTGAATATGGAAAAAAAGAAACGACCATCTTCGCTAGCAAACATCCGGCCAAACCCGAGCCACTCCGGAACCTAGATAGTTGCCCCCCTTTGCCTTTGCGCGTCGCCTTGGGAGCCCGCCGCCGCAAGTCTTTGTTCCGCATCCTTGTCGCATGGTGGAAGGATAGGGAATATCCTTCCTTTCCCAGACGACAACGACGACGATGACGGCGCATCAAAGTATCAATCAACGTCGTCGTGATTGTGTGCCGGGATGATGCCCGCGGGCTAAAAATAACGGCTCGGTGGCGTATGCTCCACGACCAAAAGGGGCTATCATCCTCCGGGCGAGTGTTTTGATGGGGGGGGGGGGGAGAAAGCCCATAAACTAAAGGAGGACACATCTCAATTTCTTGTCCTCGCCCGATCGCCCGTCCGTTGCGACACGGGAGGGACGGGCGGGGCGGGCAGTTTATTTCCTGTGTTTTTGTTGGCGTTATGTCTCGTGCTTCCTTCGCGTCCATCTTGCCTTCGATCGGTCTTTGGGGAGTCTTGTGTCGAAGGACACGCGCCACTATCGCGCCACACGCCAGGAGGACATCAACAAAAGCGACGGAATTTTCCATCTATTATTGCAAGCAATAAGCAAACTGTCCCCGTCCCGTGTCCGAAGGACACAGGCATGCCGGCTCGGTGTGCCATCGAATGCTACGGACGGATTAATTTATCCGGCACTGGCTCAGCACTTTTTCCACCCGACGTCCCGACCCGGGCAAAAAAGGGGCGGATGGGGCACCGTTGTTCCCGGCAGGGGATCCATTTTTTACGTTAATGCCATTGTGCCATATCCTTTTGCGCTCCTTTCCGTGCTTCGTGCTGGTGTATTATCCGCTTTGGATGGAGTAAATGAATTTCGTGAATTTTATTTGCTCGACATTGACCGATTTGATTGGCGCGTTGTTCAAATATGGGCCGGGCAAATGTGACCAAGTGACCACGACCAAGTGTGTCCAGTGTGGCCATCCATTACTTTGTCGAAATGTTCAATGACGTGTCAGTGGTGACGAGGCTCACCTTATTGATGAGGCGTCATTGTCGTGCCGGCTTACCAATCCCAGCTAGAGAGATGGTGCTAATTTGACAATAAACATTTAATTTGTCACGTAGTTTATGACATAGGAAATTATTTCTTTAAGAGGAAAGTTCAGAGTAGTTTTGGTGTTGATAGTTTAAATATTATGAAAACTTTACGATAGTCAGATTAACAGTTTGGTGTAAATACCAATCAAGTGAGAATCAATACGATGTATAAATTACCTTAAAACTATTTTATCATTAACAGGAATGTTTTACAATGTGGTCCCATAAGTGTCGGCTTTTAAAATCATCTTCATCAAGTAAAGCACTAAGTGGGTAAGTGTTCACTCTCTATTTATATATAGGTTAAGTAAAATCTATATCAAAAAAATTTTCAAAACAAACTGCGTGATTAAATTCAGTGGAATGAATCGTTGACTGATTGAAATTAAACTTGTTTTGAATTTAACCTTTGAATGCATAATTTAGTTGTGTTTATATGAAATTTGTGGTACCCTACTCCACATGACCTCTACATCACTAACCGATTTCGTCATACAATATCAAACCAGTTTAAGGTTGGAAAAACTGTATTAAAGATATCTCACAACAACAAATAAACTTAAGCTCTGATTTAAGTCAGCTGACAGCATTTTTATTAACTTATACAAATGTGCAAAAACATGACCCACTTCCGCGGATTACCGGAAAGTGTTTGCCACGACTGCTTGCTTTTTGGTTTTACGGCACGCACTTCCAAAACTCGGCCAGGAGGAACATAAATTATTGACCGGGTCGGAATAATTGGGCGCAAAGTGTTCGCCGCGGAAGTACGAATCGATCCGTCAACAAATTAAATCGCCGCCCGCATCAAACGAAGCTCGCGAGCTTCTGACGTCACGGTGGAAAACAAAAGTCAAAGTCGAAGCAAATGATTACCATCACTCTCGCCTTATCATCTCCACCGAATGAGGGTGGTTTGACGGGCGTGCGTTGCTTTCCATTTTAATTCCGCAGTTCTTTTTTTCTTTTCGGTTATTTTGGATGATTCCTACGCTCCCCACGATTGTAGACAGACATTGCCGTTGTAATGTTCGAACGCTTTCTTCGACGGGGGTTCCATATCACGTCAATCTCGAGCTCGCGCGATGAAACACAATACCGCCCACTGGTGGACCGGAAATAAACTGGGGTAGAAAAAAAGAACAAGTTATGTCTAAAAATATTGGAACATAGGGCGCGCTGGCAATTACGACATGAGGCGTCTTTACATGATATGATGGATTGCGATGCGCCATGTCGCCGTCCCTTCGCGTCGCTCCGTTTGGTCATTAGTTGCCCTTTTTACGATCGTGGCGGGTTAAAAGGTTCCCTGTCGGTTTCCATGTCACTCACGGTTCATTAAATTCCATGCAACCCACCACGCAACGTCGCCACATCGGGATCGGATGGCGGGTTCATTAGGTTGCGTTCTGGACGATATTTCTGGGAATACTTCCCATTCGCGATTCGAGTTGAGTAATTGGTGTCGGAGTCCTTCACGTTTCGGGGGTGGCTGGGGAGAGGATGAGCAGTAAATATAGTCATCCCTTCGATATATTGCGCTGGCAACGACTAATAAGAACACGGGCTATGTACTCTAATGCCCATCTTCGCCCGGCGGCTATTAAATCCGGCCGCTCGTGCACTCGTGCTTGTGACCGTAAACACGAGTCCAAATTGGAGCGCATTTCCGTAAACAGACACAAAACAGACACTCTTCGAACAGACCTTCCCCATTGGGGGGTTTGGAAAACGCGGGCAAACAAAAAAAACCACACACACACACACACAAACGGATAGTTAATAGGGAATAGAGGGCAACACTTGAATCGCTTCGGTACCGTTATTGACACCACCCTCCGCAACCCCCCCAAGGTGGAGGCGAAAAAAAGGAAATCTTCCACCTCCCCCCATCGGTGCTTGTGGGTGCTGGCTTGCCAGGTGGAGGTGGTAATTTTTCTTCCAAAACCCTGCCACAGCTTTTGCCTACCCTGCCTTTGGTGTGTGTGTGTGTGTGTGTGTGTGTGTGTGTGTGTACCGTCCACCACGTGACGTCAATCGGGCAGAGACGAGAGAAGAAGCAACGCGCTAGATCGGAACTATTACGACTTGTCGGAACTATTTCCCTCCTCCCCCATTCCCTCGGGGGGGATCGGGAAAATCGGGCGCCGAGAATGAGATCGACCTCTTCGGGGTTGAGGTTTCTGGAGTTTCCGCGTCACACATTCAAGGAGAACATCTACCCCCGGGGGTGGGGAAAAGGAAGGCGATGGGTAGAATAGCCCGTGCCCGTGTCAACAGGGCAGGTTATAAAATCTAATACCATTTCCATTCCGCTGAACACAACTAAACTTCTCGATGGAGGTGGCGCTCTCGGGGGGAGGGAGATGCAATTTTATTTCACTACGAAAGAACTAGATGATGATGATGATGATGGTGTTGGAGGATTACGAAAGTCATCAGGGGACTCAGGTTTGCAACGGGGAGGTGTGCTTCTTCTCGTCAAAAGGGGGAATGCGATCCGAATGGTCCAAAGTGCACATCCAAGCAGGGTGGACGAATTGCATTGCGCAGGAGGGGATTGAACCGGTGTGCGGGTTTTTTTATGGCTTGTAATGGGCAAACAAAATCGTCGACATACTCACGCGAGGGAACACGCACACAGCGCAAGACGACAGCATCAAGAACTGCACGAAAAACAAAGGATGGGAGGACACAGGACGCGCACGTCAGTGCATCCGGGTTGTGGGCTGCGGATCAACGGACGAGGGACACAGTGCATGCAGTTGTGCATTGCGCGATGCAGCGTCCACAGTCATTGCAGCAGAGGACGGATCTCGGTCCGGATCTTAGGCCGGTCATCAGCGACATGCGCGATAAGGCTGTGGAGGTTTTGTGCGCAACCTACGCCCCAGCGCAAAACTTCTGAAAGTCGGGTGCTGATTGTCCCAGACCAATGTCGTTTCCAACACACAGCATCGGACCAGTTCAAGGTTGGGAAAAGTGTGTTAAAGTTAGCACACAACAAGGAATATACTTTTGCTCTGATTTCAGTCAGCTGATGTGTACCGGAATAAGATGACTAATCCAGATGTTTTACAGCCTCATCAGTTTACTGCTGCTTTAGACAAAGGCAAGCGTCAAGGTGTGAGGTCTTCCGATGTGGGGTCAATGAAATTTGAACTCATGAGACATAATTGTTTGCTTCAGCTTCAGAAGTCGATACTAAGACCGTACAAGAAATACTGTAAGCTGGGACAAGATGGAAAGCCTTCCTCTTTCATTGTCTGTTATTTAAATTCCAAGACATTGGGGACATTAAAGTAATTCTGAACCCTGAATCTACTGAGAGTATTATTTTGAACTTTTATAACTCAAATTAATTTATCATTCATTTTCTTAATTTTCCTTGTATATTTTCTTAAATCCTAGTTCTGGTAGTCAGCCCCTTCGTACTGGGGAAGCTCTGGTTTTAGTTTGAATAGGAACCTGGACTTATGGGACGATATTCTAAATGGCGTAACCATACGGCTATCTCGGACAACTAACTGCAATCTATATTCTACTATTATGACAATCATTCTAATAGACTTAATAGTAGAAGTAATTGAGTGGTTCCAACTTGAATATTTTAGAGGGCATGATGTTGTATCAAGTAAACGTTCTTCTACGTTTTTGAGTCTTCAATTTATTGCTTTAAATTAATTTCCATCCCTGAGCCTCAGTTCCGCAATATGGACTCTCTGTGGATACTAAAGTGTGTCCCATTGTGATGGATCGCAACTGTCAGCGGAAAAGTGAAAAAAAACAGGACCATACCCGGCGTGTGTGTGTCTTTCATTTGAGAGCAATTATCGTTTTATCTGCTTTATCTTCACTGTCCGTGGCAATCATTTCCCCTTTTTGCCGCTGATTTTTTTTCTGGTTTCGTTCACTTTTCATTGCGTATCCTATGGTCGGGTGGACTTGGTGGGTTGTTTTTTCCTCTATTTCTTGCGCAATGTAATTAGATTAATGAAGCGACTACAACGCAAGTACCACCCACACCCATCTTCAGAGGCAAAGATGGCGAAGCAGTGTGGAATCAAGGGAACGCTGACCATACGTTCCGGTGTCGAGGGAAATTTGGGTTGGTGCAAGAAGGAGAAGGAGGAGGGAGCGTTAGTAAACAATTATTATTATTACCTCGCAAATAAATCAATCAGCTGGCGTCCGGAGTCAGCGGCAACACTAGTGGCAGCACTAGCAGTATTAGTAGTAGCGGTAGCAGAGCTGGTTGTAATACCAACGGTAGTAGTTGTGTTGTGTTACAAGAAGCGATAGGAGGTTCTCTTCTTCGGTGCTTTAGATGGCGATTAAGATTGCTGAAGTCCAAGCTGCTTCCACGCGAAAACCGATGAGCCGATGACGCACTGCGGAAAAACCAAGAGCAATTGCAGAGTGGATGTAGTGGTTGAAATTTTCAAGCGATCTACTTGGAACGAACTGCGTCTTAGCGCTGCATTACGCGCCGATTTATTTACAAACACTGATCTCGTGATTAATATTTTGATTATTAGTTTGATTTGTTTATTCACCGTTAAAGCAATCGGAACCTCCCCCCGTTTGAGTGTTTCGTTTGACTCTGAATGGAATGCAATGCATGGAAGTTGGTTCCTTCCAGTATGAAAACAATTATAATTCTAGTATTTACAATATCTCACTATTCATTGTAAAGTTCTAATACGCAACTAATATTTATTCATGATGAGGCACTGTGTTTTCTATGATAGGAATAGAAGTTAATTTGCGCAGCGATTTGGTATCTCTGTAAAAATCTAATTACCATACCAGCTTAAAATATTTGCATTTCGAAAATTTAGAACACATTGAAAAGAAGATCTTTTAATTCTCGTTTTATTCCGATGACGCTGTTGTGTTTGCTGGTTGATCAAATGGTCGACTAGTTCATAAAAAACGCATTACCGCACACAACTAGACCCACAATACTATCAGTTGGCCATTCTATTCCTTGTCAGGCTCCACTATTATGAGATGAGTACGATAAGCTCACAAAACGGACGGCCGTGTTCCGACCAAACACACGAGTAACCGTTTTAATGACAATTAGAATGTCAGCAACGCTGTCGGGAACAACGTGTCTAATGGTACGACCGTAGCCTCCCACCACAAGCACGACGTTTAAACCAGAATAATTACCCCAGCCCAGCTGCCACAGACCGGCACGAATATCGATTTCAACCCCAACGACTGGTTTGGAGTTTTCGGCAGGATGAGGATGTTTATTTGCGTTGTGGGAGCGGCGGTTGGCGGGTTTTGGGGTTGTAAATAAATATCATTCAAATCGCCACCGGAAACCGAAATCTGCCCACCCTCTTGTCACCTGATGAGCGGTGGCGAAGCGTTGGCCGTTTTGTAAACGGTGTAAGCTCGCGGTCTGTTTACCTCGCGATTCTAGTTCCATGGGATCCAGAGGGCACTCAAGTGGATCACGCTTCGGGACGAAATCGCAAGTTCGTTCTGTATGTAATTTGACGCAATTAGCATGCGCTCGCTAAACCTGTCTAATAAAGTTATGTAAAAAGCAATCCCGCGTACGTCGAGTCACTTGTTGATGCCGAGGTCCGGTGTGTCCATAGTACAGCACCGTGTACTTATTTGATGGTAAGCCGATGGCGTAATGGGAACAATATCAAAATGGTATCAAAATTGAAAACTTGCGCACTAAATCCGTGACAACAACGGAGGTTCGGAATTTTTGAGTAAATAAGGTGAAAACCAATCGGAGAAACATTTTTTCGAAATGTTTACTACACTTTTTTGTCCTATGGTAAACCGGTACCGAAATGTTTCAAGGTGAATTGCGAATTTCTTTTTCGACAGTTTCACTCTAATCCTTATCAATTTGCTTGCCCAACGTGCTATAGTTTTGTCATTGAATTTTCTTAAAATATAGTATCGGCTTCGAGAAACCAGGACCTTTCGCTTCGAGTGTGCGAAATAAACGGCGTGGAGTCAAATCGGTCAACGGAAGCTTTGGCAAATCGTTGACAAATCGCAGCTTTCAAATGTGCGACTCGTATCGACCACTTTTGTCCCGAACGATTTGCATGAAAATGAAATGGGATTCATAACCGATCATCAAAAATGCGTCGCTCACGGCGTGTGACATAAGCGGCTGCGGCCATAGTTTACCCACCGAAAATCCCGCCTCAATGACACGGCTGCGTAGCCGTTTGCCGCGGGTGGAGTCCTCGGGCGGCCCGGGGCCATTCGGTACGATCTATCCTTGAAAGCCGCCGCGGAGCCCCCGACAGTCGGCAACAACGGGTACAATAATAATAACAACAAAAATTGTCTGAAACTTCAACAATCACCCGAAAACGGACGCCATCGGAAACCTGTTTCGTTGCGAAGCGGATAGTTTTGTTGGCTTCGTCGCGATCGTTCTCTTTTACTCTACTCGCCTTTACGTATCTTTTCTCCTTTTTCTTAAACGAAAACAGCCATTTGGAACCGCTCGGTTGGAACTGGAATTTTGCGCCGAAAGCTGCTCCTAGCTGCTGTGGCTCTGTGTTTAGCGCTTTTGGGAGAACCCTTTGTCGACACACACAGTGTGTCGTCCCTTAGGCGCTTTGGGCCTGTGTTAGGTTAAGGTCATTGCCGCGACACAGTTCTAAGCGCACATTTGTTTGACCGGAACTGGATCTCTCGAAAACATTCCTCTGAGGAGGGGGTTTCGCTGTTGGTCCTATCAGCAACCGTCCACGCACAGCGAACGCTGAGGCCTGTGCGCCTGGCGAAGGTCAAGTTCTGAGTTTTTTTTTGGGTGAAAGTTGCCAGCTACGGCTGACATTGAAGTCGTAAATTCTTAAGAGTCATGAAGTAATAACACTGTTGAAAATCCCAACATAAAGACAAGTTTTATGATGGTGTAATTTCAGGAACAAAAAAATGTTAAGTTAAAACTTTAGTCACAGAGCCGGCGACATGAACCTTCACGGGGTTGATCAGAAGTGGGTCTCTCACCTGTATCGATCATGGCAGTCGAAATCGACGTTCCTCTCCACGTCATCCAAAATGTCGTTAAAAAAGCACAAGAATAACGCATTCGTTCCAGTTCCAGTTGCGTTCCCTGTGACCCTTAGCATTTGTTTCGGTAGTTTGTCTGGTATGGCAGCTTTACACCATCTCCTACCAAACAGTTACAATGTACTGATGCCGCCTTCAGAGTGTGCACATTGAACCTCAGAAACTGCGCACTAAATCAGTCGGCGTCGGGGAAACGATGGGGACAAAATTGTCCTGGAAGCGAATACAAAGTTCGTCCTCAACGGATAAAGCCACGCCGAAATAGAAAGTAGAGGGATAGCATTTTGCATAATCAGTCCATCGGAATCCACTGACCCGGTATCGGTTTGGCGCTACTGACCTCGAAAAACTATATTTAGACCGTAGCATACGGTGTGTATAGTAGCAAAAGTTGGTAGCTACGGACGGATTCCCTGTTCGGGCCATCTCTGTTCGCCCATCTAACAAACAGTTCGAGCAGTTCGAGCTTGCTGGATGCGAAGCGTAGGGCAAGTTTACAAGCTATCAAAACAATAAATTTAACACCACCTTATCAGGGAGCAATAAACCCTTTGGTACTTCTGGTACGCAGATTACACCTTGACTTGAAATGTAACGTAATAAGTTAAAGCTCTTTTTATATACCTCCAACACACATCAACCTGTGAGCTACTTTACTCAGTGACTAATCCGACCGGTGTATTATATCTTGGTTGGTGCTTGAAACTGCCACTGGTTGGAACTATTAGAAAATGGCCTTACAGTCATACAAACGCCGCTTCAGTGTGTCCCGGTGTGCGTTTTTTTTGTGCCGGTTTGATGACGACAATCGTTTGGTCTGGACAAATTTGCACTTTCCAGCCTGACGGACGCTGACGTGTTCCACCTAACGGCGGTGACGCATGGGCCCCCGCTGCCAAATTGGCGCTACACACAACGCATTCAAATTGCTACCGTCAACACAACAGCAAGGGTTGGACAACAACACGGTATTGCGGCGGGGTTTACGGTTGATGACACTCCAAACTTTTTGGCACGTGAGGGCAGGATGGATTTGAAAACGCTACTTTCGTTTAGCAACGGAAGCATAAAGAGACAATGGTGTCATTAGGATCGTTACCTCTGGCTTTGGCTTTGGTCGTGGATTTTCCTTCGCGGAGCGTGACGTCGGTTTGCTCGTTCGGTTGATTCGTTCTCCAAACGTTCCGCTTCTTCTTCGATCACTTTTTTGCTGGCTTCAATACCACTTTTTTGAGCTCAAAAAACTACGCAATAATTTTTACACAATCACAAACGGCGATAACTTTGCGTCACACTTGAAAGCTCCGTTCCCGCGCCGTTGGTTTGGGTTGGATCGACCGTTAGTTTTCCGCTTCTTCCTTCGGTTCGGTTTCGCGGTAGCTGCGTGGCAAACTAACAAAAACACACTCTTCACACACTGTGCCAAAGGGGATTGGGATTAGATTTTAACGGTTTTCGCGAATAATTTTCTTCTCCACTTGATTTTTTTTTCTTTCTTTTCTCACCACTTCCCTTTCCCAGCGAAAGCGCTAGATGTTGTTTGGGACAACAACAGAAAAAAAAACCGTCGAAGGGGGTATAAAAACACGCTCAACCATTTGACAGTGGTGGTGAAAGATTTCTCTGAATCACCATCATCCCCCCGGTTTCTGAACACAGGTCCCAGGTTCTGTGAAATGGTTCTTTCTTTTACCGTTCACGGAACACCTCACGGAACCGTGTATTACGTAGCGTTGGATGATGCTGTGGATGCCAACACTTTTCGGGCCTGGTGACCATTCAGACCGTTCGGCGTTGGAAGGGGTTGGGATGGAGGGAAAAACGTTGTACAAATAGTTGCATCTGTTTACATTCCGGCCACTTGTCACGCTCCACACAAACACCGCACACAAACAGATCAACCCCCGGGGAACGCCGGGGACGCTTCTCGCCTAAACGCCCCCCTCCCCTCCAACCTTTCGCCAGGCGGAGCTCCCTCCGTCGAAATGGCAAGCAAAAGGCAACCACACTCCGCCGCCGTGTGTTTTTTTTTTATCAACACACTTGTAAACTGTCAAAAACGTGTCGCTTGGATGGCCACCGGATGGCTTCCGCTTTTGTTACACGGGACGGCGCTCAATCAGCGTCGCGTGTAATCGCAATCGTTGGCACCTCGATCGGTCGAATAGTACATTCAGGTTTGCAAACTATACGACCGGGAACACATTAAAATGGTGAACAACGATTTGACCTCAACAGACCAACAAGGGGCCGTTTTTTGGCATTTTATATTTCAGAAAAAAGAATATAACATGTGGAGATTTATCCGCTTTTTTATATGTTTTCCTCTTAAAAACCATCTGCTCTTTCGAATACCACCAACGGGTCATTTTAACCCCCAAAGGCTTGGTTGTTTGCTAAAACTTGGCACAAACGCTTATCAATTATTCAACATTTATTAATGACTCAATTTGTCATGCCATCTGAAAATGATGACACATTATGTGTGTTGGGAAAAAGTAAAAGTTTCGTTACCCCTTTTTACGAAAAGCTTGGCAAGCATTGTGCCATAAATGTCATTTGTAATTAGGAGCTTTATAAAATGCAGTAAAGTAGTTTATTTTTATAAATCGACTTGGAAAACTATCAAACAAGACCCACTGGTAGTGCTGAGAGGAGTATGAAAAGTCAAGACTCTATGGTCTTTAGTATAAAGTGACGATCGAATGGCGTAACGCGAGCTCGAAGGAGACGCCATCTCCCCGATTTGGGGTTGTGTTTTGCGATATCTTGTTGTTTTTGTCTTCCTTCGCACAATCAAGTGTGGCCTTTAGATGAAGTGATTTTTTTGTGGCCATCATTATTTTGTGGGTCGTTCGAAAGGAAAGTGCAGTGTGTGTGTGTGGGGAACATTTGTGCAGCCAAATGGGAGAAAGGAAAGAGAGAGAGAAAGAAAAAAACGGGACGCCCCGGAACGGAAGATGGACACACCAAGATGGCCGCGGAGCGAACGGTGGAAGGGGGTGTACTTTCGTTTCCACGTGTTGGGGTGGGGGTTGGCCTGGTTCTCCTGAAACCGAAACAATCGCACTTCACCTTTGACACCTTTCCCCCTTCGCGTAACAACACATACACCAAAAACACTAACACTCCGGAGCCGGGAGTTAAAATGGCAAACCGCAACCGAACGGAAACGCAAAACTGCAACTGCAACTGCAGTGACCACGCGATAGGAAACGTTCCACACCTCCCCCACACTCCCCTCCCTAGTCCCTCCAAAAGATGGTGTTCGGATTTCATTTATTTCCTTCCACTTTCTTCAGAACGCACGTGCGCTCCCGGTGGTTCGTTTGGGGCGGGGGGGGGGGGCTTTGATTGGAAACGCAATCAAAATAATAACAATTCTTCCACTTCCCTACCTTCCCTTGGCTTCCTTTCAAACCCTTTACAAACGTTTCGGAGAACTGGCTATTGCGCGGGAGTGGAGAAATGATACGATTCCCTTTGCTGGTGTTTCACGAGAACAACGAACGAATATAACAAAAAAAAAAACAAACCGGGTTTACACACCTACCCCCCGAGGGTGGCACAGAAGAGGGATAAAACAAGGGAGTTGGAGGGTGTAATAGTAACCTGTGCACAAACACACTCACGCGCACACCTTCAGAAGGCAGCGATAACACGCGCGGCCACGACACTCCTCGCGAGTCTCTGGATGGGAAAATGTAAGTACACACAAAACACCACGACCGGGAGAAGCTTTCCGTTGCCTTTTCTTACGATTTAATATATATGCCACACGGTTTGGCGCCGCTTCGCGCGGGTCGAACTGCTGAGATCGGGCGCACAGTGCTGAGAGGCTGCGAGAGTCCGAGTTGCGCTCGGGCCGCGGGATGACAGACAGACACGTCCGTTCGAGCTCACTGTCGAGCGGTTTCTGCGGTTCCGGTGTTGTGGCGCAACCAACGGCCGTTCATCGCCAGTAGCATCGCGTGCGATGACGACGACGACGACGACGGCGCGATGCAACCGAGCGAGTGTTCTTTTTTGTATTGTTTTTCGGGGGGCGCGACATTGCAATCGCGACCGGCGCATTCGCCCACCAATCCGTTGTCGGTTCCCCGAGGTTGGGATAAAAATTGGGGGCGATTTCGGGGAGGCCGGGCATCACTTTGAACTGAAAGGGGCGACTTTTTTTTGTCTGTTGTTGTTAAAATCTTGTCCTCGCCTCGTGCAGGTTGTTGTGTGTGGTGTTGTTTAAGCCATGTGGACGTCGTGTAAAAGCATCAGCACACTTGTTCACGTGCGGACCCGGCGGTCGCTGATGGTGAAGAGTGCCCTCTTCAATGGATGGGATTATTATGGGCCCAAGAGAAGAGGCTCTTTTCGATAGCAACGTTGGACGCCGAGTGGCACGAAAATGGTTTCGCTATTTTACGGACACTCTTGTTTGAAGTGTTCCTACTCATTATACCCCCGCCAGTACGGATGCATCCCTGCACTTCGACGGACGAAGTACGTCGCAAGCCGGCACAGATGTAACGTAGCTCGCAGTTGTTTGTATTACAGCGTGTAATACGTTACATTCTCCATGTAGCAATGAGATTCTCCAACCTGTTGCTTGGGGCAAAAGGAAACGGTGAAGCTTTTATCATCGCTGAAAAGGAATTGTTTCCCACAATCATTGAAAATTATTTTTATCAAAATGCTTAATCACCCTATTTGACGTTGCTCTAAGAAAAGTATCAAAACAAGCTAAAGAAAATGCCAAAGTTAATAAAAAAACATGAAGATTATTTTTGAACAGATAAGAGATAAGCTTCCACGTGTTTCGATCTCGTTGCCATAAAGCTTTCAGCTATGGCGGTTTAAATTATGGCACTACGATTTCAAAATCCATAAACCGTAGTATTTAAACACACAGATGAACGGGTTGGTAACGATTTTTCCAAAAACGGGAATGTGTCATGAACTTCGGCTATATATTCCAATAAATGTATTAATTTCAAAACTAAAATAACATATTATTAAAGTTTTCCCTTACCAATCGCAGTCTTTTCAAGATCACAAAACGGTGGAAAATTGTGGTCGTTAGTGGATGGTAAATGTTGTGCTATTATTCAAACTAAATTTTAAAGCAGTATTTATGTGATTGGTATAAAATTATACATGTCGGATATTTGTGCCTTTGAGCTTTTTTATATTCTCGTTGATTGACACTTTTGAAACTTAAATGATTATTTTATTGTAAAGTAACATGTACTAAAGTGATTTGGGTAATTTGATTGGAGTCAGTTTGTCAGACTTTGGCCTTGCCAACAAAAGTTTGCGATAGATTATGCCCATATCTTCACTTCCAGAAGAGCAGCAAGAATTATTACCTTGTTGCGAAACAAAGCATCGGTTCCAGCGCGACCTAAGATGAAGACCATGCGCCTCCACCTACCCACCCTATTCGGTGCCATTCGTCCTACAGCATCCATCACCGCTGATAAGGAGCAACTTTTGACAGCCGGCCATCGATCCGCCCGCATGCCGGGTGGATGTTGGTCAGCTAATATCCGGATCGACGAATGGTTCGTTTGCTTTTGCAACCGGCCGTTAGTATTTTTATTGTATTATTATCGTTCCATTTCCACCACATATGTGACTTTCTTTGTTGTAAATACAACCGAACACACTCAGACCAATCGGACAATTTGATGCATATCCGATGCACGCGTTATTTAAACTCCACCGGGAGCTGTAAAAGGGCAGTGAAATAAATTATGGACCGGGACAAACACAATGTCGACAGAACCCCCTCGGTATAATATCATGTGTTTTGGAGTTTTACGATTTGTTCATTTGTTTTCTACAAACGTGGTAGTTTTTCCAGACCACTCAAGCTTTTTCCTCGTGGAACTCAGTCCCCACGATGGGGAAAGCAACTGTCGGTGAGTGGCGCCATGAGTGCGAGTTTTCTTTTGCCCTTCCAGTTGGAGTTCCCCCGCTCGCAGTGGGGAAAAAGCATTTTCCGCAATGGACCCCATACAAAGTGCGCGAGGCTTACATTGTGCCGTTCGCTATCAGTAGCGTGCGGATCTTGAGGTGGCGTAGGCACGAATTGACCGCGAACTCATCGGCCGGACGCGCTCTCGACGCCATCGAACTCCGGGCAAAAGGTGTGCGAACGCGCGTGCAGGTATCGATTTTCCAACAAGGCGAAAACACGCCTTACAATGTCGGACCAGCAGGAGTTCCCTTGCCCGCTGGTTCCCCGGCAGCACGGCCAGCGTGGCGTTAATGGATGGCCACAAAATGGTGGTCCCGGTTCGGAAATGGAAATAAATGTTGTTTCCCGCGTGTATGGTCCGGTTTAGATTCGTGTGTTATTCGGTGGGCATCAACAGATAGACATACACACGCACGCACACGTGTGGCCAGTGCAGTGCAGGTGAAGGTGTGAAAATACCCAAGGATAACGAGGCGAAGGCATAAAGAGCACCTGAGAACCGTTACCAACCGCCGGAATCTGCGTGAACGATGTGTGAATTGTACGCCACCATCACTGTCACAACGGATCATCGTCACCATCGGACGTCGTGCTTCGTCAAGGTAGGAATCCACATCCCTTTTTTTTTTTTATTATGCTTTGATTTCCTCCTGCACGTAACAAAACCCCTTGAACGGCCACTTGTTGCAAAGGAAAACAAACGACCGACAGGAGGGACGAACGAAAACGAGATGGGATTGGGCTGGGATGCAGAGCAGAGATGTCCTTGCCGGGAAAGGATGAATCCCTCCTCACTGTACCATGCATGTGCGTGTGTGTGTGTGTCCTGAGGAGACAGTGTGCAGTCCAATTAAGGGGGGCAGAGGCAAAAAAGGTTGTTAGCGTAATGAAGGATTGTTGCGATGGTGACGGGATGCAAGCCCCGAAGACCACCGTCCGCTGTGAGTTGTAATATTGGAAATGGAGCCGAGAGGCGTAATGAGAAAACTTGAGCCAACTGGAACCGCCAGGGCGGTTGGCTAAGCGGAACCAACTGGGCGATGATATAGAATTACTGTCCCTTTGGATGAATATTTTATTCTTAAATCAGATTACGTACGTCGGGTTTCATCACGTCAGGCTTTAGTGCGCCTTTAAATTGCCTGCCAACTGCGAGCAAGTTGATAAGTTGATTGGAAGTGTGAAAATGAGTTTCTCCAACGGAGAGCACGGTGGTTACAGGTTTTCCATTTAATTTCGCTCGAGAAGAAGACCGTTAAGAACTTTCCTTTAAAAATACACACCATGGAAATCGGGGAAAAGGAAACGACGTACCTCGCCGAAATTTCATGTTTTTCGTATTTACAATTCCGTCACATTAAAGCACATGTTCCTGCAATGGCTTCGAGCGCTGACCCAGAATGTGCCGTGCCCGCGCAAAAACCGAGCATTTGCATTTCATTTACATTTTCTTTCTTTGCCCGCAGCTTTTCCCGTGCACAATATACGCAAGCTTTCGCTAGTCAGGCCCCTTGGTGTGTTGATAATATATATTCAAGAAGGAAGGGAAATGTGGGAATATCGAGCAAAAATATAAATTAGCCAATGCGCATTTTTCTGAAAGAAAAGTAAAGGGTCGAATAATTGTGTGTCATGATGACGAGCGGAAAAAAAAATCGATCTATTGAAACCGTGGGGTTATTGGAGTGGAAATCTTAAGATAAGAAAATCTTTTCGTATGGTACATGGTGTATAAGCGATAAGTTTTTCGCCTGTTAACGTATGTGCTACCATTCATGCATTGATAAAGCTGGTTAACTAAAGAAGAACCTTCGTAAAAGAGAAAATTGCGCAATTTCAATACATTAGAAAATTTCCCAACTCGCAATTCGGGGATAATGTTCAACTTTGGTGGTTTGGTTCATCAGTCTAGCAGTCGTGAAACGCATGAAACAGTCATTGAAATTAATGTCGAACAGTTATTTCATTAACTCCGTTGGAAAGTTGGTGGTGGCCCTTCCTGAAGCGAGCGAGCAATTTTCCCCGGAACATTTTGGCTTCGGTAAATATTTGAGATATTTGGAGGGCGAGTAACATCAGATGTTTCGTGGAAATGTTTCGACCGGAAGGCTTGGTGCACGCGCGAGAAATTTTCTCCGATTACTGCTCTATGAAAACTTTCATTCGAACTGCGGGAGACCGATCACATCAACCCCGGGTCCCAGGAATCCCCTTTCGCATGTTGGCCACTTCGTTTCGCGTTTTCGCACAGTCACACTCAGCCCGGTGGGCCATCTTTTTCGGTTTTATTTGACACTCGACGGGCATTACTACAGCGCAGTGTCTTTCGGAACGATATTAGGATTCATCGCACGGAAACACGGACCGTATACCGCACGCCGTAAGCGGTTGATCAGATTTGCTCTTCTTTCAGAGCTTGCCCACCAACGTTACCAAACCGAGCGTTGGAAGATAAGCCGAACAGAAGCAGGATTACTGCGGGGTGAAATAAATAAAAATAAAGTCAAAATAAATTCCAACCTTTTCCACCGTCGTCGGTTCTTTCAGCGCTTTTACTCGGTGGAACCGAGCCGGAAAAGTTTTCCGACGAAAGTATTGCAGTACATGACCGGGAACAACGAAACTTGGACGACTGGTGGCAGTTTGTTGTAAGAGAGTGTTTATGTTACTATTGTTGTTTAAGCTTATTTCAAGAATCATATTGTTGGCTTGTGATTGTATTCTCTACCGCCAAGGACAGTTTTGTAACGTGTTGGATACTGACAAAGTCGTTCATGTTGAAAGGAAACCATTTTTTATTGTTAAGGATTTAATTGGAGCTGAAAATCCTGTAACATAAGGAACGATAATGGGCATCATAAAACCTTCATTTGTTGTCCTTAAAGAGATTTCTGAACATTGTTCATAAACTGCATATTTCTTCATCTCGAAAGGTCAGGAAAAACACAGTTTTTTTTTGTTAATTTTACTTTTCATTTCGATATGGCCTTTCCATCTTGTTTGATATTTAACTTCTTGAAGGCGGCAGCACAGTGGCCAGCGAACCCCTCCCAATGTCAATATTACTCTGCTACGGTGGCAAATTTGCACAACATCCCAACGCCGGCCGCGAGCGAAACCTTGCCCTCAGCAAGGTTGAGGTCATCAAAATCGGAAACACCTCCCCGCTCCGACCCCCAGGGCGCTGGGCAGTAGCTGAAAATGATATTGATATTGATTATGTTTCTCGCCTGCAAAAATGCGTGCGGCCAACCAAACCGGATGCCAGCGCTCCGCCGGGACAGAATTTAATTTATTTCGCAACCTCCCTGTTCCCCGGGAAAATTGTTTGTCAATGATTTATATGCGCGACGGTGACGACGACACCACCAACGTTGGGCGTACTGGAAAAGCGTTTGCCACCCCCGAGGGCACGCGCTTCCCGTCCGAAAAGATGGCGTCGGTGGCTGGCTTGGGTGAAAAGTAAAACTATCTGAGCAACCCGACCCGCGCGACCCTTGTTGCTAATTTGGTTTTTGGCTGGCCGAAAACCATCTGCCGAAAGCTTACACAACGTTCGTTGCGGTGAGGCTAATGCTGTCGCCATCGAGCCAGGAGGGTGACATTCGGTAAGCCGAGGGCTTTCAGTTGTTTCTGTCGGTGTTGCGTCTTGCTCGGTCGTCGTTTCCTTCGCAGCAATTTTTCGCAATTAGCTAAGCTTCCGCTAATTGAAACGCGAGACGGGGCGAAACATTCAGCCGGCGGTTTTTGTTATGGGTAATGGTAAATTTGCATGAATTTAAAGTGACTGGGATTAGCGCGCGCTGGTAAACGTTATATAGTCAGCTTGACAGATTTGTGTCTATTAGGATTAACATTTGTGAATCTGTTGATCTGCATTCTTATGGCTCAAATTGTTACATGGAATAATTTAAATGCGAACCAGATGAAGGACGAAAATTGTCAGGAAAGCAGTTTTCAGCATGTTGGACAATTATTGTTCTTGTTCCAACTAGCTTACATTTTAAAGGCTTGTATTAAACATTTTAAAGGCCCTTGTTTTGTTTTAAATATTTTAAAGGCTACATTTTAAAGGCCCTTTCACAACCAAGGGAAATATTTTTCCCATCTACAAAACTCGTTACTGTCTGTTCAACTATTTTCAAAATGATACTTTTGAAACGAAACACAAAAGAAAACATAATGTCAAAGGTGGCAAATGTTTTACTGAACGAATAAACAAAAAAGAAGTATCAAAATTAATTGCACAAAAACCAAACCATTCTTGCGTTCACCCAACAACAAAAACTTAGTATTTGGCACGTTGGTGAATTTATTATTTTTTTATAGAAATGGCAAAGATCTTTTTTTTTTAATTTTTATTATATAATTTGTAGTGGAAAGCAAATAAAAGAAATTCCGATATCATAAATATACTGGTCCTTTATTTACTTTTGTGGTTCATGGGGAAACATATTTCCCATGAAATTATAAAAAAAAAACCAACACATACTGCTAGGTTTTTCTGGTGATATTCTCTTGTTTTACACCCCAAATAGCCATAATATTGTGTTGTATTGCCAATTTCAGTCTTGAACAGCCAGGTTTAAATGCATCATCGCTTTCCGTTGTTGTAACAAATGACATCCAATATGGCATGGATTTCAAAAAGGAAGTCAATCGTTACCATTACCCTACCGGATGCAGTGTTAAATCGCAAACAAATGGCAAATATGTGCAGCATCACCATCTCGATGCCGTGATTCCCAGGCATAGAATGTCCGACGAAAAAGTTATCTTAATTATCCTCCGCTCGTTCGGTTGAATATGCATGTAGGTGGCACTTACAGAAAACTGTTGCACATTTGTTCGCCGATAGGGCGGGATCTTGGGTCGGCAAAGTTCGAAAAATGGCCCCATCCAGAAGCAAAACGACTCTCAGGTCGAGTGCAGCGTTCCTCGTTGCAGTACGTTGTGGTGAGGTGAAAGCGATATACATGGGCGAAGAGCAAAAGAGCTGCAGAAATAATACCCACCGACATGGTGGTTGTGCTTGCTGTTGTAGTGCGCTTTGTTTGTTCGATTGGCCGTTATTGCGAGGAAAACTGGTTCCATGCTGCTGGACTATGGAAGAGGGTGGGTGAGCGATTATAAAGGTCCACTTGAAAGTAGCGCAACATACAACACGACGGAGTTAATGAAAAGTTTTCAACACCAAAGCAATATCGCTTCACCGACACAAATGGGATGGTTTGATTTATCATCCGGATGTTATTAAGTTGTTCGATGTTCACTTTGTTTAGCTTCATATTTATATTTTTGTTTTATTTTCCAAGTGTGCTTTTGTTAACTATTTTTACATTATTTTCACCTACCTGTATTCAACTTCTTAGATCTATAGATCAAGAAGATACATTTTAATATCGTCCCAATAATTTTGTCCTACCTCCACGCGAAACAAGTCCCACTGTGCCGCGGCGCATCGGAATGCACCGGGTGCGTCCCAAAACGGCATCCATTGTGGGAGAAATTGCACTCTCCAGTCGGTGCTGCAACTGCACCATGCACGGTGTTCGTTCGCCTCGTTCGAAATCATAAGATACGGGTATATAGAGTGGCCCGAAAGGCTGTTACAGGTTCTCGAGAGCAAACAATATGGTCACGTTGGACAACTCACTCCGCCTGGTGGTGCTGCTTTGGTGTGTGGTGTCGGGAAGCGGCGAGGTAGCGCTCCGAACCGGAAGAGCCCGGCAGGACATCGCGTATGGCAACGGAGGTTGCCCCGCTTGTGGTGGGTGTTTGCCCAAGGAGAGAAGCGTCGAACATTAAGAGCACTTACTGACGGTGTTTTCGTTTGGGGGGGGCTGGGGCGTATAGCGTGCGGAACGACGCCACCCGAGACCCTGCGTGTTATCGGCGGGAACGCGTCCGACGTCGACCGGTTCCCCTGGATGGCGGCCCTGTTCTACCGGACGCGGTTTACCTGCGGTGGCAGTTTGATTAACGATCGCTACGTTCTGACGGCGGCGCACTGCGTGGCCCGGATGGAGGCGGCCGGCTTCGAGGTGTACCTCCGGCGGCCGAACATCGTCGAGCTGAACGACGGTGCCATCCACCGGCGGGTGGCGCGGATCATCGTGAACCGGTACCAGCAGCTGCGGAACAACAACGACGTGGCGCTGCTGCTGCTCGAAGGTCCTCCGATCCGGCCGGAAGATGGGGCGGTCCCGATCTGCCTACCTCCCGGTGGCTTTGCCGATGGGTTTCTCAACGGCCGGGAAGCGGTGGTCACGGGCTGGGGCACGACGGAAACGGGCGAGCTGTCCGAGTACCTCCAGCAGCTGAGCGTGCCGATCCTCACCAACCAAGAGTGTCGTCGGTCCGGGTACTACCGATTTGAGATCACCGCCAAAATGCTCTGCGCCGGCTACCTCGAGGGTGGGCGGGACTCGTGCCAGGGGGACAGTGGCGGTCCCTTGCAGCTCCCCCGCACCGCCGACGGTTCCCCCGAGGCGGACAACCAGCTAGGCGACGGAGGCCCGCGGCAGATGATAGTCGGAGTGGTCTCGTGGGGAAATGAGTGCGCCCAGCGGAACTATCCCGGAGTGTACGCACGGGTCACCCGGTTCGTCAGCTGGATCCGGAGCCGAAGCCGGGGCGCGTGCTGGTGCGATTGAAGCGGAACCCGGGTTTCCCCCCAGGTAACCTTAAACCACTGTTTATCGGCGGGCGGACGTTCAATTTATGCCAGGCAGAGGCCAATTAATTGGTCTCGAACGACCGGGCATCGTTAAAAGCAACGATCCTTCCCCGGGAGGAGTCTTTTCCTCTCCCGGAGTGGTAGGAAACATTGTGATGCGTTGGACGTGATCCCCGGCCGATGGCCGACAGCGTTTTAAATAAAGAATGGCAACATGCCGAGCGTGCCGGAGACAGATTGCTTGATTGGTATCTTTGCACGTCCCAATGGACCATCTTTTGTGATCAACTTCGTAGTTTTTTTGTGTGTGCGAGTTTTGAAACAATCCAAGAAGGGATGGCCTTTAGTTTAATTGCTTAACAGTCAAAAAACAAAAAAGACGGGAGTAACTTGTTGGGTGTCCGTTGATTTCTCAATTCGGAACGCTAAAGTTTAATAATAAATTAATTGGCAAGCAGAGTAACAACCAGTTGATGGACAGCTTTAAAACTTGTACCCGACTCGTTCCGGAGCGTCGAACAGGAGCGCATTAATAATGTAAAACCATCTTGACTACATGACCCAACGGTTGAGTTGGTTGGTAAAAAGGATCTAAGGGTTTTGTTTTCTGGAAAAAACATTGAGTATTTTTAGAAATAAATAAAAACGTTTCACTGGAATGGTGGATGAATTCTACGTAATTCGAAAAAGGGATTTTCCTAGAGAAATCTAGAGTTTTAGAATTCATACCAAGTTCTTTACGTGGTTGTATTTTCTCGGTGAGCTTGTATTTGTATCTGTATTCTAATAAAAATAAATTTAAGCTCAAAGTCCTTCCAGTTGATCGATGTTATGAAACACCTTGCAGCCGACTTAAAACCCAACCTTCGGGGTTCACGAACAAAACCAATCTAATGAGAATATTTTTAAACCTCTTTTTAATGGTTTTTGTGTGGAATTAATCAACCGTATTTTGTCAACATTTCCGACCGCTGAATCCTCAAACGAAGCGACGTGACTGGTATTTTATTCGCTCGCCTTTTCTATTTTGCGGGAGGTTTATTGTCCCAATTCGATCCCTCTTCAAAGCGCACAAAACGGGTAGGGATTTCGCGGGAAGCACTATGATTTGGAAACAATTACGGGACACATGTCAGAGGCACGGCCTTTCCGTAGCCTATCATCAGCGTAACTCGCTTCGCTTTACGAAATAAAAGCTTAACTGCGAATTATACGCCTGAACACATTATAACCGGAAAGGTCCGCCCCGGGCGTTACAGCTGTAAGCGAACGGAATCCCACTTCGATGCTTCTTCCTCCGCCATCGGTTCAACACACAATGGCGTGTGTCCCGGTTTCACCGGAACTACCCCACTGCGGAAAAGCGTATCGCCGCGCCGCCCGAGGTACGTGAATTCCGCCCCGGGGAATACGTTCGAATCCCGCTTTTCCGTGAACGTGAAGCGAGTGGGAGCTGCTCGCTCGCCTTGTCGACGACGGAGTTTGGCACTCTGGGAGTTGGGAGTTTAATCTTCCCCGCCACCAGGCCACCATCACCAAGGTAAGCAAACATGCTCACCTTTGTCCCGGAGCCCACCTTTCCGAACACGGGAAGAAAAAGGTCCTGGGAGGGGGGTCACCAGTCCTTTGAGCTTTGTTGTTGTTTGGGATATCACCTCCGGTCGCTCCACCGTTTCTTATCGTTCGTTTTTCGTGGACCTTCCTTATCCCTGTGGAGCATCATTCCCAACGGCGCATGCTCCACTGGAAGGGCGTTGGAGATACTGAGTTCCTTACGGAAAATGAGTGTGTCCACCAGAGGGGAAGTAGTCCTCGGGAACACTGGCGGGAACATTGAACACTGGTCCAAACGGGGTTCAGTCCGTTTTGGCAACCGTGGCAACAAGTGCCTGGTACCTCCCGGCTGATCGACGCCTTCGCCGGAAGTTGAGCGCATCGGGCGAGGCACGTTAAGGCCTGCCTTATCGCACCATCTTGCGATTGCCACATCCTGTCGTTAGTTTCCATTGTCGGAAATTGACGGTAAATTGAACGGTGGTTCAATCGGGGATTTTGCAGTGATCTCTTCCGGATGAAAAATAAATAACTCGGATTACACACCACGTCGTGCATTGTGTCGGTCGGTCGGTGCCGGTAATGGTGACTCGGTGTAGCAAAGTGAAACAAAGTGTCCGGGTGTCGTAAAAGTGTATTAAAACGCACAAATTAGAGCGCACGCTATCGAATCGCACATTGATCGGGAAACCCTGTTCCCTGGGGAGGGCTAGTGTGGGATATGATTTTACTATCGCTTCGTGTAAAGTGCTGTTCCTGCTTCCTTTGGCGCCACTCGTAAAACACGGACAAGCTCTAGCGTCCGGAGTTAACGCTTGCATCATGCACTGGATAGGAGGATACCTTCACTGATGCTTCGAGCAACCGATCGTGGAACTTCAACGTGGATTAAAACGGATCATTTCGTAGACACACCTCGCAACCGGAAAAGCCAACGCGTGAAGGTGGGGAATTGTGTTTTTTTTCCCTGTTTCCCCATAAAACACCCAGTAAAGTCGAGTGATGGAAAATGTTTATGAAAAATTAAATTACTCATTCATGATCATGGCAAGCTTCGGCGCTTCACCTTCGGCGATTTGGAGAGAATGTGTGCAGTGGAGTGGGAAAAATAATGACTTACACCACACACACATACGGTGCCCGGAGGGTTGGCAACCGTTTTTCCTTTCGTATGTTTTCGCCGCATGCTGCTGTTGTGAATAATATAAGTTTCATTTTTCTGTCGTTTTATGCTTTCCACCCTGTGACTCTGTGTTCAGCAACGACCGCGGGCAGTTTCTAAACACTTGACTACGCCTCCAACCTTGCCCCTCCGTGCCCCAGTGTAGGGCCTATCTGTCGCCATCTGTCTGTCTGGTCGGTTGCTTCAAGTTGGCTAGGAGCCTTCCATTTGTGTGCATTTCGCGAAAGCCCAGCAGTTTGATGAGTACATTGAAACATTATGGTTATCAGTGCACTTTATCAGTTTTAGTAATAAATATCGATATGAAAGGTTTTAGATTCACAAAATTTAAAGCTTTAAAAGAAATCCTTGCACATTATAAACGATTTCCAAAACAAAACATTATAATGGATTTGTCTTGTGTTGCGCTTAATGAATCTTTCGACGAGATCCATGCATATGAATCTTTAACCTAAGATTCATTCAGAAGGATTCACGACGAAAGATTCAAAACACAAAGATTCATTCAAATTTATGAATCTGAATCTGATTTACACAAATCTAGATGTGTCCAAAAAGTAATAATTTTGGAAGATCTAATTTCCTCATTTTTCACATATTATTTAAATCGGTACATATTCCCTTAGATATATTAACTTTAACATAAATGCCAGGCAGAAAATTATATTTTTTTAATTTGGTTTTGTTTCGAAAAGACACTCAATAAGGGAATGCAGGTTGTTTGTTAATGCACAATATGTTTTTTGGAAAGGAAATGATAATCTTCCAGCATACTTGTAATCTGTGAGATATATAAGCTTTAAAAAAGTGTTTGATAAACACTTTTTTGTTCACAACCGCGGCTAGATAGCTTTTCAGTCATGTTTTTAGTAATTTTCCAATCTACTTACCTCACTTACATATTTTGGTGTTACATCTTACATATCTATTCATATACTTCTTGGATTGTTACTTAACACATAATAAGCCAATTATCTACATCGGCTATCTTAGCTTAGATTCTAATAATTGTTTTATACTCTCCATTTATATCTTCCTTCCGAGTTTGATACTAAGTCCTCTTCAAGAATACGGAAGGATATGATAGTTTCTTCAGTAATTGGTTACTTCACTTGTTAGCTCTCATGCAAACCATTATTTAGCCAAACATACACACACACACATCCATCCACCATTGTCCCGAACGACACTCGAGTAACGACGACAGTTATAAAAATAGTTCCCAGAGCCAGCCTCTTGCTCTGGATGCGGAAAGGAGTAAAGGTTTTTCTTTCGCTTTTTACCCGATGCTTTTACCACCCGGGCACCGTTTCAGTGCCATTTCACACATGCAGGCACTTGAAAACCTCCGCCCCGTTTTCTTCCGGACGAACGATGTGCAGCATCCTTCTTTTTTTTTTTTTTGTTGGGGCGTGGAAGGGGAACGAAAAGGTTACAAAGAAAGATGTAGCAGGGGGAAAAAAAAAGAAACACTCGAGGTGAAACCCGGAGGGCCCCATCTTGGCTTGTCGGAAAAGTCTCAAGTAACCTTCGTCGAGGTTGTGCGTCACGTAGCGTTTTCGTTGCCATGTCTCACCGAGGGCCCACCGGTTTAAGGGGTCGGAAAATCCGATCCCAACCAAGAGCGGCGGGATGCCCGGATGTGGTCAAGTTATTACAACACACAGCGGATGGATTTACTTCGTGGAATATAAGTATAATATTTTCTTGTTGGAATCATTTCCCTCGTTCGGCGTTTGTTTTACTTTTTTTTTTCGGTGCGGTTGCCTTTTTCTTTTTGTCTCCTGCTGGGCCAAACACCACGTTTCTTGAGGGCAGAAGATTTATTCCGCAACAGTAACATGGAACATAAATCAGCCGCAAACCGGTGATAATTTATATGATCAATTTACTGGCACGACAGTTCTCGCACGAAGTCTCACAAGGACACCAAAGGTTTGCAACATAATTTCTTTCTCCGGATGTGGAGCTTATGCAATTTTTTTTTTGCACATTTTCCAAATGTCACCAAAAAGGAAGAAAATGTAGTCATTTATTCACAATTGCTTCTTCGCTTCCATGGCAAAGCTTTCGAACCGTTCATTATGGATAAATGTTAGTCATTTGCGCGATAAACTTTTCTTTCACTTTACGCCCCATCATATGCCCGGAGTGAGAGATAAAAATCGAAAAGTAAATACCGACCGAGCTCGTTGGGCTTATAACAGCGCCCAGGCTGGAGTCATACTCGCTCATTTTCCAACCATATTAAACGCGGTGCAAATTTCCCTCATCAACTAACGCGAATGGCATGCGATGAATTTAAATTCACCCCACGTGGAAACTTCGGGCGGTGTTCAAGTGCGATAAAATGCAGTTAAAAAAAGAAAACCAAAGAACGCAGACCTGCACCCCGCAATCAAGGGAAGTTTTTAATCGCTAGTGGAGAAGAAACTTTAAAGAAAGCAGCAGCTTATCGCGAACGCCACGTTCAAGGTGAATGGTGGAGAAGGAGAAGTTTTAAAGCTTGGCTTAATAAACTGCCACTAAACTTTGGAGGCTTCAAGATGGCTGGTTGAACTCTTGTGTTCGGCCTTGTTTACTGTTGTTTGAGTACGCTGTACGCGCGACCACAGTGTTGTGGAATGATAAACATGTCTGCTGCCATTATTGCACAAGCTGACCATAAATCTTCCACAAGTACTACGGGGCATGGTTTAGGAAAGCAGTGAACATGTTGCTCCGAGTGACGTACTTTAATAATGCCATATTTACCAACAAGAGCCGACGCACATTGCCTTATGACATCGCATGCCGATCGTCTACAAGGATTCAGCAAACGAGCCTCAAAACGTCCACGGTGGCCACACGTCACAATTGCGTGGTGAAGGGAGCCTTGCGGTCCCGTGTTCGGGTCTAATATCTCTGGACACGCGATGCGGGTCTGGAAGGACGAAATGGAAAAGGGAAAACTCGGGGACGGGGGACAAACCGCAAGATACGCATTCCATCCTGGCATCACGCTTCTTCTCTCCGCCCATCGTACCCGAACCCGTACTTTGAGGAATTGAGCGATGGTTCGGAACACAGGAATGGTGCAGAACCGACCGCATTCCTTTCACCGAACGCTGCACAAGATGGCGCTAAGTTGGTGGTGTTGGTGGGCAAAATTCATTTAACCATTCGAATCACATCGGAGACGGGCTTTTGACTCAATTAAACTTCCTCCGAGTTAAAGTGATATTGGCGATGCTGATGGATAGGAAATGAAATGGACGCGAAACGTGCTCATCATTTTTGCACGTTGATTGAAACAGGAATGAAGAAAATAGTTGTGTACTTTGAGGAAAAAGTTCGTCTTGATATTCTGATAGGATTAGATCTTAAAACAAAGATAATTCTAAACCTACAACTAGTCGAGCTTAACTTCATTAAACAATGGTTCAAACTTTCCTATATCAACCTCCAACCTACTTTCCTTCTGTGGAAATTCATTTCATTCGGTTTCCACGTAATCCAACCGGTAGTGGGGATTTACGGCTTTTTCGGTAATTACATTTTGGTCACCTGATTGACGTTGATATTTTACACCCATCGTAGTATGGTCGGATATTGAATTCATTTAAATTAATTAATTAATGATTGCAGATACTGTGAACTGTTAGCTTTGCTGATGGAATAAGGAAATGATGGGAAATCTGAATCAAAAACGTAGATGGAAGATAAAATGGAAACCATGCACTTCGCTAATGAGAGAATCTCTTGCCATAAATGGACCCTACGATGTACTTTTTGTCCTGTTTGTTTTCCCTTCTTCTAGTATGGCTATGGATTAAGGAATATTTATAGTATAAGTAACATCTTAATTAAGCATCTAATTGCCAGGACATTTTTTTCCGTTTATCTGTTTCAATAAAAGTTATTATATTTTCGGATAAGTTTGGAGTACTACGTTTTATATATTTCCACAGATGGATGTAATAAAACACTTTTCGGGCATTACGAGTTGCAAGTTACTTGTTTTATCAATATTGTTGTAAAAAAACAACTTTCATTCCTTTGTAGCCCACTAACGGATATCTTTTCCTTTATTTCCAGATACATTAGGTTTACAGACCGATCAGGTCAAAGGGCGTCTTTTTGGTCGCTGAAAAATCCCCAAAAAGTGATACCGTGCCATCATGAAGTCCCCGATGAGCTGGTTCAACCAGCCGGACAACGCGCTCAATGTCACCCAGATCGCCATCTACGGTTCCGTGTCGTTTCTGGTCGTGTCGTTGCTGGGAGTCCTGATCTATATTACCTGCTCGAAGCGTTATCGGTTGAACTGGTTCGAAAAGAATCTACTCGAGTCGGCCAAAGAGCGTGAGGCAGCGTTACGGCACAGGTACAACCAGAACGCGAAGGGACATTCCAGTGGACGGTTACTTTAACCAGTTGTCTTTCACATTCTTCCTCCAGCCAAGATGGCCAAATAAGCTGCCCGATTGCGTACAACGTGGATGCCGTAGCGGGAACGTCACGCTATCTGAACCGGACCAGCGGAAGCCCACTGGCGAAAGCGGACACACCACCGTTCTGGGCGTCGCAGGGGCTCTACCGCAAGAGCGACAGCCGGGGCCAGCTGATTGACACATCCGATGGTGGGTGGTTCGCTTTCATGCAGCTTGTTTCGTTATTTTTCCTGTGATATTGTGTTGCTTTTGACGTGAATGGACCCGTGGAGTATTAACGATTCGTTTCTCTTGCCTTTCCCCCCCTCCTCCCGGGTAGAGGAGACAACCGGTGAGGAAAGCGGTGATTCGGCCTGTAGCAGCGGTAGGTCAGTTATAGCGGCCCCCAGCGGAGCCGTTGCCATCGCTAGTACGGGCAAACATGTGGTGCTCGTGTCGGCCAGCCCGGCCAAACCCACCACGTCGACGTCGCTAGCGGCTGGACCGTCGGGCTCGAACGGGAAGGCAGCCAAGGGGGTCCAAGGGGACCAGAGCAGTCGGATCGATATGGTCGATTCCGTCAGCACGTGCAGCACGGTCAGCCGGGACGAGCTGGTCGGTGAGGATGCCCGGGGTGCCATTCATCTGACGCTCGGCTACGATCCGGCCGCCGGCATTCTGAATGTGAAGCTTGTGGAGGTAAGGTTTTCGGCAAGTCATTACACACCACACTGGTACATCCTGTGCTCCAAGTGTCCACCAAGCGCACGCTTTCGTTCGGTTTCTGTTTTGCTTCGCAGGCCCAAGATTTGCAACCGCAGGACTTCAGCGGGACGGCAGATCCGTACGCCAAGATAAGACTACTTCCGGACCGGAACAATATGTGGCAGACGAGGATCCACAAAAAAACACTCAACCCGGGTGAGTACGCAAACGCACGAGACCCGTTGCTGCTGGTTTGCTGGACGAGAATGGTTTGCTTCCGGTGGTACGGAACGATATAACACTGCGCAACATCGTTATGGTGTATCGTAATGGCATGTAGGCTTTGTACCCTCAACTTCACCGAACTGGTGTGGAAGTTCGTCGTTCGTTTTTGTATGGTGTATGGCAAGAAATTGATGAACAAACATGTTGTAATGGTTCAATTTCAATATCAATGGAAGTCAACACATCTATCATACTACCTTCAATCTGAGCTAGAACTTTTAAAATGTATGTAAACTTGATTGAATGTTAGAATTCAAGTTCCGATTTTATTTTATCTCGTCGTAATAAAATTTTCATTAAACCTCAAACTACGTTCAGTTGATTAGCTAAGCTTACTTTGATTTTAACAATATGTTTAACTAACTAAGCCTACTGTGTTCACCATACTGCAGCATTCTCGCGTTCGCCAGTGTTTTGTACTCCAACCTCGGTTTGACTTTTTCTTCTTATTTCCATACCGGAATAGTGTTCGACGAGGATTTCGTGTTTGAGGTGCGCTCGGCAACGATCGGCAGACGGACGCTGGAGATACTGTTGTTCGATTTCGACGCTTACTCACGCCACGTCTGCATCGGTGGCGTTCAATTCCCGCTGGCGCAGGTCTGTCTGGCGGAGAAAATCGACATCTGGCGGCCATTGCTCCCCTACACGGAGCAGGTAAATTACAAAGATACAGAGTGTGTCCTCCGAGTCCGATTAACTGTGTCTGTCTTCCTTTCTGCAGGACAACAAACAGGATTTGGGTGACCTGATGGTTTCACTGTCGTACGTACCGTCGGCCGAGAAGCTGACGGTCGTCATCATCAAAGCGCGCAACCTGCGGGTAATCGATGCCACGCGCAACTCGTCCGATCCGTACGTGAAGGTGTGCCTGTACAACGCGGACGGGCGGCGCATCAAGAAGCGCAAGACGACCGTGGCCCGCAACACGACCGCACCCGTCTACAACGAGGCCCTCTCGTTCGACATTAGTCGCGAAACGCTGAAAGACTGCTCCATAGAGTTTCAGGTGCTGCACGACAGTTTGCTGGGCAGAAACGAAACGCTTGGCCGGGCCACCGTCGGCAATGGGCCCGAGTTTCGGCCGGAAAATCGTAAGTTCTTCGACGAGCTGTTCCGCACCCGGGCTGCCACCGCCCAGTGGATATCGCTGTCCGAGTTGAAGCAGAAATCGACCGCACCGTCGAAGAAGTGAAGCGAACGCCTGTGCTCAATGTCAACCTTCACACAAACGGTGCACGGATTTTAGCTAACCTAATCTAACCTAATACCCCAATCCTCCATATACCGTGCATGTCCATGTGTTGTACTTTTACTCCAACGTTAAGGAAGTGCTACGACTTGTTATGTAGTTATGCGCAGGATCCAAGACAATTCCAAGAATGTTTAAAGTGAACCAATTTTAACCTATCGCAGTGTCTAATTTAATGTTAATGCAACCAAACAAATATCATCTTTCGAATGCCAAAGAGCTGACTTTTCAAACATATTTGAAGAATCTATTTTTACAACACTTGAAAAGAAAAACTTATTTAAAAAGTCACCTGCATAGTAACGGATTGAAGTTGTTATGGAGTGGAAGCAAGACACTCTTTGGGTGGTAAAACTAAGAAAAAGCAATGGCGTGTAGGGCTTTAAACGCACACAGCATGTTCCTAATCTGATGTTTCCCTGCTATTTGGTATAAAATATATTTACCAGACTAATTTACAACGCTTCCTACATTCCTGAGGTATAATTTATTATACTTAACCGCACAAAGTAAAACAACCTTTCCACACTCTTACTGCACACCTATCCCTCGGCTGCGTCACAAACCTCTTCGGAGTTCTCATAAACCGCGAAACATACAATTAATATTACCTTACATGTGCAAAAAAATATCAAAAAATGAAAATGTTCAAAAAAACAAACAAACAAATAAATCAAACGTACCACCACGGCTATACGGTAACGGAGGACTATCAAAAAAGTGCGAATAAGAGATAACTAGTATCGGAAGTATGGCAGGAACCATATTTAGACGAGGGAGGGGAAAGGAAAAACAAGTATTTATACAACCAACAGAGGGAAACGTATTTAGTTGATGTGATCAGATTCTGAATAAATATTGTGTATCTACTCCACAAAGGAAATTGAAGCGTACGTGTATAAATTTTGTCCTTCGAAAGAGATTTCTTTATTGACAAATTCAAGAAAGATGTGTAACAAAACAGTAATACTAATGTGTATAAATACTGAGGTTCCTTCCTGAGAGTTTAAATGATAAAAACCCATAACGAGTATTAAGTGGCAGTATCTGGGGAAGATTTTAAGAACTCCATCCTTACATTATGTCAGTCCCTGGCATAAGTAGGCCGATTTGTTGTTACTTGACCAGTACACAATAACACAAGGACATTCTTGGAGACCTTTTGTAGAAAAATCTTTGCATTAATTTGTTGTTTACTTTGTTCTGGCATTATTGTAGACGGAAAGCATCCTCAATAAGAGTAAACTTATTTTTTACTCAAAAATTTCTTAATAGTATTTTCCAACTTTTGCCTTTTAGGTGCCGGTTTTGCTTTCGGTGAAGACTTGGACGACGAAGAAGCAGTTGAGCCTCGTTTGTTCGTCGATTTGTTCTGGGCGGGGCTGCTCTTGTCACCGGTTACCTCCTCCTTGAGCCCCTTATTCCTTTTATATGCAGCGGACATACGTTGAATGTTCACCTTAGAAATTTCCTCGTGTACCACGATCCGATCCGGGTAATCCTTTCCAATGATACAACCGAGCTTCTTCTGCGTTTCGATATTTGCTTTCCACGGCTCGTAGATGATACCAGCCGGGAAGCGAGCTACTTCCGGCACGTACTTCCTGATGAACTTTCCCTCCGGATCCGTTTTCTTCCCGAACACTACCGGACTGTACACGCGGAAGAACTGATGGAAGAACGCGGAAGCCGACAGCCACATCCAGTTGCCGGCGTTTAGTGCCCAGTCAGCATCGAGCAGCAGCTCTTCGAACACTCGCTGTCCTTCCTCCCAGGAAAGCCAAAGGTCTCCCCGGGTTAGGAAGCAAGCCACGGCATGCCGGGCAAGATGATGAATCCAGCCTTCCTGGCGTAACTGACGCATGCAAGCATCGATAAACGGGTAACCGGTGCGGCCGTGTGTCCACGCATCCAAAAACTTTTGATTGGTGTCCCAATCGATCTGTAGACACACGTTGTTCCCTACCATCTTGTCGAAGTTCGGTGTTCCCGCTGCGGCACAGTAATAAAACTCGCGCCACATCATCTGCCCAATAAGGGAGACGGGTGGTTGCGAGTGCTTCTGCCCCTTGATGGTGTCCGATATCCGGTTGTAGAAAAGACGCGCGCTCAAGCAACCGAACTTCAGGTACGGACTCAGCACCGTCGTCGATGGTTCTAACGAATTCGGTGAGGTATTCGGCTTTTCGAAGCTACAAATCCATGCCTTCCGAGCTAAACACTTTTCCATTCGACGCAGGGCTTCTGTTTCACCGCCAGGGAATTTACATTCTCCCAGCTCATTTTCCGCTACTCCCAGTTCGTCAAGCGTTGGCGCATCGTAGCAGGATGGATTCTGACGTTCCTGCTTATCCGTCTCCGGGTGGCCGCAACTTGCGGGAAGCTTTTGTGGTACAGGAACTGCTTCGGGGATTTTTAATGCCGACGCTACCGATGCATACTTTTGGTACGTAAGTGGAGGTTTGCCTCCGTTGCGCTTCAGAATGAGCTCGGGATCAAAAATGGTGTGAGATTTTGCTACGTGCACCTCAACGTTATGTTTGGTCGCTTGTTCTTCGACGGTTTTATCACGCTTAACCGCGTAAGGTTCGATATCATACTCGTAGGTCAACAGAGAAACGTTCCATTCCTCAAACAATTTGGGAAACACCTCTATTGGATTCCCACGGACAACGTAAAGCCTGTGCACGAAAAGAGAATTATACTACAATTTGCCAAATAAGCACGCAATAAGGTTTCAGTTACCTTGAGTTTATTGATCTCAAGTTTTCGTCGAGATTGGCAAGCGTTTGCTGCAGGAATCGCCAGCGATTCGGTCCTACTCGCAACCACTTGCGTATACCGGGATCGAGCACAAATATTGGCCGCAAGAAGTACTTGTTCGGGTTTTCTCTTACCCTGTCCACGGCTACCGAGAGGGCAGGATTATCGTGCGTTCGCAATCCTTTGCGAAACCAGTGCACTATTGTTTCCCTTTTCGCCATTTCTGCTACTCAATGTGCGCACAAAGTTGGGTCTGCTACGATGGAATTTTAACGTTGTGAAATGAAGCGATGTTGCGAAATAAATCGTAAACCACTGTGCCGGTATGGCGCACCACGTTGTTGACAAACAATCCCAAGATGAGTAGATATCTTCCAGGTGCATCTGAAACTTATAAAAGATGTGTATCATTTCCTTTTTATTTCTAAAAATTATTGTACAAAAGAACTACATTTTTTATTGTTTTAGTTTTTGTTAATTGAAAATTTACTGTTCTGTTCTGTTCTGTTCTAATTATAATTACTTTTGTTTTTTAGCTAACTGTCAAAAAGAAATTTAAGCAAGACGTCATTTTCCTCGTGATCAGTGAACCTTATTATTTTCCTAGCCTTTTACACAAACCAAAACAGTGCAGAAAGTTGCTAGAGGTGTTGTTATTTAAAGATTTCCAAAATAAAATCCAAATCAAGTGCTTAAAATGTCTGATGGAGGTAAATTTGCATTACATCGAACTCCTTATCATGCTTGCATTAACCAACATTTCCCCACTCAGATGCTGATGTTGCGCCAAAGCGCATTTTCGTCGTACCGGAAAAGTTGATCAAATCAGCTGCGGATATGGAAAAATGGGAAAAATCCGAAGCATACTACGATGTGATAGGGTTTATCAGCAGCATGGCCGTAGCGCTACAGGGTACCCGGAACAGTCAGAACGTAACGATGCCACCGGTGATCGACAACTTGTCGAATGTTTTGGACCGACTGGAGAAATTAGCGATCGAAACGCCGCCGATTGATCAGCCGGCTCGATTTGGCAATGCCGCCTTTAAGGTTTGGTTCCAGAAGGTGCAAGCGGAAAGCATGGACTTGATTACGAATGCTCTACCAGACAATTTAAAGGATGCCGCACAGGAGCTTCAGGTGTATTTTGTTGAGTCTTTCGGCAATGCTACCCGTATCGATTATGGAACCGGTCACGAACTGGCGTTTGTTATGTTTCTGATGTGTCTGTTCAAGATCGGTGCGATCGAACGGAAAGATGAGGTGGCTGTTGGATTGAAGGTATTTTTACTTAACGCTCTCTCATACAAATGTAATTCTAATGACATTCGTTTATTTCAGCTTTTCCAAAAGTACATCATACTAGCCAGAAAACTCCAGGTCACTTACAGAATGGAACCGGCCGGCAGCCATGGCGTGTGGAGTCTGGACGATTTTCAGTTCATCCCGTTCATTTGGGGCAGTGCGCAGTTGGCCGTTAACAGCCCTATTGAACCGGCACAATTTGTCGAGGATAAAACAATCGATAAGTACAAGAAAGAGTTAATGTTCATCGGTTGCATCGACTACATCAGGCAGGTGAAGACGGGCCACTTTGCCGAGCACTCGAATCAACTTTGGAGTATCAGCGCCGTTGCGCAGTGGTCAAAAATATCGACCGGGCTGATTAAAATGTACCAGAAGGAAGTACTCTCCAAGTTCCCGGTGATTCAACATGTCTATTTCGGTTCGATTCTTACCTTGCAACCGGTGAAACCCGGCACAGTGTTGCCCAATCCACGTTTGGGCATGATACCAAGGCAGCACGCTAATGTTCCGGCCGCTCCTATCCCACCGAAGTTTGAAGCTGGTGATAAAATGTGATAAGCTTATGTTTGTGATCGCTCAACGAATAAAACATTGTATTTGAGTTTAAAAAACTAAAATTCTCCCAAAAATAAACAAACGTACTAGATAACCCCCTGAATGAGATTGACGTTTTTCGTTGGAATGTCATTTTGACAGAACACCGTCAACATACCGAAAAACAGAAGGAGCTTGGAAAATACGGAACATTTTCGCGAGTATCGTTGCTGTTTCACCGAACGATATGGCTCGTTACGTTGGTTTGGATAAACTCGGTAAACTATTTACTCATATCCGCGAAAATGGAGGAATCCGGGCCAGTTTATACAAACTGTACAGGTACGTAGATGGCCAATATTAAGCTTATGTAACCGAGCATCACCGCGATCAAGTTGGCTTACTATCAAAACAATGCGACTCCGTTTTAGGATGGATGAAATGAAATCGGGTCGCCTGGTCGGGCAGGACAAGTATGGAAACAAGTACTTCGAGGATCCGTCGCAGTTCTACGGTAGAAACCGATGGGTCGAGTATGCGCCACATTTTAACATGGAATACGACGGTTCCCAGATCCCGGCGGATTGGTTTGGATGGATGCACTACAAGGTAAGTGAGGGAAGCTGTAATTCAGTTGGCAAACCTCTCATTTATTCGATTATTTTGTACCAACACCGATTCCAGACTGATTTGCCACCAAATCGCGATGGAAACCGTCCCCATTACGCGTGGATGATGGATCACAGCGAGAATGTATCCGGAACCAAAGGTACGTCGAGGGCAGTGGCATCTTGAGTCTCATCGCCCATTATATTATCATGTTTGGTATTTTGTTCTTTGTTTTCCAGATGCGTACATGCCATACTCGACCACTCGCCCGAAAGTGGAAGCTTGGGATCCGAAAAAATCGCAGTCGAATTAAAGTGTTCCCCGAAATTGCGAAAACCGTGTAGAAGAATGTAAATAAGTGACTTCAGAGGGGTAATTAACCAGGTTAATACATTACTCTGAAGTTGAAAAATGAAGTGATGGTGTTTTATTGCCATTTAATTTATTTGAATACCTATTTTAGTGTCCGAGTAAGGTAACACATGGTGAGCACCAATGAAAGTGTAGTGCATCTATAGAGCAATTGTTATGTTATGGCCTTATCACACTGGTCACCAATGGTGGCTTTGCAAAGCCACCGAACTGTCAAAATTTGGTTTTGGCATCCAGTTTGACATAATGGTGCCACTTGGTAGTGTGATAAGGCAGGCCACCTGGGAGTGGGAGTTTATATAATTCACTTTCGGTTCATGCGGTTTTCGGCAGTTTAAGATTAAAATACCGAAATTTTATAATCTTATTATGCTTATAATTGATTATTAATAAAATTAAAAAACATGAATCACTTTCAAATCAAGCTTAACATGCCAGATACACCAAACTCCACACAATGACAGCTCGGTGGTACGGGTAAGCTCATTCACCAACGGACCCCCAGCCACTCCAATGTCATTCGTCTTCGATGGTCGTTTGACAATCCAGTGCTTTTTCCATGCCACCATTGGTGACCAGTGTGATAAGGCCATTACTCATTTCTCTCTCAGCGAAAGTATTATGGAACTTTGTGATGATCGGATAAACCATCGGTACACCAGGGTAAGAGAAGATTTCTTTAATAATAACTGGAAATCTAATTTTATAATGTCATCGTATTTGCCAAACCAAGCTGATTTTGAATTTTTCTTATGCATAAAGATTGTTGCATTTAAGCGTGATTTTATTCCTTTTCTTTAGATAAAGCTATCTTTTCATTTTCTTTGAACGTTGGAACGACTTAAACGTTTCTCCAAACATGAGCAAATTCGTATGAGGTCTTCAGAAACGTTTTAATGTGCTATATCAAAACTTTGGAATGCAGCGTCCGCTAAAAAAGTCAATAGAATTTCAATTAAATAAGTGTTCAATTATGGGCAACACCTGGGCAAACTATTCCAGACTTACATGGATCGGTTACATCGAACACTTTGAGTTCACCCGGTAACACTTTATCTAAACGCTTTCGACGGAATCCGGTCACATTGAAGCATCGTCCTTGCACCGTTATCTCCTCGAACGTGACGGCTAGCACGGTATCTTCGTTCCTGGTTGTTACGGACTGTACCAGAGGAATGATTGCGTTAAGTAAATGGTTTCTTTTGTCGAAAAATGCGCGAACGCGAACTTACCACGATCTCGTCGAGCCCTTGCAGTTCGTCCACACTGTCGTCCAGTACGATGTACCCGCTGGGGAAGGAAAACTCACACGTTACCATGCGTGTCCGCTCGAGTGTTCTCACCGGCTGGAAGCGCACGCAAATGCCCCAGTACACATAGTCCATCGTCGACTCGTCGTATCGCACAATCTGGAGGTTAAACCGACTTCTATGCTGGGCCACATTTTCCATGTAGCTGTAGATGATCTGCATCGTTCCGGTTATCGTTCCATTGATCGTGAAACTCACCGATCGAGTGGTGGGTGGCAGGGTTAAGACATGGCTCGCACTGTGCCGTTCGAGGGTGGTATTATAAATCTCACGACTTCTGTCCTTCGCAACCACAACGGCCGTATACTGCTGGCGTAGGAAGGTGGTATGTTCGGCGTAAGACATAAGCGCCCGGAGAGCAACGTGCGAATCCGGCGTCACTACTGGTGGCATCCTTCGGTACGATTGTCGTTTAATCCAGGTAACTAGCGGGGCCGACTCGAGCAACAGTTTCTTCGAGGTCAGCATTAGTAACGTATACGAGGTGGCTTCCAAGCTTTTGCCGGCGGGTGAATCCCACCACACATAGTTCTGAGATGGAGTGATTTTTTTCTGCATCCACAATGCCTCCAGTGCGTAGTTCACCGTTTGGTTAAGGTACGCGTCACTTTCCATGGCGGTTTTGATGCGCGCGGAAAACTGCATGGCGTAGGCCACAAGGGCCACGTGGTAAGGATCGTTGAGAATGTTAACCGAGGAACGCAAGTAGTCCCGGACATTGTTTATCACCGTTAGGTACTGCCAAGAATGTTTACCCGTACTGGAGAATGCCAGCAGCGCATGAGAGGCCACTTCAACACGCTCCTCCTTGTCGAATACTTCATCCCCACAGAAGTGGCCATCGTTAGCTTGACGTCCTTTGAGCCAGTCTAGTGTATCGATCATCATTTTTCCACTTCCATCGCCGGTATCCCTGGAGTAGGGCTGGGCAAAAGCAAGTGCTTGCGCTGCCACGACCGTACCCCAGCAGGCTGCGGAAGGGCCCGAACGGTAACCCTCGATTTCGAATGATCCATCCGGTTTCACAAGACTCTTCATTTTGTTGAGCGACTTCGTAATCATGGCATTCGACTCGGCGTCCAGCTCTGGCCAATTGATCTCTGCCATACGCAACACATCCAGCGTGAGCGATGCTTTCACCGCCATCGTGAATGGGTCGGCAAGGACGAGCGGGTCTAGCAGGAGGCTCGCCGGTAGGGTCGCCATTTGATTCTGCTCATGGCGCAGCTCCAGAGTAATTTTCTCCGTGCCCCGGTCGGCCATTGGTGGAATGAAAATCTTTTCGGACACCTGCATTGCTGAATCCTGGATGCTGAATGGACGCATAATAGTTTCCGTTTTCAGTTCACTTTCGGGTACCGTGCGGAGGACGGTTTCGGCCCTGGCAAACACATCGTCCAATGTGTACGCGATCGCGCTCAGTACGATCGGTCCCAGCTTTTTGGGTTTGATAAGAAATTCTACTCGTTGCACCTGGTTCGCTTCCACGCTGCCAAACACCGTTTTCTTCACCGCTAAGTAAGGTAAGAAAATATTTTGTTAAAATCCATTAACCCAGTCTTAAGTAATGTATCGGTTGTACCGTACCATCGATTCGACCGGAGTTGTTCAGAAATTCAAATTCATTAGCCTTATTCTGCAGTTCCACCAGCAAGAAGTTAATGCGTCGGTTGCGATTGTTCACTACGTACACGTCCACCGTCACCGGTTCTCGCTTTCTCGCCGAGTACGGTGCGTGAAGATGGATTTCAACCACGCCATTGCGCATCCAGTGCATCGGAACGGCCACGTCAAGTCCGGTAGCGTTGCTAAACGTAAACGCCGTCACCGTGAGTTGGCTCACGTGGGACGGTATTTTGAACTCAACTTTGGCATCCACACTTGAATGTAACGAGGAGGAAGAAGGGATACGTGAAAAAAATCTTGCTCAATGACTTAAAACACAAACAATCACTTACCTAACGTTGTGTTGCCATAATAGAAGTTGATTAAATTTCGTGCTCGGCTGCTCCGACAGTTGATTGCTAGCTACGCTGGGATCAAGTTTAGAAGAAGGTGTAATGAACATCTGATCTGCGTACTCGGCAAAGAACTCGTCGGGCTGTACGGGTAAGATATGGGGAAAGGGGTAAATAATGTCCTTCGGTCATCGGTTCACATCTCGCTTTCTTACAGCTGCAAACAGCGATCCGTTGAACATCAGATGACGGTTTATTTGGTCCGCATTGCCCCAATCCAAAAGCCCTTCGTACACGGCGATCCCAACAATGCCGACGTTGCTCGGTGTATTGACGCTAATTTCGTGACTTTTATTTGTTTTATCTATTGATATGGTGCTCTGCAAGTAAATATTATTTTCAGTGCCTTTCCAGTGGTCTTTCTTCGTGGCCCTTTTTTTACCATACCTTGTAAGGGAGCCGTGGTTCCTCGTGGGAGACTGACGTTTGCACTAGCCTGTCACTGTCCTTTACCTTGGCGAATAGGTGTACGGTTTTCAAATCCCCTGCCGAGCTGAGGTTATACTCGAAGTAGGATTCTTGGTTGTCCGACTCGTGTATTACAAGTTCGTCCTGCACGTCGCCAGAATGATTCCGCACAACCACCACGTATCCTTCCAATCGATGGGAGGACGCAATACCGAGCGTCAAGCTGCCTTTGACCTCCGCCGGTATGATACGTGCGTATAGCTCCGGATTGTAGGTGGATTCTAATGTGAACGAACTTTTCAGATCCTTGTACTGAACGGTAAAGATTACGGATGTGGTGGAGTCGGTGGTAGGCACCGACAGTACCGCCGTGCCATCTCTCTCTACCGCTTTGGTGAAGGTGTCTTCGCGTAGAATCATATTTTCATCCTCATCCCACAGTTGCGCGGCAACGGTTACTTCGCGACCGACTAGGATCGTGTTTTTACTGAGCGGGGTTAACTTTACCAGCAGGGTGGCGTTTCGTTCCGGATCGAACCCTACCATTCGGTGTAACGTTAGCCTGTGATTGTCCGGATGAACGGTGATCGGTTTGGTGTAGTGATACGTGCGACCGTTCGAGGTTTCCACCGTCACGATGACGGAGATCACACGCACATCAGGCGGTGCTGGGAACTCGTCTTCTTGCAAATCGAAGATTTGCCCCATCTCAATGGACAGTATGACACTGCCTTGCGCAGAGATTGATTTTTGGATTGGATTGAACGGAACATCACCTCCGGAGATGGTCACCGTCATCGTGCCCTGCATTGGCTTGCCGAAAATGTAGATGGCATTGATGTTTAGTATCAGCTTTTTCGTGTACGTGTCCATCCGGTCGACCTCAACCGATATCTGGTGCACCGGCGCTGAGTAGTGCATAACCTCGAACGGTTTCGTCGTCGTCTGACCGTCGACGGTGGCGGTGAGGTTCCAGTCTCCCAGGTCACGATCATCCGTCAGCAGATACTGGCCGCTGTAGATCTCGCTGGGATCGAGCTGAACGACCCACGAGCCTACCGTATATTGGGTGGTGTGCCGCAGTGCTATCGTGACCGGCAGTGACCCGGTTGTCTTATCTAGCGGCCTGGTCAGCCCGTCCGTCAGTAGAATGCGGTACTTAACGTAATCTCCCGGCGTATACACAGGGTGGCTCAGTTGAATCAACACCCTTGGCCGATGTTCGACCGGGATTTCCGCAAACAGCACCACATCCGCACCGCCTTGATGCGATCGCATTTGTCTTCGAGCTCGCGAACCACCATTACATTGCTCTCCGTCGATGAACGACGCATTGAGCTGCACCATTACCTTTTTAGTTTGTGATTGGACATTGTCGAGCGTGAAAGACGCAAGATGACTACATTCTATATCGTTAACTACACTGTTGTCGCTGTCCACCTCATTGGTTGCAGTCAAGTTATGTTCCGCTTCGTTACTTGCCGCCGCGAACCTAAATTTCGTTTTGCCAAAGTTGGCCACAATTCCTTTCACACTCTGCTGCCCGGGCGCAATCCACGATGGAAGGATGACACAGGCATCGCTGGAAACGAAAAACCAAAACCCGCTGATGGTATCTAAGCAGTTACCAGTTACGGAACTCGTTTTATACCTACCCATCGTGAGCGAAAACAGCAGCTTCGTTCAAGAAAGTCACTAAAACCAGCGCTAGCAGCGAGCGCATTTTTGTCCGATCCGATCGTACCGGTCGTTCAGCGCAAACTGGAGCCACGATTGATCTGATAACCGGCCCCGATCGTCTATATGTCTGGGGTTCCCCGTGGGGAACCACGCGGTGTCATTGCCGGGGTTATCGCATTCTCGGCGAATCTGTTCATTAGGCATGTATTGATGGTATTTTGCTCGGTCGACGCACACTGTCTTACTCCCGGTGGGTGGGGCTACATGTCAGCTGTCTTAAGATGCTGGGGATATGCGCCGCGATCTTCGCGACTTGTGATGGTCTCTGTTTTGATCTTTTTGCTTCATCTGTAGATAGCTACACACGCACTACATATAAATCACAAACAAACCAAATATGCTTTTAGCCTTTCTTATTTGTTGTTTAGTGATGTTGAAAAATGAAATGAAAAAATAATAAATATTAAGTTGACAAAATTGATCAAACAAAAAACGGAAGATAAAGATGGAATGAATTAAAAATAAATTGAACATAAATTAGAACGGACGAGAAAAGAAGATTAATCAGGGACCTTAAGTACTTCACAAAGTTTTATCTCTGATTAGTAAAACGGAGATTTCCCTAAATAAACTCTTATAATATGTTGTATGGCTCAAAATTGCTGATAAACTGCTATGCACAATCCAAACGGCTGGTCCCGATTAACAAGAGACAATTTTTATCGTAGTTAATAAGTAAATAGAGGTGAGTTTTATTTGAGTCGACAAATAAAAATTATTTAGAAGAATGAAAAAGATTAATCGAGGCTTAATCAATCGCCCGCACGCTTCTTAGTCTCCAAATTTCATCAACTGGCTGAAAGAGGAGTTTTCCTTGTTAAACAACATAACAGGTGGTAGGTTAAAAGTTTTAATCACACGTCTCGTCTAAAGCTGCGTCTAATACGTCAATGAGGGGTCAAACGCTACGTTGACTTCTGCCAAACACAGTGAACAAAAAATAACAGAATTGAGAAACTTAACACGACAGCCACAAATAAATGGGCAAGAACATTTCTAATTTGTTGACAGCACCCATTAGCCTCGCCAGCACCGTGGGACACGCACGCGGTACCCTCGTCAATCCGGAACTGTCCGTTCGTATCATTAGTCGAAGGGGAAAAGGTGGTGATTTTGGGAAGTAGAGGATGACCCTTATCGGTACTTCGGTAGCTGTCGTATTCGTCATGATCGGAGTGTACGGCATGTGTGGCATCTTATGTGTTTGATGTTTGCCCAAGCTAGTGAGTATCAACACGGCTACACTTAGCGAGAAAATTGTAAAATAAACAGCCAATATTTGCCCAGCTTAAGATGTTTACACGCTGCCGCTAGTCATTTGTGGAAATCCCATCTTGCTGTCTCAAAGGCTACTTCAAACGAAACATCATTAAACTAGAATAAAGCGCTAATAGAAAACGAGTTTATACATCATAATAGATACTGATGTTCAGTTGATCGGGCGGGATTTATCCAACGGGATTCGAAGCGGGAATTATCCAACGGAAATTGAAACACTATTTGAACTAACATTTCCTTCATTACCTAAATCGGTGTTTAAATCAGAAAAACTTACCCTTCATTTTGGAAAAAACCTTTGCTAACCTATTTGATGGCAAAACATTCTTTAGCCACTCATAACTATGGGAATGAAGGATAACCAGTCATCAACCAAACACGGAATATCAAAAAACAATGCATATAATTTTCATTTCTAGAATTTTGAAACAATCGTGAGAATAATATTGATGAAGATTATACGAAGGCTGTGGTCTTCTCAGGGTTCTTTTCAGGGTATGGCACAAGTGATTGAAATTTGATTTCATTAGCGTCGGACTGCTTGTTTGGTCGCTAGCAAAGCCACGCAAAACAAAGAGACGCGCTAGGCAAACAAATGAACCGCGTGCGAATCGTTGACTTACTCTGGGACGCGAGTCCTTTTTGGGAAAGAATGCATCCGGACGGATTTCGCGTGCAACTCGCGCAAAGCTCACCGTTATCTGGAAAGCTCACAAAACGCAGCATGAAGTCCCCTGCCTGAATGGCACGGAAAGCAAGTGCAAACTTCCGGGAATCGAAAGGACCCGACGGATTTCGTCCGGATAGCCTCAGATGGCAATCGCAATAGTGTGCCCTGGTCGATGGTTATGTGCAGCACATCGGTTCCGACATTCTTGCCCGAAAATGCAGCAACACATTTGGGGTAAGCTCATAGACGATGTGGTGAGATTTTCGCGATTCGCTTGTTGTACGAAATGTGTGAAAACAAAACACGCCGCCAATGTGCCGGCGTTGGGACGATCATTGTGGTTGGCCGGTGTTGCTGCTGGTGATGTTGCCATTGTTTGGCGGCAGTCGCTGGAGAATGCAAAAGTGTGGACTGAATATTGGCGCAACGATGGCTTCGCAGGTGTTTAAGTTTATCTGGAAACAAAAGGTGCGATTGCAAATAAAAAGACCAATCGTCACATAATGAATACAGTGTGGAAGAAAGCAATGTTTTCCTGTAAACACAAGAGGAAGGAACGAAGTGAACAAAGCTTCGTAGTATTGCGTCGTGTTTTAGAAGTTTTCTACTTGTTTACAATTTGATTTTGATTATTTTTTATACAGTTATAATTTAATTTCTTTGCTAATGAAACTAGCAAAATATTCTCCAATTTTCTCTTATTTATAATATAAGAAGCTCCATAAGGTTTTGAACAAATCAGAATGCATAACACTTCAGAATGAATGCTAAGAAGGCAGCACCGCCATTTCCCAACCTAATGCGACTTATTTCTCGTCTTTCTTCTGTCTCAATCGAGTCCGGTTGAAAATATTCCTGCTTTTTGAACTAGTGCAGTTAATTGTTTACAAAAGAGCCGCATGCTTTCTAGAAAACGCATTAGTGATCCTTGGTTTACCAGTGTTGTGTTGAGTCTTATGTGTGGATTTATTGTTCTGAAGTGTAGGAGCATAAATGTGCACGTACTATTCGGTCGGAAGTAAGCTTGAGAAGTTGAATGCACTAGAAAGCTCTATAGGTTTCTGGCTTGTTGGTGCCTTCTGGACATTCGAGCAATGAGAAAATGAAAGCCAACAACCGAGCGTCGTTCTGCTGGTTGTGCGGTAGCTTTTGTCGTAGTTGAGAAACTATTGTTGTGGAAAATTGAGAAACGAACATTCCAGTAATATCCTGGCTGAGCTCTAGTTTTATAAGTAAATACTTGAAGCAGAAAGTATTTTCAGATTTTGTGTATAACATAGATTGATATATGTATAGCGCAATAATATAGAAGCAAAATCAAACAAAAAAACCCACAATCGTTTTGGTTATGCGAAAGATATAAGTTGTACCCCTTTGGTGGAACGGAAAACAGCTTGCAGATTAAATCATTTAATTGGTTACAAAAATATCTGCGAAGAAAACAAATTAAAAAAAAAATTAAAACAGCTTGAGCGAACCAAAAGACTATGTAACGATGAAAATGGAATGCAATTCCAATACTGAACTGGTAGCAGTTTTGCAATAATGCCGTATACCGATTGTAAAAAAAGGTAGGTAATTTAAAAAATAACCACAAAAAAGGCAATTTGAAATTTGAATGATGAATATTCAATATTAATGGTAACGAGACAGCTGATGGATTGAAATTGAAATCATCTCTTTTCCGAGCAATCCGTTCTAATAGCAAGGGTTGATGCATAAATTCACCATCTGTAGGAATTTAAATAACAAGTCATTTAACTATGTTGGTTTTTGATACAATAATATTTCATTTAGCGCAAAAAGCATGATAATATCCTTCCAAATCAATCTTTTTCCAATATTAAAATGTAATCTACAACAATAATCGTTTTGGTCATCATTACAGGTAACGTTTCAAAAAAATAAACGGAAAAATTATTTTCTTATCAATATTTGTTTTATTTCATCGGTAGGCTATATAGATCGCTTAAGTGTTTTCAATTAACTATTTCTCTCCCTATCATTTTCACCTTCTCAACCTCACCATCTCTCTGAGCGGTCTTTTACATTTTCCCATCTCATTTCCCCCCCCTCTATGTTGTACCTTCAGCCGTACGGCGAACCCAAACCGCACAACACCGATACCACCATTGTTGCAATGTATCTAGCATTAAATTATTTATTGTCTTGTATTTTATTATTCAATGAGATGGTAGATAGAGTTCTATGTATGTATCGCCCGTATCGTTCCGTTCCGCTCATCTCAGTATGCCGGTTTGTTTTTTCTTGTTCAACCCACCTTTCGCATCCCCTTTAAATAATTCACTATCCGTTTTGCGCCATGCATAACTTTGCTTTGTTTTAGGCTCCTCAATTGCTGGTGAGATAACATTTTTGTTTCAAGATGCATTGTTTTTTTGGGGATATTTTCGGTTCAGAAATATGTATATTCCACAAATCTTCCTTAATTTGAACGAAAACTAGCGTTGATGAGAAGGAAGAAAAATTGTGATTCTACCGAAAAGGTGTTTGATGTCTTCGAACACAAAGAAATTTGGCTGAAGGTGATAAAAACCGATTTAAATTTGTTTGCATCTCTAATAGTTTGACGTTACATGTGCCTAAGCGTATCAATGTTTTCTGCTTTTTGTATCTGTTCTAACTATGCAAAAATGAAATTCACTAAAACAAATGTTTTACCCATTGCCTTGCATTTTTCTCTTAGCTGCGGCGATACCTATACAATGTAGTTAAAAATATGGGTGTTATGTCGAAAGATCGATCCCTTTTTTGCTTTGTTTGGCGACTTCTTTATTAGTTTACTGCACAAAACTATGTATGCGCTGATAGAATACTTTTGCTATATACAGTTCAACTTTGATAAACTTCTTGTTTGTTTGTTGGGGTTGCTTTTCCTTTGCGTTTACAATATGATGTTGAAGTGTACTTTGTCATTTTAACGTTTGCTAGTATTGAATTGTATTCAGTTAATGTCGAACTTCTTCCGCGCCAGCGGACAATACATGGCTATATGCTTGGTGAAATGTGATCGAAATCGTTTAAGTTTTTGTTTATTTGTTATCACTTTATTCCATTATAAACGGGTTAACAAATTTAGCTACACCATCGGTCACTTGGTAGCGTTTCTTTTTTCGAACAACATTGTTTTGTTATTCCATTCCACTGCTGGTTTTACCACCGTTTATGTTTTTATTTTGTTACGTTTGGAATTTCTAATTCTCGACGGAAGACATCTACTTACATGGTATGCTTTCCCTGTCGACAACCCGACGCACCAACGTCGTTCGTGGCGTGATAGTACGGGAGGCTGTATAAGTGATGATTTATGCTCGAGATTTATTCCACCTACGTTGGTGCTGTAAGGTGTAAACCGTATAAGGTGACACCCAACAGCATTTACGATTGAATCAGCTTGGAGAGATATTCGGCCACCATTTCGCAAACACCATTCGTGCGAGCAATTAAAAAGGAAATGTATTTCGAAAGAGGGTGCGAAAACCAAAAAACTCCCTCCCCGTGTCGAAAAGAATGGTAGGAAATGGAACCATATTTTAATGGGACATAATATTTATGATGCGTGAAACGGAATATAATTTCGCCAGGAAGCTGACTCCGCTGCAGCACCGCGCGGAAACCCCCATCCAAGCGCTTAATGTGTTTTTAAACGGAAATGGCCGGCACATGTGTTCGGCGCGAAAAGGGTTGAGCTTCTGGGGGGTTGAACTTTTGGGGAAAATCTTCTCGAGAGTGAAGTTTCTTCGGTTGACGAGTGCTCGTGTGTGTTTGTTTGAAGGTTGGGTGTGTTTGGAGGAAGTTGTGGACCGTAAAGGTACCACGCTGTCAGGGATTTAATTGAGTTTTAATAACTTTTAAAATAACTGTGAAATTATTTGGCAACATGACGCGCTTCAAGATGTGTGTATGGCGAAGAAAGACTGCAAATGGAAGTTTTCCCTTTCGGTGGAAACCCCAATATCCTCTGTTTTTGGATTTCACGGAGGAAGTTTTTTGGAAAGAGTGTATGGAAGGCAGAAAGTTTTACTGCGCGATGGTAGTAAAATTATGCTGATGATCTATTCCACTCTTATTTGAAGAATAAAATGGTTGACCCTGGTTATGAGTAGAGTCCACGTTCAAGAGGGATCAGGAAAATAAAAACTCATCAATGAGCTTAACTTTAACCTTTTCGATGTTAAAGTCATAAATTTTTTGTCCATAATCTTCATTGTACAGAAATAAAAACTCAAACACTTCTGTGTGCGAAGCATGACACGTAAAAACCTACAGCGATCTCAATTATTGGTTGCGGTGTAAAGCGCTACAGCTAAAACCACAAGACTGCCGCACTTTATTTAAAAGTGTGGGAACGGGGTGGCACAGGTTTTCCGAAAGCTGATGCATAAACATTAATTAAAATTATATCGTAAACCGTAATACGGTAGCCCGAAACATGAAAGCTTGCTCCCCCTTCGCACGGGAGGGTTTATCATGTAGCAGCCTCTCATTCGAGGATGAATGGCACAAAAAAGGCTCGTCTTCATTATCGAATTTGGTATCTCCTGTTACATGCCAGTGAACCGACGTACAGCCTCCACATTTCCAGTGGCGTCCTATCGTTCCACCAACGTGAGCATATTTTGCTACTATTTTTCCTTTCATTCCATGGATTATCGAAGAAACGAATGGACGGAAAAAGGAGCGTACGGGGTGAAAAAGGTTAACCCGCTTTTCAAGCTTAATGTTTTATGGAACAACTGAAAGTGGAAACTTAATTCCACTCTCTGTGAAAATGTTTACCAGGTACCAGGAGCCTCCATTTCTTAGAAATTAAAGCAAAACTATTATTCCATAAAATTAACCTTGGATTAATCGATTTGATCCTACATTCATAAGCATAGATTTTGAAATTCAATGAACTAGAATTAATTTCCCCATTTTCTCATCAATAAAAGTCTCATCAAATGGGATATTTGTAACAGATAAAAGGTTACCCAAACGGTTCTGCTTGCGAAACGGTGTTCAAATATCCTCCATTTAACATGTATGTACAATCAATGAACATTACGTCTTACGGGTTTACGTTTGTACAAGCTCTTATGTGGTTAAACTATCCTTATTTTTGACACACTTCATAAATTCCGTTTTGACCACACACTTCTTCACTGTTTTGCTTTTGCTAGCTGCGTTTGTTTTACTTACGTTTTGTAGCTATTTACGATGCTTGATTTTTGTTTTTCTGTTTGGTTTTATAAAGTGCACTTATAATTGTAACAAATCCTTTTTTTTTTCTTCCTAGCTGTATTTGGTATCGCCCTTTCCTGCCCACGTTGCCCATTGGAGCATTAATTATGGGCCCGTGCTGAACATTTCCGTGTTCCATTTTAAACTCGGTTGAAAATGATACTCCTCGAGGGTGCATTTGATAAGAGCCTCAGTTGTTATGTTCATTTCGATACTCGGTCTCTCGCCCCAACTTGGTTAATTGTGGTGTGTAAAAGTGTTCTGTTAATTTGTTTTGATTGTTTTAGTACTTTGATGAGTGGTTTTGTTTTTTTGTTCTGTCAGTAGCCCTACTTGGGCAATGTTAATTAGTGGACTTGCGGCATATGCGTGTGTGTTTAAACTCACTCAAATGATTTGGTTTATTATATGTACCTGTTACGGCTGCCTGCGACTGTGTCCTGCCGAACCCTCGTGCTTTTCACGGCATTGCAGCAATTGTAGCTGTCGGTGTAAAGTTTTCCCTTTTTTGTTTTGTTGGTTTCCTCCGCTTGGCAGCTTGTTGCGGATTTACTATGCGGCTAATTTTTATCGTACTTATCATAATGTACATACACACACACACTAACAGCGAACGGTAACACCCAGACACGCAGCTTCATGTAAACGTCAGCAACATCAACAGACCATAAATCATCAGCAAACAACAACTAACGAACGCGACCGTGCGCCGACGGCTGAAGATGTCCACCGCGTGGGATTTGTTGTTCAGGATCCAGTGCGGTTGGCGCGACGGGATCGGTGCCGGCATTTGCGTGTTCCGCGGCTTCTCCAGCCCACCGTTACCGTTGCCGGCCGCACCTCCGGCCCCCAGTCCGTTGCCGGTTCCCATCGTGGCACCGTTCGGCCCGACCATTTGGTTTCCCCCCGGACCTCCTGGTGTGAAGAGAGACGAGAACAACGGGAGAGAAAAGTGATGGAAAATTAGTTGGAAAACGGTATGAGCCAGACGTCCATCAGTGGATGTGGACCGATTGCGTGGGTATGTGCAGTTGCCGACAGTAGTGCATTTATTTGCAGCAATGCAATCAAACTCGTTTTTCTGTTGATGACGATGTTCAAGGATACATTTATATCTTTTATTTTAGATTGAACTTTAATTCGAGCAAACCAAATTAACATAAAACTGGCGACTTTTAGAAAAATTTCTACGTACAATCATATCTTTTATTTTAATTTGAACTTTAATTTAATTTGAATTTTATTTTAATGCAAAGTAAGCTAAAGAAAATGGAAACGGAATTTTGAACAATTCAAACCTTCGGATGAAAGGAACAGACTTTTTGAAATCCACACATAGTTCATCCTCAAACCAGATCACCAGATGAAAGGTGGCTTAAATTTAGCAGCATCGCGTTAAGATCATTGACGCATACAGGACCTTCCACCCGACAACGCACCATAGTGCATATAATTAAAAATGAAAGCATAAAATACAGTTTCACGGAGATGGACGTGAAATAGTGTCCCCTGGCCCTTGCCCGGGATGGTGGACAGTATTTTATTTTATTCCACCGCTCACCGACAAACTTTTCCTCCGACGGGCAACACTTTAGTGTTTTGTTCGCCGCAGGGCGATGTCATTAAAAATAAACAAAATTATGCACCGAACCGCTCGGTTCCGCTGTCAGTTGGGGTGGGGCGTCCGGGGAAATCTCGGGAAAAACTCGCCCAGGGACGAACACCAACATGGCCGGCGGATTTGTGCCATGTTTTCCAGTTTTATTCCATTTTTATTGCACCGTTCAGGGATTGAAAATTGTGTTTGGAAAAAATTATCCTGGGGAAAATAGTTGTTCGCCGCAGGAGATAGTTTAAAACAAAAGTGCAAAGTGCACGTCAGAAAAGCATCCAAAAGCAGACACACACACACACACAGGAGGGGGGGGGGGTGGGGGGTGAAAGAAGAAGAAGAAAAAAACGACCGGGATCGATGGTGATGCTCAAAGAACTGATAATCACATCAATTAATTTATTGTCGTGGGCTTGTTTCATTGTGATGCAATAAAAATTAATTGAGCCTACGCTTTTCGCGGGAAGAATTTTCAATTATGACACCGGGACTATCGGGCCACCGGTGGGAAAACGGGCAGGGTGGGTGGGATGGAAAAAACAGGGAATATGTTCGCTCGCAGGCTCGCTGAAGCACAATAATCGAGTAACAAAAATCGGTGGAAAAAAAATGCAACTGCATCAGTGGCAGAAAAAGAAAGCAAAACACGCGGCACAAAATGGGAGATTATGTTCGTGGGGCGCAAAACCGTTTCGATGCGTGATCGGTGATTACTGGTTGATGCGTTTTTCATTCTTCCTTTTTTGTCCACTCCCGGGGGCAATAGATCATAACTGCATGATCAGACAACACATCCGCATCGTAATCAGACGGCAGATATTTAGACGGCTTGGCAGCTAGAACATGTACCGAGCGAGGGAATGCTCGTTAAATGCTACCCGGAAAACTAATTTATGTATTTCCGTCCACCCATTCCGCAGTTTCTCTCATGGTAATATTTGTTTGGGAAAACAACTTTTTGTTTGCATTCATCATAATTTCCGTGATATTTTTTTTCAATTTTGGTTTTTTTTGAGAGCATATTACCAAACCAGCTAAATAATGTTAAAACAACTTTAGAATGCATAAAAATGGAAGAAAGTGTTAAACCAGCTGTAGAAAGTATACACATTTAGGTATACTTCGGATAAATATTTTTCTTAAGTAGATCTCTCTTTAATGCAGTGATACTCAACTTGCGGCGATAATTTTGTGTATCACGAGGATTTTAAAAGATTTTAAAACAACGTTCGAAAATGAATAAATAATCTCAATGTAGTACTGTATTCTTAAGCATGAAAATATCTGCCAATTTGTCTCCCAATACATAAATGTAAATTCCATACCTTCGTGCACCGACAAACTGCCCAGATAGTCATTCTCCTGGATGTGGTTGTTGATGTAGGTGTCCCGGTTGAACCCGTTACTTCCCTTGCCCGCGTCGTGCCCTTTGCCATGAGAATGTTGCTTTCTTCGTGGTTGCTTTACAGTCGATGGCACGTACGGCGTTGGCGTTGTCGTTGGTTTCGGAGGTAAGTGAAGCTCTGTTTAAAAGAGTTCAAACAAAGAGAAAAAACCGAATAAGAAAATCAATTTCAGACGAAAAGGACAAGAGTTTCTTTTGTCATAAATAACATAATAAAATAGACTAGGTTAAAAATAGAGTATATAAGCCATTACTAGTACAAATTATTTCGATTATTATTATTGAAATCCCCTTCCTATCATTGGTACCTTGAAGCCGTATCCTGGCATCGGATTTTCCCAGCGCATTGATGCTCGAGCAAATGTACGGCCCAAAGTCGCCCTTGTGTAGGTTTTTCACCGTCAAGTTCAGCTGCCACGTGTAGGCGTTCAGTTTTTCCTCGGTGATGGTGTACTTCTCACCCTCGTACAATTTCATACCTTTAAATGGAACCAACGGAGGGGAAAAAGATATGCTTATCTTTTTTCAAGGAATTTAAATAGTTCCAGAATTGTACTCATGTTGACCTCATACTTTCAAACTTACCATCATGTTTATGCCAACCATTCAGTGGCGTTGGGAATGCTTCCACAATACACTGCAGAAGAACATGGCTTTCCACTGGAGCTGCCACTAATTGGTTTCCTGCTTTAACGTTCGGTGGAACTGCGGAAGGATTTTAAGAAGATGGAAATAAAAAGTAATTGAGAAGGAATTGCGACATCGGTGGCTACTAACTACTTAAATGAATGTTAGTTCTGGAAGTTTTGTGAACATGAAATCGTTTAACTGTAGGTCAATAATTTGACGAAAAATATACAATATTCTTCCTTATCTGCTCAACTGAACTTCTATTAATATGTTTTGAGTTATCAATTGACACAGAAAGCAATGGAAGGCAATACAAAATGCATTCAGATAAAAGGGAAACCTTTCCGGTGATAAAAAAAGAGCACCTGTTCAATTTATTGCAGCGCTACAAAACTAAATAAATGCAAAGAGCGAATAAATCCCCCGGCTCTAGGTACTTACAGTTCACTTGCACGTCGAACCGTTTGCTCACCGAGGGCGGCACTCCGTTCGAGGCAATGCAGAGATAGCCTCCCATGTCGGTCCGCTGCACTTGGTTCAGCACCAGCCGTTCGCCCTCGACCAGCTTCACAACTGCGGAGAGAATAAACGAATGGGCGAAAGATAAAATCCGCTTTAGGTTTTTTGGTTTAATAAAAAGGCACACAAAGCGTTGGGATTGGCGAGTGCACTAGAAAATCGTTGTGGAAAAGGGGGAAAAACCCCCGCAGGACGCGCAAAAGGGAAACTTTAAAAACTTTAAAACACAATTTAATGAAGTGAAATCCTTTCCCACAGACGGGTGGTTCATTTTTCTCCGGTTTTTGATCTCCTGCTTTCCCCGCCCTGGCACTTTCCCCGTTCGGTAATTAACTGGCGTCGGATTTTGACCTTCGGGGTTACTCTGAAGTAGTTAGTAAATCAAACACCTTGACAGGAAACTATGCCAAAGGATGCAAAAGAATAAGGAAAAAAACCGGACGACGGTGTAACAGTAAAGGAAAAAGAAAGAGAAGCAATGTAAAAACTCCAACTTGCAGCAGCTTACCTTGCTTTTCCCGACCCTCCGTTCGCACGACGATGTCCTTGCCATTTTCACGCTTCCACTGGACTGTCGGTTCGGGGACGCCCGTCGCCTGGCACACCAGCTGCACGTTGCCCCCCTCATTGGCCACGCCGCCCTCGAGCGTGTTCATCTCGTGCTCGTTCAGGATGTCGGGCGGCACGACGACGTCCAAGTTGCCCGACTGTAATTATGGTTTCTTCGTTAGTTCTCTATTTTTGTTCACGGTTTTTCACGCTACACTCCCGCGGCGAAAGTAAGTGTATTCATGGGGCAATTACAACATTTGCTGGCGCGTTCAGGTGGAAATGGGTTGCTTGTGGTTTGTGTTTTGGTTTCTTCATCCCTTCGGTGGGACAAATTTAAACAGCCACAGCGACACAAATGGTGGGTGATTGAGGAGACAAAGGAGCTTTAAAAAGGAATGTTTAGGGAAAGAACTCATCCATGTACTGGATTTTTTATGAGAGACGGCGTTATCCTTCCGAATAAAAACGTATATGGTAAAGAGAAAACCGAGCTTTATATTTGAATGAAAAAGAAATGATGGACAAACTAAAACTAAAAACCGTCGTGCATCCCTAAAACTAGGTTTCAAACGAAGTGATGGCGTAAAACGTCGTAACTCTTCACTCACCTGATGTCGCATCGGGTCCGTGTTCACCTGGCACATGTAGCTGCCGGAGTCGTTGAGCTGCACGTGCGAGATGTGCAGCTTCCACGTGTTGTGCCCATTGTGCGTAACCGATAGTCGCGGGTTTAGCGCCACCATGTGTGTGTGAATGGCGAGGATAGCTTTCGAGTCCGATTTGATCCACGCCACCTGGATGGTTCGATAATTGTATAACAATGTTTGACAATTTTTTATAAACTTTGAAGGTAATGATTTCATGTTAACTGTTCTTAAAACACGATACCACGATTATGACGTCACCGTACCATTTAGTACACGAAACCCCGCCGATGATTTATTGCAAATGTTTTTTTGTCTAAAATTTAGTCAATTAGGCCTCGATGGATATTGTCGAAATTGATACTAGCAGCCGTACAAGAACAAAACTCTAACAGGATCAGAAGGAGGCAAAATAGAAAACACAAAACGGCAACGGATTTTTATTTTCCAAAACTTTTATGCACGCGTTTCATTAGGGCAGTGATTTTCCACTTTTTCCCCCGTCGGTATTAGAACGGGCTCGAGAGGCGTTATTTAGGCGAGCCTGCGTGTCGATAAAAAGTTCGGCTTTGTTTTCAATAAATTTCGTAAATGAGATCATCAATAACGGGGACTATGAAACAGCACTAAATGGCATGCCGCACGGGCGCCGTTCCGTTGTTTCGCCGGGGTTGCTACCGTCGACCGTTTTGAGGGTAGGAAGAGACCCGTTTGGCTTGTGCGAGAGGGGTGGGAAAATTAATTTGAGCTCATCCAAACGTGGCCCCGGGTTGGAGATGACAGTTTCTGCACGCAGGTCAATTTATAATTTTATATCAACGCTCGCTTGCACAAAATAACAAGCGAGGATGTTTGGAGCAATTTTGATGGCAATGAAACCTTTTCCTAGAGCATAGAGCTCTCACAGTTCTACGGATCACAAAAAATAAAACTTGTGAGAATGAAATATATTTCTTAAATTTTGAACCCGAGTTTTGAGAGATGTTTTACCGTATAAAAAATAATCTCGAGTATACACATAACAAATTTTAAAACAAAATTCGTTCATCCTTATGACATTTAATTGTTGAAGATTTACTTAGAATAGTTGGATGCGGTCGATTTTACAAAACATTGCATTAATCGTCTTCCATAACGTGCTACTTACCCGGTACTGTCCTAAATTGTTCACAACACAAGTGAAAGACACATCCCTGCCCTGCGTTACCGTCAGATTGTCCAGTGGTGCCAGAAACTCCGGCTTCACCTCGGTCTGTGTGCCATGGCCTGCGGTACATGCGGAGTGGGAAGGGAAAATTGGGAAACCCCAAGTGAAACGTTAGAAACGCCTTCACCAATATGGCTGACAACTCGGTGGGATTGCAAGATGACGAAATTATTTGCATCATTGCAAGGAAGAAGCATTGGAAACGAAAGAAGTAGAAAGAATTGAAATGAAACTCAAATAAAACAAGAAAACAACAGAGGGAAACTGATGGAAGCGAACGGAAAACACGCTAACCGGCGCGCCATTTATGTCGTCCATTATGATTATTTACCGCCGCGCATAAATCATACTAATTCGAGAAATTAAATTTCGTCTACAAACTTACCGTTTACCAGCAGCACGACTAATGATATATTTAACAAAAGCTTTAGTCCGAGCAGATTTATGTATCCCATCGCGAAGGTGCTTTGTTTCGGTGCATTCGTTTGCTCTATCACTCTGCTGCTTTCGAGGTATCACCTTCTTTGTTCCGCTTACAGATAAACACACTTACACTCCTCTCACTGTCTTCGGATCTGCACGATGCACTGCTTACCAGAACGCTTAATCCCTTTTTTGTGCGATTTGTTTGGTAGTTGCGAGTCCCTCCGAAGAAGGAGGATTTATCTCGTACCGATGAGACTCGCTACCACTTCCCGGCTTAAGCCACTTCACGGCGCTACACTTTCCGTTCACTTATTGCTGCACCGAATCGCCAGTTTCATGCCACCGAGCGAGGAGATCCTTGGGCGAACCACTTCACTCCAGTCCTTGCGCGGCATCGGTTGCTTTCAACAATCGGCGCTTTATTGTTTCGCATTGCTCACTTGTTCTCTTGCCGCCGCAGCTGCAGTAGCATAAATGCAAAATGTTCTCCACCATCACATGGCCGCCAGCTCCCCCACGGTCACCACCATCCCACCACGATGAAGTTCGTGCAATTTTTCACCGACACTCTGGCCACCACTTCAGCTGACGCGCGTTTTATTCATCCGCGTAATGCACCGGGGAAACACAAATGCACACTTTTCCACACCGGCTCGGGCACATGTGTGGCACGAGCGCCACACGGTGGTGGAGTGGGTTTCGAGTGGACATTAAGAACGTTGATTGCACCCGGAAATTCACTGTCCTTCTTTTTTGCTTCTTTCTGCTGTTTTGTTTCACTTCACTTTACGTCGGAAACGGAATGTTTTCCGCGGTTCTGGATTTGGTAAAGACGTAAACGACGTGGTAGTTGGCGGGTTTTTTCCTTCAAAATGATTACAAATAATGGAACACGATGAAATATGGCATACGGTAGTGTTTGGCGAAAGGGTGTTAATTGGAATGTATTACTGTTGCGCCTCAAAATGATTGCATATGGTTTTAGAAATGGGCTGGTGTGTGAGTAATATTCGCACAAGACTCCACGGGTGTGCCATTCCTAGGGCAATCTAGTAACCATATGCGTTGCCATTCGTAATAACAGTTCCTGAACATTACTCTCCGTAATTGCATTTTAAATAAGGAAACTTTTTTTTCGTTTCACAGAATTCCACTCCGAGCAAAAGTGTTCCATTGCCTACGAATATTTGTGACTAAGAGATTAGTACGTTTTGTTTGTTGATTTTATAGACGAATAATCCGATGAATTACTTGAATAATACGTGCAAATCACAAAGAATCTTTCTAATTATTTTTCCATCAACTGTTATGTATTGAATAGCTATGGATATTTTTCATCAGAAATTTCTTATTTAAAGGAGATTTTCAGCTAAATTTCTTTTCGATTACTTGAATTTTTTTGGTTCGTCACTCTATGGAGGAGTATCAAAGTTGTTTGAGCATTTTTCGTATTTGAAAAGTAGTTCTTAGCATGTTTTGTCGATCATTATCAACCATAAAATTTTCTCATACTAATTGGAAGAGGCATACGTGAGAAAAACAACACGTAACTACATTTAGATTAGGTGGTCTTAAATTGCATCCACATGCTTGCCTTCAGCACACTGTTGATACCATAAACAGAACATTAACAATTTTCAACAGCTTCCATATTTTTCCATGTTTTTCTTGACTGAAAAGAATTTCATTCATTATCGCTCACTAGTAATCGTTTTCATCAAGCAGATCAAAATTTGTGTGTGAAATGCATATAATTTTACGCTTTCATAATAATTTTACAACAGGTCCTTAGGAATAGCCCTAGGAGTATGCAAGTTTAACAGATGCTTCTCATAGATCGCCGCCGTTTAACAATCATGCATGATATTGTAGACAAAAGCCTAAACTTCTCCCACGGTTGAAAGATAAATTTGAATGGCTTTATAATTCATTGGATTGCCTCAAAATGGCATCATTTCACGTCCCAAGTGTGATACGGGACGACGTGTTGCCCCCGTGTGTTCATTGCTGTGACCGGTCGGAGAGACCGTTCGTGCCTAGATGTCACGTATGCAGAATTTTGCTAAATATGTCCTCACGGAAGGTTCCGTTGCGGTCACAACGCGACGCGTGCGGCGCACGCCTGACTGGAATATGAATACCGCGTTGGGTGAAAAGCCACGTTCCGAGGATCCTCCCGAAAGCCCGCCTAGGTGGCGGAAAGTTCGCGTCCTTCACTGGGGCTCGGCACGAGACTGACACTGGTGTTTCGGAGGGTCGATGGCGAATGTTGAATGCCTTATTATTCAGCGGTACCAGCTGACAGTTTGGTTTTAATTAGACCATTCAATTGATTGGTATTTTATCGCCTCATGCAGCAATGCCGAACAAAAGGAGAAGTCAGTGGACAATGTTGGTGTGGTTTAATTTAATTTTATGTTAAATCAGTTTAATATTGGTGAGTCGTTTACATTTAACGTTTAGATACTAATGGTTTTTTACTTGTTTTAAGAGGTTTATTTATTTATTAACGTGTTTCAAAACATTCGACTGTATGATCTGTTGCAAAATGCAAAATTTGGCAATTAATGGGTGGCAACGCGTTCTGAGAAACCAAGCATTAAAAACACGATTGTGCTATTTTCGAACCGCCCTTTACGACCCCCAAACAGGCCTGTAAATTATGAAGCATGTTGCAGAGGCATGCGAGTACGCAGAGTAGGTATGCGCCGGAGGAAACAGAAAGCATAAAAATATAAATATCGGATTATCGTCGGCATTAAATAAATCCCTTCACATAATTCATCACCGGAACTCGTGTGTGGCAGCGAAAAAGTGGGAAAAAGCCCCGGGGGGCGGCGGAACGGGGTCGGAGAGGCGTAACAGCAGGCAGATTAAACACATTCCGTCGCACAGATTGGAAGTTGTGTTGCAGCTGGAATGTTTGACTGCTGACCTGAGCAAAAATTGTCCACCCCCACCCGGGTACGTTCGATGGGAGGGAGAATTTTTATGCTTTTCGCACAAGTATGTTTTTTTTTGTATACTCCGAACTGCAAAAGAATTCTGACACAAATATTGCGCTACTGTTGCTACGTTTTGAGTTTTTTATTTTTTTGCATAACGGTAGAGAATGCTTTCAAAGAAGATGTGGAATGTTTTAAAAACAACTTGTTAAGCAAACAACCGTTAAGTAATAAGTTGCTTAATTTTTGCAAAGATTAAAAAGGTTATTGAAATAATTTAATTAGTTATTGGGTTTTTATAAGCTATTTACTTTTATAAATATTAGTGCAGATTCCAATTTTTGGTTTTATTTGATTCATACAGCATCGTTTGGTTATAAGCTATATACCACTGTGCTGTGAGTTCTCAGAACTGTGGGACGATTCATCAGTATTCACATTCGGTAAGCTAAACAGGACGGGCAAGGGATACGATGCCATAACCGCATGGTTCGATTTAGATGCACACATTAAACATCAACAGATGCGTGGAGGTAAAATATGAAAATCGGACTAAACGGGCACTGAATCGTTATCATTTGGCATTATTTATTGCATTTCTCAACCCCCTATCAGAGGGTGGCTCGATGGCACAGCTTGCGCAACAGTTTGTGGGCACGTTGTTGTTAAATGGAAATTTTCAAAATCAAATCAAATCCTCGGCGGGCAGCAGGCCGCAGTTGTCATTGGTTTTGTTGATGTACCTAAGTTATTAATAATGTTGTTTTTTTTTATTGCGTTTGTTGACTTGGGCCGGGTTGGGTAAATCATGCGTTAATTAATCTCGTCTCTAGTGTTTCGTTTCGATTTTTCATCCCCCGCAGATTTGCGCATCATCAAGAGCAAGCAAACAGTTACGTTTTGATCGCAACATCGTTCCGTGGTTTGATTTATCAGCGTTGGAAAATATGTTGGAATAGTTTGATATGCATATAATCGTACCTTCGATAATCAGATTGAGTGCTGCGGGCATTGGTCATAAATCAAAATCGGGGAAAACTTTGACCAAAAGTCAATTTACACACTAATTGCAAAAAACCTTTGGGGTGGCAAGCAGAGTTGTTTCAGTCTGTTTAAATATGTAGGCCCGCGTAAACATGTCCACTGCGCAGTAAAATATTGGCTGTTTAGGCAGTTTTTATTTAAAATGATTATTTTATTTAAAATTATGAGTAAACAAGACTGATTTTGATAAACATTACAAAAATGGGAAAAATCGTGGAGAAATAACCGTTTGCAAACAGAATCGGGCTTATTTAAAATTAGTCATACTTGTCTAATAAGCAATGGAGTATCCAGAATGGTTGCTCTTCCATACATTTGCCTTCAATCGTTGATACTGATATCAAATTTTACCAAAGTTCATATAACCTATATGAGACTGAGTGAATTCGATTTATTGGAGTTGTTTTTCTTTTTACCGTGGAGCAACATAAAGTTTTATCACCTTCCATCCACCAGGCACCAAAATGGCGGAAAGTGGCGGAGAAGCTTACTGCATCTCTCCATATATCGTCATTATTATGCTGGTGGTGGACTTAAGGTTCGATTATGGCACCGTCGCCATGGGGAAGTAATAACATAAACGGCTTCGATACGCATGATAAGCCAACGGGAACGGACAAATTTGCTCGGAAAAAGAGAAACCTTTCCACCGGACGCAGCCGGACATCAGGCATCCGGCTTTTTGTCCTGTTTCTTTTTTCCAAGCCAGTTTCACACACGACATCACTCTATCGCCACCCCGCTTTCCCACTCTCCCATTCTTCTCACTGCTCTATGATGGAGTGTAAAATAGCTTTCTGGACATTTTTCTTTCACTTTACGGTCACTTTCGGAGTACCCTTTCGGAGCATGGGTTGTATTTTTCGATATCGATAACTTTCGTGCCGAATTGATCTCGAATGGTAATGGGGTGGTTGTTATGGTGAGAATATTATTCAACACGTAACTTGGGCAATTGCCCATTGGTAATGGATGGAGAATGTCGATCTTGGCAAGGCACGTCATGGTCCATCTGCATTATGAAGTTTTATAGCCTGAACTGGCATGTTCGCAGAGTTAGAAAGCCCCTTCTACTAAAGAAATGGTATTGCGTACAATAAATGTGAAATATGACTGGATATGTCTTTTTCATTTTGAATGATTGTAACTAACAGAAATTGATCGCATAGAGAAGAATTTCAAGATGTTTTACAAATCTTTAGTGAAATAAGTGTGTATATCATTAGATTTTATAATTTATTTCTTCTAAATAATTTTGTTTTTTTGAGATAGTGTTTCTTTTCTAGTGATTCTTTGTGATTTTTTTTAATGTTGACAAGAAATTATTTTTTAATACAACAAATTTAATTTTTTTAGAAAAGATTTTTTATGTACTGCAATTAAATATATGAAATGTATAAAAAAACCTTCATAAAATTAATAATTGATACCCAAGTACGCGTATCAAAGAAGTGTATCCAAATTCTGATTTCGAAGAATGGCTAGCGATTCTTCAAAAGCTACAAATTATCCGTCAGTCAATCATTCTAGGCATGAAATAATTATCAAAACATGGTCAAACCATGGCTATTTCGTGTCAAAGATTATCACGCGCGCTTTGACGACCTAGCGTTCATCGAAATCAAGGTGAATTTTCACCAAACAGAGTAAAAGGGTGCATCAATAACAGAAAATACACGCGAAAGGTTACTCTAGCTGTCAATCGACCGTTTAATTATCCAACTGCATCCATTACGATGATGCTAGCGTACCTTGCTCGGTAAATAATACTGTCTTTAACCGGCTTTGACCTTTATGAGCGGTCGGCAAAGCGTTTATTTTGTCCACCTTTTAATGCTGATGGCTTGAGGGTAATCGCGATCGTGATCATGATGGAGGGAGCTTCCCTCATAGATTACGACCTTCGCCGAGTGCACGAAGAGCTGCTAGCGGATGATGACCGACAGGGGATTTTTAATTAGTCGTATCTACCTGCGCCTCGCACGCACTGGGAAATCATGGAAATGGAAGGATAGCAATCGGTGCCATCGACGTCCGTGACTCAATATTTTGCTTCCATTTTTCCTTCTTCTAGGTCATAAAATATATATGATCGTTTTTTTTTTTCGATTGCACTTCATTTGTAAGCCCCGCGCTTTGAATTCCTGTTCCTCCTGTGGCAGAGGTTTTGCACCATTGCACCAAAGAGGGTTAGAGCCTCTGGGAGTGGTCTGTGGTTCTTTTGTTTTATACAGCTCCATTTCAACGTTATGTCACGCGATCTCGTACCGGTCGTGATGGAATGGCTTCTGCAAAACTGCAACAAAACGAGGCCACTTGGGTTCGTTCTGATACCTTCTAGTTCTTCTGCTTCTGCTTTACCATCCTTTACTTTCTCATTAACCGGTGGATTGTGTGCTTCATTATCATTTGTTTTACAGGAATGGATCGGTCCAACAATCAGAAGCTAGCTGGTTCCAGGAATATCCTGCGTTCGGGTGTGGGAATGCAAAACCATGCCGATGTTTGTGCTAATTTTATGCTTTAGAGTGTGTCGTTTGATTCAGTCACGCTCCAAAAATCACCGAACAACAAGCAGGTTAATCGAAGTTGAAACGCTCAGCTTTGCCGGCACTTCCGCTCGGCTCAACCCTACGGATGGCACGATTCAATAACATGTTGATCACTTCATGTCACTTTCTACAACGCTCGTTTCACGTTATCCTGTTTTTGGCTCTCGATAAATCTCTGCCTTTCCCGTTGGAATCACGAATATCGGCACTCACACCCTTGATTTTCCACTCCACTTCATTGCATTTCCTCGCGCAGGAAACCGGGGATCCGGAAGATAAGAAGGACACCATCGCTTCGAACACACTCCCGCTTACTGCATTGTATACACCTTTAGACAATGGGCCACGAGCTAGACCGGCCGGTGTAAAGGACAGTTGATCCTGGGCACACACACTTTTTGTTTTGTTTTGTATTTTTGCCAAACCAACACCGGAACGGATGGCTATTCAACCCACCACTAATGCTGCCACTGCTGACTCGCACACGGATCCCCAGGCAGCGCGTAATCTCTCACTCGACGGGATCGAACACGTGATTTCGCGGCGCGCCTGCAAAAGGACAGCGTGCTCCTTTCCGGTTCGTAAGCCCCGCGTTCACTCGACAAACGGACGACGACGACGAGGACGACAAAAAAGACGCCGACGGCGTGACGGCAAATGGCGTTAAACACATCCGCGCGCAGTGCAACGTCGGATCAAACTGAGGCTTCAGTTTCGGGAAAATGGCGACCCGCCGAGCGAGACGGGGCCCACCACGAACCACCGGGTTCGGAACGGAAAACGAACGTTTCCGGTCGTGTGTTCCACCGCCACCGACAAACAAGGGGAAGCGAAAAGGACGATTTGTTGGCGAAAAGTGGAGCGCCAAGCACGGAAAGGAAACCGACCGGGGAGTTTTTTTTCGGGCGAAGCCATTGTTACCGAATGGGGAAAATTCTAAGCTCACTGAAGCTTTCGCAGGAGCTTTCCCGAACAGGGCTCCGAAGAGCGGACGCCAGTGGTTTGTGGAAAAGGAAAACTGAGGCGAAAACAGAGATATCTCTTTCGCTCGTGTTCTTGCCGGTTTTTGAACAAAAAAAAGTCACTATTTGGGTTTAGCTCGGAGCTTTTAAGTATCTTTCGATCGAGTAATTTCAAGAGCAAGGTTTTGTTTATTGACGACAAATATGATCATTCCGTTTTGGTTAATGATTTGCTATGGAGATTTAACCTTAAATACTCCACTCCAACTTACAATGTCGTTGATATTAGCATTATTTAACTCAGCAAAAATAAAATTGTGAATTTCGCTTACTTGAACTTCTATCATAAACTTTTGGTAAGACGAATACAGCAGAGTTATGTCTTTTGAATGTTTCACAAAAATTCATTGGTATAAATCATTCACCTAAGATTTATTCGAATTGATTTATCAATCATTGAAGTTTCGAATTAAAATTTACTGTTAAATATTTCTAAACCTTCATGAATCTTAATGATTATTGTATGTACAAGATGCTTAGCTTGCTCTATGAATCTTCAGGATTTATGAATTTATAAATCGATGCTAAGAAAAACCTAAGTCTACAAAAAAATGCGTAATTTTAAAGCTTAAGTTTGTTACCAAAACAAATTTGCAAACTGCAAAATAACAAAACAAGTAAAAAGTTTAAATGAAAGAAATTAAACGAAGTATTCGAATTAATTGTATCTAGGTATTTGATTTGGTTTGCTTATAATTTAATCGTTTTGTTTTTTGCACAAATAATTTCATTTAAATATTCTTAAAATTTTGTCGTTGTAATCTTCTCTTCCGCTTCAATTGCATTGTTTGGGTTGATTCCTCCGGGTGGCTCAAGAGTACCCAAACCCATGATCATGTTTGCAACTGTTTCCCAAACTATTTGTAACGTGGGGCATAGTTTTCCCGCCCGGTCGGGATCGCTCGGCAGAAAGTGGAACTGCATTCCCTGGGGCAGTTTTTAACGAGATATTTTAGTTTGTCATATTTTCGCATTCGTGGTATTGCTCTCAGCATCCTCCGCAGCTCCGGCATTTCCGCAACCAATCCGTGTCCGTGCGTTCGGTTGGGTTTGCCGGGATGAAACTATGAGTGATATCAGAACGAGGCGCAAAAGTATGCGACGAACAATTTCTTTGCCGTTGTCTTCCGCTTCGCTTGCCGGCTCGGATGCAGAAGGAAGTGCTTTTCCACGACGTGGAGGGCGTGATGCTTGTGATTTAACGTCACTCGCCGAGTGCTATTTGTGGCCTGCTGGAAACGAAACAATATTGTAATGTACGTATTTTGCAGATATGTTTGTTTCACAGATCAAGATAATCCGAATAACATTCTCTAAATCCTCGCGAGACTTCCTTTTGTCACGACCATAAGGAAATGAATTTGGCGTACAGATAAGAAAAGCAGCGCCATCTTCGCTAGGTGGATGCAACCCTAACCCAACCCTAACGCAGCGTCTTATGATGCATGGTGAGCGGAGATATTTGAGCTTGTTTTATGCAACCGCCTGCAGCAAGATTGTGCCGTTAGAATGTATGCAGCATTTCGTGGAAACTCGACGCTACACACTCGGGCGAATAACTAGCGGGCCACGCGCCGAACGCTCGCGATGCAGGAGGAGCACTGGAATATGTTGTGAATATAATTCGCTCCGAGCTAACATTCTTCTGTGAACCACATTTTGACGGCATTGTTTGAGCATCACCACCGCAAGAGCCGGCGAAATAGGCCTTCCTGCGCGGCTTGGGTTGCCAACGACAATGGGAAGAAATATCTCAACATCCAGCCCCTTGTCGGTAATTAAATTTTCTTACCAACATTTCAAATTATATTACATTAATTTGAAATATAGAATTTATTTTATTTATTTCTATATCCATTTGAACCGTTTTTAAAACATTACTAAGAGCCATCTGTTCAAATAAGACTGTTTATTGCAGAATGAAATTAAATTTCTTTCGTCCTCAAGCAATGTATGCGCCACTTGCAACAATCTTTGATAACGCTGGTGTGGTGTGAATGTTAACCGAGGGTCAATCGAATTCCTTGTCATTCCGACTCTATTGGCAATTCAATAATGCAATCGCTGCTTGCGTGTTACATTCCACCGAACACTTGCTAATAATATTACATTCCTTCACTTTCGGACCGGTGGTAAGTGGAAAGGAAACGGAAAAGGGCATCGGGCATACCATTGATGTCGCCGCCGATGTTCAATAATGTTCGATCACATTCCTTCGGTGTTCGCCCAGGGTCTTAACAGTTGGCAGATTCTCAATCGAGACGACACCAACCGAACATATTTGTATGACCGCATAAATGCGATATTTCTCAGATGTTTTGCGTCCGTGAAGCGATTTGGTTGCGGTATGGAGGGGGAAAACGCTAGTGATGCAAGATTTGCGATGATACGTTGTACCGCTCCAGCTGTGACGTGCTCCCACATAAACATTCCGATTCCGAACAGCTAGAAACGACATTCCGGAAAACTTACATTTTCTATCGCGAAACCGAAAGACCCCGAACGGGGCGTGGTTTGTCGCCCTGGGAACGATAAGGGTTGCTCGCTTGATGATAACATTCCAAGGAATATATTTCTCTTATGGTATTAAACTAGAAAGCAGAACTGTGAGATGAAGATGTGAATAGGAAAATAATACAATCAGTAGGTTGTTCTATTTGACTAGTATTCTATTATCGCGATTTGAAAAATTATTTGCATAGTCACCCCTGAGGTTTAAGTGCTCAATTTATGAACATTGGCACTCCGAAGGAAAACTGTTCCTTTCCCCCAAAGCTGAATATCTGAATGTGATAGTTCGCAAATTATTATCGGCGGTCATAACTTTGACGCAAATAATCTAAAATCAAGTCACACGCTCCGGCCACTTACAGCATCATAATAGAACTTTTGATTGAATTTTTCCTTCCCACGGTCCCATCCGGGAACCAGGGGATTGGCCGGCGGGTCTCCAGACCCGATACGTGTCCTGTGCATAATGACAGCCCTTAATAAACTATCAATGGGTTGCTTCTATGCGGGGTTTTCCTTTCGGCGAGAAACTTTTCCCTTGGACGTGTCTTGCCGTCGGGAGGAAATCTCGGCATGATCAGGCTGCTCGGTGGAAGTTAGTGTTAGAGCCAGTAATCAAATTTCATTTTCGTATTACTTGGTAATCTATACGTTTGGTGCGATGATTTCTATTACCCCGAGGAAGAAAGCCAAAAATAGGAAGCCACAGGCGAAAGATCGGACACAAACGTCAAATTGTCTAACGGTTCGATTTTCTTCACAAACAATTATTTAAACGGGATTTAGTAACAGCATTCGACAATTTTTGTAATTGTTAATTTTTTATAGATAAAGTGGTTCTATATGATTGTTCTCTTGAAGCAATTGCTTTATTTGCAGACTTGTGCAGTATAAGCACCGTTATGATTATAACATTTTAAATGATTTATTTCTTTGAAAAACTTCACAGTATCTTGGTTTATATCGCATGACCGTAACGCAACAATGCAGAACGACGAACACAGATCGACATTTGACACACAATGAATAAATAGGGACAACGGGGATTCCATTACACTGAAGTTGCACCATTACACTGACGAAACCGACACCTAAATAAAATCCAACACAGTGACCAAAAAAAGTAAATCCCAAAGATGAAGGAGTCTATCCGGAGCTCTTTTTCAACGAGCGCCACTGTGAAACCGGCATCTCGTTCTTGTTCTCCCTCTTTTCGCAACAATGCCTAATGGATCCGCAAATGATGGCATTTTTCTGAAGACCCGCACATTGCTTTTATCCTCGAATGGACCGGCATATATCAGTGCGACTGCTCGTGGTGTGTCCGACGCGTCGTCTCCTGAGACCAGATGGCCAGGACATTCTCTCTGTCTGTCGAAGGAATATGTGTTTATATGGCTTCAATACCTCACAATCCGGTGGACGAACAGGATAGGACTCGGCAACACAATCACTTCGCGTAATTCTTGTGTCGTTTGTGCAAAACTGCATTAGAATAATTGAATTTTCGAACACCATTTTCCATTTACCACGATTTGCATGTGCGATTTCGTTTTTGGTAGCAAAACACACGTTCGTTCGGGTCGTCAGTCGCTTACCGAGGGTAAGGAAACCTATTTGCCTCGATAGAACATCACAATCAATTCGAAGGATGCATTTTTGTATTGAAGAACGAATCTGATTTGTTATGAAATGATGTGTTGTTTCTGAACATGATATGATTTTGAATCCTGCTAATGCTCAGTTCTTTGATCAGGTATATGTTTTATATACTCAATTATATTTATACAATTGTTATGTAAATGTACACCACATTTTGGATCGTTTCAATGTGCATGGTCTGTTGAACTCAAAGCAGCAAAACAATGGCACTACCGGCGCGTCACAAATGAGTAGCGTTTTTGTTGTTTACCAAACCGGATTAGAGAAGGAAACAGTCGGTCTTTGCGTTGATCCCGCCCGGAATCGAAGTGGCTAGAAGCATACTTGAAATCACTCGACATATTGTTTCACGCGCTCAGATCTTCCCCAAAAACGCACCATTCTTTGATTCCTTTCTCCTTCACAGCTTCCCGGATACCGGATAACGGCACGATGTTTCACGGTGTTTGGCTGTCAAAAGGTTTGGATGGCTCATTTTAAGCCACCACCCTCTCTCTCCCCCGCACCGGAAGAGACCCCACCGATGAGGCATTATCCTTGGTGAATGATTTTCAATTGCCATTTCGCCCGACAGATTAAACATGGCCGCGCTGTCAGCGCCTTTCTCGACGCGCTGGTCCCCATCCGTAGGGCAACAATTGGAGTTCCGTCCGTTGGAGGAAGGATGTCGAAGAAATAAGCGTACGCCGGGCGGAACATGGTTCCGTTTTGCTTGGTCCGTGGTAGTGGTAATTGTGGTCCATTGTTTTCCGCACCACCATCAACGGTAGGGCATCGGATAGGAAGAATGAACCGGATTAATGGTGGAAATGCCAGAGTTTGATCAGGGATAGCACGGGTGAGAGCAGGAGGACTCTCTTGAACTTGATTTCAAACTTTACCTTCACCCTCTTGAAGCGTGCGGTTCAAGTATATTCACAGCTTCATTCTTGGAAAATTCTCTCCTCGAACAGATGGGGCTCACGGTTGCGACCCTGAGCGACTTTTGAAAAATTACCCACAACACCACGGGTTCGACATATTGGTTTCGGGCCATGTCCTAGTGGCTTGTATGCGGGAAATCCCCCCTGCTCCAAGCCACGCACACATGCCACCAAAAGGGGCAAAGCCTGGGAGGGAAATTCCATTGGGCTGCAAGATTAATGGTTTCCCTGACAACTGACGATACAAAATAGATAAATTATCCGGTCCGTTTCTTTCGATAATCAAACGCATCCGTAGCATCCCTCCGGTTTTCGGGTCGGTTCCGCCTTCGGGGGCCAAGCTGTGTCTCAAAACTCGTTTGACCCCAGGTGAGGAGGGTCTGGTGGGCGGTGTGTATCTTATGGATCGACACCCACAGAAACATACGAACGGCACAAGCCGGCTGACAGGCGACAAGATCAACATGTGTGCGCTCCATCTCCACCCCGAGGCGGTGTGGCCTTGTTGGACGACACGTCGCAGCAGCAGGAGCATTCTAGGACACGATTCTTGCCACGCTACGAGTGCCTTGCAGAACGGCGGGTGGAGAGTAAGGGTCGGGTTAGCTGGTATTTGAATGATATCCGGCCTTTTTAGAGCCCGGCCCCGATTGTACCCCCAAAACGGAATGCATTGGCAAATAGTGTTCGAACGATGAAAAATATTGTTTCTGCGGTTAGCTGTCAGTTGCATATTGAACGCAGGAGCAATTGAGCGAAAACATACATGGCAGAAAGTTTGGACGTATCTGTGGTCGAAGAGTGCGTTGAATAAATGTATTTGTTTCCTTTAAATTTGCAAATCTATATTTAATGTTCTGTGATTGAGATCGCTACTTGTTATTGGATGGAAATTTAAAACGTTAGAAATGGCAATAAAATAAACTTCACTTTTTGTAATTATTATCTTTTAAGTTTGGCATTAACGAATAGAATTCTGTTTTGATTTGAAAATCAGGGGTTTAGTTTACCTATTTTATTTAATAATTATATGACGATTTTACTAGTTTTGTTTGTTAAACTGATAGATTTTGGTTCATGATCTTGGCCTTACAAAAATTTTTAATTTTAATCAAAGAAAAAGCAAACGAAAATCAAATTAAGAATCATGGATACTTTGCAACGCCACAAATTGCTCGGAATTCCGCCAAAAAGTTTTGTCACATTCATTCAAAGCATTCCAATCGTAAGGCACAATAATGAGGCATTAAAAGTCACATCGTTTTTTGTATGTAACTTGTAACGATGTGCTATTGAAGTGTAAATTGAAAAATCGCAACAATACAGAGCATCTCTAGTGGGAAAGAATCAACCGCACGGTGTATCAAACCAAAAACGGCTCAATTGCTCAGAAACGTTGTATCATTCATGAGATACGATTAAAACATCCCTGGGCAGGGTGTTGGCAAAAATTCCCGCGAAAAATAATATCGTTAGAAATTCAGTCGACCAAAGTTGATTCGATTGTTAGGTTGACTTACGCGTCGATTCCCTCGAGCAGCGTTTTCTCCATTGAATCAAATCAAACATCTGTTTCGATTTGATTGACAGGATTTTACAAGAAGACAAGTCGAAGTTTTGGGAAGCGAACTTAAACGGTGCAACAGTAAGCATTGAATCCTCTTGAGGTTTTGAAGCAAAGGAAGGAAAATCATGTCGATGATCAAATTATGATCCATTCATGGTGTATATCTGTGGCTTATGGTACTTAAACAAATGGACATTAACGAGATCCAAAGGGCAAAATCAAATTGGAAATCAATCTTAACTCCGATTCTCCAATTTATTTTATTAAATTTCATCTCTGTTGTCTTTTTTGTAGAAAAAGAATTAAAAAAGAAAAATCTTGTAATCGGAATTGATAATTTAAACTTGTTTGCCCGATTTTGTCCAACATAAGTATATTATATTTGTTTGTTGCACACACCTTTTCACACCTTAGTATAACTTTCATTCCATTTGGAAAGGTTTTCACAACAATTCAAAATGGTTTATTACAATGTTTTTGGTCGTCAAACAGACTTAGTAGAAATTTTGATGAGTTTGAATGAACAATTCGATTCTTTTCAATTTTACTTTTATTATTCACTGTTACTTTCTTGAGGCAATAGTTACACAAACACAATATACACCACTGTTGATTAAATAAGTCTCAATCCGTTGAATAACTTAATCCAACCGTTTTCTTCGAAATTGACCCGTAAGCTCCAAAAGAGTCAATTGGATTCGTCTATTGATTGCACATTGTTTATGACTTTTTTTTCTCCACCCAACTCAGTGTACTATTCGGAACATTCCTTTGATTGGAACTCGGCTGATCCCGGTTCCGGTTGAATACGGTCACTAATGAAGCCGTGGGCGCGAATGTACAAAGTCATGGATCGTGTCGTGAGCCGAACTAAGAAAAACCGCTCCGTCATTAAGCCGTAAATTTCTCAACCAGGGCTGGCTTGTGCTGTTTTCAATTTTCTTGAAAGTTTCCCCTACGAACGCGGGTAGCGAACGGTAAAGTGGCAAATTAAGCGATACTGCTACATACTTCGATCGCGTAAATCCTAGTCCCCTTCAAACGACTTGCTTGAGAGCAAGTGAAGTGCAAAAGGAACAAAAAAATAAAGCAGAATCGCTTTCTCCGCTGATTTGATAGGGAAAAGCGGAAAGAGAGCATGACTTTCGATAATTGAATAAACATCGTTGAAACAATACGAAGTGGGAAAAAAGGTTCAACATTAATCCAAGCGTTTATTCCGCTATTTAATTTCGTTTGAATTTTATGTTTCACTCTCGTATTTTTATTGTAATTGTTTCGATTAAGTTTTCTTTTCTTATCTTTTGCCCTATTTTATACATCTTTACGAGCATTGGGTACAGGCAACGGTAAAACTTTATACTCTGTAATTTATGCTATTTTATTGTTGTCCTTAGAAATATTATTTTTCCTTCAAGCTGATTCATTGAACTTTTGTTTCATGTTATATTATATCTATTAAAATAATATTATAATGAAAAAACGATAAGTATTGTTTTTAATAGCTAATATAATTAATATTTTTACGTTAAAATGTATCAAAATCAAAGATCCAGTAGCTATCAATAATATTTCCTGATCTATTTTGTGTAGATATTAATTACCTGGAGATAAAAATCACCCTAAATACTAATAACCGGTTAATTAAAAACTCACGGATAGCAAATTCGGACCGCGCTTATGCTTTTGCATAATGCCACAAGATTAATTCCATTTTTCACAGTACACGACAGTGCATCGCTGCTCCGCATTGCCGATAGAGAGAGTTTCCAACGACGTCCCTCCATCACACTTGCCGTTCATCCGAAACGGTAATGGTTTAACCTCAAATGCAACTGCAACCCCAAATGCATTGATTAGCATCACCCAAAATCGCGAAAGTTCGGGTGCGTTTCGAATGTCCCGCGTGAGCAACCAACTCGGACCTTGCCGGACGGATCGTGGAGCGCACAATTAATTAGTGCTAATGATGGGGAAATCCACACATTTCAATCGCTGCATAATGGACTCGGGTCGGGTCGATGGTCTCTATGCTCCACCGCAATCATTTACCGGGATAGGAAGGACAGGACGCAGATCGAGTGGAGTTTTAGAGTGACTAAACATTGAACCCGACGTTCTATCTGGATCGGTCGGAAAAGTTATTGGAATAAACCATACGGTGGTGTCCCATGACCGTGGCCGGGTGCGTGTAGATTAAACTAATTGATTCGGTGCCATCTGCACTTCATAGGGTTTCGAAGAAACTGTGTATCATCACTTGAGTATCTTTAGCAAACCAAAATACTGTATTTATATCGACCACACAATCCTGCCCGTCAAAACTAAATTTCAAATGGAAAATTTAAGCTTTTTAATTCCAACATGTTCGTGCTTGTCGTCTAAATAAAGGCGTGGTTGGAGATAGATATGGTTTTTATAAATGCCGATGATTATTCATGCACACCGAAAATAACTACAGAAGTTGCCAAATGGTAGAAAATGTTTTGTTTCATTAACATGGTACATGACAAGTTTGTTCGATTCAAAATCCGCTACCCGGAACTTGCGGAACATATTTCCCGGTAGGAAAAGTTATCCCGAACATGTCGTACTATATGTTTTGAACTCCTTTTTTTGTCGAGCTTATGACATTTGAAAGGGGTTGAAATAGTCCTTCGTCCATATTTGAGGATTTTCATTTTCTAAATTTGCTAAAATAAAAATTTTCTAGGATTATCGACTTTTTTCCTGATGCTTGGTAATGAGAAAACGAGATAATATCATTCGATACGCGGTAGGTAATAAAGTTTGCTTTAGTAAAAAATAAAAAACAAAACTTCTTTAGCCATGCTTCGTTACATGTTGTTCTGTAAGCCATATGCACTGTCCCATAATTCTTCTGCCAGCTGTAGTTTTCACCACATGTTATGTTACACGATAAGTTTATTAAAAAAAAATAGAACACCCCACACTTTTCCTTTCATCGACACAAGGCTGTGGGTGGAGGTGCAATATTGAACATTAAACATCATTCGAAACCATTTATGCAAGCAACGCGCCATATGTAGCCGCGGTGTCAATCGGTTGTGAAAAATGAAAATGCTTTACAAGACGAAGCACTTGCCGCTCGGTTCAGTGAAGAGTGATGCAATAAAAAGACACAAAAAAAAACTTTCGCAAATCGATTTAACGAAGCAACGACTGTTGTGTCACATGGTTCAGACCGGGCAAAAAAAACCTGGTTCGGAGTGCTGAGTATGTATGCCTTGTTTTTGGCACTCCCGCAGTTTCCCGGAGGTGGCGCTTTTATGACCTTTTTTTTTTGCGTTCCAACGCGAGAACTTCTGGTGTCGTTAAAAATACTCCCAGTGCACATGCATTCCTGCACGGAAACGGATGAAGAAAGGGGGATTCAACCGAGCACCATTTTTTGTTCAATGCTGATTTTGCAGCTGTTTTCACGACGCGGCAGACTTTCCCCTCACTGTTCTATCGCAGAAACGAAGCGAAAGAAATGGACGCCACTTTCGTGCGGTGCGATTGTGAAATGATCAGGCAGAACGCACGTGGCCGGAATAATAATAAACCAAGGAAATGATTTGCATTTGCGCGCGTCGGTGGAAATGCGAAGGAATCGTGCAGTCAACTGCAGAAATTCAACAACTACGATGCAACTGGCTGTTGGCGACTGTGGAAGAAAGTTTTCGTGTCATGAAACAAGCTAGTGGGTGTGGAAAAAGATTCTAGAAATATTTGTGGAGAGTTTTATATAAGCCTTTCGTTTGATACTTTTCCCGTTCGAGCATGAGATTGTAAGAGATAGGGTATGTTAATCAAGTTTTATTCGAGATGATTTATACAATTGCCAAATCTAATTAGCATTCCTTTAGATTCATTTTACATAACTGTAAATAAGAAGGAATCATTAAATAAATTGAATACAGTCAACGCTTCAAGTAAAATTCCAGGTGCATTTACAGGATAATCAAATTTAAAGATAATTTACGCGATTTCATGTGAGGGTTTAAAACGATGGCACCTAATAAGCGACATTCCTTTTGGTGGTGTTTAACGTGCCTCAATGGCTCAGCCTGTTTAATTAATAAGAATTTTCACTTAGCACACATTACCATCACTCCAACGAACCGCCGGTGAAGATTTGTACTTATTAGAGTGTCTACTGGCACCGCAAGCCTTAATGCGGTTGATTAACGCACTCGTCTCATTAGCAGAAGGAAATTAAAACCCGCCACATAGCGTGCGAAGAAAGGAGGAAAAACAAACGGATCCTAAAGCCTGCGGTGAGGCCTCATTTCCCGTTCGCATGGCAAAACCCGGTTCGGCAAGACACGGACGGCCCTGTGAATCCTGCGAAAGGGAAGCGCCTTTTGTTTTTATCCTTGCGTGGCATCTGCATCCATGGAACAGGGAATACCGAGGAAAACGTACGCAGGAGCGGTAGAATAGTTTTCCACGGCACAATGTTTGCCGCCCGGCAGAAACACTCATCCGGCGCCCGTCCAGCAACTTTCTTCGCTATCTTCGGGCCTTGATTGCGGCACTTGTGATACGGGGGGAGGGTTGGAAAACAAATGGAAAAAAAGTATCTCCACCGCTCGTGTGGCTCTGTGCTGCTGCCGGAAAACTCGAAAGAGTATCCGCGGCGAACCCGTAATGGGGGGAACAAGGGAGGTTGCGCTGCGATGGCGAGAAATTGACGGATGTGAAATTGGATCAGGAAAATTAAGCAAACATTCTCTAGATGCCGTGACGGGCTGGGTTTCCGGTTGAGGAAAACAAAAAAATACACGCGCATCCGTACCATGACGTATTTGGCGAGTGCGCTTCGAAGTGCCTAATGTCGGGAAAAACGGAAGTGAGCCACCCATGAAATAGTCCTTTGTTTTTGCGTTCGGTTCGTTCGTGTCGCATTCGTGGAGGAAAAAAATGCTCCGTTTTAATTCAATTTCGGTGCACTTTTGAAACGATTTCGGGGGAAGAATTTTTCAACGAAAGAGGAAAAATTAAAATTCAACCATTAAAGTTGGCTCTCGTCACGTTTTTGTTATTTGATAAAACGTGCAGGAGGAAGATGCATGGACACAAATTCCAAATACAGAATATAAGGAATCAAAATATGTGGAAAACAGATTCGATTGTGCACGAAGTTTTGCGTATGGAAAAACCTCCGGAAAACCGAGTCAGTTTCAGCGGAAGTCTAATGAACCGTTGCTAATAGGAAGTCGTAGAGAGTATCGTAAAAACTTATTCCACGCATCTGCAAGGAAATCTTTTTGCCAACGGGTTTCACTTCATTTAAATCTATTTTCCTTCATATGTTCCACGAATTTTGTACATCTCTACTTTGGTAATCTGTTTTTTTAAAACATAAAAATAAATATGGTTCCCCATCACAGCCATGTAGTTTAATCTAATAGAAAATTATTACATAAATATTTCTAGTTATTAATGGTTTGTAATATTCCTCTTCACATGTAAAAGTAAATAAGTTTGAGCAAGCAGGGAAAAGTTTTGAAGGTGATGATTTACAAATTGAAAGCCGTTATCCATTGTGAGGCCGACGCTTTCACATTGAATTCGGTGCATTTCCTTAAGCATGTTGGCAATTGTAGTCCGCCTTCTTCGTTTAAAAGCAACACATATACCCATACATACAGACCACAGGCCACACAGCCAGCGCTTCATGCAAGCTGATTTTTTTCCCGGGAGCAAGTTTCTGCGAACAAATTTCCCTACTCGCCGGAAAACAATGCCACTCTAACACGTGTTCATACGCTTGTTCGATGATTTCCAAAGTGTGTGCATTTAAGTACAAATACGCTGGCACGCTCTGGTAAACTGTTTGCAGTCTACGCGGAAGAAGCAGTGAGTCTTGGAGGCACAGTCGAAGCATAATCGGTTGTAAAAGTGACGGGAAACTTTGGTAAGAGCCTCGTGAACACCGAGGACCCATTGGTCTTGTAATGCAAACAGTTTTTGGAAACGGTTTCAACCATTATTCATACACATAACGGGGCGATGCAAGATGGTTTTTTCCTCCAAAGAAGGTCAACATTGTTTTATTATTGCAGATTCTTCACGATGTAAATTTTCTTTAATAAAACGGAACCGAATCGCGAAACAGAATGGAAAACTTTTAAACCATCTGATCTGTGCAAGCATCTTCATACATTCTCGAAGAAGTTCGCGAACCGAAAACACGCCTTTTGTTAGCTTTGCTCGTTGGAAGCTGCTGGCAAGTTCTACGCGAAATAAATGCAGAAAAGGTGATTATAACGGATTTGCATATTGTCGAGCAAAAGTGAGTTTGTACATTGTTCTTCGAAAGCAGTTCAGGTTCGAAAAGTGGGCACAGGGTCACCGTTTGCACTATAAGAAGTCAGACTTTCTGCTTCCTTGAGCTTTGTTTTGGGTTGCTGGTCATGACCCGGAAATCCCGGAGAAGGCAGACCGGAATTTTAATGGTCTCTAAACATGCGACCGATTTGGGCTGGTGATAGTTAGCGGATTCGGTGCTGGAATGAAAATTTTTTTTTTCGTGACAATATGATAGAAGAATGGCTTATGAGCTGCATTAATTTACAGGAATGAGAATGTTTTGTAAGAATAATTAAAAACATTTAAGTACGTTGAACGTCGCTTCAGTTGACCTTTTTCGTGTATCAGATTTAAAAGAAGAAGACGAGAAAAAGATAGTTAGTAGCCAAGCACATTTATCGGGAAATCACTTCATAGTTAACACAGATAATTTATTAAAATCTATCTTTAAATCTACTCTTTACCTTTAAGCAAATCTTGAGTGCGCGGCCCAAGATGAATGCATAGGTTTCTCTTTAATTTTCCTAAAGCAACGCTTTAAAAACGCTGTTTGGTTGCTAGCAAGAAGCCTCGATAGTCAATCGAACACTCGATCATCGCTTCTCCCTTGTCCCAAAGGAATATAGCAGGATACATAAATTCAACACCCAATTTGGCACATGAGATGCCATTGACCAGTTGGTGCACAAGTTTTCCGGTGACCGATATGTGTATGGGGAGGAATAGATGTGCAACGAAGGGGTTTCCTTTCATCTAGATCAACGAGGTGTATTTAGGAAATTGCATATTGCTTGATAAATATTTGCCGACCACGTTGTTTGCGATGTTATATATATCGCCCGGGGATGAGTTTTGTTTGCTCGATAACACTTCCCCGAAAAGTGCTGGCAGCAGTGGCGATAGATTAAGCACTTGCTTAAATTCATTTAAGTGAATCAAAAACTAATGTAAGTGAATTAAGTTGTCCTTTTGGCTAAGACAGTACTATTAATAAATCAATCAATAGCTATAAATATGATAAGCTTTGCGCAAAAACAAACCTGAAAATATATAACTTCTTCAACTTCTTCTAAAAGTTTAGACGAAACTGAGTAAGACACGATTTTTCTAATATATGTCCCAAAGCTTCTCGTGCCCATCATAATCCGGCAATTTCGTCTTTGATATCATTTCCCATTTCAGTTAGCCCTAATTGGCTTGGAATTTCATAGCGTTTTGTTTTAAATGGCTTTTTTGAGGTTTTTATTTTTGTTTGGCATAGTACTGGAAAGCATTGGCCACATTTTCAGCAATTCATGTGGCTCTACCAGCGCGTGATTGAGTTTATGTCGGCGACAATAAGAAGCTAAGTGATTTACCACATCGTTCTGACCCTCAGCAGAGCTTGAGGCGACTAACGCGAACAACAAACGGAAATCTTATTACCAAGGTACGTGAAACTTCAGCTTACTGCTGGCTTCGTTGGTCGAAAGGACTATCCGGCTGATTATGGCCAGCGGCAATTGGAGATGACATTTTGTCAAGAGCTTTCTCTAGGATTGCTCGTGGATAGGAGGGTTTTGATTATTTTATCTTCTTTTGTTTTGTAATGAGAATGATGATGTTTTGTATGAGAAATTTCCGTGAAAAAACAAGTTTATCTTTTGTTTACTTTTATAAATTACATTACAGTAATTCGGTTATGGATTAAACCTCGCTCTTTAAGTACTTTTTTTGTTTGACCCTGCACTATACTTTCTTCTTGAAATGCCTCTTTTCTTCGATTTTTTTGTTATATGGATGCTCACTTGCTCATATAAGTGAATTTTAGAATTTAAATTCTTTCTTGAAGTTATCAACGAAAAGTAATGCAATTATCTGTACGATGCAGTCAATATACCTAATAAAAACAGGGGTCATTAAATTTGAAATCTTCACATTGTTGCACTCATAATCCTGTTAGAATAATAAAATCGATTTCACCGTGTAAACGATACTACACGTTCATAACGTGCCAATATGAACGGGAAGTCAAGAGACTCAAACTTTGACCAACAGTGCTTCATCACTAACCTTTATTTTTCCGGCTCCAAACGTGCGAGACATGCATTTTTCGTTCATTTATGTAAATCTCCCGTACGTCCCAGTGCTATGCTCTAATCTGTACGAAGTGGAATAGACTTTTATGTGGTGACGGTGAGTATATGTGACGGTTTACTTTTTTGTATCCCTCGGTAAATATGCCCGAAGCGTGTCCGCAAACAGCTGGGTAGATTGTGTTCCGCTGCATCGGAATCCAAACGCCGTCGGTGTTGCTCGTTTCTATTTGCCGATTTCGAGCCACGTTCCTGTCCCGTATCATGCCACACTCCACGTTTTCCCAGCGGGTTTTTGAATGTACGGAATGGCACCGCTAACGACAACACGTGGTTTTATCAGTGATATGCAAAATCTACTACCAAAACGCCAACGCAAACAGAACAGGAACGGTGTGAAAATTGTTGCGTTTTTGTGTGAAATGCGTTTCAGAAAAGAACCAAAAGGATACTGTAGCTATTGCTAATGGCTGGCAAGGAAATTATTTCTTTTTGGTCGACCTGTCCATGGAAATGTTTAATCTGGGGAGGATTGGTTTATTCTGAAAATCCTGTTAAAGAATTGCGAACTTATAGTAAACAGAAGGGGATTACTTGGAAATTGATGAAAATTGCAATCCATTCTACTTACAAAGAACCACATGCCGCTCTTTTAACATATATAATAACATTCTTATGCTTTATTTAATAATACTCATATAACATAGGAAATGAAACATTGAAAATTGCGATTGTTTAGTAAGACTAAACTCACTCTCAAACGTATTTCACACCCCGTAACTGTAGCTCGCAAAAGTGTCACTTCTCAGGGTTATCTTTTAATTTAATTTGGCAAATCGCAAATAAAACACCCAAAAGAATACTCTTTGGCGAAATTCACCTTTTCTTTTCCCACCTTTTATCACTTCTTGTGTTCGTCATTTGCGGTTACCTGGGTTGTGGTGTCGTATTTCACGCAAAAATAAACGCTGTTGTACGGTTGCTTATCAGCTCGGTTTTCCGCAAATAGCATTTTCCCCGAGCCCGATACACATTCACCTCAGGCAACGTCAGATTTTTTGCAAAAAATTAACGATACGGCAAGGGAGCGAAACGAACAAAACGGGATGGTGTGGAAATGGAGTTGGGAGACAGAGTGCAAATAGAACAACAAGGAACGATTAAAAGAGTGCGACACGACGATTTGAGATCGAAGATATGGCAAATTCCTCCAAATGATGGAAGGCAAACACTCGGCGGGGGTCCCTTTGTCCACTCGCCCTGCAGGAAGTAGCCAGCAAATACTGTTTCGAGTTTTCCTCCGGTTAAGCCACTGTCACACATATACCATGGTGCCATTCCATGCTGGGGGGAGTTTGAAAGCATGACAGTATGTTTGTCCTTTCTGTGTCGTTGAGTTGGACGAGGGTTGAAGGAAGTGGTGTTCTTTTTCCATGCGGAAGGATTAGACATTTTGTTGTTGAATGAGTGGGTGTACGGTCGTGTGTACCTTTTTTGTACAAAACGTTAAGTAAAGCTTCCGTAGGGTGGCACTTTTGGAAACATGTTATCTTTGTCTTCCTTCTGGGACCAACGCAGATAAGCCGGGTTCTATGGAAAATGACACAATATACGGAATTGGCCACATCATTGCACCGATGCGTTGGGAAACAATGCAATATGAATTAACCCTCATAACAAAGTGATATGTTCTGCAAAGTGAGCAGGAGTTAGGCATAAATCGAAAAAGAGCTCCGTGACTCGTGTCTGGTAATGGAGGGAGGTGAGTTTCTTTGTTTCACTTCAAAATTTGAAACTTTATCTTTTAACCAGGCAGTGTGTGCGTGATGTTTAAGGGTTAGCTAGCTACTAAGCGACCATGTTCTTATCTGCAGTGGAACATGCAGCCCTAGAAGATGGTCGACTGATTGATTTATTAGTCTCTGTGTGGAAATATTTTACTACATCGTATGAACAATGAAAAAGTCACGTAATTTAAAATATTTAAAACCTTTATCATGTAATTTGTCAACGAGGATCCTATCCAAAATATTTGTTACTCTTGGGTAAAGTTAAAAAGTGAAAAATATCTTCATCATGTTCAATCCTTATAATAATGTAAAGAAGCGATCCGCAAAAGGAACAGCAATGTCGATGCATGTAGAAAGAAACTTTGCTCGTTAATATGAATTCAAGACCTTCGAACCACATAAGATTAAACAATTTTCAATCATCAAGAGGATTACGCTCCCTCCTAAGCTCAATCATTCCTAACCCACCGTTCGCCATTTACTCCCATTTACACCCATATCCCGAGGAACCGTTCGACAGGTTATGTTGTTAACTCAATTTAACTTTCTCACCACTCAATTTTGCAATAAAACTGTCCGGCATGATGAGGAAAACTTTCAACTTTCGTTCGCGTTCGCCCAATGCATCCCGTTTCCTCGAACGAGAGCGAAGGAAGCGCCGAAGAAGAAATAAATTTCGACTCATGTTCCTTCCATTTTAACTTAACTTCCATAACCATTTGCGGTTGCGGTATTTTGCTGCCCCCAAACCCAAAAACCGCCGCATCGACTCAGCAGTTACGGATCCGGATGTAGAAAGCTGTTTAACTTGAGCGTGGGGTTGCCGGGCCAAAATCGTATCATTAATTTTCTACCAGGCTTCCAGATTCGTTCCGGTTTTAGAATCTCATCCCGGTCCCCACAGCGCTCCACTTCCGCGTCGGAGTTAGGGGGTTTCGCTTGGTTCAGGATGTCGATCGAGCTGCCAAAATTCCAAAACAGAAAGTCAATTTAGACAAATGCATTTTTCTCTTCTGCTTCGAGAAAACAATTTCGACTTTCGGGTGTAGCGGTATGGTTTGGTTTTTTTTTTACTCGCCTGCGAAACAATCTTCTACGTAGCGTCTGGCAGCACTCACGTCAGTCGGAGTTGGTCGAAAGAAAAATGCATCTATAAATCATTCAAACCGTTTTGTGCTCCCAGTTCGACAAGGGCAATGCCACGAAAGGAAGAAACGAAATCACTCGCCTGGGAGAGATGCACGCCTCTGATGCAACTCAGAACGTACGTCGAAATAAACGGAATGCAGCGTTCATTCTTTGGGGCGTAGGAAAATGTTTCCTAGTGGCACTGCTTTTCTTCTTTGGCATAAACATGAAATTCAATTTAACACGAGCCGAAGTAGGGAATACACGGAACATATATCAAGGATGGTTGAAGAGTTGAAAAAAAACGGTTAAACGTGTTTAAAGGATAAGACATTCGTGTATTTAAAACCTCATACTATTTCCATTAATGCTTAAGCAATTGTTGTGATGATCTTTTGATTATCTTTTGTTAGAATGTTTTGACACAATTTTCTTATTTTACAGCATTCCACCCTACACAAGTACAAATAATGTGTTTAATACTAGGCGAGAGAAACTTTTTATCTTTTATTATATTTTTATTGTGTTCCCTAGGTTTCAAAATATTACGGTTTATTCTAGTTTTCAATTTATTTCGTATTTTAATGAGAACCATAAAATGTGTGTAGCTTATACAAATGATGCAAATAAAACAACAGGAATGATTCTCTACCGGCATCTATTTTGAGATACTGGATGCAATATCTTACAATAATAGTTACTTGTGATCCCCCGTGGGTACAACAGCACAAGAATGCTGCTTCCGGTACAAATTATCCCGGGGGCAAGCTGCCCATTCCAATGGAAGCAATTTATTCTACGGCAACCAGGTCCTCTCAGGTCGACACAAACTAATTGCTGGCCAATTTGTAACAGTCCAGTTAATTATGCGCTCCTCAATAATGTAGCGATGATGGTGAGCTGCAAGAACAATACCAACATGCATTTTTGTTCATGAGAAGCCATTTTCTTCAGTAGAAAAAGCGAATAATTATTGCTTGAAGAGAATGTGCTATAACTAACTAGAAGCGATATTTTATGGGAAGGATCGATTCAAGAATGTCCCACCGCTGGAGCCTTACTTCTCCCGTTGGACAGTCAGAGTATTTTATTAGCTGTATGAGATTATTCTGCAAGATGCTTAGAATACCCGTGGGAATTAATCCCCCGTCCGATTTATTTCTCATGACAAAAGACTTGCACTGCAAGATGTTCAAATAACGTGAATATCAGAATTGTATGAGTATTAATTCTCTCGTGCCATCGATATCATTAGGAAACATCAAGGAACAGGAATCCAATCACAATGGCATCAATGTCAAGGCTTGACTTCATATGTTGTGTGTCTGAAAAGCATTGGAAAAATATAATTTATGGTAGGAGGTAAATCGAAATACTGCTTCACTGCAATTTTGAATTTCCTTGCTGATAACTTCGGCACAGATTCAATAATACCACACTCATATTTTGAAGAATTACGCTTATTGTATTTGTTTTCTCTTAGAAATACATCAACATGAAATCGCCGAAAAGATAAAACATGCAACATTTGAGTCTACTCTCAAACAATACACGTCAGACCGGATTGTTTTCGTCATCCATTTGGAAAAACAGTCGGTATTAACCTCCATCCTACGGTTCCTCATTAATTTCCTTTCGCTTTTCCACTTCTGATGCACTCTCTTTCTGCTCAACGATAGAAAACGTTCCTTGTACGTCGACCGTACACACTAGGTTCGGGGGTTTTCTTTCCATTGCGCTAGAGATGTGAAGGAAGCGAAAAACAAGGCCGTATTATGGCAATAAATAACGAAATCATTAGGAGATAAAGCACACTAATTTATTTTCCATACAGCCTGCCGTCGGGACGCTATTCGTATGTAACCTACGGTGGTCGACTACAATTCCGGAGAGCCTGATCGATGGGGTATGGTCACACTGGTTTCGATGGTCACCGGACTCTGGGTTGATGGAAAAATTTGCGGACGGGCATAAACCCGCTTGGAGAGCTGACCAGTTCAGTCTTATGGAGAAGTATTTTTAATGAGAAGATTAACTCAGCGTAGACCAGATTGATGATTCGAGCCGGACAATGTAATGCATTAGGGAAACAAAAGATTGTTAACAATGTCAAGGAGCGAAGATTAATGTATGCCATGTTTGTTCAATTTTAGATTTTCCTATCGAATATGTAAACATTTCTTTGCTTAAAGGTTTAACAAAGGCCAGCTAAAACGTATGAACTATCGATTGAATATTATCACTCTTGTATTTCCACATCTCCTCTATTATCGGTGCAGGAAAACCTCTATCCCGAAGAGTGCCATCCCAAAGGACCCTCCACAGTAGATTCCATTTCAGAAGCTCACATAATTGAGTCCAAAAAAGGAAATCTTCGAAAGTGAAATCGATGCCAGCCACTCGGGGACGGCTAATAAACTCAATCGAGGTAGCGTCGGTACCTTTTGCGCTTCGAAATAGGGGATTATGATGTTGCCCCAGCCCTACCTCAACAACCCCTCCTTCGTTCCGGAAAGCCTTCGCTTTCCACTGGAAAGGATCGTGACGCACGTATAGTCTAGTTTTACGGACCCCGGTTTTGGGTTTTGAGCCGGCAAAGCCACAAGTAGATAACAAAAAAAGGTTCCCACTTACCACCTTGGCGGGGCGGAGTGCAGCGGAGGGTCAGTTTAAATCCGATCCGCTTCAATTATCTGTGAAACATAAATTTGGTCGGGTTATTGGGCTATGGCAGAAAATGGTTTGATTGGCTTTGTGGAGGCTACAGGTATTGGAAGAGTTGTATAAATTCAAGTTTGTTCACGTCTGGGACTGATTTCATTAATCGTAAATTATGGTCTTTTCTAGAATTAATTTTAAATTTGATAAATTTGAAAACATTTGAAAATACGAAAAATTTGTTACATGATAATGTAGGTAGATGAAGTTTGTTAAAGTTTGCAAAGTATCCTCATTTGGAAACAAGAGCTTAACAACGACCTAACCTTTCATTTGCCATAATCCATTTTATGAATAATTGAAAGGATTCCAGGAAAGGAAAATTCTTTTTTCGTGTATCTAATAAGAAATTCATCAAGCTCATCAGTGAAATAATGTTTCAGTTGGCCCACATTTTCATCGTTTAACACAAAAGGGTCTCGTCTCGTGCACACTCGTCCACTCTACACTCATTTCAAAACGGAGAGACATACTTGTATCATTATTTAACGTCAAGCGCAATGGATGCCTCAACGTCTTAGCATCGTAAGATTTTAGCATTTGAAGTGCTTTGGGGAAAAAGTTTTTCCCTCTGCCGAAAATACATTTCATATCCGAATCCATGTTCTCTTCTCATCTCTTTTTAGCTCCTCACAAGGGCGATATGCCTTACGGTGGAGAAGTTATGCTGTGTCTTCTATTTTGAATAACTAATTAGCAACTTCAAAAACTTTTCTTCCACTTGGGAAAAACGCAATACCTTCGTCAGCAATACGTGAGGTTGCGCTCATACTAAAGACTGATTCACACAAAATAACTTCAAATGGGTTTCGTGCGGCAAAAGTTGGGACTAGTTTTTTCAGTTCTTTAAGTATAGCCTTTTATACACATTTCCTCATTCATTTCGATTCTTTTCATGAGTGATAATTCCATGCTTGCGCTTACCGATACCGTTGAAGACCTCCTGTCTTCGTTTTTGAAAAGATTTTGTACATATGGTTTTCAAGAAGCAGGTTCTCGAACTTTAGTTTTGTGTTCTATTTTGCCTAACTTGTTTTTGTTAAACTTTACTGTTTTGATTTCTAAAAAATCGTATAAGTCTAGGTTATTTGTTTTGGAATCATTTTCTATATTTTTCTGCTGTCTATTATGTTTTAAAAACCCTAAAAAAATAGTTTCCTACGATTTTTTTAATAAGGCAAAGTGGTTTAAAAATGTGTGCTTGAAAGAGCTTTCTTAAATGAAAACGAAGTTAGATTTAAACTTTTCCTTACGTAAAACAAATGGCAAGAGTCCCCACAAAATCTTACTATCGTTTTTCGCTCCTGTCCTGATGGCCATCCGGCATAAAATCTCTGTCCGACTCTCCGGTTGGCAAATCCGGAAGCAACATCACAGCTCCTGTGACACTTTTCTGCGAGCGTTTTCGTGCGACCGTTTTCTTTGCTCCGTTTTTATCGCCTTAGCGGGAGGGAGAATCACATTTATGCGTGCTTCATTTCCTTATTCCGGTTCGAGGTTTTTCGGGGCCACTTGCACGTTCCATTTCCAGCCGGAAGAAACGATAACGCTGATGATGGTGAAGCGGATATCCAATTAAGCGTTCTGCTAGCCAGCATCGTGTTCCGGCGTGGTATTAATTGAAACCGACTGGCGGCCGCGGCGGATGTTGTGGACGAAGAATAATTATTTTTTCGCCCTTACGAAACGGGGAACGTGGGAGTAAGTGGGGATTTAAAAACGATTTTTTCCCTAGCGCTTCGTTTTAGCCTGCAATCCAGCGCTGAATCCAGAGCACCCAATGGAAATGGGTTAATTTGGAGTGTCTTCCGATGCTCTGCAGGACACAGCTGGAAAAGGAAAAATTATCAGTTTAAATTTAAAAAAATCCCACTTCAGTTTCAGTTTCTTTCAGTTAAAAAAACCGCAAGTAAAGTAAAACAAATCATCAGTTTTTTCAGTAAAACATACAAGGTTAAATTCGATGCATTCAGAATAAGACATACTTCCATATGCCAGTAGTTATGATCATTTATACAAATTGTATTTTGTGTAACTTTACTGCAAAATTTATTTGAGATAAGTAAAGTTCATCGCCTTTGCTTGGCATGTATTCGTGCGTTACACAGAAACCATTGAAAAATGCGAAAATCGAGCAACAGCTTAGAAATAAAACACGCAAAAAAAACCATAAAAGAAAGGAAAAAGTTTACACAATGCGAAATATTCCCCCGCACCCACCGGAAAGAAAGACAAACTTCTGCCATAAAAATATTTTCCAATTCCCTCCCGAGGAATAAACTTTCCCGTTCAGCGTTGATGCGTTCTGAGCTGCGCTTTTCCGGTGGTGTTTCCCGACAGTGCCGACATAATTTTAAATAATATTTCACTGGAATGTTCATCATGTAATAAAATTTTCATATTCATTCGCTTACTTTTCCGCTCGCTTTGTGCCAGGGTGTGAGTGTTTGCGAACACACCCAACCGCCGCGTTGGCATATGCGCGTGAAATGAAAATGGCTTTCGACGTGGGACTCTGAAACCTTTATGGTCACCACGAAAAATTAGAAGGATTGGGGAAAGTAATTTGAAAATGGGATTTGCGATTCAAAATCGTTCTGAAAGTGGTAGCATATCAGGTATATTTTGGTAGAAGAAATTTTACTAAAATTATCAAATTCCTACGTATTGCCCTGGGTAATACCCGACAGACAAAAGAACGAAAGTTTATTGCCTTTAACATTTAAAAACGGTAACTGATCTTTTGCGTTACTTTCTGCATTAAATACTAATTTAGTATATTGTCGAGATTAGGTGCTGCTATTCTTTAACAGTTTTTAAGCCCACTGATTTCAAGTTTGGTGTCTCTTTTGAATCCTTCGTTGGTTTTGCTGCTGGAAAGAGTTTGTTTAGAACATTGCCAACAGTTGTCATAGATCTTCTAAAAAACAATCATTTTGACGTTTTTTCACTTACCAATTTGAATCAATGATTGGATGAAAAAATAAAGTATAGTGTTCATTCGTATCTTCTAGACCTGAGAATGCATTTCCTTTGCCATACCACGATTCATTTTGCCGAAAAGAGGGGTAAAACTTTTGTGGAATATCACACTTATTCAAAACCCACGTTTTAGTGACCTTTTACCGTCAGCCCCAGCGGAAGTCAATGTTCAACAAGACTTGATTTTGACGTGTGACAAATGTCTGTTTCCATAGCAGCTGGCGCGTAATCCTCTTCGCGGTTTGCAAAGTGGAGTTTGGTTGGAGTTTCGCAAGAGTGTGCCGTTTGCGAGATAAACAATAACCGCTTCCGTGCCGGAACGGTGCTATGCAGCGACCGGCGAAGTAAGGGGTTTTAAAGAACCATCCTAACATAGCGCTGCGTCACGAGAGTGCAATAGCTAAAATTTGCTGATGTCAGGCTCTTGGAGGTGGAAGAATTAACCTCTTGCCGGAAGTAACAGCAGCGCCGGGCGAACGCGATAACTTATTCAAATGATAATCTTCTCTCCAGTACCTCCGTCGCCGGAGTCATGATGCTTAATGCTAACGACGAACTTGACGAATTTGCCGGATATACTCGCGCCGAAACGCGCCTGAGGTGTGCTCGATTTTGATCCTCTTTGAGCGCCTTTTGGGGGACGATACAATCGCTCCACAGTTATTCCGGAAGCGGAGGCTACCGTGACGAGTGCAAGCTTTAACAAATGGTTGCGGTTGTCAACTTGAAAACGCTCTGTACGCTGGTGCTTCCAGCAGTTCAGTTTCGTTGCCGATGCAAAATTTGTAGCAATTTATTCCAGATTTTCTGAGGGCTTGTGAAATGAGGGCAGCTAGGGCTTGTCTCCCCAAGTTTGGATGTGGACTTTCAACAGATCGTACTGTCCCCAACGTTGCCAGACTCACTTCCGGTCGGACGATGCACTGCGACAGGCGTATGAATGAGGCCTACACTGCTGGGTGGGAATATAGGTTAACCAGTGCACACCGGTGAGCGCTCTACACAAACAGACAAAGGAGACGACGGTTCCCGCCCTTGCCTATGTTGATGTTGGCCTACTAGTGGCCAGTTAGTCCTTTACCTACCCTTCCATACTACTTGGGTAAGTAAAGCGTTCGTGGATGGCAAACGATTGTTGCATTATCCTTGAATCCGACCAGATTTACGTTTTACAACGCCCAGGTAGCAGGTGCTTCAGCTCGACGTAAATTAATCGATTTTCGGATTAAGCTGCCTAACTCTCACGCTAGAGCACATGATCAGATGCAGACCACACTATGAATATGCGAGAAAGGACACTCTGTCACGCACACACACAACTAACCAGTAAGGATGATTCGTTGCTGGTTTTTAAAGTACACGAAGCTTAAGAGAAGTATGTGTAGATCCTAGTCATATACTAGTGAAGAAAAGTGAATTCAACAGCTTTAATGAGTCAATTTTGTAAACATTGATGGCTCGATTTTAGCTAAAAGTTTACTGTTTTTAGAACGGTAAAATTAAAAAAGGATATTATTTTTGTATATTTCATTTTTACTTACTTTCCTGTAGCTCTAATTGGTTCTAGACGGTTACTTTATTTGTACAAGCAATTATAATATCAACGAGACTAAATGTATTTGCACAAGAGAACCATGCCCACTTCACTTACTCTTTGTGATTTGCTTAACACCAATAGCACATTCCTAGACCCTTGAACAACATTGTGGAGCAAGATACTCGTCCTTTCGGGGATTCGAGAGCCATCGGAACAAAAAGCCTAACGGACCCTACAAATAGCCCTAGCAGATTGACTTTTCTTTGAACTATTTGATCCGTATCACGTCTTAATTGAGTGCCGCCCTCAAGCATCATCAATCACCCTGGCCGCTAGCGCACTGTGTGGACGCAAACGCAACGGATCGTTCCGTATTCTTCGCATGTGAGCACCGGCTTAACGCAGAAAACCCCTCGTTCGATGATTGGCCCCCGCACGGACGCCGGGAGTAATTCAACAAGGATTAGTATGAAATGAGCTCTTGGGTTCTCCAAACCCTGGGCCCATTATCCCGTAATCTTTCGGTCCACTTGTGACTCGGGCTCGCTCTTTTTCGCTCTGACAGCTGACTGTCGATGTCGGGGATTTACCGGCTGCGATATGCGTTGAAGAAGAATGTCTTCATGCCCAACACATAGGGATGGGGAGGTTCGGGTAGCAAAAAAGGCACCCACCCCCTCGATGGACGGGACCGGTCGAGTGTTCCCGGGAATGTCAAAGATCGTTTCGGTTGGGCTGGGAAAACAAAACAATTTATCCTGTCACTCTCCGCTCCTGCTTCGCCCGGGGTTCGATGGGGATTTTCTTGGACAAGGATTGGATGCTCCTAGGGAGCACCGGAGCTGCGTAATTAATGGGTTTCTTCGATACAAAGCACAACGGCCTGCCAACCGAAACGTCTTATGTTTTGCTCAGGATTATATGGGGTCCCCCGAGCCGAGCCGTAATCCTCTTCGAAGGAATTCACTCACCGCAGAAATGATGCCAACATCCTCTGATCCGACCATGGACATGATGGGATACGGTCCTATAGTTGAGCACCGGATCACTCGGGCCGCCCCTTCCGGCTGCCTGGTGTAGGGTAACTTAAGTGATTTTGATTTGATTAGTCCTACAAATTATTTCATTCGCTCGTTTCTTAATCATTCACTCATCGGAGGGTGTTTACCGGGTGAGAGAAATCTTAATAATTTGTGGTTAATGACTGTTGTTTGATAAGAAAGCATATGAAAAGCGTATTCAGTCCATTGGATTAATACTAAAGCACTCAAATTTTCATTTAAAAAGAAGTTTAGTATACTATGAGGCTTTGAATTTGGTATTTCTTTCACATCTGATACTAAAATCAGAACATTAACCCACCGGGGAAGTCAATCCAAAGTCCTAAGTAATGACTCGCGTACTGTGCACAGTCGGTCTGTGAAATCTATCACACCTCTTGCTTCCGATGAAAACAGCCGTTGGCAATGATTCAGGATATTTTCAAACCTCAGCAGGCTTGCAGCTGGTGCGCACCTGCCGTTGCAATCATTGAACCCGTTTTCCAAACCACAATCTTTTAATAGAATACTTCCTTTGCAGCGTTCGGCATCACAGACTTTTCCGAAGTTTCCGCACACCGGAGCAAGAACGAGACGGTGTGGTGTTGGTATAAGTCTCATAAATAATCACATTACAAATAGGAAGCTCGTCGCCGTTGGCAACGACTAAAGCGAGCCGTCAAGGTGACGACGCCGACGTGCCTCATCCAACCGGATGCAAATCCCGGTGCTCGTGTTTTGTTCCGGGAGCTTCTCTTCTGGTGGAAACGGGTTTCCCAGGCGGTAAGGACAGTGCAACGAGGAAGGGAGTGACAACAGCACTATTTCATCATCTGTCGTTTATATAACAGATTCACTTTCTTAGGCAAAGAAAGCATCCCCACGCCGAACACCACCTGGTGACATGCTCCCGTTGCCCGGGAAAGGATACCAACTAAAATTCAGATTTTCGCTTCACCTTTCGCCCGGATCGGATTCTGCCGAGATAGAGATAAATCGCTGTCGGTGGCAGCAGCAGCAGCGGTGTTACTCCCGAGGAGGTCGTGATCCTGAACATGAAGGTAGGTCGGAACGGCTGCGAGGAAGGATTTACGCCTTATCTTCATCCTGTCGCCACGGCATCATTCAAACTCGTGCGACCACGCCAACCCGGAACAACTCGACCCGGCTCCGATTTGCCCGACTTTTTGCCACGGTGACTTATGGTTACGAGAACCAACGGAGAGAAGCCAGACGCCAGAGTTTGTCCCCACGGCCCGTCGGTGCCGTGTGACAAACTAAGCGGCTTAGTTATAATGCGGCTTCGGGTTGGAATAGTGCGAGTGGTGGTCACGTAATGGTTTTAAACTGTTCCTGCTTACTCGAGGGACTCGAATGGACCTGTTTGGAGGTGGCCAAAATGGAAGGAGGAAAGTGGGTGAAATTAAATTTTCTTTCTTTCTTTCTTGCGAATGAAATGTCTCTGGCCCATTCTCCACGTTGGCTTGAGTCAAAGTGAATTGAAGATAATTTAGCACGAGGGAACTATCACATAAATTAGTCTTAAAGTAGACGTATGCCGTGGAATCAATGGGTAAGGCAAAGTCCAATGGCGATGTCGCAAGTCAACGAAAGAAAGGTTGAAAGGGCTATTTCAATATGAATCATTCATTTAGTGCTCTAAACAAAACTAACTGTAATACAAACTTCGATTATTCGAGGAAAAAGTCATAAAAAGCGATTAAGTGAATCATGGCATGCATTTTTATGAACATTTTATTTCATTTGATTGTTTAATGTTAAATGTGCCGCGCTTTTTAGATTGGCCGTGTGACAATAGAGACAATGTAATCATAACATGTCAAGTTTAACACTTGCTGCATTCCATAAAAGTTTGTATTTTTTGCTACAAGAGATTTAATAGTAAATTACTGTTATAAAAAGTATTTGATTGCAAAATGTATGTGACGACTATGTACATAATTATTTTATGAATCTTTGATTTATCTATTTATCCGATACGTTTTTGGTACAAAAATCCTAACGCATATCTTTATTTACACGAGGTAAACATTGTTTCTGATCTGTAACGTTTAACCCGGTCCCATGATGATATGTTTATGCAAAGGGAACATTTGAGTAAGTTGTATCTTACGGAACAAGTGATCCTCAACGTGGCAGTGGATTTTCTGGTGAGTTTTTCAACCTTGTGGCCGTTGTTTTGCCTTCAATTTATTCCAAACACGCACCGTTTGCCTTTGAAATGTTTTATTAACATTTCTATCAGCACAGCTATAACGTAGAAGAACATGTACGAGAGAACTGAATACGATTCAAACAAATGTTCGATTGTTTAGGCTTCGGACTAGAAGTTAGTCTTACACAACCAGTGAAGGTAACATAAATTGGACCTTACTTTTAAAAAGTTTCGATTACATGTTTAATAAAATTACACTCACAGCATCTTTTTAATAACATTTCGCTTTAGCCTCCTCGCACACTTAAGCACACTGTAAGTGATTTAATACGAGCAATGTTGGAAAGCTATAAAAAGTCCCGTAACGAAAAGCCTTCTGGCTTTATACAGCCAATCGATATTTTAAAGACCCTGCAGGTTTTCTTCAAGAGGGTCAACTTGTAGAAGGACTTTGGCTTCCAGTCGGTCCATTTCCTATAAAACGATAGTAAAAATAAATTGGACACCCTCTATGCCTCTCTCTTCGCTGTAAGTGTCCAGGTGTTGATAAGCAATGGAGAGGATGCAACCTGTACACAACAACACGAAACATTGACTTGAAGTAAAATTTTGCTAAAAGTCTTAATGATGTTGTAAGGTCCCAAACCTTAAAAAAAAAAAAAAGGCAAGATTAAAAAAGGATATCTTTTTTGAAAGACCAATACATTAGCTTAGTTTTCCTCTTTAAGTATATTTTCGAAAAAATGAAGAAGTATGTAAATAAATAGTTAAAAATTTGTAATCAGTACTTGTTATGCATACCGTTGTATGCATCCCGCAATCTAAATTTAATCGTCTCATTAACAAGTAATTAGGCAAACACATTTAAAAAGCTTTTGGGAGAACGATTAGGAACTTCTTTCTACTTAATTTTGCAAGCAATTAGGTGAAACTACATGCAAAACCAACATCATACACTTTTCTTTACACTTTTTCTTAAATGAAGTAATAATCCGTGCTTGGTATAAGTGAACTCAAGAGGAAAACCTTCCCTACAACTCGTAAATTAAGAGATTAAACATTTCAGCGTACTAAAAAACCGTTCGTTAGCCACTTTAAACTAATTGTCCCTAATTAGGGATGAGAACCAATTTATCTAACGATGCCGTGAAGCACTTGGCTGGGAAGCTCTGGGATATGAGCATGCTTTTCCACTTGCCGCCTGGCAATTAAAAATGGTGCAATTAGAAAATTATGTTTGTTACAGAACCTGTCCGATGCGGATGTCGGGAAACGGTAAGCAGGAGCTATAATCTTCTTACCACGCTTAACAAATTTTGAATAAATTCCAACGATATTATACGGTAATCGTTCGATTCGATTATATAATGAATAAATCTGTAAGGCTCATATTCACAACATTTATAGTAAAAACTTTGAAACAAGCATCGGAGAATAATCACAAGAAGCGCTCATTTATGTTTCAAATTAACTTTGGTTTAATTTTTCCCTTTTTTACCTAATGTTTTCCTTGACTCTTACGGGCATTTTTGTCAATCACAGTCGGAGTTTCCATTATAATCCTTAGGAAGGGTTTCTTCTTTCACGGATTAGCCTCAAACATCGTACTACAACCGGGCATACCATGGAAATAACAAACTTTGAGCTTCTCGTTTAATTTTCGCGTGACCGTCTTTTCGCTTTCACCGAGGAAAATAATCTACTCGATAGTAATCTTTAATTATTTTAAACCGTCTGCTCGCAAGCTGCCTCCTGCCATCCTGCTCTGTTCCTGTCAAGGATTCAAGACAAGAAACAAGAGCCGCCGGGCAAGTTGATTGCCTTGTGCGTCTCCAATGAACGTACTTTCTGCGTTCGCTCGCAGAAGTGTTATTTCCTTCGGGTATTTTATGAAACGAATTGGTTTGTTCTGTTGCCGAACGGAGGAGGATTAGCTTTTTGAGTCTCGGGTTATGCGTTCCGTTTGGTTAGATAATCTTGATTGAGGCTTACCGAAAAGTGAACAGTAAAGTCGAATTCTTATTCCTTCGCGTGGCGTCAATGGTTACGAAATGCCTTTTCCTGGAAATTGTGTCCCTGCGAAGGTTGATAATGTAAGTATCGTTCAATTCGTTTGAATTTGATCTCAGAAGCGATGACACAACTACCATCAGTTATTGTTTCAGTAGCTTTGACAAAATTGAATGCAATTTGAAGTTTAAGATTCATTTCATAATAATGTGCAGTAAAGTTAAAGTGATTTCCCAAACTGTTGTATTCGGTGCAAAATGAAAGACATGTTAATAATTTATTTTAAAAATAATTCACAAACACTTCCATAATTGTGTTACTGTGTTGCTGTACTTAACGACACGATTACAATTTAACTGTGCCTGTGTGTCGCACCACGAACGTTTGGAAGGGCGTAAACAAATTAATGCTAATTTATGGTGTGTCCTTCGCCCGGAAAACGCACCAGCTGAGCGTATCGGGTGTCGCTAAAGAACACGATAAATTCGCGTAATTTCTTCGATGACGACAATGCCTCCGAAGAGAGTTCCATCTCTGGTCGTGCGCATTTAATCTGCATTCGAGTGGAAGTACCGAGTCCCTCTACTTCCTTCTCTCTCTCTCTCCCTGTTGGGTTTAATAATCAATGAAGGACAGAAAGAGGTGATCCTTTGGGATGCGGTTTTCGGGAAAAACCCACCGGAAAGTTGGATGCCGGTATCGCTTCAAGCTTAAGCACACAGTTTACTCATGGCATCACGAAACCGACGTGCCCTCGAGAAGCATAAACGTAATAAACAAATGAAACTCAATTACAGGGATAATAAATTTGCACTCATCATCATAATCAAAATTAATTTATTACGAAACTTTTCGCTACCGACTTCGTGCTTCCCTTCGCACACCTGGGCCATCTCGTGCCGACGGTTGGCGACCGGTATGGAAAGGGGATCGGCAGAGCACGCAGCCAAACGCAGACCAAACACAATTTGTTTCCAGACATGGATGCTTTCACCTTTCCGTGGAAGATAATGTCGCCACAGTTTATGGTGGAACGTGTCTCCTGGAGGTGAGAGATGCAAACAAATAATATAAAATTGACTTAAATGCTTCAACTGTTTGCAGCTGAGCTCTTATACAATCACAAACATTTCGTGAAAAATGAGAAAAATCCAGTTTAAAAAAACGGTTTAAACATGTCTGAACGATATGCTTCATATGTTAAAACCCCCTCATGGCATAGTTAAAACCGGTTGCTCGGTAGCCAAAATTCCACCACACACAACCTCAACAACATCAGCAACAACAACAAAGGGGAAAAGCAACAAAGATGATTCCATTTCAACACCATATTATCGTATATTACACCCAAACCGCTGACTATCGATTTACCATTTCACTTTACGGCATTTTCCCCCCCAGAGCACGCGGTGGAAATTTGGGTTTGGCGTCTCTGGCGAGCGAAAGCGAGCCACTCCACACGATAACGGCGCCGAGGCATAATAATCGAGAGACTCATCCCCGGAGGGATGAGCTGTGGCGAACCATAGGGCGCTGGTTTTCGCCTCATTCCTGGCTAGACGGCGAAGTGGTTCGCGGTCAAATTTATTTAGTTTATTAGATCACACACCCGTGTTGCTATGCTCTAAATTCATGCGTGTGACCACTGTTGGTTGCGCGTTTCATGCAGAGGCCGTACAACAATGCGATGGTGGAAGATATGAGACACTTGGCCGACATACGAGGAGGGTAACATATTTTCCATACACTGGTTCTGGTTAGTTCTCAAGCGATGCGACCTTTTACTAATTTTTATTTACTTGAATTTCATTTCCTGATCTCGTTGACATTCTGACCCAATATCACTTTTTCATAGTTGACCGATCACAGATTCATAGTTGACAAACAAACGAAATGTTTGTTCATGACGGATCCTCAGCCTACATTACTTTTATTTCTGGTGTTTTATAAACGTATGTTGTCTATCTTTATCTACAGTTCGTTCAATTTTAATTGTTTCAATACAACATTCTAAAACCTGTTTAAAGGGAAGCGAGCACTACACAAGACAAGTCTTCCGAAAACAAGTTTCACTGACTGAAGATTAGAGTAAACCTAATAGCAACGTACCAATGTTAGTAGAGAAAGAATGAAATCAAGCCATAAAACTAGAATTTATTATCTCCTTGTGGTTACTACCACAAAGGAAAAAAAAAAGAACAATCGATTGGTCTTCAAGCGTAACACCAGCTCATCGGAGAAGTGAATTAAATGTATTTAATGATGGGCTGGTTTACGATGTCCTTTTTATGTAGCACCTTTGGGGGAAAAGTTTAGTTTTTGAACCTGGATTAAAGCGCGCTAGTCTCATGTTGTCTGCCGGGTGTTCTCATTCAACTTCTCAGAAATGCCTGGGTTCATGCTGCGGCATTTGCCCCTTTGGTGAGTGTTCAAAAACCAAAAAGGCATTTATAAAAAAATGAAAAAAACACATCACATTTCGGTAGAAAACCATTCCGTTCCTATTTTTGTTGGGTCTTACAAATTCAGCACGTAATTCTAGGCTACGCATGTTGAACAATGGAATCTTTGAAACGAAAACAGATCAAAGTAAGAAGGAAATCGTAAGAAAAACCCAAACAATGTCCGATGTACGCATGGTACATGGACAGGAAGGTAATCATGATAATCAGTGGATGCTAACATTGCTAAAACAGACAATGCGTGAATCCCGACATAGGATTGCGTACATCAGAAAAACCTGTATACTTTCAAAATCTGAAATTCAAAGAAAAATAAAGATTGAATTTCGCAATAGAGTTGAAATGCGAGCTTTAAAGCATCACTTTTTAAGAAGGTTAGCAATTGCTATTTTTCCCTCTTAAGGCCACAGTCAGACTTAATTGCTAGAAGTTTTTTACTATTACATATCATAACTATTTGAAAATTGTCCTAAACAAGTTTTCAATAGATGTGTACTTGTTTGAATTCAGTATCTCACTTAAATATACTTAAGAAATCAAGTTTCGTGTTCACGCGTCAGAATCGAAAAGGTTCCCAGTTCACAATGGGACTTCTCTTCCCCGGTCAAAACGGCAGAATATAAATATCAATTTTATTACCAATTCCTCTCATTTTCAATGTTTCCGTTCCCGCAACGATAAAAGAAGTGGGATCCGATGGTTGAAAAAAAGAAAGAACTGCTGAAGAACGTGTCTCTGGCGACAAATTCTTCCTTAACCGATTTGATTTTCCGGGAATCCGTAACAACTCACCGGAAGTGGCACTTACGCTGAAATGGAGAACGTTAGAAAATCGATTTACAAACACTCTTTTTTATGCGGCCCACGAGGGATAAACGTTTTGATTTAACGGCTGTTGCTGGCGTCGGCATCGCTCTATTCCTGTATTTTGGCTACGATTTTTTCTCCTTCAGATGGCTTCTGAAGAGATTTTATTTAGCATCGTCGCTACCCCATGGGGTGGCAAGACTAGAACGTGGAAATTCCAATGCTCCATGACATAAACTCTGGATGGGATAGAATAAATTCACGACTGGTTTGATCGGGTTTGGCTTTGAACGCGAGAGTTTCTTCATTCCTATCAACGAAAGCGATAAAGACGGCGGAGTTCTTTTGAAGCGTAGTTAAGGAAAGCCAATTGTTACTCATAGAAAGTGCTGGTGGAAATATTATTTAATGTTGCACCAAAACAATATGGATATGTAACAACGATTCAGAAGCAATGAGTTGAATAAGAACGAATGGAATTCAATATCTTTATTTTAAAACAAAAATGTAAGATTGTTTATGCTGCAAAATTTGAACGTTTTATTCAATGTAAATATATTCCAATTTTTAAATTACTCTTCTACACATCCTTCAAAAGGCCTACTTTTACAATAAATACAATATAACAAAAATGATGGTTATTAGATAATTCGTTCAACATCGACCAAATTCACTTAAAATATAGTTTATCTATCAACGTCGATCTTGTTAAGAATCCCGTCTCGATTAGTGGTGGGTTCATCTTGGGAAACCTTTTTTGACCTTTTCTGCTTAGCGTGGCTTCTTAACCTGGCCTTTGAAAATCACCATCTTTCCAGCGAACCGCCTGCTTTTACTGGCACGAGCTCCGGAAACGATTTAAGGGTGGATCGTCGTCGGTGGTCTTCTTTACCGGTTGCACAACGCCTCCCGCCGTACGCGCGTCTTCGACGGTGTTTGTGTTGCCGAGAGAAAAAGGCCCAGGAGGTATTGAAAATTACCATAATTTGACGCCTTCGATGCGCTCGGATCCGGAACCGACACTCAACACATGTGACGAAACCGTTCCGGGACCTGTTTCTCGGCTGACTTACAGCGATTTAATGTGAAGGCAAGTGTGAAAAGATTAAGTCATGACTCCGGAAGAACATTACACACCGTTTAAGGTAACTCAGGCAGTGTAGGATCGGTCCCTTTTCAACGGTCCGGGCCAATCAGGTTGAACCCAATAAGGTGAAAAGTGTGCCAGTGTTTACTCTTATGTGTTTGCTTTAGAACGACGTGAAGCTGACAAATTGAGGGACGATAAGGGGTTATTGGTTGATTGGGTTTTGAGCCTTTTCGTAACATTTTTTCTGGTTTATTGAGAGGACTGCAGGGATGGGTTATACTTTATTGTTCTAAGAAAGAGAAAGAATTTTCCCAAGAACTAATTGTGTAATTTAGATATTCATACCCAGAACCAATTCTCAAAAACTGAATTGTGTTGTGTTGAAAATTAAAATCATTACAGAAGCCAGGGAACATGAGATAGTACATATTATGATGCTCTTTATATTTTCTAAATGTATTATGCTTCCTGACATTTATTCAAATGTGCATGTAATATAAAAGTTGTGAAGTTCGCGAAATATTATGAAGTACAAGGCGCCTCCATTAGCACAAAGTTTTTGTGAACGACCAGGCGCCTCCATGAGGTCGGATGATTCTATTTATGAAGTATGAGGCACCTCCATTATTCTCTTTAACAAAACGTGCAAAGAAACTAACTTAACTGATTTTTATAAATTGGTTCTTCAAACATCTTTAAATACGACTTTTTTAAAGAAAATGCTAGCCAAGAAGTGATCGTTCGTTGAGAAGTGATCGTTCGTTCAAATTATTTGAGACTTAATGCTTTTGTTATTGAAATGTACATACTCAAAATTTAGCCTAAACTTTCTTTTAGGTCTTGAAATTTGGTCATATTGATCAAAAGACCGAGACTGTTAATTGAATAAGGCAGCTTTTATAGATTTAGCCATTCTTAGCCATTTAGATGTCCTTCACATTACCCAACACTTTCGAGGTGGGGTTTTGAAATTTCCATAGTTTCCCACCGTCACGATAGTCACGAGACCATCGCGATAGTACGAAAAAACTCTTCGCAGCTTTTGTCGAGCGAGTGGGAGTTGGTGACACCGAGCGGTGTCAATGGTCCATTGCAAAAGGCATAAAGTAAGCCACGATGCTGTAATAAAAGTAATGCTCCTCCTTTAATGCTCTTTTATGTGATTGCTACTGTGACCCCCCGTGTTTCCGTCGTAGTCGTAGCTAGGACTATTGAACCTAGTGCGTTCGCAGCGGGTGGACACGCTTCACCCGAGCGCGATATGTTCGGGTTTCATTGGGATCCGTGGGTATAAATTGTCTCTCACTCCGATCCTGCTTGCAATGGTTGCATGAAATTCCTTCGAGTCCCGAGAGTGGAACTGTCTTCTATTCAGGTTTGACTACCAACCCGTTACTATCCAAGTTAATGGCGTCATCATCGTACCCATCATCATCAAGAATCCTTTTGTTTAGTCAACAACAACGGTAGCCCACCACAGCCTTAGGAAACAGATTTTTGCAAATAATTGAATTAAACATAATCAAATTCAAAACTTTCGACATTCTCCAGCTTTTGAAAGCGACCTAGCCCGTGTTATGTCCGTAATAAAATCAAAAGCAACATCCTCTCCTCCTTCTAGATTGCCTCTAATTAACTTGAACTGTTTGATACTGCCAACTCTAATATGTTTCATGTTCAACAACATTAACAGGCACTTTCTTGGCCGCTTTTTTCTGTATTAACAATCTTCTTTTGTGTGCAAAACATTTTCTTGAGTACGACCATAGTACGCTCATTAGTCAGGTTAAGAATAATTATAAAATTAGTTTTTTTCCCTATGACAACCTATCTAGTTAAATAGTCGTTTGAAGATAAATATGAGTCCATTGTCGTAAAGGGTCGGTTGGGTTTATTCATATTTTAATCTTCATTCACTCTTTTTCCTATTCCTTTGATTACAATGTCGCAAACCTCGATGTTAAACAGTTTCCATTTTTTTTATTTCCAGTCACATCCGCGTCCTTGAACGTGTGAATGTAAGTGAAAGCACATGGTATTAAATAAATATAAAGCTTAGCGCAGTACACACCGTTCTAAAAAAACGAAGAAGGATTTTTTTCATGGGCATTATATTTGTTAGTTTGAACAGGAAAATGACCAAGATTTCGAGGGAAAATCGCCTCTTTTGACCTCTTCAATTGGTATGCTTCTATTCCTCGCTTCCCTGTTTCACATGGAGTTTTACCCACTTTATTTTATCGCTTATTGCCTACATTGGTAATTGGAAATGTCAATTGGCTTCTTGTCGTTACGGTTTGACGTGCATAAACCAACGGATTGTGCAGCCTACAAGGTTATAAAGAAAAGGTTATCTTTCTCTATGTTTTCATCGTCATAATCTGTGCAATTTCTTGCTGAGTTTCCATTACTCATTTTTTTTTCGACCAATGCAACAATGATGGATGGAAGGATCAAAAGAAATAAATTACGATGCATCCAAATATTATTATGGTGATAAGTGAATTGTAGGTTTACTTCTGTCATCATTTCTATTGTCAGGCCAACGATTTAATTTTGGATAAAATTAAATTTGATCTTTAACATTCCGATAATGATTTATGTAAGGCGGTTTCGTGCGTATATTTGCGAATGCATCAATGTATAAAACATTGTCTTTCGATAGGAACAACACAAAGAAGAATTCGATGAAACTGTAGGTTTTGTTGTTGTACAAATCCATTCAGAAACGGTCCATCTGTCCAGTCTCTTATCAGCTCATACCCGCCCAACGATGGTTTCGAACCACATTTTACGATAGTCACATTCTTGAGAAGGACCTTTTATTGTTTTCATCTCAAGAAAATTCTCTCATTTTCGACCCACACGAAGTCGTAACGCTGTCGGGGCTGCCAACCGGCAAACGGTTTCTGCTGGCACCATATCTGCATAAACACGTAATTTCACACAACGAACGCCATCGTACGTACGGAAATCAACTTCCTCGTTCGGTAAGAAATCCACAACGAAGCGAAATTTTCTCTCGAATGCAAATTGTGTCTCGCATTCCGAAATTCGCATTCCGCTAGAAGGCGGAACGCTGATCAAGTTGATATATTCTGGGAAATCGTCTTACGGGCAGCACCGAACCAATGTTCGTAACTCATGGTCAGATAAAATGAGGTGGTAGGATCATCGACCCTTTTTTCCATTTTCCAACACAGAACTTGGTTGGTTGTGTCCGTTCGGGTCGCCATGCTTGACATTCCGGTACTCTTGTTGTATTGTTTGTAGGATGAGTTTGGTTAATGTTGTCCGCAAGCGCCGTCATCTGTCACTTGTCGGCCTTAACAGTGGATGAGTTTTGGGGTGCTGCTACATCCGATGTTTCTAAATAAAAATCAATGTGAATACAAAAGACAGACGTGATGCTGCTGATTGCATTCTGAGGGTGTTAAGGAATTCACAATCCAAATATTTCTAGCTACATTTGACGGAGAAAAAGTTGAAGGTTTTATGTTTACTCAACTAGAGGTTTTCCAATATTTTGTTTTAAAGGAGATTTCATTTACTTTTGCTCAAATGTTTAATTTTAAAGCTTGGAAAAACTTGTCTTCAGATCTATTTGAATCTAGAACTAAAACAAACACGAAAAACAGAGCTTAAATTGTCACACTGCATGTGGTCCATTTACCAGAAGGGAAGCCAGATTCTGCTGAGTGTCAGTAAACAGCGTGCTCCTCTCGAAAGACAATGTTTCGGGACAATTTATGGTTCGCACATATGTTGCCAAGTGTCATATCTGGCACTCTAGACCAAAGCGTTATGTGTTTCGTTCTCTTTTTCGCCTGCTGCATCACGGTGCCATTCAATGCGGGTGGTAAAACCTACATAAACTTGACCGCGAAACATGTTCTGTGTCTACCGTTCAGGACGGTGCGTTGTTTGAAAATGTTTGCTGAAAATGGGAAGAACTTACTGCAATACGTGTTTTAAAGCAAGTGAGTTTTTAAAGTGACCACAAAATCTGCAACCTGAAAATTATGAAAGTAGGTTGAAATTTTTCATGAATGCATTAATTATGGACTTCGAAAGATACTCTATGTTTGATGTAAAGCACAACACCTGTCATATAGCGTTACACTTTTGTTAATGTTTTTTTACGATCTTTGAAAATATGTAATGTTTAATCGATAATGTTGTTTTAATGAATCATGTTAGTTATGATGATGAAATTGCGAAAATATTTTCTTTTTTGTAGTATCTATGCTGACTACAAAAATAACAGCATGCTAAGCAATAGGAATACAATGAAAGCTTCTTTAATTTCCGGTCGGGGAAAGTGAAAGCTGATGGCAAAAGGGTTTTTTTATGAAATCGTTCTATTTGCTCACAGGATTAAACATTTTGCTATTTTGGCTTGTCATTTCGCTAAACAGAATGACTCAATAGAACTCATTGAATGAACATTATTTTTGTGAATCATAACTTTCACACATAAAAACACACATCTACCATGTATTAGCTCCAATAAGTAAATTTACTCTCTTGCATGGGATCAGATTTTTAATGAATAAAATACGTGATCATTTTTTTACGGTTAGTTATCACTAAAATAAATCTTGCTACCTGCGTTGTTGCTTGAATGGCGCGTCGTATCTCTCGCACAGAAACACGTCGAAGCAGCTCCGAATCGGAAAGATTGGATAACTTTACTGAAAGCGCTTGATAGGATGACACCGAAACGGCTGACGGAAGGAGTTATTGGTTTTTGGGGGCAGTTTTGCAAAATTGTTTGATGTTATGGATGTTATCACTGGGTGAAATTGCAACCGCTCTCACTCGTGCGATCGATCTATCGTTCCATTTCCGGATCTGAGCGCGCACGCCAACGGTTGAAGGTAGTGGCCGGATAGAGATAAATTTAATTAAGACATTCCTGAATTTTGCGTAGCGAGCACACATGAGCTCTTACGTAACTTTGGTAATTAATTTGTGTCGTTTGTTACCGATGATGCCGTTGCCCAAGGGCATGAACAATATAATACATTAACAAAGATTGTGGAATAAAAACATGGTAACAGTTTCAAAATGAAACTGAAGGACATTTTTTGACGAAGACAAGTGACTTTCAATCGTTACCTGTTGCATAAAGCAAACCGTATTCGATTTATATTTTTCGTATATTTTGTGTGTTCAATAAGTTGTGAGTGAGTGAGTTTCAATAAGTTGTGTCGTGCTACTATTTTGTTGTTATTGAAACCCGTTAGTGGTTTTTGTGCTCAAAACATCTTCGTTTAAAGTTTAAGCACATTTTCATCTGCTATCCAACCAACGTCCGTTGGAGGTTCTCCTTGCACGTGACGTTCAAACCGCCTTGTGTGGAAACCGTGAATTAACCGTGCCTGTTGTTTAATGTATTGGACGAACATTAATTGCAACATACTCGAGCATATGCACTCCATCGATTGCGAATTACCACGACCGAGAACGATAGCGCTAAGCAAGAAGGCATCGAGATAAATGCTTGGAAGGGAAAGGGAAAATTCTGTTATTCTCCTTCTGAGGAAAACACGTTGCATGGAACAAAACAAATCATTCCTAATCTACAGCTCAGTCTATGCGAGATCGGATAAATGAAGCGTATCGTAACGTGTTTAGCAGGTTTGCTAGTTTAATTGAAACATAAATACCGAGAATACCGTAGACCAATTAGGAAACATTGCGTTTCAATTCCTTCAACCCTTCAGCCGGTGAATCATGTTAAATCGATTTGAATGTTTTAGTGGAGGTATCGAATTCCTCTTATCTGCTTATGTTCTCAATGATCCTGCCTATTATATTGCAACAGTTCAATTCTATCCGTTTCATTATTTACATATTTCATTTAATATCTAAATTGATATATTCTCAAACCACCATAACCTAATAATAATGTAAGAAAAAAAGAATCAAGCAATTCTGCTATAGCAGATCCAAACGAATAATCCTTTAAAGCAGAGGCAATCGAGAGTGTAAAAATTTTTCAACAACAAAGTATGCTTTCAGCAAAAGTAGGATAACAAACTTAGACAAATATAAAAGAGCAGTATAACGCGGTTAATGAAATGGCCGTAAAATAAAACGCATGTGCTGGTGTATCTTCTAACAAAACGCCTCCGCACAACGAAAGTAAACACTCCTGGAAGTAGCCAGACAGATGCAAAAGGAAGTACTGTATCGAATATACTTTACCCCTCGAGATTCCCCTCTTCAGTGCCGGCTGGTGTCGCTATTCTGTTGAAAGTTTTGAATTTAATTAAGTTCAATTCAATTATTTGCCAGAAAAATACAGCACAAAAGGAAAAGCAGAACAGCATGCTTTGTAAAGCAAACAAAACACATCTGCTATTTCCCGTTACTTAACTTACGAAGGCCGTGGCTTCCATGTTCATTCCCTTTGGTCGTCTTTGGAGAATCTGGTGTTTCCGAGGATGAGGTTTACCATGTCACTTACCGATCGGCTGCAAGATGCCGGAAATGGAATCGTTCCTACGCTAAGCCGAACGATAATGAGGGAAAAATCCAAAGCAAGAAAGAAATATGGAAAAATTGCTGGGGATTTTCTAAAGCCTGCTGGTAGGAAAGAACTGAGGAAGGTAGGAAAACCAATGCTTAATGTCAACGTACCCTACAAGGGGAAGCGACTCTGCATACACTACCGAAAGGGGATTTACTGTAACGATATAAATAGAGTATTGAAAGAAGAAGTGCTATTTTTATTACTTTGTCGTGGTTTTACTCCTGACATCCTTGGTTTAACTCACTCATACGAACTATGCATACATTAAGCAATGTTGGTTTAATCTTTCGTAGACTGTTCTGGGGGAGAAAATATGTGGTATTGCCAGATTTTTTCCAGGCTATGTCATGAATAGTACACAAGTGATTAACAAAATGAAAGAAAAATCAATAGTATGAATAAACCTTACTCTTTCACGGGAATTTCCAAGACGCGCTCATCGACCACTTGCCCTTCTTTTCATTACTATGGGTTTATGTGCTTTTTAAACTCTCACGTCAGTCGTCTGATCTAACGGAAAGTTCTAAAAAACTGGCTGCACCGGAGGTGATACGACAAAGACACTTGAGAAATGTCAATCCATCAGCATCCAAAAGCGAGTCGTTTGTCAGTGTAAGAGATCCATTAACAATCATCAAGCTTTTTGTGAGGTTCTAGGGTTAGCAACTGCATGAACTGTACAACATGAAACATGAGACGTCAAACTAGTACTTGTTTGAGTGGCCAAGAGTGTTTTAAAACATGCAATCTGTTTGCTACACATGAGACAATATCTCCTAGGTCATAACACTGAAACTCCGATGGGAGAATTGTGAATGTTCTGCAGAAGGATATGTTTTCAAGTATGTTTCATATGTCTTACAACAAACGACTAAAATGTTGTGTAAAGTTCAAACACTTTTAGAAGACACTGGAACGTGGGATAAAATGTCTCTTCAAAGGAATATAATTCTACTACAAACAAAATATGTTCAGAAACAAAATATAGCTGTTAGATAAAAACTGGCCTAGATAAACAAACGTGCCCACAGAATGAGACGACTTGATGAAGAAAACAAGCTCCATAGTCATGATTATTGAATTATGAACGTATGTGCTCTTTTCTCTTGTGTAGGAACCATAATTTATTTATTTTTTGAATAATTAAAATTTGGCTGAGAAGAACAGCACTCACATCCAAAATGCTTGAAAAGTTCGTAACACGTCCTAACGGTATTCCTCAACACAAATCTAGCTTTTCCTCCGAGAGAATGCATTGTCTGTGTTGCCACAAACAGTCGCCATGTTCTTGAGCATCGGCAACACTTTCTCGAGGGCATTTATGAAACTGCTCGCTGATAAACACACTCCAACATCATCGCCATGTCAAGTTGTCGCCATCACGAGCAGATGCAATTTGCATTATCTGTACCGGATGCCGCTGTGGCTGCGTTTTCGCCTGCTAATTAATGTCCCTCGTTACCCAACATTCGTCGCTTTTGCCCCAGCTTTCCATCGTTGTCAGCGTACACTCGACGATGAAAACATGCTGTATATTTGATTTAGTTACAGAGCGTAGAATGAGGTCCGTTGCTGCCAGGGTAGCATGTTTTGCGAATGATAAGGATGAAACAATCACGTAAATTTTGAGTCCCCATCATCGAAAGTACGTGGGTTTGAGCTCGAGTTGCGATGATATAATTTGTTTTTATGCTGGCCAATTTATTGCTGTGCGTGATAATTTGAACACAACATGTTTTATGTAACTTTATATTTTTCTCTATATCCACAATAAACACATCAAATGGGAAATTTTCATAAAAATTATTATCCAATAATCCAATTTCGATGTTACTCAACTGAACAACACTCAACACACAAATTGATTTTATTATGTTTTTCTAGCCTATGCATATTTTGTAGCTTCTAGTTTACTGTTTAGATAGTTTTCCATCTCAGCTCTCGAGGCACAAGTGTTTTGATGGAAGCTTTTCTTGTAAGCATTTCCATTTTTTACAAGCGATGGAGATCCTTGACAGCAGGTGTTAGGGGTAAAGCATAAATATTTCTTTGTTTTGTTTTAAGTTTTGTTTTAAGTTAAGCATTCGATCAGCATACGAACAATTCAAGGAAGGAGTTGAAAAGAATGTTCTTCAATTAAAATAATGTCTCTTTTTGTTTTTCTATTGGAAAACATGGAGGCGAAAACTAAATTTTTATCATTGGCAAAAAACTACTCAAAACCTATTTCAATCAAGGTTACTAAAGTATAATCTAACGCGTATTATTGAGATAGCAAAGTTAGTTACTATTTCGTTGCATATGAATTCACTTTATCTTTGCTATTCTCAGCAAACACCACTCTATCATAAGCTAAACGATTTAAACAATCATTTCCTTAACCGACTCTATGAAAAAAGAGTGAAACCAGCTCAAAAGTTTTCACTGTCATACCCTGGGGAAACGCAAACTAGCACTTTTTAATAAATTGCACTACTTTCCGAGCAAATTGGCCAAGAAAGGCTGCAGCATTTACCTTTCGCTACCAACACTCAACCGGACGTTTGTGCCCAATGGGTGTGCCAGTTGGAAGGTGGAAATAGTTAAACTTACAATAAAGACTATGACGATAAGTAGCCAGAAAAGCGCAAGAAAGGAAACGTTTCCCTTCCAGCGACGCGACCGACAGCTAATTTATGCCACTTGAGTCAAATTAAATCGCAAACGATGCGTTTTGGGAACCATTTAGGGAACCGGTTTTCGGTGGCGAACAAAGCCATGAGTCATCATAAAGCAAAGTCTTATCTTTTTGTCTCAAGTATGGAAGCCAATCGGAGTTGAAGTGAAAAGTTGAATTCGTTTTTCGTTCGACCATGGGCCCGAAAGTAGCTAACGGGTGGGAAACGAGCGACTTCGGTGCTCAATAGTGATTATTTACGGATTGTTGAATTGAAGAATGAAAGCATCGGTAAAAGAACAGAAAGAGTTTAAAGTTAAGGATAGAGTGAGAAGTTAAATTCGTATCGTTCTGGATAGAATGTATTTTGAAGCCTGAAACCTTAGCCTTGGAGTCGAAATATCTACAGTTGTAACGAATTATTCATTGCTTCGTACTTGAAATGTTATTTCTTCCAATTGCTTTTTGAACTTGCTAACTGCAAATGATGTATTATTTAAAACAATTTTTAACATACTTTATGTCTTGCTTAAATATGTGCCAATATATCCGTTTTAACTTTCTCAAATCTAGTCTATAAACTTCATAAAGCTCTACACTGAATTGAATTCACATTTTCCACGCTTCCCCTATTGTATTTCGCAAATTTTCAATCGAAGCATTGCTTTTGCTAAACGAGTTCACATTTGGCTTTTTATTTATAGTGGCACATAGCGATAGATATTCGGTGATCAGTAGACAAACTCCTCTTCTGGCCCATATTTCCCTTCTGTATAAGGGCTTCGTGCTCCGGAAAATGCTTTTCTATGGTGTTCCATTCGTGCTTTCCTCGATACGCTCTATTTAATCCTCCGTCGGTTATTATCAGGATTTTCACGGCGCATCCAACCGAAAAGTATGTGACACGAATGGTGAAACATTTTTGAAGATGATACACTACTTCCACCCTTACTTTCCGCTGAATTCCGCGTCTTACGGCAAGAAACCGTTGCAAAGGACGGAAGCGCGTTAGGGAAAGTGTAAGTGAAGTGCCTTGCGTCAGTAAGGACGTTATTTACGGGTGGGACCCAAGGCGAGCGGATTCGGATTGTTCAGATACTAAGGGGACGAAAGCACTAGCGAGCAGCGCATTGGTAGGAAACACGTACAGCGTTTCCATAGCTGGCAACAAATGGCACGTCGCCACGGTGAACTGGACCGGCAGCGAATGGCACCGGATCAGGACGTTGATGTATCTGGAGTAAGTTATTCCGCCTCAGCGCGGCGAGTTCTTTTAAGGATCAGGTGGGATTTGGTGATTTGCGAGGAATATTTGTAAGTGCACTCTATTTTGCGCACATACAATAGTGGGTGTGTATAGTTCCTTTACTGGGAATTCTCAAAAGTGGTTTAATTTTTCTATCGACTGAGAAATCTTTGACTAAAATTTAGGGATTTTTCCTGTCTGGATCCTCTTTGGTAGTTTTAATAGAGTGATCAGAAATTTTGCTTGTAATTCAGTGCATTCTTCTTTCGACAATCTTATGGGTTATTGTAATCTCACCAACATATGAAACATATGTATACGGAAACGATTTTAAACATTCTCGACATCGACACGACATCGAAAAAGAATTGTTACATGTGAAATGGTACAAACATTTAGTGAATATTTCACATTAATCTGTACTTGATTTGGATTAATCGCAAATATCATCTTTAACTTTCTATTTCGAAGGATCAACTTTAACTTTCGAGATACAGCGAGTTTTTTTGTGGAATAACTAGACTCAAATTTTATGACAGAAAAAAATCGGCTTGAGGAATCATAGGTCAAATGCATTGAAAAGACACCGTCTAGTACAACTTTTGCTCCGCTTCTTTCATTCTTCAGCATCCCGTTCCGCATCAGAGCATAGCGCACATAGTTTTGTCGGCACGGGCTACTTCCTTTCGTGGAACTCCATTTTCTTCCTTCACACTGCTCGAAAGCAAAATAGATACCAACACACAAAAACAACCCCACATTCCTATGGCCAATAGAAACAGACCGCCAAAAGTGAACGCTCGCGACGGAAACTTGAAGAAACTAAAGCGCCTCGTTAAAAAGGCCCTCAAGGTATGCAACTCGTTGAAGCGTAAAGGGAAGGAATTGGAAAGGAGTGAGGTACATTAGGGTTAAATTCGGCATAAATAGTTCGTGGCGACCGAGAAAAGTTTTTCAGTAATTTTGCAAATGCGTTTGTACTCCGCAGCCGAAGCAAAAGAAAGGAACAAAAGCATTCTTTTGTTATACTGCCGTGAAATGATCGTTGTGAAATTTTGATTTTGCCCTGGATTTGCATAAATGAATCAACATTTAAGATTAAAACTAATATAATATTAAGCATAAATCATTTTCTCTCCTAAACTTTACTCTCTTTAAATATTTGCCTTATATAAAAATATCTTTGCTGGAGTAATTCTAAGTAAATTAGAAAGAAAATGAGTTTAAAAAAGATTAATCTAGTGTGCTTTTGTTTTTTTAAACATGCAATGTCTTGTGCATCGATATAAAACCGTCGATAAGCAGTTTACTTTTGCCAATACATCACCTTTCTACAAGGAACCCATTTGTCACTTTGTCACCACAAGAGTCGGAAGATAATAATTTCCGAGGAATGCTTATCTTGTACGTCTCATAAATTTTATCTTCACCGCAGGGGGACGCTAGGAATTTCCTGTGGGCGGGACAACGTTCCACTTCACCAAGAACGAGCCAGCCTCCGAAGGTTGTTTCGAAAATCTATCTTAAGAATTACAGCGAACCTAGGCGAAAGGAACGAATTCCCCTGATTTTTTTCGCTACCGAATTATTGACGTTCGGAAAATCTTCGTCTTCGGGTGCTGTTACTTCGGGAAAGGCTACGAAATATTTCCGGCAATAAGGGGAAATTTCTTTCTCAAGCGGAAATGCTTCGTTCTGAGCCGAAAAGAAACATTCGGAACGTGGTCGCTTAGAATAGACATTCACAAAAGCCGGAGTTTTTAGTTTAGTGTCCTTTAGCGTCTCATCGCTTGCAGATGGACTCGGTAGCAATGGATGTTTACAATCTACATTCCGATTCTGGATTATTCGTAAGGTGTGTCCGCTCGCGTGCTATTTTGCTTCAGACGTTATTTTGTGGGCCTTTTTTACGTTTTCCGCTTCGGGTGTAGTCGGGTTCCGGTTTCGCCAGGAATTTATGTTCAAAGATTAACCGCTACTTTCATATTGGATTCTATTTGTATGCCCATTGTCTGTTGTGAATGAAACTCTGAGAGTTGTTGACTTTTTTCTTAATTTTCAACCGTCCATTTTTGCCACTTTTCTTTGAGATCTTTAAAACATTACTTTGAACACTAATAAAGTGGATAAGCTCTGTCATACAACGAAGGAAACTTTCATGGGTGTGTAGCATAACGAGATAATAAACAGTTGCTTTTTTCCAAAAGCTACTCAGACAAGTTTTAAATTATAATTCAAACACATGATTGCTGTCTGTTGGTTGAAGAACGAAAGCTTTCACCTGTCACTCAATTAACGATTATTTCCAGTAAGTTATTGTTGCGTGCGTGAAGCCAAATTGCGTGACGTTGAAAGCGCTCACCAATAAATTGTCCACTCCAGTGCATAACTCGAAGTTGTTTTTTTCAGAACGCAGTTTCTTCAATTTGCTGGTAGTCTTATCCTCAGCATGAGCGCTAAAAAGGACAAAAACTGGCCAGTATTTATGCCACACTGGGATATAGAAAAATAAAGTTGGCTTGCATGATCAGCCTTCGTTTTTTTCGGCATACAACCGGATGTTTTTGTTTTTTGCTCATCGTGAAGAGAACAAATCCAAACAAAATTAAATGATTATTTAATGTCTGATAAATGATTATTAAAAACGCCGCAACATTCGATAACATAAAAAGGATATTCATTAGGCTCCACACTGTTTCTAGGTTGAGCACATTACTGTGCAATTGCACTGAGCAACAGTGAGTCAACCTACATTACTCGAACAATTGCTGACCATGACTCTAAGTGAATACGAAATAATAGATAAGGTTCCATAAAGGAATCAATTAAGGAAAACTCTACCAATGGAGTTAATTAGTCTAGTTGTTTAGTTAATAGAACAAAATTACTTTCGGGATAGGCAAAGTCAATGCTGAAGTTAAAAATTTAAAACGAGACTATAATCATAATATTTTTATTCTGTCAAACCAGTTAATGGACTTTTTTCGTTTTCATAACCAATTTGCTATGATTATCTTCTGCTTTTCAAACATACACACATGTTAAAATCAGACGATGAGGAAGAGTGTATCGGTTCGAAGTCACCATCACGCAGGCCTTATCGATGACGGATCATCAATTGTAAATCAATCGAACCGTTTGGCTGCTTTTTATCGGACCGTTTTAATAACACGGACCGCTGTGGCAATCTGGTGGCCAATATAGCTTCACGTTGCAACGAAGCTCAGTGTTTACGTTCGCTCATTCATTTCCATAATTTACATACATCTGTTGCTGCACACGGACATTTTCGGAGGAGCACTGGTCTAATCGAAATCTGATCATGGTTACATTTCAGAGGACATTTTGGGTGAAAATCCGCTCAATGTTTTGACATAGTGATGCATTTCCAGGGGTCGTTGAGTGCTGGGTACGAGTCACATTTATGGGACTTTAGTTGGTTTTAATGTCGATGTCGCCCAAAAACACCCTACATCACCTGATGGTTTTTTTAATGTTATTCCAGTGTCGATATGATCCTCTAAGCTGTGATGCTAAATGTTGTGTTTCGGTTTTCCATATGTTGTTTTTTATTGTTTCCTCAGCGGTGTTAATCGTCTTACTATTAATTTATTTTTGTTTGATGTTTGTATTTTGCTAAATAATTTTTTTGTACTAAAGTGAATGTGTGAGAGGAACACAATGTTTACTCATAGTAACTGCAATTGAACCACATTTTCTTGCCTTCTACAAAACCAAATTCGTAACACTTTGCTGCACAGGAAAGATTGAGTCCAATACGCTGAGCTCAAGTGTCATACCATAGGATAGTTTTTACAATTCTCATTTCATTGCAACAAAACAATCCAACCAATCTCCATCCTCTGCTGTTACACCGAGTAAACCAATTTTCCCCGTTGACCCGTTCGACGAGCTGCGTCCCTCACGTTTTTACACCGAATCAGGTTCCTAATTTCACGACTCTGTAGGTTTCCCATTTCACGCAGACATATACTGCTTGAGCCTCTACAGCCTGCGAGGGTTATGCTTCAAATGCGTTCAATTTCTGCCCCTGACACGGGCTGGATATATTGCAGCTTTATCAAACATGTTTTCAGCCCCGACAATCCACCGTACTGTTCAATGCTACCTTCGAGCTTTTCTCAGTTTGTCCCGCCAGTGTCCAAACGGTTGGATGAACATGATCATGATGGATGGTGGAGTGCATTGAAGTGTTTTCTTTTATTTTGTATTGTTTACAAAAAACCTATGACCGTTTCAAACGGTACTACGTGAAGTCAGAACAACGCAGCAACGGTACTGCATTAGATACATGTGTTTTGAGTTCGGCTGTCCCTAGAATATTGCTACCAACACCAAAAATAAGCAAACATTTATATTAAGCTAGTTTCAAAGCTATCATGAATATAAAAAAAACTGTAAAAAAAACTATCCCATTATTAAATTTCATATTGTTACACAAATCGTCTTTAGAAGTGTAAGTGCTGGAAGTGTAAAGAAGTGTATTTTCAATAAATCCGTCTGTTTTGAACTCTCCAGATTTTTCGAGGAAAGTTTTATGTAACAATTCTCCACCTGGTAAAGAGGAGACGGTTAGTGAATTGTGCGTTTTCCATTTAATTCTGGAAGCAGGCCGCTTGAAGTGGCTTTTAAAGAGGGCTTTTAGTTTCATTTTTAACTTCTTACCCTTTACCATTCTTTGTGATGTTATTTTCTTTTTTCACTATCAGTACCAGAGCGCATCCAAGGACCATCGCACCACCGTCACTGCGTGGGCTAAAAGAGGTATTAAACGAGATTTGCATTTCGTCAAATAAAGAGAGTTTATAAATTGTTTTTGAAACGAGCTTGCGCCGCAGCAGTTGCCAGGTAGATTGTGACTTTTAATAGTCGCATGAAATATTCCGACGAAGGATTGGTTTCCAGGTGCAGAAACCACCCCGTTGTCTGGAAAGCCGGAAAAGCTTAAAAGCTGCACATTTGCATAAAGAACAAGTTGCCAATCCATCTAATTAGGAGTCGCTTTGCGTTATAATGGTAAACGATATGGTTCATTTTAACTTTCGGTTTTATTTTTGTTGACCTGAAGGACCAAACAAATTATCGTGCCAAACAGCATTTAAAATTTTACTTTTAGCTTGAAAAAGATTTGAAAACGATGTTTAATGAAATTTTAACCACCTTTAGCACTATTGAAATTATATCAAAATATAAAAAATACAAATCAAAGTATAATAGGTAAATTATGATGATTATGACATTATAAAAAATCACATCACTAATCGTAATTTAGTGTAACCACTCTTTTAAAACCTATAAAAAATTGGGTGTTTTATTTTTAAGAAAGTTAACTTCTTTCATAACCTAGCAAACAAAACTGAAAAAAACAGAAGCGAAAACAAAATGAAATCCAACCCAAGCCTAGCAATCGAACACTGTCAATGTGTTTTCATTGTAGTCCTGAAAAAGGCACTGATTGATTGCGGGATATTGTTTGTTCTGTGTTTACGCCGCACACCATGCACTCAGCCTTTGCAAGAACGACGATTTCGGAGCAACGCAACCGTACTGTCATGCCCTGAATATCCCGTACCTTAGGAGTCGTTGAACGTGGCACCTAGAACAGTTGAATGTAGGGATGCAACAAACCGTCCGCCTGTGTTCCAACGGACGGCCCGGTTGGTGGCAAAACTGTCAGATCCTGTTACTCGCGCCATCCATCTCACCAGATCGTACCGTATGCCGGGGACCGTACGTGTCTGCTCGTATTATGGCCGTGCCGTATGCCTTCCATGTGCTGGACTCATGCTGCCACGATATGGCGGTTCGGTACACCGTGCATCGGAATCACTATCGAACCACAAAGCCGATACATCAGCACGGAAACAACAACGAACCGCACGAAAAGGGCAATAAATAACCAATTCATTAAGAGATAAAGCACATTAATTTGTTATCTAGCGCCGAAGAAATTTAAGGTATCGTAGGTTACGCGAACCTACCAATTGAGTCGGTGATTATTTGGATCAACTTTGCTCAATTAAATCGGACGACAAACTTCGCGAATAATTGTTAGGTTCTACAAACAAAAGACAGTGGATAAATTAGTAGCCATTCAGTTTCCTCATTCATGTTGAATGGCCTAAACTGGATAACTTTAGCTATTTTCTCCAGTTCGTGGTGATGAAGTAAAGTGCTTCGGTCTGGTGATTTAATTTTTCCGTATCTTTTATAAAGCATCGACTACTGTGTTACCTTGAATACAAACATGATTTTTTTTCGGATTAACACCTGACAATATAACAACATAATATGCTATGATTTTGTGGTTTTATGATTTTTTATTTCGCTTCCCTTCCTTTGTGGATTGTACATTTATTGATTTGACTTGAAATAAAAATCGAAGTTCTTCATGTCTGCTCGGATGTGCCTAGAAAAGTGTATCATTAGTGTCTCCCGGTGCATTACGAGGATGAACCAAACACGCCTTAGTTGTTTGGCTACTGAAGAGGTGGCCAGAGTGTTGCTGCTGGTGAAATGCTGCATGAATTTCATCGCTTGGGGAACCACGATTGGGATGACGGCACCGTGGATTCTGGCGGCCATGTGATGGTGGAGAACATTTTGCATTTATGCTACTGCAGCTGCGGCGGCAGCAAGAGAACAAGTGAGCAATGCGAAACAATAAAGCGCCGATTGTTGAAAGCAACCAATGCCGTGCAAGGACTGGAGTGAAGTGGTTCGCCCAAGGATCTCCTCGCTCGGTGGTACGAAACTGGCGATTCGGTGCAGCAATAAGTGAACGGAAAGTGTAGTGGCGTGAAGTGGGTTAAGCCGGGAAGTGGTAGCGAGTCTCATCGGTACGAGATAAATCCTCCTTCTTCGGAGGGACTCGCAACTACCAAACAAATCGCACAAAAAAGGGATTAAGCGTTCTGGTAAGCAGTGCATCGTGCAGATCCGAAGACAGTGAGTGGAGTGTAAGTGTGTTTATCTGTAAGTGGAACAAAGAAGGCGATACCTCGAAAGCAGCAGATTGAATATAACTTAACTAACGTCTGCTTACGTTTGATGTGTATGTCAACTTATAAGAACACATTTGTTCAAAACGGTCCTTGTGTTTTTATTTAAATACCGTGAGTGAAAAAAAAAACATTAAAAACGATAAAAATTCCCACCGGACCGCGCCTGCTAATGTTGTAATTACCCCATGAATACATTTTCTTTCGCCGAGAAAGTGCAACGTTTAAAAAAATTGAAAATAGAGAAGTGACTAAAAATCTTGGACGTCGTCGTGCCGCCCGATATCCAGAACGATCACGATCCAAACACCCTCAAGGAGGGTGTGGCGACCAAGGTAGGCAACGGTGTGTGCTAGGCGACGAGCATCACGGAACCGATGGTCCAGTGGAAGCGTAAAAATGGTTTGGACATCGTCGAGCGAACGCCGGGAATGGCCGGGAAAAGCAAAGTAAGTTGCTGCAAGTTGGATTTTTCACCTTCTCCTGTTATTCTTTCACTGTTGCACCATCGTCTATTTTTCCTTATCCTTTTGCATCGTTTAGCATAGTTTTCTGTCAAGGTGTTTGATTTACTAACTTCTTTAAAGTAATCGCGTAGGTTACGACGTCAGTTAATTACCGGATAGTGCGCAAAAAGCAAAAAGTATCGTTTTAACTTTTGGACTCATTTTATAATTTTCGTATTGCTTTTATTACCAATTTAGTACGAAAATTTAAATTTTATCAAATTGGTTCAATGAAAGGGAAGATTAAAAATGTTGGTAACACTTTAGTTTTTGCTACACTTTAATTGACATATAGTTTTTATATGTTAACTCCTAAAGAGCAATCTTATCATTTAGATTGAGGCGTTTTGCATTATATTTGAGATTTAGCAACAATCCACACGTAACGATGGATGCTGAACGAACGCAAATCTATAATTAACGCAACGTGAAGCCATAATTAAACCAATATTCACTGCGGCTGTTCCGAGTAACTGAAACACCATATTTGACGAAATCCGGCACATTAGCGTTGTGGTTTCTTTTCACACATTGCAGACAACAAGCGAGTAATGAATCTGAGGCTATGTTGGAGGAAAATGCCGGTTTTCTGTAACCAGGCTTATCACACCCTTCGAACCAAAGGGTTCATCCCGGATGCATTCCGTTCTATGTGATTTTACTTTTGATTAAAAAGATCCTGTTTCTGTAAAAATATATTCCTACTGAGTTGTCCATTTAACACATTTCGCCTATTTGACTGACATTTAACACCATGTTAATCAGTTCCCCAACCTACAACTACAAAATCTATTCTCCACTGATTCTTTTTAAGCTATTCAGGCTTGTACCTACGAGATAAGTCAATCTTTATAGTTGTAAGCACGGAACCCTAGTTTACTTTTTATCGTTTTCCTTCCGGTGTTTCGGAGACTGACGAATCTGTCCGTAGAAAGGATTCTATTCAAACAAGATATTCCACCTGATCCTGTCAGCTCGCCTATCACTACCTGAAATCGGACACGTGGTTTCACGCCACGCCTGCACAAAGACAACGTGGTCCATTGCCAGTTCGTAACCTCCGCGATGGTATTCACTGACCAAGGGAATGACAATGACGCCAGAGTAACGTAAAATACATCCTTGCGCAATGCAATGTCGGAGTAAACTGATGCTCACGTTTCTCGAAACCATGATTCAAACGCGAGTTCACCGGGACGACGGTTCGGAACGGACACGATGTTCGGCTGGTGGGGTGTATACTGTATGCGACAAACAAGTGGATGAAAAAGGATGGTCACATTAGCGAGCGAAAACCGAAGAGTAACCGAACATCTTGTAGTGGAAACATGGAAAACTCGAAGCTCGTTGGAAATTACAGAAAAGCTCTTTCGAACAGGAATAGTGTGACTTGTACTCTACATTTTGCGAACTAGTGAATCTTAGGTAAGTAAAATCTCAACAGTATAATTTTCAGGCAAGTTTTCTAAACTTAATTTTGTCGTTCTTCTCATTTTACTTTTTTTTGTCTGTTTTGTAAAAGTTTGTACTACCACTATTCTTCTCATGTGAAACTGTTTAATTACCAATGATATGTTTTTGATACTATAAAAAAATTCATCTTTAAATTGAGAAATTGTTATGATATAAACAATACAATGTTCTTGAACTTGGAAAGATCTAAATTAAATGCATATCTTTCTAGATGCATCCGTGAGTCGGCATAAATCAATGTCACATAATGTCGCATGCATCATAAACCGCGGTTAATTGTAAAAAAACATCAACAGTCATTTGAACCTAGAACATGCTTTTGAATAATGTTAAATGATTTATTCCTGCTAAGTGTATTTTAAATAGCTTCGATGGTAAATGTTTTCGTACTATTTGCATCGATTATCATTCACTGGTGAATCCATGATAAGGATCTATCTGCAGGAATATGAATAGATTAACCTCAACTGCACCTCGAATTTAAATGGATTGATTAGAAATCCCCAAAAGCGTAGAGGTATTGCATATTGAATGCCAATCAAACAAAGCGCAGAAAACACTACAGCCCGCCTAATTAGTTAGTGCTCATGATTATGAAATCCACGGTTATTTCGTAGGCACTTTTCATAGCAATAATCTATGTCTATTTAGACAGTGGAACATATGATAAACCCGCATGAAAAGCGGGAAATTGTGGGATGAAATGAGATGGAAAAGTTTATTGCACTTTCGTGGTACTCGAACAGATTTTGACAACTTTTATTCCAGCTCATCGATTTGGTTTCATTTGCCTTTTTGCTTTTCACAGTGGATGAAACGGCAAGTGATGAATCACGGAAAAATGTTTGAACGATAGAAAGCATTTTATTGAACTCATGCCTTATATGCTAGCATTGATAATTCTAATTGATTGCAACAATGAACACTAAACATAATTTGAAACTGCCAAATCAATTGTGAAAATGTAAATGCTTTGCAAGAAGATACATTTCCTCCTGACAAAGTAAAGAGTAAAGTAACAACACAAAACCAATCGACTACAAACCCTCAAAACTTAACATTCCTTTCGACATAATGTGTCACATGGAACGTGCGAGAAAACGCTCCGAAGGATTTTGTTTTTTGTTTTTCAAAAGGCAAAATTTTGAACAGAATGTTTTATGAGATTCAGAGCAAGTTCTTAAACTTGCTCCGTCGTTGCAAATACGCTTCCACAAGCGTTCCTACACGAAAGGAACGTGCCAGAAACAACTGGTGGAAGGAATAAAACTACATTGGGCTACTGGGAAAATAATTTTATTTGCGCGAAGCTGACTTGCAGCTGTTTCCACAATGTGGTAGACTTTACACAGTTTCAATCGGATGATAGTACGAGCAATACAAGTACAGCATCTTCACGTAGATTATGTAACGATGAGGCAGAACTTGCGTTGGTAGACTAACAAGAAATGCATTACTAACGGATCAGTCCTCTCGTACACGGAAAGGTCCGGTCTAGGTATGGAATCGAATCGACGCCGTCGAGGTGGTGAGCCTCATGGACCGATTTTCTAAACGGCGCTATCGCTTGGCAGTCGCGGAACTCCAACGAGTGTAGTGCATTTAACGAATCAGAAAGCGAAACAGGGAATTACCGCTCGAGATAACATAATCAGTTCACGCTTTCGACTCAGTTTGTGGGGCGAGCTGATGTGTACCATAAAGCTATGGGTCACCCAGTAAGAACAAGTTTTTACCAAAATATGTTCGCGTTTAATTGGCTCAGTGTTGGTGATAATTGTGCACGCGTTATCGCTCAGAACACACACTTTCAATTTCTTGCCTTTCCGAGCCAAACGAATCCGAACAATCCTCAGTCGTGTTTCATCTTTCGTTCTGATTGTGCGTTTGAGTGCTTTGAATTACAGCAAGTTGAGAGTCATGCATAATATTAGTTATATGTTGGTGCTATGTTTTGGTGTAGTTTTATCAGCCCGACTGACAATGGCAATAGGAGGTTTCGAGATGGAGCTTTTAATGACAAAGCTCGATTACTTGCAAGACAAACTGCAAGAGGTGGAGCAAACTATGAAAAGTTCGCTGAAGGTGAATAACCAGCACAAGTTAAGTGAAAACACGATGATAATGGAGAAAAATGTCGACTCTTTGTATGAAACGGAGCATCTACAGGAGAAGCTAACAAAGCACGAAAATAATATTAACGAAAAGATCGAGACAATCGAGGCCAAAATGCATGCAATGGAAGACTCTTTGAAAAAGGTACGGAAGCGTGCAATAGGTGTCACAGTCTTGAAATTCATATCAGTTGAATTTTGTGAAATCAATTATTGCTTCTTTTGCAGAGTCTGGAGGCATCCGAAGAGAATACACGGACCAAATTGGAGGAATTGAAGAATCATATGATACCCAAGATGGACCTCATTCAGGAAACATTGCAAACTGAGCTCAAGAAACTAGAAGAAAATAAGGAAATTCTTGATATGCTCACGAATTCGATATATAATTTAACTACCAATGCAGAAACACGCAGTAAGACATTGGAAGACCACTTAATAGCTCCTATCCGTTCATGTCGACAGGCTGCCAACGAATCTGGCACGTATCTGTTAAGTTTGTCAAAAAAATCTAAACCATTCGAGGTCTTTTGTGAGCAAAATAAATTCGAGGGCAACTGGACGGTAATCCAGCATAGGTTCGACGGTTCAGTTGACTTTTATAGGAACTGGACGGAGTACCGCAACGGATTCGGGAATGTTGATGGCGAATTCTGGCTCGGGCTAGAATACGTGCATCAAATTACCAAAAACCGACCCCATGAACTGCTGGTGGAGGTAAAAGATTTCCATGGAAACTACGGGTACGCTAAGTATGGAGAGTTTGAGATAGGGGACGAATCGGAGAAGTATGTGTTGAAGAAGTTAGGGACATACTCAGGGACAGCAGGAGATTCGATGCAGACCCACAAGAATAAAAAGTTTAGTACATTCGGTCGCGACAATGACAATTTTATTGGAAGTTGTGCTACGAAATATCACGGAGCCTGGTGGTACAACGACTGCCTCAGTTCCAATTTGAACGGGCGTTACCAGAACACAACAGGTGATGCGAGTGCGATGTCGTGGTTCCATTTCAAAAACGACAGGCGTGGTTTGTCGTACTCACGAATGATGATTCGCGATATCATTAATTAACGCAAACATAAAGCGATTACCTCACTAGTGAAGATGCTCATCAGCTGCAGCATCTTTGTTTCCTCTCTCCCTTCTCTTCTATTAAATTAAAATAATAATAGAAAGTTTGGTACTAGCATTACTATGCACAGCAATTGCAAAATAAAACCAAATCGTTTAATAGTAAAATGTTCGTTTGCATTGCAAGAGAAAAAAAAACAAAAAAGAAAGAAACAAGAGTGAAATAGATTCAACCAAATACAATTTTCTTCTTGGTGTAACGACCGAGTTTGGTCATGGTTGGTCATGCCTGTCCCGTTTAGGGCTTACTAGCCTTTTTTCCCCTTTGAGGTTTGAGGTCTCGGTTGGGATTCGAACCCACGCCGTCGAGGTGGTGAGCTCCGGCGCTCATGGGCCGATTTTCTACCCGGCGCTACCGCTCGGCTGTCGTGGACCCCCTCACACATGCATGTAAACATGCAGACAAAATCGAACATGTGATCGGAGATGTTTAAACATTAACCAGTTTGACACTTTAGTTCCTCGGGGTATCGGTTGCCATAATTGTTTTTAATTCTTATACGTTCGATTTTTTTCACAAACAATAAAAACTGTGACAGCATGCATCAAATGCATGCATATTTATACCTCGTACTAGTTGTTTTTGAAAGCATGTTAAGATAAGTTTAAATTACTGAACTGGTAAGTTATATCGCCTTATTTCAAAATATACCAAAATTAAAGCCCAAATGAATCGCTTTTGCCTTCAAGTCTCACGACTCAGGTTGACAGCTGTCACATTCAAAAGTCGTTTTTATTTCAGCGCGACAGATTGTCCCCTATGCATTTTGCGAATGCCCAAAAAACAATCGGTGGTGGTGCAGGCATGACGTTTCACACTGTTTCATGACCATTAAGCCATTTTTTTTGCTTCATTGATATCCATTTGCACTCGGCATGATATCGATCATACAATACGTCTGAGAAACGATTCTGCTTTTTTAATCACCCCTGCTGTTGCTGTTGTTGTTGACCCTATAGAAAGCAGAAGCAATACGAAGTATGAAAAGCAATTAAATTTCCATGGAAACTAAAGTGCCTATCCTTTAGCCTTCATGATTGTGTTCCAACTTGGTTTATAATCTTAACTATTGCAACTCAGGTATGAACACTGGTGTAGATTAATGAGTAAGGCATATTTATGGTATTTTTTGGAATCAAACGATCAAATACATCAATTGTTCTTTTCTCCTTACGCAGTTTTGCATCAAACGCTGCAACAGAAAAACTGCGTACATCGATTGTGTTTACAAAATTTACATGTTTAAAGACAAAAATTGAATTGAAATGAAATGAACAAATTGTACCGATCAGGTATGACCCCAGAACGAAAGCGTCACAATGTCTCTGTAGTCTATGTTGTGACAAATGTGGATCGAGGCAGGGGATGCGTTTATGTGTTAGGTTTAAGAGCTTAGCTGATAAGAGCGAGTTGTCGTATCGCTCTATCAGTAGCTCAGTTGTCCATCGTCGATACATGTATGTGCGTGTGTGTGATAGAGACGCCGACGCGGGAAACCATCTTTTTGTAATCTCTCTTCTTCGTCAACTCCCGCGTCGGTCGGACGTTCGTCGCTTCAACGTTAAGTTAAGTAATATATATGTTAAAATAAAATTAGGTCACGTTAAACAAAAAAGGAACACAACGTAGGGTTATTATTCAAACAGTCTACATAGATAAATAAATGTCTGCAAATATAATCTTGTAAAAAGCTATATTTGTAGAATATACTCTTCGATTTATTCACCAGGTTAACCTGCAATAATTATTGCTATTCTCAGTGGAATCCCGACCCATATGCGATTAGTTACAGGTTTGCCAAAAGTTAGACACATTCGGTGTCATGTTACTCTACTTCACCAAGCACTGCATCATTGCGAACACTCACCTGCATTTTTCGGATCGAGCTGCTGCGAAACTTGTAGCTTTTTTCATCGTTTGTGCGATTTTCCGACCATCTCAGTGGACTGCTCTAATCTGTATGGAGTGAAATTGCCTTTTTTGTGGTGACAGAGAGTACCTATTTGTGTCGGTGTTCTGCTATTTTTTTGTCTCACGGTAAATATGCCCGAAGCGTGAGCAAATAGCAGACCAGATTGTGTTCCGCTGCATCGGAATCCAAACGCTGTCGGGGTTGCTTGTTACGATTTGCCGACATCGAGCCACATTTCGTGTTGCTTTCCTCCCCCGAAGGCATTAGAATGTACGAAATGACGCCACTAACGCCAACACGTGGTTTTATCAGAGATTTGAAAAATCTACTACCGGACCGCTAGTACAAACAGTACGAGGGACGCTTTGGAAAAACAACCGGTGTGAAAAATGGTTCATTTTTCCTGTCTTGCATTCGTCCGCTTTCTTGCATGCGTAACGCTCCACCTTTCTCCTTGCATGAAAGTGTTTGAAGGCAAACACAAAAGTGTTGTCAAAAATTCAATCCCGCCAGTTTAGTTAAGAAAACAACATTTTTGAACACGATCGTGAGAGTATTTGATCTGGGTGGTATGGAAGTATGTTTATCGAAGTGAGTTGCAAAAAAACTAGTGTCTCAACATATCTCTTGGACTTCATTTCACCTTTTTTCCTATCATTTACATCGCTCATCCCTAGAACGTTCGACAGGTTATGGTGTTAACTCAATTTAACTTTCCCACCAGTTCAATTTTGCAATAAAACTGTCCGACATGATGAGGAAAACTTTCAACTTTCGTTCGCGTTCGACCATTGCGAACGACGAACCAAAGGAAACGCTAAAGAAGGAATAAATTTCGACTCATGTTCCTTCCATTTTGACTTAACTTCCATAACCATTTGCGGTTGCGGTATTTTGCTGGCCCCAAACCCAAAAACCGCCGCATCGACTCAGCAGTTACGGATCCGGATGTAGAAAGCTGTTTAACTTGAGCGTGGGGTTGCCGGGCCAAAATCGTATCATTAATTTTCTACCGGGCTTCCAGATTCGTTCCGGTTTTAGAATCTCATCCCGGCGCGTGGCTTAAGGCTTCATAGTTGAACTACGCTTCGTATAATATATGCACGTATAATATACATGCAATTGAAGTGTGTATACATGCAAGTGACGGTTTCATTTGTACAAACATGTACTACAAGTATGTATCACTTCAGGCTGGATATCACAATAGATAATTCAATGCTATTATTTTTCTCCTTTGATATCAACAAACCTTTCTGACCCTGAAAGCGAAATCGCTGCATCTCTCCGGCTATCAAAATAGAGGAAAAATTGATTGCTCGAAATTTATTCCTCTACCATCTTTCATTCCACAAACTCTCCAGAAAGGATCATGGCGCTATAAATTCTAGTTTTACAGTTTCGGGCATGCTTTAAATCTGTATAGCCCAATCGAGGAAACCTTTACTTATATGCATTTAACTGACCTACCTTTCGCAGCACAACACTGGGTCAGTTTAAATCCGATCCCTTTCAATGATCTACCAAGTAGAGGACCAGGCAGAGGACACTTTACTATGTTAGCGCTTGATTTGATTGCCATGAAACTAAATTTTGTACGTTGTATAAAAATACAATCGTCTCTTGACAAAAGTTCATTTTCAATAATGTCCAAAAGGATTCAGTGTTTGTATCTGGTCCAAACTTGTACCAGAAGCTAGATGGATTCGAGTGTTAGACCACTGTGTTGTATGCAATCTTTGAATCGAGATGTAAAAAGATAGAAGTAAATCATATTTATTCATATTGTTCATTGATCATAACATTGTACAACGATTTATATGGCAGTAACATTCATAATCATTTAATCTAACAACTTTCACCTTCGTGAAGCTTCAACGCATAAGCCCAATTTAGAAAGGGAAACATTTACTTTCTCGTCGCGCATATAATGTGGCTATCTCATTCGCGATCAGAGAAAGGCGAACATAGAGCAACAGCTGGAAAAAGTTGGGAAATGATTTTTTTCTATTTAGACAGAAGAAAAAGTTTTTTTAATGGTGGAAGTATTATATTCCAACCACAGGAAAGTGCGCTAAACTTTTGCCATAAATATATTGTCTTATTTTCTCCGGCAGGGAAAACTTCCCTCAGAAACGGTGCGTTCCAGGCTGCGCTCTAGGGCAGTTGATTGTCGACAGAAGAGAACTCATGTAGTGTTTCGCGTGAACGTTCGTCTCTTAAAAATATTTTTATATTCATTTTATTCTACTTCTATTGCTCTGATGCTTGCGTTTATATCAATACTCATTAATTTGTGTTAGTAAAACAAAAGGTTTTGGTTTATTTTTGTATAGCGTACAATTGGAACAATTTAGTTATTATTGTATAGCGTAGCCATTTTGCAGCATCAGTTGCATAGACGAAATAAAAGACCTCCTTCCATCAACCCTAGAGAATGCTAGTGGTGAGGGTCAGGAAAGCTTTAAAACTTCTATTATTCCACCCAGAGCCAGCCATGTGTGAAACGAAGTCCCTTTTGTAACCTATCGGCCCCAGTAGGACTCAAGGGTAACTAATCGTTTGTGTTGTTTTCTGGTACATTAAATCTTAATTTATTTAATTGTCAAGACCAAACGCTGGCTTGTGATTGCGCTCGGGATGCTCGTGTCCTGCATCTACGGGGTGTATATTTCTCGTCTAGCTCACATAATTTCAGTTTGGTGCCACTTCGGGCTCCTGAAAAGTGAGAGCCGTGTGGCACCATCATTGGTGGTAATTCCTTCCAGCATGAACTTTAGATATTTGATGGCACAGCACGAGAGTAAAACTAGCGAAGAAGGAGCAACTCAAAAGAGCTTCCCTAGTTCGACGTTCCCCTGAAGCACAACAACAGACTTCAAGCACACCAACTCCAACTTGGCTATGGCAATATTCGACCGCTCGTAAAATTGTCATTCGATGGCCACAGCTTCAGGTCAAATGAAATAAAGTAAGCTGCTGTGGCTTTAGGTAGGAGCATCTATGCGATTCGGAACTGGACGAGGTTGCACGTTGCGATCCCTTCGCACTTTTTACGAGAGAAATAAAATTTCTAATTATTTATCACAGGTTTTATAAAGTTTTTCTTTCATTTCGATGTCTTATACTTGTTTACTGAAAGAAGATTGTCAAATAAAAATTAAAAATGTTTTCACTTGCTTTTGACACGATGGTTAAAAACGTTGATGCGAAGACCACAAGCTTCAACAAATGATTGCTGATTTATGCTAAAAGACACTTGCTTTAAAGTTTCTACTTTCTGATGTTCCAATGTTGATGCATCGCTATGTATAGCGAATTAAATGAGTGCAGTATATTACGGCTTTTATGTGGTCTTCCAACAAAGTGGATACCTGGCATTGCACCAGGAACGGTATGTCATACTTTCCGTTTTACAAAGTATCTCGATAGGCCTTTATATGCCTCTGATTCACTCGGCTTGCGTTTAAATTTAGGTTACCCACTGCACAAACAGACAAAAGCGACGACGGGTCGTCTGTGTTGTTGTCAGTTAACGATGGTCCTCTCACTATTGTTTCCCTTTGTCTACCCGATAGGATGCTCCATTATGCGTTCATCGGACTCGAGTAACGTTTTACGATGCTAGGTTGTAGGTTCTTAAAAAGCTATGAATGAATTATTTTTTAACTTAATTTATTTTTTACCATATCATCACATCACTATTATTATTTTAATGATGTTTGGTGTAATGATTTAAAACTGGTTAAAAGGAGGTCAGCTTCACCTTAAGATGATGAATGGATGGAGCCAACCTTTCCAGACATTCATTGTCCATTTGTTCATTATAGTTTCAACACAATTATTTCATCATCTGCTTTTTACATGCCAGTTTCACTTTCTTCGGTAAAGAAAAAACTCGCCAAGCACCACCTGATGACATTTCCCGGATGTTCCCGTAGCCCAGGGAAAGATACCAAATAAATGCAGATTTTCACTTCACCTTTCGCCCGGATCGGATTCTGCCGAGATAGAGATAAACCGTAGTCGGAAGCAGCAACAGGAGAAGGCTTGCGAGGAAGGATTTACGCCTTATCTTCATGCTGTCACCTCGGCATCATCCAAACTCGTACAACCACGTCAACCCGGAACAACTCGACCCGGCTCCGATTTACCTGACTTTTTGCCACTATGACTTATGGTTACGAGAACCAACGGAGAGAAGCCAGACGCCACGGCCCGCCGGTGCCGTGTGACAAACTAAGCGGCTTAGTTATAATGCGGCTTCGGGTTGGGATTTGGCTGGAGGGGGCACGAGATAGTGCGAGCGGTGGTCACGTAATGATTTTAAACTGCTCTGGTTCTCTGTAAAGAACACGGTTTGGAGAGGGAAAAGCCTAGATGAGGCTATTTGGAGAAGCCCTTAATTGAAGGAAGAAAGTGAGTGAATTTAAATTTTCTTCAGACTTTTTGACTTCTTCGTTATTCGGTCTCAAATCTCCCAACCAGGTGGTATGCCAAAGGAAAGATTATTTAGCACGAGGAAACTATTGCATTTATAAGCTGTTAAGATATGAAATTGCGTGGGAAATTTTACAGATTTGGCGTCTGCTCGCAACTTCATTCAGTCCACCAAACCAACCTAAGCAACTAAACTAAACTAAACCAAGCATTTCGGATGTGCATGTCTTCTTCTCTTTTGTCTTTTAAGCGCCCTGATCGAACCATCGTTATCTTCATGTTCTCCTTATTTTGATGAAAATACAAAACTAATCCGTTGCAGTCAATGGTGGGGAGTTTTTTATACTTTTTATGTAAGATACAATTTCGTATCGGCTGCCACGTCATGAAGATATTAAAGGAAATATTGGAGCTCCTTCGGCGCCGCCGCACCAAATAAATATAGAAATATTGTGCTGTACTTAAAAGGGTTTGAAAAACTATTCCACATGATTATGTTGGTTCAGTAACCTGAATGAAAGAGACCTTCAGATGGTTATGCAAAAAAAACCTATGACACTTTCATAACACTACTTTGTCTGCATAGGAATCTTTGCCATATAAATTCTCGGGTACATAGCAGCAACACTTTACCGGAATTAACACAAAACATCCCCACAACAGCATGGCGTTGCAAAAGTAATGTTCTTTGGTAGTTCTTTAGTTTGCAGAACGGAAGTCTCTACAACAACACCAGCAAGAGTAGCATTACATAAATGGTACCATTTCAATACACATTACCGTATATTACACCAAAACCACCGACAATCGATTTTCCGTTTCACTTTATGATACTTTTCCCCAGGGAAACCACGGGAAGGAAGAAGCAACACGTCACGTGATAATGGAGTCGAGGAATAATAACCGATGAACCCCCCAAAAGAGTGGGGCGTTACATGCGCCAAAGGGCGTTGGTTTTCGTACCCTTTCCTCAGGCCAGACGAGGAATCTCGCGGTCAAGTTTATTTAGTTTATTAGATCACACACCCCAGTTATTGTGTGCAAAAGGTCATGGCGCCGAGCCTTGCCTGTGCGTTTGACATTGAGGTCGCGCAGCAATGCAATGGAGGCACATGCGAGACACTTTGCAACACGTGCCGAGGGTCATAAATTTTCCTGCCCCGTCGTAAGTTGGTGTGTCCTTAACCAATCCGTTTGTATGTACTCCTGTTTTATTTGCTTCCAGTTTTTTATTCTCTATCGCTGGTTTTCTAGGTACGTGTTTAAGCGTGTTTCGGCACATGATCTTTACAGAATTTATTTTCTTGGTTTAGGCCCGATTAGTATCTAAATATGTCTTTCTCATACTTTACTGCTAGTAAAGGTTAAGAAAATCTAATCTTCATTCAATCATCTATTCGGTAGCAGATTTAAAGATGTAAATCTATGGTATAAATGTAATCTACATATTTTTGAAAAACAGTTCTTGAAGTACCAGGCGTCCCCATTCATGCCAATCTAGAATTGAACAACCAGGCGTCTCCATGGATACGTATTGGAAATTGTTATTTCCAGCAACGGGTTTTATGTCTGGAAAGCCTTGTTCAATAGTCTCAAAAACTAAGCATCTACTGTTCAGGAATTCAGTTTTGCGACCAAGGTTGACATTTTCAAATGGAAGAAAAGATACTTACTTTCATCGTTTCACATTAACAAAGTATATTACTAGCACGACTAAGCGGTAATATCTTGTTAAGGAATGAAAAGAGATGACAAATCATTTTCTTGCCATGATTTATGACTATTTGTTTATGTTGTTTAGGCGCATCTAACATTTTCATTCTCCTAATTGAAGTCACCTTCCAACAAAGGCTTTTGAAAACAAATGAAAAGATCATCAATAATATTGAAAGCAAGCATTATGCTAGTGATTCCTCCACCCAAACTAACTCCATTTCATTATTATTATGATACGATACTATAGTAATAAAGACAAGCATCCATAACTCTCATTAATTTCATTACTTTGCAGAGCGCAAGATTTGCTTGTCATAAAGTTGAAAGAAAATATTGACACTCTCACTGTAAAAATCATTACTTTCCAACTGCTCCTCTTCTCAGCCTATCTCGATGGAACTTCACATTAAACGAAACGTTTACCCGAATACGCTTTGCAAAAAGGTAGAGAAAAGGTAAACTGCAATATATTTCAAGATTATTCTACTCTTCAAATAAAATGTCCAGACTGTTGCGCTGGACGGAACAGCCCCAAGCCAGAAAGTATTGCGGTGGCACATTTTAAACCCTATGTTTTCTCAGCACAACATTTTTGCTGGGTTGGCGTAAGAATGTTTACGACCAGAAGAGAGGCTATTTATGGAGAAGGGAGTAAAATGCAGGATTTGGAGCTACAAATACACCTTACGGCACCATTCCTATGCCGAAGAAACATTTTTAAACTCAGTAGTGAGAAAGAAGACAGTTCGTTTAAAAAGGCTTACGGGTAAATTGTCCCTTCCAGGTAAGTGCTGTCATAATGGTGGCCAATAAAATGTTTAAAATGTGCGAGATGTGTAAAACTGTGGCAATTTGCTTACATTATTTGAGATCGTTATAAACATACAAGATTTTTACAATCCCTACACATCTGTGTACGGTATGTCTTTCCTGACATGGTTAATATTTTGCAATCCAACTCGTAATGTATTAGGTTCCTGATTATTTGAAGTTAGTTAAATGTTTGCTTTTAATGCATAAAACACAGAAAAATTTAATAATAAATATAAAAAAGTATGTTCATATAGCAAAATATAAACTAAAAGCTGTGTTTGATCTGTTTCAAAACAAAACCCTCAGTAGCTCCCAACACTGTTTCATTGATTTTCCATCAAGCTTAATGAGTTGTGTACTATTGTTAAGAAGTTGAAAAACATTATTCGTTTTCACGCTCGAAGGATCTCCGACTCGGCGTCATGTTACAGTTTCCGGGCTCAACGCCACTCGCCACGTTTGCCAGACAAAACCATTAACTACGTTTTGCATTCGCCGTTGGTTCTTCTTCCGAACATTAAAGAGTGGAGGCTTTCACCGTTTCCTTCCTTCCCATTTGCCTACTTATCCCATGAACGACTTGCTTTAAAGACTATGTACTCACGGTCGAATGCTTTTTATGATTCGATTAGAGGGAAATATTCTTGGCTGTCAGTAGAAATCGATACCGTTGCAAAAACGCCATGTCTAGCAAGTAATGACATTTTAAGGAGGACGGTTTTTGTTTCATTCCACACAGTATAGAAGTGTTTAAAGTTTGGGATCATATTCAACCATTGGTGAAGTATAGAAGCTAGCGTTAACGGTTTACAAAACGTGTCTATGTTTTGATCTATTGAATGGAAATTAATGACTGTAAACTTTGTCATATGCACTTCATTCCAAAGCTTCAAGTGAAATGAAAGAAACGGAACCATTCGACGGTACAAAAAAAAGTAGCTATTAAATCGAAAGAATGAGAAACTAGTATTAAATCAATACATTCTTATGCCAGCATAGGTATATGCACATACAGTAAACCAATCATCACTAATCTTTAGGTGCAGTTCAACGCAATTAGGCAAATGAAGCATATCGTAACGTGTTTAGCTGGTTCCCAAGTTTAATTGAAACATAAATACAGACAACCAAGTCGACCAATTAGCAAGTAGAGCGCCTAAACTGGTTCCTACTCTGTTGTATGATGGTGCTATGAATGAAATTAAATCGATTTGAATGTTTGGCACAGAGGTATTAAATGCCCCTGAACTACCGTTTCGCTCAGAAGGGATGCATCTCTAATTTCGAGTCGTACCGATTTAAATCCACCGGCATGCCTTCTCGCATGAGACACGACTCATCTACCTTTTGTTGAAACCACCGGTTTCTGGTAATGTGCGGATGTTTGAGTTGTTAGCAACGCCAAGTTTAACAACAGAACTGGGAATGTGGGAATTTAGGTTTCGCCTGAAGTGAAATGGGAACAAAGGGAAATTTGGAAAGTAAAGGTATGTGTGAAAGTGTGTGTAGAATCCCGCCGATTGTTGGCTTATGCACTTCGAAGCAGAACTAAATTTATATCCCGTTCCCAACGAACAGTTTTCGAACATAATTCGCAATACGTATCGACACCAGGAGTAATCATGGAGTTTCATGCAAACGATGGTAAAGTTTGTCTGATGCGGTTTTTCACCCTAGGAGGAAAACAATTACTTCTATGGACGGGGTTTGCCTATGGTGTGATGGAGTGAACATTTTCATCGAGTGACACTTTTTTTTTATTAATTCCTTCTATTCACTAAATTAGTGAAGTGATTAGTTACAGAGATTGGACAAGCATGGAAGAAGTTGCACAATAAATTACTATAGTTGTATAGTTGAAAATATTTAAATTTTCTCAATCAGGAAAGTTGTTTATATTATTGAATGTATTATACTTACAAAATTTTTATAACCCAGTAAACACTTTCTATGTTTTCATAAGTTTCTAGCAAACTGATTTCACACAACTGAGCAATTTACAGGCATTATTGATATTCTCAGCACATTGCAGCAAATACCATAACTACGCTTATACTGAAGGAAGATAAATAATGCATATGGCAATTGAGTGCATTCAATTTCTTGTATCCCATAGGCAAAGCAACCAACAGCCTCGATTTGTTCCACGGGAGCTCCCAGTATTATTGCCCAAACCTTTCAAGAAGAAATCCTTCTAAAGCTTGAGATGCACACACGCACTTAGAGCTAATTTGATCTGGAAAATGATGATGCATATAACTCTTAACAGCATTTTGGTCCCGAGCCTAGAATGGTTTAGTTTTCTGCACTCGACATAAGTCCATGAAAGGTTCTAGATATGGCACTGGGCTGGATTTCGTTGTAAATATTCAGAAGCATCTGAATGATTATTACTGCTTTACTTCTCTCGCCCAATGCACTTACACTGAATCGAGTAATTTCATTCCAAAGCCAAGCCGGTCGGACGTTTTATGCAAAATTTCCCAATTGGTTTCACATTCGATGCTCGTTCGGGGTACAAAAAAGGGTCCCAGAGCGAACGAAGCTCCAATTATTTGCAAACTAGACGCCACTAGCGGTGAGTAACATATAATAATTGAATTTGGTTGCCATGAACTTGTTGCATTGAACGCTGAGCAGTTTAGCCTTTTCCCTCAGAGAAAGGGCGTTACGGGTGAAAGACCTTTGACGGTTGATATAGTAGAAATGGGGAAAGAGCCATATTGTGAACGCAAAGGTCTGTGGAACTGACAATCGTGGCTGAAAGCATCGCACGATTGAATATTTACTGTTGGTATACACAATTTTCGAGTAGTAATTATCATAACCTATTCGCAACGAACTTTGATTGAGTTAGCTGTCTGTTTGATTGTCAGTTTAATGGTTTGAAGTCTAAATTCGATCAGCAGGACACTTCAAATGGGCAAAAATGGGATACACGACGTTTGAGAAATGGTAATTTTTCCTTCTGAAGGCTATCAAAATCAACGTGAAAGGATTAATTGAATTAGTACGACAGCCATAGTCAAATTTTAAAACTAATTACAAAATGGATTTAAAACACTATTGCTGACTTTTATTTCGGATTCATTGGAAAAAGGTCACTGACAGTTTTGAAAGTTGTTCACTTATCAGGATGACTCAAATTAAGATTTTAAAAAAGACAACCAATCAAATTTTTCTGAGTCAATCTTAGTAAAAAGAATATTTCGAACGATAGAAGTGTACAATCCTAGAAGCCCTATGAAGTAATATAATGAATGATGATAAAATAATAGTGACTTATAATGGGTGGGCTTTTGTTTGTTCATCTTATTAACATTCAATCCTCAAAGCAAATGTTTTTACTTTACATTTCTCATACTGATTCTCATGTCTCATTGAATCTAATAAAATCCTACATTCTTTCATGCCTGAAGTAAACAAAGCAATCTGATAAACAAAGCCGAAAAATCTTTCTCTAATCCATTTTAAACAATTTGTTTCCTATCGACCCCTTTCTTTACTTCCTAATACGATTTGATATCTTTTTCCCCATTTTTAATCTTTCACTCGAGAAAGTTTCTTTGCCGACATCCTGATGGATACCGTTATTATTCATGCTTTTAACTTTTTGCAAAGGAAGTGATTTTTCTTCTCTGCTTGTGATCCACGATGTTTACATATTCCCCATCTTTCATCGCATCTTGCCTGTTTCGTACCAGCAGTACTTGTTGACTTTTCACACCGACACCGTTCCATCATCGAAGCGAAACAATGGGGACAACAAGTTGTTTGACAAAACGGAGGGTGTCATCATCCGCCTAATCGGTAAAGTGCCCAGGGGGGAGCAAATCTTCTAAGAAGTAAGGCTTCCATTTTTCAGCTTATGCCAAATCTGCGATACTATGCAGCTGAGTTAAATACGTAAGGTCTTTTGGCAAAAGCGGGAGTGGGAGAATGGATGGGCAAGATTGATATGTATTTTACTTCTAATCCTAGTTGGTGACTTCTTCCAGGATACTTTTATAATGGTATTCCATCTACAGGAAGTTTTCTAAGAGGTTATGGCTTCATGAAGTTTGCCATGAAATACTTTTGGGTACTTTCTTGGTATTTTCCTAGAAGATTTTTAAGCTGGTTAACTAAATTTAAATTATGAAAACCAAAATTATATCTTTTAAAAGGAATTTACTCAAGAAATTTTCCGTTCAACTTAATAATAATTTGAATGAACCAAATAGATACTAGTGTAGATTCGGATCATAAATAATTTCAAATTAAAACATTTGGTTTGTCAAATTAAAATGCAGTTCAATCGGAAAAACCTCTGACTTCTGACTTTTTGAACAAAACCATTTTGTTCTCAAAATTTATCAGTATTATGAAAACTAAGAACTTTCAGCGTTCAAGAGAAATGAAAAAGTCACTTACATGGTGTCTCAAAGCTACACTTTACATTTTATATTGCATCAAACAAATTCTTGCATCAGTTGATGATAAAAGAAACGATCGCTGTGCGCTTTCACACATTTTGTCAATGACAGTGAATTTCCGTAGCAATCAAAGTTCTTAATGTCCACTCGAAACCTGGTCGTCCCACACATGTGATCGAACCGGTGAGGAAAAGTGTGCTTTTGTGTTTCCCCGGTGCATTACGCGGATGAATAAAACGTGCGTCTGCTGAAGTGGTGGCCAGAGTGTCGGTGAAAAATTGCACGAACTTCATCGCTTTGGGATGGTGGTGACCGTGGGGGAGCTGGCGGCCATGTGATGGTGGAGAACATTTTGCATTTATGCTACTGCAGCTGCGGCGGCAAGAGAACAAGTGAGCAATGCGAAACAATAAAGCGCCGATTGTTGAAAGCAACCGATGCCGCGCAAGGACTGGAGTGAAGTGGTTCGCCCAGGGATCTCCTCGCTCGGTGGCATGAAACTGGCGATTCGGTGCAGCAATAAGTGAACGGAAAGTGTAGCGGCGTGAAGTGGCTTAAGCCGGGAAGTGGTAGCGACTCATCGGTACGAGATAAATACACCTTCTTTGGTAGAAAGTGCGACTACCAAACAAATCGTTCAAAAAAGGGATTAAGCTTTCTGATCAGCAGTACATCGTACAGAAGACAGAGAAGACAGTGTGAGGAATGTAAGTGTGAATAAAGAGGGTAAGAAGTCGACATCAGCACAGTGATAGAAACGAATTCACCGAAACAAAGCACCTTCGCGATGGGATACATAAATCTGCTCGGACTAAAGCTTTTCTTAAATATATCATTAGTCGTGCTGCTGGTAAACGGTAAGTTTGTAGTCGAAATTTAATTTCTCGAATTAGTATGATTTATGCCAGATGGTAAAATGGTCATAATGGTTAGCTTTTTTCCGTTCGCGTCCATACTGTTATTTTACTGTTATTGTACGGTTTTATTTGAATTAAAATTTGAATTCTTTTATTCTTTTTCAACAGTTCTTTCTTACATTGACACATCTCAATAAATCATAATATACTGAGTATTTTCCATTCAATTTCTCTTGATGATACTTCTCTATGACAACAAGCTTGGTTTAAGTAAGCAATGAATAAAACCGGTAGTTTCATTTTCTTTATTTTTGAAGTTTACTCAGTAAAGCTGTTACTCAGCTGTTGCAAAACAAAATCGAAAAAATTGAACTTGTGCTAAGGATTTCGCTGTACCCTGGATCACCTTTAAAAGAATTTATATGTGGCACGACATCCCCTAGTGGGACAAGGCCTCTCTCCGGAGAGAGTTTGTGTGACCGAAAGACGGTATATTATAGATCGGTGGTCAGCCGTTCGTAATACCGGAGGGTGCCAGACTCGAGATTCAATCCCACACCTGTGGTGTGGTGTTTCCTCGCGCTACCGCTGCGCCATGGGCACCCTCCTTTAAAAGAATACAGGATAAAATTCGGCTCGCTGCAATGTAACAAGAGATACTGTCAAAACAAAGGCAAGCGATTTTATACCTCTCAACCCTTACTACGGGGAGTCTCCATATGGTACACTCCGCAAATGATGTTCATGTTTTGGTTCGCCTTACGACAGTTTATAATATAATATTAATTAATGTTTATGCATCACCGTCCGGTAATCCTGTCCTTTCCTGGTTCCATGGTATTTTTGTGGTTTGGAGTAAAGTGTTTTACACCGCTTAATTAAGTTCGTTATAGTCTTGCACGTGTTCTGAAGCGAAGTTTATTACTTTTTGTTATATAATTCCAACCAATATTATGAACGATTTGAAGATCAAAAACATTCAAACAGAGTATTAGTTTTTTTATAGCTCATGAATTGGGCAGACTGGAATTGAACAGCTTTTAATTTTTGTTTTAAGAAGTGTTTAATGAACTCAAACACCTGCTATGCACATGTTTCACTTGTATCATGATCAAGAAATAAGAGTGGTTATTGCAAACATCAAGTGAACACAAAGTTTTGTTTTCACACTTTCTCACTAACATACGAATCGCTTATTCGAAAAAAGTTTCACACAACAACATATGTGCTGTTTTATTTCAGCCAAAGCCAGAGGAGGACAAAATCGAGATTTCCTGATCCTTTCTTATATTTCAATCTGATCCTTTCTTATATTTCGTATGTTAATTCATTTTAAGTGAAGTTTGAAAAAATGCTTCCATGTGAGATTGATACGACCGGGTGAGGCTGATTTAATCTCGCATTCTACTAGAGTAGTAAAAGAATATTCATATATTTCCATTTTCAATCGGCCACTTGGGAAATCTGTTAATTCTGGCGAAAACGTTGTTGCCCAAAATCTCTAGGTCGGCCAAATTAAACACGTGATTTCAGGTCACGCCTTACCAAAAGATAACGTACTTCTTACCGTTGTAAAATTTCGCGGAGGTACTCACTCAACAAGAAAACGATAATAAAGACCAAAATGACTGGAAGTTGATCTAACATGCATCCGCATGCATCGGAACGTCAGGACAAACTGAAGTTCCGAGGTCGCCAAATGTCCGATTCAAGCCACGACCTCCTATGAACTACGTTCGGAACCGAAACAAAATTCTCCGTTTCCTTGCTTTATACGAGACCAAGAACAAAACGTTCTGCAAATTAGGCACCCGAAGGAAAACTTTCCCGAGCAATGCAAAGAAAGTGGAGAAAATGCGAAGCTCATCGAAGCTTTCGGAAAAGCTTTCCGGTGGAGCGAAGATCTGTCAAAATGTTTGATGGAAGACTTGCGCAAGTAAATCTTTGATGAAAACGTTTCCTTCTGTCTGTTTTCCTCTCTTCCCCGTTTAAGGCAAGCTAAAATAGATGTAAAACTTGCTGAAAAAGTTTGTAAGCAAATTAACGTCAATCTTTTAAAAAGTATCTATGCTTCAGATACTAACACGGTCACAATGAAACATTGATTGAATTTTCCAATACGTGTCGAGTGCACAACGATGTCCCGTAATAAACCGTCTATGGGTTGCCTTTATTTAGTTCAACTTGAAAGCGAAAGTTATTCCTATGAGAATCCGAGAAGGAGTGCCACGTGGACATCGAACATCAGAGTGCCTGATTGTAGCTCGAAGTTGCTTTAGACCAGTAATCAAGTTTCAGTATGATGTAAATTCCATCAGTTTGAAAAGAATCACAGAAAAAGATATCAAAGTACACAAAAATCCAATCAACTGAAGAAAAACTACGAAGGATTTATATTTCCACCACGAAATCTTTAACTTGTCAATATGTTTGAAATGTAGAAAAGTTTACGCTTAGATGAAGAATACAATGTTTCAATAGAATTAAGGAAGAGGACAGGTTTGGAATTGTAAGTGATCGCCACCACATGGTCGTAACGCAACTATAGGGAACTCAAAACGACGACTGAGAATCGGAAACAAACAATGAAAAGAAAAGGACGAAAAAGAATCCTTTACACAGCAGTTGCCTCGACGCATTGTTGAAACTGACACCAAAAACCTACCACCCCAGATGCATCACAGTTCGGTACAGAGCCGGCAATCCTTCGGTAAAACCGAGGTCCAAAAGATGAACCGGTAATCTTCCAGAAGCGAGGACACAAAACCCCAAATTCCTTTTTATTCCCCGATTCCCTCCCGTAATACCTAATGGATCCGCAAATGATAGCAATTTTCTGAAGAACCATCCTCGAGTGCAATGCAGCAGAATCCATCGGGTGCGATGCATTTATTCCAAATGGACCAACATACATCAGGGCGACCACTCGGTCCAGGGTGGATTTCATGATGTGTTCGATACGATGCTCCATACGACCAGCTGGCTCGGACGTTCGCATCGAGGAAGAATATGTGTTTTATTGTTTCGTTCTGCGTAAGAAGGAGAAAGATTTCACAACTCACACATATTTTGTACAATTCTAATGAAAAGTGTTGAATCAAATTGTATGCTTCTTCTACTTCTTTTTCTTCTTCTTCTTCTTCTTCTTCTTCTTCTTCTTCTTCTTCTTCTTCGTCGTCGTAACGACCTCTTGGTCATGCCTGCCCGTTAAGGGCTTACGAGACTTGTTTCCCTGTTGTACGTGGGTAGTCATTCGTCTCGTACAGGGGAGGGTCCGGTCTCGGTTAGGATTCGAACCCACGCCGTCGAGGTGGTGAGCCCCGGCGCTCGTGGGCCGATTTTCTAACCGGCGCTATCGCTTGGCAGTTATGGAACTCCAACGAGTCGTGAGCGTTTGACGAATCAGAAAGCGAAGCATGGAATTACCGTCCGAGATAACATTATCAGTTCACGCTCTCGACTCAGTTTGTGGCATGAGCTGTCGTTTACCATAAAGCTATGGGTCACCCAATAAGAACAAGTTTTTGCAAAAATATGTTAGCGATTAATTGGCTCAGTGTTGCTGATGATTGTGTGCGCGTTATTGCTCAGAACACATTATCAGAATTTGTTCCCTGTTCTTTGTTGCCTTTCCGAGCCAAACGAATTCGCACGATCCTCAGTCGTGTTTCATCTTTCGTTCTGATTGTGCGTTTGAGTGCTTTGAATTACAGCAAGTTGAAAGTCATGCATAATAGTACTTATATGTTGGTGCTGTGTTTTGGTGTAATTTTATCAGCCCGGCTGACAATGGCAATAGGAGGTTTCGAGATGGAGCTTTTAATGACAAAGCTCGATTATTTGCAAGATAAACTGCAAGCGGTGGAGCAAACTATGAAAAGTTCGCTGAAGGTAAATCCCCAGCAATTTAAGTTAAAAAAACGATGATAATGGAGAAAAATATCAACTCTTTGTAGGAAACGGAGCTGCGTCTACAAGAGAAGCTTGAAAAACACGAAAATAAAATCAACGAAAAGATCGACTATTTGGAAAACGTAAGGAAGCATGCAATAGGTGTTGGAGATCCGGTCCAGTAAAATGCGATGACCGACTTTTTTAAGTTGATGTTTGCTTCTTTTGCAGATTGTTAAGACAAGTGAAGAGAATACACGGACCAACTTAGAAGAAGTGAAGAATCAGTTGATTTCCAGGATGGACAATATGCAGCTACAACTGTCGACTGAAACAAAAACAATCCAGGAAAAGACCCAAACTGAACTGAAGCAACTTGGAGAGAACAAAAAAACTCTCGACATGTTGACAGATTTGGTACGAAATATTAGTATCCAAGGAAAATTCACCACTAAGTTGCTTAACTTTATGCATCCAGTGAGTTCATGTCGGCAAGCTCTCAGTATATCGGATACTTACATGTTCAAAATAGGGGAGGATAGCAAACCATTCAACGTCTTTTGCGAACAAAATAAGCTCGAGGGCGGCTGGATTGTAATCCAGCATAGGTATGAAGGCTCAGTCGATTTTTATCGGAGCTGGACGGAGTACCGAAATGGATTCGGGAATATTAATGGTGAATTCTGGCTTGGGCTAGAATACGTGCATCAACTTACCAAAAACCGACCGCATGAACTGCTGGTGGAAATAAAAGATTTTCATGGAAACTACGGATACGCTAAGTATGATGAGTTTGAGATAGGGGACGAATCAGAGTTGTATGCGTTGAAGAAGTTAGGAACATACTCAGGGACATCAGGTGATTCGATGGAGATCCACAAGAATCAAAAGTTTAGCACATTCGATCGAGATAATGACAGGTGGAAGGAGGGTAATTGTGCTGAGCTTAGGCACGGAGCCTGGTGGTACAACGAGTGCTACAATTCCAATTTGAACGGGCGTTATCGGAACACAACAAATGATTATAGTGCGATGATGTGGTACCATTTCAAAACCGACGTTCGTGGTTTGTCTTACTCGCGAATGATGATTCGCGGTATTATTAATTAACGGAAACATAAAGCGATTACCTCACCAGTGAAGATGTTCATCACCTGCAGCATCTTTGTTCCCTCTCTCTCTTCTTTTCTATCAAATTAAAGTAATAAGCAGAAAATGTTATACAAGCATTGCTATGCACAGCAATTGTTTTTGAATAAAAACCGATTGTTTTATAATAAAATGATCGTTTGCATTGCAAGAGAAAAAAAAACAAAAAAGAAAGAAATAAGGGTGAAGAAATAGATTCAACCAAATAAAATTTTCTTCTTGGCGTAACGACCTCGAGTTGGTCATGCCTGCCCGTTAAGGGCTTACTAGCCTTTTTTCCTTTTGAGTACGTGGATAGTCACTCCCTCTCGTATAGGGGAGGGTCCGGTCTCGGTTGGGATTCGAACCCACGCCGTCGAGGTGGTAAGCCCCGGCGCTCGTGGGCCGATTTTCCAACCGGTGCTACCGCTCGGTTGTCGCGGAGCCCCCGCGTAAATTGTATTAGAATAATTGAATTTTCTAACACGGTTTCCCATTTCCGAGGATCGTTTCTAAGCTATAGTTTAGGTAAAACTGCTTCTCTATAAACCTTAACATTGATATATTTTAATGGTAATAAGTCTTGGGAATGGTTTCATTACCTATTTTGCCTTTACATATTAGACATGGCACTGTCAACGTAGGATTTCAAACCGTACACATGTCAAGAAAGAAAGAAGACTTCGGTGTCCTTCGTGGAGATGATGAAACTTTTGGTTTACTGTTTAAAATACCAACATGGATGACATAGCATTGGTAAGTACGATAGAATGATTCAAGATGGTATGTATAAAATATGAAACCACATTTATATTCAAACTTGACCTTTTCCTGATACAGATAAAATATTTCTGTTCATATATTTGAACACATGATTGTCCAAAGTATATACAGAGCGATTTTTTAAGACCTTAACACCACGGTTTCAACATATTGGGCTTTGCCATGTCCTAGTGGCATACATACACACCTGGTACCAAGCAGCAAAGACCGATAGAACGGAGACGGTATTTCCAATGGGCTGCAAGATTAATGATTTCACTGACAATTGACGGTACAAAATAGATAAATTATCCGGTTCGTTTCTTTCGATAATCAAACGCATCCCTGGTTTAAGGTCGGTTTCGCTTTGGGCAAGCTGTTTCTCAAAGCTGTTTGACCCCAGGCTGACGGAGGCAAAGGAGAAGCGACAACAAATCGGCTGACAGCGTACAAGATCAACATGTGTGAGCTCCTTCTGCCCGAAGACATGTATGTCCTTGTTGTAGGACGGTCCACAGCAAGCCATACTAAGACTTTGAACGCATGAATTTAGCTCGACAAGATTTGGGTGGCATTTGACCGATTTTTGACATTTTTTCTTATATCGAACTCCCAAATGGGATGCATTATTCGGTCGATGCATTGAAAACAATCCTTTTGTGATGAATGTTGTTATCTATTGGCTGTCACTCGCATATTTTAAAATGAACAATTAAGCGAAAGCGCACATGGCACCATGTGAGTTCGTAAAACATGTTTTAGCAACGAAGGTATTAAACAACGGTTACGCGGTTTGTCTTAATTGGTAATTTGATTTCATGATGGATGTTATTTGATCTAGCTGATTGTGACACGTTGTGTATATTTTATTTTTAAACCTTGTAAATAATTATTGGAGTCCAAAGCCCAACAAAAGCATAAATATATTATATTGTAAAAATAATGAATATATAATTTAGCAGTAAGCTATTATGTATAGTACAGATTTTATGGAGCATGCTTCAATGAGCAAAACGGTTGAATGAAAGCGCATTCTTGAATATCAATATTTTGTTTTTCATCAACTTACTTTTGTAGGATTATCTTTGCTGTATATTTTTATAACTTAAATATGATACCTATTATTCATTACATTAGATCTTTGTAGTGAAGGGATGTACAAGTATACAATAAAGTGAAATTGAAGGAAGACCACAAATCGCTAAGAATTTTGCCGGATGATAAATCGTATTCATGAAAAGCATTCCAATCAATCAGGACAATGGGCTTCAAGATACACCGGTTTTGCTTGATATCTCTTATGACAATGCGTATTTGATGCGTTAATTCAAATATTCGCAACAACACTCTATGAACACGGTCCAACACCACCAAATCCCCAATAGATAATAAGTGTGCATTGAACGTTAGCTGGCTAGTTGTTCGTGAATTCCCCACCAATCAAGAATGTCGAATGAAACATTTTCCGAGGGTGCTAAAATTTCCACGAAAACTAATATCGTTACATGCTCAGTCGAGCAAAGTTAAATTGATTGTTGGATTTGCTTACGCCTCGATTCCCTGAAGGATCGTTTCACAATTGAATCAAATCAAACATCTTCTTCGATTCCATTTACAGAGATGTTGTTCCTAGACTGGATGTGGGTTTTTCTGGCAATGGGAATTTGCAAACAGACAAATTTAATTGATCAACATCGGAGAATCAACAAGAACTCCAAGTGCCATTGTTGAAGATTTTCAACGGGGGGGTTTCATGGATTTACAGCAAATAAATTGATGATATCAAGGAAAACCCAATCTCCTTTAGTAGAAAACATTATCTGAGATTGAAAAAATCCAATAACATCCCGTTGTTTATGATTTTTCCCTTTCCTACTGCCGTTTTATTTGGAAAATCGAATTCATTGGAACATTACTGATCCCCGTTTTCGTAGAATAAGGTGGCTAATGAAACCATGGTGCATATAAACAAAGTCATGTTAAGCGGCTCGGAATGTTTGTGTGGCAAACATAAAAACTGCTCCGTCATTAAGCCGTAAATTTAGCGTCCAAAGTGAACTTTTTCTTGATTTGATTTTCATGAAAGTTTCCCAACAAAATTTCCACGGGAAGCGTGGTGGAGCGCCAAATTGAACGATTCTGTTGTATACTTCAATTAAGTAAATATGTGTCCCCATCCAGTAGAGTGCTAGAGGTAAAACTAAAACGGAAAACCAAAATAATCTCCGCTGCAAATGTAAAATACAAAACAATTTGATTTAATTTGATTCGTACGAGGATAGAACAAAGAAAATAAAGAATTCATCGCCTGATAAACATCATTGATCGTCAAATGTAAAAACACTTATCGAAAGGTTTCTTTTCGTTTGTTGTACGTTTGGTATTTAGTAAGGATTTTTGTATATCTTTTTGTCCTTTTGTCCTTCTGTTTATTGATCTTATTTATGAGGATCCAACCGAGAAAGTAAAACCTCCACCTTTTCTTGTCTAACTTATGCAAAGATTTATTACACATGTTTTCTATGATAGAATGTAAATAGAAGAGTATTAAAAAGACAATTGTTTTTTTTATATTTTACCCCCAACTCCACCTCCAACAGAGTGGATGATTCGTATTCGCATCCTAAAAGCGTGGATGTTACCCTGAGTGAGAATGCTTTGGGTTAGTATTCCGTGACACACTGGTGCATCACAGATTGGTGCGGCGTGCTCAATTAATTAGCGCTAATGATTTGAAAATCCACACATTTCAATCGGCGCATAATGGACCCTGGTCGGATCGATGGTGCTCAACTTCGGCCACAATCCTTAACCGTGTGACATACGCGAACGATGGTCCGGACACCGGACGAAGACTGGCGCTTTCCCATCGGGTTTGCGCTGAGAAGGGACAACGGCACCGCATGATTGAATGGTAATTGGAAAAAGCTAAGCATTGAACTGACGTCATGTGGGGTTCGGTCAGACGCGGGATGAGACATAAATTTGAATAAACCGTTGATCATGGTGGTGCGCTGTGGAGCCGTGGTTGGGTAGATTTTATCAAATCTCCATTAAACTAATTGATGTGGTGCCATCTGCACTTTATAGGGTTTCGAAGAACCAAGCGCATATGTTGCACATCGCGAACCAATTACTTACGGATGGGAAAGGTTGCGCTCCCTACATCCTCATGTTGTAGGCAATTACTGTTCCTTTGAACACTTATAACTATTCAACCACAAATCATATGTATAACATACTTCCCTTCAAATGGGTTTTCATGCATTTTAATAAGTTTGAGCTGTTATTTTGCATTCATTAGCAGTTAACCTAAACGATATTTAGTATCAAAACTTTGTTTAAAACGTTGATGCAATATTGAATCTTTCTTTGCTGTACTAATAAATCATACTCCATTATTTTATTTCTTTTGTTTACACATGGATAGTACTATAAGTCATCTAGCAGCTGTTCAAATTCTCACCGTTGGCTTTTTTTCTGGAAACAGGTTGTTTCGAAGGCTAGAAAAGGGTACCACCCTATCCATTGGCACGAGTTGCGTAGGGTAGAGGTACAATATTGAACATTAAACATCATTCGAAACTACTTATTCATGCCATGCGCCATGTGCAGCGCGATGTCAATCGGTCGTGAAAAATGAAAATGCTTTACAAGACGATGCGCTTGTTCCTCGCGAAGTATAGTGTGATACAATAACGAACCGAGCAAAAACGAAGATGAGGAAAACCCCAAAATCGACTGCCATTCAACGAAGCGGTGACTGGTGTCACATGGTTCGTCCCGGAAAAGTGCTACGAAGCGGTTCCCCTTGTTTTCGCCACTCCATTGCATTGCCGAGAGAGTGTTTTTATGAGGTTTTTAACAAGCACAAGAACTTTTGGTGTCGTGGAAAATAGTCCATACTCATATGCATTCTTGCACGGCACGAAAGCAGAGTAAGCAGCTGATGGTGAGAGTCAATGGCAGAGAGATCCGGTTGTGAAGCATTTTTTTGTTTTCCGTCCATGCTGACTTGCAGCTGTTTCCGCGCAGCGCTAGACTATCGACAGTTTTTCGGTCGGTGCATAGTTTTTCGTGTCGAAGAGGAGGAAAAATAAGGCGATGCACGTAGTGCGATTGTGAAATGATCAGGCAGAACGCACGTTGGCAGAATAACAATAAACTAAGAAATGATTTGCATCAATGGAACGCAACGATACGACGGAAACCAAAGTCAGTCTCTTCGAAGAGTTTTATATCTCACTTTTCATCAAGGGTTTTAAAACCAGCCATCAGAAAAACATGGAAAGTAATATTCGGAAAGAAATTGTCTAAAGACATTCGAAAAATTTGCGCATTGTGATATATAATACAAATACCTCGATAATAGGATGTGGTTTTTGCTTCAGTTAGAATATTTCTCTTTCACCTCTACCATGCGGAAGGGTTCGATTAAGAACGTGCCAACGCAATTAAATCCACCGCATGGTAATATTTTCATGGTTATTAAAGCGACTGAAGAACTCCATGAATTCGCTTTTATTTTCACACTCCAAACGGGTGTGAATTAACGAGAGCGACTTATTCGTGCCATTATCTTTCATCAGCAGGATTCGCGGAGTTTCCAGACAGCACGCGTGTGTTTAATTTTTCTTAAATTTGAAATATTAGAATTAAAATTCAACCTCTGCATTTCATTTTTCAAGTGCGTATAACACAGATATAACTTTCGACCAAACAAAAATCAACGTGCAACAACTTTTCGTACAACTTTTACCAAGTATTTCGTTCCAGCAAATGCCATTTTCTGTGGCCAGACAAAGTTATGAAACTATGATTTATTAATTACAAGTTGTTAACCAGAGCGAGACCAATTGTGTCACCATGGCGACGGTGCTACGAACGAACACAAGCCAACGGGTGATAGTTACGCTATCATCACCAACGAGTTCATTGTTTTCTCGAGAGCAAGTTTTCCGGAAACAAATTTACACGTGTTCGCACCCTTTTGGAATGATTTTCACGGTGTTTCCAGTTTACTGTGTGTGCAGTTTAGGATTGCAGTGAGTTTGTGAAGAACAGTCGGAGCATAGTCGGCTGCGAAGCTGATGCAAAACTTGGTGAAGGCAAGAAACTCGTGAACTCTGACGACCTATTGGCCTTGCAGAGGCGAACGGTTTTCGGTCGTGGTTTAGAACATTACTCATGCACGTTACGATGCGATGCAAGTTGGGATTTTTTTCTCACAAGGTCAAAATTGTTATATTACACGACATCTTCAAGGTAGTGTTGCTCTTGGGGAGATGATAATAAAAACAAACACACAAAACAAAAGCGAAAACTTTGAAACCAGCGGATCGCAAACCCTGCCGTAGCGTTTCATATCTTCCCTTTGTACGCTACAAGCATTTTCTTAACGAAACCCACGTAGTAAGGTGCTTAAAAGAGATTTGCATATTGTCGGGGGAAAAGTATGATCATAAATTGTTTTTTGAAAGCGTTTCAGTTCGATAGAGACCAGAGCGAACGTTTGGCCTTTTCGGAGCATGACTTCCGCAATTCGCTGGGGTCCTTTTGCGACGCTAAGCATGACCCGGAAAAAGTGGGCTTCCGAAAATGGCAGACTTGAATTTTAATGATTTTCAGCTGTTCCAAAGGATGCAGCTCAGTTCCGGTGCGCTTGGTGTTGGTGAGGAGTTTTTGTCGAAGCTGAAACGAGTCCACTGCTGCCAAACCAAAGCGTAGAAAAGCTCATAAGCTGCACTAATTTACATGGAGTGTGAGTTTTAATGCAAGCCTAATTATGAAATTTTCATTACAGCACTGGACGGTCGTTTTCGGAAAGCATAAACTCCTTCGTTCTCGCACAAAAAAAAACATTTCAAACGTTCGATATACGAGTTCTGCAACATATTTGTAATTTTTACTGTTTTTCTTATATATAATGGCGTATATAATACAAATTTTAATTTGTAATACAATAATAATGCTGCTGTTAATCAAAGCAATAAATATTCCTCACACACATGTACATCCATAAATAGTCTGTAATGTCTGACCATGTTATTTATAAAGATTTATTGCATCCTTGAAAATTCCTTCCTTGGCACCGTTAAAAAAGAACTGCTTGAAACGTCCTCCGATAGTTAATCGAACACTCGATCATAATTACGGCACCAATTCCCAAAGGGAGGAGACATAAATTCAACAACCAATTTGGCACACGGCACACCATATCACCAAACAGTTCATCGACTTCGCACGTGTGAGTGCGTGTGTGCACACTAAAGAGTTTCCTGTCATCTTCATCAACGAAGCTTACTCAGGAAATTGCGTATCATTCGATAAATATTTGCCAACCACATTGTTTGCTTTCGCCGTGAGCCAGACTCGACAAAGAGGTTCCGTTAAGTAGTGCCCGAGGATGAGTTTGTTGACTCGGCGACACTTTCCCGCTTTCCCGAATTTGATGCCAATCTTGTCTGGTTAATTTTTTTTCATACAAACTGTTTCAGAAGAGGGTCCACTATCGCTTTGGTGCTGTTTCGTGATGTGGGACACAAAAACCAATGTGTGTTTGGCTCATGTTTGATCACATGTTGTTGACAACAAAGGAGTTTTCCTAAAACAGAATAGCCTTTAAACTGCACCTTAAATTGCAGTTCATTAGCATCGTTTGAGCCTTACTATAGAAGAGTCTTCTTCTTCTTGTTGGCGTAACGACCTCTTGGTCATGCCTGCCCGTTAAGGGCTTACGAGACTTTTTCCCTTTGAGTACGTGGGTAGTCACTCCCTCTCGTACAGGGGAGGGTCCGGTCTCGGTTGGAATTCAGACCCACGCCGTCGAGGTGGTGATCCCTGGTGCTCATGGGCCGATTTTCTAATCAGCGCTATCGCTTGGCAGTCGCAGAACTCCAACGAGTCTTGATCGTTTGACGAATCAGAAAGCGAAACAGGGAATTACCGCTCGAGATAACATAATCAGTTCACGCTCTCGACTCAGTTTGTGGTACGAGCTGATGTGTATCATAAAGCTATGGGTCACCCAGTAAGAACAAGTTTTTGCCAAAATATGTTCGTGATCAATTGGCTCAGTGTTGGTGATGATTGTGCACGCGTTATCGCTCAGAACACACACTTTGTATTTCTTGCCTTCCCGAGCCAAACGAATTCGCACGATCCTCAGTCGTGTTTCATCTTTCGTTCTGATTGTGCGTTTGAGTGCTTTGAATTACAGCAAATTGAGAGTCATGAATAATAGTAGTTATATGTTGGTGCTATGTTTTGGTGTAGTTTTATCTGCCCGGCTGACAATGGCAATAGGAGGTTTCGAGATGGAGCTTTTAATGACAAAGCTCGATTACTTGCAAGACAAGCTGCAAGAGGTGGAGCAAACTATGAAAAGTTCGCTGAAGGTGAATACCGAGCACAAGTTAATTGAAAATACGATGATAATGGAGAAAAATATCAACTATTTGTAGGAAACGGAGCTTCGTCTACAGGCCAAAATGCATGCAATGGAAGACTCTTTGAAAAAGGTACGGAAGCGTGCAATAGGTGTTGCAATCTTGAAAATCATATCAGTTGAATTTTGTGAAATCAATTGTTGCCTCTTTTGCAGAGTGTGGAGGCATCCGAAGCGAGTACACGAACTAAATTGGAGGAATTGAAGGACCATTTGATGCTCAAAATTGACCACATTCAGGAAACATCGCTAACTGAGCTCAAGAAACTAGAAGAAAATAAGGAAATTCTTGATATTCTAACGAATTTGATGCCTGCCCCTGTCCGTTCATGTCGTCAAGTTACTAAAAAATCTGGCACGTATCTGTTCCGTTTGTGGAAAAATTCGAAACCATTCGAGGTCTTTTGCGAACAAAATAAGTTCGAAGGCGGCTGGACGGTAATCCAGCATAGGTTCGACGGTTCAGTTGACTTTTATAGGAACTGGACGGAGTACCGCAACGGATTCGGGAATGTAAATGGCGAATTCTGGCTCGGGCTAGAATACGTGCATCAAATTACCAAAAACCGACCGCATGAACTGCTGGTGGAAATGAAAGATTTCCACGGAAACTACGGATACGCTAAGTACGACGAGTTTGAGATAGGGGACGAATCGGAGTTGTATGTGTTGAAGAAGTTAGGGACATACTCAGGGACAGCAGGAGATTCGATGACGACCCACAAGAATCACAAGTTTAGCACATTCGATCGCGACAATGACTCAGGTCCTGATAATTGTGCTAAGAATGCGCACGGAGCCTGGAGGTACACCAACTGCCTCCTTTCCAATTTGAACGGGCGTTATCATAACACAAGAAGAGATGGTGGTGCGATGGTGTGGTACGATTTCAAAAAAGACGTTCGTGGTTTGTCTTACTCACGAATGATGATTCGCGGTATTATTAATTAACGAAAACATAATGCGATTACCTCGTCAGTGAAGATGTTCATCAGCTTCAGCATCTTTGTCCCCTCTCTCCCTCCTCTTCCAAATTAAAGTAATAAACCGAGAATTTTATACAAGCATTGCTATGCACAGCAATTGCTTTTGAATAAAAACCTGTGAAATAATGAAATGTTCGTTTGCATTCAAAGAGAAAAAAATCAAAAAAGAAAGAAACAAGGGTGAAGAAATAGATTCAACCAAATAAAATTTTCTTCTTGGCGTAACGACCCCGAGTTAGTCATGCCTATCCGTTAAGGGCTTACGAGACTTGTTTTCCTGTTGTACGTGGATAGTCAGTCCTCTCGTACAGGGGAGGGTCCGGCGCTCATGGGCCGATTTTATAACCGGCGCTACCGCTCGGTTGTCGCGAACCCCCACTATAGAAGAGTACAATTATTAATAAACGAAATTATCATCGATTGGAAAGACGTCAGTTGAAATGAAAATTTGATAGTAAACTTTTCGTTGATCAAACTGTTTAAGGAAATTAAGAAAAAATGTTTTCTAAATTTCAAATAGTATCAATTTTCCAAGTTCGTAGATAAATATTTAATTGATAGTACTTCCATAAGTAAGACTCTCTTGAAAATAGCCACAAACCCAGAGAAACGCAACTTCACCACTTGCATAATGTTGTATGTTAAAATTTATCGCCCCAAGAATGTGTTCGCTACAATCGTTACAAATCGTTTCACACGCAGACATTGGCGTAAATAATTGAAACGCCCTTTGGCTAACTGTTCATGTCATTGTCTCACCTCTTTCTGTCCACATTTCCTCCCTCCCCATCCGACTTACGAATCCCTTCTAGCTAATTCCAACATCCTACATTGTGCATTCATCGAAGGGTGTATACGGTGGACCGCAGACGTGCAACGAGGGTAGTGTTAATCGTGTTTCAAATGCGCTCATGTTTTCATTCATTTTTCAGTACATCCTGCCCTGGAAAACTCACCATCGTAGCTGTAAAGGATTGTGTAGGGGTGACGGCTGAAATCGGACGCCAAACGGACGCTGGTCAAATAAATGTCTTGCAGATATCCTCCTCATCGGATGCTGGTGAGATTTTGTGTCAGCTTCCGAAGAACATGTTTTAACATTGATAACACTTAAAAGTGCTTTGCTAAACACTTTCCTTTTTCTTTTTAGATCACAAAATAACTTCAAACGTAAATGTACCTTCATTTTGAACATTGTAAACATTTTCCCTGTGACCAGTTTTTCATGGAAAAATAATGACTTTTGTGTACAAAAACCACCTTGATGAATCCATGCGCCTTTCCCGGTAGGGTATCGTATGTTTCATTTTAAATCGCAATGATCAGGAAGTGGACATAGTGTTGCGTACGGTTATGATCCCTGTCCGCGAAGGTCGTAAATTCTCTGTGCGTCACCGAACCTAATAACTATCTGCATTCGCAGTACTGACCGAAAAAAAAGAGCTGCAAGCTTCATAAAACCGACATAGTGTGGTTTCATCCGATGCAAACCTGGCATGCGATGTACCTTTAGTTACACGCGTTGGCGTGGAGAAAGCATACAACGTCACGTGGCTCTACTGTAGCTGGCTGTACATCATCTGAGGCATTCTCTTCTTTTTGTTGCTAGTTATGCGAATTTTCCAACCATCCTGTCCGATGGTTCTAATCTCCATGGAGCGGAATGGCCATTTATGTGGTGACAGTGAATATGTTTGTCGCTTTTCCCTTTTTTTCTCACTTTGCCTTTCGGTACATATGACCAAAACGAGTGAACACAGCGAAGCAGATTGTGTTCTGCTGCATCGGAATCCAAATGTTGCCGGTATGCTTGTTACGATTTGCCAACAGCGAACCAGCGATCCTTCCTGCCTTTCTCTCCTCTCGACATTAGAATGTCCGAAACGACGCCACTAACGCCAACACGTGGTTTTATCAGTGATGTGAAAAATCCACCACCAAACGCCAGCCAAACCGGCGGGACGATACCGAATGTGAAGGTAAAAAAAATGTCAGTATGAAAATCGGTTTGCTTTCCTACTTTTTTTTAGAACTTCTTTCCACGTGCTCTAGATCATTCGTATGGCGTGGAAAGCGGATGGAGCATAACACAAACGGTTGTCGAAAAATCATTCCCAATGGTTTAGTTGAGCAAACAGCTCGATTTTTCGGAGACGTCTACGAAAATGTTTGATCAAGGCAACATTGATGCGTTTGAATAAAAGTCCTGAAAAGCAATTCAAACGAAGAAAGGAAAAGTCTACGTGGAAGGTATGAAACCTAATGAAAAATAGCGATTTTAAAACCTAACTTCATTGATCAACCAAATATTATTAACAAATGATATTTAAAGTGTTCAGTAAGTGTGTTTAAAATCTTACAGAACAATTAGTATGGCAAATACGATGTAAGTTTTCAAAGTTATTTGAGATTTTTTACTTTTTCAATTATGTGTCAAATCAAAAAGTGTACCTTTCCAACGTTGTTATATCGTTTAGTATGTCCATTTTCATTCAAGCCACTCAAAGTCGTCTGTTCTTGCGCATTCTACTAAGTTCTTCAATTCGAAACGAGATCCACCTATCCGTTTCCCCCATTTCCGGATCGTTGTAGGAGTTGTGTGCCGTAGGAAAAAACGACGCTCTGCTCTAGTACTACCACTCGCTTATACATTTCGCTTATCAGGTTGGTTTTTGCGCAAATAGCTTTTTCCGGCTCGGATAAGCACTCACCTATGGCAACGCCAGGTTGGTTTACCTAGCAAGAACGATGGAGAAAGTTAAAGCAGAGGAGGAAACACGGGATGGAGTGCAAATAGAACATCGGGGAACGATTAAAAGAGTGCGACACGACGATTTGAGATCGAAGATATGGCCAATTCCAACCAATGATGGAAGGTAAACAATAGGAACTGCAGTTGGTGGAAGGATGGTGATGGGCGGATGTGGCCAGCAAAAAACAATACCGGGTTTCCCTTCGGTTAAGCCACAACCATGTGTAGCTTGTTATGCCATTCCCGCAGGGTTGAAAGCGTGGTGCAGTGTTTGTTCCCAATGGTGTCATTGATGGAAATGTAGGGAGACGCAAGAAGGAGACGTCTGTAGGGTGTGTGTGTGTGTGTGTGTTTTTTTGCACACAGCGTCGGGTGGAGCTTCCGAAGCGATGGCGACACAAAAAAGCACTTTTAGCAAACAGTTTATCTTTGACGCAGCTCAAGGACCTTCACAGATAACCGGAACCCGGTTGTTTTTTTTTTCATTGTTGCCGGCGGAAAGTGTAAAGAGTGTTACAATGCCGGAACTGGTCATCACCCCTGGCCCGTACGTACCCGGTTCTTCGCCGATCCAATTCCATCCGATGTGATGTGAAACAATGCGATAAAAATTAACCCTAAAACAAAGTGGGGTTACGAAGGGGTGGCAAAAACTGAAAAAGAATATTCACATGGCTCGGAAAAACGGATTTGTGTGCTTCTTTGTTATGTTTCGGAATTGAAAATCACATCGGGTGCAACAACGATACTGCGGGTGAGATGAAAAGGGGATATTTGTCTAATATGTCGCATGCAATTCGGGAAGATGAGTAAACGGACAGATAGCTTCGTGTGTTGGTGGAGATAAGTAGAGATCCTATAAGTGAGAACCGTCTGGGGGAAACGACTGCATAAAGACATTAATTAGTGTACATGAAAACATGCCAATAAAAGAAAAGTTTGTTTGAAAGAATGGTTAGAACGGCTAAGTTACAATAAAGATAGTTAATTCTATTCTTTTGATATGAAACTTACTCGTAAAGCATGAAAAAATTAGAAACTAACTGAAATTTGGTAGGTTTTTATTCACAACAATTGAATGAACCTATCTAGCTAAATATATCAAGCTTGCTTTTTTTCATGGTATAAATAATGGCCATTTTAAACGACCATCATTTACTTAAAGATACCGCTACAACATCTTCATACAAACAATTGCGTAGATGCAGTAATATTAGAATGTTTCTCTCGTTACAAATTAGCCTGAGAACCAGGCAACTATTTATTCACCGATTACCGGTACCTTCTCATGCTGACACAAACTAATCGCTGGCCAATTTGTAACAGGTCCACTTAATTATGCGACCCTCAATAATGTTCCGATGGAGGGTCATAAAAAATTACCACGATCGGGAAATTTGCGAAATTAATTCCTCTCGAATTTTTTATCTTAAATTGCTTATAAGCAATATTAGTTTTGTTCGAAGCAAATGTGTTAAGATTTATGCATCGCTTAAAGGCAGCACTAACAATGTTAAGCGTAGAGGAACGCAAAATTAACTTAACTTGAAGCAAGAAATTCCAAAAATATTATGGTGGAGCATTGGGCTGAATAAAACTAAATCCCTCATGTAATTGAACAAATAGATACGCATGGAAAACATCGGGAAGCGAATTCCCAAATGTCCAATCGCAATGGGATCAATGTCATGACATTGGATCAGATTGTCAATCAGGAAAGGAAACGAAAACCAGAAAAACAGAAACAAAAACGATGGCAGTGAGGTGGAAAAAAATGTTATCGGAATTTTGATTTCCCCTGGTGACGAGTATCTTCAAATACAGGAAAAGAACACGATACCTTTTTACATAGCAGCTCCTAACATAAGCTAACAAGGGAGTTTCTGATTTCGGTTCAACGAACGCGTAAATTTCCAAGTTAGATGAGCTTTTGCCAATATCAACAAGTTATCGAGTTTGACACATTAAGTTATTTCAATTATTGGTTGTTTTTTTTGCAAAAAACTTTTTTAAAACTCATTGATCTCAACAAAATGCCTGATTCGTTTTAAACTTAAATTTAAGCAGAGTTGTCGCTTCCTTAACCCACTTTTATTGTTTCTTTTAAGTCACCTATGTTCAGGGATGTCTCATTCTAAACAAAACTTTAGCTCATCGTATTCCGTTTTAGTGGGTACTGGACCGAAATTGACTCCAAAACGAATACTCAAAATCCCTAAAATAGAAATCGATGCCAGCTACCTAGGATCGGCTTATAAACTGCATTGAGAGAGCATCGGCACCTCTGGTTTTCAAACTAGACGATCATGATACAGTCCCTACCTTAATAGCTACATTATTGCTGAGGCCGAACGCAATCTCATCTCTTTCCATTCCCTCCTTCGGTAAAAAGGATTCGGGCCCACATCAAGTCTAGTTTTACGGCTTCGGGCTAGATTTAAACCGGTAAAGCCACAAGTACATAAAAAAGGACAACCTTTTGGTCTGACTCTCACCGACGGGTCAGTTTAAGTTCGATCGAATTCAATTATCTGTGAAACATAAATTTCGAACGAGAAGGTGAAAATTGTTTGATTGGTTTTATTGAGGTAAAGTGGAGAAACCCCAGCCAAATTTTGTCTTTCTTTTGTTGTAAATTATTAATTATTATCTGAGATTTAGAAAAAAGAAAAAGCAAACGCAATTCGTTTAGAAAACAAAACAAAAGAATGAAATACCTTTGAAATCATTTTCAATTCAAAATTGTTTCCCTTCCGGTACTATTTGTCCACCGTTTAAAATCCAACCTTCTATCCATTAGGAAATGTACGATTTTTAAATTATTCAATTTGTCCCTTTGAGGAATGCGAAATTCAATTTACTTGTTGCGATAAGAAATTTATCTCAGCCATCTGTGAAATCGTGTTTCAGTTGGCTTACTCTCGTCACACTTTCCAGAATTCCTCCGGTCCTTTTATTCGCAGACACACGCATTTTCAATTCCGAATCCGCTCAAAGAGGCTATTACACACTACCATCATTATTTAATGTCAAGTGTAGTCAACCACGAGCGTACGAGCAAGATTCCACAAATTGAAGTGCTTTAAAACAAATTTCTTGATTTCCCGAAATGCGTTTCATATTGCAATACGTGCCCTACTTTAGCCAAAATTTGAGGACAATCCATGTGTTATACGGGAGAAACTGTGTTGTGGGAGAAAGTTAAAGAAATATATGAACTTATCCTTGTTTAAAGCAAATGGCAGCGTTCGTTCAAAATATTCCATTAGCTTTCACGTTTCGTTCGGGAATATTAGATTGCAAGCCGGCACACTGACGTTGATCTTCCGGTTGGTAAATTCCCGAACCATCACCATCACAGTTCTTGGTGACACTTTGCAGTGTGTGTCCACTGCTTCTTTGAGGAAAGTTTATGCGTGGTCTGGAGCCGCTTGTTTAACGCTGCCTTCATTTCCTTATTCCGGTTGGTTTTGGGGCCACTTGGAACTTTTTTTTAAATTCGAAAGGAACGATGATGATGAGGAAGCGGATATCCAATTAAGCGCCCTGCTATCGTGCAGCATCGTATTTCGCTGTGGTATTAATTAAACCCGACTGATGAACGCAACGAATAAAGTAACCAGAGAGAGAGAGAGGAATATAAAAGAATTAAAATAATAAAAAAAACAAAGGCCTTAGACTCGTATTTACTCGAGTTTGCTTTTAATATTGAGCGTTCTATGAAAACGACCTCGATTATCATTCAATGCTCTTATCTGTAAAAAGAAGTAGTAAAAGGTAAACTTTAAAATTGAGTGTTGTTCTAGTGAGAACTTTTAAATACTATTTATAATAACATTTCAATGCTAGCCTAAACTAAAACCTAAAATGATTTTTTTCTATTTCAATTAATCATATGAAACATGCCAACAAAAAGAGTTTCGACCGAAAGTTTGTATCGTGTTTGTATTGGATAACGTTTTACTTGAGAATACATTTGTCTATCATTGTTAGTAAAAACGCTGCGCTTTGATTTCGTAGGTTAAAGAAAACAATACCAATATTTCCTACAAAGAACAAAATCCGGTCGATTAAAACGGTTCCAAATTTAACACAGATTCAAAACTTTTAACATTCCGTACCAAGTGAAGCTCGGTTGTGCTTGAACCCAAGCCATTCTAGAGGGTAACTAATTGTTTCTGAAACATTAAATCTTAATTAATTTTATTGTCACGACCAATTACTGGCTTGCGATCATTCAGCTATATTTCTCCTCTAAGCTCACATAATTTTAGTTTGGTGCCACTTCAAAACGCTTGATAGTAAAAATCGTATACCGGTACTGCTTTCGGTTCTGTTCTTAGTAGGGAACTTCGTAGGGTCGATGATTCCGGGGAGCTTAGACCTTCGGTACTTTATGGCGTAGAAGTAAACATGAGAACTAGGGAGCATCTTATGGCTTTTTAGTGCAATAGTTTTCCTGTGCCCAACAACAGCTTCATTTCTTGGAGTTTAAATTCACCCTGAAGTTGTAATTTTGTTCCAATGACCATAGCATGGACAATGTAGTTTCAAAAAAGTAAACTCAACATTGTTGTTGTAAAACTCTAAAACGAATAATAATTACCCTCGTACCGAAAATGAACGAACGCCATAGCTTATCAAAATGATAATCTTCTGTGGAGTCGCTTCAACGTAACTATTTTCCTTGACGATGAACTTGACAAATTTGTGTGATATGCTCCTACCACCATATTCCTGGAGGTAGGCCTGGTCTTGATCCTCTCAGGAACGTTCGGCGATGACTCAATGCTACTTCAGCTCTGCGGAGGCTGATGTGATGAATGCAAGCTTTATCAAATGGTTGCGGTTGTCGGCTTATCCATGGTTCGTCCTGAACTCTGGTGCTTCGAGTGAAGTTGCCTGGCCGGTGCACTGGCTTCAAAATATGTTGCAATTTATTCCAGATTTTCGGATCCCATGCAAAATGTACAGCTGCGCTCGTAATCTTGGCTTTGGGTGGGGAATTTCAACAAATTAGACACCCTTCATCGTGCCTGGTACAGTTCGGCCTACTCGAAATCAGCCCATGAATCCACATGCTCCTTCCGGCCCAGGCTGAAATGCAGGTTACCCAGCACACACAGCGAAGCGCACTACATAAACAGACAAAGCGGACGATGGTTCAGGTGTATCGTACGTCTCACCTACGATGTTGTTGGCGCGCGAGTGTCCACTTACTCCTTTTCCCTTTTTCAAAACTGCCTGGAGACCGTTCGGCGGAGTCAGGGATACGCTTCCACGGCTGGGCTAGGGTTGCTCCATTATCCTTGAATCCGGCCAGATTTACATTTTACAACGCCCGGGTTGCAGGTGCTTCAACTCGGCGTAAATTTATCGATTTTCGGATTAAGTTGCCCCGCTCGGCCAGTGGACACGATCAGATGCAGGACCACACCACGAATATCACACAAAATAGGACACTACTTCACACACACACATACACATTCAACGCAAAACAAGGGTGATTCGTAACGGCTTCGTAGAGTCAACCAGCACTGGAAGGACGCGTAGGCTGATCTGTTTCAAACCGGTACGACCAACAGATTTCAAGTGTGTCTACGAAACCGTTGGCCTGGTGTTCTGTACTCGGTAAGCCACGTTCATTATTTTCCCTCAAAATCAGGCTTTTTGTCTTGTTGAAGCTTAAGTTCTCTTCGAGCAGGAAAGGAAGAGGAGTGCAAGTATGAATAAATTGTTTGGATTCGTTTTCACTTCTGGCATTATTTATTTCAATACTCCTACCTAAATTCATCGTCGTTTAGATGTGTTCAACATGTTACCCCAATGTAATATGTAATAATATTTATTCTGAAACTAGTAAGTAACTTAGTAATTAGGTAGTAACTTTTTTTACTTTTGACGATGATTGAATGCCTGCCTCCCATGGAGGGATATACCTTATTTATTCCTCATGATCAGGGCTACTTTTAAAAAATTATAACAAAATATGTGAATGAATTTAAATTATACAAATGTTTTCCCTTTTTCTTTACGTCTACTACACACTCCACAGCCCAAAATGATATTGTTCCTACAGGTTGAAGAGCTAACCAAAAAGACTAGTAGTCCTTACAAATAGCCCTAGCAGATTGATTTTACTTTGAACTACTTGATCCGTGCCACGTCTTAATTGAGTGCCGTCCTCAAGAATCATCAATCACCCGACCTGAGTAATCCCAAGTACAACGACCTTTTGTCCAGAGTACTGTTATCTATGGCGGGCCGCTCTCGATCGATGTTGTAATTCAACATGGATTAGCATCAAATGAGTTCGTTCCTCGATCCTACCCAGCCTATTATCCCATAGAATCTAATAAAGAAGCTGGAGCTCTTTTATTTTTTTATTTTTTACCTTCAGACAACCGATTGTCGTTGTGGGAAATTTTCATTCACCGATATGTACCGCATGTGTCCTTGAATTCCGCTGCCTTCTGTGGTTTAATACGGGGAAAACACCATAAGGTATAAGGGAGAGGAACCAACTCTGGCGTCGCACGGACTTATGCAAAAACAAAACAATTCGTTTACTCGTTTCCATTTACCTACCCCATGCACCGGTTCAACAAACGAGGGATGTTTCCAGGCGAGAGATTTACCCTGGAGTTCCTAAGCCCAACCGTAGAATTATAATTAATGGCTCTTTTTGATGCAAAGAAAACCGACCTACAAATGAGTAGTCTCCGGGCTTGTACTAGGTCCTCAAATCATTATACCTCTTCGAAGATTCACAATCGAAACGCGACCATCAGGCAATAGAGTATCGGATCGCAAAGAGAAGGAGATAACAGATCGCTTAAATGATTTTGATTTGATTAGCTCAGCAAATTATTTCATAAGCTTGTTTCCGGATCAGTGATCGTTTGCAAGTAAAATTTCTTCGTTGAAAAGGGTCATAGTGGGCTGTGGCAAATAACTCCAGTTGGCGGAGAATTGATTACCCTCCATTTTTATAAAATATTAAATACGTTTAAATTAATCTAAGTGCCTCATATTGACGCTTTATCTTGACGAGAGCAGGCAGCCGAACAATAAAATGCTTTGGTTTCGCAGATAATGCACACCTGCTGGTTTAATTATTAAGCGGCTTTCCAGCCCACAATCTTTTAATAGATTATTTCCTTTTCAGTGCTTGATAGTTGACTCTCTAAAGTTTCTTCACACCGTTGGAAATGGTTGATAGTAACGTGCGAAATGGTGGTTGACGCCTGTGTCATAAATAATCACATTCCGAAACGGAAGCTCGTGGTCACCAGCAGCGATGGAGCGTTCGAGATGATGCTGCTGACGTGCGAATTTCAACCGGATGCAAATCTCTGGGCTCGTGTTTTGTTCTAGTTCTTCGTAGAGGTAAGCAGATAGAGCAGTTTTGCTGACTGACACAAAACGAATTCCTACGAAAGCCTGCCCGGAAACCAGCGTCGGTGTCTGCAGGCACTGAGTGATTGTTGTCCTCGGGTTTTACATACAAGGAGACGAACGAAATACTCCTATGAGGCCAGGCAGCAGGCGCAACAGCGGCAGTGGCAACAGCACTATTTCATCATCTGTCGTTTATATAACAGATTCACTTTCGTCGGTAAAGAAAGCATCCCCACGCCGGACGCCACCTGGTGACATTTCCCGGATGCTCCCTTATATTCCAGGAAAGGAAACCAACTAAAATTCAGATTTTCGCTTCACCTTTCGCCCGGATCGGATTCTGCCGAGATAGAGATAAATCGCTGTCGGTGGCAGCAACAGCAGCAGTGTTACTCCCGAGGAGGTCGTGATCCTGAACATGAAGGTAGGTCGGAACGGCTGCGAGGAAGGATTTACGCCTTATCTTCATCCTGTCGCCTCGGCATCATTCAAACTCGGGCGAAGGTGCCGGGCCTAACCCGACCCGGCTCCAACTTGCCCGACTTTTTGCCCGTGTTGCTTACGACTACGAGTACCAACGGAGAGAAGCCAGACGCCAGAGTTTGTCCCCACGGCCCGTCGGTGCCGTGTGACAAACTAAGCGGCTTAGTTATAATGCGACTTCGGGACGGGGTTTTACAGGCGAGGGCACGAGATAGTGCAAGCGGTGGTCTCGTAATGATTTTAAACTGCTCCGGTCTGCTGTAAAGAACTCGGTTTCGGGTGGGAAGATGACGGATTGAGTTCCCCGGTGGTGCTCGTTTTCCGAAACAGGAAGATGAAAGTGGGTAAAATTAAATTTTCTTCTTCACAAACGGCTGTCTTCGTGGCCCTCTCCCAACCCTCCGAGAGGAGTTGTACGCCAAAGTGAAATGAAGATTATTTAGCACGAGGAAACTATCACATAAATTAGCTGTTAAGGAAGCGCGTCTTGGGAAACCTTACACTCTCGGTTGAGGTGCAGAAAGCACAGGGTAATGGCAAAGTTTTCGAAAGCGGACGAACGAAAAGCCAGAGCTCTACAGTACAATATTTTCAACGCAATGAAATAAAGATACTAACCAGTACGGGGATAAATGAGATAAACTTTAATAAATTTAACTAGTGCTCTTTGTTTATTTCTACTCAAGAACATAAAATAGTTCTGATTTTAAAAAATCAACTTGCTTTGCTAACCTACTTAATTCTTTGTCACATTTGTTACCAGATAGAATAACGAACGGATTGATAATATAAGTTTTAACATATTTTCGTGTACTAGTTATGATATCTAAACCCAAACCAATAGCTTTAATGTTTGCATTACACATGTATTTCACTTTACTATCCTTGTATTAGATACAATGATAAATATTTGTTTATGCCCGTTGATTTCATTTTCAAAATAACTTTCTATAAACAAACGTACAGGACGATGAGGATTGTATTTTTTTCAATCATCGTATACCGGACCTCGTTGAAAGACCAGGTGCGATGAGGTTCCGATGTTTGCTCTTTTACCTTTGACGATACCTTTTCTCCATTGTACCAACCAAAGCAGGCGGAAACAAACTACAGGAACCGGAAATAGGTAGCATGCTCGTAGCAACTGCTTGGATAGTGCTATAAATTGCTCGCCTGAAGGTAAAAGTCACTCCTGTCCCGTTATCTTGTTGTCCGGTCGAAGGAAATATCAGTTCCGTACATTGCCGGTATAGGCCAAAGTTTGTTGATACAGTTAGAACTGGTCTATAATAATGGTACAAATGACCATCACGTATTATTTATGGCACTTTTGTGCACTAAAAGATAAGAATGAAAGAACCCGTCTCTGTGGGAAAATAAAAATGACTTATGCATGTAAAAAATAGAAGCAATCGATATGCATCATGGACAATTTTTTCGTTGAACCAAAGTTGTTGAGTAATTTGATAACTTAGTTTAGTTGTTTTTGTAATTTGTAACGAATAGGTCCTTTGCTATCTACATTCACGTCATACAGAATCCTAAGGCGATCGATATAACCATTCAACAAGTGGTAAGGACACAAACGAAAATCTTGATTCCCATTGTGTACGAATTCTTTTTGAACTGAAATGTTCGTAAAGGTCTCCTTATGGTAAGGTGATGATGATTGAAAAAGTAACATTTTCGGCATAATAAATGTGGTGCCTATGTTTGTGTACACCTCTTATTGAACTGAGAATCCCCTAGGCACGTTCGGATGCAAAAGAAATGTTTTATTTATACTTCCATCAGTTCAAGTCCATTTCCGAAGAACTTCTTACATAATTCAATTTTCTTCAATTTTGTACCAATTGCAACACCATTTGAATGTAGGCTACCTAATCTTTTCAAAGCAGTTTAGTAAACTTTATATGATTCATTTCAATATCAACTAAATCCTTACAAACTATTGCCAGCTATTGGCAAACTTATTATTGTTTACTTTGAATGAATCTTTTCGGTAAATTGTTGTTTCATCAAACTATGAAGACAATAACATAGTAATTTTGAATTCACTCGCTTTCTTCATTCATTCCTCAGAGGGATGTTTCAAAATAAAATACCGAAGACCCTGAAACCAAGTAGAAAACGACAAACCCAGAAAAAATTCAAGCATGACGAGCTGACACATAAACAATAAAACGAAAAGTTTAAATTAACGCCTAATCCGACTTAAGAACACGGATTTGGTTCAGCGTCCACTCGAAACAGTTGGGCTCGTTTTCTCCGTCGACACTAACACTTTCTCCACCAAAAGATCTGCCAAAAATTTCCCAAAGACAACGGACACACCAATGAAAAAAAACTGAAAATGCCACACGAGCTTACTTTTTGCTTTCACCGTGGAAAATAATCTGCTCGATAGTAATCTTTAATTATTTCAAACCGTCTGCTTTTAGATTCACGTGCTATAATCAAAGCTTCAAGAATTCTTGTCTTGTCTTGCTTCTTGCAAGAGACAACGTTAGGCCAAAGCATTTTGTAGAGCTGCTTGCGGCAATTTGAACAGTTATGCTTTGACCAAAAACATAAATTCGGAGCCCAGTTAGAGTCTCATTTCATGCTTTTACTAATTTTACAAATTTAATCAGTCAATTTTTTTATAAAGTCCAAAACATCAGAAATCAACAAACATCAGTAGATCTTCCCGCCATGAATTTAATCAGCATTAATACTTCGTGCAATGTTTTTTTAATGGCAGCTAAACCCAATGTAGATTTATTTGTAAAACGTTTGTAATCGTTCCATTCTCCATTTTCTGACGTGTCGCAACGCAAGCAGTTTAAGAAGTACAAACAAATTAATGCTAATTTATACCATGTCCTACACCTTAAAAAACGAGCCAACTGAATGTCGCTAAGAACACGATTAATTCGCGTAATTTCTTCGAATATGATGACTCCGGGGAGACTAACATTCCGCGGCCGTGAGCATTTAATCTTCATTCGGTGGAAAGAGAAATGTCACACCATCCCTCTCGATGAGGAACGGAAGCAGGTGCACGATTGGGCTGTGGTTTTCGGTTAAAGCCCGCCGGAAAGCCGGAAACCGGTATCACTTTCACGGCAGACATCCACAAGCTTAAGCACACAGCTTTCTCATAGCATCACGAAACCGACGTGCCCTTGCGAAGCATAAACGTAATAAACAAATGAAACTCAATTACAGGGATAATAAATTTGCACTCATCATCATAATCAAAATTAATTTATTACGAAACTTTTCGCCCCCGGCTACGTCCGTCGCACCATTGCATACCTGGGCTGCCTCGTACCGATCTGTCTGAGATCGGGAGGAAAAGGATGAACTGAGACTAAACACAATTTGCTTCCAGACACGGACGGTTTCAGCAGCTTCTTGGGGAAGATAATGACGCCACAGTTTGAGGCACGATTATGTGCTCACGTTCATTTCGGTTACATACACTTTGAAAACAGTTACGTTGATGCGAGTGCAATGTTGAGTACGAGAAAGTTGGGAACATTTGAAAAATCATAAATAAAAAAAACATTGTTGATAATGAAACTAAAATTTATGAAACGATGATACATATGTTTTAAGCAACCTATCCTACCTTTGTTCTAACTTGTTTAAGATATCTATCATAAATAGCCCACATCAATATCATCACAACGTAAAAATATAAGTTTATGTGTAAAAATCATATTTTTATATTTATTTAAAGTTCAAAACCATGATGACATCATAATCACTACACTATGAAACAAGTATAAGTCAGGTTTATGTCTTCACCGAAGTGATACATATCTCTTGCGGCAACTTTTCCAAGCTTCCGTGTAGCAAGCATCAACACGTTACCGGAAGCGGCATAAAACATCTCGACACTTGTTGGGAGCAGGAAAACTTATGTGACGGTCCTACATGGCTCAAAGGAAAATTCAACGGACATGGGGAAACAACTGTTAGGAGGCAGAAATTCCACGACAAACCGCCACCACAACAACAAGAACGAAACAAAAAACACATAAAAGATGATACCATTTCATCACCACATTATCGTACATTACACCCAAAAACCGTTGGCAATCGATTTTCCATTCCACTTTACGACACTTTCCCGCAGCTACTCATGGAAAATTACGTTACGGAAAGGAGGGTTAGCTGGATGATAATGGAGCATAGAAATAATAATCGATGAACTCCCGAAAAAGGACGATATATGGTGAACGAAGGGGCGCCGTGGATGTTGGCCGGCGTTCTGTTCCAGACGACGAGTCGTGCGGTCAAGTTTGCTTAGTTTATCTGATCACACACACCCGACATAGTACAGCGTGTAAAGGCCACGTGGTGCGAAAAGGCGATGTTCGGGGCCTCGCAACAGTGGCAGATATGAGACACTTGACAACATGTGTCGAGGGTAATAAATTGTCCTGTACTGTTTTGGGCCTGCGAGTCCTCCTACAACGCAGTCATGGGTGGTTTTTATCCATTCTAGAGTTATTTTTTACACTTTTTATTTATTTCATGTCTCGTTTCTTGTAGCCAAATATTATAGGACGGATTCGCTAAGTTAAAAAACGACAAAAAGAATAGAGACATGACAATACCTTGTCATTTGTTTCCATGGTGATTTGTATTACTTCTTTCGGACATTCTTCCACAATAGCACCATTTAAACATACAGAAAATAATACATTTTCAGAATGCAAATTATTCTTAGTAAATAGATTTGGTGTATTTAATTTGGTTCTTGTAATTCTTTCAACATACATAAAATTCATATTTAATACTAATCGTACAAAACTTTCTTGTGAACGGATGACGCTTCGAAAACATCCAGTATTACGTCTGGATATGTAATATCTCAAACTACAAGCTATTCGGTGCAGACTGTCTCCCTGATTCTTTGGTTCATGTTTGGTTTGCCTAATCTCCGCTGAAAAAAAGCCCCATTCATCGAAGACGACCCTTAACCGCAGCCTCGAGTGCCAAGGACTAAATCAAGCTATAAAGCTTGACATTATTAGCCCATCCTGACCTCCAGGGCACAAAGGACACGTCGAGAAGAAATAAAGGAAAATCGATTGGTCTTCAAGCGTAACGTCATCTTATCGGCGAAGTGAATTTAATCCAATTAATGATTGCCTGTTTTACGATGTCCCGTTTTATGAAGCACCTTTCAGCAAAGTTTATTCCGGCATGCGCCGGTATTAAAGTTGCGGCCACGAACAATTTTCGGTCGTCTGGTGGTGGGGTCCTTTTTTTCGATGGTCATGGGTTTTATCATCAGCGGAACAAGTCTGCTCCTTTGGATGTGCCTTACCTTTGGATGGTTTTGTTTTGCATTGCCAACCGAAAAAAAAGGCTAACCGGGGAAAAATTCTTTTAGAAGTTTTTTCTTTTATTTTCCTCATGTGAATAGAACTGATCTCTTGACGGGCCTGGTCTACGAAATTTTGTTCGGCATCGTTTTGAAGGCTTGTTAAATGATCAAAGCAATAAGGAAGAAAATCACAAAACATCGCCAAACACATGAAGAGATGCCCGGCAGATAATCGTCATTGCAGACGGGTGTTCGCAAAACATCAAAAACCAAACCTAAAATCACTACCATGCGTGTGTACACAACAAAAAACTTCTTCAATCAATTATTTAATATTGAATCTTTCCTACATACAGAAAAGTGAATGTAGTTTGTTCTATTAAAGAGACAATTTAATGAACAGGTTTAGGTTGAACTGTATATACCAATATACCTTTAATAATGCCACAGCACATAACACATAAAACAACAAATATGCTTTTAGAAAAATATTCAATACAAATTAAAAACAAATCTATTAGAAAAAGAGGCTTTATCCGCATCGCTTATCCAAACACTTGAGTCTGCCTTTAAAGTACTTTCAATAACATGGGATTATTTTGCTATCCAAGTTTATATGTCCTCTTAAAAATAAACTAAATTACGGAAGACATTTCCTTACCCACCGAAACCGGAGTTAGCTGCTCACTGTTCATTCTTTCGAAAGGAAGCGTCACAAAATAAATTACAATTTTATTACCAATTCCTCTCATTTTCAATGTTTACGTAGCCGCAGCGTGGAGGGATACAGAATACGAGGGGGAGAAAACCCCAATGCTGAAGAACATGTCACTGGCGACAAATTCCTCCCGCACCGATTTGTATTTCTCGAGAATGCGTAACAACTTCCCGGAAGTGCCACTTACGCGGAAATGGAGAACGTTAGAAAATCGATTTACAAACACTCTTTATGCCTCTCGTGAGGGGGTAAACGTCTCGATTTAACGGCTTCTGGATCATTCCGTCCTTCTTTTGCTGTTCCTTCTCGCTTCGAAGGATGGTGAGATTTTATTTCGCTGCATCGTAACCGCAAGGTACTGGTTGGATAATCCGATTCAACCAAGGCGATGAAGATGGCCATCACGGTTGAAAATGAAAACTGTTCCTTAGCCACACAAAAGAAGGAGAATTGATTTTTCATTGATATTTAATCGTGTAAGTACTACCCAGTAAGGAAACAACACTTTCGAAGTAGAAAAGCATGAATTCACAATGATCAACTCCTTTAGGGTCTTAAACACTATTTACTTTTCTTTTCAACAAAAGGATAAGAAAAAGTATAAAATGAAATCAATAAGCAAATTAACTTCAACTCAATAATTACTTTTGGATTTTTCATATTTGCTTCTATTCTCAGGTAAAGTCGGAGCTAGTTAGACAACTTTTATGACAAGATAGTGTTTCGTGTGAGGATTTGTATTCACCACATTTACCAAATAAATACTTTATTCAAGTGAAAATGTTGCACATACAACGTAAACTGGCCATAAACAATAAAAAAATATTTATTTTCTAAAGAACATTTCCCTCATACTTAGGATTTTGATAAGCTGTTTGATTTACTTTTGGGTATAACCAATAAAAGGCGCCTTTGCTGAACAAAAAGCTGAACCATATGCATAATAAGTTGGGTCACTCGTCGGGGTAATGTTTCCCGTTTCTTACTTTCAAAGTTTTCTTTTACTAAAATTACCATCATATGAGTCTTATGATCAAAAGCTGAAAATACCAAAACCTACGTGAAAGTAACCTTTGCTTTTGAGAACCGTCTCTATAAAATATTATTAGATTTTGAAACACTGACTCTCTTCTTTATCTACTGCTTTGAAGTTTCCTTTAAACATACTCCTAAAGAAAAAGCAGGTTGCAACAACTTCTAAGATGTTACTTATCCAACGGAGTTTCTCTTTCCTGGACTCAAAATTAGTCTCTTTGAACCAGTATGAATAAGGACTATCTCCGTGTCAGGGCAGGGTTATTTCCTATTCACCGAGGGATCACTTACATATATAAAATAGCATACTGTGGATATAATGTTTAACAAAACAAAACAAACAGTTTACAGAATTCATAAAGATCAACGTAAAAAAATAACCAATACAAATTCAAAATAAAACAAATGTAGTGTGACATATGCAATGAAATGTTGAAAACAAAACGAACTTACAAAAACCAAAAACCGGTAGAATCCATCGAGTTCAGCTAAATGTTACCGAGAGTTGGACGAAACTAACGATACATCCATTACAGCATCGCTTGAAATACATATTTTCCCTTCGACCATACATCACCGATCCGCCACAACTCACGCAAGTGCAACCTGTTCGTACAAATGTGCATTCATATTTTTGCCTACCATGTTATGCGTCCCTTTCCGGACGACGAACATCGGATGTATGTTCATGGTGCAGCTTCGATGCGTTCGAAATATATCATCCTGCAGCGGAAAGCGACATCGCAGCAGTACTGGCTCTGTCGTGTTGCAAACCAGCCGAGGTTACACTGAGCAAAAAAGGGCTGACCGTAAGCTGCTGTTAAAATAACTTTAACAAGGTTGACCCATAGCAGTGCGTCCAGTGGATTAGCAAGGAATGATGGATGTGCAATGGTTTTTCGAAGCCGCATAAAACGACCACTGCAATGCGTAGCCTTGACACTGCATAACACGATCGGAATGGTGATCAAAAGCAACAAAACAGACAATTATTGTCAACATCTCAAGACTGCTTTTCCATAGTAAAAGCAGTCACAATTATGCTCGAAACAAATGGGAGCAATATAAAAAAATTGCGTCACTATTTGTTTTTCATTAAATATAATTAAACCAGCTGGAATCGATCTTAAACTGATTGTATTTCAAATACATATTTATCTATTGCACTAGTATTCTATTTGAATTATTTTTTTTACAAGGCGATTTAATACGTCGCAAAAGAACCCGAAATCATAAACAAAATCTACTCGAAAGAAAATAAATTGTTAGTATTTTTCGACACGGCTGGAAACTCCGACCTTCTTCTAGTACAGAGAGGAATTGAAATTGAATCACTCGTACGAATTAGCAACGTGCCATTAAATAAGCCTTCATTTGCAGACATCCCCTGTGATTGGATTTACTTTCCGACTCTAGCGTCACACACGGAACCATGAGTGTATCCGAGAAAACCCGGAGAAAACGCAACTCTACCGTAACCCACTTGGGGGGAAAGTTGTATAAATACTCTCCGGTCGAGAAACTGTTGGTTCCTAACCGTGCGCGTAAAATCCGTTGTAACGGAAACGTCAAGTCATGAAAAATGTAATCCCCCCGTCGTTCCCGGACTTGTTTCCGCTTCCGTTTTGGCGCACGTAATTGGTGTGCAATGAGTTGTGTAATTGAGGGAAAAACAAAGAGCCGCTGTTTGAGTTGATGACCGGATCTTTTGAAATCTCTGTGTTTGGTGTGTACTTCCATGTGTTTTTTTTTTTTCCAGATCATCTTAGAAATATGGAACCCTGAACAATAGTCAAAACAATCCCAAAAAATCCATGTTATTACCACACTTCCTTTACTCTTATCATTAAAGATGTTGAACCACCCTGAGTTTGAGATTATTAAACCATATCTAATGTAACCATTAAGGTTTCTTTGCCTATCAATTTCTCTATACTAAAAATAGCATTCTCTTCCATCAAATAGTTGGATTGTTTGAATATGATGGACTGACATTACTTCCGGGAGGTGGGACATGTGTTTACTATCCACTTAGTGTATATTAATAGCTACATTAATGGCCACTTAAATAGTGTTTGATTGGCGGTCAGTAACATAAGCCTCGCAAACAACAAATACCATACAATGAATAGAGGGTAGAGAATCTTGAGGTGGAAAAATCGACAGTAGATTACCTAATAACTTCTTCATTGATTGACTTGTGACGATGGTTTGAGCAGTAAAGCTACCATCAAGTGAATAACCTTTGATTGCTGATAGCTGCCTTGTATCCATAGATGAAAACAAATTGACATTCAATTGATCACATCAAATCGTCTTACTGAAAAGTTGTTCATCACAAAGTTGTTGTGATGGAATAGTAATTAAAAATCCCAAAGTTTGGAAAGAACTCATAGTTCGGAGTGAAGTACCAGGCGCCTCCATGAAACACGATCAGCTAATTATATGAAGTACCAGGCGCCTCCATGAAACTCGATCAACTAATCATATGAAGTACCAGGCGTCTCCATGGAGATCGATAATTTTGCAATTTAAAAATTTAATCAAGAAATGCAACGTAGTGCAATTATTTTGTATTTGAACTAAGCTCTGCAAGCATAACCAAAGAAAACCATATTTGCCGTAGCGACTTCACAAACTCACGAGCCGGTCCTGGTAGAGAAGATAAAAGTTTGTGTGTCTATCATTTGCACATTGTGTGGTTGTGGTTTTTTGATACACATTTGTCGGTGCCATATTTTCCTACCAGTCGCTTGTCACACCTTCCATATCACATTCGAACACATTCTCGTTCGCAACAAGCGTGAATTCTGCGAATGCAAACGCATCACGAGCAAGCCTTTCACCTTTTTCAATGCAGCATTTGTCTGGTGGAACGTGAAGTCTGACTCTCTTTCCAACATTTCTTTCTTCTTTTTCTACTAGATACATATGGACGCATAAAGTTGAAAAGCACTTGAAAAAGAAAAGCAAAACGTTTCGCGCGTGAGACTTTAAAAAGCATAAAATAGCTAGCGTTGCTTGCTTTGTGTTCCGTGAAGCAAAAGCTAGAGGTTACCGTTATCCAACCTTTTTGGTAGAAAAAAAACATTCTCGGATGTGGATGAGATGGAAATTCAGCCAACGGGTGCTTTTTGTGCAGATTTGCTTCCATGTGTGAAGGTACGTGAAGTGGTTTGCTATGTACATCCGGTTAGCGAATACGGTAAGCACTGAGGACCGGTGATTTCAATCATATTATGCAATATTTTTCACTCCATTTGCGAGATTCATCTCGAGATTTGGCGGCAATCCATAAGGATGGAAAAGATTCTATGGAATCATATTCTGTCAATAGAGCTGAAGCTGCACTTTGTGGGCCCTAACACGATACAGGATTTAGGATTTATAGCAAGAGGTAAACTCTTCTATTGTAGAATATTTTGTTTCACAAAACTTTGGGAAAAGGTTATTGCACTGGCTTACAAAATTGTTCTTTTTGATTTCTCACATGTTATCTTTTCTAAAAGTCTTAAAAATAATTTTCCTATCTCATAACATAAAAAAGAATGAGAAGATTTCATAGTTTTTTCTTCACCAAAAAGCCCCCAGCTCAGATCATTATGCAGGCAACGCCAACCGAACGAGCACTATCAACTCCGAGTGGTCCATTGCAAAGAAATAAGTAAACCATGGTGGAGTAATAAAAATAATACTTCCCCTTTAATGCTCTATTATGCGATTTCCCTGTGCACTTCCGTCGTCGTGACCAACACTATTGAACGCAATGGGTGAACACCCTTTTCTAAAGCGCTCCTTCCTGGTTCCCACCAGAGCTCATAGGCATAAATAGTCTCTTCCCCCTGATCTGCTCTTTTTTATGCTGCACGAAACGAAATGCTCGCCTGAAATTCTTTCATGTCCCTTGAGAACCTTCCTCGGGAACTGTTTTCAACTCGACTTCGACAAACCCTTCTGCTACAACACAACTTAATAGCATCATCATCATTGTTTAGCCACGCATTTGTTGTTTGTCCGGGCACCCTTTCACAAACCGGAAGCCCACAACAGCTAACTTTATTACTAGGGAAACAGATTTTCACAAGTAATTGAATTAAATCTAATTATATTCAAAACTTTCGATTCTCTGCCTTTCGCAGCGCCGACAGAAGCGATCCCGAGTTCGCTGCTATTTCTCTGGCTTCTAATAGAATTAAAGACAACCGATATCGTTTTCCCTTGCAAGAGTGCCACTCATAAGCTTGTACTCTTCGATTTGGTCGATTGTTTCAAGTTAATTTTGAATTTCTTTTAGTGTTTCTGTATGTAAGGTAACAACAACAAGATACAAATTACAATTTCCAGTATGATTATTATAAAGTTTGATAGTTTGAGACTACTATAACACTATGTTATTAAATTTCATTTTGATTGTAAAACATAAAATTTTTAACACTCGCCTCGACTCAGATTACTTTTTTATTGTATGGCCAATTATTTCGTTTGGTCCTTAGTATCACTCGCGTCGTTCATACTTAAACATCTCGTTATATTTGTAAGTTCCTATTTCCGAAACCATTTCTTCTTCTATTACATTTTCATTTTTCATCCAAAGCCAAGCTTATTGGCGTGTGAATGTGGGAACGAAGCACACGGAATCATAAATTCGATGCTTAGCTGCAAACTCCTACGAACTCAAGCCGTAGAAACTCGTTGCCCATTTCCCATTTTTCCATTACGGCGCAACACAATAGTCGTAAATAATAACTTCAGTAAATGGAGTTACATAGCCTTGCTTCGCAAGACGACGAGGATATTTTTCATGATCTTTATATTTGTCCGCGTTAACGGGAAAATGACCGTTCCTCGAAGGAAAATTGTTCCCCTTTGACCTCGCTTATTGCCTCCCTCCACACCGCTTCCCTTCTCGATTGCACGTGGAATTTCTCTTCACTTTATTTTATCGCCTGCCGCCTGCATTGGTTACTGTAAATTGAAATGTCCAACGCCTTCTCGTCGCAAGGATACGCCGTGACTGCAAGGCGCAACCCGCACGAGCTTGGCATTTGCCGGGCGGCTTTTCCAGCCACAAAGCTGGGCAAAAAAGAAAACCCTGCCGAAAGCCCTCGTCCCTTTATGCTTATTTCCTCGCTGTCATAATCGGGGCAATTCCGCGCTGAGATTCCATTTCCTATTTTTTATTCGACCAAAATCACGTCGTTGTGAAACCGTTTCGCCTTACCCACTCAGTCAGTGTCGGGTTCACCTTTTTCTGTCCGTGGGAAAATTTGCTCGGGGAATCCAAAACGGAACCGAACAGAAAGATGATTCGTCCACTGCGAAAGCCAACGGAAGCTTCCTTCGGGGAAAGGCAGCGAGAACGAAAAAAAACACCGTTGCAACGTAATGTTATTACGAACGACAAGTGAATTGTAAGCTGATTTCTGTCATCATTTCTGTCCGCGCGTTGAGGGCCATTAGCTGCTAGCGGTGGTTTTGAGGCGCCAATTTGATATGACACTTTCGCACCCAACATTCCCACTTGAACTTGTTTTCTTGAGCGGAAGAATCGATTTTCCCTTTATTTACGTGACAAAAGAAGTAGTACTGTTTTATACATTATACTATTATGTTCTTTAAATGTGAAATTTGTCTCAAATAAATCAAGCATCAAAAATCAGATTCCTACGATCTTCGATATATCATTCCATGTTGACCCTTTGGGTTAGAAGAATATTAAGATCTTTGTAGTTCTAGATGTAATATGATTCCCTGACCTATACAATTGATAAACTCCCTCCAAACGTGTTGAAATAGTAACTTATCAAATGTTTATCACTCAAATTGGGTAACGAACAGAAGGCCATTTTTATATTTCGATATATTTTGTTGGATGTTTTTCAACCGCTTACTAAATCTATAGTGCATAGTAAAACAAATCAAGATACATCACCTGTGAATATTTACCAACAAATATTATGAACATACTATTTAGAGAAAGGAAAAGGAGAAAATGAATTGTGCTATCCAGTGTAGCTGATGAAAACTGTGCCTTCAAACTGTAATCGTGTAACAACAGTCAAACACAAACTATTTAGTTACAGTTTGTAACCCTCGTTTGTTAAACATGACTTTCTATTATGAGACTTACTTACCAGTTACGAAGAAAATTGAATAAATTTTCCAGCAGAAGCCTTCTGCCGACATGCAAACTGCAGAAACGTCATGTATGAAGGGATAAAAAGCAATATATTTAAAGTTTACCCAGCTCTTCAAACACAACAGCTACCGGAACGCAGGTTGGATAAGCGGTAAGGAAGAAAACCTTACGATAGGATATTTTAAATTCTTTGTATTTCATAACTCAACGTCTGTATGAGGCGGTGCGGTTTTGTTTACTTGCAGTCATACGATAGCAATTCCAAAGAAAGCTGCAAAATTCTACTGCCCAAACATAACATTTGTTACCTTTGAAGACGCAGAAGCCATTTTCCAGAGGATATGGAATGAAATCAAAATTATAATGAGAAAATTATGGTTTCAAAACAAGGAGCTAGTAAGTAAGAAGCATAATGCAGACCTATAAAGCGCGAAGGGTTTGTGTACATTTGGCATAAACATATAAACATAATTTTGTAGCATTTCACTTCCATTTTATATACTTGTGAAGCTGTCATCACCAACGTTTAATACTAATTACATATGGGTTTACTTCAAAATAGCGAGTGAAACTCCAACATTAAATGTATTTTGATGCTGTTCATCAACAGCTCGCTACATACATCATGTAAAATTTTGATGGAATCACTTTAACAGCGAAAAGCTATTATTGTCAATCAACAGAAGCCCGTTAATCAACTTATGCTGCCCTCTTTGCCCAGTTTTTAGTATAACTCGTTAGTGTGTGATAATAGTTTTCCAATGACGCTCGGTCATTTAACATTGTTTCACAACTTTCTTTTTCCTCATAAACACCAACCACCTTGCTCACGGAACGAAAAAGTGCTCCCGTGTTCGGGATGGGAATTTTATTAAATAACATAAACGATCAATTTTCCTAGGTTAGTTATCACCGAGACCGATCCGGCCGAGCGCTTGCAACACTAGCTGTGGCATATCATATCTCTCGCACGGAGACACTCAAAACCCACAGAGAGAAAGCTAAAGGATGTGGTGACGTTCTGCCCGAAAAACTTTGTCCTCTGCGGGAATGTGTAGGAGCAATCGGTTGAAATTTGCACGCGGGAAAGGGAAGATATTGGCCTCCGGGGACAGTTTGCAAAATTGTTTGATGTTACGGATTTTATCACAGGCGAAAATTATTCCACACAAAGTTCACCTGCCTGCACTCGCTCTATCGTATGGTCGTAATCTATGTCGTTCTTCTTTCCTGTTCCTATGCACTCGAGGGCTACGATACAAAATGGCCGGATAGAATTAAATTTAATTAAAGCACTCTAGCCTTTTTGGTGTAGCGTATCAGCAATAACTATGAACACACATACGCACACACTAAAAACACACACGTTTCATGCACCACTGGGTTCCTCATGGACACATGCTATTATATTATTAGTTGTGTTATATCGTTTGGCACCGATGACGTCCTGTTCAACGGGAAACTATGACGCTAGAACACTTAGTAATGCAATCTTCCCTTTAGAAATAAACAAATAACGAATCTGCAGTAAAAAAAAATTCCAATTTGATCACTTCGAGCGATCATAAGTTGCTTAGAGACTTTTCTAAAAGGTTATTCACACACCAGAACATTTAAATAGTTCAATTTTGTATAATATTTGGTTTTTCATGTATAAAAACTATAAACACTTCAACTGAGCATAACCAACTGGCAATACAAAACCCACGCTCTTCATTTTTTAGCGTTGGTTGGACGATACCAACCACTTTGTTTAGCGTTCGTGTGGTTTTCTTCTAATTGAAAATCGAAAAGTAGTCTCTTTTCCGCGTTTCTTTTCTCATAAATAAGACACTACAAATTCACTTCAAACCACAGTTGAATGCTTTCTACTCGGATTTCTAAACTTAGGTAAGAAAACGATGCCATTACTGAAGCCAAGACCACTGCCCTTACGAAGAAAAACAACACTTTGGGAGTGATGGCTTTTCTATCCTGTCGTATGCAAACTATTGTTGCCGTTTTATGTGTGTCAAGACAATTGATTGCAACATAATAGAAGCTTCCAATTCCCCGAGCCATGCAATCTCATTTGGCGTCAAGCACAAACATTAAACAAAACAAATTATCTCTAATCTATAGCTCGAAATCCATTTCGGATGAGATAAATGAAGCATATCGCAATGAAGCATTTATCCAATTCAAAGTGGAATAACGATTAGGAATTATTAAGTTGGTAAGTTTAATTGAAACATTACCACAGACAACCGGTGAACCAATTATCGAAACATTATATTCTCTGGCCTTATTGATTTGATTCCTTTGACCGTTCACGAAACGGCGGGCACAATGGATGAAATTAAATCGATCTGAATGTTTTAACGAAGGTATTAAATTCCTCTCAAATGCCCACCCGTTTCGGAAGGATGCATCTCGCATATAGATTCCAAACGATTTATTTCCCCATCGTATGCCTTCTCGTATTTGCCGCGCCGGAACATTCCTTCCCTGAAACCGCTCGATTCTGGTAATGTGAGGATGTTTGAGTTGCCGCCAACGCCAAGTTTCACAGCGTGAGTGGGAATGTACCGATTTGGGTTTCTCCCGCAGCAAAACCCTCAGATGTACGATAAAGATCCCCCCGAAGGGGTAAACAATGGGAAGTTTGATGCAGTTCTATGCAGAACTACATTTCAACCCCCAACCCGATGGACACTTTTCAAACAATTTGCTCCCGAATCGGAATACATATCGACACCACGAACAATCATACACTTCCATGCGAGCAGAAGGGTAAAGTTTGTCCGACGTGGTTTTTAGGTTCTGTACCACTCGGAGCGAAACCATTACTTCTATCCGTGGCTCCAGTGTATGATGTGATAAAGGAGGGAAAGTGGTGAACGTGTAAAAGTTTGCATCGATTTTCGGAATTTCTCGTCGATCGTTTCCCTTCCCACCCAACCGAAACTGTGATTTGTTTGGAACTACAACGATTGGACAGCAGTGGATGAAGTTGTCATACAAATAAGAACTGGAAACTGCAAATACTCCAACTTCCTTCCTGTGTTACGTGTGGCCAAAAAAGTCTACAGTTGAACCGACGTGCCGGAGTTGGAATCCTACATAACTTTCCTATCGAGTATCCTCTAAATTTTCTGCAGTGTTTTTGATGAGATGTTCTTGTATAAAGCTACCGCAACTTTGTTTGAGGTTTCATGACCACAGCACAAGAAGAGACAAGGTAGTAATTCACTTGTTGTTTCTTATACGAACAATCATAATCAATTTGTTCAATCAAGAACTGTAATCATTTGAAATGAAAAATCAAAATTTTAAAAATTATTATATGTTGAAAATAAGGCTTCTGCTATGTTTTCTGATTCCCATTTTTATCTCTTTAAAGTCTTACCGTAATTTGGAAGTCACTTACCCTTAGAAATCTCAATCCAAGCCCGGCATGCGGTTCGGAAGAATCTCGGCAAAAGCCTTCCCCTGAGCAATGCTTAGACATTCTTGGGCGTACGGTTTTGGGTATGCTGGAATATAGTTAGCCTGGCCGACGCGATAAACCTCCCAGGAGATTCCCACAAACGTAGTCGGGTCAAAGCCTGGGAAAACGGAAAAAGGTGAAAAAACTCTAGTAAATCTTTCACAAGCGCACGTGCTTCAGAATCGAAAAATAATACTCCACTCGCATTTTAATCCTTGCCGGGAAACTCTGACTGAACGAATCGGTACCAAGTACCAGCGAACAGCAACGAAATGGAATTATTGAGCCGCTAGTGGTAGATGGCCAGAAACTTTGTGAGAGCGAATCAAAGTACAGACCGGATGTAGGAAAAATGAAACCCGAGAGGAAAATGTGGCCGAAGAAGGGAAAACGTGTAGAAAAAAAAGTATACATGAATTATTTCTCTTACACTTCTTGTCCTGAAAAGCAGTCGATACAAAAGAATCATAGCAATGAAAGTTGCTGTAAAATAGTTGTAACGCTCCGCTTCTCCTTACTTTTCAGATTTATCGTACGTAATCGCATAATTATATTATTAATAACCTTAACTATGTCCAGGCTATCGAAGAATTTTTACTCCTGATTGTTATTCATATAACATTCTCACAAATGACATTACTAGACCTAGAACTAATCACGCGTACACACAAGTAATAGCAAACGGTAATTGAATGCATCTTAAAAAATAATTGTAACTCGTGATTACTCCTATTTCTGCCAACAAACCTCGCAGTTGCTTTCGAAAGACGAGAAAATCAAATACCACTCCCAACAAATGTTGTCGAAGGAAGCCTACGTAAGAGCTAGTTACACAAATCTACAGAGTATGACCTACGTGCTCAGGGGCAGCAATGGAAAAATAATGATAGAAATAGCCATAAGGAACATTTCCCTCATAGAGTCCACGGTAAGGGTTTTCTCCTGGCAGTCAATGGAACCACTTGGCAGACGCTTGCTTTTTCTTCGATTTTGGGTTGGATTTCGTCCAAAATTTCCATGCTTTTCTATCGAATCCATGCGCTAGAAGTGACCGTATGATTATTACTGCTTTATTTCTTTTGACCACTTCACTGAATCGCACAATTTCATTCCCAAGCCAGCCTAGGCTCAGTTCATTCTACGCAGAGTTTTCCCAATCAGTGTCTGCCAACGATACCCACAAAAACAAAACCTTCCTAGAACGATCAACGATACCGCATGAGCCGGTATAAAAGCTAGAAGCAAACGGTAGCTGCCAGAAGCATATAATAATTAAACTTGCTTCCCGTCAACTTGTTGCTTTCCCGGGGCGGCTCTATTGAGTACAAACGATGTGCAGCTCTGCCCCCTGTGTAGAAGAGCTGATAGGAACGTTGTATGTGAGCCAGATAGTAAACGGTAAGGGTTCAAGCTACCGTGACTAATGATATTACCACCGGTGGAATGTTTATTGCACGTACATGCAATTTTCGTACAACCATTACGAAAAGCTGCTCGCAATGAACTGTAATTGAGTTTGTTGGTTGTTATAATCGAGACGGTAGGAATCAATTCCTGACTTTGTTAGTGAGTTTTTTAAACGAAAACAAAAGGTCAGTTATTATTCGAAGTATTAAAAAAATTTAGAAATTCTACAAAAAAAAGGAATGTTATGAACAGATTTTTAACTCTTTTATCTAGTTTGGGTGAATAACAAAATCGAATTTCTAACAAACAACAAGCTTTAAAAATACTTAAAAGTAAATAAAAGGGTAACCAAGACCAGTCCGACCGATGAGCGAGGCATTGCCGCAAGGCGAAAGGCATCCTCAACGTTCTTTCTCAAGAGGATGAATTAAAGTAAATCTCTTCCTCAAAGCAAAACTGAAATTGAAAGCACCTTAGTGCACAACCACTTCCATCGGAATTTATCGTCGTCGGAAAGCGTTATACTAGATAAATGGCTGCCTGAAACCATGGTCACCATGCCGCACTGTCGAGGACGGTTCGAATTGCAAGGACTTTTAAAGGGGACTGCTCGAAGCAGTTCATCTTCCACCAAGGAGGAAAAATATCATCGTCACGGCCGGGCATGCAGCAGGTTCCAGCCGATAGCTGAACGCTCCGTCCGGAAGAAGCCATTTCCAGTGATTTAATGAAGGATGATAAAACGATAGTGGCTAATAATGGATGGGCATTTCGGCTATTGTTTGCTCTTCGCGCATCACGAAGCGACATTTAATCCGCAGAGCGAATGTCTTTCGGTACCGCTGTCCGTGTCTCTTGCTAGTACTACTGTAAACTTTATGTGTCTGGTGGTAGAAGTTAGTTCTAGTCCCCAACTGAACTGATCTGTTGGAAGTTGTTTGCCAGTGTTGAATTATATGCATTTTCTTTAAGTGCCAATTTTCATAAAATATAATTCAACAACACAGATTTAATTCGTATCTAAATTGTTTAAATATGTTACTGACCATTTCCCGTATGTTTTGAAAACCACAGTATGTTTCATAATAACTATTAAATCACATTGAAAACTTTAAACTCCATGTTCCATTCCTTACTGTGGTCAATTCGAGCCTACTACGATTACCTAAGATTTCAATATCTCATTGAATTCCATTGCGTAACGCAAGCATAAACAAGCCAATATTAATATCCGGCGATTCAAACCGGAAATGCACCGAAGACAAAATTGTTTTCTCCATACGGAACACCAAACGTAATTCAAATAAGATTTCGTAGTACTCGTCGAATAGAGGGTTTAAAATTTAATATTTACTAACGAATTGATGCACAACTATCTTAAATTTTCAACCACTTTAAACACTATTGTCATCAGAAACATCACACCCGCACCAATATATGTCTTTTGCCGACGGCCAAACTATGCTGAATTTCCGGTAAAACCTATGATATACGTGAATGAACTGCTGGAGACGCTATCTTGCGTACTAACAATATCCTTGTGCAGTGTCGCGCTCAAGCACAACTTTTCCGATTGTCAGCACTGCGACACGTGATGATTGCCGAATTGAAAATGTGGTTTCTGTTCTAGACAAAGTTCCTTCGAATGGGGCAAAATGGTAAAAGAAAGGAAGTGACTTCCACACGTTAGCTGCACGCGCCACACGTGTTTCCGATTGCGGTTTTACCACAAGCTGCGACGCGAAATTAATCGCCCAACTTTTGCATACCAACCTACATTATTTTCATTACTGTTGGAACTAACAACCAACGTTTTGGCAGACGGTTCAATTTATCAGTGCTCAGCTATAACGCTCCAGAATTGTCAAGTGTTGCAAGGATTTAGAAAAGGAAGTATTTCAAAACTGTTCAAGAAAGTTTACCTTTTTGGTTATTTTTATTTATTTTTCTTTTATTGTATTTCTTGAGTTATCACCCAAACGAAATTACCTTGAGTTGCAATTAGGCTACATTTGCCCAATGTACCAATTAAAGTTTCCGTAGTTTTGCTGCGACAGAAACATTTTCTTGCTTCAGACCATATGCAAAGAATGGAAACTCAAGCACCTTAAATGCAACCTCTATTTACACAAGAAACTCTCTTGCGACAAAAGACTCGCTTTTCACCGTTGCTTCCTCGTTGCCAAGGGTAAAGACAATTCAGTGAAGGGAACTTTAAAAGAATGCTCAAAAGTAAGCATAACAACAACCTTCCTCGCTTCATTCAAGGTGACAGATTTCGAGCAGCCGAAGCAGAGAAACTGCAGTAAAAGTGGGAAAACAAACTCAACCGACACAAGAAATCTGCATAGTGAGGCTAATGAAACGGTCATAAAATGAAGCAAACGCACCGTAATGGTGAAAGCCCCCAACAAGACAACCCCTAGGGAAACGAAAGTAAACGCTCCGAGCGAAAAGGAGGACGAACAAAAGGGAAAACTGTATCACATTTACTATCGACTCCGGGGCGGGCTGAATCTTTCCCTTCGGTGTCGGCTGGTGCCGCTATTTTGTCGGAAGTTTTGAATTTAATTAAGTTCAATTCAATTATTTGCCCGAACAAGACCGAACGGTACGGAGAGAGGAGGCAAGAAGATATGGAGAAAGCAAGTGTAACGAATAGGATGTGCCGGTTTCAATGGCAGACCGAAATCGGTCTGGCAATCCGCGCAACTTAACTGAGCGTGGAACAGTCGAGACAGAAGAGGGAAAGCTGGTTCCATGATGATGATGATGATGATGATGATGATGATGGTAGTGATCTTGGAGATGTTTTTACGACTGCTGTTGGGTCTTCGTAGGAGATTCCGATGATTACGAGGACATCGTTCGCTTCGGAGGCGCAATACCGGGAATGGAAATGCTCCAACACTAAGCCGAACCATAGTGTGGGGGAAAATCCCAAAAAAGCTGGAACGAAAACGTATTGCGCTGCCAAAGGAAAATATGGAAAAATCCATACGGTTCGTCCGGTGGGGATTTCCAAAAGCAAGCAACGAAGCTCCGAAAGCGAGAAAAAGGCAGAACCCTGAAACCAATATTCAACGCGAAGGGGCACGACACTCGATACACTAACGAAGGGGATTTGCTGTAGCGATGTAAAAAAGGGCATTAAAAGAGGGAAGTGCTATTTTTATTACTCTATCGTGGTTTTACTCCTCGCCCCGCCGGTCGACACACACCATCTTGAGCCAAGGTTGGTGCGAGGAACTATGCGATACATTAAGCAATGGTGGTTTAATCTTTTGGAGATTGCCTTTGAGCAACAACAACACAAAAAAAAACAACATATTTACTTTTCCGTCCTGCTGTTTGTTATCGTTATTTGTCGACTTATGGATGTCAGTAATGGTTAATCCAAACGAAAACATGTCCCATTATGTTATAACAGAAGGAAATTAATTAAAAGAATACAATGAAAACTATGTAAATTGTAGATCATTTGCAATAGTTTTTGAACATTTATAAAGATAATGCATTTAATAATATCACTTAATCATACTTGTAAATACACAAACTGGTCTTGCATCCCGTTTGGTAAAATATATCTCCTTTCCTCAACCTTTATTTAATAGTGAAGTAGGTCCATGAAGGCCTTGGAAAAATGTAAACCGCAGAATAGAAACAAAAAGGCCTGAATATGAAATATTTATGTTAGGGCCAGCACTGTCTAGGGGAACCGGTTAGAGTTATAAAACGTTTCTAGAAAAAGGTTCGAACAAAACTTTGTCCTCCCAAAAAAAATAATGTTGAAAATAGTTTCATGTTGATAGTTGAGATATAGAAGCATAGAGTGTTAGTTTTCATCATTTCAAGCCAAATCTTATACTGACGCTAAGAAGTTATCTTAAATGAATTATCTAACTCAATTCCCTCGAAACAAACGTTTAGATATGCACAATGCAATCGTAGTTCAACGAATCCCAGCTCCATCCTGCACTCATCCAACACCCCGCTCGGCAAAAATGTCACGTCGCAGCAAAAATGTGTTGCACACCCCGCTTAGAAACCATCAAAACCCGCTTAGAACCCCATATTGACCCGCTTAGAATGCCCAGATTCTAAGCGACTCTGAGTTACATTTTTGAGAGTGTGTGCGTGAGATGAGCTCGTTTTGAGCATGTGTGCGTGCCGTACCGCAGTATCCCTTGCGTAGTGGTGTTAGTGTCATCAAAATGCAGTCGTGTGTGTGAACACACGAAATGAGAAAAATTATTACAATAATTACATCACAATTTATTCACTTAAAAACTATAATTTCACGCACTACACACATGACTTATTTCACGCACTTTTTCACGCATTTCACACGAACTATTTCACGCACCTAAGGGCAGCAGCACAGCGATGATCGGCAGCAGTACATTGTTCGATGTCCGGCCATCGTACTTTCAACGCACTTTTCACTTTTTTCGTCAGCCGGTGGTCTGAAAAACAAAACACAAATTACGGAGTTAATTTTATGATTTTAAGATCACTTTCACGCACTAAACTATAACTTACCGTGCACAGTAATGATTGGCAGCATTACAGCGGTGTTCAGCAGCAGCAGCAGCTGGCTGCTAACTGGGGTTGACGACCGGCTTCAGCTCCGTCAAGTTGGTCTGAAAAACAATAAAAAAATGATCTTTTATACGATGTATGCTTAAAATGATAGTAAACTGTACTATAGATTATGAAAATACTTATCTTTTTCTGTCGTGCAAACAATTTCCTCCATCCTTTTCCATTGGTCAATCCAGCAGCTTTTTCCGACTCCATCCGGCTTCATCCGACTTCATCCGGATTCGTCCAATCTGCAGCAACCGTATATAAAGCGGCAGGAACTAACACTTTTTGCTAAAAGAAAGCAAATAACACTAAATACTTCATTAACAGTTTAAAACAAACTAGTTTTACTTAGTTTTTGCTCCACGCACAGCACACACCACTGCTTTGTTTGGCTTTTGGTTCAATACTGCGAGCTGTCTAGGAATACTAGATCAAAGTGAAATTTTATTTCAGCCAAAATATGTTGGCCGGAAAAAGCGGCTAAAGCATGATGAAAACCTAAACCATCATTTAAAAATAATTCATAATGTGTACTCGTTGTCAAAATTCATTTTACAATATTCGCACAGGAATTAAGCCGTGAATGTATAAAAAATTTGATATTTATCAAGACAGATTAAATTATGTCCGCTGAGCATGACGCCCCTCTTATTATGTAATATTTAGATCGGCATTTGCCGATGAAAATTTGAACGGAATCGTAAGGTAAGCTTCGAACTCATGAAAAATAACATTTATGTTAATTTTTACTTCTCTTTTGCTGCAACTACCATTAACAATGAACTGCGATAAATGTAATAACGCGATGGAGCTTTCGCACCAGAGTGTTGGAGTCCAAACAGAGCCCGGAATGTTGGAAGCGTGGTATTATAAAGGATGTTTACGGAAGTGTACGTTTGCATTAAACAAAAATAGACAAATTTTAACGACTTTTCATGCAAAACCGGAAAACGCTAGCGATTTTCTGTTGAAAGCAAAATAAAGAGTAGCATTTCTTTTAAATTTAGAACAAGTTTTATAACTGTATCTTTTAAATTGAATCCGCTTTGGCCTAAACATTAAACCATCTACGTTTGATTGTGTGTTAAAATATCGAGCTTTATCGCGGACCACGTGACCAAAGATTATTTAAAGCCAGACGGCAACAAGTGGTAAAAAACCTTGGTACTCTATGTTGCTTTTGAAGCTTGTTACAGTACATTTAAAATATTTTGAGGTCCCTTAACTCTCATAGCGTGGCTGTAGAACAACATATCGTGGCTGAAAACCAGCGAGAAGGCTATGCATAAAGTCACTGTTCTTTCTGTTAATACTTCCGGCGTATGGAGAAGTGTATAGTGTGTAGTGTTATGCGGAATTAAGCATCTTAATGAGAAAACATCATAAACAGTACGATTCAGGGGTTTAGACATACCTGGCCACAGTAAATCATGTGCAAAGAGCATCGGAGGAGTTCAACGGGTCAAATGTAATCGAAATACCCCACACTACTATCCCTTCTTATGCCTCTCAAGTACAACCAATCGAAAAACATTTACTTCAATTAAAAGTAGGACCTATTCCAACATTTTAAAATCCAAATGGTGTAGTATTTGGGCATGATTGCATTAAAACAACTGTAAAGCATCCTCACAAGATTGGTTTTGTCGGCTATGGCTAAAGTTTCGGCCAAGGACCGTATGGTCGGCTTACTGGCCGTCGGAATATTTTTTAAAAGTACTTAAAAGGTTAAATTTTACAATAAAATTCATATCATTCAATTAGCTTGGTTGACTTTCTTCTTATTACCGATGAAAATTTGTCTAATTTTTTTAATGCAAATGTTATACAGACTCGTTATTTATTTACTTGTTTTACTTTTAGTATGGTGATGCCGTGTACCAACCATTGCTCTGCGTTGCTAAATATGGTTCAGCAAGGCGCAAGCAGTTCATTTTTTCTACTAAGGTCTGTGCAGTGCATTCACGCCAAGGTTGATCTTTTGGTGGATAGCCGGTTTGTTCAAACTGCACCGGAACATTCTTCTTCTTCTTCTTCTTTTTCTTCTTCTTCTTCTTCTTCTTCTTCTTCTTCTTCTTCTTCTTCTTCTTCTTCTTCTTTTCTTCGTCTGCGAGGATTTGCACCAGTACGGCTGTTGAATCCAGCTTCCTGGACCTTCGCCAGCTGACCTGGTGATGTAGACCTCTGTGGATTAAGGATCGGCAACTAAGGCCCTATGCCCCCACCGGAACATTCGGCCTTCAATAGATCAATCTTTGTTTACGAACGTATTTCGATCAAAGACAAGTTAAAAACGTTCAACAAGAAAGTCGTCGAACAAGATTACTTTGAGCAAATAATTTCTTGGTTGACTTTATTTCTTCGACCGAAATGCGTTCGGAACAACGAATGCATGAAGCTTTCTATGCCTTGCTCGATCCATATTTTGGATCGGCATTTGGGTACACGGCAAAAAGAATAAAAGGGAGGAAGATCGCCTTTTACGAATTTGAAAAATTATTATTATCGAAAGTTTTAAAACAATTAATCGGCAAAATGAGAAGTAGGGACCTAAAATGTTTTGGGACATTTGAAAGCATGATGAGAGCATTTGATATCAGTGCACGCCAATAACCGAAATTTGAGATGATAATAAAATTAAGTTTAATTATAAATGTTGATGATGCCCTTCCACATTCCCGTTCAAACGAGAGTGTTTTAGCAATTTATTTCTTAAACCACTATATCGTGCGCGATGTCCTGGGCTATTCACTTCCGTTTTTTGTAAGCTAACATTATCATCTATAAACTCATGAACATCAAAATAAAAATTATCATCAACATTTATGTTACTTAAATTACTTATTTTATCTTCTATTTTAACCATCTCTTACATGATATTATTTCCTAATAATAATGTCTAACTCTAATAGTTAAAAAGTATTGGTTTTATGCGATTTTTTTAAAAATTCAATTATAGAGCGTGATAGGCTCAATAACAAAAAAAAACGAAAAGGTCGTTGAAATATAGATCCAAATTAATTAATACAAAAGATAGTAACAAAGGGAAAAAACAAACCTTTCATTTTCGAGTAATTGGAAAAAGTATTTTTCTTTTGACTAATTATATTATTATACGTGGGGGGACCCAAAAGTAACGGGAATCGGATTGTAGGGAGAAGAGGGGAAAAAGGGGATCGGGTACAATATTTTTTTTAAAAAGCTTAACATGTTCTTGATCAGTATGCAAAGTTTAGTTTCTGTAAGTGCATCCGCTAGTCTTTGAGAATTTTTTCAGTGTAACGGTTTTAGTGTTTTCGGCGATTTTGTGAGATGGGCAAGTGAAACTGAGGTCAACCTCGTTCTGGGCTCCCCACAGCTTCAAAAACGGACGAAAATGTTTCAAAAATGAACAACCTTGTTCAGAATGTGTTCTTCCAGGATGGAAAAATCGGTATCATGCCATTTTCGGTCAAAAACTGCCTCACGGACAGCGCTTTGTGGGCAGGTGCGTTGTCGTGGGCTCAGTTCCGTGGAAGAACCAGTCTCGCCACGGATCCGTCGTTTTCTTCCAGCTGTTTCCCCTAAACATCTTCAAATCTGCCTGGTGGATTTTTTAGTTTATCCTCCATCCTGGATAAACAAATGCTGAACAGGATTGTTGATTTTTGAAACATTTTCGCCCGTTTTTGAAGCTGTGGGGAGCCCAGAACAAGGTTGACCTCAGTGTCACTTGCCCATCTCACAAAATCGCCGAAAACACTAAAACCGTTACACTGAAAAAATTCTCAAAGACTAGCGGATGCACTTACAGAAACTAAACTTTGCATACTGTTCAAGAACATGTTAAGCTTTTTAATAAAAATATTGTACCCGATCCCCTTTTTCCCCTCTTCTCCCTATAACCCGATTCCCGTTACTTTTGGGTCCCCCCACGTATTATATTGGCTTACGTTAATGCTTTTGCTGGTAGTCATAAGGGCTCATCTTGTAATATGGAAGAATCTCTTTTGAATTGAATAATTGAACTTTATTCATACAAATGCTATATATGGACCCAGCAGTGCATCCGTGGAAGATTTAACATGGTTTAATTCTTATAAAGAGCCACGGATTGGTACTATTTACCTTTTCACTACACAACAGTGGTAAACAATACGCCAAACCAAACTTCTTGAGTAGTAATAGATGACTATTTCTACTATCATTATTTGGTTTTTCTGATTTGTTTTGAATATTCGACCGATTCGTTACCGTTCTTTGAACCTTATGCGCTCTATAATCAGATTTTTAAAAATAAATTTGCATCTATACTTATAGAAGTCACGGTAAAACCAGCATTTGTTTCATCCACCAAATTATTTGCACTTCACAACATAATGATTGAACAATAATCTTTCTTTATACTTACCAAGCGGCCATCTAAATGTAGAAACACCAGGAGGCAAGTTCATCTGTTCTCCAAAATTCCCAGCTCCCCATTCGGCTTGCGCTGCCTGCTCCCCTTCCCTCGTGAACTGATGGACACGGTTATAACTTTCACGGCGAATTTTATTCATTTTTTATGTGAAAAAAAACCTAGAAAAAAAAGGTCTGAAATTTTTAATCTTCAAACATTTGTAACCGAAAAACTTTTATGAAAACTAAACGCCTACTCACCTAGCAAGCCTGTTAAATCTTTTACACAAACACATACATTCAAACACGATGTGTATACACGACGCGGGTGATTGAAAAATATTCGAAGTATCATAGAGAGAGACGAGAAAAAAATTTGATCGAAGGAGAAAGTAGGATGGCCTACTCAATGTATCGACGATGTTGCAAAACGATTCAAAAGAGTAGGCCAAAGGGGGGGTGAAACGGAAGGAAACGGGTGAAACGTAGCAGAGACACTCAAAAATTGAGTGATCCTTGCCGGCCGGGACCATCCTTCTTTTACATTCTCGGTGGTTTTTTGTGCTCTTTTCTTTGCCACTCGATGACCTGCCAACTGCTGCTTGACGTCTGACCCACGAAGCCGTATGCCGTAACGCTGCGCTTACGATGGCGCTAACGGCACGTACTAAAAAAAAGTGGCTATCCATAACACCGAAGGTGAAACGACAAAGACACTTGAGAAATGCCGATCCATCAGCAACCATAAGCGAGTCGTTTGTCAGTCTAAGAGCGCCATTAACAATCATCACTTTTTGCATGAAGCTGGCAGACGGAAGCTGGAAGAAAATCACAACATGCATCCAGTCAAACGGGAGCTTTTAAAGACAACAGTCAACCCTAGGTATTAGTGGTTGCATGGTGTTAGTGTCGTTCCACGTTACGTTCGTTCTGAAAATGAAACATGAAGGCGTCACACTAGTGACAAGTGGAGTGGCAAAGAATTTTAAAAGCATGTTATCTGTTTACCAGACATTACCCAATATCCTCCAGGGTTCTTCCAGAAAAAGGGCCCAGATTGTCGAGTGCGGGATAAATGTTGTTCATGCTCGTAGTTGTTTTTATCCTGATTTTTTCCCTACAACAGACACACCACCCTGTTGAACATAAATTGTCTCAAGAAGGAGTGCTTCAGAGTGGGAGAGAGTAGAGTCCCTGTTTGACTAACATACAAATATTACCGCCCGGTAACCCCAACGAACAGGATCAACTTGGACAGTAGCGGCACAAAAAAGAACATACTTCTGCACACACTCCTACACCAACAACACATTCCCCAACCATGAATCCGATAGCAACACAAAAATAGTATAAGGAGCATCCTTTTAACCGAAACGGATGAACATCGTTACGAGCTAATCTGCTTTAACGAGACTAAATCTTTCTTGGAATTATCATGCCGGGGTCAGGCGAGAGTTCCGACGCCTTAGGAGAAAAAAAAGATGACATCCATCGGTGGAGAAGCATGCCCACCAGTATGACGGCATTTTTTGTTTAAGAAAGTCTAGTGGAGTTTAAGTGCTTTCCACTGACTTTCAAAGCAAGAGCTCGAGGAACATTTTAAGCAACATAATTTTGCTTCGAAACGCTCACCCCGAACGAGCGAAGAAACTTGAGCATCATTGAATAAAGATGAACGATGTTTATAGAGAACCATCAAGTTTCTTACCTTCTTCCAATAATCGGAGATTGGAGGAGAGAAAAATTATCAGGAAGGATTATACACTTCAATAATGTTTTCTCGATTCGATAATAAGTGGAATATAAATAAGTGGAAATATTTGGTCGTTAGAATTTTAAGCTACAGTTTGCTTGTGTGGGAGTTTTGATAATATTTCGTATTTTTTTGAGTACCTTAAATACAATCCATTTATATTCTATTGACAAATTAAGTTCTAGCTCCCAAGAAACGACTTTTCAAACCCATAATCCTCCTGGGTTAAAGCTATTGCAATCGCTCCAAACACGTCCTACTGGTGTTGTGAAACAAAAGGCCAGCTAATATGCTACTCCTCGGAGAACGCATTGTCTGTGTTGCCAGAAGCACAGTCGCTATGTTCTTGAGCATCGGCAACACTTTCTCGAGGGCATTTATGAAACACACTCCTCCGAAGCCGACATCATCGCCATGTCAAGTTGTCGCCATCACAAGCAGATGCAAATTGCATTATCTGTGCCCGATGCTGTTGTGGTTGCGTTTTAGCTTACTAATTAGTGCTTCCCCTCTGGCCTGCCTGCGGCCCTTATATGTCCTGATTTCCATCGGTACCAACGCCCAACAAATGTTGGGGGTGGATGAACGAAACATAAAATATATTTGAATTAGTTTCAAAATGCAGAATGAGTGTGTCCCAGCCAGGGCAGCATGTTTTGTGGTTGATAAGGATGAAAGAATCTTGTAAACTTTGACTCCCTAGTGTCAAAATCATATGAGAACAAGGAATATGATGATACAATATGCATTTTTGTTGGCAAATTTATGGGTGAGCGTTTTAATTGGAACACAACAACTGACGCATTTCTTATCTTAAGTTGTACTATTTTTCAACAAGTTCCAACATTGTGGCCTGCACAAATTGTGCATCATTTTAAATTCTACACTTTATTTAACGATTTATGGCAGATTGCACTTTTTGATGTTCGGAATCCACTATTAAGATTGTGGTTTCTGCAGAAAGCGGTACACTTTTCTTCTTTCAAACTGCACTAAACAAATTGCTCGTTGGTTTCGATGACGTTCCACCTATTTTCAGAATGCAAATCATCGTTGCAGATTTTTCTTATTCTGCAAACGTAAACCGAGCACCAGATGCTCACGGTTGGGGGAACGCTCGCTGCAGCACAATCGTCGAAAGGACACATTTTCTCCCAGGTTTTTGCCTTGCCAGTAAGCAACAAACAGAGCAAACAGCTGCATTACACCAAAAACTCAACAACGGAACCAAAATGCACTGAGAGCTGAAGTTTATGTACAATAGTGTTGCAGCCCGAAGAAAGCTCTCCACAAAATGACGTACCATAAGTAAATGTGTTAGCCGCTTTTGTTGGTTACTTGTAGCGTTTTGCCGGAACACTGTTGAGCAGCGTCACAACGAAGCGGGTTTTCCCTAAACACATACACACTCACACAAACACCACCAGTCAATGATTTCTGGTGCTGCACACAATTTCCATCCCAAGCTTCAAACACACTGTGTTAGTTAGTTTCCCATCTCAGCAGCCCGAGCTACGGGGTGGGTTTGTTTCGGTCCCTTTTTTATTGTTTTATCATCCCTTCCTAAGCAACGGACACAAATGGCTGAAAGCTTTTCTTGTAAAGCATTTCCATTTTTCACACGCGATTGACACCCTTGGCAGCAGATGGTACGGGGAATACATAAATAATTTTGCATTGTGTTTTAACTTTCATCGCCTTTCTGTCACGTTTATGCGCCACCCATACGTAATGCGGAGGTGGTGAGTCGTGGCTGGCGCTGGAATGTGTAGCATGTTTACTCTTGTGCTCTCGAGAAAGGAACGAACGATCGGTAGTGATGTTTAATACAATGTGCTCAAATTAAAGTTGATAGCTGGTGGCTTCTAGTGGTAAGCAAACGGAGAATACTTTAGTCTTTCCATTTGGTAGAACGTCTGCCGTTGCAATTTTAATAACATGGCAAAGCGAAATTCAATAAAGGTTCCACTCAATCAAATCAAATTTTACAGAATAATGTGCATTAATAGTTAACAAATGATTTTAATGATTGCCTTATATACCAATAGTTTGCTTTATACATTAAAGCTTATAGAAAACACCCTTTCAAATATTTGAAACTCATTTTCTTTCACCTTTTAAAACAACAGGCGTACCCTCCAGCTGAACGCTTTTTAATAAATTGCTCGAATTTCGGAGCAAATTGGCTAAGACGAGCCGGAGCGCTTACCTTCGTCTCTGACACACAAAGTCCTGCCGGTTGGAAGGTAGAAATAGTTAAACTTCCAACAAAGACGATGGTGATAAGTTGCAAGAATAGCAGCAGCAGCAGTAGAGAAGAAACCCCGTTTGCTCCCAGAGGCGAGCGACAGCTAATTTATGCCTCTTGAGCCAAATTAAATCGAAAACGTTGCATTTTGGCACCATTAGATACGCAGAGGAGTAGGGCGCGAAGGGAGGGTTTCGGGGCGCACGAAAAGCCATGAGTCATCATAAAGCAAAGTCTTATCTTTTTGTTTCACAAGCGTCAGGCAAGGAGGTGGCAGCACTAAGAGGTCCCAAGCGGAGGTAAAGTAAAAAGTTTCATCCTTTTCCGGAGCAAAGACGCGAACGAAACGAACGAACGGGGTTTTCTAGTGGGAACCTGGGGCATTGGGTGCCTAATAGTGATTATTTAAGGTTTGTTGAATTGAAGCTTCGGAATTTGGAGGGAGTATAGGGAGTTTAAAGGTACGGTCGGTGTGGGAAGTTAAATCGTTACGTTCCGAAAATAATGGTTCTTAAGGGAAGCATTCGCTGGCAAATCTCCATTGAATTGCCAGCTAAGCGACAGTTTGGAAACACCGGCGTTATTTTCAGTGCTTCAGAACGATTTCAATGGTAATGAATAATTCATTGCATCATAGATCAAATGTAATGTTTTATAATCGCTTTTTGAATTCAACAATTGAGAAAGACCATCATGCAAATTAGTCTTTTTACTTCAGAAATTGAGACTCTATGATGAAGCTTTCTTACTTTCATTACAGGTATGTATTATTCTGCTGAATTAAAATTGAGACTGATTCTTATATAAATTTATAAATGAATATTGGTGACGAACCAAAACGAACGAAATAATAAAAATGAAACACTAAACAAACAAATAGAAACACGTGATAAAGTCACCTCTTTTATGCCTGCTATTTTGGTTCAATTGATTATGCCAACGCAAAACGCCAAAAATCACAGAAAAATTCTAGCCCTAGAAGCCTATCCACACCGTCACAAGCATTTCAACAATGGAGACCGAGAACCGTACTCCATCCGGTCGGGATCTTATCACCTCCTGAAGCAACCCCGATTGAACGATGGTCCGGATTTCCGGGAATAACTCTCGATCGTAATAGGAGACTCCGAGGGCGACAGATTAGATTTCCGAACCGGAGCTTCCTACGTGCCAGGTGGAGCGAGTTCGGTGGAGACATAACGCCGACGACGTTATCTGCCTGCGCCATTCATCATCCGCAACCTTTTGCAGGATGCGCCTATCGGGCGTCTGGATCTACGCGTCCCGAGAAAGATTGTTGAGCCAGAAAATGGGAAGAATGTGCAGTGCAATGCACGGAAAGCATTTTGCTCGAACCGCATGTTGAGGTTTTAGGCCGGCACCGGCAGCACGATTGAATTGCACAATACTGCTCGATGCGGTGTTTCTGGGTTAGGAAAATCCCTGCATCTACTATGAAACATGTGCCGGTGTGCGCCTTGTTTGGCATAATGCTACCTCCCCCCAACCACAACCACGCGTTCTACCGATAATATTGCAACCGGTGCAGGGATGCATGTTAATCGCAAATCGAGTGAAGAATATTCAATAATAGTGTTTGAGTGCAGCATACGTTATGCAGCATTTGATTTGGCCACCCCAGAAGTAGAATGCATTTTTAAATCTAATCTTCTATTCCTGCTGGTTGGACTTTTATTATTTTAACGAAAAGAAAACAAGTAATTGAAAAACTCATGAAATAATCTTTAGGAATAAAATTTGTGTTTGACGTGTTTGAATTCTTCCTAGTTCAATAGTAGAGTAAAGCAGATCGATGATGAAGCGACGTCTCTTCAATGTTTCATAACATTTTTTCATTCAATTCAGTTTTAATCCTCCTGTATCATTTAAGTTCGATTGAGCATCAGTCTTTACCAACGTTCAATCCAATCGTTTGCTAAATTATTTCTCCATTCGCTTCATATTGGATGATCAACAGACAAACATCACTTCCGGAAGCCGTTTTACTAACAAGAACACCGTTACCCTGTGAAAAAAATACCTTCTTCTTCCGATACGCTCTATTTAATCCTACGTCGGTTATTATCGGGATTTTCGCGGTGCATCCAAGTGAAAAGTATGTGACACGAATGATGAAACATTTTTGAAGATGAAATACCATCTCCAGCATAGAAAACTAGCGCGTGTTGGAAAACGAAGGGAAAGTGTGGCAGAATGTCGCGTAAAGAAAAGGGAGAGCGTTCAATTTTCTTCCGATATTGAGGAACGTGAACACTTCGCAAAAAGGCATCGGTAAAAGGCACGTGCAGCGTTTTCGCTAGCTGACGGCAAATGGAACACGTCACTATGGTGAACTGGACCGGCAGCGATTGGTACCGGGATCAGGAAGTTTATGTATTTCGAGTAAGTTATTTCATCACGGCTCGGCGAGTTCTTTTAAGGATCATCAAATCAGATTGGATTTAGCAAATTCTAGGATATTTTTGTATACATTCTTTCGCACGAAAACACATACGCGTGAGATAGGGGTTCAAAGTGGTATAAGATATCTTTCCATATCTTTCCAGAACTATTTATAAAGATACTGATGGTCGAAGTATTTGTCTGGTAGAGTTTGGTCTGTAGTACATATTTTATCTTTATAAAAATGATCACTCGCCTTAATGTCATTGAAAACCCCTAGGATTGAACGATCAACAATGATTCCTTGACTTGAACATAAATCACTTGTCATTCTTACAAATCCAAATCAATCAATCTAACTACAAAAAAAAATCTCTACTTTAACCAAAAAATTCTCGAAAAAAATTTCGATTGCAAGAAAACAATTATATTCAGCAAGACAAACTCAATTTAACATCAATACCTGATTCGGAGTTGTTTCTATTTGCTGTCATGGTTTGAGATATCAATAAAATCATAGATCATTAAAAAATAATTACTTGAAATCTGTGGATGCTGTCTTGAAAACAAAACAAAATCTGATAATATTTCCTAGATCCCTCACAAAACCGTTTTCTTTTTTTGTGCATTCACTTCTGCAAAGCATAAATCACTTAATATCTTATTTTTCCTTTCACCATCTTTATTCTTCTCTCGTAAAGGGAAGCAGGGCAATGAGAAGCGCTTGTTATTCATGCTTTTAACTTTTTTACCATCGCAGTGATTCTTCACCCTTCGTAATCTACAATGTTTACATTCCCACAGCTCCATCACTTTTCTTCGTTTTCCCATCTTTTGTCTTCTTACAACGATACTATTCCATCATTGAAACAGCGAAAAGTGAACATCAAGTTCCCTGAACAAACGGAGGGAAGATATCATCATCTGCCTAATCGAAGGAAACGTCACGGGGTAATTCTTTAAGTTGTTGGGCTTACAGTTTACTGATTTCCTAGAATCTTCGTATCTACCGATTTAAGGAAAAGACGGTCAGGTTAGAGGTGAATTCTGGGAGAAAAATACGTGGGGATTTTATCTCCTAGGTAGAAAAGATTAATAGGCTTTTTAAGTCTAATCCTTTTTTGTAACTTTACTTACGGTATTTTACTTATATTATCTCACCCACCAAATATAGGCAAAGATCAGCTTCCTCATGTTCCTCATGCTTTTTAAAATAAATTTCACAAACCTTATTTCTTCGTTAAAAATCTTTTAAGAACAGCGGTCCATATCGTTCAACGAAAGGTTTGCATTGCATTTAATTTTAAACGTTATTTTCTTTCATTTTTAAGACTATACGTTTGTATTAACTAGTAAAATCATGCGTTAGCAAATAGTTCAGACCACGGTCACAAACATTACCCACGCAATGTTAAGAGTAAAATATACGCAAATACACCTCATGAACATTGAGAAAATTTTTATTTTCTCAAAGTGATCAAACCGTCCGCTTAAATACCTCGTAATCAAGCAGGACTTATTGTTGGTCAACAATTCTAAGCAATGCGAGCGGCAGCATCATCACAAGGTGGAATATATTTTATGGAGGTGCGTTCAAAGTTTGCCTTTAGAAAATCCCCAGCATGTGCACGATAAATGAGTGAAGCGCAAAAAAGCTGATTTTCTCCCCAGAACAAAAGAGTCGAGTGAACGAATGCTCCATCCCTCGATGCGATAAAAAGTGGTTTTCTGTGACTTCTGCCATCTACATCGCAAAACCGAGTGCAATCCGTTAGTTCCAGCGTGCGACTCCCATAAGATTACGGATAACAACTAACATTCTATATAAGCTGCTGCGGCTTGCTCCAGTTGCCGGTTCGAGCTGCTGTTGTGCCTTGTCAGACAGACCCGAGAAAAAAAGGCTTAAGCACACAAGTTTCGATTATGCAACGCACCCGAAGATCCCGATCCTCGCCGAAGCCTCGAGTGTAATTTACGGGGTTTTTGTTAAACCACGAAACCACCTTCCCGAAATACGCCCGACCAGATTGCGAGTTGTCCTGGCGTGGAGTACGCAAAAGAACGTCCGCAAGGCGTCACTGCTCCACGGGAGAAAAGTTCCTACCCCACAAGCGTTAAATCTCAGTCCGCCCGGGTTGGCAAAAGCAGCACGAACGAGTATCATCAAACTCAGGGCTAGGGAGTAGGGGGGGGGGGTGAAGTTTAACCAAAACAGCCAAGAGTTTTATTTGTTCGACTTAACAGGCTTTCGGGTGAACTCACGGGGCCAGCAGTTCGGGAGACCGCACGAGCGAAACAAACAGGAATCCCGACCACTTCTCCAAACTGGCTTGACGCCGGTGGCGTCCTCGCAATTGGTTTAGTTATGGTAAATTTATTTCACACCGTGCCCGTGTGATTTGTGCAAAACCCACCCAAGCAGTGGAGTTTCACTCCCGACAGAAACAGCTCGAAACGGACGGGAGCAGCAACGACGATTGGCCCTCGTGACCGAGGCGGGATGAACGAAAGTAAATCCTTGCAGCGAAGAAGGATTCAGCTGAACCTATTTCACCAAGAGCCGTAGAGTTTCTGGAGGATCTTTAGCTAAGCTATAATCTTACGCTTAAACCGATTACTTAACCAAATCGGTGGGGAAAAGAAAAAAAGGTTTAATGATTCAATTATTCAAATGAACTTCACAAAGTGAGTCGACCGAAAAAGGTTCTCTCAAATAGATTCTATTATACAGAGTTGCTTATCCAATATATTTGAAGCTGATGTATGAAGAGGTAGCAAAAAGTTTATTCAAATGTTTAAATAAAATCCCCACCATAAAAATCCATACATAAATTTAGATAACACGTTACGATTCAATAACACGTTACGATTTTCTGAAATACAATTTGTTTGTAATTGTACAGTTTTCAACAGTTCTAAAGCAATTTTCTAATTAAATTATTAATTTTCACGCTAACTCACGAAAGTATCTTCTTTTTTTGATATGGACGAATGGTTTCAACTGGGAAAGCGTTTCGTTAGGAATGCCACCGCGTTAGAGCCATGCTAGTACATCAAACTATTCGAGGCAAAATTACAACCCGTCTCAGAGCAAGCATTATTATCGTGCCTTCGCGGTTTGCATTCCGCGCGTCCGGGAAATTCTATCCCCAAGCGAATTAGGCATTCCTGCACATGGAATGCTAGGCTGTACTTCTTCCTCCCGACTTCCTTCGCATCCATTATCACGCGAGAATTTTTCACTTGCTCATGTGTGTGGGGCTTGGAAAAGTTTGCTTGGTATGAAATATATTCGGCCTGTTCCACCAGGGAGGAGATTATCATGTTTAGCTAGAACTAGACCTACATAGGTGCTGGTGATAATAAGTTTGCGAGAAGATAGAGGTAAAAGTCGGCTGGAAAGGATCGTGTTGCAATTTGCGGCCAAGAGCATAATGCATAAGACAATCTTTCATAGCTTATCATACGAGAAATTATTTGAAATCTGTGACCTGTGTCGGTATTTTCATCTGATTTTGATGAAACAATATTGTTGAACTGGACATGGTTTGAAGGACTCTTAACCTTGGCCTTCAAACCTAAATGCCATCAAAACGTACACCTCGGTTATGATCATATTTAAAGGTGATTTGTGTATTTTCTTGGAATAAATCAAACGTCGACTCCATAACAGAGAAAAGACTGGCTCATGAAAATTCACAACAAAACGTCGTTACGAAGCAAAAGACACCGCCGAGGAAAATGTTCCATTACGAATACTTTCATACTTCTGAATCCAATCCCCCATGACCCACCACCACATTGCGCGCATAGTTTTCTCTACCACCCGGCCGATCTTCTTTGGAGCAAAACCCTGGAAACGGTCCAGTGCGCCTTTGCAAAAACCCACAATGCGAGGCCAATAGAAATATTTCGCGAAAAGTGTACGATCTCGACGGAAACATGACGGAACTAAAACATCTCGTTTAAAAGTGCCCCAAGGTATGCGTCGGCAGACGCTGCCATAGGCTGGGCGCGAAGGTCGAGGAAAGTTGTAGGGTTTAAATTTTGGCACAAATAGTTCGGGTGACCGAGAAAACTTTTCGGGACTGCCATTTTGCAAATGCGCTTTTTACTCCACTGTAGAGAAGGAAATGGAAAGGAACAAAGGCATTCTTTAGACGCGCTTTTGGTACGGCATTGCAATAGTGAGGCGAACACAGGGTCAAGGGTTTGAGGAATCAAAAAGGGTAGTTAGAAAGTGGTTCATAAAGTAGACACTTAGATTCTAAAATACTCATAATAAAAAGATTCCTCTACATACCCAAGGAACTTTTTTTTAAATAAAAAACCAATGATCAGTTGAAGTCATCGATAACATCAATTATAAGGAAAATAAAACTGCCCATTAATCTTCATTTGCGAGAAAAATGTATATGTTAGATAATAATAATTTCCGTTAAATACATATGCTGTACGTTTCACATTTATCTTATCTTCACAGCAGGGAAACTCCCGAAAATCTAGTAGGCTGGACTAGACAATTGTCCAACAAGATAGCTTCAGCCTCCGAAGTTTGTTCCGAAAGACTGTCTGAAGAATTCCATCGAGCTTAAGGAATGTGAAGAAAACCATTTTCCCTCTTTTTTCCTTACTTTCGCCTTGTGGTCGTATTGTGAAGTGCAATCACCGACTTTTCCGGGCGTTCGGGAGCTCGTGAAAGCGAGCTTGGCTACGAAACAGCACCGAACGGTGAGGGGAAATTCCTTTATAAAACGGACACGCTTCGTTTTCTACCGACAAGCACACCTTCTGAACCTTCGGTTTCGCTTGAACCGTCATTCGGTTTGTGGTTTAGTGTCCCACAATGCCTAGACGTTTGCGGATGGTTTCGAAAAAAGGACTTCCGTTTCTCTGCGCAGGGAAAACGAACTCCGGATCGTCCGGCTACGAGTTTCCGCTCACGTGCTCAACATGCCTTTTTTTGCTACGGACATTTTTTTTCTTCCCGTCCCTTTGTCGGATTCCGGTTTCGGCGGGAATTTATGTTCCAAGATTAACCGATGCTCCCACACATTGTTTCCTTTTTTATGAATATTGTCCGGTTCGAACGGAAAATGGCAGACACTCGGCGCTGTAGGCAAGTCGTTTTCCGGGATTTGCTATCCTCACCCCATGGAGACCTTTGGTGGCCAGGGCCCCACCGGTGAAGCCAATGATAGAAAATGGCTGTCTTTACGGGTCAAGTACGCTATGAACTCTAAAACCTTAACGAAGGTCAAGTATGGTAACGGTATAAAAAAAGAAGTTTATTCGAAAAGTCACACTAAAGCAGCTAAACCCCGCTTGAACCGTCAGACTTTTCAAGCAAATTATGAATGCGCTTCAATTAAAGAAGAGGACACTTCTTTTTTTCCTCCAACCTACGATAAACTTCGGTTATTAATTTGCTTAAGGTAGCATGCGTGAAGCACAATTGCGTGTTTAAAGAGCACGCCAACAAATCGTCCAGTCGGGATCCACTTTCCAAGTCGTTTATCAGGATGAATACTCGTGAACTCGCAGCTCGGTGTCGTCCACTGTTCCAGAAGCCTCGCTGGTTAGTGTGCGATATGGAAAAAATACTCTCTCTAAAGGAAACCCAGACGGTCGCCCGCTTTTCACCAACTTGATGAATTTCCACAGATAGAGTAAATAATGTCATTGCCATTTGATTTCCACCGACCGGGCCCGATTGTGATCGTTCGCTCCCTTTTTTGCTTTCAGCCCGAGCCAAACAAAACACTCTTTCTATCGTACACGACCGTGGGTAATGCGGTTGATAAATGTTAATTAAAAACGCACAACCAACCAGCCAACGACCTTTGGCCCGCGTTGAAACACCAGGAAAATAGATAAACTCAACGCACTGCCCTTTATCGTACCGGGAGTTTCCTTTTCTGTCCGCACTCATGCCCCACGGGTCGGTTAGGAGTTTCCCTTTTATTTGCGATAGACATAGTAAATTTTCCCCGGGGCTTTTCGGAATGCTTCGGTAACATAACAAAAAAACAGACGATATTCAACTGATTATAACGCGTTTTTACCTTTTGGTTCTGTAAACAATAAGCCTTCCTTTATGCCTGGAACATTAGCCGAGTATTGTTTGCAGACAAATAAGTACGTGTCCATAATTAAGGATAAAGCCACCGTAACAATTTCCATAATAAGTAACCTTGAATACGGAAGGTTGTTTTTTTGTTTCTTCTCTGATCACTCATTTGAAAGACATTAATATTTTTCGAGCAATAATAACAATAAAATAATGGTAATGGTTTGAACATAATGAACTGTCATACCAAACGCAATCTTGACGATGTTAACATGAAAAAGTGTATCTTATTGGTGCAATAAATTTTGATAAATTATTCTAACATAATTTAAATTTCGAAAAGATACTCTCACTCACAAGTGGTTATACGCCTCTCGAGAAAATAAAGTATCTGCTAATGAAACTGGGGAAATTTTACACACAGCAGGGGAGACATTCACCGCACACCAACGAACCCCTCGAAACCACCAATGGCAGTAAAACAGATGATTCATAAATTAATTGTGATTATGATGATGAGTTCCCCATTATGTTAAGCTACCCCGAAATTCAACTTAATTTATTGTTCCAAAAAAAAAAAGAGAAAACAAGTTCAGAAACATAGGGATTTCAGAAAGGAAAGGGAATGGAAGGCGATTACCCCAGGAACTCACACCACTTGTCAACCTCCCGTCCTGCGGTGGAGCAAACCCCGGAAGAACAATTGTCTAAATGGCCAATTTGAATGTCATTAAGCGAAAGGACAAGCTGTCTCCCGGGGAAGGCTGTGCGACGGAAACTCCTTTCCTGGTTTGTCCTTGCCAAAGGATTCGAGACGGCAAGAAGCACTGTTACGGAATCTCCAGGATCGATCGGTCTGTTGGCTGCTGTAAAGGATACGGGTTATCAAAAGGATACGCATCGAACAACGAGAAAGTGGAAAAGATTTTCTCTGCATTATGACGTTGACAAAATAATTTATCGTTAGCATGAAACTTGAGGGATTACGTTACGAAAATAAATCGAAATGAAAAAGTTTAAAGTGTCGCAAATGTTTAAGGATATTGCTGTTTATTTAAGTAAAATTACTATCAACTTTAGTGTTAAATTTTCTAAACAAAATCTAATTATTCTTATTTTCTATTGATTATACCCAAAGACTCTCGATAAAAATTGTATTCGCTCGGATATAGGCAAATAGCTCAACTCATTTCTGTCACATTCATTCATGCTTAAAATAATTTATTCGTTTTCCAATTTTCATAACCATTTAGATATAATAATCTCCTGCCATGCATTCGTATGTGTATCGTTGGAAAAAGTATCTCGAAGCGAAACGAACGTCACGCTCAGCTTATCGATGGCGAATCATCAATCGTAAATCAAACGAACTGTTTGAGTGCTTTTATCGGGCCGTTTTAATAACACAACCCATGCTGCAATCGGTACCACCACGGACGACGCAAACGGACGCCAATGTTTGCGTTCCCATCCGAAAGTGTTTATTCATTTCCATAATTTACATACATCTGTTGCTGCAACCGGGACATTTCGGAGGAGCGTATGTCTAATCGGACACCCGATCGTGACATGACGCAACCGATGGCGAAAAACTTTGTTGTACCGGGTTTGGGGTGAAAATTTGCTCAATGTTTCGCTTTTCCAACCAGCAGCCCCCGGTAGGCTTTTCGCAAACGCACGACACCCGCACACAAAATGAGGTCAGCCTGCGTTTTCCATGAAATGGAGGATGTTTTGCGACGAGGCCCGAGGGTTGGCTGGGAGAGAAATTTATGCAACATTCGATGCTATTTACGGTCGATGTCAATGCTTGCACCTTCTGCCGCTTTCGGGTGCATCGTCCGTTTCATCCAACGGTGAGGGGAATGGATAGTTTGAGGTCGGTAACCATGCAAAATCTGGACACGCCATGATCGGTGGTGGTGTTTTTAATCCTGTCCCACCGCCACACTTTGCGTTCACGCTTTTCGCAGGCGTTTTTATTTTTATGACCATAAATTACGCACCCAGATTTTATGTTTTCCACTCGATAGTGTCGTTTTTTTTTTGTTGCCAACCGTTGCAGCAGATTTAAATTAGTGAAAAGTAGATTTTTAACGATGTTTCTTGTCGGTTGCTGTTTTTGGATTATATTTTCCATTCTTTTTATGTTTCCCTCGCGCCATCTTTGACCTTTTGGCGTTAATCTTTTAACTGTGTTTTGTTTTCATACTGAAAAGCAACGATTTTTTTTCTGTGATTTCCATTTTCGTATATTTTTACAACAGACTCCAACAACCGGTGTTAAAATTTATGTTACTTACCAATAACTTTAAACAATATTATCTATGTTTAATAGAATGCAATTGTATTTACATCGAATTTTAAGAATGTTAAATTAATTTTCGATCATCTAAAATCATTAACTTGTCATCGTTTGTCTTAACTTGTTTTATAATATATAACAAAATTAATAACTAAACAGTTACGTAAAAGTCTAACCATAAACGAAAGTCATGGTTTTTCATGAGAATAGTAGCAAAGGTTTTCAAAATTTCAATTTCCCTCTTGCTACCACCGAAACTACCCCTCCATCGCTTATATGTACCATTGTGCGCGTAGAATGGTATGTATATTTTTAACACTCTACCAAACCACCCACTTACCTAAGCTAGCTTCCTCCAATGCTTTCGAAAATCTGACTCGCAATCGTTACCCACCGTTGATGGTATGAATAATTTACCCTAAACCATAATCGCATTAACTGTAACTGAAGTTACGCCCGTAACAGTCACCCCACATTCCCAAAACGCCGGCGGAGGAGGCGGAAAACGACAAACTCCGCACCATCGAGGTGCACAGGTCGGTGCAACAACGGTTGGGATGCAATAACATACACCATCTGCATCGCGGCACATTGTTAACAGTTTCCATAATGCGTTCGCGGTCCATATCGCACCACTTTATTGTGTCAAGCTTCGGCGTGCGAGCGTGGGCGGGCGGACGCACGGTGGAACAAATTTGCCACCCATTCCATCATAAACAAATTGATTGGATAATACGGTTTATGCCCACACTCCAACGGACCGCGTGGACAATGATAAAACGATTAGCACAATTTTCGGGCAGCTCGTTGAAGGCTTAGCTCGAAATTAGTTTCAATCGATCGAATGGGTCAGAATTTATTCTGGGCGGAATTTGTAGTTTGAGGAAATTTCACGCTGCTGGGAAAGTAATTAAATGTGAAAAAGGGGCTTGAAATATACGTACGTTCCTGCATACTGCAATATGAGACTCACTTCATAACTTTATAGCGAAAGTCACTGCAAATTCAACTTGCTTCAACCCCTCCACGCTCCGACACGAAAATTCAACCAAGCTCAAATCTCTGTACCATTAATTTATGTAAAGCCCCATAATTCTCTTATGCTACGTGCTTCCTAAAATTGTCCTGAACTCATTGATATCTTGCCATCGTACCGTTTCCGAGGGTGCAAACAATGGTTGAATTTCAAATCCATTGGTGGAGTGAGTGTAATGTTCGCTTTAAAACCATACGGCGGTAGTTTGCAACTATGAATATCAAATTCCATTTGTGCAAGCATTGCTAAAGACGCTGGTAATGGTTGGGTAGCTGAAATCATTAAAACAGTAACGTAGGGTGAAAGGAAAGATTTCCAGAACCAGTAAAGTGGTTTAAAATCAATTCAATTTAAAGCTAAACACACGAAGGAACTAGTAGAAAGAGTTGAGAGGCTTTGAGAGACTTTAAAAATGCAATGCTTTATTCTTATTTTGATTTGCTTTTATTGTCACTATGCTTTAAAAAAAAGCAAAGCAAAAGTTGAATCAATAACAAAACAAAGCACACCCATAAAAACCAAAAGCAGGCGAAGCAAAACAAAAAAGACAGAAGGAAAAAAGATAAAGGACAGTGCGTACAAAAACCACATTGCAACAACTTTCCAAACTGCCAGGCACCATATGGTGGACATACGGGTTTCCATGCTTCCGGTGGAAAACGTAAAATGAAATATACTTTCCGTTGATCATAATCTTTCCAGCTCTTTTTCGTGGAACACTGTGATTTTTTTTCAGAAGTTTCAAAAAAGACTAACTGAAGCAACTCGTTGGTTTAAATGTTTTTGAATGGTATGAAATGATGCACTTTGCGTGAAAGTAATAAAAAAGGTTTTCAAATAATTCCGAACTTAGTAGAACTTTATTCTTAACTATAAAATTAAATTTTAGAAAAATATTTTCAATCAAATCCCTTTTACTTCAAGTATAATAAAATTCAACCTAATCCTTAATTACTTTTACTTGATTCATCTACCACTTTGATGTGATTCTTCCATAAAAGCCTACTAATTTTTCTTATGCTTCGAGTTACTTCTTTTAGTTCGAACGGCCTTATAACAATAAATGATCTTAATCCAGAGGGAGGAAGACAAAATAGCTACTCAGAATCATTAACCTGTACGACTCCTGGATGCTGTCGTGCCATCACCACTTCCGTCATCACCTTCTGCAACGGAGCATAATCTCAGAATACCCACGTTGGTTCGGCCACAAGGGGATGATTAACACACCCGTACTAACAACCAACTACGGCCTACCAGCTGCACCGAATCCCATGGCGAATGAGACACGATAGAATGCCTTCTCGTGCTTCATCATTTCGGTTATTATCGATGGCACATTTTTCCTGCTGTCGGTTCAGGAGATTAAACCGTTTCGTGATTGGGATACACTCCACCCACTGTGCATTTCGTCCGCAACGTTTGCCGAGGGCCGACCTTCCCATAATAACCTTCCGGCATTAATCTAACAAGATCTCAGCTGGTGTGTAGCCGGTTTCCATTCTCGGTGGGCCACTACGTGTTATTTCTTAAGCCGCTTCAATTCTACATCGAACACATGATGAACTAGACCCGACTCGTTCGCAATACTGGAACGAACTGTATTCCTCGGTTCATAATTCCCCGAACTGGCTGCTTCCTAACTCGGCACGTGAAAATCTGTGTTCGTCGGAAATTCGCCCGATTTTCCCCAACAAACCGAACGTGCAGAGCGAAATTTCCATCAGCTAAAAGTTAGGGGAAAACTCCTCACAACAATCGCAGTAAACGATAAATACGAAGCCATCCTTTGTCTTGTTCACACGTACTTCCCCTACTTTTCGTCATCGGGTGTTTCACACAAAGGACCTCTCGGTAGGTGTTCGGAATTGACCTCGGATTTGACGACCCCGCCAATGAGCACGTGAGCCACGATTGATGTAAAACTTGTTCAAGATACTAACAGATGCTGTAAACAGATGCTGGAATTGTGATTTCATTGCAACATACAACTAGTTCAGGAGGTAGAAGTAAGAAATCAACTTGTAAATATTATGTCATCCAACTTAAGCTTAGCTGTAAGCTTTGTTCGATATATTAAATGAAATAAAGCTTAGATTAATATACTCCACGGCCTTGTATAAAAACCAACATAAAAAAACCCGCTTTTGAAAGCTTAAATGATGCGTTTGACAGCATGAAAAGGGAAAGAAATTTAAAACAATTGCCCGAACCCAATACATCGCAAGACCCCACATGGACCAGCATTCAGGCCACAAGCACCGATCGGACCGCTCTTATTCCACCGGGTTCTACGTAGAACCCCGAAATTCCAATGCGTATCGGGATGATTAATGGCTGCGCTGACAACCGTCACTATGAAGCGATAAATTATCCGACCGTTTCTTTCGATATTCAAAAAACAAACAGAACCACCGACCCACAGAATAGGCCATTCGCAGGAAATGCATACGTGCTCTGGCAGTACTACTGACGAAACCAATCCCATTGCATCCTTTGCATGGGAAGCCCATTTATGTGCCATGATCCAGGAAAGGCCATGATGTATAAACGTTTAGATGAAGGAGTCATATTTGAATCGTAGGCTTAAATATGATTTAATGCATTCGAATTCACGAGAAACAAACCACAACCAGAGTATTATTTCGCCGTTGAGGTAAAAAAAGCTGGCCCGTTTTTCCGCTGCAAATAATTGTATCCATCATCCAACCCACGGTCTGGGCTCAAGTGTCACTGCACAGGTTAGCTTTAGTCATATGCCCATCGAACCTCGAACAAAACCAATTTTCCCCCGATGGAGGTGTGCGACTTGTTTTTACACCGAACCAGGCTCCTAATTTCACGAGTCTGTAGGTTTTCCATTTCACGCAGCCCCGTAGCCTTCTGCAGCCGTTGGGAGGGTTATGCTTCAAATGCGTTTCAATTTCTGCGCCTGACGTGGGCTGGATATATGGTAGCTTTGCAGAACATGTTTTTCAGCCACAACAATTCACCATTCCGGTTGCGCCTTTGCAGTACGCAGCGAGCTTTTGCCCGTTTGTCCCACCTATGCCCAAACGGATGGGTGAACATGATCATGATGGATGTCGGAGTGCATTGAAGTGTTCTCGGTTTCTTTTGCGAGCATTGGCAGGAAACAATCGAATTGGGGTTCATTCGATCTGCGATGACGGGCCAGCACTAGCCATACTGGCCAGTGATCATAAAAGAGTAAACGTAAAATAAAGAATGAATATCACAAAGCAAACAAATAAATGGGAAAATGCAACAAATTGAGTAAAACAGTGTTTAAATATGTTTCATGTTTTATGATGGAGACCAATAAAGTATTCTGCAAATTGAAGCAGTTTAAATGAAATCAGAGTCATTAAACAAACCAAACAATAGAGGTACAATCATAAAACCAATTGCAACAGAAACCCTTGTCTAACATAATTCCCATTTCGGGGTAGAAAAGTTATTTGATATGTTTTTTCATCCTTTACCAGCGAAAGCCTGTAGGGTGTAAACTTTTCGCCCAAAATACCACATGCATGAAGAATGCAAAGCAAGCCCACGAACCAGTGCAATAGTTTGGTGGCATAACTCTGGACCGGAAGCTGCTATGCGGTTGTTGCCCTCTAGAGCAGGGGTCGGCATAAATTTCCTAAAAGGGCCAGACGATTGAAATGAAACTGAAAGCGCGGGCCGGATACTTTAAACGATGACTGAATGTTGTCAAAATGAGACCATTTTTAATGGAGTATCATCTTTCTAAATAGTAAAGCTACATAAAAATTGGTAAAAGACAACATATTTTCGTTGAATATTGATTTTTTTAACAGGAATACTTCGTTCAACAATTTTAATCTTCAGTTTTGGGAAGAAATCAAACCTGACATCATGAACAAATTCCGTAAAAATTGAGATGGATGCTTTGTATGAAGCAAATTTTCTTCCGGGCCGGATAAAATCAGTTGGCGGGCCGGATTTGGCCCGCGGGCCGTACTTTGCCGACCCCTGCTCTAGAGGCATGTTTGACCAAAAGCGATGAACTATAATGTTATTTGAGGTGGTTTTTCTTTTTAGCACCACAAAGCTATAATACAATAATTGAAGTTAGATAATTTTATCAAGTCTTACTGTTTACTCTTCACCGTGCTTATTATAAATTTCCATTTAAAATATTCGATTTCGTTTCAATAATCCGTTTGAAACCTCCAAATCTACCAATCAAAAAGTTCGGTTAGATTCCAGTCAAATCGAAGCTAGAGAAATGTGCTATATTCTATCAGACCGTCGAGTCACCTGCAAAAGAGAAAAACCAAACAGACACTCACCTTCAGACCGAACGCTAGGTTTCGTTCACTTTCTAAATTAAATTCCCACCGGGAGATGCTCGAGTGTCCGTCGTTCGAAGGAACCACCATCACCTTAAACTCAATTCACCATGCACAATTGAGCCTGATGACTCTGCTCGTCCCCGGAACGTTCGAGGACTTATCGGTCGTACGTCTTTTTTCCGTTCGCCGTTCGTGCGGACTTTTCCTGTTTTATTTTTGCTCCTCCGGACATAGAACCCGAAGTCCGGAGTTTCACAGCCCTGGGTACGGGATCGTGGGACAAACTTCATTAGCATCATCATCAAGTATCAATTCAACTTCATTTAGGACATTTTCCGCAAGTAGGCACACTTTTGATTGGGACACCGCAGGTCGTGTGGGTTGTGGGCCTTCTTCTTAGGAAGCTGGAAACCCCCTGGGACGAAAATCAATTCTATCAAATTAACTAAGATTTGCTTTTGGTTTACCACAAGATTAGAAGAGAGTGACGCAACGGTTATCTTTTCGCGTTGTGATAGGAAAGATGGAAAAGCCCACGATGCCCACGATAACACAATTTGCGAAAAAAAAACCAAATTTGTCTTCACAACAGTTTAGTAACAAATAGTCAAAACCGACTAAATAAACTTAAAATTTAAATTTTACCGATAACACGCAAATATAGTATGAAAATTTTATGATTCTCGCGTTCCGAAGCTTTTGGCAAACTTTTCTCCTTATGAAAAGATACTCTTCAACAAGTATACTCTTGCTTGCCGGGAGACGATTGAAGAAATATGAGCTTCCCAACCGTGGGAATCTTCTCCGCAGAAAGTTTAATAACTTCAAAGTGTGCTCTTAGTTTTACGTTTAGCCCTTTTCACCTTTGCGTTCGCTTTCGCTAGCATTTTTTTTATTTTCTATTATCAGTGTCGACCGTTTCCATTCTCAGTGCCGCACGAAAGTTACCAGAGTGTTTGAAAAAAACCATCAGGGCACCGCCAACAAGCCCGTTAAAGAGGTATTAAACGAGATTTGCATTTTGTCCAATAAAGAAAACTAAAAATTTTGAACTGTTTTAGAAACTACCATAGCGGAGCCAAACCTACTTCGATGGTTCTTGGGCTGGAAAGAACTTTTTAAAGGCTCGTGCGTGGTATAAGTGATATGCTGAAATATGCAACCCATATTACCAAAGGCAACTATTCCAGAAGCAGCCAACGATACCAGGTAACTGCGAAGACGGAAAAGTTTAAAAGCTGAACATTTGCATAAAGTATAAGGCGACCCAGCGAGCTTAGTAGGCCACGTTTTAGGTCATTAAATTCCTAAACGATACTTTTCACAGGAAGTCAACTGCATTTTAATCCCGCGTATTATACGTTTAAATAAACCAACGACGTAAACTAATTTAATATAGAAAAAATAACTCAAACAGATTCAGTATTCAGTGGAGTTTATAACATACTTGGAACAAAAAAACTCACAGGTTGAATCGATGTTAAGAAAATCGAATTTAAGAGTAGTTAAAAATACAGGAAGATCAGTTCTCTTCAGTATTGGATCCAAAGCAACATAAAGCAAGCTGACAAAACAACTACACTCTTGTCAAATTTTCTTATCGCGAAACACTCCATAACCACTACCTTATAATCTGTGGCATCCGTTCAGATACGTGGTGCAAATAGATACTTGTAACTCCTGACAATAGTTTTCCATACCCTTTATACCACTTATCTCCAGCATCTGTTATGTTTCCCGGAATGAGCAGTGCATCCACCGGGTCACATCACCAACATTATGCATCATTAATGTGACTACGGTTTACGCTTCAACCGTGGACGTTGAAATTTCCTTCCCAAAACACAAAAACAAGGCCAGTAACGCGTACTTTCATGCTCGGTTTCATGCGGGTGCATGCACTTCCGAAATACCTCATAACTGTCCACCAACCGTTGCACATTGGGCCATAAAACGTGAGCAGTCGTGGCCGGCAACAATGGTTCTGCCTGAGGAGGGGGAAAAAATGGGCAAATGCACTCCTGTTCCCATCCTGTTGGAACAAGTGGAGCGACCAGGCTATCGGGTGCTGATATGGTGTCGCCATTTTTGCCTGCCCCAGTTAGTGCCGGGGCCAGTTATGTCAAAACTGCACGCAAACATAACGGCCTGTTAAAAGGGACTATTTGTTTGGCTGAACGTTAGCAGGGCGGCATGTTGTCCTCCTGCTACCTGTCCACGGAAACCCTGAGCCCTTCTCCAGCGAAATTCCAGATAAACACTTTGGCTGTGATTCACACAGCACGTGCGTTATGCACTCACCATGGCGGACGTTTCCTGTTCGCCACGGCCTGTGCTCGTCTTGTTATGTGAAAACTCTCTGCCGATAGCATCTAGGTGCAAAGAAAACCCTTACGGCCTCTTCTGCTATAGCAGCTAAAGCACTAGGTTATTTTTTTATAAACTGTAAAACTATGCCTGCATTAACTTATTGTTGTCAAGAAAACGTGTTTAACTCATCGTTATAAGCCCCATCGTGTAGTTTATCCCAGAACTTGTCTTGTAAAAGGAATGAAAGCTGCATCAAACACGGTTTGAGCATCAGTTACTCAGAAATGAATTCACAAAGAGTTCACTTGTCGTCGATAGGTTTTGAAAAACAATGAAAAACTCGTTCAAAGTATATATAAAACCAATCCGGCAAAAACCATATCTGATGCCGTACTTCAAATCACTCGCCGTTTGTTTCATTCTAAACCAAACAAACAAGTTAGCAAAAACGGCAAAACAAAAGCCAATCGCCAAATCTGGTGGATCGAAAACCCCATCTTTGTTTCAATGAAACACTGAAAAGAGCACTGATTGATTGGGAAACATTGTTTGTCGTGTGTTTTCGCTGGCCGTCATGTTCGCCACCGAATGGCGTTGTCCGCCATCGGTTCGTAGCAGTACGGCCAATTTCCGGTACCTTTTGCGAGTTACCGAGGAGCCACACGTAAGCGAACGAACGCGTATAACGAATTTTTTGGCCCGAGCTTTTTGCGGCAATCGCTGTATACCATATTTATAACAGTTGGTCTGTTTTTTTTACCCGTACATGGAAGGGGAAGAATGCCCAAAAAATTCGCTCGACTTTTTCTGTGCGCTAGCGAACGTTCGCTCGAATTCTGAGCACCGAACGTGAACCGAAGGAAGGAAAGAGAAATCTATCATTAGAGCGAGAGGCATTGCTGACACACGGTAAGCTCCAGCCGCTCGAAAAAACGTTCGTTCGGTGTAAAAAGCTTCACGTGTGGCTCCTCGGTTAACCCTAACCCAACAGGGCACAACGCTATTGATGCGCCATCCGTCCGCCAGTGTTTCGAGCGGACTATTGGGAGTTGCAAAACTGTCACATTCAGTTTCGCGCGCCATTCATCTAGCGTGACCAATCTTTTATGCCCCTTGTCGTACGCCATTGTGGCAACACTGGCTTTTGCCGGGAAAACACGTGACTTTCGCATCGTGAAGTTTCCAGCAACATACGGTGCATCGCTACACTGAGCTAACAAACCGGTAGAACGCGGAGCGGACAACAACAAAGATCGGCACGAAAAGAGTAATAAATAACCAATTCATTCGCAGATAAATTACATTAATTAGTATCTTTAGCAAAAGGAACTAGTGTGCATTCTTTGGAGCCCAGCATTATGTCCGATGAGTGAAGACCCGGTGGCACATGCTGAAAATATGTTTTGGAAACAATCTCAAGGTATTTATCAACCAAGCTTAATTAAACCGTTAGTTCCCCATTCGTTTCTCTTGGTTCACCATTGTTTATAAAATTTCTGTTTCGCATAAAATTATACGAACTAAATCTTAAAGAATGAATTGTATGCCCTTGTGGCAAACAATGTATATAAATATAATATTTTAAAAAAAATAAATAATAATTAAATATGATACTAATGAATGAAAGGGGGTCCGCGACTGCCGAGCGATAACGCCGGTTAGAAAGTCGGCCCATGAGCACCAGGGCTCACCACCTCGACGGCGTGGGTTCGAATCCCAACCGAGACCGGACTCTCCCCTATATGAGAGGGAGTGACTACCCGCGTACTCAAAGGGAAAAAGTCTCGTAAGCCCTTAACCGGGCAGGCATGACCAACTCGAGGTTGTTACGCCTAAAAGAAAATTTTATTTAGTTGAATCTATTTCTTCACTCTTGTTTCTTTCTTTTCTGTTTTTCCTCTTTGAATGCAAACGAACATTTTACTATCAAACGATCTGTTTTTATTCAAAAGCAATTGCTGCGCAAAATAATGCTTGTATCAAACTTTCTGTTTATTACTTTAATTTGGTAGAAGAGAAGGGAGAGAGGGAACAAAGATGGTGATGAACATCTTCAGTGGTGAGGTAATCGCTTTATGTTTCCGTTAATTAATAATACCGCGAATCATCATTCGTGAGTAAGACAAACCACGCCTGTCGTCTTTGAAACGGTGCCACATCATCGCACTATAATCATTTGTTGTGTTCTGATAACGCCCGTTTAAATTAGAACTGTGGCACTTGTTGTACCACCAGGCTCCGTGATGTGATCCAGCACAATTATGAGGAGCTAAGTCATTATCACGATCGAATGTGCTAAACTTTTGATTCTTGTGGTAAGTCATCGAATCTCCTGCTGACCCTGAGTATGTCCCTAACTTCTTCAACACATACAACTCCGATTTGTCCCCTATCTCAAACTCATCATACTTAGCGTATCCGTAGTTTCCATGGAAATCTTTCACCTCCACCAGCAGTTCATGCGGTCGGTTTTTGGTAATTTGATGCACGTATTCTAGCCCGAGCCAGAACTCGCCATCAACATCCCCGAATCCATTACGATACTCCGTCCAGTTTCTATAAAAGTCAACTGAGCCGTTGAACCTGTGCTGGATTACTGTCCAGCCACCTCCGAACTTAGTTTGTTCGCAAAGTACCTCAAATGGTTCTGAATTTTCCGCTACATGGATCATGTGTCGGTGGGATAGTTTACTCACATGACGACATGAAGAACCAGCATATAATAAGTAAACCTCGAGTATCTTATTGCTTTTTTCCGTCAGCGTACTCATATTTCGTACCGAATGTGTCAAGATGTCAAGAGTTTTTTTGTTCTCTCCAAGTTGCTTCAGCTCAGTTTGGGTCTTTTCCTGGATGGTTTTTGTTTCAGTCGACAGCTGTAGCTGCATATTGTCCATCTTGGAAATCACCTGATTCTTCACTTCTTCTAAGTTGGTCCGTGTTTTCTCTTCACTTGTCTTAACAATCTGCAAAAGAAGCAAACATCAACTTAATTAAGTCGAATATCTTGATTTTCTGGACTGGATCTCCAACACCTAATGCATGCTTCCTTACCTTTTTCAAAGAATCGATCTTTTCGTTAATATCATTTTCGTGTTTGGTTAGCTTCTCGTGTAGACGATGCTCCGCGTCCTACAAAGAGTCGATATTTCTCTCCTTTATAATCGTGCTTTCACTTAAATTGTGCTGTGGATTTACCTTCAGCGAACTCTCCACCTCTTGTAGTTTGTCTTGCAAGTAATCGAGCTTTGTCATTAAAAGCTCCATCTCGAAACCTCCTACTGCCATTGTCAGTCGGGCTGATAAAACTACACCAAAATACAGCACCAACATATAACTACATTTATTCATGACTTTCAACTTGCTGTAATTTAAAGCACCCAAACGAACAATCAGAACGAAAGATGAAACACGACTGACGATCGTTCGGATTCGTTTGGCTCGGAAAGGCTAGAAAGAACAGGAAACTAATTCTGATAATGTGTTTTGAGCGATAACGCGTGCAAAATCATCACCAACACTGAGCCAACTGTTCGCGAAAATATTTTGTCAAAAACATATTCTTCCTAAGCGATCCATAACTTTATGGTAAACGACAGCTCATGCCACAAACTGAGTTGAGAACGTGAACTGATAATGTTATCTCGGACGGTAATTCCCCGCTTCGCTTTCTTACTCGTCAAACGCTCAAGATTCGTTGGAGTTCCGCGACAGCCGAGCGGTAGCGCCGGTTAAAAAAATCGAGCTCACCAACTCGACGGCGTGGGTTCGGATCTCAACCGAGACCGGAATCTCCCCTATACGAGAGGGAGTGACTACCCACATACTGGGTAGGGAAAAAGTCTCGTAAGCCCTTAACGGGCAGGCATGATATGATGACCAGCATGGTCGTTTACGCCAAGAAGAAGAAAATACTAATGATATAGTTGATAAAGAAACTGAAATATGGAGACACAATTGAACTGCAAAATAAGTTAGATCAAGAACAAACTACACCATTTCCTAACAATAAATAACATATTGCACAAATACAGCAAATCGATTTGCTAGTTTCGTTCAAAACTAGTCAAGTATACTCAAAATAAATACATTGCTAAATGTAGTTTTTTTAGCTTAAACCCCTAACAACCACGAGCCAAACATGATAAAAATCAGGAACGGCGAGTACAAATAGTAGAGAGTTGATTACAAGTAATTGATACCAATTGAAACTAGCATTTTTTGTTGAGCTATCGTAAAATTTAACAGTCCACCGATTTGTTGGAGAACAATCCGAACTCGACTGTGACTGTATCTGGTGAAGTCAAGTGTACTCGAGAGCTTCCACCACAAACCGGTATCAACGTTTTGAGTGAAAGCAGTAATTGAGTTAACTTTTTCTACTCTATTTTTGTACGTTTTTTTTTATCAATCCCTGAAGCTTTGAGGCTGAAGTTGTTTTATTTACAGATTTTGTACAGTTCAATAACAGATACACAAAAAAATATAGTATCGGCGAAAGTGTCAGTAAAACATGTTTAGCCAAGTTTATTTAATATTAAAGTTAATTTAACTTTAACTATTGGTTATAAACAAAGATTTACCATTGCCTATGGTCCTACTCTGTGATGTGTCTGTCTGTCTGAAGTGTAACTCAAAGAACGAACCGGAGAAAAGTAGTTAAAAAAAACCTTCCCTGTCAATGTGCTCGGCGAAAAACGTGTATGCCGATGAGCAGCATTTATTCCTTCAATCGGTGTAATCGAAATAATTCATCCATACTTTTATCTGCACCATGTGCTTCCTTCGAGTACCGACTGCTGGTCGGACATGCTTCCTACTGAAACGTTACATTTATTCCGCCTCAAGGGTCCACCACGATCGAATGGATCCCGTCCAGTCCGGATGGACTGCTGGTCGTTCGGAGCTTCTTCTGCCTCACCTTAAAGGCAGCTTCAGTGGCTGAATGAAGATTAAGATGCAAGCTCGGTAGGATTTTTATGCCGAATGGAAGTACACTTTGAGAGGCGCTTCCCTCACTCGCAACCGATCGACTGGGAAACGAACTTCGTTGTGAGTTTTTCAGTACCTTTTTAGCAGACACAAACCGGTAATGTACTCGCTCGAGAGGTTCGATCAAATTTCTATCACAAAGCTGCTGGATTAAATTGAAGCTTCAATGGATTTCAGTTATGTTCATTTTGCAGCAAATTGTATTCTCTCCTTCACTGTTTCAGGGATTCTAACAAAGAACGGCATAACGTTTAAACCTTGAAACCAGTACTCCGGTGGATACAGGAGCATTGTACGTCAGTTTTCAAAGAGTTTGTTTAAAAAAAGCAATTTTAACTTCTAATATAATTTTATTGCATTTCACAATCTAAAACATAGGACCTTTGAAGTAGTATTACTAAAATAAACACCCTTTGCATCGAGAAAACCAAATTACATCAAATGTATTTTTTTATCACAAGTACACAATACAATGATAGCATTTCACTCTAGGTTCACGGACGGCAAAAAAAATACACCGCAATGCAAAGCGAACGGTAATAGGACCATAACAGACCGAAACCTCAAAGAAAGCCACAGAAAAACCAGAGGGCTGAACTTTTGCAATTTACTTTTTGTCTTCCAAGCAACGCTTTCCCTCAAGAATGCGTTGTGCATTGGTGCACTTAGCATCCGGCAAAAGTTTAAATCGGCTTCATCCGGAGGAAAATTGAACAAATAAAAAACACGGCCCAAACACTGATCCCTGCGCGTTCGCTCTGCCTCAATGCCCGGAACTCTCATAACAATTCAACGTAATCTTATTTTTGTACTAATCTCAATTCATTTTCCAAAGTTGTTCCTTTGGCGGTTTTTTTTTTTGCATTTGCATTCCATAAGCATATAACATTGCAACTCAAAGCAACAGAGCAAAATGAAATGCGCTTTTTTTCTGTTGTGTATGACTTGCATAGTTGCAAGAAAATTATTCCATTCTTTGCCATTGGATTTTTTGCTCTTTTGCATTTCAAACTCTTCCGCGAGAATTGCGAGGGAAAAAAAGTTCATGGTATCTTAGTGTGGAAGCTTCCCCTGTACGATAAAGGAGAAAAGAAACCGAGATAACTCACAATGGAGAACAACATCTCGGAACGGAAAAGTTTAATTGAACGCTTATCCTGGCTGCAATATCAAGCAATATTCAAACAAGAATACGTTTAAGCACATGAAGTTGAGCGTGTATGCATAAACATACTTAATCATGGATAATAAAACGCTCTTGTTTACGAAATTCGTTGTAGAATGCCATGATATGGAATAATGAATACAATTTCTGAAGTATCATTTTAAAACAGGACGTTACTGTGCTTTTCTAAACCGAGGCTAAACGGCACTTTTCTTTGTAGAAAAGAATGTTGATAACCTCCCATTATTTATTCGGATTCTATAGGTTGAAGCAAAGATTTATTTTCGGCCCGTGTCAAAGAATGAAGCGTTACGAAACAAATCCCTTCGGAATGCAAATGAGTTCGATAACTTATTATCGGAAGCTCGGGGTCGCCTTCGCCATGGCGCAAACACATTCCGTACCAGGATATCCAAGACATATAGAAAGGAGTCTTCTCGTCCCAACGTCCATGAGATTGTGATCCGGCCAAACGAAATTACGACATTCCAGAAGTGGCCGCTACAGTCCACGCCAAGCTGTAGGAATGCATGCGTGTTATTTGGCAGAAGTTTATTGCTCGTCACCTTCTTCCCCCATACTACCCGGGGGAGGATGGGGAAATCTTGGAACATAGTTCTCTCGGGTCGAAGTTAGAGAAATAGCAATGGTGTTGGGGACGGAGCTTTTCAACGGAAGCAAAACATAAAATCCAGCTCACTGTCGGGCCGTGTCCAACACGGAACGCAACACAAAACCAATGCTGTCCGGCACATGTTCGGTTGGGAATTTGTAGAGTCGAATAAACGTCCCAGAGTATCCCAAACTCAAATCGTTTTGTTGTGCATAAGACTCCAATCGTGCTAACTTGTACGTGATTATTTATTTTCGAGTTTTAAATCTCTCCAAATTCGCATATGTTATTGAACTAATCTAAGTATGATTCAATAAAACATGGAGTAGTTTTCAAACAAACAAAGTACATTAATTTTTATGTGTAATGAAAGTCACTAAGCCGTGTCAAAATGATTTATAACATAAAATCAACTTTACATTCGGTTGTAAATTAAACGAGTGTTTAGTACAAATGAATGCATCAAAACACAACTCATTAAATGTAGATAGAAAATGTTTCTCACGGAATTGACAACCCGAGACGTAATAATTTAACCCGTAGGTGTTTTGTTTATTGTAAGAATTTTTATTGCATATTGCTTACGTTGATATTTATTCCTGTTTATTGCAATCGAAGTGTGACGAGATTAAATCCTTCGCTTAATACTTTTTTATGCCTTGGCATTCGTTTACACTCAAATCTCAGCCGACGGACCTCCACCAATCCAAGACTTGTAGTAGTTTGTTCAATTTGGCTTCACCTGATTGAGCTAAAGCAACCCAACACGCTTGAATGCGGTTTTTCGACGATCGACACTTTCTCCGTTTTCTATTTTCTATCAGACACAGTGCATTCGAGTTTGTCTACAATAAAATCACTCGCGATTGAATATTTGCGTAATATAGGAGAAACCTGAAGTAATGCAATAGTTTGATCTTTATCCTGTGAACTGGAACACCATTCCTACGCCTGCGTGTGCGAAGTATATTCCATTCCCGACGCTCGTTAAAACATTCTCTAAAACCTGTTTTTGATGGTCCTATTCATAGAATAGTTTCCGGTTTCCTCAAAATCCATAGCAAATTCAGACTTATCTTCATAGTTAGTACTACCCTTAACGGTTCTGTGTTCTAGGAGTTTCAAATTCCCTGGTTTTACTTTCTAGCATGGCATCATTTGTCACCGACCTTCTACACCTGCCCCTGTCGATATATATATTTGAGAGAACGCTTTGTAACACCAAAAAATGGGTTTACTATATTGAAAGGCTCTCGCCAATCGTACACTTCCTACCCTAGCATCCGATAAGCTGAGAGTTTGGGGTAAACAATACAATAAGTCTAGCCTTGAGAGCGGACTGAGGAACATTACTGCTTTTACGATCTACTGATCAGCATGGGAAAAAGGGGGAGTTGATCGAATAAATTAGATGATTTTATATTTTGTTTTTTGTCATAAATATTGTCCATAAACTCTACCGCTCGTGCAGCGAAACTGATTGTTAAACTAAACCAACATAAACCCGTCGAGAGAATGAGAACCTATGTACATATAATTACAAATAAAATGGATTTTACCACAGCGACCTACAACGAGACACAGAATGAATATAGGAAGAATAATTTTGAATGAGAAGTGCTCAATATGTTTAAATCCGCCAAACTTCGTCGTCCACCGTTGACAGCTTTCCTCCGGCGATTGTCATCAAGGAGTTCGGTAAACTTCGCCTCGACGGTGCATCGCTGCTGCCCGGCGGGGGATAGTTATTGTCCGAATCTCATGTACCGTTGCCGCTGACGGACGACGACAGTGACGACGAGGAAGGGCTGGACTTGGGCCCACCGGCACCGGCACCATTGCTGCCGGTACTGCCGGTACTACTACCTCCACTACTAAAGCTACTACTGCCGGTCGCGTACAGGTTGCGCGTGGGCGAGCGAACGTTCGCGGTCGGGTTATGATACTTGAGCAGCTCTACCACCGTTATCGCAACCTGCACTGTCCCGCGACCCTCCAGGACGTCCGCGGCGCAGCACAGTAGATTCTATAATGATACGGTACACAAGAGGAGAGCAGTGTAAGCTAAGCTGAATGACGGCAAGGACGTTCGATCCGTAGCGAGCGATCGATGATGAAGAAGGGAAAACCCTGATCTCTAAGGGTGCTACTAAATAAATATCCAAACCATTAGGGAACTCATTCGCAACTCAAGCGTCACTGGTTTATTAGTTTGCTCCAACTCAAGCCTTAACGTCAATCAAAAGAAAGCCGTTCGATCGGGTACTGGGATACATGATAAAGCTAGGCGCCACACGCGGTTTACGATTTCGTTACGTATTTCTTCCCTTTTCGTAAGCATAGTGCATCGTTTGAGTTTGAAATGATTAGTGAAAGATAGAACCATTGGTTCGTACAATTTCGATTCCTTCGGAGAATGATACGGTAAAACGATGTCGCTTTTCCAGCAAGATATATTGGAGGATACCGAAAGGATAGAAGGAAAATCGCATCTAAGAATAGATTCATTGCTGCCTCTTTACTTCCCTTCCATTCGATTACGTTCTTATTTACCATCAAAGTACGTAACTAGAGCACTTAACAAATAGATATAATTTAAGTACAACTAATAGCCTTTGCTTTCCTTATTCGATAATCGAAGAAGCCATGGAGCTGCCATAAATAAACAAGATCTTAAATTTTCAAACTAAGAGATTATCATGCGAAGGAATGATTTCGTTAAGTGTTTTTGTTTCCTTTGTGATGTAAAGTAATTTTAAATCCTTCCTTCTGATTGTATTTGTGGTCCTTTGGGTTATTTCACAATAAGAGACTTATTGGGTTTCGGTGAATGACGAACAAAATCAAGGGCACATACATTTCCTTTCATCTGCATCGGTTGACATTCAACAACTGTGGAGAGAATATTCTTCGGTTTTCTGCTATTGTTGGTGTTTGGGTATAACTAGAAACTTTTCTTGTGGCATTACAATAGAAAACGTTCTAATTATTATCATTATTGTACTCTGTAACTGAACCTTACGCAAACGCGTTGAGATTGCGCCATCTGTCGATGTTCGTGATTGGAAGTTTTGTAAACCGTACTACTCAAAGCTTACTTTGGTGTTCATACCAGTAACATTAAGACTACCCATCTATATCCTCCTACGAGTCCCTAAGGTCGGAATATTTCTGACAGTGCGATGAACTTGTTTGTAGTGTTCCTAAACAATAGAAGTTAAATCTATAAATGAATAAATTATAAATAGTTCTCTTACATTTAATACAATAAGGTAGGTGGAAATTAGTCATAAGTACTCGTAAGTCAATATAAAACACATGTTACGTTACTTTTGAACTCTGATTTTTTGGTTAACGTGTTATGTTAAACTATTGTGTGTTTGGAAATCTAGGTAAACCAGATGGAATGTCTTTAGCAGCCTATTTCTTTAGCAACACAACAAGCTGCCGTTTTGAACCTGTTGGCCATTAAACAAGCCGACTAGAAACCGAAACTGTACGTCTGTAGGTAAGTAAGACTTTAATGGATGCAGATTTCAAATTATTTCCAAACCTGGCGATGAAAAAAACATCGGAAAATTCACTCTCTATGCTACCTACGTTATTTGCTGCCTATGTGCCTTTTGCGAGAAGCGTTCGAGGTTTATCAGATCGATAATAATTAATCACTGAGATTAATACATTTCACTGAGAAATGGAAAGCACTGTACTGTTTGAATATATATCCTCCAAGATATATATATAGACATGATTAAATATTTCATTTATCGTAAGGCAACTCTTATGAAATTTTTCTTCACACTTCTGAATTTTCACCCAGTGGTATAGTCTTCTCCGAGATCTTCTCCCGTGTTTAATGTGAAGCGACATGTTTCACATGCACTTCAATCACTTCTTTTCTGCGTACGCAATAGTAACTTTTAATGTTTTGATTATAGATTGTTTGCCTTGTATCGACACTATTTAAACTCTTGCCCGTATGTACTAGAGCAGCACGGATTGGTTTAAGTGTAGAAGTTGAACTTTTGCTTCTTTTAACCCTACAATAACTGGCGTGAAGTTTGTTTGCTTTGCATTTACTTTCATGAGGGCGTAAATTAATGAATTGCAGAAACCAACCAATAAATAATTAAATAAATCAAATAAACACACACTATGAAATGAGCCTCTTTTGAACGAATCAATATGAACATAAACAAATTTAACTTGTCCTCTAGTGGATCCATCCAGACTATGGAGGTAAAAATATTTTTGTGAAATGGATTGCCAAATGTCTAAAATGATGACACGATTGAAAATGGTATCCACTTTATGTTCAAAAAGCTTTCTCCCGAACATGATGCAACGTAATTTGTGAATTTGAATGATAAAAAGCATTTAAATTTTGTAAATTAAACCACCCAGCGTGCATTATGAAACTTATCATGTGTGCACTTACCGCGAATGCTGCATTTTAGTGTATGCTTCAAGGAGAAATGTATGATCGATTTTACGGTGATGTTCTTTTAAGGATATCAGCGATCCATTTTAAGTGTACGATTGAATGAAAAAATTACCAAAAATATATATCCCATTCATACGAATGCTATCATAGGATATCAGCAGCATTGCTGCTACAATTATTTTAATTCGTTCGTACATAACTATGTGTTCAAGAAATAAAGAACTTAAAAACTAAATGAAACAGTAATCGGAAAATAGCATCAATGAATAAATACATTAAATATGTGAAAATATAAAAATACACGAATGATTGCAAATGCCATTGAAACACTTTTGGACAAAACAAAACCTAATTACGAAGACAATGGATAAAAATAAAGATAAACAACAGTGAAAATGAACGTTCCCAGGCACAAAATAGTTGAAATCATGGGATGTTCCGATTCACGGCGTTGCTCAGAAACCTCATGAAAGCAGTGGGGGTCACCGGTTGTGTCTCCCGCTTTCTTTTCATCGCCTTTATATTCCTCGGTTGTAGCAAGCTCTTCCGGTGATTGTTGTTGTTTTGCGGACACCGATATCTCACTGTTCAGTATCTTCCGTCCACCCGATGCTGCGTTTTCAAAAAACTCTATTCGCTTCGTAACAACCTTCTGCCGTCCTGCGTTGGTTTCTTCCTCTTCGTCCGTTTGTGTGATGTTGAAGTTTTCGTTTCCTCCGTCTACCGCCTTAGCGCCAGTGAGCGGCTGCTCGGTGGTTGGTGTGTCCAGGTCGTTGGATGAAACAGTAGCACCCATGTCGGGGAACATCCCACCCACGATCGGTTGGGCGTTGGTGGGAGTGAACGCATCGCAACCCTCTTCCGCTTCGTTTTCCATGCCATTCGGACAATCGTCGTCGCACGATGTAAGGCTCGTTTCGGAATCTTCATACTCCCGCAGTTCGCCATCGTCCGTGCGACAGCGGAATTTACCAATGTCGCTATCGTACTCGCATTCTTCGATAATTTCGTTCAAATTCGATTGCATATCCCCGGCAGCACCACCGGTTCGCTGACTCCGGCGATTGCTACGGGACGAGGGAAATTTCCGCTTCCTTCCGCCGTTGGGCTTCGACGAGTCGCATTTGCGGAGATCCAACGTTACCGGAACGTTGCGACGATCCTCAACGATTTGCCCTGTAAAGGACACCTGTGAAGAACCATGCATTGCTACTGAGGTAAGGAGCCCGGGCTGTGCTTGAGCGGCCGCTAGGTCACAATCAAAACTTTTCTCTGGGACTGTTGAGCTGTTGGTGTTGGTTGCAGCAGCCGGTGGTATGGCGCACACGGGCACCAGTGGCCCAATCGTGGGCGGTGGTGGTGGCGGTGGTGATCGGGGACGTCGCAGTAAGCCGATGGCCGATAAACCCGGACCAATACCGGGTGCGGCCGCCACCGCCGTAGAGGTCGTCGAAACGCTCAACAAGGCCGCTATCGTGCGATACATCGCTAACGGGTTTGGCGGTCGTAGGGCCACACTTGAACCCTGCCCTCCCCGTCCTTCCTCTTCATCGTCCGCTGCCCTTGTGCCACTCGCTTCCAACGATGTCAACGTGGGTTCGGCCGTGGTTGATGGAACGATGTCCTGACAGGAGCAAATCAACTCCTGCAACCAACACCAATAGCAACAGGATAGAGAGAGAAGAAAGTTAGTGCGCGTTGACGCCTGTTCTGCTGTTTTGTTTAGGGCTAGTGCCTAGTTCTAATGCTAATGTTGCTGCTCATTGCTGAACGCAGCCGATCCAGAGGCAGCAACTTGTCAAATGTTTTCCGCACATATTGCCTTCGGCGCGCTTTCTTCACTAGTCCAGCCCTCTTTCGTTACCACTATTTACAACTATATTATTTACAAAGAAAGCTAACTCAAAGAGCATTATGCTTACGCAACATATTTAGCGCGTTTTTGTCATTTAACAAGCAGTGTATAATCATAATCTTTCTCTATCATTTTTTCCAGCACAGAATGATGACTACGAAAGGATACCCGATATAAGTAGGATTATGCTCGGAAAGGATCTGGTTCATTTCCCTTTGTTTAATCGTAGCTACATAATACGAGTGTATAGTGAGAGACATGTTTTCTTATCCTCCACAGGATATGTATATGAGTTCTTGAATAAGTATGATGAAAAAGTAGAAGTAATAATTTTTAAGGAACCATTTCTTATATTACTTGTTAAGTGTTAACATGAATCTTCTTCGTTTAGATCGACATAAATAGTGCCTATTTAGCGTGCGCCCAGTTATTTAAAGGTGAATTGCGACATAGTTTCGTTGGTGCATTTGAAGCGTGTTTAAATTTTTAATAACACTTTTTAATTCAATAATCGTTGGATTCTTAAACAAGAACATAACAAAGGAAAGTCCTAAATCAGTGGTTTATGTATACGTCTTGTAAAAATAGGAATTTTGATTGCCCACAACGAACAATGTAGAAAGTAAAGGATCTTAAAAAATGTGAAACGTAGCGAATTTTTTTATTCGTTTCAACGAGGGTTCTGCAAAAAACAGTTATCACTTTCCGTCTATTTAATTCAGGACTTCCCTTAAAAAAAGGTTGGCAAAGTATAGGGTCGCCAAGAAACCATTCTTTAAAGCTCTTTCAATAACTTCAATTGCAACCAATTCAAAGTAAAAAAAACGAAAAAGATAACAGCTACTGTAATCAGTTTTCAATTTCTTTCTTGCATTCAGATTCTAAAATGTATACGATAAGAATATTGCCAATTAGTTGTGAGCAACGCTATGGAATTAACTATTTAGCTTGCAAAACATTATAACGCACATAAACAAACGTCTAAGTGTCGAGAGACAAAATTTAAACAATCATAAGATGAGGCGCCATTAGCCAGAACGGAAAAAGGGAAGAAAAGATAGCTATGAAATATTCAATACATTACAAAACCAGGCAGAACAGAAGTATGACAGCCTTTGAACCAATCAACCAACAGCCCGTAGAATAAAAACCACCCAACTAGGAAACATAGGAAACTGAAGTTGAGTAGTGTTACAAAAGGATCGTTTAAAATCATGTTGATCATGGTTTTTGGAAAGAGGACATACTGTGCGATTGGAAAATGTGAAGAAGAAACCCACCTCATCAACGCCGATCCTGCGACATGCATCGAGAAAATAGTCCACATTCCTTCGACATCGCGCCATCGTTAGCTTGGGCTGTTGTGTGACAAGACAAAAAACTCATTGCAGTATGGTTCTCGAATTATACAAAACTTTTACTCTCTGTTACTTACCACCGCAGACGATGGAACGTGGATGCTGCCGACCGAGCGGGGTCGCACGTGGTTTGCGAGGTGACACAATACAACACCGTCCATCAGGGCCGGCGCAATATCCTCGGGGAGTGACATTTTGAGGCGTGTTTCGATGATTTGCCGCAACTGTTCGATCAGTTCCGTTTCTTCCTTTTGCTTGTCAAACTCACGGCGCATTGTAAAGCTTAGCTTTTCCGTGGGTACGTCCCGGTTCCAGGAGACAGTCCTAAAGCGATAAAAAAAATTACGATAATATTAATATTCAAACAAACACACCCACAATGTTCGTTCTACAATTATTTACTTATTCGTTTTCTGTCCAGGTTTAGCGTTATTGACGTATCCCACGGTTGCAGTTAACGGCTTCTGGCCAGCTTGCACCGGTGAAGTTAATCCCCCGCCATTCGGTGCAGTTGGTTTCGGTATTGACGAGGGAGGGACATTGTTGTGGGTAAGAATTCCGCTTGTCGTTTTGCACGGACTGTTCGGTTTGACGTAGGCATATTCCTCGCTGCCCGCACGACTGCCGGCTCCCGCCAGCGATGACGTCTTTCCCGATCCATTCGCTAGTGGAATTTTTCCCTGCGTACCATTACTCCCGGCCACGGAACTGGAGCCGGCACTGAACGACGGATGGTGATTGCCATTCAGATGGGTTGGCGATGGCTGTTGGCTTTGGTGTGTCGAGCTAATGTTCCGCGACGGAATGACCTTCTGCACGGGACGTTTGTTGGGTGTGCCGCCGCCGCCGCTGGCCCCTTCTTCGTGTGCCGACCCTTGGCCACCGTTGCGGTTAGGAGAGAGAAGCGGACTGGAGTGATTGGCACCGCCCGCCGTGTGGGTACCGTTTGCGTTGATTTGGTTCATTTTTTGCACACTCCCGGCGTGATGCGGCGAAACGGGAGAACTTTGGCTGCTGCTGCTGTACACGGATGAGGACGAGATGGACTTGGTGTATGGCGAAACGTTGCTCACCGGTGAGTCGGTTGCCGAGCCGCCGCTGTCCGGTGTTAGCGGTTGATCCTTGCTCCGGTACACCGAGTCCAGGTTGCGCTGCTGCCGCAGGGCCTCTTTGTACTCGCGGTACGTCTGGTAGTTGGAGAGTGCGCGCGCCTTGTCGTCTGCCTTTGTGCCATCAGGTGTGATCAGGTCTCCCTCGGGAGAAATATCGTTGCTACGATGGAAAGAGAATATTATGTTACTAAAACTGTCCGTATCCTTACATAGCTTTATAACCCCATACCTATTGTTGTTCGACAGCTGCTTCCGATCCTGATGTTGCTCCTGCTGAGCATTCTTCCTGAACTCTTCCTCCCAACACACCACACCACCGGCACCTTCCGCTATGGCATCGTTCAAGCCACCACCGGCTGAATTGTGAGCCGCTAGAGAAACCTGCTGTCCACCTGAGGGCAGAGTAGAGGCAGTATTATGGTTACTCCCGATGCCACGCGGCAGTGTCGTGAAACCAGAGTGCAAGGGAATGGGGGACCATTTGGGCGATGAGGTGCTTGGTAGGTGTTGTGCATCTTCCTCGTGCATCCATCGCTTACCCTCGAACCCACCGTCGCTGGTGCAGTAGCCGGAGTCAACGTGGGCGCGTCGATTCCGCTGGTGAGTGTCCAGCAGCGAGTTGCCACTGTTCTTCCCAGCCAGCGCGGTCCGACGCAACGTGGCGTGCCCGTCCAGGCCGGTTTTGGTTTTCTCTTCCCGTGCCGCCACCGTTTCGAGATACTTGAAAACATGCACCAGTCCACGTACGCAAAGCTATGGGAAAGGATGAAAAATCACAATTATAATGTTGTCTTGACCATGATAGAAAGATAATCTGATTGCAGCACAACTTACACTGGCCGGCGGAGAAGTGAGCGGATTGTTGCACAGTTCCAAGTCCACCAGCGAGCTCATCTGCCGAAGTTCGACCGGCAGTGTGGCAATCTTGTTGCTACTGATGTCCAGAAATGCCAGCTGCAGGCAGGTGAGATCACGAGGCAAGTAGACGAGCTGATTGCTGCGCAGATTCAGCGAACGCAGACTGCGAAGATCGCCCATCCGGGCCGGAAGATGCGTTATTTGGTTGCACGCCGCATCCAGCTCGGTTAGCTTGTCCATCCGACCGAGCTCATCGGGTAGTGTCGCCAGCCGATTGTTGGACACCAGTAGGACCTGCAGAGGTAGGGTGCAGATTTCGCGCGGTAGCGCGGAAAGTTGGTTGTTTCTGGAAGGTGGGGGGAATAGAATAAACATATTGCATTCATTAGCATACGATGGTTAAGTTAATCACAACTGCAACGCCATCGGAAATTCCCATAACGATCTATGTTCGAAAACAATAAGTTCGATTCATTAACCCCAAGTTGTTTGCCCCAGTTACCTACCTTAAGTCTAAGTACGTAAGCGAGTGTAGGCCGCGGATTGTTTCCGGAACCGAGCGGATGGTGTTGTGGTAGACCAACAGGCGCTCGAGAAACGCTAGACATGTGATGTCGTCTGGAAGCTCACAAAATCGATTGCGGGAGAGATCTGGAAGTAATAATGGAGAGATTTGGTTTCATTAGACATGTTATATAGCTAGAGGGTAACATAAAGATAACCAGGTTGAACATAGTTACAGACAAAGTGAAGGTTCATCAAGTTCAAAAAGGTCTCTTCTCCCAAATACATGAATCACCAATCATCACAAATCGATAATAAATTTATCAGCAATAAAAATATTCTTTCGTAAGACAATTTGGCTTGCAAGCGGTTCCCTATTTGAACGTTTGGCTCCAGAATACCCAAAACGATTGATATGACCTTCCAACCTGGTATATATCGCGACGTTACTGGGCAATAGATCCAATTATCTGCACCATCGCACTTCCACTAGCAACAAAGTAGAACGAATGCGGGACAATCACTGGACAATGGGCACAAGAACCATATCCTGGACTGAGATTTTGGGTATTCAAATGCCGATAACATAAGCCGATCCAGAGCAGCCAAAGTTGTGGTGAGGATCGTCGGATGTCGGGATCTGCTACATGCAATATGTTTATGATTTATGATTCCGGTTTTAGTTATTTCAATGCTTCATAAAGACATACAACATCCATAAAACTTAGTGCACGTATTTTTATGTTATTACTATGAATGGGAATTCGTTTTCCTTGAATTTTCAAGTGTACTTGACATTTCTGTAGTAAAGTGTCTGGATTACATCCTATGCATAGTAGTTTACATTTTCATTTGACTGTGTTATTCAACTGTCATAATAACACATTGATCGTACTTATCGGCATGGCGATGATCGTAGATCATCCCTTCAGTCCATGATGCATCAACACTGACAGCATACGAAGGAGGAAAGATTAAAAACAACATAAACGTGTAGGACCGACACACCACCACTATGATATGGATGCAATTTCTCTCGGATGGTGAATGCATTTCTCTCCCAGTTAAAACTTACAGCATGATGCAGTTCTCCCTTACCTCACCACCTGGCCTTGCTTCCTGTCCCCTTCGTTGCCATCGCTCGAAACAGGTTTTATACATCGTTTTCCCTTTCACACGCGACCGACAGCATAATGTTGCTCCCATCGTCACCGTTCTAGCGGCTACCCCCCTCCTCTCCGTTCTCTCACACCCGGCCGACACAGATGAGCGGGCACAGCATCACGCACACAGGCGCACGGAAAACATGAACGAAGCCCGTAACCCTCGGTTCAAGGGTTCCCGTCCCAATCCGCGCCGTCGCCGTCGCGCATATGTTGTCCCCCGGGCCGTTTGCTATGTTCTTGGTTCTTTCCCGCTGTGACACACCACAGTCCGGCACACACACAACAAACGTCGACGGCGGCGTGTTGTGTGCGTACAAACCGAGGGAGACCATTCACCGTCTCGCCACGGTACTACACTCTTCCTCCGGATCACCGAAGACGGCGGTCTCGCGCGTTCACCGCAAACAACGGCAAACGGTACGACGACGGATGAAAATGGTATTGGTGCTCACAAGCCGGGCGACAGTCACCGTGGATTCCACACTCCGGGGTTAGCATGCGTCGTCTTCTCGGTCGTATCGCGGGCTCTACTAAAAAATCCTCGTTCCAAGCTCGCGGATTCGTGCCTCAACAACAACAACGTCCTCCATTTGTTGAGTGTGTGCTATTCTAAGTGCAATCTCGTGAAATAACAACTTCCGGCCATCGTCTACTAGAAACGCGTCCCTCATCGTCGCCAAGGTATTGTGTGGATGGAGAACATTTCGCTACGAGCTTCGCGGACGTGATCGCCATATTCCGGGCCCTTAGCTGCAGGAGGTTCGCAAAACGGAAACGGCCTCTGCATACCAATGTGACTTCCTGCGACATCCCACACCGTGCAAATGCAAACGGTTCCATCGAGTGGTGTGCGTGTGTGTGTTTCCATTCGTCGTGCAGTTAAAAAATAGCATTCCTTCCGCGGATCTACAAATAAAGTTCTACAACCAATCCTCCTACCACCTAAAACAAGACGAAGAAAACAAAATAATCTGAGGGGTGCCGTAAACGGAACTGTGTGTGCGCGCGCATGAGTGTGCTGAGGATCGATAGCCGAGGGTGATTATTATTTTAAAAGGGAAAATTGCAACCAGGAATCCAACATCCAAAGCGATTGTGTCAGCATCTTCTCGCGATCGGTACGCGACGAAGCAAGATCAACACTTCGTCGGCACGGGCAACATAAACAACATCATCAAACCACCACGGGATATGGCGTACAGGCGGCAGCAGCAGCATTATCTCTTCCTTTTGGGAGGATGTGAGTATTTGTTTTTACCTGAAGGTTTTTTTTTCTTAGCTTCTACCCTTGGCTTCTCGAACTTGTAGAAACAAGCCGTTCTTCTTCTCGCTGTGATAAGACTCACCGTCTACAGGTATACATAAGTTTCCTCCTCACCATTCGTGCCCCCTGGGAAACCCAGATATCCCACCATTAGGACTGAAGAGACGACGACGAGCGTTTGTGTTGGTTCCCACCTTCGGTTGAGATCAGCATTTTTCTCAGGCATTTTTTGATACCTTTTCTTCAATTCCTTCGTCTCACTTGACTTGCTTCGACGCGGACGGACGGAAGGTGCTGGGAGAGCTAGGTGTTGTATATCGTGCACAAGATTATGATCCTTTGTTTGACCCCGCTCGTCCGAGACGCTGCACTGGCGTTTGAATCATCGACGCGCATGAAGAAGATCGCGAGAAGATTCCGAGGATACAACCTTCCTTCCCCTTTGCGACGCCTTGTGGTTCGTTCAAGCGAAGAAAACCTGTTTCTCTACATTTCTGTTCTTCTCCGGTTTCTCCTTTCCGCATGCCGTTCAATCTACCGCCGGCCTTCAGTGACCCTCGTGCTCGGAACGCTCGCTGGTATTGGTGCGGCCGCCGCAGGAGTCGGTGGGAGTGCGGGTGGCGGCGGTGGTGTTGGTGGCGGTGCTCGAGGATCAGGTCTCTACAACTATGGCTCGTACGGGGGAGCAGGGACGGGTCAGTCCAGCGGCCTTGGAATGCGTCGCGGAGCCGGCGCTTATGGACCTCCGATTGGCCTTGGAAATCCGCACGACGGGTCGCGATACCTCCTGCCCGGCCAGGGTGGCCCGATGTCCGGATCGTCGGTGGCACCGGGCGGCACGCCAGGCTCTGGCCCGTCCGGCAAGTCCGGGCGTCTGTCGGCCTGGGGCATCATCACGATCGTCACGTTCGTCATCCTGATCGGAGCCGGCGCGTACTGGGGATTCATCTGCTACCCGTTCTTCTGCAAGAAGGAACGCAACTACAACATGATGATGAACATGTCGTCCGCCACCACCGCCACCCCGTCCACCCGGTCGACCGAGTTCGAGAAGCTGGACCACTGCTGCTCCAAGTCGACCACCTCCACCCGGAGCAACGATACGGGCATCAGCAACATCTAAGGAGACATAAAATAACCCCCCTCCATGGGGATCGTGGATGGCCGTCGATCGACCAGCCGAAAAGTGCTTGGAAACGATCGATCTTGACCTTCGTGTGAACAACTTGGCATTAATCAAACGGTCGGGAGCCGAGAAGACAAACACATTATGCTTGCCCCCAAAACCATACACAAAACTTCGAAAACGACCGCCGTGTTTCATTCCTAGACTCAAAAGCATTTCTTTTGAATGACTGATTTTTATCTACTGCAATAAAATTTTCTACTTTCTCCGTGTGGCAAATTAGTGATGCATTTATCCGCGTAAGACGGAGCAGAGGAGGACGTTCTGCTCCCCCCCTTTTTTTTAGAGAGACAAGTGATAGTATGCGAGATAGGTATAGGATTTGCTGGATGCATTCGATAGCAGATTAGATAGATATCAAGTATTAACTACGTAGTAAGAATTTGTAATAAAAAAAATGGAATAAATAGAGAACAAATATTTTCATGCCCTTTTTTTACTGGGGAAAAACACGAAACAACAAGATTTAAAAAAGGAAAGAACAACCGTGATAAGGCGGATATAAAAAATCATTAAAACTATGTGAAAGAAAATTAAATTTTTCTAGGAAATTAAGTGCAATATAACAACTGAATGAACGTTGAAGTAGAAAACCATTGTGATTCAAATCTCTTTGAGCATTCACACTTTTCAAGTCTTCAAGGGACTGTGAAAGAGTGGAAGAAAGCACTCTACTTTCTGGTCAAAGCGCATGTGGCACAAAAAAGTGACCAGATAACTTGTTTACGGTGTGAACAACGGATCACCTCCCGAATGAGGGGAACACTTCTTGCTGCCAGTGTTAATGTCTGCTCTATTTAGGCTGACGCTACACCACATTTGACACCCTTACCCCATTTGCGACAGCATTGCCATGAGTTTCGCAACTCTAATCCCCTTCCCTGGCGGGTTTTTTCGGCCCTCAGGGGATAAATCCATACCACCACCTTCCCATGGACCAATTCCGCCGGATGCAGCTGTTGCTGCAGGAAGTTCGTTCGCACCGCGATTTAAATCCCGCAAAACCCACATAATTTGTCATTGAATGTAAATTGGCCTCGGCACCGTATGTGTGTGTGTGTCCGTTCCTGTTTTATGCGATTCCATGGCGTTCCATTTGAGTCGCGTTTGTGCAACAATAAAACGCGAATTTCACCACGCAGACGCAGACGCCGACTGTGACAATGGGCACACCGGAGGAAAGTGACATACGGTCGGATGTCGTAGGATGTTGGTTGGTTGATGATCGTATCTGAGGATCGGCTCATCCCACGCGACCGATTCGAGCGGACTGACAATGGCGTTCTATTCTCTGCGGTATGTTTTATTTAATGCCAGACGCATTTGTATGCAGCAGTTAACGGTGTCACGGTTTTGCAACACACGACGGATTTAAGATCGTTGTTTTATCTTCGAGATTGACGTGGTTTATGGAATGTCTGCAACTGGAGGCAATCACCGTTCCATTTCTGATCAATCATCCTACATTAAATATGTCACAAGAGAGATCCGAAACAATGACACATGTAATTTATAATACGACAAATATAATACAATTTTTGTCTACGGATGCTGTCTCCATAAAAATTGTATCAAAAACATGAATTCATTAGTTTAAACCTTTAGATCAAGAGGATTTCCTTCCAAACTTCAAAATTGTATATAAAACGTCCTAACAAACCAAACATAAATATAACAGAGAGGAAAAATAAAATGAAACAATTCACCTCTACTGCGGCTGTCGCTGGAAACATTTGTCCACATTTTTCTCTTCGTTCTTGTTTCGCGCTTAGGGATTAGGGTGCAACCAATATGAGGCTCCCGACGGAAAGATAGGGTGGGTCAAGTTCAAGAAAATGATTTTTATTCCTCGAAATCGAAAAACGTGCTCCCATCCCGTCCGTGGTGTTTGCTTTCGGAGCGAAATAAGACGAAAACGGGAAGAAACCTCCTTCGGCAGAAAGGGCAAACTTTGTGCCCTCGGGAAAGAAGCAATGATAGGCCCGCAGGTTCATGGCACCATGCCACATGGCACATGGCTTTGCGCTCTTTGAGCAACGTTGGCCAACCCTCTCTATGCGGTGTGGGCTACACAAACGTCGCCCCGTTTTAACCTTCGGAGGGTTGCGGACGGTTTATTCGGCCAACATCAACATCCACACACATCATCCGCAACCCTTGAATCCACCCAATAGAATAATTTCGCCATTCGGAAATGGGGGAGAGGGTAGGCAAGTGCCGTTTCTACCATTCCAGAGTAATCAAGTGCACTGCGACGGCGATAAATAGGCGAAAATGTGCACCAAACAACACAGTCTGCTGCCGACAGGCCCGTTTTCCGGAGGGTCGGTCGGTGGCGATGGGATATTTATGATAGGGAGAAAACGAACCACCGGAAGGTTTGTCTATTCCCTAGCAGGACACTTGTTAAATTCAGGGCCGGTGCGTTCGCTTCGCATGAGCTGGCAACTGCTGCGTCGGAAACAGCTTTAATTAACGGCGATTGCAGCATTGTTGCGTTCCCGGTTTTACCCTTGAAATAGATGGTTAAATATATTCAATTTGTTTCCTCCCCTTCAACTAGTTTAAAATAATAGCATGGCATGAAAAAACTCTCACGTAGCTATCACGATTAAAACATGTTTCGAAACTGTACGATTGTAGCAAAGGTCAACTAAATAACTCGTTCAATCTCATCCTTCACATGCAATCTTATGCTCGGTTGTATTCAAATGAGAACGATTAAATTTTCACAACTGTTTTCACTTGAGGATGTGTCGATTTTCATTTTCATCTTATTACATAATTTATCAGGTACGTCATATGCAGCCAACACCGTGTGGAAACTAATCTCGTAAACGGGTGTAATTATTTATATCGTACCCACTTACTCAAAGGGGAGGATTCCGATGGGTGAGAAGAAAGGAAAGATAGCTTGGACATGCAGCTTCGATGCATATTATGCATTCATGATCACTTTGCATGCTAGGCATAATTAATTCATACGCTATTACCTCAGTATCCTCTCGCAAAATAGTACAAGAAGATCTTCTTGTCTACCAGAGGTTTTAAAGGCGAATCAAAAGTGGTTATCAACTGTTGCGTCAAAAGAAAAGAATTAAAAGTGTAGTAACTTTTTTATGTGCAACTGACAAATGATTACATTTCTTGAGAAAACTTTCATGAACATTGTGAAACGTTGAAATTGAAATCCAGTTCTAAATACTCGAATCTGCTGCAATGCGGGCAACATTCGTTGAAGCGTTTCAAGGGAAAATATTGATGTGCCTCCCAAGGGTAACCTAATTACAGCAGGAAACCGAAATAATCTAAACATCTTTTCCTCATTTAGGTCATATCATCGCGTTGATGGCCAGCGGATCCACACATTTCATCAATCGCTCGCTCGGCCAACGGCGCTGTCCAACCAAATAAATACTACTCCACACCACATGGCCCTTTTCCCTTCCTTCTTTCCGGTCGCTTCGAAAGAAACGAAACATACAATGGTTCTTCTTGGATGAAGCAAAAGGCTACAAAATGCCCTTTACAGATTCCCAGGCACGCAATACAATTTGTCCAACCGCTTTTACCGAACAAACCGTACGGCGCTGGTTTCATAAATCACCCCCGGACGATCGTCTCCGTCAGCATCACCACTTACGAGTGGTGCATATGTGTCTATTGAAGGCAAATAAGGAAGCTCTAAAACGAGTGCATCCCGCAATCTAATTAGCGCCGATTGTTTACGGTCGGCTAATGTTTAACCCTCCACCACGCGCCTCGTCTCCATCGAAGCCAGGGTAAACCAATATACCAACAACCGGGTGCTGCTTCACACACGCGTCTTGATCGTGGGAAATTGAAGTAAAACTAATGCGTGGTGTTATTTACACGACTTTTACCACATGATAATCAATTGGAAGGGAATCAAACCCGCAGATTGTTTCGTTATACATGCACATAAACAAAAAGATGGTATCTTCTGCTGAATCCGATGGTATATTTATGGCTTCTATCAGGTTCACCCGTGTCATTAGCCCGCAAAGCTCGCCAAATGGATGGTGGAAATACCATTCATTACCAGCCGTTTCGACACTAATGTTGTGCCACCCCCACTCGGCGTCGGAATGCAACATACAAGAGAAAACCATGTGGGCTGGCTGGTGCTTCTTGTAAACCACACCTGTATGCCATTCGCAACGGGAACTAGAGCTCTCGCATCGTTCCGTTCCGTGCCATCGTTCGATAGAAGACAAGCGCCCGAAGACAATCTAATCAACCGGGCAACCAAACACCCGCACACGTTTGGACAACGCCTAGAAAGCACGCCCGTGTAGCAAACAGTAACACGCAATCTGCTCTGCTCCCCCTCGTGCGTGGTGGTGCTTCGATTACGACAACATAGGCGTACCGGATCCGCCGAGCAAGCATGGCGCGCTGGAGTAACGAAAACAAAAACTGGAACACGATCGCCAACGAGTCGACGTGTGTTTGGCCTTTTCCAGGCCAATGCACTTACGCCTACACACCGATGCTTCGCCCAAGTCCGGGGAGAAACGCAGCCGGACCCTAAAGATGCAACCAAACATCGTAAAAAACTCCCCCCCCCTCCGCTCCCAAAGGGGTTGTGTGTGGTGTGTGATCGCCCGAAAACCCGCCGCCTTTTGAGACCCACCAAACCAGAGGCACCGGAGAGGATGGTTTTCCCTTTTCCCGGCGGGACCCGAGGAAAAACCGAACCATCATGCTGCGGCAGAGTTGTGCTGCGCTATAAATAAACCTTCGCCTCAACGTCAGCGAGCATTTCGGAGGGGGTTTCGGGGCCCCGGCCGGTTTTGCTACATCAATTTCCGGAGAAAAACAAGCGCGGCTTTGTCCGAGGGAATGTGGCCCCCATATGCGCGCGTGTCCCCCACCGGAGAAAAACCACATCCATCCAGTGGGGGTTTTTCTTCCTCCCGGAGCCATGCCAAAGTGTCAAATATTGGCGCGCGCGTGCTATCGGCTTCGTCATTGGATCGGAGGCGGTTGTCAATTTGTCAAACCAAGCATTTTCGAACGCTGTCCGACGGATGAAGGTCACCCGGGGATATCCGATTACAACCGGCGAGCGCATTTTGGGCAGGTGGGTTTTTTTGTGAAAAGTCAATTTTAAATCCAATCGAACTGATCCATCATACCAAAGTCCTGGAAAGTTGGGCTCAGCAATTGTGAGGTAAGAAGAAATGTCATTTTATAGATTGTGAACAGCCTAGAAAATGTTAAGAAAATCACCAACATTGAATTAATTGATTAAAAATAACTTAAAGTATTCTTCTTCTTCTTCTTCTTGGCGCAAACGACCATGTTGGTCATGCCTGCCCGTTAAGGGCTTACGAGACTTTTACCCTTTGAGAACGTGGATAGTCAGTCCGTCCTCTCGTACAGGGGAGGGTCCGGTCTCGGTTGGGATTCGAACCCACGCCGTCGATGTGGTGAGCCCCGCGCTCCAACGGCGGAACTCCAACGAGTCTAGAGCGTTTGACGAGTCAGAAAACGAAGCAGGGAATCGCCGTTCGAGATAACATAATCAGTTCATGCTCTCGATGCAGTTTGTGGCATGAGCTGTTGTGTACTATAAAACTATGGGTTACCCAGGAAGAATATGTTTTTGCAAAGTATATTTGCGGTTAATTGGCTCAGTGTTGGTGATGATTTACACGTTATCGCTCAGAACACATTATCAGATGTAGTTCTTTGTATTTCTTGCCTTTCCGAGCCAAACGAATCCGAACGATCCTCAGTCGTGTTTCATCTTTTGTTCTGATTGTGGATTGAACTGCTTTGAATTACAGCAAGTTGAAAGTCATGAATAATATTAGTTACATATTGGTGCTGTGTTTTGGTGTAGTTTTATCTGCCCGGCTGACAACCGCAATAGGAGGTTTCGAGATGGAGCTTTTAATGACAAAGCTCGATTACTTACAAGACAAATTGCAAGATGTGGAGCAAACTATGAAGAGAGCTATGGAGAGTTCGCTGAAGGTGAATTGATATCTAGCGAATTCAGTTGAATGCCAAAAGGTTATCGAGGAATATTGTAATTATTCTTAGGAAATGAAACAACATCTGCAAGAGAAGCTTACCGAACATGAAAAGCAAATCGGAACAAAAATGCGCGCAATGGAAAACTCTCTGAAAAAGGTAAGGAAGCGTGCAAAAGGTGTTGGCGATAAGGTCTAGAAAGTTAAGATGATCGACTTTTTTGCTTTGCAGATTGTTAAGACAAGTGAAGAGAAAACACGAACCAACTTAGAAGAAGTAAAGAATCAGTTGATTTCCAGGATAGACAATATGCAGCTACAACTGTCGACTGAAACAAAAACCATCCAGGAAAAGAGCCAAACTGAGCTCAAGGAATTTCGAGAGAACAAAAAAATTCTTGACATTTTGACAGATTCGGTACGAAATATTAGTATCCAAGGAAAATTCAACACTAAGTTGCTTAACTTTATGCATCCAGTGAGTTCATGTCGGCAAGCTCTCAGTGTATCGGATACTTACATGTTCAAAATAGGGGGGGATAGCAAACCACTCGAGGTCTTTTGCGAACAAAATAAGTTCGAGGGCGGCTGGATTGTAATCCAGCATAGGTATGAAGGCTCAGTCGATTTTGATAGGAACTGGACGGAGTACCGCAACGGATTCGGGAATGTGAATGGCGAGTTCTGGCTCGGGCTAGAATATGTGCATCAAATTGCTAAAAACCGACCGCATGAGCTGCTGGTGGAAATGAAAGATTTCCACGGAAACTACGGATACACAAAGTACGACGAGTTTGAGTTAGGAGACGAATCGGAGAAGTATGTGTTGAAGAAGTTAGAGACATACTCAGGGACAGCAGGAGATTCGATGAAGTACCACAAGAATCGAAAGTTTACCACGTTCGATCGAGACAATGACTTAGTCCCTTTTAATTGTGCTGAGAATAGGCACGGTGCCTGGTGGTACAGAAGCTGCCACCTTTCCAATTTGAACGGGCGTTATCAGAACACAACAAATGATGCGAGTGCGATGGTGTGGCACCATTTCAAACACGACTACCGTGGTTTGTCTTTCTCACGAATGATGATTCGCGATATCATTTATTAACGCAAACATAAAGCGATTACCCCATCAGTGAAGATGTTCATTAGCTACAGCATCTTTGTTCCCTCTCTTCCTTCACTTCTATTAAATTAAAATAATAATAACAGAAAGTTAGATACAAGCATTACTATACACAGCAATTGCTTTTGAATAAAAACAGATTGTTTTATAAGAACATGTTCGTTTGCATTGCAAGAGGAAAAACAAAAAAGAAAGAAACAAGAGTGAAAAAGATTCAACCAAATAAAATTTTCTTCTTGACGTAACGACCCCGAGAGTTGGTCATACCTGGCCCGTTAAGGGCGATAGTCAGTCCTCTCGTACAGGGGAGAGGGAGGAGGGGTCCAGTCTCGGTTGGGATTCGAACCCACGCCGTCGAGGTGGTGAGCCCCGGCGCTCATGGGCCGACGCTTTCTAACGCTACCGCTCGGTTGTCGCGGACCCTCCGAGTTTAAAGTATTATAAATAAAATATAATGTTAGGGTAAGTACCTAAAACGAAACGAACAATTGATGGAAAAATTTAAATTCTATCTCTTTCTAATTATAAAATTGAAATTGGTAGAAAAGTAAGTTACTTCCATATTAAAAGTTACCACATTATATCATCATTCGATATTTCCATCATGGAGAATACTACGGTAATAATATTATAACTAACTTGTATGTGTGACTCACTGATTGCTAAAAATAGCACGAAAAGAGTTCTTTTACACCGAATGAATCAAAAGCATGTTGCTTATCACTAGGGTAGTTTCCTTCTCGTAAATAATATTTATCGTACTCAAACGGAGGTTACAAATAACAATCGCAAATGTCACCTCGAAAGCTAATTCGATTACACTCAGCCCATTGCGAAAACATGGCGGAAGGGGCGGCCCGTTGGGATCGATGTTACTTTTGTAGCATAATTTGGCTAATGTTCGCAACTTTACGTCAGCCTTCCCGAAATTAAAAATGCACGTGCGTGAATGCGACACAAAACCAACCGGCGCGTGATTTTGTACGTGAGCAACATTGGAAAAGGCAAAAAAAAAAAATATCGGTCGATTTACACACAATGGAAGCATTTTCGGTGCATGCGCAACATACGAGAGGGGTGTTTTGTAAAGCTGCTCCAATATTCTCTTGACATCATATTTGTTGAAGAAATTCTCGAGAGGCACACGTAAGATCCTTTGAAAGCCATACCATCCAATGTTTTTCACGACACCGAAATACAAAAGTTGCGTCATCTACTCCTTGCGGCCGGCACAAGAGCCCCCCCGGGACGGATATTTTGTTTCCCGCTTGTACCACCACTTCTGCGCCGAAGGTTGGAGCATGTCATTCATTACATTTGTGAGCTCGGCGGAAGCGGCGAACATTACCGGCATCGGATGCCCACGGGGCGGCAAAGCATGGCGAATAATAAATGCATAGCAATGGGGCCCCCCCCAACACATTGACAGCATGACAGAGCTCGACTGCAGACAAAACCCGGCCAGCAGTGTCGCGCCACGTCCCACGTGGAGCCGCACCCAATTTTCTCATCTTTCCCCGGCGGTGGGAGGGAGATGAGACGGTGATTTTACCGGAAATGTGCAACCCATTCCCATGCGCCACACTCCTCTTCGTGCAATGAACCAAAGTCCTGTCGGGATCCTTTTACCGCTCGCTCGCTATATGCTTCCGATGGAGTCTTTTGTTGTCTGGCGGAGAAGAAAAGCGGAACTGTTTCATTGTAGAAGCTTTTGCATTCGCGCTTTCCGTGAGGTGGATGGGGTAAAGTTGAGCGACATTTTAAAGAGTTTCTCTGCCAAATGGATGAATATTCATTGCAGATTAGTTATTCCAGCACCAAAGGAGTATTGGTTGTTTGCTGTTGCTAAAAGCTAATATCAAATGCTAAAAGGATGTAGAAAGGCTTGGTGCACAGCTTCTTATATAGTAACATACCAAGTTCAAAAGGTATGCAACCTCTTCATTAATTACCTCACAACAGCAAAACGATGAGACATTTTACAAGTCGTCAGGTGAAGTACCTGACGACTTGTAAAATGTCTCATCGTTAAAAAAAACAGGTATTAAAAGCCCCAAAACAAAAACACATAAAACAATACTCTTTTCGAAAGCGTTACAACGGTGCTGCGCTTCAGTGTGTTCTCTGGGCAGTTTAGCCTTTTTTAATTACTATTTCGTTTCCCCGTGCATATCAAACGCGAATCATCCAGCCGATGCGGTTCGATTTTCCTTCCTCCATGCCCCTCACGCCCTCCCATTCGGAACTAGTGGAAAGTAATTAACATCATCCTACGCCAGCCAGGGCCATCATCAATGGGCGGACTGTGTTTTCCTTTCTTTTATCTTTTGCCACAGTGCTACATCTAACTCTGACTCTTCGACGTTTTCATTTTGTGTTTAATCAAACCCCATCACGCTTTCCGATGGGGGGGGGGGGGGGGATCGCTTCCGCAGTCAAATAACTACCAGCGCTAAGGTATGTTTTTACATCCATCCGGTCAATCCCAACCAAACAACCGGTGTCGTTTTTCCTTTCGACTGCAAAGGTGGATCTTTTCACTATGAAATCCATTTGTTTTTCCAGCCGAAAAGTGTTGGAAAATTAAATTTGAAACCGTTTCTAGTTTTCCAGCAAAAAACATAAAACATATGAACAGCCAAAAGAAGTCGAGAAAAAGGCTAAACAAAATCTAAGACATGGAAAAAAGGGTAATGCTTTAGATAAATTTTCTTTTCCCAAGCGCTTTAAAAGAATGCATTTGGAAATCAAGAAATTGCAAACACTTCATCTTGAGTATTTCCCTCAAGATCTGTTTTTGTTCAAGTACAAGCATTATGTACAGACACAAACAAATCCCCCGTGTGCGACTTACAACAAAAGGAAACTGCTGTTTTGTTAATGGCAATGTTTGTTTCCCTAGCCCGTTCCGGTGTTTCGGTACGTGTCATCACAACAGGAAGTAGCTTTATTGCACGATTCGTAATGGAGTGCTAAGCTGCTACGGAAGCTACGACTATCTTTATGCGTTTGACGCATGCCTTATGTGCGGGAACATTAACAACAGCATTTTTTTTATTTTTCATTTTTCTTCAAACCGCCAACAATTAAAAAAGTAACCCCCATTTTAACGAAAAGTAACCCCCACTCCTTCCTTGGCAAACATCTTGCAAACAGCATTTCCAACCATCTACGAGTGCATTTTTCTGCGTACGACACTGCAGCAGCTGCGCATCGCTACAAATTGTGCATGTCGGACGTAAAACAGGGAAATGTCTATTTTTAGCCATGCACCCTCCCTCGGTTTGACATCCCTGACCCTCAGAAGTCGCTGCGACGTTCGGTGACAGACGAAAGGTTTTTTTTTTTTGGATTATGCATCTAGCAAGTGATATCATATTTAAAATTATATGAAAGTGTTTCAAGCTTTATAGCAACAATCAGTCCATAACGCGATCTTTAAACATCTCTTCAAGAGATGTAAGTAAATTCTTAGTAGCTGCCATCCTTTCAAGCAAAAACTCTACACATGTAAATATTTTTTTATATAATAAAGTTTAAATTTCCTTTAAAAAAAAATATTTAAAATAATATTTCATACTCATGTTGAAATTTTTCATACTTTGAAATTTTAAAGAAAAACTGAGGATGTTCGCAGCCGGTTTAACTTCGACTAAGTAGCGATTTCAAAAGAACAACAACATACAGCAAGCGGATGATTCGCTGGAAAAGATTATATGCTAATTTGTTTTTCTCAACTGGCACGTTCTTCTTGCCGCTATTTGAGAGGTGCATGCATCTCCGAAGCTATGCTAGAATTACAACACACCATATTTGGAGCATACTTCGGAACACACCATATTTGGAGCCAGACGCAAACAGTTGTGTATTTGAATCCTCCTGCATAGATATGACTAGTTACCGCGCGCAGTTAGACAATTCATGCTCTACCGTATTTAGACGCGTATTTCGATGAGATCACCCCGGTGGTGGTGAATGTGCGCCCAATGAGGCTTGCGTTCGCGGCACGCGTCCCTCCAAATCGAAATTGTACTATAACCGCACACGACCACCCTCCCCCCTTCACATTTGTGGCCCTCGCATGACGAGTGTGCTGATGAAAATCTCCATCAACCACGATGCAACAACGATTGTTGAATGTCAAGTACGAAGGTACAAACCGTCCAACAAACACACACACAGAAAGGACGCACGCCCGCCCTTAACGATCATATGCAGCGAAGGCGAAGGTATATACAAACGGCCATGTTGTCCATGCGTCACACGTCAGAGGCAAGGGACAAGACGTTGCCCACGACCACGACACGTTGATGAATGAGAAGGTGGAGATTATGTTTTCCTTTAAGCTGAATTTATTTTAACCAGTCGAAAAAAAAGGTTTATTACTACATTTGGATATTAAAGTTTTATTACATGCAAGGATAGTTTTGAAAGTAAATTTTCATGCAATACATCATGTTTAATATGCTGGCCATAAAACCGATAAATTTATGATGGCTCAAACACACCAAACTAGAATAAATTTGGATGAAAAGAGCAAACTGAAATTCATCATACACGCAGAGGCATGCAAGAATATGATCGAATGTTGAATTACCGACTGGCGCCTTTTTGTCCATTCGTGCACCACACCACCACCCGGCTTCTTCCTTCCCCCCCGAGACCGAAAGAAATAACCAGTTTGAGTAGTAAATCGTACCACCCAACAACGACTGCGCGCAAGCGTAACACGCATGGCTCACCCGATTGCCTCCCAAGATTCGCGCTCGCGCTTGTGAATGGACAGCTAAACCTAAACAAAAAACCCCCCTACCAACGACGATGTTCGCCGTGCTGTTTGCGGGGGTAAATGGGCCCCTCTCTTCGAGCAAAACATCGTAAGTAAGGAGGAAGAGCTAAGAAGAAAATCCTAACGCTACCAACCAACCGCTACTCCTTCGTGGTGGCAACCCGCGCGTCCACGCGTTCGACTCAAGTGTAAACATAACGCAAGCGAATAACGCCGAGCCTTGCATCCTCTCATCGTAAGTGCGATTTGGCGATGGAAAAATGACGGGGAGCAAAAAATCTCGTAGCCAGTTCGTGGGATTGAGCTGAACAAACGGTGGAGGTTGAGATACGAGCCGATGATTCATCGGCGGAAGTTTGAAATGGCCCATACGGCTGGACGCGAGGAGTGCGAAATATGTGGAGCAGCGGGATAAGAAGCGCCGGGCCACATGGAACCCAACCCAGTAACACGGGAATGGGTAAATATTGATCTTCCCAACCAGTGTCACGTCGCATAATTTGGCGAGCGAACGCATGTGGAGTTGTAAAAGCTGTTTATTTGTGTAGTATAATGAGAAAGAAAAGATAAACAATTTTAGTGGGTATCGTAGAGAGTGATAGTGGAAAATTTGATTTGAGAAAAACCTTCTAGCGTTGGCGAAAGAAATGAGCGAATTACGGCACATAAAAACAAGAAAGCAATTTTATGCTTTTACTACTCCTAAGGTCGAATCAATGAAACAAAATTGAAAGTAAAGTACCGTATCAACACAAAAAAAATAGCACAATTATAGAAAAATAACTAGCAACTACTCGCCCATAAACGCAATCATGCGCGTAACAGTAAACCCCACTCGACCGGCGCCCAAGCCGAGCTCGATGTATGAACGATCGATCAACTCGTTACCATCCCCAGTTCTGTCTTTATTTTCCCTCCCCATCCATCGGGACTTTCCATCGGGATCTATTTCTGACTTTCCCGGCCAACCGGTGTGTGTGTGTGTGTGTGTGTGTGTGTGTGTGTGTGTGTGTGTGTGTGTGTGTGTGTGTTGTGCCCGTTACAATCCACCGGGTTTTATTGCTCAATTAATCGTAACAAAACTGTGGTTAGCGAAAGAGAGTGAAATTTTCCGGTACCGGCCACCAAACGGTCAACCCTTGCGCGGGGGGTAATTTTAAACCCCCCGCCTAACACACCCCACGTGAAAGTTATTGAACTACTGGCCGGGGGGGGGAAAAGGTGTGGAAAACCTTTTTGCTCGAGTTTCATTCAACCATTCAATTTTAAGATCTTTAAATCTTAAAATCAAGCAACACATTTCCCACATTAGGCAAAGTTCTTCCTCGGCCATACGCAACGCAAGGGTTTCCACTTAAATCACATTTGCGCACATGAATCATCGTGCTTTAAACCAACGTGCCACTGATCATTTATTCAATCGGAAGCGTTATACATTAACAGTCTATAATAATCTGTGAACCAGCTTTGAGTCACCACTTAATCGATCAATTTAATTTCCGCCTCCAGGCAATTTAGGTTTCCACCGGGCGGAAATTGTAACATCTAATCTAGCAATTTGGAATGATTTCATACAACAACCTAATATTACAAATATCCTACCACTTGAATGTAATTGATATTTGTTATGTTGGCGATACCGATCAGCGATGATCCGGCACCTTTACCTTCTTACGGCCATTGTAACATAAAATGCTTGAAAGGGTTTAGTGAAAAAATTGCTTACATGTCTGAATTTTTAATTTACGATGAATTCCTACGTCAAATCTTCTCTTTGAACGTTAAGGCACGTATGGGTTAAGAAAAGGCAAGAATAAACCTCCTCTTCAAACAGAAGAACAGAAAAGCCGCTCTTTTGTTTGCACGAGCATGTTAAACACATGTGTCTATCAAAAAGTAAAGTTTATTCCACCACGAACCGGGCTTATCAACCAAGCGAGAGGCTCGCCGTAATGTTCGTCCGAAATGGTGCCGTAAAATAATTTAATATTCGGACGCCAGTTACCACCAGAGGCATATTTATAGCACTTGGGTTGGGTTGAGAATCGTACAAATGCTTGCAATTTGGACCATTCAACGTTTAAAAATATAAAACTAGATTATGAAGCACCATTTTGGGGAGAGTTATGTTCACTTTTTACGGGAAGCCATCTTCTACCCGATCAAAGCAAAAGTTTTATGTCCCATAGCAAAGCGTAATAGAAGCAATTTAAAAGCGTAAAAAAAATCAATTTGATAGTTACCGCTTTTTTGCTCTCTACGACACCAAATCATAGATAGAGCATATTTGAAGAAGCATAGTTTTTGTTGGCATAAAGCGTCGATAACAGTTTGTGGTGTTTCTTTGCTTTGCATGGCTGCTTTCCGTTCCGGTTTGATGATGTCATACTTTACTTTGCAACATAATGCCTGCCATATTTGGCACTTTTTCTTTCTATATACAGGGTTTTTTTTTCTTTTCTTCATTATGTTTTAACAAAAAAGCATCACATCTGTGTTGGCGTGCGGTTCTGCAGCACTTCTCGTGCAAATTTAAACTCCACATTGACGTTGGCCCTAACGTTTTGCTTTTAAAATTCTCGTGTCGAACCGCTTCGCTGATAAAGGAATTAAAACCATGACCATAAATACACTTAAGGCACATTCTGTCTTTATTGTACCGATGACGACTACTATAAAACGGTCCGCCACTAAGCTAAAAGGTTCGCGTGTTACGCCGTTTCATTCGTTTGTTGTTTTTCTTTCTGCTGCTCAACTCTTCACATGCAAAACGCAGCCACGTTGAAAACGTTTAGCGATAAGCGTGTACTGATAGTGCTTCCATATGCTCAACACTTGTCCGTGGCCGGAGCCCATACCGTAGTAGGGACCGTGCCGTTACAAAGTTGAAGGGTCAAAGCTGTCGCGATCGGTCTATTGCATCAAGAACGGAAACGTGACGCGAGCGGACGGAAATGATTTGCATAGCAAGAGTAAACCTTTACCTTCTTTGCGGAATAGAAACGATTTTGTACAGTGCTTAGAATTAGCGAGCAAATGATATCGAGCAATCCAATGTGTCGGAATGAAATCGGATATTTAAGGATAAATCAAACAATATTTATTTTATCCGCTGCCGAGTATTTAACTTATTTCGAAACGAAATATTGTGGTTCGAAAACATAAAAAACGAATTTCATCAAGGTTTCACCACAAACCGGACAAATCGATCGGCCTGTTGAAAGTGTTCCGACGACGACGTGGTTTCCATCTCTCCAGTTTCTGTGTCTCCACGGCCGTAACGTTATTGAAGCCATCCATCATCACAGGCTATGCTGTGTGCTTTTCATTTTTTAACGACCTCCGAAATCATCGCACGATATTTATTTGCAACAGCATCTATGCGGCGCACACTTTTGCGGCCATATTCGGCGATCCGATCCGCCGGTACATTGGGCTTCTGGGTCAACGGAACGGCTCGGCGAAAAACGAAATTCCTCCCCACCGCCCGTCACCCGAAATGCATGCATTGACCCTTTGGAAGGCAGGTAGTAGCATAATTTTCGCACCGATGGACGACTGCAGTTGGTAAATTATTATCCTCGAACCGGTCGACGCCGTGCGCAAGGTGCATGAAGTACAAGGAGAAACAAACCCGTTGGTGGCGAAGTTTTTTTTTTATTTTCTCCCGGCCCCAACCATCCATCGATCCTGCAAAACCGGTGTCCTACATGCGAAAGCGAAGCGGGAGAATGGTGGAGCGGCCCACCTATTCGTAATTCGACAGCCTTTCGGTGCGGCAACCGACTAGCCAGCCGGTCAGCCACCCAAACCCTCGGCTCGATCGGCGCTGTTTACGTAAGCGGCTTCTCGGCGGCTACCTCGTTTCATATGTCCTCATTTTTTCCCCGGTCGGGCACCACCTTCCCCGGGTCCACCAACGGTCGGAGGGAGGACCTCCTGGCGAGGCCAATTTTTCTCAAATCGATTTTGCGTCGCAACCGTCTCCTTTCTCCGCACAGGGCAGATTTTCTTACCGGTGCGTTGCCTTCTGCTTGTGCGCTAAGAAAAAACCGTAATGGATGGTCTTGTTTGCTCTTCGAAGCAACGTACGCAAGAGACTCTTTGGTATTGCCGACAAATTTTCTCACCCAAGGCCAATCGGTGGCCCAAAAATATAACTAATTACTCTCACTATAGCGCAGTTACGGAAACTTTTAAGTGCAATTTTTCGTTTTAATTATAGTTTTGCATTAGGGATGAATGAAATTTGCTTTTTTAAACCTTTAACATCAAATAAACCGTGATCGCTGAGCAAAGGTAGCGTAAGTTATGAGAGAAGGATGTTAAAAATTGCTGTTCAATTGACTTTTAAAACACTCTACGTTATGAAAGATTTAAAATGTAGGTTAATTCAATAGGTTCCATTTTTTCAAACTAGATATAACTGTTAGAAACATTCAAGGTAATCGGAAACAAGCTCCCTAGAAAAAAAGGCTTAAACTTTCTTTGAAACAAATAGCTTCTAAACAACCCCCATCTTTCAATTTGTTTATATCTCAATGCGATAAGAACTTTCAATACAAGACATCGCATTTTCTTCCTTGAAACGAGCAATTGGCGATCTCACTCATTTCAGAAAATTTGCCGCCAGTATCACGGGAATAATTTATTTATAACGATTTAGTCGTTGCTTCTTATTGTAAACGCCAGACGCCGGTGCGATGTACGTAATGTCGCCGAAAGACATATTTTTCCTCACCAACTAATAAATCGTACCTTCTATTGAGGAGCATGTTTTGAATTTCAGCCAACTTGCGAATCGAGCGACATTTAAAAAATGGTTTTTGTTGAAACAGCCATTTCAAAAAAGGTGAGGACTTCAAAAGATAGTGATTTTTTAAGAGTTTATTTTAGGGATACGATATACAAAGAAGAGGAAAACGATAATCCTTAGTGGTTTCCTTCCCTTAGTGGAAACGGATAGAAGATACATGTTGTCGAAATGTATGTTTCGAAAATTAAATCTATAATAAATCACTACAAAAATGGTGTTTTAGTAAACAACTTACCAGCGATAACAGTGTCACTGAGATTGTATTTGCCAGCAGCCTTCGGAAAGTCCTTCAGTTTGCGGCCGCTCAGCTTCAGCTCGCCACTGAGATGGGCATCCTCTAGGATGCGTTCCAGCGAGCGGGTCAGCTGGCTCTGCAAGTGACCCCCGACGCCGCCCCCGATGCCGTTCATGCCTCCACCTAGCTGCGTTTGACCGGCGTACCCAACAGCAACGGACTGGGAAGCTTTGAGGCAGGCAGCAACGGCCATAGTTTCGTGCCGCTAGACGGTCCGAGCCGCACCGGAAACTCTCGCAGAGCGGCCTGTCCCGTCCGTCGATTGACGTTTTCCGCAGGAGCCGGTCGGTGCGATGGCCGGGCGTAGTCCCCGGCAGAAGGCAGCAGACGGAACACACGGAAATAACACTTTTTCACTCGTTTTTCTCACTTTTCTACTGTCGCCGACAGTCCATCTTTCCGCGCCACGACTAGGCTGGGTTATTCAGCCCCGCTTCCTTCCAACCTCTGCCACGTTCTGCAAACAAAATATACACCTGGTACCCCTGGTGCTGCGGACGGGGGATGACTCGGTCGGGAGCTGCTCAACCCGATCAATTGCCGTTGCCGGGGCAACGCTGAAAAGACATTTCGACACCGTTAACGAAAAGGAACAACACCAGCGCACCCGTTAGCATCTTCTCGCCGTAAGTGTTTCCCCCAGGAGCAGTCGCCGCAGTCTTGAACGCGCACGTATCTTCCCGACCAGAACGAACAAAATTTTCTCGACTGTTTTCACCACACCACTTGAGGGAGGGAACGAGCAAGGAAGCAAAAAAAAACGGCCAGAAAAAGGAAAAACGAGACGATAAAGAGGGTGAGGGGAGTAAACTAGACTGCCGTTAGGATGGCCGTCTCGCGGTCACGCTTTTCCCAAATACTGCAAACGGGATAACGGTCTTGGAAACGCACTTTTATCCTACACGACTATCGATCGATTGCTACACACGACCCGGCCCATCATCTCGGAGCTACTTGGATTGCACAAAAACGTACGGCCAAGAAGAACAAGTTCAATCTATCCTGCGACACAACAAGGGGATAAAAACGGTACCCCGACTATGAAGAACCGTGGGCGTATGCTAAACGGCGGAAGCGCAGAAGCATTCCGTGCACTTATTCAAACAAGAACTTTATTCTTTGTAGAACTCCTAAATCAGATATGCTTAAAAACTAAACTGTTTTCGAGAACTCCTGTGAGAGGAAAGTGTTGCACTAAACAATGGCCAAAAAGAAGGAGTAGAAGTCAAATAACAAACGCACTTGTATCGGTAGAACGGATTCTGGTGCCACTCGAACGGGACAAGCAACTACGCAAACCCGATGCCTGATAGGCCTGATCACCGACTAACTGCACAAATGGCGGTCCAAGACTGCAGGAGGTTGTTGTTTGACCCAGGCCTCGGGCCAGCTAAAATGTAGGACGTTTTTATATGGGAGCTTGCATGAAATAGGACGAAATGGTACGTTCGAGCAGCCGAATAAACAAGCAAATGGGGATGTGCGAATCGTCGAGCAATTCTAGCACCAACACAAGGAAACACACGAGAGGAAGATAGCAAAAAAATAGCCCGGGCGTGTAAGGGAGACAGCATGCACCGAGTGTTGTGTACAACATCCAAAGTATCGGTCAGGGGTGGTTGCGGATGGAGGAAAGTACTCGAAATCGCCTAGCGGGTGCAGCACCTAGTGTTGGCAGAATCGGGATTCGGAAGACTCAAAGATTCGATCCTTAGACGGGTTCCAATGATTCGAATCCCATTTGATGGATTCTAAAGATTCGAATCCCATCTGACAGATTCTAAAGACTTCCCGGTTGACAGAAATTTAAATTGTTGCTGGTACTATGTAGTTCCACAAGAGTCCCAGCAATCTGCCATGGAAAAACTTGCTGTAACTACATGACAGCTGCAAAAAATTTGAATTTTTGTCAACCGAGTTGGATCCCATATGACGGATTCTAAAGATTTGATTCGATAAGGATTCGAATCAGATTGCATTGGTTTGGGACTCGATTTAATTCGATTCTGACTTGGTGGTCCAAGACTTAGGAACCTGTAACTGCTAAGACCTAGCTACTGTTTCTAGGTTCGAGCATCAAAAATTTTAACTAGGTGTACAAAATAAAATCAGTAGTTATTTTGGTAAAAGAGTAAATGAAGCCCCGGCCGCCATGTTTTTGATCGTGGCTACACCTCTTGTGGACGTTTAAACTGAATGTATGCAATTGGTGGTACATTAATTCGTTAAATTCAACCTACGAGTATTTGAACCGTAGTGTGTACCGTTAATTTCGGCTACGCAATCAACCTAGGGGGTGCGGTATGAGGGGGGCCCGCGGGCCCCCCTTATTTCTCAAAACTATAACAAACTCTCTTTTTCGGTAGACCTAGCGCAGTCCGCTCGCTTCGCTCGCTGCGGGCGCGCCGCCGTTTCCAAATCATTTCTTCGGCTAAACTCATTGTTTCATGCTGTCCATCATGTGTGGTATAGTTTACTTACTAGTAGCTTAACATGTAAAAGTATATTAACCCGCATTCAAACTCCACTGCGTGATTAGTTTAAACCGTTATGGTCTTTTAAGCGAACCGTTAGCGTTCAAAAATTCGAAACGAATGCATGTGTCGCGCTTTGCATAGCTTCAGGCGCTAAATGTGAACCAGTAGGAAGAGGAGAATCTAGCCCGGGGCCTCATTTACTCTTTTACCGTTATTTTAGTTACTCATCAACAAAACATCAGCTTCATTGCAAAACAACAACAAAGAAACAGGGAATTATTTAATATTAACTTCATAAACTACCCAAACAAACAGCCAGCTATAGTAGCAAGTCGACAATTACGTTACCGTTACGCTACGGCGTTACGACTGCCTACGGCGTAACTGATAGCCCTGCGTATTTTTTGTGGCTGTTCTGAGTTCTAAAGTCAAGAATTGCCATTCAAGGAATATGCTAGTCGCGTCGTTTCGTTTCCGCGCATCGTCTCGACACGTAGGTGGCGTCGTTTTGGATCGTCGAGACGGCCAGCCATTTTTTCGCTTTTTTCAAATTGTTGTTTACCTTTTGTATAGGACCGCGTCGAGAAATCTGACAGTTGCTGTCGTTTCCGTCCTCCCAATTAAAATACCCTCAACTGTCAGTCTTGCATATGTTTACCTTTCTACCTCCGCAGAGGGCAACAAAAAAAACCATTGCATTCGCTATTCTGCCACAGCTTCCTCATTTGCTTTGTGTGTGCCTGGGGCTAGCAGTGCTGCAGAGGGCACCTACTAACAGCAAAGGTACTTATTTGAAGTTGCGAACGATTATAAAACCCTCCAGTTGGCAATTACATTTGCTTCTACCATCGAAATCAGTTTCAAAGTGGTGTCAACGCTCGTGAAAAGGTAATCCATAAAAGTAGCTTCTTTGTGGATGGTGGTGCTAGGCACCTCCCTATCAAGTTTCATAAATTACCAATGCTTTGAGACGAATGTCTCATCCTCCCGTAATTTTTTTTTGTTTTTTTTGAAGATCTCCACCTGTGTGTCCACGGCGGATGTATTAAAGTGTTCCATCCAGCTTTTGGAATAACCTCAACTCATCAACAACCGAGGGCACTTTCACTTTATAGAGGAAGCCATCACCCGTAGGAGAAGCAACAGCAGGGATATTGCATAGACACAAACCCGTCGATCGTTCGTAACCTACTTTATATGCCAAATATGTACCGTGAAGCATCGCACGCTGGTAGCTGGTATACGGATTCGGGTAAGCACAGTTCCGATGTTTTGTTATTCATTTATTATTTTCTATGGTTCTATGGATTCACGTCATAACATTTCCATTAGAAGATAAGTACTTTTAGTTAGCTATATGTTTGATGTAATGCGTCCCGTTACAGGACCCGAACTGAATCGTCAACTAAACAAGTGGCTAGATGATGCCGACCTTACCTTCGGGCCTGCCCGTGCCATCATTGCCCCCCATGCTGGGTACCGTTATTGCGGTGCTTGTGGTGCATGGGCCTACCGACAAATTAGTCCAGCCGTAGTGTAAGTTTTGTCTATTCTAGAGATATTCTATCGCAGTCATTTAATGGATGGACTACTGTTTCAGCAAACGTGTGTTCATTTTGGGACCATCGCATCATGTGCGCCTTTCCCGCTGTGCCCTCTCCGCTGCTCAGTACTGCCGTACGCCGCTGTACGATCTGAAGGTTGACCAGCAAATCAATTCTGAGCTCGAGGCTACTGGCCATTTCAAGTGGATGGACCAAAAGACGGATGAAGATGAGCATAGTATTGAGATGCATCTTCCATACGTGGCGAAAGTGATGGAAAAGTACGTTACGTTTGGATTCATACGGTTTTTAATTACATTTGATTGCTAACAATGTATGATTCAGTTTCAGGGATCAGTTCACCATTGTCCCTGTGATGGTGGGCTCCATCAGCACGGAGTGGGAAGAAACCTACGGTAAAATCTTCGCCCCTTACCTGGCCGATCCTCAGAATTTGTTTGTCATTTCGTCCGATTTTTGTCACTGGGGGCAACGATTCCGGTACACGTACTATGAGGAAGGTTCCGGTCCGATCTACAAGTGGATCGAAACACTGGATAAGATGGGAATGGATTTGATCGAAACGCTCAAGGCGGATAGCTTTAGCGAATACCTACGAAAGTACAACAATACCATCTGTGGGCGTCATCCGATCGGCGTGCTGATGCAGTCCGTCGAAGAACTGAAACGCCGTGGTTACCGAATGAGCTTCAAATTTCTGAAGTATGACCAAAGCAATCAGTGCTGTGATAAGAAAGACTCCAGCGTCAGCTATGCCTCCGGTTCGTTGATTTTTGAGTGAGGTGTTGTTTGTTTTTCGTTTTTTTCTCTCATCTGCTCTGCGTCGATTGAACGCAGTGGGCCATTATTCACTGCTTCCACGTCACGTCGAATTAAGTTTTTCTTTTTTTTCTTAGTTTGAAGGCAATTTTCTACGTTTTTGCAAGGTTTAATACGTTTGATGTGAGGCGTGTGTTTTTCTTCTTTTCAACAGGCTCATGTGTAATCGTTTAATTTAATTCATTTCTCATTTGAATGTAATTTTTAAGGAATTAGCATACAAGAACGTATAGATTTTATGCGAAACGAACAAACAATATTCATTTTTTTTCACCTATGAGATGATTCTGTCCGTGGACATGCAGGAAATGGTGTCTATCAATTGAAATTTCTCCCATAAGATTCTCATTGTAAGTATGAATTTAAAATTTCTTGTGGTTGAAATTCATTCATGAAGGCAGCCACGAAAACAAAGAAAGCTAGCATATGCGATCAGAGATAAAATAAAATATTGAATTATTTTTTTAACCATCGTTGTCTTTAGAGTGCTATGCAGTAAGAAATAAAACAAGTCGAAGTGCAAAACAAAATTATGGAAAAATTTATTGATTGAATTCAACTTTGTTCAACAAGAACATGGCAGTATAACGGCATCTGATATATTAAACAAAAGTAACGAGCACGCCCGTCCGTGAAGTTCAAATGACGGATTTCAATTGGTGTCGTATTAGAATTCGACGTTATAGGTTAAGCCAGTATAAGAATGAGCTTATTTAGTAAAAAAAAAGTAACCTAATACAAAGATATTTACCAACGTACCAATGTCAGGTTACACGCTGTTTCAATTCCAATTAGCGCCTTGGTCGAATTTGCATGTTTAAGTACATCCACAATTTTTCAATGCTCTTGGCTTCTGTTTCATTTGTTTTCCATCTTAATCGGATGACATCCGGCGGTTCAAGTTACACTATTAAGAAGAAATTGAAAGAAGTCATGAAGAGTTTCGCTGAGAAAATAATGTTTAAAACTTACGTGAAGTGAATGACCACATGTTGGGTCTACAATCGGTTCGTTACGATTCTCGTCATCCGGTACCGTAGAAATGGAATAGTGTATTTTGAAAATTTTGTAAAGGTTCTGGACCATTTGTTGAAAAGTTAAACCTTGGTCGTACCATTTGCCTATACAGAAAATGGATAATTCGTCTATATCCCACTCGGTATCCGTATCTCCGGTTTTCCAATACCGTGACAGTATGCTTTGCACCATCGAGTTTTCGATGTTTAGAATCTTCGATATTGCCAACATGGTGTTTCCATTTTTATAAGCATATATTACACATGCTCGGTGTTCTTCAGAGGGTCGCGGTTTCATGACACGGCGTGGCGTAACTGCTCGCAAGTTTTTCTTGAATTTCATATTCCTGCAAAGAAAATGAGATGGTCATCGTTAATGTGATGTTCAGAGCTTAGACGAAGATAGAAGATATTTCAAACTTACTGGTTTTTTGTATTGTTTCGTAAAGTGAATTGCGGCATTTGCGATTCTACGATTTACTGAAGTTAAAGAAAGTATTGCCTCCTGGAAATATCGGTTGAATTGAATGGTTTCTCAGAATCTGTCTTTTGTGTTTGTAGTTTGACATTGATATGCTTTACCTAACCTGCTCGGGAGATATAGGTACTTTGTGGTTCACATAGGAAAGTAAAATACACCGAAAATTTGGTCAAATTTTATATTGCAAAAACGGATTTAAAACATTTTATTTCTCCAAACACGGTAGGTAATGCTACAAATTGTTTTATAATTTATTTTGCACAGATATTTTAACTATCAACAAACCGACCTAAAACAAGCAACCTCAAACATTTTAAGACTTTGGTAGGATTGTTTGGTACACGTCACTCGTACCGTCAAACGCATCACAAGAATCACCGTAGTACTCCAGTGTGGCGAAGAAGTTCACCGGCGGAGAAAACCCCTTTTTCTTGTACCGGTGCGCCGTGCTGTAGCAGGATGAAGATCCTCATTAAAATTGCTGTCCTTACAGCCATATCGCTGTGCTTGTTCAGTTTCGTCAACAGTCAGGCATCCAAAAATGCCCGAGGTGTAAGTTTATCTAGGCGGAACCGGCTCGCACTCCAGTGGTGACGTTGATGTTTACGAATTGGCATTTTTCTGCTCGATCGATCTCTTTTCCACCAGGGACAGCAATCGCTCTCGGAGAAGGTCCAGCAAATGCTGGACATGAACACCAAGCGTCCGGTGCTGCGTTTCAATGGCAATAAGTTCCGCGACTTTGTCAAGTCGCCACCCCGTAACTACTCCGTGATCGTCATGTTCACCGCAATGGCCCCAGCGCGGCAGTGCGTTATCTGTCGTCATGCGCACGATGAGTACACCATCGTGGCCAACTCATACCGCTATTCGCAAACTTACTCCAATAAGCTCTTCTTTGCCATGGTCGATTTTGATGAAGGCTCGGACGTGTTCCAGATGCTGCGCCTGAACACGGCGCCCGTTTTCATCCACTTCCCGCCCAAGGGTAAACCGAAACCTGCCGACACGATGGACATCCAGCGCGTTGGAGTGTCCGCGGAAGTGATTGGCAAATGGATCCAGGAGCGCACCGACATCCAAATCCGTATTTTCCGTCCACCAAACTACTCCGCGACCGTAGCGATCCTGATGCTGTCACTGTTCGTAGGCGGATTTCTGTACCTCCGAAGAAACAACCTAGACTTCCTGTACAACAAACAGATGTGGGCACTGATAGCGGTTGTGTTCTGTTTCGCGATGGTATCAGGCCAAATGTGGAACCACATTCGCAGCCCACCGTTTGTGCACAAGAGTCAGAATGGAGGTATTGCCTACATTCACGGATCATCTCAGGGTCAGCTTGTGATTGAAACCTACATTGTGATGTTTTTGAGTAAGTACAAATAACTATGATGAATGGCAATGGTTCTTTGGTTAATGCCGGTTGTCCTTTTCCCCCAACAGATGCCATGATCGTCCTCGGAATGGTTCTCCTCACTGAAGCCGGTTGGCAAAATGATCACCGTAAAAGCAAAGTTACGGCAATTGTTGGACTGTTTCTCGTGGTTATTTTCTTTTCGCTCATACTTTCTATATTCCGCTCCAAAGCGCAAGGATATCCTTACAGGTAATTGCTAGCCCGTTGTCAATATCCACAATTATATGTCCTCGCCTTTAACATTGTTTCTTCTCTATCCTTCTCTTGCAGCTTCCTTTTCAAATAAATGGAAATTTATCTCACAATTCATCACACCACGTGTGATCCTAAGGAGCATATGGTTAGTTATGTACGACAGTGCAAAGTGTGAACAATTAGAAATCTTTAAATTCGGAACCAAACGAACTCCTCTCCCCGCGATGATTGAGGTTAACGAAAAGGTAGGAAATATGCACAAAAATTAAGTGCAAACTAAAAGCAGAGTGGAAGGAAAAACTCGAACAAATAAAGTTGAACACCCAACCATTCCAGCGGAATGTTAACTAAAAATTTAATTTTCTTTTTATATGCCATCCATGCCGTTTTGTTCTCAAACATTTATGACACACAGTTTGTATAATTGTGAATTACATCCGTTTCACTATAAATTTATTTTGCTCATTAAACACTGATGCAACTTTTTTTTTGCTATCCCCTCGCTGTAACGTTCTTCGAATCAAATTGTATTCACATTTTACAATGAACTAAGTGAAAATCGATCGAGTTAGAATTTGAAAGTTGTACCACGTTTGATCTGAGACCATAACTTTAATCAATAGTATTTTAGTCATACGTTAAAACGAAAACTTTTCTAATCATTCTCCATATGCCTATCATCGTCGACGGTTTTTTTCTGTACACCCTTTTTTCTTTTCGGTTTCATTTTCGTCAAATCGATAGCATCCGATTTTAGGTCCTCTCCGTTCGGTTGGTCGGGTTTTCCTTTCTTTTCCGGCCGGGTATGAATTTTCATATGCCTATTCATGTCCCCGTGGCACCGGAACTTCTTATCACATATTGTGCACTGGTGAGGTTTTTCGCCCGTGTGTATCTTCCGGTGCGACTGCAGGTATGCGCTGGCCCGGAACCCTTTGTTGCAGTACTCGCAGATGTAGTTTTTCTCGTTCGTATGAATGCGCCGATGGAGCAACAGCGAATAGCGTCGGGCGAACTCTTTGCCGCAGAACTCGCACTTGTGGCTCTTCTCGTTCGAGTGGATGGACGTCTGGTGGTACTTAAGGTCGCCCCACTGCCGGAAGTGGTGCCCACAGATGTCACACTTGTACGGCTTTTCGCCAGAGTGCAGCCGTTCGTGTACCTTCAGTGCGCTGCAGGTGAAGAACCGCTTGTCACAGGACTCACACTTGAACGGCCGTTCGCCGGTGTGCTGCAGCCGGTGGTATCCAAAGGCGGCCTTGGAGTTCAACCGGCGACCACAATCTTCCACTGGGCAGATATACTTTTGCGATTTAGAAGCTTTACCATTTGTTTCGGACGTTTTATCATCCTCTAAATTCTTTTTGTTTTCGCTGCTTGCTTCCGCGAGGGAGGCCTTCCCTGATTTATCCTGTTCAATTTCTTCACCTTCTTTCTCTGAAAGATTATTGTGTAACGCATTGTGGTTCAACGATTCAACGCCAAATTCGTTTACGCCGTAACTAAAATCATCCACCGATTGATCATCGCAGTTCCCGCTCACCGTACTACTGAGGGTACTAATACTTCGAAGGTCTTTTCCGACATAATTTCCGTTGTCATGACTAAACTCTAGCTCAAACACAATGCCGTCGTCCCCCTCGGCTCCGGCATCACCATCACCATCTTCATCGTCATCATCATCGTCGTCCGATTTGTGCTCATCCTTTAGCAGTTTAGCTTTACGCAAATCCGCCAACGGTTCACACTGTGTGGAGGTGAAAGGCATGTCCGTTAGCTTACAGATTCTGCTGGTCGACAGTGTCGGAAGGATGGAAGGGATCGTTAGCGAGTCACATAACGAATGTGCACTATCGTCCACCGGTCTTATCACATTCCTATGCAACGAAACTGGTATGGGATCACTCGAGAGCGCTCCATTAACCATAGCAGGCTGTGGTTGCCCTTGAAGTTCCTGTGAACCGTTCGGGGGAGATTGTAGCAGTGACGAAAACTGATCAACGGTACCATTGTCGTTCAACGATTGACTATAGGATGGTAGCTGTCCGCACACTAAAAATAAAAAAAAAATTGTATCAATCTTCATAGAACCATTAATATCACATCTTTTTCTTTTATGAACAATATTTCTGATTCATTTTTGATGAACTTCATCGAAACATGTTCTTTATATCTTAAGAACACCTACCTGCATCGGGGAAATGCGTTTTGCTGAGTAATATAACAAAATTGTCCACACCGCTTTGGATGTGTAGTTCTTCCGCATCCAAAACTTGGCCGTCGAACGATTCCAAACATTTCACCGGCGAAACCGAGGAGGCAATGCCGATTTTATCATCCATATTGTGCCCGTTAGTTATGTGAACGGGCGGAAGCCATCTCCGATCGTTCGACGCAAGAGTCGCGAACTCCTCGTTCGCATCCGTATCGACCGTTTCCTGTACCTTCTGCACCACATTCCGTAAGCCTTCTGGAAGCATATCTTCCGTGTCACTGAACTCACACCCTCCATTATCCGCGGTGTCCAGTTCGACCATAGCTTCGTTCATGGTTGGATTTTCTGGCAATGTCGCGCTGCTGATAGTGTTCCCTGCGGCCTTGTCTGGGCTTTTTTCTGCCGGATCTTCAATAATGCATTCCCGTTGGTCTTGTACTTCCTCGTGTCCATTCATTTCGGTAGGTTTAAAAGTTCGCTCATGTTTGAGTTTTTTTGTATGTTTAACGCGGGGAAGTTTTGGTTTCGGTTTATTCCCGTCCGGATAGTCCTTCGTGCCATCGGAGGCACCAGCTACGGATGTTCCAGATAGTACGATTTCTGATGGATTTTTCACATTGTCTCGTACATCCAGCGCCATGGTGTCTTTGCCAGTAACATCCGGCTCGTAGTGTTCTTTGAGGTGATTGAAGAATATCAACTGATCTTCCATCGTTCGTCCACATAGTTGACACGAGAAGCCGGTACCGGAAAGCCGATGTTGTTGGGTGCCAGTTGCTTTTGGGGCATTACTAGACACAACACTACCATGTAGGCCACTACTATCGTTAGCGATTACCGTGCCACGTCGCACCGGTAGTGGCTGCTCGGTGGGAACTGGAATCAGTTGTTCCGTTTCGTTACCCCCAGCATCACCTTTTGCATCACCAAGTTTCTTCGTGAGACGCTTCTTGTGAGGCAAATTGATGCTGTTCCCTAGCATTGCGCATGGTGGTGCGTTCTCCAACGACACAACACAGTCTGCAATCTCTTCTTCGGCCGAACGTGGCTTGCATGGTACGATGTCCGACCCATCGTGGTTTCCGAGGGGTTCCAAGCTGTCGGCCGTATCTGAATTGGGCCGCTGATGGCGTAACATCAGTGACGGGAGGGCTGTACACGAGTAAAATCGTTTCGGAGACTCGTTTGGTCGCTGGGTTGAGAAGGACATTGTTGGAAGCTAAAATAAAAAAAAAGGTTTCGTCATAAATTTCGTTTCAAACTCTTTAGATATTATTCTTTCGCTGAGTACATTGGTTTGCTTGACCACTGTGGACGTAACAGGCATCAGAGAGTTGTTGATGTTATATTCCTTGATGGGAGCATCAACTGAAGGAGAAGGTAAGGTGCTCAAGGCTGAAGACGCTTGCGATTGATCGCCATGTAACGAATGTTGTATGGTGGCCACTTGCTGGGAACTGTTCGAAAGCTCTGCCAAACTTTGATGATGAACAATATGCTGCTGTCCGTGCTGTTGGTGGTGGTGGTGTGCATGAGAAATATGCGGAAGAGCGTAGTGATTCAGTAGCTCCTGTTGCGTGTGCTGCGGCGGTTGGATTTGATTATGTTGATGGGGAGGAGGAGGATGAGCAGGATGATGGTGATGGTGGTGGTGGTTACTATGCGAATGCGTTGACATAAGGTTACCACTGATCATATCAAACCCATCAGTCCCTTGATCGGCTGTATGCAATTGTCCTGGCAGGGGGAAATGAACATAGCTTTCCATAGTTCCCGCCATTTGCGCCAAACTACTGCTCATTGGGGAGGAAGGCTGAGCTACGTCCATCAATTTTTCATACGATGTTAGTGTGCTGAAGCCCGGGATATCCTATTATGAACGGAAAACGAATGAAAACGGATGTTTTTAAAATGCCGTCGCTGCATGCACATTCAAATTTCTGGCTCTTCATTTCACTTACCTTTGATCCGTTTGGTCCATCGTTGTTCGAATCGCTGGTGAGACTGTGCAGCTCATCCGAATTAAACGGTCGATAGTGGTGTTCCACTAGGCTCGATTGCAGATTGCCAAGGGAATTTGAAGCGGTGGAAGACACGGAGTTGATGTAATCATTAAGCAGATTAGTCGGTAGCTGGCTCGATAGTAGATCCGTTCCAAGCAATGAAGACTCAATGTACTCCTGCTCTCGCGTGCTATGCCCGACTCCCGAGCTTGTTATAAAGTGAAGCGAACCACTATCGTTGGACTGCATGGATGAGCGGAGGACTCCTTTGGACATATTCTGATGCCCATCGATGGAGCTACTCAACTGCTCAAGATGATCCATAGTGTTGGGAAGAGCACACACCGGGTATTATTCATAAACAGCGTACCTGCACCACCACATCCGTTTCAAATTTGCTACCAGATCAGTATCGTAGGTTGATTGATCCTGCGATGCCAACAGTATTTATCCCCAGTGCAAACATCACTGATGACCCGTTTCGTTCCGTTCGTTTGCCGTTTCGGAGGTATATTTATCACAGATTACGAACAGATTGTAATGAGACGGTCAACAAAACAGGTTTTGATTTAAAAGACGATTCGAAAACATATTTCTTCACAGTGGATTTCTAATAAACAATCTCCTAAAAAAGCGCTACAGTGACTATGTTTGTTGACAACGGCTTTGTTATTGTTTTCGTTGAGCGATTGCCTCGCATCAGTTGTCAAATTATCCTGTGCGTGTACAGTGTCTATAAATCCATACAGTTCCGTATTAAATTTATTAATTTATACATTTTTTATAAATATTGTGGACCATATTCATTTTATAAATATTGTGGGCATGCGACTAGTGATTTTTTGTCGCATTTATCGTCGTTAACACGGGTTCAGTTTATCAAAAGAAGCAGTAATTTGCACAGATACAAATTGTTTGAATGATCCTGAAACTGAGCTACGTAAACCTCGTGATGTCTCGGAACGATTGACAGCATATGTCACAACAAAACAACTCGACCTTGCGAAATTGTGCAAATTTGTTGATACACGGCAAAAGTTGCAGAAATATGTTTCTGATACAAAGAAATAGAAAAATTCCAAAACTGCAGCTTGTTCAATGAGTTGGTGCGTGTACATTTAACAATTTAAAAGTTCTAATAATTGTTTATTCATTTGTTTTGCAATTAGGTTTTTGTTACCAAAGAGAGGCGCTGAGAGTAACAACTCGCGTAGAAAGAGCATAGGAGCATCGCACGAAAAACGGATACAAAGCGCAAGTGGCGACTCGCGTTACTATGAATAAAACATCAAATGGAATTTTGCTTGCCCGCGGATAGATATGTGCTATCAGAGAGTTAGTCATTGTTTTAAGATTGAATTGTGAGGACGTGCTTCACTTGCACTTCAATGGTTCCTCGAATGGGCCACGGGTAAAAGTGCTAGTTTGCCGTTACAGAAACTAACTACATTTTCTTCATTTGCTTTGCGAGCAAACGCTTGAAAGTGAATCGTGAAAATAATGTTCGGTATTGATAATCAAATTGTTTGTTGCTTCTCTTGGTTGAGCTAAGGTTGATGCCAGACAAAAAAAGTGTTGTGCCAATCGAAAATGCTGTGTAAGATTCGGCATCTGGAATCTCAAGGCTAAAGCTATCAGTGAAATGATACATCTTTTCCGATTGAAACGGGATGGACTGCAGAAGTGGTAAAGGATAAAGAAGGTTGTCGTCTCTAGCTGCTACTTCCACCCATGTACCAAGAAAGGTCTACTTCTTAAATAGCATCAACTCTCAGAAGGAATTGACCTAAACATAGAATTAAAGGTAAGTCACACTGCCCAGCAATAGGATTGTTTACGAACGGATATGAAATCTACTCGTTCCGTTGAAGCCTTGGAAAGTTGTTGCTACACAACTTCTAGAATCTTGAATAGAGGATTAATGATAACTCTAAGAATGTCTCCAAATTGAGTTTAAAATGCCCATTGTGATTTCTGTACTTCACTAATGTTTCACGAAGATAAACGTGATATTCGATACTAGCGCTTAGGAACACATTCGTTTGTGGAAAAACAATTTTAAATAGCTAGAAATCAGCGATAGACCATATCGCAAGAAAACTTAAATTGTAAATTGCAGTAAATTGACCATTGGAAAAATAAGCTCTCCAAAATTAGATTTCATCTACGATTGTTCTAGAGTTGCATGTATTAAACAAATCGAAAGTGAATCTAAGTGAACATGTTTAGCAGAAGACTCCTTATCAATATCCTGAGTTGTCTTTTCTTTCTTCACCTAAAATGTTTTCTTTAAAATGCTTTAGTTTGTTCCGATTATCATGTTTTTTTTGTACATCTGATCATTAATTTTTTCTTCAACGTATTTCTCAATTTCAATACATATAATTTTACTGGTGAAGACAGCCAGGCAGAAGTTAATAGTCGAATTTTAGCGATTTATATAATTTTTAGGTAACCATTCACGTGGCCGGTACTTTTGCAGTCATAGTAGAGACAAATAGTCCTGCTCGTCCACCAGATTCACACCATCGTTTGTCCGCATTGCGTATACACGCTTCGCTTGGCAAACCTTCGTCTGTGGCAACTTCTCGACGTAATCGAACAGCACATCCTTGCGTTCGATCGTGTCGAATAAAGCGGAATAGGGAAAAACCGTGGTGTCACGACACGAAGCAAAACAAACTGCAAAACGCAGCATTGCGAAACAAACTCCCAATATAACGGCAGACCCGTTCGATATTGACCCAAGAGGAGCCTCCGATATAAGCAGGCCATTGGGAACAAAGATATGTTTGCACCGGCACCTCCCGTCAACTGCAGACATTATTTAAATGATCGCAGCACGTGCTGGTCATCAGAGTTTCATTCTGTGCCGTGTCGTTTGCACAGATTAATCTGTTTAAAAGGCGGTGCGTGCGGCGGTTCCGCTTTCCCAGTAGTGCATCCTATTAACTTTCCCAGGGGCGTGTTACTGGCATCCGCAGTGCGTCTTTCGTTAATTGTCATAGACAGGAAATTCAATTAGTATCCACCGCGAATCGAACAAATTCTCTTAAGAATCGAGTGGAAAGCGTTCAAAATTCAGCTTTACTCGAGCTGAGGTAAAAGTTGTTTCTTTTTTGTTGAATCAATTATCATCATTTTGCATGTTTGTATCATTAAGGTTTAAATTAACTTTAAAACCCATTATTATCCTGAACATGATAAATCCTTAAATTTCAAATTGTTCTTCCACATGGGGTCGTTTGTGAAAGTTTTATAATTTTGTTCGCGCGCGTAACGCATTTACCTAAATTCGTGAAGCAAAGTCTAGTTCAATCGATATGCTGTGGTTTCGTTTCCGCGAAACTAACCAACGATTAATCTACAGCTGCAATGAAAATCTGGTCTGCTCGCAAGAAGGAGCCGCTGAGGACATCGAGCGCGACAAGTAGTTTATGCTGAAGCGCGGGTTCTATTTTTAGGCCTCATCGGCCCGATCAAATTGTGGCCTGAATAATTTGTTCCGATAAACCCCTGTTTACGTGGTTTACGTATGGCCTCGTTTTGATTGGAATTGAAACTCAAGTATCAAGGAGTAAACGCAATGAATTTATAACAAGGTTTAATACCGTTCGCCCCAGAACACAGAGGCCGTCGTTCGTCGTTCGATTCGATCAAATGTAAAATTCAATCTCTTTAAGTAAACATTCGGTAGAGAACGATCGATGAAAAGATCTATGCCTACTTTGTTTTTCATGATTTTCCAGTATCAGAATCCTTTGTTTTTCGCAAACCCAACAATTACCGCAGCCAATTTTCAAAAGTATTTTTAGAATCCTCTTACTGTGACAATTCCTGATGGTGTTTGGCGCCCGCCAAGTTCTGTACATTATTCAATGGTAAAATTTTTCGCACACACGTGTTGCGTCCGATGGCGTTTGTAGAATCCCATAATGCGGCAGCAAAAAGGCGCTAAAGGTAAACGCTGCTCGGTGTACTGCCCTTTTTTTCGGTACGGTAATGGTTTGTTTTCATACCGTCCCTTTTTTGCTGGTTTGAAGTTAATTAGAATATCCTTTCCCATTTTAAAGCGCCTGTGGGAAATGAGCACCGAAACACACATCATCCCCCGCACCAGCGTGTTCGCTTTGAACTTCCCATTTCGCTTTATGTTTCCCGGCGAGTTCCCTTCCGTTCCTCCTTCTTTAAACACATATCAAACAGATTGGATGCACATGTTTTAAAGGAACTATCCTTTCAGTTGGCGTGGACGTTTCATCGTTTAGGGGCGGTATTATTTATTCGAGTGATAATATTTATGTTGAGTTTTTGAAAGGTGAAAAAGATTTTCTGAATATCAACAGAGGTTTGTAGGAGAATACCCAAAGTTTTAATGCATCAAAAGTTTTGGAAATAATATGAAAAAATTTTTTTAATTTTTTTATATTTTTCTTGTATGTTTTACAGACCTACCCCAGGTGACAAAATTGACGGTTATTTTTGAAAAATGCAGTGAAATTGCCCTAAATCCCACCGATGTTTGAATGTATGGGTGCGGAATTTCGTATCGCCGTGTACATACACGGACTGATGAATGTTTTCTTCTTGAACATTTTTCTAAGCTGGCTGTGCATCAGTTTTGAGCTGTCACTGGTGTTTTCATTTGGTAATGCGACTGTGCATCGTGCGGACTTGTTCAGCGTAAATAAAAGATGATAATCTTTATTAATCACACATGTTTTCATGGAATAACAAGAAAAGAGGTAAGAGAAGCCTTTTTCCGGGAACATATTTAGCATCATCATCAACGTCGGTCGAATGTAGGTGTTGAATGAAAAAACGTCAACAAACCAGAGGTTTGTATCAAAACTTGTTAACACGGCGGGAGTGAATAAATCACAACCGTTGAAGGAAGTTTTGTTTTAAATATTCCATCTCTTGAACTTCATATTCGATATAGGGTTTTTTGAGAAGTAGAACTTCGCACAACGAACTTGGTGGCTTCGGGAATTCTCTACAAACTCGCAACAAACAATTAGAATGTGCTGATGAACGATGTGATCGCCATCGTCAGTTCGCTGCTGCAATAGTGCAACCAGCGGATATTCGACGAAAAGATGCCAATAGCTTTCGAATTGCTGATCGAAGTGATTCAAAACGAGATGTCCCTGGGTAACATAAAGCTACTGCATAAGCTGCTGAGGAATCGGGTGTTTAACTTCCATATCTGGGTGAAATTCTGGGCACATACAATACATCAGTACGATTATCAAGGACGGTCGGAAGTATTGTCGGCGTCACGTCAGTAGATGTTGGACGTGGTACAGGAGAATTTCACGATAGGTACGACACTTCCGCCGCAGGATACCAAAATGGTACTGGAGTCACTGTTGACAAACGTGAAGTGTTACATCCGAAAAGAGTTTAACATTGAAAAGGTTCGTAAGATTCAGGGGACAAGCTTATTCATTTTCCTATTTTTCTCGTTTTGGATTTCATTCGGGCTCACCCTTACCACCACAACGAAGCATGAAGCTACGGTTGATGACACTTTGGCGCCGAGGAAGCTGATCAAGTTCATTACCGATATGCTAAACACGAAGCGAATTTCGAGCAAAAAAATGCTGTCCTGCGATTCTACGATCCATCACTTGAGTGCCACAACCTTTAATCGGGGTTGTTTTCCTTCATGCTCAGCAGCAGCAGCGAGGAGAATGCTTCCTCTCAATAATCGGGTAGGTCGGTGATAAAAGATGTTACTTTCACAAAGCGTAGTGAAAAGTTGGATAGCAGCGCTGGAAACAGTGTCGAGTCGCCGGGTGTGAAGTACGCTGAAGAAAATGACGCAGATAACCTCTTGTGCCTTGTAACGAGCAGTCTGTGGCTAGGTCAGACTGCATTAGCTTAACCATGCTCGCATCGTAGTTTGCGCTTGCATTCTCGAGATGGGTATTCAGGCTGGACTGATCGATCTTACTTGTCCTGCGGCACCGATAGAACGTAGCCCAATTGCCCTCTGGCATACGATCCAGTGGAAAAAGTGTTCTATGAAGCTACACGACGGAGTGATTTCGCTGCACTGCCATGGTACTCCTGCAGAGCATCAGCAATGACTGGACTGAAATGTCCCACCTGCGTCTCGGTCTGCGAATAACATATTTCCACATCTCTCTCGATTCAGCCGTTTGCACTGTACCAAAAACAACATTGTGGTTCGAAGATAAACAGAGATGCGACTCTAATTTTCTCGATCAGAAGGCGGATAAAACAGCGAGTGGATCAGCAGTATGAAAGCCAACAACACGTTTACCCAGGGCCAAGCAAGGATTATGGTAAGTTTATTGATTTATTTGCGTTATCGCTTCAGCACTCGATAATTTTTATTTGAAAAGTGTTATTTGCAACCGTCCAGCAGGTTTCAACAACAAAGGCCGGAAGGTTTCTGCATTGCTCGTATTGACCGTGGTGGAGCGTTTGCTGCTTGTAGAGGCTATGATTTCGGAAACGAGACAGGACATACAAGCAAAAATAATGCTGGAAAGCCAGGGTAGGCCAATATTTCCAGTGACTGTATCGACGAGGGATGAACTTTATGCAATGATGATGCAGACGCTCTGTTCGCCGCCAGATGCAGCTAACCCTGTGATACAGGACGAGCAGCAAGCTAGGAAGCAGGTTTACTCCATGGTAGCTCGATAAATGCAGTGTTTGCGATTTTGTTGCATTCGAGTTCATCGGGGAAGATTATCCTGTTTGCAAGCAAGGTAAATGTAAACAGGTAATTTTTTGTATATTTGTACTTTTCTATATTTACCTTTTCGTCTTTTTCGTTTCATGACTACGAATTGCAACTAGACGGTTTTTGGAACACGCGAAGAAACTATTCCAGAAAAACTGCTGAGATTGTTAAAATAAATCCTCTGTTTGAATTCGAATTTGTATTTTGTTTTGATTTGATGGCTTTGAGCTGTCAGTTCCGGAGTTGGGATGGAAGGGTTCAATTTATAATAGTAAGGATCGGATCAGTGCACCCACGGTGGGTTCATTTTTCACACACACACTTGCAATTTTGGCTTAATAAGACTGCTATTAATCTTCTATGCAGCCCCTTTCTAAGCCTGGCGAAAATTATCTAAATCGTGTTTTCTGTCACTTGGGACATCCAAAGGTGGATAAAAAGACCAGCAAAAAACGTAGCTTCTTACACAAAACTATCGTCTCGTCCCACCGAAACCGTGAGCGATACGTTTGCAAGATGGCAACCGACTTTACTGAAGACTTGGAAAACTGGATGGGTAGGCTACCGTCCGAGCTGAAGGCTATCCCGATTATCAATCTAGCTATTCCCGGCTCACACGATACAATGTCGTACGGCATCAAGAACAAGGCACCGGTGGCGCCGGACGCTGAGCCGGTGGTAGCCACGCTAAACAAGTTCATTCCCTGCGTGGTACGCCGGTGGGCCGTCACGCAGCGTTACGGCATCCAGGAGCAGCTGAAGGCGGGAGTACGGTAGGTAGCTCGTTGGCGGTGGATTTTATTCTGTGGTTGTTCTCGTTTCATGCCACATTCCCACCCGCAGGTACTTTGATCTGCGGTTCTGTATGAAGCGGCCGGAGAACAAGTTCTACTTTGTGCACGGGTTGTTCAGCGAGGAGATCACGGAACCGCTCGATCAGCTGAAGGATTTTCTGCGCACCCACCCGAAGGAGTTTGTCGTGCTGGATTGCCAGCATTTTTACCTGTTCAACCCGACCGACCATTGCGTCCTGTCGGCCGAACTGAATCGTATCTTCGACCGGAAGATCTACTCGCGCAACGTGAGCCAGCTGAAGGAGTGCACACTCGAGTCGGCCACCGGGAATGGCAAGCAGGTGCTGATCGTGTACCGCAGCGACGCGTGCGTCAACGATCGGTTCTGGCTGAGCCAGGACTGGCCAACGCCCTGGCCGAATGAAATCAACGCGAAGAAGCTGCAGCAGTACTTGGACGAGTCGCTGGCACAGCGTAGCCCCGAAACGGGGTACGTGTCCCAGTGCGTCCTAACGCCGTCGGTGCGGTACATCGTGCCGCGGTTTCTGTCCTCGCTGCGGTCCACCTGCGCCAAGACGGTCGACAAGCAGTTGCTCGAGTGGGTCAAGCTGCAACAGCCGGGCACGTTCGCGGAAGACGAGAAACCGCGGACGAACGTTTTCCTGGCGGATTTTGTTGACATTGCGGACAATCAGTTCTGTAAGGTGGTAATAGGTTTGAACAAAAAGCTTCTCGAGCAGGAAAATAATAGTGCGCAAAGTTCCCCGTCGAAAAAGAGCATGTAAATGAGCATCACTCAACCCGTTTTACGAATCCCTCTTTACTTAACTAATTTTATGAGTTTTTACAATTTTGAGTTTATTCTCTTTGACCGAGCCTTTGCTTGTGTTACGTTCTCAATGCACAACCCCGCTTTCAACGGGGTACTTTCTGGGAGAAATAAAATCCCACATCCTTTTACCCTGTGATACTTTCACTTATTTATCTATTCAGTTCGATAATAATCGCACAAATGCGAAATTGCAATACGCGTATGTCGCGTTGAAGTGATTTTAAATTTAAAATTTATTTAATGACTTCAGATAGCTGGAGGTTTTGATAATTGGGAAAAAAGTAATGAGAGTGACATGAAGGCGGCAACAGGATAACAAAACTAATGTAATCAAAATGTAACAACGTGTAGCATATAACCAAGAAAAACAGTATAACGCGATCAACCACGGACCGCATCTCTCAATCATAGGATATATGCTAAGAAAAGACAATCGATGGTTACAATTATACAAACACGGAAATGGAACACTAAACTTTTCCCCAACTTTCTACTCTGAACTTTTCTCTCTCTCTCTCTTTCAACCGTATGTTAAGCAGGAAGTAGATGTGTGTGGTAAAAGGGACAAATTTAGCCTAACGTTTTTATATACACACGTTCCACGTTGGTGGCAAAGAATCTTTAAACTTTAAACCGTGAACTAATAAGTGCACAGTGCTATGGCGGTAGATAAATATATTTAAATGTTGTCGTTTACTTTCACCAAAACAAACGCAACCAGGAAATTTGGAATATTCGCAGCACAAATGTTTGAAAAGAGAAAATAACGCGCTCACTAGCAGATAACGACGGAATTGGTTTCATCGGCAGACAAGGTGTCGATAATGTATTACTCGTTGGTATGGGTTGTGTTTGAACGCCTCCCAATATATATATATTCTATGCATGTTATCATAAACACGTTCGTCTCAATGTATCTGCACAGAAAACAAAAAAATACAGCAGATAGTAGAAGATTTAACGAAATGGTAAAACATAATGATAACTAGTTAAGAATGAACAATTTAAAGCGTGACGATTTTATAGACCACATTTATTCTGAAGCATCACGTTTGAAACTTACGGGGGGTTAACATATGCTGGGAGCGTAAAAAGAAATAATTAATAAAAGCTAATAGTTTTTCTTCTTCACTCCGCTATCGCCGATGATGTTTGCTCCTTTTTTTCCTCCTGGAAGAACGGGAATTTGCAATAAAAAAAAATAGGGAACACAACAAAACCTGAAATCGGCTCTAAAAGGACAATTGTTTCCTTCAATCTCCGCCAAGAACGGACGTCTTACATACAGGTTCTTTAACCATCAATCAATCGCTTCCCGTCCGACTCTACTGTAGGTGACCTTTTTTGGTCCTAGTGGACACTTACTGATTACGGTCAACCCACTGGTGGCTCACATCACCACATTACTCTACAATGGATAATATATATATTCTAATAGATATACATAAATACATATATTGTAGACCATGTAGCTAGTTTTAACGACTGATCATGAGGAATTTAAAGCATATAGAATATATACAACTAGAAGCACCTTTTTTCCGGGAGAAGAAGCAAAAAAAAACCAACTACGATTAACAGACAGATAAGGGGTGTTTCGACTGAAAATGGGGCAAAACGCAATCTCCGCACGCAATCAGCAAAGGGCCAACGTTAAACTCAATAGTTTAGTCAAACAGACAGAAGTATATATGGTTCGAGAGAGATAGGGTGATACGAGACAAGATAGCTCCGGTGTTATCACCGGCCTCAGATGATGGTTAACTAAATACAAATGCTAGGAATAAGAAAATGAAACAAGATACCGCCGAAACGATAGGAAATCGATGAATTATCACCTCACGAACATGAAGCAGGTAATTTTGTGCGGAAAGAGTAACGCATGTGTAATGTCTAATACGGTGTGGATGTGATGTTTAAACTATTTATGAGCGTTGGTAAGAATTTATAAGGGCTGAATGTATGTGTGTGTCTGTCTGTTTGTTCGTTTGGCCGAGCAGTTTAAAATATTTAAAAAAAACAAGAAATAAAATATACATTTTGCTGGCTCAACAACGTGTACCCCTTCTTGATGGATTGCCATAACTTGTTCCGAACAAAAAAATATATGTTGACAACCTAATTTGTTTCTCACTTCCAATCATTTCGAATTAAAATGATTATTTTGTTTATTTATCTTTTGGTTTCTCGTTATTTAAAGAACGTTTTTCAATCTACCCGAACACAGAACATTACTACAAAAAACGGGGGAAAAAAACTAAACAAAACGTCCCCATCGACTGAGGAAACTGGATCGATCGATCGATCGATGAACACCACACCGAGGAGAGATGCGTCTGGCCTTCTCACAAGGCCTTAATCGAAAGCTGCTTCATCTTGGGGGCCTGCTTTTTCAGCTGGCGCTTCTGTTCCTTCTTTTCCCAGCGGCGCTGCTTTTCGGGGTCCTCTTCGGCGAGCATTTTCTCCTTCTCCGCTTTGCGCTTTTCCTCCCGGCGCAGGGCAGCAGCTTCGGCGCGGGCCTGATGAGTGTTCTTCATGAATTCCTCCTCCACGGTGGCACGGTTCTTGTCTGATTTGGCACGTCCCTGTAGCACACAAAAAAAAAAAAATGTTTTAAAAATAAAACACACGGCCAACTGGGAGTCCTCCTCCCTTTCCATTTCCGTACGTACCTCCTTGGACAGTTTGAAACGCCTAATACGATCCATAAGGTAGAGGACCAGTATGAACAGCGGTTTCATTTCCTCCAGATCACCCTTGACCGGCACGTTGAATCCGCAGTGCAGGATGCGCTTCACGTCGGGGCGCTTCACCTGATTCGGGTCCTCCTGCTGGATCGGGCCACTGTATTGATCCGACACGTGGATATAGTCGATCAGGTGTGAGTATTTGTTTAACGCAGCAACAACCCTTCCGTCTAGCATGCTAGTGGAAGCTTCGGAAATTTCCGATAAAATGGCAAACCCGGGAATGCCGAACTTTTCGTCGGCCTTATTGACTAGACAACAGAATTTACTCTGTGAAAAGAGGACACGGGGTTATGGGAGCGGTTCGAAACAATTTCGATGAAGCGCGGTGTAACTCACCAAATCATTCAGCTCCTTAAACATCTTAGTAGCCTGCCTACGAGTTGCCACACAAAACACAAAGTTTTCCATCGATTCCGCCGACAGTTCGACCTTGATATGCAGCTGATCCTGAACCGGCTTCATAATTCCAGCTATCAGCGACACCAGATCTTGCCGCTTGATCATCTTCAGCTCGACCAGCATGCCCTCGCAGCAGGTCCGTCCGCTGCACCACAGCGTGTACACACTTTCGCTTTCCTTGTTAAAGCTAAAGGTGGACCCTTCCGTTTCCTTTTTGCCATCGTCACCGACCAGGGCAAAGTTGTCCTCGAGTAGCGTCTTGTGTATCGAGAGCCACTGGTTGGCAATGGCGGAGTTCTTCTTGTTGCCCACCAGATAGTTGGCAAAGTAGGCCATCAAGCCGGCCAGCATCAGCATCTCCATCCAGTACGAGTCCCAGTGGGTCCGGAAATGGATCGGTACCTTCGGGATGGTCAGCTTCGGTTCGGCCTGCTTCCCACCGGCACCTCCGGCCGGACCTCCCGCTCGCAGATCATCCTGGTCACCGATGGTGCTTGCGAAACCCTCGAACTCTTCCTCGTCCTGGAAATGCTCAAACTCGTTATCCTCGTCCTCCACGATGGCGTCCTCGTCGTCCTGGTCGTCATCGATCTCCATGAAGTCTTCGTTGTCGTTCACTTCCTTCTTTGGCTGACCCTTTGGTTGGCCATTTCCGGCCATTACTTGTGCACCGGGTGCAGCGGCTTGCTGTTGGCCACCGCCGACGGGCGGTCCCTGCTGTGCGTCAGCGACGACAAAGTCTTCATCATCGAAATCTTCGAACTCGGCAAAATCGTTGTCTTCCAAATTGTCGGCCCCTTGGGCAAGGGTTGTGTGTGGCACTAGGCAGATCACTGCCAAAACGGCCAGCGGTAGTAGCAACCGCATGTTGAATTTGACCAGAACTGGTGGATTTACAGACAGAAGCACAGTGTGTGAAAGGATAAAAAATAGACGTCCCAAAATAAATCACGTACCAGGCACACGCAAGGGTTAACGTGTCTGGTTACCAAGACCCAAGGAGTCGAATTTACCTCAAAATAATCCGCTTTTCTTCAGGGGATGGTTTTACCAATCAAGTTCACGCTGGTAAGCACCTATTTGAAACACATTCCGAGGGAATTAATAGAAACTTCACTTACAATTCGGTCTTTTCGGTGGCTTAACGAGAACTTAATGATATATCGATTTCCCTATCTGACAGATTGTGGTTACGTCCGTCATAAGCTATATCCTACCGTACGTCCAGACTCAGCACATAAGACAAGGTAGGCAATCCGCTTCGAATCTAATAAGTCTTAGCTAGGACTCATGTCGGAAAACGGGGAAATCTTTAACTTGCTATTATAAACCCTAACCAGCTGTGTACGGTAAGACCACGTGACGTCACTCGATGTCATCCGCCAACGGTGCTCTGCGAACTTGCTCCACAGCGCTTCTCAATACTTTGTAAATCTTTTATGTAAAAATAGCGTTTGAAAATTTTTATTTAAAAAAACATCCCCCCTCTCCCCCTAAAAAAAAGAATGATGTAAAGAGTTAGATCCGCTATTCTTTCCATATTGAATTAAAATTTATTTTCCTCACGCAGACATAAGTCAACTTAATTCTGCAGTAATGTTTTCTCGTTACCTTAAGTTTACAATTTTATGCGATTCGTTCACCGGATGAAACTCTTATCCGAATGCAACTTTAACCAATGTACATTTTTTTAGTATTGATGAAAACGTGTATAATGAGCCCTATGTAAAAGAATAGAAAAAAGAGTCAATAATAAGATCGCGCCACGTGCTCAACATGCTACCGCGGTCGTTGAATGAAATGAGACCTACGTTTATCGATTACTAGTTTTTTTTTATAGAATATAATTTTTTTTCTGACGGTTGACGATACCAAACGCGCCCGGTTCTATTTGTACTCCCGTTAAATGGACCGATTATCGATTAGTTGGGGATTTAGAGCGAACCGGAACACCGTCTAAACGTATTTTAAAGTGAAATATCAACAACTGTACACCGTTCCGTATACGTTCTCCTCGCTACGTATAGGTCTATGGTTTGTGTTCTGGTCACACGATGGCTTAGTTCAAAAAATGGGGCATGATAAAATTCGCAATTACATCTTACAGCTAGCGCCTTAACACCCTAATCAAACCCTTTTCACGTCGGTGTTTGTGTTGCCTTAACTTTACACAATTTCTGTAGTACACTAATGATGCAGTTGACAATAACAATTTCGTTTCGACAGTGTGACGCGTATTTCTGATGCGAACGAGGGGGGCATTTAATATCTTACGAGCAGGTAAAGGGTTCAAACAACCGATCGCACCATTCCACTCTATAACTCTACTTTTTTTCTCTAATTCGATAAAGCAAACCATTGCCTTCGGCAGCGTAAGAGAGGGGGAGGGCTTGTGCAGTAAGGTTAGGTCAAGAATAAATTTACAGGCGATTAATGTACAGTTGGCAATGGAAATAATCTAGTTCCGGCCTAAACACCCATTGGATATGGTAGCAGCTGAATTGATTGTTTCCTAACAAATTTCTCAATAAACTTAAACTGATCAAAAAGTCACAATGTTGTTTAACAGTAATCAACTGTAACTGTAAAAGAAATGTACGGGAGTAAGTCACCTGAGGTATTGAGCAGTATCAAGGTGTATGTGTCGAAAATAAATTCACTACGAAAAGTCTTATCACTGTCTAGGGCGTAATCGTTTAAAAACAAACGGGTGGGTGTTATGCGAGAAATAAGTGTAAAAAAACAATTTGATTATTTCTTTTTGCATCATATGTACAAATGTGAGCTCGATGCCCTTAAAAACAGATTCCAAAATAAATAGCAAGTATCGCCAACTATGATTTTGCTCTACACCAGTATGCCGGTGTAATAACTTTTAAGGTAGCGATTGCATTGTACTTTTGAACCAACTGTTTTTATGCTGTTTCGCTCAAACCCTCTTGTTCTAGTGTAGGACTGCTGCTTCAACTTACTGATCGGTTCGCTTTATGCGCCGGTTTGGCCATCGTCGGCAGTACCGTCAGGCCTTCGGCGATTGCCTGTTCGTACGAAAACTGCCGCGTAGAGTAGGTGCCATCGGCGTCGATCTCAAGCAGCTCGCAAACGATATCGTCCTTCATTGAATGCGGCTCATGTGAACTACCGTTTTCGACTGTTTCATCCGCGATCATGTCAGTGCACTGTGCGTACTGCATCATCTCCGTCTGGTCGTCCTCCATCATTCCATTCATGCTGGGATGATGATCCTCCTCCTCCTCCTCCTCCTCCTCCTCTTCGATTATATTATCCGACGTGTGGGCTAGTTCGCGTGACGATTCTGTGAATAAAACATGCCGGATTATGCTGGGACAAACAAAGCAAAAGTTACATCCGAGAGGCGCCGTTTACATACCGTAGCTAATTTCCATCTGTTCGTCGACGATTTCTTCGATGTAGTTTTCATCGTCCGCCACCTCTTCGATAAAGGAATCATAGTTGGCTTCGTCCTCTTCTATAATGATTCCGTGCGTGTCCGTTTCCACGTCGACCACCGTGCGATCCTCTTCATCGTAATCATCTTCCTCGATACCGTCATCCTCCACTATCCTGGCCGAGTCGTCTTCGGGATCTTCTTCGGCATCGGCCGAATCTGTTGCCGACGAGTCGTCGGTGCGGTCCGCTGAGATAACCCCGAAACTAGGTGGAATTGTTTCTTCCACTTGCTTCGATGCTGTCGGTTGCTCCGTTTCAGTCGAGTTGTGATCGTGCTGTTGACTGATTCCGTTGGTTTCCTGTATGGCGTCCATTTTAACCACCACTTCTTTTACCTCTTCACCGTTGTCGGGAAGATTGTGCACTTCGGCGGTGGGTGGTCCCTGTTGAGTGCCATTGGCACGGTCCACTTCCTGCTCCCAGTCTATACTGGGTTTACTCGCAGCTATAGTTGGCGCGTTCGTACTTTCAACACCGCTAGAAGAGCCAAATTTTACCTGCTTCGTCGCCAGTGGCAAATTGGAAGCATTCGAAGCGATCGTTACCGTCGGTAACGATTTTCCGTCCCGTAGAGTTCCTTTGAATGGGATCAGCTGGCTTGCGGAAATCGTTATTTTTCTAACCGTAGGAGCATCGAGAGCTGCTGGCACGATTGAAGGGGCACCATCAACCGAAATGGAGCGAATTGCTGGCTGAACATTGGCGACCGGCTTCACTAAACCACCGGTCGCAATTTCCATCGGTGTCAACACATGAGCGACTTCCGAGGACAGCTTGTCGGGGGCAAACAGTTGTTGTCTCATCTGGGCCGTCGCTTCTTTGCGATCCGTGTCGAGGTCAAAGGACGCAACGTTGTTCAGATTCGGTACCGGCTGTACGATCACCTTTGGTGGACTCCGTGTCACTGCTGGTGCTCCCGCCGGCGGGTCGACGATGCATTTGGAGATGCTTATCTTCTGCCCCACATTAAGAATGCCCTGTACGTTGGATTTCGGCAATATGAACACATTGCTTTTTGTCATTCCCGCGGCACCGATCGGAGCCGACTGTGGTGCTGGTGATGGGGCAACCAACGGCATAAGTTGTGTCTTGCTCACGGACAGTTTGCTACCACTCTTGACCGGCGTAAAACCGGCAATGTTCGGTTGCTTCAGGGGAAGGACGTTGTTCACAACTGGCGGTGTAAGGACCGGACCGAATTCTACGTTCGATTTACCCGGCACACTTGAAGAGGTTAGGTCAGAACTCTGGGTAGGGTTATTTGTGGCAATTACGTCACCAACAGAGCTGGTGGTAACAGAAACATGGGCCGCTGCAGAAGGAAAAGAAGATAGCGATTCTTTTCCAGCGATATTGCTATCGCTCGGAACGGGAGAGCTTTCCTCCACTTCCTCGGGGCTTGAAGAAATTGCCATCGGAGGGATGTGTAATGTTACTCTCGGATTCGATATCTCTTGCTGCAGTTTGTTCGGTTTGATTCCGACGGCTGTATCACGGCTTTTGGATGAAATCCAATCACTCGTATGTTCGGCCAAGGGTAAACCCAGGCTAGCCAACGTTGCCGCCGCCGCCGATGTGGGGATGAGTATATTTTTACTGTTTGTTCTCTTTTGATAGTTCAACAGCGCTTGAGGTAAACCTTTCGCACCGGAAGGGAAATTGTTAGGGCCACGCGAAGGTACGGTACTCGTATTGACTCCTTTCTGCGGTGGCATGCTATTTGTGGGGTTCAGTTTAGACAAGTTGTACTGAATATCCTTTTTAGAGGAAGGCAAAATGCCCTGCTGGTGCTTGTATGAGTGTAAATGGCCCGATGAGGGTGGCGGATAATTTGCCGACGGATGTACAGGAGACGACGGTGTCTGGCCTCTGGAGGTGGAAAAACTGCCGGGTGAAAACATTCCCGACTGCCCTCCCTTGGAGTGCCCCAGCGGGGCTGGGTATGGCATATTGGATGTTAAATGCTGTTGCAATTGTGGCGGTTCGGGGTAAAAGTTGCCTCCGTTTGTGGCCGACACCAGATCGAAGGGGACAGCGTAAGAGTGCATCAGATGAGGGCTCGGTATGCTCGTTGCCTTGGACGACTGTTTAGTGCTGTTTACCGGTCCATTCTTGCTCGGTTTCCCGGCCGGGTAGGGTGATTTTACCTTGCTTTGTCGTTTGGTGCCTTGAGATTTTTTCCTCGAACGTTCGCTGCTTTTCGTGTTGGGTTTTTCCGAAATTTTGTTCGGGGTATTACTTGCAACTAGCGGGCTGTTGGAGTTGTCCAACAGTATATCGCTCAGCGAAGGTTGCTCGGTCGTGTTGCCAGTTGATGTCGTGTCCGGCGCGTCCTGCCTATTCTCAGACGACTCAACAACGGCCACTTCTTCCGGTGCGTGTGTGGATGCTTCCGCTTTAGATTCCTCGGTCCGCTTAACATCGATGTTGATATAGCTTTTAGCCATAATATCCTGCAACTGTAAAGAGATTTTATGTTGAAAATATAGTTAATAAAAAAACGGCAAAATGTAATCTTACCGGGTCCGATGTAACCACGGCGGCATCCCGTTCGAATCCCTTCTCGAACAGGGAGAGCTCTTTTCGCACCAGCTCAAACTTGAACATTTCCTCTTCGGCCTTTTTGAGTCGATTGCAGGACGTGTTGGCGGGATGCGGTAGCTTGCAGTTCGCACGGGTTAGCTGCTCGTATACGGTGTTGGCGATGTACGTGAGTGCGGTGTGCGGTACCGACCTTGGTAGAATGGGAAATGCTCGATGGCCCTCGCGGCGCCAATCTTGCGAACTGTTTGGTCCGCAGATTCTAAAGCACGAAACGAAAGGAGACGAAATCGGGCACATAAGCACAACACGAATAAAATATTGAAAAAAAAAACTGCTGACGGCACGACGCACACTAGGTGACACCTTTACCCTCAAGCTACTTACATTTCGGCCACCGTGTAGAGTCGCTCGTCGTTCGCCACGCGTCTTGCCTCTGCCCGATGCCGATCGTTTGAAATGTGCAGAATTCGTCGAAGATCTTCCAGTATCCGCAGTTTCTCCTTGCACAGAAAGCCCTGTGCTCGAAAGGTGCTGATGAGGCTGCCATAGGATTCCAGCTCTGCGTAGTGGTGTGATAAAAGGTGAGTAGAAATAAACATCAAAATGTCGAACTTATTTCGCGCCGCTACCGCTTACCGAGCCTTCGGAGCACACCCCGACACTCTTCCTTCGTCATGTCCAGCTTCATTGGCCACATTTTTGCTCATATAAGGTAGTTGCTATTGCTTTCTTTGTTACCCAGAAGCTGTAAAACACACAGCCAACGTTGTGCGTTTGTGGCTTGTGGCCCGTGCTTTCAATCAGAAATCAAAACACTTTACTTCCGTTCTCACAAATGCCGAACTTCAGCACAAACTAACATTATTTGGCCCCGCACGGCATGACCTAGGATGCACCGGTGCGTTTCCTTTTTTACGACCCGGTATTCACTTCGCTTTTCCGTGCCGTTCCGATGCGGGATTAGACGGGCGCAAATTAGTTTTTCGTTCCGTGTTCCTCAACTGAATTGGCATAATATGCCTATCTTTCCATTTGTGTTTATGAGACGTCAAAATTTTTATTTTTACCTCGCGCTGGCAACACTTCGGAAGCGTGCGGGCACCTTTTTTGTATGTATACATGGCGGAGCATTCGAGGAACGATGTAAACAGATTGTTTTAAATTCATTTGACAGCACTTCCGATCGAACAAAAAATTACTAAATTCGTGTGTAAAAGGATGAAAATACTCACTCGAAATTCTTTAATGTTATAGATTATTTTTAAAACCCGTTACACATGGATTTGTTGATAAATTTATACTAGATTCTCACTGATGCCCCGATGTTCAACTGACGTTTCAAATCTATATTGCATTGATTGAATTGAGGAACTTTATTTATTCAAGCGAACAAACAATTTCATTACTAAATATCCATGTTCATGCGATCAAGTAAATCGATAAAATTAAAGAACTCGTTCAATTATAAACAGCAAAACGAAAGTGCGAAAAATCGTAAACATTGCTGAACGTGCTACAAACAAAAACAAGACGCTCGAGAAAAGTATTTCGCGCTTTTCCAGAAACCCCGCTGGCAACACTGGCGGGATGCTGTGGGTTTGTCAACTTCAAATGTTTTGACAATTTATCTGTTTTAAAATTCTATTTCCTGCAAAAAAGACGGTCGTTGAAATGGTCAAAAATGTATTTAAATAAACCTAAGCATACTGGCAGTAATCTGCTGTTAAATAATTTCGTGAAACTTCTAAACCTCGAGGCATTTAAGTTTAAATCCAAACAAACCCCACCGTTGAGTTCAATATTCCACACTTTTATTTTGCTTTGCTTTCAATTAATACTTTCTAGAGGGTTGTTTTTGATATAAAAAACGACGCCTTATTGTTTTTAACTTAAGACACACTTATTGCCTGTACGGTTAAATATATTGTGCTAGCAATAACGTCGTGGTCTTTGTCGCGTGGAAAAATCATCGTACAATCAACGTTGGAATCAACCGAAAGGCCGGGAGGAAAGATAAACTAAATATTTACATAAGATGAAATAACACGTCCTCGCGTCCTACGGTTTGCTGTAACGGTAACGCATCTTGTCCGGTGGTTCGCAATATTCCTTCACTATTAGCTTACAAAGGAACACATGAAAAACAATGATAATCACGCATATCGAAACCCAGAACAGTGTGGGTAGCCCACCGAGATGGTGCCCGTGGCGGTGCAGGGCAATCACGTGGTGCTCGTGGGCGGGCGCTTCGACGACCTCCTTCACGTGGATGGCATGTCGGAGATCTTCCATGTGCTTCCGGTCGGACGTAATGTAGAGAATGGAGGTCACCGGTTCGGTAAGTTTCACTGGGAACATGAGCCGGGATTGTCGCAACTGTACCGGATCATCGAGACAACCCGCATCGCAGGCGTAATAATTCCGATCGGACCGATCCAAGGCCACGTACATTATGGCCTTGTTGTCATCCCGCACGGTAATCGAGATATTTAAATGCGTCATGTTACCGTAGTTCAGTCGACGGAAGTCGTAGTCGCGATGCAAATACTTTGGATGAATGTTCAACTCCAGATGTTGATTGCTAAAACGGAATCCTCCGAAACTGAGCACCATCGCCTGAACGATACCACTCGCGCCCGCCTTGATTAGATTGTGGCAGCCCTGTTTCTCCAAAGTAAGCATCCAAGATCCAACCACAGCATTAAGCTCCTCGAACGAAGACATCTGACGCCACAAGTTCTCTGCCTGCAGTGTATGATAGCTGTCGTAGCAGCCTTCCGCGTACGTCAAAGCTCGAGCTATTTCATCCTTACGGCTTGCCGTAACCGACTGTTCGTACTCGAAAGCTCGTGCCTGCGAAATCACGGCGTACATCGTTGCATTGATATTGTTACCGTTTAAGGTATTTTCTGCCTTCGATGTGCTGATGTGGAAGCCCGTTTCCCAAAGTTTGTTCCACACGGCAATATGATCCCGCTTCAAATTATGATAAGCATTATGTTCGCCGTGTTCCGCCGCTACGAGTGCCTTGTTCATCGCATCGACCGCTTGCTTTTCAATCAATTCTTTATGTACCGTATACTTGTCGCGTGGAATCGGGTCCGAGTAGTGTATTGTCAGCAGCAGCTCCAGCTTTGTGGTTCCCCGTTTTTTCAGCGTCAACACACGTGGCAATTTGCGCGCCACAATCGATACCGCACGCACCTTACTGTCTTCCGTGTTTCCCGGTACTGGCATCGTGTCGACCATGCCTGTAACCACCTGGTACTCTAGTATTGCGGAACCATGCTGCAGTTTGATACTCTTCACTATGGCGGATGGCCAATCGGAGATGCGGGGCACGATCAGTTCTATGTCGGTCAGCTGATTTTTTGTGTTTGTAAGCTGGATTTCCTGCACCAACACGGAAGGCATCGTACGATGGGCATAGTACTGGTACGAAACATGGTAACCCTCGGGAAAACATTGAAATCGATGCACGATCCCGCTTAGGTATTCTACGACGGTTGCCTCCCTGCTAGGAGACTGACCCCCGCTAACTACACTGACGATTGGATGAAAGTTAATGGGCTGCTGAAGGGCCCGACCGCGGTAAATGTTAAGGTGTGCATCAGTATGCACCTCCAACCCGAACCATCCGTTACCCACGTACGGGATTGCGTCATGCTCGTGAGGGAAAGCCGGCTGGTGCCGAATATTGACGTTGTACTCGAGGTTCTGCAGATAGAATGGTGTCAATCGATCGTCCATGCAGCGCATCGTCTGATCTACTCGAGTGGAAAACATTTTCAATACCAGAATGTCTATCGTTCACGCAATGACAACCTACCTCTGGCTGGTTCTGCATGTCCAAATAACCACCGCAGAAACGACGGTCCGATGTACAGCAAGAATACGGCTACGACGAAAAGCAGCAAGAAAAGTTTCCGATACGACAGATTCCCATCGAATGTTCGTTTAAGGCGACGCGTCAAATCACTGGTATCGAATTTGTAGTTCATTTTGTGCTAATCCATCGACCGGGGCACGGTCGTGCGAAAAAACTGCTCAACGCAAACAAATCACACAGGCTGCTACGTTACAGCAAAAACATATTTTTATTTCATTACGCCCACCCGAAGGGTTGGTACTAGTGTTGTGCTTAATGAATCTTTTGGCGAGATTCATTCATATGAATCTTTCATCTAAGATTCATTCCGATTGATTCATGAATCTTCGGATTCGAATCTTCAAAGTTTATTGAATCTTTCGAAATCTTAATGAACCTCCATGAATCTTTCATGGATCTGTCATGAATCTCCCCGATTGTTTAATAGGCGTGGACAATGCGACTAAAAACAAAAAAAAGGAGTGCCTCAACCCATTTTTGGCTGGTGACTATTCACCACTTGGTATGTCTTTGGGATTCATGAATCTCTGATAAGGGAGAGATTCATTCAGATTCATGAATCTGAATCAGATTTACACAACTCTAGTTGGTACGCGTTTATAGTGTAGCGTTTTACTACGATTACAGGCAAAATGTACTGAAAATCCAAGTTTGAGATCGATTGGGCTCTATATTTCAAACTTGTTTCAAATGGTACATAAATTGTACGGACAGCCGAATCAAAACAAAAACATACAAACCCTTCAGAAATGGGTGATTTAATGACCGGGCTTGAAAGGGAGTTGTCTACCACAAAATATTAGAACACTGCAAACAATATAATGGCGCTGTTTTCACCGATTTATACCACACGTGGCCAATTTTTAAGTTCAGCGGAAGTTACCTTAGTAGCTAATTATGTTTAGTTTTCGCTGAGCCTCAAATAAACAAGTTTTAGTGCCCGGCATTTTTCTACTGGCGATAGACATTCAACGCCCCTCAGATCGTACGACTGATCATTTGAGTGTGAGCTCCAGTGGAGCAAAGTTAGAAGTTTTCTAGGGTTTGTTAAATTTAGTACGAATAATGGACGAGTTGGATATCGACGAAAATGTTCTACGTAGACCGAGAACTAAAATATCGTTTATCTCGTGTTTGGTATTCAATTTTTTGCACCCACTTTGTATATTTGTACCTTCCATATTGATAATAGCTGTTTGTTGGAGCCGAGGATTAACTCATCTGTTTACCTGGCACGTGTTCCTAACGGGATTGGGGGTAAGTCATGAAAGTATAATTTATTTAAAAAAATCATACTAATTGCATTAATTGCCTTCCAGTTCCATCTGCTAATGGCCGCAGGAGTAGCGTTGCCGAACGGAGGAAATAGTTTGACCCGAAACTCGACACATTCTACCCGTAAAACCATCCACTGGATCCTGCAAACTGTCGGCGGAGGATGTGCGCTGATAGGAACCGTCCTTCAGTACATTAACCGCGAAACAAAACTAAAGCCTCACTTCGTGTCTACGCACTCGATCGTCGGATTGATTGCAGTGATTTTTGTCCTTCTCAGCCTACTGAACGGTGTGTCTGCTCTGTTTGGCTGGAAACTCCGTCGGCTCCTGAGCCCATCGTTGACCAAGCTGATCCATAATGCCACCGGAGTGGCCACGTTTGCCATGGGAATGTGTGCGATCGCCTTGGCGTATGAATACCATATATTTAAGGAGAATTTTGCCTTCGTAGTTCGTGTATCTCTCGTGATCATAACGGTCGCCACATGCGTGATGAGTTTGTTTGGTGTTCTGAAAAATATCTACAACTATCTTTACGAGGCATATTTAGGATGTAAAAGCACTGAATACATACTAGATGACGTTGAATAAATACAAATAAGTCAATGGCAAACAAACAGAGTTGAGATTTCGCGCGGTTCGCTGTTGCTATCGCAAGCAGATTATAGAGGACTGCTCACAGTAGTGTTTCGTATGAATGAGATGAATGTGTTTGGTTGTAGGTTGTGACCTAAATTATACGGTGGGTTGTTTTGGTTCTGAGAGGGTGTGGAATTCCCGTTCGACGTTAGAATTGCCTGGCGTGTCCCACAGACGATAACGCAATTGCGGAACTAGATAATCGTTATCAAAAAAAGTCGAATTTTATTTTTGGTGAGTAGTCATAAAATTGTGTGAAGTCGGATAGTTTGAAATTACGATTTGCGGAATACTAAAGACGGGAGAATTCCGCATCTAGACCGCTAAACTGATACTGACGATTGGTTCCGAGGACCGTGCTCATGGAAAACCCACAATCAGTTGGGGGGGGGGATGCCCACGATGGCGTATCGGATCGCGCGCTCGAGGCCTCTAGTTACTCACGTAGCATCTCGCACACGTCCGACAGATAGCAATCACCAGACGGAGACACAAAGACGCGCCCCGCACCTAGTACGTCATAACGCGAAATGGGCGACACATACTCGCTGGTCAATCAGTAGTGCGCTAAGCGCTGTGCACCAGCACTGCACTAATGTTGATAATCCGGTGGAAAAAGGAAAAAGCATCGAAACAGCGGCGTTGTATTGGATTGATAGTCGGTGTACAAAACCAAAGTCGGTGGATCAGGGCATGCCCATTTGGTCAGTGGATCGCGTTCGGTTTCTGTCCGTCGACGGGTGATGGGTCGTTCGCCGGTTGAACTGTGAGATTATCGGCGAGGCTAGTGAAAAAAGGGACCAAAAGAAATTGAATTTAGATAAGTGGATTATAAGCCATAATTTGAATTCATTTTGCTAACGGAAAAACGTGTCACAGTGTGATGGAGAAGAAAAGTTCATCGCCAAATGAATGGCTTTCGATGGTGGATGGCATTTTCAACACGATCAACCACACGATGATCGGTGTGGTGTGCATCTACACAAGCTGGTTGTGCTGGATAAATGGCTTCGATAAGCTCTACACGTGGCACGTGTTCCTCACCCTCATCGGGGTAAGGTAGTGGTTGCAACTGTTTGCATTAGTTCGGGGTTTTTTTTCCCTCCGAAGGGTAAATAAGTTCAAACATATTTTGTCTTTGCAATCCTTTCGCTCCTTAGTATCACCTCCTGATGGCTGAAGGGATCGTGCTGTTCTATAGTGGCAACGGGTGGACCCAGAAGCTTTCCCATACGCACAAGCGCACCGTGCACTGGTTGGTGGAGGTCGTCGGATGCACGTGCTGTGTCGTCGGCATCGCGCTGGAGATCTACTTCCGTGAATCGACGAACCGGCGGCATTTTAGTTCGACACACAGCATCGTTGGTTTGATTTCACTCGTGTTTCTCGCGCTGACACTCGTCAATGGACTGATGGCACTGTTTGCCGTCGAGCTGCGTAGGCGTATCAAGCCGCTCTACTCCAAGCTGAGCCACTACCTCACCGGAACCGTGTGCTTCGTGCTGGGTATGGTGGCGATCGTGTTGGCGTATGAGAAGCGAATCTACAAGCAGAATACGATCGCGGAGGGAGTGACGATGATGACCGTCTTCACGATCGCTGTCACGGTGTTCAGCATGGTTGGGGTCGTGAAGACGGTTTACAATCTGTTGAAGACGCTCGCAAAGTGAAGGGACAAAACGGAAACAACACAAAGCTGCCGGGTAAACATGTGGTCATACTACGATAGTAAAGGAAGAAAGCACACATTTTACCTGATGCCGCAATCAAGCACATACTTTATGTACTTTCCTAAACAATCTTCTACAGTCTTAAACGTTGTGTTGTGCTTTTTGCATAGCCAAAGTTGAGAGATAAATAGTTCGCTTTGGAATGCTAGTGGGTGGAAACATGCAACAAAATGAAATAAACGATTGTTAGGGTACTTATGATTTACTCTGGACTACAGATCGTATTTATTATATTAGTCACGTACAGTTGCACATGACACGTGGAACTCAAAGAATAGAACCTTTCGGGATTAAAGTCTTCGTTTTACGATTTTATCCTAATTTTTTGTGCATCGGATCTATTTATTTTCTACTTTATATTTTTATTTACTTTAACTGACTTGGTATCTTTAACTGACTTGGTAGAAAAATCGGCCCATGAGCGCCGGGGAGGTAACCACCTCGACGCTTGAATGGAAATGAACATTTCACTATAAAACTATTTGTTTTTATTCAAAAGCAATTGCTGTGCATAGGAATGCTTGTATCAAACTTTCTGTTATTATCTAATTTGGTAGAAATGAAGGGAGAGAGGAAACAAAGAGCTTTATGTGTATGTTACTTAATGATATCGCGAATCATCATTCGCGAGTAAGACAGTTCACGCCAGTCATTTTCGAAAAAGTACCACACCATCGCACTACCATCTTCTGTTGTGTTCCGATAACGCCCGTTCAAATGGGTTTGGAAGCAGCTATCGTACCACCAGGCTCCGTGATATATCTCAGCACAATTATAGTTATCCGTTTCGTCATTGTCGCGATCGAATGTAGTAAATTTTTTATTTTTGTGGTTGTTAATCGAATCTTCTGCTGTCCCTGAGTGTGTCCCTAACTTCTTCAACGCATACTTCTCCGATTCGTCTCCTATCTCAAACTCATCATACTTAGAGTATGCGTAGTTTCCATGGAAATCTTTCACCTCCACCACCAGCTCATGCGGTCGGTTTTTGGTAATTTGATGCACATATTCTAGCCCGAGCCAGAACTCACCATCAAACTTTCCGAATCCATTGCGGTACTCCGTCCAGTTCCGATAGAAATCGACTGAACCGTCGAACCTATACTGGATCACTGTCCAGCCGCCCTCCAACTTATTTTGTTCGCAAAAGACCTCGAATGGTTTCGAACATTTCCCCAAACTGAACAGATACGTGCCAGATTCTTTGGTAACTTGTCGACATGATCGGACAGGATCTATTAAGTGGTCTTCCAATGTCTTACTGCATGTTTCTACATTTGTAGTTACATTATGCATCGAACGCGTTAGCAAATTAATAATGTCCTTATTTTCTCCTAGTTTCTTAAGTTCAGTTAGCGATGTTTCCTGAATCTGGTCCATCTTGGGTATCATATGATTCTTCAATTCCTCCAATTTGGTCCGTGTATTCCCTTCCGATGCCTCCACACTCTGCAAAAGGGGCAATCATTAATTTCACAAAATTCAACTGGCATAATTTTCAAGACACCTATTATACGCTTCCGTACCTTTTTCAAAGATTCTTCCAATGCGAGCATTTTGGCCTGTAAACGATGCTCCGTTTCCTACAAAGAGTTGACATTTTTCTCCATTAACATCGTGTTTTCACTTAACTTGTGCTGGGAATATAGATTCACCTTCAGCGAACTCTCCATAGCTGTCTTCATAGTTTGCTCCACCTCCTGCAGTTTGTCTTGCAAGTAATCGAGCTTTGTCATTAAAAGCTCCATCTCGAAACCTCCTATCGCCATTATCAGCCGGGCTGATAAAACTACACCAAAACACAGCACCAACAGATAACTACTATTATTCATGACTTTCAATTTGCTGTAATTCGCAGCTCTCAAACACACAATCAGAACGAAAGATGAAACACGACTGAGGATCGTTCGGATTCGTTTGGCTCGGAAAGGCAAGAAATACAAAGAACTACATCTGATAATGTGTTCTGAGCGATAACGCGCACACAATCATCACCAACACTGAGCCAATTAATCGCAAATATATTTTGCAAAAACATATTCTTCCTGGGAAACCCATAGTTTTATAGTACACAACAGCTCGAACCACAAACTGCATCGATTGCATGAACTGATTATGTTATCTCGAACGGCGATTCCCTGCTTCGTTTTCTGACTCGTCAAACGCTCAAGACTAGTTGGAGTTCCGCGACTGCCAAGCGATAGCGCCGCTTAGAAAATCGGCTTACGATCGAGGCTCCCCATCTCGACGGCGTGGGTTCGAATCCCAACCGAGACCGGACCCTCCCCTGTACGAGAGGACGGACTGACTATCCACGTTCTCAAAGGGTAAAAGTCTCGTAAGCCCTTAACGGGGCAGGCATGACCAAAGAGGGCGTTACGCCAAGAAGAAGAAGAAGAAGAAGAAGAAGAAGAAGAAGAAGAAGAAGAAGAAGAAGAAGACTTGGTATCATACTCATACAACACATAAGGTTAGTACATAATTTACAACCCAAAACGGATTAGAAAGACACGCTTTGTTCTCGTTCGTAAACACAGGCTTTTTTGGGAAGCTCAAGCCTCATCAAATTTATTCGACCAGTAAAGTTTTTTTTCGATTTTTTTCAATTTATTAAGTTTGATTTCTTTCATCAGTAAAAAAGAAGAATACAAAACACAGCTACAGTTTATTGAAACGAAAGCAAACCACCGATATAGTTTACAGTGAGTGAAAATTCATTTATTTACCAGTTTCTGCTGTTGGCTTGTTTGTTTGTTTGTTTGATTTGGTTTGATTTTGTTGTTTTACTTTTTTTTTTCTCACAAGTTTACTTACTAACAATAATGATTTTTTTTCTTGGGTAACGATGCGAAGTAGTAATTATTCATCTTCGATAAATATCTATCCACTACGGTTGATTCTGTGTTCACCAGATACTCACAATTTCACAACTTGCTCCTTTTGCCGGACAGTAAGCTCCGCCGGTGCATTCGTTCCAGGTGCGTGGTATAGTTTAAATAAAAAGGGGACACGCACACACCAAAGAAAGTGGTGATCAGATAGATGAAACAGAACTTGAGTGATATGACCATCATGATTTGACGAATGGACCGGTGATGTTAGAATTAAAAAATGGTTCTGTTCTGTAAACGTACACAGATATTCGATTGTTGTTTAAAATGTAAATGCTTTTTGATTCTCGAGTCCAACCCTTCGCGTATAATTGATACGGTTATTACGTTAGTTAAAACTAGTGATGAGAGATGAGACGGGCACTAATAACTAGGTGAATTTTAATGATTAAGTTCATTTAAGCATGAATGGATTAAGGGCCCACAGGGCACGGTTTGGGGGGGGGTGTTTGAATACTGTCGATCGATCTGCACTGTTTCTCACTGTGGTAAGATTAAAAAAAAAAAACGAACAAACTTCAAAATGCACGATATCACCGAAGCAAGAATGGAGGGTTCCGGGTTAACAGAAAAGTTCTCCCTGTGAACAGTGGGTTGTTAATAACGGGCGCAAAGTGCGATCGTGGCTTTGATTTGCGCAGCCTCGTGTTTCGAAAACGTTGGCCCTCTTGGCTTAGTACAGCTCATTCTGCCGCGTTCGACACGTCTGACAGCATGCCTGGCTGTAGTACGCGTAGGTGCACAGCTTGGCCTTCAGCACGATGGTGCAGTTCGGGAAATCGTCTCGGCAGTTTTCATCGTTTGACATCATATCGGTGCGCGTCTCGTAGTACGGATCGGCCGACGGTGCGAACGAAGTCGACAGGGTGGCAGGATAGTAGGTGGTCGTGGTGGTGGTCGTCGTCGGTGGAACCGTAGTCAGCGGGCATGCCTCCTCGTTGCACACCCGGTACGACGTCGGCCGGTCGGCGTAACGGCAGCCGACCGATTCCTGGAGCATTTTGTCGCGCAGATTGAACTCCAAGCACTTGACCACGCGTCGCTGGTTGCCACTTCCGCAGGGTTTGGTGCACTAGTGGAGGCGAAAAAAAAAAAATAAGCATGTAAATGATGGAGTTAGATACAAACTTTATCGTGTAATAATTGACCAAAGTTCTAGGCAAGCTCCGGTGTTGGAAGATACTCACGTCGGTCCACTCGGAATAGTGCCATTTAGGTTTACACTCGTCGAATGATTCGGTGTCGCAGGGTTCGATAGTTTTCGGTCGGTTGTCCGGGTCGCACTCACTTTCCGGCGCGAAGTGATCGTTGCGGATGCAAAGTACCGTCCGGGAGCGCGTCAGGTTGAAGCAATCACCGGAGCACTGAAACGAGAACAAAATCGGTGTAATGTTTCAACGAGCGCACGTGTGAGGACAGTGAATTAACCGTACCAATGTCCAGGGACCGGTGAACCATTCCCCAAATTCACAGGCCCTATCGCTGGTACACTCGCGGGTCGTTTCCGGCATCAGACGGAGATCGCAACGTTCCGAGTTGCGCGATGAGCTGCGATCGCAGAAGATGGAGCGTGTCTGCAGGCCGATGCCGCATGTTGTCGAACACCGGGCACTCCAGTTGGCGGTCAGCCAAACGCCCGTCTTCTTCGATTCCGCCTGCTGGCTGATGGTGTTACTGTCCGGTCGTGGTTTACGTCGATGCGCTGGCCCGTTGCTGATTGGCCGGGCACTGGACGATCCGTTATCCATGTCGTTCTGTGTCAGCAGCGTGGTGGTGGCTTCGTGGTCCCGCGAGTGCTGATGCCCCCGGTGACCGTGGTGTGCGGAATGGTGCTGATGCTGCCCATCCTGGCTCGACTGACCGGTCGGTTTGTGGTGTGGCCGCTCGCCACCGTTCCTAGCAGGGGTAGGTTTCACAACGCGCGAACATTCGCACCGTTCCGTGCTCGGCGGAAGTTCGTCCATGCAAGCGCCATTGCTGACCTGAATCACGATCCCCGAAAGCAACTCCTGGACACACTTGACCTCGCGCGTTCGCAGCACCTCCTCGTCGTACCGCTCCTCGCAGTTGCACTGGCCCCAATCGCCGAGCTTCCAGTACGCCGGGCAAGGCTGGGTGTTGCAGCGCATAAGGTTCTCGTTCAGCACCGGCTGCGGCAGGTGGGCGCATCGTTTGACCGGGAAGTTGCGCGTCGGTGACTCGCGGACACAGCGGATCACGGGCTGCTGGATACCGCCACCGCACGACTTACTGCACGCACTGAAGCCGACCACCTTCCAAAGGTACTTCCGCTTCCGTTGTCCTACACGACCCGTCGTGGGCGTGGTTGCATTGGCGGTCGTCGATGCCGCTGGACGCTGCTGCTTCGGTACGCGCAGGTTGGCCTTTTCCGAAATATCGTTTCCAGCTGGAAGGGAAGCGATGCAAACAAAAAAACGAGTGAGCAAAAAAATAAATTCCGAACTGACTCCCTCGCACGTACCTTCTGCGCTGGGATCCTCGAGCGAGGACGGTTCGCCGGTGAGTGCATCAGTGACCGGAAGCAGATACTCATACTTGACGCCCGGATTCGGTGACTGCGAGAGCAGGAACAGCTGGACCGGCTCGGTCGTTGGGCCGGGCGCCGTCACCCACTCGGTGATGCCCTCCACGTGCCGGAAGCTGCTGTTCGAGCCGTTGGTCAACCCATCGACCCGGCGGTAATCGAATACGGTGCCGGCGGCGCTGTAGTGGCCACTCAGCGAGATGGTGTAGTCGCCGTTGATGAAAAATCGCTGGTCGGCCGATTTCAGCGCTGTGGGGTGGAAAAACCAGCGTTACAAAAACGTACACCCACCGTTACACACTGTTTCGCTTTCGGCGTCGATTAATTCGGCCCGGTGAGTTTTGACAATCCGATTCCGAAATAAATTCCCCCCGCAGGCACCCGAATGGAGAATTTTAAATTTACGATTGCCATGCTATATTCATGTCATTCGAAGGAAAATACAACGTCGGTTTTTTTTTTACATTCTCAACTTTAACCATGTTAAAACGATTCGAGATGTTTAACGTGTTCTGGTCTGTTTGCATATTTGTTGATAATTATCCGACTTCCTTCTATTTTTTGTTTTGTGTTTGGTTGATTTATGATCCGCGAGCTTTGTTTATACAAATTACTGAATATGGAGTTGTTTTTAATTTCTTTTTAAATTCTAAACGGATATTTTTATGTATTTTACGTTTATTGATTATCAAGAGCATTCCCTTGACTTCTTTTCACCTTCACATCGGGAAGCACATTAGAAGAGTGAATAAATTCAATAAAAATCTATTTTCACCATCGCGGAACGTAGGAGCCATAGAACCGTTAAAAATGAACGTCCATGGTAAAGTGTCCCTAATGTGTCTGGAGCACTTTAAGCCCACCGTCACGACACCATCCCAAGGGGCATGAATGACAGCGTGTAAACTATATTAATAAGTGAGAGGAAATAAGAATTAAAGGGCATGCCTTTCCTATGCACTCTGCATATTCGTTGGAAACCCGTTGCCCAAATCGTTACCCTTCGAAGGTCCTTGCCGTGGCAACCGATGGGGTGCGGGGAGGAGGGCTGTAGTCACCGGTTAAACAAACTTTCACTTTACCAACTTTGGAGCAGCAGCAGCAGATTTTCCTTCCCAACCTCGGACTGGGTTCCATTGTTTACTGGAACGATGTGTGTTTCTCTTCCCCTTTGAATGTTTTATTAAACCGGGCCAAAGTTGAAACCATAAACGGCGATGGCGTGCCCATTAGCGAAGCGCATGTGTGTAAAAGGACATGGTGGCAGGAAAAAAGGAAACGCTGGCCGGCTTAAAGCTTTCAATTGGGCTGCTGATCCGGTGTGTGGCGGGTGAAAAGGTTTGGGGGGGAGGGGGGGGGGGGGGGGCGGGAAAAAGCTTAAAAGCGTATTGCATGCCGCCTAATGGACAGTGCGGGCGGAAAACGGAAAGTAAATTAAGGTATGCACGGGACAGATTTCCATCTTAATTTGGTTACGGTGCAAGCGTTTGTTTTATTTTTCTCTCTTTCTTTCCCGCTCCTCGAATCCTGCGCTCCCCCTCCCCGAAAAGGGGACAGCTTTTGCCGCAGCACGAGAGCATAAATCCGTGCTTCCACCTCCAACGGATGGGGAAAGGCCGTTCGATCGACAGGATAGCGCATTGCGGCCACCCTAGCTGACGCTCGCCGGGCGGAAAGGTGCTTTTCCCAGCAACGGGCTGAGGTTAATTTCAATAAACGCACCAATCGAAAGAAGTCCACCGCCGGGGCGTTTCCCGAAGTGCCCGACTCCGGAGCCATCAATCTGTATTTATCTCAATTGCTGCCCTCCCATAAGCGGCGGAACAAAGTGTTTCCATTGAGCCGTTATTGTTCAGCCAGGTCGCTTATTGCCGGATTTATGGTCGCGGAGTATGATAATGTCTGTTCGCTTCGGAATCTCGCCCGGTGCAAGGCGGCGATTACGGCGGGAAAACGCATCGAAATTAATGCGCCGTACTACTACGGCGGGGTTGAACTTTTTTTTTTGCAACAAATAATTATTGTTCCCCGAAGTCTCGGTTGGCACTTGACATGCCTTGCCGCTCGCAAGGCACTTGAAAGATCAAATGGGGCGTATAATTTAAATAAATTATTTGGTGGACAGTGAACCGTTTTCTATGAAAATGGGTACACGTTATTGCAATAGTATAAATTGCTTGCTTTCTGCAATTTATTAAGCAACAGTATTGCTTTTGTTCAATTCTTCGTACTTTTATCTGTAGAATTTATTTATGAAATGTTTCCCACTGAAAAACGATTTCAAACTTAAGTGATGCGAGAAGAGATTGAAACATATTCTTTTAATTTTTTTCTTGGGCTGATTGAAATTTTCGTTTACGCTACTAGACAAACTAAATATATTTTCATTGAGAAAAACTCTCAATTTTCCAATCAACAATTATGATTACAATTGTCTTACGTTTTCCATTATTGTTAAAACCAAATTTGAAGCTTGGATTCTCTAGACTAGGGCTCGGCATACAATTACTAAAAAGGGCCGGACGATTAAAAGGAAACCGAAAGTGCGGGCCGAATACCTTAAACGATGATTTAATGTTTAGAAGTAGTACCCTGTAGAATGGAGTATCAAACCTTTATGATAGTAGTCATATAAAAAGTGGAACAAGATAAAATATTAGAAATTTTATCGTACAACTTTTTTAAACCTTTTCGTACTTATTCTCGATGAATTTCGATGTTTTTTCTACATGTAATAGGAACACCTCATTCAACAACTTTAATCTTCTTTTTTGGCTAGAAAACAAACTATAAACGGACTTTGCCTACCCCTGCTCTAGACCTAGTTGTTACTCTAACATTCTACATCTGGCATTACAACTGATGCACGAGCAATGTTTGGTAAATCGTACTCAAATCGTATTTGTTAAAAAATTAAATTAGGTTGTACCATGCTCTGTAAAGAATTGAACTAAAACAAATATCCAAAAATTGACCTAACCTTTTCTCTCTTGTGCATTATTAATTAGAATAAAATCCAATCTAACGCCACCATTCGCCACTGGTGTCATTCATCAGCGATGATTCATCCATCACAAGTGCATCAAGGACAAGGACATTAAGCACTCGGCGAATCCCCGTAGGACCGGGAACCATCGTGAAACGGGGCTCTCTACCGGCAGGTGGTAGCTCTTATTTATTCACCTTCGGTTTTATTCGTGCGTGAAAAGCTGGCGGTGGCAGGTCCGGAACGGGGCAAACCCTACCAAACCTCCTCCTCCACTGATGGGTGGTTCGTTTCGATGGCTCCATGAGTGCTCGCGGAAAACGGGTGGAAAGCATAAGAAGATGCATAATGCTGCAGCGTATGAAAGGCAGTGTCGCATTAGTTACAAAACGATGACAGTTCCCGGGCGGTATACGAACGGTTCCAGGGCCGCCATCGGCACCCGGTGCATATGGAAATGCCACCGGGATCGGGGCTCGGTCGGGCACACCTGCGAATGGCTCTGAATCATGCCGAAACTCCGCAATGGAAAAAAAAATGGGAAAAGGAGCGAACTGTTCGGAACTCCCTTGAGCGGTGGAGCAACGTTCCCTCGTCCTCCAAACGGCTTACAGTTGTGATTCGGAGGAACCATGCACGGATCATGGGAACCTGATGGTGATACATCAAGACCACCTTCCTCGAATGTTACCTTATGTGTGTGTGTGTGCGTGTATGTGACCATTGTTAGCGAGTGTCTAACGGCTCGTAAATCTACTCCTGATGGGTCATTCCTTTTGACTAAACTGCGAGCTGCTGTTGCTCCGCGGGGAAGGTTTTTCACACACATTGCTCCACAAAAGATGAACAAAAAAAAACGAAAAAAAACGAAACGAAACGTAAAGCCCACCCCCCACCTGGTGGGAGTGAGCAATTTTTCGTTTATATGCTTCCTTTTCCCGACACACATTGGAAATGTCACAACGGGCGAACCGTCGGGGCTGCGCTCTCGTTCCATTAAGCCGGGAAAGCGGGCCCAAACAGGGGGGGACGGTGGATGCTTTCATCGTTTTCACTTAAAGAAACACCTCACCTTGCACCGTCAGCACGTGCTCCCTCGCATCAGCCCCCTCCCTCGTTTCCATTCTTTGAAGGAATGTAATAAACTAAAAATAAACACATATTTAATACCCTCTTAAGCTTAAGCGGTAGATAACCGCCCTTGGATGAATCCGGCCACTTCTGGCCGTAGGAGTTTTCCGGCTTCGGGTGGTGGGGAGGTATGAACGAAGTGTCAACGAGTGGGCCCATTTCAAGGCCGAGGAAAGTGCATTAGCGTGGCTGTGACTGCGTTCCATTATACGGTCGGACAGGATGACCAACCCAAACGGTGGCCAGTTGTTCTGGGTTTCCGTTTTCTGTTCTGCGTTATATTTTTTTCAGCCCGTTCCGGCCACCTCTGTGGACGACCTTACGCTCCAGCTTTTGGACAGGATCGCTTTATTTGCCATTTCCCTCGGGCTCGGACACCCACCAATTTCCACCTTCGCCCCCGGGGGGGCACACTTACCGAGATAGTTTTGGCTGTTCTGCAGCTCCGTTATCGTGATGTTGGATGCACCGGGCGGTATTTTGGCCACGTGCACGTACCCGTTGTTGTGGTTGGTCTTCGTGTAGATGCCGGAGATGGGCCGGCACACGGTCGTACCGCACCGGACGGCGCCATAGTTCATGAACGTGCCGGAGATGACGCCACTGTTGTGAACGGCCTGCGGAGGAAATAAATCAAACGCGTGTCACTGGCAGATAGAGTACAAAAAAAAGACACTCGCTTCGTGGAGCATACGGTTTGTAATGTCCTTTCCAAAGTGGTGAGAACTAGTGTGTTGGAAATTCGTTATGGTGGTGGAGTTAATAACGTAAATTTGCATACGTCTCAGGAATTGTCTTGTTTATGTCCTGTGATATTCTTCTGGTGAAATGAACAACCTTATCTTTTCTCTTCCTTCTGAAGCACTTACTTGCAAGTAAATTAATTTTCACGACAACAGAGAACCTGTTGTGCAGTAGTTCCTTATAAATCGTTAATTATTTTCCACCCTTCTTCTAAACATCATCCATTATTTTACATTTTTCAACCAAATAAAAGCATCTGCACACATACTTATCTGAAATGGTCAAAACGTGAGTTCAACCAATTGTGTTGTTGAAGGACGTTGTTTTGTTTTAAGAAAAGAGCACTCACGAAACGTGCCCATTTCTTGGACATCAAACTCCATGCCCATCCACAACGAAAGCCATCCAACCCTCCAACAGGGGGGCTCATTTCGGAAAGCTCGCAGTGGCACGAGGAAACCGGCGGGAAATCATTTCGCAGCGTGCCACGGTAGCGTGCCCGACACTTCATAAAAGACGAAACTACAAATAACCCACACCTAGTGCGATGACCTGAATCCTGCCGGTGGAAAAGATTCCGTGCAGTGCCGTAGGACGCTGGCAGGCGGTCGGTTTCGCTTCTTTCATCCTTTTAAGCCTTAAGAAAACGGTGTTTGCTTTTAATTTTCTTCCACCGGTCTGTCACAATGGCGAGCTTAGCGAGCTCGCCGGGGGGTCGAATGGGAGGGGGGAGCGGCCCGGAGCCGGGTGGTTTGCCGATCGAATGTATCAGAAAGAGCTCGTTTACGTTGGCTTCATTTCAGTGGGCAGTGCTTTTCCCGGCCATTGGAAGAGGGCCACCATTGGAGATGGAAATTCCACTCAATACCTTAATGCCGTTGCCTTTGGGCATCTTGTTGAGATTCATTTTGTATGCGAAATAGAAGATTAAATTGAGCGCTTTCTTTAATCCTTCTGTTTAAGACTATTCTGGTTATTTCCGCACGCACATTAAGGTGTTTATTTCAGTGCGTTTTTATGTTGATGTAAATTGAATGTCCTTCTTTTTACCTTCTAATATTTCCACTCACGGTATTTAGTTTACCATTTTATGCTAAACCAATTTAAAAAAGTCACTTTATATTACGGTGTATAAATTCTTCTTCTTCTTCTTCTTGGTGTAACGACCTCTTGGTCATGCCTGCCCCGTTAAGGGCTTACGAGACTTTTTCCCTTTGAGTACGTGGATAGTCACTCCCTCTCGTACAGGGGAGGGCCCGGTCTCGGTTGGAATTCGAACCCACGCCGTCGAAATGGTGATCCCTGGTGCTCATGGGCCGATTATTCTAACCGGCGCTATCGCTTGGTAGTCGCGGAACTCCAACGAGTCTTGATCGTTTGACGAATCAGAAAGCGAAACAGGGAATTATCGTCCAAGCTAAGATAACCGGTTCACGTTCTCGACTCAGTTTGTGGTTCGAGCTGTCGTTTACCATAAAGCTATGGGTCACCCAGAAAGAACAAGTTTTTACCAAAATATCTTCGCGATCAGTTGGCTTAGTGTTGGTGATGATGTTGCACGCGTTATCGCTCAGAACACATTATCAGAATTAGTTTCCTGTTTTTTCTAGCCTTTCTTAGCCAAACGAATTCGCACGATCCTCAGTTGTGTTTCATCTTTCGTTCTGATTGTGCGTTTGAGTGCTTTGAATTACAGCTAATTGAAAGTTATGAATAATAGTAGTTATTTGTTGGTGCTATGTTTTGGTGTAGTTTTATCTGCCCGGCTGACAATGGCAATAGGAGGTTTCGAGATGGAGCTTTTAATGACAAAGCTCGATTACTTGCAAGACAAACTGCAAGAGGTGGAGCAAACTATGAAGACAACTGTGGAGCGTTCCCTGAAGGTGAATCTATATTCCCAGCACAAGTTAAGTGAAAACACGATGATAATGGAGAAAAATATCGACTCTTTGCAGGAAACGGAGCTTCGTCTACAGGCCAAAATGCATGCAATGGAAGACTCTTTGAAAAAGGTACGGAAGCGTGCAATAGGTGTAACAGTCTTGAAATTCATATCAGTTGAATGTTGTGAAATCAATTATTGCTTCTTTTGCAGAGTCTGGAGGCATCCGAAGAGAATACACGGACCAAATTGGAGGAATTGAAGAATCATATGATACCCAAGATGGAACACATTCAGGAAACATCGCAAACTGAGCTCAAGAAACTTGGAGAAAATAACGAAATTCTTGATATGTTAACGAACTCGATGCATAATTTAACTACAAATGTAGAAAGACGCAGTAAGACATTGGAAGACCACTTAATAAATCCTATCCGTTCATGTCGACAAGTTACCACAGAATCTGGCACGTATTTGTTCCGTTTGTGGAAAAAATCTAAGCCTTTCGAGGTCTTTTGCGAACAAAATAAGTTCGGAGGCGGCTGGACGGTGATCCAGCATAGGTTCGACGGTTCAATTGACTTTTATAGGAACTGGACGGAGTACCGCAACGGATTCGGGAATGTAAATGGCGAATTCTGGCTCGGGCTGGAATACGTGCATCAAATTACTAAAAACCGAAAGCATGAGCTGGTGGTTGAAATGAAAGATTTCCATGGAAACTACGGATACGCTAAGTATAAAGAGTTTGAGATAGGGAACGAATCGGAGAAGTATGCGTTGAAGAAGTTAGGAACATACTCAGGGACAGCAGGAGATTCGATGAAGTACCACAAGAATCAAAAGTTTAGCACATTCGATCGCGACAATGACCAATATCATAGGATTAATTGTGCTGAGGATGCGCACGGAGCCTGGTGGTACGATAGTTGCTACCATTCCCATTTGAACGGCCATTATCGAAACGCAACAGACGATGGTAGTTCAATGATCTGGTACCATTTCAAAAACAACTGGCGTAGTTTGTCTTACTCGCGAATGATGATTCGCGATATCATTAATTAACGGAAGCATAAACCATTTACCTGACCAGTGAAGATGTTCATCAGCTGCAGCATCTTTGTTCCCACTCTTGCTTCTCTTCTACCAAAATGAAGTAATAGCAGAAAGTTTGATACAAGCATTACTATGCACAGCAATTGCTTTTGAATAAAAACCGACTGTTTTATAATAAAATGTTCGTTTGCATTGCAAGAGGAAAAACAAAAAAGAAAGAAACAAGGGTGAAGAAATAGATTCAACCAAATGTCATTTTCTTCTTCACGTAACGACCGTGTTGTTGCTGTCGCGGACCCCCGAGATATAAATTACAGATAATAAATCCCTTAAAACTATCTAAAATAGTCTGAGACCTTCCAGTCTTTCTGCATTTTTTATAACTTTGCAACACAACTTGTCAAAAGCGGCAATATTATTATCTCTTCCTGAAACATAAACGAACAATATTATAATTAATTTCCCATTTGCCAACGTTTGATTTTGTGTGGAGAAATTTAAATCATTAAACCAAACCAACGATCAATAGTTGGGTTTGGGGTGAATTCTTTGCCTGAAACAAATGCCAGGAATGTGACAGAGTCATGATCTCGGCATTAACACCCGGGGAGTTGCTGTTAAATCATACCCAGAAATCACTTAATTATTCCATTTTCACACTCCCAACCTTGGGGCATACCCGGGCCGGGCTAGTAATCCAAGCGGAATAATTAAGAAACGCGTCTCCTGCTGAAAACCACAGTGCGGCGTCCCCGACCAAACCCGGGGCCGGCCGGACGTTCGGTTAGCCGCTGCTTAAAGTTTGGCATTCCACAATGGCGAAAGCGGCGCTCCCCAACCATCCCGCCGCACGGACGCTCTTCGGAAGACCGTCCCACCGGTGGAATTGAATGAACGGAATAAAGAGAAATAATACTCCCGAGTGCGATACATCACGGTTGCAATGGCCAGCGTGGGGAAGCCCCGGGGCCTCGGAACGAAACACAGGCACCGGGCGTAACATCCTACCATTGTAGTGTGTGTAGTCGGACGCTGGCCAGAAATCTTTCAAAATCCTTTCCTAAGGCTTCCGGCAGCAGCGAAAGGTAAGGCAGAGAAGGGGAGGGGTATGGGTGTGGTGAGAGGCATCGTGGTGGCCCAGAGTACTTACCAGCAGTAGTGCGACGGCAACGGTTCGGGGTAATGAATTTTTAAAAAACATTTAAAACAGTTCCACTCGGTCTTTTTGCACCCGAAAGAGTCGCTGAAAGAGATTCACTCGAAATAGTCGTTGGCAACACAAACACATACACTCGCGGGTTGGCCGCTAGAAAGGATTGAGGGGATTGGTGAGTGTGGTTAGAAGTGTGTTGAGGGGTCGAGAAGAGAAAATTCCATCCCCCCCCCGAGCGGGAGGAGGAACGAGCGGCAGACTAACAATGGAGCGAGGAAAAGCCGGCGGAACAACACGGAAATGCCGGTTTGCGGGAAGAGTTAATAAAGTATTCACGAAACTTTGCCCACACCACCGTTTCTTCTCTGGTCCTCGGGCATCCGGTTCTCGGTTCGGTTTCCGGCGGTCGGCGCAACACCTTCGCACTTGCCACACGTTCCGCTTTCCCTCCTGCTGTGGCAAGGTTAATTAATTGCTCCACTCTAGCTTTTGTTTCGAGCTAACAAGGACTCTTTTTGGACACATCGGGAAGCGATTACACGCAAGGGCACATAACTTCGGGGTCAATCGGTGTCCAAAGGGTATTTAATGAGCAGTTTTTCTTATGTCACGGTGTCTTGTCTTGTGGACAGTTTCCAGGCAATCGGCATCATTACTTCACATTCGATGTTCTTTGAATGATTTGATAATACTTCGTGGAATTTGATGATTCGCTGGAATCCTTGACATTTGCTGGATTTTCCCGAAAGCCCATCGGAAAAAAAAGGTGACACTTTCGGCGAACAACCTCTCATTTCCCACCCGGAAGCACCAATTGATTGTAGAACTCTGAAAAGCTACAACAGCCATTGCCCTTTGACCGCAAATCACACAACTTGTCGTTCATCGGCATCGTCGTTTTTTTCTCCGTCATCATCATCGTCGTCATCGCGAAGATTATTACCATCAGCACGGGCTCGACTCATGCCGTTGCTATTTCAGCAGAAGAAAACACTTTTTCCCTTTGGCCAAGTCGCCCTTCATTCAGTTACAAACGCCGTGGACGGACTTACGGAGAAAGTTAAAAGAACCATGAACAAAGCTCATGCCGAGACAGAAACGACGAATCAGACCACCAAGAGGTTCGCGCGTCTGGTTGCAGGACGTTACATTATACAATTACAAGCGTTTGTTCGGGGCTGATGTTTAGTGTGTTTCTTTTTCCTTCCCCTTTGCGACTCGTGGGGGTCGTTTTGCTTTGGCGTTAATAAAAGGAAACAAATACACCGACGACCGTAGACGGAATGCGAACAAGGAGACGGCTTTTGTTTTCAGAATGTCTTTACTTAAACACAACTCACTAAACCTTTTCTTCGGTGAGATGCTGAAGTATTGCAAAACAGATAGACAGAAAGGATACCGTAGGACACTCCAGGACAGGATACGTTTTTTGGGGAATTTGAAATCTGATTTTATCTCTTAGGCAGGAGTTAAGGAACGTAACAAGAGGGAAAACTTCCTAAAATAAAGTTCGTACTCAGAAATAAAATATCCCAAGCAAAGAAGGACTTATACTAAAAGGACAACTTTGTCAGGCATTTAGGAGTAGACGCATAATTGCTGTAACGTTACATCGGTCATATTTTTTATCGTTATAACTTTGAAAGCTTTTCCAGCGTACGACCCTTACCCAAATTAATCATAACCCTATTTAAGGATCTGTCTAACTACAAGAGACTCGCGTTGCAACTTTTTAATTACTGATGATTTTCTCCCGGCGCAACAGAAAGCTTTGAATTCCTTCAGCAAAGTTAAGTAATTTTCCTTAATTGATTGAGACATATTTTTTCCTCTCTCGTGTACCGAGTTTTTCTACCAATCCGTCAATGAAAAGGTTTCATTCAAAGGTTCAAAATCCTATGTCCCTTAGACAGAGAAGGCACGTTTCTTCGCGTTTCATTCATTTCATTTCAAATGGATACCAGCTTAACCGACCCCTACCACCACCGTCCCCCACCATCCTACTGTCGCACTATTAAGCCCACATTAATCCACTTTCGTGCGCGTTCAAAAGGATACTTTTTGCTCCATTTCACATACACGAGCTGCGAGTCGACCCGTCGGCCCGATGATTAAGTTAGGCTACCCACCTTACTGGGCTGGGGGGGGGCCCATGAGAATCCACCGTAAGGTGGCTCCCCATCTCGGGTAAATCTTACAGAGTTGGCCCCCACACACCCACGGACCTGGACGGAATCTTAGCTCCCGCGTCGATCTTCATTACGCTTTCATAATCCATAAAGTGTTATAATTCAATTCCTTCGGCTCGAGCGTCCTAGAGGTCGTTTAACTCGCGGCCCAGGCAGCACGCGTCGTGGCGAACTTAGGCCTTGGGGGGCGAGTGGAAAATCTCCGACACATCCCTTCTTCACCCCATCGGGTGCGCGTGACGCCTTCCCGTGGTGATGATTGCTGACGTTTTGGGGCCGGGCGGCCGAAACTTTCGGCCCAAAGCGCTCGTTTGCGAGAGCGTTGTCATCGTCGTCGTCTACGTCGTAGTCATTGTCGTGGTCGAAACTTAATTTGAGCATCGAATCACGCGTCCGACGACTCTTCGTCCAAGCGTGGCATCTCGTGGCAGGACGAAGCGTAAGCCCAACTTCAAGACAGCGGGCGACCGTCTCAAAGGCCGCTTGCACAGGCCACTTTCGGCTTCGCACCGTCTGGCAAACGTTGCACTCTGAACTCACCGGCAGAAAGTTTATTAGAATATTGCCGAAAAAGACTGACTCAAAAAACGTAGAAGGAGGTAGGGAAGAAACCGAGCATGGTTCCGTGGTCAAAGGCACCGAGACTCAGGCCCCGGCTCGTCCACTCGAAGGATGCAACGCTGGTGGAATTGGTTTTTCTTCGCCTCCATTCCGCCAAGGCCGTGCCGGTTGCCCGCAAGAAAGGAGAAACTCGGAATCAGCCGCAGGCGAAATAGGAAAAGTTAAATAAGATGTAAACCCACGCTGCCCGGTCGGGCGGCTTGGTGGCCCGGAGAATGGCCCAACCAAAAAGGCCAAACTGGTGCAATTTTTCTGCTGCATCTATCGGGCCGTTATGTGTATGTAGACACGTATAGATGAATGTGCCTTTTCTTTTTGCGGTTCTCCGCTCGTCAGAACTATTTCGCTGAAAGCTTTTCTTCTCCGATGAACACGTGAGGAGGGTGGATAGTAGAGGGGGGAGGCGTTCTGGCGCATCCGAAATTATTCGGTTCGTTAGTTTGACCAGCAGCAGTGCTGTCTGAAGTGCCATCGTTAAGTTCGGGAGAATGACAGTAAAATAAAGTTACGAAAATGCTCTCTAATGCGTTATAGCAGGTCCGGGAGCTATTCATTTTGAAAATCTCTTTTTCTCTATTCTTGTAGTTCCACTATCGAATTAGGGGAAATTTCAATTACAAATTCACATATTACTTACATTGTTCGAGTCGTTATTTAATTTGTATAATTTGAGGTTCAGTTAGTTTACAGCCCAATCTTATTTAGAATCATCATAGCATCAATGTTAAATTATCTCAAATTTGGTTCATTAAAAGTTGTTATAGCACATTGAAAAAGACCCATTTATGATGTATAGTATAAGAAACAATTTAGAAGTCACGCAACAGAAAAAATAGATGAAAAGTTAACTAAAAACAATGAAATGGCATAAATCAAAAAATAAAAATAATCCAAACAAAAACATAAGAGAGACAAAATTTTAAAAAATCAACAGTATTGCATAGAATCATAATTCTAGTGTTGATTTTTGGGAACATAAAAGAAAACACGAATAAATTACAGAATAAACAAAATGTGAAGATACCGCCAGTAAGCCCTTAACCCACTTTCGAGTACGAAGAACACAATATTCTCCACGGTCTGTGTGCCTCCTCCAGTGGCGAAAAGGTACAAGCACCAGCTCTTCTACATGTGTCATAGATGTATTGAATAAATCTGCGAAAAATGAACCTCGAAAGATAACAAGTGCTCTCGAAGTGCTGACTCTCGTTCGTCGATGCTTCAACAGATGCTGCTGCAGGATAATTTCCTACGCTCCTTCCAGTGTAAAGTTGCCTTTGGTAGGTAGAGGGTTTTCCGTGTTATTTTTCCCCTCCTCGCAAATTGGAGAAATCCTTGCTGGGAAGAAGGCACACGAACGGAAAAGAAAGTAAAAAGAAAACGAAGGCGTAGTCAAGCGCCAGCATTAATCCACCAGCCCGGTTCATCTTTCCGTGTTTCGCAAAAGTTCGATCCGTTCGAGTGCGATTGAAGCGAAAACTTACGCCTTTGCACCGTATCATCGTATATCCATCCTTTACGAGAGGATGTTCCGTCCGTTGCGAAAGGCTCAGGTGAAACTCCCTGCCCGGATCCGGAAGATCGTGAAGTGGATCGACTTACTTTTAGCCGGGGCCACTTGTGCCGCCGAAGGTATTTTCTATTCAGAGCCAGCAGCAGCCCTCTGAAGGATGAGTGTGCACCCAGTGTCTACTATCGAGATCGAATTTGGGTCGTTCTGAGCGACAGTAGAAGCTGACCGGGTTGGGTGAGGGGCGGGAAAATCCATCTTAAGTGTGCATCTCCACCAAGGCGCTGGAAGGAGAAAGGGTGTCAATTCAAATCCCAATCATGCAGCACACTCAGGTAGTGGGTGCTAAAGAGTCACATGAGGCGTGCATCATCATGGTGCAAGCCTTTTTCCCCACCCACCAGCACGTTCCTGCACTGAATATGTACGTGTGTGTTTGGCCGGGAAAATGTGGCTTATCAGCGTTTCCATCTCTCTATCAGTTATTCAATTTGGGTGGGCTGTGAAAGGACTCAAATCTTGTTTTAAAAGTGACGATAGCAAATAGGATGGAAAAGCAAGATAAACTAACATCAACCTTGATGGATCGTGATAGCAGTCGTGTGCAGCCCTTCCCTCCCACTGCCTTCTAAAGATTACCCAATTTTCTTCCTGCAAAAAAGAAAAGTAATCTTTGCTTCGAAAACATGTTCCCTCTTTTAGTGGCGTTTGCACTATAAAAAAGGCTTCCGCTTTGCCCGTTTCAGATCAAATGATTTTTCCATCAGGTAGCTGTTTATAGACCTTCACTTCCTATTTTCCTCGTTATGTCGGGGCAGTATGGAAGCTTAAGAAGCAAAAAAAAAGCGACATACGATCTGGAAACAAATCTCAACCAGAACCCGGAAAGCCTTTCGCCGGGAACGCCTTCATAACATGATATTGGCCTGCCGGAAGCCTGCGGATGTTAAATTTCCTCCTGCCCAAGCCCAACATCAAAGGCAGCGAAAGACGGGCTCGGAAGCTAGCATAATGTGCACAAACAACCGGCGAGGAGCATAATAATTGCAACTTGCCTTGCTTCGCTAGCGCTTTCAGTCGGGGTTCTTCTGGGAAAACGGACTCGTCCAGAATCGTGCACACGTAATAGGACCAATTTTCCGCCTTCAGAACAAACTACATCAACAGCATTGAACTTCGGTTCGCTAACCACTGAAGCGAGAGGGAGGTTTAATTGGTAGGATGCATTTTTCCACCCCCCGTTTTCCGATCTAATATCGGACGCACTGGGAGATGTGGTGGGGGGGGGGGGGGGGGTTATTTTTCATTTTAATCCAACGTCACTCAATTGGATACTATTTTATTAATCCACATTTCAAAGGGTTATAAGGGAGGGAAAAATAAAGTGGTTGGAGTTGATTTAAATACTCCTCCATTTTTCCACTCAATTAATGCTAACAAGCTTCGGGTAATTTTGTTTACAGACCGGAATGGAAAACGGGGAGAGTGAGCCATCATCCCCTACCTGTGTGGAAGGGTGGATTACTCGAAACAGTCGGTAGTGAGTGTTGACAGACCGGTCAACAATCCCGGTCGTGGCGGGAACGATGCGGGTGGCCACGCGCTCTGGCGTCGAAACAATAACCCATTGATCCGCGGCGGATTAAAGGACAAACATTCTGATTAATCAGAGAGTGATCGGAGCGGGGCTGGAAGCGTGTAATTTATAGTGCCCGGTTATGTTTGTCCACGGCCAGGATAATTAATTTTTTAATACGCTCTATCTCAATTGTTCGTCCGGTTGGTTTTATCATTCGGGTTTTTTTTTTGTTGCTGGTGTGGAACGTGTCGACGGCATGCCGGAGGAAGAATGCCAATGCCTTCCCTTTTAGGGTTGCGAATTATGTTACCGTCATCGGACGTGTTTGTGCGAGTGTCCCATCGGACTATCCGGGGGTATTTCCGGCGGTGCGGTCTGCTGTTGATAAATGTTTGATTTCGGCAAGTAATTAATAGCGCCGGTCTGCAATCGGACAATGAGGTTAATCCCATTGCGGTACCATGATGATGATGATGACGATGATGTTGCCCGCAAAACCCTTTCGGCCGCAAATCGCACTCACGCTGCACCGATACCTGTTTACGACCTGGTCCATGGGCCGGACCCGGATGCACATTATCCTCGAGGCCGATAATTAAGAGTTTGTAGCGGAATGATGTTTCAATTCCACCGCCCGGTAGCGAAATCGATTATCGAACTCGATGATGCGCATTCGTTTATCTATCTCGCCCGGTAAATCATGCCCGGTGCCATTAACACTCGGCATGCCAACCGCTGGGGGATGGGGGAAAACCGCCCTTGGGAACGATGAGATGGAGCCGCTTTACACAAACTGCAATTGTTCCGCGGTGCCTTTGTGTTGCCGTTCCGTTCCGCATATGGCAAAGACCAGGCGTCTCCATGGGACGCGAGGGGAGTTTGGTTGTGTTCGAGTGTTGCTTGAATCTCATTACAGCCGAACGGAAAATGGGGTGCCAATTCGGCGCTCGTGGAAAATTCTGCGAAACTGATTAGCCGGGAGCTGGAAAGCAAGGTTCGTTCTGGGAAGTGGTCCTTTACGAAGTAGAGTTGTCTCCTCCCGGGCCGTTGCGGGTTGTTTGAGAGTTTCGAGGCCAGCAAATGGCGGTAATTGAAATTAAAACTCATAAAATAATAAACTTCCCTTGGAATGGAAATTGTTCCCGCGAGCGATCCACTGCCGAGGCCGAGAGGCACGCGAGGTCTTTTGGGTCCGTTGAAAGAACTGAAAGACGTTGGAGAGCAAACGATAACCAAACACGCTGCTTTCAATTTTATTATCAACTCTAACTCTATACTTTGAAGAAGGGAAAATCAAAAGAAACTTATTTTGAAAGAAATAAGTTATGGAACTCATATTAGAAATTGTTTTTGTTTTCGGAACTGATTTTGATATTTCGAAAGTTGTTCCACGTTAATGTCAAATTAACGTCCTTAGACATTTTCCAAACCACCAATTTATAAACTCATTCGTGAATGTAAACCATAGTAAAAAAATGCTTAACTTTATTTAACAACCAACAGTTGAACATTCCCAGTTCTACTTGAACAGATCTCATGAATCCCTTTGGGAAAACTATAGGTTGCAAAGTAGGTGGGATTGCCTCCGGCTTAGAATAGAGCCTGATTTCGCTTCCCCCCAACCCCATACTTATGCTCTCGTTTATCATCAGCTAGATGGGTTTCCGGGGGGTTTTCCATGCCCGAGTAACAGGCGGTTCCGGTTTGTTTTCCCATGAAGGCAAAAGTGCGACGCTCACGTTCCACACAGTCGATACAGTCCGTTAAAAAGGTACCATCCTTTGCAGAGAGCAGGAAGATCGGCTCCGTTGCTCAATTGGAAAGGGTTCTAGGGAAAAAGGAGCATCAAAAGAATACCACCCAGGAATGGTGGTCGTGTACGTGTGTCTGGTTGAAAACAGGTGCATGAGGCTAACGGAGTACGCACTGTGCATTCCGGTGCAGGGCGCTCCAGATATCAGCATCGAGCGGTGTTCTGTTGCCGCCAGCTGAACGCCGGAAAAAAGGGAAACCCGAGGGAAAAGCTTGTATCCGACGGGGAGGGCGATTCCTTTTCCAAAGGCGGCGGTCAAGAGAAAAACAGCTCGTTTTCCGCATTCAGACGAACAGTTCCTAGGGGGATTGAATTTGAAAGAGAAATTCCAGTGGAAAGTGTGTGCGTTATTTAAAATAATTATGGTTGAAAGCATTTTAAACATAACCTTCACAGCACTAACCGTCATTGGAGTCGAAATGATGCAATAAAAATAATTAATAAACAGAAGAAGCAAACATGAAAACAGACATTAAGGTTTTAAAAAATAATGGAAATAGTTTCGCTAACTGTTTTAAAACTATCTATTTTTAGAGTCGAAACGCTGATATGATGTTGTTGTTCAACATAGAAGCTAGGTTATTGAGGTAGTTTTATACTAAAGCTCTCAAGTAATTATCAAAATGACTATATGATTTTAAGGAAATGGATGTTTCTAAACCTCAACAGATACAAGGTTCCTTTTTTCCATCGAACAAAGCTTATAATTTGGCATTAGACAGGGATGTTTCACTCGCATTTAAGGCTTTCATGTGTCACTGGTAAAGGATAATACACTCCAAGGTCTTCAACAGTCTTTTGTGCTGCAGGAACGAGGTCCCTCCCATTGAAAAACGAAACCTTTTTTTTCACTGAAAGGGATCGCATGTGTGGATACAGTGACTCTTGGAGTCCATTTTCACACTTACATCACCAACCGGTGGTAGCTTTCTGTCGAAGGTTGTTCGTATGCGAATCCCCCCCACCCAGTGGCCAGGGCTCGATGAAGTTTACGTTCAGCACAGCGTTCGAGCTGCCCACGATATCGAGCTAAAGCGCAAGTGAGGACTAACTCGCGGCTAACGAGTCCTGTGCGCTCGCTGCAGCCATGCAAAGTAATTAAAAATCCCGGATGTTGCATGTTTGATGACAGAACGCTACGCTCGCTATGTTTTGCCCGGGAGCGAAGAAGAAGCCAACCACACGATCGCCAGGCCCGATCCAATGGTAGGCTTTTCGGGACCATCACGGAACAGGCGCCATATGGGATGCGCCCACCGACATGGCCATTCCGGCCTTTCTTCGAAAAGTGCTGCGTTGCAGAAAAGTCTTGCTAATTTTTCTACACAGAGAGAAGGAGCAGGAGGGGATGTATGCTGTGTACAAGGCAGCCCGGGACGAAAACAAAAAAAAATCCTCGTGTAAGCGAGGATTGCATAGAGCTTGGGTCAGTTTATTAGGATTCACTCCATCGACTATATGAGTTTGTAGGGGAAACAGTTTCGAACTGTACCGTACACCGATACCCAAGGTACCCAAGGTAATGGAATTTCATACCGAGCGTACCATAAATTGAGAAGGTTTGTAAAGCAAAAGAAAAACCATGTAGAAATTATTTAAACAGCATGTGAGAAGAAAAAAAAGTGCTTCGCCAAGCAGAGTGTGCATTAGCCGGAAATTACCCTTGGGATCCGGCAGAGGCCCACGGAATAGGATAAACGGCACACGGCAATGGGTCGAATTTCCCGAAAACCCATCGCTACGGCGGAAGGGAGAGCAGGTGGTGATGGAGCAATTAATTTATGAGCCACTCGGACCTCGCTCGGGTTCGGAAATGGTAATGATGCTTTTCAAAGCATTTTTCTTTTGAGTGGCCGGAAAAATGTGGAGCACCATTTTCAGCAAATGAACGAACGTAACAGGTACTATCATTTTGAATTTATAATTGTTTATTGTGTGAGTGTAATCAAATCTACTGCGTCATAGTCATCAATCCCATTTTTTCCATTGTAATTGTAGTATCATAAGTGACATAAATTTCTACCAAACATTTCAATTTCAGTTCGTTTGAAAACACCCTTTCTTTGATCTGAAGCTATGTAATATGTGGAGGTATTCATTTCGTCAATGTTCCAAAAATGTATTTATGAACGCTGCAGGAAACTATAAAAGGAATTCCTGAACAAAAGTTTGTCTAATTACTCATTCAAGCGCTGAGCGATTTCCAACGTTTTCCATGTTGCAAATGATTTGCAACAATGTTTGCAATGATTGATTTAGCTTTTCAGGGAAATAAAATTAGCCTAGTTCTCGGGCGTTTGCGTGATAAATTTACTGCGAAAAGTTCGTGACAACGTTGATGTTGTCCTTCCTTAGCCTTTCCATCAGCCTGCTTCACATTCCACACGACCTATTACCAACACCTTGTCGCCATTCGGATTGATCGTCCGGATGGCGAGGTTGGGTCAAAATTCCTGGAATTGTTGGACTGTTTTATGTCACACTGCATGCGATGTATGTAAGCAAAATCAAGCTCACTATTCGTCCTGCATGCGCAGAATTCTGCCACGTGAGTTCCGGTTGCGAACGAAAAAGGGCTCGTTCTAGCGTTAGGGCCAACGCGGGCTGATTTACATATTTTGAATGTAAAAATTTACGTCCGGTCATAGAGATCGCTTTCGTTAAGGGACACGAGGGAATGGTACAACCGGATGAGGGGGGGCAAAACAAACAAGGCGCGGGCTGGAAAAAGAAATACAATACCCGTCGAGAGAAAGGTCAAAACACCACCCACCTCCCCCCGAGCGTAGTCGGAGGTGGTTCTCCTTTGGGGCAGGTAAAAATATAACATAAAAATTACCAATTGGTGCTAACGACATTGGGCTTGTCCAATGATAGCAGCAAAACGACCGCCGGCGACCGAAAATGGCCACACGCCCGGCGACCGGCACGCAAGCCTCGTAATGGGCACCGGGCAAGATGGAAAAATGGGATGCTCAACGCCCAATTTGTCACCCACTATCACGGCCCATTCAAGGACGCCCCCCTGGGGGTGGTTTTCTTTTTCCCACGCCGAGAACGCACTCCATCGGCGAAAATGTTTCACGAAGCTTTCGGCGTGCGTCGTGGCGTCTTCATCCCCCCCCTCGCTTCTCTTGCCGTTCTAACTCCCCAAAGGGCGTGCCCTTGCCGACAAACCCATGCCTCCCCTCCCCCCCCGAACTTCCTTCCATCCTTCACCACCAACTGAGTCGGAATAATGCCATCGAGCGTGGTGTAATTAAAATTTGCATCTAAATTCAAACGCCCTACGGGCACGCCGCCATGCGGGCGAGCCAGTTGGCGTGAAATATTTTCCCAACAATGGCAGCTCGAGCATGCGGGCTGGAATGGGGACAAAAATTAGGTTTTCCTCCACCAACCCACCCCCCCAAAAATTAGGTTTCCCATGCCGCGCGCGCCCTTTGTCCAGCGGTTCGCGTGGGTTTCGATTTCGGTGTTTCGTCCATTTGTGGAACCATCCCCATCTGTAGGGGAGGCCTTTTTTTCTGTATGGTGAAGCCAGGAGGGACGATGGGGGGTTACTTGCCTCCCGGGCGGACGTAAATTCATTAACGAAGCACTATTTGCACACCTGTCCGCGTGCGTGATGGCGCCGGCAACCAAATAATATCGTCATTTACACACCCTTAAAATACACGCCAAGCGCAACGGTAACATCGCCCCACCCGCACCCACCACCCGTTGGCCTCAACCACCAACTTGACGATGGACGTTCGGGATAGGAATGACCTGCAAAATTTATTCCTACCAGCCATCCTATCTACGAAGTCCGAGCGTGATGATTCCGTACGGTTGACGAATGTCAAACATCGACTCAAACCATCCGGGTGTTTAGGGGAGGAAAGGAGCGATATGTGGGGTAGATACTGTCCTTCCCCGTTTGCTGCATCATACAGCTACAAACTCCAAACTAGCAAAAGGACACAAAAAAGAGTGATCTTTTTTTTTAAAGCATACAAATGTCAACACACCGTTCAGTTGCCCATTGCGATAGGTTTTCGTTTTTCGCTTGTTCATTTCAGTTTTGTTTGGATTATAATGTACATATATAAAACCGACGCGAGCGCGCGCGTGTGTGTGTGTGCACACAATTTTGGGAGATTTTTTTGCTTTATGAGTCATGAAAACGTTTGTTTGTCGAGGCAAGCAAGCGAAACATCGATCATAAATGGATTTAATAACCTCTCGTTTGCATAACCGTGACTAGGGCAATGTAAGCAAAACACAAACAAATTAAATCGAGCCATTGTAGCATCGGATTGGAGTGAGATACAGGAAAAACAAATTTGAAAAACTTGGGGCATTTCATACATTTCATTCGTGTGAAGATCTCGGTGATCGTTTGCATTGTGATAATTAATTCTAATATTATATTTTTGCTTTGTCTATAACAATCAAAAATTTATTTTTCTCCCAAATTAATTTTAGTGGCCAAACTATGTACATTAAACATATATCAAAAGAATTGGAGTTGGTTTATAAAAGATACCCAAGTTATAAAGATCCGTTAGAGCAAAGAGTACATTGTGGCTAAATACTCCATATTTTACTTTTCTTGTGAAAGGTAAGGTATTTAAACAAGGATGACTGTATAACAACTTTAAACTAATCTCCACTTGCCACTGTTACATGACAACACAAAAACTAAAGGATATGCTAAGGCAACAGTGTACTCTTCCCGGTCATTTTGTCTATCTCTTTTACTGGTCTCCCCTTTCAAAGGATGATTAGTTTACTCTCCATTCCCCCAGTCTGCTTTCCATTGCACCATCGCTTTGGAAAAACTAATTACAAAACACTTTCAATGCAACCACCGTATCGTCTCCACCGGCCCTCAGTGTGATTTTATTTCGACTTTTCAGTGCAGTGAGTGCAACGGAATGCAGCTCGCGAACCAACTAACAATCCAATCTCGAAGGAAAATGTGCTGCACGTGGCGAACGCACGACACACCAGGTCCTCCCAGACCTTGAGGGATGCCAGACGTCCCGTCCGTAGTTACGCAAACCGGGACGCTCCTACTCAAAGTTGCGGAAAAGTGTGAACATAAATTACTGCCGTGCCGTGGCGCGCCGCTCCGTACATACAAATGGGCACGTCGGAGTCGTCGCTGCAGCGTTGGCAAAATGTGCCCGGCTTTATAGGTGTACATTTAAAGTCTAAATATTTCAGAACGTACGCAGCACGGAAACGCCAGCTGCGGCGTGGGAAAGGTAGCGAGAACGTGAAGGGGCAACCGAACGTAAACTCGCCCTTAATTACTTTGTATTTTATCTTGTTTACCTTCCGAAATCGCGGACCCGGCGTGTCTGAGTTCGCAGTTGTACTCGAAGGATATTTCGTAACGCTGTCACTCACTCGCCTTCCGGTTTTTTTCCGCCAAAGCGTGCCCCCCCCCCCTCCTCCTCCTAGGAAAACCCGGCAGAAACAAATGTGAACCACCGGATAACAGCGCACAAATGCTTCCAAGGGTTGGAAACTTTCGCAATAGTTACCTGCATTCGAAAAACAACGTTTTGCGGGGATCGGGCGAATGTCCAGGGAAATGTAACATGCCGTGTCACAAAAAAAAACACACACACACACAAGGGCGCGTCCATGGGAAGCACAAGTGTTGGGTGCAGATGGTACGGTGAGCCTTTTATCCTCCTTACCTTACTCCAGCTAACTTTTCTATTCGCAATGCGTCCTTCCGGTTATAACACGGAAGCAAATGTTTTTTTTTTTGTGTGAGGGTACTTAATGTATGAGTTCAGCTTGTGAACACACATACACACCCACCTACACGTCGTTCCTTTTGACCAACAGCAACAGTGGTTCGGTAGGTGAACCGTGAACAACTCACCGAAGCGCACACTTTTTGTGTTTATTCATCGCAAAAAGTTCTCATCAATAGAATCCGGGGGAGGGAGCCGTTACATGCCGAAATGTTTTTCCTGCACTTCCCTTCACCCCGTAGGCTTCTGTTTTTCCATCATTTACCCCGGGCCTGTTGCGTGCAAAAACCTGCACGCAACTAGGAGAAAGTGTATGAAATTGATAATGTGGCCAAAAAAAGGAATGAGGGCAGCGGCTTTGGGAGGTGGAAAGAGGGGTTTCCTACCGGCTGGGAAGATGGACAATACGGATCACCGGCTATGCTAATGGTCGGCTCGGCCCCGGTGGTGGCAGCAGCGAGCAGCGAACCCAATTCCTTCAGTTTGAAGTGGTCCTTTATGCGAAAGTTGACCCATGGAACACTGGGTCGAATACTTTCACAGTTTGTTTTTCGAATATCATAACAACTGACGTCACCGAGGACGGGCAAGGGGAGTGGCGGTGAGGAAATAAATCATGGCCAGGATTTTGCGTTCGAACGAATAAAACCGCACGCTTATTCATCGAGCAAACTCCAAACTAACGAGCCTTGGGAAGGGGCGGTCGAATTCACTATAATAACACAAATTCACTACAACGCATGATTGTAGACTTCTGTTTAGTTTAAGTTAGTTAGTAGTAGTTAGTTTTACAAATTCCTAACAAACTTTCGGCCACAATCTTTTGACATTTAATAATTAAAGATTAGATGGGAAATATACATTGAACATTGTTCGAATTTCATTGCATTTAAAACAAGAGAAGTTTTGATATGTTAATGCTAACAATTAGAGTTGTGTAAATCTGACTCAGATTCATGAATCTGAATGAATCTCTGCCTTATCAGAGATTCATGAATCCTACACCAACTGATGAAAAGTCATCAGCCAAAAATGGGTTGAGGGACCCCCTTTTTTTTTGGTCGCATTGTCCACGCCTATGAAAGAATCGGGGAGATTCGTGACAGATCCATGAAAGATTCATGAAGATTCATTAAGGTTTCGAAAGATTCATTAAGCTTTGAAGATTCGAATCTGCAAAGATTCATGAATCCATCGGAATGAATCTTAGGTGAAAGATTCGCTAAAAGATTCATTAAGCACAACACTACTAATAATGTTTCGTGGAAATGATTGGTTTGCGAGAATGTAGGTATGTGGTTATAAAATTGGAACACGTGGCATTCGATTTCTGACATCGCGATGGGAATGCGTGAGCCGCCTTCGCGCTGAAATTTAATCACTCGTGATATTCAAAAGCTTCTTAGATTGTAAAATACCTTCTTCTCGTCGATTCGACAGGATCATTCGCTCAGTTATACGATAACAACTTCCCTCGCGCAAAGCAAAACAAAAAAGCACCAAACCCCATCTGATAGATTATGCTCATCGCAACCGGATGGCATGGAAATACTTTCGCACGCAGAAGTAAACTAGTTTGCCCAACTCCACCCGGACAAAGCCATCAACGCCCCCCGGGGGGGGGGAGGCGACACATCCAAAAACTTAATAGAGATTATTGTGAACGATTGGGCCGATCGAGCGGGCGTGCGATTGGAAAACAAAACCCCGACGAGCCGACGAGCGAGCGAGAAGAGAAGAGAAGGGTTGTGAAGGGACGGAAAAAACACATTCTAAAAAGCAGAATAGGTAGAAAATCCCCATTCAATTTTCATCCCGTGTTCCTGGAGTGGAAATTCAATTCGGGACACATCACGTTGCGTGGCACCGGTATCGGTTCCCATCATCGGAATCAAATCGGAACGGGTGGTTGAAAGGAAGGTTCGGGGGGATCGTGGGGTTGGTGGGAGGGTTTCGTTTCGCTTTCAAAAGAAACCCTTTCTCCGCAGGAAGCCTGGAGTGCCGAGGAACAGGCAGTGGGCCAACGGTTTGCATAGAAAATAAGGATCCATTGCCATGTTCGCTCGATAATCTCTCGGTTTCGCAACGGGAAAAACGGCTGGAGCAGTGGAGTACGTGTTTGCGTTAAAGGGTTTTCATTGTGTGGAATGTATGGGGAAAGGTGGAGCCTGCCCGCGGGAGGACACTGGAATCCTGATTGCGTGCGTGTGTGTGTGTGCGATATACATCGTCACAGGTTCGTCAGGTGGAGACAGCTAATCTGTATTATGCAGCTTTCGTACACAAATGTGCCCCGAATGTGAGGATATGTTTCCCGGAGGCGGTGTGGTTGCACACTATTTTACTTTGTGTATGCTTATTTTTTTTCTTTCTTGCTTTGCACTGGATGAACTGTGTTGCTTTGTGCCTTTTCCATTCAGCTTTTTTTTTTTTGCCGTGCGCTTACAATGTGCTTAATGGATTTGCAGTGAAAGAGTTTTGTTGATAGCGAAAACATATTGCGTTTGGGTTGATCCTCTGTTGTGGCAGTTGAAGGGGATTTAAACGATTTCGCGATAAACATTATGCTCTTGTCCGTTGAACTCAATAGACAAGATATAGTATAGAACTTTTTTTTTAATTTGTCTGATGCACTCAGATAAGTGAATTGATTAATGATAAAATGTTGACTAGTTCAAAACAAAAACATCAGAATTTTTTCTGTTTTATTTCGCTAAAACATACGATGGATGTTTAGGTTTAAATTATTACAACAAGCTTAAGTGCAAAAGGCATAAAACAAACTTATCTTTTGATTATTGTGCGAGTGTAACAACACCGTGTAAGTACCGAATCAACAGGATGAAACATGGATTTACTTAAATAATATAAATCCTTATATCAAAATTATTTGACGTTAAATGCATGAAAATCTTTTTTGGAAGCATAAAAGTACTAGTAATGGATATTACTGGCCTGCGTAATAATTACGGTGGCATTGAGATATATGTGCTTGCATCGACGAGATAAATGTTCCATTTTTTTCCGTTTGTTCTTGGTGCCGTATGGACATATGGATTTATTACACGCGCCGTGCCCTCCAGCAACCGGCAATCGTGCCCTTGGCCCGGACTTGCCACCGACTTTCAATATAAAAATAAAAAGAAATCTTGCAAGCTCGCCGAAGTTGTGCGCAAGCAGCTTGATTTAGTGGGTAATAGAATCGAAAATGGCGTACGATATCGTCCATTTTTACCGTAGTGCACACACGCGGGCGGCCCTGGGGTCGAGATTATCGGTGAGTCAATTTTAGATGTTGGAAAAGACACTTTTAATGGTCTGTGTGTGTGTGTGTTCTCTTAGTTTTTATTTTGCTTCTTCAAGGCGCTCAACGGCGACCATAAAACATGGACCGTAAAATAAAAAGGAAACCGTTCATACACGCATTTCTAAGACCTTCTACGACGCGCATGGAGATCCGCAGGACTTTGCATCTTCGCATTTCTTCGCTGCTCACCACAAAAAAAGGTTCCTTTTTAGTAGGTTCTTTTTCGTTCACTCTTCTGGTGGTTCTGATGACGAAAGCGGAAGTTCGCCAGTCGGGGTCGATGAAGGCGTAGGACCTGTTTACCTACTGTACTTTTTCAGGTTCTCACACACGGCTCGCAGCTGATTGCATGCACGTTCCCACACTCGTGCACCAGGAACACTTATTGCACCGAGAACTTTGTGCGCGGTACGAGAAGACGTACAAGAAGAGTATGGATGCTTTTTTGTTGAAAAAATCGTTTTTGCCTCGTTTCAAAACTTCAACAAAAGCACATACACTTATTCATCAACATCCCTTCAACTTCACCCGCCCACTCGACGGTAAGAGAGTGCGCGGCCCGGTTGCAGGAGGGTGTAGGGGGGAGCGAGGGCGGGGAGCGAATTATGCTGCAAAAGTGCTCTCAAGTGTTTATTATTCGCCTTTGTCATCGCTCAAATCCCCATAGAGGGTCGCGACTGCCGATTTATGTTCCCGTGCTAGAAAACTTCTCTCGACCACACCATTTTCCGTACCCTCGTGGCACCCCCCTCCCTACTCTCCAGTGCCTTTGGGATTTCGGGCATTGCACAACATAACAACAACGCAAGCCGGGCGCCTCCATCGTAAAGCGCGTTCGCAAAGACGCAAGTAAGAAAGCGAAGGCAAAGCATGAACAGGACAGAAAATATGATCCCTCTACCCTGCACTGGTAAAAGATGGCCATTTCCATAGCGGGGGACTTTTTGCTTTCGCTCGGCAGGTTCTTTCTTTCCCTTTATATCACGGCTTTGCCTGAGTGGGATTTCGTTTGGTTGTGCGGAGCGGGCGCTTTTTAATGGTTGCCACGTTCCGAGCAGTCCAGGTTTCACGGGGGGGGATCGAGAATTCCATAATTTTATTCTTTCTCCAGTAGTGCGACGTTTGCACAAGATTTTTCTTGGGAACAGTTAACTTTCCCCCAAAAGAAAAAAAAAATCTCGTACATCTCTTCTGCGCGCAGCGTTCGGCGAACAAATTGTTGAGTGCCGTTGCGGATCCGAATTGAAATGGGAAAATTGAGTCAACTGCTGACTGCTGCTGGCGGCGGCTGCACTTTGCGTTTATCGTGCAGCAGCTTTGCTTCACCAGCTGTCGTGCATAATAAGTGCATTTATTTAAGGCGGTCTCGAAAAAAGTCATATTTATTGCTGTGATTTATTAAAAGATTTGACAACAAACGGTAGAAATTTGTTCTATTACGAACAGGTTATTTAAAAGAACCAAAACGAAGTAGCAAACAAAGTTTTTAATGTATATATTGTTATATTAAGTCTTTTTAACTTTGTATAAATACTTTGCTCCTTAGAAAATGGGAAGTTAAGGATAGAGTTTTGTTAAAAACTCTACAAAACATGTTATGACAGCAAATCTTAATACATGATAGTAAAACTAAACGAAACTAATTTAAAATTTAAAAAATCTATAAAACTCATCTTAATCTAGCGATGGAAACAAAAGAAGTCTAACAATGTCAGCGCTAATAATATCGTGTGGAAAGATAAAATGATCTATTTATCTTTATAAACTCTCATTGGAGCAAAAAACGACGGTCTTGCTTAAGCTATGGTGATCATTCATTGCAACACTACGTTATTTACGACCATTGGTTTAAATGAATTGGAAATTATTCCCTTGTACGAGCCAAAGGAAGGTTCACTTCTTGTGCCGCTTTTGCGGCGAACCGCTTAATAATACATTTGAAATATTTCCGTCGTTAAATTTCACATTAGATTAAACGCTGAAACGGGTCGCTCAAGAAAGCACGATGCAGTGCAAAACCAAACAACCCCCCCGACCACAACTGTGTACATTGCGAGCGCAACAAATTTGCTTCCAAGTGACGTTAGTGACGGTACATAAAGCAGCAATGAAAAAGTAAAAACCTCAAATACCACTGTGCTCGGTTGTTCCGGGACGAAAGGATCTGTCTCCGGGCATCGGCATCTCGGATGGCATCGGATGAAGTGAAGGCAAAACTAGGAACGTCGCTTCCCCGTCGAGTGGACTGCATGTCATGCCGGAGAGCAAATCATTCGATTCCCTGGCGGGCCACAAGTTTGTCGAGAATTTCCATCTCCAGAGCGCGCGTTCCCGTCCGGAAAAGCCGAGCCGTGTGTTTTAGATCCCAATTTTGCATCGTTTTAGACAAACCTGGGCTTTGGGGATCATTTTTTCACCGTTCCCCAACAATGTTTTGGGGGAGGTTTGATGGATCGTTGATATTGTTCCCGAAACTGCCTGTTATTTTATCTTCTCGGCTGTGAGTGTGTGTGTGGTTTTGTGTCTAGATGCCTGCACTTCGACTAAAATGTCGATATGATACAAAATTGCCCAGCCTGGAAGCGCTAACCATCATCCGCCCTCGGCGGGGAGGGAGGGTGGCCATACATTTTACCGCCGGCAAATGGTGGCAGTAATTTATTTTGACAATTTCCATCACAACGCACCATCGCACTCGTGTGCGTTCCGGAACCGGAAAAGTGGCCACGTACGCCAAAACCGTAAACCGTGTCGTACGCCCGGGCGGAAAGCGTCGGAAGCGGTTCACGTAACGCCCGTAACGCCATACTGCCGTGCTCATCGATGACGGGTGGGGCTCGTGCAGTAAAACCATCCACAGCTTCCCCCCCCCTCTCCCCTCACCGAATGGACTCGACACAGCGACCGGATGTCCGCAACTTCCACCGAAAGTTCGCGCAACTTCAATTTATCACGCACTGGCGGGCGATTTTAATGGCGGAAAATTTTGTCGATTAAACCGCGAAGCCGAGCAGCCGTAACAATGTCGAGTGTTTTCCTCACGGAAGCCCACTGACACACACACACAAGCACCTAGTACGGGTGGGACGTGCTTCAAAGCCAGCCACGGAAGGACACACGGGCCAACGATTCGCGCAAACAGTGTTGTGCGCACGGTTTGCGCAACACGAACCAGTGGCGGGGGTGGGAAAGCCACGTGCGAAGAAAACATGGACAAGGATGCGTTCCACCCCACTTCCCCCTTCCGCCACAAACACGGTAGGCTCCAACGAACTTTCTTATCGCTCCCAATTGCCGGCGGAATTTGTTGTCCGAGGCTCGTGTTTTTGGTGTGCTAACCACTCACTTTCGCGTACCGCTTTCGTGTAGGCTTGCGGAAAAATGACGAGAAAGGATATAAGTGTGTATGCATGTATGTGTGTGTACAAGAAGCATTTTCAAGTGAAGTGATTCCGGTCGAAATTTTGGATGCAATTTCCCTAGAATGGAGGAGAAGGAAAGGCGATTTGGAAGGGAGAATATTGCGGTGATTGTTTTATGCATATGTGTGTTTGTAATGTGCTGTTTTTAGTGGTTTGTTTTTCCCATTTTTTACTCCCTCATCCGGCCTAACGCCGCTATCTTTAGCAAGCCAGCCAAGTGAAAGTTCAGAATTTATGGGCAGTAGTTTCGGTGAGAGGATTAATGCACACATATCCCTACATTGGTTCCGCTTTTTGTAGCTGTACGTTTTCCCTCTTCCCCCGTTTTTCCACCTACAACTGATACCTCGAACATAAAGCATGCGGCTCAAAAACATACCGCTCTGCATTTACCACAACATACAAGGTTGAAGAGGTTACGGCCCCAGCGAAGGTGGATGGAAATTGAACGATGCTTTTCCGTTTTCACTTCGACCGCGTCCATACAAAACCACCGCTGGTGGTTCGATCATCATAGAGGCTTTCAAAAAATCTAATTAATGCAACAATTATGTAATTAAACCGACGCGCATACCGGCCTGGAAACCGCACCGTGGCCGATGATGTAATTAATGAATTTACAATATTTAATTACCGTTTTGTGCCTGGCGCATGACAATCAAGCATCATCGGTCCATTGTTACGGTGCGGCTTCATTGTTGTCGTTGGGCAGAATTTATGGGAATCGGTTACAGGTCGGAATAATAGCAATTGACGTTCTGAATGGAATGTTTGGTAAGCTGTTGAAAAGGCGGATCTTTGAAAATTGATGAAAATGATTGCCTGTCGTGTTGAATCTATGATGTATGAGAGTTTTGTAAATAATATTATTGAACACCATATCCTTTTTGTGGAATACATGATTCAACACAATAAAATAATTGACCGAGAATACAGGTGGTCTTTCAAAAAATTTTAGTTAAATTTATTATGACATAATTTAATGACAAACTAAAAAATTGGTGAATTAACAGACAAAGCAAAATGAAAAAATAAAATCCTTAATTTTGAAAATCAATGCTGGAAAGTATTTAAAAAAAAGTAAAAAACAGTATCAGATTTTAGTAGAGTTTATCGTTCCTTTTTAATCCCCTAAACTTTTACTTTCATAGAAAAAAGGAAATATTTACATACTCCTACCGTACATGTGTGTGCCTCTCCGCGAAATGCCTAAGAAGGTTAGTGTTACGTGCAATCTCTCGAGTACCATCTTTAATTTTGGCTTGCTGTTGTTGGCAAAGCTATTAAAACCCGAACCCAATGGCAAGTCGCTGTACAGAACGACACGAACCGGGTACCGAAACCAGACCGATAGTCCGCAACGACAGACACCCCTCCCCCACCAGGGAGGCGGGGGTGGGAAGGAAAAACAAGGCGCATAAATGTATCGCTTGTATACGCTAATCAATTAGCATTTGTCATGGCCAGATTAGCGGACCAGAGAAGCGAACGGCGGGGAACGGCAGGAAAAGCGGGCTGGTCAGAGTGCGGAAACAAGCTTCCTGATAACGCAACCCCAACCACGAGTATCGAACAGGTGGCGGATCCTGTCGGTGTTGGTGGCCAAAGCAGTAGTCTGGCGATATAAAGTGGCTTCTCGGGGCGGCCTTGCGACTCGCTCGTACGTTCGTCCGATCAACTTTCAGTGGCCGGGTCCGAGGGAGTCTATATTTTAAAGTCAATCCGCGTGTCACAACTCCAACTGGAGGACTAGAACTGGGTCCCGGGAGGGGAGGGCATAAAAACCGGAGTCATCAGGCGGCAACGAACAAACGAGCGCTCTCAAAGTACATATCCTCCCATCGCAATTTCCTCCTCCCCGGGGCGGGACACCGAGACACCGGGAGTTGGAGACACGCCGTATCGACATGCCCCATTCGGATTTCGCCGGCAGGATTAGGCACGTAGTCCAGGGCCAACCGTGTGGACCGGTTTCGCGCCGAAGCGTGCTTCGCTGCTCGTGGCACTCGTGGAAAATTTCGAGCCGATGCGTTGTGAAACAAAGCCGAAACTGTCTCCCGCGAAGGGCTAGGAATGACCATGAGTGAGGAGACGGAAGAGGACTTTCAGTTCATGAATACGCGAGTCAAAGCGACATGTGAAGTGTGCACGCGCCCTTTTCGCGCACGTACGCAATGGAAAATTGTATCATACCTGGGATCGGGGGAGGGGGTAGGATTTCCAGTGGGACATGCTCGTTTTCATCAGGGCCAATATCCACGAGCTCACGTTGGGCGGTGGAAAGGTTAATTCATCATTCAAAATTTAAGAGATTTTGACTTTTTTGTCCTCAGAGTAAGTCAGAGGATTTCTGGAAATTTGGGCTCCATTGATTTTTGATGAGTCCTTAAAGGACTTTCCACACGAATGTTTGCCGAATTAAAGCGCATACATTTACGAAAATCAGGATTAAAAATTCCCTCCCCTCGAAGCAAAATTAAACACATTTTTCCGATGAGAAAAACCAAACTAAATGAAGCGCACAAAAAGGACAATCGGCAAATACAATTATTTACCATTCAACCTCACAATTTGATCCGGATCATGATCCCGACAGGACGCATAATGATGATCCTCACATCCCGCATCTGTTCCTCCAAGTGTAGTCGGCGTAGGTTTGGTTGAGTTGATGAATTTATTGAAATTCCATATCGCATAACACCCGGGACTTGGATGGCGCGAACCTGAACCTGATACTCCCCTGATGTCGCACTGGTATCCCTTGCTCAACCGACCCATTCACGAGTTTTCTCTCCTCCAATCCCAGCTTTAGCCGCGACCGAAAGGATATATCGGAAGGTCCAGAGCGAAAAATAGAATAAAACTAAATAACGTTGACCACAAAAACCATCGTACGGAATGAAATGGTCCCGGTATGTGCTTTCGGGACGCGAGTTAGGTTATAGAGGGGTAAAGGGGGAAGCTTCCGGTCACCTAGCCCGAACCCCTAGCGCTCGGTCAGCCCCGGGAAAGGAGTGCGAGTGGCGGATGTGATTGAAGTTTATTGGCAATTGATTTGAGCTGAAATGGAATTTTCACTCGAATTTCTCTCTACTCTTCGTACGTTCGGGGGGTTCCGTCTTTGTCGTCTTTTTTCCCCCGGATGGCTCTTGCTATTCTTTTTTTACCCGTCCCACCTTAATGGCTTGTCTCGGTAAGGATTGGAGGATCATCCCGATTTGGGTCGGGATGAGCGGGATCTCGTGTGTTTTTTTTTCCTTCCCACTCCGATGAGTCTCGCTTCGTCTGCCAATGTTTGTATTTCCTTTTAGCCAGATTTATTCTACGCTAAGGATTTCCTGCATGCGGAAATTGGAGAGAGAGCAGGGGAGCAGGAAAAAAAAAAGATAATTCCCACCATTCCCACCGGTGGAAAAACACCCCCATTGGCTGAAAAGTGAAGGAAAAACGGAAGCGTCTGGCAAAAATGGACGAGCTTGGAACACATCCAAAACCACCGACAGGACGTACGGCTATAAGGCTTAGTGTATGTAGCGTGACAAGTGATTATGATTGCAAACATCGCCTGACGAAACAGACAACGGGCAAACGGAAACTGTCACTCCAAAATATGTCATCCATTTCGAGCAATGGTTTGGCAGGCACGTGTACTGAATGGGTTTCGGGTGGGGGTTAATGGCACCTCCACCGACCAGAAACCTTCTGGGGGAGAAGCTCAAATGTGTGTGCATGTAATTATAAATTTAATTTAACATTTCCCATATCTTTCCTATTGTTGTCGTTTCCTTGTTTGGTTCGGTTCCCCCAGCCGTCAGGGGAGTTCTAATCCTTGCGAAGGACACGGCAGCAAAAATGGCACCATACTTAGCATAATTGATACATATCCACCTGTGTGTGTGTGTGTGTGTGTGTGTGGTTTTGTCTACCTGCGCACGACGTTTGGCCAAAATGTGCCACCGGCTTGGTTAGTGAGTCATAATAACAGTATTCACCACTTTCGCTGGCGGTTTGCCTCACCCCACCGGGGAAGAGCACGCACTTTTCCGTACTTTTTACCATCCCCACATAAAAGCCCAACTTCAACCATTACCTCGAGGCGCCTTCGAGAAATATGTGTACTTCAAATTAATTATCCAATAAACTTCGCTCACGCCACGTCTGTTTCACGGTCTCGGTGTGCGTCCTATTTATTTTATTGTAGCAACCGGAAGCTGTGGAGGGGAGGGGGTGGGGGCACAAGGTAGTCACCCGTCGAGTTGATAAACTTTGACAATGATGGCCCCGCGGGTGGAAGGAGAGCCGCACCGAAGAAGAAAAGATTTTCCTCCTCCGAAGAAAAGAAAAAAACGGGTACGGTGACGGTGAAACGTGTTTGATACGCGAAAGTGGATTAAACTTCGAAGCAACTCTGGGAGAAAAATTAAATAAAATGTAAAGAGAAAAGCCCCGGAGGACCTGCATTTATCATCTGGGTCGCGCGGCAATGATGTAACAGCCGCCAGGCCGGGGAGTCAGTTTTATCTGTTTCTTAACGTTCTAACCAGTTCAAACAGATGAAATAAGGCACCCCCCAACCGGGGAGGGGGTGGGGTGGTTCCGCTCGGTGCATCGCATATCCGCCGGCGCCCAAACCTCAAGGCAGCCAGGCAGGGCAACAAGTCCACAAATGGTGGCCTGGTAGAGCCGAAAACAAGGCAAAACAAAACAAGTTCACTGGAAAACCGGGAATGGAAGGAAGGAAAACAGACACACAGTTTTGGTTTTCTTGCGCTCCTTCGTCTGGCGGGTGGGTGGTTTGGGGAGGGTGGGGTTCCTTGCTTCGGGTGGATCTTGATAACACGCGCGCGGAAGGTAAGATGCCCACGTGGTACTCCCCAAAGGGGTGGGTGGATCCATTTCCAGCCGTTTTTCTCGTGCTACCCGGCACTCCCCCTGCGTTTCACCTGGAGCCAAGCCGAAAAAAAACGAGGCAACTTGTTCTTTGCGACTCGGAAATGGTTAAATCGGAAAGGGTTACACGACGCGGGACGACACGACCATTTTTCTTTCCTTCGCCCGCTCTTATCGCCCACGAATGCGTATTTACGCACTAAAATGTGCGCGGCCTTTAAGATAAAAACCGTGTCCACGACATTCCATTGCGAGGATGATGACGATGACGATGACGGTGATAATAATACGGCTGACGATAATGATAATTGAAGACACTCGAGGCACGCATGGATGGACAGCTTCACGAGCCGTAATCCCACCGGTTATCGGTTGAAAGGGGTGCCCTGCAAAGCTCGTTGGCGTTGGCGGGAGAACCAATTGCAGTCCTTGGCGCACTTCGAATGTTGTCTTTTTTTTCCGCGCTCACTTTACTGCATCCATCCGGGAATGCTTCCGTGCAGCAGGTGACAAAATGAATGACCATTTACATTTATTTTCCATCCGGTTTTTTTTTCTTCACATCCACTCAGCACGCAATCTCTTTTTCACTTCATATTTTTCCATGCGTCACTTGATCACCAAAGCACCAGGATATTCACAACCGTCGAATCGAATTGTCATCCCACGTTTTCTCGGTTTCGGGAGTTAAATGAGAAAATTGTACACTCAAACTTCTCGACCCGCTTGCAAATACACCACCGGCGTTTTCCCTTTTTCCCGGATAATAATACAACACAAACACAGCACGGACACGAACTGCCCTTGCCCTTGTGCTCGGTGCGGGAGGAAAAGCTGGGAAAATCCCGCGCGATCGTCCCGTTTCCCTTTCGGTTACCGAAACGTCGATGGCCGACAGTGACGACGCTGTTCGAGTGTCGAATTGTGATGCGTTTTGTCGTTGTTTCCTTGCTTCGAAAACCCTCCGGCGGAAGCGAGCGAGCGAACCGACCAGTCGCTAGATCCGAGCGTGACTGGAAGCGCCCGGTGACCGCCTGGTGCTTGATGGCGGCGTCTGCTGGATCGTCCGACCCCTTGGGTGTCGAGAAGGTGCACGAACACGAACCAAGGCGTTCACTTTGCGCTCCGTTCGTGGGTTCGTTGGTTCATTTCGGTCGTTCGTTGATTTGAATTCACAACACGCCGCATTTTATTTACTCTTCTCCCGCACAGAGAAACTAACTTCGAGCCGCCATTCGAGCACGAGGAGAAGATCTTTCCACCGTCTCCTCGCTCCTTCGCTTGTTGGATGATGATGGTTGCTTTTTATGAACTCGGGGCCAGTGTTGTGGCGCCAACCGCTCGGTTTCATCTCAAAACATCCGTTCGACGCGCGAAGTGTGGGATGAACGCGTGTGCACTAGCGGACGAAGCGGTTCCGAACCCAATTCGAGCAGTTCAGCGTAGTGAATTCGTGTGCTTTCTCCGCAGGAGATCGAGCTTATTCGAGTATTTTACTCGGCGGAGAGCGAACGGGTTATCCTTCGGGTTGGTAGTATCCCTCGTCGTGCCATCCTTTCTGACAGCCACTTTTAGCTGTTACACCTGTACGCCCGTTTGTGCGGGGCGTTTTGTTATCGAGAGAATGTCGTATTTGTGACACTATAACCTTTTTGCAAGTGTTGCTTGGGTTTCTTGTTCTCTGCACAGTTCGATGGAAGCGCATGGTGGTTTGACTCGGAGCAAACATCGTGGACCTTTTCCATTTGTTTGTCAGCGGGAAAACCACCGCTTGTTGATGCGGTGTTTGAAATGGATCATTTAAAAAACCTTCTAACATAATCCCTTTACAAGTTGATCAACATTTGAAAGTTATTAAACATTGTTTCATTCTTGTAAAAAAAAAATGTACCATGTACAAGCTCGTTTTAGAACGTGTTCTTGATAGCAATGTCACAAACAATGCATACTACTAAAATGAAAATTTCACTTTTCCCCCCAAAAACAGAGCGCAAAAAATCTCAACCACTGATTGATATGCTTCAGTTGACCGGTCCGCAAACTCGTTGCCCACACCGTAAATTTCCCTCGTCACAAGCTGCCCTTTCCAGCGCTCCCCTCCTACCTTGCCCCCCTTCCTCCTTTCTACACATGCCACCGAAAGTGCAGAAGTTATGAATTTTCTTTATACCTCGCCTCCAGCAGGACCGGCCGGAATCGGTCGGTTTTTCCCACATCCATCATCGCCAGCATCGCCGCCATTCGGACGTGATGGAGGGCAACCGGCATGATTGAGCGGGAAATCTTTTCTTTCTTTGCCGTCGAGTTTACACTGTCTTCGTGCGCTTTCGTGTTTTGGCTTTGTTTGCAAAGAATCGGTACGTGAGCAAACTGGGCGATGGGTGTTTTTACTTATTTTCTGTTGCCTTTTGAACACTGCAAAATCAAAACCGGTTCTTAGCGGGGCCAGACTGGGGAAAAAAAAGACGTCGCATTTGTGCGTTGGTGATAGGATGCTTGAAGGACGAAGAAACACTGTTGTCTACATTCATTCTACGAGATTCATTTGGAACGGCGAGGGTTTCCCAATAAAACATTTCTTTGGAAAATCATCTTTGTTAGCTCCGCAATTCATGGATGATGTTTTCGCGTGAACAACCCTCGTGATATTGATGATTCTACAAAAGGATCTTTCCATAATAAAGCTCCCCCCCGTACAGTTCTACTGAGTGGCACAAACCCGTACCCTGGCTTCAAAAGCTTCAGATTTAATAATAATTCGTTTATTTATTCACCAGAGTTTACCGTTGGCACCTTTCGCAGGAAGCAATAGGCAAACACATCGACCGATGTATAAACGTACAACCGTATCTGCGGTGGGGATGTTTTAGTCAGGCTTCAACAGCAGACAACCCTGAAGCATTTGCTGCTCCCGGCCGGAGCCGGCCGATGGTTGATGCTATCCGAGCAAATAAATAAACTAATCAATCAAGATAGCAAATACCGCATCGACGGGGTTATTCTGACTCGGCTCGTACAACACCCTAGACGAGGGTGCCGCCCCGGGTGCTGGGGAGGTTAAAGGTCTCGGCTGGGTGCTAGCCATTTTCCGGAAATTGCGTCACTGAAAAGGATCTCCCAGAGTGGCCGAATCGGTAGCAAACGGCAAACGCCGCACGTCACCAACGATGAACCGATGCCGGTGGATGGCGGTATCAGAATTTAAATAAATATCATTACGATTATAGCCATCGTCGTTCGGTGTCGTCGTCGACATTGGGTGCATCCGACCCGCGTTTAATGCGTGGTTTTAGCCGGCTAAACATTAACTCTTGATTAATGCGAGAGCTCGTGCTGCAAACAAGCGACCATCGATAGGGAATGGCGTTGCGATGCAAATGCACTGTGTGTGTGTGTGTGTGTGTGTATCTGTATGTTGTGGTAATGACATTTTATTGAGCATATCAAAAAGCCATTGGGATGAATAGTTGCTTGTTGTTACTCACTAGCAGACTCTTCAAGCTACCAAATGGTTTGATTAGTAATCAATTTTAAATGAATGATTAGATACATTCCCTGTACGTTCTATCAAGTAATTAGTCATTAACCGAGTATGTCCCGTTCCCCGAGTATGTAAGCACTATTTTGGTAGATTGATTCATTGCATGTTTCACTTTGAAGTTTTGGTAAGAGTATTTGAAGCAAAATACACAGATTAAACGTAATTAAAAGAACGCAAGAGGTTTTTAGGAAAACAAACAGAGAGTATACAATTAACGAAAAAAGAACCTTAGAACATTATAATGCTTCATGATTTGGAATAATATTATTTTTAATACTATAACCAACGAGCTACAACAGTATCTAACATTTAAATCCTGGTGTCTACAAGCAAGAAAAACTGTAGATAAATTAGAATGCAAAAATGAAAAAAAGGATCTTCTATTCCGCCAGTGCAACGGGAAACAATAAATGAAAGATCTTTCAAGCTCAATGTGAGTTGAAAATGATGGCCATAAGCCAGTATACCGCCGGAGTATCGTTTGAATTCAATTTGCAAAACAATAACCGTAGGTTTCCTTCATCAAATCAATTCCGCTCCATCAGACCTTTCCTGCAACAATCAGTGATTATGTTTCAATGCTCGCCCGGATTGGATCACTTCCTTGCGCTCGAAAAGCACATCACAGGCATACCGCAGTGCAGCAACGATAGGGAATAGAGTTTCCGCTGGAAACGCGATAGAACCAGCGAAGCCAGCGAAACCAATTCACGCTCGACTCAAGTTTAAGCGCGGAATTCTATTAATTTCCTCCCGAGCATACCAAACGTATCGTATAAATGGCTCATTAAAATCAAGGTTTCCTACCCTTCGCCACCTCGTGCTTTCTCTTTCACGGTGTTTTAACTCGCACCCTCCCAACCAATCGATTGCGCGGGACGCAAAACGGATGACGGAAGCAGGGGAACACTGATGATCGGTTCGATCAGTTCGCTTGATGGATCCAAATTATGATTGCCTCTTCTTCGACCTCCAACCAGCGCACCTCCCCCATATAACGTCATCCACGAGCATGATCTATTTTTCGCCGCTCAAGTTCAAGAGAGCCAGAGTCAACTTCCACGTGCTTGGTGCAAGGTGTGGTGCGAAGAAAGGACACCCATGCCCTCGCGCCACTGCCCTTGTGCAGTGATGTTTACGGCCTGGCATCCATCGTCGGTGGAGGCGGAAGATGCTTCGATGTGACCTTCCGGCAACACCACCAACATGTTGGCGAGCGCACGGCAATGGAAGGTCTGACGAACAACGGGAACGGCACTCATAATTTTCCCATCCGTAGCCATCTGGATCCCGCTCGCCAGCAGCATGGCGGACGCGTTGGAATTACGGGGCGCTTCAATTGGCCCCCCGATCGGCTTTGCATAAACATTACCATTGAACTTGAACGCGCGTTTCGTTTACACAAACACTCACCGGCGGGTTTATGGGCCCAGGACGCGCCAGGCGGGGCGGAAAGACAACATACATAAACAATACATGTCCCTACGTCAAAATTCACCCTCCTCCTTCCCCATGGCAATACAAAGCCCCGATGCGAAAAGGCACTTCCGCGTCGGCCAAAAACCCTGCGGGAGTCCCATTCCATTCCCAACGGGCGCCAGAGTTCAATCGCGCGCTTTTTCGGAGTAGGAGATAATTTATGTACATGTGCTAAATTACAACTCTCCATGACGATGATGATTTCTCGCCCCCTTTGATCTCACGCATGTCACCCCGGGTTTCGTTATTTGTTTAGCATTACTATTCATTCGACGAGCGCGCCACGGCATTCATCATCAACATCATCATCGAACGGTTCGCTGCGAAAGGTGAAATAACTGATTCGGCAATATTAAATTTTGACGCCAACCAACCAACCAACGGGGTGTCGTTGTCGGGGAAAGGGGAACGGCGCGAAATAGGCAAACGGTACTCGGGGCGGGGAGAAAAGGTATTTACAGCACAATTTTATTTTCAAACCGATCCATTGAACCGCTACATGGAATGCGAGATTGGCTGCGAGTTTACAAGCCGGTCCGTTTTTTTTTTTTGGAGGTAGACAACAATCGTTCTGGGGAAGGAAAAATGGTGTTCCTATTACACGCGAGCGAGAGAGGTGCCCTTCACCAGAATCCGAACGGGAAAACTGATGTGTTTTGTTTTTCGTTTTTAATTTGCATATCATTTTTAGCGCGAGAATAATGAGAATTAATTTATGGATATCAACGTAATTGCTTTGCAGATTAACATAATTAATTATTTTAAACCTAAACATATTTTCTATTCTAATGATGATTTACGGTTTCGGAACGGTTAAGCAGTTTACCACATCGTTGCATTTATTTGCGATGGGAGTTTTACGATCGGTATTGATCTTCAGGCACATTGAACATTTATTACTCAAACCGAATTCCCAACGAATGGGACCTGAATTTCATGTCCGCAACTGATTAAGTCGTCAAAATGCCACTCGTGACCCCGGCGTTGCGTTATATTATGAAATATCCCATGCCGAACATACATCACTCGCGTAAGGAAATGCGTTGTAACACGTGTGAACACCGGAACCACGAACAACCTAACCGTAAGTCCTGGGGGGGGGGGCACACTTTAGGGCTTGTCGGAAAAGTGTAAAACATCCATTTGCAAAACAAAAACATATAAACGCTCACTCACAACGCCCCGATCGGCACGGGGTAAATTGAGCCAGTGGTGCTCGTGGCTTCATCTCGCTTCATTTGGGGGATCGTAAAATGATTCGCATTAAATTAAATTTCTAAATTATAAATAGTCCGCCCAAGCGTCCGCCCGGTGTTCCGCCCACAAAACTCGACCGATGCGCTAAGAGGTGCGTTTTGCCCTCTACGTTTTTCCTAGCTCGCGTGAGATGGAAGTTTTATTTATTTTGCCTAAATTCGTAGACACCCGCCTGCTGGGAGGGGGAGTGTGTGGTGGTGGGTGTGTGAGCCGACTGTCGATGGCTTCCTTCGGATGGACGACTGATGGAAGGAGCGTTTAAGAAGAAATGCGCGATGAGCAACAAGAAAACGAAGCAGAAAGCAACGAAAGTGCTAAACTAAACCAAAAGTCAAGAACTCGCGATTTGATGCGTGCTACGCGCATTCCCATGCGTTCCGACGCGTTTGCTGTTTTAAATCATTCGCTAATCATTTCCTCGACCGTTCCTTCCCCGGCAAACACTCCCGGCATGCTGACGGATTGCCAACAAAAAAAAAAGATGAAACCAACACATGATTCACTAAACTATGGACGCTGCAACGTGATCGCCGGTCGTCATTGGACATTTTATGTGCTCGCTAGAAATTCCTGCACTTAAGCGCTAATTCGGGTAGAGCGTGCCTTTTTTTGGGTTTTGTTTGCTTGTTAGCCATTGAGATTGTTATTCTTACTTCTTCGCTTTGGTTTTGGTTTTGGGGAAATAGTTCCGTCATGAAACAATCAGTGCCATTGCTCTGAAGTGGTATGGAGCGGGATCTGTTCTTCTGCTCCGATGGGCTGGGCTGACGAAAGTCATATTTTTATCCGTCGACTAAGAGATCCGTAGATCGTCGAAATTTATTTCTCAATATTTCTTAATAGTCGATAGTGAGCAATGAAGCAAATTCAATCATGACTCATAGATTTACTTTTTTTCTCAGAGACTCTCTTGATGTGTATAATATAAATATGAACTTCATAACATTAGGTTTGATACAAATTTGGGCCCAGGTTTAACATACGATCGGTGATTCAAATTAAATTTTTAACTAAAAGAGGTTTTCACTTATTAAATTTGACTCACTAACATTGACAGCAGATAATCAACATGACATTTAAAAAGCATGTTACTTCAATTAATTCTCTTCAAAGAAGTTCCCACACAGCAATGATTTATGATAAGCGTTAGAATTTTTCAATTAGCATCCTACGCAGCTCATAAACTGTCTAAATGACAGCAATGTTTGACGGTCCCGCGCGCCAGGTGCAAATGTTTCACATGACGATTTATGCCAATCGATCGCGTTTCTTAATTTGCATTAAACCCCCATTCCCAGGAGCTCACGTTTGGGGCATGATTTTCGTCACTCTTCTACCGTGCGGCCAAAAGTGTTTTGTGTTTTACCAGCACAAAACCTACGTTCAAAGGGGAAAATGCTGGCGCCGGCATGAAACGGAGTTAAGAAAGATTAGCAGAAGCATGGCATTGTGAGAAGGGGTGTAGTCCGTCACGGGTTCCATTAATACAGTCGCCGCCGGTGTTCGGCACATAAATATGTTTATTGAAGTTCTTTACCCTTTACCGATCGATGGCGTAATACTTCCTTCCCCGGAATCATGCACTGTTTAACTCTCGTGGCTGTTAAAATATTCAAACCTTTTACGAGTTAAAGTTGAGAATTCATTTTAGGCACTAGGAGATAAACTCCTTTCCCGAACTCTAGTTTTGATCCTCACCTGATGTTGTTTGTTTCGGTTCCGCTCTTAGGGTCTTAGATCAAGCGATCATCATCATCAAAATGAAATAAAGTACCACAAATTAGGAAACCAACGAAAGGCGTCAGCATAAACAATCTATTAGGGTTTTCCGTAACTCAGCTGAAAGCGATACAATCCGCTCCATTCATGCGGGACCGTATATATGACGTGTAAATCAACACGCTAACTGGAGGCACACCAAGAATCGATCAATTGGCCACACGGGCATCCGATCGGACCACGGATCGATCCAACGCCAACAGCATATATATATTTTTCGAAGGTCGCGCATGTTAATAATTCCATCGTCGACGACGAATCAATCTGGCCAGCAGCCGGTTCGTTCGGTGATGGGTTAGTTTTACGAGCGGCATGACTTTTCGTCGCCCAGATGAAGCGATCAAACGGCACATTTGCGACGAGTCGGAGTTCAGAGAAAGGCTATCGGTGGCGCATTATCTTAAGACGCAGACGCAGTGGAGGATTGGAGGCGCCATTCATAAAAAAAAAGTCGCTTTGATCGCTTTTAGTCGTAACGCGAAGTTGGCCATGGAATTATTTTACGACAACAATACGGGGCAAGAGAAAGAGCAGAACTTGCGCGGTTTTGCCTATCGATCGAGCCAGTTATGAGCAAAAAATGTTACCACATTGGTTTTAAAACTGGGCGTGAGGAATGTGTAAACATCAATTAACATATTTAGAACAGAAATCGCTAAGGCGATCAGCATTGTAACGCAAAAATCGTTCGAAAGATTGAGAGTTTTAGACAAACCAAAAGAAACCACTTGTAAACATTTTAAAAGATAAATTTAGATGTTTAGAGGTGTAGAATTCTAAAATCTTATAAAATCTTTCGTGAAACTACGTAATAAAAATGAAAATAAAACTTAAATTCATCTGTTCAAAATTCCTTCCCTCAAATAACACGCGTTACAATTTCGGAAATTGCATAATATCACATTTTTTGTTTTTCGCCAATAGCGTGGACAATGGGAAATGGTCCCATATGGAACAGCAACGTTTTGTTCAAAATTTACAACCTTTAAACGCCACAAACAAACCCGGACACATCAATTACCGGCTCGCGTTCCATATTGGTGCCAATTTTGCACTCCACTAAACAGGTTCCAATTGTTCACGCTTGAGTTATCGCGTGTTTCGCATAATGCACGCGCATTAAAGTACTTTAACGCAACACCCTCAGGGGGGAAGCATATTTCCATGCGTGGGTGAAAAGTGATCCCGCAGACTGGGAGACTGGCTTTCGGGGAGAAAAGAATCCTTTTCTCCGATAATGTCGATCGCACGCAACCGATAACGTAACAGCCGGCCGTGCCAAGGGTTCGTTTTCGGGAAAATGGTTTTCATTTGCAACAAATTACTCATAATGATGAGCATCATCAATCACGGCACGCGATAAGATCGAACAACAAGCGGCGCAAAGCCGTCGCGAAGCGCCTTGCCGTGCGGACGTGAGCGGCAAGTGAATCCAACCGGTGTTCGGCCGACGCCGGAGGAACCGGATTTCGGCCAACATCTCTGCGGTGCAAAGATGGGCCGGGTATTTCCTCGTTCTGGCCAATTTTCCCAACAGTGTGCTGGGGCCACGCTACGTGCTCTATTAATTTTACACTTCCACCAGCATGGCCCGAGTCGATTGACAGCCGAACATCAGCTCGTCGTGAGCGTGAATAAACAATCGGCCGTTGTACAAATAAACGAAGGGAACGAATTTAATTTCAACGCCACTGAACACGTCTAGACGCGTGTTGCTGCGGCACGCAGTTAATGGAATGATGTTCTTGCGCAAGCTCATGTGAGCAACATTATTCCACGCCATGTTGAAGACTCAGTCTACAGAACATAATGAGCTTGCGCTAGGCACCGGCAGAGCTCGCTAGTGTAGCGATCGAGCTTTTTATGCTCGATCATCGATGATCTATGCGGCAGCTGGAAAGTTAATCCACATCCATGTTGCGCTTTCGTCTCTACCTTTACTACGTTTTGTTTCTATGTGAAAAATCGAAAAGTCAGACGTGAAATAGAAAAGAAATTATGTAGTCAAGTCATAAATCTATCTTTTCATTTGTGAGCAAAAATGCTGACGAGTTTAATTGTTCAAACTGATTGTATGTAAACTAACCGAAATCTATAATTATTTGTGGAGAATTATGTTTTTACAATCCAAAATACAATACGTTTGAAAGAAGCATCAAACCTTCAAATATTGTAGAACAAAGAACATTCCTTCGGTTGAACCAGGTCGTAAAGGTAAGTCACGCAAACGGTGAGTAGTAAAAATTTGTTCGGACGGATAACGATTTCTTTGTAACACGAAGCGACAAAGGCAATATAAGTTGCTTCTATAATTAAGGATATGCTCGTTAAAATGTTCTGCATAAATATGGCGAAAACTGTGATTGTCGGTGAAGTTTATGATTTATGACTTCTCGTTAGACAGCATTTCATTGTATTGAAGATTAATTTGTTCCAGTCGTAAAACCTAACAAACTAAATAATAAATCTTAATGAATTGATTGGCATCACCAATATTAAACTGTGAATCGACAACAATGTTCAGGTTAGAAATAAATGAGCCAGTAACGTTCACTCACCTTACACACACCCTCGACGCATATCCCTCGGCCAACGGTCGACTCGTTGTTTCGGAAGTACTCCGTCGGTTTGATGCAAGGCGTTCCGTCGACGACAGTTTTATTCAGTGTCGCAAAATAACGCATTCCGATCGGCTTACAGTTCAGTTCGCACTCGGCATCCTCTGCGAATAAATGTGGACAAATGGAAAGGCGTTACTACAATGACACATAACCATACATTTCCACTTGGATGTCGATTTGCAATACCTTTCACAAACGCTTCCCATATGTAACGTTTATCCTGGAACGTTTGGTTATTGAAACGGGCACACTGCTGCTCACGGAAGTCTCCGTCGGTTGTTGGGCAATCCTGAAAATATACCAACAATTTACAGTATTTCGTTCTACACAAATTCAAAATAAAGCGGTTTTACGTGAACAATTTACCTGTTCGTTGCAAAGGTGAAAGCGCTTGATGATTCCAATACACTCATGGCTCTCGACGCCCGGTTTCGTACTCTTTTTTCCATTTATGTACCTAGAACATATTGAAACAAAAGTTTTAGAGGTTTGAAACAAAGCAAAAATTGTTCACAAAATAATATTTCATTTTGTATCCTATTGAAACCGACTATCATCTGGCCTGAACAATTTTTAATGATTCCCCGAAGGTTTATAGAAAGCGATGATACGAGATTATCAGTAGTCGCTAACAAATGTGCCAGATAAAACAATGCATCATTTAGCTACGATTCACTTGAAATCGAATTGTAATTACACCCGCCTTTGTAATCGATTCACTACCGACCCGTCGTTTGTTTAATTATTCCATAGAATCGCCAGCTGGCAAATGACCAGCTTTTGTCCTACAAGTGGACCTGTTTGCCGTAGGCAGGATAAACATTTCAATTCCCATTACAAACTGATCAACCGGTTGCCGCGGGGGTTGTAATATGTTCAATACATCTATATTACTACAAACACCATTCAATTGAATGCTGATAATTGCTTTTTCCCGAAACGCGCCTCGTAATTATCCGGTACTTGGAAGCCCTCATTGGAGCCCATCAGATCCACATCTCATCTGAAGACGAATAGGTTCCATTAGGTCACCCTTCCGTCGCGTTTCGATCCCGGTCAATTGAACGAAGCGGACTTCTCCACGGGTCCCTACGCACGACACGTTTTTGGGCCCGGAAAAGGCATCAATCAAGGTCTTGTCAGATTGTTTCTAAAACTATCCGCCCGGTCCAGGCGAGGCTGCTCATCTAGGCCGCTTGATAACCTCGAAAAGACGTTCACTCGCTCGCGGTCCGAAATAAAGAAGCCAAAACAAACGCCCGGCCCGTGTCGGTGGGGACGAAATTGAATTATTTAATCATTTACATGCAGCCACAACACAATGCCGACACTATCCCCCCCATCGTGCTCGCGCATGGCAGTGAAAAAGGCGAGCTCCATTTCTGGTTAATTCAAATGTCGTCCTCCATTGCGCACCGCGGTGGAAAAGTCGAATGAAAACTGACAGCTCGAACAATTCGGCGCGGTGGGTTTCGCTGAAGCGGAACGATCCCGGTCGCCGGTTAGAGTAGTGTTAATCAGCGTGCATGGTGGATCCTCGGAGGATCGGAATGGTGGTGGATCCTCACGACGATGGCTTCATCCGTGCCGCGCGGTGTTGAGCGATTGTGACGGCGAGATTCACCGAGATGAACCCGTCGGATTCCTTTCAGCTGACGGTGATGGGATGGTTCCCGGAACGAGTTGATAAGTACAATCTCATTTCCCACCGTTCAACGCCACTTCGCGATCCTGCGCGGTACCAGATTCTTAATCTCCTGGTTCAATCCGAGAAGCGGTGCCATATCTTCCATGCCACAGTGGGGCAGAGGGTGGATAAATCCATACTCAAAACAGAGTCTATTAAGAATAGATAATTTGAGTTTCATTTCATGTTCGCTAGAAACGTTATTAAACATGTGAAATAGTACCTTTAAAATGCAACTTGATAGACGCTTACATGTTACAAGAAGTAGTCCAAATACCAAAATTGATAAACAACGCAATTACTCCAAATTGTTACAGTATTTAACAAAACGTCCATTCCCATCATTAGTGTAAACCCGACCCACTGTGCGCAACCGAACCAATATTACGAGCATTTTCGGGAATCTCGCACAATACCTTTCGCACCTTTCGGGACCAGTTGCGACGGAATGCATAATCAACGACTCACGCCCGGTTCCGACACGTCTCGGTGGCCAGCTCGCTGGACGGATTCGCTGCGTGTCAGTTACAACCGTACTTGACAGGATTGCCGCCGGCGCTTTTCGGTGTAGAGGGTGGAGCTCGAGTGGAGTCGGCTGTTTGGTGGGAATTTCGGTGCCAAAGTGTGGGAGAAAAGCATCCCGTGAATGGTGCGTCGAATGTTGGTGGAAACTGCAGGATTGAATGAGTTGTTTCCATATCGGAACTTGCGTCGGATACAAATGGCCTTCTGGTGCAAATTCAGACAAAATATAGAACCCAGGCATGGTGGGAGCTTTTAAATTCCTTAAATTCCCATGTTCAACGCCGTGGATCGATTGTACAATATCAATTTGATTAAGTGTTGTTTTGAGGATATCCAAGACTATCATGTTGAAACGAATTCACCGGAGTAATTGCAAAACTACTTTATGCTCAGCACATGTCTCTCTCGTTTTATGTAACTTCTTAACAGCTGCTCGACTTTTACGACCCTTAATGCAGATTGTTTATCTCAGCCTTGAGTCATGATTTGTTTCATAAGCAATAATCCTACACTCGTGTGAACAAAGTCTTACCTCGGCTTTCTGATGTGCTCGACATGTTTTAATAGTTTGGATGGAACGAAAGAAGAGCAGAAATCTCCATAAAAATCGATTTCAAAGTTTGAGGTTTCAAGATTGTTCAAGGAGACCAACTTCGAACCACCAGAAGACCACGTTGTCAGAAGGCTTACCACCAGAACCAACGGACAACCTGGTGCAGTAGAAACCGAATCTAACGTGTGACTCTTTTAGAAGATTGCACCGGTCAGATCAAGGGATGAGCCGAGGGAAGCAGCTTCAGGAGCGGTATTACCATTAGACTGCATCTCCCATTTACCGGATGGACATGAAGTGAAGGATATTGTGGAAGTGGTACTGAGGACGTTGGTAGATGGATTTGCTTAAAGCTGACCCTTTCACAGTGGGAAAGTACGCTCAAGGGTTCATCATCACGAGTTAAACACAATTTACGGTACGGCACTCGAGTTCGAGAAGATATTCCCCAGGAACTAATGCAATCGCCTTCCGCTTTTCTTCCATCTCCAGTTCGACCTCTCTTTCCGATGCATTCGGGAGCACTCGCGCAAGTTTCCACTGCAGTGAATCCTGCTGGGAAGCTGTGATTTTGATAATCCGATTAAATACTGAACCAATTTTTAACCGATCGCTTCGTCCGCTTTCTCACGAGGCGCGAGAACGGTAGGGGGATAATTTGGAAGATGAATCTCAGCATGAAGCCAGCGAAGCGAAGTTGTCATTAGCGCGGAAGCGGGAGTTGTCTAGAAGTGTGATTGCACTTTGTACTCCGGCACTTGGACGCTACAAACCTCGCCACTGCGCGACGAATGTTTTAATAAATCCAATAAATTTGAAGCATTTTTGAAGCGCTAAATTTCGAAATAGAAACGGGACGGAAAAGGGAATATACACTTCACCTCTAGAATGGAACTGTAAGAAGCTGACAAGGAGTGTGCTTCTCCCCCCGGCATGTGGCAATGGAACCAAAAGATTCTCGAGGAGGGAACCTTCAACGATTCGTTCCCTAAAGAAGTGACTCCCTCCCTCCGAAAATCGACCGAGAAAAAGCATCCGAGTGGAGCATAATTAGATGAAAGTGGATTATGTACAGTTTGCTCGTTGTTATACTTCCTTCGCCATCATTCGGGCGATCCATCTCTGGCGCAAAGTCGCAAAGAGGATCACGTGCTTGTTTTTCGAGGCGAATTACAAACGTATTTTATATCTACTTGCGATGGTGATGAATCGTTGGACCCACTCGTCTTGACGGCGTCCCGCTGTGGAAGAAGCGGGCTTTCGACGGTCGGTTGGTGGAAACGAAATATTTTTTAATGGTGTTTGCTTAAGCCACGAACCGCTCCGGATGCACTGTCGCGTGAGATACCGGGTACGAGTGCACTCGTAATGGCATTTGAGACAAAACCCCATTCTCTAATTTGTTTCAAGAGTCTCGCCAGCAAGGCGATGGTGAAAGAGAAACCTCTTTATTTGCTGTGTTTTCCGTAACTTTCGGGTTGCATTAAGACCCTGGACTAGTCCTTTGTGCGAAACGAGTAAAAGCAGCATTAATGACGAAACTATGTGTCACTTTTGTGTTATCGTTCCACTCGCCGTGAAAACGGTTAAACCTGGGCAGAAAGGAGTAAAAGCTAACCAAGAACCGTCCTAACCGGTGAGATAAAACAATCCCCTAGCTAACCGAACCAACTGGCGAGGATATAAGTGTACCGCTCGGGAAGGAAACTTTGCCAACCGGGAAAAGGAAATGAAACGAAAATTTCACCATCCTCTCTCGGTGGTACACTTCAACACAGTGCACGTTTGCTTCGTCCACGCCACGATGGCGGTATGGAAGACGGGGCCAAACGAGCTCGAGTGCGGAAACGGAATCCATTTACGGGTTCCGCACTTATTCGCTCGGATAGAATTAAATGTTTTTTTCTTGTGCGACAGCCTCTGCGGTGGCGGCACGAGCGTGAGGAGACATCCTTCCCGATGGTCGGTGGAATTGTAAGTCAGGCAGCCCACACCGGGACACTTTGCGGGCCAGCCAGAGAAGATTGGTAAATGTAAAAGTTGTGACCGAAAGTTGTGAGGAATTATGCGCAAGTGAGAGAGAAAAAAAGAGGGAAAGTTCCCAGAGTGGGTGCATGGTGCTTAATTACAAAAATACCGCAAACGTACAAGATGGACAATGGTCGATGGTTGTTGCTGCTGGTGGCAGTTGCCAATTATAAGGGCAAACTTTCTGATTACGCTGCATAGGTTTTCATTAACTGCAAGAGATTTCCCTTTACCCTGATGCGTCTGTGGCTAATCTTTTCGATCGGAATCATTCCAACTACGTATAAATTAGCTGCACGCCTTCGTTTTATCATGGATGGTAGACGAATCCTCTCTCCATGGAAACAATCAAAGCTTGCTTGAATTTTCTGTTCAGCTTAAATATTTTTAAAGTATTGTTCCAGCTAGAACAAGAAATAAGGTCTCCTCTGTTGATTTGGTGTAAAATATGGGTGACTTACAAGGTGAACAATAGAAAAAGAGCAACTTTTATTCAAACTTCAAGAAGTTTTGTTTTTCTCTGATCTAATACAATCGCCTTTGCGATTCAAGACCCTTTTTTTAATTCACCCTATACGTCCATCGCAATCTTCTTCTTGGCGTAACGCCCTCTTTGGTCATGCCTGCCCCGTTAAGGGCTTACGAGACTTTTACCCTTTGAGAACGTGGATAGTCAGCCCGTCCTCTCGTACAGGGGAGGGTCCGGTCTCGGTTGGGATTCGAACCCACGCCGTCGAGATGGGGAGCCTCGATCGTAAGCCGATTTTCTAAGCGGCGCTATCGCTTGGCAGTCGCGGAACTCCAATTAGTCTTGAGCGTTTGACGAGTCAGAAAACGAAGCTGGGAATTACCGTCCGAGATAACATAACCGGTTCACGTTCTCGACTCAATTTGTGGCATGAGCTGTCGTTTACCATAAAGCTATGGGTCACCCAGAAAGAACAAGTTTTTACCAAAATATCTTCGCGATCAGTTGGCTCAGTGTTGGTGATGATGTTGCACGCGTTATCGCTCAGACCACATTATCAGAATTAGTTTCCAGTTCTTTCTAGCCTTTCTTAGCCAAACGAATCCGAACGATCCTCAGTCGTGTTTCATCTTTCGTACCGATTGTGCGTTTGAGTGCTTTGAATTGCAGCAAGTTAAAAGTCATGCATAATAGTAGTTATCTGTTGGTGCTATGTTTTGGTGTAGTTTTATCAGCCCGGCTGACAATGGCAATTGGAGGTTTCGAGATGGAGCTTTTAATGACAAAGCTCGATTACTTGCAAGACAAGCTGCAAGAGGTGGAGCAAACTATGAAGACAGCTATGGAGAGTTCGCTGAAGGTAAATCTATATTCCCAGCACAAGTTAAGTGTAAACACGATGATAATAGAGAAAACTATCGACTCTTTGTAGGAAACGGAGCTTCGTCTTCAGGCCAAAATGCATGCAATGGAAGACTCTTTGAAAAAGGTAAGGAAGCGAGCAATAGGTGTTACAGTCTTGAAAATCATATATATATATATATATAACGGACTAGAGCCGTCGGTCGACTCGTGCCGTGAACAAAATGTTGCGCCATAACGCCCGGTCCTGTGCTGCAGATCTCCAACTCGAAACACCGATCCTCCGCAAGTCTGCCTCGACCTGGTCAAGCCATCGTACTCGCTGCGCCCCTCTCCTCCGCGTGCCTGTTGGGTCCTTTTCGATGACCTCCCTGGCTGGATAGCTAGCAGGCCTCCTCGCTATATGTCCCAGCCATCTTAGTCTCCCAATTTTTACCAGGACACCAATTGGGGGATCACCTAGCAGCTCGTACAGCTCATCATTCCACCGCCTTCTCCAAGCGCCGTCCGCTTCCCGCACCCCTCCGAAGATCGAACGTAGCACCTTGCGTTCAAAAACGCCAAGTGCGCGCAGATCGCCTTCCAGTAAGGTCCATGTCTCATGTCCGTAGAGCACAACGGGCCTTATTAGAGTCCGGTAGAGCGTCAATTTTGTTCGCCTGGAGACACGACCAGATCGCAGCCACTTACGTAGACTACAGAAGGTGCGATTTCCAGCGAGGATGCGCCTCCGAATTTCCAAGGATGTGTCCGAGTCACATGTGACTTGGGATCCAAGGTATACGAAGGAACCCACCTCCTCCAGAGTGTCGTTATCCAAGGTGATGCCGGGAAAGGTATCTGGGGTATTATCCCTAGACCCTAATCCTTGCATGTATTTTGTCTTTGACGTGTTGATCTGGAGTCCAACTCGCTGAGCTTCTGACTTAAGTCCAGCATACGTTTCCGCAACCGTCCTCTTGTTGATCGCAACAATGTCAATGTCGTCCGCGTAGCCCAGGAGTTGAATTGAGCGCCAGAAGATGGTACCTCGCGTGTCGATGCCTACTCGCCTTATCACACCTTCTAAGGCCACGTTGAACAGGATACACGAAAGGCTATCCCCTTGCCTCAGCCCTCTCTGGGAAGCAAACTGAGCGGACGCGACACCACCGACCCTTACAGAACACATCACATTGCCCATAGTCGCCCTACACAGCCTGATCAGCTTGTTCGGAAACTGAAACTCCTTCATCAGCATCCACAGCTGTTGCCGGTCAATGCTGTCATAGGCCGCCTTGAAGTCAATGAAGACGTGATGCGTTCTGCAGTTGTACTCACGGCATTTTTGTAAAATCTGCCGGAGCGTAAACAGCTGGTCAGTTGTCGAGCGTCCATCCATGAAGCCGGCTTGATACTCCCCAACAAAGTTTTCGGCCAGGGGCAGCAACCGTTGGAGCAAAAGTTGAGAGAAGATCTTATAGGCGGCATTTGGTATGGTAATGCCACGGTAGTTCTCGCAGTCCAACCTATCCCCTTTTTTGAAGACCGGTACAACGACACCGGTCATCCAGTCCTGGGGTAGTTCTTCCATCTCCCAAACTTTGCCGATCACCAAATGAAGCACTCGAGCTAGGCTCTCCCCTCCGTGATGGAAGAGCTCACCAGAGAGCTGATCATCACCCGCAGCTCGGTTGCTTTTAAGCTTCCGCATCACTTGCACGACTTCGTACAGGGATGGAACCGGGTAATCATCATCGTGCCCAGGTGCCCCAAGTGGTACTTCCGCATCCATGCTCCTATTCAAGTTAACCCCATTTAGGTGCTCCTCGAAGTGCTGCCTCCACCTTTCAACCACCTCGCCAGAGCTGGTGAGCAATCCACCCTCCCTATCCCGGCACATGTCTATGGCAGGCTCACTAGACCTACGTTCCCGGTTAACAAGCTCATAGAGCTTTCGGGTGTCACCAGACCGGTGGAGCTGCTCAAGGTCCTCAGCAGTTCGATGCTCCTGCGCTCTCTTTTTTCTCCTGCAGACCGAAACCAGCCTATTCCTGGCAACCCTATACTGCTCCACGTTGGCTCTCGTTCCAGCTTGGAGCATTCTACCCCAGGCAAAGTTCTTCTGGTCAGCGAGCAGCTGACACTCCGCATCAAACCAGTCTGATGTTCGTGACCTCGTTCTAGCACCCAGACTGCTGGAAGCTGAACTTTCCACTGCAAGGCGAATTTTAGTCCATACCTCCTCCATTGGTGCAGTAGAGGCCTCATCCTCTGATGGAAGTGCCGCCTCGAGAGTCTGACCGTAGCGCACAGCCACTTCATTATCCTTTAGCAGGTCAATGTTGAAGCGGTGCGCTCTAGCGACCCGGGGTTTGTAGATCATTGCTAGCTTTGATCGCATGCAGACACCGAGTAGATAGTGGTCAGAACTCACATTAGGCTGCCGATAGCTGCGAATGTTCGTGACGTCCGAGAAAAAGCGGCCGTCAATTAGCACGTGGTCGATTTGGTTGCAGGTACGTAGGTCCGGTGATCTCCAGGTAGCCTTGTGGATATCCTTGCGAGGAAAGAAGGTGCTGCGGACAACCATTCCGCGGGAGGCTGCAAAGTTGATGCATCGATGACCATTGTTGTTAGAGCAAGCATGCAGGCTGTGAGTCCCGATGGTTGCTTTAAAACACTCTTCTCTGCCAACTTGCGCGTTCATATCCCCAATAACGAGCTTGATGTCACGCCTCGAGCAGCTGTCGTACGCCTGCTCCATTAGCGCATAAAAGGCATCCTTCTCATCATCGGGCCTTCCTTCATGAGGGCAGTGTACGTTGATGAGCGCATAGTTGCGGAATCTCCCTTTAACTCGCAGCACACTCATACGCTCATTAATGGGTCTCCATCCAATAATGCGTTCCTGCATCCTACCCATCACTATAAAGCCAGTACCGAGCTCGTTGGTACTGCCACCACTTTGGTAAATGGTGGCAGCACACTGTCGAGGCTTCCACACTCTACTTCCTCTCCAGCAAAGTTCCTGCAGCGCAACAATAGAAAAACCGAGAGGGTTTATGGCGTCATATAGAAGACGATCAGCTCCGTCGAAATTGAGAGATCTGCAATTCCAAGTCCCAAGCTTCCAATCATTGTCCTTTATTCGTAGCGTGGGTCTGGATCCGTTATTCCGATACGTATTTTGCATTATTTGTTCATTCGTAGTATAAGTTAATTCGGCTGGCCTCCTTACTAGGGATGCGCAGCCTACACCTCGTGATGGGATTGCCACCTTGGGTATAGCTGACGAGGTTCCGCATTTCAGCTTCAGCCGCTCCACTGGAGATCAGACGCTGTTCCGAGCCGCTCCTATTGGAGGACAGACGCTCGTGGAGATTGGTGAGCCGCACCACTGGTGAAAAGACGCTCACAAAGCGCCTACAGAGCGTACCCTGTAGACGCCCCCCTTTCCCTGTCAGCATACGACCCAAGTTCCCACCAGGGTTGGTTACCTGATCTTCACAAAGGTTACTCGCATCCCGGTTGGCACCACTAGGAGGTAGGGTAGGAGTTGTTTGGGGGGTGAATGGCCACTATCAAAGATCGATATATGGGGCCTCATGTTGCACCGGATCCCAAACCATTTACCAACCAAAATCATGAAAATCTCTTGAAAATCATACCAGTTGAATTTTGCGAAATCAATTGTTGCCTCTTTTGCAGAGTCTGGAGGCATCCGAAGAGAAGACACGGACCAAATTGGAAGAATTGAAGAATCATATGATACCCAAGATGGACCACATTCAGAAAACATCGCTAACTGAGCTCAAGAAACTAGGAGAAAATAAGGAAATTCTTGATATGTTAACGAATTCAATGCATAATTTAACTACAAATGTAGAAACACACAATAAGACATTGGAAGACCACTTAATAGCTCCTGTCCGTTCATGTCGTCAAGTTACCAAAGAATCTGGCACGTATCTGTTAAGTTTGTCAAAAAAATCTAAACCATTCGAGGTCTTTTGCGAACAAAATAAGTTCTATGGCGGCTGGATTGTAATCCAGCACAGATTCGACGGTTCTGTTGACTTTTATAGGAACTGGACGGAGTACCGAAATGGATTCGGGAATGTAAATGGCGAATTCTGGCTCGGGCTAGAATACGTGCATCAAATTACTAAAAACCGACGCCATGAACTGCTGGTGGAGATGAAAGATTTTCACGGAAACTACGGATACGCTAGGTATGGAGAGTTTGAGATAGGGGACGAATCGGAGTTGTATGTGTTGAAGGAGTTAGGGATACACTCAGGGACAGCACGAGATTCAATGCAGGACCACATGAATCAAAAGTTTAGCACATTCGATCGAGACAATGACATATGGCAGGGTGGTAATTGTGCTGAGGATTTTCACGGTGCCTGGTGGTACAATATCTGCCACAAGTCCAATTTGAACGGGCGTTATCGGAACACAACAGACGATCAGAGTGCGATGATGTGGCGCTATTTCAAATACGACAATCGTGGTTTGTCTTACTCGCGAATGATGATTCGCGATATAAATAATTAACGCAAAGATAAAGCGTTTACCTCACCAGTGAAGAGATTCAATAGCTGTTGCATCTTTGTTCCCTCTCTCCCTTCTCTTCTACCAAATTTAAGTAATAAACAGAAAATTTTATACAAGCATTACTTTGCGCAGCAATTGCTTTTGAATAAATACAAATAGTTTTATAGTGAAATGTTCATTTCCATTCAAAGAGAAAAAAAAAAGAAAGAAACAAGAGTGAAGAAATAGATTCAACCAAATGAAATTTTCTTCTTGACGTAACGACCGTGTGTTGTTGCTGGTCATGCCTGCCCATTACCTTTTTCTAGACTTTTTCCCTTTGAGTACGTGAATAGTCAGTCCCTCTTGTACAGGAAAAAGGTCTCGGTTGGGATTCAAACCCACGCCGTCGGGGTGGTGAGCCCCGGCGCTCATGGGCCGATTTTCTAACCGGCGCTACCGCTCTCCTGTCGCGGACCCCCCATCGTGCATCGCAATCATTGACTCTAATTCAAATTGGATGTCACCAATGGAAAGCCCTCAACTAGCACCGGACGTGTCACTGATCTGACTCATTTGTGTTCATTAAATCCTATCGATAGTGCCACTAAATTAGCACCTTCCATCCCTTAGATTGGTATCACATCGCGTCTATTGGAGTGCCACCCTTTCGAACGCCACATCCTGAGCCAATTTCCCGGCCCACCATCGCCGGGGATAAACACTTCATCTAGCCGTCCAATTCATTTAATAATCCCTACAAATCCGTACGCATTTGCTTTCTCGGTAAACTTGCGCCGCTCCGGTGGGGGAGGTAATTTCAAACGCTGTCACGCTGAAGGTGGCACTATTCCAAACCACCCAACCACCGCCATCGAGTGCCGCTGGGAAATATCTAACCCTCGACTCCAGTACGAACCCTTCACGGGAGGGGCCGAACTTCACTTGGCATAATCGGAGTGTGATTTGAATTCTATTACCGACAATAAGCAATTTAGCGAGCGCCACGACGACAGGCGTCTTGTGCGACACAGAGTGTTTGGTGCAAATAAATGCGACCGTGGCATGAGCTAATGCAAACGTGGTCCACGACCGTACGCATCGTCGTTGTTGGCCCGTATCGCCGTCAAGGCGCATTGTAAGTGCACCCCACAATTGATCGTTTGGCCTATCGCCTCGGGTTGAAGAAGCCCTTTAGGTTCAACAAAGCGACGTCTGGGAGGTAGGGGAAGAAAGCAACGGTTGATACTTTTCTTGCTCCCTAGGCATCTCCCGAGGAAAAGAAATGGGAAGGAAGCCAACAATTCAATGCCGATTGAAACAATATCGTAATAATTCAATCAACTTAATCATAAAAGACGCTCGCCATCAGATGCGCCTTTTTAAGCCTTTTTCCTTTTACGCTCAATCGAAGGAATAGGAGTTCCGTCTCCCTCTTTTATCCCTCTTGTGTTAGCCAGGCCACATAATTTGATTGACAAACCGTTTACTTAAAATGAGTGGAAAAGGAAATAAAACTGGAACGATTTGAGAAAGTGAATGACTTCATTACATTCCTTTCGGCAAAATGGTCGATGGAAAACTTTACTTTGCCAAAACGGACACCAAACACGTGTAAGTTGGCAAACGGAAAAAAAACGATGAACGGGAGATGATTTTGATGGGAAAGCGATCGCAATAAGGCCACAATTTATCGACCGATGGGAAATGGCGAATGCATACGCCTGTTGGGCTTGCAACGGCCTCGAACGAAGAGGGTCATTGTCGAGGTCAGCATCCAGCCATTCTTAGCGATACAGTCATTTATTTATGCGAGCGAGTAAGACCACCGGCCGCGGTTTCGGAGGAGCGTGGTGTGGATTTTCCAGCCGTCTGAAAGCGTTTAGCAGCCGAACCGGCAAAACAATGGACCAACATCGTGCCTTTTCGATTGTTTTTCCGTCCGCCGAAGTGCTAGAAAGCGAACGTTTGCTTGGGATGCTTAAGCTTTCCCCGACGCCATCGCGGTGCCTCAACTTCGCCGGATGCCAACCGTAAAGAAAATATGCCGTGTTTCCCTCGCCCAGCGGGATGCCGGAGCGTTCTAAATTCCGTGCACAGCGCGTCGAGGCACCGACGTAGGATTATTTATATTTTGCGATTTAATTTAATCAGTTGCCAGAAAACTTGTTGCGCCCAAAACGGAGGTGGTCCGGTGGTTTGGGGTTGACGGAGGGGGTATTATGATCATTATTCGAGCAACGAACACGTTGAGGGTGCCGAGGGAAGGAAAGGAAGTTCTTAGCGAAGAACGATGTTAGCTTTGTGGAGCGGGGTTGGGCGGGAAAGTTTTCACACTTTCGGCGATCCGACACTCGGTTGGCGGTGCTCCGTTGTTTCGCTTTCATTGTCCCTAATGGATGAGTGATAATTGGAAAATGGTTCGCTTTTCCCGATTGGGATGCACTGGTAAGGTGGTATCGTGGTTGGAATGGCAGCTGAAAAGGGGACCGTTTAGTTTGCATACAGCTTGAGAAAGGATTTACTTTACTTTACTAAGTTAAAGAGTTTGCGAAAATAGTTTTGGAAGAATATGCAACCGTGATGGAATAATTACAAGCAATCATAATCCTGTTGTAAAATCAAGTGCATATGCTCTTGATACAAAGCCCCAATAGCGCACACTTATGAAATCTTCTAACTTCGAACCTTCATTATAAACTCAACCGGATCTGCCTAACTATAATCAAACACATCATCATGAGCAAAACTTCCCCCACCATAATGGCCCTAATAAGATTAGTTGCAATCAGCTCATGGCCATCGACTTAAATGAGCATTTTTCCACTACGCCACCGTAATGCATGAGTGATGGGAAAAGTTTTCAAAATAAATTGAAATTATCCGCTCCGACTGGCTGGGTCACTAGGAGTGGCTTTACCGTGACTCCCAAACCCGGTTGGCGCAAAACCTCATCCAGCTCATGGACTAATTAAATTCGCATTCCACAATGCCAACTAGTGTTGCGGCTGGCTGCCCGGACGAGATAAAGTTTCCATTTTTATTGCCTAAACCACGATTACGATGGACCGTTGCGGTGCTCGCTATCGGAGTAATTCGCGTGCAATTCCCTTCAAACACAAAAAATGGAGTAGTTGGATTCCCATCAGAGTCTTCAGGGTCTTTCCTCTAATCCACCGATATGTAGCTACTGCCACCCCGATGTGGGAACTCAGAAGGGGTACATGGATGCTGCGAGTTGGCTGGTGTGGTGCTATGCAGTGCTTAAAATTAATTAAAACTCCGATACCGGATCGAAACTCGCTCGAAATTGCACCACCATGGAACGAGATGCCAAAGGCGCCAACGAGGCCAACTTTCAATCTCATTAGAGCCGTCACCATCGGAGTGATTATTACCGAATTTCCATTATGTTTGTTTTAATTGACGTTCGGAAAGTTTGAGAGCACGTTCTGTGGGTGTTGTAATATTCTCTGCGAGATTTTTCCTTACTACTGGCTTTTTAAGGCCTCTCATTGTTAGTGTTTACTCCAATAATAGGCGAAGTAAGACGTTCAACTTGTGCGTGACCCAAAGATAACTTGTAGCGAAAGTACAATGGAATGTTCAAATTTGTTCAAATCTGTGCGTAAATTCCAAGTATAAACATATCGCGGCATAATGATAGCATCTCAAAGAACACATTAAAGAAAAATACATCTTAAAATCATCAAAACAGCTTAAATATCGAAGATGATTTCTATGGAAAAAATGCTTGTAACAGAACGTTACTCTATCATATGAACGGGATAAAGACCCGCCATTACCCAAGGCTGTTGGAAACCCTTAAAAAAAAACAAAGGACCATGATCTAGGAAAAGGAAAGTCAGTTTTTACAGTACACATTATTATCATCTCAAAATTGGTAGCACAACATTATCTGCACGAAAATACCAATAGTCGTTAAACAAGATAATATTAAACCCGGAAAAATTGGTGAACACGTGGTATGAATGGTCTTTGGCTTAAATAATGAGGCGGTTTTCCATCGAAATAAATTAAACTTGTGGAACACATCAGCACAAGGAAATCGTGTCGCCTTTTTGTAGGAAAATGGTTTGCGAAAAAACACCACCTGGCGTTCCCCTCATATAAACAGCCATTTCTACATGAGAATACATCGCGACTTGGGCGCTCTTGTTCCATCCGCTTGTGCTACAAGAGCCACAAATTAGCCCGGAACACACTGCCGGGATTGGACATTTTCTTCCTTCAGAATGGAGCGGCCTGAGAAAGGAAACGATTCGCCAAACATGACAGTTTCCGTGATTCGAATGGAGACTTCCGAAATATGTAAAATGCCTCTCGCTGGAAATGGGAATGTTCTGGTCTGGAGGCTGGGATACTTACTCGCGCTTCCAGCAGGTTCGGTGCTGCGTCTTGACGCCTCCCCCGCACGTCCTCGAGCAGGCAGTCCAGTTGCTCCACGGGCCGAACAAATTGCGCACGGTCACGTTTCCATCGGCCAGCTGCAGGGCCGTCGCCGGGCTCGAGGGTAATGCGAGTGCCGTCATCCGGGGCTCCTCGACGCTGTTGGTCGCGGTCGGATCCGGCCCGGCCCCCTCGCCGGAAGGTTTTGTGCTCGAACGAACGTGCACCGCGGCATTTCCGGTCGCGTTTGGCTCCTCCGTGGTGGCATCTAATTTATGGCTGGTGGTCGTTTCGCTGATGCTGCTGCCACTCGACAAATCATTCGGTCCGGGAGGAGCGTTGTCGCTAGTGCCAGCGCTCCGGTTCTGGTGTAGGAGCCACAAGGGGACATTAATTTGGGCCACGTCGGTGGCCACGGTCGGACGTGGGTGCTCTTCCAAGTCGGGAGACGGAGTTCCGAGTCCCGCTTCGTCACCTCCTGATGGTCCCATTACATATACCACCGGTTTGGAATCGGGTTCCTTCCGGTCCTGCGCTCCCAGCGGGTGCGCCGGTTCAGAGACGCCAGCTTCCTGTGCGGTGACTACCTCGTACCGGTACCGGTCGCCATCCTCCGTCAAAAGGTCCTTTCCTCTCAGCTCGGGCTGAGGCGTGGCATATCCTCCATGGTGAACCCGATGGTGATGCAGCTCCCGCCCCTGCTGATCCCGACGATGATGAGACGCTTCCGGCTGCTTGCTTGCCCCGTTCGCAACGATGACGTTTTTATTGACACCTTCAGCAACGTTACTGCCATCACCAGCACCACTACCACCACCCGCGTCTCCTTCGAAATGGGGAACGAAAGAGACGTCATTCTCTGACAGCGGTTCATTTTGTACACTGAACTTAATCAGTTTTCGAAATGTATAGGTAGTTCTTTGGGTCGTAGCATCGGAGGGCTGAGGCAGAACGGTGGTGCTGGAGTGTGTTTTCTGCGCCGCCCGTCGTTCCAGCCATTCTTTGTGAATCTGCAATGGGAATGGGAAAAAAAGAAACGGATGAGAAAAAAAACGGAAATCGCAGTTCTAGCGCCCGCTGGAAACGCGCAACCGTACCGAACGGTGGGACGCCCAGGTGTGAACGCTCGATTCGGAAGAAAGGAACCTATTTGCTAGACAGCTGGAATGATTTGTTGAAATATGCTCTATGCTCTGTGAGCCATTCCTGTTCCGCACGAATCCATCCTCTGTCGACGGCCCTTCTTTTTCGTGCCAAGCTGCGATCCGACACCGTTCGATGGAAAGGCAGAATGTTATTTTTGATTATAAAGCACAATGTAAACAATCATAATAAATTTATGGTAAACCATAATTATGGTAATGCTTTAAACGATGTCAACAAAAACTTGGATGACTACGGGATGGATCTGCCCGGAAATGAGAAATGGTGACATTGGAACAATATCATATTTTTATCGTTGTTTACATCCGACGCTGGTACCGGAAATGGAAAATAAATGTCTGTTTGCAAAAGGGGGCGGGGCGGAATATTTTATGTTGCTTTCATCAGAATCTGTGAAAATATGTCCGTTTTCGCTGAGTTACAATTGTGAAGATAGGTGACGAAGGAAAAAATAGGCAACCATTTTGAATGTCTTCTAAAAAAAATAACAAGACATGAACAAACCATTAATGGTTAGTGAAGCAAATAAAGGCAACTATTATTTATGTTTTATGTTTTTTGTTTGCAACATGAATATTCGTTATTCGTTTTCCAGTTAATTGTTAATGTTTGTGGAGCATTTCATGTATCAAATGGAGCAAAATTCATGGATCTGCAAATCAGAAAATCACCAATGAGCAGAATTTCAAACACAAAAAAAATCTGGACCAGCATAAGTGCAACCCTCCATAATAATTTTCATCTTAAATCCAGCTCAAACCACAAAACCGAACGTCCACCATTGTTCCGTGTCCAACAATTGGACTAATTAGTCACTCAGACCACAAAACTAGTGTTGCGATTATGTCGTCGTAGCTACCGCAATTTTCCATTTCCCCTAGAGAAAACTACGAAGCTTCTATCGGTTGTTTCAGCTACGGGGCTTTTCCCAACTAGAAGCTAGACGAAACCTGTCTAGACTAACCGAGGAAGGAAGAGTAGGCACCGAGCAGGGGGGTTCTTTTTTGTCAAATAGTTGGCCTCTTTTTTTATTACCCTGTCCCTTCCTCGTCCAACCGGCCCAACTAAAGCACCTCAAAAGCGAAACATGGTCGGAAAACATAGGAACAATCCGGGTGCCGTAAGTCCACCGTAAAGCTCCGACCACTTCTCCATTCGTCGGCACTCGATGTGAATACCATTCGCACCAAATTACGATACAGATTATGCTAAATTTAGCTCTACCGAAACCGCCAACCTGCCAAAGTTGCTGCACTCCCGAACAATGGATACAAAAATTGAAGTTTCCGTTGGTGCGGGCGCGGGACGAAATTGGTATTTTATTCCACTTTAGAAGCTGTTGCAGGCCCCCCTCCATTCTCTCGTCAGTCGGTCAGAGACTCACGAACGTCGGCACTAAAAAATAAACCGACTCGACCGAGCTTCATCATGCACTGTCAAATGCAGCCCGTTGCCTCGGACGGAGGACAAACTCGGGGGGGAGCCGAGCCTGCCAATCGGGGAGCGGGGGAAAATCACCGGAAAACTTGTCGATCGCAGCAAGCGACACCGGGCGAAACAACCGACCAGCTCGAGTAGCAAAGGAACAAATGAACCCGAAGCACGGTGAACGAAACGAGGGCTGACAAGAGGAAAATCCGGGGAAAACACATCTTCTCGAAAAACCACAACCCTGAAGAGAGCGGACGGAAAAATGCTGCATCCAATTTTCTCGACAAATTTCGCCGACAATGCCGAACGGCCCGGGCCCAACGACATAAGTTTTTCCGGCGACAATTGCTGTTGGCCGTTGGATTTCCACGACTAGTTCGCCACGACAAATTTTTCCCTCCCCGATGTTTGGCGATGCCGAAATGACTTTCGAGTTTTGCACCGTCTTGCGAGACGTTTTCTTGCAGTGACTCTGCTCTTCTGTCACCGAAAGGGAGGCAAGGGAAAGGGCAAAACGGGAAACCTCCAGCATAAATGACACGCGGCTGGCAATGGTCAATTGGGGCGAACATCTGACGCGTCCTTTGTATTGGAAATTTCGTACGGAAAACGATGTCTTTTTTGAGGATAGATTACGAACCTTCATCGAATCTGTGAAACTTGAATGCTTTTCGGGCCCGTTTGGCTTTGTTCGGTTGCGCAATTGCAATTTCCAAGACGATGCAAGTATTGTTAACATAAAACTTCACTTAACGAACTCTTCGCAGACACTTCATGTTCAAAGGACATCCTTCTAACATGTCTGTACACATTTCGAATGCTTTGAGGCACTTGTTCATACAAACACAGAGAAGAAGATGACAAAAAGGTTAACTAAGCGTATATTTTTCTCTTTTTATCTTATATTTTTTACTTTGTTCACGCTTGTAGTTTACTACATGAAGTTCTGTTTCAAATCAATTAAAATTATCCGAGCATAAGGGTTATATCTTTCATCAAAATCATTCCTGTGTGATCAATTATTTTATGGTGATGACAAATTCCTAGCATAATCTAACATAACCAGTTGACTGCAATGTTTTAATTAACATCTCTTCAGATTGCTTTCAAATCAATCCGGAAATCAATCTACATCCCAGCGTTGGGTAATTGCCCCAAAATTCCTACCCATTGGAAGGAAAATCCCACCCCCGGCAGTTGAACCACTGAACGATGTTGATGGGCCGGAAAATACTGATTGACGACTGATGAGTATTTCTTGGGACAATTCTTCTCAATTTCTTCCAGCAATTCCCTCCACTCAGCCGCCTCATCCATCAATTACGTCCAATAAAATCTACATTCAACGAAAAGAAAATATCCCTCCTCGCTACTGGAACGGAACGAAGTGGTAGAAATAAACACCAAAAAAATGTGTATGTATGTCGTACCGGCGTAGAGAAATAAATAAAGTGTGACATCAGCCGCGAGCGAAACCGCCAGCCCCCGGCCTTCGTCGGAGCCGTCACGCCGTGGCGAGCATAATGGGCGCATAATCGATAGCATATGTGCGTAAATCAGAGCCAACCGTTTCATGGTGCGTGCGGTCGAACCTCCCGATCCGCTCCCCGGGTTCCGACCCCGGAAAGCCAAACCGATAATAGGGCCGGCAGCCCGTAAAATTCGGCGCCCTTGGGATGTTTATGGCGGTGCGTTTTCGGGGAGGGCTAGCGACTGTTTGGGAACGTTTGGAACAATTCACACATTGGCAGAATGTGGAACGCGCCAAGAACGGTGGCTGCTAAATGTAGCAACATAACAATGACAAACAGTCACACGAAACGGATAAACGAACGCACGACGAGGTGCACGAAACATCGCAATGTTGCGGTCCTCGTTGGTTGATGTTAAATGTGTTCAACGTCTCCATTCGCCCAAACTTTGGAATGCGTACAACCGGCAAATCATAATCGTACCTATCGTTTACGGCCAAAATAAATGTTTCATATATTATCCGGAGGTTTCCCCTGCCTTCCGTCCAGCTCCTCTTCCCACATCACTCAAGTTCTACGTCTAAAATATTGTGTCAAGGACAATTTCTTTTCTCCTTTTGCTGCCGAGTTGCTCGATAAGCATACGCGCTTCTTGGCAACCTCCTTTTCACTCGATCTTCCCCGATGTGGTTAATTTTTCTTCCTCGGGTGGTTCCATTCAAGTGATTCTCATAATCCATACTTGCCGAAAACGGCACCCGTCTGTCACCAACCGAGCGGTACGGCACGTTTGTATGTCTCAAACCGTGATGATTTCAAACACGAAAACAAATTTGATGCCTGTCGCTCGGGAAGATGTAAGATCATCTTTCAGAACACATCGTTGAAGCACAAGAATGCGCTAACGCTGGTGATAAATTGTGAGGCATGGGATATTTAATCCTTTCCATGTGAGTGAGCAAAAACTACTGGCGTGCGAAAAAAGGGTATTGGACTAAATTCTGTAGTTTAGAGTTATCGTTTTGCTGTCACGAACCATCAAAACAAAATAGCGAGAATAGACTAAACAGAATGTCAAAGACGATTTACAAATATCTCTGGCTCTAATTTTGAACCAAGATATTGATCTGAGATTTTCCATGGAGTTCAATACTAAACATGAACTTCTCTAAACTTCGATAAGATCTTTTAACTAGTCCGTCTTTTCAAAACTAACAAAATAGACAAATTTTGTCGATGATTTATGTGAAAGATAAATAGAAATATGTTACATAAAGTACTTTACTGATTGGAAATAACTATTTTAATATACTGAAGGGTGAACTGATACGGGAATAGTGGTTCACCAATATTTTCCATTTTTGAAATTCTGTTCTTTTGGGTTGTAAACTGATAACAAAGGAGCTATTCACAGCGAATCGAATTATTAATATAACTCTTACATGTCGGAACGTGCTAAAACATAAACACCCTTCTCATGATAATCGGTGTAATTAAATGATTTAATCGTATGCAGATGGCAAATATAAAATTCATAGCCCGAAGCAAGTGTTAATCGATAGTTTAACGACTAATCGTGGCGCACACAAAAGCCCACAACACACACACTCATATACATTGGTTCACACTAATTTTCCCTATCGGAAAATAAAATACTCCCAGCCAAAACCTGGCCGAAAACCTTATGCTTTCCAATTCCAAACGCACGAGGCCAAGGTCTGAAGTGTGTAATTCCATCTCGGTAACATAAAACATCACCCGGCACACAACATCGTCACGCTGCCGGGGAGGATTATTGTGGAACATGATATTTCCTCCCCCAAAAATGCTCCCCCCCCCCCCCCCCCCGTGTTCGTCATCCACACCTTCGGTAGCGTCTTTGAAATGCTTACTTTAACCCAAAATTTTATTCCGCATAACCGTTCGCACGCAAGCGAACCACCGAACTCCGCAAAACACGCATAACCAAACCGGCACCATTCCTTCTCCCCTCTTCTCCGTGGTCATTGAGCTGGGACGTAGTGCGTGAAGCCGATTCTTGTGGTGCGTTCATAAATCATACCACGATGGAGGCGAAGACGACGCGAGCGCAGGCAGAACGCAACGTCAGCATCGTCGGTCGTCCACGTCGTTCAACGATGTCTGGAATTTGGAATATTTTTTTTCCCTCTTCCTTCGCGAAGGGTCCACCACCCAGAACCATCATCCAGCATCAGCTTCATCCGCATCGTGAAAGGATGGTGCGATCGCGTGCGATGGCACGGTTTTCGAGGGTGAATTTTCCGGAACATCCGCGATCGATTGGCTCGCGATTGGCGGGAGAGGAGGGAGGGTTAATATGCTGCCAAGTGCTCCAAGTTGGTGTTTGTGCACAGTGGTTCGCTTACCGAAGCCGTGCGGTTATGGGTTAACCGTTAAAACGCGAGAAGCACTTCGCCACCCGATCGAAAGGGTCAAAGCGAAGGCGATGGGGAACTCCTCCATGCCCTTTTTTTCTTTTCTGCCGATACATCGTTACAATTTTCCCGGCACATATTATACGGATGTCGATAGCCGGCCCGATGATGAGTGGTTTGGTTCGGTTGCATTTCGTCATATTTCACACATGCCACTAAGTCGACGTTCGTTCCCTTTCGACTACAATTTTTCATCCAAATTTTGTGTCGATTCATAGCAGCATCGGGCGGGAGAGGAAAAGCCTTATTGAAACGCTTGGCGCATGGTGTCCGGTACCGCCGTTCGGGGCGCAATAGGATCCGCGGAACGATCGCTTGACCGTTTGACCGTTGACCTAGAAACCCGATCCGACTCCCGGCCTGTATGGACTTTCCATTTGACGTTTGACTTTTTCGCTTACCTCTCCTTCGTGCTTGGTCGATTGATCAACTCCGGTCCAAAACAAACAAATAAACCATCCTGGACATTCACGGACCATGGGGGGTGGGGGGAGACACCGGGCGATAGGGCGTGGGAAAATCGTTGGCCCCTTGCAGCAAGGTCATACGAAAAACTCCTTCGCGCGAGCAGCGAGGGTTTGCGGTGCGCTCGGGAAGGGTATTTTTATTTTCCATCGCTCTTTCTTCTCCACTGATTTATCACCCTTTCGGGTCTCGAGCGGCGCACGAGCGGCTGTGATTGATTTTCCTCGCGTGAAACAAGTGGAATTCGGAATCCGTAGCGAAACGTGCTGGAAGCGCGGTTTTCCGTTCATTTATTTGGGTTTCGGTTTTTCGAGCAACACGGGCTGGCACAGGAAATTACATAACGCGTCTGGCGAATGAAACGATGTTTATGTTTTGAGAATTGATTTAATATTGATCTTTTGAGAGTAATTTAGCTCCGTCGATGTGATTGACGGATCCGCGACAGCCAAACGGTAGCGCCGGTTAGAAAATCGGCCCATGAGCGCCGGGGCTCACCACCCCGACGGCGTGGGTTCGAATCCTAACCGAGAAAAAGTCTAGAAAAAGGTAATGGGCAGGCATGACCAACAACAACGTCGTCGGTCGCTACGTCAAGAAGAAAATGTCATTTGGTTGAATCTATTTCACCCTTGTTTCTTTCTTTTTTGTTTTTTTTTCTCTTTGAATGGAAAATTTCACTATAAAACTATTTGTATTTATTCAAAAGCAATGCTGTGCATAGTAATGCTTGTATCAAACTTTCTGTTTATTACTCTAATTTGGTAGAAATGAAGGGAGAGAGGGAACAAAAATGCTGCAGCTGATGAACATCTTCACTGGTGAGGCAATCGCTTTATGTCTGCGTTAATCATTGATATCGCGAATCATCATTCGCGAGTAAGACAAACCACGGTCGTCGTTTTTGAAATAGTACCACACCATCGCACTCACATCATTTGTTGTGTTCTGATAACGCCCGTTCAAATTGGAATAGTGGCAGTTATAGTACCACCAGGCTCCGTGAAATTTCTTAGCACAATTAATGCCATCCCGTTCGTCATTGTCGCGATCGAATGTGGTAAACTTTTGATCCTTGTGGTACTCCATCGAATCTCCTGCTGTCCCTGAGTATGTCCCTAACTTCTTCAACGCATACAACTCCGATTCGTTCCCTATCTCAAACTCGTCATACTTAGCGTACCCGTAGTTTCCATGGAAATCTTTCATTTCCACCAGCAGTTCATGCGGTCGGTTTTTAGTAATTTGATGCACGTATTCTAGCCCGAGCCAGAATTCGCCATTTACATTCCCGAATCCGTTGCGGTACTCCGTCCAGTTCCGATAGAAATCGACCGAACCGTCATACCTATGCTGGACCACCGTCCAGCCGCCTCCGAACTTATTTTGCTCACAATAAACCTCGAAAGGCTTAGATTTTTTCCACAAACGGAACAAATACGTGCCAGGTTCTGTGGTAACTTGTCGACATGAACGGACAGGAGTTATTAAGTAGTCTTCCAATGTTCTACTGCGTTTTTCTACATTTGTAGTTAGATTATGCATCGAGTTCGTTAACATATCAAGAATTTCCTTATTTTCTCCTAGTTTCTTGAGCTCAGTTTGCGATGTTTCCTGAATGAGGTCCATCTTAGGTATCATATGATTCTTCAATTCTTCCAATTTGGTCCGTGTATTCTCTTCGGATGCCTCCAGACTCTGCAAAAGAGGCAATTGATTTCACAAAATTCAACTGGTATGATTTTCAAGATTGCAACACCTATTGCACGCTTCCGTACCTTTTTCAAAGAGTCTTCCATCGCATGCATTTTGGCCTGTAGACGAAGCTCCGTTTCCTACAAAGAGTCGATATTTTTCTCCATTATCATCGTGTTTTAACTTTACTTGTGCTGGGAATATAGATTCACCTTCAGCGAACTCTCCATAGCTGTCTTCATAGTTTGTTCCACCTCTTGCAGCTTGTCTTGCAAGTAATCGAGCTTTGTCATTAAAAGCTCCATCTCGAAACCTCCGATTGCCATTGTCAGCCGGGCAGATAAAACTACACCAAAACACAGCACCAATATGTAACTAATATTATACATGACTTTCAATTTGATGTAATTCAAAGCACTCAAACGCACAATCAGAACGAAAGATGAAACACGACTGAGGATCGTGCGGATTCGTTTGGCTCGGAAAGGCAGGAAATACAAAGTGTGTGTTCTGAGCGATAACGCGTGCACAATCATCACCAACACTGAGCCAATTGATCGTGATCATATTTTGGCAAAAACTTGTTTTTACTGGGTGACCCATACACATCAGCTCGTAGCACAAACTGAGTCGAAAGCGTGAACTGATTATGTTATCTCGAGCGGTAATTCCCTGTTTCGCTTTCTGACTCGTCAAACGCTCAAGACTCGTTGGAGGTCCGCGGCTACCAAGAGATAGCGCCGGTTAGAATAATCGGCCCATGAGCGCCGTCGGGGCTTCGAATCCCAACCGAGACCGGACCCTCCCCTATACGAGAGGGAGTGACTATCCACGTTCTCAAAGGGTAAAAAGTCTCGTAAGCCCTTAACGGGGCAGGCATGACCAACAAGATCGTTAAGCCAAGAAGAAGAAGAAGATGTGATTGTAGGTACAAGGAAAAATTGAATGAAGTAGAAAATCTATCTACATAGAAAAGTATCTTTTTTATCTTTTTTCAAGATGTCCATATTACATTCGGTGGGATTCCTTGCTTACACACTATATTTGTCGACATTTTCCCCGCTAGAAATGCAATAAAGCGCTATTTGAAATCAACTTTTTATGTTTTATTTTGAACAAATGTTACACGATTAGTAGAAAATAAAAAAAAAATCTATAGACTTTTGAATAACATAAGGTTATATATCAAGATAAAAAAGACACACCTGTTGCATGTCATAACAAAACCTTTCGTAAGATTGGTTATTAAGTCCATCTAAAATGCCAAAAATTCAATTTTGTGACAATAATATGAATAGAATATTTTTAATTCGGTTTTACGTTATCCATCGATAAAGTGTACCGTATTTTCTCTGAACAAAATTTCTTCTTAATTTACAGATTTTACTTGTACATACGTTTATTTCATTTCATACAATTTGGTGCTTGATTCGCATTTTTCATATTACGATCGATTGTATAAAACTCGCCCTACTTCCTTCTTTTAACTGGGTCAAATGTTAATCTACCACATAAACTCTGATCTGGTAAGCATCGATCGGTCTGTTTCAGGGCGATTGTTTTATACCGATGACGTAGTGTCAACATCATCCCATGCATAACTTTATTCGTTTTTTATTCTTCACCGAAAAGTACCTCCCCGGTCCGGCCCGACCCGTCGTCGCTCATTCGGAGTACTAAGCATGTTGCTGCAGCATATAAAATATTCAACATCCATCGGTTGTAAAACGATCAACACAAACCGCGCACAACAGACATCGTAAAAAATCATAAAGGGCATCATCGCCCTTCTCCGTTGGCCCTGACGGACCAATTTTGGGAAAAAACCGACATCGCTGCCTTTCATTCGTCGCTGCGATTTAACCCATTTTTCCTCTATTTTTTAAAGGCGGAAATGCACCCCGTCGTTGTGGGGCCGGGGTTGCGTGAAGGGGAGCCACGGGCACTACGTCAAAAACCAGACCCCAATCTGTTCTAGAACTACTTCTATTGCCCCCTCCCTCCTCCCTCCCTTTCTTCGCGAAAGGGCGCTGGAGGATGGCCATTGTCTGGGCTAAATGAAGCGGAAAATCCGAAAGCGTTACGCGCGTTTCCCACCCAGGAATGGCCACCCAGCTCCACTCAGCTCTCCTCTACGCCCAATAAAGTGGGTGAAAAATTTGAATCTCAACCGAACGCCGATGGACCTCGACACGACGGGTGTAACGATGCGAAGAGAAGGTGGCCGGAACAAGCTTCCAAACTTCATCACCTCTGAAACATTTATCGGACGCCCGATTTTTGCACCGCCACAAAGGGATGCAGGAAGGGATTGTTGGAAGTTCATGGAAAATTTTCGTATGTGCCCTTGTGCGTGCCCGGAACGGACGGACGGTCCGGCGTAATCCCAAGTCGGAAGTCTTACGTGGTCAGCGTGGATGCCGTACCATGAGGCTTGAAGCGACGATAAATTTCCTCCGTAATCGAAAAGTTACCGGACCTTCTTGCCAACACCGCAACACAGCACAACACAACGAGGCGATTAGGTTTCCTGATTTAACTTACGGTCCCCAGCTTAGCAGGCCGCAATATTGCCCGGGATTCGGCCCGGCCTTTTCATCGCCACCGTTCACTTCGTCGTCATCGTCTTCGTTGGTGGTGGCTCAAAACGATCGCTTCGACCCAACTTGAAGCCCGGACCCCGGTCCGTAAGCCAAAGGAGGTGCGAATTAGGATTGAAACTCTTCGGCAAACGGTTTTTCATGAGACTTTCGAGCTGATTGCGTTCTCGGCTTGCCGGCGATAACCTAACCCCACCATAGTGTTTGATCTGTGCACTTTTTAAGCCAACCAAACCTCATTGTCCCCCAGTGATGTTGCTCCAGTTCGCAGGATGGTTTCATCGAGGATGTTTGTTCGAAGCTAACCGTCTTTTTCGATTAGGATTTGACGAACAAGAAAATAGACTGTCAACAAGAACAACGTCCCCCCTCCTTTCGGTCAACTTTCGAAACCAAAGAAATGGTATCTGCCTTTAAAGTTAGGATAGGATTTGACCTGATTTAAACAATGTTTTTGTTTTGCTCACTTCAATGACACCTTTTTATAAATGAGTTAAATCCAAATCCATTTTTATGCTTAGCAACATTTGAATCAAAAAACATTTATTTATTTATTTATTTATTTATTTATTTATTTGTAGTCTTACTGTTATTTGCCCCGAGGGCTGTATAACGTCTAAACTTAAAATTAACTAACAATCAGATTAACAGAGGGAAGAGGAAGCAAGGTCGCCGAAAGGACAGAATTAAGCAAAAAAGGAGAGGAGACGGGAACGGAATTGGGGAATAGAGAGATTGAAGTCAAACAGACTGTAAACATCAACATAATTTTATCGATGTAAAGCCTTACTCATGTTGAAATGGAAAGAAAATTTAAGTGTCCATTGCACTGTAACTAAAAGATAGAAAAAGTATTTTTCAATTGTTATATTTAAAGTCATACAGCCCTTACAAACTTATCAAAAGTAACTGTAAAAATGCCAAGAAGGGAGCAATAGTAAAGATTATTTTTTAAATAAAATCGAACAAATGTTCAGCAATTGTACCCACCAAACATCAGCAATCTCCCGTTTTCTAAAGGAATCCGAAGAAATTGTTCCATTTCATCTCCTTCTCTCCGGGAGGCGCAAGATTGAAAAGGTTCCCTGGCACGGTTCAACACCTCAGTGCTGTAGGGTCGCACAATCGCTGGTAGGGACACACGTAGCAGTATCGTCATCAAAGTAAATATTTATGCATTACATATCCTTTCCATTGAAGTACTAAACCATGAATATGGGAATTTTAAATTAAAAATAATTCAAGTGATCTATGGAGCACAACAAATGTAACAAGTTTATCAATGTGACAAGATATGTGACGGTTTTTATTGACATCTTCTTCGAGTTTGGCGTATTGCTCCGTGCTCCCCTACACCCGGTCGTGATGTCTTTACCACCCCGTCTACCCGTGTCCCGGTGTAAGCACTGTACCAAGGGGCCGGCTTTCCTGTTTTCCCAGAAAAACTCACTTCCGGCGGCCGGGGCCCAATTTGCCTAAGTGTAAATTGGAAACAATTGTTGGCGCTAGCGGCAGCCCGCGGCCCAGCCAGAAGCCTCAACTCATCTGCCCACGCACGTGCACGGACGCCCATCAGAGCCTTGCTGTTCTGTTCTGGGGTGGGTTTTCCTCGAGTGTGCTTTTCCCGTGGAGGCAAACAGTCGCGGGTGGAACGATCCATTTGTTCACACACACACACCACGGCGCACAACAACCTGCCAACTCAAACAGAGCGACGACCCAACTCCGCACACCTTGTCTGGTTGTATGCTAACCGGCCCGACAGCGTTAATGTCTCGCAGCAACCACCCGTGAAAACGAGACTAAACGCACAAACGCCCGGTGGGGCGGGAAGGTATGGGGCGGAGGCGAGCGGATCAAGCGGTCCGGGAGGCTGAGTGAGGCACTGTTTATGTTACATTCTTGCTGTCGCTCCTTGTTGTGTTCCTTCCGCAGCTTCGTGTTGATAAGATATAACTTAATCTGCAGCCATTCCGTACTCGCTTTCGTCGCGCCATGTTTTCCGCTACGTTCGGTTTTCTCCTCTTTTTTTTCCCCCGGGCCAAAGGCAGCAATAGTGGTCAAAAGGTGCCGTAGCGGAAAAAGGTAGAGCTTCTCCTAGCTTACAACGCTGATGTTTGTAAAGGGAACGAGTTAGCGAGAGGAATCTAGTCGGGTTTCAGGTTCGGAGGTTGTAAGTGGTCTAAGCAAACGAAAATGTTTATGAACTACCCTTGAGGATGATGGAAGGGTTTTTTTTTAATTTCACATCAACAGAAGGGTGAAGATTTGAGATATGGACAATCATGATAATGAAAGTAGAATAACACTTTTAGGAAAGCGAAAAAAAATTAGATTTAAAATATTAATAACACTGCATAAATGAAAGGTAAAGATAAATGAAAATTATCAACCAACATTTTATGTAGAACTAAATCAATTAGAAAAACAAGATTAATGCCCACTGTGCAATGCGACAGAGCGACATGCGGCAGGACTCACGATCACAGACGAGTCGAGAAATAAGAACAGTTGCTATTACGGGGAAAACATGCTTTTCCATTTTGCTAATTAGCCACATGCTCGCATTCGGCTGAACGGCCAGCAGGGTGTCGTTTTTTATCTCAACACTTTGTTGGCCACACTCGACCACTTAGACTCCCCTCCCCCCGTGTCCTTCTCCGCGTTACCATCGGCCGGCCGGTCCGCACAGGTGAAGTGCTCGGTTTCGTCGGAAAAAGCAACATAATTCGAACGTTATGCCATGTTGTCTGTCCCGGTTTACCGGCGGCCACCCTTTGGGAATATTCCCTAGCCCCTCCCCACCCGATATGCGAACTCACCCGTATGCGATCTCGGGTCGAAAGCTCCGCTCCGATCGCTCCGAAGAAGACGACGGCCACGATACTGATGGCACACAGCACTCTGCAAAGGAGAGAGAGAGAGAGAGAGATAAGGGAAAAATAAATAAAAGTAAAATGCATTGTGAAAAAAAGAACAACCCATGTACTACAAGATTGATAACAAAAAAGAAGGCATTCCTTTTAGGAAGGGAATACCAGTTGATTGCCTACACTTTAACCTACTTTCGCCCAATCAGTGACTCCATCTCGAATGGGTCGAATGCCGAGCATTACATGAGTGGGTTAGAACTCGGCAGCACCAAGTCAAAAGCAGGAACTAATTGTTACCGAGGTCAGTTGACCGCGGTGCAGATCACTATTGATCTTCTGCCGATGCGCGACTTTGCCAACCCTAACGCCCTTGCCCTCTTCGACGATTCTCGCTGCGTTTCTAACGATGCAGTTAATAGCTTTTTGATTTGCAACACTTCTGCTCATCGGATCGACACAATTCTTCACGCCACCCGAACCCGTGGCGTTAAGTGGCGCCGAAGCGCATCGTCGTAACTATTACTGGCTTCGATTAGCGACCCTTTTGGCGCGTGCGGGAATGAAGACATGACGAATGGTTTTTTTTTATCTGCGGCGTGATACCGCTCAAAGACACTGGGCCCTAAAAAGCCCTTTCCTCGCTCGAGCAGAATTAAATGGACACAATCTAAACGATGTTCCGTGGAATCATCATGATTATTCTTTTTACCCGTAGTTAACCAAACGATGAATCCATTTACGATTGCAAAACGTCACAGCGAGCTATTAATTAAACATTGATCCATTTCCACGCAACCACGGTCCATCGAAGAGGGGGACTTTTACTTCATCCCCAAACTGAATGTTGCCACAGACACGGACATAACCTAGCATAACCGCGTAGTAAACTGCACCATCAGCTGGAAGAGACATTTAGGAAACAATGGAAAACGCCCAAAAGTCATGTTCTCTAAATGGATGGCAAACATTGCATCCAGCTGGGCAAACAAATCCCTCACATCGAATGGGTTGTGAATCTTGGCTACAACAAATGGGAAACATTTACTTTTCACTACGACAAATAGATGTCTTGCTTAACTTTCGATTTTCTTCGTTTGAAACATGGACATTGGCGTCGGGTGTTTTTTGAAGAAAAAGCATCGTGTGATCCGTGTGTCATAACTGTTTTTTCAAAATCTTCTTGCAACAAAGCTTAGCACATGAGCACGTAGGTTGAAAGGGAATTTAAAAACGCACGAGTGGAATGGAAAGTTGAAAAAAGTTTGCAGAACAGGTGAGGTGGAAGAAATATGTTAATTATAAGCAGTGCTTCTTCACCCCAAGAACTGCCATAAAAAGCTTACTCCAAGGATACGACGTAAATTCTGCAAGCAATAAAATTCTCCTCCTTTGTGCGGTGTGAAATAAAACTCATTTGTGCAATCAGTGGAAACATGTAACTGCATGTAAAATAACACAAAAAGGCAAACCACCACGGTGGCATGTGCACAAACATCATTTACATAAACGTAAACATCAATGACCGGCGAGTAATAAATCACATTCGCTTTGAAATAAAATATCAGTTTTGTGCCGGAAAAAGAGTTCGCTTTCATGATTGCAAATTACGACTGACCGACAGTAAAAAGTGGCATGCATCGTGTGGTTCACAGAAAATGATCACACGGACGAGGCCGCCGTAAGGTAGCTTCGAAAGTTTAAATCAACAGTTTCCAATTTGCGAAGTCGATACTGCTTTACACGCGTTGAGTTCTTTTTAAAGCGTTCCCGTTTTACTGCAAAACAGAGTTCGAAAAATGGCCCACATATTAAAGCACCGTTTTAAATGACACAGAGTTGGGCACTTGGAACTTTAAACAGAAAACATTAAACACTGGTGGAAGGGAGCATCGCAACGAACTGAGAACATGAAGAGAGCTAAAAAATGCTATTAAATATTTCGGACCAGCATCATCGCGTCCGGGAAAGCTGTTCGGTGCAGATTTCGGATGGGACCCATTTCACAGACAGTTATCCGGCAAAAAACCAAGCCGCACGGCGTTGCCGGCATTATAGCTGCCTGCACATGTCCAACAAGGTCGCCCCCGAAGTCGAAGTCGAGCAAATCCTGACGAACACAAAGCTTAGCTCGAAGAAATAGTGAACCAAAAACGTGCGGCAATGTGCGGACATTTGCCTAATTCATTTCCCGCAAAAGCACATCTCCCGAGTGGCACTGGTCGGTCGGTTGCTGCGAATGATGGAACTTACCATCCTGATAGGGGATGCAGGCGCCCTAGTCAGTGTCGAGGTTGGGTTGTTGGACGACGGCCAGGACCTTCATCATACTACACACGGCTGCTGACAGCACGTGTCGAATGGAAAGTCAACCGATCGAGTCACCCCCGAAGCGGTCGATTCGACCGGTTGTGCCCTCGGGGATGATGTTCCGGCGCTGGACGGTGTAAGAACCTACCCAGCTATTTCTTTTGTGTATCCCATCGGTGTAATGAACTTTGAGCTTCGCCTAACAAAAGCGTCAAACCCATTTGCTTACCAAACTCGAACGCTGTTTAATTTATGTCTCTTAAAACGTGCTGAATTGGCTCTGGAACATTTAACCACCACCAACCATTGGCACGTTATTACACTAAAAGTGGTCGATAAAGAATACAGAATAATGGCTAAGAGTAATTTTGATATGCTTAAACAAATCGACTAAAAAAAATATTATTCAACGTTATTAAAGTTTGAGAATTTAAGAATTTTCCCAAACCTTTACCGAGTCGTTGACGTTCAAAGTTCAATGAGAACATAGTCCTGTGGTCCTGACGCAGCACCGTTTGTCTCGGTTCGAGCCGTTAACGTGCCAACATGCCCATTCCAGTCCACTGTCCATAAACAAACAGGCGATCCTTTGCATTTTCCCTGGCATGCCGAACGGAAAATGCAAAAGACGAACCACACACCAAAGGCCAAAAGGGGGAATATTCCATCTCCATGGTGTGCTGCACCTTTCGCGCTGGTGTTGTTTGTCAGTGCCACGAGGTCTCTCTTCTGTCCTCAGCACAATAACCTGTGGCCTCAACCTTCCGAGCTACCCTGGTCCTGTGTCGTGGAAAAACTCAATACCATCCGGCCACCGCAACGTGCACAAGAACCGCTCGCATCTGTGCCAGTCCAGTTCCTGCGGGGAGGGCGGTGGTGCCCGGAAGAAGAAAAATTATCAACACCATTACAGAACCCCGTCGAACCCTGGGGTGTGTCCTAAGGAGGCAGGGTGCAGCGTTGGAGCGTCGGATCGGCAACCCGAGACGCAAAGTCGTGGATGGATCCAGCCATTTCTGCGCATTGCATGCCCCAACGCTCGCTTATCTTTATTACCCCCCAACAAATTCAATAAAATATGCTTATGAATTTATGTGTGTACAGCCACAATTCACTTTGCTCGAATAGCTGGGAAGAGAGAGCGGAAGGAGAAAGAGAGAGGGGAAGAAAGAGGGAGGTTTCTTTTGCCGATTGCGTCGGTTTGAGCCATTCTTCCCGTAAACCCCATATCGATTATTTGTTCTCTCCGTTTGGGCAACAGCATCTGTAATTGGTTCCATTGCACGAAACCGGCCAAACCGACCAGGCAGCATACGGGCGTACCATCGGGCCCATACCAATACTTACTCCGACTGGTCTTGCTTGCCCCACATCCGACGCCGGATGATGGATCCGATTGAAGTAGAAGTTGCACAACGCTCGATGGCAAATCATAATAAGAATTGCTGCCCATGTGTGCACTTGCATCACTTGCACTTGCTGGGCTTAGGAATGGGGATGCCTCCTGGGGGTGCAGTGGGGCAGTAGTGTGGAGTACATAAAATTAGGGTTCGTCTGTTTCACACTGGAGAGCAATGCGTCCGCAAGCCGAACGAAGGCCTCATTCGGACTTCGGCACCGAACGGTGATAACGAATTCACAAATTAGAACCGAAGTTACGTAAGGGTGTATTATCCAACAGGACAGGACTAGCTCGGAACCGTAACACATCCGGCTTATAAAACCAATCCTTGCTTTCGTTCTGGTCAGTGAAAATATGTTCGATAGTGAAATGAACCATCATGAAGAGCATAACACTACATGAGTCACATCAGTACGGATTAAAAGCCACACAGCATCAAAAGAATAGAATATTGAACGATTTTGAGGTTCTTCTTCTGCTTGGCGTAACGATTTTGTTGGTTATACCTGCCCCATTAAGGGCTTACGAGACTTTTTTCCCTAGGTGTACGTGGATAGTCAATCTTCTCGTATAGGGGAGGGTCCGGTCTCGGTTGGGATTCGAACCCACGCGTCGAGATGGGGAGCCTCGATCATAAGCGAGATTTTCTAACCAGCGCTATCGCTTGGCAGTCCCGGACCTCCAACGAGTTTGATGGGTCAGAAAACGAAGCAGGGAATCGCCGTTCGAGATAACATAATCAGTTCACGCTTTCGACTCAGTTTGTGGTACGAGCTGTCGTTTACCATAAAGTTATGAATCACCCAGTAAGAACAAGTTTTTGCCAAAATACGTTCGCGATCAGTTGGCTTAGTGTTGGTGATGATTGTGTGCGCGTTATCGCTCAGAACACATTATCAACATAAGTTTCCTGTTCTTTCTAGCCTTTCCGAGCCAAACGAATCCGAACGATCCTCAGTCGTGTTTCATCTTTCGTTCTGATTGTGCGTTTGAGTGCTTTGAATTACAGCCAATTGAAAGTCATGCATAATAGTAGTTATATGTTGGTGCTATGTTTTGGTGTAGTTTTATCAGCCCGGCTAACAATGGCAATAGGAGGTTCCGAGATGGAGCTTTTAATGACAAAACTCGATTACTTGCAAGACAAGCTGCATGAGGTGGAGCAAACTATGAAAAGTTCGCTGAAGGTGAATACCCAGCACAAGTTAAGTGAAAACACGATGATAATGGAGAAAAATATCGACTCTTTGTAGGAAACGGAGCTTCGTCTACAGGCCAAAATGCATGCAATGGAAGACTCTTTGAAAAAGGTACGGAAGCGTGCAATAGGTGTTGCAATCTTGAAAATCATACCAGTCGAATTTTGTGAAATCAATTGTTGCCTTTTTTGCAGAGTCTGGAGGCATCCGAACAGAATACACGGACCCAATTGGAGGAATTGAAGAATCATATGATACCCAAGATGGAACACATTCAGGAAGCATCGCTAACTGAGCTCAAGAAACTAGAAGAAAATAAGGAAATCTCTGATATGCTAACAAAGTCGATGCATAATTTAACTACAAATGTAGAAACACGCAGTAGGACATTGGAAGACTACTTAATAACTCCTATCCGTTCATGTCGTCAAGTTACCGACGAATCTGGCACGCATCTTTTCCGTTTGGGGAAAAGTTCGAATCCATTTGAAGTATTTTGTGAACAAAATAAGTTCGAAGGCGGCTGGACTGTAATCCAGCATAGGTTCGACGGTTTAGTTGACTTTTATAGGAACTGGACGGAGTACCGCAACGGATTCGGGAATGTGGCAGGCGAATTCTGGCTCGGGCTAGAATACGTACATCAAATTACCAAAAACCGACCGCATGAACTGCTGGTGGAAATGAAAGATTTCCATGGAAACTACGGGTACGCTAAGTATGACGAGTTTGAGATAGGGAACGAATCGGAGTTGTATGCGTTGAAGAAGTTAGGGACATACTCAGGGACAGCAGGAGATTCGATGGAGTACCACAAGAATCAAAAGTTTACCACATTCGATCGCGACAATGACGAACGGGATGGCATTAATTGTGCTAAGAAATTTCACGGAGCCTGGTGGTACAACGACTGCCTCCCTTCCAATTTGAACGGGCGTTATCAGAACACAACAGACGATCAGAGTGCGATGGTGTGGTTCCATTTCACAAAGGGTAAGCGTAGTTTGTCTTACTCGCGAATGATGATTCGCGATATAATTAATTAACGCAAACATAAAGCGATTACCTCACCAGTGAAGATGTTCATCAGCTGCAGCATCTTTGTTCCCACTCTTCCTTCACTTCTACCAAAATGAACTAATAGCAATTTTATACAAGCATTACTATGCACAACAATTGCTTTTGAATAAAAACAAATAGTTTTATAGTGAAATGTTCATTTCCATTCAAAGAGAAAAAAACAAAAACGAAAGAAACAAGGGTGAAGAAATAGATTCAACCAAAAGACATTTTCTTCTTGGCGTAACGACCCCGAGTTGGTCATGCCTATCCGTTAAGGGCTTACTAGCCTTTTTTTCTTTTGATTACGTGGATAGTCACTCCCTCTCGGATAGGGGATGGTCCGGTCTCGGTTAGGATTCGAACTCACGCCGTCGAGGTTGGTGAGCCCCGGCGCTCATGGGCCGATTTTTCTAACCCGCGCTACCGCTCGGCTATCGAGGACCCCATTTTATTTGTGAAAAATTACTGTAAATTACATGTCAGTAAAGGTAATTGAAATGTAAACATTTCAATCTTTCAATCAGTACCATTTTCCACCGTAGGCTCGCGCTAGACCGGAAACTAGAAATGTCGCGGTGAATTCGTAAGCCGTCCGGAAAACGGTTGTAGATCATCAGCGGAAGCGGCATTTGGCGTTCACTCCGGACCCCTCCCTTCTAATTATGCAGAAAACTATCCGCAATGGAAATCAATCCCTTCGAATCGCGCGGTTCGAAGGCGAGACGACCCGATTGCTCGCCCTCGCGTAATTACTTCATTTCAAGTGTGCTGTTAGGGACCGGGCAGAACCAGGCAGGGGATCTATGGGGTCGAGCAGCCACTTGGAAAGTGCCAAGCCACTCGAATCAGTCGTTTTTCACCCCCGGGAAAGGGTGCGCGATGAGGACGTCGTGCCGTGACGCGTGATCGCAATGTTAAGAGGTCATTTTGTGCCTTCAACTCGCAGTGCATTTCCCGTTCGCGAACCGTTCTATCGGCAGCGTTGCATCGCTGCACCAGTCGGCAAACAATGGGGGCCCCAGATTGATGTTTGATTGTCTCTTCGAGCGGAAACTTACTTGCAAGCGCATTCGCGAACACGCTGATCTTCAAACCGCGAGCTTCGAGAAAGGTATGGTACGCTGAAGATGCAGCATAATAGAGCAAAGGTGAAGCGTAAAACCAACGTCCCACCCGGCTCCACTTTACATCGCATCGCGCCGAAGGAAAATGCACCCGCAAATCATGTGATGATGGGTTCCGCGACGTATCGCCGGTTTTCGGATGGATTCGGTTATTGATTGCCAACCGAACGTCGAACCGGATCGAGCGTTCGATGCTTCGACTTTACGGTACACAAATCATCGCGAACGAACGGGCGTGTTGTGGTGCAACTGGTAATTACAAATTGGTTCCCCCAGTTTGCGGTGTTTGCAACCCCACGGAGGACTCTATATTAGAATGCAGAATGCACGCGAGGCGAGAGGCGAGAGAGTCGGCATGCATGATGCGTAAGTACCTGACGAGTGTTAATTAATCGCATCGCCGTAGCGCGGGACCGGCGGGGGAGTGTCTTGAAGCGACGGCGTGTAAACACTTACGGCGAAGTGTTTACGTGACACCTCTTGACATCCAACGGGTCCTTGAAGGGTTGCACAACTTGACTTGAGGGCTAGCTTTAGGTTTTTAATAATAGCTTTTGAAGATGAAGATTGATTTCTTACGATCATTGCAGAGATATCGTTGTTGATGCGTTGCTGGTATCTTACGTAACTTATCCTGCTAAAGAGAAGACATGTCAGTATTCTCAACTAACATCCTCCTCGGTCACGCTTCTATTCTGCGAGCAACACACGCTCAACATCTACGCAAAATAAACGCAAGACACGTCTTCGCCGGAACGCGCGTGTGGTTTCATTGTTAAAAGTAAAATCCGCACATCCGGTAGTAAAGCGGCGTGCACATGTTTTGCCACTTCATTCATCCAAAGGAAGCCATCTTCGTCACCCTATTCGGCCGAAACACTTTGAACCGACTGCAAGGCAAGTAATGCAGCAAACGAAAAGTGCACTTCGATAGGGGAGAGGCGGGGGTGCGGCGAACTAGCGACAAATGGCGAAAGTAATGTGACGGTGTAACGGTGTAAGTACGTGATCAGAAATCATCAGCTCGTTAGCGCCGCCTTGAAGAAAGGTGTTACAGCGTACTTCGGAACGTACTTGGCCAAGCCGTACTTCTAGGAGCCGAGATTTCCGCCTTCTTCGGGACGAGAGAACCCTAAGAGAAAAGAACTAGCAACCGAAACAAAAGAGCAACGAATTGTGAAAACCGGCTAACGACATAGTTGCATCGTAAGCTTCCATCTTTTGGAAATGGTATTACATCAGAAGGTGCTGCTCCGTCAGGGAGTCCTTTTTTGTGGTCTTACCAATCTAGTTGAATAGTTTCGAGAGCACTTTGCTGAAAGAATTCAATAGCCAGTAATGGAGGGCCGTACCAACACTCTATTCAAGCGACACCGTTTATCGATTTGCACGGTAAAGTGCATTTGTCATGTCACCCAAGCGACCGGAGGACTGGGCCAAAGGGCGAGTCAACTTGAAACCAGTCCTCGACCAGCAGTCCCAACATTCATCAGCATCGCTGACGACCCCCGAGCGTACGCTACCTTTCTCCACACACATCAGCCGTCACACGTCGAGATCTGGATGGTTATTAATATTCGCACACCGCCGGCAAGATAACCATCCAAACCTAACGACCTTTACCCGTGGACTGCCCGGTTCCAGGCAGCCTCAACTCGTCGCCGCCTAAAATCCTTTCGACCACCGAACCAGACGCGTGCTGCCGGTACCCGCCAAGCATTATGTTGTGTGCTACGAGAACATATTTCATCCGACTACTGACCGCTCGCCGCTCCCAGACACAATGAATGGGAATGGTCAGCAATGGCGAGCTCGGTTGGGGGTAGTTTTCGCCCGACAACAAAGTCTCGCTGCAGCTGGAATCAAAACATGTCCCTTTTGGGGTGAACTGGAGCAGCTGGCAGGTGCGGGGAGGGTGGTGTTGGTGGTTGGCGTCTTGTCGCCTAAGGACATGTTGCCGTCTTACAATGACATAGTAGCAGCGGAAACAATGTGATACATTATCGCCATTGTGGAGCTTCTATCTGAGCGTCGGAATGGAATTTATAAGAACTCTCCTTTCTCTGCTCCTACAAAACAATTGAAATAAGTTGTAGCCGAGCTCGTAGCTTTAAACCGATTAAATCAGATCTGCTAGCAAAGTTAATAAGCTAACTTTACCGATCTTTATATTACAAATCATGGAACATATGTACTGAGAAGTTTCTAATGAGATCATAGATATTTGTTGTTTTGATTTCCAATTTGTTATTTATCAGATATATCTGAATGATTTTATTAAGAGAACTAAAGTTTTAAAATATTAAACAGTTTGTAAGTGCAGAAACATTATTGAGTCAACTTTAGATCTTGAAATGTCAAATAAGATCAAAGTAACAGAAGTTTAAAGAGATATCTTCATTTTTTAGACAAAAATCATGGAAAACTCGTGAATACAAATCAAAAACATGAAAATAGCTTTTATAGTCAAATAACACATCCTAGAGGCACAACTAACAATTAAACCATCAAAGATAAAAATTATAATTTAAAACGTGCCGGAAGTAATGCGCCGGATTAAGCTCCATAAAACAGCCTCGCTCGTTCCGGTTGAAACCATACGATTTTCCATCAGCTCAACGGTCGATTTACGGCAACAAAATACGTACAGCATGTCAATGCCAACTGGCCACCAAGCGGCGTTTTCTGCTAAGATCCTGGCAAATCCTCCCGGGTTCGGATTGCAGACCCACTGATGCGGATGTGTGGTAATTATTCAGTTCATAACTGGGTAGATATACACACACACACACATGCAGAGTCCTTTCTGAAGTGGAATCGGTCTTACGGTGGATCACTTTTCCCGCCAGATACTCGCAATTACGCCCGGCTGACCGGAACTGCTCTTCCGGCGGGCTGCGGTTTCCTGCAAGGCCTACACGGCCTGGTTCCGGAAACCAGACGAGGCCTCCTCACTTTTCAGCTGCGTTCACCCGGGAAAAGCCGCATCATCAATCCGGGGATCCAGCGCCCGGTCCCTGGTGGGAACTGCTACGGCATCGAGTACACGGAAGGTCGAAGAAAGCGGAGCGAATATTCCACGTACAATAAATCCAGTCCTCCCGGGACGCCGGTGATGCTCCCGGGAAGGACACAAATAACGCAACGCTAAGAGAAAGAGAACATGAGTCGGTGTGTCTGGGAGAGTGAGGCAGAAAGGGAGAAGTTTGCTAATATCCTTCCGAGGCCTCGTACTAGCTCCGCTTCCAGGAAGAGTCCGAGTTAAAGACGGAGTCAGAAGTTCGGTACCGAATCGATCAGCAACAATGTGCGTTGTTAGCCACGCCCGGCGAAGGTGGTACTCGTCGACATCTAAACTGCCCGGTTCTCGGATCGTTTCACTTGTCACGGTAATAGAAATACCCATCATCATCAACAGAAAATTTACCGTCGTCATCGGAGCCTCATTCGGGCCGCTATTGTCAGCGTTCAAAAGGGCGACGGCATCCAGTCATCTGAAACTTCTTCCGCAGGCCTTGGGGGAGACTGTCGGCGACTGTCGGCACAAGTGAGCACGGGAAGGTAAACATCTTGAGAACCGCCACCTATGAACCCCGCACACCGGGCGAGTAAATAGTTAGTCAATCAATTGGGCTTTTGATTCCGGATCCCGCCGGCACGTGGCTGACGATGCGTTTCTTCCATGCGTCATCACCACCTTCGCACGTGTTCCGGGAGGCCATGGGGGGAGGCCGACGCCGCCTTTGTCCACTGCAGCACTTAAGTGGGCTTTCTTCACTCCGCTGCTGCGTCTTACGACGACTCTCTGCGTCACTTTTTCACTTTCTTTTCGCCCTCTTCGCCGTGGCGCGTGCCTCCTTCTGAACATCATGTGTATTCTTTCCACACTTCTAGAATGGACCACCGAACGACCGATCAACGGCAAACATCGGGTCTCCCCAGGGCAACGGTGACAATTTTCGCAAAGCAGCTAGGCAAACAGGAAACGTATCCAGCAACGGCACAACGTAATAATAGTTATTGGTAACGGTGTTTGAAAACGATCGCCCCCGAAGATGGTGGCATCTAGAGTTGACAATCGAAGCGAACGGGGTAAGAAGCAAACATAAGAGCGATTGAGGCGTGAGTAATGCTGCACATAATCTTTTATATGCAACAAGAAATATAGTATGAGTGTGGTGACCTACATTAAACAATAGACATACGATCTGATAAGATTATCAAAGAAGTGAAACAGTACAGAAAAAAACGAAGCTTCCTATTCATATGTCAAGCATTATGAGCATTAAAATATTGATTTGAGGTAAAATCAGACTAGTAGAGCAAAGCTAGTAAAAAGCAACATGCACATTAATACTTGAAAGAAAATAGTAAAACTATGTCCAAGATTGATTAGTTCGAAAGTTCGAAACAAGATGGAAATAATAAACAATAAACTTAGAACAATAAACAAATACTTTTATAAGTGTGAAACATTTTATGGATAGTTGTACAAAACAGCTCAAACTGTTCGACATTTGTTTTGCAATATAAGTAACATTATTTGAGCTACAAAAGTCTAACTAAAATATTTAAGATCACGGTTCTTAACAGCATTAATTTTTATAGTTTCGTACAATCTACATGATTTGTTTACATTGAAAAAGCACCTTCGTCGAAGATTCTTGGGTCTGATCAAAATGGTCCATCAAAATAATTGAACGTTCCCTAAAAGTAGCAATAAAAACTGTCTGCTCTTGCGTTCATGGTAGAATGGCATTTATCCATTTCGTTTCACTTTTTTTTTTGTTTCTTCAACCACTCTAGTGCATGGTCAATCTATTTGAAACCTTTTCAGTGCAGGCCATGCGATGAGAAGAGCCAAACAAAGAACACTTTGGAGCATACCCCGGTGCATCCACGTACGCCCCACTGAACATCGTTAGAAATCCCATCCCGGTGTGTGTGTGTGTGCAAAATTAAATCAGTCAAATTTGCAAGGTCGCCCGCAAAGGCACTCCACCCGGGGAGGGCAATCATAATTAAATGGAAATAGAACAAACCATCCCCAATGGGGCGGCGCCTGGTCGATCAACCGGAACCGAAAGTGAAAACGAGGAAGCGAATGTTTGCCAAACTCTTCGGGCGTTGAAAAAAAACGGACCAAAAGGCATATATGCAAGCCTGTTTCAAGTGGAACGTCCTTGCGATCGGTACACCGAAGCACATCAAGGTCCTCGGGCCTGAGAACCAAGTACATCGTAGCACATTGCCTTTTTCTCCAAATTGTAACGTCTCTCGGTTTCGGCACGGCCGGCGGGCTTGTTTAACTTGATTTCGATTTCCAAACGGAAAACCTTCCAAATCGGGTTCGGCTTGTGCGGAATGTAAACAGTCGCACCAGCGTTGTCCAAATGCTGAGAGTTGACTTTTTCCCTTCCAAAGGCCATTGGACGACCGAGAACAGGCTTCAAAAGTCGGGCAGCAACGTCTGTTTGTCTAACGGGGCCAGGGAGGGTGGAGGTGAAGATGGATCTGTATCACTTCTTCCGTTTTGTCATAAATTTAAATCATCCGAAACGAAAAGCGAACGGAGAGTAGACTTTTTGGTGTAACTCCGTTGAAATACGCCACGTAAATTAATGCAACTAAACGTAATCGGCGATGGAAGATCTTCCAGCTTTCAATCAGACACCTTCCTTCAGCCAAATTTTGCGAGACCAGACGGGTGCGTCTGAACCGGGGACAAAGCGCGTGACAAATTGTGGAAAACTTATCTTCAACATCTTCGGGTGACAGAAGTAGTCTGCCTGCTCGTCTTCGAGGAGCTAAATGGTCCAACGTCACTTTAGAGCGACTCTTTGGCGATGAATGAATCCCCGAGCTGGCGGGGATGTTGAATAGGGAAAAAAGGTTTGATTTATTTGTTTGTTTATCGGCACAAGTGCAGCGAGCCACAGCTCAACTCCGTCTCCGGCCAAGTGCGAGAAGAGGTTCACCAAGAATTTGGGAACCGATTATGAACCCCCCCGTGGGGGGAGGTTGCAGATGAAACTCTTTTGTGTCGCGCAGCTCCACTTGCAAAACAATCAGCCGGTCTTTTTTGGAGACTCTTTTGGGGGTGCTGGAGAAATAGAGTTGGAAAAATAATAGCCACTTGCGCGACAGCTTTTTGGGGGGGGGGGATCGGAAAATGGACCACGGAGTGCAGTGCCCCGATTGGAGTGAAATGGCTCTCGAGCGTGAGTGATGTAACGATGGTAGAGTAGTGAAAAATACAACTTTCCTCGCCGACGAGGCTAACGCAAACGGAAAGGTTCTTCTTTTCCGGACCGAATCCCACGTCGTGCGGCTCCTTTGCGGTTGGTTGGACTTGAGAGAAGCGTGCGCACGTACTCTCGAGTTCCTGGTTCTTGGTTAAAATTTTCCTAAGCACATCGAGACCACTTGGACACTGTACATGTTATAGGGTGTTATGTGGCCCGGAAAGACCCACCACCGAAGCGAACCGGCGTAATCCAATGTGAGGAAGGTTAAGTAGAGCATTGCACAAGGAAGAGTGCGCCAACAGATACTTCACTTGCGCGCCTGATCCGCCCGAGTTTTCGAACCATCAAACACGGGTGGATGGGATAAGTGGAAAATCACGGGCGTCGGCTGATCGTATCACAACAGTATTTAAACAAAAGAGCACCGAAAAAAGCGAACTATCAGCAGTGTGACAGTGATTGGACAGCACAGCTCAAGTACTCAGATGTTTTTGGTTTTTGTCTTTTTGATGCAAAAGATGAAAAAAAAGATTTATTTATTATTGAATAATTTAGAAATGGAAGCATCCCTCAGAGATATCAGAATGTGGACATTTTGAATTATTTGCACTGTTCATTTACTTTATTTTGGAATTCAATTTCTGAACAAAACATAAATCAAAGAGGTTTGAATTGGCTTTCTTAAAAACAAAAATTGAGCCCACGTGGTGTTTTTTCGTTTTCTGGTAAATCGATTTGCGTATCCGTTTCATATTATTTATTTACATTAATTCAACTGATTGGTTTGGGGCCTTTTCGTTCTCGGAAACGAAATGACATCGGCGCCGCAAAATTCGCCGAAAACCATCAAACAAATTCCGGTGAATCGAAACATCTGGCTTCGAGATTAATAGCAACACCTGATAGAAGCAGAAAAACACCCTACCTGGTCCTTGGATGGGTTGGAAGATCTTCCATTTAAAATGCACAGCTTTCTGCCCGATGGCTGATCTTTACACACAAGTTTACAAAGGAAATCAATAACATTTTTCTCGCATGTATGATAAATCATCCCATGGCTCACGCCACGCCGTGTTGACCTTCCATTTCGGGGTGAATAGGTTTGCCCCTAAAAGCATCCCTCAGCATCAGGGCCTCGGATACTCGTACACAGGAGCATACTCACACCGTTGTGTGATGCCCTCACGACGGATCGTAAATCATCTTTCCGTCCACGATGCGAAGGAAATGATACATATTTTGCACAGACTTCCATTTCCGGCCGGAGCTTCCGGCGCGCGGAAACTCTTGTTATTTCACATTTTGCTTCGGGAACCGAGCTCGGGCGTGGAGAAAAGAATTCCGTTAAGAAATAATGACAGAAGAAAAATATCGGTATGCTTGCAGATACCTTTTTTTTTCTTCTAAACCCTGCTCGATGCCGACTTTCCTTGCGGTTCCTGCCCCTTTTCATGCTGATGAGTTTTTGTACAATTTCCTATAATCAATCCATCTTCGCTCAATGACTTTTCCAATCAATTTCCTTCGTTCAATTGGCGTGAGTGGATAAGGGATTCGACAAGTCACAAAAGCACGATACATGCAGACATGCGAACCTTCTGGGGTGAGTTAGGGCATCGAAACTAAAAATCTTATTCTCCGATTTCGCCCAACCATTTTTACAATGTTTCGGCCGAAAAGCTTACCCACGAGCCCCTGACATGGCGTAACGAGCAAGCTCTGGTTCCAACCCGTGAAAACCCAACCGGATCATCCGAGAAGCGTACACATCCCGCACCCGGGAGCCAGTATAGGAACCTCATTGTTCCCGGATCGGATCCTGAATCGTTCTCAGTCGCAGCCAGCCCGGACGGATTACCAGTTGCAGCCGGGGAAGAGTCCTACCGGAACAACAATTAAACATCCGTCAAACTGTCGGATTTCAGATGGATGGCCCACCGATCCGGTCCTGCCAAGCCGGGCTTTCTGGAAACTCAGCTTCCTATCAACCTGCGACGGGCACAAGGCACGTCCCGTGGCGGTTCGCCCGGGGAACGGGAGCATTTCGATGGGATTTCATTTCGTCTCACGTTTTAGCAATCAACTTGATGTTTCGTGTAATGGCTCGCATGCATGTGCGTTTCTCGGGTTCCTGGGGACTGAGGACCCGAGCCAGGATTCTAGCCGAATCGCGTACAGCGACCATGACAAAAGCGATTTGCTTCCCGAGCGATAGGAACACACCGACCCAGGGCAGCCTTCGCAAGATGTAATACGCTCTGGCCGGATGCCCGAATACCAACATTCCAGATGGTGCATGGCACGCCTGCACTCATCAGTCTTCGGTATTAGAGCTTCCTTTTCTTCCGAACACCCTGTGCCACAGTGGAATAACCTAAGCTATGTAATAGGTTAAATCTTTACCGATTCTAATCTGGAATAGATTTCGATCACAGGGAAAGTTTTCCAGGTAAAGAATTTAATGAAATAATAAAATTATAATCGTGAAGGATAAAATTTCATATATTTTTCATTGACAATAATTATGACTGCCTTTAGAATACTAAAGGTAAATTCCCGGGTGCTTGATTCTTATGTTTAACAGATTTGCCAATGTCTGTTTGTAAAATGCAAGGAATAATCTTGTAACCAAAGCAAATTTTTTAAAACTAGAATGTTGTAGAGTTTCGTAAACCGTTTATTTTACTACACATAAAAAGTACATTCATTATTCTGAACAAAAATTATATTCATCCAGTTGGAAAATATATCCCCGATTTTAAAGCCACATCGCCCACTGTGCCACATCTGTGCTGAAACTGCACATTGTTACATAATAAATCTGCTTGACAAGAGTTCTACTCGGCATTTGATTTGTGCTACAAGATTGATTACGTAAACACACACACTCACGTCCTAGCTGACAAGGTGTCGTTTGGATTCCCCTCCCCCCACTTCCCTTTCGGTTCGTTTGCTCGAAAAGATTACACTAGCGAGAAACAATTAACAGGACACGCAGCATCCGGCACTGAACACTGGGCAGATTATTTTCCAACCCTCTGCTGGCCGGCAGAAGATTATCAAAATATTAGCACCCAAATGTGCGAAACCGTTATCAGTGGGAGTTCAAAGTGGCACGGCGCACTACTCGGTGGTCGGTAGCATAATGCTGGACACAACAACCGGGGCGTATTTTTATGCGTGCCGGAAAACGGCCCAGCAGCGAGTTCCCCGTCAGTCAGTGTCCCGGTGCGGGTTACAAATTACGCTTTATTATCAGTAGCAACAGCCCGGTGGGCCACGGTTTCGCACCCTCCACAACCCCTTTCGGCTGTTCGTGGAGTATTTTTGTTTTTAAATCCACCGTATTTACGTTCGACGCACCAGTCAGATACGTACCGATAAATGAGGATATTGAATTTCTCCGCTGCGAGCATAAAACATCAAACGCAGGCCCCCTCCCGGTGGGAAAAGCTGGTCGTAAACATTTTTAAAAGCATCCAACTGTGGGCCGCCTAAATGCCCAAACCCGGGAAGCGCAAAGCGGGGCAATATGGAACGAATTTATGTGCGCAAAATGAGTCGTTATGCCGAACAGTCTCAAACTTTAAGGTACGCATAACCCAACAAACGGTTTCATTGATACACCACACGAATGCAAGGAGGGAAATGTCAAACTTCAAGGCCTTGTGAAAACATATCCAACATGAAAACGTACAACAAAGAAATAAATTAATGTTTCATTCGATTGGAATCTAACATTTCCCGCCAGTCCCTAGGAACGAGGAGCGTAAGCAATGATGCAATAAATTCGCGTCACATGTCGCACAAAGCGAACTCACTTCCAACCTCGTTGGTTTCTCATTAAACGGAACAAAATCCAACTCCCCGCCCTAAAAGTGGGCAACCCCTGGTGGTTCAATCCATTTGCAGCACATTCTGTCGAACGTGTTGCGCGCGTCCCAGAAAAACGGGCGAAGGCCGGAAAGAAGCCGTTCGTGAAATTGTACTAAATAATAAACGGCCATTAAAATCTCGAAATGAAAACATATACACTCCTCGCTCCGGACGATGAAAACAAGGCAAAATCAAGGAGTCTATTTTATCGGCTCACCACAAGCACGAGTCGCTCCGGCAGCAAGTGGATGTTTATGTTTCCCGGGTCTGGGGGAGGAATGGCAACAAAAAAAGAAACCCCCCCCCGCTGTGGCCTACGTGTGACAAACGACGCCAACAAAACGGCACGTTTGGATGCGGAGAGTGTGGTGAGTCGGAGCCACGGGCGCACGAAAGTCAGTTATTAAGGTAATTAAAATTACCCCTTTCTTATCGTCCCGCTAGGTCACCGGCTCGGCCCTTCGGTAGTATGTCACCCGTGGAACATTATCGCGGTACTTTCCAACACCAGCGCCTTTTTCCGTGTCGTTTTCCACACTTTCTGGTTCTTTCTCCCGAGCCGCGCCATTTGAGTCTATTTCCGTTGACATCATCCATCGCCGGTCGGTGTTGTCGAATCGTCGCCTCCGCTCCACGCACGCTCGAATGGATTCAATTTCCGCCAGACGCCACCCTTTGTTCCTCACCCTCCTCCACCATTCGTTCAGGCTCCACCGTACTCCGTGGTTGTCTGGTGATTTATGCTCCGGATTTTTTATTGTTTATGATTATTATTACTTTTTAATTGATTTTGTGTCCCACCACAAAACTGTCTCCTTTCCAAGGAAGATGACATTCGGAACCTTGGCGAAGGAAAGAAAGCGGCGCGACCTTTGCCAGCCAATCATGCTACGCTTGGCTGGTTGGTTCTTTATGATATGAATGCAGTAAATCTGTGGTCGTCAAACTTCTCGAAGTGAAGTATCAAATATGCAAAGAATGCACATTGAGGATTTGCTTTTCAAGAGCCACAAGTGGTTTACTCTTGTTTTTAATTCCACAATTCAACTATTTTTGAAAATATTGATACGATTCAAATGTTATATTCAAAAATACACATTTTCATTCCAACTTATTATAAACAATATTATAAACCATTTACAATTTGGATTATGTTCGGTGCACATTGCCGACCGCTGCATTAAGCCTTCCGCCGGTGGAAAGCCGGTAGATTCGATGTACCATTTCTCGGCTTCGTGATGAAATTATTGCAAACGTCCACGGCCAATCGACGTTCCCGGTTGCCACTATACCTCACTACCAGCTCCGATGGTCGATTGCCGCTGATTATGATGATTTGATATTCCTGATACGGCTGTCAACGAAAATTCGTTTATGATTTATTTCCATTCACCTTTACCGACGTTCTATGCGCTGTCATCTTGTTTCCCGGCCGAGCAACTTCTTACCGGACAGCACCGATACCCGGGATCGTCAAGATAACCTTGGAAACGACTCGGTGGGAGGGGGTCCCAAAGCTTTATGGCCGAAAAGCCCTCACTTTGGGGGCGAGAGATAGCGGGAGTACCTCAGGAAGGGAGGAGAAAAAAGCGAGCGCACATTGATTTGACGTTGATCCTCCTCCGTAGATGGCGAAGAAAAGGGCTGACTTTTCCGTTTTCCTCGTCAAAGGTTCGACCTTGAGCGGGGCGGATGGAAATCAATAAAGTTCCAAGATTTTATCTCCCGTACGACCGGTGCCCATTTCGTTTGATGGCGACATCGTACGCACGCTGGTGACCGTTGGAGTTTTCCGGCGATGGCTTCTAGTACGGTGTGCGCATACGGCCCCTCCGGTACATCAGCACACATCGGGGAGTGTTTACAACCCGACCGGACGGAATCGACATTAGAACGTAGGAGATTTTTTGTTCAACCCCCGAGATGATTGAAAACGACGCTTTTGAATGCACGTAGCCTCCCAAAAAAACAGGGGGTGCGCTTTAAAAGCAACCCCTTCGGAATGGGGTTCCTTATATCCCCATCAGATTGGGTCCGATTCTTCCAACCCTTATCAAAATGGCAAACAGCCGAAAATGGCGCACTTCTCAGTTTATCAACCATTTTGATGGACCCTTCCGATGTCCGCCTTTGGATACAAAGTTTCACTCCGTTTCGTATTTCCGCCTCGCATGGCGGACGGCCAAACGGAAGGCAGTTAAATTGGGCGGGAAAAAAGAACGCCAACGTTTAACCCGTCTCCGGATGGGCCGGCCACTTGCCAGATAACGGATGAATGGAAGTAGGATTAGCCCTGCTCCCTGCTTAGAATCGTGCTAATACAAACAATTTAGCAGGGTGGAAGAATTAAAAAAATACATTCTCTGTCTTTTGTAATGGAAAACGGCGCACCGTCGTGATGGGAATAAAATGTTCGGTCGCATTTTCCTTTTCCTTTTTTTCCTTTCCTCTACTCAACATTCGCAACATAAAAGCTTCCCCTAATGGAAGAAATAACACACAATCAGATTTCCGTATTGTAAATGGTGTGGAGAGAAACACACAACAGAGTCGGTTCTACTTTGTTGCGTCGGGAAAACAGCGGAAGCAACTCGTAAACAAGACTTTTACACGATCCCATAGTGCTTATCTTGGAGTACGCCCACAAGCGCAGGTAACCTAGCGATACCTTTATGAGGGAAGCAAATAAAAGGATTATTCGAGATAGAATCGATTCAACTGTGTTTTACTGCCTGATGATACTTTCTGTATTATTGCGGAGCGTCTAGAAAAATACGAGTGTTTCGGTATGTTTTGCCCTGAAATTAATACCCTTTTACAGTTTGGTTTTCCTCCACTTTCACCAAAGTTACATCCAGCAAACCAATCCACACATCCATAATACTGATTTCGCGATAATGTGCCAAGCGGATGGATAGGATCACATAATGAAATAAACTAATTGAACCTGCCAAGCTACTTCCTCTTACGGGAGGAAAAATAAAAAATACGTTGCAAAATTATTATGCTGATGAGCATGGGTTCGATTGATTTGAAATGTAAATATTTCTGCAGTTCACGGAAAACATCCAAATGAGATTCACCGACATTCGAGGAGACATGTTCGTTTCAATTGGTAATCTTCTTGGAAGCAGAGAGCAGAATGTTTCATAAGAAGCTTAAAATGAAACTGTTTATGAACGGTTCTTTCCGATTTCGACAGAAAATACATGCAAAAATGCTACGTTTACAACCAGAAAGCAATGGGTTTATAAATTATCAGAGATGGATGGTGCCAAGCAGAGGTCGGAAAACTTTTTTATTGATTCGCCAAACGTACTTTATATGGAATATGGAAGCTGCAGTACAGCGTTTGCTGTAGCTTTGATATTTCTTTTTATTTAAAAAAAAATCGACACAACAAATAACATTTCAAAGTGGACTGAACTGCACAAAAGTCGTTGAGAGTTATGTGTTACTAAAAACATACTCCCGGATCAAATTGGTTCCATTTGTTCGAATTTTGTCGAACTCTGCCGCGAAGGATAATTTTAACATGATGTACGACGGTCTGTTGCTTATCTTTTTTTCTCTTGCAAGTGTACGTAATGGCGGTGCAATGCTCCTTAGCGACCGACACAACAACCATATGCCTCTACCCGGTTCGTATTTCATCCGCAACCACGGCGTTACAAAAAAATAATCCAAACGCCCGGAAAATCCGCCCCGTGTTGCGAATATGTGTTCTGATTAAACATTTTTCATCAGCAAATCCGGCTCTTTATAATTAAACATGCAACACCATGGGCAACAGCGCCCAGCAGGATAACAAGGCCAAAAGCCGGCAGTGGCCGCGGCGTTATTTAATCTCCACACCATAAAGGACCACCATAATCCGGGAGCGGTGCTTCAATCAGGCAGCTCCCCGGGCCATCGAGCGATAATTTAATTGAAAGCAGATTTCATTGCAAAACCGATTACGGAATGACCACCGAGGCCGAGGGTGGGAGGGGGGGTCGGGATGGGGAAAAAGTGCGGGAATTGAAATATCACACCCACATTAGCAGGCCGCAAATAATTGAAATTGAATCGCAGCTGACCGGAGGAACTGAAATCTCCCAGGCCTTATCCAAACAGTAGCGGCCATCACGTGTCCTTTTTTTGTGCGCAACTCCCGGCACAAACGATGATGGTCCGTTAATGAGTGCTTCCCATTGAATGTGGGAATGATGTTCCACAGAACAATAAAAAATAAAACGCTTCACTTAAATGTTTGCTTGGTACCTCCCTTTTGAAGCGCAACGAACGATTATTTATTTTATCCTTAGCGTCCGGGAAAACAATCAAACACGGCGCGGAACGAATGAATTAAAAAGGCTTGTTTGTCCTTACCTGAGCATTATTGCAACAATTTCGGTAATATTGCAACAGTTTCAGCTCTTCCACATTCAATTGAACGCTTTTTGATTGGAGGCCAAAGCTGAGAGCCAAAAATAAATACACGCACACCCACGGCGAAAGTCGCACGCCGAAGGCGAAAATTAATTTCCAAACGCTGTCACACCGAGTTCACAATCAATGCAGCCAGGCACGCGGTCTGAAGGGGATGGAGCTGGAAGGGATGGACGCCCGGAAAAGTTTCGTCCGGATCGGGCAAATTTGTTTTTCAACGACACTTGTACCACTTTTGTCCACTGAGAGTTGAGGAGCGTCCTCTTTTATCCTCGCTTAACACTGATACACCCACACACACACACACACAAAGGCACACATACATATACCACTCGGAAGTGGATATTAAATTTCCACGATCGCCAAACACTTCACCGGTTCGCTGACAGCCTCTATTTCCGCGTTAAATACCGTACTTTTCAAGTTGACTACTTGCGCGGATCACGCGCGGAAGAAATTGCGATAAAATTAAATTTTATAGTCCCAAAAAGTGCCACACCCGGAAAGCTTGGGCGAAACTTTTTTAATTTCACTCGTTTTATTGAGTTTTCATACTGCAGCGTGTTTTTTCTCTATTTTTTTTCAATTCAATTTCAAAACTTTTCTGCTATATTTTTTTTATCACTTTCCAAACACTCGACTACAAAACATTTTTCAAAGTGCCATCAAAACCAGCATTAAAATTAAATGGTGAGAGCTAAACCCAATTTGTATTAAACAGGACACTTGGAAGCACACCAAACAATGCACTGATCCTCACACGGGGGCAAAGTTGTAAAATGTTTGAACGAAAACAAATTCACACGGAAGACAATTTCTATTATTCCATTAAATGTCACTTTTTAACATTCAATGTTCACAAACAAGCATTCACTGATTAATTTTACGATCTTACATGTGAAAAGAAACTGTCCATTAGAGTCGACAATTATAGCATTCCGATACGGTGGCCAACACCACAGGCGAGGCGGTTGAATCGGCGAAATGCGGTTGTCAAACAACGACCCTTCCGCCGTCGCAGCATAGAGATAGTATGCTGGCGCACCTTTTTCATGCGCCACTGGTTTAACTGCTGATTCTCGCGCCTCGATGGCCCAGATTCTCATGCCCCGATAATGCGCCCAATGTGGGCAATCAGTATCTTCTCCAGTCTCGTCACATGGTGGGAGTTTATTCCCAAACCCTCCCCGATCGGTCCCGTGTCTAGCAACCTCTGGCGATTCCGCTGGTGATTATGATACCCTCTCTAACGAGCGTAATATGCTCTATTTTGGCACAAAACCTGATGATGCGTTACCGATAGAGCTAACTAAACGCCCAACCACCATTCAAATCGCGAACCACGCGGTAACAATGGTTTATGATGCCTCCGGATCGGAGCCGAAGCGATGCTCCCAGCCACAAATATGGTGCATCCCCCATCCGAAAACCACCGTCCGCCGGTGGTGTGCGGGGGTGATAGAAACATATAAAAAGTAAAATAAACTAACAACACTGGAAAGCACGCTAGCTGCACAATCAACAATCGATCGAACAGCGGGATAACAACATGGGAAGGAGGGCGTTGACGACGAGCAACCTTGGCAACCGCACCACGTTTTGGACAATGTATTAACCAAATTAATTGACTGTGATTAATTGTGGCCACAAGCATATCGGCAAGCGGAGTCGGGGATGAGAAAAGTAACGAAATCCGCGAATCAAGCCACGAGTCGCGAGCGTGAATGGTGAGCGAAAAATGCGAAGCTGCCGAAAAACACTTTAAATGGAGCACATGGCTTATGTCAGCAGTTCATCCGCATCCGAATATTTGTTGGTTTTTTTTTCTATTTCCTTTTAACATATTCTAGATTCCGAAAGACACTACGAAAACATAAATGTGCAGAGTGAGCAAGAATTTGGTGAACTTCTAAACCAATCGAGAAACGCAGGAAACGAATGCTAATGCATCTGTGAGACAAATAAAAAACTTTTCACACAAAATTCGCCATCAAGTCATCCGTTATCTTTATGCGGTTGTTTTTTTCTTTGGCACATCTCGTCAAGATTCCGCCAATTCGGCAATAAATGAAGCACAAAACTGCACAAATGACACTTGTTGGAGCATCCGATTGAACATACGCTCGCCCCACACTAAAAATAATGGGTTTACTTTTGAAGGAAAACAACCACCGTGTAGATAAGGAAATCGGAATGCACAAAGGAACACATAATTTATAGATATGTAAGAAAAGAAAAACCGTTCACCACTAATGCTACCGATGACATCAGAATGCAAACTTCCTAGCACACGCCGCTCGAGCGCCAAAAGAATCACTCGGTCCCGCGAGGCGGTACGCAACCGCACGTTACGAAACTTCAAACAAAACTAAACGCCGTCCACCGACCGCGGACCGTCTTCAGGCTCTTGGGCAGGAACTGTTCCCGCGCGCGCTTTCGATGTGTGTAGTATGCTCTCTCTGCTGGAACGCCGCGACACACCGCCCGGCCATCGGCGGCAGCAAACGGGCGAAGACGGATCGGCCGGAACCAGCTGATGATGTATGTGGTGCGTCGCTGGTGAAACTAGAGCCGCAGCATCTCGTGGGGCGCCAAACATGACGACGGCGATGACGGCGAGGCGAGGGTTATCGCGAAGGGCAGCACGATGCGTGTGCTTAACTTCGGCAAACAGGGCACAACAATAAGAATAGCTGTGATGTTCTGTTTTTCTTTTCTACCCACAGAAACATATTTTTATTGGACCACAGCATATCGGAAAAGTGGAGGATAGCGCGGTGTACGTTTTCCCCGAACACGAGCAAAAAGAAAGCATTTTCCATGTTCTGCGCCTCGTTGTGATAATTGACTTGTCCTCGGAGGTTCACACAACATTTATCCTTTGGCTGGTCGCGACTTATCGCGAATCAAACTAATTATGCGCACATGAAAGTAGTTTCCCATCATTCTTACGATTCACGCCAATGATCTTTCTCCATCTTCCGATGGTGCGTCGAGGTGTCAAAAATGCATTATCAATTTCACACATCGAACCCGATTCGGCACCTGAAGCGATAATGGAAACCCTCCCCAAAAAATCGGAGCAATCCATTCCTTCCCCCGTCTGGCCCGCTCGCTCTCAGGGCATAATCTTGATCTCATTTTGGCCCATTCCCATCTTTAGCAGATGGTTCTTGTGCTGCTCTTCCTGCACCAGGATGGTGTGCATACGCGTGTTCGCCATTTGCTGCAGGCGCTGATACACCACGTGATCGGCGGCGTACAGCTCCTTGAACGTCTTCCGCTCGACCATGTACACTTGCGTGAACTCCACCGCAACCACGCTGACCGGTCGCTGAAGCGGACGCATCGAGCGAATTTGGATACAGATTAAAAATAAAAGTGCGCACATTGTCAATATATTACCTCGCCTGGAAGAGGAAAGTTTTTGTCGGTACCTACCTTTTTCCTTGAGAACATCGACACCTCGCCAAAGTTGTCCCCGTCGGAGAGGTGGCACACCTCCTTACGGCTGTGCGTGTAGATTGCAACGGTGCCCACTATTATGAAGTACATCCGATCGCCAAACGCGCCGGCCTTAATGATCTGGGGTAAGGGAAAGGAGTTTAATATGTGTGGCTGCATTTGTAATTTGTAGCAGTAATTGAACTTCAAACTCCTACCGTTCGAATTCAAATGAATCAAATGAATTTGATTGAAAAGTTATAATGTTGGTCCTTTACTTACTATATCATCCTGTAGGTAAACTTCCTTGGACATTCTTTCGACTAACGGAAGTACTTCTTCAAGCGGAATTCCTTCAAAGATTTTAATCGTTTTCAAAAACGTCGCTGCGCTGTAATCCTTAATGCGCTTTTTCAAAGTATCTGTTATAGAATGGAAGATAGCGGATTAATTCTAAACTTAACGATTCTCCACGTTGTACACCGGTACAATTCACTACCTGATAGACTTTCCATGATGACATCCTCGTGGAAAAAGCAATGCTCGAATCGTTTAGAGTAGTAGTAGAGCAACCGTTGCTTCATGTCCGCCGTGTCCAGTTGCTTCGATCGCACGTACGTTTGCAGCTGATTAGTTACTTCCGCGTACTTTCGATCCATCGAGCTCATGATTTGCATTAAATTTATTGTTTGAACTAAAACGTGTAACATACTATAATGTATTGGAATTGTGAAAAAGGCCAAAAAAAACTATGACTTACGAAAGATGAAAATTTTGAAAGCATATCCAACCACAATGCAGACCGAACTGAACGCTTTCGCCCGTGTTCCGGCCGGAAGCCGATGGTCAACAAAACTGTAGGCAAACATAAACCAGGACACCGAATGCAGGCACACCGCGTACTCCTGCAGTGCGTCCAGGTAGGAGAATTGGCGCGCCACCGGCGGATTTTCCGGGTCGTCCCATTCGTAGATGGCCAGCTTGTAGATACAGACGCACCAGTGCACTATGGCCATCGAAATGAGCACAATGCGCAAGAAGTAATAATATAGCAGATCGATTTTGAAGCGCTGGAATAAATTAAATTTTCATTCGAACGAAGTATTAGGCGGACTGTCTTGTTTGATTTGTTAACGTTTGTTCCACTTTTACCTCGAAAGTATTTATGATGTAACCCCAGATGTGCCGAAGTGAGACAAGTTTCAGCATCATCAGCCCATGGACGATGTCCATGATAAACGCCTGCTGGTCGTGATCCAGGGATTCGTCAAAGAACGTAGTCAGCAACAGATTGTGTGGAATCAGAAGAAATATATCGATGAGCATTTCGTTTTTCAAATAATGACTGAAAGAAAAAAAAAAAAGGAGTCACATGCAATAGATGTGTGTGATACAGAAACCCCCCATACTTACAGGAAGATCTTGCCTTGATGAAGAACAACAGTCCTGGTCCGGGCATCCTCCAAGTATCCCGTAAAAACGCGTATAGAAAACGATGTCGACCCGAGGGCGTTCAGTGAAAACTGAATGGCGTATGCTTGCCACTGAACGGGCAGTACCGGCGTGAAGCAGAACAAAAACGGGAACAGCAGGGCAATGGTGTAAAAGTAGAAGGTAAGCCACATTTCCCAGCCGAACCGGAACCGGCTGAACGGGTGGATGATGTACCAATAGTCGCCACGTACATGGCGCGCCAGTTCCCGCCGGTAGAGGCAACGGGAGCGAAAGTGCAGAGTGGCACAAGGATGTTGCCGGTCGATCAGGAACAAGCGCCGCAAACGAAATGCTATGCTGTTCCGGTTGGGGATGCGCTCGGTCAGGATGTGAATATCATCTGGAAGGAAAATAAAAACATGAAAGTTCAACTACCACCCCATTCTTTACGTTTTCCAGTCCGATTGACTTACCTTCCTTCTGGGCAGGCAATTCGAACCTGGTGGAGTCAGCCCTTTGCGAAGTGGAAGTCTCCATTGCTGGTGTAGGATTGCACTCGATGAGTTTCGGTTTGCAAACGTCGACGATTGCTAGATTGTCAGATCCAAAGTTGATGCGTACTTTTCAATAGGATGTTTGGTTTCACCTTCGGTTTCAGTCCGTTTTGTATTTCATTTTCTTCGCAGACTTTTGCGTGTTGTAATCGAATGACTTGAAAAATCACCTAACTCAAGTGGTGCTACGCAATACTTCCTACCTATGCAAAGAAGCGAGATAAACCCGACCCCATTCGGCCTACGATAAGACGAAATGATTGGGCAACAAAGACAAAGTGTCTCGAAAACCATCCGAAGCATGGTGAGCCGGCCTAATGTCATCACGGCACACTGCACAATTGAGGTAGGAAAAACCATCCGCCAGCTGTGGATGACAATGGAACGTTGGGAAAAGAAAATATTGACCCACCGCGAAATGAAAATCTGTTCTTTGCGTACCCAGCAGCAGCACAACGAAGCACCAGTGACCTAGTCGACGAGGGAAGAACTTGCCAATAAACGAACGCTAAAATAAACTCCTCGGAAACGCGTGTAGCTTTCGGAAGAAAAGCCTCAGGAAGATCCGGCAAGAGGAAAGGGAATTCCCCGGGCAGTAGAAGAAATGGCAATGGCAAAAGTCCACAACGGTCATTACCAAAGGCAGTACCAGCGTGCAGGCAGTTCGCTCGGAAGCGGCAACTCCCAGAAAGACAAAGACGAACAAGGCAACCCGCGTAATGCATTATGAATCGAAAGCAAACACCAAACGGTCGATCGTAATATTATTTTAATTACAGTTCCGGCGCTACCAGCGCGCCGGCGGAATGGGCGCACTATAAAAACGTCGATGTCCCCCGGACAGCGCACACAGTTTATTGTTTCTGGCTGTTCATTACTAAAACTTCTGTTTCCGTTCGCACCAGTGGATCAGCTGAGCATTCGTAACCCGGTCCGGGTGGGAATACTGCCGAACGAAAAGGCGGCCCGGGAAAAGTGGCCAAGAAAAACCACGCTTCTCTAGTGCAACATTATTACGCTCGAATCGGATTCAAAATCTTATCTGGAAAGGGCGTGAAGCAATTTCTAACCTCATTCTGGGTGCAGATTTGACGAAAAGGGGGCCAACCGGCAACCACCGAGTGTAGTGTACATAATTTGTTTTCAGATAAAACCCGAATCCGAAGCGCGTTTGGGGGCAAACATTTCGTAGTGCGGGTTACAACATCGCGGCACGAGAGGGCCAGTCCAAACGCCAACATGATCCACTCGCAGATGGAAGATGCCGGGTACGAGATTCGGCATCAGGTGCTGAACCCCAACCAGCGCCAGCAGCTGGAGGACCGGCGGCGCATCAAGGAACAGATGCAGCAGCTCGAGCAGGACAACGAGTCACCGACGCACATGTACCGGCGCAAGCTGAAGATCGCCACCGACGTTAACCTGCTCGATCGGCACGATTCGTTCTACCACACAACCAGGAGCTTGTTGGTGCTGTTCCAAATCATGGGCGTGATGCCGATCATGCGCAGCCCACCGGGGGTTGACATGCCGCGCACCACCTTCACCTGGTGCTCGCGGGCGTTCCTGTGGGCGTACTTTATCTACGCCTGCGAGACAATCGTGGTGCTGGTGGTGGCCCGCGAGCGCATCATCAAGTTTATCTCGACCAACGACAAGCGCTTCGACGAGGTGATCTACAACATCATCTTCATGTCGATCATGGTGCCCCACTTTCTGCTGCCGGTTGCCTCCTGGCGCAACGGCCTCGAGGTGGCCAAGTTCAAGAACATGTGGACGGACTTTCAGTACAAGTACCTGATTGTCACCGGCAAGCCGATCGTGTTCCCGAAGCTCTACCCGATCACGTGGGCCCTCTGTATCGTCTCGTGGTCGCTCAGCTTCGTCATCATCCTGTCGCAGTACTATCTGCAGCCGGACTTCCAGTTCAGTCACACTTTCGCATACTATCACATTATTGCGATGCTGAATGGATTCTGCAGTCTTTGGTAAGCGAATTTTTGAACCAGAAAAGGATACCTTAGACGAAATTGTGGGGATGTTAAATATATTGGCAAATATTTTCATAACAAATCCATCTGATGTAAATCCAATCTGTACATTCTTGTTTGAAATAATATTTTGATTTAATTTAATTTAAATTAGTTTTTGACGATTCGAAGAATAAAACTTAGTTACTCTAGAAAAACTCGTTTAGATTGCAAGCTAATAAAACATTTCTTAAGGTATATGTATGTTATGATTTGTAAAATAATCAACATCTTAGTTAATCATACAATTTACGTAAAACATTGTATGTATCGAAACTGCGTATTTTAAAATTAACGGACAATGCAACGTGGTTCGTTCAAACATTTACGCACGTGTGTTACCTACTGCGATCATAACCCAAACAGGTTCGTCAACTGCACCGCATTTGGTACGGCAAGTAAGGCGTTCGCAAAGGAACTTACAGACGTACTGGCGACGGAACGGCCGGCAGCCAAACTGACCGAGTATCGCCACCTTTGGGTCGACTTGAGCCACATGATGCAGCAACTAGGTGCGTAACTAAGCTTACAACATCAACAACATTTCCTAGGTGACTACGTGTCGGATTTAAAAGAAAACAAATACGATTCACTTTTGTCTTTCGGCAGGGAAAGCTTACTCCAACATGTACGGCATCTACTGTCTGGTAATATTCTTCACCACCATTATCGCCACCTACGGTTCGCTGAGTGAAATTATCGAGCACGGCGCAACATATAAGGAAGTGGGTTTATTTGTCATTGTTTTCTATTGTATGAGCCTGCTGTTTATCATCTGCAACGAGGCGCACCACGCATCGAAAAGGGTACGTACTGGCGGATTTAGGGCTTTTTGCCCCGTTTTGGCAGACCTATTCGAATGCCCAATATAGACGACGGGGTAGGTCGAACGCAAATGGCGAACGCCAGCACCTCATCCCTTTCCCACTAGGAAGCTGATCTTCTTTGATCATATTTTTCCCTTCAACTGTCGCCCTCCTTTTTCAATAATTTGTTTTCGCCATCTTTTACCGCCCAAACCGGGGCAGGTCGGGTTAAACTTTCAGGAACGTCTGTTGAATGTAAATCTGACCGCGGTCGACAAGGCTACGCAGAAGGAGGTGGAAATGTTTCTGGTCGCCATCGATAAAAACCCGCCGACCATGAACCTTGACGGGTACGCCAACATTAATCGTGGATTGATAACAGCGGTAAGGACTTTAAGGCCAAGGTGCGAAAAACCATTTTAAAGCTTGTTTTTTTTCATTCCTTGCAGAACATTTCCTTCATGGCCACTTATCTGGTTGTGCTTATGCAGTTTAAACTAACTCTCCTTCGTCAGAGCGCCAAGAATGCTTTCATTTCCTCCCTTAAGGCGAATCTGTCCCGAATCCGAGCACTGGAAGCAGAGAGGACCAATTAGGGGGTCGTCTGTATAATATATCCTAGGCAAAACAAACGACGACGAGCGGAAGAATTTCAAACTGCCTAGAAATAAATCAAACAGCGAACACAGCACAATTTTGTTGTAGTTTTTCGATCTTTATTCCTCCGCTCCAATCGCAAACACGGTCTCCTCACAATGCTGAATATTGTTGTACATTATCACCAGCACAAATAAAATTTTAGAACCTGGTGAACTTCTTCTTGGAACCGGCCATCTTGGCGACCTTCAACACGTTGAAGCGAACGGTTTTGGAAAGGGGCCTGCATTCTCCGACAGTCACGATGTCTCCGGGCTCGACGTCGCTATGGAGGGCAAAGGAAGCAGAAATTAGAAATAATATATTATATTAAATTGATTACTCCTGAGATCGGTAAATGAAATCTTGTGTGGGAAACATGGCCTGGCAAAAGTTAGTCAAATAAATAACTGTTGATTGAAAGGAGCATTTGTGGTTCACTGAAATCTGACACACTTATCACAATGCCCGATTTGAACCCAGATTTCATCCAGTTGGTAATACGAAGGACGTCTTATATATTATTTTCTATGTAGCAGCTTTTTGCAACGATCCAAATCACAGGATTTGACCGGGAATAAGTACACTGCTGAAAAGTTCCGCTCTAGCAAGATGTCAAATAGCGCCATTCTAATATGAAGTACAGAATGGTGCTGAGTGCATCTGCATCATACTGATCATCAATATGATCGAGATCGAGAAATCAACTCTTGTGTGGGAAACTTGATCAGGCAAAAGTTAGCAAAATAAAAAATAGTTGATTGAAATGAACAGTTGTGGTTCAATGAAATCTGACACACTTCATTCAATCACGATGCCCGATTTGAACGCAGATTTCATCCAATTGGTAATACGAAGGACGTCTTATATATTATTTTTTATGTAGCAGCTTTTTGCAACGATCCAAATCACAGGATTTGACCGGGAATAAGTACACTGCTGAAAAGTTTCGCTCTAGCAAAATGTCAAATAGCGCTATTCTGATATGAAGTACAGAATGGTGCTGAGTGCATCTGCATCAATACGATCGAGATCGAGAAATCAACTCTTGTGTGGGAAACTTGATCAGGCAAAAGTTAGCAAAATAAAAAATAGTAGATTGAAATGAACAGTTGTTGTTCAATGAAATCTGACACACTTATCACGATGCCCGATTTGAATGCAGATTTCATCCAGCTGGTAATACGAAAGACGTCTTGTATATTATGTTCTATGTAGCAGCTTCTGGCAACGATCCAAATCACAGGATTTGTCCGGGAATAATTACACTGCCGAAAAGTTTCGCTCTAGCAAAATGTCAAATAGCCCCATTCTCATATGAAGTACAGAATGGAGCTGAGTGCATCTGCATCACGCTGACCGTATAATATGTTTGCACCACATGTGCGTCACGCCACTTACCGGAAGCACGGGGACAGATGCACGCTCACGTTCTTGTGTCGCTTCTCAAAACGGTCGTACTTGCGGATAAAGTGCAGATAGTCACGACGGATCACGATCGTACGCTGCATCTTCAACTTACGTACCACGCCGGTCAGGATACGACCACGGATCGAGATGTGACCGGTGAAGGGACATTTCTTGTCAATGTACGTACCGGAGATGGCCTAAAACGGGAGAGAGAAAACGTTCATTAGCATCCTTTCGAAAGCGGTACTCGATTGAAAGCACGGTTGTTTAGGGATCAGTTAGATTGGTTTAGGTAAAGAGTTTTCCACAGTTTTGTATCGGAAGACCATCGTGAAAAAAGGTATCATCACATTCAGTCCACTCAGGTGGTTCTCGACCCCGTTCCGTCGTCATTCCGATTCTCCTGATACATACCTCTTTGGGAGTCTTGAATCCGAGACCAATGCTGCGGTGCATACGCAGGCCCTTCTTCTTGGTCACCTGCTTGCGGTTTAGGTTAATACCTAGCTGCTTTTGGAACGCACGGATATTCTGTGGATGGGTTGGAGAAAAGAGAAAAGGTTAGGTTACTCTGTCACTCCAGTGTAAACGTAAACAAGATCGATTTGTACACGTTCTTCCGCTTCTGTCCGCGATCAGTAATGATTTGTAATTTTTGGGTTTGGATCTGACATTCTTCATGTTTGATTCAGTAGACCGTCATGATTTTTTCATCATTTTCGAGGCACAGAAGTTAGCTTTGAGGAATGCGAAACCGCATCGCCGATACATCGGCTGTCAAATACGGCACACATCGAACGAGGTAGAGTACACGTGCGGAAAAACATCGTTTCTAGAGCGTACTTATAATCCCGTCGAGCATTTTCGATTATCTTCAGAAGCACCGGCATCAGTGCACCACATTTCACTACCGCATTGGTTCTTTAATGCAACACTACACTTAAAATTCGAGGTTTTAATCGCCGTCACAAGTGAAACGTACCTGATCAGCCATCTTTACGTCGGGAAAGAGAGTTGAGAGGCACAGGAAGCAGTGTCGAGTGTTCCGAACTGAACCCAGTTCCGTTGAACCCAGCTCACGTTGTTGGATCTAGTTCATCAAATTGAACTCGACCAAGAAAAATTATTTTTATATGTTTTTGTTTCTGATAACAATCTTTTTGGTCACATACATTTTCACAGGCGTACAAAGTTTTTATTTTCAATCAGGTTCATTTTCTTAGGATGAAGAAACAGTCGTTAAAATTAATATCAAACATGCAAAGTTAGTCCAAAGAAAAATTGCACCCAGTACTAAGTTCCACTTTTGATAAATAGCATAACCATCGCTACATCTCATACCGGAACCAGTAGTGACGTTCGAGAGCTGTCAACCCGACAGATCACCGACAACGCTGTCAAACTTTGTTTAAAATGTACAGTTGCTAATGTAAAATAATTTTTTTAAAGAATATATAAGTTCAATTTGGAGCGTCCTAAATGTGGTGAAAAAGGACCATAACAATAATCGATCATCACAATAATAAAGAAGAAGATATAGAATAAAACAATGCTCTGTGAAGGTAACCAAGAAGCATCCTCATGATTACATATTTTATATATAAGCCAACAGATAGTAGGTTGTTATAATACATGTAATACACTCAACCCCCCTATAAGTAGCCATATTAACATTAGAAAAACCTCCTTTACATGATAATAAAATCCTAATTCATTCTACAACGCTTCGGTTTATTTGACTACTCTTTTTTTTCAATTTACAATCTTGGTTACGATTGCTAAAACACTTAAATAAAACAAAACATGTGTCCTTGAATGTGCGATTGACATGAAATCATAAATTAAAAACGCGTAAACTTTACTAAAGCTATTAACGAAACATCAACCAATCGACGAAAAAATAGTAATTCCGATGCTATCGGTTTAACCTACTCGGCTTAACTTTGCTTGCATCGATTAGCACTCGCGGTTCAAATGTAGGTAGAACCGATTAGATAAAAACACACCAATCTGTGTCGCGGCTCATCCTTTGCAGATGTCACTAAATGCCAATGCGGTGCGAATGTAACGGGCCTCCCAGGACAGGCGTGTTTGAACCTAATCTTTCTTCTTCTCCGTAACCGATTTGATCGCCTTGATAGGGTTATCTTTGCATTCCTTGAACAGGTTGTTCAAATCGAATGCGGCTTTTACGTTGTCGGCGGAAAAGAAGAACTTCACCAGCTTCCCCTTGCTATCGGCGAACGGACGGCGGACGACCTCTTTGCCTTGTCGGAACAAAATTACGGTCGGTAGCTGCCGGCTAAAGGAACTATCCGAGACGTGATACTTTTGGCCGACCTTCGGAAATCTTCCAATGTCCAGTTTGCCGAATTTCAGATTTTGCAGAGAATACTCATTCGACAGCTCCGAAAAAATGGGGGCAAAATTGACGCACGCCGGATTCCACACGGTGTAGAACGTTACCAGCCAGGTAACACGCTTGTCCTTCTCCAGCTCCTCGTCCAGTGCGTTCTCCGTGCGGAAGTAGAGCACATTCTCCGGCCCAGTGTACGTCGGTTCCGGCAGCAGTAGCGCGACGAGGATGAAAAACACAAAATAGATCATCCCCAGACGGATATCGTTGTAGAACCACAGGCCGAGATTGGCTATCTTGGTGTACATGAAGCTGGAGGTCAGATAGTTGATCATCGTGACACTGCCCGTTTTTCGTGTACGGACCATCACCACGATGATGAGGAAGAACAGGATCTCCGTTTCCCGGCCATCGAGCTCACACTGGTCCTCTTGCCCGAACAAATAAGTCCATAAATAGTTGCATATGAACGGGGCTCGCTTTGCGACGATGTACGAAATGCTCATCAGAATGTTCACCCAATAGTAGGGTTTCAATAGCAGCAGCAGGTCTTTCTTGAACGACATCTTTCGGTGGAGCGCACTTAAACTAGTTCCCTTCGATTACGTTAACTTGGATTATTACTAAATCTATGTTAATTAATGTTTCCTCTCGAGATCACACATCGGATTGGTTGCCTTCTTTTCTTTGCAACTTTTATCTTCTGTCAAAATAAAAAAAAACCGAAGACAGCTGGAAACTAATCTAAAGCAGTTTAGATGTCATTCGTTGCGAATTAAATTGTAAACAAATCGATTTTCTCCTTGAACACAACGTATTTCTGCACATTTGAATCAATTTGACTGGTAATTTTACTGCAATACACATAATTTTATTTCAAAAAAACTATGAGGCGGAAATATTTATTACCCCTTATCGGCACGAAAAATTTGTTTGCAACAGCTCGGTTGAGATGGAGTCTTTCAGCGCTAGTTCTACCATCACTTTTGCTTCGTGAACGATGTGAGCATTTCGTTCCATCAGGAAAGATTTCTGTTCAATGTATGTCGTTAGCGCTCTATCGAACGAACTCGTTTCGGCCAAGTACGATTCGACGGTAGGTCCATCGGCAAGATAGCGCCTTTGCTCTTCCGTTAGCACAGATTGATCCACTACGGTGTTGATGGAGCACATTCGTTGCAAATCACGATACTTTGTACGCAACAGATCGTTCCATTGTTTTATTTCCTGGCGCAGTTGCTTTTCGTACCTGCAAACGTATTGTAAAAGCACAAATTTATGTTTATGTTTGCAGGGATGATTGTTTATTGATGTCGAAGGGCTCACTTCAGTTGCTCGGTGCTTGTAGAGACTGATCCCGACGCTGAAAAAGAAAGAAATGAGAAACGAGCATGTGCTTGCTTGTGAATATGCATACATACCTGGTGTGGATGAGAAAAGCGAAGAACGCCGACGAACACTGCGAATGTGGTCCATAATCAATACTACACAATTTCTAGAAAGCGCAACAGAACGATGCCGACATCAAATCGTTTCCGAAACAACATAATGAACGTTGAATGTTTTGAACGGTCTGACGTTTCCAAAACGATCTAAATATTAATGAGGTAGGTGGAAAAGTTCCTGAGTCTACCATATTTTCAATTTGTATACTATAAATTTTAAAATATAGTATTTAATTTTATGTATCATCAAACATTCTTTCTACTAAAAGAAACAGCGCAAAGCTCATTACAAAATGTCAAATAATAATATGTATTGTTAAACAAGCGTTTCTGGAGTGTTTTGCCGGATACTGGAAAGAGGATCGATTTAATATTGCGCAGCATCTTGGATACGGTTGGATTCCCTTGAAGATGCCTTGCTGCTGGCGGCACTTTACAGCTCATCATCAAGAGAAAACTCTTCTGGTGGAAAATCTCCTACCTCTACCGCCTTTGGTGCAACGAAGCTTCCATATTTCGGGCCGCATTCAAAGTAACGTTTGCCATTCATGCTCCCATCGTTCACGCCAAGCGGTTCATCGAACTTTACACCGAAAAATGTTCCCGGTTTATTCTCCAGCGATCCTTTGTACATGATCGTCCCCAGTCTAGTCGGTTGGCCCTTGGTCGTGACACGGCAACGCGCACCGATGGCTGTTTCTTCTAACTTTTTCCGGTCTTCCTCCTCCTGAAGCTTGCGCTCTTCTTCCAGCTTGGCCATTTCTTCCGCGTTATATTTACCGAGATTATTTTTCCGGAGAAAGCTTCTCAGGCTGTCCGCCTTTTTGTCGTATTCCTCCTGGGATAGTTCAAACTTTGCCACATTTTCCTGGAAGAACTGGAAATTGTCGATAACGTGGATACGCATGCCATCCTCGACTGGGTAATTCTGAAGGGATTGGTTATCGTCATCCAGTTTGCTAACCAGCCGGGTTCCGCTGTACAGTTCGAGCTTCATGGTACCGGCGTTTCCGCCGGTGATCGTTTCTAGTTTGTGCTTCAGCTCGTAAATCTTTAACGAACGACTGTACTTTCGCTCGAACGATACGGTGTCGTTGTGAGAGTTGGAAACGTTGATTATGACGGTTTCAGACACCGAGTTAGCTTCTGTTGACTCCATAATGTTAACACAAGTTTCGCGTAGGTTGAAATTGAATGATGACTAATGTACGGTGTTATTTTACCGGAATATTGATGGCAAATGAGAGTTCACGTAGGATAAGAGGTTCTGAAAAAGAAGCTTACTGCGGAATGATCAACTGTCAGGCATTGTTGTTGTTTAAAACGTCAAATAGCTTTGATTTGTTTTCCGAGTAACGGCAATGTTTTTACTGCAACATTTGTTTGCGTATTTTAATTGATAGTTGTATTAAAATTTATAGATTGTACAAAAATTGGCCGTGTTTCAACCAGCTAATGGATTGGCATGAATCGTGACACTGTTGATTCTTTTCTCCACCAACGGTCGGTACGTTTTTGGATTCACTGTGAGTTTTTCGAGCTCGTCCAACGCCTCAAATCCGTCGATAACCCTAGAAATAAAAAAAGTGTTACTTGAAGCAAGATTTACAAATCTCTACACCTTCGGATACTCACTTGGCAAATAGCGTGTACTTGAGGTCTAACGCCGGCTGGGCAGCGTAGGTAAAGAAAAACTGACTTCCGTTCGTGTTTGGCCCACTGTTTGCCATCGATACCATGCCGCGCTCATTGTGCTTTAAGTTTTCCTTGAACTCATCCTCAAACTTGCGCTTCCAAATTGACTGACCACCTTTGCCAGTTCCGGCTGGGTCGCCGGTTTGCACGATAAATCCTTTTATGTTTCTGTGGAACAAGCTACCGTTGTAGTAATCGCTGGCGCATAACGCCAAAAAGTTTTCGCATGTTTTCGGACATTCGTCACAGAACAGCTCTAGCTTGATGTCCCCAACGTCGGTGTGTAGTGTGACGCTCTGTAAATGATAAAACACGATTGGATGGAATGATGTGTTTAACTTTGGTTTAAAGAGTATCCTTACCATTTCGTGTGCAGGTTTGTTTACTGTTTACTTTTATTGTTTACATTGTTTTGGGGTTCTCAATTGTAGACAGTTTATTAGCTGGTTCAGTTCCCTCAATCGGAATTATGTACCAAGTTCCAAAGAACTACGTGTTTTTAAATTTTCAAAAGGATGCTAAAAGACGTTGATAAAAGACGGTGATAAACTAAATAGAAAAAGTAAGAACCTAAACAGAACAGTTACTGTGTTACCGATACCTATACGAATTGCCAGCGGTAATTACTATCTTTTGATGTTTGAAAAATATCTTCAAGCAAAACTGAAGATCAATAATTATAACTCAATGGAAAATATCATAGTTAAATGAACAAGTGCATTTCAATTAGCTTAGTTTATACTTTAACTCAATATTTGCAACCAATGAATGCTGGCAGCGAACAACTTTTGGGGACTCTTGAATTGAAAGAACCGGTAGCGGTCAATTGAGAGACTCTTTGTAAAACTTGAAACTGTTACGACTTGAATGACGCGTTGACAAAGTGACAAACTTGTACCGTTATCATTCCATCGCACTTTCAACAATACAGCCCAACAAACTGGACTTTCGTATTGAAAGCTTTCCAAAACCACTTGTACAAACTTCCCTATTCATTGGATTATAGATAGCACTGAAAATGTGGGTCTTTTTCCCTTTTTCACGCGCCCTCGTAAACTCCAGCTTATTATCCCATTATCCTACTTTAGGCGCAGGTACAGTAGAAGTAGAAACATGTCCGCTGTACTTTTCACCGACCCCAAGATTTGACGATTTTGTGGCCGAGGGGTGCAATTTAAAGTTTGCGATAGTTTTCGAGTGTTTCACCGACAAAATGTGACGCCATCATCGAAGTGATGCGGGCAATATTAAATATTCCTGTCACGCTCCACACAAATCTTGCCAATATCGTCAGCCAGACGAGGTACACGTGCAGCTTTTACTTTGGCCTTCGCTGCCTGCATGTTATTAGAGTAGGTTTTCGTTGACCTAACGGTTCATCGGAGGCTGGCGGATGGAGTGACTGCACTCAGGAACTTTCACTTCCGGTTCCCTAAGAAAGAGACGAAGACAAAAAGCGATCGTGGAAAGAGAAAGAACAGAAGTGTGTCGTGAAAAAAGGGATTTGCGTTAGGAAAGTGGATAGATAAGAAAATATGCATGAATGGATCCTACAGTGGCCTTGTTAATGGGTGTAGAAGTTGGTAGAATCCTCTATGCACCGGCGGAAATAGGGAAGGAAAAAATTGTGATGCACTTACCCCAAACCCGCCCTGACTGCAGCAGTAGGATCGAATGATTTATGCTTGGGAAAATTTGCACAAAATAAAAGAACATGACGGCCAGGGCAACGCAGGGAAAGCGACGGTACGACGGGAATAATAGCCGCCACCTCGTACATGGCCATGCATGACGACAGGTGAATAATGCATCGCGTGATTCATGCAGTTCGGTCACTTGCCCTTATCGCTCGAGTTCCTTGTGTCCTCCGGCGGAGGCGGCGGCGGCGACGACGGAGACGGAGGCGCAATGATTGAGTGATGGAGATTAAGATGGACCATCTGCAGCCGAGATGGTACACATTTTTCAATCTTCCAGCGCCATGCTACCGGCAGCATTATAGTAAGTTCTTTTGCCGAATATTTAATCTACCAGTCAGCCAGTGTGCCCGAAAGTTGGAGGATAGCGCAGAAGCCGATGATAGAAAGAGTTAAAATATCGTATCCATTCATTTCGCCTCGCCTTCAGACAGTACGCTGCTCTCAGCCCTCGTGGTTCCGAGGAATAAGCTATACGAGATGAAGGTTAAACGCTGCTTAAACGGTGCATAGTTTTATCAGTTTGTTTCAAAGTTTTCCGAGCAAGTATGCTTTAACAAAACCCGTGCGTGTTCAAAAACGCACCGTAATCGTTGCACCATGGAGGTTGAGCCATGCAAGTTAGAAAAGATCTCAAAAGGTGGTTTGTATTACTTTAACAAACTCATTTATTAGTCACAATGTGGTCTTAATTAGCTTTGATAATGTCTTTTGTTGCTCACTAGCGCATTATTAAAGTAATGCTTATCACGTACCAGGCGTCTCCATCATGTATCACAATATGGAGGAATTTAAAGTTCATGAGAATTTATTAAATTTCTCTACTTCGAAAATAATAAATTAAGTTATTAGGTATCTTTTTATAAGAAAACAAATTACTTACCTGCTCAGAGAATATTTTCCAAAAGCCATCTTTGTCATAGTTACGGTTTTTGGCTTAGCAAAGAAATTTACACCATCTGTTGAATTTTATCCCAGCCGTGGGCTCTCAAATACCCATCGTGCACCGCCAAGCCTTAATGGATGCGTTTTCTTCTGCTGGGCATCCGTTTTGCGGGGAAAACAAATATTGGGGTCTAAAGGAAGGGGTTGCAACAAAACCACCCGTTTTCGGTCGGTCGGCGGGCGAACAATTACAAACTACCGGGGAGCGGGGTGTCAGGCGAAGGGCCTGGTGCTAGCCGCAAGACTGAAAAGTAAACTTTTGAGCTTTTCCGCTCCTTCATTCAAGTTTCCCTTGTCCTAGTTTCGCACGTTTGCTCATTTATCAAACTGTTTGCTACCGAAAAACATCGAAGCGGCACCCTTTGCGGACCAAAACAACGCCGGAAGCGGAAAACCGCATACGTACACCGACATCACACTAGGAGGAATATGCTTGCAACGGAGCGGGAATACTGCGGGATGGACAAATCGACCATTACCCGGATGGAAAGCGAAGCGGACGAAGGGACGAGTTGGATATTCAATATTGAACATAATAATTTCCGGAATCGTATTGTTCCACCGAGCAACTAAATCTATCTTGTAGGTGGTATGGAGGACAAGCTTAAGGTCAGAAGTCGGCAAAGTTCGTTCGATGACATATGTACAATTTTTTACATTTACTATCTAGTTATACGATTTTACAGCGACAATGTAATTCAACAGATAACAAGGAGACTAGGTGAAATATTTCAATAACCTTTCCTTAATTTAGACACTATTTAGTTCTCCACAACCGAAGTTTGGCAACCTCTGATCAACTAGGGCATAGCGCTATCTCCAAAACCCTTCTTAGTACAAATGTGTTTTCAATTTGCTAAACCCACTCGTTGACCAATTAAGTGTTGACCGAATGGAGGCCGACGATTGGAGCGAATCGGATGTGGTGTGCGTATTTTACTGTTTCCGGGTATTGTGTGGGTGTGCGACGGGTGGCGCGGGCATGGCGAGAAAAAGCGTGAAAATTCACTTTCCGATTAAATGTACCGAATTGAAATTGAGCCACAGCGTGAAGGAAAAAGTGTTGCTCAAAATAGAGGAACATACAGCGAGAGAGAGAGAGAGAGAGGGAGCTCCAGTACAATGGAGAAAAAAATACAACGAGAAGGCTCGTTTCCGTTGGCTGCAAATGGTGTCCATAAATTTCTCGACCCCGTACGCCAATGAATGGAGAAAATGGAAACGCTGGCGAACCGAAAATGGAAGAAAAAATCAAAACCATAAACGAGCGGCGGTGCGAGGTGAAGTTCAGGAAAGATACACCATTCAAAGCGAGCAGTGGCGGAAATGTGGCACCTTCGAATGGCCCAGGATATGGCCTCTCCTGCGTTGAAGTGGTTGTGGGAATCGAATGGAAGAGAATGAAAATTCAACCGGCAGAGGTCAATGGTGTGCCCCCAAAAAGGAAAGCAATTCAGTCGACCGTTAAAGCCGGCATATGCGGCCCGGTCCAAGTGCATTTGTTGCACCGTCCTGTGCATTATGGTGTCTGCTTTGCATCGCTTTCACACCAGCACTGGCCAAAAGGTGATGCATTGTAGGTGCATGAGAGCATCATTCTTTTCCACAATGACTGCTGGCGTGAGAACGTTTTTAGCTGCTTCGGGATTAACAATGCAATTGTACGAGGAAAGAGGTTTCCTTTTTGTAAGGTGATTGGAAAATTGGAAATCCCTTTTGTATCTCATAAAATACCAACCTGCAAATACACGATGGTTCAGTTTTTAACATTTTCTTTCAACACCGGAAATTGATTCCTCAAATAGACTAAAGAACTTGCCCTACACAATATGCAAATGAATGTTGCTGACAAGTGAAACAAAAACAAAAGGGAAAAACAAAAAATCAACCATCCGGTCCACCATTGAGAATTGACCATCAAGCTACTTCCGGTTTCCATACGTTAGCCGGGAAAACATTCATATTTTTGAAAAACAAAAGCACGCCGTTGCGGAGGTGGACAATCTCTGCACCGGGCGATTAAAAAATGATGTAAATTGGGATGAAAAGTAAACCTTCAAATAGTCCGCAGACAATGCATCCACTGGAGCATGTTTAGGTTCCGGGTGGCCTTCTACCGGGCGCGCGTGGAAAAGGCTAATTCAATTTCCATGTATCCACACAAGCAGCTGCGAATGCGCTCCAAAGCCAAAGAATGGTTCGCTGGCCCGGGAAAGTGTGAACGGTGAGGCGACGGATCGCTTTTCCGGTGCATCAATGCAGCACCGGGCCGACACAACGATGGAAGTTTACCGTACAGTTTTTCGGCGGAAACATGTTCACCCTGCCATGCCGTCCCATCCCGTAACCACCCTCTCGTCGTTGATTGATTGAAATAGTTTCGCAAAATTTAAACGGACGCCGTGGAGCAACAAATCTGCAACTGGCAAAATCGTTCGGGGGTATTTGTAACGTTCGTTTTTATCGCTAAGCAAACAGTGGGGAAATTGCTGCCTTTGGCACGATACTCCCAAGCCGGTTTATTCAACGCGGATGGTATGTAACGCAATATGTAGGACGTCAGGAAATGATTGATTTGCTCGTTCGACGGCAGCCGAAAATGTACAGTGCGCTGCTTATTAGAAAAGCCAAATGCTTCAATTAACCTAAAAGGAGCTCACAAGGTCCTAGGCAACCGCAATTGCGAAGGAGTGTTACGAAAACACACACTACCTTTCCTTTGCACAAAGTGAGTTTCCTCATCGAACCAAACACGAACGACTACGGATGGAGTAGGAGTGTACAGTCGACAAAATACCAAGATATTTTGCTCACACAATAGCGTTGAGAAATGTTTTCAACTTACCTTACAAAATAATGTGGGTGTTATAATTAACATTCAAAGACAATCCTACGAAAGATGTGATGTTGTTTGCCTCAAAGCACCACCAAATTAGAAAATAAGATGATTGAAAACAGGATTAACGATCATGTTTACCATAATATTGTTGCAACAAAAATGGAAGAAATAATCTAGAAAAGAAAGTATCAACGAAAATTTTGATAAACTGTGACAACTTAAAATAAGAATTTCAAACAAATAAAACATAAAAAGCTTAACAAACTACTACTTAAATAATAGAATGAAAATATACAAAGTTATTACAGTATTAGTTGAAGCTTTGTTAAAAAGTCTTCAATGCTCAATTCAATCATGTGATTTTCTCCTAATATTCAGGGTATGGGTAAAATGAACAACAAGCCCTTTTGAAAAATAGAATTTTCTTTTCATAATTTAATAAACTAAGGGTTGCGCAAACCTTATGCATCATGAACCGGTTTGCATTATAAGTGAACATCCAAGCAGGATTAATGGTCTTCTGCTTCATTTATGACAACGAACAGCCGAAAACCATGCCCGAGCAATCTACGTGCCCTTTTGCAAAGACGTAACCTGCTTGCTCATTAAGTCGAGCGATGTGATGTATTCGGTTTGGTTCAGTCAGGTGATCCCTAGCGGGTCCGAAAAGCGACCCATGTGGCCCATGTACCCTTCGGGGCGAAACCCATGTCATACAGTCCCAATGGAGGTGGCCATGTCAAATGTCCGAATTTGCAACGTTCGCAGTTCCGTACTGCGGGCTACACCGATCTTTTGGACGTTACTCCAAAAGTCCAAAGCACCAAGCAATGATACACCGTTCCACCGGTCGCACAATGGCACGCGGACAACGTCGGGCCAGTGCTGTCCGGGAACCGGCACGGTGGACAACGTTTGCCAGAATCCGGTGCACCGGTCGAACCGCTTCGATGCGTGCCATATTGCTCTCCAAGGATCAATCGGTAACCGATCGATCTGAGTCTATTATTCGATGGAGAGGAATGGACACCACGGGGTGTACGAGGTAACAGAGTGCGAACATCTATCGTCCGGTTTTTCGACCGAAGAATTTATAATCAGCCAACCCCGCTACCGTCTGGGAATGCGGGAGAAGGGGGTTATACGGATCGTTGATCGGATGGGTGAAAAGGCGAAAATGGAAAAATACTCAACAGGGGCTCCAAACGATTGCATTCAAGGGAAATGGATCGATCGGAGTGTTGAATGATTTGGAAATTTATTTGGTTGTTTGCTTTTCGTTTCGCTGTTACAAATAGGATAGCCATGCTACCTCCATTTTATATAAACGTCGGGTAGGGAACTAAATAAAATTAAATTGTTCAGCTGTTCGTTTTCGTGTTTCCATTTTTATTTCCTATCGTTTCGCCACGCAATAAATAAAGTATAAACTTGAAGGAAACTGCATCTGTCACCTGTTTATTGGATGCAGTCGCTAACCTAATGGTTATCATTCTTCACATATTGCCCCGTATCGGTAAGGCTCCATAATGCCATGACGATGACATCGTTTCCCGACCTCTTCGCCGCTTCCGCTCACTTGCATACTCATCTTTGGCCCCCGCCAGGCCCTCAAGCCGGACCGTGTCGCTTATTGGGTGCCCCAGAACCCATAAAACTTGACTGTCTGACATTTTCCACTTTCCACCGGCCGGCCCTTGCTATGCGGAAGAAGTGTATCAACGACGTCGAACGACAGTAAACCCATTTTATCGCACAACATCAGGCACAATGGGGACGGCACTGTTTAACCACCCTGGTGGCCAAGCTGCACTAACACACGCATACACACACACAAACACTCCTCCGGGGTCAGTTCGACAAACAACCCAGCCGGAGAGCTGGACATGAGCCCGCACGGAGGTAAACACGACGCAAAAAGAAACCGTCCATGTCCTCTCGATGAAAGCTGTACATTTTTACTAGCCATGTTGTTTGCCTTCGCCTCAGAAAATCCAAAGTACAAGACCACGACGAGGCGAGGCTCCCTAGCGTGGGTCAATTGGCACGTCTCCATGGCTTGACCGTTGACCACTTTTTTTGCATTTCCGCTTCGTGCTATCTTCTTTTGCGAAAGAAAACGGAAGCCCTTTTTCACAAATTTGTTCCTTTTCGCAACGCGAGGAAAAACGAATTGAGCTTCGGAAGCGTTGGCGATGGCCATTCAGATCCGTTTCTATCGGTTCTATTTGGTTTAGGCAGGACAATTTTCTTTGATCTCTAATAGAAGTGGATGGTGTATGCTGAGTTTGAATATTGGAGAATCTGAAAGATGATTGATTAGATTTAAATGTAACATACTTTGAAACGGTTCTTTCAACTAGTTACTACTTTTCATTGAAGTGAGATCGTGATTTGATGTACATTTGAAACTCATTTTAAATCAATGTTAACTAAATATTTTCATTCTAAGATCTTACCATGATAATAATTTTCACAATGCCTTCCTTCTTTACGGTGCTTTAAACTTGGAGTATCATTTTGATGGGCCGGCGTTCCATTTTTCCTCGTTTGTTTACCTTCATGGATATCCGGCTCATCTGCTCGAATTCCCGCGTGGAAATTGTGTGGCCGGTGTGTGCGACGCCGGTAACCGCTGCATTTTAACCAATTAATTGTTAATAACATTTATCGCTTGCGGTTCAATTATTTATCCTCCAGTGAAGGGTGAAGCGCGGGTCGAAATTGAATAAACAATCCGGTGGTGAGAATATTGAAACGCAACGGAAAAACGAGGATAAAACAGACAAACACACACACAGACACACACACACACCCGCAAAACCCCGGTAAAGGAAACAATATTGTTTGGAGTGTTTTATTTTTGCCTCTCGCAACGCCAATCTCATTCGCGTATTGCGGTGGGCGAGAATTTGATAAAATAAAAAGCTCATTCTGTTGATTGATTTTGTTGATCGTGGCGCCATGCTTCCATTATCGAAAAAGTTTGCCCCGGTGTGCCTCCTCTGCTCGGGCAGGGTGCGGGCTAAATTTCCGCAGGAAAAATCACTGGGAAATTTCACCCTCTGCCGGTTTGGAAAAGTATGTGGTGGTTACTCAGGTATTTCCTATGGTTGACTGTGCAAGCGCATTATAAAGGATCTCCCGTTCTATGGCGTTCTATGCAGTTACACACCCTTTGTATGCACATCGTCACAGATTCGGGCCACACCAACAGGTGGGCGGTGGACCACCATTAAGTGCCGAGGAACGCGGACGAAACGCTGTGTTACGGATTCTTTTATTACGCGCCTCTAAAATTATGATCGCATCGCGAACAAAGAAGAAGTTTGCCGTGCAAATACGGTCCGCCGCGATGTAAAAAGGATGTGTGTGTGTGCATGGAAAAGAGCGTGTCCTTTCCGCGTACCTTCCTGTCGCATAATTTAAAGCTCGCCAACGGCACACCGCGGGTGGGTTTGTGCTGAGTTAGGGAAAAAAAACTGTGCACCCGCAAAACGATGGACGCTTTTATTATGAACGGTTCATGCTTTTCAAGTCCATAAAACGACTAGCCAAGCGGCAAATACGGCGTTGTGTCTTCGCCCGCAATCGTCAACGAAGCAAGGGGGGTTGGGCATGTGTGTTTGCCTCGGAAAAGTTAAAATACTTCTATTTGCTCACGCTCGACTGCCGAGGGCAAACATTCGAGAACATTCGAGTGTAGGTGAGTGCTACCGGATTGCGAAGGATTGCAGGTTGACGACCAGTTAAACGAATATTCAAGAATCCGAATCTCCTGCGTTGACCATAAACATGTACACACCCCCAAAAGCGTACACTCCCTTTTTACATGTTTTTTCAGAATAAATAATAAGCATGTCCCGTCTGTTCAAAATAAACATCTTTTGGTACGATACTGTATTCACAATGCAATGGAAAATAATGCAGCATAAATAATTTCAACCGATTATTTATCTGTTTGCTGCAGAGATTCTTGAAATTGCTATTAAAGGTTAGTTCTTGGAAATTGGTTAATGATGATTGACTAAAAGAACGATGGAAAGCGCTAGATAGGATTTATAGAAATTCCTGCAAATCAGGATGAGATTAACGGGATTATCTCATTATAAATTTACGATATTTGAATAACTGTTACTAAAAATGGTGATTCTCGGAATCGACTTCTGCGCTACGGAGACGTTCGTGTTGTTGGGAGGCTGAATTCAATCATTCCATTGTAAAGACACTCACTTGTTGATAAAAATCTGCTAAATCTATAAACTATATGTTAGCCACTGATATAATGAGCTTACTGAAGTAACCTCTAGTCGTTCTAATTGCAATATTAATTACTAACAACTGAAACACAAGCATTCAAGTTTACTTGGTTGGGGTGCAACGTTAACTCATTTTGAAAATGTAGAAATAAAAGTTCATGAAAGCTGCTCATCGACGATTTGATACCTTTTGATCATCTCCGAACTGATGAGCCGAAATATCCTAGTTTACTCATAGGTAGTACAAAGTTTACTCATCTCAAGTTGCACAAAACTCATATTGAATGTTTCGATTTCATTTCACTCTCACTGGAATTGAGAAAGTTTACTCACAACGTTCAAATCACAATCAAAAGATGAACAGAAAGTCCTTGCAGTTTACTCATCAAATGAAAATTATTTTCATATTGAGTAGTACGCAATGAAATAAGAGTTCATGGAAAACTCATCTTCGATGAACTACACTACACTATAGAGTTGTAGAATCGTGAGCTAATGTACTCAGTGCCTTCATTATTTACTCGAAAATGAATTTAAATTTTCTCACAGTAAGGATACGACTGAACGAAATCCATCTCATCGACATTGAACGGTGGAAAGTTCACTCAAATAATTTCACAATTTACTCGAAAGGGAAGTAAAATTATCAGGGTTCACTCATTTCCAGGAAAGCATTTACTCTTTCATCCACCAGATGAAGGATTCTCTGCTCACATTCCTGGATTATTCACCGACATTTTTCCGAGTGAGATAGATCGTGAAGGGTGAAGAAATTGTTCGAATGAACCAGTATGTTGGTTGTGATAATAATTTCTTGTGCAAAATAAATTCATTTCATTTTCACATCATTTACCTTTAGTTTCTCATTCAACGTTTTGAATACTAATGATCAATCGCTCATTGCATAGTTACATTTTAAATTAATGAACCATATCAAGGTTCTGAATAAAAATGGTAGATAACAACTATTCCTACTCAGTTTCTCTGGAAATATTTTTCAACTTAATAAATCAATCGTGTATCTTTTTAACAATTCCTTCGCACACGCCAAAGTTTAAGACAATAAGCAGTAGTCAAGGGGGAAAATGTTGATAGGAATCAAATGTCTTTGAACAACTTAGATGTACTTCTTCGATCAATGTTTGTTTTCTCTCTTCTGGTTAATTTATTGTTAATCACTTTTGTAATTATAATCATTAATCCAATTTTATACTATGAACCCCAGTCATTCAGGTTGGGGAAGATCTTTCATCATTTGGGTAGGAAGGAAACTAGGCCTTCTCTCTTCAAGTTGTTTGTTTTTCTCGGACGTCTGGTGACATCCGGATTTCTCTGAATAACCAGAAACACAATACAAGCTGCATTAACTCGACAATGACTTCATAATTAGAAACAGTCTTATCAGCAATCACCGGGCGTGAGCAGAAAACTTGCATTTTCTTCTCATTTTCTTTCGCCCAGTAGTAACCCATGGGGAAGAGACGGGTCACCAACAACCGTGCCCGATCGTCATGCGGTCGGCAGATAAACTCGCTGATAATTCAACCCTAAAAAAGGGTGAGGTGTGAATTCGCATCACTTCCAAGCCCCTGATAAGAAATGAATGCCGTGGGAAAACGCCATTTGTGGGTGGGAGGGGGATCGTTCGAGGTGGGTAGGTTGAAGGAACTGACTGTGTTAGTCACTCCCGTCTCGGATACGATCTGCTTCGCCGGCACCGTATGATTCATTTGACTATGCAAAACAAATAAGCCACCGGGCACGTAGTTCTTGGCGGTTCGGTCAGAAGTAACCCTGAGAACCCCGAGCCGCGCGGATCCCACGTTCTCTTGCACGGTTTCTCGGTCTGTCTGGCTACCTCCACCGTGCCATGATTGAAGCACCCACACTTACGCACCGACCGAGGGACCGAGGCACTGATAATTACTCTCCCATTAACGAAACGCCACCGACGCTGCCGCCATCGCTGCAGACCCTTGACGAATCGCATAATATCCCTCGAACCCCAGGGTTCTCGAGGTAGCATCAAAGCGCGCACCCGAGTGTCCCGTAAGAGGGCCCGGCTGACCGACACCGGCTTGGGAGAACGCAAACATCGGGCCCCGAAAGGGATACTGAGGCATAATTTGCTTTTATATCTAAACTGGAAAGCCGGGGACGATGTGGCTTCAATTTTTCATCCACCAACCGCAGCACGTACCGGCCTTTCATCGTCTCTTTCCCATAATGACCCCCGCCTGCGAAATGGCGGGATGTAAATTCATTTCACTCCCCGGTTTTACGGTTTGTCTTCTTTCGTATTTCTTTTCTTATCACACTTTTCCTCCAAAGTTAATATCACAAGCCGGTAACTTAAACACCGATACACCGTACGCACGTCTTTTCTGGGGCTGCCACAACATTCGCATAGCTTTGGGCTGCAATTCATCTCCACGTGCGATCCGACCAAACCCCGATGGAGGCGCCCAGTTGCTCATGAAGCTCAACGGAGGAAAAGCCTCTTCCCGGGTTAGGCCGGGTGGTGGTGAAGTTGGTTTAAAATTAATGAGCGTTTACATTGGCGCACTGTTTGTGTCAGCGAAAAGGTATGATGGATTCAAAACAAAAATAAAAACCTTAAGCGACATATTTTCATATTGTATTTACGTACGTCGAAGCAAACCGGTTCTTTAAACAAACCAACATGTGGCCCGTTCACACGTGTGTGTATGTGTGTGTATGTGCACCTGATCGCCCTGATTACCGGTGCCATCTGCCATGCCATGCGGTCGATGGTGCAATTTAAATAAAACGTTATTTCATCAGTTCGTTCCGTTTTCGGCCGGAACGATAAATTACACACGCGCTTTGCAGCTAAATTAAAGAGCCAACGAATGGCGATTGAATTATGCGAATTGAATAGATTGCCAGCGAGTGCCCCACGTCCCTCCACTTCGGTCGGAACTACCGCTAACCGGCCATCGCAGCTGGTGTGCGATGATTTATTTGATTTTTTGCTTAGACTTGAAATGGCCATAACAATGCAAAGTGGCGGGGATGGAAAAAAAATCACCACACTTGCCCTCACACGCACGCACACACGTGCGGATAATAATCCATCCGATCAAATAGATGCATTTAAAATTTTCCCATTCTCCGGCCGCTTTGTTACGAGCCGATGCAAATGCAATAATCTCCAACTACAAGCGCACATGTATCGGGTTGATTCTATTGACTCATTATTATTCGATCAGGAAGTTTCACGCGTACTAACCCCTCGCCCAGACGGCCCCCTCCCTCGTCACTTCCACCCGTTGGGAGCCCGAGCCATAAAGCAAAGAGTAAGCGTGTTGTTTTCCTTTCGGCGAGCCAATTAGTGTATGCAGGCGAAAATGAAAATATGGCGAGTCGGTCCGACGAACACTCCAACAGTGGTGGGCCAATATTTAACGACCATAATCTGATATCGATATGCAGTTGCGGGTCCGGGAGCTGGAGCCCGACCCCGGATTACTGTGGGGGTAGGGCCAATATCTAAAGCACTCAATTAGAAAACCGGCCGGCAAATACCAGCCAGCCCGAAAGCTGACAATAATTGGCAATAGATTGAACAGTTAGAAGCAAATACACGGTGTGGATGCGAGTGATGAGTTATGGGAGCTTAGTGTAGGCCCTCCGGTGGCCAACAAACGATCGCGTCGTGCGTTTCGTGAATGATGCGAGAAAGTTTCCTTTCCCGAGCGTAGGAAGTGCTTTCCCGCTACGGTAGTCGGCGCGGTTGGAAAATTTCATTAATTATTAAATTATACAACATTGATATTGGGGACGGTCGGGAACGCCACCGTACACATGCCACCGTGCCGGAAGCCAAAGGCACCGAGTTTATGCTCGGCAGTTTTGTCTCGCTCCCAAGTGAACGACGTATATTGCAACAATTTTAACTCACTATCTCACATGACTGGTGTGTGTGTGTGTTCGTTCGTGTCCCTGCAGTGCATCATGAAATGATGGAAGCCTACCAGCGGTTTGTTGCATGCGGTCCCTTACCGGTCACCCCCCATCGCCTCTCGGCCCGGTCGGGAATCTAATGAAAAACCATTGCATATAGATTTAATGTAACACACCAGTCGATGGTGGGTCGACGCAGTCACCGCCGGGGTGTGGAGGGACCGGTGCTCGGTGCAACAGGCCCAAAGCGTGGATTTCGGTGCTAGCTTTATTAGGTATTCCGTGCGATTCCCGCAGCGTCGAAAGCTTAGCGAACGGTTCGTTGTCCCTTTGCCCACAGACCACGGAGCCGGATCGGACTTATGCTGGTTTATGTGGCTTGCACTAAATACACACGCACACACACGCATACACACGCACACATACACGCGCTATATATCATTCCGCAGACGACAGCTGAGACAAGGACCGTGGGGTTCGTGCGTGAGGGTATTAAATGTCCGGTTTTCATCGAAATCGAACGGAGGTCGGGAAGCAAAATTGGTTACATGTTTGGCTGAGCGTCGGTTATTGAGTTATGATTTCGATATATCGTTCCTTCCTGATCCAAAAGTTGGGGATGTGTCCTTGAATACCCATTGTCCTTGATGAATGTTTCCATATGAAAGATGAAAACATTACAGTTAACAACTGCTGAAAACTATCAAAAAAGACCAAAGTTTGGAGGTTGGAAGAAAATGCAAAGGATTCCTATTTTCTGTCTGGTTTTTTTTTTATTTGATAATATGACTATAATAACAACTAAAAATATATTCAAAGGACTAATGAAAACAGGTGCTAGATATTCCCTTAATTTAGATCATAAAAAAATTGGATTTCAATAATTTTATCTTATGTCATTCTCAATAATCGTAAAACTGAAAATGTATAGATGAATATGGAAAATTGTAAAAAACTAGTCATGTTAGCCTAGCTTTAATTATAAAACAAACCGATCGTAAAGCATTCTTCGAAAAACATTCGAAAAACTATTCATTTTTCAACCATTTGAATCTCCTTTATCTTTCAAATGAAAAGCAACTCTGTTCCGAATATGAAAACTAGTTCTGATTTGTGTAGAACAGTTTAAATAAGATATCAAATGAATTCCCCTAAAATGTCATAACCATAACGTATAACGCAAACGATGTTCGAGCTCGCCACAATCACAGCAGAAGGACCAACAAAGTGACCGATCACAAAGGAAATAAAAGGATTTAATCCTTCCGTAAGCCAATAATCCGCCCCTAATAACCATGTTGCATGGTGGTTGGAAACGCTGGCACCGATCAAACTGCGAGGCGATCGTGAAATCATCTCTTCCATTACGTTTTACAGCATGGCCGGTTCGGCAACGATGGTTTGGCTCGAACCCGTCACGGCTGTGTGTTTTAATAGTTTTATTCGCCGGATTCAGTGAAGCGACACGCACAACTAATGAACGCCGAATCCTCCTGCGCATCCTCTGCAAACTTTGGTGGTGGTGGTGACCGGACGCTATCTGTTGCTGGCCCGTCGGGCAACCCATTGGGCATTCCCATTCCGGAGTGCCGGACGCGACGCAGGAAATTGATTAGAATCGATTAACCTAATGTGCCCTCGCAACCCAACGGTCCAAAACGTTCCCATGCATCATGTGTGCCTCGGCAGGGGTGTACATGCGTGTCCATAGGAGTTTGTTTTGGTTGCCCAGCGTGTCCCCTGCGGCTGGTCGATTCGTAGCCAAACACGATAGCGCGTGGTAAATGATGCAGATGGCTCACGGCCAAACCGGTCGTCCATGTCCGGCCCCGAAACTCAACCAAGCAAGTCCACGTCCATTCCTGGTCAGTCAATGAATGTCCCTCGTTTGCATCGTAACCGTTGCAAATATTCACCATGTCCGGTCCGGGGTCATCCTATTTGGAATGCAAAACAATTAGCCCCGGCTGGCAAGTTTTTCACTCTCCTGCCACACGCTCGTGCCGGGTCGAGCATGTGTGAGTTCATGTTTGTGCAGCGAATGATCTCCAAACAGCCGAGAACGGTTGTTACCATCGAATGGGTGGAGATGCAGCGTTCGGTAGATTACAGCCGGCTTCGAATGGTCGTGAGGCGGTCCCGTTCGGTTGTAAAAGATATCCCACCCTTCTATCGTCACGTATTATCACGGGTTACGGTGCAGTCGTGTCTGGATGCCATTCAACGCTCGATCCGGTTGATCATCTCGTTCTTTCCATCCTAAAACAGAGAGCCTCCAAAACGGGGTTGCCGAAGCCCATTCCCACGATGGGATTAAAAATGATTATAGTTTATCGTTGTCGGTCTGTTGTGATGATAGTGTGTTGAATGCCCCATGGTACGCTTCTTGCAACAAGCAACAGTTGAGGAGACGCAAATGCACTTTAATGTACCACATTTAAACCGAGCAAAAAAAGAGGAGGTCTTTCCCGAGCGAGAAGAAATTACGCTTTCCTCACCCGAGTCGGGGCAGGTGTGCCGGGTTTTGACTCAAGACAAACGCAACACCTCTCCCACTCTTCCTCTTTTTCGTGCCCTTCATCCGTTTGACACTTGACACGCTCGGCAATCAGACCGAAACCGGAGAAATGTTTACGAAATTCGAGATTTGATGCAAGGATTTGCGAATGCCAGGAAAAGCGCTTGTTTTGGGGAAGCAGCTTGTCGGGCGCGCGCATTCCAAGACGCTCGGCTTTGCCGGGCGAAGACGAGCATTCAATTTGCATGTCCAATTAGATTTGCATAATTAGTGATCACATTTTCAGCAGTTGATGTCTGCCTTTGAGGTGAAATTTTTCGACAAGGACGTCGGTATCTTCACTTTCCACTGCCCGTTTGGTAATGAGTTGAGGGCTTGCGAAGCGGTGAAAAGTTATAATTTTAAAGCTGATAATTGTAGCTGATTAAGGAAATTAAAAATGAAATAAACAACATGATTATAAGAAATGTTGCTTGGTTGTACTTACGCTGTTCTGTTTATTCATATAAATAACTATGTTTATGAGGCATTTACCAACGTAAAACATATTTAACAAATTACTGTTTTATAATCCAATTAAGAGTGGTTTAAAAACGCAGAGATTCTTTGTGACACAGGTTTTTTCCGATCATGGTGAAGTAAAAAATTAGATTTGCTTTTTTTTAAACCAGAAAACTTTCAATAAAGTTTCAAATTTCGTTTTGCATACAACATATTTAAAATATCTGTATAGTTTTATTTGTTTATATTATTTAAAATATGTCGGATATTGAATTGTCACGGGCAATTGTAAGGTAAAAATAGTAATTTCACTGTAAAATTGTATTTCAATGGAGGCGCCCGGGATTTTTCACAACAGCCAGGGTACCAAATAGTTCTAAAACTTGAACCGACCTCTTTAGTATGCGATTGCAAGCAAGGATATTGCATACAAAACTACTTTAATGGTATCTATGAACATAAATTTGTATTTGGTAACCTTTCTTTCATTTAAACTGGGAACACATTTTTTTCGTTGTAAACAACGTGTGTGTTACGCTAATGGAGGCGCCCAAGCTTTTATGAGCTGGCTTACGGAAACGAAAGTTTTCTTAGGACAAAAAGAAAAGATTTTGCCATAAAGCACGATTGTTTTCACTAGTAAAAGTTGCCTCGAAGCTTGTATTAGCTTTTAAAAACAACTTGCATGCAAGATGTAAATAGGTTTGTACTCGAGTGTACAATTTACTATATTATAGGTTTCACCTAACAGGTTTTCCTACTTGTCGATACTCAGCGAACCTTCACGACTTTGATAAACCACCACGACGTTGTGATATCGAAATTGTTCCTACAAACTAAATAGTTCATAATCCAAACCAACCATTCCGTAACCAAGATTAGTTAGTAATTCAATAAATTTAGTAAAAACTTCGTCACAGAAAAAACAAGATAAGTTTTATTAATTTCAAAAACGGATTACAGGCAGTGTGAAAATGTTATACATTACGGTACAACCATTACTGTAATCCCGTTTCATGAGAAGTCCCGAACATGGATGACATAACCGATCATGCCCTAAAGTGCCAAGTAGTCATTGCCAAAGTTTCCCAGCAAGCACCCATTCACAGTAACGGCTATTGAGGAAAACTTTTGATACTGACAACATATGATCCGCTAACGACATTCGTAGGTTGTGAACTCCATCGTTCCAGTGACCACTTCACACGTGTTTTGCTCCGAGCAGTCAAATTGAAATAAGCAAGTAACGCTCTTTATCGCTAGTTGGCAATCGATGGAAAACTACATATCATCGGACAGTTTAGTGCCGAAAATCGCGTTCTACTCACGCGAGAAAAGAATCGCGGAAGGAGAGTTATCTCTACAGCCCATCGGCACGCCGCCATTCCACCGTTTGCGGAACACCGAACGAAAAACCTAAACAGAAAGATCCGGCTGCCAAAGTTTTGTTGTTATCACGCACTCAAACCGTCGTATCACATGGTATCTCCCGCTGGTTCGCTTCCTTCTGCCCTAGTGTGTGTGTGTTTGTGCGCGTCGACGGCGACGCAACGGTCGCGCAGGACTCGACGGCGGGGTTCCGCGTCCTTTTCCGCGTGTGGGCGCGTGAGTGTTCGTTTGTTGACAAGCGAACGTCATCCGTGAACGTGAAAGGAAAGCCCCGTTGTGCCGGCATTCTGGCGACGGCGCAGTAACACGCAGCGAAACGGCACCTGTCCTTGCACCAGTACAGACGCACGGACCCACGTTGGCACGACAGGACGGTCTCGTGCCGTTCGACACGAAGCGGTCCGTTCATTCGTGGTCCAGAGTTTTCCCGAGGCGGTCACGCGTTCCCAGCGTTCCGTGATCATTAAAACAAACAAAGCGAGAAGGGTGGGTTGGTACAAACCTCCCTCCCTGGAAAAGAAAAGTTCATTGTGAGTACGCACGCACACAGCTGCAGCAGGGGCAGTGCATCACCGCCGATGCCAATGGACGGGACAGTTTTGTGACAGTTGCGTCGGAGTAGCATCCGACAGCCCGAGAAAAGGAGCCCGTCGTCAAGTGGGAAAAAAGGGGGGAGCGGATGAAAAATCTCGCGTGTCAGTGTCTGTGTAACTCGTCCCTTGTCACGAGTTGGGTAGTCCGTTTTTCTTTTCCGTCCGTCGCCGAGAAAGTGATAAATATTTCCCGAGTACGTGAAACAACTCCAGTGGTCGCCATCTATCGTCGGGCAAATGGAATATTTATTCAATTACATGTTTCCCTGCCACGCCGATTTTCGGTTGTGCGATTGATTTTACGCGTCGGGGAATCGTAATGCGCAAAATATGGCACATCCGTTTTGGTGCGAGTGCAAACCTTTGGCATTTCGATTCCCGACGCTGCGGGACCAGTGCCAGTTTTTCCGCATCACTCCCCGGTCCGGGGCGGAGAAAAATCGTAATCAAAGCAATCCACACACATAACGTTCCAGCACGGCACAACGGAGAAGTTGTGCGTGAAGTGTTTCCCTTTCTTCACGCGGAAAGGTCACGCGGTAGGATAGGTGAGAAAGAAAAGCCAACATCCTTGGGATCCGTCTGAGGCGCTATGTTGCGGAATTACGATATTGGTGTAAAGGCTACCCGTAGGGGCATAAATATTTCCCCCTAAAGACGGCGACGTTGGAAGATGTGTTGTGTACGTACGCGCGTGTGACATTGTGCTTCGGGTGTCTGTGTCTGTGAGTTACGGCGATGTTACGGTTGCGTGTTCGGAAAATTTGCCTTATCCGTGGAGAAATAGAAAGAAAATAGAAGGAAAAACAACAACAACGAGCCGTTCTGGGATTTCTAATCGGTCTCGCGCTTCGCGCTGGAGGTTATCAACACATCAACACAAAACAAAAACAGAAAATGTTACGGTTGCATGCCAGGCGTGGTGTGCCAGGAAGTGCCATTAAATGGGAAACCGTTTGATTACTGAGGCGAGTGGCATTCTTGGAATGGGCGGAAAAAAAAGTCTAAATCAAACCAAAACGGTATGAGGTGTTGAAGGAAAAGAAAATTCATCACACATTCCGCATGCCCGAAAAGGCGGGCGAGAACCTTCGGTCAGAAGGAGTTTTCCTTTCTTACGTGACAAGTTTTACATTTGCTTTCGTTTCTTTTTGTACTGTGACGTTTGATTTAATTGAAGGCGGTTTTCATTTTCTCCCCCGATTAGTTTTCCTCAGTGCAAGTGCTAGTGAAAGGATGTAATTTATTTTAGTGAACGAAGCAAACACGGGTAACTTCGATGGTTGTTTACTTTTCTTGATGCACGCGCGGTGGAATTAGTTTTCGACAAACGACAAACTGCACAGTGACGAACTAGTATCGAGACCATGGAGCAGCATCCGCTGCTGATCGCGAACGAAAACATCCACGACAGTGGCATCATCGAGGATGTACATCAAGAGTCGGAGGACACCGGCAACGAGGACTACGGCGACGAGAGCAACCTCGAGTCGAACCTGCGTCGGCGGAAGGGCAAAATTATTTCCTGCGTAGAAAACGGTAAGCGGGGAGGGGGGGTGTTTTTCGCCTGTGTGTCTGTGAAATAGCAACATCGCAAAAAAGAATAGCTAACGATTGCGCGGGTAAATCTGCTGATGAGACACGGTCTCTGGTATGTCTTCGGGCCATGACGTCATACTGGGGAGAATGATCGCCGGAAGATGTCGAGTCGCCGCTGGTGTTACACAAGCAGCACCCTTTCCAACAGCTGGCCATCTTCCAACCCCCGTTTCTTTCGTCGTGCCACGCTGGGAACTTTTCCGTTGACAAGGCGCTGGCCCTGGAGAAGGCGTCACAAATTTACATAATCGATTCGAAAGTCATTATCCTTTCGCAGCATGTCCAAGAAGGATGCTTTCTTCGCCTTGTAAGCGTGGTTCTTTTTCCACTTCTTGCTTCTCGCTCGTCCCATTGTTGTTTGGAGACAGGCTCGCCGGAACCATGGCGTGCCTTAGGACGACTTGGCCTAGAGCCGACTCCGCGGTGTACCACGAATGCGTCCGTGGGGAAATCTTGCTCCGCCTCGGCGGTGCGCCACCTTATCACACGCCGCATACGGTTATCGATTTTTCCCAAATCGCTTCGCTCCGGCCGAGGCTCGCTCGCTCGGGGGTTCTGTTGTGTGTTATGTAACATCCTCGCTCCTTCGACGGGTGCTCCGGGAGACGGCGCGGACCCGGCCTTGCGATGCGATGCGGTGATTTGCCACCTCCCGTACCGTTCCCACCTCGACGTACCGACGACAGCGCCAGCACTCGTTCGGTGGCCACTGTTGCACAATTGCACCTCCAATTGCATGCATTTATGCGCCGCGATGTTCCACTTCCCTTACCAGGACACTCTGCCACCGCTTGCTTCCTGTTTTCCACCCTCCCGGTAGCTGTGCCACAAATTGCATTACTTTTTCATCTGGTTTTTCAAATCAAAGCGTAATGGGTTTCAATATTTTACGATATTTTTTTACAACCTCACCCACCGGGGTTGATGGTTTCGGAATAAAAAAATGCTCCCCGCCAAAGGAAACAGCTTGCAACGTCCAGAATGGTCGGCAGGGGAAAAAGGAAAAATTAAATCTCACCAAAACAAACGGTCGGGAAATGTTGAAGGGAAAAAAAAATAAACACAACCACACTCAAGATCACACAAAAAGACTCAATCTAAAGGCGAAACCCGTGGCGGCTGTCGGTTGTTTGGCGTTTCTTCCGCGCCCTGTCGCGGCATCTTGGGGTGGAAAAAGCCCACGGCAGGAACCGGGGACCGGCAAGCAGCATCCCAGCGGAATGTTTATGGCCAGCTTGAAGGGATCCGAAGCAGCTTGTCGTTTTGTTTTCGACGCTCGTTTGGGGTTTTCCATTTGTCCCTCCCAGCCCCCGGAACCCAACTGCTCATTTCTTTACCCGGGTTTGTCGGTTTGTCCTTCGTTCGTGCTTTCTCCGTTTTGTCACTCGCGTGGATCCCGCATTCGGTGGTGGACCCTTGCCGCTTCATTATGTCGATTGTCGTCCTCCTTTCTCGTACTCGGTACTCGTGTTTTTTTTTTCCGGCACGGTGGCGGCCGGATGGACAGCGGGTTCTTGTGCTTGACTAATAATCGCAGCAGTAGCAGAAGGTTCACAATTTGTGAGTTAATTCTTCTCGGTAGGAAGGAAAAAGGTCGGTAGGGAAAACCCGAAGCGCAACGCTGGTTGCACGGTTTGATTGATTTTTCGGTGGGCAAAGTTTGCTTGTCCTCTCGGACGCAGCGTAAAACGACGTAATAGAATTGCTGAATACGCTTGGAAAAAGGTCTTTGAAGAGTTGGAAATGTGGGAGTATGTTTTTAATAAAAACAAAAAATCATTTTGTTTGAATTTCATAGAAGATTGTGTTTAGGTAACTTGATTTTACATTCCATGGCTCCTAACTTTTGATATTCAGTATTGTTAAAAGAATCTTTTAACGTTTTGTATTTATTCAATCCTCTTTGAAAAAATCCCTGTACAATTTTCAATTACGAGAAAAAGGGTTGATGATGCCAACCTTTTAGAAATCAGAACTGATCTTCTTATTATTCCCCCGGTTTGTCGTTTATAAAGTGCAAAACCGTTTCATCAATTGGGACCTGCTTGTGGTGGGAGCCAAAGTTTACTCATTAAATATTCCGATCGCGATACCAACCTTGCAGTCGAGGCCAATCGAGAAAGTAATATTTTTAACCGTATGTATCGAGCGAAAATTTTATCCACCCATAAACTTGATGGAGAAATGCTGTTGAACATTTTACGGCACATTACCTTTTCCCGTTCCACACCGACCGGGCTGCATTTGAATGGGATTGGTTCCGTTGGCACATTGGATGTTTTTTTGTGTTTTGTTAAACCCAACCAATTGCGGATCAAAATGGTTTCCCAAAGCGTGCCTTTAAGAGAGGTTGCAAAGGTGGGTGGAAAATATTCATTATCTTGAGAACGTAATGCAGTGTAAGGGAACTGAAAGCATCCGGAAGGATGGTTTGTAACCGATGAAAAAGAAATAAATTTGAACCAGTTTGTTAGATTGGTTCACCAAGTATGCTCACGGAAATGAATCATTTCAATCGATTCAAGTGACACAAAATTTGATGCTGCACTGGTGGTATTCGATATTTTTGACAGTGATTGAGCGCTTGAGAAAAAGTTATCGTTCTTCGTTGCTGGATACAACCGCTTCTGGGAAATCATTTCCGACGGCCAACCCCCAAACACAATCTTACCGATGCTCACCAATTTCGAAACCACATCCCTGCACAAACCCGCTGCAATAATCCCTCCCGGGGAAAGTCGATGTGTACCGTTTAGCACGGGCCACAACATTCACACATTCACCGAGGCCCGATTTGCTAGCGGTTCCGTGAAGGAAGACCAACATCGGATAGAACATGTGTTTCCCCGCCGAGCCCGGTCCGTTCCAGTGGAAAGCGGGCCACCGTGCGCCCGGGGAGGAAGTAGAAACATTGATCAAACATGTATACGAGTTTTCCAATTTTTGACACATACTTTCACCGTACCATCGGCGCCGGCAAGTTAGGGAGCGGTTTAGTGCAGTCAAGGACTCAGTAATACAAAACAGGACACTAATTGAGTGAGGCCCTTTCTTGCCCAAGTGGAACAATATTTTTCCACACACAATGTGACATTGTTTGATTGAAAAGGACGAGAGCGTTTTGGTTTGAACAACGAACACAAGGAATGAGTGAAATGGGGTTTTATGTGCGCAAGAGTAACATGAAAGTAGATTGGATTTACCTTGGAATACCACCCTTTTTATGTTTGTTGTAAACCTAAGTTGTGTCCAAATTAAAGTTTTACTGTTCATGCCTTTTTTTAAAGTTCTTGTACATACTCTTTACAACATAAATGTTTATTCTTTACAAGATAAATGAATAGTTAACGTAATAAGTTTGGGATAAGTACAAATAAGTATGAACTCCAATATAAATACTTTTTCAGTTATTTACTTCTCCTTTTTTACTATTTACTGTCTATGATTCTGAATTCAATCTACTTATCATTCTATGCAAAACTATTGATAATTTTTTTACAGTACTAACCTAGTTAATGGATTATTTTTGCAGTCTTTGGGCTTCGCTAAAAACATTGTTTCATCCAATTTTGTAAAGAGTTTTTGCTAATTTGGTTTTCTTATCGTTTAAACTACCAACCTGTCTTCTTGGTTAATCAACCAATTTTCATTCCCCGGATGTTGCAGCAATTTAAACAAGTAAGGTTTCTTATCCTTTGCTGGGCACGATCAAGAAATGCAATGGTTGAAATGCTTCCATCACGGGACTTCCCTGGCAAGGAGTTAATTTGCATTACACATCCACAAGCTCCATCGGAGCCGTAAAGTGCCACAAGCGGCCGGCGTAAATTTAATCAAGTTCCGTAAACTCATTATCATGCGTTCGGCGCTGCCAACAAATTATCTGCCAACGTGCTGAAGACGAACATGGCCCGCCCCGGAACCGGTGGGGCGTCCGATAAAATTGCTCCGAACACGGGGCGGCAAAACGAAACGCCAGTCCGATCCACTTTTTGCGGTCAAGCTGTTGCTGCTTCGGTGGAAAGCTTTTCCCAGTACAACCCAAGGGAAGGTATATTCCTGCGGGGAAAGCCGAGGCTAAGTCGGTGAACGTTTTGCCGATTTGGTTATCTAATTAGGTGTCGATCATTTTCACCTCCATGCAGACCGCCACACGAGGGCCGATTTCCAGCTTGTTGCACGCCGCTGCTCGGTTCGGTTCCGTGTCGGTTGCGATTGATTTATATGAAATAATAATCACACGAAAATTCATGCCGTCTCCATTGGGCATTGATTGACATGCCGGCTTGCCCGAAGGATCCGAACGAAACGGCCAAATGCACAAACCGGTGGAAGCGCCAGCACACGTGCATCCGGTTGTACGGTGCCGGGCACGGGGAGCCCGGAAATTATGTAAGTGAAATGGAATAAAGCGCCATCGGGACGACGCATCGTCATGGGAAGGAAGATCCCTTTTGGTTCGGGCCCTGACGAGGAATGTAAGCATTGGAATGAACAACAAAAGGGCAAAAGAAAGCACGGAAAACGAAGCGCACAATAGCACATTTGTCATCCTTACGAGCGTGAAATCGATTCTTCGGACGGCAAACAAAATACAATCAACTCTTTCGATCGGGGACCGAAATAGATGTCTCCAGTGAACTAGATTTTCGGGAAATTGATTACATTTTCACATTGTTCCCGACGGATTGCCAGAAAAAAATCTCGAGTACTTGATTAGGTTGATTTGGAAAAACATATTATTATGTCAGTCTTTAATCCAATTCAACTGTCTCGGTTAAGTAAATAGTTGATTAGATTGTTTTCATATTTTTTTATTACATTTTCGAAATTGCTTTGGAAATTTTAAGCTGCTCAAATATGTTTTAATTTTCATGTAACGGCTCTTCATAAAAACTGAGCTTAATTAGCTTTACTGTAGAATTGATTTAATGTTCTTTCCTAACATTAACAATTCAATCGTAATTAATTTTTAGTTCCAAGTAACTGATTACCAGGCCAATCCACAACTTAGAATGATTTACGCATACCAAATTGGTCCGAATCTTTTTGATACGAAAATGAGCTTAAATTACGCAACCTAAAAGTAGACAGCACTAATTTTTCAATCTGCTACCCCCTTCGGCCTGGGTTCAAGAAGACAGCTTTTCGCTATTCTGCGAGAGTTGGGTTTTGCGAAATGGGTCCCGATTGTTCCGATAAGGCTTCGTACGGTTTAATGCTCCGCAGAGCAAACTGCAGGAAATAAGGCGAATGATTTTCCGCCCTTTTGCTCAAAATGGGCCCCTTCATGCCGATTAGAAGTGGGCAAATCTGCTTCGCTGGCGTTATTTCTGTCGAGGCAGATTAGTGTACGGATCCTTGCGGCTGGAGTGGGGTGGAAAAACTCCGCAGAAAAGTAACAGGGGAGATTCAGGTGAAATGGGGCGCCCGTTTGACGTCAGCAGAAAAAGTATCCAAATCGATTCCAACCGGCACGGTAACAGCTTGTGTGTATCTATATTTTAGAGCAGCGTTCCAATAGGGACGCCAAAGCCTCGGCCCGAGGGCCACGCAATCGCGATTGTTCATGACACAATTTTTCTTAAGCCACCAACGGCCGGGGCAAGGTCGTGGATCAAAGTTTTGTATTTTCTGTTTCCCACCGCTGGACGATGTTTATTAATTTCACTCGCTTCGCGCTTTGGTTCGCCGCATAGATTCATGGCCCGTGGTGCGATATATCTGTCATTCTTCTGGCGGCGAGCAACATTAATTACGTTCTCAGTCCTGGGTTCCGGTTTGGGCTTATCGTGTCTGTCAAAGCAGTGCAATGTTCATCACTAAGCACATCAAACAGGATGTGCTCCACATTCCGCCCAAGGAAAACGTGGAAACTACCTTTCCCATTCGTCCGGTTTCATTCAAACTGTTGAACGTAAAGAAAAATGGACACGAATAAACGGCCCAACCTCCCGTTCCCATCGTCCCTCTCGTTCGAGGTAAAGCAATGAAAGTAAACTGCAAAGTTGAGTGCAATCGAGCGTGCTGGCTTTTCCGAGTGCAGCCCACAGCTCGGCGGCATTGTTGATTGTACAATCACCGTGGCGTTCCGTGGATCTTGCAAGGATAAGGAATGCCAGTGCTGCGTTCGCTGACAGTTGAAATTAATGTTTACCGAAGATTAGGTGAATTATAGTAGTTCGGTCGGTATCTACGGGCGGGTGTGAGTTAAAAACAGCTGATGAGTCATTTAGATGCACCAGGATATAGTATTCTCGATTTGAACTTTATGCTATGTCGAATGTTTTACCACGGAGTTTGAACAAAAAACAAAAAGGCTACAAAACTGCGCCATAGTACTTAGAATTTTTTCCTAACGTAGAATTTTGAGTAGATTTTACATGTGTCCATCCCTAAAAGACACTCTCATAATATTTCAAAACTTTGTTTGTATAAAGCAAGTTTAACAAAAACTTGATTTGAACAAAAACTGACATCATTTACACTGGAAATGGAAAAGGTAAAGCTTGAAACTGTCACACAAAGATTATCGTGCACATAGACAGTATTATCAACTCGACGTTTTTCTGTTGGCGCTGTCTCTTGTTTCCATTGCCCCTTGTCATTCGAAGGATAATGTTCATTTATGGAAAAAAGGAAATTGAAGTAAAAAACATTCTTCCATGGTAGCTCTGTTTTTTTCTCGATGTTATTTGTGGTCGTGCGTTGCAAAAAACGAATCGGTCACAAAGGAAAATAATATAACGTCGAAAAACACGATAACCAAACATTACCATGTTGATGCATGGGAAATTACAAACGGTCGCTCCCATTTAATGCTAAAACAAAAACAATATGTTAGCCGCACACCAAACCGTAATGCATGGATATTGTGTTGTTTCAGTATTTTTTCAAGTGAATTGTTTACATCGAGGTTTCCCTTTTTTTCCTTGTTACTGCCAGTATGTACGGCATGGTTATTTGATATATCCTGAACTTAATAAGAAGTAATTTTAAACACGGGTCTGGGTTGACAGGTTTCAACTTTAATTGTTTCTAAAATAAATGTTTCATTTCCCAGTTTGATAAGAAACTTTTACACTTGGCTTATTTATCACTCCGTTATTGAACAATTAGATCCTGGGAGTAAAATCGATTCACGTCCGCTCCAAATAACATGCGACCCATTTTTCTGCTGCTGGTATAATTTAATCACGCTAGACATAAAAAAACGATCCATTTATGGCCCATCAGCATTGACTCCGTGAGTAGTCTGCGTGCGGTTTATCAACAAGATTATTATACTCTACCGTTTCCGTACCTAATTATTGATGGATACGCGACCCCCCTTTGTGGGCCAATAGTAATAAAATTGACCAAATGACCTCCTCCCCACTCTCCTCTCTCTTTCTGGTCCTCCAGCATCGCGACTGATCCGAAGACGCGTGCCTTGCGCCGGCCATCTGATGACACCCCGACGGTTATGGTTGAACAAAATTCCGACCCAGTGCGACGTGGTGATTGAGTTTCCAGGTAAGTAATGCCATTACGACCCCTCGGGCTCGGGAATCTTCGACCCGAATCTCGAGTTAACGGTTCCTCCCCTCCCGCCCCCTTCGCCAGAGGACGCCCCGGACGATGCCCTTCGGTGGCTGCTTAGCAGAATCAAGGCGAACCCACCGGAAGGGTTGGGCCTGTCGGCGATGGTGCGGGCACACGAAAGCACAAAGCGCACCGCATTCTACATCACAGCACCGATGAATGTGTAAGTAAACTTGAATTCCGGAATTTTTCTCGCCTTTGATCAGCAGCGCTACATACATAAATAAATCCGAATCGCAATCCCGCACGGAGGACGTGTGTCGAGTGTTCGTGCGTGTCTGGAACAACAAACGAAGTGAAACATTTTCACCATCACAAATGTCCCACTCCCGGGTTGCCAGTACTTGTTGTCGTTCGGAAAAATTACACTCGTCCAAAATTTCCCACTTTCCAATTCGGGAGCGTTCTCACACGTTCTTTTACTGTAATTTTTTCCGAAGAAAGTGCCACGAGTTCCTTGTGACGTTCGTCTGCGAATGCCATTTACCCTTTCCGTACGAACCTTATAGATTATTTAAAGCCGCCGAGGACGCCCGCCTGCCGAAGCGGTTACGGTCCGACCTGGGCGGGGCGCTGAAGGAGTTCACCAAGCGGGAAAGTCACTGCTTCGCCCAATCGAAGGACAACGACGGTGCGAACAGTCTCTTCACGTCCCAGGAGCGCCAGTGGCTGGTGCTACAGGTGAGAAAATTGATCCGAAAACGTCACCAGAATATGGTGATACCTTGCGCGCCAGGCAAACGATACGGTCCCCGTAAAAACCCCGTCGCTTTTCCCATTTTCCACCCATCCAACGGCAGGTGCTGCAAGGGTTACGAGCTGGCACACCGGACCTGCAGGCCCTCCAGGGTAGGGCGCAGGTCGAGGAGGGGCAAAGCATCGGTAAGTGTCACCCTTTGCTTTTTGCGCGACGTTGGTGAAAAAATGCCTCACCGTTGCCATCATTAAAAGCTCCCATCGTCATCTGTCATGTCAAATCACCATCATCACCGGTCGGTAATCTTTCCGTTTGGTTTTTGTTTCGCCCGGCCTGGCGGGAATGTTTGGGATGGGGAAAAAGTTAACTGCAGTCGTGCAAACCGAAAAGGATGGCGTAGAAAGTCCTCCGTCCCGGGAAAGATTATATCTGCTTTTCGCTATATTTAGGTCGAGACGCTCACAACGCTTGGCCGCCCGTTCGGGTGGAAAAAACCGAAAACGGGCAACATTTGACGAGGGACGCTCGGGAAAAGTTGTGCCCAACATGTTCCAACACACACACACACACATCGCCACAGACACTCCACCGGGCGGGACCCAAAACGATGACGATCCCATGTGTGTTTTGGGGATCATATCTTATCATAACGCCACCCATCACTGTCCCGAACCGAACCGACGGGGCACAGATTATGTTTGCAGAACTTACATGCGGTGGATTTCTTCTCCCAGTTTCCCGGACTGCAACACGTGTCCGTGCATCCCTCCCACGAGATCCACCCTTCGTGCGCCCGTGAGGTCGTCTTCCCTGCCATCCATCTAATCCATCCCTGCAGCTGGGAGGAAAATGTGGCAAAAGTCAACCACTCAGCTCGGAAACTTGTTAAAAGTTTATTGTTAAGAGGCATGGGGGAGGGGGGGAGGGGAAACAACAGCAACAAACCTCCGGTGTGGGCGCAAACAAGCTGCCGGAAAGACAAAGCCCCGCCGTAAGTCAGCCGGGCCGAGTGTGCCGAGTGTGCCGAAATAGTTTGCAAATGCTTTTATCTGCTCTTTTATTTACCGATTCGTTTTTCCCCGTCATTAAAAGGGATCGGAGAGTGGAAAGTTAAATTTGAAAGTTCACATTTTCCTTCCTGCATGGAAATGAATTAAAATTAATATAACGAAGTGTTGAGTCATCCGATTTGCGTTTTGCAGTGTTTCATCGTATGCTTTTTCTCGTACACCGAAAGGACTGTCGTAATAAATGTACACCGCATTGCAAAACCATCAACAAACAGCTCACCAAAGCAGGGCTAAAGGACTCACAGAGAGTCAACACTTGCACACTCCCCCCCGGGGAAATGATGCGACAGTAAACAACTTACCTCGTCGGTGATGCAAAATAGAGCCTGTTGGGGCCACGAGAGCACGTTCGAGTTCTCGTCTTCGGTTGGTCTTTTTATCTCGCTACCCCCCATTCGTCCACTTGGTTCGAAACTAAAGTGCACAACTATCGAGAGTAGTGTGCAAATGTGTAACACAACCAAAGAAGAAAAGGCTCCTCAAGTTGTTGAACGACGCGCACCCGTCGGTGTGGAAAAAGCATTTACGGCGAAACCAAGAGGACGGTGAAGTAATTAGTGCTAATCGATAGAACATTATGACAGCCCGAGTGACACTCTCTCTCTCTGGGTGGTTCATCAACCGGTTGGACAAGTCCTCGCCCTCGGCATGAGGTGATGGGAACAATCTGATTTTATATCGTTGTTTTCTTTCTTACTTGCCTGTTGCTTGTTTGGTTGCTTATTTTTGTGCTTTGATGACTTGCTCTTCATATGTACGTGTCTTATCAGTGAAACGAATTATCGATTTTTGATCATCCGCAGCATATCATTTTCTCATTAGTGCTGTTCGGTATGGTAGCTTGTTGCTGAACGTACAAAATTAGCATTTACCATTTTTTCATGGTTTTTGTATTAACGAAGCTGTAGTTGCTTTGCTCAGACAAACAACTAGATAAGCTTTGAAAAAGGAAGGCAAAGTGATGGCATACCCCAAAAAATGATAAATTTTCTTCTTGTTTATATGCATGTCAACAAAATCAATGTTAGATATTACTTTTATCCAATGACCAATAAGTTTACTGGCTGATTCCTCGAAATTTGATTTTATCAATCTTGTCTAACAATTCTGATTATATAGTTAGAGTAGGAAAATTATGTAATTTTACTTCTCCCATTAAAATCTGGATGAAGAATTCTGATTGTAGTTCTCTGATTGAAGTTCTCTGATTGTATACCGGACCATCCTTTCATTATTTCGTTATGGTTGTTAGCAATAACTTTTATAGGATGCAATAAAATTACGCATTATTGTCCGATTACGATTTTTTATTTGGCGATCATCTAAAAAATTGTTGAATTCTATTCAATGTTTTTATAAGTATAAATTTTACGAACTTTGCGATTAAAGGTTCGAGTCCCCTTGCGAGCTTGGGCCCCCCGCGCCCGCTCAGTCCGCGCACCGTTAAATCCGCCACTGTCTTTTGCTGTAAAAAATCCTCATTCAAGCAAAACGGATAAAACATCAAAGCCAATAAGTCCTTGACCTATCGAATCGAGATGCTTCAATGATACGAAAATAAAAGTAAAATATGTATGGCACAATGAACAGCAAATTGCATACTGCCCCAGACCTAATTTTCTTATTTGATAGTTGTAATATACTTTTATAGCATAGTATTTTAAGCTTCTCGGTGCCGTGTCCTACAAAACGGTCCACATGAATCCCTTGTCGGCCACAACACTGGCTGGATATGGAGATTATGCCACATGATTACGAACAAAGTTCTGCGGCCAACAACATCCCGCAGTCAAGATGATGCCTTCGCCTCCGGTGCAACCTCAGTGCGAGTGGCCACCACATCCTGGTGAAAACAAAACCCAGAAGCACATAATGGTTCCCCTCATTAGGCTCCCGAAACACGTCCACAATCTTCACGTGGGCCGCATATCCTTCAGCAAGGCGCTCTCGTACTCTACTCCTGAGGCCTAGGCCGACACAAATTTTAATTATCCAGCGGTTTCCGACCACCGACGGGATGTGCAGCATACTGGAGCAATTTTAAATCTCTCTTTCTATGCCTTACTCTAGTTCCTCATGCTTCTCGTTCTAAACGTCACTAACATCCGCCCGTATCGTTTCAGTGGCGGCCTGGCAGGAGCTGGGCCTCATAACGCAAGTGTTTCCGCTGCACGAAACCACCGCCCTGCAGCAGCTCCAGTCGAGCTGGGTACGGAAGTTTTTCGCACCACAACCGCTAGGTAATAACAAATCCCCACAAATACCTCACCATCGCAGGTGTTTTTCGGGGTTTTGCTAAATGAATCGTTACATCGACTGCCAGCCGATTCGAGGTTGACGCGTTCGAGGACACCATTCGTTTTCCATTTCGTGCGATAACGTTGTTTTCCCTATTCGGTTCCCTCCCGCCGCGGTGACTTATCGTTCCAGACGACATTGCGGCCTACTTCGGTGTCAAGGTGGCCCTCTACTTCGCCTGGCTCGGCCACTACACCTGCGCCCTGTGCGTGCCGGCCGTCCTGGGGACGATTCTGTACGCCGGCCTGTGGGGCCGAGGGCAGGTAAGGATACGAAATGTCAACAGAAATAAAAGGACACGCTGTAGCACAAAACGGACGTAAATTCAAACGTATGCGATCGATCAAAGTGGATAATCGAGCGCCAGCCCGTGTTTGTTGCTGCCATTTTAATTCCGTTTGTGTATTTTTTTTCCCCCTCTCTCTCTCCCTCTCTCTCCCCTTCGTCATGACAGACGGCCCAAGACATTGGTCACGTCATTTTCTCGCTTTTCAACGTCGCCTGGGCGTCGCTGTATCTGGAGGCGTGGAGACGCTACTCGGTGGAGCTGGCCTTCCGCTGGGGGACTTTGTCAACGCCACCGGAGCTCCTGGAACCACCGCGGCCGCTTTACAAGGTTTCTACTCTCTTTCCACCACCTACTTTGTCGCATGACCTTGGTCTCACAGAATTGAATATGCGATAACCATATAGACTGATAGCGCTTTGTTTAGAACGTTAATTTTTAAACAGAAATCAAACAAAATTACTACGTTTGTCTGTACAAGTTAAGGTTCATTTTTTCAATGCCAAGTTTCACACATAAGTTTTCATTTTTTCAATGCTAAGAGGACATTTTAAATATTAATGATTAAAGGAACAGGAAATAAGTAAAATTTGTCTCGAAGTCAATTTTATTTTTACATCTATTTTTCTTGTTCGGTTTTCATCTCTTATGAAGCATTCAATGAATTGTCAAGTCAAAGTCGGTCTTAGTGGTTATGTAATCCAACTTTTCATCTTGCATTTCACGTTGTACTTACGTATCATTATTTGCTGCAAGTTTTTCTTTACTTGTTTAATCCTACTTCGCCAAGAATGATAAACCACCGCAACGAAAGCCAACCGTTCATCACAATATTTTCTTGCACTATCTCCTATAGACACTGTGTATTTATTTTCCCCTCTGCGTATTGAAGATTTCCTTTTTCTTCCAACCCTCTAGGGCCCGCTGGAAGAAAGTTCCGTCACCGGGCGGCTCGAGCCGAGGGAGGCGCCGGCCTGGCAGCGACGAGCCTTCCGTTATCTAGTTAGCTTTCCAATTATCGGGCTCTGTCTGGTGCTGGTGTTTGTTGTGATGTTCCTGATGTTGAGGCTACAGGTATTTAGACGGTCTCCCACACGAAATCCGATCCAAATCCCGCACACACGCACACACACACCTCTCGTGTGACCCCACACCGTTATCCTTTTTCGAGACTCACTCGACTCGCCACAAAGTCTTGGCTGCCTCTTTGCCACACACAAACACCCTTGCTCTCTCTCTCTCTACGACTTACGCTGTTGACTCTATGTGTGCTTTTTATCGACATTTCTTGTTTGAGCTTTTTATGCTGTCCATAGTTTTCACATCATATTTTCATCACCTTTCTAACATTCTTACACAACAAGTTATGCTACACTTTGTCGACCCGTTTTGCAGACACACACACACACACAAACATACACGTAAGCACACTGCATAACCCCAAATTGGGCCATCATCTCAAGTATGAATATTCATACGGGACGGATGATGGTCCCTCGCCCTGCTAACAGACCTTTCAAATCCTCCCAAAGGGGGGGAAAAAAAAGTATCAAAATATGACAAACACATTCCTCCAAAATTTCCACCCTCATGCATGCATGTACGGCATAATTTCGTTTTATCTCATGAAAACACCCAGAACACTCACATTACAGTTCGTTACTACTAATTTGCAGGATTGGCTCGATCAACACTTACCATATAGCAGTGCTGGCCTGTGGGAGTGCATGTGCATAGTGTCTCAGGTCTGAAATTTATGTTCTTTACGTTACCCACCACCCAATGTCTACCCACTTTCCCTCACTTCTTCTACTACTTCTTCTCCCAATCGAACCCCTTCCCATTAGTTCCCGCTTCAACCCAATTTTCGATCACTCCGTTTACCATCCCATAACCCCTGGCGCACCGCTCCCCTAAACACAAACACCGCCCTCTTCCCTTACTTGTAATGATATGTTGCGCTTATGCTCGTTACGCCGATGCCGAGATTCCAATAAATGTACGTCGATAGCGTTGTAACTCGTTCGAAAGGCAGGATAAAGTACGATCATCATCATCATCATTATCATCGGAGCAGAGGTGGCAGTGGGGAAACAAAATAAAACCGGCATTAACGAGGACATGGTTCGACGTCAACCCCCCTCCCCGGCGTTGGCATTGATTTAGTGTTTGTGAAGTGTGCACTTGTGCCGCTCGTCATCAGGATGTAGAATTTTGCTCATTGAACTTTGAATTGCTTTTCTTGTGGGGTTTCATGGGAGGAATATGAGGTCAATGTTTTTTTTTCTCAATCTTTTCACAGTCATAACGCTCGTAGATAAGAATCGCTTTACGTGAATCAACTGTTATTAAAGTTGTTTGAATTTCACATTTGCTTCTCTGGGTTTAAACCCTCATCAAATGCGCAATGATTCACATTAATTTCAAGTACCTTAACTAAAATGATGAAAGTTAAAAAAATATTAAAAAAATTAAACTAACTGAATGGGGTTGGCTTGCGACATTTGAGTGGACATAATTTAAATATCGTTTATTCAACTTATCAAGAAGTTTTAAATTTCAATCACCTCTAGGATGAAAGTTAATATTTAATACTTTCAACAATATTTGTAAATCAATATTTTGTGATTGCCTGGTTTTTGCATTCAAAGCGCTCGCCACGTGCGAACATATATAATACATGCTGCATAAGTTTTCACCTTTCGCAATTAATGGCATTTCATTAAAAATGGAAACACTCCCACCGTCGGGGTCGATTTTCCTTCCGACCGAGTAGGCCGGTAGATTATTCGAGCCGGGTGTGTGTTTGTACGTGCATCATATTTGCATATTTTACATTACACAAATCGAACCACCATCATTTATTTGCTAACTACCTCCTCGACGACCGTGCCAGCGGCCGATCACGGCCAATGAGGTTCGCGCAAAATGTGTGGCGTAGGAAAAAGCCGCGTGAAAAACCGCCCGAGCCGCACGACTCGATTTCCAGCTCCTGGTCTGGTTACGCAGTTGCAATCATACACATATCGCCATTCGCCCGTTTTCGACACATCTCTATCTCTTTGTCTTTCTTGCTCGTTCTTTCTCTTCCTGTCTCTCTTTCTCTCCCCTTCGCTGTCGCTCTGTCTGCCCCCTTAACACGCCCCCGTTGCTACTGCCCTTTACGCCGCCAACTGCAGGACTGGTGGGATGCCAAACTTCCGGAGCAGGGTGTATTCAGCTGTTTGAGTGTAATACCGAAGGTCCTGCTGGCCGGCGCCATTACACTAATGGACGAAGCGTACTACAAGCTCGCCGTCTGGCTGAACGATAAAGGTAGGTAGAGGTGGGGTGGGGGGGGATCGGCAAAACGGCGACATTTGATTCGATTTATTGCATTCGACAGAAAACTATCGACTGCAGTCGAAGTACGAGAACCATCTCATCGCGAAGGTGGCCCTGTTCCAGTTCGTCAACAGCTTCCTGTCGCTGTTTTACATCGCCTTCTACTTGCGAGATCAGGACAAGCTGAAGGAGGTAACTAGGGGGTGACGACAAATGAAAAGTTTAAATTTAATTCCCCAACTTCAACTACAAGCTATTAAATGTATTTGAAACTTTTGAAACGCGTCCTCGTGCCCTCCCAGCAACTGGCCGGTTTGCTGATATCACGCCAAATCATCGGCAACCTGCGGGAGTCCGCCTGGCCGTACCTGGTGGAGCAGTGGCGTCTGGCGAAGCTGAGCTTCAAGATGTGGGGCGCCCTCAGCCCCACGCAGGAACACCCACCCTCCTCGCTGGCGACGTCCCTGTCCGCGTCGGCGGCGTCGATTCCCGGCTCGACCGACGGTAAACAGCAGTCATCGGAGGGACGAAGTCCACCGTCCGAGTGCGTCCCCGGCACGCCGAAACGATCGATCGGCCAGGCGGAAATTGAAAGCTCGCTGTACAAGGTACGTGGGAGAGGGGGTGGATGTTTGCCTTGCGGCACCAGTCTGGGGTGAATTGTTTTCCATCGATTTGATTACTCAAGGAATGGGATGGGAAGGGTTGCATTCGTTGGAAGGCAACTATTATGCGCGCCATAGTACGGTGTATGGCGGCTGTTGCGACATATTTCAAGTGAAAACAACGAACTTAAAGGCGCGGAGGTTATAATATGAACTTTAATACCTGTCGCATAAATATTATGTTTTAGAAAAAGATTATTGTGTGGTGTACTTTCTTATATGTGTGTCGGAATTGTTTTGGTAAACGTCCTCAATTTCTCTCTTGTAAAGTCCCTGAGAGAACATTATTACTTCTTCTTACGAGACTTGTTTCCCTTTGAGTACGTGGATAGTCACTGCCTCTCGTATAGGGGAGGGTCCGGTCTCGGTTGGGATTGGAATCCACGCCGTCAAGGTGGTGATCTCTGGTGCTCATGGGCCGGCTTTCTAACCAGCGTTATCGCTCGGCAGTCGCGGACCTTCAACGAATCTTGAGCGTTTGACGAGTCAGAAAGCGAAGCTGGGAATTACCGTCCGAGATAACATTATCAGTTCACGTTCTCAACTCAGTTTGTGGCATGAGCTGTCGTTTACCATAAAGCTATGGATCACCCAGAAAGAACGTGTTTTTGCCAAAAATATGTTCGCGTTTAATTGGTTCACTGTTGGTGATGATTGTGCACGCGTTATCGCTCAGAACACATTATCAGAATTACGAGTTCTTTGCATTTCTTGCCTTTCCTAGTCAAACGAATTCGCACGATCCTCAGTCGTGTTTCATCTTTCGTTACGATTGTGCGTTTGAGTGCTTTGAATTACGGCAAGTTGAAAGTCATGAATAAATGTAGTTATATGTTGGTGCTATGTTTTGGTGTAGTTTTATCCGCCCGACTGACAATGGCAATAGGAGGTTTCGAGATGGAGCTTTTAATGACAAAGCTCGATTACTTGCAAGACAAACTGCAAGAGGTGGAGCAAACTATGAAAAGTTCGCTGAAGGTAAATCCCCAGCAAGTTAAGTAAAAACATGATGATAATGAAGAAAAATGTCAACCCTTTGTAGGAAACGGAGCATCGTCTACAGGCCAAAATGTATGCAATGGAAGACTCTTTGAAAAAGGTATGGAAGCGTGCAATAGGTGTTGCAATCTTGAAAATCAAACCAGTTGAATTTTGTGATATCAATTATTGCCTCTTTTGCAGAGTCTGGAGGCATCCGAAGAGAATACACGGACCAAATTAGAAGAATTGAAGAATCATATGATACCCAAGATGGACACCATTCAGGAAACATCGCAAACTGAGCTCAAGAAACTAGAAGAAAATAAGGAAATTCTGGATATGTTAACGAAGTCGATGCATAATTTAACTACAAATGTAGAAACACGCAACAAGACTTTGGAAAACCACCTCATAGCTCCTCTCCGATCATGTCGACAAGTTGCCAGCGAATCTGGCACGTATATGTTCCGTTTGTTGAAAAATTCTAAACCATTTGTGGTCTTTTGCGAACAAAATAAGTTCGGAGGCGGCTGGACGGCGATCCAGCATAGGTTCGACGGTTCAGTTGATTTTTATAGGAAATGGACGGAGTACCGAAATGGATTCGGAAATGTTGATGGCGAGTTCTGGCTTGGGCTAGAATACGTGCATCAAATTACCAAAAACCGACCGCATGAACTGCTGGTAGAGGTGAAAGATTTCTATGGAAACTACGGATACGCTAAGTATGGAGAGTTTGAGATAGGGAACGAAGCGGAGTTGTATGTGTTGAAGAAGTTAGGGACATACTCAGGGACAGCAGGAGATTCAATGCGGACCCACAAGGATCAAAAGTTTACTACATTCGATCGCGACAATGACGCGTGGATGGAGGGTAATTGTGCTGCGGATTTTCACGGAGCCTGGTGGTACAGCAGCTGTGGCGCTTCCAATTTGAACGCGCGTTATCAGAGCACAACAGGTGATGGTAGTGCGATGATGTGGTACTATTTCAAAAACGACGGTCGTGGTTTGTCTTACTCGCGTATGATGATTCGCGATATCATTAATTAACGCAAACATAAAGCCATTACCTCGTCAGTGAAGATGTTCATCAGCTGCAGCATCTTTGTTTCCTCTCTCCTTTCTCTTCTACCAAATTGAAGTAATAACAGGAAGTTTGATACAAGCATTACTATGCACAGCAATTGCTTTTGAATAAAAACCGATTGTTTTATAATAAAATTCTCGTTTGTATTCAAAGAGGAAAAACAAAAAAGAAAGAAACAAGAGTGAAGAAATAGATTCAACCAAATAACATTGTCTTCTTGGCGTAACGACCTGCCCGTTAAGGGCTTACTATACTTTTTTACCTTTGAGTACGTGAATAGTCAATCCTCTCGTACAGGAAAAGGTCTCGGTTAGGCTTTGAACCCACGCCGTCGAGGTGGTGAGCCTCGGCACTCATGGGCCGATTTTCTAACCGGCTTGGCTGTCGCGGACCCCCCGGAGTGAACGTTATAAATGTCAATCAATACTCAAATGCTGTAAAGAATATAAATTTCTTCAATTATCTTCAAAAGGACTGGAAAGGAGGGTTATTGAGGAAAACATGCATCTTAACATTTCCAACACAAAAACAAACTATAAAGAAATAGTAATGAATATGAAAACAAAACCCATTGAAGGACAAATTACTATATGAGTATATATTGCTTTCAATATTATTCAAAATTTCCCAAGGGAGTGTCGTTTTATGCAAATTCAACAAAGCGTCAACAATGTTACGAGTAGGATAATAAATGAGTTTTACAACAGTCCAAAGCGTACTGTGACAGTTAAATGTCATATATGCACGCTATATTCTGGTTCCTTTTCGACTCCACTCCAACAGTACGATGGCACCTTTTCGGACCACTTGGAAATGCTGGTGCAGATGGGGTACGTCGTACTTTTCTCAGCCGCCTTTCCACTGGCGGGCCTGTGCGCCCTGGCCAACAATCTGCTCGAAATTCGCTCCGACGCCTTCAAGCTCGCCCACGTCCATCAGGTATGTCCCATTCCAACCGGTGACCAATTATTTCACTGCTCGCATCTCATGCCTTGTCTGATCGAACCGTTCCGTTTCCGAGCAGCGTCCGTTCGGGCAACGAGTGGCCAACATTGGCACCTGGCAGAACGCGCTCGGAATGCTGGGGCTGGCGGCCGTCATCGTCAATTGCGCGCTGATCGGCCTTTCCGGACAGGTTTCCCGCCTGTGGCCCGGTCTCACCTCCACCCAGACCGTCATCCTGATCGTGGCCCTCGAGCACGTCATGCTGGGACTCCGTTCCGCCCTCACCTGGCTCCTGCCCGAGCTGCCCTCGTGGTTGGCGGCGGAAATCGCCCGGGCCGAGCACTGTCGGCGCGAGATGCAATGCAAAGGGCCTTCGCCCCGCCAGACACCACCGTCGCCCCCATCGTCCACCTCGATATCGCACCACGAGCAGGACTTCAACAGCAATCAGGACATATTCGACAAGACGGAACAATCCGTTGGCAGGTAATTGCGGGGCGCATGTCTCCAAACTCACCGGTAGCCATATTTCCCTTCGTGTCGTCCGCTCTGAAGCGAGAGGTTTCTGACTAATCCCACCCTTTACCCGGCTCTAAAAGATTTCACATATCTCCTAGTCACGACAACAACCAGGACAGCGAGCTGGAGCGGGCCGCCGCCAAGCTGGACAACCTCAGCATCCACCCGGCCCAAGCGGCCCAGCAGCTTCAGCAGCATTTGCGCCAAGAGCAGCTACACCAACAGCAGCAACATCAGCAACAGCACAAGGACTCGCAGAGCAGCTGCGACAATATGGACATCTTCGCCATGGACACGCGCGACATCTCGCCCGATTCACCGATCTCACAGGTAGTAGCCACCGTGTGCTCCAGCAGGATCCGATGCCTTTCTTCTTTTTCTCTACCTCTTTCTCTCTTTATCTCTCTGTCTCAGCTCCATTTTTTAACTACCTACACCAACTTCCAGTTGCTCACCAGTTTAATATTTCCCTAAGCTGTGCGATACACGATGTATTTTGTTTCTCTGAACAGCCATATTCCCTTTTATTCCTTTGAGTATGTTTCCTCGCTCCATTCGAAGGCTTTCCAAATGGCAGGAATGGAACAGGGTTCTATTTCTTCGAGCGGGAGTTGCACCCTCAAGTAGTTGTGTTTGTTCCGTATCGGTTCTCAAAAAGTTTTCAAGCGTTTCGGTTTGCTGAGTAAGCTGACACCCTAGAGTGAAATTATATACATTTTACTGTCGATCGCTACGGAAATTTAGTAGTTCTAATTTTAATCTGCGTTTTGTTAATGCTTGTATATATGACCCGAAAACACGTTCCTTTGCTGTTATTGATAATTATAAGTGGAACCCTGGTTTTCCAAAGGACACTTGTACATACTCTTTCATTGTGTCTTTCCTTAAATTTGGAAAACACCTTTGAGCTCATTGAGACTCATGTGCTTAATCACTAATATCATTATGTTTAACATTGTTAATCCACTTCAAAGCTTACCGATTTTACTCATACTATTCTATTGTGTATTTTCTTCTTCTTCTTCTTCTTCTTTTTCTCTATCTCTCCTCCACACCCGTTAAATGATATCGTTATCGCATTTAATCCGTGGCTAAACGCAATTAAACCTTCCAATCGGGCAAAACACTCGATAATGGCGCCAAACGGTTGGCATGTAATCGAACTGCTAATACCGGTAACCCTAACACGGCCCTCCCAATTCGTCCTCCTCCAGACAAGCACAGTTCTATTACGACCTCTGCAAGATTCTCCTCTTAGTGGTCAGTCAGCACAAACCGTTGCATTAGACTCAACACAAGCGAACTCAGGGTATGATATCGAAACCTTTCTACAGCTCTATCATTTCACCGACCTGTTTGTTTGTTTCTTTGTTTGTGCGCTGTGTTTGTTGGCGTTGCTGCGTTCGATCGTTCATTTTGTGTGTGTGTGTTTTTATTTGTGAAATTCTTTCTCATTTCGGTGTTCTAATCTTCTCATCGATGTTGTTTAACTTTTCTTTCGTTTGTTTTTTCTACCAATATTTTGTAACATGTTTCTGTTTCAATTTGTAAACGTTGAACACCATCTCAGTGTGTGTTGGAGTGTGTATTTAGTTTTGTCTTGTGTTGCTTTATCCTATATTGTGAAAACCTACAGCTAACTGCTCTATCTGACTGGTTTTTACTATCACTAAAAATTAAGCTGTTGCTTAAGTAAAATGTATTTCTATTTTTCCACTGCGTTTTCTGCGACGTGGTTCAACCTTGCTGCACCAATCATGCCGCAAATGATTGGCAATGTACACGATACACAAGCAGGAAGCCTTGAATCACCTCGTATCCCCAATGTCCGTGCAAAGGCACATGTCGATCGGAGAGTGATTTGGTTGAATTGGATTAACACTTACGAGTTTACGTCTCTAGATCACTCGCGTCCGTCAAGGTTTGTTTGAATGGTCCTATGCTTGCAGGATTATTTTTCCTTTAAAATTATTCAACAAATCTCACACGGAAATGAGACAATTCAAGTACTTTCATGCCTGTTGCATTTTTTAGCTATGGAAAAAACATTATCCCTTGTTATGCATCTAAGTGATACATTTATTGACATCAATCACATTCGATAGTGTTGTAGTGTTCGATCATCGCCTAGTTGTTTCGCATTTTTTGTCCTGCCAATTCGTTCAAGCTTGTAGAATGTTTCTCGTAGATGTTTAAACTTTAGCTTCCATCTTCATCTCGCCATCGGACGAGGAGGCTTCCGGCCTTCTTGACCAACGTCCATTGCCATTGCGGAGACGACCGAGATGTCACCGAGAGGCGAAAAATGAAAAGCATACAAAGAAGAGATACACCATATTTTTCTCGATTTATTTCTTTCCCTTTTTTCCCTCCGCTCTCCTTGTTCTGTAACCGTTGCGCTGCGCTACCACCGAATCGAATTACGCCAATTTTCACTTTAACCTACTTTAACAAAAATAAAAAAAATACAAACACTAGTGCATGCCTAAAGCAGCCAAGCATTAAGCTCGCCGACATTCCGCCCTTCCGAGGACAAGCGATGAAGCACAGCAGTAGTATTTACGATAAGCGAAGCATCAACCTCGGGTACGGTTTGTTCCGATTTGCAAGTATTCACTTTACTTCCCCCTTTTCTTACTCTCTGTAGCTTTCCTTCTTTTTTTTCCTCCAGCTTCCAATGCGTGTGTGTGTGTGTGCGTGCGTGGTTTTGATTCCAACCATTTTCGCTTTGTTTTTCTCTTTAAAAATTTTCCTTCAGGTTATTCAAATTTTTTCTCTACCATATAGTCGTAGGTGTCGTAGTGCTTAGTTTTCCTTTTCGAATAGCTTATAATAGCTTCCTGATCTGGTTGAACTTTTATCGGGACTGTTTTCTTGATTTTTCCTACCTTATTTCCACCACCAAGAGACCTAGCAGTCTCGCTTTACATAGCCGAAACCCCCTTTGACAAACGAATTAAACCAACATCCTACACACCTCGTTCCTCCCACCGTGTAGATGATCTCGTGATCACGAGAACGATCGTTTTTAATGTTTGAAATGTTGTTCTTTTCCTTTTCCCGTCTCTCTTTCCATTCCTTTGCAAAACCTTGCCCCGCTCGCAGTGAAGCGTCGCAGAGTTCCCGGATCGCCTCGAAGCCGATCCAAATACCCGAAATACCACCGTTCCGCAAGCAGGCACACTCCACGATGCACTCGCCCGTCAACCAGAGCCCGCAGAATCCCGCCCCCATCGTGTCCGCCAACCCGTCGCCGCCGCGGATCGCCGACATTCCGCCGTTTCGGCCGCGCAACCGCTCCAAGGAGTGGATGCCCAACATCGAGGTGGGTCGACTGAAGGTCAGTGCTTACGCGTTCCAAGGCCAGTCGTTCGCTAATCGTGTGAAATTCTGTTCTCTTTCTTTGTGTCGTTTCTTTTTCCATTCCATTTTCTTCTTCCACCATTCCCTCGTTCTTGTGCCAATAACGTCCTTACTGTTTTTCTTTCCCGGATCCGTTATGTTTTCTTTTTACATTGCTTCGTTTTTTGCCCCCCCCCCCCCCCCCCCCCCCCCCCCCCCCCCCCCCCCACACACCCCCATTCCGGAATTGGCGTGGGCTTTGGGGATGATCCTTCGATCGCATTTGTTTTCCAAAAAAAAAAAAAAAAAACACCAACACTGCGAGCCAAATGGCTCTCCACTGTTTCGATGAATATTCTCATTCCTTCGATTGAATTTCCCCGGCTTTATCATCATTAACGTCGGTTGTCCCTCCGAACACGTTCTCACCGGTGTAATGCTTTGCTGTGGTCGGCATAAAATGTAATTGACCACCAACACCAACACGCCCGAAATCGCACCTCATGAACCACCCCCACCAAACCCGCTGGCGGGATCGGGCCCATTGCTATCTCCAATTTAAAAACCCCCTGGAAAAAAAAAACTACACTGGTCTTATATAATTCCGTGTGTGAAAACTTTGCGTGTGCGTGTGCGTGTTTGTGTACGTGTGTGTGCGTGTGCGTGTGTGTGTGTGTGTGGGCTTGTCGTTCACGGGCGGCTAATGTAGCACACCGAACACCATCTTACGATTGGCCCCAGTGGAGGAGCCGAATGGGCAAAACGCTTGAAAGCAGCCGATCCTTCCATCATTCACAGAAGTACCGATTGCATTGTAGCGAAGGTTGGTAGCAACTCCTTGAGCAACACCTCTCGATAGCAAAAAAAAAAAGATGTAAAACACACCCATACAATAACCACCTACCTTAAAAAAAAAAACAAAAAAAAGCATTAACGCACGCTCGCATTAGCGTTGCAACACTCAAGGAAGGCAAGACCGGGTGAGCAAATGCAGGAAGCAAAACTTTAAAACGAACTTCCGATTTAAATCGGGGACGAAAGACGAACATTTTTAAAATTGTTTTAGAGGCCACCACCTTAAAGCTCTTCTGTGCTGCCAGAATGGTGTATGAAATCCTCGCTAGAAAGGAGACAAATTTGGTAAAGCGGCCGAAAGCGGCAAAAGCGTTTAATGTTTGCAAAGTTTTGCTTTCTCAACCCGCACTCGGACCCCACTCGATGCACCACGCGCCCAGAAGCCTATTTTTGCTGATGTTGTCGCTGTTAGTTTGCTGTTGCTGTCCGAGCGCATAATTAGACCCTTTTTGTGACGCCCTCAAACAGAAACTGTTTCATCGACTAACGGCGTAATGAAATGTAGCATCAAACTCCACCGGAGTATAATGTTCGTTCATAACAAAACATCAAAATTTACTCTTTCCTTAAGTGAAAGAAAGGTGCACGATTCGATTGAATGTTATTTTAAGCATGAGTTTTACTTCGCGAAACAAATTCGTATGGTATGAAATGAAACAGTTTTAGAGAGCACATAAAACAAAATATCAGAAAATATCACTTCTCACCCAAAGAGCCCCCGATGAAAGTAGAAAGATGTATTTTAGTCAAAGAGTGGTATTTCAATTGATTTTAATTCTTTATTTGAAGCACTTTTTTATCAGCTTTTCTTTTCGTTCAATTTATGCCAGCACGAAAGCATGGTTGTTAGTACATTAAGAAGCATTGTTGCTAAAGCAATTCGGAATTGCAAGATGAATAACGTTGTTTGATTGTCTGTTTTAAATGTTTCGATCGATAGTTTTTTAAGAGATATATTATTCTTATATTCACTAGCCCATCGTTGCGCGTCGTTCACTTGTACCAATATGTGTTCTATGTTCATCAGACCCCTTTTCAATTTTGATTCGGAACCTAAACTTCACTGCGAAACGGCTTTAGATTTCCTCAGTCCAAAGAACTGAAAGTTCTTGTTTGATCTAAAGCCATATTAGCACCAACTCCAACTTTGTTACCGGAAACGAATAAATTTTGTTGTGTCCTAGGTTCGACCTTTCTCCGGCTAGCTCGTGTTTCGTGCTAACGGTGACGCTTTTCCCAAAATGTATCCTCTCGGTGTGTGTATGTGTGTTTGCTTTTATAATAATCCTCTGAGTAACTTTATTTTACATATCTAATTGTCTGGTAAATTGGGTTCCATGCGACGCAAAGCTGTTGCTTTTTTCCGATTTGCTATTGTGCTGCAACAAGTCTTAGTATTTTGCCTCCGTTGCGCGCGCTCGTGGTCACAGTTTTTTTTGTATGCTAGCAAAGAAAACAAAAGAAACCCAAACGCAAAAACCACACTAGCAACACTTTTCCGTGCGTAGCTTATCACGTGCCGCTTTATCATTGCAGCAGCAGGAGCTGGCCACCGGATCGGACTCGGAGCTGCTCAAACCGGCACCGTCCTGGGCGACCGTGGCCGTAAAGGCGACCGAGCAGCAGCCCGGCACGAGCAACAGCGCACCGTCGGTGAAGGCGTCAACCGATGAGGAAGCCAAAGGTATCACTTAGGTTAGGTTTTAGTACGCGTACAGTTGTTTCTAACGCCAGCGTTTTTCCATCGCCAGCGGCTGAACTTGCGGCCAAAAAGTCCCGCCTGAAGCAGAGCCTGGTGAAACGCGCCCGATCGGTGGCCATCTTTTCGCTCAAGCTCAAGGAGCAGCGGGCAAAGCGGGCGGAGAAAATGGCACTCGAAGCGCTGGTAAGTACCGAAAGATCGCATTCTTGCGTTAACTAAATGATTGTGGATACTAATTGAATTTCATTTCCACCAACAGGAAGCGCTACCAGCCCCGCCACCCGGAGGCGAACTGTCGCTGATACCGATCGAGCAGCTGATCCAGGTGGACGACGTGTTAAGCCAGCGGAACCAGGGCAGCGGTTCCGGCCACAGCAACAACGGTCACTCGTAAGCTTTTGGGGCTAGAAGCGAGCTGATCCCGGGCAGCCAAACTGCACGTAGCTTTGTACTGTACAAAATGACACCCCGATGAAGATGATGGCGATGTTAACTAAGCTCCACCCCATGTTCTACACTATCTTACGCTTCCTAACCGCCGCACAACAGCGCTCCACGCTCTTCTAGTAGTGTTCTAGTAGTGATGCCGCAGTTATCGTGGCCTTTTAACTCTATCCTATCGCATCGTGCGTTTCCAAGCAAATCAAAATGGACACCGAAATCAGGTCAGATCACAACAGAGGGCGGGTGAAATCCCTGTCCGAACAGAGTCGATTACCGTTGAACGTGATTTAAATTTCGATACATATGTGTTTCATTTCTAAACAAGCTGATCATCATCACAAAAGTAAATGGGTTTGAATTCACTCAGAAGCCATCCTTACGGCGTAGAACATCTTTGTGCAAAGAACAGTAAACTAACACAAATGTGACAATATATGAACCGCGTGGTAGACCCTTGTTTGACCTTTGCTTTAACTAGTTCTATCATGTGTGGGTAACGAATATTCGCTTGATAATCCTTTTTTGAATAGTTCAAAACGGCAACCACTTTGTCCACTAAACGCTTGTGAGGTAGTGTAGCTTCCACAAAGAGTATTTATAGTGCCACTTTGTTTGACGAAGATTTTAAGATACTATAACTGTAATTGCGAACTGCCGTATATTTTTGCTACGAAAATTTATTTATCTTGAGCAACGTATTATTTGCGTGTAAGAAAGATGTTTAGTGAACGCTTGAGCAGGAACAAAAAATAGACAACAATCGTTTTAGCAACGCAATCAATGTTAAAGCAAACCATTTGTCAACACTTTAGTCCTTTAGCTGAGTTACCACAGTGGAGTTGGGCACGAGGAGTGCACGGTTGGTGCCTCGCGCTAAAGTTACATATAATTGTTAGTTTGCGTACGTTACCAGTGCCGCTTTTAATCCAGTACAAAGATGGAGGAGAACAGGAAAGAAACTTCAAACCAACTCAAAACCAAGCCACCAGTCATACAAATGTGTACTTCAACATCCATGCAAGCAAAACAGCAATCCGTCGAGTCAATTAGGAAACATAATCGCGTCCGGTAGCGGGATCGGTTTTACGGAGTGATCTTTCAATGGCGGATTTTACAACCGCCCCCCCACAAGCAATCCACCCACAGGCCAGGAAGGAACAGGAACAACGGTACTATGTACACTTTTTCGCACTCACAGAAATACACAAACACACACACACACTCTTTTGCTGGTACAATTTCTTTTGACGTCGATGCAGCAAGTTCAGCAGTGTCTCAAACACGCTTAGAAACCTTCTCACCTAGCAATAACTACCTACTAATAATCCTACTCTGCTGTTCTATTCTGCACCATGCTAATACAGAAAAGGCACAAGGCCGCGGTCAGGTACTGTAGTACCGAAACACCCACCCTGGGAAAATCTGGAAAATTCTAAATTACATCTTAGCTGTAAAATAATTATTGCAAAATGTCGTTTGTACAGTGGGAAGGGGAGGGCGCAGGCTGGGTTTGTTGTGCCATACGTAACGCAGTAGACTTTAGAGAGCGGCGCCTCTGCAATTAGCGTTGTTGTTTTTCCATAGGACTAACGGCCCGAGACAGGAATTGACGGACGCGGCAGTGGTTACGAGGCGATTACGACCAGATCGATTGTTTGGAAAATGGCTTCCTTGAAACATAGGATTACAAAATGACTATACAATTGATCCATTTAGGCAACGAATTTCCTGCAAGCTTCTCCAAGGGGAAAAAAAACATACAAAAAACACGTTATTTTACGCAGTGTAGCTTGCGTCGACGTATGAAAACGAATTTTCGGCCTCCAAAGTGAGCGACTGTTTGAGCTGATTTTAGGATGCGATTTCGTGCAATAAGCCATCGTTTAGCTTTGAGTGGGTTATTTTAGGCTTGTTACATTAGAATCGAAAGCGATTGGTTAAAGCGTAGTGGCGAAGATGGTGAGAAGAAACGAGATGCTTTCAATGGCGACGGCCCGTTTTTTTGTGGAAAATGTTAGCTGAGTTTAGAGCAAGGAAGGAAAACTGAAAAGCGATTCAGTGAAAATGAAACGAAAACCAACAATTAGTACACAAAAATAGGTTTGACATCTGGATAAAAATACAAAACAGAAAAAAAACACTCACCAACTCACACTTTAACGAAAGCAGAATCAAATAAAATAACGCAACCAGTGATCTTATACCATGTTAATGTTTCATGAAAAAGTTGCCACGTTGTTGTGCTTTGCGTTTCTGGGGGTTTGAACGTTTGAAATGATGACAAACGGTTTTTTTAAATTAAAAATAAATTATATTTCAACTGCAATGCTTATTTGAATACGGTTTCGGAATAATTTTAGTCTTTTTTAAATACCTTCCCGTGGTTTTGAAATTCAATTTTCGCCTGGTTTATTTGTTCTTTGTTGAATAAATTTATTATGTAGGAATTTTATGCCATTTTTAATATCAGATAGAAGTTTGTAGATCCTTCCCTTTTGTGTTCTAGGGAACATTAAACTATTTTTAAACACAAATAGTTTAAGGTTTTATTCCATCACCATCCGTCACGCACCATAAACTAGCACACCGTAAATTCGCATGTTTCTGGTGGCGTTGGAACAGGGTCTCTGGTTCGAGCTTATGACCTGCAGTTTCACACTAAACCTACCCATTATCTGCTTAAGACGTTATAACTCTAAAAGAAAGGTTTTTTGCTCGACAATTTAATGGCTACCTAGGCTGTAAAGGCACCTTTTGCTGCGAATTCTACAACATTTACACACCGGTGACACCTCATGGCGGGGAAGGACACCGGGGTGTTTATTTCTTCAAACCAACCGTTGCTCACGCCAAATCGGACAGTTCGGCGCGCGCGTCATCGTGGCACCGGAAAGCGAACTAGGCTGCGTGTACCATTCGGTTACGGTTTCTACGAAGTTGTTCGCAATTAACAAACAATTAAGGAAACATTGCAAGCGCTCGCACACGGAAAAGGGCCTCGCTTGGACCCGCCGGGTGCCGTGAGAGATGGCTTACCTAGTCTCGGTCTCCATGTCGAGGGACACAAAATTCCACGCACAAAAAGAAAGACTGACCGAAGCGATGTCCGTTAAACCAACCAGCCTGATATACGCACCTTAAGCACCGTGCAAACATCAAATGTAATCCATGTGACATGGTCCGTGGTCACTGGCAGCACCCAAACGGATCGGCGTGAGCCTCGCGTCACCAGCACCGGCTCGTCATATTTAATGTAGAGCAGAAGCGACCACAAAACTCCACAGCTTCCAGCATCATCAGACAAGGAGCACAGGGCATGGGGTGATTCCCTTAGGCATACACACACATACACACACACACACACACGCTGACTAACCCGCTACATCCCATATAAATCAAAAACATAATTAATTTAATCGCCATAAAATTTTAAGACGATAACAACACAAGGATTTTAATTGCCCATGTCGCAACGCTGCTGGGTGCCTTGCTCGGCCGCATCATTACCGTGTGTTCTCCGGGTAATGTCGTTGCTGGGATAGCGAGCAGGAAAGAGAGACAAATAGTCACACATACAGACACACACACCCGATTGACCCACGGTTGGAAGGCGACGGACAGTTGGGTGTATGTCGTTGGACATTTAGAGGAGTGGCGACATCACCTAGCCGAGCTTTCGAACGAGCGTCATGCTCGCGCGACACATAATTTGTGGTAATCATAAAGTCATGCTCACCAGTTATCCAGCCACTTCCAGCCACCAACCGTCCGTGGTCTGCCCATCCCCATCCATTCTCATTGCTCATGAGCTCGCCGGTACGGGACGGCCGTCTTCGGCGGTCCTGTTCAGCTACCGCTGGATGGATGCTGTTTCTCACACTTTTTGCTCCTTTCCCAGGTCCCATGTTGGCCCACGGGGGCAGCTTGGGGTTGCGAGCACACGAAATGGCCGGCCGGTACGGGCCCACAGGATGTATTCCGAATAGCTCGTAAAACGCTTCTCCCGTAGCGTCGTCCGTTTGCCAGCGAACATCAAACGGAAGATTGAATGGGAAAACTATTTGCTCCACAATCTGAAATTGGAAATTGCACGGGTTGTGAGGACCGTTGAGGCTGAGAAAATTCTTGTTAGGAACTATTTCTCTCAGCAACGCTTTGTGCCCATAAGTGTTGCATAAGTACCGTTCTACAATGTTTCCGTTTTCGAGAAGGTACAATAGAGACGAGGAAAATCGCTTGTCAAAAGTTGTCTTTCCTAACATCCTTAAAGTTTCTTCCACCATTCGTTAAGGTTCTTAGAGGCCACATTTCGTTGAAACTATTTTAAATTTTATATTTCCTCGTTTTGGTTATTCTTGCCAAACTTAAAGAGAACATGAAAAACTAATCAAACTAGCCAAGATAAAACCCAGAAAATATTACGTCAACTTTATAACATCTCTTAGAAGTTACGAATAGTGTAGATGTGGAAACGAATTAAAACACTCTTCTTGGATTTATCTATTTGGATTAAGTAATAAATAAAAATGCTCCAACTTCAACCTCCAGAAGTCCAAAATTAATAGTTCCAAGAAATTATTTACTATTTCTTCTAACAAATTTAAAGTATTAACCAACAGCTGCCCTCAAACAACGCAGTTTAATTTTGTTTGTGTATTCGAACAAATTCGATCAAAAATGTTTTATAACTATAATTGGGGTCCGCGACAGCTGAGCGATAGCGGCGGTTAGAAAATCGGCCCATGTGCGCCGGGGCTCATACCATCTCGACGGCGTGGGTTCGAATCCTAACCGAGACCTTTCCCTGTAAAAGAGGAACTGATTATTGACGTACTCAAAAGGAAAAAGTCTAGTATGCCCTTAATGGGCAGGCATGACCAACTCGAGGTCATTACGCCAAGAAGCAAATTTTATTTGGTCTATAATCTATTTCTTCACACTTGTTTCTTTCTTTTTTGTATTTCCTCTTGCAATGCTAACGAACATTTTATTATAAAACAATCTGTTTTTATTCAAAAGCAATTGCTGTGCAGAGCAATGCTTGTATAAAGTTTTCTGTTATTACTTTAATTTGGTAGAGAAGGGAGAGAGGGAACAAAGATGCTGCAGCTGATGAACATCTTCACTCATGAGGCAATCGCTTTATGTTTGCGTTAATTAATGATATCGCGAATCATCATTCGCGAGTAAGACAAACCACGCCTGTCGTTTTTCAAATAGACCCACACCATCGCACTCAAATCAAATGTTGTGTTCCGATAACGCCCGTTCAAATTGGAATGGTGGCAGTTTCTGTACCACCAGGCTCCGTGCCAACGCTCAGCACAATTCTTATTATCCGATTCGTCATTGTCGCGATCGAATGTGGTAAACTTTTTATTCTTGTGGACCTTCATCGCATCTCCTGCAGTCCCTGAGTATGTCCCTAACTTCTTCAATACATACGTCTCCGATTCGTTCCCTATCTCAAACTCTCCATACTTATTCGTATCCGTAGTTTCCATGAAAATCTTTCACCTCCACCAGCAGTTCATGCGGTCGGTTTTTAGTAATTTGATGCACGAATTCCAGCCCGAGCCAGAACTCGCCATTTAAAGTTCCAAATCCGTTGCGGTACTCCGTCCAGTTCCGATAGAAATCGACCGAACCGTTGAACCTATGCTGGATTACAATCCAGCCGCCCTCGAACATATTTTGTTCGCAAAAGACCTCGAATGGTTTCGAGTTTTTCCTCAAATTGAACAGATACGTTCCAGATTCTCCGGTAACTTGACGACATGAATGAACTGGAGTTTTCCGTACCTTTTTCAAAGAGTCTTCCATTGCATGCATTTTGGCCTGTAGACGATGCTCCGTTTCCTACAAAGAGTCGATATTTTTCTCAATTATCATCGAATTTCACTTAACTTGTGCTGGGTATTCACCTTCAGCGAACTTTTCATAGTTTGCTCCACCTCTTGCATTTTATCTTGCAAGTAATCGAGCTTTGTCATTAAAAGCTCCATCTCAAAACCTCCTATTGCCATTGTTAGTCGGGCTGATAAAACTACACCAAAACATAGCACCAACATATAACTACATTTATTCATGACTTTCAATATGCTGTAATTCAAAGCACTCTAATGCACAATCAGAACGAAAGATGAAACACGACTGAGGATCGTTCGGATTCGTTTGGCTCGGAAAGGCTCGCGTGCACAATTATCACCACCAGTGAACCAATTAAACGCGAACATATTTTGGAAAAAAACATGTTCTTTCTGGGTGATCCATAGCTTTATGGTAAACAACAGCTCATGCCACAAACTGAGTTGAGAACGTGAACTGATAATGTTATCTCGGACGGTAATTCCCGGCTTCGCTTTCTGATTCGTCACACGCTCAAGATTCGTTGGAGGTCCGCGACTGCCGAGCGATAACGCCGGTTAGAAAGTCGGCCCATGAGCACCAGGGCTCACCACCTCGACGGCGTGGGTTCGAATCCCAACCGAGACCGGACCCTCCCCTGTACGAGAGGACTGACTATCACGTACAACAGGGAAACAAGTCTCGTAAGCCCTTATCGGGCAGGCATGACCAAGAGGTCGTTACGCCAACAAGAAGAAGAAGAAAAAGAAGAACTATAATGGGCCAATTAACAAGTAAAGGAAAATTTGACTTCTTTTAGAAATCTCAGTGTTGCTATTTCAAAGACTACCTATTTGCTAGTTGTTTTTTATTTACATATTCGCATTTACAAAAGTGAGTTTCCCATATATTTTCGCGCAGAGAACGGGTCCGTAACAGTTTTAAATGCAATATCCCCTTTAGATACCAAACCCCACCGGATGCTTAGCGAAGTTTATCTCTAATTAAAATTTATCTGAATCTATAATCAACCCCATTTGCTTTCTTCCCGCAGCAATTTGTCTAGTGTCGTTTTCGGCCCCCAAACGCAGTGCCTAGGCGGCGTGTGCGTGTGTGTGTGTGTATTCAAATCAGCTATCATCGCCTGCGTAATCGTTCGATGGGCGGCCGCATCCGTCCCTCGGCCCCGGGAGAAAGAGTCAGATCGCGGGAGATTGTAATCGGGATTAGGTTGATTTGAATTTTAGCACGTCTAGCCCAAAATGACGAGTTACCGGACGCGTCCACAGGGCACTTTCTCTCCCACGCAGTCACACGCTGGGTTCTCCGCGCCGGGACCGCCTGCCTCGGCTGTGTCCTTCTCCTTCCCCTGCGCGGTTTCGCCCGTGTGCTAATCCATCTGTCACCGAGGTGAATCATCGGTTCCGTTCACCGGGGCGTCAAACGGTACGGTCGTGGCAAATTTATGGTAGCGATTAACCTGGTGGAATCGGCGGACGAAAAGAAAAAAAAATGGCCGAGTGGAGATAGGCAGAAAAAAAAACACACACACACACACACACACACACACACACACACATGATGTCCTCTGCGCTCATCGTTAACGAATCAAAAACATGCCATATCCACAAACGGGTAATTTATGTCTCTAAAACACCCCTAAACTAAGTTGGAGGAAAAACTTCGGGGAGTAGGAGAAGGGAGGTCCCAAACAAAAAAACTACCAACCTTTCGGATTCCCCTGGTGCCGTGGCACCGATGCACTCATTTCTGCGGATCCCGGTTCGAACAGCAAATCTCATCTATTCACGCCGTTTCGCGCACCGGGCGTGGAATTTATTCTTCGCGCTCCGAATCACGTCGAACACGTCAGCGAGTTGATCGAAACCGATGGCGAGGGATGCAAACACAAAACGAGCAGAGGGTAGCGAATCACACAAACCTATCCCAAGAAGGGATTTACATAAAATTCCACTTCGCCAGCTCGAACCACGGTGGAAACTTGCGCGTTCCACAGACGTCTTGTACGTCAATGGATGGGCAGGACGCAAAAAAGTATATAAATAAAAATTAAATGAAAGTGTGCTCATCACATGATGACTTCTGCATGTCACTCGCTATCCCACTGTGAATGAACCAGAGGAAAATGGAGGAAAACGGCTGGTAACTGAAAAGGTGTACTTATGGTTACCAGACAACAATGATTGAAAATCTGCATCTTTTAACAGGTCTTCTTTGTTAAGAAGGCATCAAATAATCTGACATGATTCAGGATTGTAAGCTTTAGAAAATTAAATTATTGTTATCTAAACAAAGGAAAACTTACAAAAAGATGAGTATGTTAGCATTGCAAACTCAACTTAACGGATTGTCTTAGCTTAACGTAAACTTCCCGCTAAGGACAAAGCTAATTACTTAAAATTTAAAAAACGAGAAATGTTTATTGTAAGTAAATATGTGTTAATGTAAGATTAATAATATCCTGAAGAGTACGAACACAAAGAACAAATCAAAGAAAATGTTCAAGTGATAATATTCATGATTGCAAAATTACATTAAAATTATTTGTTTAAATTGTATGATACTTTCATTTACTGTTTAAAAGTCAAAATAAGCTCTTTTCCATCGATTACTAACGATAAACTCTGACATAAAGAGAACACCTTACCACATAAAAAGATTGACAGTTGATTTGACAAATCAAAGCTCCATTGCTTGGTACGCAGGGAATTTATTTTTATTCTTCCCCACGGATACAATCCACAACTTGTGCGGCCCGGGCGGCTCGTATTCTGCACTGGGGAAAAACCAACCAATCCCCCGTTTTGATCATAATCTTGTTAACCGATCAACAACGAGCGAAAGACGATCGAGGAATAGCAGGTGGAAGCGGGCGCAGAATAATTTGTCACCTTTCGTTAAATATATGTTATTTATTCAAATTGAATTGAATTTGATTTCACAAATTTGGAAAAGTTCATTATCCAAGCAACTGGCGGGCTCGGTCCTGCCGATGGTTTCAAATACATACACACCAGTAAACCGCCTCCCAGAAACGGGCACTCACACACACGCATGCTCTACAATCTCAACCATCGAGATCACACCGGATCACCGATAAATACGAGCTAAATGGCTAATATTTTAATTTGAAAATAGTTTCGTTAATATTTATCTATTATTTATGGCTGCCGCGAGCGTCAGTGGGCGATCCGAACAGCGCACCGTTCGGCGAGGGACCGTGACGAATCGGAGGGAAACCGGTGGGGCCGAGGCCGGAACGACATGGCGCAAAGGTGCGAACCAAGGGAAAGGGTATAACGGGCTTGTGCGGCGATAAGGTTCCAATTTGAATGGAAATGGTCCACCACAACGACACGGGCCGCCGCCCGGATCGAACTCGTTAAATTTCGATAGGTTCAACGACGACGACGACGACGACGAAGTTCGGAATCAAACGATATTCCGCGTCTCTACCGGTGTGGAGAGGATCGCCCGGGCAGCATCCTCGCCAAACCGACCGAAATGGGCCGTTTTTATTTTAATATATTTTTTTTTCACCTCTATCTCTCCCGGTGTTAGTCCCTAAGGCGCGTTATTACACACTTGTGTTGCGCGCGGTGTGCGGCATTGCGGCGTGCGTTATTGTGGCACGATATTTCGGGTTTCGTTACGAGCATAAATCTCTCAATTTATGGTCCGTCCCATTGGGGCAGATCGTGTCAAGAAAGTGCGATCGCTGATGGTCGTAAAGTGTGACAGCTGGGCGGTCAATCGGTTATGCCCGTCCGCATCGGACCGCCGATCCTGGGGCTGGCCGTTTGGTTTGCATTCCCGAGACCTACCACAGACGAACAAGGTGGACAGGGAGTTGCCAGGGGGCATGTGCTGCGGAAAGAATCGAACCCGACACGGAGGAAATTATCACACAACGTTTGATATGGATAAAGATTTGCCAGAGTTAGTATGAGCTGATACAGGGTGTATCGAGAATATCCCACTACGTAATTTAAAAAATAATCATGGACCCAATTTCAATATTTTAAATGTAGTCAATGTTTTCTCCTTTGGTAGAGGATATTTATTGTATAACTTAAATTTGGCAAAAACAGATTATCGATCATAAATTTAACGAATGAGTTTTTGTATTGAATTTCTTAAAACTACACTTACCTGTCTCGTTAATAAATATAGATTAAAACCAAATATGAAAATTGTTGAAACAACGTAATTCTTCCCAAATTTAAGTGTTACGAAACTTATGAAAACAGATGCAAAAGCATTTGTAAAACTCGAGACAGCTTTGGTAGCTCTAAACGCCATACAAACTAAAAAAAATAATTACCAAACAAAGAATAAGAAGGAGTGTTTATTCGAAAACAATTAATAAAAAAAAGGTTGTTTTATTTCGAAACAGCCTATGAGCTAAAATCAAATACCATAAGGTATAGCAAAAAAGTAAAACAAAACGAATCAGAAATTAATGCACCTTAGCTAGGACGAATCAAATATAAAACCATATTAAAGTGATCTTCTCAGTCACCCTGTACTGGCTTATCAAACGGTCACCGTGGTCCACATACTTCTACGATACTCGAGCGAAATCTCTTGATAAACCGACGATATTTGCATAATTCGATGGGGCTTGTGTTGTGAGGGGGTTTTTGTGGCGGTCCGGCATTTCCCTACGCCGGGTCCGCAGCGCGCCTATCAAAATCGATGGACGAAATGAAGTGATATTATAAACAAGCATTAAACAAGCCTTTGGACACGCTTCACTCCGGTGGTCGGTTCGGGGTTAGGATCGGTCCCGATGAAGTCAAACCGCGGATCGATATGGATCTATTTCATGTGCCCAAACAACCTCATGCTCGGCGGTGAGGTGTCGTAGCGATTTCAGATGGCACAGGCCGTACCAATAAAACCCAACGAATATGCATCGCCGAGTGCCGAATGAGAAGCTGCCGTTCGTCTCCGATTGGGATCCGTGTTTGGTACAGCCAAAGAGGAGAGGGTGATAACTTTTTCTCATGCCCCACGATGTTAATTAGTCCTCGTCGGTGTTTTCTTTTTATCGCTCATAAACCAGGTGACATTTGAACTCCACCTGCTGCTTCGGAATACAACCAAATAGCGATCTTCTCTAGGGCACGTTATCGGAAAGATCGGTCTATTCTTGGAGGTGTTGAAAGAAATCCAAACCCATAATAATCCATTTACGTTGCGTTTCTGGAGCTCGTCTGTTAGAAGCGGAGGAAGCTAGTCCTCCCGATGAAAGCTACCATGGAAGCAGAAGCAGCAGTAGAGCAATTAATTCCGACCATTCCGGGTGCCGTTCGAGAGCGCTGAAAGGCAGACACCCAAAGGAAACGAAAACCTAAACACAAGCAACCTTGATCTTGATGATCTACGACCACAAAACCACTATGGTGCAGTTCTTCAGCCGGAATGGAACCCCAAACTTCGTGCGCCACGGGATCGATCTTATCGCGCGCTTCCAGGTCCGACCCATCCGGCGTCCCGGGAATCCCTTACCAGCCACAAAATTAGATCTAATTGCTACACGTCGTACTGCCGCGTCGTGGACTAATTGAAACATGAGACCGGGCTGCCCTTTTCCAGCTGAAGGCACCATTTTCCATACGTTCTACTCTGCTCCAGCCGTGGGATACAGTTGGGCGCACCGGCCAGACAACGGGCAGCACGTTTCATCGTTATGTCTCTAACATCACTTTTACTAGCTCGAGTCCCGATGCTGGCGATATCATTCCTCTCCCTCAAGCGTTTTCGACAATGTTTGCTGCTGTCCGGGATGCACCCAAGTGGGTAGCTCCTTACGGATGGGTGGTCGAGACGATTACCACTTCTGGGATCCATCCGCAGACTTCTAGCAGCCGGTGCAACAGGTTGAGATAAATTCTGCCCGAACGTGAGATAACAGAAAGCATGCGCGAGCTTGTTCATCATTACATTTTCCAACGAAAGTGCGCCCCACCTGTTGCATACGTTCCCGTCTTGCACGATGATCATTCATTCGTTTGTTGGTTTGTTCTTCCTACTCGGAAAAGGAAGTCCTTGTGGATGAGTTGATGGATCATAAATCAGAGTCAGTTCATGTTAGTGTCTGGCTTCGTGGTAAAGGTTATAAACAAATTAAAACACATTTACAATGAAGGATTGCTCAGTGATTAGGATCGGCTTTTTTATATTTCAAACTCTTTGGGACATAAGAAGCTAGAAACGGATTTGAAATATCAGCTCAAATTCCTTTTTTTCACTCTGGAAAATCATACCACACAAATCACTAGATTTTCCTATGAACAAATATAAACTTTAGATTCGGAAACGGTATTAAATATAAAGAACAGTTTCATTTGAGAGTTTCATTACATATTTAATTACAATGAAATGGTGTAAGTTCCTCGAAAAAGTATATGCAATATGTGTTTTCAATTGCAATAATTTGAATGACGTATAATTAATCTCTATCTTCTTTTTTTAATTTATATACACAGATGGGAATTACATTTGCTTCGGTAAATTATCGATGTAAACAAATAAATTGCTTCGTCAAATCTAAAACATCTGAAACAACATGTGATAAAGACTACAGGTTCCCGTTTTAATCCTCCCTCTTTACACTCGTAAGAAAATACTCCTAACGATCGAAATGACATCAAAATGAATGTTTCTACGCACCATCCCCACGCTCCAGTCAACCCGGCACGCGTACCAGTTCATTATGGGCTCGATTACCTCCCCGGGCCGGGGCTGCCGAGTATTGGTTTTAATAAAGCATTCGATATGTTTCCAATCGGACCGCGCCGCACTCCGTTACTCGTAATTGTATCCTTCAGAATGCCACCGTTGTTCTGATCACGCCACGAGACCGGTCGATAAAAGCGGCGACATACAGCCACAACTGATAATTAAACAAATCAAATCACTTCCTTTCGAGGAAGAACAGCAAAAACCCCAAGGAACACCGGGCGTATTTGCATCCACCACGCACGGCGCACGACAAAACGAAACCCCGTACCGACGCCACACGCCACACGGAGGACTATGGGGAGGGTGGTGGCCATTTTTTCCCCCCTTTATTTCGTTATTATTTGTTGCATGTTTCTTTCCTTATTTTTATTAACGACTTCCCGTCGGGCTAGCGATTAAGTCATTCGCGGGCGGGAAGCGGGAAAAGGAAAGGAGAAAGGGCGAAAGGACAGTGCGCGCGAATCCCGGAACGTGCGATCGTATTTCGCCTGGCGCGCGATACGCCGCAAGGTTTTGCGCGGCAAACGATGGTAAGGACATCCCGCTCCCGTTGGAGGTAGCGTGGGGTGGTATGAAAAGATTAAAAAAAAGCATAGGTAAACGCCACCACGATGCACATCGCACAGACGGAATCGAACCTATCGATTAGTCGCCAGTCTGACATCCTCTCGGAATATTCATCTCGCTCATTTAGCGTCCACCAGATGTGCGATCGTCGCATCGGTTTATCACCGCATCGAGCATGAAAAAAAGGGACACAACGGCAGAAACACCTGGGGCTGGGCCCGTGTACGTGTGTGTGCCGAACGGCCCCGATAGACTTGTACAACCCGACGACTCTCATTTGCCGAGTGGCGTTAATGGCAAGTGATGATATAAATTATTGTAATTGATCCCGAAAGCAATTACCGATCGCTCGTAATTATCGTTTCATTCACAGGTTCCCTTTGCGCCCGTTCCAGGATCTTCCGCAGGCTCCTGCTCTTATCAAAAGCAGGGAGGGGTGCTTTCTCGCGACACCCGACGGAGGGCCGTCCGGAGTATGGACTAGTTTTTCTTCCCTCCTAGAACAAGTTACCTTTTGCAACAAAATTCCCCCCCACCATGGTCCCATTTGAATACGTCCGATGGTGCGACGATCGCGATCACCGGACGAGTGGTCGCATTATTTATTAAAAAAAAAGTGGAAAAAACAAAAAGAAAAAAGAGAGGAAAAACCGGTGCACCACACGAAGCATGACGATTGCTGTTCATCATTGTGGCACCTTTCGGATCCCGGGGGCCAAGGCGAAGGAAGACAAAGGGGGAAAACTTGTCCGTACTTCATTAGTTTCCCTCCGCGACTTTGTGGCCCGACCCAGACAACATAATCCGGGGCGGAGATCCACCAATTGATATGACCCTACCCCCTTTCCGGCGGGGCCCCACTTCGGCGCGCCACCGAACGCCGCCGGGTGCTGATTTATGGAACGATCGGTAATCAATCATTTCGCGACCGAGCGCCCGGTGCCGAAGTGTGCGTTTGTGAGTGAGTTTGTCAACGAAGATCAGGTTTGGCTGCATGCACATTCGGGATGCACTGCCCCGAGAGTACACGGTCCTCCGTCCTCAAGTGTGTGAGAGCAAACAAATAATTTAACCTACAACTCGCGCATTAATAGTGCGCGGAGTGAGCTCATTAACATTTCTGTCGTTAATTTAATTACACCCTAATGGTAGTATCCTGTGCGTTGTTCCCCAACCCTCCTTCTGCGCGAAGTCGTGTCTTCGGAAGGGGACACCAGAAATAAAGAGGGATTTCCACCAGCCACAAGGCAGCCGGCCGCCTCTTCCAACAACAAAGTCTTGCCAGCGCGCGAGCGCGCCCGTCATCTCGTCATCGGCTGGTTTGGCCTCTCGCCGCTGTTCCGTTGGTTTGATTGACGAAGTACAGTTGCACGTCTGCGCGTAGCGACATAGCAATTTGCATAGCATGCCATGCGGCCACAGGACGCTGGGACCTCGCACGACATCTCGCAAACACACACGATGATGTGTTTCTTCGGTAGATCGAGGCCGCGCGTTGGCAATATGACAAATGATTTTCATTCGCCCTTTTTTTTTGCCAACCCTTGGGTGACGACTGTGCACGGAAAACATAACCAATGGAAAGGCCAAACAAAACGAATCGACCAATGCAACAGAGCCAACTACGTTCGGTTGCGGGAAGCACAGGAGTCGGTTGCGAAAAAAGTGCAACAAGCGCGCTGAAAAATAATAAAAAGCCACTCGATGTCTCAGTTTACCATCGGCGAAAACATCGGAGCATGGGGGGGGAAACGTTCGGGTTGCGTACATTTTTGGTTTTATTTTTGTGGGTTTCACATGATACATGGACCCGCTGACAAATTGTGGCGCCCGGTTGGACGTGCGCTCCGTGTGTAAAGCGATATTTTCAACGGTTTCGCACGACCATCACGACACTGCACGGCCATGAAGGTCGAACAAGCTTGCAGCAGTGCGTTTTCAAAATAAAAAAAAACGTTACGTAAAGGTAAAAAGAGAGGTGAAAAACTGGAATTCGAATAATTTTGCCTTCCATGTTTGAGATGTTATACCTTATTCATTTTCGAAAAAAATCAATTGCTTCTGTTTGTTGTGTATTTATTTCAACCGCATTGTAAGATCTTCTACGTGAAAAGTTTTTCATTACTCCCATTTCATTGATAACATTTTATTCGTTCACTCAATATTTTACATGGCGTGTTACCCAGATCTCTTTGTTACATTTTTTTTGTTTCTTGTGCGCTACATAATGAACTTATTCGCACTGCTGTTGACTGTCGAGGTATTTTTGAAACGTTCAAATTAATTTTCTTGCTACTTTGCTAAGATGAAAAACCTATTACTTATTACTTATTACTTATTTGAACGATTTGGAAGAAACAGGAAACAAACCATTCATCAAAGTAGATTTATTCAACCTTTATTATTTTGGAAGCAAAATATAATCTTAATAATCTTTTTAAAAAATTAAATTACATTTGTTTCTGCAAGCTTATGCTACCAAAGCACATTGAAGCATTCCATTCGGTTCTTCTTTTCTTCTACTCTCCTTTCCGCCAGAGCTTTTCTTTTCTTCTCTCCCGTCTTTCTCTACAACGTTATCAGTGTCAAAAGCAATGTTTGTTTTGCTAGCGAAATCAAAATTTATACCTTCAGCCGACCCATGCAGCTCCGTTGACTGCCGTTCGATGCAAATAGTGTTCATAAATTCGCTGCTAAGCACCGGTTCTTCGGGCCCAAAACCTCACCGTGCCAGCCCCGACGCTAACGGTCGCAACCCGCGGTGTCGGAATGAAATGTTTTATCGAACCGCCGCCACTTCAAAAATTCCTGTACTTCTTTTTTCGGCGATTTTGGCCTCTTCCACCGGTTTACTCATAAGCACCCGACCGAGGATAAGCTTCCAGCGGCCAGCTGGTCCTAGGTCCTAGCCCTAGGATTCGGCCCCCGTGGCGGGCGGTTTGATGGAAAGGTGACAAAAATCGTCTTGGGTGTCAGCAGATTTTGACATCCGATACCACCTACCATGAAGGAAGTCTGAGTGGACGGAAGAAAAGGTGAACCGTCATAATCGACACTAAGGAAGCTCCAAACGCGAGCCGCGATCAGCGATCACGTGAATCCAATCATCCCCTGGAATCCAATAAAATAAACATATCTACAATTTTCGACAGTGCGCCGCCCAAAAAAAGAAAGGCTCACGCAGACCTCCGCCTGGGGCCCGGCCAGGGAACCCGCTGTGCCTACGGTAGTATCATATTCATAATTTAATGTGTTTGATCGTTACCGATATTATTCGATGCATGTCGCACACTCACACCGCCAGCCCACCCAAAGATGGGTGCTCGTCTTCGGCGGCGTACGGCGATGATCTTCCCTATGATGCTTTTTTTTCGGACGACCAGTTCACCCTTTTCCGAGACACTATGGGGTTGGTTCTAGCAATGGGCTGCCGTTTCGAGCCGGGAAGGAACGTGAAGGTAGCACCGTACTAATTGATTGAAACGGTGCTCCGGGGATGAGCTGAAGCGCGACGGCATCATGCTGCTTCCATAAAATACTCATGATTATCGAGGAACCCCCGATGGGGGCCACGCTGTTTGTTTGGGGGCGGAAGTTGGCCGCGCTTTCGTTCCGACCCGGTGGTGAGGATTAAATTTGAAGCCGAAGAAGAAACAAAAAAAAAGGCCACCAGAATCCGGAGGCGAGACATTTTTTCTGTGTTTTCCATCCCAATCGCCGATTACGTCCGGTGCCGTATGACAGCTGTTGTCGCACATTTAAGCAGCACAACTCCAACGCAGATGGGAGTTTTCTTCTTTTTTACGTTTTTTTTTCCTGTTGGTGTGTGAACAGTCGACATTTGCATAATCCGAAACGCACGTTGAAACGATCCCGGAGTCAACACCGGAGTGAGGGGGTTTGGCATGAAATTTAGATCACCACTAGACGAGGGCCAGCTTACGTTTGCTATAGGTTTGCGAAATTATTGGACGCGAAAGAAATATCTTATCTGCGGGACACTCAAAAATCTATCGTAATCTTGAAGGATAACATGTTGTCATTTGCGACGGGCAAGGAAACGCGAACTGACAGGAGAAAAAGCGTCTTAGATAAACCAAAAGCAGGTTATTTCGCAAACGATTAATTGAAATCGTCGGAAACTTCGCAAAGAACTTTGTTACGCATCTCATTCCATAGAATCGAAAAGAAGAATTCTAATGAAGCATGCCTTTATGAAATAAAGTTAGATCCTGATGTAATGAAGTAGAAAAATTATGCCCCCTTGTTGCTAGATAATTTGAGATTGTACAGACTTTCAGGATCATTAATAAGAAAAAAATGTATTTCAATTATTTTTATATTACATATTTTAAGAGCTTTAATGATTTTTGCAATTTTTAGGGTAGTCGAGTCACAAAGATTGTTCAAGAGGGAAATTTATACCTATCTGAAATATTTCCACGTATGCTATTTGAGGTTCGTCGCTTTTTGTGAAATCGTTTGAATCGCACGAAAGTTATGCTTTAAAGCATTTTTCAATTTTTTATCGTCAGACTTTTTAAATACATCGACTAATAAAACATTTGTTAGGTTATTTTAAAGAAAATCTATAATCTTGACAACAACAAAAAATGAAATAACGCCACCTTTTTCTGTTTAGCGCTGACATGGAGTCATTGACACTTGATTTTTGTTTGGTATGCACGTCGCACAAAGGTGTTGTAAAAGTTGAATTCAATAATGTTGGGTCTTATATAAAGAACAACTGGTATAATACACGATAAAATAATCTTTTTTCTTTATATTTGGCGGTCATGTACCTATTACGAAAAAAGTATAGCTCCTCTTATGGAACTTGCGAGGCACACTGATTTATTTTTCAGCGAACTTAAGATGATATATTTGTAGCATACAACAACAACCTTGTCATCGTTTCCCAAAATAAAGCTTTGGCATAATTCATTCATTAGATGCATGGTTTTTTGGCACCATCAAGTGAAAACTCTCCACAAAGCTCGCTTTTTGCGTCCTCCAATAGGCGATAGACAGATCGCAACATATTTGCAGATGCCAAAAACATATTTCGCACTTTATAACACCACACTTAAACTATCGACCGCCCCTTCTGGAACTAGTCGGAACAATGGTAACAATTGTTTCCGATCTCGAAAACTGTCCACTGTTGTCGCGATTGACACTTTTCGCAAATTCGGCCCGAACGCTGGTTGGGCGTGCAACACGTGATGAAAGAAACAAATTAATCCACGCGGCCGGGCAGTAAAACTATACGGCACCGGCAGCTCCCGGTGCGGACATCCCTAATTTAGTCGTCATTTGGCAGGAAAGTGAAAGCCGCTCCGTTACGCCGTCGGCCTCTCGGAACAACAGGGCCAGAGATTTGTTAGCCCGCGCCCGATTGGCCGCACGCAGGCATCCGGGGACCGATGGGACCGGGCCCGTCAATAGGTCAGGGCAATGCGGCCTGAAAGGAAAGGTGACAAAAATTGTTTCATTAACATCGTGCCCGTCCGCCCCTTACAGTTGACCGGGGCACCTTCTTCTACCGGCGGGTTTTTTTTTATTTCGGGAAGTACAATCGCATCGGTTGTCTTTTTTTATATTATCTCGTGTGTGGCGTCCGGAATGTGGGTTTCGTTTTCGCGCTCCGTCGACTGTGAAATACGATACATTCCTCATCCCGTCATCTGGCCAGCTAATTTGTGTGTGTGTTTTTGTGGCTCTTCGCTCGAAGTCGCTTTTGCAGGTGAAACACATTCCTGGATCCTCCCTACCAACACGGTGGCAAACACGGTGGTGGCAAGATCCAGCCCAAATCGCTCCCAGAAACCCATCCACCACCCCTAGTTCCGCTAGTGAATGCAAATGGTATTTTTAAACAAATCCAAACTGCCAACGGTCGGGCGCGAGGAAAACTGATCCTTCACATTTTGCGGTGAAAAGTGTCCCTAGGCCTAATCCTTTGACACCGCGCGGATTGTGGTGGCTGCCGGCGGAACTTGGTGAGTTGACCCGCCGGTTCGATCCCGCGCGAACCGCAAGGTTGATTACGAATTCCAATCGGTTGACATTCGATCGAGCGTGAGCGTCAGGCGCGAAAAAGGCTACCATTCATCGATCAATAAATTATGTTTAGCTACTAGATATACAAATTAGCCTTCGACAAGCACAGGCACACACATGGAAAACAAATTTACAAAACAAAAATCAAACATAATTAATCGAGTTCCTTTCCTCTATGAAAGGTATCGAATAACGGTCGGTGTTTTTCCACCATCCATGGCATGCTGTTATCAATCGGTGGTTGGATACAAATAGCGCTAACATAGCTACCAGCCAAATGTCTCGTAAACTGGTGAAAAATGTCTATCGCTTCGCAGCTGATGCTTGCGGTGGTGAGATTTGCATTCGGGTTGTATTAAAGATAATCAAAATGCACGAAGCTAACAGGAGAACAATACCATTTTTCACGTCCACAGGAAATCCACCGCTGTGAGGAAAATTAACATGAATCCGTTTGTTTTTTTTTTGCGGGACAAGTTTTTCCCGCCACATACACTCACGCATGAAATTGGTGGATATCTTTCTTTGTCACAGCTAAACAAATTTAAAATAAATATTTCGCCAATTTAGAATATACAAAACAAAACATGAAAAATCAATTTGTTAAACGTTTCACACGGAGGCGCAAAAGCCAAACGAGACAGGGCGGTTAAACAGCGAGCTTCAGTTTCAGTAACATTTTAATAGCGCGGAAAGTGTGAAAAATGTTCCTTCTCAGTTACGTCGCCCGGGAGGCCGCGTAATGGTGGCTTATCACAAATTTATAGCGATCGTTATGTTTTATGCTCCCGCCGGTGCTGCCCGTGGGCTATCGTATAACCAGTTGCACAGTTATCATTTCATTAGGCCGAGCCGCAAGCAGCCGTGTCGGGGCAGGCAAACGCATTCCGGGCCGTTTCTTTTAATGGATTTTTAAATAGGAATTTAATATGGCCATCATTCCGAAACTGTCAATAAATATGATGTGCATTCCGTGGCCATGCATGCATGCTGTTAGCTTGTATTAGCTTTTGGTTTTTTTTTTTTTTGTAACCCGTAGCTTGGCAATTGATTTTGTATTTTTCTATTCTTTCTTTTTATTTTTCGTGTCTGGTTTGAAACTGTTGAACATCGTTCTACATTCAATATTATAAAATAAATCTTGTTTCTTTTTTTCCTACTTGCTTGCATTGATTATGAAGACATTGAACCTGATGAGACATGGTTAGCCTTTTTCGCTCTATTCCCATCACCGAAAAGGCAGATGATTATTCTTGTTTGGTTTAAAGAAAGAAAAAAAGGAGCGTAAAAATATGTGACATAAATTTTTACGACGCGGGCATTCAATTGTGTGGCCACGTTCGGGCTCGTCAGTGTGTATATATATATTTTTTTATTTATTTTATTTTCCTTTTATCTATAGTTATAACTTTGCTCGCATACCACTTCAAATGTCACTCGAAGAAAGCACACCATCCTGCCACGCCATGCCACGCAACGACGAGACAACGCAAACGGGCACGGTTTCGCGGCACACAAAGCGCGACAAGTTTTTGGGGAGGAAAATTATAACGTCAAAATGAGATCATAGATCAATGAAAATATGCAAAGCTGGTCTTTGGGGTGAGTTGCGGTTGATGAAGGAGGAAAAGAAAGAAAAAATTGAAGCAAGAGCCAACGAATATGTCGCGTTGTGCGATATCCGAAAAAATAAAAGCAAATCCCATAAAACCCACGTAGTACGTGTGGTCGGTCCGGCGGTCGATAAAGCGTCGACGAGAAATGGTCAACAAATCCTTCCACCGCAGGCCCCCTCCCCCGGCGAAGGTTCCTAGCGATCGATTGGGTTTGATTTTCGATCGCGAATGGGACAGGCACACGCCACGAGCCGGCCACAAGCGAGCGGACAGTAAAGATCACCCATCATCCTCATCACCATCATCAGCATCGTCAGCATCGTCATCATCGGCCCCATCAACCACCGCCGTCGCCAACTCGATCGACCGACGGCTAACACCATGTTCTGATACCTGGTGTGGCCATTCTTTGCCTCTTCATTCCGTCCTCCGGTGGTCGCTTATCGAAAGGTTGAATGAAATAAAATCGTCATCATCACCATCATCGAAGAATGGTCCAAAGCGCAACACCGCGAGCCAACGAACGCGATCGCACTGACACGGCCGGAACGATCGCCTACGCAAACCTACTCCAAACCGTCAGAATGGACACACGCAACACTTCTTCCAATGCAGACGCGAGGGTATGCAGGCATCCGGGAAAGATCTAGGAGCGGAAGGCTTGTCTTCGGCGTTATCAGCTGGAAATGCCGCAGCTCGCGCGACTCACGATCACGCAAGACAAAACGACTCGCGGGCTGCGTCGCGTATACCCGATCGCCCGAACGACGACGGCCCGAAGCCGATCGCGAGCCACCGCGTCCGCGCGTATCATCCAATCCGGAGGCCCGCTCGATCGCTGGAGGATGCTGCTGCTGCTGCTGTTCGCTTCTTTCTCGCTCGTTCGCGCGCTTCGATGTCCACGGCGTGGTCAGGTGAGAAAATGACAAACGCATCGGATGGGACATCACTTCAGAAAGGTTGGCGAAGAAGATCGACAGGCTGATCTTAACCTACCGCCCCAGAGGGGTGAGATAGGCACATATAAACTACCCGCAATGAAAAATACATATGTCCGACAAATACAAGACAAGATAAAAATGAATCATTCTTAAATAAAGCATTCCTTAGAATGTGCATATAAAAATAGCTAAAGTCGTATAATTGTCTGCTCGAAAAGAAGATAGAAGATTCAAAAAGGCTACAAAAAAGAAACTGGCTGAAATTAACCCCTTCACAGTCTCGGTGTTTTTTGAGATTTTTTTGTGATTTAGATCAATACTGTTAAATTTTGAATGAGTTAAAATGTGCAAACATGAAATGTCGTGTTTTTGAACCAAGTGCACTTAGAATCAACGTCGCACAACGTAAATAGAAACAAAACAGGCGACAAAAACTGCCCGGGCAAAACTGTGACATTATAATCTTGGCAAAGAAGGTAAAATGCAAAAATCAAATTACCATGTTCTACAATTTACTAAATTAAATTCTTAAAATTACTTAACCGATAAAAACTCTTCCTTTGAAAAACAATATAAATCACAATATCTCAATACATGTTACCTTTTGCAAATTCAAAATAAAATGGTAAAGGTGTGAGATTCATACGGTGCCGAAGCGCCGATCGCCGGACGTGTCTTCCTTCGCGACACATTTGATGTCCGCGTGCGACCAGCCCTGGGGGCGCAAAACGGAAGAAGCAGCACAGCATCCCGCGACCGAGCGAGGCAAAGCAATAATCTCCCGGCGTACGAAAGACAGAGCACGCCAGCGCGAGCATCGTCCCGCCGAATGGAGGACGACAACTCCGCTACAAAATCACAACAAACCGCGCGCACAGTCAACCGAGCGCGCACAAGTCGGGTGGTCGCGCGTGTGTAGTTCCGAAGAAGCGACCCGTCCTGGGCTAACAGATGATTCGGACGCGCCTAATCAAACAGTTTATCTAAGTAAACTGACGTTAATGGTTGGGCGCGAGCGCGTACGCTCCTGTGTCCGTGCTTTAGGTCGTGGAACCAGTGTACGAAGCGAAGGAGAATTAGAACGGACGGTGCGGTGGAGCCTGTGTCCTGTGTCCACTGTTCGCTATCGGTCCTTCCCGGTGGCCACGGAGACGGCCAGGCTGATTAAAAGATTCGTGCGAACAGTTTATCACACATTTTATTCCGTCGGGTTCGTCGCTTTCCGTAGCATGTGAGTCTTTCGTTTTGTTTCGTGCCGTGAGTGAAAGAATTATTACGCGTACAACATTTGGGGTGATTGTGATTGTTTAATTTTTGGAAAATTGTGTTAACAAACTGTGAAGTGAAAAATAAATAAATTGCAATTTTAAATGCTTAGTGAATATTGCTCATGTTGATATTGTTTAATAGTGCGTCGAACACCTGTCCGCACCCAGTATGGGATTTAGTGATAGCCGCAGCAAGATGAGTGACCTAAACCTGCTGCCGAAGAAGCACACCAATTTCAGCATCGAGCGCATCCTGCTGAAGCCGGCCGACGGTGGTTCGCCCTCGGCAGCGTCCCACGCGCACCACCCCAGCCCCAGCGATCTGCTCGAGCAGAAGGTAGATCTCACGGTGAAGACGAGCATCAAGATCGTCCAAGCACCGGCGACGTCCCAACAGTCGGGCAACAATAATGTCACCGGTGTCGCTCGGTATCGTACTTCCGCCTGTCCGGCGACGGTGACGAAGAACGTTCCCCGGGCTCTTCCACGCGCCACCGAAACCGGAACAACGCCGCCGATGGTGACCACTCCTCCGCCCGCCTCACCGCTCCTGGTCGGGAGACCGCTGAACCGCGTCCTGGACAATCCCTGGTGCTCCCGGGGTCCGCTCATGTTCGATCCGAAGCTCACCATCACCGGCGGCCCCGTCGGTGGACCCTCCTGTAGTACCAGCGGCCTAAGACACTCCACCGCGAACGTCAGCGCCGGCGGGCCTGAAGACGGGCTCGGCCTGACCACCTCATCGCCCGGTACATCCCCCATCTCGGCCACCTCCGCGGCATCGCTCGTCCGAGCGGAAGTCGAGAGAAAAGTGGTGCTAAGCGCGTACGCTAATAATAGTGTAATTGAACGAAACAGATTATCTATCAATTATCCCTATCCGGTCGGGCTGTTCAATGCGTACGCGTCAGCCGTGGCAGCAGCCACCGTCTCCTCCGTCCACTACACGCAGCATAATCAGCAGCGCCTCTTGGCACAAACGCCATCTCCCGCCGCCCTACTCTCGTCGCCGGCGATCGCCTCGTTACAAGTGCAGCAGCAACAGCACCACCACCAGCAGCATCATTCAGCACGTTCCGCCGGCCTTTCGGCAGCGGCCCTGCTGGCCGGAACTGGCCCCGGACCGCTCGCCACCGCCAGTGCCGCACTCTTCAGCAGCTTCTACCAGCTGCAGCCGAAGAGCGACGAAAACCAGAACAGCATCTTCGAAGCGCACGGAGGTGGCACGAGTGCGGATGAAGCTTCCGACGGTGGCACGACAGAGGCCACCTCCGACGGTGGTAAGGACTCGAAGGCGGACGAACTGATGCTACACACTCACCCACTGCACCATCATCACCACCATCACCACCTGCACCATCACCACGAGCCGGGAGTGGCCGGTGGAAGCGGTCCGGGCGGGGGGCCACTCTGCTCACTCATGTTCCCGGATTGCTCCTACCAGTGTGCGATCTGCGATAAAATTTTCGGCAATCAGGATACGCTCATGGTAAGAGAAACAGGCAACTCGTTTGTCTAAGCATGAGTTCGTGAATTAAAGTTCGATTTATATTTTTACGTTTGTGGTAAAATTATTCATAAAAATCATGAATTGCTCATATTGATTGAATAATATAGAAACCATGAAAAGTATAACACCATACTAATCAAAAACTCTACATAAAAAGCCTTAGAAGACGCTTGAGTTCCAATTTTCACTATTCTTTTATCAGCTTATCTAAAACTTTTGATTATTTTATCTGCAACTCACAATAAAAAAAGTCCTTGTATTCTTGTAGAAGCTTAAAACAGCAATTTAATTTTGTGGTATAATATATTTTTAACATAATAAATATCCTTAGGAAGCATTTTTCGTTAGAGGATTCTAATCGGTTTTACTGCGAGGTTTCAAGCACCTCAAAATGAAATCTTAACAAATGTTCAATTTGCCGTCGGAAAACAGTGCGACGGAAATATGTAAATAATCTACATATTGGTGGTAGATTCCTTCGCAAAGTGAAACAGCCTAGAAAAACAGAAAAACAGAAAAACTAATATTTTTGATGAATAATTATTTCATCAGGTCGAGATAGGAATGAATTAGAAAAAGTTATGCATTCTATTGTGGGCATCAAATATATTTCAGTTCCATATCCTTTCAATACATTGTTGCAAACGATAGACAATTCGCATAAATTAAAAAAAATGTTTGCTCATCTTAATTTTGCAACTGTTCTTTGAAATTGTTGGGATATAAAAACATTTTATGTAGTAATATTTGATCAGGTGCATAGTAATTTGCATTCTGTAGCTTTGGATGAAAATATTTAATGGTGATTTAAACAACTTGATACTTTTTACAACAATTGGTTTTTATTATGTAGTAGAGTAAAACAATTTTACGGCATCACAGAATGAAAATGTTACACATTCGAGCGATGGTTTTACAATTAAAAGAATATACTCTTATCGTGCTATAAATCTCACATTCAATATTCGAGAAAACAGCGACAAATACTCAGTCCACTTTGGACATTGACCGGCACAAAATTGTAAATGAAGTTTATTTTTTTCCAACATAGGATCGGCAAAACGTTTAATACCAAATAAATTCCCAATAGAATAACAGTAAAACCGTTGGACAAGCATCACAAACCCTGTAGGCAAACTTTAGCCCTTTATAGTTAACAAAACAATGCTGAAAAAATGTTATGTTAAGTTTAACAAAAATCTCATTTGCTTCCCCGATTTCCTGCTCAGACGCACGAAAAAAGCCACAAGACGCCCCGCTTCGAGTGTGAGGAGTGTGGCAAAGGATTCTCCCAGTTGCGCAACTACAAATACCACGTCTCGGTCCACCGGGGCACCAAGGAGTTTGCGGCCAAGTGCCCGGAGTGTGGCAAAATGTTCAACGACAAGGGCTACCTCAGCAGTCACCTCAAGATCCACCGCAACAAGAAGGAATATTCGTGCCCGCACTGTCCAAAGTCCTTCAACCAACGCGTGGCGTTCAATATGCACGTCCGTATACATACCGGTATGTATTGCGAGGAATTGAAATGTCCTTCAATCTCACGTTCTTACCTGGCGTACTATTTACCTTCCCATAACTAGGTGTTAAACCACACAAGTGCAACGAATGTGGAAAGCGATTTTCCCGGAAAATGCTCCTCAAGCAGCATCTACGGACTCACTCCGGGGAGAAACCTTATCAGGTACGATAAATGAGGTGAATCTCGCTGAGCACAACTTAATCTTCTTTACTCTCACAATGTGTAGTGTTCCGTCTGTGGCAAAAGCTTTGCCGATCGCAGCAACATGACCCTGCACCATCGGCTGCACTCGGGCATCAAGCCGTTCGCGTGTCCCATCTGCCCGAAGGCGTTCACCAAAAAGCATCACCTTAAGACGCACCTCAACTATCACACCGGCTACAAACCGTACAAGTGTCCGCACCCGAACTGTGGCCAAAGCTTCACTCAGTCGAGCAACATGCGTACGCACGCGAAAAAGTGTCAGTTCAAACCGCCCGATTCCGAATTTGTTTGATTTAGCCCAACCGAGACTGCACCCACCCCTGTACGAGAGGACTGAATATCAACATACACAAAGGGACAAAGTCTAGTAAGCCCTACATGGGCCTGGCATGACCGAAGACGACCGTTACGCCAAGAAGTAGAAATGCTCGTCACAGGATGGTCTCACCGAATACAAGTGATATTCTATCGGATGAAGATAGCGAATTGTAGATTAACTAAATTATTTACATGCTTTGCGATGTCGAAATAAAAGAGAGATGTATGTAGCTAAATAATTAAATCAATCGAATAAAGATGTACTCCCATATTGTTTTTGTTATGGATAATTTTGTCATGATTGTTTTAAATGCATTTCCATACTGTTTTGATGTCTCCCAACGGCCAGTCAAACTTTGCGTAGATTCATCAAACAAAATAATCTGTTCTCATGCGTTATCAACAAAGACGCTTATATTTTCCATAAACGAATCCTTTGTAGACAGTTATTAAATATTATCACCGTTTCATACCCGATGACTATTGTTACACTCTGGATGATACTGCCGTGCAAAGTTGCACCCATTCCTACACCTCGGCACTCGAATAGGACATTAATTTAAGCAACGGCAACGGCTTCCTCCTTCAGCGCAACCTCCACATCCGACGCGCAACTACCACTCGATTCGGACTTGGTCCGGCAGGGACGCTGCTGGTCGTGCGAAGAGGAGGTTCCCGGCTGCGACCCACCAGCCTGCGATTTTCGCTTCCCTTTACTCAACTCCACCTTTTGCCAGGCGTACTCGAACGGATACTCCATCGGCTTAAATTGATCCGGCGTTGCGTCATCGATACCAGACACGATGTGCGCCGGTTCACCCTTCATGTGAATCCGCTCGAGGATGGTGGCGTTATGGGACAGCGGGTCAAGTCCGGTGATCTCGAAGAATAGATCTTCCTTGCTTTTCACACCGTGCACGCCACGTTTGGTGAAAAACTACAACATGGAAAGGAAAAAGGTACAATAATAAAGAGGGAACCATCCAAGACCGCATGGAAAATGACTTACGCTGCTTATGTTATTGCAATCTCGCATGAGGAACTCAAGGGCACCAGGATGACCTGGCTCTACCGATTGCGCCACATCGATAATCCAACAGCGCTCATCGTGCCAAAGGATGTTGTACTCGGACAGATCGGCATGCACGAGCCGGGCCTCCTTGTACAGCTTGTGCATGATTTGAACGATCTCTTCGTAGGCCACAATGAGTTGTGCTTCCGATAACACAGCCTCCTTGAGCTTTGGGGCGGGGATCATGTTGTCGCCGATAAACGACATAACCAGCACGTTCTTCTTCAGTGCTACAATCTCCGGACAGGCTATGCCGACGCGCTTGATGCGGTTCAGGTTGCGTAGCTCCTTCTCGGCCCACATGTTAATGACCGTTCGAGCATTTTGCTTCGAAAAGCGCCCCGCGAACCGAAAATCGTCCTTAATGTATCGATCTCGCTGCTTGAACTCGTTCAGCGTCGTACTGAACACCTTGATGGCAACCTCTCGCGGTGGAGCAGGCTCGCCCTCCTCGATGTTCGGGTTGGACGGGTCCGTTTCGGCGTGTAGTATGATCGCTTCCTTGCCAGTCGAGATCACACCATCGATCGACTCGAGCAGCTGGTTGTTGATCCACTTGTACAGAATCAACCGAGTCGGTTCGTCCAGACCCATCTCGGCGGTGGCAATGTGTTCCTTCCGATCCTGCGCCTTATGCTGCTTTTTAACCGACTTCTTTGAGTGGGACTTTAGCTGGTTGTAGACCTTGTTCGAAAGCTTCATATCGAAACCGGCCGCATCGCCGGTTGAAAATTCCGGCGGAAAGGACATTACCTTGCAGGCGTTACTCCTACCGCTGATGTCGAGATTGTGCTTCGTCACCATCTCACCTTCCTCGTTCAGCCGGAACCCGGTACGCGGGAGAAGCTTCTGCTCTTTTTCGTTCGTCTCGAACCGATCCCAGTCCGACTTTGGTTCGATCGGTACGTCCTCCGGTTCCTCGTAGAGCAGCTCCTCCGGGATCACACGGTAGTTCTTATACGACACCTTCACCTTGGAATCCTTGTTTCGGTGGTTCTCTTCACGTTTGATCTGCGCATCGTACTCGGCATCGAACTGTGCCTGTAGCATTTGCGCTATGACCGCATCGGAGTCGAGTTCTTGCTGGTCCGCTTCCTCGATCGCTCGCAGAATGTCGGCGGGAATCGTATCCGGATGTTTCCCGGGATCGATCGCACGGGAACAACCGGCCACCGGTTCCTCAAACGAATCAGCCACCGCCGATGGCGGTGGTGTGCTCTTCGATGGAGACGGCTTCGAAACTGCTTGTACCGGCTTCTGTATGCGCGGGCCAGTATCAATTCCTACTAGGGAATTTTCTTTCGTCTGTAACTCACGTGCGTACTCCTCGGACATGATCTCTTGCAGATCCACTGTCTCGACTGGTTTTACTGGTGCCCAAGGGGAAGACATGTTTCCTTTGCTTCGCACTACACTCAATAAAGACTACTGACTGATTAATTTCGGTGAGCAATACCGTATTACTCAGACCTAAACGACCAACTAAATGCAAAATATGATGAAATAGGCAAGTACACAAGCACGAGCAATTTATTATTGTTGCTTGTGTCAAAAGGAAAATTATTTTCGTTGACACTTGACCAAGAACATGATTTGGTAGGTTACGTCAAGCGACAAGGTTGCTCAACAAACTTCTAGTTGTGGTAGGAAATGGTGAAAAGTATGGTGGAAAACTTTGATCCTTTTTTAGGCTCAAACGCAAATTTCTGGATAAACACGACTTGTATAACGTGGGTTATAAAATTATAAAAAAACACATTCAGTAGAAGGTCAACCACAGATGGATTTGGACTTCCATCCTAGTAAATTTATTTTGTTTTTCGTATAAACATTTGTTTGAATTCGTCCTTCAGTCATCCGTTTACGACAATGTAAAATACCTCCGCAAATCACCTTTATGTGAATCCTCTAAATTCCTACATCTCTAGTGACAAACATATATTTTAAATAGTGTCCCTTTACATGTTTCTAAACAGTTGTCTGTAGAACAAAGGGTGTCGTGATGAAATAATCCAACAGTGACACACAGGTGCAGGTTAAAAAATTATTATGTTCTATAATAAGGTGAATAAGGGAAAAGGGAAATGTTAAAATACAGAAGAAAACTACCATATGTTTAATGTTCTTTTGTTGATGAACCTAAAAATTTACACAAACGAGGCAGCCAACAGTACCGGGCTTATTTTTTCTTGCGATCCTGTGAACATTTCGGGCAGAACCATTTGCCTTTCGGTTTTATCGTCAGACCAACGCACGCAAAATGGAACCACTCGATTGGACACTGAAAGAATGGAAAGGAATCGTTAGGCATACGGTAATATGCACCCGACGGGAGACAGGTGCACTACTTACATCCGGATTATCGCAGCCAATCATTTCGCCGTAGGACACCTGGTGACACAAGCAGTACGTGGGCTCGTTTGGATCCACTGGCATGTCGAGCACGTCGCTGGGATGTGGAGTAGAATGACCACCGTCTTGGGCATTGTCGTCGTTTTCGGCATTCTTCTGTAAAATACAATATCGTTTAATCAGATGCCCATTTGTGACGGTAACACCTCGGAGCAACAAAGGCAACCTTAAACTGAACGTAATGCATGCGATATGAAATGAATGTAGAAAAAAAGCGCTACGTTTGTTCCATACGCCGATAGCGAAATAAAATGGATTATTTTTACTACTCACACTACAACGTCAAAAGGGTACCAAATATATTAATAATTGGAAAAGAGAAACTAACAAAGTAACCATAGTTTGTAAGCGCATACTAAATTAACTACAAGCTGGTTAAAACAACTATACAACGTTATCAACATCAGTAATGGAAAGAAATTATTACACAGCAAGATATCGTGCGACGGTTTGTTGATGGTATGATGAAAGAATGAGTTTACCTTATTTTGCCCTTTGCGACCTTCTTTTTCTTGATTTACCTTCTGCTTCTTCGTGTTTTTGCCCTTGCCATTCGAATTCGTAGCGCCACTGTTTGTTCCACTCGTTGACGGTCCTCCGTTTCCAGCGGGTCTGGCTTCATCTTCCGACGAATGTGTACGTTTCTTTTTGGCCGCATTTTTACCATCCTTAACCTTTTTGCGACCCTCTGCAGAAATGGTACAGAATAGAAAAACATTACATAAAATTCGCCTGCTGGACCACCGGGAAGAAGGGCTCCACTCACTCTTGGTGACGTTCTCTTCGGACTTTTCTCTGGCGTTGAGTGTTTTGTCTTGAATTTCACCCTCAAATCGTGCTAAATCGGAGTCTAACCGGCGAATGTGCTTGTCCACCAGCTCGTACGTCTGTATCGCCAACTGCACCTTGTCGTCACCGTACTCTTTCGCTTTGTTGAACAAATCCTGAATGGCTTGCAGTTTTTCCTTCTTCACCTCGTCCGAAAAGTTCTCCTTCGAGTTGACCAGCGACTTCATAAACTCGTTCGCCTTCTCGTCGATGGATTTCATCAGCACCTGGGCACGCGAATCCAGATCACGCATCAGCGTGAAGTTACGCTTCAGCTCGTTCGGTAGATGCTCCAAACCTAGCAGCAAAGTAGAGAGAAAAAACATCAGGAATAATCAGCGCACAACTGTTGGGAGCAATGGCGACCGCTGGTTGTTACCATCTAGATAATGCTCCAAGTACAAAGCTGACGTCATTTTATATATTTCACTTGATCACGGAGGCCCCGTTTAGTCTTTAGAAGCGCTTATATGCCGTATCGAACAGTAGAACGCATGCAGATTCGTTGTTTGTTTCCTTTTTGGCTAGCTTTGTTTTCCTTTCTAGTCGCCATTGACGAACTCGACTTCGGTGATAGTGATGTGCAGAATCGGAATTAGGAAGATTCAATCCCTAGACGGATTCTAACGATTCAAATCCCATTTGATGGATTCTACGTGTTCTTCAATTTGATGGATTCCAAAGGTTTGACTCAATTGGGATTCGAATCAGATTTAATTTGTTTAGGACTTGATTTGATTCGATTCTAATTTTAGCGTGAACTATTTGAATCGACTCACAATGATTTGAATCGAAAGATTCGAATCCTTATAGGGATTCAGTTTCCCCATCACTATTTCACCAATCTGTTTGCGTTTATAGTGAGAAGTTTAAAATGTCAACTGAAACTTGCTTCAACGGAGCGATAATTCAAGCTGACAATCTGGTAAACAGTGAAATACATTTCGGAAGCGTTCTGCGAACTAAAGCAACACAAAATGGTTATTTGCCAGTATTTTCTTAACAATAATTGCCGATTTGGCTCAAAATGTCACAACGAACACATAGACATATGGTTGGTTAGCAAAACTATTCATTCATCTTAGGTTTCATCACTAATTTCTTCGCTTCTTGCAGCGGAATAGTAAAGAACGAGGTGGAAGTGACACTCAAAGGAAACCAGTGGCCCTTATCGTGCTTTGGCCCGTTCAAAGAACGTACTTGTATTCCAAACTTTATCGAAGATCAAAGCTTTGAAGAGATACGCATGATATACCTGGAGGCCAAAGCGCAGAACAATATCCCAGCCCATCAGATGCAACTGGCGCAGATGATAAACGATGCCAAAACGAAGCTCCAATTGTTGACGACAATGAACGGGGAGGTCCTTGGCGCACTGGTGGAACTGTACAATCAACAGGAAAGTAGCGCTAAACAGACCGGCGTACCCTCGAATCCCTTTGCCTCGATAGGACCCAACAATACCAGTGGCACCAATAGCAGTGCAACTTCGAGTATTTTCGGAGGAGCAACCAGTGGTACTGCGTTCGGTTCTAGTTTCGGAACAAATCCATCTGGCAGTACGACTGGCGGGATATTTGGCCAAGCTGCCCAATCTGGCGGTAACATTTTTGGTTCGACAGCATCTTCCACTGCCGGAAACATATTTGCCAAAGCTGGAGCTTCCCAGACTCAGGGCAATATTTTTGGAATGGCCCAGCCGTCGCAACCGACCAACAGTATCTTCGGCGGTCCTGCAGTACTTGGTGGTGGACTATTCGGTAGTGTGCAGCAACCCGCAACCGCTACGCCCTTGTTTGGCTCAGTGACCGCACAACCGAATCCTTCGGTGGGAGGTAGTATCTTCGCAAAACCAGCTCAACCAACCAACGCCTTCGGGCAGCCGGTAAACGCAAGCGGAGCTTTCGGTGGCGGAAACATTTTTGGGAACAGCGCAGCAGCGGCCACTCCAGCAACCGGCTTCGGGGCTGTCGCAGCACAACCCCAGCAAGGCGCAGGGTTGTTCAACTCCGTTTCCTTTGGCCCCACCCAAACTGCTTCCTCTTTCGGACAGTTTGGTGCTTCGATGCAGCCGAACGCTCCGGCCAACCCTTCATCACAAAATTTGTTTCTCCCCACTCCCGCTGCTAGTTTACCTGCGTTTGGAGTATCGGATGGAAAAAGCGCCTTCGGTACTGTAACATCCGACCCGCTGTCCGCCAGCCGACAAATTATATCAGAAAGGATGTACAGCAAAATGGAAGAACTAACGCCTGATCAGTTAGCTGCCTTCAATACAGATCAATTCCAGCTGGGACGAATTCCAACGGTTCCGCCGCCAGAAGAATTGTGTCGTTAAAGTAAAATGGTGTCGGAAGAATAAATCAAATTCCAAGTGCATTTATCAAAGTATTTAAATTTTTACAGAATGCATGAAAACTGTTTTCAAAATCCTCAATTTCCCAGTGAAAATAACGTACCGATGAACCGGTAAAAGTGCGTAAGAAGTAGTGGTGGGTATTTAATCCACTCCATGTGCTACTGGGTTCAGTAGATTCATATGAAAGCTTTCAAGACATTTGTTATGTAGGGTTTTTAGAGGATAACATGTCGGGGTCCAAAAAAAATGAAAATTTGTTAAAATTTCTTTATCACCAGCATTTTCAAACGATTTTTTACAATATCAATCGGTCAAGAAAACCGAACACCAACAGCTTTTCGGAACTCGGTTCCTCATTCACCTATCCGGAACGGAAAGAATCCGGAGCTAATTGGAACTACTGCACGGGCCACGTTAGTGATGGGAAAATCGAACCCCTGTGGGATACGAATCTTAATCCAAATTCCTTAGTTTTTGGATGGAACTCATTTCTTTGCTTAAAACATGTTTATGGTTTTTTCTTGCACCTAAGTCAAATCGTGCAAAAAACTCAATCTATTCAAATCTCAAACGAATCACTCCGGATCTGAATCCGTCGAAGGGGATTCAATCCGGTAGAATCCGTCAAGGGGTCTAGTCTTCGAATCTTCCGAATCCCGATTCAGCCAACACTAGACACTACACACCAGTCAGTTACAGACACGCGATGAGAGAACATCGTCGATGTAGCGCGTCGTCATCATCAACGTTGTTTTTCTCCAGCAACAGCAACTACTGTAAAAGCAGCAAAAGTAATACTAGCAACAACAGCAGCAGCAGTGCATTACAGTGCAAAAAGAAGAAGCAGAATTAAACCCACCAACGTGTGTAGTGGCAATCGGAGCAGTGGAAAAAATATAAAGTAAGGGAAATAAAAAGAACCGTTGTGAAGTGTGCACTAAACGCCAGAGCCAACTGAGAGACGCTGATCCACACAGGCGTACCGAAGTGCGTGGTGGGTAGTGGAAAAGAGAAGGAAGAGTGTTGGTGCGAGTGAGAGGGACAAACTGAAGGGAAGTTTTTTTTTCTTTTGCCTCTTTTGCGCTAGCAAGAAGAAGCCGCCGTAACGACGGTGGTGTGGCGAACACAATCGATGAATAAAAGAAGAATAGGAAGCCAAATGTACAATGTGTAGTTTTGCCTCGGCATTGGTTCTACGGAATTACGGTGCCCAGCAGCGAACGTTGGCCCTCCTGTCCTGGGTGTGAAAAGAGTGGAAAAGAAGGGAGGCAACTGTTTAATGGGAAGCAAAAAAGCAAGCGCCACTTTTTCTACGAAGCCTCGCAAGCGGCGGTAAGTTTTTAAACCTCCCCTCGGCCAATGAAGTCATGTGTTAAATAGTATGAAATAATGTTGTAATGCGCTGTGTAGAATGGCGGAATTCCTTTTGAGTTTGAGACGTGTTCCCGGAAACACCCCTGAAATTCAAACAGCATGCGGGCAACGTCATGTTCGTTGGTGGCGTATGACGAGCTGTTGACAATGAAGAAGCAATCAAGCTCGTCTTTTTGCCGAATCTAACGTTCAATATCTATTTGGCTTCCAATGCGGCCATATTGCTCCATCAATCACCCATGCCACACAACCATGTATTGCAGTAATATCTCCTACGGTCGAGTGAGCATGGCACACACAGAGAAAGAGCGTGTCGTGTCCGCACGAGTTTCGAATGGGCTCCCTAGTGTTTTTTCGTCCAGCCCAAAAAGAATTCCCCATTGTTCTCGGTTGCATTTTGACTTCAACAAAAACTAAAACATGTTATTCCAGTTGGCGATGAATTTATTGTAAAACTTTGCTCTCTACCTTGTTCACAGGAAAGTTGCCGGAGAGGTTGCAGAACATTTAGTAAAGAACTCGAATTCTTCTACGGCAGGCAAAACACCAAGAACACCAGCACACTGCGAAAGATTCGCAAGTTTTTTTTTTTGCAAAAAACTCACTGCACCAAAACTCGTACCTTCCCATAAAATAATCCTGTAGTAGTAGGCATTTGAAAAAGCCTTCTCCAGGGGCATTCTTCTGAATGTGTATTTCTTTTTTCAGCAGCTGTTAATCTGTGTTCACCGGTTTTTGCTAGCGAATATTATAATATTATGTGATTGTGTGAATGTTTCTGCCACTAGTTACGGAATTCGGAAAACGGCGAGCAGTTTACCGAGTGAAAATTCCCCCATTTGTGGTGCAAGGCAAGGTGCAGCTGCTCCACCCGCGAAGAAGAAGAAGAAGTGAATCATAAATTGGGCAGTGCAGCAGAATCTTCGGCTGATATCGGAAGTAAGCGAAAAGGTAAAAATCTGCGAGCATTTATGTAAGCTGATGAAAGGGCGTAAAAAGCTTGTGGTCGTAGCGTCGTCCCTCTGTCGTTCAAATCGTCCCGGGCCCAACAGGGTTGCCCTTCTTTTTTTTGTGCTGTTTACGGGTCTGGCCATCTTCGAGGAGAGTAAAGATTTCGCCCGAAGGAAAAGCCCTCTCGACGACAATCTCAGCGAGCGGGCCAGAAGAAATCCAGGGTATTGTTGATTATTGTGCTGGGTAGAAGATGGTGTCGGTTTAAAGCAGAGAAGGAAGAGTGGAAGAGGGAAGGAAGGAAGGGAGTGTGGCTCGAAAGGCGCGCAGGGCTTGTTGGTTTCGGTTGGAGGTCGGTGGCTGGCAGGAGGAAAAAGGAAAACCCGGGCTGTGCGTGGTCTCTCACGTCGTTCCCGTGATAGTTTTCTTCGATCCAATCCGGAAAATGATGTGCCCATGGTGGTATGCAGTACCGTCCCGCCGTCAGTAACGTAATCAACCTCGAAGTTTTCGCCGCCGTCTTCGTCGTCATATCGCGTCCGTCGTTTTCGGTTTTTCTTTTTGCGTTCCATTGGTAAGTGTCAAATTCGTCCTGAAAGTGCAGCGCGTGATCCTTTCCTCGATCTGCCAACACCACCACCACCACCGTCGCCACCGCCGCCGCCGCCGCCGAAAGTGTGTGCGTGCGTTCGTCTCAAGAGTGTGTACGGCGGGACGGAGCGCGGAGCCCTGTGCCCGTACGTGTGCGTTTGTGTGTAGCCCTCAAAGTGTAAGAAAAGTAGTTCCGTTTCCGTAAGTGCGCTCGAAATCGATTGATCTGTAATTTTCATTCGAATTCCCCGTATTATTTTCCGCTTCATGGTTGGGATAAAAGTGGCCAAGTGTTTGGGTAAGTGCAGTGAGAAGGGAGGGGGAGCGGGCATTTGTGTACGAGCAGTTCCTACACGCCTAGCTGATTCTGGTTCTATTGGATAAATTGAAGTGCAATACGGAAGTAGAGGTGAGGTGTGTCAAGTTCTGGTTTTTTCACTGAAAATGTGTTCCTGTATGGCGCCTCCGTGTGTGGTTGTGGGGCGTCGTCAGTGTGTCTCTTTTGGTCGGCGATCTCTGGTGGCAAGGAAGGATCGCGGGCGTTAACCACTGTCGCACCTGATGAAGGGGTAACCACAGGACACCCTTCGCCGAGATAGATTACCAACGGTAACAACGACCCAACAACGAGCACACGTACATACATCTACTCACACATACATGCGTGCGCGCGCACGACTGGTACCCCAAAATCGGTGGTCTGAAAAGGAGCCAGCGGTATCCCGGTGGTGGTCACAATAACCACTGATCCATCATCATCGTCATCATCATCGTCATCATCGTGAGGGACGCAGCGGCCTAAGGGCAATAATAACAACGACAGTGTTATGCGCAAAATGCGCACATCATCGGCTAAAACTGTGCAGTATCAACATCGCTGCATAAAATTGTCGCTAAAGTAGTGCACAAAATGCAGATTACCGCACGAAAATAATCATCCGCAAAAGGTCAATTCGAATCCTTTGGATCTTTTTGTAAGTGTGTTCTAGAGTGAGTGATTGTGTACAGCACGCCCACGCGCGCATCATAGTTGGCTTCAAGTTCGGATAGTGTTGGTGTTCGAAGAAAAGTAACCCTCTAAATTCCCGTTTCTGCAAACGCGAAGTATCGTCGATTCTTAGCTACGAACGGAACTAAGTCAAGACAAAAATCATTGAAACCCTACCAGCAGGCAGACCCCTTTTCGTTTTGTATTTCTAAAGATCCCTCCAGAAACCCTAGCGAGTAGATTCTTTGCTCTCCCTATTTACAAAGCCTTCTGCGATCATTGTTTTCCAATTATTCAAATGTTGTTCCAATGAACCGATTTCCACATCGCCTCTTGTCAATTGCTTTCTGATCCTGGATTTTTCATCCCTCTACAGTCACAGTCCACGCAATAATCCTTCTAGAAGGGAGCGCGTCTATTTTCTTCTCACCATCCCGCCGTCGTCATCATCGGAGCGATTTTCGGCGAACCTCTTCTTACGTTGAGCGCTGCTAACAAGCCTGTAAGAAAGGTGGGATCTTCTCCCATCCTTATGTACATCCAGCCACCTTTTTCTTCTTCATCTATTGGCCTCTAAGCCGCAAAAGGGGTTTCGTGCTCCAATCTCTGTCCTCTATATTTTACTCGCGTATCGTGTAGTACGCGGTTTATGGTACAAACCGTCGCGTCGGGTCCCTGTCCAAAGAAAGTGTAAACACTCCAGTGCAATAAACAACCGCGCGACGACGTGGCAAAGAAGTTTCCCGGTCACTTCTGCCCTCGACGAGTCCTTCCAGCTCTCCAGAGTCCTGGCCGCTTCGGTCCGATCATCTAACGACCGATCCAGCACCGATCCGCCTCCATGAAGGAACAGAGGCTAGAAAATGGTACGCGAGACTCGACATCTTTGGGTAGGAAACTTGCCCGAAACGGTACGAGAGGACAAGCTAAGGGAGCATTTTAAAAGGTGAGTCCATTACTTCAAAATTTATATTTTATTTGATTGTTTTATAGTTTTATTTGGGGCAACTACTTGGAGGCGTAGGTTCGAATTCCAAATGAGACCAGTCCCTCCTTTGTACGAGAGAATTGACTATCAACGTAAACAAGGGGAAAAAAGTCTAGTAATTCCTTAGTGGGCAGGAATGATCGAAGATCGTCCTTACACCAAAGACGAAGGAGTCGACGATACGACATTGACGATTTTGATATGATATTGACGAAACCACTAATATTACCCAAAAATATGTATTATTATGCATCTGCTATCTTCTAGGTCGTCACTGTATATCCCGGAAAATTGTGGTTGTTTTTCATTCAACCCTACAATGCCGAACACTACAATAACCGAACTATCTATGGCTATCTGGACAGTAACCGTTTAAAGATCAGAAAAATCTTCAAAAATGACGAATGAAAGTGGAAATGGTATTCAAACACAATCAAATTGGTCCGTATTGGATTCCAAACTTAAAATATGAGACAAATTGCATAAACGTTTGACTGACTGTACATTTTTCCTTCATGAAAAAAATACATCTAATCTGGTTCATGCTCTACGATATCATGGAAACATTGCTGGGGTTAAAACCTCGAATATATACTCGCAAGGCTTTGCCTCCTAACAAGGGCGAAAAGAACGAAGGTTTTGGCAGAGGAATGTACGACGCCCTTTTTTTCGTTCGTCCTTGTATGTTCCCCGGTGGTGCTGGTGGGAAAAGTGTATGACCGGATGAAATTTGGATATATATTATTGGTGACCCTACCTGAGACACGAGATATACGGCGCACAAGATGCCAGACAAAAAATCAGATGTACGATTTAGCCTGGGGGGAAAATTGCTACGATGAGATTGATGACCGGGCAGTGGGTATCCTGGGAAAAAATAAATCAACCATCTTCCGATTCTTAAGCCTTCTCAGTTCCGTTTTTCCAGATCACATCGTTCCCTCTGTAGTTTAGGTATTTTTTCTTAAGCTTTCGTCTACTTTCGTTAATGAGATGTCGATGCTTGGAAGGGGGTTCACATGTGATTGTGTTGATGCATACATATCACCTTTTACCGGCTGTTTTGCATCTGGAAAAACATACCTGAATGTTCGCATTCACGAGGACGATTGATCAAACGCATTGATTTACTGCACTGTTTATTTGTTGCAGTTTCGAATGAATCATTTGTAAACGCTTTGCCCGCAAAAGAAAAGTTCCTACGTGGTCCTTTGCGATCGTCTTGAAAACTCCCGGTTCGAACTACGAAAACAGATGAAAGTCCTGGGCCACGAGCTGTGTTTTTCCCAGTAAAACCCTCATCTCCGAGCCGTGCCCAGTATTTTCCATATTGCCAATTCGTGGAAATTTAAGGCTCGCTTTTCTTCGCTCCTTCAGCAACAGCAGCACCCACACCCACCCGAACGGAAAATGAGTAACGCCAAGCTTCTCGCTCCGGTTTTTTAGGGGTGAGAAATTTGCTTTATTTTCCCGCTCCCAGCTTTTTCATCCCGGAACGACTGGAACAAAACGGGCTGCTTTTGCTGTGGCCGTTGGTTCATACGACAATCATAGCCACGATCTCCCGTCATAGGGTTTATGACGTCCATTTCAGTTTTATTTAGTAAAATATCAATAAAATTGCAAACAACAATAAACACGGTCCCGAGGCTGGAGCATGCCTCGCGTTACCTTTTTTAATGCACCATGTGGTCGGTTTTCTTCAGCCAATTGTGCTGCTGTTGAGGTGCATTATGCGGCACGAGATGCATCTTGCACACGGCAGTTATGCTCAAGACCGGGAGTAGCAAGCCGTAAAGCAGATTTTATTGAATTTTAACTGCTGTTTTATTCATCCTGATCGATCAAAGGTGGTGGCTTATAGATCAAATGCTCCAGCTAGTGGGCTAGTATTTGATCATCTTCCTCTAGTTGTTTATGTTACATGATGTGCGGGCAGAATACGTCGGAACATTTTCTTTTATTACTACTAAAACCTTTCGATTAATTTACTGCAAATCATTCGCCATAGCCTTCATGAAAGATTAATGTCCGATTTTACAGGTGGACCCACTAGTGCCCAACATGCCCAGTAGCTGAATTTCACAACATGTAGAAACCTATTGCCAGCTATCCAATACCTTGGAGATGAGCGTGGTTTTTTTGTTGTTGTTTATTGGTTTCCTATTTCATCACTGATATGTGCCACAAACCTTAAATGGAATCATCTTGTTGTGTCTTATCTCTTTGAACTAGATTGTCTTCTACTATTCTTATAGTTAACATTTTTGCTTCTTTTGATGAAGCTTCAATGTTTGTCGATTCAAACCCCATTGATTGTTTTGCTTTCTTGCTGAAAATATACAAACCTCCAGGTGTTAGCGAAACGTATCCACTTTTAAAATACTATACAAGGCAGCCAACATCATCGACACAGCGTGTGTGGGATATTTTTTCCGGTCAGTTAATTCACGGGTCCATTTTTGGGGCAATTTTCCATGTTTTCCAAATAGAAAATTTCTCCTACTAAATGCCGAGTCCTTTAGCCGGCAATTTTTTGCGTGCTCCTGCTAGGGCCGAGGCCGCTCTCTCCATTCTGCCAGCTCATCCAGCCTGTACGTGGGGACTTGGGTGTATTTTAGTGCTTAGTGTGTCTAGCTAGAGAGAGAGAATATTGGAATTATACAATTTTACTAATTTTGGAGTTGAAAATCGATAAATAATTGAATAAAAAAAAAAGCACACACGTAATAACACGGACCAATGTTTTCCGTAGGGTTAGTATATTTTATTTGTATCAGCATCTCTTCGTTCGTTGGCCATCTCTCTTGGGCCCACGGTAACGTACTGTCTATCTCCATCCTACCCACAGCGCGTCCGAAGCTGTCGCTCCGGTTCGTTTGTTCGTAGCTTGTGTAAGTGTGTGTGTGTGCGTGTGCACCAAGTTGCGACGACGCAACAGCCGAATAAACACACTTTCTGTGTGGTAAACGGGAAAGAGCGAGACCGCCCGCGTCGAACAAAAGCAAAAGAAGAGTATAAAGATAGAGAAGAAGCTTGAATACACCGTTTGCCGAAACGAAACGAATAGCACCGATGTCGGTAGTGGAAGCGAGATAGTGTTACGTGAGCAAATGGGGTTTGTCGGTCTCCCTCTATCTCGTCTCCAACCCCGTCGAATGGCCTTCTTCTTGCAGGTATTATTTTCGTCATCCACCTCGAATGCTTTTAGCGTGAACAACCCCTGTGTTCCGTATGTGTGGGCCTTTGTAGAATGGAGTGTATGTATGCCAGGGAAAAGATAAGATAGTACGGGGATGAAAGAGATGGAATGCGCATAAGCAAATGCGCTCGAAAGAGAGAAGCGTTCGTTCAAGTAAGTGAAGTGGGTAGAAAAGAGCACAAGAATGGAGGGAAAATGGGGTTGTGCTGGACAAGGCTGTGTTTGTGTGTATAAAGTATACCGCTGGGACGACGGGGTGTATTTGAATGTGTTTGGTTGCCCTCGAGTGTTCGTTGTTTGCAGGGAAAATTGCAGAAAACATCGAACTTTTCCACGGTGGCTTATTCTGTTTTCTTAGTGTCTCTTTCCATGGTATTGCTTTTTTTTCAGAGAGCAAACTTTTTATGCCTTCAATTGAGAAAAACCTTTTGTTTCATAAAGGAACTATCCGTCGTTGCGGACCCACATCGCAGATTACCCTGCTGAGGGGCTGCTGGTTAAGTGCTTTTTGTTGCAGCACTAGCACCAACACACTTTTAGATGGCTTTTAACAAGGATCACACACGATCTCCCCGGCATCCTGTGCCAGCATTTCATCAGCGGTTCCACTACACACATACAAAGAAATGGTTGAATGTGTTGGTGTCCTTTGACGCTTCCATGATGAAACTGGCAACGTTTCAGCAAGCACGCTCAGAGCAGTCACGAGAGCTGAATGCGCCCTGATTTTTGTTTTTTTTCCTCTTCTTTAAAATCGAATGCGAGTGTGACAAAGACGGCAATATTCCTTCCTTTCTTTCGCTCCTAGGTAGAGAAAAAACGTTTGCGCGGTTTTGCTCAATTTTGCCCGTTCGATTATAATCGAACTTCTGCGCGCTCTTTTTTAGCTTAGTTTCCCTCCGTTCATCTAGCCCTCTCCCGCCGGCGTACATTGTTGTTCACATTCTTCCTCATTCTAATTCCAAGGGCGGAAGAGACCATCTCTGTTCGCTCTACGTGTGTATCGTTCTTCTTCCTGGCCATATTTTTCCACCACGGCGGCATAAAATCGGCATCATCCGCATGCTGTTTGCTTTCTTACCTGCGTTAAAAAAACATGCTCGTTATATCGTCCTCTCTCGCTCTGGCCGCTGTGCCCCATCCATATGCCGGTCGTGTGCACCTGTTAATATATACCGACGAGAAAACACTCCTTTCTGGCTTCCTATTTTCCACAAAGATCTGGGGCGGCTGGCCGGTGTGTGGCTTTCCCCCCACCCCCCACCCTCCTCGCTTGCCCCTTGGAAAGCTGCTGGGGGAGAAAAACTTCACCCTGCAGCAAAAAGGGGGGGAAGAAAATGCTTTCGACTCGCGGCTTACTATTACATTTGGCCAGAGACACGGATACGAAGAATGTGGTTTATTTCAGAAGACGTCGTCGCAAACTAAACTAAAATGATGGAACCGCTGACGATGGTTCAGCTCCCTGCGGCTAAACTCGTCTCATGTATCGAATTTCCAACACTCTAAAAGCAGTCTGCCGTGGCAAACGAGGTTCTGCTGAAAAACTATAGTTTTTACGTATTGGTAAAATTGCCATTTGGTGATGTAATATTTCCGTAACGCCATATTTTGGCGATGTGTTCTTCTGAAAATGGCCAGGAAAGAGTTGTAAATTTATTGTCCCGCTAGCATGGCTCTTTCATATTCATAAAAATATAAACTAGTTGTAGTCAGACTATGATGACAACATACAGTTTGTTTTTCATACAATTGGAACCTACAATATCAGTGAAAAAGCTTTTACCAACGATCGTGGGATCGAATCCCTACCCAGGGTTAGATCTTCATGGATTGTATCGTAAAGCTAGATTGCAAGAAAGTTGAATAACTATAGTTAATAGGGTCTCCTAGCGTTCTTAAATCGCCTTAACGTTATATCATGCTCGTGTCCCGCAATTTTGGCTAACGAAAGGTCACATATTTCCTTGGCATTCCGGGGTCTTTGAAGTCCTAAAAATGACCTTCAATGGCAACGATTTTATGTTTTCGTTAACCACCTTTCTAGCGGGGCTGCGGGCCACATACGGTCCCGGTTTCGCAGTATTTGTAGCAGTTTGAGCGCGTTGGTTGCTCTAATCAACGCGGCGGTATATCTTCTGCCAAATCCGTAAGAAAGAAGAACTTGAACACATACACACCATACTCGCTGCACAGACTTGTGCTTCTAAATGGTATTATTGGCTACTGCTGAAGGCGTGTTTGTAGACGAAAACGTTCTATAAATTCCCCGGTGGAATTTCGTGCACCTCGCGTCTTTTATATTACCCCGTGGCGTGTGATCACCGTCCGGGAATGTAATGTGCCTGATAGGGCGAACCGAAAATCTTCCCTCCACGTGTACAGGCAACGCTTCGTCATGAGAACGCCAGCCAGCGCACTTCAGAGACGTTCCCATCATACCCTTGAGAAACGAAAGACGACACGCACATGGTTGATTACCGATGGGACAAACGAACGTCGCACTTTTACTCCAGACGACTGTGTCCTGGGTACATCCGTTCCTGGGGATTGGAGAGGACGATGCTGGGTGGAAATACAACGAAACTAAAGGGGGAAAAAATACGCAAAGGAAGGAAACTTAATCTTCCCAAGTGCACACAACCGTGTGTTGTACGGCTGAAGGCGCTAGCTGTGGAGATTGTCCATAGTCCCTGTATTGAATCATGAATTAAAAGGACGCAACTTTGGGCAGGACTCGGAGAGATTGTACCCGCAGCCTACGGATTATGATGAAAAGGTGGGAAATTGTATGCCCTATCTTCCAGGTTCCTGCCGCGAGCTCATTTCCGAGTGATGATTTTTGTACTTCCCGAAGGTTCGTTTTTACTCTGTTGTGTGACTTGGCCTCAAGGATGTTTGTTCGTTACAGACGCTGTCGCTTTTCTCCCCATGCCAGCGAGAGGACATGCCATATCGTCGTGTCTGCAAAGGACATGCTCTTCCGTATTCCGTTTGATGTGAGTGGCTTTTTGTCGCCTGCTCGAGGACATGTGCCTCCAATCTTGCTTTTGCTCCCCATCGAGGTGCTGTTTAATATAGAGTACAAGTTTACTTTATCTTATTCTGGACCGGTTTCAACAGCCTCTTCAACACAATATGGTCCAGCCGTGTTATTTGCGCTACGGCGTCATGTACAGATACAGTTTGTCGAGGAATATGGCAAATGTTGTGTGTCTCCTGCTCGAAGCAGCAAAGATCCTAGTCCTTTGCAAGTCCTATCAGCCGTGTACAAAATCCTCGTTGTACCGTCGTTTCATACCACACCACTACCATCCTTGTGTGGCGATCGAATAGCACGCATACACGTTCAGACCAACCAACCAACATTGCATCCGTTCGCTTACTACGCGTTAGGAAACGAAATTGCTAACAAAAGCAGCAAGTAAGAGTGAGCGAAATAGACGAAAAAACGAGAAGGTGAAAGAGAGGGAGAGGGCTCAATCAAATGCAAAAGCTAACAGTACCATTTTGGGACGCAAGAACTAGCTTAATGGGACGGAGCGAGAAGCCGAATATGGTTGCGGGTTTTTTTCCGTTGCATCCTTTTTCCTCCCGTGGGTAAAATTTTTGGTTTTGCTTTTCGCATCACACCACCATCGTCATCGCCGTCTCCCGTTCGAGGGGCAATCGACTAGAGATGTGTGTTTTTCTTTTGTCCTCGATCGAGTTTCTCGCAAGTCCCAAGGTGCGTGACTGAAATGGGCGATTGGCTTTCTCCGTCCCTCTAACGCTAAGCAAAAGAACGAGCGATGACGAAGTGTTGCAGAGTGAAAGAAGTAGCACGAGAAAATTGGTGCGTTAGGGTGACAGAAAAGGAAGCCGAAAAATCCCTGGGTAGCGTTTTTGTTCCTCCATCCGTGTACCTCCACTACCCCCGCTGGTATGCTTTTTCTTGCTTTTCTTCCCTGTTCTGTTGTTGCTCGGGCGAAGCAAAGTGCTTCGCTCTAGTGGCTGCCCGTGTCTCTCTCTCTCTCTCTCTCTCTCACCCGGTGTGTGCGTGTGGTGTGCTATCACACCAACCCGGATGCGCTTCGTCATGCGTTTAGTATTCGAGAGAGCGATTCTGTACCCCGCGCCGCTCCTTTCGCTCCGGAAACCATTGCGTTGCGTCGTCATCAGCCTTCGCGTCGGACGATTTCCTTCTAGAAAAGGCAACGCCGCTGCGTTGATAGCCCCACCGCACACCACCGAGGGCCAACATTGGCAAGGCGGCATTGGCATAACGAACCACACCAACGACGACGACGTCGTCCTCCCGAGACAACATCGAGGCTCCAAAGTGACCACGATATGTTTGCGGTGTGCTGCTTGGCGAGAAGTGCGTCATAGCAAGCGTTTTCATGAGGCCATCGGTTGTGAAATTGGCCTGCAGCACGACAAGGAAGGCCTCACTGGCATTGGTGGCTCTTTCTTTTCCGCAAGAGTGACCGAGAGGAGCCGCCGAAAACCGTGTGCGCTAGTACGAGATGGACGATAGTTACAGGCACGGTTCAATATCTTCTCAGTGACTGGTTCGAATGGAAAAAGGAAGCGTCAAAACAACGCACAACATATGCTGGGAGAGGGGTGTACGGGGCGGTGGGTTGTGTGGAGCATACGGGCAACGAACGGCGGTAGTGGTTTGCGGTAGAAAATAAAAGAAAAACTATCGTACAACTGGCTAGAAGAGCGTGATGTAGTAGTGGTGTGTTGTGTATTTGTAGGACCACATCGTGGGGCGACGGCTGGGGTGGTACGGTGTGCCGTAGCGATATGGTCGATGGGAAAGAGGTTAGGTTGGTGAGCTGGTTTTTGGTCGACTGAGCCTGCGTGTGTGTGAGAGAGAGAAAGAGAGTATGCGACCAGCCGGGAGCGAGTGGGAAAAAACGCCGCTACGTGGACCAATGTTTTCCGTAGGGTTAGTAGGAATGATTTTAATTGGACTCTCGCCTGGCTTCGCGTGCAAGGGAGTGAGCACGACGCAACGAGAGAGGGGTTTGTGTGTGTCTCTTTTGCAGCGGAGACATGCGCTTGCGCTCACTACCCCGTGGGTGCGAGCGGGATAGAAACAGCGAAAATATGTTGTTGGTCGTCTGCGCCGACGGACTTTCAGGTTCGTGCGGCTCTTTACCTCTTTACTGCTGCTGCTCTGCGTCTTTATAAAGTTGCTGCTGATGGGCCCGCGTTGTTGTCCAGGGAATGTGGGGAGTATGCATCGCATGTGAACCCCACTCGACCCCCGCCCGTGTCCTGTGTGCGACACACAACACCACCACCTCCCTATCAGTGGGCTGATATCGCTGCGCGTTGTCTATCCTGGGGTTGTTTTTTCTTTCGAGCCAATGTTGACTGTGATGCTTTTAATGCTTTTCTCGAGAGGTTACACGGTCGAGTGAGCGAGCCCGCCAAACGTTCACCGTCGGTGTGAGGGAGAGAGGGAGTCGACGCAAATAAAAAAAAACCCCGACCAAACACCACCCTCCCCCCCAACACCTTCTATTCATCAGCGTTGTTCGCACCTTTCTTCACCGCGCTGCGCTCTTCTCTGTGCACCACGTCACTTGAGCGATCGTCTGATTTTTCGTGTATGCATTTTTTTTTCGCCTCGCCTCTCCCTTGTGTGCGGGCAACAAAATGTGAAGCAAAACGTTATGACAACGCGATGACGACGACGACGACGCGCAGTGGAGCGAACAACCCGCCGGGTTCGAGGTTCGACTTGAACCTAACGATCCGGTCATTTCTTTGTGCGTACGCGCCCTTCCTTTCCTTGACGAAGAGGAGAAGCGAAGGTTCATCTTTGCGAGATGCTTTTCTTATTACCCTTGGGTTCTGAGGTTGTGTGGCTCTCGATAGAGGTACGTTTCTTCACTGCTGTCTCGTTGGTAGTCCCTTCCGCACCGGTGCGCATCGGTTTCCACCCCCTGGTGGACCTCTGGTTCCCCCCTTCTATCTCTTCCCAGCACTACCGCTCGTTCCATCGTCTCCTGCGTGAATAATGCCCTTCAACTCGCGCCCGAGCTTACTGCAGCGCGCGCGGCAACTAGCCAAAAAATGAGAAACAAGCTACAACGACGACGTGTGTGTTGTCTGCTCTGCGTACGAATGAGCATGAGAGCAATATCGCACGAACGGCGGACACATCATGTCTTGTTGGAGCCTGCGTTCGTGGTTTTTCTTCACTATTCCATCGACGAATACAAACTCATCCTCAAGCGAACGCCGCAGTAGGCGCTTTCAGCTAAGAAATAACAACCGCCACCACCACCACCACCAGCAGCAGCGAGCAATAGAGGCGTTCGATTGTGTTGTGCGTGCGGGGTTTCTTCTGTGCCTTGAAGGCGTGTGTTTGTTTCGTAACGCCATATCGCACCATTCCGTGGCGTTCTCGGGGGGGGCTATTTTTTCTTTTTTCTGCCTCCCCAAAGAAACACGTACATACGTGTGCTTTGAAGAATCGATTTCCAAGGAAAAAAGCAGGTCCACGCGTCTCTGCGCGTATGTGGCTCCTATTGCTTATGGTACGGAGTGGAGATGGGCCGTGCGCCGGCCTATTATTATTACTATGGTACTCGGGGTTCTGGAACGAAGGGTTTGGATCCGGGTGTGGCTGGATATGCTGACTGGGCGGACATCGGGAGAACCAGTGGACTCTATCCTTTTATTTTCTCTGGACATTTTTTTTTCTTCCACAATGAATTCTCAATGAAACCTAGTAAGTAAGCAGAGGCAGGCGTTGCTGTGTTTATTGCTCTGACACGGGGAAGGGCACTTTGAACCTATTCTTTCATTCTTTCTTTCATAAAATCCTTTCTATTCTTATGCCCTTATGGAAGGGAACCATTCCACGGAACCTTCGAAATGATAGGGCTTCTTTGGTGTGTGTGTGTTTTCTCCTGTCGCGATAAAAAGGGTGGAGAACATAAATGTTTTTATGCGAAGACGAAGGAAATATAATAACAATTTGTTTTTGTGTGTGGAAAAGGGTTCTGAGAAACTCATTGAAGAAAAAAAGTTACGTCCATAAGATACTGATACTGGGAAAGCTAGTTTTTCACAATCGAATTCTTACAGCACAAATAGCAAGGCACTAAAACATACCTGCAATGTTTCTTAATGGTTTCAAATAAATCATTCTTTGTTTATTTCTAGTACTAAACATTTTTGGAAACGTAGCCCAAACGTACAACTTGCTTTACACCGACTGCTTCCGCTGAGTTGTAGTTAACTTATTCAGAGGGTTTTTTTGGTTTTTACTCCATCCGCCCTGTATCGGATGTTTTTTTTCCGTTCCGTCGTTCGGACAACGGTAGAATTATGATTCGTGTTTGGCCCAAGATGGTTGAGCTTTCCATCCTCATTCGTGTAGAGGACGTGGAAGCCATTTTCCGGCCGGTTTGCAATGGTTGGTCGGTGAAGGAAATGGATCACATCGTGAACCTGGTTGTTAATGATTTTCAAGTTAGTTCCACTAGAGTTCCATGAAGATGAATGGCTAAAACTTAAGGAGGACTACCTGACTTATACCAACATTTTTTATTTATACTAAATTTATCAATCTCACTTCGTTGATGTTGGTAGTCTCTTCATGTATAATGTCTAGAACCGGACAGATCTGATGTCCGTGGCTTCGGTCTGCATCTGCACGGCGTCGTCTGTGTAGTGGCACTACTCAAAAGACACCTCATCTCGCCACAGACATTATAAGAACTGAGTACGAAGGCTGGAGTAGGGCTCTATGTGGCCCTTCTTCGCGTTTGCATTTGACATTGAACCCTTTTGTAGACAACCTACACTGTTTCCATTGTGGTTGGTAACGAAAATATGTGTGTGTGTGTATGAGAGACATGCATCGCTGCATCCGACACATCCGGTTTAGAGGCAGGGTATTTTTAGTCTTGCTTGTACGTTTTCCCCCTCGTGGGAGACGGTTGTGTTTTCTGTTTGTTTCAATTAATTCGAAAAGCACACCACTATAGGTTGGTATTTTAAAAACAAATATGGACCATTGGTGATTCTCAACTCCTTGTGTTTTGAATCGTTTGGGTAGGTTAGTAAAATTATTTAGTGATTTAGAATAACATATTTTATTAAGGACGGCACAATGTCGTTTTTGCGTGGTGTACATACCTTAAATGATCTGTATAGACTGATGTCCAAGTGTTTTAATTTATTATGTTTAAAAGGTGTTCTTGTCAGGTGTTTTTTCCATGCCAGGCCGTTTGATTTCGCAGTTTTGATAGATCGATGTGTAATGCATATGTTCTCCACGCTAATGATTCCAGCGAAGGCTTTCCCTCTAGACTTCAACTTCTTTATTAGGTCAAACGGGAACACACCACTCTAGGAGAGTGATTTAGTTGTGGGACCGGGTCTTAGCGCCTTTTGCTTTGGCCCAGACCAGATTTGAGCCGGTTTTTTGCCATCCTCTGTCCTCACCCGAGGGCGGAGGCGCCACTACTGTTCCTACTACCTGCAGCCTGGCACCAACACCTGTACTTCACCAGGAAGGCGTACTAGTTGAAGGTTTTCCATGAGGTGGTGTGTAGGTGGATCCGGTTTGGAGAAGCTTGTTTGAGTCGACAATTTGCAGGCGCGACCGTTTATTCATATCCAATGGTAACTTTTAAGATACGAAATGAAGCAAACACCCACGTCTTAGATGTCTTAGTTTGTACCCCACCACAAATGGAAGGTGTGTTGTTTTTGTTTGTTTTAACTCAATAGAACATGTTTTGTCAATAGGAAAAGTCAGTTGTTTGAATATTTTTCAATTATCTTCTTCACAAATACTAATGATAATATATTTAGGGCTCCCTGAGCAATGGAGTTGTCGTTTAAATGTGCCTCATTTCGTAGGGACCTGTCATAATTGTAACATATCGCCATGACGTAGTGAAAAATTAGAACAGTGGCTTAGAAATGTGAGCCAAACAAACATAAAATGGCAGGTGAAAGCGCTCCGTTCCGCCGTGAGGAGAATGACGCATTTAAGTTCACGCTCGACTGCGTCGCGGAGTTCGTCGATGGCGGTTTGCTCGTTTTCTCTCACTCTTCCGGCAGGAAGGGTTTCACTTACACTTCCTGGTCCTGATGTGCCCTCGGTGAACCCCCTCGTGAGGGAAAGTCCTTGAAAACTTATCCAAAGTGTGTTACTGTATTGGTTTGGTTGTGCCAAGACCTCCACGGTTGTTGTGGTCCGGCTGTGTATCGATTTTGGACCGATTCTTCACCTCTGGCACCCACTTCAGACGTCCTTGTTGGTCAGACCAGTCTCATGTAAAGGTTTCGTAGGACATCTGGAAAAATGGTGGACGGAAATGTGTGCCTACTAGTAATACGAGTGGTACTCATTCGAAATCTATCTTAAACCCCCATTCGCCTTAGAACACTCCCATTCAACTTGCTGATGAGAATCTGAATTATACATCAAACATTTTAGTAGGCGATTATACCGGACAATTTAATGTATTTATTGAATTAATCTGAATCTTAAATTAATGTAAAACGTTTGAACAATTTCATTCAAGACTCAAAGAAAGTTCTCCTTCCTGTTCCCTAGTGGATCCTTGACTTGGATACAAATGTGTTACTTGAATTAGTTATTTACTGCAAAGTCTGTACACCAATCAAAATTTGAGGCTACAATTCGCTTGAGTCACACAGGTTATAGCCAAGTTACTCTACTATACCTTTTCTATTGGATTTAATCACTATTTCTAATCTCGAAAATAAACGAATGTTCCACGAACCACGATAAAGAAGTATGTGATGTGATAATCGTGTTCAGACTCTCTTATCTTTTTCGTTCTCAAGCTGTTTTTATTGTACTTGGTTGGTTAGAAACCAAGGAAGGGCTAGGTCGAGCAGGGCAGCAGCAAATCAAGGAAAGATGTTTTAAAATATACAGAGAATTAACCCCTGCAGACCACCGGTAACTTAAGAAATAAAATATTTATGGTTAGGAGTAATTTCATTTTATTGAATTTTATTCTTCCACAGTAGATGGAACGATGCTTAACGGCTAAAGCATACATAAAACTAGTGGTAGCCTCTTGCTACTAATTGTGATAAACTCTTTACGGTTTCGATGCCGAAGATACCGTGCAATAAATGAATCATTGCTATGCTACTCAGGGACTCATTGGATCGAACTCTGCAAATGATGCATGTTATTCCATGAATTTACTGCCGGTGTTTGCAATTAATTTTATGCAAAGCAATTTTTCTTTACCACAAGCGTATTACCAATCAATTGTCAATTAGTACCGGTAATATCCGTTGGAAAGGGTAGATTTATTTGAGGTGGAATAATTGCATTGGACAGTATCTGCTGGTTTAATTCTACTCATATACTTAGCATCCTTTGGAGAGTTATTTTTCTATTTTTATGTCATTTCATTTTTTAGTTATGTAGTTTTAAGTTTAATGTTTGTTATCTACGTAATTGAACTTTTACTGTTGGTCCTAGCAAATATATGACAAATTGTTCTGTCGTTTGTTGCTTAACCTAGACCTTGAGCAGCGGAAAATAGTTGCTTGCCGTCCTCCTCATCTCTTCGTGGTTTGAAAATTTCTCTGATGCAGGTGATTGTGTAATCGGTCGCTAGACGACGTCATCAAGTATTGCCTTAGCTTGCAATACATCGACCCCAAAGAAAACGATAAAAAAATCACGTACGTCCGGACAATCATACGGGCTTTTACTCGCCCGCTAGTGTGTTTTTCCGATCGATTGTTCTGGAGTTTTCTTGCCGCCATCGTGGTTTTCGCTTCGGTAAGACGGACGGCGACGTAATAGATGACGTAAAAATATGATTGCTACAACAACGAACGTAGTCATTTTCGTGAAGAAAGAAGAGGGCCCTACCATTGGATTGCATAATTAATTCCCAAAACTTTCATTATCAAACTTCGTCCGCCACTAAGTTCTAGAAATTTTAAACTGACACGTAACATGTTACAAGAGAAGGCTATATAAACCAATTGTTAAAAGCATTTCTGTGTTGCTGTGGTGTGGTTTTCCTCTTTTCATGGGGGAGGAAATGCAATGGTACACGCTTTTTTTCTCTTCTACCAACTTGGCGGATGTGTCTCGGCGTGTTCGCAACTAGATTTCTAGTTTAATGCTGGAAAAAGTAAAAGATACAGTATCTGCCCTTTGGAAAAGAAGATCGAAAGAGGATTTTCATAAAGGGGGAAGGTAATAAATACTGAAACCTCGAAACTTCACAGGAACAGTGAAATAAAAGAGAAATCTTGAGCAAAGTAGCGGAAAGAAACAGAGTCGTGTTCCAAGCCGATGGTTTTCCGGTGGAAGGTTTAGAATTATTCTCTAGTTCTGTCTTCCGGTTTTGCTTGGATGATTTCTTCCTTTCCAATGAGAGAAACCAGCGCTGTCAATTTTCTATGCAAATGTTCTTATTTTGAACAATTTTGTTGTACCACCTGTTTTATGTTTTTTACAATCCAATAGTACAGGCGGCTGTGAGTTTCCATCTTAATGCTGTTTTATTTAAGTCGCCTGCAGGCAAAATGTGGTTTATGTAGCGCTGACGAAATTATCAAACCAACTGCATTTAATCCCTTTCGCGGTGTGGAGCACCTGTTTCTGTTAAACATTAAACAACGTTTTTAACCAGCTTTTATCGTTGTTTATAACGTTCAAACACCCGGAGAAAGTCCTCTGCCGAGTCGAATGCAACTGCTAATATTTGTATGGCAGCTGGAGCATGATATACAACACCGGAAGTAAGATGAACGGTCCCCGAGGATAATTACACTGAAGTGTTGCGGCTCTAAAGTGTTGCTGGATGCACTTTTTTGTTTTTACTTCGCACCCATTTTGAAACAATTCTGGTTGTACGCTACCATTTTCTCAATGTGGGAGAATTTATAAATAGCTTTAAGGATGCACTCGTTTAACAGGGTTTTGCCAGGTCTTTATAAAGGGCCAATATTATATGGATATGATGATCATATTTGTTGCACTTTCTTCAATATAGAAAGTCGTCGGAGCGTTGCACCGTTGATTCGTTGCATTAGAAATACTCCTTCGTTTTTTATTTGCAATGTATGCTGCAGCGCAGGATGACATTTAGAATGATGGCATTTCTTTTGTGCCGAAGATGGCGTGCCAAGTAGGAGACGGTCGGTTGCGATGCACCCTGGCGACGGACGGGTGCTGCTTGGCACGCGAGACAAACGTGACAAAACTCGTTACCTTCCGTTGGTTTGTCGCCGTTTCTTTGACTTCTTCTTTGAACGCGAGAAGACTCGCGAGAAGGTTGGTTTTCCTTCCCTGTATCTGGGCGCTCCTATCTCGCTGTTCCGAGTGAAATATGTTTCAGTCGTGACCGTGCAAAAGCAAACACCACGAGATCATCCCTGCCGATCGCAAAATCTTTGCGTTAGTACACGAGGAAAGAATGGGTTGACGATGGGGAAGAGTCCCCCGAGCTCGGTGAACCGTTTTCCGTTTTTCCTCCCGACGAGAATGTCGGTGCTGAGAGTTGTGTCGAAAATGCAACTGTAGAAGCGAGAAGCACCTCTTTCTTTCTTTCTGTACCGTTGCTGACACTTTAAGAGGCTGGTTGGCGTTGCATCGCCTTCATTACGTCGATTTCTCGTCTTCGCCGATCGGCTCCGTTATGTTGGGGTTCTTTAATGGTTAAGTGTGTATGTGTATTTTTGTCATTCGCCGTACTCCCGTCGCGAGCCATTTCTTTAATCAACCTTACTAATCTTGATCGTCTTCATTTCTTCTCGTCCCTTTCTCTTTAGGTAAGCACTGACGATCTATTATCCTTCTATTGCGCTTCATAGACAACGCTCGTCGCCAAACGGACGGTCTCTTATTCGGCAAAGACAGGTGAACGTGTCGTTAACTGTTTTGCATTTCTTTACCTTCTTATCGATCTGTAGATGATCGTAGATCAGTATTTCCAAATGGTTTGGTTTATTTCCTAAGATATTATCCTCCGCCTTGGCATACTGTTGTACTGAACTTTTTCTTCCTCAGTTTTTATTCTGCTTTGAATGTAAAATAATCCTTGATTAAGGGTTTCGCATATGACGGAGCAGCGCTCGTCAATCTGTTCGGTGGATGAGTGGAGAACCTTCTTCTCGATCTTCCGGATGGTAAATTAAATGAGCAGCTCCTCAAGAGCCCACTCTGAACGAAACCAGACACTTAAAAAGGGCATCCAACGATCTCGCGTGACCACGGTTGCTCGTGTGTGTTTGTGTGATCTGATCACAATAGCACTACCCATTCAAACAACAAAGGCCAATTGTGCAGAATAAAGACCAGCCACACAAATGGCCGGGAGGAGATGGAGAAGCATACCATTTTCCATACCTCGAGACCGGTTTACGTCTCTTTTGCGGAACAAACTTGCCGCCCAGAAAAGATCACCATCTAGGGTCCTTGAGCGAAAAGAAAATACTCTCCCGAGCAACATAATACCAACCTACTCTGCTGTACAATCATCAGTTCCAACATTATGTTTGGCACGTCGAGCTTGTTGTAGTATACTCTTTTGATCGATCGTGATTTAAGCCCGGAGGATCGACGCCTTTGTGGAAGATGGAGGATGAAGGTCTCTTCTGTGTTGCCTGGTGTCTACGATTCGCCACCAATATGAGTGATCCTCGCTCTTCAATTGGTGTCGATTGTTACTTACAATGGCATATGCTTTAATTATGGTATCGCATTATTATGGTTTCCCTTTTTTTCTTCTCGCATTATGAAAAGATCAACTTGAACGACTTTAACTTTCGAGTCTGATAAGTTTTGGTCTTTGTAAGATCTTTTACTTTTTTGGCATGCTTGTAATTAAATACTTGCGAATAAAGTGATCGAGTTTATTATGTCTGATTATGATTTACAATTCCCTCGTGTCTATGGCAAAGTTTCTGCTCGATACTCCTCTTGATCGAGTTTACCTTACGCTGCAGCCTTGGATCACCATAAACCATAGAACAGACCGCTACATGGGAAGTTCCAGACTTAAAAGCGGAGTCGGCCTAAATACGTCTGGAGCTGGTTCTCCTCTTGTGTCTGGTGCAAGTCACAATGATTCGCGCATCGTTCCGATTGGGTTTGGCCTGCCGAATGAGACCGGGTTTATGTGCTATAAATAAAGTAATCTGCTTTCCAGTGCCAATCTGCAACGAGCTATCAATTTGAGGTCGTATGCTCTTTCTTACGAGCGAATGCGATGGAATGATGGGCAATGTAATTGTCGATCCTCCGGGAGGGTACGCTCCCGGAACCGGTGGCCCCTTGTTCCGCTCGATCCCCTGACGAACGTTGGTTTTGATGGCGATGTGGTGATGACAAATGAAAAAAGGAGTATAGTGGGGGTCATAAACAACACACGCGCGCGCGCCATTCCAACACCAGCCAACGAAAATTCCGGCGGAACCGGCGGTGGTTCGCGGACGTTTGCGGCGTGTGGGTATGATGGGTCGTGTTGCAACAAAGTTGCAAATTGCAAAATCATGTCTTTGCGGTGCTGCGTTTTGGCCTGGAGATACCAAGCCTTGGAATGGATTCGGATAATACAGCAGCGCGCGCGGGATGCAGATGTGCCCCCAAGGGGAGGAAGCAGGAAGTACAGATACTGGTTTATTCTTGCCACCGGGGAACCGGGGTTGGATGGGATCACACGAACTCAGTGTAAATTGTTTAGAAGCGAGTCCCCTAAAATTACATTCATTTTATCTGGGCATTCTAGGCGATCTGGGATGTTTATTGGAGTCCATGGAAGGATAGGGATTAGGACGAGGTTGGCATTTGGATTTTAATTGAGGACCAAATATTCACATCTAGATTTGGGGTTTGAGGGATATTCCCACATTTTGTAGGGATGGATAATTAGCCAACATCCAAAACCAAACTTTTACTGTATGAAATATCTAAAAAAATTGCATTGGATTCTAAGTCTACGTTTGGCCAACTTTGGCAATAATCTTCTGGCAATGGTTGTTTTATTAAAAAAAGCAGATAAACAAATTCTTGTTTTGATATGATCGTAATACATTCTAGTATATACAACCCACCGTTTGAGAAGTGTTTTAGAAGATTAGAAAATAAACAGGGTCCTATCAAATCCCCCGCTTGACAGATGTTTTGCAGAATTTCCCAAAATGAATGTTCCCTATTTGTGACGCATACGTCAGTTAAATTGTGACCCAATGACAATACCTCGTTGGAATGGCAATAGAAACACACGCTCCCAATGGGCATGCGAATGGAAAGCAAATAATTTTCCCAACCCAAAACAGTAACGCGCCTCCTCTAACCGCCCCTGCCTGCCATCAATGGGGAAATACCCGAACAAATAACGAAATGCCATCACCATCTTTCCTCTGCGAATGTCGTCTAGGGTGGTGGTGTGCGAGGTGTTGATAGTACACAAACTCGGCGCGTACTAGACGATGATTGATCCGCCAGGAGAAGGGGGTTTGGATTGGGCCGAGATGTAGTGTGTGGTTGCGGTGGAAGTACTAGCAATGTTCGTTTTAATTAAATAGCAAGCCAGTCAGCTCGGTTGGGCGCGCGAGGGCCAACGGTGGTGTGGTCGAGGGAAGCCGAGGAATGTGTATCCATGTGTCGCGATGTTGCCATCCTCTCTCCCTCTCTAAGGTCGGAACAGCCGGAGGCCGCGGGACAGTTATTTATACTGACTGACTGCGCCACGCAGTCGAATATGGGATCGCTTCGATCGATACACACACTCAACTCGACTCGCTGGCCGCGGGAAAGGAAGGAAATAGAACTCCGGATTGGTGTGCTGTTGTGCACGTTGTGGCGGTTCGTTCGATTGCTTCCACTCTTATCATGTTACGGAAGGGCCTGGAAAAGTACGCTTCGAGGCTGCTTGGACGAGGGGGATGGGTTTGATGTCAAACAGAATGTGTGTGTGTGTGTGTGTGTGTGCGCGTGTGTCTTTCATCGATCGCGTGGAGTCCAATTATCAGTAAGTGGGCAAAATTTTCCACGCAAGCCACGCGGCATTCGTTGGCGCGCTGGCTTCGGCTTAGAGATGGTCAGAAGTGACATTCTATTATTCAGTTTCCTCCTTTTTCTTTTCCGTGCGGTGATGAGAAGCTTTTTGAAAAAAAGGGCAGAGAAATAATAATGTTTTGATAATTGCACTTACTTAAAGTTCCTGGAATGATATGGAAATTAATTGATGTTCCTGTTCAACGTCAGCAAAAGACTGTACCTTAACACTCTTCCGCAATCAGCTAAGTAACAGATAGCAACAATACCACATGGACGTGTTACAAACGTTTGGTTAATGCACAAACTTTGTTTTCACCCATGTTTCTTTTCGTTCTGAAAGTAAAACATGGCCCCAATGAACGGTTGGAGACGGAAATTAGCAGGAAATTGGTATCCTCCCTTTTTTCAGTGACATTTGTGTTGGCAGATTTTCGTTCACCTGTTCCCATGGGTAGCTTTTTTTTTTGTAGAATTTTGTAACAAAATACGTAACAACTTTACATCCATCCAGCAACAACAAAAGTATTCTACAGTACTGTCCCTTTCGTGAAGAAAGTTTTCCCTGGCCTCCCTGTGACCTGATTTCCGATAAAACAGTTTCGTCCCTCCCTCCCCTACACTACTCCGATGGAAGAAACACGTGTTTTAGAGACATTAGCAGGTCTCTCTGCCCACGTGGATGGCGCGGTTGCGGTTGCCCTTTTCAATGTTTCCCCCCCATGATGGCGCAAAAGAATCCTGACAAGTGTTTCCGACTGTTAACGTTTAATTTCAGAATTTGAAACCAGGACTCGCGCCATTATGGTATGATGTGGTCCCGTCCGTGTCGTAAGCATTGCGTAAGATGGAACTTTATTTGAATGAAAACCCCGCGCGTGCACCGTGACGCGGGAAAAGGGCAAAAATCGATACGACCACAGCGAAGGGCGAGGGGCGACGGATATGGTGGCTGCAGCTTAAGTGTGGCTTCTCCGAAATAGCACTCCGAAAGGGGAACATTCCCACAATTCTACAATAGTATTCTCTTTTTCTCATTCATCGGCAAAGGAAGTAACTAAAGAATACTGATGGGTCGTGGAGGAAAAAAATCCCCTCCCGTCCCCGTTTCGATGACACGCGGCCACAGTTCCGGCTCTTTCGGTTCGTGGGGTTTCTCAAACGCTGACGAAGAAGTTTTGCTCCATCGTTGTGCTTACACACACCGTCCCCGGGTCGTTTTTAACGTGGCTTCGCTCGGTAGCAGCTGAGCGAGCTGATGTTCCGTGGACACGGCACCGCGCGGCACTGACTGGCTGTGTGTGGAGCTAGCGCGAGATGAGCGCGGTTTTGTCCGCGCTAGCAGCAGCAGGCCTCTGCGCTGTTGCCACGTTTATCGTTCGCACTGTATATTTCGCTGGCCGCTTGCGCTCTACTGCCCGCGCCCGCCCTACCGCCCGCGATGGAGGCAGCAGATTGTGGCGCTCTCACACACAACATACGTTCGCGCGGGTCGCGTCGCACCGTGCTGATGGATCCCCCGCGCGCTGCTCCACTTCTCACTTCCCTTCGCTGGGGTGCGCGAAAAAAAATGAAACACACACACACACACACACAATGTCGTTCCCTTCGATAGCGTGACGGTGCGCTGTCATGCGCTGTTGCCAAGCGGACCTTTACACCCATGGGGGCAGGCTCCAACAACTAGCAAGAGCGCGTACATAGTGCGTTTCGCTGTGTGCGATGGGATGTGTTTTTCGCTCGGCTAGTTTTTGGATGGGGCTGGGGCTTTTGTTGTTGCTGCTGTTGCGCTGTTTCCCGCGGACCACATTAGTGGAACTGTGATGGCGCTCGGCGTGACGGCGAAATGCCCCCCTCTGACCCTTTCCGCTCACACTAACGGTGCACGGGAAACCGCCGAACGGGGTTAGCAGCGATCGTGTGTGAGCACACTGACTCTACTCTCGGCGAACGCGTTTTCAAGCTGCGCCCCGAGTCGTTGCCAGTGGAAGAACCGATGGTATTTCAGTGTTTGTGATGCCTGCTGCGATGGAACCAAGACACGATGGTCGCTACTAGCTGTGATCATTGGATCGACTAAATAAAAACCCACAACATCATCAAACACGTATACCTGCAACGATCGTTGGATCGTCGAGAATTGACTGCCAAGTTTGCCTTTTTCCACCAACGGATTACAGCGTCTTTGAGGGCGGTGTTCCTACTCTATGAAATTCTCCCGCCATAACTCGGGGCGTTCAAAATAAGAAAACAGCACACACAAGCTTCGTACCAAGATGACTTTGAATCCCCCACTTCTGCTGCCAGTCGTCGATAGAACACTTGCCGACGACGCAATCCACCGGAATATGGAGGGAGACGCGAATGCGCAGCTTCTTCTTTGATTCGATCGTAGGGAACGAACGGCGAAAAGGGCTTAGCCAGATGTGCGGTGCGAACGAACGGCGGGCCCAGTGGCCCAGCCGGAAAAATAATAAATAAATAGGGAAAATAAAAGCATAATAAAAAGCAACAACCCCAGCACACGTTGTTGGAACGAGGCGAGTGGAGAATAAGGGAGACGCGCGCGCGCGCGCCTGCCGAGGGAACACATCACATCATAGATGACGATGGAAAGCCCCGGCAGTGGGCAAAACCGGGTGTTTTTCTCGATTGTGTGGAAATGGTTTGGGATGATGGGGGTTCGGACTAGCAGGCTGGCTGGCTGGCGGTCGGTTGATGGTTGGATCTAATGAGCCAATTATATTTATGCGAAGAAATCTCGTTTGTTTTCGCTCGCTATTCTTTCTCTCTATTGCGCTGCCATACAACCATTCCTTGCCGTCATGCTTTTATAGAATAGTGAATTCTTTTTTTTCGCGGCGCGCTCGTGTGTGTGTGCCATTTCCTTTCTTTTATGTGTACTTTTAGAATCGGCTTGGTTGATTCCATTCAGGAAAAGGTGGAAATGATTCACAGTAGGGGAGGGTCGGGTAAAGGGGGGCATTCGTTAGCTTGTACAGTATTTTTTGTTGTTGTTTAGCACCGCGAAAATTCGCTACCGATATCGTAGTTGTGTGTGTCTGCGTGTCTAGGGTTGTTTTATGGAATCATTTTCATGTTTTACTTCACATCGAACGACGTCGATTGTACGGTTTCCGTATATGATCTGATAATATTCTGTTCTAAACTAGCTGATGACGCAAATGGCGATGGGAAGCAACGGCCACTTAGAACACCTGGAGGGCATGGAGTCGTGTGCGAGAAGAAGATGTATCCACACACTGGTATAGGAAAAGTTTGCATTTCTAATGCTAGTGACAAATCCATTCTGCTGATGCTACACTAACACTAAACTCTAAACGATCGTATCACGTTTATCACTGAGAAGATCATCCGTTCGCGGAACGTTAGTAGCTGTTCTAATGTCTGTACACCTTTTTCCCCTGTTTCGTGTTTTAAAAAATGGCCGAGGAACTTGCTACTAATTGCTAGAAGTTTCCCAGCAATTTTGTAATTAAACCTATTTATAATTTCCCCTAAGGCAGGAGAGTAATGGCCTTATCACACTGGTCACCAATGGTGGCATGGAAAAAGCACTGGATTGTCAAACGACCATCGAAAACGAATGACATTGGAGTGGCTGGGGGTCCGTTGGTGAATGAGCTTGCCCGTATCACCGAGCTGTCATTGTGTGGAGTTTGGTGTATCTGGCATGTTAAGCTTGATTTGAAAGTGAGTCATGTTTATTAATTTTATTAATAATCAATTATAAGCATAATAAGATTATAAAATTTCGGTATTTTAATCTTAAATTGCCGGAAACCGCATGAACCGAAAGTGAATTATATGAACTCCCACTCCCAGGTGGCCTGCCTTATCACACTACCAAGACGCACCAGTATGTCAAACTGGATGCCAAAACCAAATTTTGACAGTTCGGTGGCTTTGCAAAGCCACCATTGGTGACCAGTGTGATAAGGCCATAACCGACCCCTTTATGATCGGTTTTGACGAGACAGCTGATGGAGATGCCCTTTTTTCATTGAATTGACATTCCTGACTTGCCCGTTCGCGTATCATGAGATCTGCCGGGATCGCTAGATAAGGCGAATGAAAATTTAACTCCAGCACAAGAACCCCCGACGTTGCCGAAAGTTAATGCGATCCATCCACAGAGGTTTATTGCGCCCCAGGAGAAAGGTGAGGCAGGGATCTGTGCGAGCCGCTTGTTGGCAACAGTGCGCAAACACACACACTCTCTACGCGGATGAAGCGGATCGTTGTCCATTCTCTTGCGTGTTCTTACAAAGTAGATGGCCGGACCACGGATCCGCTTGTTGTTCCACGGTCGAACTCATCTGTTTCCATCCATCCGCCCATCGCCCAAGCTTGAGGCTGAACGCGTTTTTGGTCAAGTGGCCGTGTTGGTCTGCCAGGTCGCTAGCCCGGTCGCGTCGTCGTACTTAGTTGCATGATGGAATGATCGTCTGCGACTTGGCAACACGGCAGCCATGGCTATTCTATTAACTTTGCGCTAGCTCAGCTGGTTTTGACAAGGGTTTTCCCAACACTGTTACTGTTTATTGTACTTGTATTACGTTTAAACTGATTCAACCTATATCAATCGGAAGAGTAATACAATTTTTAATTTTGATTCCTACGGGGGAAAGGTGTTTGCATAACTTTCATCCATTTACACTTGGCGTGGAGCAATTTTCTCACCAAAAGCAGGGTGTGCTCACACGATGTTCTTTTACGATCATATTTGAGTTATTTTTGGCTTCAAGTGTAGCCGAGGAGAAAGCAACAGAAAACTCCAAAAAGAAAAAAAAAATCGGAAAACAAGTTCGGAAACTGTTCCAATATCTCCTCTCATTTTGCAAACGCTACCGACCATACATCTGAAGGTTTTTTTTAGATGTCTGTTGGCATGTGTGCGCTGTGTCTTGGAAATTCCTGTATCAAAGAGTTAGTTTGATAAAATTTGCATTTTTCGTCTTCGGTTTGCTTTAGCAACCGATTATTGTTTGTTGTAGCTTAACGTTGTTTATCCCTCATGACCTTAACTTTTGTTATCTTGAGCGACTTGATACCATACTCGTATCATTGGAAAAGCATAAACACAGATTGTTGTGTAAAGAGGCTTATTTTTTCCATTTTGCGTAACAATCTCTGAACGAATTGACGCAACGGCGTATAATTTCCGTTGCACTACAGCCCGGAAATAGACTTGCGATGTACCGTGAAGAAGATCGCATAGCGCGTGGGTTGAGTCACGTGCACCATTCCGCGTGCTATCAACTACTTTCACGGTGTTGTGTTTTCCTACACTAGTTGGAATACATTGCGATAGAAAAATGTAGGTACTGTTCTCTTGGGTGAATTTTCATTGAAGAAAAATGGTATTGATTTTTTGGCAAGCATACGTTTGGCAATTTTTATTTCGTCTTCTTCCCTAACTTTGGCCAAAAATATAAGCGTGTTTAATATTTTTCACATCAGAGCATTTTTTTCATGAAAAAAAAATGTAAGGGGATAAAACATGTATGCCGCCCTTCATCCGGTGTATTTCAAAAGAATGCATGTAACGTGTGGGTTTCATACCTTCTTCGGTCGCGTCTGTCGCCTTGCGGAACGACTTGTCCATTTATTTTTAGTCTTACAGCTCGAGTTATGATGTGCGGTGTAAGGCCTTCTGTTTCGGCGAAGATGACGATTCCGTTCCACCCTGCAATATTGCCGCCAAATCTTCAACCCACCACCCATCAACCCAACTGCTTCAGAGGGTTCGAAAAAGCATTGAAAAATGACAAAATTCCCGCGATTTATTTTTACTGCGGTGGTATCTCTTTCAGCCTCAACTGAAGAAGAGGAAGGTAATTTTTGTGCATGATGTGTGTGTATGATGAATATGCCACATGATAGAACGATGACGATATTGCTTTGCGAGATGAAATTTGGTCTTGAATTTTATGAAACCATTTTTCAAACCAACATAAAGGGTATTTAGCACGTATGAGGTGCAGCTTGGGTGTTGTAAAGTTGTAAATCAAGTGTATATTTTAGAAAAATATGACCTTTTAGCTATGTCCGCTGTAGATCGAATGATTTTAAGGAATAGAACTCACCAAAATAAGGAAATAAAAGGAACTAACGGGTTTTTTTGTTTGTGTAGAAACGAGGGATGAAGTTTCTTATCCACCAAGAAAACACTCCGATTTTTCTTTACATTTTCCTTAATTCGCTGGTTGGCAATTACCCTCTTAAGTAACGCAAAAATTCGTTAATGAACGAATACAGACACGAGCAAAAGAGTGCACATGTGGTGGACTGCTGTTGTCGTTTGATATATCAGTGCAGATATTCAGAAAAAGGTTCTTTCCTATCACCCTTTCACGTCAGAATCGGTCTTGCCAGGTTTGGCCTGTGGTCTGTCTGTCCTTTCTTGTCCGTGTGCCAAAAAACCGCCGTACTTTAGCGTATTTATTCCCGTGCTTTCAATTAGCGTTTCCATTAGTGTTTTTGGCAGAGTGAGGTTTTTATATTCGCTTGTTTTTTCCCCTTTTTTCTGCTTTCCTCGTCTGTCATCAATGTTTCATGTTTCCTTCGCCTTTTTTCTCTCCATGAATGCTGCCATTTCTCACCCCGGTTATGTCCCTCGAGAGATGTTTTATCGTTATGTCACTCGGTGTGTCCTGGCTCTGGCAAACGTCGGTTAACTTTAGCTGTTTGAGATATATATTTTTTTGCAGAGTTTGCTTGCTTTTGATTCCATTTGCGTTTCCTGCAACACAGCAAATGGCGTAATGCGCTATTTTTCTTCGTTTTGTTTGTGGGGATGAATGAAGCATATTTCTCCTTTTTAGCATGTTTTTTTTGTGAATTCTGCCAACCTCACTTACGCGCACTAGTATTGTTTGTTATCCACCAAGAGCTAGAACATTCGTAAATTATGGTTCGACACGAGCAGATGTGTTGGATAAAACTCTTAGGCTGCCGCATGTTAAATTTCTTCAGTTTTTTGTAGGGTACTTATTTGTTTGTTACCATTTTCTCTCGTTACAGCACATTTTACGATAAGCAGTTTGTATTCCTTTTCCTCCCTTACATCCAGTTCTGGTCTATTAGCATTTGCTGCATATATTTCTGTTCGTCCTTGCAACCACTTGCACCCGAAGTCCCTCTCCGAAGGGGTTCACACCTCCAAAGAAACCCTGAATGACCCGCGGCGTACGGTGTAATTTGTTCGAAGGGTTTTTATTACATACAATTAACCTCAACTCGAAATCGTTTCTCACTCTGCAAGCGGAGCACATAATTTTACTTTATTTTCGTACGAAACGGAGTGGCCGATCTGACTTGATGCTTTGGTAAGCAACGTTTTGATGGTTGTGTAGGGAAAAATATTTCTTTGTAACTCTATTTTCACATCCGGTATGCTCCTTAGCCATGCCTGGAAGCGCTTCGGCAGGTTTCCTAAATGGTGCTTTCGACACCCTTAACTGCACTCCGCATTTATGCTCGTGTTATTTCGTCTGCTCAGAATATCGTATTACCCCTTACCATTCAGTCCTTACTGCCCACCAGTGTTGTAATTTTCACTAACATATTATTTTTATGTTTCCTTCCAGGTGTGTATGATTACCGGCAAAGTGTTAAGAAGAAAAGGATTAACGTGCCACGTGATGGGTTTGTAAGTGTATTTTTTTTATTATACGATTGTTTCTATACTCTGTATTATTCGGCTAATTTGCCACATTCACAAACGCCTTCGTGTGCGTGTTTAAAATAATTGACAGAATGTTTATGAAACGCCTAAAACACAACATTAAACCAATTATTGATGAATGAAACAGCATATTTTTGGAAATGTCCTATTTTTCTTGCTTCAAATGATCAACCCACGGAGTTGAGTGAACTTCCGCTAGTGATCTTCGTAACCCCTTTTTTCGTGCCAGTTTTCATTAGGGTTGCATCAATGACCTCCGTAAGTGCCTGTAGCACACGCGTTTGTTTGTATACTGAGACTTACTTCAATTGCATTCCTTTTCTTAATGCTCCAATGATGAATAGTGGGGCTGATTCAGCTCGGTAGTTATTGCGCTGGTTTAGATCACAGTGAACGGGCGGGTCGATTGATGGAAGATTCCTGTACCGTGCTCCAGATTGAGATGAGATCTTCAATTGCGATGTTTTTGATTCCAACCATGCACCAGATATTTGTCGAACTCATAAACTCTCCGGTGCTTAGTTCATTGCAGACGCCTTGGTGGAGGCAGCTGATGTTGGTAGTTTTAAATGTTTTGGGGCGCCATTTGAGAAGTTTTCGATAGCTCAAATTTGGTTAATCTGGGAAATCTAATTGTACAACTTACATACTTTCATCAGTCGTCTTGACAACGAAAGGTTTGTTGTAGAAAAGATATAAAGTAAAACATAAACATATTATACGTTTCCCCATACTTATCGTCTGTCTGCTTCTGATGCTTCTATTGGTGGCATAAGAAACCGATACACGCATGATCCAAACAGCGTTGGCAAAATATGTATTACGCAATCATATATGATTTTATGTTGTTTGCTCAGCTGCGTTTTGGCGCTTCTTTGATTGTGTCTTAACAACTCTCGAGGTTCGTTTCACTCCACCTGCTCTCTTTCTTCTTCCCTGTCCCATCATTCGATCACCTTCTAATCGACGGGTCTACTGGAAGACTTGAGATTTCTTTATTGTGGCTGTTGTTTTGATGGCTTTCTATAACCGCACCAGCGCCGTCCATCGCCAAGGGCAACAACAAAAGAAGCCCGTGTTGGAAAATATGTTTCACCGGATGTAGCCCTCTCGCTTTGCCCAATGCCCGATCGATGATCTTCGAAGACTGCACACCAACACACACACATGGTTGGCTTTTGGGAGCTTCACTAAAGCAGAGGAGAGAAGCAGCTGGGGGGTTGGTGGGTGTTGCTGGGAGGGATGGGAGATTGTTGCCACCTTTCTCTCGCGGGCCCATATTAGCATAATTAAACACACGGGCCAACCTGGCCAGCTAAAACCACCAGCCCGTTTCCTCCCGCTGTTCTTCTTCGGTTTCTTCGTTGTCTGATGCTTCTTGCTTGCGATACTCACGATACTCGCGATCGCGCTGTTGTAGGCACGAGACGACGATACGGTCAATGAACCTTGGGCACGATCTTGTTTCGGTTTTTTTTCCTACTGAAGTTGGTTCCACCACTCGAAGAAATTGTTTTTTTTTATTTCACTTGTGACGTTAGGAAGTGTTTGTGTGCGTGGTTGAGATTTTTTCGTTTCTTTTAATGCTGCCTGATGTCCGTGTGCTTATCTTCTTCTCTTTCCTTCCCTCGGTTTGCGTTTGAATGCCTTTTTCCCTCCATTTGTTCGTCTTTCACTCGCGAGCGTGTCGTGGCTTGCTTTCTCCCAGATCCGCCGGGTTTCGTTCCTTGTGTTTTTTTGGGCCATATTTTTCGCATCAAATTGTCCGTTCTCTCACTCCCTCTACCTTCTCTCGCCTTTCCCGTCCGTCGATCGTTGCCTTTTTATATTGCTCTACAGCATCATCCCACCCACCTTCTTCCACCCGTTCGTGCGACTTGTGTACCACTCGTCAATTGGGTTTTTGGTGTGTCTGTGGTAACAAATTTATGTTGTTTTTTCTTCTTACATTTGGTAACGTCTCAGTTCTTCGCCCGTTTGCCCCCGTTTTCACGTCTAGTTTAAAACATACGTATGTTCGCGGTCACTAATACTTGGAGAAAAAAAACATACCCACAACAGGAAAAACCAAACACCAGACCACTCAGACAGGTGTGTCGTTGGTAGGTTCTTCTTTTTCCATCTGCTTGATCGGTATTTCTGAAGGACAGACATACTTTTTTATTTATGTACTCTAAAATCTTAAATATAACTCTTTCGCCAATCATAGATACCCATCTTCGAAACAATTTCGATAAGAAAAGTATCTTACAGGACGCACAAACATCCGATCGTATTCGGCACCCTCCTTCCTCTGTCACGGATGGCGCAATCTTTCGCCGGCAATCTGATGTAGGGGATGGTGTGGGTGCGTCTGTAATGTTTTCGTGTTTCGTGAAGAGAGAGGATTGTCGAATGACGCAGCATCATGCGTTTGTAAATTTTTTTTCGCTTGGGGTGTTTTTTTTTAAATTTAAATATACTCTAAAAATATTCACCTTTTACTTCGCCAACAGTACCGTGCACTGGTATCGATGGCCACATGACGTTGAATTGTTCTGACAGCGCCGAAAACAACGTACAAAGCACGTGGAAGGAAGTTTTTGGTTGTTTACTCAAGCGATTTGAAAAGTCGGACAATTTTTTTTGCAAAATACTTCTGCGGCATGTGTTTGTGCTCGATTCTACAAAAGAAACAAGATGTAACAAGGACGGAATACCGACATTCAGTTTTTGCTCAGAATGTGATCATCTTAGACAAAACAAAAACATAGTTTTTGCTTCAGATTGATATTATTGTGCTTTGTTTAAGAGCCTTTATCATAGTATTAATAATTGATAGTATTTACAAATTGATTTTCATATATTTTATACAATTATCTATTGGTAAATTTGTCATGTTGTTATAAGTTGATTTTTGTAAAAATTTATAAATTAGCATCAACTTAATTTTACAAAACAAAACCACGATGTTTTGTAACCTAATTGTGATCTTCAAAGCTCTACCGATTGGACACGAGAGACAACATGAATACGTCAGCAGCAGAGTGTGATTTCATGGAATTACGTAAAATGTATTCTCCTCCTGTAGATACTACTTTCCCGAATATCTTCCAACTTACGTGCCAACCACCTACGTACGATCGCGTTTCCTGTTCAGGGCGATGTAAATCAAGCAGAGAAAGAAGCAAACGGTAGACATTACATGATGGGAAGACATGGTGCATAATGTTGCGCTCGGAAACATTACGACGCGCGTGTGACAAAATGGTTCGTCTGCACAGACTAACGACAGAAATTGTAGAAAGCTCTTACACAATCGAATTAACGTCGTTGATGAGAAGGAAGGGAGGGAGTGTTCGGTATAACGACAAATTAAAATATTGACGTATTCAAAGTAAATCTTTCTTTCTTTTTTGTCTAACACTATACGTTTACCACTTAGGAGTTCATTGACGACAGTCTAATGTTTGCAATCGCATCGAAACTGAAGGCAAAGAGTTGTACAACGAAGCACCGTGGGCGTCAAGGAGGGGGGTTGTGTTGTTGTCGACGCATGTCTCTTCGGGGAGTGTCTACGTGACACCATTGTCACGATAGTGGTAGAGAGTTTATGCCACGATTTTCTGATGTTGTTTTTGGTCGGGGACATCACTGGTTTGTTTCGATAAATCAATGGGAAACGGACAACGACATCGCCCATGGGGTGATCGTCGCCTGAAGATCTTCGAAAGCTGCCAAGACCGGGCCACACAAGGATGCGCAGAAGATGCTTTCGTTTACTTTTGTGTTTAAAGATGACGAAATGATGATGGTCTACGAAACGGAAGCCGGTTGCAGTTGGTTCGTTATTGATGGGATGTTGTTTGTTTGATCACAAGACTCTTTCCTTTTGCATTTATCCACCTGAAGGGAGTGGCATTAAACGGATTGTTTTCACTTGAAGAAATAGTCCAAGCTATTTTTACTTGCGACCAGTCGAAAGGACAGAGGGAAGGTTGTTTTGAAGAATTTCATGTTTTTAAATTTTCCTTTCGGAAGGAAGCAGCGCAATTGATTCTTCTTCAGAACGTCCATGTGTCAAGGTTTAGCAGGTTTTTAATGAATGTAATTTTGTTGTCGATTACAATCACCATTATTGGCCGCTCACATCGAATTCGGGTGGAAAGTTTACGTCGAATTCAACACACATCCTTCCACACTTGATCGCGCTGTCGAAATACCTTTGCTTGTTTTTCGTCTCGTTGAAATGGTCGTAATATCACCCCACTCTATGTCTCTCTCTCTCGGTGGTTGGTTTGTTTGACTGTTTGTTTACCGTTTTACATTTCTGTCATATACCCATGGCCTGCTGCCGTTTCATGGTTGGTGGTCAGTTGCAAGGCGACCTACCGACGCCAAAGTGAAATCCGATGCGTCCGTGGAGGTTTGTAGCGTATTAATGACCAGGATTTCCTTGGGGTTTTTTTTACGTAGCTACGTTACGTTCGTTACCATTGCAACCTATATGAGGGTTTTGGTGTAGGTTCGTTCCGTATGTTTTTATCAATGAATTTGTGATTTAAAAATGAAGTGATTTAAAAATGATCAATGGTTGATTTTGGAAACACAAAAAGTTCAACATTGTACTATAAGAAACTTAATGATTTATGGATGCATTATTGCATAGAAGTTCTAAATAATAAAATTGATTGTCACTTTTTGCAATTTTAGCTCTAAATAAAACTCTGACTGCCTTGCAAGAACGAAACCAATTCACTCAACGTTACGAAACATCAACATCGTTGTCTGCATCCCGAAGGAAACCTTCTCCCCTCTTCGACATTACCATACAAACCACCCAAACCGGTTTGGTTCGGTTCTGTTCGTTTCGCGCAAGTCTCATCCGGATGGAGCTCCGAACAGCCGCGAACGCCGTAGAAGGGATTTTATTTTTGGCACTGCCGGGATGACCTGATCGAAGGCCCTAAAGCCAGCATGTTTGCTGCTGCTTTATCAGCTGAAGCGGCCTTCTCCCCTACCCTCCGGTTGCCATGTTATTTTGGATGCATTTTTTCCGTTCGTAACATGAAAAACAGTAGTAAATCTTTTGGCACTAGCTCCACCAAACGGCGCCTGCCTTTCGCAGGAGCCTTGAAGTCGTCAGGGTGGGAAATAGAAACCGACTTTGTTCAACGTCGTTTGTTGCGGTTTTCTTGTTGTGCTGAAAACGAGGCATTCGTAAATTTACCGCTAATGTTTTTCGTTTTTTCTTGTCCGTTCGTCAGAGCTTCAATTTCCGCTTTCCGGTTTGTGGTGCTGATTGGCTCGATCCACAAAGCCGGCGTGCTTGTTTCATTTGTGCTCGTTTGACTTCGTAATTTAATTTGCGATTTGTTCTTCTCATACTTGTCAGTGCATTCACTGATTTTGTTTTCGATGTTTTTAGTTTATGTCCTATACAAAGGCGTGGTATGTATGGTTTGTAAGTTCAAAAGTGTATTACATGCGGTTAAAATTCTTTAAATTTTCGTTGAAAGGATTCCCACAACTCGCTATTTGCTCTTTAACTAGAAGGTTTTGTTATTCGTTTTGAAATTTCACAAAACAAGGGCAGGTCCCTAACATTTTTTCACTTCACCAGCACAATTAAGTTTGCCCAGCTCTCGAATTGTTTTCGAAACGACGGTCACCATGTTGTTTATGTTGGCGATATGCACACAAGTGCAACGCTTGCGCAAGTGCATTTTGCAAACCAAAGCGGAAGTTGGAACGATCTGGAGTGGAATGGAATGGAATGAAACCACATGAAGGTGACATTCCAATTCATGTTGTGTTGTGCAAAACATGGGTTTTATTGTATTAGTTTCTAAAAGAAAAATGAAAGCCTAATTTAATATGTTTGGAATTTCTCTGGAGTGTAAAGTGAATTCTATAATGCATGAATGACTTCTCACTTTTAAGTGATTACATGCTTTAGCAAATGTTCTGTACGTATTATTCGCGTTGCTCTTCTATACCGTGGAGTGATCCTTTTTTCACTGTTAACCACGTGTTGGAAGCTTCCTTAGCTAAATAAGATACCGCGATTTTCATATAAAAGAATGTATGACAGTAAATCTTACATTCGTTCCACTGACAAATAATTTCTGCATTATGACTATTTGACTCTAATATGTATCCTGTTTGCTTTACTTTCCATTTATCATTCTACAAACCTTTCTTCAATAGATGTGATTGTAATTGTCTCGAATGTGCATCGTTTTCGGCGGTCGATAATTTAAATCACCAAAATCCTTGAAACAGGTTGAAAAAGAAGCGCCGACCGATTGTGATCGATTGGTCTGCTGCGTTGTGTATCTGTCCTGGCGACAAACTGTCGCCGGTGGTTGGGGCCTCTGTCTGCTGACCCTTCCTCGACACCTCACACTGGAACTGGTTTCACTAATGAGCATAATTTGCATAGAAAGTTTAGGTCACACTCAAACATCACCGGGGGGTTTTGTGTGTATTACTTTGCCAAACGTTCTTATGGAAGCCCCCTGTGTCCATTCGCAACGTAGTTATCTGTGGGGAACGTTGTCTGGTGGGCTCCTAGTAGTAGTTTTCGTCTCTTCTTAGGATATTCTTGTGCGGTACCATTATTCGTTTCGAATCGAAAGAGTGTAGGAAACCCTCGTGCCATTGATTTTTAGTGTTGTTTTTTCGTTTCACCACAAACGCTTGACTCACGATGTTTTCGCGTTGGTGCGCGAGACAATCGGTCGATTGTTTGCGGCGAAGACTTCGTTCGAGCTGGTTCGAAGTCGTTGGAGCTCTTTGGCCTGGCTGGCTGGTTGTTGCCGGTGGCGACGTCGGCCTACTTTCTCTTCCTGCTCCGCCAGTAAACTCCTCAGACCGGCTAACCAGTGCACGCGCGGGTTCGAGCACGTTGGTCCCCACACTTGACCTCTGCTATGTAAACGAAGAGTGGAAAGAGGCCGATATACACTATGACGTACTGGTTCATGAGTTCTTGAAACGTTTTCCAATATCATGTAGATTTGAATTCAAACCTCACATAGTCCAATGTTTTTATTATTCCTTTTTTATTCCAATTAGTTTCAAATTTTCACTCAAGTTGCTTCTTGATATTGTATAGTCTCAGCTGATCTTACAAAATATTGAAATTTGAAGCTTCTACATCAACTCTTCTGTTGGTACTCTTTTCTATTTGTATGCATCTAGAGTATGAATGAATTCAACATTGTTAGCATAATCTTTGGTCCCATTTATCATTTTATTGCTTATTCAAATGATGTACAGGTTTTCACCTGGGGAACAATAAATCCCGACGACAGCGACTTACAAATCTGAGCAAACGCATTGAACTTACGTTTTTTCTTGTCTACGCCTTTCGGACTTTTTTTCACCTATCCTCACGTTTTCACCTCAGCATATTTACAATGAAAGACGGAAGTGAGGCGAACGACCCCCTTTGCCGGCTTTGGGACTCGACCGTACGGGAAAAGGGCGTATAGCCCAAGGAGGGTGGAGAGGGAGGAAGGGTTCGATGATGCCGGCCGGTCGAGACACATGGGGTTATGTGTGGCGGGAAATAAATGATGCATGTACCATATACACTACACGAGGTGGTGCTTCGCTGCCACCACCAATGGTTCCATAATGTCACATTTTGCACCTCAACGTTCAGTTTCTCGCCCCTCTGCTCTTTCTTCTGCTCCGTCTGGTCCGGCTACGATCCCGTCCAGTAGGACACAACAAAAGTCCTACGAGAAGGAAACGAGGTTGACCTGTCTGGAGCCCCGGCTAAGGTGTGCTCCACATATAGCACCTACCTGTGTCTGTCTCTGTGCTAGTCTCGCGTTTATGTTGATGGGCTTTTTTGTGGTGGTGAAGCCGTGGTCGTATGTCTCGAATGCTCAGACAAGACGCAGGGCACCTTTTCGCCAATCAAGGTACCACCTTCTCCAAACGAAGGGGGTCCTTCATCCGTTCGCGGGCTGTTGTGAGTCATGACGAACTCATATGCAATTAAAAAAGTATACTTTCGGTAGTGATATCTTGTAATGCATCTTTATACTACATGGAATCTTCTAGGAAACGATTTTATTACGTATAACTTAATCTGGATATGTAATTAGGCAATGTACTGGTCAGGTTCAATAAAATAAAATAAATAATTCCTTACTGGGCCATTTCAACGCTCCTTTCAGTCGGTTGCAACAATGCGTGCCAGAATGTATGTACGCCGCCAGAAAGTCCTCGCGTGAGTGATGGTCATCAGCCATGAAAACTCATCCATGACAGATTAGACAGCACAACAAGCCAGAGTCGTCCTGGACGCGCCTTGGACAACGGTGTACGATACAAGGATCATCTCGCACGTGTGGGTCTCGGTCGGAGCGTGATCCAAATCCCAGACACACTCGGGGCGTCGGCGTTGAAGCTGACATAAACTCCTCCATGGTACTGTCAATCAACATCACGAATCAATGTCAGCGAAAAAGCGCACGAGACAACACGGATCTCGACGCAGGGCTCGACTGAATACGACACGGTGCGTGTTATCGGCGTCGCCACGTCAATGAAGAGGAGATTGATTTTCTGGTCCGATATTTTAGTTGCCAGCGATCCAAAGTTCTACGCACTGGAACTTGTGAATTTCTATTTAAAGTGGGATTTGATAAAGTTCTATTTATCCTTAGGATGTCCTGAGGGTCGCAATATTTTAGCGAATACTTTGGTTCATCTGTAGAAATAGGGTGTCAACCAACGGGTAGATGTTTCATCCAGAATTTTCACCCATTTCAAAGTGGTCTATTTCTCTCGACCTCCAACAAATCAACTTCAGAAAAATGTTTAAACATCCCACCGCCGTTGTCCATTGTGCCCCTCCTCTCGCTTGTGGTGATTCCCGTTGTCGGATTCGAGCTGTGTTTCCGGTCGAGAATGGTTTCCGACGAACGTACCCACTTGTCTTTCGAGTTTTTCATTCCGTCGGTTGCGATGTGCAAGAGCGGTTCTGCAAGACCAAAGAACATGGTCCCGGGTATATGAAACCCCGACATCTTACTCCAGGGGTATCATTTCCGGAACTTCTGAAGCAACCACTATCGCTGTTAGTGGAGAATGGTTTGTCAGTTTGTCTGTGTGCAGAAATTGAAGCTTTGCACGTGATTTTTCCTCATTTCGGACCTCGGGGTCGGCTAGATTAATGTGTTTCTTGTGCAGTAGCTCGGGCATTCGTTTGAAGGCGGTAGCCATCAGTTCTTCGGGTCCCACGGCGAGAGCCCCCATTTCCGTCCCTTGGGGGGAACAAGATACATCGACTGGGTTTGTCTTGAGAAATGACCATCTGGGGCTAAAAAGTATCGGTTCCCCGAGGAAGGAGGTATCATGCTCCCAACTGGATAGTAAAGTCTCCTGCAGCCATACTAATGTTAGGTCCGTTTCAGTATCGTTCACGCCGTGCCCTTGCCGGGATCCTTCGTGACCGAGTGAATTAGGAAAATGGTAAATAAAAGCGAATATTTTCCCGGTAGTCATTATTCATTGGTTTTGTGTTTTGTAAGAATAAATGGGCTCTGCTTTACAAACCAATGCTTAGGTACACACTCTTAAAGTAGCGTTTTACTAAATAAACTTCAAAATACCAAAAACCGTCAAATAATTTTATATTTTTTCACGCAAGTATCAACTTGTTATTCGTTTCTAATTATTTGATTGCTCCAGTTCTGATTCCGAATTCCAAAATTTAAAACTGAATTCTAACATACACTGTGCCAATCGGTAAGTGGGACGGTCATAAAAAGAACACTTGTCTGACTTTGCGATCAATTTTAGGGTACTTAGAATTGATAACAATGAATTTCGCTTATCACATCTTCTTTGTCTATCTTTCTACGAAGCATGTGCAAAAAGAGAGAGTAAAAATCGGTCACCAAGCGGCGCAATGATCGAAAAAGTGCAAAAAGTCAAAATTTTGTCAGCCAAACGTAAAGTTGGACACTTAGGATTCCTAAGAATGTCTGCGGCTGAAGTGTTATGGAAGCTAGCTTAGGCACGTAAAATCATTTTCTGATGATCTATGATATACTAAATTATTGTTATATGTATAAAAAAGATGAGTTTTGATAAATTATTTACACTTTGTGGTTGAAATATGTTACACCACTGCAAGGAATGAAATATTATCTTTTTTATCATATAAATCGATTAAAAATGCCGAAAGTTATCAGGTTTTATCAATTTAACCAAAGTTACTGTTTTGCGATACACTAACAATCGATAAAAAAGCCCATATTGTCAAAAATATAACTTGAAATGGGTCGTCTTACAATAAACTTAAAGGACGATGATGTGAGATTCATCAAAAAACCAACTGAATTGAAGACTTTTCCTCAATTATAGATGTCTAAGAATTTAATAAAACAATGAAAGCATTTAGAAAGTTCCAAACTATTTCCAGAACATACCCGCAGAAACCGCAAACAACGCCTTTACTTTTCAAAACCTTATATAGACGATGATTTTAGATTATGTTGAAAGGTACTCTCCCTATCTCGTTCAAATGCATTCATTTAATGTGGTAATTGTCGTCACAGTAAGTATGACTTACATATGAAGCAAACATATACACTTTTGGTTAGAAAGGCAGGCAGTTTTAGAACGTAAAACGGAGCTGACGAGTTTTAAAAAAATTGTTGTTTTAACTTCTATTCCTTGGAGGTCATTTGTTAATGTTGTAGGTGTTTATGTGATCAGAATGAACTGAATAAACTTGTTTATAATTAAAGTACGATAAGTACCCATCACAACGTTCATATGATGAAGAAAATTATGACAGATGTTGTTGATATAGTTTGACTATTCCAAGATTAAGAGTTCCGCCAGGTTAACTATACTCACTATAAGCTACGAATAACACAAAAGTTACTACTCTAAATCAGCCTCAAAGTTCAGAAGAATCGTTCTGAGTCTTTAGTATGAAATCCAATAGCCAATTTGAGTAAAATTGTACAGTATCCTATGTTACAAACACTGTATAGTATAAATTGGTAACAAAACAGCAATAGGAAGAAATTTAAGCAGAAATGTCCAATAAAGTTAGAAAAAACTGTTGTCAAGCATCAACAAACAGTCATAGACTATAACAGAAATAACATTAAATACCAAAAACTTCTGGAAATAGTTCAACAAACCACGTATTAAACCTGAAAAGCAAGTGTCCAACTTTACGTTTGGCTGGCAAAATTATGATTTTTTGCACTTTTTCGATCATTGCGCCGCTTGGTGACCGATTTTTACTCTCTCTTTTTGCACATGCTTCGTAGAAAGATAGACAAAGAAGATGTGATAAGCGAAATTCATTGTTATCAATTCTAAGTACCCTAAAATTGATCGCAAAGTCAGACAAGTGTTCTTTTTTTGACCGTCCCACTTACCGATTGGCACAGTGTATCTGTAGGCGTATGTTTTGTATTTCGTGATGTCGTGATGACATTGTCCTAGAATATACTTTTCGAAACACTCTCGAACACTGTCTGGGCTTCCACTTCAAAGCGTTAATCATAGTCCACGCCTTGTTTGTAAGTTTTACGTGTTTACTCTTTCGCTGTTTTGATGTCACCGTCAAGTGTTTATAAATTCCAATTGTTTATGCCATGTGCTCCACTTTCTTCAAGTATCTCCTTTGCTTAGTGCATACCCCAATCTTTCACTCGTTTCCTGTTGCAAAAACGAAACGGGTGCAGTAGTTTTAGTATGGATAAAATGGGACGTCGTAGTGGGACGTTCGGTTTGCCTACACTCGCATATTTTCGACCAGGTTCATGAATAAAACAATAGAAACCATGGCAGTGTAACAAAAGTTGTTTTGTTTAGGTGATTCTTTTGCTTATTTTTGCTAGGAGTACTGAACATAGATTTTCCAACCCGCTTTTGAAGCACGAAAAAGGGAGTATTTTCTTTGCTTTAAACTACCAGAAAAAAAAGGTAGTTAAACATTACTTGTTTAAATTCTGACACGAAACACGGCTGGTGTGCGAAATAGCTGTGAATGAATAACGTAACAATGGATATGCAAAAGGAGACATTTTTCCGCTCCACAATCTCCGTCACACATCACCATAAATTAAAATTGATCCATATGCTCTGTGTTAGGCGTGGCGCATGCCGACGCAGAGTGTTTCTGCTGATGCACTTTCGGGTTTTGGTGGTGTTTTTATTCTTCATCCTTGGATAAAACAAAACACACATTTCCCCCGCCCGGTGTCGGTTGGGTTGCGGAAAACGATTAAAAAAATAGAACCAAAACACACCTCTCCCAGCACGTGGGGGTGTATTTGTGGAATGTAAATTTTTCGTTTTCCAATTACCATAAACGGAACATTGTTTTCCTTACCTAACCTCCTCTCGAGTCCACCAACCTCACGATGATGCACCGTGGATGGGTTTTTGTATGCAAATGATGCACAGACGACCCGGTAATGCACCCGGGATGCACCGATGCACTTCTCGATACTCGTGGTATTGGTGTACGGGATTGATGGAGTTAAAAAAAGTCCTATTCATCAACACACATTGAACTGCTTCAGCTTTTCATTGGTCGTTTCAGTTTTTTTGTTTTGTAATCGAAGTGAATTTCTCTTCTCCAGCACGATGTGGGAGGTAAGTGCATACGTTGTTGCAGCAACATCTGCAGCATCGTGCCACCGCCATCCAGCTCCCTTCCAGCAGCGTGCATTTTCCATCCCCTGACGGGTTATTGTTTTCCTTGGTAAATGCGTTCCCCGAGCAGTCGTCTGGCTGAAGAATGTTTACACGCGCATCTCTCTGTGTCTACAGATGCATACGTGTACTCGATCGTAGGCTGGCTCTTGAGAACCATTTGTTTTAGTCGGTTTCTTTTTCCTACGCCCAGTTGACTGACTAAACATTCCAGCAGAAGGTTCTTGGGCGTTTAGTTTTCAGGTTTCTTTTAGTTCTCTTGAATTGCATGGAGAAAGATAAACACTAGCGTGGATACACACACACCCACGAGAATACTGTCAATAGAAGACGAATGTGGAAGACGGTGGTACTTTCTTTAAACCTGAGGCTTGTGAAAGGTAAAGGAGAAAAAATGAAGGTATATTTACTGCTGACGTTGATGCGGTGAAGTTTATGCTGCAGCTCTTGATGCTTCGTTCTTTCTTGGCAGTATGACCATCGTAAAAGGAAAGGAAAACGAAACTTCTAAGGGTCTCTATCCTGAGTTGTAACTCCTTTCGTTCTGTTCAAGTCTTGTTAACAGGCTTACACAGCTTCCTGCGGCTTCATATGCCTTGGGGAAAAAGTAGAAAGGTTAAACTCGTCTTTAATGATAGACTGTGGTCCGTGTGTCGTTAGGAAATGCAGAGTTTCAAGAAAATATTATTTTGTTTCTTTTAACAAACTGGGAGCTAAGGATTTAAGGAGATTTTTTTATAATTTTTGAAAAAAAATCTCAATAAAAAGGAGTGGTTCATCACAACTAATACTTTTCGTTAGAATCCTGTTTGACTTGGGCAAAATGGTCTTGATTGGAACTTTAGAATGTTATTATGTTTTCTTTGTTTTTCTTCAAAAATGTTCAAGCTTCTCGTAGTGTGCGTCCACATTACAATTGCCATCCGTCGTCTTGTTACAGTTTGCGTTCGTTGTTGAGTTGACCAATTGATGGAAATTAGCGATCCGGCGCGCTGCTCTTCTTCGTACGCGGGGGAGAGCAAAGTGGAAAGCTTTCCATTCGCCTCGACTGAACGGTCCCCTACTCAACAATTCTCTTCGACCATCGGCCTATCTGGGGAGCGCCGACGAGAAAAGAGCGGCACACAGGATCAAGGAACTTGGCATCAATTTGGTTCAATTTCGCCCATAAGACGTCGCCGGTCGGTAGTGGTTGCTTCGAAATTGTTCGTCTCGTAAATAGTCGCAAGTGCCCATCCCCGGACTAACCAACTATGGCAAATATAGAGGAAGTGGCCGATTGGACCAAGTGCATCTTCAAAGATGGTTTGAATAAGGAAATGATGGGTTTTTTTGCTGTATCTTGGTATATGTTTTGATCGATGATTTTATCGAACACACAAACAGTGAGTTAAAAGTTTTTAGTCCAGTAGAAATTCATTATCCAGATGTTGCTCAGTTTTTAGAGTTTAAACTTTATAATCCTTCGTTTTAATGCCGGCAACTTTAACTATTTCTTTTCTTTCATTTTAGTAATACATCTTCTAGTGAATCGAGTCGGTTGAAAAGAAATTATTAGAATATAAAAATTAAGTCCAATTTACGTCGTGGATTAACAATGAAATAATTCGTATGATGTGCCCATCCCTTGTCGTTAGTAGTGATTACTCCCACAACCAAGCCCGTGCAATTTGTGGTCCATTTGCCAACTGGCTTTGTTGCTTTCTTAATCTGGTTCCCAAGTCCGCGAACGACTCTGATGACGAGGAAGAAAACGAGTGAAGAGCTATTTTCGTACCGCTACGCTTGTCAATGGTATTATCAGATTGATTGACGGCTGGTAATGATGTAGAGCACTGCATTTTTGCTTCCTCCAGATTTACCTGTTTGGTCATAGGAGGGAGGTTCGTCAATGGTGGTGTTGGTGCTGCACCATACTTGCATGCGGCAAAGATTGCAAAATAGATAAAATTCGTCCACCGAAGGTAATCTGGCATGCAACAGTCATACATTTTCAGATTAGAGTGTACATTGGACTGTCGATGTGCCGTCGTCGTTCCCTGCTCTCTACCGGACCAGGACCAGGACCAGTCAGCCTGCTGGTCACCAACCCATGTTTATTCGCGTTATGCCATCATCGGGGTGGGCCTGTTTGTTTTTCCTTTGTTTTTTTTTGTTTTTCGCCAGGCAATTGATTTGCTTCAAAGCCCGCCTTAATCGGATCCTTCACCTGGCTTGGTGTGGCGTTTGTTAGCTAATCGATTCACCTGTCAAGATAAAATGGCCGCCCGTTACATGTTGCTGTCGTTTCGCGTCAGTGTCAGTGCACCCGCCCTATGGTCCTTTAACCTCTCTCTCCCTTAACTAAGGGTGTAAGGTATTGCTGTTTGATAGGAAGGGCTTTTTTCATACCTCGTCATTGTATTTTTGTTTTATTTTTGTCCTGTTATCTTTCATTATTCATTACTTAACATCGATCCAGGTGTGTTAGTGCACTATATTCCCTTCGCTATATTGGAATATGTAAGCTGTAAACGTGCTTTACAACAACGACTCATCGAATTGTGTATAGAAAACGGGAATGGGAAGATGATAAGGGAAGTAAATGGTGGTTTTCTTGTAGGAAGAAAACAAATACCAACACAACCTTTTGCGAGGGCCGAAATGTCAACGGGATTTCAAACCATCAGCGCCTCAGCTTACATGAACGACATTAGCAAATGTCACCACCAGGGCGGGAGAAGTCTTGTTAATTGATTCAATCGAAATTTAAAGAGCACTCCCAGCCGGAAGGTCGTTTTCAAGTGGTGTTCTGTAAGCGTTTATTTTGATACTTCTGTTCCAGGAGAGCAATTTTAGTTTTTAATTTGTTCTTCTTTTTGCAAAATTTTAAGTTTATCGCATTGCTAACGTAAAGATGCTTCGAGAGAATATGAACGACAATAAACTTGTTTGTATGAAGGCCAAGTAATCTCAGCTAAAAGGCAACAAAACCGACTTCTGGTATTTCCCCGTATGATCTCATGCAGGCAAACGGAATCCGAGGTGGAATTGCTTCCATCTGGCCATGTGCTTCCGAAACTGGCACTGCGTTGTGCCTTGTAGTAGTAAAGGCCCCCGATCGATAACAGATGACAGCCATGTGGCCTTCCTTATCAGAACCTTGTCACTGTTTTGCATCTGACGTTTTGGAGCTGGGGAGGCTGTTTGTTTTCCGGATGTGCCATGCTCACATGGCCCTCTAATAAGTGGCGTCGTGTTTCTCATGATCCGTATCAGTCTCTAGGCAGTTGTGCAACGCCTCTACTATACGAGATACTATTCTATTTTTAATCCCAATGTTTGGAACCAAGAAACACGAGACATTCAAAGTATTCAACGTACTGGAAAAGAAGGGTCCAATGATTTTTAATGAAATGACTAAAACTTGAGGTGTGATGATCAATCTCTTTTAAGGATAATATGTGGACACTTGGTAAAACTATTCATACGGAAACACGTACCTTCCAGCACATTAAAGATTTTGCAGCAGACAAAGAAAAACATGTTCGAAAGTCCCTGTTGTCATGCAAATAAAGTTGTTGAAGATGAGAAACACGGTAGTGTCCTACCCTGGGTTGTGTTTGCTGTCGTCCGCTATTTCCGAGCCTGATAACGATGGGAGAATGTCGTGGTAGAGTGGGATATTGATGGTAGTTGTGCTCCCCGGCACCGATTTGTCCACGCGAAATGTTAATAATAAGACGAAACCATCAGTGTTCCCATCAGCCTATAATCGCAAGCGCGGACTGACATGGACGACGAAGCGTGTGTAAATACATTCCCGCTGTTTATTGGACGCAATCACGACGAAATCACAAACACGTGCAATACCACGAGGAGATTTTTTTTCTCTGCTTTTGCGTCGTTGGCGCAATGGGGTTCTTCTTCCTGCTAATCTGGTGATCCGTTGAAGAACCAGTTTCGCGTCATCGCCGAATGGGGCAGTCGTAAATTTTCTTCGCAACATTATGTAACACAAATCCCGGGGAGTTTTCATTATGGGTATAAAAATGGGTATGCTTTCATCAAACATCACTTACTGATTTCAGATACTTGTCCTGGTTGTTTGTTTCAATTTTTGTATCGTTCTTCATAGAACTCACTGCCATTAACTCCAACGTTTGGTTTGGTCCAGTGCTTAAATTCTGATGGTGAAAACTCGACTCAACGAGACTGAAGTGTGCTTTACAATGCGATGTTTTGTGCTTTACAATACCAACAGACCACTTCATAAATGCTACAATGTAGAAAGTGCACTCTACATTGCCACGAATCGGCTCAACCGAGGGTAATTAGAATAAAAGTAGCTGAAGCGAACTCCGGACCAAGTTTGTTGGGCCACGGCAACCGTTTGCTCTAAAGCAGACAGACAGGACGTGGACCACGTGCGCAAAAACGGTTTCACGAGCGGTTCTCTACGGGGCGAAGCTGGGAAAAAGGTATTACTTTTGTGTGGTGGTGCAACATTGTTGCCGCGAGTGCACTTCCGGCACGGCTCGGTGCCAACTGCGAAGGGCGGGGGATGCATTTAGAACCGCGTGCCGCATCAGTTTTACCTCCTACGAACCGTTTCGTCATGGGTACAACGTGTTTTCAATGCGTGCAACTGCAGTTTTATATTACTTGTTTGTGAAAACACATTGTGTTGAATTTTCGCTTGTCTACTTTGCATGTATTCGTCAAGCTTCTAAATGATTTTTCTATTCTTAGTCGGTCCAAATATTCTTCTACAAGTACCTATCTTGTTTAATTTCAATAAACCAAAATAATTTAACATAAACGAGTATTCTTTCGAGCTATTTTCCTCGCGGTTAGTTTTATTTCATTAACGATGTTTATCATTGGCTGTCACTAATGGCTAGAATGCAGGATTTAATCGAGTGCAATTTGTTGGTAAGAGATATTAAAAGGGTGGCCAAACTCCATTGCAAAAAAACCGCCCAACGGTCCAACGCTTAAAAACACACTTATAAACAGGCTTGTCTCATAAATGGTGGAATTATCTTCACCATCCACACTTTGGAAAACAATAGCACCTCCTGCACCTTGGGGTTGAATTGTTCCACCACCGAAAAGCAGAGAATGGCCTAGCTCTAGCAGAGGACGGCGAAATGGGACACCCGGAAACATGCGAGGGGGTAAACCTCCGGGGTATTGTTGTGTGGTTGGTATGGTTGGTCCAGTATTACAATTTCCCAGGTCCTGCTCCTGCAACCTATCTAGACCAGACCGATAGTGTACCACGAGATGGTTTTGCGCGCCACGGTCGGTTTTCGCATGGTTGTGGAACATGAACAGCGTGGCGTGGGTTTGCTATGTGTTGTTAGTAGGTTACCTGAAACAATCCGGAAAGCAGCGGGCCGAACGTCGTACCGTGACACTCTCGGGCAGAAAAATAAGAGCAAAAATCCGTTCCCATTCGGCTAGACCTAACGGGGCACATGTATACGTTCCCCCGTCCGTGGGGAAAATTGTGTTCAAGAAACAATGCTTTTTCCAGAGCAAACGATTCATATCTGGCAAACAAGCACCATTTCTTTCTGATAAAGCTAGGCTGGTTGGTTTTTTAGTTAATTCACAAACATTGAAGCTATCTTGACATTACTTAAATGGATATGTTATTCTAAATATTAACAAACAATAATTGATGACTTAATAAAACATTCTTAAAAGTAAACAATCTTTTAGTTCATCCATCTTTTTTGAATACATTACTGTTGACTTTATTAAACTAACGTTTCTCTCTTTTTTCTTTTTAATTGCAGGTAAATACTTTTCTGAATCATACTCAAGGATGTTTGGTGTGTGTTTGTGTGTAAGTAATGAACTTCTTGTGCTCTCGAAACGCACAAAAGATTGTGCAATCGAGACTGTACATTAAAAAGCCTCCATTTCCTACGGTGTGAAGATATTTTACTGTTAGATACTAAAAACTAACCAGCAACATCTGTTCAGTTATTTGTGGTGTAGTATTCACTCATTTTACAACGTGTTTGTGTAGACAATCGAATGGCGGCGATCGAAAGATGGTAGTGAGGTTTCTGATAAATTAGTTGGAAGTTGTTATGAAAGTGCGAATCTTTTAGAATTTTTACAATATATTTTCCAATTCTCCGGATTTAACTAAAATGTTGGCGTAACGTTGTAACATATGTGGAGTGACCTTTACGTCAGTTTTTCGTAACTTGGGTTGGTCACGATCCACAACCAATTGCCCGCCAAATGTGTGTTCGAAGTGTGGTGCCCAATTGATTCTTATGCTGGTAGCGATGAAACCCTAACCATGTAATGGCGCTGGACATTAATGAATGTGCCATTGACTGGTCACTTTTGACATTTAACACATTACATCGTGGGCTCAAAGTGACGCAGGACCACAATGGGAAGCTAGCACATCAACGGCAACGTGCACCGGGCGAACGCCAGAAGTTCTGCACGAACTCACGTGCCTGATGTTTCGCTTGAAGCTGCGCTGTAGACATCGGCTGAGATTGCCAACCGATGCGAGTTATATACTGAATTTGGCATTATTATTGTTGTTCTGGAAAGGTGGTAACGGCCTGCTGTGGGGTGTATCGGTAAAGTCTAATCTTAAAAACGGATCCAGCCGACGACGACAACACCCTGTTGAGTGGATGTTTGCTTTAAGTTCGTGGTTTCTAAAGCAAACACACTGTCCTCTTTTGTGGCCTCTCCTGACACATCCATGTTTGCAAAAGGTTACAGGTCTCGTAACCGGTATACTGCCACCGAAAAGTGACTCCGTGACTTGCCACTCACCACCGGAGGAAGAGGAGTTGCCGCTTTATCCAATACAATGTCGATTCCGATGCCAAGCACCGCTCCCTGCAACACACGTCGAGCCCCGGATTTAATTAAATGTTTCACTGGCTCACGTTTTACCAAAGTCCAACCGCGAGGGGGGGAAGGGGATAAACCACAAACTTCTCTGGGCCGCGAAGAGTGCATCAGCTGCATCATTGCGAAAACAGTGTTGTTCCGGCTCTTCCCTGACTGCGAGGGGATGACTATGGACTTCTAACGGAATTGGGACGATGCCCAGGGGCGTTCCATACTTCACGGTAGTGCCTGTGCACTCCAAGTCATTGCAAACCCGGATGGATTGATGGACCCTCTAGATGGGGGAAGAAAAAGGGCTCGTTGTTTCGCTTTTTGAATGTCACGCGATCAAAGTTTATGGGGTTTCCATTTGGGTGAGGACTTCACCGAACGGAGGCTAGGTTAGACGCGAAAGTGAACTTTACCAGCCATAATGTGTAGTGCTTGGGATTTATGAGTATTTGATAAACAGCAATGATATTACGAACTGAGCTTCCGATGGATTAGAAGACCATTTGGTTATCGCTGAAGTATTCTTCCTGACATGATGCCTAACAAGAATTTAAGGTCGTGTAACTTAGTTAAGAGAAGTCAATATTGCAGGCGAACTGAATAAATTATCTTATCGCGTCTACGTTTTATTAGGTTCTGTCATTCTTATAAGGTAGCAGAAGTCCTTTTATCCACACACCCTTTGTCTGGAACTGTCCTAACCTTAACCGAAACAAAGCCAGCATGTTTCACAGTTAAATTCTCCGGTATTTATAGTCCTAATTAATGTCAGTTGTGACTGGAGCTCAGAATGTATCTCCGACTGCCGTGCTGCGGGGGCTATAACCTTTCCAGTGCGCCCAAGATCCTAACCTAGCCCAACCCAAATGCTTACTGTAGCTTCGGTCGCCGGGGCGCTTAGCTACCGAGATAGACTCGGTGCCGACGTGTCGAATCGAGGGTCGCCATGGGCAACGCCGCCTTTGCCGGCGACATGAGTCTATTAATAATGGCGTTTAATGAGTGAAGGCTATAAATACTCCCTATAGGCCCCCCCCCCCATCCCTTGATTGGAGAGCTATGCTTTGCTGTGTGTGGTTTCCATTCACGGAGTCGTGATCTTCTAACTTGGTAGCCACACCATCGGGACTGACGGACTGTTTGTGGATACACAGGCATCATTTATCGCCAATAAAACGGCCCGGCCGTACACCAGTAAACCGGCGGGAGTGGAGTTGTTGGCTATCCGGACGCTAATATATCCATTGAGTAGCGCGACGACCGAAGAACCGGTCGGTAGATCCAGCTTGCGCCAATCGGACACGCTCGTCATCCGAACTACTGAAGGCAGCATCCGTTACCATAGCGATGGCCTCATTGCAAATGTGAAACATGCTCTTAGATGCGGTCATCAAGTCAGCTGATCTTCAGCTGATCTATGAACGGTACCTATGTTTTCGTAGAGATCAAGCCAATAGTTCAGAAGATGCAAGCCATGCTCGTTCGTTTTGCATGCTTCACGTTTCCATCTGTCGGACCGGTTTTATGATTTGAACTCGGTTGTATTTTAAGTTCTCTCTTCCATGAATCTGGAAAGACCTGTCGAAAGACCATTGAAGAAAGTCGTTATATTATTAGAACGTCATAAAACAGCACTCCTCCAGCATGTGAAGTTCTCAAGGTGGCTTGCTAGATCCTCAATATCTATCGATTTTATTGCCTCCAAGGTTATCCCCGTGGGGTGAAACATATGGGTAATTGCATCCCAGAGCTAGAACCTAAGGTGCTGCGCTAGAAATAATATTTATCTGCAAAACAATCTGCTGCAGAACCATTCGATGATGTACCAAGAGCCAACCTTCCTTTGGTGAAACATGTGTTTTTGATTGGAAAGATAATTCCTTTCGCTGCCGATGATGGTTTTCCTTAGGTCTCCCACACTATGCTTATGTTGGCTCGGGGGCTTATTTATTTGCAGCACTTCGCCAATCATGAACTGCATACTACAACACACCCGGCCTGCACTCGTTAATGCAGCCTGATTTTATGGTCTTATTCTTGCTCGCAGAAATCGTGAAGAAGGCGGGCGTGTTTTGCTGCATGTTTATTATTTTTTATTACTAAACGGGAACGGCACAGTCCCGTCCAGATGTGCAGAGTGAACCGGTCGCCACTTCACCATGGGTGCATCTGGTGAAGGTTGAAGAAGCCATTTTGGAGGAAGCGATTGATTGACGACTGAGCTGTTTTTTGCACGAAACAAAACGGCGCGCTGATGTATTCGTTAATGGCTCATAAAGCAGACGCCGCCGCCACGCGTCCTGCACCCGGTGTCGGGGTGTATCGGGTTTGCCAGCCAGATTATCTGGTCTGCCGAAGAGGGAGGCCCCCACAAGAGTGGATTCTTTTTCCCCGCAGTTTCACAAAGCGCCGCCTTAGGCTGTTCGTAAAAAAGGAAGGTAAGAATTTACATTTCTTCTTTTCGCAGAATGAACTCGCGTTAGCTGGAGATGGAGCGAAAGCGGAATGCGAAAAGAAGAGAGATTTGTGGAGATTTTATTGCCCGGGTTAAGAATACATATGCATACGATTTGCCCCATTCCGCGCTCTGGGTTGTTGTATATGCTATTCTGGGGGCATCCCTTTTTGATGGGGTCCGTAATTGGTCGTAAATGTATGACGTTTATGATATTCGCTTCCCTCCACAGCATCCACACTTGAATATGTATATTTGTCTTGCCAACGCCGGTTTCGGCTGCTCTGTTTGCTTAAGGCTCTGAAAGGTCTTTTTTCCGTACGGTTTTTGAGCCGCCTTCCGTTTTGTGCCGCTTCAATTAACTCTATGGGGTCTTTTTACTGCCCGAAGTTAATGTTTAAAACATGGTGACAAAGTAGCAGCCAAGAATAAACCTTTCGGTACTTTGTAGTTAAGGGAGAGGACAGCTTTACTCCAACGAATTTACTCAACGTCTCGGGTGTTCGGATGCTGTCAGAGTAAAGGCTAACGGTAACGCGGAGGATGGAGTCGTCGTGTGGACCCTTTTCACAGCACTCATTGCACTCTTCTGGTTTGGTCTTCTTGGCGAACAAAAACTGGTTTCCTCCACACAAGGAGGCAAGAGGGTCCCATCCATCCATCCATCCATCCATCTATCCATCCGTCCATCCATGCTGTCGTGACTCGGATGTCAATCCCGAGCCCAGAAGAGTTCATTTTGCATCCTCCCTCTCGGTGTGCTGGTGTGCTGTAAAATTCTCTCTACCACCGCCTGTCAATCAGCCCATTCCCGGGGTCCGTTCCATTAGAATTTGGTTTGGCTCGGTGATTGAAGGCTTGTCGTCATTAGAGTACACATCTTTGTCTGGGTTTAAGTTTTCTTTCTGTTCGCGTGAGGGAGGAAAGGATGTTTAATCCCCCTCAGTACTTTGGGTCTAGGCGGGGGAATTGGATTGGAGGTCCAATCAATTAAGCGAGCGATCTCTGTTGCCGATCATCGAACAGAAGAGACCTGTTCTGTGGTGGGACTACTCCTCCTTGCCTTGCCCGTGCGTGAAGTCTTGTGATGATTTTCCGAGTATCGGGTATTTGACGAGGGGGGAAGGTACGTGGATGCTCGACGTTAGTCAGCTGCATTCGGCTGCACCGTGGTCGCGTGTTCTTCACCCGCTGCACGTTGTGGAGGTTCGCGCGCGTGATTCAGCACGAGACGCACCAATCCTTGCCGACCCCGAATGCGTGTGCCTGCCGCCGTCCGTGTGTGTGTGTGTTTAGTTGGTATTCACAGCCCGGCTTCTTCGAAGGGAAGGGAATAAGGAGTGTGGTGTAAGGGGACTCGCATTCGCTGCTGCACCGTTGTTGCACATGTTGTGCCGTTGGTGCACCGTGTGCGCGTCCTCGACTTCGTTTGAGTTCATGTTACTTTTCACCTCGCTGCACGGATGATGGGGCGTTGAGAGTGGGCACGGTAGACTGGGTTACAGGCCATCGAGACGGGGTAGACTTTGTCCCCGGCTTTGTGGATTTGCTTCGCGGTTTAAGGCTAGTCTTTCACCCACCCACCGAACCCTTGCCATCCCCATCCTCATTCGCTCTTAAAGCTTGGGAGAGTTGGGAAGTTTGGCGCGCGATTTTGTGCAGTGATTTACGCGTGTTAGTTCGGTCGCGAAACACTTCGTCTATACATAATACATAAGTGTGGAAGCATGCCTCGCTATGCACTTCGAGTCTACGGGTCTGAATGTCATTAGGTTGGTGCTATTGTTTATATTGAAATGCACATACTTCATCGAATGAATCATCGCAAATTTATGCTAACAGAAACATCATTTGAGTTTAGATAATCTACACCAATCCATTCGCTAGATCTCAGCGAAGTTGCATTAATTTTGCAATTGTGTAAACCAGGTTCAGATTCATGAATCTGAATGATTTTCTGCGTTTTAGGGATTCATGAATCTTTCGTCCAGAGATTCATGAATCCCAAAGATCTCCACACAAACTGATGAAGAGTGATTCATGAAGATTCATTAAGGTTTAGAAAGATCCATTAAGCTTTGAAGATGCGAATCCGCAAAGATTCATGAATCCATCAGAATGAATCTAAAGTGAACGATTCATATAAATGAATCTCGTCAAAAGATTTATTAAGGTCAACACTAATTTATTTATATATTCTTTTACAGTTCTGCAGTTTATGTCCAATTATGGGCATTTTTCTAATGTTAAAGTCCATGAAACAGCTCGTTGACGCATTGTTTTGAGAGCTTTTTTTTATGCTGCGGTTGTTATCAAAGCTTGTGCTTTCAGAATGGTTTCACAGGCATAAACTTAATATTCTCGTATATCATTTTTGCAAAGGAAATAATCATTCAAATGAGTACATCTTCAAATCACCGCTCCTTTTCTCATAAGACCATCATTATTCCTATTGATTTGATTAAAAAAGCTCAATCACTCGACGAAGCACTTTAAATGAAAAAAAATCGTAAAAAAAAGTGACGATAACGATTGGAAACATGCACTTGCAATTTAATTCGGGTTCTATTCTTTCAAAATGTGGCAGGGAATAAACGTACAAATCCCATAGCGTATATGCACTTTACATGTCTTTTAAAATGTTCAAGAATGTGTGTCATTCAACCTATTGCTATAATCCCGTTGCATTAGTTCGTGGCTCGCGTATCCTTCGGATACCGGCCCCGCGTGTCGCCATATGTTTCTGCTCAGATGGACGATGCCACCGCCATGTTTTATTGCCTGCGGTACGCACCAACATCAATAACCAAACGGTACCTACCGCTCGGTGCAATAAAACAATGCCTTCTCCCCCCTACTCCTCGATCACCTGTCTTCGGGCGTCTTCGTCTTCGGAAGTTGGTTGGGCAGCGCCGAGTCTTTGCCCAGATGAGGTAGTACCACAATAATGCAAGACGCGCGAGTTGCGCGCGCCAAAGATATGTGTGCACCTTCTTTTTGTCTCACTCTTCTCCTTCCCGTTGGCTTCTGAGGTGTGCTTGTTGTGAGATGGTGGTGGTGGTGGTGGTGGCGGCCGGTAAGTCGAGCGGAGGGTTACCGTGTGTGCATCGAGGCTGCTGCTGCCGTTTTTGCCGCGCGAACGTCGAAGGCCTTGGACAACTTTCGGGTGCATTGAACCCACCGTTGCTTGTCCCCCTTTTCGGTGTCTCGCGCTTTCCCCGCCCCGTGGTGTTTGCCGTTGCTGCCGAACGTCTGAAGATTCGTTCGATCGTAGTCACTTGCTGCGCGCCAAGGCGACGAGGGGCTTTTGCTGTAGGCTCTCTTATGTTTGATGTCTGCGTCTTTTTTTTTTTTTTTAGTTGTGAACTGCCCCCGTAAACCACCTCACACGAGCAAATGGGGTTGTGTCACAGGTCTGGAGTTGTTTTGGGGGACCACCAGCTCAGCCGTAGAGGTTCAGATGCCCCGTTAGAGGGCTTTCCAAGGCGCACTCGATCTTTCGATCGCACATGAACGACTCGTGTGAGCGAAAAACCCCACTCGTTCGAGTGTTCGTGTGGCTTACCTTGGCTTGGAACGGGAGGTTTTTGTTTGTCGTAAAGCTTGTTTGACACTCTGGCTTGTCAGAAACACCAACGGGCTTTAGCCAGGGGTCGCGTTGCTTAGATAGAGGTTTTTTGAGCCATAAAGATAACTTTCAATCCCAGTCTATTGCACAAGCTTGAAACAAGAACGATGAGCGTCTTTGGTTTGCTGGCCATCCGGGAAATCAAGCAACTGTTTCGTAACTCTGCTGGGTTTATGATGATCAAAGTAGAAACTTGCATTTTGTTCTGTTTCATAATATTGCTACCGTGGCATTTTGGGTTGGAAACATCAATCGAAATAGGTTGTAGAATAGAGACTCGTTAATTCCCAAGCAATCGAACTGTTTTTGTTTTACATTGAACTTACCCACACGTACAATTTATTCTTGGTTTTCGTTCTTTTTGCACATAAAAGTACCCTTCCGTAGTCTATTTCTTATCGATGTAAGATTGATCGAAGAGGTTTTTATTACCATAACCGCTGTGACAGCAAAAATTGTAACTCTTTGACATTTATGTGTCTTCCAAATAACTCCCTAAAAGAGTTGGGGCAAGGAAGAACTTTGTTTGGGACGCGAAATCAATAGTACTTTTGATGTTCGATTTTCTGTCCTTCTGATCGAACAAACACATTTGATAGTTCCGCAAAGCAGGACGTCGAATGTAGGACATAGTGTCGCGTGTTGCATTTGTAAGTTGGGTCTGTCTAGAACCCGTGAATAAAGAAAACAGTCTTCCATTAGTCCCAATGGAAATTGTATGTTTTCGACTTTTGTCTTTGTATAACTAGCAATCGTTCGTCGTTGAATGGTTTTTCATTTTATATATCTTGAATTGATGTTACGCCTTTTTAATCGTTCTTTTCTACTCCCGAAGAATGTCGGTAATGTTTCCCGTTTTTACCAATGACTCACGATCGCTGTAGATGATTTAAATTTCAAGTATTGGTTGGTATAGGAACCAATTTTGCAAGTGCTGTGTTGAAGCGGAAGCTACTTCAATTTGTTTTTAAATTTCGGGTGGTTTTTGTGTTTTCTTTTTCTAAATTACACATGATGCGTCAGCTTCATTATTTATCATTCTATTTCATCGCTTACGAATGTGTGTACATCATCATCCGCCAACTGTGCATCATTTAACGAGCTATATTTATAAACTCGTTATCCCATCTATGCGGGCTTCCCCCTTCTCCCCTCCTGGCTCTGGGGCATGATGCGTAATAGCTAAAGCAAACTGTTTTCCTGAATGATATAATACTTTTCCTAAACATTTTTTCGTGTACACCGAACCGTCCTACGGTGTATCTGGTGTTGGTTACAGCTCTAATGGGAAAGAACTTTGCAGGCTCCTCGTACGCCTTCCTGTGCGCATTTCTCCCTTCGTTTCCTCGAGTTTTACAGAAATTTGTACAATGAAAAATTCAGTTAACATAGTCCCGCATACATTGCATAAAAGCGTCGAGCCGCTGTTGGTCCTTTTCATTACTTTTTTTTAAGGGTCTGCATTCGTCCCCCGGCTGGAATGTGTATGGGCCGGGTAGGGTATGGGCGGAAGGGATACATATTTTCATCATCCCGGGAAAATTTTTCATCCTGCGCGATGGTATTTGTGTGATGTAATGTGCGCTCTCCAGCATTGAACACAAGAACGTTACTCTCGGAACGATCTCGCTCGTTGGTTGCTGCAGCAATGTAATTGTGTGTTTCGGGGGTAGGATCTGGCCAGGATGAGTCGAAGGCTCGGGCAGTTTGGCACCAGAACCGATTCTACAGCATCATTCCACTCCGAAAAAGGGACACTCTTCGGTGAGAGTTCTAGTGTTGAGTTTTACTGTATCATGTAACCAGCAGCCTTCTCTCTCGCTTTGGACAACACTGGAAAGGGAAGCTCGGGGAGCTTTTGGTGTGCGAGAGATAGCATATTCGGGGTTCCGTTTTTCGGGGTATGTGTACGGTTGTGGAATGTTCCTTATGTACGAACAACTTTTTACCAGCTACACGTGCTCCCCGGGGCTATGCTGATGTTGTGTGGGCCCGGCGCATCATATCCTTTGCCACCCCGTCGGGTGGGGCGAGGGGGAAGCTTATCTTTTGGAGCATCAGCATCAGGATTCTCTCTTATTCTGGTATATGGTTGGGGTCTCTTTCAAACCCTTTCAAACGGACCTGGCGAGTGTAACAAACCCATTAGAACATTCTGAAGCTTTTTGTAAAGTTTCAACTGACAATAGTTGGCAATTACGAGGAAACCATTGGATCATCAAATTAAAAAAAATCCCTTGGGCCGTCATCTCGTGTTTTTTTGCTTGTCTTGTAAGTTTTTCTTTTACGAAACGTTTTTGCCAAAAATACCATAATGGTCTACACTGGTTTTCCGTTATCGTTATTAACATTTAGTTGGAGCCATCGTTTCCTCGATTTTGTTCTTTTGTTCGTTGTATTGGAATATTGTATTGGAATCTGTGGGCAAAGACGACATTTTTAGCAACCATATAGGAAGTTGTCAACAAAAATTTGCAGGAAAACATTCAATTTCGTTGTCGCAAATACTTTTATTAGTTTGTTAATTGTAACATTCTTTTACCAGAATACTTTTTTAACAAAAAGTAATTGTTCGTTTTATTTTCACCTTTAATGATAATAAAAGCTCAATTTATACATGCCATGGGCTAGAGAATGAACATTTAAAAGTGTGTTCCACCTCATTTCATTTTCCGGAAAGGTATCGTCCTTTCCACTTCTGAATAAAGTCGATTTTCCGACGTTCCATAAAACAGCACTCTCTAAAAAGGGGAGCCTCTGGGTTGGGTTGTGTCCTGCCCGTCTTTCCATAAAGTAGGTTTTAATGGATGCGGGCCAAAAGCGATCTTTCCGTAGTCGTTTCTTAACGAGCCTTTGCCAGGGCTACCCGGCCCACCTCCTTGCTTCCTTAATCTCTGGGCCATGGCTTTTCGTGTCCAGTTGGGGATCGAGTTTCCTTGGTCGTTCTGTCTGTGTATGCTTAATGTACTTTTGCACATTTCCAGCCAGATCCTTTGTGTTACACTAGAGCGTTGTTATTTGAGTTCAGGTTCAAATAAAAGAAACCTGGAAAATGACACCGAATAACGTTGGACTAAATTGTACGATTTTCTATTTAAGGATTTCTTCATCCATCAATTTAAAGCACTAAATACTTGAAGATTCTAGAAGAATGACTAATAATATACTAAGGATTTTTATTTTTGCCTCTTTCCGTAATGTTGAGCGTTTTTCGAAGAACAGCAAACGAGCCCCGGTTTGTTACCCGGGAAAGAAAATAAAGCTCCTGGGAGGAACCTCTTTTCGCTCCGTATCTCTCCGTGCTCTCATCTCAGTGAGGCTGGGATGAGGCATTGCCCTGACGAATACAGCAAAGATCGACATTTTTTCTAATAGATTAAATAGCCAAAAAAGTATATCAACCTCCACGGGCTTAAGAGGAGTAAGTTTTCCTTGTGCACTTCATACGCTGACCCTTTGTGGACACGGACGGGGTACGAAGAAACTATACTGCACATAGTAGCAGCAAAGCAAAGTTTTCGAGTATGAAACTTTAAAACGAGAAGAAAAAGTTGCAGCTGGCATAAGCGTGCAAAAAGAAACCCGTCTGTGCATTAGTTCTTCCGCACCGGGGAAGAAGCCCTACCGAATGGAACGATTGTTAACACCCAAGAAAATGGCGAGTCTTTTAGTCTGGATAATCCTTTCAGCGGCAGAAGAAAAAGAACAGCGCACGCCAAGAGGTGGGACTATTGCACAAAAGTACAGAAAAGAGAGCGATCGTAGGGGTTCTTTCTGGAACTTCGTTCGTTTCCGTCCGCATGAAAGCAACCTGCTGCCAGTCGAACGGTTCGCATGCAAGGAAACTTCGGGAAGTCCGGTTGCAGTTTTCTTAGTGTTGCTGCTGCCACCACCGGAAACTACCATCATTCACGTCATGCCAGCAGCAGCGCGCACGTTCGCGACGAATCCGGTCCTTTGCTAGTGGCAGCAGCGAGCGAACGGGGGTTGGAAGGCACACGTTTCCATTTGCACCTGACACGTTTATTCCAACACTCAACCCCAGCCTCTTTTGTAGGGAACCAACTATTTCTTAAAGGCTATTGAATGGCTGATGGAGGAGAGTTGTGCAAAGTTTGTTCGATTCAGAGTCCTTTGTGTGAAGGACTCCATAAATGACGTTGAATGGTATAGAATATTGCTTTCTACCATATCCGAAGCTAAGGAACAATTCAAGTCATAGATGATTTTTCCAGATATTGACTGTACTGACTTCTGCAGAAGCTAGTCTTCCTTTAAGCGTCATTTTTGTCATATAATAGGTCTCTGGTATTCCTCTGGATAACATATTCCAAGTACAATTAATGAACCTCGGTGTGCAGAGAAGTCGGGGTACGTGTTTACTCTGACTGACGTCAGGATTTTATTCCATTTGGTGTCTCATGTTCAGGAGTTCACCTGGCGATGATTCCCCCGTAATCATTCGTCAGAGGAGTACCCTGGGAATACGGGGAGGGTTGGAGTTCGATGACGTGGAACGCTCGAGCCAAAGGAGGAGGTGGAGGATGATCATTACTTTCGGCAGCCGGTCTCAAGCCGGAGAGCTCCAAAAAGAAAACGACCATAATAATGATAATAATAAAGCATCGCTCCATCGTAGGCGATGACGACGACGACGACGACGACCTAAAAGGGCGCACGACTGCGCAGGACCACTGACCCCGAGCTGCATATATTTCCACACACATTCAGGCACCGACTGTGTGGCACTTCGACCCGGCCGGAAGGGACACACAGCAGGGGCACTCCAAGGGGGAAACCATAAACACAGGCATGAGCGTGCACACATACACAAACACGCATCCATGTTTGAGCAGCAAGAGTCGCGAGTAGCGCGCGTGCCCTGGGTTACAATATCCTCTTATCAGCTGTGCTCAGTGCACCGTTCCGAAAACGGGAAAACTTCACCTACCCAGCGATTTCCCAGCCTTCACCCCCGGGGGAGGGTGGGGGAGTGCTCATCAACTTACAAACCCTCCCAAACTCCGCATTCCCAACACGGAACGCGACACGAAGGGATTAGGCCAAAGCTCTCTAGGTTCGCTGGGTTCGCTGGGTTCGCTGGGTTCGCGTAGAGGAGGGTAGTGTGCCCTACCTGCTTTCCTATATACACCGCAAAGGGCTTTCGGGTGGGGCGGTGGAACCAACCTGACACTTCCACCCCTGCATTCGGTAGTAGTGGTAGTAGTCATCGAGGAAGCTCGCACGGGAACGAACGACCGAAAAGGATCGTGCCCTGGGCATACCAGAAATAAGGCAAAGCCACTATGGGTCGGTTATGGATGGGCAGTGACATTGGCGCACATGCGCACTCCGACGTGGTTGCTCCCGAGGCCCCGAGATGTGTGTGTATGTGTGTGGATATGGATGTGTCCATCCCTCGGTTCTTCCGTTCGTACGCTCGCTCGCTGGATTGCTGGCCAGAATGGTTCGATAAACCGATGATGATGTTGCGATCCCCTGCACAAGTGTTCCTTCGTGCGGGTTGTTGGCAGTTGTTCCGGGGAGAATGGTATTCGGATGTTTTCTCTACTTCTTCTTCTTCTTCTTAAGCTCCCCAGATTACGACCCGGGGCTCGTTGCTCTGCAGAAGAAGCTTACTACTTTTCGCCCTTTACGAATCCTTTTTGTGTTTAGGAGGTTTTGTATCCCTCCCGTTTCCCGGGGAGATTTTCCGAGGGAGCAAAGACAAATAATTCCTTAAAATATTGCCTCGGTTTGTTTTATTTCCAATTTTCCAGCCCCCGGGGGTGGTGCTTTTCCCATCGGTCATTGTTTTCCATATCCCCACCCGCGACACATTACGTTTCCCTGCGCTTCTCTCTCTCTATCTCTTGTCGCCATCCTCGTATATTCCGTTCCCACGGTATATATATCTATGTATATACATTGTAAAACGTTACAACTTTGTGCCTCCTCATACAGGTGCATAGCGCTTTGTGTTCGTGTGGCACACGTGGTATTACGCCGTCCGACCACCACCCCACTCACACACCATCGAAAAGCGCTCGAAAACGTCGTTGCAATGGTCGTTGAACGTGAAATCGCATCAAGCTCGTCTTTCCCTCGCCCCCCAGTTTCACCACCCTCCCTTCAGCCCGAGAGTGATTTGTTTTTTAAGCCTCTTTTTGGCTCGGTCGAGAGTTTTGCCGGGTTTGAGAAATGACTACCGGAAAATGGAGACGCCTTGTACTTCACTCGTCGGGTGATTCGGTGTGTGTGTGTGTTAGGGGTAAATGTGGAGCATAAACCCCGAATAGGGAAAAACGTTGGGACAGGTGTGGGGGTACATGTGACGGAACCAAATTTGGAGATCGTTTGCCCTGGTATAGTTTTTTTTCCCTCGCCTCTTTTACCCTTCCAACATATAATATTCGTCCCTTTTCCTTGCATAATGTATGCGGGGGACTTAAATGCACACTGCTGTTTTTCGAACTAAAAGCACTGGTTACTTACGTTCCATTGAATTTAAATTGTTTGCTCCCGATCGAGGAGGAAAAAAATGTATCTGTGTCTGTGTGTGTGTGCATCTTCATCCGGGAAATTCGCCCTAGACAAAAAGATACCCTAGTTGGTTACGAACTTTTGGTTCGTTTCGAATCGGTTGGAAAATACTTCACCGGATAATCTGCCCTTTATTTTACCTCCTCGAAACGTACACTCATTGCTTGGTTTTTTTTTACAATGATCCAGACTTGTTTGGTAGTTCGCCTTAGGCGAGTCTCATCGTTAAAAACGAATGAACACATCAGGCCTCATTGCTTTGCTGGTCCGGTTACTTGATTCTTGGTGCGGATTCTAAAGTTCCAAAATTTCCCAACCATCAAATGCGGTACACACCTAGCCTCAAATTTGCCTGATGAGCTGCACATGACTGATTGCCATTAATCGCCCAATGGGGAAGTCGTTGCCGTCGACTTCACGGCGAGTACACAATCCGTGTGAAAGATTGTTCAACAAAAACGACGATGGCCACTACTGCACACACAAAACCGAACCTTTTTTGCATCGGTAAACGTTCGAAACGTACGGATTCCGCAGTAAATCAGCTTACCATTTGTGTGTTGGGAAAGACTTCGTTAGGGGGGTTCGTTAGGCGAAAACGAAAATTGCTTCTTCTGGGAGGCGGCAAGTAAGTTCTTAGGGAGGCACAACTTACCTTTCTTCCTTTCTTTTTTCGGGCCAAAAAGCTGCTCAACATAATGGACCTAAAGCGCCTGACTTAAGACCGGCTGTCCGGGGTTCCAATTGGGCAGATTGAATCGAGATCGGAAAAACCGAACCCAAAAGCATAGAAATTGGACAACGTAATCTCTAAATAGGATTCATCTAATGGGTCTGTTTTTTTTCTTGGTAATTACGGGTATGTTCTGATTAAGATTCGTGAAGGTTTCTCTGCAATTCAATTTTTAAAGTGAATCAAACTATAAAAATCTGATAGATGTTGGATGCAGGAAGTTAATATGAAAAGTCCATTTTTAGAACATCAATCTTTGTGGTATATGATAAAAACCCCACATGTACAGGTGTACACTTCAAAGGTTTATTTAAAATACATTTTGCATGCTCGCACGATTCAACGAAAAAGCTTAGTAGAACTCACATAAAATTTAAATATTGTAGACTTGCAACTAACTTCTGCTTACATACAGCAACCAGGTACTAACTTGTTTGTAAATAATGACAGTTCCTTACTAACACGTAATGACCGGAATCAATCGGAAACATTTCACCTTCTGGCTCAACGTTTGATTGTAATGCTGCAAACGCAGTTTGCGTCTATCACTCGGAAGCGAATTTTCCGATTCTGTCATTCGCCGATTCGATCGGAAGCATCAAATCTTCATGTAGTAGCCAAGATGCGAGTGGAATCGTGTGGTGTTTGTCCGTGCGTGTGCGTGTGAATTAGTGATCTTCTCCTAGAACGGTACAAGGTCTATCAACTGATTTCCTCAACTTAACGCTCCCGGCAGCTGGCAGCTCAAAACCGAAAAGCGACGACTGCTCTTTCAAGTTCTATAACGTTTATGGTTTTATTCAAAATTGTCTTTGTATTCAGTTGAGTCTAACGATAGAAGCTAAAGATGCTCAAAATTTACTCTTAAGCCCTTCATCTGTGTGGTCCAGTTCTTTTTGGGCATTTCTTGTTAGTATTTGGTACATCATTTCAACATAAATTTCTTCTTTGGTCATCCGTTACGATCTACTCGTTGAATTTACGACTCCATATGGCTGTTTCCGTCATTTGTACAACACGTTTCCCCTTGGACACAACTGCCTCTTTGTTTGAGTTGGTTTTTCTTTATTTCTTTGTCTAATGTGTATTTAATAGTTTTGTTATGTTACTCCTTCTTTTATGGTTTTTGTTTGTTGATTTTCTTGGTTTTTGGTTAGCCGTTAGTTATTTAATCAGTTTTTTATTGTTCAAAACAGCCCATACACCCTTGCTCTGGTATAAGAGAACACCACCCAACTCCTTTTTTGCGTTGTTTGTTTTGCTTTTCTTTTTTGTTTTTATCAATTATTAGTTAGTCCGCGAGTTATTCTCGCTAGTTCCAAAGTATAAATTCTGTAAGTTTTTTTTTCTTTTTTCTCTCTCCCTCTCTTTCTCTTCTCTCTTTCCCGTGTTTCTCAAAATCGCAGATATGGCAGAGTCCAAAGTGTTCGAATAATCACTTCTCCGGCATTTCACCATCACATCCCTAACCATCATCCGGCTCCCCCGCCGTCGACATCGCCCTCATGTCCGTCGTCATCGTCCCTATCGTCTTCATCGTCAGGGTCCCTGTCTTGTGCCACCACTTCGGTTGTTCTCCCGGTTGAAAGTCCTATCGAAGTAGCTAAACCTACGGCCTCGCTGGTTAACGCTAGAAAAGACTGTCACACGGCGACGCTCGACGAAGGGCAGCATGCTTCGTATGTTATTGGCAACCCGGACAGGAAAGGATGGGAAAACACTGGTCCCCCAAGGTTGGTAGTGGACGAAGCTGATCGACAGACGAATGGAGATTCTAGTCAAAGCGATGCAAAGGTTGGCACAACCACAACAGAAGACACAATTGCAACCGAAAAGTCTAACGATAACGGCACCGACCATGTCCTTACACGTAGCAATAGATCCAATAATTCGAGCAGTGGAAATGGAGTTCTAGGCTTTGTATCTATAGAAAACATTACCAATAGGGATGGTAAAGCCTGTGATTCTGATAAAGGACACGATGGAAGCGTCTGCGCAACGATATCGTACGTCGACATTAAATCAGCTATGAAAGCTCTCCGATTCGGGCATAAGTTCAACGGACGTACGCTAATTACCCAATACTATGAACCAGAAGGATATCAGAACCTTTCAGATGGTCCGTATAGTGACGTTTTAAGTAACGAATCTATTATGGGCATTTCCGAAAAGGAACTGAACCAATCGTGGAAGATGATGGATGCCAGAGAGAACCTTTGTGACCAAAACACAACGAACATGATAGAAGAAAGCAATACTACTATCGTTAGACATGTATTTAAAGCCTATATAGAAAAAGATAGTTTACGATGCTCTTCTAACGAGCGCATGCATTCTAGTAGTTCGTCAAGAACATCTTCCGATCCTCTTGGAGGAAACTATGCTGCTCCATACGAAAATAACGAAAATTTGAATATCAAAGACCCAATCGTGAATCGATTGAACTCTCGCAAAAGTCGAAGAAGACGCACCGAGAAGGAATGGCGTATGGACTTCAGCTCGGAGTCTTCGCCTAGCTCGATCCGGAAAGATCATGACAGGATCCCACTGCAAACGACGGACTGTTCAGCGTTTGTATCGTCCTCCTCGCAACAGGCCGAGAGGTGAGTGGGGCGACTACGTCGAATCCACCGTCGCTAGAGTGCTGTTTATGATTTGGTCTTTAGTTTATCAAATTAACGTTTTCGACGACTTCCAGTAGTTCTTCAATCAACCATTGGCTGGCTCCAAAACCAACCCAAATATCCAGAATTTGACGTAGAGCTAAAAAAAGGATGGCAAGTCCTTTTAAAGGGCAATTAGAATAAGTAATCTGCTGTGTGACGATGTGTGCGAATGCTCAATGAATTCACTTATTTGATTTTGATAGGTCAAACGCTCTTTTGCGTTGTGAGTTCGATTAAGGCAGCTATCTTTTTATTGCCAATTATTGTTTATAGGGACTAAACAACTGTGTCCTTTCGTAGCAAACATTTTGTTTACTGCACATGATTTATTTTAATTTTACTTTTTCGATTTTTCTTTGTAAGGTTCAAATAAAACAGGTAAAATGTGTCGTATTGATTTATTTTTTCCATGCGCTAATTTTAATTGTTATTTATATTTTAAGTTTTACAGCTTATGATTTACATTTATGTTATTTTACTTTTAGATTTTGTGTAATTATCAGGTGGTAAGATTAACAGAGTACATTTGTGATTCTTCTGACTTTTGTTACCACAATTAAATGTTATTTGATTTGGGTGTCTTTGTCGAGTAATTTTGCTAATTTTTAAATATTACGACAATAATTATTGCGTTGCTATTGTGGTAAACAGTATAACGTTTGAGAGTTTCAACCTACATTTACAATTGAAACCTAATTTTAATTTCGCAACATTCCTTTTGAAGTTTTTCAATTGCGTAAAGGCCATTTTTGAATGCCGCAATTTCAAGACTTATTGTATTTTAATACCACTAGGTTATTATTTTCACTACGAGACAAGATAAAGTTGTTTATAATATACATTTTTACTACGGTTTCAAAGTGAAGCAATGGAGACATATTCATGTAATTAATTACATTTCTGTCAAAATGTCAACTGTCAATATTGGTTGTAATGAATGTTTTTCAATTCTATTGTGCATATTCCGCGAAAAAAGTCGCCGAGAGTATGATCGTTGCCAACTTTACCGTTTTCAAAAAAGAGAGTAATTCTAACGTTGTTTTTTATGCTTTTCACGAAAACAGATCCAATCACCCGCGGCTGTCGTCCGGAGGCGGCGTTGGCGGAAGCAGTAGTGGCACCACCACCAGTGGAGGAGCCGGTTGGTACAGCGGTCCCAGCGGTGGCACCGCCAGCAACGATACCAGCCAGCAGATATCGATCTCGCAGCCCCACGCCATCAACCATCAACCGCTCGGCGGCAGCGTTGGCTCGATAGCACCCTCACAGCTGTCAGACAGCGGAGGAGGCGGTGGAGCACCAGGCGGCGGAGGAACAGGGGGCGTAAACAACAACAACAACAATAATAATAATAACAACAGCTACGATGGCTATGCCGTAAAGAAGAAGCAACTGCAGCAACAATCACTCCCGAAGTCATCTCACCGGTCCGGTTCTGGGTCGGAGTCACCCGGCAGTAACCACGGCAATAACAACAACCACCAGAACCACCATCACCACCACAACCACTATCACCACCAGCACCAGCACCAGCACCAGCACCACCACCATCGCCACTCGCGGACCGCGTCGCCGGTGCAGCAGCAGTACCACCATCATCACCATCCTTCCTCCGGTGGCGGCGGTGTGATCGGCGATCGGTCGCATCATCACAACCACCACCACAATCATCACCACCGGGGGGACGGCAGCGGTCACCATCAGGCGGCGCCGCAGCAGCACCATCCGAACCACCACGCGCAGCCGTCGTACCACCAGCGCCACCAGCGCCGGTCGGTGTCCCGGTCTCGGTCGCGATCGCCCAGCAGCAGCAGCTCGTCCACCTGCTCGTCCTCGACGTCGCACAGCCAGGGCGGCGGTATTGCGAGCCACTCGCAACACGACGCTGGCACGACGACGAACCTGTCGGGACGTGGCACGCACGGCAGTAGCAGCGGAGGAAACAGCGTCGGTGGCGGCACCAGTGGCAGCGGAGGAGGAGGAGGAGCTGGTCTACCGCCGTCCTCGGTTGGTGGTTTGTTGCCATCGCTGCCGTCGTCCTATGGCCGCGATGCTGCCGCAAGCTGCGCACCGTCCACAGCCGCGGCTGGAGTAATAGGCGGCGGCGTGCTGCCACCACTCGCCAGCGGAAGGACCCTGCTGCAGTCGGCGATCTCGACGGCGGCGGCATTAGCGGCGGCGGCGGCGGCAGCAACAGCAGCGGCGGCCTCGTCGACGACGACACATCTGGGAGGCGGTGGCGGCGGCAACGCTAATAATGCAGCTAACGGTCCAATCGGAAGCAGCAGCAGCAGCAGCAGCAGCAGCAGCAGCAGTAGCTCGAGCAGCTCGAGTAGCAGCAGCAGCAGCAGTAGTAGCAGTGGTGGCTCCAGCCATCATCATTCCAGTGGTGCTGGTCCAGCGGGAGGAAGTGGTGGTGTACCGACCATCACCGCCACCACCATCAACCACGCCGCAGCGGGACAGCAGCAGCAGCAGCAGCCAACGACAGCGAGTGCGGGTGGAGGTGGAGGGCTCAGCAACGGTGGCGGCGGAGTCGGTGCCAGCAGCAGCAGCGGCGGCGGCGGCAACAGCAATCTGATCAACTTCAACTCGGACGACAACCGGCCGCTGGCGATCTGCGTGCGAAATCTCCCCGCCCGCTCGTCCGACACCTCGCTCAAGGATGGCCTGTTCCACGAGTACAAGAAGCACGGCAAAGTGACGTGGGTGAAGGTGGTCGGCCAGAACACCGACCGGTACGCGCTCGTCTGCTTCAAGAAGCCGGAGGATGTGGAGAAGGCGCTGGAGGTGTCGCACGACAAGCTGTTCTTCGGCTGCAAGATAGAGGTGGCCCCGTACGCGGGCTACTACGACGTCGACGACAACGAGTTCCGGCCGTACGAGGCGGAGCTGGACGAGTACCATCCGAAGTCGACCCGCACGCTGTTCGTCGGCAACCTCGAGAAGGACATTACCGGGAGTGAGTTGCGCAAGCAGTTCGAGTGCTTCGGCGAGATCATTGAGATAGACATTAAGAAGCAGGGTGCGAGCGCGTACGCGTTCTGTCAATATTCGGACATAGTGAGTGTAGTGAAAGCGATGCGCAAGATGGACGGCGAGCATCTCGGCGCGAACCGGATCAAGCTCGGCTTCGGCAAGTCGATGCCGACCAACTGCGTGTGGCTGGACGGGGTGGCGGACAGTGCGAGCGAGAACTATCTCGTCGCCCAGTTCAACCACTTCGGCACGGTCTCGCAGGTGAACGTCGACCGGGAGCGCCGGCTCGCGCTGATCTACTACGAGCAGGTGCAGCAGGCGCAGGCGGCCGTCAAGGAGATGCGCGGCGTGACGCTGCGCGGCCGCAAGCTGCAGGTGGACTTTGCGTCCCGCGAGTGCCAGGAGGCGTTCTTTGATAAGTTAGATAAGCAGCAGCAATCGGCGGCTGGAGGCGGCGGCGGCGGCGGTCCCGAACGGATATCGTCGTCCTTCGGGTCGCCCCGCTTCGGTAGCAACAATAGTGGTAACAGTGCTAGTGGTAACAACGGTAGTAGTGGTGGTCTCGGTGTCCACAGTGGAAACAGTGCCGCCGGAATCAATAGCAGTAGTGGTAATAGTAATAGGGAAGGTAGCAGTAGCAGCAGCAGCAATAGCTCATTGAGCCGGAATCGCGCGTCCGAGCGTGGCGGCGGTTCTTCGTCGTCCTTCAGTCGACCGAGCAATCCGCTTACCGCCGTCGGAAACGTTGGTGCCATCGCTGGTGGCGCCTCGCCCCGCGTTGACCCGCTATCGCTGTCGTCCTCCGCCACCGCCTCGTCGACGGGTTTGCTGTCGTCGTCGCTCGGTGCCGGGGGAGGCGCTGGTAGTGCTCGGGGCGGCAACGGTGGGTCGGGGGGTGGAGGAGGGGTTGGCGGCCCGATGGGTGTCAACTCCTCCTCGTCGTCCTCGTCGCGGTCGCGGATCGTGCGGTACTCGAGCGAGGACTACTACTCGGAAGGCGGAAACGCCGGTGGAGCCGCCGGCATCGGCGATCGGATCGAAGCGCCGCGGCGATTTCGAAGCTACGACGAGTACAGCCAGGGGTCGGCCGCAAGCTCTACGCACGAGGACGACCGATACGACCACCACGAGCACAACAACAGCAGTGGTGTGAGTGGGACCCGCGGCAGCAGCAGCGGTGGCAGCGGGAACATTGGCAGTACGCTCATCGATCGGCTGGCTGGCGGTGCGGCCAGCCTCGCCCACCACCTACACCATCTCGTTGGGTCGATCGATTCGCCCACGGCGGGAGGATCGTTGCCCGGTGGTGGCGGCGGTCTTACCTCCACGATACAATCGCGGTTAGGTGAGACCGACCTCCAAGCATCCGCTCAGGTGACCGGTGGAGCTGTAGCTGTTGGCGGCAGCAGTTTACGGAAACGCAGCGAAAAGAGTTCAGGTAAGTGATAAACAGGACCAACCGAAAGAGGGTGTCTCTGACGAATTCATCTAAGAGCTTTCCTAAGCCGATTTTCCGCTTGTTTTTTTGTCATACTCCCCTGTATGATTGCAAGGTTCTCCGATGCGTCTGAAAACATTCCTTGTGTCGAGGAAATTTTCCTTCGACCACTTGAATCGTTCCATTGTATAGATCGATATCCTTTAATAGATAAACATTCTATTCACGGCGCATTAAGTCTCAGTTCATTCTCAAGTCTTTGTTGTATGTCTGGTACAGGATTCTTTGTAATTGCTTATTTATTACTATTTTTATTTTTGATTAGTCTACAATGGATCCTACATCTGACTTGAACTAGAGTAAAACTTACTGATATCAATACTGTCATTTAGGATTACTCATAAAAAGATTCCGGTGTTTCTTTTCGCTCACGAATATAACAACATTATTTTCAACCCGTTTTTAATATGCTTTTCGTGTTTTCATCTGTTGTAGGTGGCGATAGCAACAACATACGCTACCTGCAGAAGGAGCGTGTACATATACTAGAACAGCTAGAAGAATGCCCGTCCAGTGGCGATGAGCTGGTGAGCCCAAAGAAGCGTATCAAATACAACTCGGACGGGCACCATCACCATCACCACCACCATCACCACGGAGGAAGCGATTCCGATCGTGACCACCACCGGGATCTGCGCGATCCATCCCCTGGCGTCATTGTTGTGGCCGGCGCCGGTTCTGCAGCTACCGGTGTAGTAACGCCTGGTGGCACCGTTGGCAGCAGTCACCATTTTAACAGTGGAGCGGCTGGCGGCAATACGCCCGGCGGTAGTGGGTCGATCAACAGCAGCGGTGGCCCTAATGCCGGCAACGCTAGCGGGAGTGGCAATATGCTGCACCATTACAACAGCCACCACCACCACCATCATCACCACCATCCGCACCATGGTAGCAACAACAGTGATGGTGGTGGCGGTACGACAGGAGGAGGAGGAGGAGGGATCGGATCGATCGGTGGCATCCAGTCATCGTCTGCGCTGACCCACCGCAAGTCGATGGAGGTGCGCCGGTTGTCCGAGTGTAACATCCAGCAGTCGAAGCAATCCGTCTCGTCGTCATCGGCGGGTTCGCTCGTGGGTGGAAACAGTAGGAGACCTTCCACAGACAGCAGCTCGTTACAGCAGCGGCACGTGAATGCTTCCAGCAGTAATAACTCGCAGCACCACCTGCCGACGGAAGGACCCACCACGAACCATTCGCTCTACTCGCCGCACCATCACCTGAGCAAACGAAGGAAAATGATCGGTGATGGACTGGCACCAACTGCGACAGTCCTGGCCAACAGCAGCAATAACAACAGCAGTAGTAGCACGGCAACGGGAGGATCATCGGCATCGTCTTCTTCTTGGGCGGCAGCGAATGCGGGCACCACAGCAGGGACGAGTCTATCAACCTCCAACGAACATCACCATTCTTCGCGGGGTCGAGGTCACCAGCTACACTCGATACATTCTCACGAGGCTAGTGGGGGCGAGAGTGCCGATGGGTCGCGTCCCGGCACGCCCCTATGCGACGAGCGGCCGGAAAACTTGCTGCTCCCGAGCGAACCCCGCCGGATACCAACGGCACGATCGTACAACCAGGAGCCGATGGAGCTCCCACTGCCCCGCTTTGCCGTGCAGGTGTTCCAGCAGAACCGACTCAATGCAATCCATCAGCAGCAGCAGAGTGGTAGTGCGGGAGGAGGTTCGTCCTCAGCTTCCTCCTCAACTTCGTCTGCGGTGGTGCCGTCAACCGTCGTCAACGCCTCCTCGTCCGTTGAACGGCAGATCTCGTCCGGGTCGTCTTCGGCAGCCGCGACACCATCGACACCGTCCACCGTCGCTACGCCAACAACCCCGCTCCCGTTTTCGACCGCGGTCAGCGGCAGCGGCACCTCCGCTGGATCACAATCGGCCGCCACCAACTCCTCCGCTGCGATCAACCCGAGTCTCTCTTCGCTGGCGGCGAATTCTAGTCTACTACAGAGCAACAGCAACGCCCTCACGAGTCCTCCGCCAGTAGCAGTGGCCGCGTCGGCCAGCAAGTCGTCCGGAGGAGCTGCGTCCATTGGTGGTTTGCCGTTGCTCGGGGAGTCGTCGGTGAGCGAAATGGTGCCGGCAAGTCCACCGCCACGGGCCCCCTCCGTTAGCTCGACGTCAAGTGATTCTAGCGACCTCGGCATGTCACTGGACGAGCGCATCAAGACACTGGACGAAAAGTTCGAGAAGTGGTCCGGTAGTACCCAGGCGGCTTCCGTCACTCGGCTTGGTGGTGGTGGCAGCGTCAATGCGTCAGTCCCCCCGATTGGTAGCGGTACCAGTGGGAACGCGAACGAGCTCCACTTTGGACTGAATGATCGACTCCATTACCACCATCACGGATCGTCCGGGAAAATGACGTCTTCGTCCTACAACCACCATTCCTCTTCATCCTCCCACCACCACCACCACCAGCACCACCTGCCGCAACAGCATGCGTCTCCGTTCCACAATCCGGGCGTAGGTGCTGCGGGACTGCTGAACCACCACCATCATCACCACCTACCGCCGCATCATCACATTCACCAACACCACCAGCCGACAGCGTCGTCGTTGTCCCCATCACCGCTATCCTCGTCTTCCTCGGCCGCCGGCAGCTCGTTTCGCACGAAGTTTCTCGATCTCGACGTGCACGAGCTGCCCCCGTCGGACATCGTCAAGTCGGTGCTGTCGAAAAAGTCCATCTTCGACGAGGACCTCAAGCGGTTGGAGAACATCGACGACAAGTACGAACCGCGCGACTTCTCCAACTACTCGAAGCATAGCACCGCACTGGTGGCCGCATCCGCTGGTACCATTGCGACCGTGCTCGGCAACAGCATAGCGTCCGTGATCGCTGCGGCGGCGGCGGCGGGAGGACCAGCAGCAGCAACAGTATCGCCGGTGGTGAATAGTGTTACGCTCGCGACAACACCCTCGGCCAGCCAATCACCTGTTCATCTGGGTTCGCTCAAAACGGCACCAACCGCAGCTGCTGCTCCGGCGGTGCCAAGCGGTACTACGGCAAGCTCGGCTCCAACGACCCCCATCACGCCGACGACCGTCAGCTTACCGAGGATCAGTGGAAGTAGCAGTAGCACCTCCGTTTCGCCGATGAACAGCCCGCAGCCGTACAACAGTCCCAACCCTTCGGTGAAGTCCACTCTCCAGTATCCGTTCCCCAGTCACCCACCGGCGGTGGCGGCGGCTGCAGCGGCAGCAGCAGCGGCGGCTGCGGCAGCATCAGGTCAACCATCAACCACCGTCGCCTCCTCTTCTCCACCGTCTTCTGGAAGCACCGTTGCAACAGCAACGACGACGACGACGGCGGCAGCTGGCAGTGACAATGGAGAGTCCAGCAGCAGTAGTAGCAGCAGTAGTAGTAGTAGCAGTAGTACCGCAACAATAACAACAACAACAGCTACGTCGTCCCCGTCCGTTAATCATAAAGATAACACTAGTAATACGACACACAGTAGCAGTTCACACTCCGGTACTGCTATGACGACTACGTCCTCTACAATACCTTCGACAAGCGCTGCTGCCTCAACAACGGCCGGTGTGACGACACTAACGACGACCACAACCACCACTACCATCACTTCCACTGCTACTACATTGTCCTCGTCATCGTCCTCGTCGTCGTCGTCAACCAGTAAACCAAAGACCAATGTTTTAAATAAAAGTATTAGTTTAACGGAAAAAACAAGTACAAACGCTAGCGGTAACAACAATAATAATTTAATGAACAATAGTAATAGTGTAACTACTAGTGGTAGCGGCAACGGCAGCAGCAGCGGTGGTGGTAGAGCCAGTGCAAATCATCTGTCCTCTTCTTCATCTTCAACTTCGTCGTCGTCGTCGTCATCGAGTAATAATAGTGGCGTGACGCAGAAACATCAGCAGCAGTCCGCCAGCGGCAGTCGAGCATCGGTTGTGAAAGATGCGGTCGGAGGAGGAGCCGTTCAATCGACATCACTACCACCCCCGGGGAGCACGAACGTCGGCACGGTTAAGGGTGGTTCCGATGACGGTGGTCCACCGGCGGCAGCGGCGGCGGCGCACATGCATTCCAGTAGTAGCAGCCTTAGCAGTGGAGTCGGAAAGGCGACGGAAAGTGACGCGACGGTGGCCAGTGGTGGAAGCAGTAAAGGCAGCAACAGCAGCAGCAACAAGCATCACAAAGATCGACGGAAACTATCAACGGCATCGTCTACCTCGTCGACCTCGTCCAGCAGTGTGGTGTCGTCACCGAATGCCGCTGCTGCCATGGCGGTGGGTGCAAGTTCGGTCGATGAACCGGCAGAGGAAGTGGCAGCCAATGCCGCTCCATCGGTGGTACCATCGTCGGATACGTCGGCCAGCAAATCGTCCAAGCATTCGTCGAGCAAATCGTCGAGCAAATCGAATTCGCACCACCACAAGGACCACCATCATCACCATCACGGTGGTGGCAGCATCGGAGGCGGCAGTGGCCACCGGCATCACAGTGACAGCGTGAGCAGCACAAGCAGTACGAGCAGTAGTAGCAGTACAGCAAAGAATCTTCACAACAAAGAAAACCACGTGGAGCATCTTCCAGGTGCTGCTGCAGGCTTTGCCGCCGGTGGTGGCAACAGTGCCTATCGGGACGAGTTTGATCGCTTGAAGCAGGAGGCGGCTGCGGCGGCTGCAGCAACGGCGATTGCAAGTACGAACAACATTAATATCATCGTTCCATCTGGCGGAGGTTCTTCCTCCAAGCGAAGGGATAATAAAGACGATGAAGAGCAACTGCCGGCGTTACATCAACAAGGACATCGGCAGGGAAAATCATCGACCGATCGGGAAAAGGACACCCCGGCTCTGGTCGGTGGGGAGGAGAAAGAGCAGCGTAAGCAATCGCGCGATGATGACATGGAGAAGGAACTACACGAAAAGGAACGTAGTAGTAGGGCCAAGGGCGGTGCAGTGGCTTCGTCCGGTGATACGGTGGAGAGGGAATCTTCGGCGAACCAGAAGAATCATCTTCACCGTCATCATCACCACGATGAGCCGGGCGCACAACAGCAACACCATCATCACCATCACCGGGAGCGCTCCACATCGGATAAAGATCGACGAGATCGGGTAAACTCAACCGGTAGCGGCTCTCCCGCCCGAAGTTCCTCCAAACGACGGCTCAGCTCGCAGGATAGCATCGAATCGACCCTGGAAGAAACGAACTCGGTGAAGAAAATTCGCTCCAATGTATACCAGGACGGCCAAGAGACGGGAACGGGTCCGAAGATTAACGAGCGGCGTGATTCCGGTAAGGAAAGTCGTAAGGAAGGTGGCAAACATCACCACAAAACGAGCGGCAACGGTCACAACCATCGATCGGAGAAAACATCCTCTAAGACGTCGTCCGGCAGTGGTACTACTCCATCGTCCGAGAAAGTCCCATCCTCGATGAACAACGCGTCCTCGAAGTACCTGCAGCAACCTGGCGGCGAGAATCACCATACTACCACCGAAAAGCAGCAACAGCAAGCGTTCCTGCTTGAAGAGCGCCGCAAGGAGATCATGCTTTCCGGTGAGGATCATCTTCGCCATCAGCCGCCGTCCGGTGCCAGCAGTGCTGGTAGTGGCAGCGGCGGAGGTGGTGGTGGAAGCCATCACAAGCGCAAGGAGCGGTACCACGAGTCGAAGCACAAGTCGAAGAAAAATCGTGACCCTTCGCGAGACAAGGAGAACACGCAGAGCGCCAACTTCCCCGCGGACAGCTACGGTGAAAACCGGTCGACCAGCGACGAGGAAGAGCAGAACCGCCGAATACGCTACAAGAAGGAGCGCAAGGAGCTGCAGGAGTTTGCAAAGCAACGCTTCCACCACAGCGCCTCGAGCGGTGGTGGTGGTGGATCTGCCGGCGGTATGGGACTGGACGCGTCGAGTGCGACTACCCCTGGCGGTGACCACTACAAGAAGTATAATTGTAGCCGTGCGGATCGCAAATCATCACAGCCCGTTAGCCGTGCGGAATCATCGGCTGAGGAGGGTGTTGGTGGACCGACAGGAGGAGCCGTGAGGGAGAAGAAAAAGTGCCGCTCGAATAGTAGCCGCAAACCGGCGAACAGCAACTCGGACGATACGGACGACTCGGACGAGCCGAAGAAGCATTCAATCTTCGACATTCCCGACGACTTCGGGCCGAATATCTCGATGTACGACAAGGTGAAGGCACGCTCGTGCAAGAACATGCAGAAGCAGGAGGAGGAGAAGAAGATTCGGGCCAAGTTCTCACAGCTCAAGCAGTGCCGGGCGAAGCGGGAGGGTAAGAATCGCTCCAAGAGCTGGGAAGAAGGCGATGAGTCCGACTCGGAGGACGGTATGAACTCGGACGGGACGGTCAACAGCAAGTACAATCACCACCACAAGGAGCACAACAAGAGCGGCATGGTGACGACAACGGACGACGAAGAGGATCGCGTTCCGACGACACCTCGCTCGTCGTCACGCCGCCATCATCACTTGAAGGAGTCGTCGTTGGCGTCCGATTCGGGTGACGAGGGTGGAACGACGGATCACCAACGCGATCGCGAGCAGCAAGATCGTCGTCACCATCACCAGCATCAGCATCATCATCATCGGGCAATCTTCAATCGGGACCGGTTGAATGATCTGTGCGATGATGAAAGCAGCGAAGGTGGTGGCAACATACACGGTACCGCCGGTCGGGACAAACGACCGCTTCTCCAGCAGCAGCAGCAGCAGCAGCAGCAGCAGGTGCAAAAGCAACGTCAAACCTCCTACCACCAGGAGAAAAGCTCACGGCGCAGTTCGGGCGAGGACAAAAAGTCGTCCTCCCGCAAGGGAGGCTCCCGAGGTTCGACGCGCATCCAATCGGACACGGAAACGGACGACGAAGGGACGAGGACGAACGATCGTACGAAAAATACAGTCACAACCGGCGGTGCTGCTGCCATGGGCAGCAATAGCATGATTCCGGATGCCGAATTTGATCGAATCAATGATAAAATTGGACGTATGTTCGCCGGATCTACCCCCTATACCGCCGATGTGGAGCTCAAAATCAAGAAGGAACTCAAAAGCGACGATGAGATTTCTTCGCACTTGGTCGAAGATAAGAAACCGCCGTCATCGTTGACCGTCAAGATGGACCTGAGCTCCTCGTCCGGGGCTCCTAAGGAACAAAAACCATCGGTTGCGGCGATGACGACGGCTGGCTCGTTTGCCCTCATTGCCAGTGACATTTCCGATGACGATCTGGTGAAAACGGTCGTCAAGTCGGAGTACGGACAACCGACCACGACTGTGGCTGTCATCAAGCAGGAAACAAAGGATATGGTAGCGTCGACGTACAAACAGCATAAGGAGCGCAACCGTGACCAACCATCGGTACCACCACCGGCTTGCGATCAATCCGGCTCGGACGGTGGTGATCTAATGGCGCACCAAATGACACCCAAAACGGAACAGCAACAGCAGCAACATTCCGATTCCAAGAGAAAACATAAGAAGAAGCAAAAGCGCAACAAAACGCTGGATGGAAGCTTCGAGCAGTTGGAAAAGGACCCCTCGTCTACTACGGAAGCAGGAAGTGGTGAAAACGCATCGATTGGAGCGACCACAACTCCAGCTTCGATCGCGTCGTTGGCGGCCGACGGTGGAAGTGGCGCTTCGGCAACGATGGCAGCAACCATCGCAACCGTTGTTCCGAATGCACCCGTGGCCAACACACCTTCTTCTGCAAACGTCCCGACGACAGCATCGACAACTAGCACTGTCGACGAGTCGATGAAGATGAAACAACAGCAACTGGCTGACGATCATCAGTCATCGTCCTACAACAAGAAGAAACACAGCGGTAAGAAAGACAAGCGACGCGATCGCTCCAAGGAGGACTACGAAAGTAAGTCCTCTTCGTCCAGCCGATCGAAGAAATCGAAAAATCGTCACAAGGAAAGCAGCGGCGGTGGTGCTGGAGGTGGTGGAAGTAGTAACAGCAGCACTAGCAAATTCCTCGACATGGACCTATTTGGGCCGATATCGGACGAAGAGTCGCAGCACTCCTCGGTTGAAACGGAAGCATCACACGGTGGAAAGCAAGGTTCGCTCGAGCCAGACGACCAAGGGCCAAGAATGGAAGATGAAGTGCCGAAAGGCAGCTCCAAGCAACAGCAGCAGGATCAGCAGCTTGTTGCGGATGTTCCCATCAACGAGCCCGCGTCTAAGAACCCGAGCGCTCCCGCCATGCCTGCAGATAGAGTACCTCCAACGACGGCGGCGTCGCTCTCGATAGGAAACAAATCCGGCACGATGGAAGAGTCACAAAAAGAACCACAACAATCGTTCGGTTCCGCGCTTCGCAACGCTGGTAAGCTGCCGGATCAGCAGTCGAACACCACATCATCGACTTCGGCCGCTGGAGGCGGTAGTGAGCTGACGGAGAAGGAGCTGGCGCGCAAGGAAGAGTCGCGCAAACGTAAAGAAAAGCGCCGACGGGAGAAGCAGCGTGCTTCAATGGCCGCCGCCGCCGCTGCCGCAGCGTCACTGAAGGAGGATGAAAACAGTGTTGATCTCGATGAAGCCGGCCGAGCACTGGAAGCGCAGCTGATGAGTGATACCGACCAGCAGAAGGACGAGGAAGTGGAGGTTTCACCCGCCTCGGCTGTGGCCAGTGGAGGAGCTACACTGATTGGCGAAAAGCGCACGTCCGTCGACATGTTGGACGTGTTCCGTTACACGGACGGTGACGATAGTATGGAGATGTCTTTCGGCGACAAGAAAGACCCATTGTCGGGTTCTGTGATCACCGCCACGACGGGTGCGTCATCATCCGAGCATGGCCGCAAGGAGAAGAAGAAGAAAAAGAAGCGTGGTAAGGATGAAAAGCATAAGCACCATCACAGTGGAAGCAGCAGTGGAGGCGTCAATTCCACTGGAACGACTACCCCAAGTGTGTCTACCACGACATCTCTCAGCGAAAATGTGACGAAATCCTCCGGTACCCTTCTAACGAATACCGCCACCGGAAGCATCAGTAGCAACGTTCTCTCGCCGATCGGTGGAAATTCCGGTGGTGGTCTGCAAACCACAAACCGACATCCACCTCCGACCACGACTCCGGTTACTCCATCTTCCATCAATAAACTGTCGCTGGACATCATCTCCGCACAGCAGGAGGACTCCAAGCACAACCTCAGCAAACCGTCGCCCAGTTTACCGTGTCTGTTGGACGAAAGTCCACCACCGTCGAACAAACAGCAGCTGACGGCACAGACGACGAGCACACCACCATCTTCGGCCGCCAGTACAACCGCCGCCCCGGTGGAACGGTCATCGTCGCCTTCGTCGCTGTTGCTTGCGGGTGTCGATGGTGTACGCACGCGTGAGCTGACCTGCTCCACTCCAACGTATGAGTTCGAGAAGAAAGCATCGATTGATGAAACAACAACATCCAGCAAGAGTACGGCGAAGCGAAAGAAAACGACGTCGTCCGGCACGGAAAAACTCGACGAACAGACGCAACAGCTACACGAGAAGGCCGTTATGTCGATCTCTGGCGAGATGTTGGCCAGCAGCAGCGAGGTGGCCAGTGGCGGTGATACGGTGTGTTCCAACGATGACGAGCAGCTGACGGCTGCGGCGAAACAGAGGCAAGCGGATGAAGCGGCCGCCAAGCTGCTGCTTGAGGAAAAGTCTCGTGTCGTCATTTCGCAGGAGGAAACGGAAGACGCCGTGGCGGCGTTGCTGGGTGAAAGTTTCGGCACGTCCAATACGCCCGACTTTTCCGACATGTACAGCGATCCGGTCGAGGAGGAGCAGCTCAAGTCGCCGAACACCGAAGATGAACCACCGCAGATCCCGGAGGAGGACGACGAAGAGATGAAGAAGGCGATCATGAGCCTGAACGCGGAGGAGCTGAAACCGGACACACCCCAGTCGGAGCAAGATTTGCAGATCGACACCGACACGGATGATGCGCTCGATGACGATCATACCGGTGGTAATTTGCTGCGGTTCGACAATCCACCGAAAACGCCCGATGTCGACCTCAGCCAGATCGGCAAACCGTTGATTGAGGGTGCGAAAGCGGATAAGGTGGACAAGTTGGTGGTGGCGGAAGGCACAGCAGGCGGCAAGAAGGACGATTCGCTTGGAAGGTTGGAAATGCCTGACACACCCGGCAAGCATATGGCACTGGCGAATGTCGACTCACCGTCACAAGGGTCGGCGGATGAAGCCACGAGCAGTAGTGTCGTCGTTAAACCACCTTCCCATCGTCCGGACGCAACGACGACGGCACAGTCGAAGCCGTCGACGAAAGTGTCAACCTCTCCTTTGGGTGCACCGTCCGTTGTGAGTCATCATAAGATCATAACTCCAGCGTCGACGATCACGATCATAAAGGAACAGCTGCGTCCGATGGTGCCCTCTGTGCCGCAAACGGAGTTGAAACCGATCACCGTCGGATATGCACCTCAGATATCGACCTCGGTTAAGCCAGCGTCTCAACCATCGACCGTGGTAAGGAGTGGTGTTTCGATCCCAACGACACCACCATCAGCGATCGCCACCAGCACTACCACGTCCGCGACAACCACCGTTCATCGGCAGTACGTTGTGCAGACACCGCCGACGATCACCATTCCCGAGCAGCATCCGATCATCTATCATGCGATGCCATCGGCGGCAGTGGACTCGTCATCCCCGCGGGGACTACAATCTCCAAAGCTGCAGATAGCCTCACCACACTCACCGTTCGGAGGAGGGCGAACGTCCTCACCAACTACCACGACCTTACGGCCTCATCCCATAATGGTGACCAACAACCGGCATTCGCCGCAGCAGCAGCAGCTCAGTCCTGTGGTTCAACAATCACCCGGAGGAGGAAGTCCTCAGGCGGCTATGATCATCCACCATGGTGGGCATATCGTAGTGCACTCGCCAAATTCTTCCTCCACACCGAGTGGTGGACAATCACCGTACCATCAAAAGCCGACAGTGTCGAGTCCTGGCAGTGGTGGTCAGGTGATATCGCCACAGCAGCAACATTACCATCCACACCATCTACACCCGGCTTCGATCGCGCAACGGGGAATGCCTCATGCTGCGGGTACAACACCATTGAAACCCTCGGCGTTGGTAACTCCCGGAAAGGTAAACGATCCATCGATCAAGAACCAATACAGTCCTTCGTCGGCAGAAGGAGGGGGTAATCCGGTGGCTCGTATCATCACCGCGAGTGCTGCAGCAGCAATGGTTGGGGGGCAAGAGCCAAATCCAAGCAAACCGAACATCGTACTCAACACTACACCGTCGACGTATCTCATGCAAACCTCAACCCCACGAAAACCGCTAGATCCATCGTCTATGAAGACCATCCATCCGGCTGTAGTGACATCGACAGGAGCGGGTACAGCATCTCCTGCGGCGATTCCTGTCAAGACAACTGTTCTGGCTCACCAACAGCAGCCATCACCTTCAGTAATCCCCCCTGTTGCTGCTAGCAAACAGGTAACAACCACCAGTAGTCCTGTGGGTTCTGTGTATCAGAAATCGATGGCAACTGAACCGGTGGCGACAACCATCAGTTCACCTAACATTGTCCTAGCAAAAACAGCGGCGGCAGCGGTGTCTGGAAATAACACGATCTCCACGATCATGTCCAACCCGAATCACCAACCGACCGTCGTGGTGGCGAAATCGATTGTTGTCGACCCGGTGGTGGTGCAATCTGGCAAACCGTCCTCCAGTCCTACACAATTGACTGCATTGAAGTCCGACGCGGGCAAGGAGAACACTGGATCGCGCAAGCAACCAGGATCATCGACACCAGTGAAGGAAGAGGGTAAACCAACCACGGTCACATCGCTAGACGAGCAGGAAACGGACTCGAAAGAGGACAGCGATTGTTGGTCGGCGAAGGAAATCAACATAGACTCGGTGATCAAGAAGGTGGATGCGCTCTGCTCGGAGGACGAATCGGTAGTTTCGCAACCTTTGGACAAGGAAGCTTCCACGATCGATCTGGTGGCCAAGGGTACGGTCGGTGCGTTGGAGGAGACCAAGGTGAAGCAACAACTCGATCCAATCGCCAAGGAGAGTACTGCCAAGAAGGAAGTGACGGATGTGAAACCGATGGCCGTTATCTCCGGTGCAGACGTGACGTTACCTTCATCAGCAACGTCCGCAGCGATTGCGGCAGCAATAACACCGTTGCCGATGGATGAGGAAGAATGTGACGAACAGTCGAGTGGAAGCAGTGCGATCGAGTCCATGGAAAAAGAAACCGTTGGCCGTGGTACGGGAAAACGGGGAGGACGTCGAGGTGGACGCAAGAGCTCGGAGAGCGGACACACGACGGTTGTCGAAAAGAACTCGGCCGAGACGGTTGAGTCCGGAATACAAACACGCACCCGTGGAGGAAAGACTCCCGGTGGTGGCAAGCGGGGCCGTGGAGGACGAGGTGGTGCGAGAGGTGGTGCAGCTATGGTCAGTACAACGCAGCAACATGTTGCTGCTACACCGAACCTACCGGGACCGACCGCAGCATTATCGTCGACCGGTTCGTCAGCAGGACTACCGGCGGCCACTTCCACCCCGAAAGCCGCTGGTCGGGGGGCTCTTGCCGGAGTTGGGGGATCGTCGTCCGATATCTACGAGTTCCATGACGACTCGGGTGAGGATGTGTCCAATCCCGACAAACTGTTGTCACCGGCTTCCGGTGGTGACGGTGCTCGCCCACGGTTAATTTTGACCATCAAGAACCAGGCGGCCGTAACGACAGCCCCTGCGACCAACACAACTCCGACCACGGTGATCGCAACAGCGACACCATCGGGCACCATTGCGACAACAACATCCGTCCCGGTTACCCACCAGCAGGTGATCACAGCGATGGCGAACGTCTCAACCAGTATTCCGTCAGTGGTGGTAAGCATCTCTACGGTGTCCACACCCCAACAAACTACGACGGTGTCAACAACACCAGCGGTGGCACCTACATTGCCATTGTCACTCCCTGCCAGCGAATCTGCTTCGGTTCATCAGCAGCAGCAGCCACCAACAGCAGCTACCGGTGTCCTGGAGATGGTGGTTGGCAAGGAAGAACTGGGCGTACTTCATCCAACGGCGGCGTCGGTGGTTGGAATGTCACCGGCGGCAGTTGCAGCAGCAGTTGCGGCAGCCAATACACGGAAATCCCGCCGTCTGCTGGAGAAAGATGGCCGCAGCACGGTAGATGATATAATTGAGGATGTCATCCGCAACGGTCCGTCACCGAAGGTTGCCGGAGGAGCAGCAGCAATAATTGTTGGACCCCAGCAACAACCGGCGACTCCTCTGTCTGCACAAGGTGGTTCTCAGGCGGGCAATAGTATCGCATTGAGTCAGCAGCAACAACAACCACCATCCGTTGTAAGCGTACAGCAGGCTACAAGTGCTGGTGCCGTAGGATCGATGCATTCGCAGCAGTTGGTAGTACCTCAACACCAACAGCAGCAACACGTACCCTCCCCGACGGGAGCTAACGAGCAATTCCAACAGCAACAGCAGCAGACCTTGCAGGTTGCACCAACTCGTCGCACCACACGCCAAAATGCCACTACGTTGAATGGTAATTGTTCTCATTATTCGTTAGAAATTGTCCATATTCACGCGTTGTTGTACTTGTAAATGGTGCGGGATGAATTTTTACAGTAAATTTTAAAACGTTTGTTCCACATCTTTGCGTTACAATGTTCAGATAAATTTGATAGTCGTTATAGGTTTTTTTCGAGTAACAGGAATTTCGAAAAAGAATTGTTGAAATGTTTCAATACTTGGTGGAAAATAGTATGGCGGTGGCCAACGGTATTGGTACTCATTTTTACTGCAAAAATTCATCCCACATCCTGTAGTTTATCATACAAATTTCTTTCAATAGCATTTTCTAATACTGTTTCCGATTTTTCCATCATATGCAGCTACCGGACCGGGAGATATGCGCAAATCGCCACGCAGTACAAGGAAGGCCAAGGATCGTAAAATCTCCGAAACATCCACCGATAGCAGTGACGAGCGACCTCCTCCGCAGCAGACAAGTATCGCAAACGCCGCTGGCAGTTCGACGTTGGTGGGTGGTCTGAAAGATCCACTTGGTGTGACGAAGGGTGACGAAAAACAGCAGACGACGGCGGCGGTAGCCCAAGGAGCCGTTGGTGGTGGTGGAGGAAGCCTGTCTGCAACGACACCGGTCACACCGAGCGTGCAGATAACACGCCCGAACGAAACAGCATCGCTAGCGGACAAAGCGAAGGAAAAATCCAAACCGACGGCCGATGAAGCGAAGGCGCCGGTGGCCGAAATGTTACCGCAACCGAGTGCCCTCACGCTGATCGATCCGGTGACGGGCGAGTTGATGCGCCACAGTACCAAGGATGGCCAGTACGTGCCGCTTCCTCCGGCACCGAATGCACCGCAACCGCTCAAGAAGGTCATTGCTGCCGCGGCGATACAAAGTGCGGCCGCTGCCGAACACCTGAAGTCAGTCAACGCTATCGCTACCTCCGCCTCATCTACACTACCCAATCCTCCCAACAACACTGGCTCTTCGCCGACACCACCGAACCGTAACACCCCTCCGACCCCAACATCGTCCGGTGGAATCATCATCGGCAGTGGCAAGGCGACCACAATCCCATCGATGGCAGGAGTGGGGCAGCCGGGTGGAATAGTCGTGCATCAACAACAGACCACTACAAAACCACACCCGCTGAAGGCGCACGTTCTGAACTCTCAGCAGGTACTCCAGCAGCAACCGATTGTAATAAAACACCAGCAGGCACCGAGTGTGATCACGTCGCAACAGCAGCAAGTATACGCGGCCGCAACCTGCACGCCCCCGATGCAAACGACAATGACGACAACGATCACCAGCAAGGCGTCGTCCGTGCACCCATCGGCGGTACCAGCTGTTACGTCCATATCGACACCGCTCAAATTGACCACCAACGCCTCGTCATCATTGCACGGTCACCAGCAACAACAACAGCCCATCTACATACAGAATGCACTCTCAGGACAGCAGCATCCGCATCCGATGGTTATTGGAAAGCAACAAGCCACCATCGTTAGTGGAAAACAACAGCAATCCACGGGCGGAATTCAGCTGCATCACCACACCGGCACGGGAAATCTGCTACTGAACATCCCGCCAGGAATGCATCCGGCGACCGCGGTCCAAATGTCTCCACGACTACACCAACAACCGCAGCAGCCGTTGATCGTTACCAATGCGGGCAAACATCAACAGAAACCTCAGCAACAACCGCAGCAAGTTCCACCGCCGCAGCAGATCATCATCCACCGGAGCAAGGCAACGGCGGCTGGTGGTGGTGGTGGTGGCGATTCGAGCCCATTGCATCAGCACCACGACCGTTACACGACCGTCCTGCAGAGTGGAGGGAAAATCATACAACAAGCCGGTACACCGACGACGGTGGCACCTCCTCCACCCGGCTCGATGTTATCGCAAATGCAGCAACAGCAGATCATCACCAAACACCCTACGACCGGACACCCTACGACGATACAGATATCAGCCGCAGGTGGCGGTGGTGGTGGTGTTGGTCCCGGCGGAGTGCTTCCTGTGCATTACCAAACGGTACAGCAGCAACCGATTTTGCACAAGGGTCCAATAGCATCCGTGCAACAGAAGATGGTGAACGCGCAGCAGCAGCAACATCAACAACAGCACCTCCTGCACTCGCAGCAGCAGCAGCAACAACAGATGCAGCACATGATCGGTGGGAAGACTCCCATCATCCATCAGGTGCCGATGGGAGGTGGCAAAATTGTGCAGATCCAATCGAACCCCAATGTTATGCCTAGCCAGCAGCAACAACAGCTGATGCAACCTGTCGGCTTGACGAAGCTATCCAATCATCACGTCTCGACACCGTCTCCTCCGGCACAGCAACACCAGCCGCAACCCCCGATCAAGGGAATGTCGCCGCATCCGATGCACCAAGCTCCGCAAATCATGACCGGTGCCGTGGCTAGCCCACCGTTGAAGCCGTCGCATCTGCAGGGCCAGCAACCGATCGTGACAGGTACGACCTTTTACGCATGCTTGTAAACGTCCTTCACAGAGACAATTAACATCTGTTTTCTTAACTCTCCTTTGTAACACATAACAGGAGCCAGCAGCACACGGGTGGCGTTGCCAACGATGAGTCCCCAGGGTCCGTCGCCGCAAGGACCCCATCCACCGCAGGCATCGATTCAACGGCACATTCTCACACCGCAGGGTACCGTCTACGAAACGACCAACCTGGTAAGTCATGCAACTGGTTCCTTCTCCTTTGACACACCAAAACTCCTCCCCATCTTCCCGCGTATAAAAGAACACTGTCGAATGTTTAAGATCACCACGCTGTCCAATAACACAAGCTTTTACTCGCACTCTCCTTCTGCTTGGACGCTGCTCTTTCGTCTTCCACCTCGATTACCAAACAGCGTGGAGATCTGAGTGGATTCATCAACCGTGGCCAAAGTCCTCCGCCGGCACACCAACAAATGTCGCCCATAACGCCAGTTCACGTACGAACACCGATCGTTCCAGAGTTTCAAGTTGTTCTCCTTTGAGTTTTCATACTAATTTTCATGGTTTTCTGTTTGATATTTGTTTCGTTTTTATGTGCTTTTTACTAATTCATTTGTTGGATATTTGTTTTCTCCACATCTCTATGCTCGTTCGATCGTCATCTACCCTATCCAATGGACACAAACAGGGCCCAGATGGTGGCTTCCGGGGCGGTATGCCGAGGGACTACGTGAAGTACATATATCGCAGCAACATCCCGATACCGAGGTATGACACCGGCCACCACCAACACCAGCAGCAGCAACATCCGGATGACGAGTCGCGCACTCGTCGTCGCTGGTCGGACGATGGTTCTATCGATCTTTCTGTTGTCTCCCTCAGCAGGTCACCCATGCGGGAGCTGCCGGAGATGGAAGAAACGGTGGCCGCCAGTCCGCCGCTCGAGCTGCGCCGACCATCCAGTCGCCCGCCGCACACCACGGCCGTACCGCTCAGTCTGCAGAGTCCAGGGGATCGTGTAACCGGTAAGTTGTTGCTTTCCAAACCAAATTCGGTCGGTTTTTGAGCATACATTTCCTAATGGTGTTACCTGCTTCGTTTTACATTCCACAGATTCGCCGCAAGGAGCGCAGGTCTACATGGGAAGCGCAAGGATTCCGCATCCCTATCCTCCGGATACGCTGAACGCGCGCTACTACGAACCAACGATCGGTGGTCCAAACGGAGGCCTTCGTGCAATCAGCACGGAACCACCGCCAGCGCACCGACCGCACAATCTGTCCACTGCACCGTACACCGGCGCTCCGTACTCGGTCACCCCGAGCCCAACGCCACCACCATCGGCCTCGCCCGCCACCATGCTCCAGCTGCAGCGTGAACGTGATCAGCAGCAGCAGCAGCAGCAACAACAGCACGTAGCGGCCGCGTTAGTGGCAGCAGCTGGCCAGCGGCTCGTAGGCGACCGGGTCGTGTCGTCCGGGCCGCCGCCGCCAGGTAGCAGCTACTACTATCGTACCGGCGACGGCGAACACGAGCTAACTGAGCAACTTCATCCCGTCGCCCTAGGTCACGGATCGTCGTCAGTGGGCGCTTCAGCGCCGTTACCGGCTCACACGGGTGGCCTGCTACCAGTGTCGGTGATGGGTTCGCAGGGAGTGCCGATTGTCACCGGTCGTAGCATCCAGGTGGCCACCCCACCAGGGCCAGGAATGTCCGTGCCCGTGCCTGTTCCGGTTGTAACGGCACCCGGACCGCCGCTGCAGACGGACTCACTGGAGGCGCTATTGCAGCGTTATCCGGTCATGTGGCAGGGACTGCTCGCGCTCAAGAACGACCAGGCCGCGGTGCAGATGCACTTCGTCTACGGTAATCCCAACGTGGCAGGAAGTTCGCTGCCAAGCAACAGCGATGGCACGACGCCCCCGTTGCGCATTGCCCAGCGTATGCGCTTGGAACCGGCACAGATCGACGGGGTAGCTCGAAAGATGCAGGTACGTGCCATTGCGACATACTCTCAATTCTCCTTTCCAACAAGCGCCTAATCACACTCTTTACTTTCTTCAGATGGTAAACGAACACTGTATGCTGCTGGCGCTGCCGTGTGGTCGCGATCGGATGGATGTGCTACAGCAGCAGAACAATTTGCAGACCGGCTTCATCACCTACCTGCAGCAGAAACAGGCGGCCGGTATCGTCAACATTGCTGCTCCCGGCAGCGCTCAGGCAGCCTATGTGGTCCACATATTTCCGTCGTGCGAATTTGCCAACGAGAATCTGGCCCGCATCGCACCGGATCTGATGCACCGGGTGGCCAACATCCAGTACCTGCTGATCGTCATTGCTACGGTGTAAGATGATGTGTGGGGGCCTCCAAGCCGCCACTCCAACCTCGGTGACCTCGATGTATGTACATACCGAATGTGACACACTCTCACACATTAACCAGCCTACCTACTACAACTACTATTACTACTATTGTTGCTACTTCTACTTCTCTAAAACACTACCACCACCATTTTCAACACTAGAAGACGAAAAAGGTTGTTTCGAAAGGTTATGGAGTTCAGATTAGGGGTCAGTTTGGATTGAAACAAAACCAAACCAAATACACAAACTCACTCATAATGTTTACTGCTTAAGCTGCAACGGTACGAAAAACCGAAATATACAGGAGGGAGGCGTAGTAGGCAATGGAGAGAAAATAATATTTATTTTACATCGCGCGCGCGTGTGTGTGTGTATGCCATCTCATCAATGAAGTAAAAGATAGAAACATGGATTCCTCTCCCCCAAAATGGGAATGCCACTTGTGTCCATCTGCAAAGTGACGAATGGAAGAAGAAAAAAAGAAACTAGTTGTACAGTAATAAAAAAAAAACACACAGGCAAACCACAAACAATGCATAGTAAGAGCGAAAAGGTATGAAGCAAAAACAAAAAAGGTGTAAACTGTGATTTATCCATATTCTTAAGTATTACTTCTGAAAGGATACCACCAGCACTACCACCAATGTTAGCACAGTTTAAAAACGTAATACGCTTGAAACCGTTAATGAAAAACAATAAACGGTAGTGGGAGCGAGAGAAATAGAAAGGAGAGGGTAGGCGCGAACCGTGTTAAGGGCAAAATTGTCGTAATGGGGGTGAACAGACGGAGCTTGCAAGAATCAGATAGCAAAGTGACAATGGAACATCGGGAAACTCCAAGCCTAATAATTAAGGTCAGGCAGAAATTAAAGTCATCAACCCTCTTTTGCCTGCCTGCCTTTGGTTTTCCTACCGAATCACAATTTGTTGTGACACACGAGATGCGGTAATGCTAACCCAATTGCAAAGCGGTTCTTTCCCTTGTGACGATAGGCTCTGCTTCTTTTTGTCAGAGAAATGAGGCGGACACGCGCGCTTACCAAGCTGCTCTGTCACGATACATTCGCATAGAATGCGGAATATTATTGGCTGTTGCATGTAAATCTTGGTTTTATAATAGTAATGCGGGGGGAAAGAATGTAGAAATACCTACACAGCAAACCAGTGAGAAAGGTCTACCGCTTGTTTGCGCGAACGAAAACGATCTCTATCTCAGAGGTAGAGTTAAATGTTAAAGGGAGAAATGCCCCCCACTCACACACATGCACAGAGACGACTACACCCCAGGAAAGGACAACCTCTTTTGGCAATGTATGCGTGTGTGTGTGTATGTATGAGTATACTTGTGAGGACGTCACAATAGTAGGTACAACTGTACAACGTAAAGCTACATGTTAACGACGGTCGAACAAAATCATCGATAGCACAGTTAATTAATCACTACTGAGGACGGTGACCACTTCTACTACTACTACTACTATTAATACTGGCTACGTCTACTACTAATGGACACGACAATGAATCAAGACGACGAGGAACATGAAGAGAAAAAGAGGACAAAATCAATAGCGAGCAAAACAAAGCACCACCTTTGCTCTTATGAACAGGTTGATGGTAGGCAAATTTATTATACAACACATAAACAACAAACACACGCAGCAACAATATAAACACACGTATGAGAGGACTAACACACAGAAAGAAGGAAAACAAAAAGTAATCTATAAGGAGACAAATAAACTTTAACATGTGCTGTAAAAAGTAGAAAGAAGGAAGGTGGGGGCGGGAGAGACAAATGCATTGGTAACATATACCTAGTGTCTAAGGTTCGATATAATGATGTTGTGTAGCGTTAGACTTACGCGTGCGAGAAAAGTTAATAGAAAAGGGAAAAATAATACACACACGACGGTAAGCGCGAGTGAGAGAGAGAGAGAGAGTTCTAGGGATATGTTGTGTATACCACATACCTACGAGTATGTGCGTGTGTATGTGTGTGTATGAGAAAAGTTAGCGAAAGAAGGTGTACGAACTTTGAAGAGCATTAGTAATATTATTATTAACGCAATAACGATCCGATACAAACAGCAAAACACACGTTCATTATTATATATATACACGTACATATATATATATACACATACAAATAGAGAAAGAGAAATATTTGGGGTTACTTTAGAGTAGGCGAACATGCGTAATAGCACCCGCTGTCGGATCCTAGCTTCTTGCGCGGGAGGACACGCACGAGAACGACAAAGGATACGACTTTGGCATGGCGCGCGCCATGGGCTGTTCGACACGGTTCGCCACGACGTAATCTACTAATATCCCGCCCCTCCGCTCCGTCGATACTAAGTAGTATAGCTAGAGACTAAGCGCCTATAGCGGGGAAAACGTGGGCAAATGGAACGGGAAGGACGAAAAAGGGTGTGGGGTGAAAATGCTCGACGAAACAAAGCATCTCTGTACGACACGATTGAGACAGAAAAAAATCCCTTGTCATGAGCAACACCCTTGACCCGTTTGCATGCGAAGATGAAAATGATGGCGATGAAAAAGAAGAAGAGAAGCAGTTGTGCGCAGGCTTTTCTTTCCCCACGCACTCGCCTCCCCCTAAGGAGGAGCGGTGGAAGTGATCGTTTTTTTTACACTTCCTTTGGGCATGTTCACTAAACAACTCCCCTCCCCCGATAGTTTTTTTTTTCATTCTTACTCGTTATCATTATTTTTCTTTTGTTTTTCAATATGTGTAAGTACTTTAAATGACTATCGATAAAATCTTTGTACATATAAACTTTATAAGAAGATGAGATAAATAAAAATCCAAACCCACAAAAATTAAAACTCACAGCTATTGAAACTACGAAAATAAGGCATCAAGCAAAACTGTTGTGGTACTGAAAGAAAGTAATCGTCAGTAAGGTTTGCGAATTACCATCAAACCCCCCCCTGCCCTCGCGGAAGTTTTTTTCTTCTCTTATTGCTTTCAGTTGCTGTTTTTGATTTGTGACTCAATACAAATGTTTGAATAATACGTCACGGTGAAACAAAACGGTGCGTAAAAATCGAAACTAAATTAAATAAAGCGTATGAATAATGAGATAAATTACCTGTGTAAAATAACAAACAGATTAAAGAACGATTGTTCGCATAAATAACCGACTTAAAATACGGCAAAGCCTGATGGGCATAGAATGTGAAAATTTTTGGTTTTTTGTTTTGTTTTCGTTTTGTTTTCACCGTTCACGTACCAGGCCGTAAAATGTAATTTTTCATTGTTTATTCTGTTTGTTTGTCCTGCACTCTTTCTAAGTATGTACAGAAATTAAAGTCCAAATCATGGAGTTCCACATGGTGGAAATGAATTTTAACGTTGTTTTTTTTTCTCGAGATGCGACACATGATCGTATGAGATATATGGTAGAAAGTTGGACAACGGAAGGGTATGATGTTCCATTGTTTAATTTTTTGGACAATGATCGATTTCCACGATCGCAATCGAGGGCGGAAGAAAGCTCTTGAAGGGTCTTACAAGAGTTATATTTTTTTATGCAGGAAACCAAGCCGAGGTAGTATGGAATCCCCGCGCGCTGTACGACGGTGCATTATTGGAACGCAAGGGATAGTGAATATTAATATGGACATTTTAGATAGCATAATTGCCACATTAATAGCACTAAAGTTACTAATATATGTAATGGGTGTCCAATTTCACGACACTGTTTGGTGAAAGGTTCTTTTTTTCAATTTCCTTGATTTGCTGATTGAAACCCTTCTAATACCAACTAGAAAGTGTTGAAACCCAATCACAAAAGGTAAAGCAGATCGGCCAATGTAAAAGATAGGATTCATGCTCTCGCCCTTCTAAGGGTTCATCAAACAATAATGGTTCAAAGTAGCGCAACTAGCAAATCAAAAAAAAAAAAAAAAGAAAAACGAAATAAAAATTAAATGCAGGAATGACCTGCCCAATCCTACCGTTGAGTATCGAGAACGAAATTCTTCGTCTGGAATGGATTTCCTCACATGAAAAATGAATAATTGACAAAAATAGGCACGATGGCAGAGTAGTAGTAATAGCAAACCCCTAACTACCCGGAACTGAGGAAAAGCAGCAGTACATTGAATACTAACGGTGGTTAATAAACTACTAAACGATAATACAACAAACAAACAAAATGACGAAACAAGTAAAACCAACCAATGCAACATAGCGAAAAAGATTTAAAATTTATTATTAACTAATTGTGATCATCAAAAATTAAAGAGAGAGAAAAAATGTACCTTTTTTTGTATATTCTGTATATAGCTATCGTTAAGAGCGCGGGAGGCCGATTGAAAAACGGAACGAAGGAAAAGAGGTTAAAAATGAGAGAAAAAAAGGAAAAAAGATAAATGATTGCTGGAGAAATATGAGAGAAAAATCCCACAAAAATAGAGTCATAAAGAATAACGAAGCTGTATGTATTTGCTACCAAAAACGAAACAAACAAACAAACAAACAAACAAGAGCAAAAGCTAGCAAAACGAAACCATACCGAGAGGGAGGAGGATTGCTACAAAATAGAGCACAAGTATGGGAAATGCAGCAAAGATACAAAAAAGGGAAACAGATTGATTATGAATTAATAATATAGATTAGGAGATAATTGCAGAAAAATAAAAGTAACCCAAATTACTCGAATTAACGAATGAACGCGAATGCATGCGGAAACGATGATGACAAACATTATTTCTGATATGTTACGAAGGAATAGCTTCAACATACACTCGGCAAATATTACTTTTACTCCCCTCGATACAACGGCGGCCACGTGTTTCTGATGTAATTTTCGGCGATATAAACACGCGAAGGTGATGTAATTGTGTGTCCCTATTGCGCTGAATTTTTATTCGAACGCAAACCGAAGGGCGCATCCCCATTTTGTCGAGGAAAAATCAATAGTGAAAAGAACTTTTAAGGTATCCTTCTATCTACGTGCTAGCGCAGGAAATTCAAACAATCAGGCCAACCACTCTATTGGACGGTCGAATGCTTTCGCGATCAGTTGTGAGTGCACGCCGTCGGAAAGCGCATTATTTTTGACCAGAAGAGAAGACTCAAGTTTCGGAAACTGTTCATAAAATCGTGAAACATGCGGTGCTGGTTTGGATTATTGCTGTTATCGGTGAGCACGTGTTGGTTCCCGGGAAGCGTAAGTTTCGGTATGGGTTAGAAGTGCTAGGGATCTATACTAAAAGCACCCGGAGATTATTCGCTTTATTTTCATAGGTAAATGCAGCCACCTTTACCGTCACGTCCGAGGTGTACATGGACATATCGATCGATGGCGAAAAGATGGGAAAGATAATCATCGGGCTGTTCGGTGAGGAAGCGCCACGTACGGTGGCCAACTTCCGCCAATTGTGCACCGCTAGCGTGGACGGATTCAGCTACCGGGGAAGTCGCTTCCATCGGGTCATTCCAAAGTTTATGATTCAAGGTGAATGAAATGGTACCCTGAAAGGATCGGAAAGGATTTTTTAAATTTGTGTGCGCTTCTTCCCGCAGGTGGCGACGTGGAGTCGGGTAACGGACACGGAGCGATCAGCATGTACGGGAAATACTTTGATGATGAAAATCTCAAAATAAATCACACCAGCTCAGGCTTCATTGCGATGGCAAACCGTGGCCCAAACACCAATGGGTGCCAGTTCTACATCACCACCATGCCCGCACCCTGGCTGGACGGCAAGCATGTTATTTTCGGTAAGGTGATGGACGGCCATGGCGTGGTGCACAAGGTGGAACAGGTGCGGACGGACACTGACGACTATCCGGTGAAACCGGTCATCATCGACGACTGTGGGGATGTTCCGGTACTCAGTCCGTTCACCGTTTCGGATGATCCGTACGAGTAAGTAGCAGTCGATTGCTTGTGATCTTCGTTAACTTGGATCTGACTATAAATGGGTACATTCCTCTGGTAGCTTGTGGGCCTGGATTAAAGCTTCCTCAATGCCGCTCGGAATGTCGTTCTCCATTCTTGCTTTCTTCCAATACATCATAAGAAAGCTGGACGGGTTCACCAACCGTGTGGCGCTGCAGGACCAGCAATTAGCCAAAAGTGAATAAAATTCTACTACGCGACTACTTCTTAAATGGTCGAGATTTTTTAAAAAATAAAACATGAGTGTTATTATAATAAACTAACAATGAGTGGCTAGTTATAAGGTGCATTTATGGAATAAATTGAATAAAATAAAACTTAAATTGAACAAAAACCAACGAAATTGTTCTACTCTATTATTAGATAGGGTAAGAGTTGAGGGGTTTGTGCTAAAAAATCAACTAGTACTTAGGTAAATATTTAGTGTTTGAATTTGTTATAAAATAACAGCTTTTTTAAATTCTTTGCTCAAACGCTAGGTTCGTTCCAAGTGGATGATTGAACTAAGTAAGTCCGACCGTTCCGCAATTTTGATAATAAATTGTGAAGAACGTCTGTCATTTTTCTGTTGTCAAAATTAGCAAAGCAAAACACACAGCCTGCCGGTGGTAAAAGCAGCAAAAATGTCGAATTTTGTTATAAATGGTAAGTTGTGAATGATTGCAGATCGGTAATCGGTGGTTTTCTAGACCCTGCGAGGCTCTAAATCATCCTACTCCACAGGTCTGCTGCAGTCACGCAACCCACTGCTCACATTCCGCCGGTTCCGGGGGAAGATCAACATCCAGCGCCCGCGAGCTCCGCATTACGAAAGAGCACGGGTGCTTGAAGTCATCAAACCTGTCTACAAAAGGCCCGAATTCAATGCCCCCTGCATCGAAGCGCAGAAAGCGAATGAAAGCAAAAATCTCGACAATCCGTACGAAACCATCATCGCACGAGAGGCACGCAACTGGTTCGATCACAGCAACCTGGTCGCCTTCCTGCACGTCAACTCGATACGCCAGGAGGACATGTTCAAAGCGCAAGTGGTTCTGCATCGTCACAACATCTCCGTGAAAGTGTACGGAAAGTCGATCATGCGGAAAGCGCTCGCTGGCACCAAGTTCGAAACGATTCTGCCACTCTTCGAAGCCAAGACGGCGATTGTGTTTGCACCCGAGCCGCAAAAGATAAAGCAGGTGTTGAGTGTGCTGAAGAAAACCCCGCAGCTTGTTCTGCTGGCCGGAATCGTCGAGGGTCGGCTGCTGAGCAGGAACGAGTTCGTGTCGTACGCAACCATGCCCGATCTGACGACGACACGAGCTCAACTAGCCGCTGTACTCGATAGTGCCGGTGGTAAGATTGTGGCCGATCTGCAGTGTCACCAAAGTCAGCTGGTGAATTTGTTGGATGCCTACGCAAAGAAGGATCCAGCCAGTAGTGCTGACGCTGGCGAGAAAGTGGAAAGCTGAACCGTGTAAATTAGTGTGGCTATAAGTTTAAAGTAGTGCAAAAAAGTCCTAATATAAAGGGTTAATACAAAAGATATGTTCTTATACTTGATTTACCAAGAGTGGTGATTATCACACACCGTTCAGATAATAAGTGGTCCCTAAATAATTGTGTATACTTCTCCTTCGGTTTAAGTTGTTGGAGGTTTGCGTAGTATTATCTACAAAGCCTGGTAAATATCCGAAGCATAACTTTTATTGAATCCCTTGGTGGCGTGGTTGTGATAAATATGTACTAACGTTATGGTGTAACCCTTAAACAGCTCATATTTTGGTATTTGATTTTTATTTCCATTTGAACTAACGTTTTCAAAGGTTACGGTAACAGTATTAACCCTCATTGACTAGGCGATCGTTTCAACGCAGTACAGAATATTCCATTTCTTTACAATTAGACCTGAGCCCTGAGCATTGGTGAACAGTATACCTCTATTGTGTTACCTATCAAAGTGTCTAAAAAGTCTTTAAAGGGTCAATGACTCGATGGAGTACGCCACTATTCTGCCGCCCGGTTCTAGTTCCTCGCGATCTACAACTATTTGCATAAATTAAGGAATGCACTTGCACAAACAACTTGTAACGACAAAAGCAAACACTTCACTTCTAACTCTTTCCCCCCATCTTCCCCCAGCACCGGTCACTAGGTGGAGAACTTTGTTCGAAAGTTATTGGCCAGTCGGGTCAGTGCTTCGGCGGCGTCGATTTCGTCCTTCTGATGGCTTGGGGGAACGGTTTCCGCCATTTCACCGTAGCTGGTGGTTGGTGGAGAGTCCTCGCGCGTCGAGTCCGGAGGTCCACCGGAAATGCCAAAGTATGTGCCACCCGAATCACACCGCTTTTTGTTGGCCGATTGTTTTCTGGAAGTAAACGAAGGTCGTTCAATGCAATCTAAAAGTCCTTTTCTTTATATGCTCTAATAGAACAAATGCCGGAATTCGCAACACTCTTACCCAGAACTATCCCAATCGATGTAGTTGTGCTTGGAGGGTGTAAACTTGGCGGTACTTTCCAGCCACTTTGAAAGCGACGGAGGCCCTCGCAAAACGGATCCCTCACAGCCCACTTGGATTGGTGGCTGATCGTGCAGATGATGGTGTTGTTGTTGATGTTGATGCTGATGCTGCTGCGCAGGTGGTGATGGTGAAAGAGTCACAGGATGCTTTTGTTGGTCGTACTCGGGCGGATGGTGATGGTGATAGTGCGCCTGTTGCAACGGAATTGCCGCCATCAGGACCGGCACAACGGTTGGGCGTTCCTGTTTGGCCGCCTCCAGCTCGCCGAGATCGCGCAGGTACTTTTCCATAATGCTATTTTTGTACTTACTCGATCGTGATGATCGTGCGTTCGGAACGGCGGACACGAGGGGTCCGACCGCCGGCGATAGGGTGGTGGTAGGGGTTAGATAGAGCGTACCATTTGTCTGCACTTCTTTGCCGTAAGGATGGGTATAAGTGGCCGCCGTCGTGAGTATCAGTGGTTCCAAGGTGGTTCCGTTTTCTGGAACGTATTTTCCATCGATTTGGGTGACCTTTGGGAAAAAAATTCAGTCTCTAGATTAGATGATGTCCATTATCGTTTGACGAATTATTATTAATATTTTACCCTTACTATTTTAATTACTTTTAGGATTAGAATCATCATATTTGAAATTAGTTGCGGTCATCTGGATTTCAATGCATTTGAATTGAGAAAACTACAACATTTAAAGCCAAATAAGGAACTGTTCCGTGAAAGAATGTTGGTCCTCTACAGCTTGGTAAGTTTATCAACTTAAAGTTCTACGTCTTAAGAATCCTCACTAGAAGAACTAACTGTCGCATATCAATGCGCTTAATATCTACACTTTGGGGGAGAGTTTTAAACATCCTTTTCATACGATCAACGCTACTTCACTAAAGGACGGAGCCATCCGATGATGTTTTTACAATGGAAGTAACATTCAGGATCCAATTTAATGCAATGCCTTAGTCTTACACATTGTAAATGTCCATCCCAAATAATTGAAGTGTCTGATGAGACGAGTGCTTTCTTACCTTATAGCATCTTGTTTCTTCCGGTATGCCGAACACGGTTTCATAGTTGCGTGGGGTGTAGCAATGATCGAAGCAGAAAGTCGCGGCCGGATAGGTTTCCCGCACGTCTTCTCGAGGGGATGATCCCCCACCGTTCTCCGTGCGCTCATTGAAACGCTCAAACTCGCTCAATCGTACGTAGTCTACATATTTTCTTTCGATGAGATTATTATTGTGACACGTTTCGTTGTTGTTGTTGTTGACGATGATGCTGTGGCCTGCTCCAGTGGCGCTACCATACACCTCGTACGGTGTCCCAGTCCCTCCAACTCCTCCCCGGGGTGCATAATTTAGGTACGTTACTTGTCCACCGTAACCCCCACCCACCGGCGGTCCCTGTTGTGGTCGAAGCCGTCCACTCACTTCATCCCCGGATGAGTCCGGCGACAGTGAATCACGCGAGTCCTCACCCCCCACACCATGCTCTCCCCAGATACTGTCGCTCGAGCAAATGCTAAACTGTTCCACATTCCCGCGCGCGTTGGTGTTGTAGTTTTTGATAAGGTTGCCCCAGGTTTTGCGGGTCGGTGGGTCGTTGCCGGAGTTCTTGAGCTTCCGGCGCCAGTTAGCGAACCAGTTGCAGATCTGCGTGTACGTAAGGCCCGTCTCGTGGGCCAACAGTTTCTTTTCCTCCCGGTTTGGATACGGGTTTTCCCGCCGTCGCACCAGCCAATCCTTTAGCATGCGCTTAATCTCCGGCGTGAAGAGGCGTTTGACGGGACGATGCGTGTCCCCCGGTGGCCATGCTTTTCTGTGGACCAGAGAGATGCGGGAGAAAATTATAATTTAATTCTTTGATGCTTTCGCTTTTTTTTCTTTCTTGCGCTAAACACTAACGTCATGCTCGTACGCAAGGACACCATAACACACTGTGGAACCCTGTCTTCGGTGATGTGTAATTGTTGTCTTCACTTGAGAGATCCAAGGACCAGCAACGGATCGCTACACAATACACGCTTGACGCAGACAGAAGCATTTCCCAATGATCAACGTCTCATGTTTCGCGAACAACCAACGATCACAACAAGGATGTAGCATGATACGCTAATGATGATGATGATGATGATCTTTGTTGGTGTTAATTATCGAATGTGGTAGTAGTAATAGCATGCCGCACACATTAGAAGCGAAAACACACAATTTCAAACACATGGCGTTGGTGAGATCGCGTTAGGTTCTTCATGATCATCCTTGTTTTTCACCAAGCGAATCTTCACGGGGTTTTGCCAACACAACTTTCTCTCCCCATTTGCTCGGCTGTGTAGCACGTACAAGAACACAAGCACACATACACACACACAAACACACACGAACCGGGCAAACCACATCACGTCACGAACCTACTACGCTTACGATTTCGCACGGGACGCGAAGGTTTGTCCATGTTTTTCGGTCGCTTCGATGGCGCTAATTCGATGTATTCACAAAGGGGGGCGGGTGCTACTGATTCGTCGGGTGGGATGCGTCCCGCCCCACGGTGGCCGAATTCCGTGTGAATTTTCACGCTGGTCAACGTCGCCGCGAGTGTATGTGTACCTTTCGAGATGTGCAAAGAGCAAACGGAAAAGAGATGAAAAAACACTTTAAACATGGTTGTACAATTGTTATCGACCGAGCCACGGGATCGCGGCTGTTCGCGCATGTTGTAAGCCATTTTATGTAATCATTCCAAAAGAATTCTTCTTCAGTAAACCAGCACAGATATGTAGTCCTTTCTGGTAAGCCTACTCGGGTACGAACGAGTCTTTGTGAGAGTTTAACAGCATCCCGGGGGGCAGAATACAACCTTGGCGGCCTTCCACTTGTCGGGCGATATTTTTAGTTGCTTAAATCCACTATTGTTTTGTGTGTGGCTTGTGTCCTGTTTTTCTAACAAGCAAAGGTAAACGTTTTTCTTTAGTGTTGTACAAAAATAGCGCTACCCAGTAACACGTGTGGGTTTGCTTCATTGAGAGTTATGAGACAAATTGCATCTGATTTGTTTTTTCTTTGCCTCATAAATATGGCAATCATAAGCAGTTTTGTGAGGCAGGTGTATGCACTGTTTCGCAATGGTGGTTCTTGGCTAGCTGAAAGTCAGAAGTCTTTCGTCTGTTTGTAGAGTTTATCGTAGCGTACTCATCAATCATCGAGCGGATGCATAATTGTACAACTAAACCGCGACGTGTTTAACCTTTGGAGGAACAATATTTTCTAACACTCGTTAAACATGGTATTGAACTCTTTTAAGTTTCGGGGAAGAATGGAACACAGTTTCTTGCATTCTTCAGTCGAATCGATTCATCATGTTAAAATATTTTGTTTTATTAGAAAAGATCACGCAATTGATATAGATGTTGTTTAAAATTATATTTCGTTGAGACAAAATTTTATAAACAAAAAACAGACACCATTAATGTGAATCTTGAGTTTAAAAATTTTAACCCTCCCAACAAGGGTTAAAAACGTCCACAAGGAGGGAAAAACACTTATTCCGACAATGATCCGTCGGTGAGCACTTCCGTCCGCTTTCAGTCGACAAAAGATTTGAAAGCCAAAAAACATGTATAGAAAACATGACCGTTGTGTCTTCTGTGTTGTCTGCTGGTTGCGCTGGTGGTCAGAGGTGTTAGCAGAGTGTTTGCGGATAAAGATAGATTCTACCACCACCGCCAACCGCGCGTCAATGATCGGATGCAACGACCATCCGATGATTGTAGAGAGCAGACGGCATTCACCCTACGGGAGAGGGAAACCGATCTACTGTTTTGTTTTTAGTTTGATTATAATTCTCTTAAAATCTTCTTTATTTTTATTTCATGTTTCTTAGATTCACCACTTCATCTTCCCCTCGTTTGAGGATGGGTCATTCCATCGGGAGCGGGAAGAATCTTGCCTTTCTTGTGAGACGATGGAGGCGCCTGGCGGATCACGATCATTTGTGAAGGAAGCCGAGGACGACGCGGATCGCGAGAGCGGGTGGCATTATTATTTTTAGCACGGAACGACGCAACACACCACTTCCACCACCATGGGCTCAGTATCGTCATCATCATCATTATGTGGCCAAGCGAGTTCTTGTGTCAATGGCAGCTTGAGGAAAAAACATGATCTTGTAAAGGCCACCCCCTGCGGGAAGGATTCGTTTGTTTTGCACTTCTCAGCTCAGTAGCTTCGTATCATAGCACGGGCCATAAAAAGAGGCATTAGATTTCCTCCATTTATGTCTATCATATCCTCAATGAGGGGCCCAATCTAGCACAGTTTTTGTTTTGGGTAAACCACACCAAACACGATCAATTTGTCAGGTATCTACGAACCATCCCACGGATCGTTTGCAGCAGCCCCTTCAACACCAACACCTGTTCAAAGGCCGTTCTGAGTGACGTTCGCGCAAGGACCACCGTGCCGCTTGAAGGTAAGGGAACACACGACAGTCGTGATAAAAATAGTCCTTTCTTCACACCATAGCCGTAGCTAACCAGCTTATTTCTTTTCGTTTTTTCTGCAATAGGCCAACAGGAACCCCTCCGGGAGCACTACCAAGGTCGGAATTTCACATCAGCCCACTGTAAAGACGTACCACGTAGTGTTGTTTTGCTGGAAGGATTCGACAGGAGCTCGTTTTTTGATGACACTAGACAACGATTAAACACCCGACTCCGTGGGAACGCACAGGAAACTACAGAAACGATCCTCTGCACGATCGGCGAGAATCTGATCAACATCTGACCAAGTGGGGGCCCCGGTCCGTGCTCATCTTTCACGACATCGCGCACACACACAGACATACAGAAGCATACGGTTCACGGCGAGCGAGAGCGAAAAGATGATCACGGTGGATACCATCGGGTAGATCGGGCCGTCCCATGATCACTTACCCCACCGCACGTTTTTGATAGGAGCGCCAAAACGATTTGGTTCGAATCCCACGGAGGTTTCTCGGTTGTGTGCGTCGGATTATCTGTGGACACAAGCGTTTTCCGTACCGTGACTGTGTGTTCTAACCGCCCCCTCGTCCCCCTCGCACACTTTTCGTGTGTCGAAAGAGATCGGAGAAGCCTTCTCCGCGGGTTAGGAGAAAACATGTGCGTGCTTTCTCAAGAGCCCCCGTCTGATGCGGGGCGACTAAAAACATGATATTTATCGGTGGTACATATTCGTAGTTCGGTGCGGCGTCACGACGTGTTTCGTTCGAACCAGCTGTGCGCCATACTTTGGGGCTGATCAACAGTTGTTTCATAGCGACACCGTGAGAGAGAAAGAGAGTAAATCATCCCTTAATGATCCTCCCCGTATGGGCCGCAGCTCGGTTAGGGGTTTTTATAGACTAAGTAAAACAAGTAGTTAACCGTCACCACCGGGGGTTTTCGAACCGGAGAAAAGTGAGAGTTGTTTAGAAAAAGGTACGGACAGTATTCTCCCCGCGTTGAACTTGACTCGAAAGACCCTCTCCTCGGCGACGATCCTTTCGGGAAATGTGAGAAGGCCACAATGGGTCACAGAGAAAGTGATAGGAAGAGAGAGAGAGTGCTTGTCATTTTCCCGACCGTAGTAAGGTGATCCTTTGCGCGATCTTATCCGATGGACGGTGAGGCGTGAGGGACCGAACGATCGTTGTGATCATAACGCAGGTTACGTCCTCGGCTCATGCGCGCCACCACTCGCGTTGACTTTGAGAAAATAAATAAATAGATCGGATAGGAGGAGCAGGAGGAGGAAAATCAACCCCCACCGGTGGTTAGCGCCTCTCCCACGTCGGTCGTGGTTTATAAATATAGAGTGCGCGCGAAATATGTGTATCAAGCGAGAAGAGAAGATGGTCGAGATCGCCTGCTTCGATGGATGCGCTTCCCCGGATGTTTGATATGGTGTATTCTTGGCTACTTGTCTTGTTTTGGTTCGCGTGACGATTACATGATCATGTTTTTTGGCGACATTTCGGATCGGGGTGTATGTTTTTTTATCTCTTTATGTTATATTATGTTTTGCACCGAAGAACACCATCGGAGCATTGTTTAAGCAAACAGTGCTGGACTTATTTTTGCAAATTTTTGCGTCATTTTTGTTTCGGAAAGATGGTAACAAAAAACAAGCTGGTTCTATGTAACGTTAGTTTTATGAAAGCTCAAAATAGAACGCTCACAGCATGGGTTCAAAACATTGTTAGTCACCCAACACTCAAGAATCTGTGTCAATGTCCTCCTGATGTGTTTCGCTGCCTCGAAGGGTGGGGAAAAGAGCGTCATCCAAGCGTCGATCATTCCCGTTTGCGCTGATCTTGCTCTGACGTAGGTTATACTATTTGCCGTGGGATCGCCTGAGGAGCAGAAAACGCAAGACAGGACACTTTTCTGCGATTTGGAGCAACGTAACATACCTTGTTATGAAATTTGCTCTTCGAGGCAGCATAATCAAATCGTTTAGCGGCCATTTTTCCATTAAAATCAGTGCAACGTCATATTTAATAAACATTATAAAAGAGTAAAGAGACGAGTGTTAGTTTCAGTTGTATCCGAAAGTTTTATATATTTTTCGTATATCACAAAATTTCGTGGGTTCGAATCCCAACCGAGACCGGACCCTCCCCGGTACGAGAGGACTGACTATCCACGTACAACAGGGAAACAAGTCTCGTAAGCCCTTAACGGGCAGGCATGACCAAGAGGTCGTTACGCCAAGAAGAAGAAGAAGAAGAAGATATCACAAAATTTACCGGAGTGGGATAGCTTTTGGTTTGTATTATTGGTCTTCGCGAAATTATTTTAATAACAAGTTATGTAATGTGTATATAAATAAATAAATAATATTTTCAATGTTCCACAAAATATGGATGATTTTTTAGCTGAAAACTGTGTGCTACTTGCGTAAAGATAAATTAAAAATGATAAATTATAAATCATTGCGAAAGATTTCAATGAACCATATATTCTATGGTTTATGAAGTTTCTTTCGAATAATAAAATATTTTTAAAGGTTTCTCAATACAAACGTTGCGTTTTAAAAATAATTATCCATTTGTTTCGTCTAAATATCTGAAAACATTTATTAAAAACTCCGCTAGCGCCCGCACGAGCGAGCATCGCCGATTGAAAAATGCGCCACGACGAAATGTCAAAAATCGGAAGTTTTCAAGCTTCAATTCTACCAGGCGACCAGAACCCAGCAGGAGGTAGCACAACTCGTCGACCAAAGCACGTGTTTGCCATCCCTTTCTCGCCGCTGGGTGTCGACTATCGCGAGTGAACGGGACGACAGCTTTGTTGCGCCGCCTGGTACTGCTCTGTTGCCGCTTTTGCCCGCTGTTGTGTGTGTCAGTGTGGCGCGTCCACGGGAACGACCGTTCCCCGGAATCGCTCGTCGATCGTTGCGGAACGTTCGTTCGACGTGCAGCTTCGAGCAGGGTCGCCGGAACGCAATGGAGGATTCGCCAAACTGACAACCTGGCGCCAGTTCCAAGCGCGCGCTCGTGGTTCCAATGAAGCTGTTCCCCTGACCGTTTCATCCTTCAATTTCGAACCAGCAAACATCGGCGGGCAAACACAATGTTATTTTCCATCGCGATGCTGCGAAGGTGGAAATAATGGATCCATTGGCGGCGGGACCCGTGTGTGGCCATTTGTTCGGGCCGCCCAGCCAGCCAGCCAGCCAGCCATCGTGTCGAGGGACATAAAGCGTTTTTCGAGAGAGAGTTTTCGTCGTTCGTGCCCACATTGGTCGTTCTAGGTTCCTTTTATTCACAGGGTCGCAGCAAATGCGGCAGGCAACCCGGGGCCCGCGCTACGTTTAGTACAAACCCCGGCCGGCCGGAATCGGTTCGCGGGCAAATTCTGCCGTGATCAATTTCAATTTCGTGCTCTACCAGGATCGCAGCAACCGGCGCAGGATACCCGCCGTGGTGTTTGCCCATTTCTCTCGTTCACACCGTGGGTGACGTCTCGCTCTCACTCGAACGCACGCCGAGACGAGGCGTGTCTTAACGCACACAGCAGAGGCGGCACACGGGTTCCGGTTTTCAGTACCGTTCCGACGTGCGGGCGTTCGTCGCACGGCGGATACTTTCAAAACTTTTCCTTTGCCACCAAGCGCGCAGACTCGCGCCGAAGGCCGCACCGGGACGGTGCCGTTGTGCCCGGGTTCGAAACGATTGTGGCCCGATTGTGTGCCTTCTCTGATCGGATTCTTTTTATCGTTACCCGGGCGGCATGACGTTTAGGAGGTTGCCTGCTTCGGGGCGTTTGTGTGCGGCACTACGAATCGTACGCTGCGATAGATGGACAAAATAAGAATCTCTCTGATGGGTTTCGCTTTACGGACATAATCGGCCGATTTTATTTTATTTCAAGGAAATAAAATTCATGATATTTGTGTAATTTATTTTTTCCCAAAGTTTAAACGCTTTCGTCTAACCATATTTGCATTTCTCAAGCGCAACGAGAACCAATTTATTTTGGGAAATTTCGATTGCTTTCAACCACTGTTCAGCGTCTCGTGGAGTGAAGAAGACGCAAACAAACGGAGCTCTCTGATTGGTCATGCGTGTTCCGTCTCACTGATGGTGAGATGGAGGGAGTGTCGGTTACCAGGAGCTGTGTTTTTGCCGCCAAAAAACCGGAAAGCCCCAACGTGATGGACTTGACGTTTCTCGCCGACGACGACGACGCGCCTAGACAGCGAATGGCAACAGTTTTTTTGCATTTCTATCAGGCGACCAGGAGTTGCCGATGGGGATGTGTGTTCCGCATGGAAAGTGCGCGCGCTTTTCGTCCAACGTGTCCCCACTTTGGACTGGGTCTGGTTCCGATCCGAATGTAGACACGTAGACGGAAAATGGTTTCGATTACTGAACAGGCTGGCAGCACCGGCAGGAGGCGGCGGTCGTTGTTGATTTCTACGATCGAAATGGGCGGCCGTGTCGTGTGTGGTGGAATCGGTTTGCGTTTGACGGAGCGGAGGATAACACTGACCGAAAACCGAGTACGCCGTCGAATGCTCGCGATGGTCGCGTTCACCGGTTTTGCCCCATCGGCCTTCGACAGGACGGCCTCAAATGACGTCAAAATCGGGACAATGGGACGAAATGTATCCGGAGCACAGGACCGGCAGCGGGCCAAATGTGCACCTCGGGACGGGCCATCCGGTTTTTGGGGCTACCCGAGGGTTGCCGACATTGGCAGTGCCCTGTGGCAGTCTCCTCAAGATTCGAGTGCGGTTTCGTTCCCCCCAAGAGAACGCTTTCCTGGTAACCGAACTTAGGGCGATTGGAAATGACGTTTCTTTCCAACAAATCAACTGTCATCAAGGTATAATCAATGGTCGGATTATTCAAAACTTCTAGCAAATTTGGATATTTTATTAAAATTACCCCTAAAATAAACCTTTTCACGAACTAATAAATTGCCATACTTTGCAAAAATACCATACAAATAAAATCAACAAAATCAATCAAATCAACAACCAGATTACGCTAAATTCACCCTTCTGATTGTTTACCGGATTCAGGCGAATTTCGACCAATCCGAGCATATTCCGCAGTCGCTGAGTGAAGCAGGCAGGATTCGGACACAAATTCAACCAGGGTAGCAGGAGCGTGCAGAGTCGGCTTCGCTACACGTGTGAACGAAACCCTACGGGTTGTACGGTTCGCGCCAAATTGCTTTGTAGCCCGCAACCCAGCAACGAACGGTGTTTTCAGGCAATTCGTTTTCATTGCCCACTGCGATCCGATCTTTCAACGTTGAAACTTAGTTTTGTGCTGCGAAATTCATTTCAAATCGATTTCAGTTGGCACTTTTTTGTTAAATGTTTTTGAGTGAAAATGCCCACCTTACTGTTCTATGCTTGTTGTTCAGTTATTGTTTGGCAAGGACGGTTAATAATTTTCATGGTAATTTTAATAATTGTTATAAATTAGCATGAAAATATTGAAACCACTCGAAAATAAAATAAAACATGTACAATTTTCCAGACTAAAGTTACAAAATATTTAATACAGCTGTCTTATTTTTAAATATTATTTCATGTTTTGAGATGACACAGAAAATCTCTTGGATAGCATGGCAGCAATCTCTTGAATAGGTGTCGAAATGATGACATTTGCGTTGGCCTCATCCACATCGCCGGCGAGGTTCGAAACGAAAGTGATACAACTGTTTGACTGAATAAACCGGGAGAGCATGCGATCGTGCTGGTAGCCCCCCCAGTCGGGCCGGGAAATTAGGACACCGGCCTCGTTTTCGAGAAGTGAATCGAGTTTTCTGCATCATATTACCGATATTTGCAGCAGGCTCGCAGGACCGCAGCAGGTAGCGCGCGACCGATTTACGTTCCCGCGCTGTTTTCTAGGACTCCAATACATCCGCACCGGCGGCCAATGGCGTAGACGGTTTTTGGTGCGACTGGTAGCGAAGAGGAGGTACCCGGATGACGTTCGCGGCGAAGTGTGAGAGAAAGAGAGACAGTTTGTTTACGAAAGGGAAACAAGGGAATACTGTCATCCTGCTTACTCATTGGTGGGAGTTAAAGTGAAGGAGAGTTGGGTCGTTCGATTTTGTGTTGAACATTTTTCGAACGAAAAAGAGTTGTTAGTAGCAATCTGGCGATTCATATCGTATTTTTTCGTTATTCAGAAATGCTTAGAATCGAAAATATTGTAAAATTGTGAATTTCGAAGTTTAGTTTTTCAAACAATTAACAATATACCACGAACCTGTAAATTCCCCTACCAGTTCCGGTTCTTTCCGAAATCGAACCCAGTTCATCGTTGATCAGTGGAACTAGCGTATGAATTTATGAATGAAATCAGCTGCGAGTAAGTTAGGATTCTGAGCCGTTTTTAAAAATCAACCCCATTCCGGGTTTCTTCTTCTCAATTTTCACAATAATTTATTCTCGTTCCCGAATGGGGTCACTTTTGCTGAAGAAAAATCGCACGACGCAAAGTATGCAACCTAGCAGCAGCTTGATAATTCCCATGACGGAAAACAAAAAGCCAAGAAACGGATTCCTTGCGCCCATCCACGATGGGGCGCTGAGAACGATGGATTTACCGCCTCCAAAGGCGGCCACCGGGTACGTGTATTGCACGATCAGTCGATACGTTCCCGGCGGCAGGCCACGTTCGAACGGGGCCACGGAGTGGTCCACCCGCCGATGGCGCTTCCGGAAGTTTGGCAGCGCCGGTGAGCGCATCCAGCTGATGAGATCCTCGTTCTGGAAGCCGTTGTTGTCCGGATCGGTTGGATCTAGCTCCCAAAGCTCGCGGGACCATGCCGGTGGCCGGGAGACGTTCTGCAGCGCAGCGCGAAGGTCTTCGCCAGGCGGGTTGCGAAACTTGAGCCGACGCTCGTGCGCCCAAGCGGATCCTCCGCTGACCAGGGGCACCCGGCTGAAGGGTGCGGTCAGTTCCAGGACGAACGAGTCGTTGAACATGGCGTTCGCGATCAGACCGCACGGTGCCACCGGAAGCGTCCGGTTGTCGCGCACGGTGTGTGTCAGCGGATGACATCTAGGGGACGGGTTCTTCGCTACATCACCACGCAGTTGGCCATCGTCACGGGAGATCATGAAGGTCCGGTGGTTCTGGTAGAAGTTGCTCAATGCGTAGTAGAAGTAAACGGCCCGCGGCATCGGTTGATCCAGCGTGAAACTCACGACACACTTGCACGAGCCGCCCGGTCGTAGGTTGATGATTTCAGCGCAACTTCTATTCGCACGATCGTCCAATGCTGGACAGTGTGTGTAGTCGAGGGTAAACTCCGGCGTCTGATAAGACACATGCAGCAGCGACATTCCGATGGCAATAAACACAATTCCGAACCCAATCAGAAAAGGCCAAACGGCTTGGGGACTCCAATTTGGGCTCCAGGCGGGCAGGCGTTGCTGGTAGATTGCACTTTCGGCTGGACGACGTCGTCCGATACGTCGACCTGCTTCTTGATTCGTTTCGATACGAGACATTTCAACCTCGGGTTGGGAATCGCTAACTTAATCGCATAGTATTTAACACAATATATCTTTGAAGCCGTTGAATGCAGTTGTGTTCGTTCCGGCTTGCGAATGGGTGTGCCCAACAAATAAAAAACCACTTAGCGGAAGCGAATTGTCACACTGGAAGCAGATTAGTAAACCCCTCACTAAATGTCCGTAAACAAATACTGATTAGACAACAACAGCGGTTCGCTCTGCGGGACGCACGGACTGTATTGTATGAGGTTTGATTTGTGACTGATTTCCAATCATCGCAGAAGGCTTTTAAAATTGTCATGCCAATCAAAAGTATGCCAGTGTGCGTGTGCGTACGAAGCTGGTGAAGATTATCAGTTCGCATTTTTTCTGAACCCCTCTGGTGAGTCTGCCATGTTTGTTTTTGAAGCATGAACCACTGAATTCATCTTTTTGAGTCTCTTCATGAACGAAATGGTTGCTTGATAAGGGTTATACTAGCAACAAGCGTTTTGGATTCGTTTGTGAGTTGGATTTAGATTGCGGAGCAAGTAAGTTACTCTACAGTTAGTTACAGTTCCAGTTAGTGAGCTACATCGAAATAATTTAGTACTTTTCCTATATACGTCTTAGTGTTAATGTTGGTTAGAAACTTAGTTTTTACTCACAACGGTATGCTTTCTCCGAGAACATGCTTGTCGTACTGTTGTCGCCATAAACAATCCATGACTCGCCTTGAATGAGGAAAGTTTAAACAAAATGTTTAAGCTAAAACAAGCGAAAAAGGCCAATTCGAAATATTAGAAAACATTATACAGGAAATAGCTTATCAAAATACTGCAAAATAAAGAGAAATAAAAACCAATTTTCGTGTTGCGTTTCAAACAAGTTTAAATTTAAAAATCTCTGTTTGGATCCTAAGAAGGCCATGAAGGCTCGAATTCAGAATTGAAAAATTATTACCAGAACTGGGAGAGAAAAATGTCCGCTGGTGTCCAGACGCAGCAGGAGCGGAAATAACGCGTTACTATTTTCTGTTTTATGTGCTGCACACTCATAAACTTCGCATGATGTACATTCAGTCGGAAAAGTCCGATGCGGAATTCTTGACTGCTGAGCGCTAACTAGAGTAAAGAAGTGAAATAAAAAAGAACGTTTCTTGCTGAATAGTTTGAGTGGCTTTGGAGAGTTTGTAAGTGTTTGCTTCCAAATTTTGGAATAAAAACCGGGTTACTGCATCGAGGACATTGCGTTGCATTTGTGAACGCGACGGTTGCCAAAATTGCGCATCCTGCAGGACAAACCGTGGCGAGTCCGCGATGGAAGGCAGTCCAAAAGTAATTGTTACATTGTAGCTACAAAGTGGCACCCCGTCGGATGAGGGAGGGGGGGAAGGTGAAACAACCAACCAATCTACGCGGGCTTCCTCGTCCGACAGCACGTCCGACTCAGTGGCTCGATAAGGGCTCGGAATGGCTCGGAACGGCACGGGAAGCATCCGGAACGGCATGCCCAACCAGACGGAACGCATCTGTTAGCCGTGCCGCATCCTGGGCGCGTCTTCCCGGGGCGCTGCAGTTTTGTCGAAATTGAATTTCCTCCGCCACCGAACAATGGACAAACCGGGGTGGGGGGTTGGGGGACGAACTGCTGCTGTCCTGGGTTGTGCAATTATTCTCCTTCCTATTTACAGTTGGTGTCGATGCGCGTGGCGTACCGCACCGATTCGTCGGTCCCGGTGGAGTTTCCCGCGGACGAACGAAATAGAAATGGGACACATTGAGGAGCGTAAAGCGTCCGTAAAGCGGCCCCGCGTAAAACATGGCCAACAACAGTGCCAGCTGACGTTGACGGATGTCTAATGGAGCGAACGACGCCAGATTGAACCACTCGGGAAAAGCCCTATTAGCTCTGGGAGTGCTACCGGAGCGATTTGTCTAATGATTTCTACCCAACTTTGTCGCGGCCCTCAATTTGTACTTGTTTTCGGTATCGTGGTCTAATTTTACTAAATTATTTACTTAAATGATGTTACCTAATTTCGGCAACAAATAATAATTGAGAGTTTAAAGTAGTTTTACAAAACTTAGTTATTTTGCATCGCGAATAGGTTTTTCACGTGTCCATTTTTATGAAATAGGAACGCTTTTTCTACAATTATTTTTCTTGTAAGCAATTCAAACCTAAACGACACTTTCGCAGAATTTGTAATTTAAATCTCTTGCGAGTATAATGTGAAGATGCTTTCCTGTTTTCCTCCACGTTGGAATTCGCCATTTCGTACTGTCCAGAGTGAGATTCAGATCCGCGACCAGATGAACACGACCACAAGATGCCTCAACATTTCTTCTCTTGCAACGACAGCGTGCATCCCTTCCTTCCTCTTCGTTGGACCGCAGGGCGTTCGATGCAGGGCGCGTTGTAAAACTATAGTAAAATAAAACCAAACGGTACAAAATCGCAATAGAACATCGCAAACGGCGTGGCGAAGGCCCGAACCGCAGCGCTAGTGCGCCAGTGGCAGTAAACCCGGTCCCCCCCCGGTTGATGAAGTGCACATCTGTTTCATTTGCATAAAGTAATAAGCCAAGAGAAATGGCCATATTAAAAAGACGTTAATATTGTAGTTTTTTTTTGTGTGTGTTCTTATACTGGTTGTTGGCACTCTCGGAAGCAGAAGAGTTGCCTTAGGGCCCGGGGGAATGGCGAAGGACCGTGGGGGAGACTTGATGTAGCAATTTTTCGTCCTCCACTCGCTCTCCTTGAGGGAGAGCTCAAGTCTCCGACTTGGGGACTTCCGTCCCTGCGCTATGATGCTGTAAATCGGGGCCACTGTCATGAAGTGATATGTCCTGGGAAGAGTATTTAGAATCGAAAGATGATCCAACATTTCTTAGATATGCTTTTCAAGTTTTATCTTTCTTCAATTAAATGTGATCATATGTTTATCCATTGTTATACCTCTTCAATCTAAGTACGTAAAATCTCTTGAATCTAATAAGTCATCTATGTGTTTTCGATGAGTATTGATCCTCTTTCTGTGCTCAAACTATACAATACACATTAGCGCAAACAAGTAACCAACAATCCTGAAGCCAAATTTCAATAATGCTACGGAACATTGGATCATCAAGTAACAAATATGAAGGTCTGGCAATATAAAAATGTAATCAAATAATAAAATTTGTTCAAAACACATATCAATCAAATAAAACACGTCACTTTTCCCATTACGAATCGCGCAAGAACAGTTTGCAATAGGAAACAGGCGAATGGCGAAATAACTTAATTTAATTCATCTGCATTCACTTTGACATGTTGTCCTTTTGCATTATTTTCAACGACTGTGTTGTATCAGACTTTGTTTGTGTTTTGTCCTTCCACAGTTTCCTAAGTGTTCCGCAACTGGGTGGTGGACTCTCTCTCTATTTGTGTTGGAGATAGAAAAAGAGTTGTAGAGGTGATTGATTAGCAGGAAGTGGTTACTTGCGAAGCGAAATTGGCTCTATCGTTTCCGATTTCTAGCGCTCAATTGTAGGTGTTTCTCTGAAGGTGACAGTAATTACTGCAACTGCAGGAAGTTTGAAAACAGCTTTAAATTGATGTCCCTGTTTGCCGTTTGTTTTGCTTCTCCATCGGTTACGGTTCGCTCAGAATTTGTTTCTCGTGACGGTGGCATAAATAATTCTTCAAGTACACACACACACACATCGTTCATGCAAGTGAGAAAGTTTCGTTTGTTTTGACACCTCCCAAACGGGCCACAGTTTACGACCGGCGTTGCGCTAAAGAATCTTGACGCATTGGTCCTCGGAGACGTACGTTCCGCCGGAACTTGCATTTCCACAATGGGAACGATTTATTTGCGATGCAGTTGGAAATCGGTATCCCATCGGAAGGCGATGCAGTTGCGTGATGAAATATCTTCCTCTCAATCGCGCGTTTTCGTTCCTTTCGCGACATTGGGGTGGGCCGGGGGGGTCACTGAACACCCACTGTCAGTGATAAACGAAAGCGACGTTTTCGATGTTGGCCAATGTCGTCGAGTTTTCCCACCTCCCTCGAGAAGAGTTTTCCGCGCGGAGGGCGCAAGGTTAAGCGGTCGCGCTTAACAACCCCGCGCCGCGGTCCGGAAAAGTTATGATATTTTAAACAAGTCGGAATCGAAAATATTACCACTTCGGATGCGAGCACAGATTGGTGGATTGAAAGCGGTTCACGCGGCGGGTGTGACAAATGGGACGGTTTTGATTTTCACGATCCCACAAGCCGCGCGAAGTTTTCCACGCCTGGGGACGCATTTTTTCTACTCCCCCCCACCTCCCCAATGGTTTGTTTTTGGTCATTTCGGTTTGAGCTGCGACCGAAAACAAGAAAACAGGGTCATGCCGAACTGTCAAGCAAACTGATCCGCTGTTTATCGAAATAACTTACCGACGGGTGGTTCTGGGGGATCGGGCGTGAAGGGAGGATGGAAGCGAAATGTGCGCATGGTGTGCCATTTTCCGAGCGCGAACTTCCACAGGTGGAAAAGGGGCCAATCCGTTAGGCGTTGGAGAGACAAGAGAGGGACGCATTAATTGGGTCAACGTTTCGTTGGTGCGCGGTTCGGGATATGGAAAGACGTTACTCATCGTAAGGATCGTGACGTTTTGCAATCGGTTTTGATCGTACGAAGGGTAAATAATGGGAATTGTTTTAAATTTTTCATTTTTTTGGAACCACTTTTAAGTATCTCAAGGTTTTTTTTTGTATTGCCCTCTTTCGATAGATTGTTTTGCAGGGAGAAGAAGGAAGCATAGATTACTAGATTATCTAAATTTGTTAAATTTTCAAGCACTTCTATCGCTTGAAATTTTTTGCAATAAATAATTGAAGAATAAAACAAAAATAAACTTAATTTTAAAGAATGTGTTTGGAATAACGAAGTGAAAAACAGAGAAGAATCTCATTGGAAACATCAACACTTGGCTTTCTTAATACCAAAGTTACATTTGACATTTAGTCTAGTGTGATTATCTGATGAATTGGTTTGACACAAGTTTTTTTCAATATGGCTCCAGAGATGATTTTTCTTAATTTGTAGACTAGTGGAAGTTATTTTTTAATGAATGGAATTCAATTATCGTTTTGCGTTACTTAAATCTTTGGGCATTGGACATAGGAATGAGACCAAGTAATTGACTGTTTCGCCAACTAATATGTTACTCATTCTTAAAATGAATATGATTCCGTTCAAAGATTGCACAACAGTAACCAATAAACTTTTGTTGTACGTTTTTTCTTAGTATCATGGGCCCAACCCGTAAATGTAATATAAACAAATCAAACATTTGATCAGCAATGAACATATTAGATGGTTAGGTATTCTGCGCTTGGTAAATTCAATTTGTTGTTCAATTTGTCTCGGACCGCAGCCGTTTCGCTCTACTTTATCACGACCCCAAATTGCAGCTGCACTTCTTCTAAGAAGCGTGGCAAATTGTTTTCGCGTTCACCGTTGTTGGTGCAAGCATGTGCTCCCGTTGATGCGTTATTAGAGTGTTAGAAAGCTGGTGCATTGTAGGGCGTTATTTAATTTCAGACCAATGCTGCCCGGTTCGGTCGTCCTAAGGGACAGCTGTAGCGACATGCACGTAGTATTTTGCTGCAAGTGGAAGGTTAGGATGTGGAACAGTAAAAACAAAAAGAATTGCAACAAATTCCAAATGTGTGCCCAATGTTTGAGCGAGAAAATAATTACACCCCATTGCGAATGGTGCGATCGTGCTGGGCGTGAGATCATGATCACCTCAAGTGTCCCGATCGTCGTTTGATCGGAAGCGCCTGGATCGAGTTGGATGGCAGTTGAAGAGGGTGGCGGGGGGAGGGGGGGGGGGGCATTAAACACACCCGATGCGCATGTGCACGCAGACACAGGCACGCGTGGAAAGTGGATCAAAAACCACTTGCCAGCATCAAACGGCGTGACATGAAACGTGGCCAATTTCATGCACCCGGGCCACTGCTAAGAAGCATCTGGTACTTGTGCTGGGCGCAGGGATAAAAGTGAATTTTTCACCATCGCCATACAAAATATGTCCACCACTTATCGGGGCGTACGACATGTCCGGCGAAGGGCTGAAGAAGCGGCGAAAGAGACCCTCGAGGCCGTCTCGCAAATGTCTCGCCAACATTTGCCCAAAATGTTTCCCCGCTTGCGCACACACACACCAATGGGTTCCGCTTTCCCCTCCCGGGGTGGGAAGGGAGGTCGACTCCCCTCCTCCCCCTCGCCAGTCGTTTGTCTCGTCCCCGTTTGCCGGGTTTTCCTTTCGATAACCTAATAATTACGAACACGGTTGCAGCCGCCGCAGGTTGCAAATGGCCATCGCACACAAACACCAGAACGGTTCCAGAACACGACGTTACGCTGGGCGAAAGGGAAACCCACTCCGGGAGTCTTCTACCCGCCCGCTCCCCCTCAGAAGAAAATTCCCCCGGAAGGCAGGAGCAAAGTAATTGGCGCGTATCGATCGGCGGAAGTTTGATGATCGTCAAGGAAGAGGCGACGTTTTCCGTTCTTGTGTCTCGTGATAGGACGAGGTGCACGAAAGGGGTTCGGGAAAGGGCTCTAATATAGATGGAACACATCATCATCATCGTCATGATCGGGCACACCACGTGCATTCTTGCGCAAGGACGTCGCGGGCTGCATAAACCGGGGACAGGGCAATTGAAACGCTCCAGCTTGAAGTAATTGCAACGTTCAGGTTGGATTGCGCTTAAGAAACCGATGCCGATTGATGATGAGATGGAAGCTCTAATGCTTGGGCGCGTGTACACCTCGTTCGCTTTGTCCCTACTTCCGCCGTTAGAGATCCGCCATCGTGCGCGCGGATCGGACACACCGGTCGCTCCGAGATCAGCTGAACCACACGGTCATTTGTTAGCAGATAATGATAATCATTACTTGCGCGCACGGCGAGTTTTCCTTTCCATACACCCTCCCGACAAAATTCGAACCGACATTCGAACTTATGATACACATTTTAAGCAAAAGAAACCAAAAAAAAACCGCCGGACAATTTCACCGACACTCGCGATTGCACGAATGTACGCGGCGGTTTGCGAAGGTTAAGTGTTTTTAATGAGATGCCCCTTTCCGTTCTTCGAAAAAAAAAAAGAAACACATAAAAAACAGGTGATGCCCGATGATGAGCCGGTGATGTGTGTTTGCGTTCATTTTCGAGGCGTTTTCGGTCGTTTAAGGGGGACGGGGATGCCATTGGGATGCACATCGTAAAATCCATCTGGGAAATGGGTAACACCCGAAGGCACCCAGTGGGGAAAACCGAACGAGTGCGACACTTGCTCCTGCAGAGTGATGAAGATTTTCGGCAATTAAAAAAAGGTATGCGCCGGTTTTTCTTGATAGCCCATCAGTGGCCGTTTCGTGTCCGTTTCGTTCAGCTTAAATTGATCTCATTCGGGATAAATTGCAACCCCGGGTGCGTCGTTTTGTGCAACGAAATGGACGAATTATGCACGTGTCATGTCCACCGACGGAAGAGCAACATGATGGGGTTATGGCGGGCAAATGGCGAGTAATTGGAACGGATCAGTAAAGAGTCTAACATGCGCCTGGCGTGATGGGAAGGTAAATTAAACCATCGCGTTGAAACAATTGCATCTAATCGGCCGACAAACTATGGACAACTGAATAAGAATTTTTAACATGTCGGAGACCATGTTATTAACACTTTTTAGTTTTGTTGTTAATTATTTGCAATGCTTATTAAACCAGCACTATTAAATGCAATATATTGCCACTTATCGCTAACAAGATAATTACTTTACGTTGGAATAAAATAACGAGCAGTGAGCAAAATCGTATAATCGAATATTTTATAATGCAGTTAATTTTAGGTAAATTTTCTAATATTTGGTTGTAATATTACAGTTCAGTTTGGAATTTTTAAGCATGCCTCAACATCTTGTAGCAAGATTGTTGGTACTTGTAGCTAAATGTCTATTTTCTACCATCTACTTTTATTATTTTCTACTATTTTTATCTTTACATTCGGTTTTAATTTTGTTCATTGTATTTCACCAAGGTTTTCAAACATTTAAGTTTTATTTTGGTTCATTATTTAGTTAACATCATTACTCAAAATTTTCCATAAGAAACTATAAGGTGTGCAACACAAAATTTTGGATTTTTCTACTTAGATCTTTTAGTTAAACTATCTTACAATGAGAAACAAACCCAGCTTTTAAATGTTCTAATGGTCGGAAGAGATGTTCCTTACGCCTGATTACGCCAACTCGGATCAAATGACCATGTTTTGTCAAGTGAGTCTCGAATGACAACTGTTACCGCCCGCCCGCCAGTAAGTGACGCGTCCCGCGCGACCCACATTGGCCCCCGCTCCGACCTCGCCAGGAGTCGTCGGTATTACCTTGCTCCGGAATGTCGATCGTTCGATCTGGCCACATTCACTTTCACACCATCATCGCGAAGGTCTCCCCTAAAGGCTCGAAGATGCTGTCATCGGGGTCATCAGTGCAGTTCGGTCGGGAAATGACCGGTCCCGGCGAAGAGGGTAACAGGAAGTGCTGTTGTGGTGTACTGGTGATATTTTTCGTCGCCCCATCGGCCGGCGATGCAGCGACCGACACAAGCAATTGACAACACCCGTTCGAGGGCTGATGGTCGGTTGACGGTTGTCCTTCTTCCGCGTTTTTCCACCGAGGTGAGTGAAAACTCGGATATTGGAGGCCATACCCTCCACCGGCTCATCGTTGCCGTTAATTTAAAGCGACGTTCAACGTTGCACGAGATTGTCTTACGGAGGTGGTACCGCTTGTTAATTCACAGCGTTGTAAGCCAGCACCGCGCCGGTGTTGACCGGACTGTTCACGACGGGAGGGGGGGGGTGTTGCCCAACAACATCGCGCCAACCAAAACGTTTGTGCGAAGCGAAAGTGAAGACATGCCCGTCTGGGCGGCGGGTTTGTTCGACGCGCGACAGCAAAAATACGCACGATGACAGTTCCCAGTTGTCACAACGTACCCATCCGGTCCCATCATCTCCTCACTTCCCGGCCGGCACGACAATGACACATAATATGGCGAGAAAATAAATGTATTAAAAAACAAAACCATTCTACCGCCGCGCCGCACCATACTCGAAACGAACATACACACACCCATGACGACACCCCGCTGGGTGGGCCTGTTGGAGGGTGGGCGGGAGTCCGGAGGCGAGGATGACACTCGGGAGGGTGGCCGCCCCGCTGTAGCGGATTCAGTAAATTAAATTTTCATTCGAAACGAAAATAAAATTTTTCACAGATGTTTAACGGTTCGCCAAGTCAGCTGCAATGGTCAATGGTGTGGTGGGGTGAGCGAGGGAATGGAGGGCGATGGGAATGGGGAGTTGCGGTGGCAGACTCGGTTAACGACAGGCGTGGCAGTGGGCGGCCCGCGTAAGTGCCAGGCAATGGCGTGATTTTGGCGTACTGACTGCAGATGTCGGCGTGGATGTCGAGCGGCGCGGGAAGCAGTGAGGCGTGGACGTGGTTATTGAGGAAGTTGTAGCGAGCGAAATTGCATTGTAAATTTAAATACATGTTGTCGCGCCGTGGATGGGGTTAGTGATTAAGCCCAGAATTATTCCCCATGCTAAACCATGGTTCGTTATTACACCTTCAGACGTTTGACGTTTAAGTGAGTGTAGAAGAGGAGTAGAAGTGAAGACGTTTGAAGGTGTAAAAATGATCCACAAATCTTGAAGAATCATTTGACGTAATGAAAAAAAACATAACAGTTTAATCAGTTCAATCAAACTTAGATAACATTGAATGTACGATATAATTAGAATGTTATTTAATAACTGAATAGGTTAAGTGATCCAGTTTAAAGTAAACTAAATTAAACAATAAAACTTTACACAATGGTAGCCAGAAGATGAAGGAGAGAACGGGAGGAGGGGTGGTCGGGCGGTCTAAAACAGCTGAACGTACACCAACTATATCAGAACTATGGGATAAGGCTTCGAATAACCAAAATGTCGACTAAAAAGATTCCAAATCGGTGGGCTCGTCCGGGATTTGAACCCGGGACCTCTCGCACCCTAAGCGAAAATCATACCCCTAGACCAACGAGCCCGTGCTATTACTGACCGTCTTGTTGCGTGCAGGTATTCGTTTCAAGTGCTGAGCGACAGCTTTACCGTTCCAGTGAAAGTGAACATGCGATGTGGAAGTGGAACCGAATCGACCGGCGGGAAAACAGGTTAACAATCTCAAGTTTAACATCTTAGCAACCGGAATAATGCTCTTTTAGTAGAGAAATTCTTCTGAAATGAATCTTTTCGAACGATTGTGATTGCTGTCATTAATTGAAAAATGGTGCATTATATTCTTACACCTATTAAAATTGTGATTGGAGGATTAAAGAGTTTTATCAGTAAATGTTTGCTCTGGTTATACACATATTTTCTCTATCTCTTTCAACTTGGAACGCTTCCCCCCTCTTAAATTAACAAAATGTATTATTTTTGCATCCAAACCGAACGTGATGAAGTGTAAGACAATTCCGCTAGACACTTTTATATACCGTAACCGTATATTCGGCAAATCATTTGTCAACGGTTCGCTACTCAAAACGCCCCGTGTGACACTGTCTTCGAAAATTCGGCCCCCGAAAGCCACCATCCTGCCGTACATGTGCCGGCAATCCTATTGCAGACGTTGTGGAAAGTGAGATTGTTATTTGCACAATGTATCCGCGGGCGACGGCGGCACGCACACCCGGGCCCTCCCAACCGGCCGACGGCGGTTTCACGGCTCGGCGGGTTCGTAAGTAGGCTAATAAGAGCAGTGAAAAGCCATTAGAGTGTCGCGGATGCACTTCGCGCGTGCAGCCAACGCAACGCCGAAAGCCGGGATCCTTCCGGGGGGGAGTGAGTCCTTATTCTTCCGCTCGGTTTCGCAGCCTCCCCTCGGGTTGGGTCGAGTCACTGTTCGGTTCGTTGGCGTACGGTGTGTTCCCGGTGCATCGAGGTAGTACGCTCGATGGGGTTTTATTTTACGTCTGTCTTTTCTGAAACGCCCAACCACGGGTTGGTGATGCGTCGCAAATGTTGTTAAATAAACATACTAATTTAAATTTGGAAACCGGCTCGGCGTCCCCCTTTTTCTGTATTTCGGGCTGCCACGTCATCGCTATCACAACGCGTTGATTGCCATCACTTTCAATAAACCCCCCCCCCTACTTCGCCATCTCTGCGCTTGCCATTGCAATCTCTTCTGCCTCAGATGCAACGTTTATCTTTCTCCGTCATCGTGGAAAATTGGGAAAACCAAATTGGTGCTTCCGCGGGACAGGTTACTGACTTCAAACGCTGTCGTCTATCGCATGTTGGGAATTTTCGTGCAAGAGTTCCCATCGGCGTGAAGCGCCTTTCTCCTTCTACAAACACTTGGCGACATCCCGATGTGTTTCGCTGTTTTCCTTCAACTTTCCTCCTCCCATACCTTTCCCCACACCGACGGTTTCCGAATGGATCATTATTTTTCCGTTTTGATAAATTAAGTGAATTTTAATCACCGTCGACAGGATGAGTTATGGCGATCGTAAAGATGGTCGCCGTCGTCATGTGCGCGCGAGTGTGTGCCCGCGTTTGTCCGACAAATTGTAGCCCTCTTCCTCCACCCTCTCCATCGAAGGTTCGAGGTTTGGCACGGAAGGACATCGAGCGACACCATCGCCACCAATTGCTTTCTTCGCCAAACCCCCGGGGCGATCCAATTGGACAGCGTTGGCTTAAGCGGTTTCGGTTCTAGTTCGCGACTGTTCCTTGGGATTTTTCTTCGGTGCGGATGCTTCAGCTGCGGTTGTGGACGAGTGAAAGTCAAGGTTAAACCCTCTGCGGGAGCCGTAAATTATCGGTTCTTTCGCCAAATGGTTTAATTATTCGCCAATATGCGGTCGGATGGTGCAAGAGGTGAAATTGGGGAAAAAAGTTCGTCGCCATTTATGATTCGTTAAATTGCCAGTTTAAAGGCCACCATGAATCATTTGTGGTGTATGAAAATGTATTTATGTTGAGAGTGTTGTTTTTTACTCTGGAACGTTCAGTTCAACTAAAACAAAACATTTTAAGAACGAAACATTTGTTAAGATAAGTTTCACTCGCATACTCCAAAAACGAAGAAAGTTTATGGACGGTAGAGAACATTACAGCGACATTAGATCGTTACAACAAGGAACCCTTTCCATACAAATGGAACCCCAGCTCCGCAATGCGGGAATTGAATATCAAAACGAGAGAAAAACAATTCGTTTCCCATAACGACGGTTGTAACGTGTTTTTTACAAGCTTTGCTGGAATTTCCTTCGATGAGGTTCCGGAATGTCTTCTTCCTCCGCATGCAGGAACCTTTGAAGCAGGACAATAGCACCTCACGAGACCGGTGTAAATCATGCCTCCCTAGTGCTGGTTACATTAATTTTTACAGCTCCGATTGAAACGGAACGACAAGGCGAAAGAAAAAACAACCAAACCGGAACCGGAAACAATGTCTTAATCTGACCGACTACCGGCACCTAGACACGCCAGACATCGAGTCGGGTGGTGCCCAACCCTCGGGGCTTATGCCACCTTTGTCCCACTCCCATAAGACACCTCACTCTCCTAACGAGCAACGTGCGTACTACGGAGCAAATGTCCGACGCATTCGGAAGCGGTCTATGTATAGTGCTTCGGGCCATCCATTATTTTTTATTTCTTCCCCGGGTGCATTTAACGATGCATTCTTTGTGCTGGGTGTGAGGTTACTGCAGGACGTCATTTCTTCCTTCTCTTTTCTCTTCTCGGACACACACGCTGCATTCGACATTGCGACATCCACCGTCTCGACTGCACCAAATGGGTCCCATCGGAACAGGTCCCTATCCGAAGCGAGAGTTGCCATGTGCCTTTCCTTAAGTCAAGGGGTCCTCAGACCCGAGGGGAGGGGGAAGAAAGCGGGTAAGTATAAATATATTTCTGTCGTTACATTTATTACACAACCTATTACCGATGTTCTCGGGTTTTAAATGATTTTTCCATTTTCCTCAAGATCGCTCACCTCCAACCATGGAGTTGTGCCTCTACAGACTTGTTCTGTTTTTGGAACCCCGGGGTCTCCGACCAGAACGGAAGTGTGCACCGTTTGTGGCTCATCCGTTTCTCCAACTCATCCATAAGGGGGGAGGGGACACGCTGCAGTTGGGGCACGCGACACCAGGATCCACCGATTGGTTCCGTGGGCCTTTTCCTTTACGGCACGTTTCGAGGACCATTGATATTTCCGTTACCTTACGCCGATTGAACCACTCGCTCTTCTATCTTCGTCATTCAACGCACGATGGGGAATTCTCAAAGACCGATCAAATTGTAGGACAGTTGTAGGTAAATATGTAGACCATGTTTTTGGTTCCGCAAGTGTCATCTGAACAAGAAGAGAAGAGATGAATTTCAAACTATTCAAAATTTGGTTGGATTTTTTTTTTAAGTTTCAAGATTTCTAACCGCTCGGCTCCTTCTGAAAAATATATAAAAAACCGCTCGGCAGTCGCGGAACTCCAACGAGTGTTGAGCGTTTGACGAGTCAGAAAGCGAAGCCCTGGAATCGCCGTTCGAGATAACATAATCAATTCACGCTCTCGCCTCAGTTTGTGAGGCGAGCTGATGTGTACCATACAACTGTGGGTTACCCAGGATGATTATGTTTTTGCAAAATATGTTTGCGATTAATTGGCTCAGTGTTGGTGATGATTGTGCACGCGTTATCACTCAGAACACATTATCAGATGTAGTTCTTTGTATTTCTTGCCTTTCCGAGCCAAACGAATCCCCACGATGCTCAGTCGTTTTTCATCTTTCGTTCTGACCGTGCGTTTGAGTGCTTTGAATTACAGCAATTTGAAAGTCATGAATAATATTAGTTCTATACTGGTGCTGTGTTTTGGTGTAGTTTTATCATCCCGGCTGACAATGGCAATAGGAGGTTTCGAGATGGAGCTTTTAATGACAAAGCTCGATTACTTGCAAGACAAATTGCAAGAGGTGGAGCAAACTATGAAAAGTTCGCTGAAGGTGAATACCTAGCACAAGTTTAGTGAAAATACGATGATAATGGAGAAAAATATCGACTCTTTGTAGGAAACGGAGCATCGTCTACAGGAGAAGCTAACCAAGCACGAAAATACTATTAACAAAAAGATCGTCTCTTTGGAAAAGGTAAGGAAGCGTCCACTAGGTGTTGGAGATCCAGTCCATAAAATCCAGGTGATCGATTTTATTTAAATTGATGTTTGCTTCTTTTGCAGAGTGTTAAGACAAGCGAAGAGAATACACGAACCAACTTAGCAGAAGTGAAAAATCAATTGATTTCCAGGATAGACAATATGCAGCTACAACTGATGACTGAAACAAAAACCATCCAGGAAAAGACCCAAACTGAGCTGAAGCAACTTGGAGAGAACAAAAAAACTCTTGACATGTTGACGGATTCGGTACGCAATATAAATACGCAAACAAAATTAAACACTAGGATGCTTAGCTTAATGCCTAAGTTCGATGGTGGCTGGACAGTAATCCAGCATAGGTATGACGGTTCAGTTGACTTTTATAGGAACTGGACGGAGTATCGTAATGGATTCGGGAATGTAAATGGCGAATTCTGGCTCGGGCTAGAATACGTGCATCAAATTACCAAAAACCGACCGCATGAACTGCTGGTGGAAATGAAAGATTTTCATGGAAACTACGGATACGCTAAGTATGGAGAGTTTGAGATAGGGGACGAATCGGAGTTGTATTTGTTGAAGAAGTTAGGGGCATACTCAGGGACTGCAGGAGATTCGATGGAGTTCCACAAGGATGAAATGTTTAGCACATTCGATCGCGACAATGACGAATGGGATGGCATTAATTGTGCTGAGCATAGGCACGGAGCCTGGTGGTACGATAGCTGCTACAATTCCAATTTGAACGGACGTTATCAGAACACAACAGGTGATGGTAGTGCGATGATGTGGTACTATTTCAAGAACGACAGGCGTGGTTTGTCTTACTCGCGGATGATGATTCGCGATATCATTAATTAACGCAAACATAAATCGATTACCTCACAGTGAAGATGTTCATCTGCTGCAGCATCTTTGTTCCTTCTCTTCCCTAAATTCTATTAAATTAAAATAATTATAGAAAGTTTGATACAAGCATTACTATGCACAACAATTGCTTTGAATAAAACAGATCGTTTGATAGTAAAATGTTCGTTTGAATTCAAAGAGGAAAAACAAAAAGAAAGAAACAAGGTGAAGAAATAGATTCAATCAAATAACATTTTCTTCTTGGCGTAACGACCCCGAGTTGGTCGTGCCTGCCCGTTAAGGGCTTACTAGCCTTTTTCCCTTTGAGTACGTGGATAGTCATTCCCTCTCGTACAGGGGAGGGTCCGGTCTCGGTTGGGATTCGAACCCACGCCGTCGAGGTGGTGAGTCCTGGCGCTAGTGGACCGTATTTCATGTATTTCAACCATTTCATCTGTCTAATCGTTCACTTATTTCACTTATTTGCTTCTTCGGCGACAGTAATGTGAACAAGTTTATGACCCTCTATTCTTCACCTGCTAGATAAAACATTCTTTGATGAGATAATCCGCATAGAGATATTTTTGTGACCATAAAATGAGACGCATGCAACCACAGTGCAGTCGCCACTTCTAGGATTGCATTCTTAGGACCGAACGTTACAACCCGGGGGCCCATCCCGCACGGATGGTTTGCAGTCATAGTCATCGCTGTTCGCTCGGTTTGGAAATATCCATCATCGCGCCAGGCACAGGCGGCGTGTGCTTGGCCAGACGTTCGTGTATGCGCCGGTGCACCTTCAGCTGCCCTAGCAGATGAGGGGAAGGCTCGAGGTGGGTGGGTTGCGTTTTATATTTAACCACCAAATAAGGCACTCACACAAGGCGCACACACTAGGCAAAGTCTTCTGGGCGGTCGCACACCGTGGATGAGTCGTCATCCGAGCCGACCTCAGGGCCGGCGCACCGCACGGATGTAGTGACGGATGTAGTTCAAACCGCCAGCTGCCGGCTGTTGAAACGGGTGATGTCTTCTCCCGCTCCCCTTCTTCCTTTGAGTTCCCCCCTTGGTTTCCAGCCAGGACTAGCCCGGAACGTGCGCCGAACCGACCGAACGAACATGTTATTCATTAAAATCTATTAAAAGTCGCCACCGAAACCGGCCGAAAAGGCCGCATGCCTCGACCGCCGGTGGAGGTCGCTTGTTTTACGCCAATTTTAGACACGCATTTCTTCCGCCGTTTGCCTTCGGAGCTGCGGGTTTTTGTTGTTGGTTTTACCAAAACCGGCATTGAATGAATGAACCCCGCCAATGATCCACCCATGAGGGAGTTCGCTCGGAAGCATGTAGTTTGGAGTTTTTATGGGATCATGACACTCACTCCAAGGAGGAGTTTGAGCAGATGTGGTTTGGGCGTTAAAGGGTTCAAGATCATTCAGACGAAGGAATGGATGTTTTCACTTTGATTTGCTGGTGTTTCTAATCTATGAAAAATAGATTTCCTAAAATATCTAACATCTGTTGGGAAGATTCTCAAAACGATTCTCAACCTTTCACCTTTTCCGAATGGTTGTACTAAATTGTACTAAACTGCAAGCCCTCCGGTTTCCGTGGAGCAGAAAATCCTTCGACGGTTGATGGGTCGTCCGTGGAACCGTACTCTCGTGACAGGAAGTGGTGTCTGAGTGTTTTCCTTCCCCTCGCCACTTGCACCGATCCTCCTCTTCCTCCTCCTCCTCCCCTATTCGAAGGGGGAACCAATTTTGGAGGGCTGCACTTTCTAACGCGCCATAGAGAGTATCTTGCGTGCCGATCATAATCACACGTCGCGTCTGGCACCGCGATGTTATTCTGCCCGACCACAAATCCCTCCCCCATCCCCCCCCCCCCTCCCCCCTTAACCACAAATCCCCGTTTCACCCTTAATGGTGTATTCTATTTGTTTTTCAGTGGCGATGGCAAGCGCCTTCCTATTCCCGGCCGTCATCCATCGCCTCGTCCGCGGAGCAAGTGCGCGCCTTGCTGGAACGTGGCAAGATCAACGCTCTGAGACGTCGCACATGACACACATGGTAGTTCCATCATTCCGAGGAACGAGCATAATTCAAACAAAACCTAGAGGAAGCGAATGGTAGTAAAAAAAAAATGCCGGCATCCCATTCGAAAGGGTGTTCCCTGCCGGCTCGTCGTTCGGATGTTTCGAAACACACTACGCGCGCCATAAAAATAGTACGCCCTGGCCGCCCTAAGTGCAGCCGCCCGTGCAACCTTATCGTGGTGACGGTGCTGTGCGGGGCGGTGAAATGTTTAGCAGATGTTTCTCCTCGTCTGCGACCGTCGATCGGAAAACGCGGAAAACTACCGCGCCGAAAGGGTGTTCTGGCACGTTGCTGGGCCCGGGTGTTTCGATACTTCCGTGCTTCGGAGAAGTGTTCCGAGATTTCCGAGCGCGAGCCGAGGAAAACGTGCAAGTTCCGGCGAGGTTGTTTTTCCCTTGCGGGAAGAAGGAAGCGAAACAACAGGAAGAAACGCCATGCCGCCACATGGCTGCCCGGTGTGTTTGCTGGAGGCTGGTTTCGGTAGTGATGTCTCGTAGGATCGATTACCCCATTCATCAGAAATTTCAACGGACGGTTTCTTAGATTCCTCCTCGGGGGAAAACTGCGTTTCCCTCGCGCTTGTTGGCAGCTTCCGACGAGGGCTCATCATCACCCCCTCGAACGAGTGTGATCGCTTTTCTCGGTTCATTTTTCATTCGACGTAAACCATTTTCCACGCGGCTTCGTGCGGGTGGTTAGCGGGTCCAACATTGCCCAACACTGCATCTCGCGCCCTCGGGCGTTAATTGGTTCGTAACAAAGCGTCTGGAATGTGTAACCGACGGCAGGGATGTGTAGGGAGGCCCTGGGCGGGACCGTAGATCGTCTCCCTCGCCGATGCAGGTCGAGTCGCGCGGAGCTCGACACCGGTGATGAATGAAACCCAATTACTGCTTGTAAACTTGTAAAACGGCCTGCGTACTAATGTTACGCTTTGTGCCCATCGATGCTGTCTGTTTTTTCGGAGGTGCATGCTTTTTTCCCCGCACCCCAGGATGTGCTACTTCTCTGAAGAGTTTGGTAAAAAATAATAAGTTTTATATTTATCTTCCCTACCCTCGCCGTTACCGCTTATCTAGAAGGCACTCTTGTGCAGCTCCTACCCCTTGCAGATGGTTTTTATCCTGCTCGACGAACACGATACTGGGTAGGGAGAAAAGAAATATACAGGAACAACACTTCTCACGCAATTTACACGCCAAACCCGAGAGCATCTGCTTACGAACGCGAAGTCGCTTATCATCGGCTTAGTATGATGAAAGTGAAGAAAAACATAAGCAAGCGTTAGGACCCGCTCTGACAGGCCGCTGCCGGGTGCATCTGTTTCGTGGTATGATAGATTTTTGGTTAATTACGAGTTATGAGCGCACTGAGAAGTGTTAGGTGCCTTATTTTCTGGTATATTAAAAATCGATTAGAGATCTGGAAACCGCTCCGATAGAAGGAGGAAAATGTATTTGACTCTGTATAGGATCACGTTGAATGGTTTAATAATGCTGTCTTCAAGTTTTTTCGACAGTGATAACCAGTTTGGTTTAGTAGAAATATTCGAAATTTAAGATGAGTTTCAAATGAAAAAAACAATTGTATGATAATTTCTTTTAAACATTCACATAAAGCTAACTTTTAAACGTATCTTGATCCTCAAACTACCTGTTAAAAATCGAAACTTGGAAACGAATGAAACATTTTTCTCGTTGCTATGGTAACTTGAGTTTACAAGTGTCGCTTAAGGTTCCATGCTGCCATGTCTACGTCCTACGTAAACCTCTTTCTTTGTCATTGTAATCTTTGTCTTTCATTCATTACAGAAAAGAATTTTGAAAAATAACTTGTCATCAGTCATGAGCTACAGATGATATTAAATCTTCAAAGGTGACCGCATCGATACGATGCAAAACAGCGAAGATAAAATTGTATATAAATTGTCCAGGGTTCATTATCAGGCCACACAGTAAATTAGTAATTGATCACAAACCAAAACGTAATTGATTTTTAACCACCCAAAAATCACTCGCCCCGTTTACCCCATGAACAAGCAATTTAATTGATTTTAATTGACGTTCGTAACTTAGTGCGGAACGGTGTCCGGCTGCAAAAACATGTCAACCATTCCCGGCGTGCCTCTAATTTTCACTCTAAACTGATGCAAATGATGCAGCCTGCACCGGGTTCGCCTCGGTCCCTTTGGGTTTTCCCTTTTTCGGGTTGTGCGGATATTCTAATCGCCCCGTCCGCATCGACTAACATCGAGATGTGCGTTGCACCTTGCGGCAATAAGGCAGCCCACGGTTGCGAGCGAGCAGCCGGTTCATTTTCCCGGCGGTAATCGATTCGGGGGCCTCATATTCATCAACTAATTTGATGGTTCGCTGGCAGCCGGTGCGTGGGGAAAGGAGCACGTACCTGCAGTTGCAGCGCAAGGCGACGACCGTGTCGAGGTGTCCCGTGTCGTTGCGGATCCAGCCGTATCGCTTGATGATCGTAAAATATCGCTAATAAATTCCAGGAGTCAACGGGAAAAGGGACGGAAAAAATGAAGCAAGTGAAGAACATCTTCCTGTTCACTTGCTTTTCGTTTTTCCATCACAAGTGAAGTTGCTCGCAATTTTATGATGGTCAACTTTTGACCAGCCGTAGTGATGGTGAAGTCCTTTCCTCCCGTGGAGTGGAATCTGGAGAAGGTTCTCGGACGGATGAAAGAAGAAGAAGAAAAAACTCTTCCGGCTGGAGTGTCATTTTTTTATTTTGCTTCGATGCTACCCGTTCGTATGAGTTCCATCATCGCACAGGTGCGGATGGTTTTTGGCGTTCCAGCAGGATGTGCCTATCAGAAACCGTCTTGCAATGAGCAAGACTCCTCTGTTCGCTCGTGTCCATCTCCTGGGCAGAAACTGGGCAGGTTGATCGCGAAATTAAATATCGTGTGCTCGAAGGTAAGCCTGCCTCTGGTGGAGGAACGATCGATCGATCGATCAGCGAGCGTGTTTTACGTGGCCAGTGTGTTAAGCCGTCTTCCTCCCTTGCGGGGTGCGGTGGGAAGCGTCGAGGGAGGATCAAGAGAGAACGCCAGTAGATGGCGACAGGAATAAAAATATATGTGTAAGAAAAAAATCATAAATAAATTCGAACGAGGTACGGTTTTATGGTTATTATTGCGTGGCGTAAAATGTTTACGCGTCCACCATAATCGTCATCCGGCTGCCGGGGATGGACGCCGTTGGGCTCTCCGGCTTCGTTTATCGGTTGACGTGTTTTTTTTTATTTTTTGGGGATTGTCATCGTCCATCGGATCGGTTTTGGGGGTTTTGTTTTCTGCCTCTTCCTCCTGCGTTCATCTATGGAACCGGCTGCCACGTTAACGCGACAGGATCCATCTTTCCGGAACTAACGTTTCACGGACGAGACGCAAAGCGGGACGGAGAAAACAACACCGAAGCGCACCCGGAATGCACCCCGTCATTTCGAATTTATCGACGCCGACGGACGGAAGATGTATGGCACACGTTGTGTGCGCACATTCGGTAGGTATGTCCTGCATATGGTGGTGATAAAAATCGCCAGCCCAAAGCCGGGACGAGAAAAAGAATCGTTTTTCGCGAAGCATATTTCTAACGAGTTCGACACCGATGGACGATAGGTACAGCGCCTTTCGGTTGGAAGAAATGGACCGAAGTCATCCTTCAAATCGTCCTTTCCGAAAAGGCTGCAATTAGCTGCTTGAGCTTCTGCTCCTGTCTATCAGCGTAGAGGAAATATTTACGAATTGTTTGAACGACCGCAAAGAGCAAGATACCGAGGAAGAAGCTAAATGGCAATAAATTAGAACGTCGGTGGTTATCAAGCAGCATCAAACAAAGAAGCGAGTTGGTTGTGTGATGATAAAAAAAATGAATAAAATTAGTCACATAAGAATATAGAACAGACGCAGATTTTTTTCAAGTAATCCAATGAATGACTTATTCAGTTCAGTTGATTTTGCATGTTTTTATTTGTTTTCCGTAGAGGATTATCCTTCAGTTACCCAACTATGTAACTGGCAAGAAAAGTAGTTCAGATTAGTTTTTACATATAAGCTAGACGTGTGTTTTTTATGCTTGTAACAAATTTTCTATTACTATTTTAATTTTGTAGAAGAGAAGGGAGAGAGGAAGCAACGATGCTGCAGATGATGAGCATCTTCACTGATGAGGTAATCGCTTTATGTTTGCGTTAATTAATGATATCGCGAATCATCATTCGCGAGTAAGACAAACCACGCCATTCATTTTTGAAATGGTACCACGACATCGCACTCCAATCAAATGTTGTGTTTCGATAACGCCCGTTCAAATTGGAATGGTGACAGTACTTGTACCACCAGGCTCCGTGCCTATTCTCAGCACAATTAATGCCATCCCATTCGTCATTGTCGCGATCGAATGTGGTAAACTTTTGATTCTTGTGGATTCGCATCGAATCTCCTGCTGTCCCTGAGTATGTCCCTAACTTCTTCAGCTTATACTTTTCCGATTCGTCCCCTATCTCAAACTCTCCATACCTAGCGTACCCGTAGTTTCCATGAAAATCTTTCATTTCCACCAGCAGTTCATGCGGTCGGTTTTTGGTAATTTGATGCACGTATTCTAGCCCGAGCCAGAATTCGCCATTTACATTCCCGAATCCATTACGATACTCCGTCCAGTTCCTATAAAAGTCAACTGAACCGTCATACCTATGCTGGATTACTGTCCAGCCACCATCGAACTTAGGCATTAAGCTAAGCATCCTAGTGTTTAATTTTGCTTGCGTATTTATATTGCGTACCGAATCCGTCAACATGTCGAGAGTTTTTTTGTTCTCTCCAAGCTCCTTGAGCTCAGTTTGGGTCTTTTCCTGGATGGTTTTTGTTTCAGCCGTCAGTTGTAGCTGCATGTTGTCCATCCTGGAAATCAACTGATTCTTCACTTCTTCTAAGTTGGTTTGTGTATTCTCATGGCTTGTCTTAACAATCTGCAAATCAAAAAAGTTAATCATTTTAATTTTCTAGACCGTATCGCCAACACCATTTGCACGTTTCCTTTCCTTTTTCAGAGAGTTTTCCAATGCGTGCATTTTTGTTCCGATTTGCTTTTCATGTTCGGTTAGCTTCTCTAGCAAACGTTGTTCCACTTCCTATAAAAAATTGTAATATTCCTCGATAACCTTTTGGCATATAACTGAATTCGTAAGATTTCAATTCACCTTCAGCGAACTCTCCATAGCTGTCTTCATAGTGTTTTCCACCTCTTGCAATTTGTCTTGCAAGTAATCGAGCTTTGTCATTAAAAGCTCCATCTCGAAACCTCCAATTGCCATTGTCAGCCGGGCTGATAAAACTACACCAAAACATAGCACCAACATATAACTACTATTATGCATGACTTTCAATTTGCTGTAATTCAAAGCACTCAAACGCACAATCAGAACGAAAGATGAAACACGACTGAGGATCGTGCGAATTCGTTTGGCTCGGAAAGGCAAGAAATGCAAAGAACTTTTTCTGATAATGTGTTCTGAGCGATAACGCGTGCACAATCGTCACCAACACTGAGCCAATTAATAGCAAGCATATTTGGCAAAAACATATTCTTCCTGAGTGATCCATAGCTTTATGGTACACAACAGCTCTTACCAAAAGATGAGTCGAGAGCGTGAACTGATTATGTTATCTCTGACGGTGATTCCCGGCTTCGCTTTCTGACTCGTCAAACGCTCAACACTCGTTGGAGGTCCGCGACTGCCGAGCGGTAGCGCCGGTTAGAACCGAGATCGGACCCTCCCCTGTACAAGAGGACTGACGTACCACGTACACAAAGGGAAATGTTTAGTAAACCCTTAACGAACAGGCATGACTAAGACGGTCGTTATGCCATGAAGAACAAGAATAGCTGGGTAAGTAATCACTATTACCAGACCTAAAATAGTAAGTCACTTCTTTACTATCTTAACGCACCCGCGTTTCGCTTCATATCGGATAAGTCATCATGTTTTCAAGTCGTAGTAACGGTTTGCAGAATTGTTTGCATTTGATTTGTTTTGAACAAAGTCTAGACCTCGAAACACGTGCCCGAGTAAGGCTGCAGGTGACATCCCGTCGCATCGCATCGAAAGGAGGCTGGAAAATTTTGGGCCGCCTTTCGTGTCGCGTTCGATGACTCGAATTCCGAGAATTGACGATCATCCCCCGCTTTGCGCCAATGCGAATTGCCGTGTTATCGTCCCTCGGATCACGTATTCCAGGAATTGGGTTTGATGTGTTTGAAGCGTGTTGTGCCAACTGTGCAAATGATCGTACCCACTCTTTTCCTGTTCGCGGAAAGCTGTCCTGTGCTCGTAAGTGCAGAGTACAACACACGTCAGCCTCCCTTTTGGAGGATGGCTAGAAGCGATGCCCCGGGAGGAAGGCCGAAGAAGCCGCAGATTGGACCGTTGAAATATGGAAGTGTTTTTTTGCCCTCACTGTTTATTTTCACAGCTGGCTCTTGGCAAAGTCTCCGACAATATACAACTTCTCGGCGGGTTTCGGAACGCTACGCTAGGATTTCCCTTTTTCGATTTTCTCTCGGTTGCGTAGCGGCTCGTAGTGAAAACGCTAGAGGAGATCATGGTGGTGGGCCCCTCGCTCGCAAGGGATGCGTAAAAACAAAATTAGTATCACCCGAGCTCGTCGAGCGTCCGCCACACGCTGCGAGTGTTTGAGGGGATGCGTCTTGTGGCTGCCAAGAAGCGACTGAACCCATTCAAATATTCACACTCACAACAAAAACAATAAACTCCCCCACGACTCCGCTCCGTGCGCGCCCGGTCCATATGGCCACGAATGGCAAATTTCCACACTCCATTGAGCACATTTTCCGGCGGTGGGAAAGCAAAACGCCACGAAAAACATCTTGCCCCACGCCGGCATATGGTAACGATTTTCACATGTGCTCGATGTGCTACGTGCCTTGTTTCGTGGTCGTGAGGGAGGACGGGAAAAGGGAGAGGGGGCAGCTTTTCCTGGCCGGAGATCAGAGGGCGATCGCGTGAAACACCAATTAATCAAACTAGATCAAACAAACACCCGGTCACGTTGCTTTCGGGGGCTTCTGGAGTCTGGGTCTGGGTGCTGGATAAACAGGCGGTGCGGGTCTAAGCGTGGAAAATCGAGCAGAGGACGGAAGTGTTCGGTTGCAAGTTCGCTACCGGCCGGGCTTGGTCGGAGCCGGTTTTTGTGGGGCAGAAAAACCCTTTCGCTATCCACAAATCATACACCGGGCGGGGTTATTTTCCCCTTCGTCCCGTTGCAGGCAAATATCTCCAACCAAAACATGAAACGGAGGAAGAAGGTCACGCGATCGGGCGGAACCCGTTGCGGTTCCTTTCTAGGAGAAATCTGTTTCAAGTTGTTAAGTCGTAAACAAGAATACGGCAATAAAAAATATTAATTATGAACGCTAACCCTATAGTCCGCGGACCATTGCGCTTCACTCGCGGATTAACAAATTTACGGCGGATAATTTATAACTACTCGTACCGATTCCTTTGAACCGTTTCATGTTCACAGGGGCTCGTAATGTAAATAATATCATTTTTAAATAATATGGTTCAAACTTATTTCCTAATTGAAGATCGCCAAACCGATTACATCTGGTTTTGTTCGGGATTTCGTGACTAGTGTGAAGCAACAATGTGAACCTATTAAAAATTATAAAGAGGTATTTGTAAGTGATTATAGTGGTTACTTCAAAATACTAAACAAACATAGAACTAATAATAATCATATGTAGAACGATATATAAGAAATTTATTTGTTGGTTATGTGTATTGCAAATCCATTTCATTCTTTTGTCGCAAAATAAAATCTTAATAAATGCGGTAACATAATATCTTCCTAACTATATATCAATTTAAAAGAACAACACTAATCACTTACGATTACTTGAAAATAAGATTTTCTTAGTAATGCACCGTCTATTTTCAGCTCCTTTTTCCGTTTTGCAACGTAAAATTAACGGTTTCAGTTGAAAACATCGTCTCGAGTAGAGGATTCTCCTGTATTGTTATGTCGGTGATATGCTCTCTTCTTTCACTGCCGTTGGTGCACTTCTCAACACCTACCACTTGACAAACTGGCTAACGGGAAGACAAAACCCGGGCTACTTCCAGGCGGTGCACAACAATCATCCTCTCGATGCCGCAACTAACAATTGACGTCAAAGGCGAGTGTCGCTGTGGGCGGTTGAACATATCTTCCCCCGGGGGCGGGGAGATGCGTGGATGTATCGCAGAGAAATGCATGGTTGCCGGCTAGCCACTTAATGGGAACGGAATCCTTCCATCCGAATCCCTCACTCGACGCACGATCAACCCAACATCGTCATCATCATCATCCGCACCACAGTGCCCTTGACACAGGTGCCTCGGTGGATCTCTCAGTGGACCGTTTCCACGGAAATGGATTTGTTGGCTTTTGCTACCGAAGAAACAAACAGGGCAGGGGTAGACCCTGTCCATGCGACATTATAGTCGGACGGACGGAACACACGGATTGAACAGCTGGGCCGCCGCCCGGGTTCACCTAGCTCAAACACAACACAATCGCATCTCGCATCAGTGGAAACATCTCGCCAACAATGTTCTCGAGGAAAACCTTTCCCCCCCCCCCGCACATGCCAAGGGGAAAACGCTGGCGACACCGCCAGAGGCCACAACACCGGTGACAGCGAAAACGATGGTAAACAATTCCGCAAACAAGCACCGTTTCTTCTGTCCGGACCGATGCGTCGGAATACGGTACGATGTCCTTCGAGCGCGACATCATCAGCAACCGTTTCGACGGAATCCGAGAAGATGAAACGGATACTGCACCAACGAACAGTTGCTGTGAAATAAACAACGATTTTGCTCTACTTTGCCCTTTATTGTACGGCAAAGTTGTCCTTTGCTGTTTCCAATCGTACCGACTAATATGAAAGGAATTATCATTTTTGCTACTTATCGTGTTATTTTAAGCGTTTTTTCATTGTGTGTGTTTATGATTGTTATTTTTCGTTGTTTAATCATTTCATTCTATCATCATTTTATCATTTTCCAGACAACAACGAAATGTCAAATATCCCCTAAAGTATGTCGCCTTATTTTTCGTACACTTACTAGGGCCAACACAGATGGGAGACAGTCCGATCTTTATATTTTCAAGAACAGGTGAACTTTGCCTCACCCCGTTATGGAACAATCGATTGTTTGATTGCATGTTCCAGAGGTATCGCAGATGTTGTCGCTTTCAGTTTTGCTACATAGTCTATTTTTCACCTCACCAGACCGACCACGGATTCCGTCTAAAATGTTTCGATACAATCGCGCTTCTTTTTCAGTAGGAGATAAGTACGCAAAGTGCTAAATTTAGTTCGCAACGGCTTCGGCCTCGCATTGTTAGCGTCCGCCAGCTTTGGGAGTAGCTGGACCAGCTGGACAAACAGTTTGCCGGGCGCGTGTTTTGGTCACCGGGCCAGGAGATACGCTACCGAAACTTGTTAGGGGTTAGTCTAGCGGTTGTAAATAGATGGCGATGCTAGGGGTAGGAATTACTGTAAGAAAGACTATATTTAGAGATGATTAACTGTGTAAGGCCTTGTGCCGGTGCGGACTTTCATGTATGTCACAATATAAGGCTCTGTTTTCGTTTGCAACATCGCATTTTTCAATAGACAAAACTCCTTCATTCCAATACTTATCAACATATAGAGCTGATTTGTCAAGACATGTTTGATGGCAAGCTGTATTTGTATTAACATTTTATATCATTTGTAGGGTAAGTGCACCCATAGTGGAGCTAGTACCAATAGTGGTTGTAGTGGAATAAAATCCTAGCTCTACGCCGATATATATACAATGGAGTTATTTGTTCTTCTATGAAATGTTCTTTGATCTTCTGCGGAGTGTTAAAAAGATGAACCTTCTCATTCCGTAATATAGAAGCTCCAAAATTCATATTTTCAAAACAGGTTGTCCCAACATGCTGCATTCCTTAAGAATCTATAACGAAAATCATGATTTCTTTAAGGCTATAAATCACTGCAAAATCATTAAAACCATATGATTTCGCTACATACATACTCTAATATTATTGATTTATACGAACTTAGTGCATTTTAGCATAATTTTATTATATTTTTATAGTTTTTACTATAGTGCCACTATAGGCACAAAAATCCAAGTTGTTCCTATAGTAGCCATAGATTTTTTCACAAGTATATTTTAGTTTTATTCCGGTTTTGGCCAATATAATCAGGTAAATTTAGTGATTTTAATCTGTTTCTGCAAAATAAACAAAGCGGAACTGGAGAGAAGGCTCAGCAGAAGAAGCAGAGGAAAGAAAAAAGAAAGCGGGCGAAGGATACGCTATAAAGCACATACTATAGTTTTAGCTGTAATATTCAGAGCATTTTTTATGAATTAAAATTGGACATATTTCGGTAAAACAATACAGTCTTTTCAATGACAACGCATTGGTCAAGGAGTATTTTACCGTTCTGTTTGAAATATGCTTCAAAAATAAGTAATAGTAAAAATATATTCAAGTTTTTCGTACTACCACCACTATAGGAACACGATACCACAACTATAGGAACCATACCACCATAATAGGAGCAACCGACTAGGAAGAAAAATACGCTTTTTTTCGTGTATTTTGTATGGTTTACGGTGAAAATAGATGTTTTTCAGAAGAAAAGTCATGTTTCGATCATAATTGATTCAAATATGTAGAATATTGTTGTCTTAACACTCATAAATTACACCTAATTGGTATTTACATTACTAAGTGCACCACTATTGGTACAGTTACCCTATAAGTACAGTTTCTTTTTACATATTTTGATTCGTTCCTATGTGTCAAAAAAAAAGTATCGTTTTAACCCGGTCGCCATGTGTTTATACCAAATTGTGATAAGTTTGTTACGTTTATCTACTTTTTACTTACATATCAGGTTTTGAATTAGTTACAATGTTTTGGAAAATAATTAGCTAACATCATCAATGCGTTCGCTGAATACCGAATTGTTTCTTGTATAAATATTTATTGTTCTTGTGCATAATGATCTTGAACAAATAAAACTGACAATAAATGCATGATCTTGAACAAATAAAACTGACAATAAAATGAATTTGACAAGCACTCAAGCCATTTTTCTAAATTTGCTAACATCAAACGGGAGAGGGCAAAGTACTACTCCTTACGAAATGGTTCGAAATACTTGCTCCAACGTAAACATATAAAAGCTTCCAGACATGTTACAGGTACATGTATCATATTAATATTTAACATTCCAGGATAACTAAACATTCTGGACCGAACAAATGACTGAACAGCTTAAAATTTAAAAACGAACTTATCCGTTGTGCATCGTAAAATTTGGAAACATGTTTCGTGTTTATTGAGCAGCCGGAAGGGATTGGAAATTATGTAAAGAGTTAAAAAACTTCCCTCCCTCATCGCCCTTCGCCCACCGTCTGCAAGCAAATCGGTTGCGAATTAAGCGTCGCGTTGCAGCCCGTCGAAGCAATCAGCATTTCCATGTGGCCAGTTTCATTAGGGTCCGGCGCGGTCAGACCGAACTGCATCCCGGGCGCTCTTCAGAAATCCGCAAATCGATACCACGACAGAATCCGCTTGAGGGTGTCACGATGATTTATCGTTCGGTTTTCGGTTTATCTTCTTTCGCCGAGATTACCCTCCCGTTGGGTTCCTTGGGCATGTCATCATCATTCCCCGGTCCGCCGGCCGGGGAGGAGGATCGCACCAAATTCGCACTCTCTATTGCGCAGGACTTCGAGGCACCGGTGCTGCGCGCATCTTGAACATCGGCACCGGTTTTAGTTCCCACCGTCGTCGTCGTCGTCAGCGTCAAGCCACCTCCCGCGTGGCGTCTTCCTCGTCGAGGCTTTGTACTGATGTTGTGCAATTTTAATAATCGTTTTCGGGTTTCGGGGCCCAGGTCGGTCGGAGTTCCGAGCGTTCCCACCTGGGATGGCCGATCGGTGGAATGCAGAACCGTAAACACTCCCCCGCTGGCGATGTCGGAACGGAACGCACGAGAATCTTGCAGAATGGTTCCGTAAGACAAAATATCTACACAACATCCCATTACTTACACATATTGTATGCAAATCCTGTCCCGGTCCGGTATTCGCGAACACAGTGGCGCAGCTTACGCTTGCTGGGAGATAAGATTGTGGTGGGAAGCAAAAAAAAAGAAGGAATTCACACTAATACAGTCTCGCAGCGATGCCTCACCGATTGATGATTAAGATAATTGCCCGATGGCGGCATGGCGAAGCATGATAACTCATTATGGGTGCTTTTTATTTGTCTTGATTGGCTTCCCCCGGACCGGTGCATTTCCTTCCCATCCGCTTTACTTTTAAGATTATGGATCCTGCATAAGGGTTAAACGGAGAGCCTCGCGTTGGTCAAGTGCCAAAAGAAGGGAAAACAAAAAGGTAACTTCGAAAACTGAAGTGTTCCTGCCTCGGACGAATGATGTTTTTCTCTGGAATGGCATCAAATTGCCAAACCGGTGGAGCCGAGGGACGGCATGGACGAAGGAAATCGCTGATTCGCGGTCGTAATCTGACCACACCTGATCTCTTCCCCGGTGGCGTACCGGGTCGGCGGGAAAGCTGCCCGACTCGCGGATGGTTATTGTTTTTCTTTGGCTGCACTCTGATCATTCGGCCCTCGATTTCGGGCGCCCAAATGAGGCGCATAAATCAAACCGCTCGGCGCTGAGAGGTCCGGCGTTTATGGCGTCCCGATTTATGGTTCTTCTGCCGGCTGACCATCGAGATCGATTTCCGTCTCTACTTCGCGGCCGATTAGTGCGAGTGCGGCCATCACAATCAGAGGGCGCCACAGATTGGCCCTGTTCGACCAAACCGGAAAGTCGTTAACCGGGTGCTCGCAAACGAAAGCTCTGGCGAGGGCTCCTAATTTGGCAGCTAATGAAGCAGTAAAGCACGGATGAATATGGATTGCTCGGGCCTGGGATGCTGTAGGGTGGCCTTTTCCAGCCAGCATTAGGAATGCATGGGATTATTTTTATGAGACATGGGGAAAAAAATACCCGAAATCAATCGAACGGTAGCCGTTTTGCGTGGTGTGATGAAGTGGCAGGTGATTCATTGAGTTTCATCCTTCGATCGATCGGAGCACGAATCCGAGACAGTATTATTGATGAATGCATTAGCCATGTCTACGATGGAAGACTATCGTGCTATTATTGCGTTTAATATTTTTGTGAAGATTGATTTCATGAACGAATTGGAAAGATTTTCACATTTTGAAGAATTTAGCTTTAAATAACGCATTAAAAGATACGTTTAAAACCTTGTTATTTCTTACCTTTACTTTAGGTGTTTTCTTGTTTAGATTGTCGTACACTGAATCTACTTTTTTTATCCAATCATGCATGGATTACTTCGTATATTTTTAGGTTTAAATGGATTCGCTTACTAGGAGCAATTACCTTTTTTTAAAGAATGGAAATCATCATAAAGTAAATCAAACTTTCCGAAAATGTGAACCCTTTTTTCAGCTGGTTTTTTATAACTAAAACTTCGCTGAGAACTAAAACATCTGATGGTGATGTAAATATTGTTGTCATTAATTCTTTAATTCAATGTTTTCGACTATCAACAACAACAAATTTTTGGCATAGTGTTAAACAAATTGTTGGCATATAATACATATGAAATACATATCACAGGAAACATCGAGGTATAATATTTATCAACTATTTTCTTTAATTACATCGACTCTTCGTAACACTTCACAATCAAAGAAGTTAGTAACACAAAATAAATTTGATCTTTTTGTGGAATGAGTAACTAGAAATTACATTGATTAGTCGGATTAAATAAATAATTGGAAAAACCCAAAACCAATGGGTGCTTTCCTTCGCGTCCAGCGAAATAGGGTGCACCATTCAATTAGGCGCCTCCAAAATCTCTCATTTTAGCGCAAAACGCGATGAGACGTTCATGTTTTTCGAATCCGTATTTACTCTACACTCTTATTAGCTCCGGATTTCGATTGGGTTCGGAGCGTAAAACGTTGGGATCGATTCGAAATAAATCGAATAAACGGTTCGTCGGTGGCGACCCATTGGACGCGTTGGGCCAGATTTCTCTCGACCGGCCCTCCCAGTAGCTGTCCCCACCAAATTGGTTCCATTCATTAAACCGATGTTTTCACATTATCGTTTTTTGGGCTTCTCGGTCGCTAATAATGGACGCCGAGCGGTTTCCCACCCGCGGGTCCCACGGGGAAGGGGGCTGGGTGGATTCTTTATTTCAAACGTGCCGAACCCGACCTTTGGAAAGCCCTTGCATGGGGAGTTCTGCTGAAAGGATCTCATAATTTAATACGATTTAAATTACAGGATGGTGCACAAATGTGGTTTTGTGCAGTGCAGTGCGGAAAGCTACGGTTGGCGATCGCTTGGCGGAGTGCGATCGCGCCGAAATGGGACGCTAAACACCAGCATAACCGTGTGCGTGCCGCCACCGGGACCGGCGACACCGTGGCGTGGTAGGCGCAGGCATCAGATCCGCCCACTCCCCCAACAAAGCCCGAGCCGAGACGAGCGGCGGGACCTTTATAAGATCATCAAAGTGGGGCAAAACTGGACGTAAATTGGACTGTTTTAAAGCTAATTCTGACTAGCCCCAAATCAAGGCTGATGATGCGTTTCCTCACCGCACAAACACACAAGCACCCCTCCGTGGCCAAAACGGGCTTTTAAGCGGTGCAGTGGCCGATCTTTCGGTCGGAACGATGTATTAGCTCGGGTCGCGATCTGCGACTAATTAATTCCGTCTTAATATCCGCGCGTTGGATCGGGAGTGGCGATGGGAAGCGAAGTTAATTTTGTTGAAGGAAACCGGTACCGGCTCCGTGTTTTTTTGTGGGGGCATCGGTAGGACATCAGTCGCCGGAGGAGCTTTCCAGCACCAAGGGGATGTCGATGGTTGGAACGGAGGGGAAAAATGCAGGTAGTCCTCCTCCTCCTGCACCGACACGGTCACGAGTTCCCGTGGGCGATCTATTCGTGGGACGCAAAGGTTTCGCTCGGTTGCATCGTCTTCGCCGGTCGTTAGTTTGTGAATCTTACAGCCTTCTTTGTTTTGTGCAAGAAATGCACACTCGGTGGATCGAGGATTATGGTGGCCAGCTTTGATTGTTGTGGGAAGACGCGGCAGCCGTCCGTTGCATCGTTCATCCCCTCCCTTGGGCAGCAGCATCTCATGGCCGGAGGGGTCTTTTGGGGATGAATCTCCTGTCTGAGATTCGTCCGCGATTCGCCCCGAAGGATTCTATTTCGCTAGTCGCTCGCTCGCTCGCAAGCCGGCACCATACGAGCCTTCCGGGCCTTTTCCGGGCTAGGAAATTGCATGTTTGCGTGTGCGGCGCTGGACGGTGGGAAACTCGGAACGGCCAGACGGAGCCTGGACAACTGAATTAGAGTCAGACTAGGGACGCATCGATTAGCGGAGCAAGAAGCAGTTCGTAGTTCCTTCACTAATACGCAATTCGCCACTCAAAATTTATCTGATAGTCGAGAAAAAGACCTTCTGCAGCTTGGACAGGATATTTGGCGAGGAGTTTCTGCTAGTCTCGAATTATTTTGGTTTATACTTGGTATCGCCTCGGGTTGACTGCGGCCAAGTGCAGCAGACATGGTTTAAGGTCCTCGTCACAAAACGTCCCCAAGAGGTTTCCTCTATCGCTTCCTCCATCTCTTTCGCAGGTTTTAGTGTTGATGTGAACCCGATCATGGTGCTGATGATGATGATGAGGGCACATCTAATAATCGTCAATTGGTTCGCTGCCAACCGCTGCCTGCCCTGTGCGAAAAGCGGACATAATCATTTCTGCCTACGAGGCAAGCAGGTGCTTTTTGTGTCCCTCCACGTCCTCACCCGAAACACATTTTTGCATACATTTTAGCTACATTTAAAGTACGATTAGATGGTCCTTGGCAACAACAAATTCCTTGGCACGCGGACGATGCGACCACGGTGGGAAGAGGAACGAAAGCGAAACGCACCAGGCGACCCCGATCGATGGAAATTAGACACCGTGCACGGAGTAGGGAAGAATGCGACGTCTAATGACGACCGGTCACGAATGTGAAGACGGTTCGAAAGGCAGGTTGCTGGTGGCCGTTCCAGGACCTGACAGAGCTCACCATACAGTGGTGAGATAATTAGCTTCGGTACGAATGATTCTGAGGTCGGATGGATTACCAAACAGGGACATTTGCATGGAACTATGGGAATCTGATTTCCGATTATGGCATTCGAGATGGATCATTGGAATTATCCGAATTCAAATCTGATTGATCCGACAGCTTTTGATAGCTCCAGGATATTATGATAATATTTTAGCTCCGGAAACCCTTCACCGGGACGATGGATCAACATTTGGACAGTATGATAATATCATTGATCATCGGAAGGCTTGGGATTTTGAAATTCTTTGATATGCAGATTGGGACTCAACGATTCCGGTGAAATATTCCCCGAACTCCCATGCAATATCTTTTTCATTGATACCTTTTATTTGTGCTACTGTGTATTTTGCATATTTTAAACATTTTGAAAGGGCTTAATTGTAGAGAAATTGTACGAGGAATGAAAATAAAGGTGTATTTATATAAACGTTTCCACGACGACGATTTCACGGCAATTAGATCGTTATGTTGCCTTGACTTTTTTTGTGTTTTCGTGAATAAAATTTAAAATCTTGAAAGTTATCGAGATCAATAATTCGTTTAAACTGGAGAATTTGGCTTTCGTTTTTCGTCGTGCAAAAGATTATCACTATTCAGTAAAATTATACTTTGATTCATACAAATTTCTTCCAATTCGCAGAGTGATTCAGAGTACTGGTTCTATTAACTATTGTTTGTCAACTGCTACTTTTAAAATGTTACTACAAAAAACTTGTTTGATTCCAATTTGCTAGTTTGACAGACAATCATAATAAATAACAAATTATTTCATGTATTTGAAATTTATTACATTCTAAAATACGTTCCTGAACGAACGTTTCCCATCATCTTCCCACATCTTCGAAAAACTCTTCTACGGCTGAGAAAAACCTGTCTGTTAATCCCGTTAGACGGCTCCAACGGTTTCTAGCAACGTACAGTTTTTAATACACGTTTATAAACCAATGAAAAAAACGACTTGCGTTAAAATCCTTGCCTAACGGTATTGCGTAGGTTGATTCAGCAATACTTTCGCATTGGGATCCTTCCCACACTTTTGTTTGTGGCCAGCTTGATAAAGTGCCTCGGGGTGTCGGATATACGTTCTTTTGGCCAATGTGTTCGACGGTCTGGTTGCATCCAAAACGAGGTTGGTAAATTCTGGTAGCAAAACAAGTTTCCTAATTCTATACTCATATATATTCTTTCCCTTTTTTCCGCCATGTCCTGCAGGCCTTTTTGAATGGAGTTTGTTGTTTTTGTTTTCCTTTAAGTTCGCTTATATGCTTATGGTCAATCTAATTGGAATTTGGGAAAAAGCTTTTTCGCTGCTCTAGGCCATCGTCGGCTTTGTCCGTTTCGAGTGGGTAAGGAAGTCGATTGTTTCGCACTGAAGAAACCCACTCTTAATGGTTTCAAATTTTGCACCAAAGCAGAAAACATGAGCTTCACCAAAGCGCGCCACCGATCGATCGATCCTTTCTTCCCGTTCGGCAAATTATCCCTTGCAACGTCATCGGGGATGGTACGGACAATCGGAAGAAAACTCACCGAGGCCATTTTCGCTCGATCTTTCGCTTGACTTCCTTTTCCTCGTTCGACAAAGGCTAGTTTTTGCTTACTTTGTGCAAAAAAAAAAGGCCAGCAACGAGCATCTCGCCTTCACCGGCATGGTAGAAAAGCGCAAAAAGGGAACCATTTGGCGCCGAAACAATTTAGCCATCGGTTGTGCGGCAACACAAACCCTGTCGTCGTCGTCGTCGTCGTCTGGTGGCCCTAGGCGGATTTTCCGAAGGTCGTCCCTCGCATTCGAAGGGCGCTAGAATGTGGCGGTTTCTTCCTACACGTTCGCTGCTCGTTGGACATCCTTTGTTGAATGTTGTGCTCTTCTATCTCTCAGTTCTTCCCCTTCTAAGCTCCTTTTGCAACCACTTGCTATTGCCCTTCCCGTACCTGACATTTCGTCGCGAGCAGGTTTTCGATATCCCCCGGTGTCCTGTTTTTTCGAACCAGAATGCTTCTTCCGTTATGTGGCCAGGATGCACCTTTTTTCCTCCATCGTGCCTGTTGCAATCTAATAAGTAGGTTAAAAAGTTAAGTGGCGATTTCGTCTCTAGGCTTAGGGGGGCCCTTCTTCACTTTCCTCGTGTTTCCTTCGTTTCTACCACACTGATGATAACATTTGCTTGAAGTCACGATGCACCAGTCCAAACCGATGATTTGGATAAGCGATAAGGAATGTTTGATGAATAGGGTCAACCTGTTGCTCGCCAGTGGAAAGCCCACTGTTCTGCACAACCGGTGCATTAGGAGGGGTGCCTTGTTTTTTCTTTCCTCTCTGCCCACTCTCCTTCGGACGTGAGCTGCTTCCTGCATGCCGATGCGTCGGATTCTAACGGATCCGAGCGTCTGCCATCGCGCAGCCGATATTTCACAGCCACAAGTACAAACCACCGGACGTGCCCGGGGCAACAGCTGTTGGACAAGGATTGGGGTAGCCGTCGACGCCCGATTAAATTCCGACACGGATGACGGAATCTTGCCCCTAAGGGGACAAAATACGGTTTTAGGGATGTCTCGAGTTTCGCTTGGAAAGGTCAAGATACGATACGTTCCTTTCAATCAGACAATCTACTTTGTGCAGAGCTTGAAACGGACATCGGTTAGAGCAGTTTTATGCTCTGGCTAAGGCTTACGAGATGGCAGCTCGAAAGCATGACGCATATGGAAAACTTCCTGCGTAGATTAGGATTGCTGCAACAAATAAGGCTTTGAATTTGAGTTTGCTCAGTTTATTTGTTTGAGGAACTAAACGAATATACATTTTATAAACATGGAGCACTAAATGTATCCTTTATACATAAAAGAAAAGTATGAGTGACGTTGAGAGAATTGTGAAGTCTGTTTAGCAAAATAACTTATTGTAGTGTCACACATTTTCAAAAAAAGAATTTCCCCGTCCGACATGTAAGATTTCAAGTAACATATTTTTCATTAAACTAGATTTTAAATCGTGAATAATAAATAAAAACGAAAAAATAACATGAATGAAAATATAGAAAAATGTGTATTTTCATCAATAAAAGGAATAAATCAATTAAAACGAAACATTTTAACTCGGGAAATATCAACTGATAAATAAAACCATTCGATGAAGTTTATTTTCGAAAAAAGTAGGCTGAGCAAACAAACTTTAAAATACGTAAAATATAAACTATAACATATGGTTCTGAGAATAGTTGAACGACTACACTATTCTTATTGGCGTTTCAACAATATTTATGTTGTAAATTTTACATACCAAACGAAAAACAGAGCAACTGTGCTTCGTCCTTGTTAACTCGTCATACAGATACATCTTTTTATTGCAGTTGTTTGAAGAGTGAGTCCATTAGCCTTGGTCGTTGCTGGTAACCTTGAAGATCCTTACGCCAGTTGCAACCGGCCAGGTATGCAAATGGTTCCATGAATGATGATAGGGATTTTCTTAAGGGCTTCCGAGAATGCGTGGAGCGCCAATGTTTCGTTTGATTGTGCACAGGACGGGACTTGCTGCAAGCAGCACCGAAATAAGTGCACCATGGGAGGATCGTGCCGAATCGTGGTCCCTGTAGTAAACGGGTAAAGCGCCAGCCCTTAGTGGCCCATCACAATGAGCCCGTTTTGGGTCGCCCTTGTAAACGAGGCAAATGCCGAGTGCCGAGATATTTCGAACCCCATAAATCAACTGGCGTTACGGTGTAGCGAAGTCTCTTTTCGTTTCGGGCCGAAACCTGCCTGGAACGAGGGACCAAGGGACCCGGGAGGCGTGTACCCTGCACCCGCAGTGTCACTGGCGCCAAAATCAATTCCGATAACCAAATGAACCGTCTGGGATTTTTCCCGCGCGGCCCGGATGGCCGATTTCGCTTGTTCTTGATTTTTATTTCACCATCGTCGGGCGGAGGCAGCACCGGGCACCGCTTTTCCCCCGGGAGAGAGCGACGACAATTTCGCAGACGACATCGATTCCGAATCCCTTTGCCGTGCGTGCCATCGCCCTCCGGCGACCTTTGCGCTTCCGATGCACGCCGGGGAATCTCACGATCGCCACACGGCCCTAAAGAAGGCGAAAGAATGCCACGGGTTCGACGGGACTACCATAAACGTAGCTGAAACAAATTTCTTTACGAACACCACCCGGGCGGCTCTGAAGGGCGTTGGAAAGAGAAATCCAATCGGCACAAAATGTCCACCGGCGAAGAAAGACACAACCGTGAAAAGCGGAGACGCGTTATGTGGCAAAGGAAAGCGTACGGAAATAAATTGCTCTTGTGCCTTTTCGCCCTTGTCCTTCTTCGGCCGCTCGGTTGGGCTCTAACGCCACCGCACTCTCGGCTCTCGCTCTTCCCCCTGCGGGAGACTGGATGCCCCGGAGATCCTGCTGTGACGCTCCGGAGTCGGTCGGTGTGGTCAAAAGTCGTCGGCGAAAATTCGTGCCGATTTGGAGCTGGTCCTCTCGGGAGCAACTGGTGTGGAAGTAACGCCAGCAGCACCAGCGCACCCGGTGCCCTTAAATGGAGGCCGGCCCGCCGAAATCTGCCCACACAAGGTTCTGCTTGGCCGGGGCAGCCAATCTCGATCGAACCGCTCGCCGGAAGAGAAGCGTCTCGGCTCACTTTCACGCGATTCTTTCTGCCTCCGCGTGGAGCGTTAAAAATAAAATCTGGAAAATCCGGTTACAAATGGGTACAAGGAAGAAAAAAAAAAACAGTTTGCTGGACGAAAAAACAGCACACGAAAAAGAGCTTGAACATTGAACGCAGCGTATTGAAGAGTTTTCTTCAAGGATCGTCACGAAGGGTGGGTTAACTTTATTGCCATGACCAACACCACTGATTTCCAGTGGCTTAGAGTAGGGATTATTGATGTGAATGTTTTCCAGATGACTTTTTTCTCTCGACCGTATGGAATCACATATGCACGACACTATGTAGTCTCTATTTCGGCCATTGAAATATTCTAGCATTCCAAAAAGTTCCATCAGTCGATCATAAAAGAATACTTTGTTTTTACTTCATTCGAAGATTTTCTAATTTTGAAAAACCAAAAATGTCGTTACTTTTATTGGACTCAAGATGAACTACAATCAATCCAATTGCTTTTTAGTGAGAAAGTAAGGATGTGTAGGAAAGCGAGTTGCAATGCGTGAGAAAGTAACCATAAAAAAGCAATAAAACCAAACTCTCATTGATTCCATTTCCACGATGAACAATCGTCGCCGTGCATAACGAATTAGTTTTAGTTGAAACCAGAGCGAACAATTTTCGGTAACCAAAAATTTTATAGGATGCAACGGGGCCCCACTTGAAGAAGGAACGCTGTTCAGGACCTTCAGGAAGCAAAAGAAACCAACGCATAGTTTTAATCCAGCCGTGAAATCGTTTTTCGTTAGTACTTTGTAGTTTAGTTTTTATTAGTTTCTCACAGATCTAGCAGAATAATTATTTTCTCGAAGGAATGTTTGGTGAAGTGAAAATAAGAATGTCATAGATTAGAAATTTATGCATTTGGTAATAAAAACACAATCGTGAGTGACATACTTACAATTTTAACTGAAAATTGTGTATGTTTTCATTGCAACTTCTCCAGCGTTATGGCCATATTACACTACTTTGACATTGAAAATATATTTTTCTATGATATATAAGAGAAGGATAAAACTGGATTCAAACTGTTTGAACATTTGTACGATAGTTTTTAACACAACTATGTTTCATCAGCACCAAACAATATCCATCGAGAGCGAATCCTTCGCTTCCTTACTCCGACAAATTTGTCACAAAGCACCGTTTACAAGTGGTTATCCTTTTTCCGGAGGGTCATAATATCCTACCATCCTCAAGCCATCTGTCTTCGGTAATGAGCTGGCATCTGGCAGCATGAAAACGTGTGAAAGGATGTTGCTGAAGGCAGAGAGAAGGAGAAAAATTAGCCCTCAATACTAACCACCGCTAGTTAGAACGAAGAATGGCCACTTCTTTCTTGCACACGCTTTCAAAAAGGTACGGCGCTTCGCTCGCCGATGGAGAGACCGACTACTTAATTTGTAATTTCACTTAATTCCCGTCCTCCATCTGGTCCAGGGCAAGATGTGGCAAACCCCTAACGCCATTCACGGTGCGTCTCCCTTTTCGTGCGCCGGGGTTTGTGTGCGAAATGGTCCCAGCTGCGGGAAGTTCAGCAGCGAGCTTGATTGCCGGCGCAGGAAGTACAAGCCGATTTGTCGTCATCGCAGGGGCCGTCGTCGCCATGACGGAATCCGTCGGATTCGTATACCGCCGCGCGAAGGGTGTAGAAAAATATGAATAATGTAGTCATTAAGAGGCGCGCGCGAACTCCGGGAGCCGCGCAGGACGCCAGATCGAAAGAGAGAGAGAGAGATCCTGAATGTGCCGTTACTTTGCGATACCGTAAATGATCTTCCGTAACCCACGGCGTATTTGGGGGCACGTGCGAAGCGATTCCGCCCGGGCAAAGGCACTTACGCGCACTTGCGCGCTTGAATTTGGTAAATAGTTGAATGAATTCAATGCCGGTGTTCAGCCGGTGACACTTGCCAACCAACCGGTGCTGCCGAAAAGGGACTGCCGAAGGGGGGGGCGAAACAATGTGTTCAACTTCCAGTTTGGCAGTAACGGTTGTTGAAGTCCTTCCGCTTTTTCCCTCCACTTCAAAACGGGACGGTCACATCGTTGAAGCAGGTTGATGTATGCTCACCGTCCGTTTGGCACAACAGGCGTACAACATAACGGGAGGGGTGAAATTTATGCAGCATTAATTTGCCATCACAATGTTTCTGGCTTGTGAATGAAAGGGGCGCGCAACGCGTAATTGTCGCAAGGACAAGGAACGAGCTGTCTGGGTGCGAACTTCCTGAACCTAGCCAGCACATGTGTTTTCCGGTTCGGTTTTTGGTTCATTTGCGAAATTTGAGAATGTTGTGTTTCTTCAAAACCTGAAAGGAAATTTAAAAAAACGCTTCAATTGACACGTGCAGTAATGCAGTTGGTTATGCAACTTTTTGTTACATCTATATTAACGGAATTTTAATACAGGATGTAAAAACCGTAAGAACTTTTTAATTTGATAATTGAAAACGTGGGTAGAATAAAAATATTGTGTTTGTAGCTAAACATTTTACAAGTTTACCAGCTTCTTACCTACTTTAGAACAAGATTTGCTAATGACCTACTTTTAGGCAATTCAAAATGCTGAATTACTTTTGAAATGAAATAATTACATTTAAGGGAACACACCAAAACTGTTCCTGTAAGTAGTGTCTTTGGATGTTAAGCACAACATATTATGATTGAGGTTATGGGCAACCTACGAATATAGTTGTTTTCTTCTTATTTCTCCTAATAAATTAAAAACAGGAAACAAAAGTCTATTTCAATTAAGAAATAGAAGGATTATAATCATCCAGAATACGGTGGCTCAAATTTTGCTCTTATGGTTTGAGGATCTTGTTCTGGTTCAAAACGATCTAAATGGACACAATTTGCCGACCCCTGTTCTAGATCATATAATATGCTCAACAATTGGCCTGTAAATACTGAAGACGGTATGTGAGGAATTACGATTCTATAGGTCATTGGAGAATATGGTCGATCGACCACCTGCGTCATCCGTTTAGTTTACATGCTCCGAAGGATCAAAACCCACTTGTTTATTTTTGTTTTGTTGAACCACACACAACAACACAGGCATTTTATGTCGGTTTCCACAAACCAGCGAAGGTCCATTAAACGAGCTGAAAGGTCAACCCCAAATGGCCGGTAGTTGTGATGCACCGTTGGATTTTAAAATAGCCTGGCGTCCGGCAACCACCAGGAACGAGCTGCTGCTTGTAAGATGGTGCATTCCTCGATCGCTGGATTGAAATTCTACCAAACGCAACCTGTCGATGCCGGTCGTTCACGGATCGTGGCAGCGGAGTCTTTTTAAGGTCGATCCATCACCCAGCGTCAGATTGGCCATACCCCCGGGGAAGGAAGAATCGTGTGTTGGGAACGGGGGGAACAAGTTTGGCAAAAATTTGGCAAATATACACATCCAACAGCGCCGGGTCGAACAGCTGCAGCACGACGACAAGCTACTGGCCGGCGACCAACACACCAATGGCCGGCTCGACTAATGGCCCAAACGGTGTTGGGCCTCGCGGCCAAATAAGACGCCGAACCGGGAGGTCATTTTTATTAACACTAATGGGAGCTCCTAACGGTCGCGAGAGCACACGAAATATCATAATTAAATTACGCCTGCGTCAGCCGTGCGCCATAAACCCTACAATTAACAAGGGCCTAGGAAGGTAGTACCGTCTACCGGGGGTTTTTTTTCTCACGTCGGGAAGAAAATGGTGCAAAATAAAATAAAAAGTAAATAGATGCACATACCGAAATGGCCCCTAATGAACCGCCGTATAAATGATGCATCCGCTCGTTACCGGCTCGGGAATCTCTTCGCTGGTGTGGCCGTAATCTCGGATGCATCGCGGTCCGCAGCTAGGGTCCCCTTTGAGCAGGTGCATCGGCTACCTGTTGATGTGATGTTGCGCTGACCTTTCCGAAGCCGCTCGAAAGCCAATCTCGCGAAACAGATGTGGACGGTGTTGGAAGCGAAACCCAGCCCCAACGAGCCGGGGGACACTCCGTTTAGCGATTCCAATTATGCACAGCTCGTTTGGAGGGGACGGCGGTTTAACTGACCGGTTCTTGTCGCCACCGGAGCGAGTTCAAATGATTCAAGCACTCGGTAAGACGCGTTCTGGGTGAAGGTAGTTTGATGCTGCGAAGCGGTAAAATCCCATGCTTCTCAGACGACGTTACGGAATGGAGACAAATTGATCGATGAAACCACATTAGCATCCAATTGAAGTGATGTATGGCTAAGGGGAGTAAAAGAGTTGAAACGTGTTTTGTTGAATAAAGTGCTGGTTTATTTTATTAATGCAAAAGATAACCCAACCATCCTTTTATCAGAATGTTCTTAGCACACATATTTTTAAACTTAAATTATAGGAACCAAGAGATCAATTACAAATTACTTAAATATGTACAATTTTTAACCACACTATAATTAACAATCAATTTAAAACAGTTATTTCAAATTCATTTTGATAACACAATTTTCACAAAACGGTTAAAAGATGCCAGATTGACAAAAAGAATATTAGAAAAATGAAATCGATCACGAAAATGTTAATTCAACAAATGAAGCGAAGAAGTTAAGAAAAGGTCTGCGTAAAGTAAAACTAAAGCTTAAAAAAAAATTATAATAAACTGTTATAAATATCAGCAAATCTTGAGTGATTAAAAATGGGTTAAGTATAGAGCAAAACCGTGCACAAATGAACATAGGACTTCTCTTCTCAGCGTGTAAACAACACGTGGCACATTACTGGTAATGGTTTTTGCTCAGAAACAATCCGCACTTCCGACACCGTCCGCCGGTGATCATCAATGGGAAATTCACTGGAAAACACTTCGTAACACAGTCATAAAGATGTACCACCTGCTAACCTGCTAATGTTCTCGTGCGGCAGGCACCTTTCGGCAAACGGCACGGCGTTTCCGTTCCTACCCCATTTGGAAGCAGTTCGCACCAATCGCTCCGCTAGACGCCTAGGGAGGAGGAAGGAAAAACGGAACATAAAACATGCCAACACTAATCGAACCCGGTGGTGGTGGTACCGGCGGCGGTGCCTGGTTGGCGCAGTTGCCTTTTGGCTTTCCCCTTCACTAGCCCTGCTGCACTTCCTGCGAGGTGTCCGCCTGGCCACGATCAACGATTCTAATGATCCCATAAAACATTTTCACCCATCGCGCCCGAGTTTTAGAAACTTAGAAACGCAATAGAGTCGGGTGCTCGGTTCGTGGCACCCGGTACGAAGTGGCAAAACAAACGGTCTACGACGGCGGAGGGTATAAGCGAATTCCAAGATAACAATAACATCTTGAAAAGGGGAAAAAAAAACAACCCTCAAGGTGCAAACGGAAGGTCCGTTGCGCAAAGGGACCTGCACCTGATCGACGCAAGGTGGCCCAAATTCGGCTTCGGCGCCGTTTTCATCCCATCCCCATAGGTTGCCATTTGCAGCGGCAGCCGGCGTCTTCGTGTTATTAGAAAATTGAATCATCTGGACCACAAATGGGCCGGTGTTGAAAGGAATATTTGGCTAAACGCACATGAAACGATGGCGCTACAGAAACGCAGGATGTGCCGATTGCACAACCTGCCGGGAGCTATACCGAAGAACGGTGGTATTCGGTTGGATTGGCCTACAAAATAATTACAAAATTCGTTTGGATCGAAGATAACAGTTGAAATTCATCCATCGAAGAAGTCGTTTTAAGAATTAACTTTTAATATAAAACCATTTTCATTTTCCTACACTTCAGAAAGTAGTTAATTTATTATGTAAACTATGCCAAACTCAAACGGCTAATATAGCAACCAAACGGTAAAAGATTGTTTTCCATTCCGAGAATCTGGCACAGCTGGAGATGATGTAATGGCACCGGGACATCTTGCCACTCTTGGAAACACATCGATCGAATGCTTCCACATGTTTCCGGGATCATCCAACATCAAAGAACGTTAGGTTTTGGGGGTCGTAAATTTATATTTATACACATTCGTACGCACTTTGCTGTCGGTCCGGTGACAAATACGGTTTCTTTGGCACCGGCCGTGAGTGAGTGTGTGCCGGGTCAGGTTGTCGAGGTGAGTCGCATAAAAACGTCAAACATATAAATTAATAAATTTATCGAGCCGAAAACAGATGTCATCGATGGGTGCAAGCGCGCGCCGGAACCATGGCCAGACGCGCACGGGAAGACCGATACCATCTAGCCAGGGGTGGATTTCGTTTTGTTTTTGGCCTTCTTGGCCTTTATGTGGAACACTTTGGCCCTTTTTTTGGGAGGGGGCGGGGGAACTGCATCCTGTCGTGTGGCCTCTAATGGTGCTGGAAGCACATGGCTTCTCCTGCCGTGCTTCTGCCGATCATTTAACACTTTCCATTTCTAATTTCATGAACTAGTTCATATTTATTTGGGTGAATAGTTTACAAATGTTTATAATAAGTTAGAATTTTTAATTTATAAGCAATCCTAGACGACTCGGAAACTTAACTTGCAAACATAAAATGATTTCGATTGTGTTATTTGTATTCAAATACCTTGCAAAGAATTACCTTTTACCTTTCTACCCTTCACAAAACATCGCAAATGCGTTTCATTTTGATAAATTGTCAATTTTCTTATGTTCTCAAAAATAAAAAAAAAATAAACCAGCACCATCTTCGACCCTCCCCAAAGATATTTCCCTTTCAACAACTCAATCACTCAAAGCTAATGAACGTTTTGCTGCCGAATGCTGCTCGGGTGCGGTTCTTGTACACGATCAGCGCACGAAATTCCTTCATCTGCCCAACCCACGGCAATTGCTCCAAAATATATGACAGTTCATCTATTCGCTCAGCTGGCCCAGTCCGCGGTTCGCACAAAAATGAAGAAAAACAAATCAAGATAAAACCACGTTTCGTCCTCCAACTCCAACCGACCAGGGGGGCGCATTGGTTGCGATAATTAATTTTAACGACAAGACGAAGCGGGTCGCATGTACGAACGAAACGTTCGTCCACCGGTCGGGCAGGAATTCGGTCTGCAAAAGTCATTATCTTGTTTTGTGGCCGGCTTGTGTTTGGCCGCGCAGTGCATCGCAATCTGTCCCTTATGCTGGATGAATCGGAGCCGGGTGCCGATGGTGTCCTAACGCTGCCAATAATGTTGTGCTACTTCAACTGCCCCGAAAACCGATGGCGAGACGATGCGTTAGTCCGATTCCTTCTCATTCCAAGGACCGACGGATTGATTCTCCCTGGTCCGGCACCTCGGTTGCGATTAACACCTGCGGCAGATTCTTCCGAAATTGCCCAATCGAAACAGCGCAACCGAAGCACTCGATTTGCACCGCGAAGTAACACGTCAGGCAAGGCCCAAGGGAAAGGATCCTGAATGGCAGGAGGGAAAGATCTCTTTTGAATCTCTTGCTCCCGATCGCAGCATAGGAAGTGCATTAAAGCTAATGCATTAGGTCGGTCGGTGTAGGATGTCTTCGTTTGTGCAGGGATCAGAAGATGGAGGACGACGGATCGGAAGGGGACGTCGCGGATTGAATTGCCGTCAAAAATGAGCCACTTTCCGGTCGCTGTTCATCCTGTTACCTTTTTGGCGACTTCAGGTTCGGTTTTGGCATTGTAATTCTTACGCTTCTTTTTGACAAACTCGAAAAATCGTTTGCATCTTGTTTCAACAATGTAGCTCAAGGGTTGTATGAGCTTATATTAAACGATAGCAATTTTTAGTTTTAACTTGTTTAGAATTTTTCATCATTTGCATCGGCCTTAAGCTGTGAAAGTATAGCTTTAATTGTTGTGAACCGTTTCAAAATATGTGTTTCTCCTTAAACGAAGAATGACTTTCATTTATTTTATTGTTCTTTAAATTGTTTGCTTTTATTTGCTCTTTGATCTCTTTAGGTACCTTCTTACATTACGTTGTTCATAATATTTAGCATTAGGAAGACCAAAGTGCATGAAGATGTTCAAGTTGATAGCATGAATTCTTTTTGTGGCATCAGTGTTCATTCAAAACGATTCCTTTTTTATCTTGTTTATGTTCACCTATGTTTCACTTGTCAGTGGTGGATTTCTTATCCGGATCAAACATATTTGTTGCCGATGCGAGTTGATGTTGACCCGAAGTCCAAGACATAGAGAGAACATTTTATACGAGCTGATGTAAGAGGTGAAGTACATAAAACAATCGCTAATCACGAAAACATGGAGACCAAAGAGTGTGTTATCATTCTTACATTTCCTATTGGAATCGGGTTTTTACAGAGTTTTTGTTAGTGACTAATAATATGAGAAGAATAAATGGTGGACTGGGAAAAAACCAAAACTCGCTTATGAATCCAAAAAGTCCAGTCGCGATCGAAAGCGAAAGCCGCAAACGATGCGAAGATGCAAATGGCAATGAGATGGGAAAAAGAACTTGCGCCACCCTGATATGTCAGAGAAGCGATACCGCAACCCGTTGAACATTACGTAGAGGGTAAGACAGAGCTTGAGAGATAGAGAGAGGGCGAAAAAGGCAGCTGTGGTCGCTAATAAATCATCGGATACGTTTCAATTTCCTCCCAGACGTGCAGCATCTCCAGCCCGCAGCATCAGCATCATGACGTCTGAGTGCTGTGGGGACTCTGACTCGATTTCCTCCTCCGGCAGATGAGGCTTTTCGGAAGGACTCGTCATTATATCCGCCAAATTCTTCCCGAGCCCCAACCGAGCCGACCTAAGGTCCATAAAAAAAGACTCATTAAGGTTGATGAAGAAACCGAAACGGAAACGGTGGGGCCCAAAAGGACGGCCAAATTAAGAGTGACGCTTTAGCTGTACCTTGTTCGCCTTCGGAGTGTCTGGGGCCGTTGTCAAAGAGTTTGTTTATTTTACGCCGATGGCCCATTATAGGACTTCTCACTCGCCTTTTGCGGATGACGTTTTATAGTTCATTTGAAGCAGTTTGGCGTTTTCGATTCACTTCGGATACTTCTAAAATTGCTTTTCGCAGGAAGTCAGGGTAAACACACACATCCAGCCCAAACAAGCTTCCAATGAGGCATCGAAAAACAGTTCTGATACGTGATGCGGGCCATCAAATGTGTTTGAAAAACCTATTTAAAAATGAATAAAAATTTTACAACATCCGCTCCAACGATGGTTTATAGAGAAATTGCAAAAATAAATAATTAAACCCACACACACACATGCCATGGTTTTCGTATCCACAAAAGCTCCAAAGGATGCGTTTTTAGTTGCAGTTCCAGGTTTACGACACCGGCCACGAATGCTGGCAAAATTTATCGCCCGCGATTGGTTCTGTTGCCGAGCGTTGTTTCGTTCTAATCACCCCATTTTAGACGAGCGTGATCGTTTTTCTGCCTAATGGGTTAATTATATGGTGCTTCGGAGGCTCGGATTCACCTGTTTAGTCACACAAGCAAGGTTTAAGCATTGCAAACATCTGCAGGGGCCATGGAAATACGTAGAAATCATCACCTGCTCTAACAAATTGTACAATACTCGTAAATTTTATTCTCATACGAATCTTGAAGAAACTACTTTTGATTAAGGCAATAATATAGATGAATAAAGAAAGTCACAATTGTTTGTGGCGGAACATGCAATGGACCAAACAAAGATGAAACTCCGCAACAAACGCCTTTTACTGTGGTACAAAACAAAAAATCCCATCATTCCATAATCCAAAATTAAAACCGACCTCGGGAAAACCCATGCCATTTCGTCTCTGTTGATGCATGGTAAACTCAAACTGGCATATTATTGATATGGACCTGCTACAAGTTTAGCAATACGAAGCATGCGTTATTAGAAGAGCACCGAACTTCATCGAACACATCAGACCGTTCCGAGCCTGCGTTGTGACTAGTTGTGGTTCCCGGCATCGGCGCTGATAAGTACAGTGAAATAAATTTGTGCAAGTGAAAGTATAAAGAAGTTGATAGAATTTACTAAAATTCCCCGGTGAACATGCACATTAGATTAATTGGTGTGATCGTATTTTTGACGCTGGTGATCGGCGTCTTCAGCCAAAATGATGACGGAAGTAAGTTCATATTCGACACACTTTAGCAACGAAAGTTATTGGTTAATTTTCAACGGTAGTTACCAATAATGGCCAATTTGAAATAAATGGTTTCGATCGATATATTGCGAACATGCATAGACAATATTTTCGTAAGGCATGACAATTATGGTAAGATTTAAATTTCCATTCATTTCAGTCTGGTAAATGTTGAGATTATACATTTCGTCGGGATTTACAAACAGTTCCTAATTAACAAAACGAGGCCATTTTCGTTTGAGATAACCTTTACTCCGCAATTTCATTTCAACGAAAAGTTAATCATGTAATGTGATTATCAAGAATGCGTATTCTGTCGGTTGTACTTTTTTCTACGCTTTATTTTTCACAAAAGTAGACAAGATATTGTTAAACAATCTATAACTGTTCATATTACACTATGTTGATGGTTTAAAGTTATTCATTTTGAATAATGATCCTTCGATGAGGAGGATTAATGATGTATTCAATGCATTTTTCATATTTGAATTAATTGAATTCCTTTGCTTTCTTCTTTCTATTCCGGTATTTAATTTACGATAATGTCAATGAAGGTCTGGTGCAGACGTCCCTGAAATTGAAGAAGATACACCCAGTGATGCACAAAAACGGAGAAAGCAATACGATAATGTCACAGTACATTCGCCGGAAGCGTCAACAAAAGTAAGTTGTATGTAGATGTGGATGAATGTGATACATCAATTAATCAAACACTTGTTTCATTCTTGTTTGACCATTTGAAATTTGTCTTTTTATCTGTGAAAACAGTTTCGCAACATCCCTTGCAAACGCCAATGCCCACGGACAGTATTCTGGTCAGCATGGATTCGGTTTTACGGCTGCGAATGCCGGAGCGGGGGCATTTATGAGCCAAGGACCAGGTGGTTCCATGGGAGGGTCGAATGCCAACGCTGCCACTCAAAGCATGCATTTTGGTCCAGGTGGTGTTTCGGTAAGGATTGATTTGTTACTGTTTTTGCCTAGTTTAAGTCAATTTTGATTTTTTTATTTTCTTGTAATCCTTCAATTCAGGGTGCTGTCACACACACCATGTCCCAAAATTATGAAATGTTTGGAAAGAAAATCAGCCTATCTAATGCCGCGGGGTTTTCGGTCGCTAACGGAGTTTCAAGTGCAACAAAGAGTGGATCCGTCAGTGTCTCTTAAATGGCCCGTTGGGCAGAAAGAACAAATGTACTAGAGTGCTAAATAAAACTCAGCTATACAGCATTCTTAATCTGTTTTTACGCAAAAAGATGTTATTGAATAACTCCAAAAATGGTCTTCTTAAGATAATATTTTGGATTCGGAATAGTTGTTCGGAAATGTTTTCGTAGCGATGCGAATGCGAAACTCTCTTTTATAATCTTTGTAGTTCAATTTAATATATTCAAACGAATGAATTATAAATTTTCTCTTAAACATGGTAGTCTATCAAAAAGATATGAAGTTTGTCTTTTCTTTACAAGCTATAACATACACAGTTATTAATATTGCATAAATTTAATCATGATTTCATTCAGCCAATTTCGAAGAGTTATAACATGAAGCATCCACGGAAGTAGTTTTCCCGTTAATGGCAATTGAACCTTATGATATGCGTAACTGGGAGATACATTAACAGCAACTATTAAATTATCTTAAAAATCTCTAAATCGTATGAAAATCAGAGGCCGTGAGAGATTCATTACAAATTACTTAAATGTTTCTAAATTGAGTTGTAATGATTTCCTGAAACATGTGCATCATCCACTCATTTGAATTCAAACTCCATTCTTCAATTAGCGGTTAAGTTATGTTCTGCGTGAATATCTTTATCAATATCGACTATTAAGAGGAGCGTTTAGAGGCTTTGAATTATGAACCACACTTACAAAAGATCACACGAAGCATCTCAAGCGCTCCCCTAAACCAGATGGCATACAACATTGTCTGTTTGCGTGGCTGTCGTCAACCCTCCGCAACGGAACCGTTGCATCCCATCAGCACGGGAGTTTGTTTGATTTACTGTGTAAAAATAGCTTGACGGTTCACTTATGAACGTTTCCTCTGCTAATTCCTTCGGGTATTAGAGAGGCAGGCAGCGTTAAACCAGCTGCATGGTTCAATGACACACGCACGTATGAAGAAGAATGTGGTTAGCATTTTTGTTTTTGGCTCAAACATTTTTTTCTCCACCTCAGCATCTCCGCGCCATGCTGCCCCCTAAGCAACAAGGGGAAGTTTGAAAAACTGTCACCGTAAGTCACAAGACGCGCAGCTCCAGCGAGCGAGTGACAGGGATGATTCATCGAAATCGGTCCCATTATTAGATAACCAGATGCTGTGACATATTCGGGCTATTTGTTCCGCGGTGGCGAAGCATAACCGTCGCATGTTCCGTCGACGGCTACGTAAACAAGCATCTCACACGAAATCGAACGAACCATGCCGCTTGAGACCACATTGCACCACGATGACGACAGGCGCGGAACAGTTGGGATGAAAGCGGCCAGAGAATGCTAGCCGGAATCGACCGGAACTGACAAACATCGCATCATAAGACGCGGAGGAAGAATTCAAAAGATCGAACAGTACCAGGCGTCGCCATCGAGCGGAAAGGAGGCCAGATCTGTCTAACTCTTCCCACCCCTTAGCACCGAACATAAACAACGGAACGGAACCGTCGAAGAAGGTACCCCGGTCTTGGATTTGATGCTGAAGCAACTGGTACGTATCGGTGTGTGTCGGTGTCGGGAAGTAGTTTTTCCACGCGCAGCTGGAAATGGCTTTTCCCTGGAAGAGTTGCGAGCACATGTTTGAGCACATGGGCGTATGGGCCGGGTGTATATATAGACAAAAACCCCTTCGGGCGGATCTGGCATCTTGGATGTCTGCGAGCGGTGCTTCCTGTGTCGTTTACCCTTCCGGTGGCGGCGGCTAGAGTTGGTCGGACGGGAAAATCCACCCAGTACTTCTCTTTGCCAGCGTCGACAAACAATGTTCAGGGAGCAATTTGCCACAACACTTGCGTATGCCAGATGCACCCCTAGAGCGTTGAAAACAATTTAATTGAGTTTTATATTATTCAAATGTACAGTGAACACTTTAATACACCTACCAAAATCAATATGGTTATGTTTAGTTTGTAGTAAACTTCATTGTGACAAGTTAAACATTATAAAACATGCATTATTTAATTTTGTTAAATTTAAAACATGTTGCTATAATTTGTGGATTAATACGCTTGGTGATCTCATGGTAAAAATTCAATATTGAATACAGTTGTTTGATATTGAAAACAATTGTTTCACGTTCGAAAGCAGAAACCGCTTATCATACGATTGGTTTCAAATACATCTGTAGACCATTACGCCATGCTTCGCAAGGACACTTCAGCTGACTTCGTGGGAGTTCCTGACGGTTTATTTCTTCGACCCCTGGGAACCATACTGCAAGGGTTGTGTGTATGTTTGATAAACAAATATGCTCCCGGGGCTCCCGTAGTTGCGAGACATATCATGGCTAACGAGCCTCCAGTTTTGCCAGACAGTGCCAGGATTTCCAACGAGTCACGGTTCGAAGGAATGCATCACTTCGCTCGTTTGTATTCTCAGCCTTCGGAGAACAAGACGCGTGGAATAAGAAATGTCCGGATGGAGAAGGGAACGGTTCTGCCAAAAATGTTTCCATATGGTTTGTTAGAACGGCGCAACCGGAAAACCCAAATTCGAGCCCGAATGCTCACATCAAGATGTGCGTCTTCTTGCATCATGTACGCACGTGTTTGTGGGTGCAAATATGATCATCCAGCTTGATGTTGATGATGATGGGCCTCCATCCAGCAACTGTTTACATTGACGAAAAGTTGAAGAATGGGACCACATTCGCACATTCCGGGAGTTCGGGAGTCAAGATTGTGTTTATGTTCTTAAATGGTTGTAGAGTTTTCTTTTCCATTTTTTTCCTCGTAGTGTACCGTGTTCGTGGCGATTTTCGGTTTCGATCATCGTACGTATACCATCCTGCCGTTGTTTGTTGTTTTATTTCGTGCCACCAAATGTTGAGATTATGTTGCAAACATATGCGCCACAGTTGCAACTCTTCTTGGCCAGGGTGCAGTAACTGGAACAGATCGAACTCCGGAAAACCGAAATTTCTCACACACATGTGGACTTTCGGTAAGATGAGGCCTAATTTCCTGCCGAGCTCAAAATTTTCTCCGGCTATGACCAGAAACCGTGCTCAAGTGGCGTAAGTCGTAGGTCGATTGAGTTCGTAAAACCAACCCACAAAAAACAACGATGGCTTCGATGCCGAAGATGTTCGGGCGTGAGAAGTGAACCCAAAACCATCAACGCCCGTCAAGAGGCTCATGCGCGGGTTGGATCCCAAGTCTGTCGAGTCGATGAAAGATCGCACCGGTCCCGGGTCTGGTGGTTTGGTTTAGTTTAGTGGATTTCGTTTTTGGTTGTTGGAAAAATTCTCAAGAAACCGACCACACGTTGGATTCCGCCTTTGCGGACGCGAAAGCAGCACTCACGCCTCAGACGCTTCAGAGCCGCGGTCAGTTGAAGTGTGCTCAAGGAAAAAATGCTCAACACCAGCGGCATTTCCCGCGTGGCCCACTGCCCACTGTTTGCTTAGTTTGCGGCAGGCAAATACACACTCGGAAAGCAATTATCGCAAACAACCCTGGCCCTGTGTGTATGTCACTATCGCCGGTGGGCCCTCGCAAGGGTTCGTACGAGCTGTTTGCGCTTTTGGGGCGACCTGGCGCAGGCGTTGACAAGCTTGCGGTGGTACACCGTGCCTTCAAAACCGCCCTCTTCACGGCAACAAGTGTGCGCCTCAGTGTGATTTAATTGTTATAAATTACCGGCCACGTCAAATTTGGGACGAGCCGCCAACTCCATCTACGGCGCGGGCTGCTTCAAATGGGACAATCTTCAGGCGGGGCACAAAGCAGCGAAAAGCGGAAAAAATGTACCCCGGCCGTCAAAAATGGTTGGAGTGATTTTTACATTTCTTCATTTAGAGGTTTGTGCTCTAAGCTCCTCGGGCGGCGATCAATGGGATCCGTATGTGATCGAGTATGGTGAGAACGGCTTAAGTCGTCGCTGGCGGTTAACACTGTCGCATCAGCGATGGATGGATGTTCTTCAACCCTGGAGGTGGCAGAACGGACGGTACGATCAAGTGGCCGCCAAGCGAGTGGGCTTTGGTGGGCACTTGAAGCTCACACTCGTCTGCCCAATGCTTGCCCCCAGTTCCTTTCCACCGCAGGGAAGGCGTTGAAACTGCGTCAAGTGTTTTCTAGCTGGCCGAGTTATTGGAATTAAATCATTCCCGACGAAAGAACGCAGAAGGGACGCTGGAACTCCAGCATAATGGGAGGCAGCCCGTTGAATCGACTTTAATGGGCGACATCTGATAAGGTCTGCATCCACAGGCGAGAATGTGGATTGGAGGAGTTCTTAAAGGTTTTAGAATTTCGTTGAATATGTTTCTATCTGGGTATTATCGAATAAGACTTGTATAGCTTCTAAGAACCTCCGCCAGAATTATGTGATTATTGAGTTCTTTTAAAACAGGCCTTTGGGACAAAACCTTATAATTCAATTATTGAGTATGATGAACCACAGCTCGTTTTGATAGAGACTACATTTCAATAAACAAATACTTCATGGGCTAAACTACCAAGTTCAAACTTTTGTCAAGGCTATGAATTTCCACAACCACCAAACAACTCCGATTCTAAAGTATACGGTTCTGTAAGAGTTTTACCTCCACCACCATCTTGGTGGACCACCATCGCACCGTGCAATCTTGAGGACCTCCATAAACCATAATCCAGCTTACCATTCGACACACCTGGGCCTTTGGCCATTATTAGCTCGAAAGAGTTTTGTCAGCTGAAGGCGTTTCCTGTTCATTTAAAACACGCACCCTTAACAACGCACTCCTCCCGCCCAAAAGATTGCTACGTTCGCCTCGAGAGGACCTTCCTGCGGGAATGCTACGCGTCGATAAATTCCTCATTTGCCTCCGTGTCCTTTTTCACTACCCGCGTGGCGATGGCGACAGGACCGCTCAGACCAACCCAGCACAAGGATAGGTAACAACGAAGCGAAGAAGCAGTAGAAAAACGAACACATGCTGTCAGTGCGAATGTTTATGATTTACAACTTTTCGTTGGACCATAACCGACACTTGTTACGCTTTTCCACCGGGCTCGCAAATGTCTCGGGCCATTGTTTTAACAACGCCCCGATATGGCCCCGATCTCCCAGAACAGGAAAAGTACGTGCCCCCGAGTTTTGGGACAAACTGGATTCTCCCTTTGTTCTCTGCCCTGATCCCCGATGACGACGGAAGGACAATCGTTAACGGGCGAGATTTCGGCATGGTTTACGGGGCATTGTGTGGAAACGGACCAGAGTCGCCGGGAACGGCCATTGAGACGCACACCTACAACAACCATCCGCAAGCCGAAATCCTTGCCACTCTAACTTTTATCATCCCTCTTGAGATTCTTTGTTGCCTCAAGTGGATATTATGATAGATTTAGGATTAGGCCATAGAGAGAACAAAAACGACACAAAGGAAAAAAGGAAAAATTACATACGGAGGATTAAGCTATGATGTTCCCGAAGGATACCTGAACCTGGGGAGTTGCAAAAATTACCTCCGAATGCCATTTCGTCCGCCCGTAAGGATGCTTTTTACAGCCGCAGAAGAAGAGCGGCAAGTGTTTGACGGCGTGAAGTTAATTTGATAATTGAAGGGAAATTACTGATTAACATTGATTTTTAGACCAGTTAAGCATATTGAAGTAGTATGTCGTAGTTATTGAAAGTAACAAAAGAAGATACATTTTTGATTTATTTTATTCTATTTACAAATCTGCCGGGCAATAAGCTTACTATTTAATTGGATACCTATAATTTAAATCTCTTGTATACAAGACCCATAAAAACTTGTTTTATATTATCGGCAAAAATTCTTAATGATCCTAGTTACTAAATGTTATATTTTCGGTGAGACACTCCCGAAATATAATCATTTTAAATTATTCTGATCAGTTCCGCCATATTTTACATTTTCCTTTCATTGTAATATGTAAGTCTAAGCTAAAACTGAAGGGGAAAAAACTCGACGTAAAAAAATCGTCATGAAAATTGAGGAAAGACACAATTTTGCTGCAACTGTTTCATTCCATCTTCAAAACAATCACTTAAGACACATTCACACTTTCATTCATCATTTGCTGCTCAAAAAAACCGAACGCCACAAGCGAAAAACATGTGTGAAACCACTTGTCCTTGCTCGCCACAAGCCGCGTTTCCTTAGAGCCGCTTCCACCATCCACCATTTCGCACGAAGAAACGGTACAAGCCATTCTTTTCTGTTTCAAACAAACACTTGCGTGCCCATGCCGCCAGCGACAAAACGGCGATGGTTCGCGTTCGTCGCGTTGGACATTTTAGAGCAGATCACTTGAAACCCAAACTCGAGCGCGCTCAACTCACAAGCCGAAAACATGTGCAAGTGGTTGAAAGGCGTTTTTTCACTTCCATTCCACACTCGAGCATACTAACCCACCGGGTCCAGAATTGGCCTGGCAAGTGTTGGTGTCGAAGTGGCGCAGCTCCGAAAAGGGCGCACATATCCGGGGTTCCGTATGGTATTTCGAATTTGGTTGCCGATGCTCTCCGATGGTCAATGACAGAGTTTGGTACGAGTGTTGACTTCCCACATTGGGCAGCCATCAGGTCGGTGGGCAGGAACGGAAACTTGTCGCAGTTCAGGGAATCTTTATTCCTGCCCAACCAAATACGCCGCACGCTCAGGTTGCAGCAACTAAGCGTGACATTTGTGAAAGAAAGGCAGATTTTGGTCGTGATAAATGAGCGCCGCAATGGAAGAGACAGTTTTTTTTGTTGTTGCTGTTCCGTCTTATGCTTTGCATATTGAATGTCAGATTAATGATGCTGATTGCTGATTGTTGCGCATGAACGTCGCAAGAAAATTAGTTTCCTAAAAACGTGTATAGTTTTGAGAGTTTTTCATGCATTTACCAAACGAGCCAACCTCTAAACAATACCATGTGTTTTTTCAAATCATCCATCATTAAAAGTTTCAGATGCGATCTTGTCTAGATAGTTACCTAAAAAGATATTTTATTTGCGAAATGCATTTGCATGACGGAATGAAGAATGAGCCTCAAGCGTGTGTTTGAAACTAAAAAATATACGAAAAGAAGCTTCACACAAAGAATTGGCGCCAACTGGACAGCTATTTTTCACCGGCCTAATGAATACGACCTTCGTCCCTATTCGCTTTCAATGCACCGGCTTCGTGCATATACCTGCAACATGTGTCAGAATTCTCGCCAATGATACAATGATACAGTTCCCCCTTGATGCCGGAAGTTTATTAGAGGTCGATTAAATGAGCCTTCGGTATGCACTCTCTTCTGTCCGTCTCCGGTGGATCGGACCAAGAAAGGGAAAGTATACCCTCCTGGTGGTTAGGAAGTTCCACGTCTGATACCAGCTGGTAGCATAGTAAAAGTTACACCACAAAAAAGGGAAACACAACAAACAGAAGTAAAAAGTCAGGTGTGTCCAGAACGACCAGCTTCTTCCGTGCGTTTGGTCTACGAGGAGCAGGATGCCTCAAACAACCGCCGACTGTCAGCCGGTTGGCCAGCGACGCGTGCAGCCAGGCGAAAGTACGGAAAAACGGCACGGTTTCAACGGTTTTTTTGTATTGCCTGTTTGATCCCTTTTTTCTGATCCATCCTGTTCTATATAAGAAAAAAAGCGAGGAGGAAAATAAGACACACCTTACCGATAACGGATGGTGTTGCTGAGGAATGTCAGCCGGATGGCCCGAAGGGTTCTTCGCTCTATGTATGTGCAGCGATCCGACGAACAAAAAAAGAACATACCGCATCTTCCGAAAACAAAAAACATAACCGAATCGAGCACCTGGAGCGTGGAGACGGAGCCCAATTTGCCACCGCCTGCGAACAGGTGTGATCCCCGGGTTGGATCTTCCTTGGAGGACGCCGTCGCCGTCGATCAACCGTTTTCCTCGTCACGGGAACGCTTTTCCCGCAATGAAGCGGACATGATCGACGTTTGTTGGAGTGGATTACGGGCAACTGTTAAGCGATGATATGGTTGCTCGTGCACACAAACACTTTCACAAGCCGGAATAGCGGGACGGTCGCGAAAAAAAGATGAACGATGACAAGAAAGGTTACACCCGGACACGGACCCTTCGGGGAACCCACAACAGGTGCCTGAGGTTGTTCAATGTCGGATGTCAGCGCGGTTCAGGTGCAACCCCGACGAATACCTCGACGAAATTTCGTGCGGGTACTCTTTCGGGAGGGTAGAAAAACCAGTCTGTTTGGAAAGGAAGAGCAAACAAAGCATCGGACATATAGAGAGCACACAACATCCCGCTTTGCATACAAGAGGGCTTGAAATGGTTAGGCGCTCCCTTGTCGGTTGGTGAATCCTTGGACCAGGTGACCTACTTTGAGGCGGTAACCTAGAGTAGGCCATAACATGGTCGATTGCCACCTAATCCTGTATTATTGTTTCCACAGTTTTGCGGCAATCCATTAGGCGCACTGAATGTTCCGTTATGTGGGAACTGGTAGTCTTCTTCATTTCTGTACCTCTGGACTTGATTCAGAATGATCGTGGGGTTTCCCCAGGTAGACTTACATTGATGAGAGGATTGTCTTCCTCTTTCCAATAGGTTATAGGACTGTCTTTCTACTGTCTGAATCCCTTCCTAAACAAAATTCTCCCCGAGATCACGGAAATGATCTCTCATGCGATGAGCTGAAGCCAGAAAAGACATTTCCTAATTTATGCACCACAACAACGCATGGCTTCAACCGATCGTCGACACTTGTCGGTGGCAAAAATGTCGGTTTGCTCGCTGCATGTGCACCATGTGTTGCAGCTTGTTGCATGCATCCTGACCTGACCCTAACCTCGCCGGTCCTTCGGTGTGCAGCGTTCCAAAGGGGTCGCGGTTCGCTCGAGTTTCCCCGGTCGGCGCAGCGACTTTTAAGTTGTGCCGGCTTTTCACGGAAATGGAAGAGGGAAATTCTCATCGCTCGTACTCTGGGTTCGCTTCCTCGTAAGTCTCGACTGGATGAGGGTCGTCTCCAGTTACAGGCGCAGGCGTAGCATGTATCACTTACCCGCCATTCGCATCCCTTTGGTCCTTTCCGAGAATTGCGATGGAAAGAATCCTGCCAGTTTGCCCTCCACACATTGTGCCCGTCGCAGCTTCGAAGGCTTGGGAAAACGAATCTTAGAGTCAGGAAAAGTGGCCGGATGTGTCAATTGGCGGGAGGGGAGCCGGGTTTGAAAGGCGCAAAGTTCCATAATCGACTCAACTGCATGGTTATGATCCAGGCCTGGTACCAGTTCATCGACTCTAGCGTAACTTGGTTGTTTCAGGGAGTCCAAGTTTTTAAAACCCAACATCACAAATCCATCAGCGAGTGCAATGTGGCTAGGAGCGTCGTCACTTTAAGTACTAACAGAGGTTTTCAAGTTTTGTACAGGATCACTTGTTACCAAATTTTTGTTGATTCCTTATTAATTCTCAGTTATCCAACAAAGTGCGGTTATGAAAATATTCGTATTCCATAGTCCTCGCCCTTGACTTCAAAACCTGGAAGGAATTGTTCAAGTTGGTTGACAACCCCTGACGGTAAGGAAACAAGAAAACCCTCCTACGTCCTCCAAGGCGTCGCTGAGGATCGAAGTGCACAATTAGTCACATAAATTATCACAAGTGTGACCATTCGAAGCAGATATTTTTGGTTTGAAATATTCAGGAAAAAACCGCGCCACATCCGTTGACTTGAGACTTTGCCTTCGTTTTCAGCCGTCTCTCTGTGAGCTTTCCTGGTTGTGAAATTGGGCAGATCGATATCGGTTTCGGTTTCGTGGCGAGGCGTTTGTTTGCACGCGTTGATGAGTGAATGTGCCTAAGCCCAGACGCACCATGTTTTGTTGCTCGGAAGCGGGAAGAGGGAAAAAACCGATGCGAACCATAAACATATGCTCGTAAAAAAGCGGACCACATGTGTACACACACACGCACCTTGCGTGGCTAGGTACGAAGGGGATCGAAACCGTGCAGCAACTGCCGCCAAAACCCTTCGCCCCGAATGCAAGCAGATGAAGTGATCGCCCAAGACGGCCCTGCGTCGTAGGAGACCGCGTCACCAGCGGGCAGGCAGCGGCAACACCAGCACCGACGGCAGCGAAACAGCAGTTTGTGGTGAAAACATCTGCCTTGGGGTCCGACAGCAGGAACAGCAGCGTGCTCCGATGAGCAGCGGAATCGTCGTCGCGATCCTGCCTCTGCCATACAACCGTAACTGGTGTTGCTCGGTTTTCTAATGAAACCATTAGCGAAACTAATTTAAGGAGCAAACGAGAGCGGCCCGAATGAAGATGCAATGTGTGTACGTGCATGTGCAGCGAGGGCTGCGGGTAATCCGGCGCAACATGGTGCGAATTCGATGGCAGAGCGGTGTCGATTGTCGAACCGGGAGATTGATGGATCCGATGGTCGATTTTCGCGAATGGTCCTACGACCATTTGATGTGATTGTTGCGTGGCGGCGTTTGGAGCGGAGTGGATCCGGGCTTATCAAAAGGCAACACAGAAAACTACTTTCAAATGCACCTGTTTTGTAGAGATCGTGCAAATGTACGTTGCTGTGTAGTGTTTTTCGCTGTTAGACGCATTTTTGACAGGATTTTGTTTTGGAAATTTGATCGATTGGGGCAATTTAATAAAAAGTCATCAAATGTATAAGCCCATCTTTCGTTAAATGACATCCTGTTTTGCCTGTAAAGGTAACATTAGCAGCTGGTTGCTTTGAATGTAAATTTTTTGATATAATTCTCTTTTCAATCCAACAAGAGTATGTGAATTTCTATTTCTAGATTTTACAATTGGAAGATTCTTCTACCGTTAATTTATGTTATATGTTATATATTTTCGGTCAATAATTATTTCATTAAAGGGCCTGTATGTTCATTATTTTGTTGAAGTGAAACCTGCCCTAACAAACACCTCACCATATCAAATTGTCAACTAGTTTTGAAACTTACTTTTGCATGATACTATTTACCGCATTTGTATTTACAGTATTTATCGAAATCAGAACACTTAATTGAAACTATCCATCAATTAATAACCCGCGAGCCAGTTGATTTATATAATCGTTGCTTAATTGTCAAAATTCCACGGAATTCAAAACACGCCAATCTGTAAATTGACGAATCAATTGGAGCTCTTTACCCTTCGGTATTCGAAAGATATCAATCATCTCGGGGCAAGTTTCCGCACACAGCCAAACCCTAAACGGTACCCTCCACCGTGTGATAATTACCGTCGGGCCGGCGGCTGTAATCAACGTCCTTGTAATCGCTGCTAAACGGTTTCATTTCGATTTATTCAATTACCCCAGCGTTCCGGGGCCGTGGAGCAAAGGGGAAGGTAGATGGTAGGGTAACATTCCGGTGGTTCCAGCATCTGGTCCACACAGGCATCCCTCTCCCGTCCGTCATGCGTCATGCCTTGCGAGACCTTATTTGCCCAACGGGGTCGATCGATTCCGATTCCCCGGGACGATCAACCGAAACCACCGACACCGTAATTACCGTAGCCCCGGCACGATTCGACAACCGAATCGTCTTGCCGTTCTCCGCCCGCGTCCCGCTTCTTTACGCCAGCGTCGAAGACAAGTGCTCAAGACGCGCAAGGTAGCGCGCGCATTTAATGCGGCCGTCATTTCGTTCGCGCACGGTTCACGCCCGCACCGGCAATCAACCACCAACCGGCCACATCATCTTTAATAACAACCTTTCCGACCGGGCTCTGATCGACATCACCACCACTGTCCGGCCCCCTCCTCCCAACAACCGATGCCTGTGCGTTTATGGGGATGTTTACGGACCGGAGTAGAGAGATTCTTTCGCGCGAGTTCTGCGTGGTGGTTTTCCCGAATTCAAAAATCTGAAAGTGATTGGTCATTAAAAACCTCGACCGAAAATTGACCACGGGGTGGCAAGCAGAACCCGAACAACACAGCAACCACACGATAGGGGCGAGGCAAAGGAAGACGTTCAAAGATGTACACAAATCTGCTGCCAGACCATCCGGTCCCGAAACGGAGTGGAGGCCGCGCATTAGAAGATCCCGATCCCGACAATCCCGGCATGCCACGAACAACGCATGGACAGGAAACGTATGAAGAGGGCACAAACTCCTTCGCAATCCATTTGGCGTTGGCCTGGTGAGAGGCGTTCTCTCTAACCAGGCGTTGTGATGCCGGGAGGCGCGATGATCATGTTTCATTTCCTCAACGTCAGTTGATCCATCAAACGTCCGGCGATTAAAGGCAGGGATATTTCGTATTTTCGTATCGACACTAATCGATCGGGGAAGGGAACAGGGGTTGTGTGAATGGGCACACTGTTCCTAGCTGTTTGAAGATTTAACGTGCCATATTGGGGTCATATCTGTTGGATCATTGGAGCAGAACTCTTGGAAAATCATCAAAGGATCACTTAGTAACAGATAAAACTTCTTGAGTGATGTGGGATTTTTCCACAATTCCAGAAATTATGATGGATTTTCTAGAAAGTCGCCAAACAATTTCGGATAATTCTAATCTCTGAAAATTATTGTAATTGCAGTATTTAGTCTTAGGAAGTCTTCAATAGTCCTCGTAATTCGTGGTTGTCAATGTTAAGTTTATATAAAATAATAAAAGTGAATCAAAGTTGGCCGTTTTAATAATGTTTTACCTTTGATATTTTGCATGTTTCCAATAGACCTGTTTAACATTGCGTTCTACAGCTGTTGGTCTTCTACCTTAGAAACTGACGATCCTTTTTGCGAGTGTCCTATAAACGAGATAGCTCTCCTTTTGAAGGCTGAAGAGATCTCGTCAACATGCCGCCAAATGACATACCGAAAGTCCGGAACGAATGGTAAGTACATTGAAACGCCTTGCGCTGAGCCGAAGATCGTTCCTCTTTCCTTCATTTCTATGTTTCTCTTATTCCTTGCTGAATCAGCAAACACCTCAGAGGTACAGAAAAGCTCGTGAAGAGAGTACCGAAGGTGGTTCTTTTTATCCCAAAACGCCCTCCTACGGCCGGTCGGCGCCATAAAACTCGAGATTGGAAGAGTAGAGCACGAATCGAAGTCTGCGTTGTCATGCTCGCCGACACTCTGGATAAGCCAGAACTCGCTGGCAGAACGAACCTACGGATGGGCAGCAGAGAACGGCACGATCGGGACGGGTTGAGCGATACCCATTTGGGCACTTCACACTTGCGTCGACACCTGAGCAAAGTCATGACTTCTGGCCTGCTCGCCCGACACACCACCGACTGGCTCGAAGGTGTTGGGAACGATCGGCATAAACCTCACAGCCTGCTATGCTCAGACTAAATGTTTAAGTTCTGTAGAGAAAAAAAACCGGACCACGTGATGATTTCGCTCGTGACATCAGAGATTGTCCCTTTCAGTGCCGGTTGGCCTGGTTTTCTTTTGAACTCCGCGTGAACACCTGCAAGCGGTGGAATTGGTACGGCTGCTGTCAGCTGCAACCAAGTCTACGCTCGCAGTTGTCTATGTCGTCATGGCATGTGGACAGGATGTGCGTAGGTTAAATTAAAAATAAATCTTTCAAAACCGAAGCGACATAGACGCGCTTCTTCATGCTCCTCTTAGGAAGAATATAAGCCTTTGCAGACGTAAAACAAGAAAATTAGAATCGATATTCTAAGTAGTGATGTGTCGGTTATATATTTTCATTGAAAATTAATGAGAACTACACAATGTAAAGTAGGAAGATGTGAATTTCAGTACTTGCTTTAGGAGTTTGGAAAAAAATTAAATTAAAAATTGAAATCCTCTTCATTTAATATTTTTATGTTAACTTAAATCGACCAAGCACTATAAACTGATTCGTATCTAAAAGGATATTGGATGTGATTTGGCATTGAAGTATTGCTTTTAAATAGGTAAAATAACGGCACGTGAAGCATATTACTCAAATTTCTCCCAACCGAATCCTATGATTTATCCGCGAAATAAAGCGAATTTTTTCCTCATTCGCTAAATCGTTATCAATTACGATTAAAAATGATCCGTGGCGTCCGTCACCTGCAATATGTAGCGTCGGACAGTTTGCTAATTAGCATGCTTCGGGTGGCCGGTGGGCGCAACGGCAGAGGAGTAATTTGTAACACGCTCCTTAATTATACTTGACCACACCGGATCGGGTTTCACCTGTCGCCTTGGCGAGCACCGTTCGGCCCAAAAAAACCGTTTGACACTTTCCCGCGTTGCGGCCCCGGTTCCTAATTTTATCCGTCAGAAGCTCCGAGTCCTTCGGGGTGTAAAATAAAAAAATACAAAAAATAGCGCACATTGCGACAGACCACTCCCTACGTAGTGAGACCGTTGGCGGGACCCCTCTGAAGGTGAAAAACAATGCCGGAAATAAGCGCAAACAAGACGAGCGTCGTTCCAAGCGACTTTCCGCTCCCGATGTTTAAGGGGTTTTTGTTTGTCCTTTTCGCGCCTCGGAAAAGGCGATACAAAATCGTTCGGTTCGGTTTGAAATGAACATAAATTCGATGACGACAACAGCAGACCACACAGCATAGAGCACACGGGAAGGTGACGGACAGCGAGGTCGGGGGCCAACGAAAAATGTGTGTTTCACTCCTTTTGGGACTGACGACGCTGTCGTGTGACTTCGACACGTTCAAGTGACAAAACTGACACGTTCTTGCATGCCAGATGGGAGGACCGGGATTGGGAAGTCGCGCGTTAAAAAAAAAAAAAGAATGCTTCGGCCAATGGACGCATTTTTCTTCGACCAGTGGACGCGTCTGGACCGGCTTTCGTCGTCTAATTTCGAGCCCGGGTCCACGGGTTGACTTTGGCAAACGCGTGAATCAAAGATATTTCATACCAATTATCTCCGCCAGCCATCGCCAGTGGACCGGACCAGGACCCGCCACCGTCCTTCGTTGAATCCTTGCCTTCTTTGAAGCACTTTTCGGGTATCGGGTCCTGTCGATCGCTCGTCAACTGGTGAGCTTCGATGGCCGGCCGAAAATAAAAATAAATAAACCGAAACGAAAAGAAGCCTCGCTTCCAGCTGCAACAGTCAAATGACCCGGCCTCGGATGGATGTCGTTTTGATTTGCTTCTGCGAGAGTGCTTGCTTTTTTTTTCGTGTGGATCCTTGCCTGGACCATCCTTGCGCAGATATTTGCTCACACCTCGCCCTGCTCCCGAGCACTCCCCCCTCTCTCGAGGCAAACCATTTTTGGCCGCGACGCGAAACGTCGCATTCCGGAACGTATTTGAACGGTGTTAAAATGCGACCGGAACGTGCGAAACAAAAACGCCATCGCCCCGGGGGGAGGAGGTCCTTGGAGCCTCACCGACCCCGCCCGGGAGACATTGGGTTGCGCATATCGTCCATCGACGTTCGGTCGACATTTTGCCTCCGAAAGTCGGTCCAATTCCACACTCATGAATGCGCAGACGGATGGGATGAGCGGAAAACAACAAGAGGGAAAAAGCAAACAACAAGTTGGGAAAATTCGGCGGACAGTCCGAGCCGATGCGTTCGATGCATTTGTCCGATTGTGCGAGGTTAAAAATGTTTCACATTGCTCGCCCCGGCTAGGTTGGCGTGTTGGCGTGTACACACGGACGCAAATCGGAGGCCTCCGAGGTGGATGGAAAATGTGTGGGCATTATTTGGAGCATGCGCCGGCGGCTTGACGGAGAAGCTTGCCCGGCCCGTTTTTTGCTCAGTTGCTCCCGAGAATATATTGTCATGATGATCGCTTATCTGCATTCTTGATGGCTTCGTGGAAGACTTCGAAGGTCATTTGGTCTGAATGAGATGCTAGATGGCAAGGCATCGGAAATTTATTTCGATTATTTCCAACCAATCATACTTTGAAGCAGACTGGTGAATATTTTTCAATTTTGTTGAAAACTCAATAATTTTGCTTTCCTGGCATCAAACAGATAGAAAACAAATTGTCTCAAGTCCATAGAATGTGCAAACAAGAAAACTGTCAAAAACTGTTGCCAGAATGTTCTACTTTATTCAATTTACTTAAAGTTTCATACTCTTGATCTGATTTCTAGAGTTGTGTTGATCAAATTTACTGTAATTTATAGCTACTACCTTTTTAAATGGTTGCCGAATGGTCAGATTAATTACCAAAAGTGGGAAGTGGAATATGTTTATAAATAGTAATGCAAAATGCTTTCTTTTTTTAAAAGGATTCATTTGAGTGATTTGATTACAAACAAAATTAAATTAATATCTTTGCAGTGTACTCTATAAATTTGCGTTATGAATTTTGCAGAAACCAAAAATTTAAATTAAAACTTAATTAAATCAAGCGAGCAATGAAAACCATCCCTCTGTTTCCTGACTTTAGTATATTTCGTAATATGCTCGGCGGCTTGAAGTCTATAAGTCGTTGCTAAGTGGACAGGCTTTCCGATCGGATGTCACATTGAGTTAAGATAAATATGAAACGATCAGATGATTTTCGAGTGATTCATGCGCTTTCAGGAGCGATCACGGATCGAGCACGCTTTCAGGTAGCGGTTGCAATTGCACACGGCCGCTGCAATGAAGTTGCATCCGATCTTACGCAGTCGTAGTGACGTGTGGCGTGCGCAAAATCGAGATGCTTTAGAGCCGGTTCTACGGCAAAGAAGACTTCCGTGGGGAATTACACGTCGACCGTGATTCACTTGGCCATTGGAGAAGAATGCAAATGATACAAAAAAAGTACATCTAATCAGGCAGATCTTTGGTGAATTGTGTAAGAGTTTGTTTCATTTTCTCTTCGGAAGATATCTTCCCGTCCAGAGCATTGACTTTAAATTTGTTTTATTTAAAACGCGAGTCCATTCCGGTAACGCATAATTCATATTTCCGGACTGGCGTCCGTTAACACCTTGGGCGCGTTTACACACGGCAGCCACTCATTTCTTCCAATAAGTAGTAAATTCTGTTCCCTTCATAACAGTCATCCCAGCTCGCGATGCTATATTTTCATCATTCCGCTTCACCCGGGTCATCACCGATTCGTCGCCGAGTGCACACGGCTTCCAGCAGATCAGTTCGGCTACGGGACAGGAAAACGCTTTTCACGGAAGCTATAAATGGTTGTTTATGGAGCGGCTTGCTCGATTGCCCAACACACAGTCAACACACACGCACACACATCCATTCTTCAAACGGGCTTTAACTTGCCAACTCCCTTCTGCTGGGCAAAAGGTTGCAACTGATCGAACGTCTTCGCGATGCCGGTTGTAAGACGACGTCAAAGACAAAGCGCAGAGATCCAATGGGCCGCCAAAATGGCCGGCTAGTAGTGCCTGAACATGTGAACATGTGTTTTTCATAAGGATATTAAGTCATAAAATGTGCATTCCGTCGTTTCACCAAGATCGCTCCCGTTCACACTTTCACCATCCTACAAAAAAAACATTTCGCGAATCCAGTTGGGCGCGCTAGGTAGAAGGTTCTGGTGTTTTTATTACGCTCCTTCGTTTGTTCATGCCCGATTCTAAACCATTCCGCGCAATGTGTTGACGATGTGGGTCCGCCAACCAGTCGAATTGCCGATCCTCCGCCAGCTGCAGATGCATTTGACTCATTCTCTATTTATTTGCTGTGCTGCCTCTGGACTGGAAGCTGCTTTGGGTGCGATTGAAGTGTTAAGTTTGCTTTGCTTCCCATCGCAGGTCTGGCCCTTTTTATCCCATCATTTCTTCTTCGATTCAAGAAAGAAAAATACACACCCTCGTGAGTTGTTTTCCGGCGCTCCTTAGCAGAACAAATATTGAAACGAGTGCTTGTTCTAAAAGATACCAATAGAATCGCTGAACCATAAATCGAAATCGAAATGATGCAACGAAAATCCGAAATCGTTCGGAAACGCCTACATCAGATGCATGCTTTTTCGATTCGATATTGAACTAGTTTTTACATCGCATATCATTTAAAATTGCATTATTGAGGTCACAAATTTGTACCTTAATTGTGCCTTACTTATGCATATTTGATAAATTTTCTCTTTTATAAAAGGAATACCCAAACTACCATTTGCTCTTTGTTGAGTTATACGGCAAAAGTATGCGCTGAAGTAATGTTTTTATGGCAGATCGTACTGTTAGTGACTCAGTGTTGTAGGATTTTAATTAACATGATTTAACTAAGTGAGTTGAAGCCTGATTACCATAAAAGTTTCCATTGATGGATAGGGTTAGACAAAAGAGTGATGGTGAGTCATACAATTTGAGTTGCAGTCTTTCATAAAACGATGATATAATGATGGAATAATCATTCGATAAGAAGATACTCCTGAACCAAAGCGAGTAAGGTTTGACAGCAGAGAATATGACATAAGAAACACAAATTGCTTAAAAATTTCTTAACACTGTTATACACGTTTAATTATGCTTTGGGACTTGAACATGAAAACGTGAACCTTGATTCCAAAGATACCCACCCGTTTGTGACCACCGAACCCTTCCAAGTTGGATGCGTAACAATTTGCCTTCATTTCTTCCGTTCGGTTGGATTTGCGGAACGACCTCCGAAGCCCTCATGTGTGAACCAGCTGTTCACACTCCCGTTCCACCCCGTCGTTAAGGATTCTCCTATGTCGTACCCACAGGCATCCACACTTCCTCAATCTGCCCAAGAGTCCCGAGCGCAATAAAGAAAAAAGAAACAAGCCAAGAACGCCACCAACCGTCTGGAAAGTGCCCTTCCGTTTTGCATGCCGCACACCCGAGAGAAAATTCGCCACGGAAATGATCTTCGACAACGGAACAGCCGGGAACCATGTGAGTGGCTAGCGCGTCCGCATCCGTTTCCTTTTCCGAAGCCCGGCATAGAAACGCAATATGCATATTTTGAACCCGAAACAGACGACCAAGGGAAGGGAAAACCTTCCAGCCGCGTCGCAGACTATCGCAGATGTTTGTTGTGCGCCAAAGTTCGACAAAATGGGACGTTCGGTGTATGTTTGTATTCCCGAAACGTGGCACTGCTTTGCACAGCACTGGGTTGCGTTTTCCTTTTCTTGCTTCAATCTTTAACACGCTTGTCCGAAACGGACCGCAGGGAAAAAGCCCTGCGCCACCACATGCGACCATGTGCGGTGGGAGTTTATGAGTTTTTGCCCCGTATCGTTTGCATTTCAATTGTCTGTAGGCGAGTTTGTTGCAAATGTTGGCCAGCGATGCGGACTGCTGGATGCGTGCATTTCGGCACTCCGGGTCTGCTGTTTGGCGAAGGACAAACGGATATCGGATATGCAACACGTGTACGCTTGGAAACACATGTGCGAAATTATGAAACAATCCAACCGGTCGCTTTTCCTGTTTTCATGGAACTCGGATCATCGTTGGAAATCTATTCAAGAGGAAAAAAAATAGAAGCGTAAAGACACATTTGCTGCGAATATGGGAAAGTTGTTCTAACATGGAATTTTCCATCGAAATACGAATCAAGACAAAGAAGGTTCCGATACGTTATCAGTTGCTGAAACGCAAATCTTTTGGAAAAGAAACCACCTAACCATATTTACGGACAAACGGTTCACAAACGGACCCTTTGAACCCTACACGGCTCATCACAGATGGACCTTCGGAAGCGGTGCGCTGTCGATGGAAAAATACCGCGAACCTCCGACTCACGAGCACAGTGCCATTATCAATCTGTGCAAACAACCGTGAGACGCTCGCCAGACGGACCAGGTCGTGGCGTGCAGAGATATTCGAGATAACCAGGGACGAAGAGAAGAGTCAAATCTGGCAAAGGAACCCCCGAAAGGTGCTAAGTACTGTGACCGGTTGTGGATGGAAAAATACAAGGTGGAAAACTTTTTGAAAGCTCGACACGGCCAAACCGAACTACATGTGTTTCTCCTTGAGTCAGTTGGCAAGCGGGGTTGGTGAGTGGCGGCGGGTGTAAGGATAGCGTCATCTTATTTGTCTCACTAATCAAACCAATTGGCAGGACCATTATGACCGCGACCGATGGAAGCTGTGTGTCATCAGCAGGCTAAACATAGCAAAACGTCAAACAGATTTATTTTCGTCAGGTTATTTAAAGCATCTTATCTGCCAATAATGGTATGGCTATACTCGTGACTTGGTGACATTGCTTACACAATTTATCCAAATTTATTTTTGAGCAAAACAAAAAGAAAAATTTCACCACACGTGGAAGATAGTGCAATCTGTTGAATGTAATTAGATATGTTGATGGATTTTCACTATCACGTAGGAAAAGTCCTTGCCACAGTAATCAATGTACAGGAAGAATGTCATGATCGAGTTGGCATATAAATGCGTTTTTAATGGGCACAATTGCAAAACAAAGTCAAGATCATTCGAAAGATCAGCATAAGGCAACGCTATATATGAATCTATTAGAAAATCATTACTTTTGCATATGCTTGGTTCACCTTTAAAACCCAAAGACAAAAACATAAAAATACAGTGTAATGATCTAGTAGCACACATGAATTGAGATTCTTTCCCATCCGAAACCAGCTTCCGAAAATTACCAACACTATAAGCTTCCGTTTTCCTAGTTATCCTCACTGAATCACTTGGATAAATGTAACAATTGCAGGTGTTTCATTCATGTTCTCATCAAACAATTTGAGTTTTGCATCAATCAAAATAAAAAAGAGCAATAAATAGCAAACCCATCCCGATGGAACGCGAATCATGATGGAACAACACGGTAGAAAGAGGGAGGACCAAAAAGCATAAAAATTATGTTCTCTCACACCCCACGGTGCGGATGCTGCTGCTGCTGCTGCTGATGGCTCATAACTTGTGGCGCTCTGCACCTGATGACGGCTCCTTGTGCATTGTGCACGGTGCCAGGGGACCGAAGGGCCGGTGAAAGAGAGATGGCAAACAAACAAAACAAGTGCAGCTCGAACGCGCTACAGCCGGTGCAGGCGTACGAACGAGAGAGAGAACACAAGCACCGGTGCCGGTGCAAGTGCACTCTCTCATACGATTTGTCTCTCGCGATTTGCTTTTTCTCTCTCACTCAAGTAATGCGTTTTCTCTCACCGTTAGTTGTTACGATTGACAAAACAAGAAGGGGTGATTGAGACATTGACGGGGAAAAATGAGAACGCAATACTAAAGAGCGCGACATAACGAGAGCGAGAGCATTCGCAAGAGAGCAGAACTCTACCGCTCGTCGCGACGTTTACAGACCCGAATTGAGTGCTTACAATTTCGACGGCCAGCAGCTCGCAGCATCGCAGCCGGCACATTTAGTTACAAATCGTACGTTCTCGCGATGAGACGTGAAGTTGGAACCAGCGCAAGAAGCTGCTGAGCCTGTGAGTACTACCAATAACGCACAAGCGGAGTGTTGTCGCCGTGACAGTCGCCGGGGAGTGCAAAAGGAAAACGGAAGCACAGTGTTATTCTTCAGGGTGGAAAACGATACCCTCCAAAAGACGGCTCGCACGTGCAGGGAGCAATCAGTCTTCGAAGTCATCGCCTGGCGGACGCACATCGACGGCCGCGTTTGCCACCGGAAGTTCAAGTGATTCCTTCCGCACGCCGGATGTGCACGTGCATTGGGTACACGCGCCCCCGTAGAGAAAAAGAGTGTCTGGTTTTATTTCTGTTTTACCCCGTTTTTTTTAACTGCGTAGTGTTTGTGTACGGTTATTTTTCCTGCCCGTTATTTACAACGTAAAAGCAACAAGGGAACTCGATTGGAATTTTGGATGTGCATTTCCTGTGCAGTCGATCAACCCGCAACCGGAAGCGTTATCGCACGATCGGATACAAAAGGATACTCGAAAGGGAGAAGGGAAAGAATAAATACCAGAAACGAATTGCCAGATTTATCGCGCACGACAATCGGAAAGCAAAGCGGAAAGGTTCGGAGGCGAAGCGAAAACCCAACGGCAACTTTTGAATCCATGATTCATCCCGCAACCTTCAGTGGCCACGATTAATTGGTGGCTTTTACTGTGCATTTACAACAAACACACACACACATAGTATTTCGGATTTTCCGGCTGTAAGTGACGAACGAGAAGAAATTTCGACGTTAGACATCATCATCGGCGTGGGCTTGTGGTGGGAAAAGTGATCCATCGTAGGGTTTTTTGGAGGAGCCCTAGTTTTTCGCAAATCTTCCGTGTCAATGTGAGTGTTGGTGTGTACGTGTGGCGTTTTGTGAACCAAGCCCCAGCGGGGAGCACGAGAGGGGAAGGGAAAAGAGCCAAAGAGGCAGAAAAAAACAACCCTGAAGGAGTCAGAGATAAAAATAAAGCAAGCGATAAGCGCGCTTCAACAGATAGCTAGAAGCTCGAAGAAAAACGTGTGACGACGGCAAGGCAGGGCAGGAGAGCGAAGAGCTGCCCCTGCTATCGAGTGTTGTGACATAAGAAAGTTTTGCGAAAAGTAAACGCAATAGCGAAACGCGCGGTAGGGCAAAAGGAATACAAAAGTACGGAGCGAAGAGGCAAAGGAAAAGCAGGCTCCGAAGGAAATTATCGCAGAGGGCAGCGTGTGAAATTTGTGCGTTCCCGTTGTTCTGTGTTCCGAAGTTTTTGCTTTTCGTTCCTTGTTTCCTTGGACCAACGTCCAGCGGCCGAAGCACGGAGGATTTCTTCAAAGGCCTACGCATGTTTTGCTTTCCGCACAACTCCCAAATGTGGAGCGAGGCCATGAGCACGCTAGCGAAGCTGTACCCGAACCTGTCGGAGGACCAACGGGCTGCGATGCTGCTAAAAGGTAAGTCATCGCCGATCACGTGATCCTTGCAGTTAGTCTCAGTCGGCGAACGGATCGTGGGAAAAAGCGATGGGCAATCCTTGTGGAGGTCTGTGTCAGGATTCCCACGGGAAATTTTTGAGTACCGCTAATCTGTACCGTTAGTCCTTAAGTTTCTTCCACCGATATCTTAACTTTACCTACCTTAGGAGTTTAACACCCAAAAAAAAGTCATGTTTCCAAAGAGTGTGAGTTGACTCATCTCCAGCGATTAGGAAACTATCGCCTGCACGGGTGCGTGCCATCAATTTGTCCCACCCTCAAGTTCAGCGGAAGTAATTAAACGCCCTGCCCGGGGGCGACAGCTGCCAAGATTTCTGTGCCCATCTTCCAGAAGTAGCCCTCCAAACTGGGTGTGGGGTGCCCGAGTGAGTACACCGACACCGAACGCGTACTTGTGGCGACGCAATGGACTCTTGAGTAAGCCGCACGGCGCGAAAGCGTGCGTAGAAGAGTAATTGCCGGCTGACTACTTCGCGGAGTCCACATATGTCCGCGCCAGACGAGACACGAGTGCTCGTGCCTCCCCCCCCACTAACTGGCTGACGGGGCTCCTCGCACGTTGTAATTATGTCATTTATTAGTGGCGCCCGTTTGCGTTCGGATTTTAATTGGCGATCGCGCACCCCGTGCGCAAATAATTTCCAGCCGGAGACGGTGGTAAAGGGGTTGGATTGGACATACATACCGTTGGAATGTCGCACCGGGCCTTTAAAGGGGCGGCAAGTGCAGGGGGACGGGTGAGGTGGGCTCGTGTGTCCACACCTCGCACGCTCGTTCATAAATCACTCAATCCGCGCTCGTATCGAGTCTGGACAAGATGCGCGCTGGTAAAAGATGAACGAAGATGACTTGTGTTCGGAGATCGGTTCATCGGCGTGACAGCAAAGCGTGACATTTGATGTTGCCATCGTGCGCCATCGTCGGTACCTTGCGCTGCATTTAATTAGCTCAAAGGAAGTCGAGCGGTGACATCTGCAACGACTAAAAGCCGGCACCGGATACACACATCAAAGGCGGGAGGAGTTCACCGTAGATTCTATTTGCGTGCCTTTATCTACCAAAAGGGCGCACATTCTCTCTCGGTCTTTCTCCTTCTAGCTAGACTTTTTGGAATCCCCAACAATTCTGAGGTGTTCCTATTCTAGATTTGCCACAGAAGTCCGGGTGGAGCGAGCGAGAGTGCGAAAGTTCTTTCTCCAAACATTTATATAAATATAACTATAGTTCTCGACCGGATGTACGCCGGGAAGGCACTGGATGATTAATTTCGTCTCGCCTCTATCCAGAAGCAAACGTTCTTCGAACCGGTGGGAAGGCGTAACCGAAGCACGGCAACATCCGCCAGCGCTTCCCAAAAACACACGGACAGCCCTAATCTTTCCGATTCTGAAACATATCACTTCAGCGCCGCCACGAATGACCCGGGAGTGACTTTTCTTCTCGGAAGGTGCAGCCGCAATTGGGAGGGGATTTTTCTCGGGGAGGACGGCTAGCGAAATCTTCCCTCCCAGCCGAAGCTTATGAATGGGCGACGCTCTGGAGCACGGCGCAGTTCGCATCCGGCCAGTTTTTGGGGGCCCGGGTGGTGTATAATTATAGATCCAGCAGAGGCAGCCTCCTTGTGGCCTAGCGTGTTTCAAATCCCGCCCTGGGTTGATGATGATGATGATGATCCGATGCAGATGCGAACTTGGATGCGAATGGTGTGTGTGTCCATTTCCTTCTCTTGGAGCGTTATGCAGACGTATTTTGTTTCTTTTTTTCCTGCCCGTCTTTAATAAATGACCTCCGGAGCGCTTCAATTTGATAAACGGCTCAAAACGGTGCAGATGGGTTCTAGGCCGTGTTTTTGCATGGTTTCATCTTTTCGCGCTTCCGAGGAACTTCACAAGGATTCGTTTCGGAGAACCTTCGGATGAAGGAATATGAATGACATGTGCGGTGGGTTGGACCGTCCCGATTCGGCAGGGGCGTATTCTGGGATAAGGCCGAGTTTCTCACGACTTCAGCCGCTAAAGATCTTTTTCCCAGACGTTATACAAATGGGCACCAAAGTTCGGTCTAAATCTAAACTTAGCTTCCCGAGAATTCGAATTCGGCCATCTGATTCCAGCCCCTTTGAAAAAAGGCGGGGAGTACGATAGTGTGGGCAACTCGTCACACAGTTGTCGTCTGTTAAACTCATCCTACCATGGGGGGCCCCCCACTCGATGTGACCAACTTCGTTGACCTCACCCTATTGCAGATGTCCCATTTTGGCGCACGAAGGAAAGGGAGTGAGTGGGATCAGCGCCTGGTCCAGATGTTCAAACACAACCTCGACGCTTATCATTTGTTTGCACATTTTCCGGGGTGAGGAAGAACGGCTACGAAGGGCCGGCTCGTTTGCACGACATCCAGGAGTATCGCGTACGACAATCCTCCATCGTCCAAAACGCACATAAAAACACGCATAAACACACAGTGACTGGTCAGACGGCGCTGGACTTGAAGGGCGGTCTCGTTGAGAACGCCATCTGGTCGGATAGACGAAGCCGAACGACGCGGGATTGATTCTCCCGGAAGGAACAAAGCGTGTTCGTTGTGTGTCGGCTTTGCGGGGAGCGATTGGCGTCCAATGTCGGGGCAAGAAGCTGGCGGAACCGGTCGAATGGTACGGCAAACCGAACATACTATTGGTTGACGTCACCGTCGACGCGACCGTCTGTTTACCGTCTGCGCTGGACGGTGGAGTGCAGTGGACGGCAAATTTATGGAGCTGTAATTGATTCATCTGGGCTCCCGAGAGTGTCTGGCTTCGGGGAAAGATGTCTCCATCCATCGGCATTGGTTCCATGAATTCTCGGCCACTGTTTTATGACACTTCACGCAACTTCGGTTCCCTTGGAGTTTCTCGCTCGAGTTCCGCGTCGGAGTTCTGGTCGATAAAGTTCTCAAAACAAAACGTGTTTTTCCAGATGTCACCATTTTATCTCCAGCTTTCAAACAAAGGGTTCGGGTATAATTATGCCCCAGAGTGGAATGGAGATGAAGCATGGCTCCAATCGTCCACCTGGTCTCGAATGCCTCTAAGGGGTGGATTAAGAAAGATACTAAATTCAACAAGGGCGCCACCCGGATGCCCCCGTGAGAAGACATCGATCCGAAGCTGACGAGGGAGGCGAAACCAAACATACTTATCTAAATCCGGTTCTCTCCCGTTTCTCGACTGGTCAGTCTTTGGCTTCTCTGTCCCGCGAGTAGATATTATTTCCTTTCGGCACGCAAAGGAATTCGGTGATGTTCTAATCTGGTCTCAGGGCGCAGGGGTAAAGAATACGACACGCGGACACCTTGCGTTCCACCGAGATGCCAAGCATAATTTGTCATTGTGTCATTGGCGGGATGTGTGTGTCTCCAACGCTCGAGAGAATGTTTCGTATCAAACGCGGACACGCGGTTGGGAGGGAGAGGATCTATTTTCCACCGTGCGTTAAGAATCGCTTGCCTAAGCCTTCTCTTCGTTTTTCTAATTGGATGCCATTTCCTGTGATCTACCACCCGCGATCGGTCGACCCGGGGTAAATCCACTCCGGATTGGAGCTGTTGATGGATCGCTTTCCCGAGCGCCATCCGTCACCGCGAGGACGCGCAACTCACAGTAGGCGTATGGCGGGGGATTTTCCATCCGCTCGCTAGTTTTGACAGCGTTGGAATGTCAACCCGCGCGCGCGGTAGTTCATCCGACCGGACGCGTTGTTTGTGTATTCTTCGGGGAAAAATATTTCCTTCCCTTGCCCACTCCATGCAAACACTCCGTGGGCAGAAAGGTTTTTCATCATTTCGCCCATTGCGCCACCGAACAAAATCTGGGGCTGGGAAGTTTTATGTCCGTTGTTCGATCGCAGGAGTGGGCGGGAAAATGGCCCCCTTAAAATGAGATTTCACACAAGAAAAAACAAAAAGAAAACAAAAACGAGCACGACAAATGTTTTGATAGCGTCACAGCGGCAAGATGTTTCCCATTCTAAAGTTTTTCACTCAACCCGGCGCGTAAGATGGATGGCGTGGAAAAGTTGTAGAGTGCCGAGTTCCTCAGCAACATCGGGTTTTCCAATCATGCGCTGCCACAACCGCGCACATGTGCTTTTTATTGCCAGGCCGGGCGGAGGGTTGTACATTATTAGTTCACCGGGCGTTCATCCCCACCCTCTCCGTGTGTGTGTGTGTGTGTATGTGTCTCTGCGTGCGGGGTGTCGTGCTGTCGGGCGGAAAAGCGTAAAGTGTGTTATTAACGCAACCGCGTAACGCGCGTGCAGGTGGCGCATCCGATGAAGATAATTTATCCTCGACATCTCTCGCCTCGTCGGCACTCTGGGAATCCGTTCCGGTTGCCGTTTGCAGTCGGTTAATTAGGAACATATCACCGTTCGCCTCGAATCACGCGCGCAGACACTCGGCAGAGAACGTGGCGCACCACGTCGTCGTCGTCCGGGTCGTAAGATTAAAATTTTCATCCGCCCGAGAGCTCTGCTTGATTGCAGGGAGCTAATAAAAACTTTACGGCTCCATTACGGGGCGGAGGGGATGATGTTGTTTTTATTGAGGATCTTGGGCCGCGAATTTTCCACCAGGTCGAGAGTTCATCCCGGGTTGCACCCGTTTACGAGCGAACTCTTAATTTTCCACCGGAGCAGCAAACTGGATCACCGTTTTATTGCTCCCCTCCCCTATCCCCCTGCTCACTCCAAACCAAACAATCCGCTCGTTTGCTTATCCATTACAGTTTTAGTTTAATGAGTTAACTACTTTGTATGTGGTTCGTTTGCATCGCGAGCGATGAACGGAAATAAAATTTGGCAGCCGAAAATTAGCTGCTCCCCGAAGTGTACCGACATAAAAGCGAAATATTTCGAAATTGAAAAACAACTCAAGCGTGTTTCAATTCCGGCGAAATGACACGGAAGTTCCAGTTGTTAAGTGTCTCACGCGAAAGGATATCTGGTGTTTGGGCTTTAACAAAAAGAGAAGAGAACCTTGCGCGTTTATTTTTCTACCATCTTTCAAATTACTTCCTTTTGGCTTTTTCTCCCACTTGGAGAAGGATGAAAGAAGGACGCCTGAAAACACCCTGAAAGATGATCGCGACTCTTTGTCGCGGGCTGGCTCTGTTGCCGTCACCTGGCCAGAAGGTTTGCGAAGCGATCCCCAACGGGTCCGAACGGTTCTTTGCCACATCCTCCTAGGCCAGCCGGGGACCGTCCCAGAAGGATCTAACCTAACAAATCTCCACCAGCGATACCTCGAAAGTCGCCAAAAGGTTCGCCAATGTTTACCGCCTGCAAGGTTGCGCCCCGATGGTGGAAGATTATGCGATGCGCTTGATGGAAAAAAGAGGAAAGAAGCCCAAAACACAACCAGCAGAGGGCTTCGGGAAGCGAAATTAATAACGACCGGCAATCCATTGGTCCCGTACTGCCGACCCCCAAAAACAACGGCCAGAGTTAGATCACCATCGCCTTTTAGGATGAAGGGATTCTTGTGTTCGTTTTAGTTCAGCGCGACAGCAAGCGAGTTCATCTTGCTCTCCTCTGGTGCTACGTCCTCCGTCTTCCTGTTGCGGACGGGATTGCAAAATGCTGCATCCTTTTTCGGTGTCGGCTTTCGGGCGCCAATCCCGGCGGCAAACTGTGGAACCGGCGGGCTCCAAAAAAAAAAAACGTCCGAAGATGAAAACTAGCGATAGTCGCCGCCACCGCCGGCGTTTTCGGACTGTCGGCCCTCGGGTATCCTTTCGACCGTACCATTCCCGAGGGACCGAACCGTTTGGCGTAGTGAACGTCAACCGAAAGGTTGGGTGGAGCCACTTCACGAGCAAGCGAAGAGGTACAATAAGTGCAAAAGACGAAACCGCAAAATGCAGCGAAGAAAACCGTTGCCAGAAGTAGCCGCCACCTTTTTTGGAGTTCCCTTTTTTTAAAGATTCGCTTCCCTGTCTCGGGAAGAATGTTGCTGAATGTAATCAATCGCAGCCACAACCGGGCACATTCACGCACACGCTGGTGGATCTGCATTCGGTGAACCTTCCGTAAATTGAACCCGGAAAATAAGGAAGAAGCAACCGAACCCAGTGAGTTCGAGGGTGTCCTGGTTGGATAATGGTGGGAGACAAATGGAAGAAGCATTAAATGAAGAGAGTATTATATAAAAAACATAACAACACCGTCTTCACCTTCATCTGGCGGAAGCCAAAAAATCGTGCTTGTTGAACGCTATCCTCCTCTTCCGAGAAGTAACGGAGATTCACCAGTGGGTCCGACATCACAGATTCTGGAAATAGGATTTAGGACCGGGAGGTTGGGTACATATCGGAATCGTCGTCCCGACAACGCCGGCGACAGATGGCGCCAGCAGCTCGAGACGCACCTCGCCGCCACTTTTCCTTCCCCCCCATTGAAGAGTGGCAGAGCAAGAGTTCAATGTAACGAGTTGAACCGCAAAACCCATAGCGTCCTTCTGGAAGCCACGTTCTCGTCCCCTTTCCGTGCTCCGGGATAACAAATCTTCAACCCTGGCGGGGTCTGTCAACACACACCGAACGTCTTTTCCGGGCTCTTGTGCTGCACTTGCTCGCATCACCACCCCAAATCTCCGGCCCAGCCCTTCCCCAGGGCAAGTACGACCATCGGCTTCCCCAATGCAGCGTAACATATGGCGTCGTCGTCAGCGATGCAACCGAACTCGCCTTGGATTGGGGCGTGCATGGGAAATGGAAGCAGGCGGGCGTTAAGTTACAATTTATTTTCCCAGTTCCCTACATCCCCTCCTGGAATTGATCTCCGCGCACAAAACCAATGAGCAAAACATGAAACACGAGAAAGAAAATCTCCACAACACACTCTCCCTGCTCGTGTCGTCCCTTCCCCTTTTGCGTTTTCCCGTTCCCGATCGATCGTCAGCCACGCAGGAAGCCGATTAAGTAAATATAAGCACACAAACAAATTGGCAGTTTATTTAGCGCTCGTCGTTCCACCGCTCGTTCTGCGTTGGAAACGGAACGGAGGTCCAGGACCTTTTGCTGGTTAATGATGCAAAAATGAGGGCCGGTTGTTTCCGCTTTTGTTTTTTCCCCCGTTTTCGTTTTTTTATTATTCCTTTCCTTTCTCGTCTCTTTGTATGCAAAAAGTTAACCGACTTCGTTCGGGGGGCCGATTTTGTCGATCGGATTTAAGCGGATCGAACTTTTTGGTTTATGTTTACTCCCTTTATTGCTGATGGGAGGGTGCGAAGTTGTGTTTGGTTCCCCCTCACTCCGCCTTGTTTTGGTTTGATGTGGCGTATTTCAGTGCGGGACCCATCCGTCATAGTGTAAATACACTCCAGCATCAACACCCCCTCCCGAGCAAGCCGGGTAAACAAAACGTGCGTGTCAACAACAACATTGCCGTTGTATAGAGGAACGATGGCGCCACGCACATCGGCGCCAATCATGCTTCCGTCCAATTGACATCTCAATACGTACGTACGCCGCAACGTTTAAGCGCAAAACCCCGATGTTTAGAATTGTGGATTAAAACAACGCAAACCTTCGCCCCGAGGGGTTGATGGCATTCAATGTTGTGCCTGTGTGATGTTGCTGGATGGAAAAAGGGAATGTGGATCTAAGTAGGCGCACTCCGCATAAGGAATGCCGCTGCATGCCAGCCGTTGCAATTTACATTTTAAAACAAACACCCTATTGCCTCCCCTGTTCGTCGTTGTTGGACAGGTTTTTTCCTCCCCCCCCGCACGCTGGTCATTTAACTTCCTTCCCATCTTCATCCCACGGCGTTCCGAACCGAATCGAACCGATTCGAACCATTTTAAATCCGTTATTGCAATCGGCGGTATCGTACCGGGTACGCAAATAAGCTAACAATAAAGCGCCATGCCCGGGGCGGCAATGACAGTTGTAGCGTTGTTTTTGTTACACACCCCCCCCTGGGTAGTGCTGATGAGGACCACGACGACGGTGGTGGTGGAGGGAATAAATTACTGTCAATTTATTAACATGATGCAATTTTACCCCGTAATTGCTGGAGTCGGTTGCGGCGAGGATGAGGCGAATGAGGTCGCCGACGTGACCCAGTGTGCGATGAGGGGTTGAGAGGATGGAAAGGGCGGATGGTTTAGCGTCGTTTAGTCCAAAGAAGGACGAGTAACGCACGCGTAACGCTTGATGCGTTTTGTTACGCGACACACCCGACCCGGGATTTATGTGTCATTTCCGGGGTGGCCCCGGGGGAATTTTGCCGAAATGTGTGTTTATATTAACTGGGTTCAATGTTTGGTGAGCGTTTATCAAAACCCTTTTTAATTAAAGAATATATAAAAATAAGCGCCATCTGGATGAATGGATGATAAACCAATTCAATACCCCATTACATTGGATGAACGTGCCAGGAAACAAAAAAAGTGGGTAGCCCGAAGCGTTTAATCACTTACTCTTCACCGACCACTCCCCTCCCCCCTGTGGTACCCCTTTCGCGAGGAGTTAAAGTAGAACACCAGATGTTCGTCCCAGTCCACTGAAACCACCACTGGTGAGGGTTTGCGAGTGATTGAATGGCTTGTCCGCTTGTCACCTCGCGCCGCCATTTTCCCCGAGCCCGGCCGGGATCCATCCGTCGCTAATCGCTCCCGAAATTGAAACTGGCTTAATCGCCAGTCCTTCGCAGAGAGAGAGAAACGGAGAGACAGGGTGCGACTAATTAGGCGAACCGGAAGGACTTAATGGCACTCCCATTCCTTGTTTGAGGAGCTACATAATTGTGTCGTCCTGTTGGGGGTTGGTTGGGGATTTCCTTCGTACGCCCGGAAGTGGTGTGATTTAATCGCTGTTCGGAAACGTTTTTCCTGTGGGAGTAATCGCTCGTGCGAGGAGGAACAAAAAAAAAACAAACCCCAGACACGTTTTTGTTATTTTCGATCGACCAGAAAAACAGAACCGAAACGGAAACCTTCGCAAGGATATTAATCAAGGCGAACGGTGTGTGACACATAAAGATCTGTTTTTTTTTTGCCTCCTAATTGATTGATAGCGGGTGGTGAAAGTTTTCGCCCCGGCTAAACCTATGTACCTGCCAATGCCAAAAGGAAGCAGCTAGCGTGGAAATGGCGCACCCAAAAGAAAAGCCGTACGAAAGGTGCGGAGGAATATGTCGCCATCGTCTAGCGGGGGCTAATGGGTTTGGCAATGAAAATTTCAACACCACCGGTGCATTTTATTAGAGCACAAACGCGTTCGGATGGAGGGCGATCATAAAACATTCTAGAAAGGAGGAAAAATGGTGTTTGATTTTTTTGCTCCCCACTTCGCGCTCCCCGTTCAATCAACTTTCGTTCTTTAGAATGTGGTTTCGGTGCTCTTTTGGTTGGTTCGGTTCCCTACTCGCCACGTTAATTTAATATTAAAATATACATATTTCCGTGCGCATCTTTCTTTCCCCACTCCGAGAAGAAAAGAAATCTTCGCTTCCCACTTTCGGTGGAATTTTATATCAACTTAATTCGTGCAGCGAAGAAAACGGTGTTGTTTTTTTTAATTCTCGCACCGGCTGTTTCGTTGTATTCGGGTGGGAGCCGGGTCTTCTCCTTTTCAATGCGCGGTGCATTTCGTTTAAAAGGAAGGGAAAGGGGGCGCGCAGAAGAAAAACAAAAGTCAAACAACGAAAAATGTCGGTGAACGAACGTACGGTCGTCGCCGAAGTGTTGATCATTATCTGTCCGCCGAAGCGACCGAAACTGCATGCAAAATAAGTGCATTCGCAGCCACCGCCGTACGGGACACGGCGGGGATGTGGGTGGGTTCGAGGGGCAACCATTGTGGCAGACGACAACATTCGGCGATTATTTATGAACACCCAAAATGCGCGAAGTGGAGAAAAGGTACCGAAAAGGAAAAAATACAATCTTCGCTAAGATTGTGCACGGGGGGAGGTGGTGGTGCCCGGGGTGGAGGATCGCGTCGTGTTGGCGCTGGAAGTGGGTGTCACGGAATGTGTCTGCGCCGCAGTGGGCGGCGAAGAGTCGTGCAAAAGTGTCCTGCACACACAAGCGCAAAGTTCGGCAGTTCTTGTTTTCCACAAAACTTTCCGTGCAGCAGCAGATGCCTGGTTTGCGATAAAAAAAGCATTCCCACCCATGGCTGGGTGGGTGTGGGGAGGAGAAAAAGGTTTCCCTTTTAAGGATGCACCACCACCAGCTCCTCACGAGGTCCTTCCCCTTGGCGCCACGTAACCAGAACGTGGCCAGATGGTTCGTTCACAAATGCTAAATGGCAAAGAATAATCGTCGATCGTGTCTCGGAGAACGATGAAGAAGAGGAGGGAAGTGGTAGACGTAAGAGGGTGGGTACCTCTACACCGAGTGAACTTGAAAAGCCCGAAAAGGCCGCTTCTTCTGCACAATCTGGCGCCGGGTTATTTTTTTTCGGGGGGAAAACAATAACGACTCCACTTTTTGGGAGCAGAAAATGTTGTTGTTTTGCCGCTCGCTCGACAGGATTCTCGTTCTGGTCGCGAGGACGTTGCCTTCTTTACTACCTCGCGCACACAAACAAGAACAAGAGCCGATATCACGAAACAAGGTGAGCAAGAGAGATGAAGATTCCCGCGAGCGAATAAAACCCCATCTCGTGGACATCGTCATGTGGTGAACCAAAACTTCGGCGGGAATGGGGAGGAAGTTTTAGAATCAAGAGCAGAATCCGGTTGACAGCTAAGCTAGGCGCCATGGAAAATCATTTAAAACCGACCAGATGGATGCAAACCGGGCAGCAGGAGCATCCGGGGCGAAGAAGTGGAAGCCTTCGATGCTAAATGGTGATAGAAATTTGAATAATATTTCGTCCGGTTTTACGACAGCGTTTTTTTTTTGTTTGTGCGACTGACCAACCCGGATCGGGATGATACGTGTTCCCGTTGATTTGTGAATGTTTGTCCATGTTCCTTTCGGTTTGCTGCTTCGCGCTAAGAACATCATTCCGGAGCGTTCGGTTCTTTTTTCTTATTAATTTTTACTGCCCTACCATCTGGTTGTTGGAAATGTGTCTCCAGGCGGAAAACTAATCATCATCAGTGTATCGTTTCAACGCATATGGTGACAAACCAACCACTCTCTGCCTCGGGACTGCGAACTCCACGATTGCGTCAACAGACCTTTGACTTCCGGAAAAGCGCGCGCGCCTCCCGGGTCATCGCGTCTTGAACTCGCGAGCTGTCTTCCTGCGCCTCGGACTGCGAGGTGTTTGTCGAGTTATTAACGTTTACGAGGCAATTTACAGCCGGCCGAACCCCGCGCGTGGTACTGCACGTGCACCATCTGCACCATCGTATGCAAAGTGCAACCGCGGCAAGTGTAAACGACCGTCCGGTGCCGACTTAGGTCTTGGTGCCAGATTTATTGGATAACATTGCACCAGGATTAGCCGGACTTAGGGTGCGCGCATCAAGCGGAGATAATTCTTCTGTCGGTGGCGCCTTGGGTTGGATGTTTCGAACGTGCCCATTCCGCCGCACCACGCTTCCGTTTCGTCTAGAGGCAGGAGGGGTTAATTAATGCGCAACCCCATGTAAACATTACACCCCACAGCTGGCGGGAGGGGGAAGAAGGTGCTGGCGTGCACACACAATGGCGTACGTGATAGATCGTTACATTCATCATCATCGCCGGTGCAGCTTCCTTAATGCATCTGTGCTCCCGAGTGTCTCTCGTCGAGGGTTTCGTCGCACGGCGTGTACTTTGGCGCGTTATTAATAACTTCATATCATCACCCGATCGGTTTGCAGCTACTGGGCCGGAGAGGATGGCCCGAGTTGGATGGTACGGTGGCACCCGAAGGGAAATTAATTACTTGCGCATAATTCAATCGAACCCTTTCGCGTTTGCGCACACTAACACACACAAACACAGGAAGGAAGTGCCATTTGCGGACGACGGGTTGTCGGGTAGCGAGCTGTTGACGCAGCTAGTAGCACTTAATTGTCGCCGGACAGCTGATCGATCGATCGAGGTTGGCTGAAACTAGAAGCAAATATAAACATGTTCCTCTTCGTGGAACAAAGCGACTCGATTTCGTGGTACTCCAAACTCGGGACGGATTTGTCATCGGGGGAGAGGGGACACGAAAGTGTCCGGATCGGTACACACGATCGGTTTCGGCTTATCTCCCGTCGACGATCAGCATCACCATCATCATCATCATCATCATCGTCGTCGTCGGCTGACTGCTGTTGCATTCCATAAGAAGCCTCTGGCGTCCCCCGAAGCCGAACTCCATTGAAGCGGGCGGCGTCTTAAGGTGGTTTGTGCTTCGATTTGCATAAATTTGCGCCCGCGGAGCCGGGACGGATTTGCTCTTTCTCCTCATCAAGCCGGGGAGGGGTGGGTTTCCCTGTGCGGTTGTGTTTCGGTGACTTCAAGCTGCGTCTTTTATGGCGCCTTGGTGCGAATGACAATTTCGACGTGGGGCAACGCGCGCGCGACACAATCCACTGGAGGAACTTTGTCAGAAGAAACATAACATAGGTGAAGCGCAGTTGGCGCTAACGCGGCAAGAGGGAGTTGGAGGGAGGAAGGGGGTGAACATCGAAACATAAACAAACATAAATTATACTTAGAAGCAAGCTGGACCGGGTCCGGCTGCGCGACTAATTAGAGATGGTGGAGCGCGACGCATGCACCGATGGTGGTGGGAAATGATTGCTTGCGCTTTGACGCTCCGAGGTAGAGGAGTCGATTCGTCTTGACGTGGGCTCGACCTCGGCTGCCACCCGGTGTCGCCAGTGATTACGCAAATCTCACCATTTTGAATCTTCGCATGTTTTTTTTTTGTGGTTCAAATCTTGGTTAAGAAAAACGATGGATGCTTAAAGGCAAATCAATCAATGCCCGTACAACTATAAAGTTCTATATGTAAAAATCATCGCATGGGAAGATTCGTTTCCTTTTCCACAAACCGCGATGAATGTTGTTGTACGAGCTTTAAAACGATGAGAAACGTGTCATCGGATCGATAAATTATCGCACTCTGGCGGCCTTTAGAACATCCGTAGACGGGAAAAGTGAGAGGGAATCTCGCCGGCACCTACTAAATCTGACGGGAGTTTAATAAATCTTTCCGGTGAGGTGTGAGATACTACCACGGTAGTCGGGGTTGGCGTCGGGGGGAAAATTTTGAGTGTTTTGAGATCTGCCAAGCGTTGCTCACACCATTCATTCCCCTTTCGCGTGTCCAGTCCTCGATATTTTGCTGTCATAAATAAAAACCTTAGTATCAACATGAGTTCGTATCTTTTTGCTTTTGAGTTGAGGTGAGACGATGGAAATACGTTATTTTTCCCTGGATGAACATGTTCTGAAGCGAAATTTCTACCGACACCGACATCTTCCTTTAACTCTCGGAAGCGTGTCGAGACGTGATTGAAGCAATTTCCGATCATACCCGAGATCGAGTGTTTGTTCCTCCGGACTCCAAGGCGCACACACTTCGGGTTCGAGCGGAATTGGAAAAGCCAACAGAGACGGCAACACGGAGCGAGTCCCACGTGCGCGCGCTTTAACCGCAACCCCCCGCCGGACAGAAGGCAAAGCCAACACCAAACAACCGAACCGGACACAAGTCTGTCCGACGGAACGGGGCTGAATAAGTAAACGGTATTAATGCCACCACTTCCGCTCCGGTCATTTGTTGACTCGCCGGGGGGAAAATAAGGGCGTTCTTGCACGAGCAAACCACGAAGAACACGCACACCGCACCGGAGTAACGTTTATTTTTATCACGCCATTCTCACCTGGTGCGCAGACGGCTGGCGGTGGTTTTCTTTCTTTTTTTTGCCCCTGCCCCCACTGTACATTTACTTTCTTGAAAGGCGTTGGGCGAGTTGGCGAATGGGTTCGCTTTCTTCTTCGTATGTGCTCGAGGAATTGCTGTTTGCGAGCCGGTCCGGGGGGGATGCCACCTGTACGTATCGTTTGTCAGGTGGTTTTCTTCGCCGTGTCGCGATTCTTTGACTTCCACCCTGACCCTGTTTAAGTTGAACACAATGAAGTGGTATTTGGTCTGGATTCTAACCACATCGTTTGCCTTTGTTTCTTTTGCAACAGGTGCTGCAATGTCTTCGCTGGAACGTGACTCCGGATTCAACTCCGGTAGCTCGGAGCACGAGGAAGATCTGTGGTCGCGCGATGGACTCATCACTCCCGAGAACGCCAGTTCCGAGGATTCGGTACCGGAGGCGAAGCTGCCGGCGTGTCCACCTGCGGCGGCGGCGGGTGGTGTGGCGATGTCGCTGGTGAAGAACAAACGGAAGAGTTCGGAACCGCTCCGGGTCGTCGCGGAGATGGAGCTGATGGCTCCGCTGAAGAAGCGCATCCGTTACGACGAGGAGCGGAAGCAGTTGGAGCAGGAGGAACAGGAGAGGGAAAGGGAACGGACCGAAGCTGGTTCTCCGCGACCTTCGTCCCGTGCCACCGCCAGCCCCTTCCGCCCGTGGGCTCCTCCTTCCGTAGAACACACTGGCCCAGCGCCAGCGGGAATCCCAACGGTGATTCCTAATCCGGCCGATCTGCTCATACGACACCCGGCTGTCACCACGCTTCACCGGGCGATCTCCCTGGAGCAGCAGCAACCGCTTGCCCTTGTTGCGAAGAAGAGTACCACCACGAGCAAAGATCCACACTCGAGTCCGATCCGGTCAAGTATCCGCTCGACGTCATCGCTTGCATCGCCACAGCATTCACCCGACTGGCCACATCACCACCACCACCTCAGTCACCACCATCCGCACCAAGTGCACCCCTCCGCGTCGCTGTTCGTGCAGCCCCACGCACCACCTTCCCTCGACGGAACCAACGACTCCGTCACCGATCTCGAGACGACGATGGCGATGGCATCCTCCGGAAAGGCAACCTCATCCTCCGGCTCCTGCTCGGCCGGAGGCTCCCAGACGCGCAACTACAAGAACATGACGCGCGAGCGACGGATCGAGGCGAACGCACGCGAACGAACCCGTGTCCACACAATTTCGGCCGCCTACGAGAAGCTCCGGAAGGCCGTGCCGGCCTACTCGAACGCGCAGAAGCTCTCGAAGCTGTCCATCCTGCGGATCGCCTGCTCGTACATCCTCACGCTCAGCCGGATGGCCGGCGAGGACTACAGCGAGGACGGTTCGGAACCGTCGATCGCCGACTGCGTCGAGATGGTGACGAAGACCATCCAGACCGAGGGCAAGATACGCAAGAAGAAGGACGAATGAGCAGCCGGAGTCGCTCCGAAAGTCAGTCATTTACAGGGCAGCCAAGTGGAAGTGGTGCCTACGCTTATTATTTATTCTTCGTCAAGGAATGGGGATGAACCCTGTGTGTCATTGAATTTTTCGTATTTTAATTTTCTAAAATTTAAAATCAAACACAACAAGTATCGCACTACTGACCGGGATGGTATGCGCTTTTAATTCACTGCAAGAGTTGTAACTAGCAAAGAAAACAGTACAAACATCATGAAACACGTTTACAAATCAAAACAGAAGGAGTCAACAATCTCCTTATGAGGTTGAAATCAATTCAAAAGCAAACTGACGACGACAATAATAATCGCAACGAATGTGAAAAGGAAGGCTCAAACAAACTTTACTACAGTAACCATTTTCAAAGTACTACCGAAACCAAATGCGCATCCTGCAACCGCCTTAAGGGGGTTTGCTGTTTGTCTAATTCGAGTGATGCTGGCCAACATTCAAGTGCCATAGTGTGGAACGAACCGGAGCGAAAGCCCCGACCTAGGCGAGCCCATAAAGGTAGGACTGCGTAGGAGTGTCCCGTGTGTCGGTTCCGGGTTCCCAAAGCTTACCTCGGGAAAGCTGCGCGAAGAAAGTACAAGTAGGCAGTGGTAACAGGAGTGTCATATTGTTTACTTAGCGCCGTAGCTCTCGTTAAAATCAAATAGTCCGTACCCTAGTTTTTTTTTTTAACAATACTTTTTCCAATTTCTTCACTGGTACGCATTTCCACGTCCGAGATGTGGCCGAAACACATAATAGTCATACAAACACAAACACACAAACTGAACGCTCCGGAAAAGGAGAAAGTTGGTGTGCGAAAAATCTGCTCTGACGCCATAAAACAACTTGGGCCGGCCGAAGATGAACTGAGTCATCGGAATGTTTGGGGTCCGCCAGTTGAGTCACAGAGTTTTGTTGTCCGGCAGAGAGACAGCTGTGTCAGGAATCAATAATCAGGGTGACCATATTAGAAGTATCCGTAGGCTAGCGGCGGGAGGTTGATTTGTACACTTATATCTTTAAGCGTTTGTTTTTAAGTTGTAAATACGAAAGTTTGTTTGAGAATAAACGGCCAAGCATTAGGGACATGCGCAGGCGTCGCGCCATATAGAGAGGGAGTGAGGGTTCGTTTTTATACTACTTATTAAACGTACTGTACCATAGGTGACTAAGGCTAAAATATATACAAATATATTGTGATCAAACTGGTGAAATCAAAATGATCTACAAGCAACTACAAGTTTGTGAAAAAACCGCGGAAAGAAGGTGAAAAAGAAAACATGCAAAATTTTATGGTGAAAAAAAAGCAAATAAAATAATATTTTTGTATGAAAATATTTAAAAGAATGAGTTTTAAATTGCAAAAACGAAGGGACAAACACTATGATGACAATTGGGAGAAAATTGATTGGGGGAAAGTAATACAAAATGAAATCAAACAGATACCGAAAAACAGGGTACTATAAAATTCTTAACTGGAAAGGTAAGTTATAATAGAACACATTCGAAAAAGTTGCCGTGGTTTTTCGCGAACGAAGGTTGACGGATATTTTTATCATATCAATAGATTAGATAAAGCTTTTTATCAGAAATATAATATGTGTAAATTGAAACCATGTAAATCAGAACCACAAAAAAGTGGACCAGAATCAACAAAGAGTACAATTTAGAGGAAACTTTATATTTCAATGAAAAAAAAAACATTACTCACTGTGTAAAGTCTATCCTAAAAGCTAGATCGAAGTAATAAACAATGTTCCATATCGGAAGCCTCGAATTGGCAAGTAAAATTGTCAACTCATTTGCTAAGCCCGCTGCGCACCATTATTGATAGCTCGGCAAGGCATCTGATGCAGCCTCTTCGAAGGCATCAGGTGGAACGTACGCTGCAAAACAGGTCACTTAGTTGCGCATGGACGTGACAACATGGATGCCATCTTGATCGTATCGTTTGAAGTCGATGGTGACGACAGTGATGTAGGGATTTTTTTCTACTGTTCATTTGTGGACGAGTCGATTACTTGGAGTGTTACTAGCTGCGTGTTTTAAATTCTTCCACTGCACCTAGTTGCACTGTTCGATGCAAAAGTTTGACATCTGTGCGCCCCCGACCCGACCCGATCGATCGATCCGTTTTACTCATCTGCCCCGCGTGATGGTGCATTATCGGTGTTTGGTTTTCGGGCACACGCGGGAAAAAAGTGGGGGAAAACAAGTAGACCGTGGGCAAACATCGGTCGTCTGTGGCCCCATCGACGGCGGTGCAGTAGGGTGGTGCGATAAGCGTCGTTTCGGTGTTGTCTGTGCTATATCTGGGCTGCCGTTATCGCGCACCGGAGTTGCCTTTGAAAACACCTGTTACTACTAGGATCGGGGCGGCCACTCGGGGGGGTTCGAAAATTGGGAAAATGTTGTCGCAGTTTGCCAGATTCGGCGTTCGATGGCGATATCGCAGGCTGAGTTCTCGGATGGAACTATTTCGAAGCCATTAGAGGGCGCACCCTTCGGTGGAAATGGAGCTGAAATTTTAAAACCTAACTAATTAACCCCTGGTCTCGATCGTGAAAGCGAAAGCAAGCTGTCCTCCAGCTGGCACGATGAGCCCCCTTTAATCACCGTCGCGTTATCTGCGATTGCGAACGTTGTCGCTTGGCCCGGTAGGCTCGGACGGGGTAGGAAGTTCGACACGGTTTATTACAAACCCGCGCGAGGGGATGGGAACCAAAACAACCGGGCAGTCGAGAACCAGTTGGCCCGGTCGGATGTGCCTGGTCCACACAGGTGTGATAAGTCTCGACACCCGCCTGCCTTTTTGGGCGATGGAGGGAGGCTCCGATAAGCGGGCCCTCGCGCAGTGGAACACTTGCGTGCCTTATCGTGGAGCGCGTCGAGGGAAGCGAAGCGAACTCCTGTCGGCAGTACGTCTGCCCTGGCACGCGTTCGTCTGCACCGGGGGCGCAAGTGCGGCCACACTCGGAACCGGTGCGGGTGTCCTCGGAGTGGTGTATAGGCAGTATTTCATTTTTGCAAATACTTTTACTATATGAGAAGTGAACGTTCTTCAAAGTAATTACAAAGGAGTAAATTAAATAAATATAATGTAACCACCCAATATGGGTTGAAATCTTGAGGAAACCTGTTTAAAAAGTAGTGATCAGAAATTTTAAAAACTATTACATTTCATGCAGAAGAATTTCTTCAAGGTGTAAAAATATATTTTGAAACTAGAAAAAAGAAATGCTTTAAGTATCAACTGCAAACAAAGGAGTGCAATATTTTCATAGTCAGGTACCTTCGCAATTTAAAAAAGAATTTTGATGACAATTACAGTATTCAGTACTCTGTTATAATCAATTTAAATTACAAACTCGCCTGCTTGCAATAAATCTAATTAATGTTTATTTATAATTTACTCGTTATTTGACACATCACAAGGTTGAATTCGTTAAAATTTCTCCTAAAGTTTTACGTAAAAACCATAAAGAAACACGTATCTTTCGTACTATGTTGTGTTCTTTATGGGAAGTAAAATGAAACATTCAATTTTAATCAAGCATAAATTAATCAAGCGATGTTAAAAACTTGAATACATTTATTTTAATTCCCCTGATACAGGATGGAGGAAAATCTCGGCCGCCTCGAAACGTAACCGTGCGGTTGACAGTAATTTTAAACACTTTTCCCCCTTTTCAACCTCCACCGGGTGCCTCAATTTGGGCCACCAGATTCGGATGCCGGACAGCCAGCATCGCCTGTGCATTGTTGTAGCATCCGCCAGCCGGGAGCGCGAGCAAATTGTGATGTGTAGCACAAAATAGTGCAGCTGTCGCTCACGGCTGTCCAAAGCGGCGGCTCAAAAGATAGTTAACAGCTTAATGCAATTAGGTGTCCGGTGCGAGGACGAAGACGAAAAGGATAAAAAGAGAAGCACCCAACTTCCCCGAAATAGCCTCGGCTTCGGTACGGCATCGTTGTTGTCGGTTAAACTGCAATTAAAAATATCCCAACGATGATTGACGATTGACGAGTCGCTTTTTCCTCCGCCGTTTTTTTTGAGATGCATAAGCTGTTGCGAGGAAGGAAATATTAATCGTGTTGCGCTTGTCAATGTTGGCGATCGCTTAATTTTTGCCATGAAAAATGTCCTGTTCAATGTTGACAAGGATTTTTTTTTTTTTTAATTCGTAACCCGCAATCCCACCCTGAACAAACATTGTATTTTTGGTTTTTTTTGTGTCTTACCTGTTTGAAAACCATTTTGGCAACCGAGCGGCTAGGACACGAACAGATTTTTCGCAACTCGCAATTATGCTTGGACGGAAGTATGAATAACCCGGTTGACCGTTGAGCGTCTGCCGAGGTTGAGTCATCTGTTTACCGCTCAGGTTGCTTCGAAAAACTTGCTTTTCTGTTGCCAGGAATTACCGGAACGTGCATCGTCGAACGTTTGATCGTTCGGACGTCGAGCTGCGAGACCTCGGTGCACTTTACAGAATCCCCTTGGTGTACTTTGTATTTACAGGGAAAATACTAACGTAAAGAAACTGCACCGATGGATGGTTAACACCTGGGCATCAATTATTGCATACCTAAGTCGCCAACTACTCAAGGGTACTCAACTGTACTACACATAATATTCGTAGGCTTGACTTGTTCAATGGTGACGTAATGATTACGGCTGTCAGTTGTGATAAGCGTTTTCATTGATTATTTCTAACACTATGAGAATCATTTTTACAACGTTCGTCTTTTATTTTCTCAGAAGCAAAGATGGCGGGTTATCGTTAGATTGGCAACATCTTTTAAATATGAATTTGCGCACTTTGACAAGAATTGCGAAAGAGATATAGTGTCGCGGCAGAAAGGATTTACGCAACCACTTTCATTCGGTGAGAAAACGTCTCGAACATCGTAATGAAATCATCTTTCCGGCCCGAACTTGATGATTCACTTTGCACCAAACGCTGACCTATACAGACGACTGCCGGGGCGCATGGTGGCCCTGCAGTTTCCATATTCAATTTGAACGGCCACTTCCCCCACGCACTCACGTCTTCATATCGGTGCATTTTAAACTAACGTTGAATAATACGACCAGAAGAAAGGACAATTCGATTTGCAGTGATTGCGCCGGTGTGCATTGAGCTCTCTTCTTGCGGCAAAAAACCCAACCCATCCCTCCCGATGAAGCAACAATCAATTCGGAAAATTATCGCCGTTTATGATCGCCAATGTGCTGTGTGCGTGTGTGTGCCCTTTGTCTGGACAGTGGGGAACCGACGGAGGCACTCCAGAGTGATCTGTAAAAGCAATCGATGCAATCGCCATCGCGATCGTCATGGTGGGAGCGGCGTTTTCTCACTTCGTCCTGCGCTTCCTGGAAGTCGGCATCGGGCAGAAAAAAACAATCAACAAACCCACACAAGGGCGGCAAGAGTCGGACCATGTCCGGTAGCCGTGCGGGATCTTGATTTTGCGCCGACGTCCTCCTCCTGCGACGACGATGCGTAAAAGCGGTTGTTACCGATCGGCGCGTTTGCGAGATGAGATTGATTGGTTTTTATCTGCCGTCCTAAATCGGGCCCCCCTTCCCCTTCACTTCCCCATAGATTCCACATCCGTGCGTGTTTGTTTCCTGCTGCCCCTTCCGAACCGGTTTTTCCCCTGTTCGGGCCAAAGAAAACTCCTTAACGCTTGGCTTTTGATGGCTTCGTGCCGATCGAAGGACCCGAAGGGACACGATTGTCGCCCATTCGTAAGAAGAAGAAGCGAAAGGAGCAAAAAAAGTCGAGTCCACCGGAAAATCGGGTTCGTATCGAAACGCATCATCAATGGGATAAATTGTCCGCACACACACACACACACAAGTTGTGAAGACAAGGGGAAAAAAGAACCGAATCGGCTGTATTTCGTTTTTCCTCGTTTTTTGTTTCTACCGTCCCCATGACTGATTGCCTCTCCATCCCCGGATGTGACGACGCGACTCGGTAGGGGTTTAAAATTGTAAAAGGATCGCTAAAATATGCTCCGCGAAAACCATTCGCGATGCTCGACAGTCGATCGATCGAATCGAAAGCGGAGCGATCGATGGTGAAGCGGCAAATCGTCCACCGAAAAAAGAAAACCGATCGCTTCGAGCGGAAATCATGCGGGGGACACGTTGAGGAGGATAGGGATGAAGATCGAAAATCATCGAGATCGTTATCGCTTGCCGGGCGAAAAGCGGAGTGGTGCGTTTTTGTTTTTTGTGGCCTCGTCTCCAAGACATCTCCCGGAGGGCGAGCAAGAATCGGAAAGACTTTGGACAGTTTCGGTAGCCGGCAAATGATGCGGCCTTTTTATCGGTTGAAATCGTTAGCTGTAGTTTAGGATCGATAAATTTTGGAAAATAGTGAGACGTCTTTTGTTTTTTTTATGTCGTTTTTAAAAGAGAAACCCTACTCACATGATTTTGAAATATTAAAACTCTTTCATGGGTTATATTTTAATAATGTTTTTTTATTAAGTTGAACTAGAACTAACATTTTGTAAAACATATTCGAAGTATTTAAATTTAAATTCTTTAATTTCTCCTGGTCCGTCCTGTTGAAAATAAGGTACCACACACTCGTTAATCCTAGAAATTAATCCCCCGGAGTAACAATTATTTCGAAAACGGCCATTACCATGTGATCACTTGGATGTTCCGAGACGGAACGAGAAAGAAGAATTAAAAAAAAAAACAGTTGAAACACGTTGCGACCTAACGGGGCTCCAATAATTTTCCCATAAGCCGGCGTGCTAATCGGCACTAAGCCCATGATAAATATCGCATCAAACGATCGGGACCACCCGGGCGAAACCGTCGTAAGTTTAAGGATTTTCCTTTTCGGCTCCGGACGGAATCCGGCGGTCGAATGTTTCCGCCGAATCGATTCGATCGATAATTAATGTTACGCAGCGGTTGGAACATAAGCTTCGGGGGAGCTTTTCTTGTAAATTTTTTAAAACTTTCCAAATCAGCCCTAGCAGGTTGAAAAGTGTCCACAGTGAGGAAAAAGAAAGGTAGAATTTGAGGTACAATGGAAGGATTTCAGCAAAGCAAAGGATACGATCATTTGAATCGATCCGTGCGCGTCAAAAACGGGGTACGGAAATGTTTACGTTTTTTCGACCGTACGAGATTCGTCGGCGTATTTGCTCGCGCCCTCCAACCAGCCCTAAGAAGGGCCGTTTATCGTCCGTGGTCTAATTTACCGCCCGAGGTCAGCTCATAACTTACCGTATTAATTTGTTGTTATCGATCCAACTGAAGCATGACTCCGTTTCGGGTTGAGGTTAGGTTGTTATTATTTTTTTCCAATTTTCAAACATCCCTCGGCGGACATTGACGCGTCGCACCATATCGTTCGATTGTTTGAAGTTGACTTCCGGCACGCACACGCGAGCGTCGAAGATGCTGGACCGTGGCGACTGCAGATCGGACCGAAACCAGATCACACCGCGGGACAACCTCCATAAATTCGTATTAATGTTGTCGATTTTAATTAGCACCATTCATCGCTACGGAACCGCACGGGGTTCGCGCGGAGAGGGAAGGGGTTTTCCATCGGTGGGACATATTTTTTGGGCTAATTTTCGTATTATGCGCAAGATTAACATCAGCTGGCGTTCAATGTCGCTGCCGCTTGCGTTCGGCGCCCAGGTGGATGCGATTAAGTTTGGTGATGTACTATGTGACAGTGTGAAGCTTTGGAGTAGGATTAGAAAAGCACTGATGCTTTGGAAAATATTGCTCTCTTCCTTGGACAGATCGATACTATCCCACAATGAACCAGGGAATCCCTTAAAAATCATTTAACATTGAATTGGCTAACAAATGTTTTATTTTAAATTAAAAAATACTTTTCCCAAATCCCGTTGACTAATCGTTAGTATAAATACCATGTTTTAGGCATTCTTTTTGATACTTTTCCTACCTTTGGGTCAAAATGATTACAGTGGATTTAGAAACAGTGGAAAACTCCTGAGTGTCTCCCGTGCAATATCAGGATTCATATGATAGACTTTTTTAAAATTCAAATTTAAATCAAGAAACACAAACGATATAGCACTGTAGATAATTCTAAGAAAAGTAAAAACATAAGGAACTACCGATTCGTCTGACTCAACCAAATCTATTGCGCAGCAGAAGAAACAACCTTGCAGCAGTTTGCATTCCACAAATAATAGAACTTGTCCTTGGGGTTTTCCTTCAATTTATCTTCGATTGAAAACCAATTATTTAGCATTGAGTGACACGCGTGCCCAGGACCAAACCTTCCGCTTCGAAGAAAGAAATATTCGAACGCACTGGACAATATTTAATGTATTCACCCCGGCACCATCTTGCATCCGGCGCATGGACGTCACTTGATCATGCCACAACAAGTGCGATTGGTTCGCACGGCAGCGCACGGCAGGGCAAACAAGTCAATCCTGTCCGGCATACATCCAGCGCGTGTCGCCATTTCCGCGAAACGTTCCGCCGGCGATAATGTCACGGACTGAGTAACCCGAAAAAACACCGGGGAAGAACCAGCATAGCGAAGCCGTGTCGCGGTAAAACAAAGCGGCCCTTGCGTGCGCGATACGCAGGCAGGCGGAAAAACTGGATATTCAAAGGCCCGTGGCGGTGGGTGGGTTTTGCCCAGTGGCAAGGTTGCTGCGTTCGCTCGAGGATTGCGGATAAGCTAATGATTTACATCCTTCGTTGGCCAGCAGCATCGCGTAATAGTATTTTGCCACCCGGGGTGGTCCGGCATTTTTCACCAAAGCCAGAGATTTGCGGAGGACACTTCAGAAATTTGCTGCTCCCCATTTACCGCACGGTTACGGTTTAGTTTTTCCCTTTGCACGAGCGACAAATTAATGCTAAACAAATGCATCTATTTTTGCAAAGGAGGGTGCTTCCAACCCGGGATCCTGGTGACACGAAGGGGGGAAGTAGAAGGTGTTGCAGCTCGTTTGCCAAAGTGCAGCTGCCGCGAGACTGCACTTGATCGTTTCTGGTGCACCGAGTGGGCGTCCGGTCGGCAATGCACCCTGTTTATTCTTTAGTTCGCTCGGTCCCGGGACGACAACGGAACGAGAACGGGAGGGGGAAGGGGTGGCTTCGGGTCATGCCTGTGTGAAAACAGATGCGCCACCCCGGTACGACCCGTACGGGCGCAAACAAACCCGCGGCGGCTCGGTTCCGGTCAACGTGAGTCCGCCTTCGGAACGTCAAGTGGACAGCCAACAATTACCGGCAATAAAAATCGCATCCGTACACCACACCGCCGTTGCCATATCGCCCCACGCTCGCTAGGAGGTGTTCCAGGTGATCGATGGAAGACGTCGGTGCCGCAGGTGTGAACGCTGGCAAACAAACGGCTACTCTTCCAACCCCCGGTTCAACAGAGCGTTCGTACTTATTTGTCGTCGTCATCTGGAGCGAAATTTCACATGTCAGTCGTAACGTGTCCTGGTGCTGACAAACCGGCAGCACAAAAAGAAAAAACAAAACCTCCTAGAAACGTGATACGGCGGGAAGCATGCGAGAGAAACGCAACCATACGGACATCTTCTCCATCGGCATTAGGTGGAAACAATAATCGAAGGTGCTAGTAACCAGTAACAAGTAAACGAGATACGGAGGCACGCAGGAAATACCGACCATTTATTTGTTCCAACAGCTCGATTGTTGTTTGCAACTAGCTTCTGCCACCTTCGAAGCAATTAACACTGTCAAAAGGGGGCGTTGAGGGTGCGAAATCTAGTTCAGAGTAACTGTAGGAAGTATATGAAACATTCCTGGGTAGGAATGAGGATGAATCTTATGTAAGAATTATTAGTTAAACTGGTTCTGAAATAAGAGATACTCTTTAAAAAAGGTTATGAAGAACTTGAAAGTCAGACAAACACCGCAAGTTTAATGAAACAAAAAAGTATAGTCACAATAAAAAGCAAATAATTAACTAAAAAACCCCAACATGTAAAAACTGTTCAATAAACCAGAAAAATGTCTCTTTCACCAAACTGTTGAAGCTATTTTCCTCACAAAGTGCAATATCCAAAGGGTGTTTTCGCGCGTTGCAACTAAACAAATACAGTGTTTGCCTTTCGACCGCTGGAAAACGGGAGCCACTTCTGCCCCCATCCCCCACCCCCCCCCCCCCCCCCCCCTTTCTTCTGTGGTGCGATTCGAGTCTTTGCAATGATTGGTAGCATATTTGTTCCAGTGGAAATGGGGTTGACGGGTTGAGGGGGGAAGCACTAGGCATCTGGGTGTATTTGGCACGCTTGTGCTATTGCCGTGTTTGTTCAAATGAGTTCCAGGTGAGTCGGGTTTTTGAAGGAGCTATTGTCTAGGGCAGGAAATTGTGATAATAAAAATTAAACTTCAGTCAAAGTAAAGTGCAAGAAATATACGCCGTAGAAGAAACAATAAATTATCCATAAATTTCAAGACAGGAAGGGTTGCGAAAAACTTGTTTCAATCAATTAAATTTAAATGATATTGGATTGAGTTCCTTTGAAAGCTAAAAGCAATCACCGGTAGATATCTTTGGCGCCAACCGAGGTCGACGGAGAAGTGAAGACAATCTTTAGCCTCCTGTCGTAGCTTGAGATGCTGATAGCATTGACAGGCCGCGATAAGCATGCGCGTTACATTGCAGTATTCAAATTCAAAATTGCTGTTCAACCGTCGGTTGATAAAGCGAAGTAACGAAAACCGGTTGACCGTAGTGCATCTGCGCACCTAGTTCGCACCCCATTGGAGTGTTTTATCGATTGGGTGCAGTGGTTTCACACCCACATGATCGTGTACTTCTGTGCGTGTGCTTGTGTGTATGTAAGTGAGCCTTCGCCATCGAGGAAGTGTCCATCGAACCCGTCGGAAGGGTTTGCCCGGTCGGTACTGCGGAATGTTTGCGGACTGGCCCGGGCCACAAACAGGCCCTCCAAGAGTACTTGGCCTCCGCGTAACAATGAACAGTTGGGTGATATATTCGACACGCGTGACATGCATCAGGCAGTCGAACACCTCCCAGTGGCCCCCCCGGTGCAGTTTCCTGCGAGTACTTCCACCTCGCATTGCTTGGCGCATTTGCATTTACTTTGCACGCGGTACTCGCGATGGAGAAATTTGATTAGAATCTAGCAACGTCTAGGGCGGCCACCTCGTACAGATGTTCGCACCAGGTGGCGGGGGTTGCGAGTTGATAAGTTTCTAGATGAAGGGGATGAGATGAAACTATTCGTTACGTTTTCAAAATGCCTAATTAATTTAAAATTACTTCTAACACACCTTTTATTGATATCTATTAACACTCAATGAAGAAACAAAAAGTTTAGTGTTTTTTATTTGTATAAATTAGTTGTAATTTAAAAATCTGTTGTATTTGGCTTAGTTTTGTATGTTTGTTATAAAATTTACTAAATGTTAAATCTTTTTTATAATGTTTGAAACAAAAAATCAATTTTTTTGCAAACATGGTAAAATCATTAGTGGTAAGTTTTCAATGTCAAATGTTCACACTAATTATCGTGTCAAACTGTGTGCCAAACTCGAATTTTGACAGCCCCCATTTGTGACCGGTCTATAGGGCCATTATAATTCAATAATAATATTGTTTCTTCCATACAACCAAAGCAATCCATGCGATATGATTCATATGTCATTTTTTTAATTTTGTTTGGTGTACTATCGTGTTCATTGATAGTATTCAGAAATATTTTATTGGCAGTCTTGTTTTTTCAAGAGTATTTAAGTTGAATTAAAATAGAATTAGGGAAGAAGATTAAACCTTGCTTCCGAACTTTGAGCAACAGTGTTAAGAAACTTTTAGTCAACTGAAGTGGTTCCTCAAGAGAAGCAGGTTTGGTGACAATACTTGAAGATACATTTTCTTGCAAGAGAAACTTATCAACCAACGGCAGCAAGAACTCCTGCAGATGGTCAGCCAGTACGTGCAGTTTGATCCCCCGAGGCAACCCCGGGACTACCTTCGGCTATTCGGCGTTGTCGCTGCTGGTGGCCGTCGACGCGGAGTGGTCGATGTCGCGCCCCGACCGGGTCGTGTCCAACCCCAGTAGGTACGCTTGCTAAATTAATAAATGATATTTTATGCTAATCGAAATCGCACTAATCGCCATAAAGCTTCTGAAGCCGGCCGCGGACGGCACACTCGGTTCTGGCCCGGCAGGAAACACCCGGTCCGGACCGTCCCCGTTTGGGCTGGGTCGCGCCGCCGTAGGTTTCGTTCGTGCCGTGCTGCTAACTGCAAAGGAAACTTTGTAATTGACACCGTTCGAGGCTGCATGCGCTGGTGCCAAGGTTGACCCGGACCAGTGGCGGGGTGAGGGTGCGTGTTGGCTTCAGCCATTTGGGCGATGTTAGTGCACAATTTATTGACCAGACCACTAACACCGATTTCTCGGTGGCGCACTTCCGGGAACCGGAATGTGCAAATGTCCAGCCTTACAGTACCGTCGTTCCAAGAAGCCTTGTACTCTCCTTCAGCGCACGGAGTGCAGAGAAACGATGACAAATGAGTCAACGAGCCCGCGAACAGCGTGTGTACGTGCGCGAGATTGATTCGCTTCGTTACGACGAACAAATTGGTTTCCATAGACCTGCCTTCCCCTTTCCCCGAGCAACCGGGCGAGCCATTTGTCGTGTTCGATTGAAAAACAAAACCGATCCTTGTAGGATCGCGCATGGATAAATTCCCAGCTGATAGTAGATATCCGTGACCGAGCTGGCAGGTGTTGGAAAGATCCTCCCATCATCCGCATGACATTAGCGGTAGAAAGGTGGCCGCAAATCAAACGGCTTCGTTCATATTCATGAGCCGCGGTGCGAAGGAGTGGAAGGTTACTCTCCCGCATGAGGACGAGGATGGCACCGCGAAATCCTTGAGTCAAATCAGGCACGCATTAAAGATGCTAGAACCGATCAAATAAATCTCATCTTATTTTTTCCCAATGGAAAGCAGGTGGAATATGGCAAACCAATTCAAGCAACATGCAAACAGGTTATAGCTATATTTATTCAAATTTTCACAATATTCACAAAAGCAGAGATAAGTTTTTTAAGCTAGGCATATTGTAGTTTTACTTCAACTAGTAGCTAACGTTTTTTTTTTATAATTTAATTACTAAGTAATTTGAAAATAAACATTAGAAGTATTTATTTGAAACATAAAAATATTGAAAATTATCATTTTTACTGAAGGTGAAAGGTATTCGCGTTACGAATGGTTTGTACTAGAGTTGTGTAAATCTGATTCAGATTCATGAATCTGAATGAATCTCTGTCTTACAAAGGATTCATGAAACTTTCGTAGAGAGATTCATGAATCCTGAAGACACACCAACTGATGAAAAGTCATCAGCCAAAAATGGGTTGAGGGACCCTCCCCCCCCCCAACCCCCATCCCTTTTTTTTGGTCGCATTGTCCACGCCTATGAAAGAATCGGGGAGATTCGTGACAGATCCATGAAAGATTCTTGAAGATTCATTAAGGTTTCGAAAGATTCATTAAGCTCATGAATCCATCTGAATGAATCTTAGGTGAAAGATTCATATGAATGAATCTCGCGAAAAGATTCATTAAGTACAACACTAGTTTGAACAAATGAAAAATAATCGAGATCAGGCGGATGTTTCTTTCATTATGGTGCATTTCTTATCCAACAGTCTTCACCGACTTAATCACATCTTGAAATATGTTTAATTTGGACAAAGTAAATGGTGAACAATAAACCCCTCCCCACTGGCCATTAAAATGCAATGGAATTAATATTCCGCGCCAATCCCGATCGATCCTGGTCGCTGTGTGGTCGACGCTAATTTGTGATTCATGTGGGCCATTACACCTATTTTCCCAGGCTGTGTGCAATACCCCGGGGTCGATCAACAAATCGGTTACACAAATTCGTTTATTAAATGCGACGCATTGCGATCATACCGTAGCCGGGAATGTGCGAGCAACGCGGTGGAATGCAAAAATTAAAACAATCCTCTTCCTCTCGCTCCAAAAATGGGTGACCAGCGAGAGCGGGCGGATGGGGATCCAAAAACCAGAACAAGACTAACAGGCGAGTTTGGAGAAGGAGGTGCTCCGTAGCCATCCAACAACCTGAAAATCTCAATCTCTTAATTGTGGTCGAATAATCGAATTGACAGTTTGTCGAACCGCACCAATTTAAGACGGACTGCGCGTTGCGCGGACGTGTGCATTGCAAATGCAGCACGCAAGCGCCGAACGCTCCTCTAGTAGTAGCAAAAGGCAGAACAAAACGTCTTTACGCCGAAGGACGCGAGACGCGCTGCAAAACTGACGCACGAGTAAAAGAAACCGAATCATGGGGAACTCGAAAGCATTGCCCGTAGAAGGGACAGGGAGATACCGACAGAAGACAAAATGATAATAATAACAATAATAATACAGACCGACGCGAAAATCCCTGCCCACCAAGTGAAGGACAATGCATATATGCAAGTGTTCGGCCGCCTTGACGTTGCGCTGCCGTCGAGAGCGCCACCCCGGTGACGCCATCTAATGAAGAGCGTTTGGTGCATTAATTGCTTATTTTTATCGCGTTCCATCGATTTATGATCATTAATGCAGGGCGGCGGCGCAATGTTTGTGCCATCCGTCGGTCCGGGTAGGGGTTCTGCTTTTTTTTTGTTCCCGGCTGCATTTCTGCACCGGCGCTCCGGCTTATGGACTGGCGCTGGGTATTGTTTTCCTCCAGCAGCCGGGAGACACAACGGGCACGTCCGGCCGTTGGCGGATATGGAGCGGAATCGAGAACGCCGGTTGGCTTTATTTGTAATCCGTGAAGATTCGGTGAACTCGTTTTTCACTTTTTTGTGTCGAGCGCAAGATGGTGTGATGTGCGGTTTTTTGTGCAAACCGTCCAGTTGCCGATTGAAAGATTTACTCGGGAATTAAACCGATAACAATCACTGTGGCAGGATTGGACGAAAACTCAACCAAGGCGCCGAAGAAAAACAAGGAAGAAAAACCCTTTAAAAAAAAGGACCCCAAAACTTTCATGCGCAATACGAACAAACGTACGGATCGAAAATCGAAATGCTAATATGCAATCAATCCAACCGATGTCACGTAACACGCCCAACATACGCCTGCCCTCCGCATCGTGTTGCATCACATATCGATGCACCAGGGTGCAACCGGGCAGCCGCATGCACCGCAGTGCGTTGCATTATTTTGGGGCTGTTCAATTTTTTTGTTTGTTTGACAGAATCACAGCAGATCTTGAAACGTGGTTGTCAAACGATTGCTTTTTTCCTTCCCTTTGGCAAGCGAAAGAAAATGAAGTTGATTGATAAGTGTACAGCGCCCGGATGAAGTCTGGCGGCAATTGCAACCTCGAACGGTTTGGAAGGTTGAAGAAATCCGCAAACAATTCTTTTCATTAATTCTGTAAAATTTAAAATTTGTTTTAAAGATTCATGAAGGTTTTAAGAACTTATTTAAGGGATAAACTAAATTCTCCCTGGCCGTGGTTGTTATCAGATCTAACATTAAATTGTATCTAATTTTATAATGTGCAAATCGTAAATAATGATACAAGTAAAATCATGATTCAAATATCTGCTTCGAATTGAAATGCTTTGTTCAATGTTATAGCTAGCAGAGTTCATAAATTGTTTGGAGTTTAACCTCAATTTACATTTCATTCTTCGTATATTGTTTTTATAATTTCTAAAAAGTCATGTAAATAAATTTGTGACTTAATGATGAATTTAAGACAAATTCCACATATTATCAAATTCATGTGTAACTTTCCAAATTTTGCAATATTTTTTAAGGTAAGATATTCTCGAATATCTTTTTTTTACTTGAAATCTTTGGTATTCTAATATGTTCACTTGTTTTGTTTTCTTTTCATTCTATTGTATCTACACATTATTAGAAACATGAACAACTGATAGTTCAATATCCTTTATTTGTTCTTTATGAGCAAACTCTTCTGTTTCTCAAACGTATATCTACTACTTATGCCTTTATATAGCATTTATTTGGCAAACCGAAGGAGAACGAAAAACAATTCACTTTTAGCGCACCTACGCCGCCACATATCGTCGTCGTGGCTGGAACGCACTGCCTGTCCTGACGAATAAATCAACATATTTCCATCCCATCCAAAAATTGCAAGCTATTCGCGGCATCGCCGAAGATCGGAAGAGACCGGTCAGCACCACGGGAAAGAGGAGAAAAACAAACCCTACTTAAATCACAAACGCGACAAACCGGCGTGGAAAGCCCCGAAAAGTCCGAGGGGTCCCGGGCACGGCGATCATTATCAGGGGGTCCCCTCAAACAATGGCCCATTATTATTGTAATTTGGTCCGATACGCGGGCATACGCGGTGGATACGCGAAAAACCGTATTGATGCCGCCGGATCGTGGCCCACGTACCGTCGACGGGCGACGGAATCGAACGGAAGATCTCGCCATCAAACGAGACGCAGCGCGGCTCGCAATAATCGTAAGTCACCGCGCGGTCACTGGTGCGAGGATGAGGATGTGACGAGGGTTTGCCGCCGGCCAAAAGGGCACACCCCCTCCCTCCCCTGATGGGGTGGTTGCTCTCCCGGTTCTGTCGTGCAGCCGGTCGCGACAAAGCAAAGCGCCGCTCGCAATTCTTAACAACATCATTACGGACCTGTTAAGCGCCTAAATGAGCCGCCAAAACGAAAGGATCGTACGCTGGTAGATTTTGTTGCAAACCGGGAACGAACGTACGTGTGTGTTTGTGTGAGAGTGTGTGTTTTATACCCCGATTCCATTCCGGGGAAGTTGACCGCCATCGGTGAGAATCGTGACGGTCGTCCATAATTAAACATTCGGCGGTAATAAATCAATAAGCTAACCCTCGCAACCAAAATTAGCTGCTTTTAACGAAACAAACAAACCATTTATGTTCAAATTATTAAGAAACACTGAATATTCTAATTTTCAAGTAACAAGGAACGTAAATTAAATATAACCGTAACGAAGAAATTGTCAATTGCATTAACGTATTTTAACGATCTGTCAAAAGTAATTTATCATCAACATGTGGAACTTTTCATATAAAGAAAAGAGAATTCTCAAATGAGACAAACTTACGTACAAACCTGATCGCATTCGATCGTAAAGTGTTTTGCTGCAAAGTTATCGAAAGTAAAACACGCCAGCCACCGCGTCTTTCATGAGTCGCCGAAGAATCCAATTGTTTAACGCTTCCCAACGTCCCCTCAGTGACTCAGAGCGATACCGAAGGAACCTGGTGGACTCCGTCTGCACCGGTTTGGCCGATGCTGAGCCGACACGATTTAAAATTCGGAACATAGCGCTACGCTTTAATGACGGGTTATGAATGCAAAGTGCATTGTGCCCAAGCTCGGAGACCGTAAAAGGAGAAATTGTGTCTCCGGGACCGGTGGTGACCGGTTGTGGCGGAGTTGAGTCGCTCGATGTGGCACCCTTTGGGCCACTCGGGAAGCCCTTGGTGTGGCGGTTGCACTTTTTCAAAGCTCCACTTGACTTTTGCAGCGCGCGTGGTACAACATACGGTGCCGGTGCCTTTTTGTGGCCCGAATTGCCGGCGATCCGAGCCCACGGGGAACCGTTGGCCAACCCTGCCAAGACAGGCGAAATACGAAGGTTAATGTGCAGCAGCTCGGGGCACTTGATTGAAATGTGCCTGCCGGCACCTGAGCAGCGGCACGCAATTTCCACGTTTGTAATGACATTTATTATTTTCTAATTAGTGCTCATTGCCGGTGCGCGTGATTACAGAAAACCTGTCACGAGCCTGTCATCGCAGGAGCGGATGTATTAATTCATTTCTGCAAAACACCATGATCAGGGCGCTTCGGGTGTCATGTGTGTCAAGGTATCGTCGCGCGGGAGCTGGAGATGAGCCGATGATTCAAGGTTACTAATGCAAAAAAAAAAAACCCATCATCTGCTACTGAACTGGACTTCGGTTTTCTTACTGATAGCGCCGTAAATAAAGTCAATCAAAGCTGATAAACCACACATAATTACTCTTCACTAGAAAAGCAATGAGTAAACGCAAAAAGTCAACAAAAACAAAAGCGCCACTTTGACACAAAATTTCCCGACCATAGCAGATAGACAGAGGCTTCCATGTTTGAAGTTTTCAGGAAGAATTTTTTCTGTCAAAAACGATTGGACGGTACTCGTTGAATAGAATTGAAAGAAGAAAGTAATACGATTTGGTTTATAATATGACATAGCGTGTAAATATAGTTTTTCATGTTTATTGGGATATGTTATCGTAAAATCATTAATGTTTAACCACAATAATTATTATGATGTTACTAGAAAAGAGATAAATACAAAAACTGTGTTCTACAATCGCTAGAATGATATGAATGATATGATATTCTCTGTTAACAAAATAAATGTAAAACTACTTAATAGTTACCCATAAAAAAGCAAAATTAGACCCCAAAAAGCACTGTCAATAAACTTCTCCACATTTTCTACATATTTGGAAAAGCGTGTGAAATGCAATTTCCGTTACTACACTTACGAAACAATCAATATGCTAATTAAGTGATGCTAAAATAATCTTCGTAGCAATCATTCAACAAATTCTAAGAGTTCTAGACAGGAGAATCTGTCTTATAAGTGATGAATTCAATTCAAACCCTCTAATTCATGTCACCACGTCGTGCGCTACAACAATACATATAACTCCCTTGTCGATCGTATCGAATTCCAACAGTGCAAAACAGAAATAAATTTGAACGACACGCCATTATTCAAATCGTCGCAATCCAGTTCAGTTTACTTCTCCACCACCACCGGTCTAGTCGCACCTGATTGCCTTCGGCTGGCTGCACTTCGGTGCACTTCGTCGGGAGAAATTTCTAATTGACAGTTATTACTAATCAACCACTCAGCATCTTAGGGCGGTGTCGCCGCCACGTTCAATCACTCACAAATCGAGTCTCCAGTCGATTGGGGGGATGCAAATAAGTTGAAAAGGAAAAAGAATACTACCGCCGAGACAGCGGAAAGCAGGCAGGACTGTTAATTGTTTCTGCGTCGCTCGCGCAGCGCTCCTTCCTAGTTGGAACGCCTTGGACACACAGGAATATCCGACGTGTCGGAGTGTCATTCCGCTGCCACTGGAGTGGATACTGCGCTGCCAAAAGTCCCGGACGGACGTCGCCCGACCGTCACCGGCATCGAAAGGGGGCGAATCCAAGCCAATCTGCATTCTGCGGGCAAGTGGGGGAGGGGGAGGGAATGCAAACTAGACGAGCTGGTTCAAGACGCCAACGCACCCGTTGCGGGCAAACCCCCCGTGACAAGGAGCCATGGTTGACCATAATTAATGGCTGCGATCAAATCAATTACGATCGTGTCCCCGCGACACGCGGGTTTGGGTGCAGTATACACTCTGACACTCTGGGAGTGTGTGTGTGTGTGTGTGTGTGTGTGGGTTGGGATTACCCCGATCGCACAGATCATGGTGTGTTCCGGCAGACGCCAGGGTATCGCGACGCCCGGACCGGGAGCGACATCGATTGGTGGCCATCTGTAATTAGCTGTGACAGTTTCGTCGCCATCGCCACCGGGTGCAGCAGTCCGTCTGGGGCCAGACCTGGCACTCCACTCCGATGTCGTCGCGTCGGTTCCATTCCACACCGCAGCGCACCATCCTGCCACCATGCGGCCTCCATCGGTCAAGTCACGGAAGAACGGCTACCAACGGCAAAATCCGTCCGGCAAAAGGGTTCCGAATGGTAAGAAACTCATATTTTTAGATCATCGATTAGCCATCCCTGCCTCCCAAACTGCGCCATCTCCGGAGAAGTACTCACCGGTCGCAGCGATATAAATAAAGTGATTGCTCGATAATGAGCTGCAATTGCAAGCTACACATGTCGGGCGATTTTTCACCACAGAACAAGGTCCTAAAGAAATGGGGGATAAGACACTCCCGGAACTAGGCGAATCCCAGCCTTTTCCCGTCAAGTGATCGGGACCACCGCGCTAGGTGGCTCCACTTCGGGATGACCGAGGGATTAGTGCGGGGCGTAGCAAAACCAAACGGGAGTGCGCACGTGCACGGGGGAAAAAATAACCGACCCGTCTAGAATGGCGCAGTTGCGTACCACGACAGTTACAGCCGTATGCCAGAGATCAGCGGAGTCATCGAACGTCTTGATGGAACATTTTGATAACAAATCCAACCTCAGGGATCTCGACACGCGGAGTTTCTAAGAACCGAAATAGCACGTAACACTCGGGTGCTCCAGAGCGGCTTCCGTATGTGTTATCTCATCGGCCCGCGGGGTGTGAGATTGAGAAGTTGCAGATTTTTTTGTCTCAGCGCATCCTGATAACGACCTCGGGCCGAACCTATAGGGTTTCAGCCAAAAATAAGAAACCTTCGGGAACGCACAGTTCTTTCCCAGAAGCCGATGTTGTTAGCTCTTTGTCGCGATAACGATCTCCTGACGTTGATTGGCCGGCTGTGAATTACTCAATATTGCTACATAATGTTGTAGGATCGAATGTTCCAGAGTTTGGTGTGAACGTAAAAACCGAAACGTGCCTCGTGCGTAAAGGTCCAGGGTTGCTGCTCCGAAGATAACCCGCATTTCTTCACTCACACACACACAGGATCATCGTCGTAATAAACAAACCGCACGATCAGACAACGTTTATTTTACAGAACCTATTGAAGATTGTGAACGCTGACTCACATGAGTTGCAACAAAAAGCATGCAGCTGAGTCGGAATGAGGATGAATTAACTTTGAATTTTTTGCTAATTGCAACATGAGCTGCAATCTCCACTGGTCTTGTTTAATGGCCCGAACGTCTAGTCCTTTCATGGAAGTGCGTACATCGCAAAAGACTTACAACTTATTACGAAACTACTCACACCGACCAGATCAAATGGCTAGCCATTGGCATTGGCCAGAGGACCAACAAAAAGTGGACCATCTTTTCCAAGCAGCAGGGTCACGCACCAATTACCGGTGAAACGATCTGGAAGCGGTAGCAAAATGTGCCGCACGTCCGGTCGTCCGGATAAGGAATTCACCGATTTATTGGCCATCCATCTGATAAGAATTTCATGGAGCGTAGAGTTTCCGCGGTTACCAACCAGCGATGTTGGATCCGTTCTTGTATGTTCTGGAAGGCATCGGAATTTGTCTATGGTACCAGATGTTCCCCCGCTTGAGGCATAGAAATGAAGCTTAGCTATTTGTTTACGACGGTAACAAAACTTGGCAACATATTGATCCGCCACTTCATGAAACGAGACATACACGCCCAGCTCGCGTCCACCCGGAACAAGGCGGGCGAGTCGGTGGAAACGTATTGGATTTCTTCGGTGCTTCGAGATCATGCAACCGGCACCGAATGGCAATTTTGTATCGCGTGGGTCACCGAACTGGAGCTGCCACGGAACCGTCGATCGTACGAACAGCGAAGCTATATGTCGTAGTAGCCCATTAGGATCACGTTTCATACGTTTCGTGTCAGCTCACCCGGTCCCCTTCCGTTTACGATCGGCGGCGAGAAAGTTGAGGCCACATGCTCTCTATAGCCGCGGCCGTTCGACAACACTAGGCTCATAATGTCATTTGATGGATGGATACGCGCGCTCCATGCGGACGCCAACCAATGTCCCGGAGATGTACCAAGATGGCCTCCGGGCCGTCGAGGAAGAAGATCCCCCTCAGCCATCGGGTCGGGCGGGCGGGCGTCACGAGACCGATGCTTAATCAGGTGCGAATAGATGCAAATTTATGGAAATACGGCGAACCTAAACTGTCCCCCGAATATGTCGGACGCCAGGGCGATAGCGATCTGCGCGATCGGCACCGTACCGATTACGGCCTTCTGCTCCCGCTGTGCACCCTGAGCTTGGTCCAGTTGGTCAAGTTTCCTCCGCGTCGCTATGTATCCCATCCTCCCTGCCAAGCGAGTTGATTTATCGACAACGGTACGATTAGGAATGCGCCATTCGGCCGTCCCCCGGAGATAATTATTGCCAGCCCAATATCGCTACCAGTGTGTGGCCCAATCAGCTGACATTTACGACGCGATAAAGATGTTTGGCGACGCGATCATGCAAATGAGGTCACGTGCATCCCGAAGCTCGGTCGGTCCCGGGGAACGATTGTAACGGTGACACCTTCTGGCGAATGTTCGCTCCCAACTGGACGTCCCTCGGGAGGGCGATCGAAATGTATTCTGGACGGCGAAGGACGGTAACATATAGATCACGTAGTTCTTTTGGCACAAGTCCAACTTCACCCGATCTCGAATCTCGATCAGACGATCATCGATCATGACTTGTAGGGCCTTCGTAGCATCAGCAATAGCCATGATTTCTGAGTATAAGATTCAAGTTCACCTGACATCCCAAGATCCAACGCCACCGGATCGTTGGCACGTGCGTAGCAGTTTGCTGGCGATGTAGTCCTAGTGTCCCGTTCCCCTTTACACATCGGTTCCAATGCATTATCGGTTTCAATTTCGCGTTTCAAATCGCGCGAATGCGTTGTGACATCCCCTCGGGCATGGGAGCATGCTTGCGGGTTAATTTATTCATAATGCAATCTGCTACGCCCCTGCGATCGATGCTCGATCGGATCGCTTCGGAATCTGTAATTCCAACCGACTACCACACACATTCTCACACTCACTCGAGCTACTACATATCGCCGAACGAGCGATCGCCATCATCGGAGCCAAAAACCACCCCGTTTCCCCGGGTGCCAAGGTGGCCGCGACGTATTCGGCGCGCTATGGGACCATGGGGAGGAATCCGTGATCCGCATCCGTCGGGTAGGCCGCTCTCGACTGCAGTGACCGCCGATCAGGCCATTCGGTGGTGGTGGCCGGCGCTTACGGACAAACGGACGACCAGATTCCCGTGTCCGTGGATCTCCGGACGTGAAATAATGATACCCCAGCCGGGCCATCGGTCGGCGCATCGTAACATGGGAGAAAAATGTGCCCGTGTCAGTCGTGCCGGCATCGGGCGGTCCAGCGCGCACCGCACGTCCCCGCCCCGTGTCCAATATCATAAAATATTAATTAATGATATTTTACAAACTGCAAACTGGTCGATCGACGACAGGTTTCGAATGGCAGCGGTGGTTTGATGGTTGGGGTTTGGATTTTTGGTTTGTTTTCGGCCGCACGGTACGGGCGGATTCGATTTTGGGTAAAATATTTCGAATAAAGTTATGACAGGGCCGTCCGCATGTCTTGGCCGGGTGTATTTGGATGTCGACGTGTTTTATTTTTTCTTCCCCGGGCATCGAGTGTCGTTCGATACGGGAGTTTATTGTCGGACAGTTTCGTTTCGATTTCCAATTTGTTTTCCAATATTTTATTTTAATTTAATACCGTTTTCTCGATGAAGAGCAGCACACGTCAAACGTTGCGCGCATTTGGACGCGAATTGGAGCTGGTATATGAGGTATTTATTTTTTGGGACCTCCAAAATTTCTCCCGATTGTCGCGACAGTTAAAAATGGCAAGCTTGTGATCAGTTCATCCCCCGTCTAGACGATCTACGACAGGCGGTATACCGTTTGTAGGTCACTCGCGGACGACACATCTGTGTGTACACAGCGTCCTACGGGGTCGGGACGACGCTCCTTCATTGCCCCGGAACGACGGGCCCACACCATGTCACCTGCATCGGGATTTCGTAACCCACCGTCACCTAGTCAAACATTCGTGCGATAACGTGGGGTGGCTGGGTGGCTAAAAAGAAATACAACCGAAGAGATACGTCAGAAAGCAATAAAAGGAAGAAGTGTTACATCGTCTGAGCAAGCAGAGAACTTTTGGAATCTTTGTTTCTTTTTTGGCAACTGATAAGTGAGGTACACATTTAGCCTAGACGGCCACTGGTCGAGCACGGCAGCTATGTTTCGTATGGCGATCGGAACGCCCCACACAAGGCCGGTAGAGTTCCGGAACGGCACCGGCTAATCAGAACCCGGTGTGTGCTTTCGTGCTAAATTTAAAACCAACAAGGTCAACAATCCGCGATGACCTCCGGAGGATCCTGCTCAAGTGTACTCTCAAAATTATGCCTTTTTTTGTTCAACTGGTTCGAGCAAGATTTAGGCTCGAACGAAGAAGAACGTTCTCGAATTCATCGCAGATGGGTCCGGCGAATGGGGCCGACAACCGACGGCGCTATCAGTGTAGTTATTTCCAACGAAGCCGGTATTCCATTTGAAAAACAAAACATATTTTTAGCACGGTATTAATAATGAAGCGATGTGATTTTTGGTTTTGCTCAAAATCTGTGAAAAAGCATGTGGTTTGAGTAGATTAAGAAACGGTCTATTCAACTGCTAGCGAAAGGTTCGTCGATGGAACGAAACATATTGATATTCATTCTTGGCGGTTTTCCGAAAAGGACAATGCAAGCACACACAAATACAACGTAACAACAAAAAATAAAATCCCTACATCTCTTACAAGCCAACTTCATGTTTTACAAGATGACAATGTTGAACAATCACTTGTTACGCCACATTTCATATGCGGGCGAAGTTCGATGGCGGACGGTGTATTGCGAGCAGAAGCAATGTCGATTGTGGGAATCCGTCAATTCGTGCGGACAGTGGTACGTAATTTATTAGCAACAAATGGCAACAATAACTGACGAAATGCGACAAAGCACTTCAGCGCGGGTAAAGGTTGGAGCGTGGAGGGACGATGGAAACGTTCTTGAAAGTGAAGGCCATCGGGCGGATGGAGTGGAGGGCCAGCATTGCCGCAGAAGGACATCAGACATCATAACCTGTCCGAGCGCATCGTATCCATCAGGGCCATATCGCGGTATTGCGGCTGAAGTCCAAAAACTGCATTCTCCACCAACCCGAGGCGCATGTATCAAAAACCTCGTCAAATGATAAATGGTTTTATTATGCGAAAAATTCCTGCCCCTAACCGACGGTTGCCAAAAACATCCACCCGGTGGGAAAGGGGTCTACGTTACAATACTCCCGGCCACGCTCGTCCCGTCTCGCCGAAGATTGAACACGGGTGCGCTCCTTCCGTTGCCATGGCGATCCTCGTGGTTAAGATTTCATATTTGTTCCTATCACATACTTATCGCATCGTTCCAAACCGGGGAACAGCCCAGCGGAAAGGGGGAGAGAATGTGCATTAAAGCGCGTGCACAACTTCCTCAGGTGCACACGGGAGTCTTCGGAGACGCCGGACAGTCCGAGCAGTAGGTTTCATCTGTCAGTGTCCAACCAGTGTTCGCGGTGGAAGCAAAGCGAAGATGCTCTCTAACCGCAGCAGGCCGGAGGACAAAAAATCACGAAGCGCCTCCTCGAGAACTCCAGTCGGCGGGACGCGAAATTATGTTTCATAAATTATATTATTGTCATATTTCCACTGTCCGCTCTTAGTTCTTCACTAATCAACCGCCGGCCGTCATCCATCGTACCGGACAGCAGTTTTTGGAGGCAGGCGTGGAAGACCAGACGTTCTTGAGCCAGAGCTTGGAGACTCTGGAGCATCGTCGACGGGGTTGGAATCGTGCCAGTGGTTACGGAGGAAGCGCCGAGCATTCCTGTTTTTGACGAAACTGATCAATTTAGGAAAATTCAAGGAATGAAGTGTATCGTGCTCCACGTGGTGGAAGGACTTTTTCGTAGGCTACATATGGGAACTTCTTGTTTAACTTTTTGCTGGAAAGAATTGATATGATTAATATACAAACTTATCAATTGTTACTTACCTTGTGGTTAAGGGGACAATCCAAATAAATATAACAATTTCGAAGCTAAACGCGGTTGTTTCTTATCGATATCAATAAAACAGGAATATTATGATTGAAATGATCAAACAACATCCTGTTCCTACATAATGGTGATACCCTAATTTACTCAGTAATGTAGAACAGCTTACCTTTTCCATGCATTACAAACACAGACGATCCCCTACAGAATTTTGTAAAACAAACCTGAGAACTGTAACTGTAAACTCACCATCCCTGCATCCAGATTTCGTAAAACCAGCACACAGCGTTCGAGAGGCGCGTGCGCCTGAGCTTTGAGCGCTGCGCAATTGGCCAGATTTGCATCGGCAAGTACTCCGGGGGATTTATGTTTACACTATCGCGAGACACACTGGGCTTATCTTGATTCATCACATTAGCACACACGCTACGTCACGGACACGTTGGTAAAATTCGGCTAGCCGCTAATCACTTGAGGCCACGGAGTTGTAGGAAAGTAAGCCCGTGGGGAAGATGCTTCCGACAGCTATGCAAGCATCGTTTGGCCGAACTGGATAGTCAGCAGACTTTGCTCTCTCATCGGCAAACATGGGCGATTACTGGGCGCGTTCTTTTATTGCAGCGACAGGGAGGGAAAACCAGCTTCCAGCGGTCAGAGGTTACCAGGGTGCGGGTGTTTTACAACATGTCTGATAAGCGTGTTTGCTCCGACGGTCGAAACTGTCCAAAATGCTAATATGCCACGCCAGTGCAATGTCAAACAATGGTGACAATCGATGACGCTTTGTGTACCCGGTCAGCTGTGTCACATGGACGCGAAAACGTAGCCGGCATCACGCTAAATATCACTGAATCGCTCAAGGGAAGCACAAGAGGACGCACTAAACACGGGAGAAAGGCCTAGGGGACGGGCAAACGGAAGGCAATGTCTACGTAGCGTCGGGTTATACCATTAGCGCCTCTGACGTTTCGCGCCGCAATCACGTTGATCTGCAATCTGTCGATTCTACCCTGATCGCAATCGAGTGACGATCGGTTCGAAGGCCCGGGGAAGTGATACTTTCACAGCTGGATCGATCCGAATCCGTTCGATTGGCACGTTTCCGATTCGCAACACTTGGCAAATGGCAAGCGGTACTCGGTCGATCGCTAATAACGTGACGTCACGTTGTTGACACACACTGAAAATAGATCGCCGATGGGGCAGGTGTAACCGTTCGTGTTTTGTTATGTACCGAACTGTCACGGGCGATGAGAGACAACACCATGGTCAGTAGAATTAGGGACGGAAGGGGCGGTATTGTGTCGTCACAAGGCGCTAATTAAAAGTAGCTCAAACTGACCGTTGGCAGTGCAGGGCGAAGGTTGCTGTTCCGTAGATCGGAGGGCACGTGTGGGATCAGAAAACAGAGAACGAAAGCATTTACTAAACGACAACAGAGCCTCCTCTAAAGCACACACTGTGATGTGAAGAGTTTTATGTTTGTTTTACTGTTGGGTTTATAATATTCATTATTACTGTTTATATTTGCCCTCCAAAGCGTGCATGTTTAATTAAAGTTAAATTGTACTAAACCAACGGTGTAATTAAAAAAACATAAATGTTTGATCTTATTTCTTTTAAATGATCTTCTAACTCATCATCTATCTTATGTGTTTAAAAGAGAAGTTTTGTATGAATTACTTTACTAATACTATAGAAACTTTACACTTGTACTTTACTATAAAACTATTACATTATTTCTTTTTTAAAGTCGACACCTACTGTTACTAATACTGGTCTTCTGGTTTCATCTGGTGCCATTTCCTAAGTCAAAAAATATCTAACACAACCCCCAAACTTTAGAGCCTAAAGGACACATGCACCTAGTGGAGCCCGGTGCAGCTTGTACTCTGAAGTATCGATCCCGGTTCGGATGCACTAAACTTCGTTCTATCTCCACAGCCAAATGAAGCCGATCACATTTCAACCCGAATCGTAACCGAAGTTTTATCTCCTTGCGATATCTGCTCCAACCACCCTATGCCAAGAAAACCAACAAAGTTACCGTCAAATGCGTGTGACCCTTCCGTCCGCTGCCCAGGTGTGACGTGGCTTCCCATGGGACGGTTTTTTACGGCCATCGGATGACGGGACGAAAAATAGCGACGGACCATTGCGACCGTGTGCGCCCGTTTGTCCAGCTGCCGTTGGCGCACGACCGAAGCACACAAACCGAAGCTCTAACTTGCCAGACATTACGTGTGTGCCCCGCCAACTCCACCGAATTCGCAGCTGGACTGGTCGCACTGGTCGGTCTATTTTCGGCGGCTAGTGTGCGTTCGCCGCGTGTCGCCAAACTCTCGCGGTTCTTTATGCTAGCTGTCCCCGCCTAAACCGTCGGGCGACAAAGGCACTAGCGAGCGAAAGGGCATCCGAGTTGCGCATTCCTTCGCCAGCCGTGTGCGTCGAGTGCGCGGTTTTAGAGTGGATTTTCTGCAACACCTCGAGGAGCCTTTTTTCGATGCCGCATGGTTCCGACCAAAGCCAAACATTACTTAACAACTGTCGCGACAGTTGGCGAACGGCCGCGGTTAGCTGTTTTTTTGGGGGTTAGCCGATAGGGCGAGAAAGTATTTTCGGAAACCGTCGGATGTGTTCCGATGTGGCTCACCAGACGGAACGCAGCTTGGACGGAGCCATCGACGACCCGTGCTGAAATAGTTCGAATAGTCGGTACGACCGAATCGCAAAGCTGTCACCACAATGCTGTGTCCGCCCGCTCTCGAGTTGGTTAATGGTTCCCTTCGCCTTTCGCCCACCGGCCGACAGTTTCCTTCTCCAACTCCATCCGGCCAGAAAGCGGATCGATCGATCGATCTACACGACCTCAAATGCCGGCAGACGGCGGTGAACTCCCGCCCCATAAGTACAAAGTCCACCAAGTGTGTGCGATTGGGAAGCACGATGCTCGCGAAGATGCATTAAAATATCACGCACCATTCACGAAACGCACGATGATCGCTATCCTCAGCCACCAGCTGCCCCATCTGCCAGGGGGGAAAAGTGCGTGTGGCAAGTGCGCTAAAGAACCAGAGGAAACTAAATACCCAGAAACAGGCGAGAAAAAGTGAAACAGCGAAGGATAGCGAAGTGTTTTTGCACTAGGATGTTTGCTGGCGCCGTTCTATTTGCAGTCAATGAATAAACAAACGGAACCGGCCGGCCTGTCACATCGTGGACCATGTTGGCCCAGGTTTGCCACCGACCGCCGGGAAGCGACGCGGGGAAACCGAGAGGAGTCCCCTAGAGCTAGCCGAAGAAGTTGGCTGACGATCGGCTGACTTTTGGGGTGTTGCAGCTGCAGGTACAATATTGCACCGTCGTCGTCAACCGAAACAAACCACGACTAAATATAGTCGCGCGTCGGGCGTGAACACATGCGAAAGGATAGTTAGGAGACAAATAGAAAAACGGAACCCCACCCAGTTCAGCACGGTTGAGGCAAGGGTTCATTGAAAATGCAATGATGCTTAGGGCAAGAGTGCATCATCGGTGCATCGGTGCATCGGTACGGATGTGCCCGCGTGGCTACATGCCGCTTCGAAAGGAATGGATCGATTTCACCGCGTTTCGGCGGCTCGGCGAATCATTCGGCGGTCGCGTGGAACCCGCGGGTTTGACAGTTTCTTTTTTTGGTTTGTTTTTGTTTTTTTGTCAGCACGCTCGATAATTGCCGCTAAACCAAGCTCGGCCGTGGGTTGTGGAAACCGACGGTTTGGGCGCTTATCGGCGGGCGCAAGAATTTATCAGCTGTTTGCGAATCCCTCCATCGGTCGCCCGGTGGTGACTCCTTTCTTAACGATAATTGCTGATGGTGTTTGGTTTGCGTTTTGACACCTGGGCTAGAAACGCGCTTAGATCTTGGGATGAATTCAACAGCAACATGTATTTTAAAACATGCATCAATCATGATAATCGATGGAAATGTAGGAAAATTAATAACAACAAATGTGTTTGCGACAGTTTCTTTAATACAATGTATGCTTAAACATATGTACTAGGATACTTCATTATAGCTACTTTACTTATATCCAGGACTTATAAAACAATCGTGGAGGTGGTTCTGAAGCTTTATTTTTAAAAAATTAAAAGACAAAATTTACGTAAATTTCTTATTCAATTTCTCCCTATTTTCAAATCGAGAACCATTTATAAATTCGCTGGTTTATGTGTACAATTTTGAACTCCAGATTTTAGCAGAGTAAACTAAACCGCTTAACGTTTTTAAAATAATGACAGGCCTGAGCTTTATTTTTGTATGGCAGGATTTCAGCTAAGTGAAAAGTATAATTTTGTAAGAAGCCAACACATTATACATTAATTAATTTGAGATGCTTTTTCTTCGAGTATCTGAATAATAGGACGTCTTGTAAGCGTGCCTGGTTTTGGTTCAGATGACGACGATTGGTTTCCAGGATAGTATTATAAACGATGTTTATACAATTTTGCATCTATTTATTGTAAAAAACCTTGTTTCCTAAAACGGAAACATTTATATTGTCTTTAAGTTGTGTCCATTTTGCTTTTGGCTGTGCTTTACTATTTTTCACGCCAAATCAGGCTGAAGAACGTTTCGTGTTGATAATAATGACTTGTTTTTATTTCCACGGGGATGATTTTTAAGTGGCTCCCAAATGACACGGCATATATTATGCCGAAATAAACAAGGATCCGAACGCGCTCTCCCGCGATTAGAAATATCGCCACCCATTGATTATCTATCGGAAGCGATTAAAGACTGAATCGATCGGTCGCTTGAGCTGTCGCTGTTCGGCCAGAGGTGACATCTTCTCGATATTCCGGCTGATCTCCCTAATGAGGCACGATCGTCACCAGCTGATCGCTGCAGGCGCCACATGTCCTTCACAGCGAGGCGATTTAGCAAAAGGTAATAAACCGAAGAGGAAAAAACCCATGTCCAGAAGAACATCAAACTCCGAAGATCCTACTCTCTGGTAAAAAAAATCCCCCCTCAGTTGCGTTACGTCTCACGCGCTGTCTGCGAGATGATAATCGTTAAATGATGGCATGGTGATGGTGGGGGAAAAAGTTAGCAAGACATGAAAAATCGCGCCCAACCGAAGAAGGAACAAACAAATGGCGCTCGGTTTGGCGACTATTTTGGGACTCGCTTCTTCTGCCCCCGTCCAACCCCCCGCGTGTCTGATGGAGTGAAAGGGATTGCCGTATCCTTAGAGGAGGAGCTAACCGGACAAAACTGCAGTTGGTACGAAGGTGGAAAGCAGACGGCCAAAATATTCAGAACCAACTCCACTTTCTCACCGACCGAAGCCGGGCGGACAGAATTACGTATCGCTTCTATATAAATAACCATAAATATAAAAATTCATAACGAGCCGGCCCGCGAGTCGTAAAGCAGAAAAGGTGCGCTCAGCGAAGCGCACATAAAAACTACCGCCAAAATGCCACTTAACTTGAGAGTTTGCTATCGGTCCCGGGAGTTAGCGTTTGCCGTTTGCCGTCCGGGAGGAACTGTTGCTTATTTTTGGAGCCTTTATTCTCGACCCAGCCGTTGCAGCATCTCCTTCCAGCAGCACCAACACCGCGACCAACTTTACCTCCATTGAGAAAACAAAAGAACCTTTGTTTCTGGTGGAATAGATTGATGGCGCATCGCGAGTGCCCCCGAACGCTGGGGCTGGGGTGCGGCCACGGGGAGCCTAGCGCATAAAACATAACAAACAACCCGCCATGTTTTCGGAGCATATCGTCGTGTTACGATCGGTGCCGGGAAGCAAGCAAACATTTGCGTTACAAATGTTTCGGAGCCACCTCGGGAGCGCCGGCTGAGGTCGGACGCTGATGCTGAATGCAAAAAGAAGAAGGAGGACACTCGGTCGGAACGGTGGCCAAATGAACCGGCGGCAACTGCAACTGCACTCCGGCTTCGATTCGTCAGTTCGGGGAGGAAGTGATTCCGATGTTATTGATTTCGATTTGATTGAAAGTCGTTACGGGGCTCCGAGGTGGGGCAACGGGGAATGGTGGTTGGAGCGCGGTAACCGGACGTCTGGGAAACCTGAGACTTAGCACTTCTTCCCCTTTGCAGTTACGTGCGTTTTTTAAGAAGATTTGCTAAGCGAGAACAGGAAGGCAGCCAGAGAGTGACAGCTCAGTCGTGTCCTTTTCCCTTTGGAAGGTTGAGCGTAGAATCTGGTGCGATGTTTGCGACGACGACGATGACGACGACACGACGGATCATTATTCATCAAACGGAAGGCAAACGGCTGCCGGACCGTCCCGAAACTCCCCCCCCCCCCGACATGCATTTCCCGCAAACGGCCAATCGTACCCTACGTCCGACGGCTTCGCTTGGCTTGGGGAGATTTTGCACAGTCGTGTCCTTTCCGACATGCTACACATGTTGCTGGCTCGTTGAAGGTCCCGGTGACGCCCGAGTGCACCCCACTGGTTGGAAACGAGGTTACGGAATATAAATAACATAATAAAAATCGGTAGCATTTCAATCCGAGCGTTCAAAGCCACGTTTGAGATGAGAAAAGTCACGCAGTCCTTTTCCAAGAAAAAATGATAATCCGTACAAAGCTTAAGATTGAATGTCTAGAAGAATTTAAACTACTGGGCAAATGGATTGTTTTAATCTAGTAAACCGAAAAGAGTTTAATCCACTCGATTTGTTCGATAAACGAAACATTCATATAATTTTGGTTATAATTATTCTTCTCTGTTTGGGGAGTGTTGATTTTCAAGTTAGTGAGTACCTCATATTTGTAAATCGACTTTAACAACATGTAACAATTTTTTCACTTTGAAACTTTATGTCCCCAACCTTCCCTCTAGGGTACACAGCGCTCCACGTACACAAACAAAAAGAAAATCACTCAAACCAACACACTTTGCCTAGCACACGGAAACCCCAACACGCCCCAATAAGTTTGGGAGAAAAACACGTAAAATAAGTGTAAAAAATAATGGTTTCATTCTTCCCATCGGTTTCGGCCGCACGGATTTGTCCAGCGAAGGATCGCTTTCCGGACGCTAAAAGGGGACCCGGAATGTTCGAATTTATTATCGCACCTTCTTCACCAGACAGTTTCCATCGCTGGAAATCTCCTGCCACCGGCTGTGTCCTTCCGTTCGGGCTTATAAGATGTTTCCCGGCGGCTTCGACAGTTTGTTGCTTCATCTACCGATGACAGTGACGAATCTAACAGTTTCGCGGTGGAACTGAGGCGACTTAGAATAGCTACGACTACGTTTCTCTCCAATTTTATTGCACCATATGTGGCGGAAATTCTGGATTTCTTTTTGGCAAAAGTCCGGACAATCGGCTGGAGATTTATTGTGATTGGGACACTTGGTGCACTTGGCTTTGCGCCTTGCCTTTTCAGTAGTAGTGCTGATCGTAATGTACGTCGTGGAAATCGTGGTGGTGATGATGGTGATGGTGATCTAGTCCAGTATCCAGGTGGAAATGGGTGTCATGGTGACTAGGGAAAACCTACAATAATACAGTTCATGGTTTTATTCGAGCAATCAGACAATTGTCTTCTTGTCTTCCTTACCGAGTGTGCGTCAAAATGATGATGGTGATGATGCTCCGGGTAGTAGTGCACATGGTCGGGAACTGGTAGTGCGAACGGGAAGTAACCTGTGTGATCGCATGATCGTGATTAATTCTTATACACTTCTGCACACTTCATATCTTTCGATTTCCCTACTTACTTTTGGCCTCTCGGGAATTCCTCATCCCATCATCGATCGGCGTTGCCTGCAGCATCCGTGCAGAACAGATGCACAGCAGCAACGTCACACTGGCGAAGGTTCCCATCTGGGCGAACATCCTTGGGCTACCGGATCGGATTTTCGGACGTCCCGACGAATGTCTGAAGCAATAATGTGTCATCGTCTTCGACGTCAAACGTCTTTTATAAGTCTGCCAAGAGAATGCAAAACGCAAACCGGGAGCCCCCCAATTTGCCAATTCGAACGGTGGGTATTATTTTCGAATTAATACCGAAGTCAGCTGGGGCTCTCTGGCCACCGGGGACAAAGTGAACCGATCGAGAATTTCGGTTAAAGCTTGCTGCTTCTCGGGAGAAATCAGGCTAATGATGGGCGGAAATTAGCGCACGAACAGCGCAATCGAAGTATGACAACTAATTAAATTCGAATTAAGTACCAGAGGAACAACGATTTGGCGCACGCACACGCACACAGGCATCGATACTTGCACGTGGCCGGAAGATGGAGGTTGCATGTTTTGCGCGGTTTGAGTTTGGATTTTTTTTTCAATTTTATAGCTAAAACATCTAAATGATTCGCGACAAATTAAAAAATAATATCACCATGTTTTATTTTGTTGCTGAATTCAATAGAACAAACAAGTTTTGAAAACAGTTTGAAAAATTAATGAAAACATTCGTCATACGCACAATTTTATTCATTAAGAAGAGCATTATTGAAACATGTATCAAAATTAAATAAAACGCATACAATTTAAATCTTTATTGAACCACTTTCAATAAAAACATACTGCACGTGAGGTACATTTCGTTTAAAAAGTAGCATTATTAAATTGAACCATCGCTGCTCCAAAGTGCTTTCCTAATTGTCCGTGGCATAATGGTAGATTAATTTAAATTACTTTAATCTATCAACTACGCCAGAATGGCAGTGCAGGAGAAAGAGTCATTAACACTTCACCCAAACTCATTATCTTGGCTCCCTGGCGGAAATTCGAGATTGACAGGAAGGGAATCTGTGCGTCAGGAATTATCCCGAGGCGTCCCAATCGGGAAGCAGCATCACTTCGAGTGCAATTTATTGTTCAAAGTTGCAGTAAAACGGTAAGTGCAAGGGTCATCGCAGGACAAATAAAAAAAGTAGTGAAAAGTATAGCAATCACACCACAAAGAAAGCAAAGCGAATGGGAAGAAAATTTCAAAAAGGAACCACAACGGAAAGTAAAAACGGTTCAAAGGCGAACAGCGTACGCAAGGATCAACCCGCCCACCAATGTTTCACCTTCCCCGGTATCCCACGGTGCCGCAACACGATGCAAGAAGCCAAGCACAGGCTCTAAGACGTCAGTTGTTTGCCTTTTTGATTGCAGCAAATCCCATCCAGTACGGAACCCGACCGCAGCCGGGGCCGAGGGTCGTTTTTCTCGAAGTGACATGAGAACTTTCAGCAGGTGTACCAACTTTGATTGTGTGTCTGTGTGCGTGTGCTGCAGGATTCCTTCGGCTCGGACAGGAAAATAAGGATCACTAGGAAACCGAAACCACAGCGCGTTCTTCGCCCTAATAAAACCCCATTCCAACCCAGTAACGGTCAGCTCAAATAGAATTAAAAGAGAAAAAATAACATCCCTTACGTTACCGCACCGATTGAACGAAAGGAAAGACGTGGCGTGAAAAAACTACTTGCCTCTAGGTAGGATGGCTAAGAAAAACCTCCGGGAAGCGGGTGAAGATGGTAGATGCACGTGTGAAACCTGAACTACCCCGAGTCGTTCGACCACTCAAGTAAAAAGGTACAGAAAGAGGAGAAGAAGAAAATTGAATCCGTTTCTTGGCGCAACGAATTCTACAAAGTGTGAGAAGGATCAATTCAGGAGATCATCAACGAGATCGTCTTCATGGCTTTTTTCATCATTTTTTTTGTTTTGTTTCATTCTTCATTCATTTCTAAGAACATTCGAAGGAAAATAGTATGTATCTGAAGAATAGTAGTAAATAACAGAAGGATAATAGTAGGAGTAGTGAACATTAGGTTTTTTTTATATTTTAATTCAAACAGTTTCCTTCGAATTATATTCAATCGTTAAGTTATGGTTTGCATACAGTTATTTATTTATGTTTTAAGAACCTCATCGCACTTGTTTATTTCGTTGTTTGAAAACATTTCTTACAACTAACCTTCAGATGAACAAAATCTTTGAACAGCTTATATAAAATTTGAAAAGCTGTCCTGTTCCATGTCCAATTTGTTGCCCATCAGTCGCAGAGCATCATGATCCCATACCTAGAACCCTTTTTTACGGCACGATCCCGTTCTGGACCCTGTTTGAGCTACTTTTTTTTTTAATGTGCTTATAAAAATGCTGTCCCCATTCGGTCACCCTGGCAACGTGAGCATATATCTTACGGGCATGGCTCTAGGTCGAGACAGGACTTCCCGGTGCCCCGGGATTGCCTCGTTTCTTTATTACAATCCCCATGGTCTCGTTTTGCGCAACACCTTCCTTGCCTTCCACGTTGAACGAAGTATGGTTAGGTATTAATTTTATAGTAGTTTTCTTTCCCGCTTCACGTGTAAGGGTGTGTGTTGGTGTGTGCCCTACCTTGATCGTACACTGCTAGCCTAGTGGCTGTGGTTTTTACTGGATCCCCGATCTCTCCCACAGATGTGACCAGGTTGATCGGTTGTCGCAGGCAGGTCGAAAGGCAGGAACCTTGCAACACCGGAGTACGTTGTTTTTAATTGGGCGTAGGACGAAGAAAAGGACTCGTGGAATGGAGAAGAATGGAACGAAAATAAATGGAGGGACACAATGTCAGAATTGAGAGAAAAAAAACCTGAATCCTAAAAAAGCGGTTAAAGGATCATTTGGAATGGGATAGGATAGATACGGGGATATCGGGACTCGGCCTCGGCGTTTCGATTCCCGCCACGTCAACGGTGGCTGAGGAAGCTCGAAGAAGGTGGCACAGGGTGGAAGAACAACAACCACACCTTGTGAGAAAAACGTTACCGACATTCTTCCACGGACCGGCAGCGAACGATCGATCGCTTTACGGTGACGTTTCTCCCTTCGTTCCTCGAGATTTCGGGAACGGCAAGGTCGATCCTTCGCCGTCCTACGCGCGCATCGCGACGGGCCCGCCTTTGTGAGGCGTATAATTTTATGATTTGTGTAATCTTTCCCGTACCCATTACTCGACGCTGCTCGCCGTGGAGTTGCATCCGAGGTGCGTCCTTTATTTGGATTACTCTTGGTTCAGTTTTCGAGCATAGAAAAAAGCCAAAGAAACGAGTCCCCCGGAGGATCGCTTTCCTGTGCCACCTGTGCCACCGTCGGATCGAACCGGCTCGAGTCGAGAATCGATCGCTGTGTGCCGTGGCTGTGGGAAGGAAGAATTTTCCGTGCAAGGAAGGTGGGAAGACAAAGGGCGAACCATATCGACGCAGCTGTGAAGCAAGCAATTAACCTTTCCGGCGCGTCTTCGATTTCGGTGAAAGGGATTTCAGGTGTGATTTGGGAGGGCCGTGGCCGTTGGAAGTAGCGTTTGTCATGCCCGGATCGATCGTTATGGGCCGATTTTTTTTTTTTTGGGTGAACTTACTGCCAAGGAGTTCTGCCGAGCCCATGATGAAACATAAACCGGATTCGGGTCACAATGGCACAATGGCGATGACAGAGGCGTAGCAGATAAATAACGCAGTGCGTGGAACGAACCAGTCACGACTAATTTTCTACAGGACGTACAAGATTAAGTGCCAGAAATACAGTTTATTATGCAAAATGTTTATTTAGCCATCAAGTGTAAGGTATTGGATTGGGGATTTAAATAATATGAAAAAATGGCGTATTATCTAGATGGATTCAATAAAATAGAACTGAACAATAAATAAGAACATATTTGGAATATTAATCTACGCTCGACTTTCAACTGTTGTTAACTATCTATACCCTTTCTTAAAAAACGGTACTACATAGTTAAGTTGATGTGTTAATCTATTTCTCAAAAACAAGAAATCAACAACACACAATCATTCTTCCATCTAACAATCATTCGAACATCTCACTCCAGCCAAAGTAAACGACGCGCTCATGTTTAGTTGTTATTGTTTATTAATAGGTGCCACCAGCAGGATACCCCCGTGACCCTTGGCGTTTGGCCTCTCCAACGAGGAATGCACCGACGAATCTCGTAAATAACCGGCCGCCCAGTGACGGGATGGCAGAATAATTTCAAATATTTGCAAAATTCCACCCGCCGTTTGAAATATTGACGTCGTAAAGCGGTGGCGTGGTCCCCATTTAGCACCGCGCTGACAAACCAAACCATCAATTAGACGGTTCCGAACAACTAAAACGAGGCCGGAATTTGTAGTTCGCGCTCGCGCATCGGTTGTGTGAATCCGGAGGGAGAGGTTAAGGTGTTTTTATGGCCGTAGAATGTCCGCCGCTTGAAGCGAAGGAAAACACAAACAGATCTTACCCGACCCACGACCCGTCACACACGCTAAATGAGCAATTATTGCCCGAATCACGGCGGTGGCGTAAACAACACCGGACCGTGCGGTGATGCACCGGAGTCACAACACAACCAACCCTCGGTCAAGGGTCGTCCCACGCGCACCCAACAACCACCACCACGTCTCTCGGTCGATTGCGACGCGTAGATTCCCACCGTGCCGCGTCACGCGATGCAACGCCATTTTTGCCTTCGTTTGACCCGTTTTCGTCTTCCGCCTTTTTTACTCCTCCCCCCAGATCCAGAGATCCAGCTGGAGCGTGCGTCGGAAGTTCCCACATATTTGCTGCTCCAGCTGCGCCGCCAGCTGTCAAGATCAGCGTTGAAATGTCATCCAACGCCACGTCGTCGCGTGTGGCAGAAAGAGAGCGAGCGAGAGAGAGAGAGATAAGGTGCCGGCATAGAAGTGCATCGAAGGTGGCGTTGATCAGTCTATTTCCAGCGATGTCATTTGCATGTAAACAATCCCGTCCGGCCCTCCAGCTTCCATCCACGATTCCCGAGATGCATTCCACCCAGATGCAGTTGCAATCGGTGCATCGAGTTACATCAGTTGCCCTCCGATTCGCAGCGCCCCGATAGGAATAATCGGATCATCCCCGGACGGTGCGCGATCGTGAAATGTGCACGGCACCATTAACCCCTTAACGGCAACATGGGCGCTCCTACTGCTACTGGCTGGACCCACGATAAGGACCTGCGACGCCGAAAGGGAAAAGAAAAAGGCGAACCCTCGAGCGGAACTCGGAAATGACCGGCGCAACGCCGACGTAAATAGAGCTCGCCGGAAAGCGAATGCTAATCGCGAAACCGATAACCGCCCGCGACGGCGGTTCGGTGCGCGATCGTTGGTGCCCAGATGTTCTCGCGATCGGACAATCGGTCAGCATGCAACAGGTGGCACCGATTGCATCATGCAGATCACGCGTACGACGCCGCCTTCGTCGGGCAACCCGGTTTCCGCCCCGAAGGCTGCCCAAGGAGCGTACTGCGAAGTTGCCCATCGGCAAGGTTTTCCTAGAGACCTCCGGTGTAAGGACTTCCCGGGCGGAGGTGGTGAGGGGTGGCCCCGTAGCTCGTGCCCCAAACAATGTTGCAGTGTCAGACACATTAGCATCAGGAAATGGTCCTCGCAAATCGAGCGTTCCGGTGTTTTGGTTAGGATTTATTTGATGCTTCTCCCCCCTCGGGGAGCGCCCCGGGGAACCGTGATCCCTCATGCCTGAGATTCAGGCACGCCAGCATTTGTCTTAACGAGCTCTCCCTGCTCGAAGCCGCAATACGTACACGTTCCGATCAAATCACCGGGCTGACGTTTTGTCACATTATGCGGATAATTAACCGGAGGGAAAACGTTCGGCCGGCGGCTCTGCGCAACTTGAAAGATCTCCGAACAAACGAAAGTGAATCGGGACGCATGCGAAAAAGGAGAACGCACCGTGACGGGATCTGTTTGCAAGGAATGAGGTGTGGGAAAAATTGTTCTACTACCGCACAGTGGGACTTAAGGTGAGCTTTTGGTGAAATTCTCACGATCATTTCGAGTTCACAAATATCCTTGAAATTCAATACCATAAACTAAGACGAGGGAAAGTTTCAACTTCTATAGTGCATTGAGGATAACATGCCGGAGAATAAATTCAGGATATCCAGTGCATATTGGCAATCGATTTTCTTAAAAAAATTGTGTATTTATTTAGTTTTTAAATCTCATGTTTCTATTTCTATATATCTTTATATTTTTTAAATCGCACTTTTCTAATGAAGTTTCAGTAATTTTCAACAGGTACTTTGGCTAAGATAATGTTGTAACAAATTCATATAAAAGAAAAATAGAGTCTCTTTTTTAACCCTTCAAAGGCTCTTGTAAAAAATTCAAAATCGATAGAAAGACAAAACTTATATACTCGTTGTTCTCACAATGTAAATTATTTTAAATCGTTGAGTTCATTCATTGTTTATTCCTATTTTACACAATTGGCTAAACCATCTGGCCTTATTTCTGGAACATCAATCGACCGTCCACGTTTACGACGCAGCCCCACTGTGCGCTATGGTGCGCAACCTTCCGAAATCGTACATTCTTTTCATTTGCACCGGCGTACGCACGGCTCGTTAAACGTACTCGATGGCGCAGTTCTAGGAAGTCTCGTTTTGAAATGCGGCCTCTGGTCTTCCCAGACCGACGACGTTTCGGGGCGTCCCTTTCGTCACGGGCGCGCCTGATGGTCATCTGTTCCGACACTCCGATACGCGCCGATGGCGCCATGTACTTCGCGGCCATCGCAATCTCAGCCAGCCAGCCAGCTGAGAACTCTTTGCGCACTTGCGTCTGGGACGATGGCGAAAGTATTTGCGAGTCCGGTTCGCGCAATTGAAGCGCAATTTTGCACCAAATCTTGATGCAGATGCCACTCCAGCATCGCCGACCGGGAGCGACCTCGCAAGGTCCAAGCGGAAAGAAGAAAGATGGAAACGCCCAGAAAAAAACCACCAAAAAACCGTGCGACGGACGTTGACGCGGTCTCTGGGGAGTTTTCGCTTTTCGTGATTTAAATCGGTCGCTTTCCTGGAATAAATACCCCAAGTGTCGGGACGGGCGACGGTGCGCGCCATCAGGCCCGGATTGATCGCTTTCGGAAGTACTAACAAGACGACGATGATTGTGTACCAGCAGCGTAAGAAGAGCATTTGCATTAGGAATGTGCCGTGGCTGGTCGCGCCAATCGGCAAGTAAAAGTGTCTGCTGTGGCTAATTTTGTCTGCAAAAATATGGAGCAATGTTATCGCGACAGTGTCCAGTACATTGTAACGGAGACATAACCATAGTGAAAAGAATGTTGTCGTAAGCAGACGGAAAGTTATGCGAAAGCAAGTTTAATCTTACTGTCCGCGTGTTTGGTTGACTGGCTTACCTTTTTCGAACATGAATGTCTCCATACGATCCAGGTAAATGAACATAGTTAGGTGATCACTCCCTTAATGAAGAAATGTAAATCACTTTTATTTACCTCTTCATTTTTAACACGTAAAACAGAAATACACTTTTGTACTTTGTATGATGCGATCAACCGTTTGATTGTTTGAAAAGTGTGAATGCATGTTACGCCCAAAAGTATGCAATGGTTGCTGACCCATTACTGCGCCTACCGTTATGCAAGTTTCTAGCAACTTAGCTCAGTTATTCAAGCATCAACTATCGTTCAAAATTGAGCCCAAATTTCGTTAGCCAGGCGAACAATTGATTCTAGAAAATGCACTTCCTTTGTAGTTTTTATGGTTTTAGGGAACTATTTAACAATGATTAGCATGGAATTAGAGGTTCATTTAACTATTTCTTTCATCCGTTCTCTTATGGGAACCCGAAGTAAGTCGGTAACCAAATAATCGAAAAGATTTCATCATAGAGCTGCTTCTTTCAAGATATAAAAGCTCAATTAAAGTTTACATAAAATTCGATTCTGCTCGGTTCTGTACTAATTGAATAAATTGATTAATTTTTCTACACGTATGTAATGTCTTTTTTTCGTCATAAATCGTCGTCGGTGCTATACGTCAAACGCAACCATGTGAAACATTCGCGAGAAGGAAAACACCATTCGAATTCATTACCATTACGGTTCGAGCGTCCAAACAACAATCTTGATAGTGGGAAGTACTTCAAATTCCGATACAGAATAATAAAACCTATCCGACTTCCCGTGACTAACAGCCGATCCAACGAGCACAACAAAACCTGTTTTCGGATTCGCGAGATGCTAATGTGACAAACACTGGCGACCACGGCACTGGTGGCCATTATGCACTAGTTTTGTCATTAATAAAATCCTACACAGCAATTCCTTGCGTCCATTGATCGGTTCTATTTATTTATTTATTACCGGCGGCCATTGGTCGGTCGCATTGTTCCTAGGGATATAATCACAGTTTAACGGCTATGCAATTAATTCGTCATCGTTGTTTCCGCAGCGAAACGCAGCTGTACGAATGCGGTGAAATCGTGGATCTTGCCTTGTGGGAGAGTGTGGCCAAGTTGAACTTCTGGGTCTCCGTCTCCCTCCTCTCGAGGGAAGGTCACCGGGGAAAGCACTCCGATGCGACACACGGTAGCACCCCGTCAATGCCACGCGCTCCGGTGAAACGTGTGACCATGAAAACCGTCAAAACTGTTGGTCTGATACGGAGGTTGTGACCAGCTGGACCGTGGCGGCACGCTGCTCTGGCGCTGCCATTGATCGTAACCTGCGGAGAAACCAAAACAAAAGCGTAACGCTCAGTGTCGTGCCTGACCTGGGGAAATGTCACCTTCACGAGCGTTACCTGGCAAGCGAGTGGCTTCCAACCACGGTGGTAGGGTACGGAACTGACCCCCCTTGGTCGACTGCACCACAGTAGGACGACTCTTCAGCGGCACCTGATATTCCTCCTCTTCGCTTTCGATTGATTTCGAATCGTATTCGCTGCTGACGGGTAGCGATGTCACCGGTGATCCTACCGTAGAGGGCTTCGGCACATTCTGGACCGGAACAGTCGGCGTCGGTTCTGGCTCTAGTCGGACCTGTTGATCCGGTTGATACTGATTGTCCTCCGGCTCGAATCTCACCTGGTTCGACGAATTATCCGCCAGGGTGTTGACATCTTGGGCGAACTGATTCCTTTCTTCGATTGCTTCAGTAGAAGTCTGCTCTTCCACCACGATTGGATCCGTTGTCAACCGTTCCTCGGGCGAGTAGTTCACCGTGGAGGCGTTGGATGCAGGCTCCTCCTTCGGAGGGTTTGCATCCGTTGGTGGAGGAGTTGTTACATCACTTTCCGTCTGTGTTGTAGCATCAGTTTCGGTTGTAGTGTTTGGCTCAGCATCCTCTGGATAATCCGTATCTGGTTCATAAATATCATTTTCGTTTTCCAGCGTTTGCTGTTCCTCTTGATTCTCCTCATTCTCTGGGAAACCGATCTCTTCCTGTGCAGGATCTTCTTTTTGTTGCTCGTTTTCTACTGGATCTACAGAGGCCGGTACTTCCGGTTGATACCGTTGCTGTCCCTCATCGAATGGTTCGTCCTGTTCCGGTGCTTGCTGTTGCTGCTGATCCGGGATATCCGAGTCCCCCGCAATGGGCTTCACGACGGCCTGCACCTCTTCATCTCCCGGCAGAAAGTCAATGCCACGCTGTGGGGCCGATCGCACACCAGCCGTTAGAAGGGCTACCAAAGACACCAGCACTACCACCGTACAACGCATGATGGGATGGTTTGTGAAACGCCGCCGGAAAGAACGGACTGAACCACACCTATACGTCAAAACACACAACTTCCTCCGAGTGCTAGGCTTAAGCGCAACACACTACCTATCACTGAGACCGGTCAACTAGATTTGATCGCGGACACAGGAAATGCCACTCGTTTTTATAGCCAATGTTGGTTGGTTTTGCTACGATCGTTAATTTATTCGCACCAAGTGCTCGCGTGGATTGCTGCCGATTACTCACGCCGTGGCGTCGAAGTGGCGTATTGACGACAGTGACGTAGACAAACGTTAGTAGAGCTTGCACGAGGAGAAGGCAAGGCACCAGCTAACGGTTGCGTCTTGCCGATGAACGCAACAAGAAGGACACACGGGGGCTGTACGAGAGGAATCTGTTGACCAACAGCCGATAAAGGTACGTAAATTGTATGAAAAATGGCTCATTACTAGGAATTATTGTATTTATTGCACAATTAATTCAATTCCATCTGTTCGCCAAAAGGCTTCCGTTATGTGATGGTGGATGAAGAGACATCATTAAAACGGTATTCTTGCAGTTTATTGCATATCTTAGCTGACAGAGTGATTGAATTTGAGGCGTTAATTAGAGGCTTCTAAATTCGAGCATGTATAGAAAAAAGGAAAAATCTTTACTGAAAACTATTCATATTCTCTTAGCAACATGCACCGATTGAACGAACAAGACAAACATTTCATAACTAAAAAGGGAGCCGCTCAAAGCACTCAAAGATGATATTTGTAAGTATTAATTCCCCGTAATGATAGTATTTGGTTATTCAGATCACGTTAGTATCGCTCCCAACTAAATCCCTATAGCTCCAGAACTGTCCCACTCCTCGTTGTACGTCATTCGGGTAGGTGAATATTAGTTGTGATATTAGCCATCTTGTTCTAGTGGTACAGAATACCAAAAAGGAGGCACGACTTCCATCTTTCGATGAGTCGAAAGTGTAGCGTGTTGCTACAGAAGGCAGCAAGGTTTATGATTGTGACGATTTCGAATAATACTTTATTCGGTTTAATGATGTCATCTTAAGCTATCACTTAGTCGTTACGGTTGGTTAATCTTACGAAACTAAGGGCGCAATGGAGAGCGTGAGGCAAGATTTTGCTTGGGGCCAGCATAGTTGGCACCCTTGGTATTGCAATGCGCTGGCAGTGAACCTTACTCGCTGCTGTTGGCTTGTTTCTTGGTTTGTGCTTCCTGCTGCTTCAAGCGTTGCCTGTATCCCTTCAGCTCAGCTGCAAAAAGGAAGCATTACCAATGTGGTGTTAAAAACCCTTAACGGAAAGTATCGAGTTATAATCTGAACTACTTACCAGGAGCTTGTTTCTTGCCCTTCTGCTTAGCGGGTGTCGGGACGGGTTCGGGTTCTGTAACGCTCGTAACGGTGGTGCTATCCGCTTCCGTCGAGGCCGTTACCGTTGTACTGTCACCGTTACTCTGATCCTTAGTACTTTCTTTGACAGTCTCGGCGCTTTTAGTGGTGGTGGCCGGCTGAGAACTCCCTGCGTCGGCAGCTTTTGCCAGCTGCTCGACCGATTTCAGCGCCGGTTTAACGTCAACAGCCACCGATGTTGGCTGCTCCTGTGGGCTCTTCTCCGTTACTGGCACAGCTTGTACCGTGGCTACTTGTTCCGGTTTCTCCGTAACAGCTACAACCGTGGTAACGTCCTCTGCATTCACACTGGCAACGACGGTTGTTGCTGGGACCGGAACAGCTTTAACGGACGGCTCATCCTTCTTCGGTTCAACTGGTTTGGCTTCGGCATCACTCTTCACAGCCGGCTCTACGCTCTTAACGTCCGCAGGTTTATCACTGACAACTTCAGCCTTCACTTCTGATGGCTTTTCCGCCGCAGCCGCGAGTGATTTAACGACGGGCGCGTCAACTGCAGCTGGCGCTGGCTTCGTGCCACTGACATCGTCATTTTTCACAGCCGACACGGAAACTGGAACTGGCTCAGCTAGCTTTTTCTCTTCACTCACGACAACCGGAGCAACCGGAACCGGTTCCTTCGCAGCGACGCTTTCCGCACGCACGGGGAACTCTTCCTGGATTACCGACACGTGGATTTTGGTTATGGCCGGTTCCGCTTCCACCGGTTGTGCCACCTTCAACCCTTCGACGATCGGAACGGCCCGAACCTTCGTTGGCTTTTCCTCGATTTTTCCTTCCGTTTGTGGCTGCGGGTCGTTAGCGGGCACGGCTGGTTGGTTGGGCTCCAAGGCGGCCGCAGCAGCCTTTACCTCTGGGACAGCTACCACTTTCGCGTCCGCGGGCTTCTCTTCCACCGGTTTCTTATCCTCTACCTTTGCGGCTGGCACTTCATTGACGCTCTTTACAGCTTCCTTCTGCTCCGGCTGAGACGCTGCTGTCGTTACGGCCGGGAGTTGTTCATTGACCGCGGAACGTAGCTGCGTAGGTTCGGACTTAACCTCCTCCTTAGGCTGCTCGGTGAGTTTTTCCGGTTTGTTATCGACCGACGCCAGCTTCACCTCAGGTTGCACAGGCTTATCCTTAGCAGCTTCGACGACCGCATCCAATTTTTTCTCTACCTGAACGGGTTCAACCGATTTTGGGGCATTTTCTTGAGCTGGAGATACGGCATCCGCTTTAGGCTTTTCGGGTTCGGCAGATTTTACCACTGGAACGGCCTCTTTCTTTGCCTCTGCTGGCTTAGGCTCGGCAGCAACAGGCTTAGTCTCGACCACTCCACCGGTCACCTTCGGTTCGATGACTCCGCTGACCAACTTCGCTTCAACCACACCGCTGACCAGCATCGGCTCGATTACTCCAGCGACCAGCTCCGGCTCGATGACTTCAGAGACCTCCTCCGGCTCTTCAATGAGCACCAAAGTACCATCGGCAAGCTCTACGTCATCGACTACGTCTTCATCCTTCTCCTGGACTTCGCCGACAGGGGCCGACGCTTGAGCAGGCTTCGCTTCAGCTTCCGCTTCCTTCAGCGGAGCCGACTTAACTTCAGCCGTCGGATTAGGAACTCCCGCTTGCTTCAGCAGAGTCGACTTAACTTCAGCGGTCGGGTTAGGGACGGCCTTAACGCTTTCCTCCTTCACTGGCGCCTCCACCGGCTTTCCCTCCACGGGAACTGTTTTCAGGAGCTCGGGTTTATTTTCTACCGATTTCTCAGAAACTGCCACCGGAGCTGAAGGAACATTCACCGGCACCGGCGCATTGGTCTGGTCCGGTTTGGCTTCCACTGACGGATCGGTCGTGTTCTGCGCCAAAGCACTGTTCACCGGATAGACCGTGAAAACTTCTCCTTCCTTCGGCACCGGGAGGGCATAGCACGTGGCAACGGTCACGGCTGCCACGACGAGCAGGCTTAACTTCATGGTTACCTACGGTTGCGGGGAAAAACAAAACATGTCGTAAGTGTTGAGAGTGGATTAAGTTAATTACGCGATGTACGATCATTAGGAGGCTAGTTCTAGGAAAGCGAAAAGCACTTGCGGTAGAAAAGACCAAATGGCATTCGTCGTGGGTTCTCCGAATGCAGCTGCAATATTCCCGACCAACGTGATGGATGTCATTTGACAAACTGATTACCCGAGGATTTACTAATGATTGTGATTCATTGAATAGCAAAGTTAATCTCTACAATGAAATAAATTTCTGAGTTTCATATATGTTCCGGAACTGATGCCCAAGAAATAGTATTCCCCAGCAAATGGCGCAAATGTCGATTAACAAATAATTGTGATAACTCAGACTTAATTGTTCAATTAAACAGTTTACGAAAACTAGCTAATTTCCTCGTCAATAAAAAAAAACACATATAAATTTAAACTTTAACTAATATGCTACGACACACAAATTGAACAACATAAGTCTATCTATCGCCTTGATTGTGCAGAAATAAGAAACTCTCCCCTAGCTCGCAGGGGAATTATATTTAAAATATGCAAATATATCGATAACATTCTATTAATCACGGAGCACAAAAGCAAACATTTCACAAGTTAAGAAAATTGGAGCTACTACATAATCGAATTGAATATTCAAATGATCCACTCAACTACCAATGAAACTAGTAGTCACCAAGTGCTTACATAAGAGACCTTGAGCTTTTCTGTCAGTTACCGAAAGAATATGTTTGTTGATCGAAGTAACAAAATTCAACGCCACATTCTTGGCAACTTCACTCCCAAGACTCCATTAAGACATTGAAAGCTCATGGCAAAAAAAAAAAAATTAAAAACAACTAGTTCTCGGCATGATCACCCAAACGAGGTGCCTCCGGTTCCGATCATTAATATTCACTGCCATCAGATCGGATTATGTGAACCAACAGCGTGGCGAGTGATCATGCAACGAATTCCGCTCAACATCCGCAAACCACCGTAACCCACTGGCCTTGGCCTATACTGGGCACCCCTTGTTCCTTCTCTTTTCATAAGAGCGCACGAGAAAGTCGGAGGCCGCCACAGGAAGGAAACTTCTTCGCCAAAACAGGTTGCCAGCTGTTGGTACCTCCGGAGAGCCGTTCGTTGACACTCGATCCGTTGGTGTGGCGTTGACGGTGCTAATTGACTTTTCTCGATGTGGTCATACCCCTTTTGCTGCGGGGCTTGAAGCTCAAAAAGGCGTCAAGAAAAGGCGGCGATGCACCGATCCACCAGCACGATGTAGCCGGAGTGCATGCGGGGAGCTCTTTGAGGTGTGAGGCTTCTGATGGAGGCCTCTTTACGTTGGCCGCCGATTATGCATCCCACCTGGGCGAGCATACGTCGACGACCAATTATACCTCAACCCCACCTTTTGCCTCCTTTCCCATCCCTGCACAATGGCAGTGAATGTTGTGAATCTTCCTTTCCATTCGGGTGGCTCCCGGGGGCGAGTGTTTGGAACACTTTCAAGTGGCACGTAACGAAACGGAGGGGGTGGTGCGGGCAAACTTTTTCGGCAAAAGGGGTTCGGTTTTCCCTCCTTTTCTACCACGCGCGATCTCCACCCCTGCGCGAAGTGATGCTGATGCTGCCATTTACGGCGAACGCTAATTACGTCGCGCGTTGCGCGGTTGATCAATTTGTTGTTATTCGTACCCGTCGGAATTAAATGCCCAGAACGTGACGTATCGTGGCGGGCAATCCCCCACCGCGAGCCTCCCTCGAGCACACCACTGCAATGCTGGTGGTGCTGTTTTTTTTTGTGGGCTTCGGTTATGTTGTTTGGGTTACAGCCAGCTCCGGAGACCACCAACTCTAGCCATAACGGCGGTGTGCGAGCCGGGGCTTTGGGAACGCCGCTTGTCCGGCGGGAGATGCCGTTCGTCTCTGCATCGAAAAAGCTTGTGGTATGCTCGTTGGCTTCTTGACTGCAATTGCAAAGGCACCCAAATCGAAACGAGGTCGAGCCTGCGCAGGCATTTACCGTTGAATGGTGGGTTTAATGGATTTTGTTTTGGTTTTTTTTTTGCTGTCCGATCCAATCGCACCACCGATCGTTCGTTCACACCGTCCCATTCCCCCACCCACTGGTGGTGGTGGTGACCTTAAAGACCTCGGTCAACCGCCATGGGCGGGTATCTCCCCGCGATCGAGCGAGATCTGCAGAGGAAAATGCAACCCGCGACGCCCGGTACACCATTTGGCCAACGCTGCCAAACAGTTCCCATCCAAGGGGGATAAAAGTGAGGTTGCGATAAGAAATTCCGATCTGATTCCGGTCGTGGCCGTCGCTGTGCATGAGGTAAACCAGCGAATCTTAGGCGAACCTTCTCGATGCAGAAGAAAAGAAACATTTAAAACAAAAACAGAGCTGTTAAAACTGGACACACTTGACGCCAAAGAGCGGTTCGTGGCGGATGGCCTTGTGAAGTTCACGAGCTGAATTCATTAAAATACATCCGAATTCGAATTCCAGATTTTCAGCGGCTGTACATCCACCTTTTGCCTCACCAAGGCTTCTCGTCCACAGCTTATCGGACAGCTCATCTTGTGGTCGCTTCCGTTGAGTCGTTTGTTTGTTTCAACGCGTTGAGCTTTTCTTGAAAATCACACCGGACGCTTTCGTATCAAAGCCGCGTTAGAAGATTCCACTGACGGCTGGGAAACACTCGCCGAAGATTCGTTGCTTGTGGACGTATAATTAACCAACGCTAGTGCCATGAATATGGCGCGCCTGCTACCGCCTGGCCTGTATGGCCTTCCCATGGCACGCTGGAGGACTAATTAGATATGCAGATTTTTTTTTTATCTAATTCTTATTGCTTCGTATGTCTTGGCTTTTCTCGCGCACCCTCCCCGGGAGACCTCGAAGTGGCTGTCTAACGCACACGCGCGACTCCAATCCTCGCCGTGCGAACTGCGCGAAATTATACCGGAAAAATAATAACCACAGAAAAACAACTCTCCGACCCCTAAACACACACACACACTCGCACACACATTCCAACGAGGTGATGGCGTATCAGAACGCGAACCTCGCGATCAAGCCACAAACCCCAGCTCCAAGAAAGTTCATCGGTTCTTGTGGCGAACTTTATTCCAGCCCGGACAAATTTACGATCCTGTTTATGATCACCTCAACCCGACGCAGACCTGAATTTTGTTATAGGCCAACATTTGTGGATACCATTCCGGGTGAGTGTTTGCCATTTGCTAAGAATTGGATTAATGTTAACGAAATCTTTAACCGAAAACTCGTTAAAAGCGACCCGATTTCATAACAGGAAATTAAAAAAAGATGTGGCGAAAATGAGATAAAAAGAAAAGTAGTCAAAAAATAACTCGAACAGCCGCTCATCGAACATTGGCTAATAAAAATGAGGCAACAAATGGAAATGAGAGACATTTATAGAAAATGAAATTTTAATTACATTAAGAATTTAGAAACCATGAACAAAACATAAGAGATCAGCGCCGGATGAAAGTGAAATACAACCAGTAAAAGTATTTAAATTTTATCGGATTTTATAAATCTCGCTAGGAAGGAAGTAGTCAAGGAAATCGAACGGTCATCGAAAATTGGCTAAGGTAAGATGAATTTGGATACTAAAAGGACGCAAAAACTATTCCAGAAATGATTGTATTATCTACAAAATAAGACTTGACATAACTTAAGCAAAAAAAACACAAGATCCGATAACACAAGATATATCCGATAAAAAAACTCATCAAAACTTAACTCATTCCCTATGGAAAATAAACTAATAAAATGTGGATTAAAATGAAACAGGATGCGAAAAGGAACGAAAGGCTGTGTTAGATAATATCAAGCAGGAGAATGAAAGATTTGAGACACCGAAGGCGAAAACAACATAAACGCCAGATCAAATATTAACAAAACACGGGTAAAAATATGAAAATTTTATGTGAAAACTAAATAAAATCTAATGTTAACTCAATTTCTATAACCATCGCACAAGACGAAACTTTTGCAAACTTTATACCACCGATAGCAGAACTCATTATCGGCAGCGTGATAATAAAACTCGATCGGTTGCCATTTCTGAACCACTTTCACTAGGGGGGCCAAGCGAGGCCCCCAAAGCACTTTACTCTACATTTGTTTGACATGGCTCTTGCCCCACCCATGGCTGGTCCCAAATCCCGCCTCCCTCCCTGCTGACCGGTTTCACTTTCGGTGACCCAGCGCGGGGATGGACGATATGTGAAAACATTTCATAATTTCTCCGAACCGTCCCAGGCGGGGTTACGCAAGTTACCCAGCACATCTCGCCCCGCAAACCTTTTTTTCTCTTCGGAGGCCGAGGACTTTGATTTAGGATAGCGAAGACGGCGAAAAAATGCATCTTAAGGAACACCTGCTCACAACGAACCCATGCTTTAACAAAAAACTGGGCGCCCCCTTAGGCCAAGGGAGCTCATTTGGGAGTGCGTCTAAGCCTCGCGCGGCAGGTCCTCGCGTGTTTGGACAGCCACGACAATCAACATAATTCTCCGATTGAGGTCACCGTCGGAACAATCGTATCGTCCCGCCGGATGCGTACAGCCGAAGGGTTGCCAACCTCGACTACTAAGGCGGAGATCGGAATTTTGTGATGAAGCCTTAGCCGCCGAACCCCCGTAAGCTTAAATTATGGAAAACAAGGTGCTTAGTTCAAGTTTGAATCCGATTGCTCAGCGTTACGGTTGAAGGTTCAACGGAAGGTTTTATGCGTAAGCCCTTCTCATCAGATGCCCTTCGCATGGGGCGTCATAGCTCGCCCAGGGAGCGGTATGATAGTCTACCTAGCTCTGGCTCCTGGCGAGGTCACTACACGCTGGGAAAGACAGAGGCTTCGTCGATTGTTGTTTCTCGCCAATCGAGCTCCGGTGGAGGCTGCCCGTTTTTTTGCAGGTGCCCCACGATCAACAAACAACTAACCTAGCCTACACACTCACAAAACGCACTAGTCTATCCGTGACGTCTACTAAGTCGGGGCCCAACGGTGGATCACTGGTAACGAGCACTGGTGCGGAATCGAGAAAACGAGATGAAAAACCAGTTCTGGTCGCGCTCGCCAAGTCGGCTTCTAACGCACACGCGAGCCTCCCCAAACGCACTAACCTCTAACGGATGGCAGCTGCTGGATGGGATCCGGGTCTTGGGAGCTTAGCCAGCTGTTTATGCTGCGGTCACTTTCGATGGACTAAACCTGGCACTGGTCTTGTGTTGGGCTTTATAGCGGGCTGGAAAGCGAGCGAGCGCGCGCGCGAGTGATCACCCCTTCCCCGTGGAATGACGAAGGGGGGAACAGTGGTGGACAGGATGATGGGGGGCCGAACGAGTCCCATTTGGGGTGGGATCCGCTGAATCCGCTTGCAGGTTGTTATGCCGAAGCAGAAGAAGAACCAGAGCACGTAGAAGATTCCTAATGGAAACGCGAAAACGGAAGATTGGTGGGCTTCGAAGCTTCGGAAGAACAGCAAACTGGCAAAGATTCTAGATCGAGAATTAGCGCACACACACCGGGCGAGTGTGATTGGATGGAATCTTGTTTTTCCTTCCTCTACTCGCGGTGCGCATCCCTAACGAAGGCAGAAGACATCCAGTCCATTTCGCGCGGAAAGGGATCAACGATTTACGGCGCGTTTTCGGCGATGCACGGCGGGTTTACGGGTTCTGCCACACGGGTGAAGCCAATCAATGGACTGGACCGGACTTCAAGGCCATTGGCGCGAGCCGATTTTCTCAGCCCCCAAATGGGAAGGTGCGCATCCAATTAAAAAATATCCAGCATGCTTCCACCGGCTCGGGATGCTTCATACGTTCGTTCTTGGGCGATCTTCATCCGAATCTTCCCCTCGGTGAGGGAGTTTTGGGGCGACCGAAAGAGGAACACTTGATCATTCCGAGGGTCACTGACCGCACGACGGTGAACTAAGACTGTGCAGCTACGTACGAACGATTCTCTGAATCGCCAGTGATACGACGGGAGGTCACGTCGAAACACAACGCCCCAATACGCACCACCGTCCCATGGGTTGATCTTGAACTTGTTTTTGGGGCGATTCGCGTCCGGGCGGGGAAGCCCGGTGGCCTAGCCGACGGAACGGAAGTCGACAGAAGATCGGCACACACCGCGCACTAATGGAGGGCAGTTTTTCATCGTTTAGCGAATGCGAATGCCTCCGGGCTGGCACGGGAAGCATCCTTCCTGGGGGTCACATAAAATCGCCTCCCAGGTTGTCGGTTGCTCGAGATCAGGTCGGATGGCGCAATTATAAAATGTGCTTCGTTTGCTGTCTTTTTGCAGTATTTTTTCCATCCATTCGCCATCTTCTCTCGGCAAGGTTTTGCCACTTCCTGTGATTTGATGTTAGAGATCGCGTGAGATCGATCTTAAGTGCGAAGCAGCGGTGGAGCTGAGCGAATTGGAGCCGAGAACGCAGTAAGAAGCCTACACAGTTTATGGCGTTTGCAGCGTGGAAACGACAGGATAAAATATGCAGTACCGGCACAGGATGGCGTAATACAAAACGATCGCTGCGGAGAAATAAGAGCGAACACGAAAAGCTTTAAATTTCCTATTAATATCCGCCAAAATCGCGCTTCCTATGTTTTGGGCACCAACGTTGGCTCACCTTGCGGTGGAGTTATTTTTCGTTGCTTTTCTTCAGTTTTCAAGAGTTAAACACTCAAAATAAAAGGAGAGCTTTCGAAAGCAAAACGATGGTTTAATTTATTCTTCAAACATGAATTATTTCGCTTGTAATAAAAAGGAAACCTACTGAGAGTGTACATTAATTTACATTACAAGTAAAACGAGTGAGAAAACAACAAATTAATGGCTCGTAAATTTGGCCCTCACATTGACAAAATAAATATTAAACGAACGAAGAAAAAAATGAAACACAGAAGGAAGAATATTTAAAACTGTACAAGAAAAAATCTCCGGAAATGAGACACATTAATTATTCCGAAACGTAAAATTATCAGCATGAATATTCCGTTTGGCCAAGACACAAAATGCAGAAGACTTCGCACATCGAAAACGCAGTAGAAGTGGAAAACGAAACAATGAGTGACGCATTACGGTGATTTCGATTGGCATTTAATTGGTACGATATTTGCAAAGCCTAAATCGAGCCCGACCTTGCCAATGGAGCGGCTTATTTATCCAAAACATACCGATTAAACATACGGCGAGCCGAAATTTGCGCACACTCATCCCATAGGGCTGTAATAAGTAGGTTATTTAACTATGCAAAACAAAAACACACGATCGTACGATCAATGAAAGAGTAGAGTAATCGGGCCGTTTTTTATTAACCAAATTTTACGTTTATTTTTATCTGGGTTTGTTTGCGTTACTTGATCCTACGCTTGAGCCTACAGGCTCCACGGTGCAGTGTGTATAAATAATTAAAATTATATATGTTTGGAAATTAAATTTTAAGTTTTCGGCTGATCCCTTAGCAGTAGGTATGGTGCAAATCAAAAGAAGCCACCGGCGATTCGTTTTAAAATTATAAAGAAACACAAAAACCTTAAAAAAAACATAGAGATGGTAGGAAGGCGGCAGACAATGATGCCTCGCGACGTTTTCGCTACTCCACAATCAATTAATCAGTTTTTACAATCTCAGGTAACACCAGCAAAATAGTGATGTGTAATTATAACTACATCCCGGGCGTCGTTAAAAGTCCTCCTCCAGCGACTTCTTCCTGGGAGACTCATTCTTCAGTAAGGAGTCGGCTTTACTTTCGTCCATGTTCAGTGCCATTGTTAGCAGACCAACCATGCACTTATGATCGTTTACCGGATTATTAGCTGGAAAGAAAGGAGGACGGTTGTTTTCAAATATGGAAACAGATTACGACAATTATGCAACACCTACCGTCCTGGTCCGTGACATCTTTCTCCAGTTGAAGCTTCTGCTGGGCGATCGTTAGCATTCCTTCCTCGATCGTACCCTCCGATACCAGCTTGTAGATCGTAACGGGTTTCTTCTGGCCCATACGATGCGCCCGGTCTTCTGCCTGCTTGTCGTTGTACGGGTTGAAGTCAATGTCATGTATGATTACGGTATCGGCGGCGGTAAGGTTGATCCCCAGACCACCCGCTTTCGTGGAAAGCAAAAAGATGAACAGATCTGGGTCTTGCGTGTACTGATCGATTAGCTCCTGGCGATCGGTGACGGCCGTCGCACCATCCAGTCGAAGAAAGCCGTACTTTCGAATCTTCATGTACCGTTCCATGATATCCAGCATCATGGTGAACTGGCTGAAGATCAGCACCCGGTGGCCGCCTTCCTTCAGCTTAGGTAGCAGCTCATCCAGTTGTCGGAACTTACCGGAGGCGGTAATCAACTTCTCCGGTAGACACAGGTCGTAGAGATTCTGCAAGGATAAAATATAAAAAAGTTGCAATCATTTGATTCCGTCTTCATGTTGACTGGCAGTAACGTACAGTATATTTTTCCTTTAGCTGGAATAGTTTAAAGTCTGACAAGTACGCAATGTCCAGGAAAATATCATCAACGTTGTTGCCTTTGTAGTCCACGTCCGTGGCAAGCTTCCGAGCGATGTCACGAACATCGGCATCGGAGTAATAGTATCTGCGTGGAGAATCAGACCCGTTTAGTCGAAACAGCTTTGCGAAAGATCATCCGTCACTTACCTCAGTAGAAGTGGGTGGTTTGCAAGCTTCCTCAAGTCCATCATGATCGCCATTCCGGACACTTCCGTGTTCTCCTTGATCACACCGGTTGCTTGCTGGTACTCGTTCACCGTTTCGTTGTACTTTTCTCTTTGCGAATCAATCATGGGCGTTTTAAGCTGAAAGTTTGTAGACAAATTAATAGGAAATCGAAAGAAACACGGTTTGTGCCACCGGAGGGCAGCAGTTTCACTTACGACGATTTCTTTTTTCGGTGGAAGGAAACTTAAGACATCCCGTTTAAGCCGTCGAAGTATAAACGGTTTCATGATCTTCTTGGCGCGTTCGATCTGATCCTTTTCAAAGGAAGACACTTCTTCGTCTGTCTCACCTTTGGCGGTTTTCTTTAAGTAGGAAAATATTGTTAATCTTATTTTTATGATTTACCACTCGCGAATGCGCACACGAATTGTACTCACCACTTTTCCTTGGAAGAGCGCTTTAATATCTTCCACCTTGCTACCGAACAGTTTGGGCATCACAAAGCAAAGCAGTGACATTAGCTCAAGCAGATTGTTCTGCAATGGGGTGCCAGTCAGCAAGATCCGGTGCTTCGCATTGATCCGTATCAGGTTCTGGTAGCGCTGCGAGTGTACGTTCTTCAGCATGTGCGCTTCATCGAACACGACGTAATCGAACTGCGTGACACGCCACATCTTTTTCTCCTCTCCGGAAGCACCCATCATATGGTACGTGGTCAGCACGACGTCTATATCGTCGATACCGTTTTTCGCCCAATCGACACGAATCATGCGACGATCTGCTTGGTTGCCGTAATACTTCAGAATGACCAAATTCGGGCACCATTTGACCAACTCTTGCTCCCAGTTGTCCATCGTGGACGACGGTACCACCACTAGGTTCGGGCGCGTTTGTTCACCGTTCTCCTTCAGCCAGGCTATAAAAGCGATTATCTGGATCGTCTTCCCGAGGCCCATCTCGTCCGCCAGAATACCGTTCATGTTGTGGCGATGCATGATGGTCATCCAGTTGAGCCCGACCAGCTGGTACTCGGCCAGCTTCAGCCCATCGGCGATACTTTCCGGCTGCTCGACCAAGTTGGTACCCGATTCGATCGCATCCTCTAGCTTTTTCACGATCTTGCCACATTTTCCCATGATCGCCGCCACGTTGTTGCGGCGCGTTAAATACTCTTGAGTGTTGTTCAGCAGATCAGTTTGTAGTGATTTGTGCGAGCGTAACTTATTCACTAGATCAGACCAGTCTTTGAATGGGCGGAGTTCGAGCAGGAAGTCGATTTTCTTCTGCGTTAGCGTTTTAACGCTGATCAGCTCCGTCAGCGGTGCGGCGTTGAGGAACTCGAGCACTCCTTTGCGTTCCTTCGTGAGCTTACCGTAGCTATATCCACCGTGGCCATCGCTGTCCTCGTCACTGTCGAATACCTGCTCCGCCGGACGGTCCGAATCGATATCACTCTCATTGTCGCTGCCATTGTTACTCTCCTGGACACGTCTCTTTTTCGCCGGTTGATTGTTGGTGTGGCCATTGGTTGGGAACGTTTTGGTTGCGACCTTCGATGGAGACGGACTGACAAGGATTTTCCGTTTGGGGGCAGCTTTCAATTGCTCGATGGTTTTTTCCACATCCCAGTCGTTGCCAGCGAGGGTCGATTGTACCAGCATTGCGTCCACGTCCAGACACGATCGTCTGATCGTTTGCAAACGTGCTTCCTTCTCTTTTATTGTCAGTGGTTGAGGTGTAACCTCTTTGGGTTTTTCTTTCACCTCAACGGCCGGAACAATAGCGGCGCTCGGTTTGGAAGGACTTCCTGTGGCATCCCCTTCGCTATCGCTGTCTCCCATCATTTGGATTCGCCTTCTTCCAGGTGCAAGGGAAAGCTTAGAATCTGAAACAAAAAATGTGAAAATTAAGTCATTCCAATTCTTACATTTAAATTCATAAGCCTCTGAGTTCTGGTTTGTAATTTCACATCAAACAGGCAACATTCGATGGCCCCATTAAACGCACACCATTCAATATTTTGTTTACATCCACGAAGCATTACTACACACATGCTCTTCGATGCCACCGTACAGCATTTTGTAATCTGGCCTCTGGCCGCTTCCCCGGAATATACCTACCTCCTCCGTTTCCTTCCCCATTTCCATTCTGTAATGGCTTGCGATATTCGCGTAGCGACATGATCAACTCCTTGTAGGCGCGCCTGAACACTAACAACAAAATCTACTCAAAAATTACACGCCGTCGTGAGCAGAAAATGTATCACGCTATACGAAAGATTTTGATCGAAATGTGAACACATACGCACAGCACACGAACGGAAATATGTTTCTGCTGCAAAACAACACACGAGTATCACAAAAATGTAGTTTAAAAGCTCCGAAAAACGCGAAGCAAACCAGACGACGAACGGCTTGGTTAATGCTTAATGCGGACGCGACGATGTGACAGCTGATTGATTTCAGCACAAAATGCCGCGCAAAGAGAATGGAAACGAAATTCGGCAAGTTTTAAGCTTTGAGATATCACTACCAACATCAAATTTGGTGCAGCAGCAGTGTGTGAAAATATCGACACTGTTTCTAAACACTTTTTAGTAGCAAAACACACAAAAAGATAATTTAAAAACTTGCATTTGGTATCGTAACTTTCGCGGCTTGACAGCTGTCGGTGTTTTGCTGTCAAACAAACCAAAGAGACAAGCTTTGCAGGTGGCTTCGTAAATGTTGAAGGTTGTATTGAAAAAGATGTTAGTAGGAAAATTAATCAATGTTACACTTATTGACTAAATTTTCTTTCAAAATATGCAAACAATCGAAATGAATACGGTTGTACAATGAGAACTTTTTTTTATAATGGTCAACTTGAAGTAACCTGCTTGGTTCAACCGTTGTTTGAATGTGACTAATTCGACTCAAATCATTGTGACTCGATTCAAACAGTTTAGGATCAAGTCAGAATCGAATCAAATTAAGTTCCAAACAAATCAAATCTGACTAGAATCCTAATCGAATCAAATCATTAGAATTTGTCAGACGGGATTCGAATCTTTAGAATCCGTCTAGGGATCGTATCTTCGCATCTTCCGAATCCCGATTCTGCCAACACTAGTTTAAAGTTTGACAGCAGTCGGTACTTTGCACTCGGCGACGATGGTTGCTTGTTGTTTGTGGTGTATATTTTTTGCGTTTTTACTCTGATCGACCGAATTGCAATCAACCGGGTGCGAAGAAAACATTTCGCGTAACGCCGTTTCTGCAGCGGTCATTCGGTGGTCTCATGCCGACCGTGTCAGGATGTGAATATTGAAGCAACAGCCCCCAAAAGTGATACGTTTTGTGCATCAACCCAACGAGTGGTTACCATATCGCCAGATGGCTTATCACTCCGTTTCCTGTCCGGAACGATGCTACCAGTAGCAAAAGCCCCTGTTTGGACGGTTGCTATCGCAAGACGGAGTGTAAGTTGTCCTATGTAGGTCTGATAAATGAAATCTTTTCATTGTGACCGTCTAGCATAACCCAAAGATCCTGCCCTGTTCGCAAGCCGCATCATGTTTTTCCTTGTGTGCAATCCGTGCAACTCCCTGGATACCCAATTAGGTTTTATTGATCCAAATTGACGAGGTTTGAAACATAAAACCCAAGCACGACTATACTTCCGGTTGCATCTAGTTCAGTCGAAAGATGTGTGAGATTTGTGGTCCTCCTTCAATGTTAGGCGATGAGCAGCGGTCAAAGACGTCGTTGATAAGCCGTATTTATGGTTCACAAATAACCAGATAGGATTTCCTAAAGATTCATACACACGAAAATAGTATATGTATGAGGCCCAATTGAATTTATTTGCCAGCTTATGGCCAACGTTTGGTGTCGGTTTAAAGCAAAAATCTCTCACCGATTCGTTAAGGCCAGTCAAATTTAAATAACACGCACCCCAAAAGTCCCGTTTCCGTCCCGGCTTCCGGCGACACTGCAGTCTGTTGCAAGCAGCAATTATTTGTTAACAATTGTGTCCAGCATAAATTAGCATGTTTGATGCTTTATTGGTGCCGTTCGCCTGTGTGACAAACAAAAGCAAACCTCTAACGCCGGGCGGGTGGCAGGAGGAAGAATAATTTAAAACTTTCATTCAAACGATCCTCCATCTGTTCCGTTCCAGTTCTATTCTTTTACATAAATTGTTTAAGATGATGTTGCTTTTATGTCAACGATCAATGGCGCTGGATGCACTGACGCGTAAGCCACTGTGTGGTATGAACATTTCCTCGGCATATAATTTTCGGGACCATAAATTACGGTATCATTCGTTAGTTTATCAATATTTACCAGAGTTTTCTCTTTCAAATTTTAGGCCAACTGAGACGGCGGAATCTCAAGTGAAAAGAATCTTATGGCAATAAGAGCAACAATACGAAACATTGAATCTCGCGTATAATCACGAGAATCTCGAGTGTGGTGGATGATTAAGGATTTCATTAGAATTCATGGATGCCGGCCACGAAGGTCATCATCGATGAACGCAGCTGAGCTCTCTGCTGGTTAACTTAGCTGTGAGGAAAAATGCAAAGCCCGACCGCTGCCTGAAGGTGATAGTTTAATCATGTGGTAGAAAGTGATACACAGGCTTGCTGTAAATTCTAGGAACGAAGTGGCCGCCCTGCCTGGATTATCCTATTAAAACACTATTAGTGTACGTTTATAGTGAACTGAAGTCACTATAAATTCGCTCTCGAAACACAATAATTACTCATATAGAAGCCTAACGACTCTTGTTTTCAAGGGCGTCAAATGTGTGCAGTAAAAAAAAAACACGATGAATATTCGATAGAACAGCAATCATAATTAGTGGTTCAAGTGGTCCATCAGGGAGCAGTTGGTGCGCAAGTGATATGGTAGTGGTTTGCGAAAATTAACCCAAAGTGACCGTTTGTCCACTCGGTTGTTCAGCGGGGTGTACGCAGATAGTGTGCAGAATCAGATAGATTCTAACGGAAAAAGGAAGTCATAATCATCACAATGAAGATCACCGATCTGGGTAAGTACGGGGGAGATAAAATGTTTTGTGGCATTTAATAGCTTTTTGTTTGAATCGTTTTTTATTTAATTTGTTGTATAATGTTTATTTCATTTTGTTTTTTTTTTTAAATTAAAGCATTATTTCATCAATTATTATCATGTTTCGTTAAATGGTTTACTCGTTTGATTGTATACATGAAGTATTCATGTGCCACAGACACTTAAACCGATTTGTATACCATTTGATTTTGTGTTTTATCACGAAACATGTAAAGATCACGTTATGTTTATCAGTAGAGGATTGAAAAAAAAAATGAAACAATTGACGAAACCTGAGCTAAGCCTCTTAAAAAAAACCTTGAAACTACAGTTCTCACGTATTACCCAAGATAAGCTTTTTGTGCAACTTTAATTTCTCACATTGTTAACTTGCACATTACTACAACCATTTGTTTTTCTTTTTACATTTCTGTTCATTCTTTAATTCATATTGTTTTACGATTATTTTTACGACAGTACTTTTCTCTAGTAATGGCAATCGTAAGTGACAGTACAGATCTAACTTCAAACGTGGTTCTAGCAATGATTGACTACAAATTACTATTAGTTTTCTACCAGCTATTTATTTGGTATTTAAAAAAAAAACAAAAAATAATAGCTTAGTCATTTCAACCCAGTTCGTTTCATATGAATCCGCGATACTAAAACTCACGTTGTAATTTTTATCAAAAATGCTTTCAATATCACTTTCAATTGCTAGTTCAACAGGAAGCTCGCGACGTTCTTGGTAAATGTTTGCAAGAGTAGAGTTTTATTGTAGAACTATTTTACAGCCAGACTGAGTCACAATCGGATCTAAACTAGGTGTCCAGAACTGTCGGCCCTTCGAATGAGGACAAGCCCAAATTGGTGTCTTTAAAGTTAGCCTGATAGTAAAAAAAGAGACATACGCGCACCCAATAAACTTTCTGCATCGTCAACGCTACTTGTGAGACGCTGTTTAATGTTTGTCAAACAGTTGTTCTTTTTCTTTCTTTTTAACGTAGCTGGGTAGAGAAAAGTGTAGAATGTACGTGTTTTTCACGGTTAACCAGGGGGAAGTTTCACTTTTGCTAGCTGCAAATGTTTGTTGCATCATCACGGCGAGTGTTTTCCCATCTACCAGATGTCAGTTTGGTTCTTTAAGCGTCGGAACTAGGTCGTTACAGCAGCAGCTTCTAGCAAGATATGGATTCTAATTACCACCCGTTAGGTTATGATCGCTATGAAGATTGTGTCGAAAAACAAATTAATTTAATCTTGATTATGTTTTCTTCACAGGACCACGAAACGGAAGCCACCCGCGAACGTTTATCACGTTGCTGTTTGGGACGGTACTGGGGTTCATGTTTGCCACGTTCATCTCCTCGACAACGGTGCGATTGCCGGAGTACTATCGCCAGCGTGATTCACCGACAGTTGTGAGTGACCCACACACGGGGAACGATTTGCGGGAAGCGGCCGGCCCGGAGCAGGATGTTGGCCAGCATGGAGCCCACGAGGAGGCGCACGCACATGAGAACGCGTCACTTGCGCATCAGCTTTACCGGGACGTGCGTATTCTCTGCTGGGTGATGACGAACCCGAGCAATCACAAGAAGAAAGCGTTACACGTGAAGCGGACGTGGGCCAATCGGTGCAATAAGGTGCTGTTCATGAGCTCCGAAGAAGGTACCGTGTGGTAAAACATTCGATGAATGCGTAGGAAATGTTACACTACACGAAAATGTTTTATTCCTACAGATCCGCTTCTCGATTCGGTAGCCCTTCCGGTGCGGGAAGGTCGAAATAATTTGTGGGGCAAGACGAAGGAAGCCTTTAAGTACATCTATCAGCATCATCTGGACGATGCGGATTGGTTTCTAAAGGCCGACGATGATACGTAAGTAATAGAGGCAAGGCTATTGAGCATTTGAGGATTTTCTAATACAACTGTCGTTTACTTTCAACAGTTACGTGATCGTAGAGAACCTTCGCTACATGCTGTACTCGTACTCTCCGAGCCATCCGATCTATTTCGGGTGCCGATTTAAGCCCTACGTTAAGCAGGGCTACATGTCCGGTGGCGCCGGGTACGTGCTAAGTAAGGAGGCCGTAAAGCGCTTCGTTGAGGACGCCATTCCCAGTACGCACTGCCGGCAGGACGCGGACGGAGCGGAAGATGTTGAGATGGGCAAGTGTATGGAAGCGGTGAAGGTGCTGGCGGGTGATTCACGGGATGCCGTCGGGCGGGGTAGATTTTTCCCGTTCGTTCCCGAGCACCACCTCATACCGAACCATGTCGATAAGGATTTTTGGTATCTACAGTACGCGTATTACAAACCGGATGAGGTATGATTAAAATGCACTGAGTTAGCATTGGTACGGTTTTATTGCACGATGCACGATAACTATTCTTTGTTTATTTGAAGGGCCTTGATTGCTGTTCAGATAATGCCATCTCGTTTCACTATGTGTCGCCGAATCAGATGTACGTGTTGGACTATCTGATCTACCATCTGCGACCGTACGGTATCGTTGCGCATTCGCAGCCACTTCCAAAGAAGCTCAGCTTGGGCGACATCGTGCGGGTCGACGATGCGGGTAAGACGACTACCACCAAAAAACCACCTGCATCCGTGCAGCACCACCATTCAGGAGCCAGAGGGCGCGGGCAGGACGTCGACGAAAGGCGGTTGGAAGTGACGTTTGCCGATACCAAAGCTAATGAACCAAAAACATAATTGATAGTAGCAAGTAGTAGGGCAAGGTACCAAAACGAATCACACAACTAAAGTAGAGTGAACATGTGGCCCTACCGTATGCCCGTTGCTGAGTGAATGAGCGTGCGCAAACGGCTGTGAGTTTGTATGTATGTGGCCAGTTCACTCGAAAAGAATGTCATCTAGGATTAACCATAACGATCCTTTTTAGTTTAAGAAGTATAAGTTCGAAAGGTTCCTGCTGTGTATGCTTTCCTCTGTCGACTGATAATTCCCTATTTCCTGTAATTGCTGTTCGTCTGTCAAAGGTCCACGCGCCCAATACCAGGGCATGAATTTCACTGCATTTTGATTTGCTTTGAGTCTGTTTTGTCTAGAAAAAAAGCCTTTCCAATCCTATATTTAGATGTAAACTTTGAGTGACGTAAAATTGTAAAAATAACACCTCAAGTTTAAAAAAATCGTAGAACGGTTTTTAGTGACGCCAAATGAATGAAGTTGAAGCAAATGCCATGGATTGAACGTTTGTGAATGTACCAAAAAGCGAAATAATAGATTTAATTCAGTTTTGATTCGATGACGTTCGTACCGTTTGAATCATACTTTCATGTATAGCACCTCATTCATGTTTTTATCCGGATTCTTGACCAGAGGAATAATCTTGCCGTAGAACTATACAATTTTGATCTATAACATGTAAGCGTTCCTTACTGCAGGACTTTTGTTTCTAAAGTTTCTCCAACTGTTTAGAATTCCTTATCGTACGCGCCTGCACACAACACATGTTTGCTTCTGATCCATAATTGTTCGTACTGTAATACGCAGAAAGTAAGCCATGAGATGACAAACGGAAACGCGTGTATTAACAGTAAAATGAAAAGTGGAAAAAAGGAGTACAACAAAACAATGATAACAATAAAACTTACTAACGAATCTGATTCTGGTAAGCGCAAGCACTACCATAGATAGATAAGTTAATAATTGTTTACTTTTGATAATGGGGCCGCATTTATGTAGTGATTAGTTGAAGAAAACACAGAATTTGGTGTATTAGATTAATTGTAATTTCGAGTCCTCTTTCTTTCGATCGATTCACTTAGAAATTCATTCTTTCGTAGGTAACGTTGTAGAACTATGAAAGTGTACCGTTTCAAACATCTGACTATCTAGTGTAACACGATAGGTAATCTCTTCCCAATCAGTTAGTCTTTGGTTGACCCTATCAATGCAATGTACCCATTAAAGTTTCAATACGGTTGCCATCACATTCAGGAGTTTTAGTTTTAAATTGGATCATCACTGAATATTGCGAACGGGCGTAGCGTAAGGAAGGTAGACTGTAAGTTCAGTTTAATAGAAAAGAAATCTCCCAAGGGAACCATAAAATACTCTCTATACCGAACAAAATGTGTAGCTGCAAGCTGTAACGCAAAGCATGGCAAAGTATCGAACCCATTTTGAATAAACTAATTTATCTAATACAGAACAAAAACATTTTGTCAGTCATTGATGAGCAAACCGAAAGATGTTGTGAGTTTGTTCTAATGTTGTCATTTGAGGAGCAGCTTTGTATCATGCGATTTTTGGCTAATTTTATGTAATCAGTAATAATAACAAAGTTGATTCATACTATTTGAATAAGCATGAAAATGAAGTGATTTACATAATACGAAAGACTACAATTCTAATTCTATCAACAGCAGTGCTTATGTATTACGCTTTATTACTGCATCTAATCCTGCAAACATCTCTTTCTAAAAGGAGGCCTCCTAGTGGCTCGCGCAACCTTTTTCTGCCCCACTTTTTATACTTATCTTCTTCCCTACTGCATGGACCGCTCCTACTGTTATCATGGCTGTCGGTTGCATCACCAACATATGGGGAACGATGACGAATTAGTCAACCAAGGAGGCCATAACATATTTACAAAAAATTATCACTACACAACCAAGAATTCTCAAAACATTGCGATAAGCTTTATTTTGAATTGGCCCGTTAGATGTTTACTGTCGCGAGAAGCGTGTGGCATTTGTACGTACTGGCAAACGCGTTCAGTTCGACTTTAAATGCGACGATAAGCAGTGAGTGTGTCCAAGCGAACTAAAATGTTGAAAATCTGTCCAACTAATGGACCCTGCAAAAGTTTTCGCGTTAGGCGTCTTGAGTGGACTCTTACTTGGAAGGAGTCAAAGAAGCGATTTGAGAGGAATTCAATTCGAGCTGTTATTGGCGCGCTTGGCGGATTTGGAAGCTCGTGTAGAGGATCGCTTTGAAAACAGTGTATTACAACTTATTAGCAGGATGGAAGAGTTGGAAAGAAACGTGATAGTTTCCTGCAGTACCCAAGTGGTCGTAGATGCATCAATCTTACCGCATCATCTTGATTACATTAGCAAACAGCCGGCTCTCTGTCGTGGAGGCGAATGGACCCCCATCCAACGCCGATTAGATGGTTCGGTGAACTTCTTCCGCACCTGGGCTGAATATAAACGAGGGTTCGGTGACATTAGGGGAGAATTTTGGATGGGTCTGGAGTTCCTCCACCGGATGGTCCGTGTTGAAAGACACGAGTTACTCGTTGTGCTGGAGGATTTCACTGGAACTTTAGTGCACGCATGTTACGATGACTTTCGCATCGGAAGTGAGGCGGATGCGTACGCGCTAGAGATGCTCGGAGAGTATTGCGGTACGGCTGGGGACTCGCTGCGGGATCACTTGCGGATGCCCTTCTCCACACACGACAAGGATAGCTCTGGTGAAACGAATGATTCTGCCTCTCGCCATCAAGGTGCATGGTGGTTTAATGGGAGTAAATATTGCATCGCTAGGTATGTGTAGCAGAAAAACATCCATTCAAAATAAATTCATTTGCAGCATAAAATTAACTTATATTTTTCCTTTACTTCCAGTCACTTGAATGGAGAGTATTCTAAAACTGCCAAGGTAGCGGAGGAGATGGGCCTGAATTGGTACGAGTTTCGCGGAGACTTTTATTCGCTGAAGTCATGTGAAATGATGATTCGTCGAGTTGAAAGTTAATTTAAAGTTTTGTTTTGTAAATTCGTTAATTTTGAGTGAGTTGATGTGAGTGAACTTAAGAATTCGAGATTCAAACTAATCGCTTCTTAGTTTTATTGCAGCCTCCAAAATGAGTTTGTTTTGTAGTTTAATTCTTACCATAAATATATAATAGAATCCAACTGAAATGTTCGAGTGAATTCTCGTTTAAATAGTTGAAACTGACGGAGGGCGTGTGAAGCGTTTTCGCCAGTTTAAAATTTAAGCGTTTTCAGGCTACTATGGTGCGGATGTTCAGTAAAACCACTTACACTAGCATGTCTGACCATTGGATCTCCAACCGGCATAACTGGCACTACATGGTGTGTGTATTTAGAAATTGTTTTCGTTGTACAAAGTCGTAACCACTTCATTCGCCTACCATAGTACTCCAAGGGGTCGACTGCTTCTTCACAGCATCGCTATGCTGCCGACTAAGCTGGTGTTAGTGCACGATGCGGGCACTCACGCATCGATCGCGAGATCGCGAAAGCCCTTCATAAGCTCGCATAAGGCGGCGGAGAGAAACGTCGCTAAAACCAGCGAGATCTTCGAACCTTGGCTGGCAGTCTTCGGTTACACCTCGGCCCGTTCGGTTGTGCTTTCGCTGCCTTCTTCTTCTGTGCTGCCATCCGCGAAGCTGGGCAAAAAACGCGTGCGCCCGCATCGCCTCGCAAACGTGTTGTAAGCTGTCGTGTGTGACTTTTTTTTTAATCGTTCGTGGTTACTGTAGTGTTGGTGGATCTTGGGCGTATTTGGTTTTTTTTTATTTCGTCGATGTTTCTCTTTCTGTTGCCTCCGAAACGATCGGAGACGATCGAACAGCCAAAGTGACTCCGGGCAGAGGACGCGATCCCCGCCGACTCGTGGCGTGGTTTTCATTGTGGCCACCGCCACCGTGTCTTGTCGCCATCGCCATCGACGTCTTCTTCTTGGTTCCCCCTCCTCACTGCCCCTCCCAATCGACAACAACGGTCTGTCGGCTGGTGGAAGAGTGCCATTTATTTGCCTTGTGCTCGTTTCTCGCTCGGTTAGCTGGCTTTTATGTCTCGATGTGTGTGTTATTTTCCCGTTACCGCAGCGATCTGGAGCCGCCGATATTTGGTTGGCCGCGGGCATCGATTTTCGCGACTCGCCAAACGAAAACGCAAACGAAAGCCCCTGCGACAGCCTCCAAAAGAGCTGCCCGTCTGCTTCCAAACTGCGAGCTGAAGTTCGGGGTCGCAATCGCTGACAAAACAATAAACCAATCCATCAGGTTCCCAAGTACTTGCTCGTTGAAGTTTTCAGTTCGGCCCAACGCAACTGCACGTTGCACGACGTGTTTTTGGAGTATTTTTGTTCGGGTTCGTGGTTTCGAAAGTTGCCCACCGTCGCAATCGGCGTGTTTCCGCATTCAAAACTTGCTTTTCAGGAGAGCCTTTTAGTCAGTTGCTCTCCTATTTTCGACCATTCCCAACATCAAGATTGATTCAAAAATATTGTTTTTAAGAAGTTCAAATTCACCGATCGTGGATGGAGTCGCGTAAAGATTGCCTCAAGCAAGGCGCACTTCTATCCACCGTTTACTTCCACCATTGCACGATAACTCACCCCCCGTTGCGGCACATACGTGATCCCTAATCCTGAGTACTGTTGAAAAGTGAAAACATTCCAGCGTGAACAAGTGAACGTAGTTGCACACACTCGTACGCGTTCGTCTGGTGGGGCAGCAGAAAAAGAAAACGCTTAAAACAGTCGATCCCCCCAGTGCACGTCCCTTCCTTCGCCTGTTGGTGGCACACTTTAGCTCGATTAAGCAGACGCGCGATGATCGTGTACCGATAATGGAAGTTAATCAAAACTCATCACCTCGGCATCGGCGCTGGTGGATTGAGGCCGTCCACAGGAGGAGGCTGGTGCGGTGCGTTTCGTTGCGGTTGAAGAATTTCCCTCCCCCCCTAACTCAGGAGAGATCTTCCGACGTTCGCCGGCGGAGAAGGGGAAGAGACCCGTGGCGTTACATAATGGCAAGCGACCGGAGATAAAGCGCAACGCAGTGTAAGTATATGTGCAGTAATTAACGAACGCAGCCACCCCGTCCCATTCCCTGGGGGCCATTCTTGTGCCACCCATCGTGCTGGGTTTGACTCGGCCTCCATAGTTCTTCAGATGTTCATCTTCCTTCCCACTTGCGCTCGGCTTCACCTTGCCAGCAATCATGATCATTTCCACCAGGGCTTGATGCTTTTTTCACCTGAAATTTCCATGCCATCACTGACCGACTGCCGACTGGTCGTAAGTCGTGGTGTCGAGGAAAAACTCGGCCCACCGAGGGACACAGCATCGTTGGAATCCGGCGCGAATCGCGCCACTGTCTCGATGTTGACCTGAGCCACGCTCCCCGCGCTACGAGATGACGAAACAATGATGAATTGCAAAAGGCTTCTGTTGTGGTGCTGTTTTGGCTCGACGACTCTTGTGAGTGAAGACACACAAAAAGAAACCTAACCTTAGCTTTGGCACAACGGCAGCCTTTGGCGGTTCACGGTTGGCTTTTGATAGTCCACGGTTTGCACTCCACACTCTCGCTCTTGATGATACCTTTGCAGCCTCGCGGATGGGTTTTGCTTTTGGTTTATTTTCCACCGCTCGTTAGGCGTAAGCTTCCGTAACGGTGTAATGCCAGTGTACCATAAACCAAGAAAAGCGAACCAGAAAAAAGATGTTGTAGTGAAAATGAAACTGAAAGTGGCATTTGGATTGGCTCCGCGTGTTGGAACTCACATCTTCTTCTTCTGTTTTCCACCGTTCGCTGACTAATACCAACAAACGAGAGATAAAACACTCCCATCTACGGAGAGGAACACTGGTGGAGAAAATGAGCACCCGCAATTCCTACGAAAATTGGGCTCCGTTCGGTTGAACAGCGTGAAGGCGCCGTTTGCCTCGGCAGTGGTACGAAAGACTTCAACGGCCAAACAAGCGACGAACCAACGAACATTCGTTGAACGTATGTGTTTTGTTTCCGCGTACGGATTTTTTTGAACAAAAGTACATTTTGTTTATTGTTAAATTGTGAGTTTTTATTTTTATGTTTATTTTACTGTCATCTATTTCATCTATCATTTAATTTAGTGGTCCTTTCAAAGTGTTCAATTTGTGCAATGCCAATTATTTTACAGAAAAAATGTTTTACATTTTGTTTTCTGCTATAAGTTACATTTGTGCCAGTCACAGTGTTTCAATCTCTTTTTGTTGTACAAAACATTGCTTAGTATGGAATTTAAAAAGAATTTGTTTGAGCCTAGGCTTATATACTTTGGAGAGATTTTTCTATTTCAAGTGAAAACATTATTGTCGCGTTTCCATCCAACTAAAACTGTTAGTTTCAACCTGTGCATTGATCGTGGTTTACACTCTTGTTTGAACAAACTGCAAGTCAAACCGCATGGTACAGTGCATTCCTCTGCCGTTACTCGACGATACTAGTCAGCTGAGAAGCTGAGTATCGTCAGGTTTCCTGAGAAGTTCCATTGGATCGTTGGAAAACGCACACAAACGCACCCGCAAGAGTTGGTCGGCGTACCTGAGAGTTTCTCGCGCTCCTTCGCGTGATCACACACATGGAATATCGCGATCGCGAGCCACAGGTTCGTTGTTCGTCGTGAGTGGTACGGCCCGCGGGCGTAAGGCACGCCGAGCGGAAAGGTGTGTGCGAAACGGAACGTGAATGTGGTTTTTTGAAAGTGAATTGCCAGCAGCGCGTCGCCCCGGTCCGTCTTGAGGGTCCGGTTCGGCAACCATGAAAGCAGCGTGCCCAGCGGAAGGTCGTCGCGTTTGGCGTTGGAGCCGGATCCGCGATTTGTAGATCATTTGACGCCTCCGTCGTCATCATACGTTAAAGAGCAGAATTTCCCATCCGTGAAATGATGTTTCTTGTCCACTTGGGCCCTTCGTTGTGATCCTTCTGCTTGCGAGACCGTTTAAAACGACCACGAGTGACCTCCTTTTCGCACCGTCGGTCTAAAATGCGACATCCGGCGAGCTGGTCTAATGGACAGCATACGCGGACGTATGTAAATTAGATTTCATTGACCAACGATTAAGTTGTGGGTAATTTGAGCGGATTTTTATCACCAAACCCTCGGCATCACACAACCGGTGTACGATGCGTTAGGCGAATCGTCGCGTGTCCTCGAAACCGGTTCGCCCCTACGATCGGTGCAACGGTTGGAGAAAGACACGGGAATGCATTCGCACAAAGCGTGTTCGAAAATTGTGCGTGGCGTGCGGTTGTTAAGAGAAGGAAGAGGAGGAGGAGGACGAGGAGGAGGCAAGCCGACACGACAATGGCCTAAGTCGGGCTGCAACGAGCACCACCCGTCGAGTTGTCGCCGTAAAGTTCAAGAAAAATGTAATTGCTCGCCAAATGAGTCGGTTGAAGGTTTTGCTCCGTTCGGAGTACGCAGGCAAATCGAGGATCCTGGGAGCAATGTAGGGGAAGAAGGCGGGAAACTGACGGTGGGTGAAATAAAACAGTGCAACAAAACGAACTGTTTTGCTTTATCGTCGGTTTCATCGAGATACGCAATACCGCAGGGGGAGATGCGGACTGGCAAGAGACATGTCTAGCTGATGTTCGGATCTCCTTTTACCCCAAACACCCTCTCCACCATTCGGTGCAACCGTGAAGCTTTGCATCATGTGACGAAATTAGCCTACTGGATGTTTTCGAACACTAAACGGCATTTTGCTGCGGTTTTCTGTTCAATTCAGCTTCACTCCGGGTGCAATCCAATCCATTCGCCGCTTTATAGTGAGACAATCTCATTTATGTTTTTGCCACCATAAAGCCAGGAATATCACGAACCACCGCACTGGTGCACTATTAAGTTGATTGTGGTATTGGATTCGCTTGAAAATGGTGCTGCATATGATATGAAAGGGACCAAACCGGCAACCACCAAGTACGCGTAACTGATCCGATTTGAGAACACGCTTCGCAGCGGACATGTTAGGTCGAAATTGAATGATCTTGGCCTTACGGGCGGATTAAGAAGAAAAATAAAATACCTGATTGACGTTCGAAAATATATATCACCCCAATCTGGCCTCACATTCAACAGAGATCGAATGTTTGATTTGGAATTCAATAGATCCATTTGTGCATGCACGTTCCAAGGGGTTGGCCCATGAGTCACTGACACGTCTAGATCAATGGATTCCTAAGGATATGATTTGATCTTCAAATGTTTGCAAAACCCCGAGGGTGTATTTTGGAGAATTGTACTCCTAGACATGTCCAAAACATATACTGTTGAATCATAAGGTTTCAATCGTTCCCCTTTTAACAAACCTTTATAGCACACAATCCACCCAAATAGCTTACAGTCAAATTTGCTTTTTATTGTTGTTCTACAGTTCCTTCATGTTTGAGTGTTTCTGTACCCCCAACCAGCTGCGAAAAGAAGTCGAAGCTGTTAATGCACCGGAGTTCATCCAAGCGAAAAGCCAGACCATAAACTAGCCTTTGGATTAATTCTTATTTGGCGGATAATTCGTCTTTACATCAGCTTCCTCCAGTTGCTGTTTCCAACAGAGACTCGATAGCGTCTGGCTACAGAGTAAGATCTACAAATTATGGTCTTGAATTTATGGTGAATTTTTTAGATTATCCCCCTATTTTGAAAGTTCACCGGTTCGTGCGACTGAACCACTCGCCAAGGTCAGTTTGTTATTCTGCATTGTTTGTCTGTTTGTTTGTTTTAAACAGGCTCCCGGCGGATTACCGGACGGTTTTAGTGGTTGTTTGGTGTGTCTGCCAAGTTCGAGCAACCTCCGACATGGGTAACAATTAAATACAAGACCTTGGCGAAATGGTCTTTGACGTTTTATTTTCCGGGATGCGAAAAACTTGTTAAGATCAAATTGGATAACTAATGTATGTAAGATCTTAAAGAGCAACTCAGTCTGGCGGTTAAACAAGTCCAAATATTGGAACGAACCGTCTGCAACTGTAACTTCTCAAATAGTTGTGAATTCTGATCCATTCAATGTGTAACGATGCGTCATTCTTTAATGACGTCGTACGAGACCTCGCATATCAATCCCTATCAATCAGCTTAAAAAACGTAATTTATCGATACCTTCGACTTGCGATCGATTATGAGCTTCTCTCTCAAGGTGCTCGATCATTACCCGAAGAGACGCACGCTTAATCACGCAACCTCACCTCTACATTGCATGATACGACGTCATGGACTTACATTTTATTGTTATTAGTCACCGCAACGAACGACGGACGAGTATTCCAGCTCCAACGGTTCGAATGGCAGCCAAAACGAACGCACGCAAACGAAAGATTTGCGCCGGACGCTAAGCGACGAACCTTCAAATGGTAAGCCAAAGTGCTTATCGTCTGCTGCCAAATATGTGCTTCAACTTTCGACCGTGCGCACGGTCCGGGCCTGCATACCGCCTTGAGACATTAATTGGATTGTCCCCAAACCGGCTCCGGCTGAAGATGTCACCGCATGCCGGGCTGCTATAGAGTTGTTCACCTACACACGATTAGCGTGACAGGCTGTTGTAATAAATTGCAATCGCGTGTCTCCCCCATCGGTTCGAAAGGGGATGCAGTTTGTGCCAGTGGCAAACTCATCTCGGTAGGGTTTAGACTCAAAGAGAATTATTTTTCAGATTATTAAAGAATCATTATTTTTCTGCTTCTGATTATATGTTTCTTCTTTCTGATTGTTAAAGTCTAACAAGGTAGTTCGTTGTACCAACGAATTTACCAATATTGAGTTATCAATAAATTCTTTTACGAAATGAATTTAAATTTTAGGGAGAATTTATGAAGATTTTTTTATGAAATAATATATTGCTTTAGCAGCTCATTTGCAAAATAAGGAATAACTTTTCAACGATCTATCAGCTGCTTATTATAAACACAACTCATTCGAAGCCTTTATTTTCAACGGTTGCTTTGTTATTGACGCATAATTTAAAATCATCACATTACTCAAATCTCAATGGCGCGTGGTTTCACACCATGCGTAGGCTTTCTCATTACCATCACAAAAGACACGCAAGATAGCCAACTTGTGATTGGTTCTTGAAACAGTACTACTTCTTTTCGGTAAACCACCCTGCCGAAAAAAGTAGCCAAGTGGAAACGAAAATGATCTGCAATGAACATTGTTGAGCTTCGTCACCTGCCACCATTATAAACGCCTCCAATATTTCTCAATATCGTTTGCGTAACCTTTCAACCGTACGTAAGCTCTGCGCGGTACGTTCAAAGTGGCCGTTTTCCGATTGACACTTGAACTCATATAAAACTTCGGTTACCTCATTCCGGTACGCGGAATAAATATTGCACACGGCGACGTCCTTGTTAGGCGGCACCGTGATGATTTGTCGTGTTGTTGATTGGTTGGTTGGTTGATTTTGCCGCTTCCAGCCACTGGTTGATTGCGGATATAGTGGCAATAATAATACTTCATCCGTTCGCCAAAGTGTTGGCAATTTTGCCGTCACTTTCAGTCTTAGTTTCTATGTGCAACCACTCCCTACCGCACACTGCATCACAATTGGCGTTTGATAGAGGCTAACAAATCAAAAATAACAGGTGTTTAACAAAAAATAAGTTTGATCAAGAAAGCTATTTCGAGGGCAGAAGCGAAAAAAGATGAGCCTCTTGAACATCGACGTTTGATACGATCTCATATTGTCACGTGTTTCACCTTCGCATGCGAAGATCACTACGAAAAATGCCGTAAAATAAACAACAAGTGAAGGATTGTTATTCCAACGTTCGCTTCGACAACACGCCCTGATACAAGCTGTAAGCTTAGAAATATTTTTTGACTTCACACAGACGCATAACTGCGTCAAATTGATTTTTGAAATGTTGGCAGCATAAAAACAAATATGCCATAACCTTTGATGATCACATTAGATGTCAATTAGTCTTTTCGAACAAAAAACGTGCAAGAAAATCCATTAACTTGATATGAGCTTGGCTTTTCATTTTTTTTTTCTTTAAACGTGAATCGGTGTGTAAAAACCATATAGCTAATTTTTTCCTTTCTTTCTTTACAGATATTCGGATTGATCACGATGTGCCTGTAGCCGGGACTACAACATAACACACAACACGCAAAAAAGAAAACAACTAGTGTCCGATATAATTGTGTTACCTTTTTCTTATCGAAACACCCGAAGGTGTTCCGAAACGTGTCATCGACGGATCGGCCTTGATATAAATTGTGCGTTGGTCCGGTTGGACCTGCCAGTACCACCCTCAGCCCTCAGCAACACGCACGGTTCGCGAAAAAGCTAGACCCACTCACTTACCCTTGGTCGTCATTTAGGGTGAACCGACGGACGGGTGGAGAGGGTGGCTAGACGACACTCGACCCGGTTTTTTCTTTCTATTTTTGTATTCGACACTCGAAAAAATGTTTGAACATCGATCAATTTGCCTTAACCCCGCATACTTAACCCTATCCTTCGCATTCCTTCTCAAAAACGCAGCGTCCTATGAATGTTCGAACCAGTGAGCGTCCGAATTCCGGGCAGTGACCAAACGTTCACGAGCGGACGATGTCTCAAGCAGTGAACATTACAATTTGTTGATTCTATAATTTGATTAATCTCTAATAAATGATACAGAGCGCTATACCTGCAGTTAAGGTAGAGTTCAATGTGAATCAAGAGAATACAAAATAATGAAATTAAAAAATTTAAATGACAAAAATTATACTAAAGGAATGTTCTAGATTTGAGCCAATGTTATGTACACACGTAACGAGAAGAAAAAGTAACAGAAAAAAATCTTTACTAATTTATTCGAGACGATCATCTAATTTGATCAGTTTGACATTAGAAGATGGCCGGAAATAACTGTGTGTGTCATCATTGCCCTTTAGTATCGTACCTGTACTGCTATCATCACGCTTGTCAGAGCGTACAAAGCGATTGCATTTAGCATCCATCGCGCCATAGCCTCTAACCTACGATCGTTCGATCATCATTATTCCTAGCAGAGAGTGTTGTTTTATTGGTTGTTTTCATCTGATTCGTGGTGGTTGATCACCGTTTTTTCATTTCCTGGTTTTGCTCGACAAAAAAAGGTGCCTGGAAAGCAGTTCGGCAAACTTTCTAACGCATTTCAGTGCTTTGATTTAATTTAATTTTACTTTCATCACCCAAACCCAGTAGCGACAGTGGTAGTGCTAGTGGTGCTGCGGTAGTAGTAATTGTAAAGTATTGTATTGAAGCGTGATAGTGTAAACTTTGTGCACACGACTCGAGCTTTCGAGTGGCAAAGAAAAGATAAACCGGAGCGAGTGATAAGTGTGTTTGCGGCAGTATTTAGCGGCAGCCATCGTGTGGCACCGGACCCGCACCCTGCATGTGTTAAAAGTGAAAGGAAGAGTGCGAAAATAATTCGATCACGGCCGCAAGGAAGGAAAGTGCCCCGCGGTCGCTTTCGCAGTGTTGCGAAAAAGGAGTCGAAAGCGCAAAATCGTCGGCGAGCGTTCGTTCGCATTTCTTTTCTGTTTTTGTTTGGCTGACAAAAATTGGTGCAGAAAAATAGCAAAACCGAAAAAAAAGCAAAAGGGCAGCAAAAGTGGTGTCACACATAAATGTGTTTTCAATGAGCGCAGTGTCCCGAAGTCAGCCACCGAAGCAGGAGTTATCAACATGAGGACTCTCGAGCGGCCCTTCGCAGGCCGGCGCTGGCTCTGGCCATTCGCCCTCGCGACCACAGGCTGCCTGTTGGCCTTGCACTTTACGATCCCTGCCATCAATGCTGCCGGTAAGTACCCCCTCCTACCTTCGTTCACTTTCCCTTCATTCCTTGCAGTTTGCAGTCGAGCTCCCTCGTGGCGATTCGCACAGATATCTCACTTACGTGGATTATCGAACCTGATCGGTTTATTGGCAATCGGGTCGATTACTCTCCATTGGAAGGCAATTAGCCGATCGTGACATTAATGGCTGGTGAAAAGGGAAGCCCTGATGCTGGGCACTCTCAAAGATTTGGCAACAATTGCAATTCCGACCGGGAGGGAAAATCAAGTGCTTGTTTCCCTCCTTCTCGACAGCGAGCTTGTCCGCAGTTGTCTCTCTACTTTTATTTTCAGTTGCATAAAACGAATCCGCTACCACGTCGTTGTTTGTGTCTGTTGTTACTGTACTTCTCGTACGACCCGAGGATGGTTTTTATTATTTTTCTACAAAAACCAATCGAGTAATACAAATAAATTTTATGATCGATAACAGGCTTCACCTTCGGGAACGAAAAGAAAAGGAAACTCACATCCCGCCGTCCAAGCCGTAACTCCCGTAAAAGTCGCAACCCAATCTCCACCGGGTCGGTTTGCATCCTTTTTGGCAATTGCAATCGAAGGCATAAACTATCGACCCCGGGGCGTAAACCTAATTTGATGATTTTGGCGAACGATTTCTCCCGTATAAGGTGCTGTCGTGCGTGTTAATATTGATTGCGGGTAGGAGTTTGTGAGCAAAAAGTCCGCACGGCCCCGCGGAATGTCGTTAAGCTGTGCAAAATGGATGTTTTGGCATGCCGGGTGATAGTTGAGTGCTGCTACGGGGGAATTATTTTTGACATTTTAATCTGATAAAATATGATACACAACACGAGCTCGAGTGAGATGTAGGAATGAAAGTGGAATAAATAATAAAAATGGCCAGCCAACATTTTTCAATTGTAAACAGGTTCGTTACATACTTCACCCTTGTGTTATGAATCAAAAAGCACAAAAATTACAGCAAGTTAAGTGTGTTGTTAAATTGTAAAATTTTTTATATATCTTTAATCCATCAACTTCGGTACCATTTTCAATTGTATGAAAAGGATAATTTTATCTTTAAATTAGTCTAAATTATCTTATCTAATTACTAAAATAAGTGGTAAGGTGTAAAAAAGGAACAGTCGATTGTACATGTATAATTTAAAGTAAAGCATACCATTTTGAAATCATAATATACAAATTGATTGTAAAACATCCTTACTGCACTACGAAAAATTAAAGATACATAACGCATTGTTTATTCGTCAACATGTTGTTTCCTTCAACACGTATGAAGCATTTCCAATCGTTCTGGATGCTTCGTTCATCATCATCGTTATCAAGATGGATTAACCCATCGACGTGAATTTATTTGCCTTCCTCCAGACTTCTCCTTACCTCAACCACTAAAAGCTTGGGCATCAATTGTACGCGATCGCATCCTTTCCGATCGATCGACGACAACCTTTCGAATTCGTGTCAATTCAAAGGTAGACGAATGAGAAGCGAACGGGTGAACGATGCCTTTTGTGAGCGAAACACACCGGTTGACAGAAGTGCATTGATGCATCGTGCGTCTTGACAGTAGTCTTGCGAATTATGCAATTGTTCAACAATGTCCCGCGTCACCCGTCACTCATGCGGCCCGCGCTGGTATTATTTATTGTGTTGTGTGCTATCGCTATCAGCGCATCTGGAACATGTTCCCAACGCCATCCAACGCTCGGCCATTTTTCGCATTAACGCGGTTATTATTCGATTTAATCAACGTTTTTCAGCCCGTCAAATGACACGAACGAGCATATTTTGCGATATTTATTTATTTATTTACTTTTCCGTCTTGCCTTCACCTCAATCTGAACATGCTCCAAGAAGCGTGTACTTTCGAACATCCATACAAACACTGCCGGATGCGGTTGGTTCCTAGTCCTAGGCAACCGAACTGGGCATCGTACCCACCACCGACGACGATGCACTCCAGCCACGCTGTAAATCATCAACCGCATGTCAAAGTCGGTTCGGTTATGCATACACAAACCGCCATTAACAGCGTCCTACCGCGTGACACGACAGATGGCACCGCTTCAACACCCTTTAAAGGAGCTGTAGGCATCTCCCCGGGTTAAAATTAAGCTAATTAAAGCCCCAACGGAACACATCTGCACCGCACGGTTGTTGCGTACGGAGTGCGTTTTCCCGTGTTCTACTTATCGGAGGGGTACAATTTGAATTCTAAACGGCCAACCGACTCGGGCGATCATCATTACGCGACGTCTAATGGCGTGCTACTATCGTAACATCGGTGCTGCTCACGTTTGTTGACACCTCCGTTTTAACCTGCAGATAGCGGGCTCCCGGAGCGTCGCTTCAAAAGCTTCGCGGGTCGTTTTTTTTTGGTCGTAATAATTATCATTAACCGCCAATTACTCACCGTCAACTAGTGGAAATCACTTTCAGCTATGATTTATGAAACTGGCTTACAGCTCAGGCTACCAGGGGGGCCTTCAAGGTTGGTGATGTTTGATCAGCAAACAGCACGCGCTCGCGTATGCTAACCATCGTCATGTATGCTGCCTTTGACGATCGTTTTCCTACCGGTTGAGATTTGTGTTCTACCATGTACTACATTCTTGCAGCTGTTCTGTTTGTCATGTAACATTTCCGCTACTTTTCAAGCTCCTCTTTTTCGTCCTTATCTTCCTTCTGTATTGTATTGAAGTAGTATAACAAGCCGTCAAGGAAACTCAATCAGATACATCAGTTATATACATTGTATCTGACAATCGACCACAATTCGTTGCTTTCTGAAACCAAAGATGATCATCGCAATAAGAAGATACAGCTCTCAATATAGCCTCACATTATAACGTACAGCACTGAAATCAGGAGTGCAGTCGATGGACTAAACCTAGCGGCCTCGTAAAGGTTCACCAATTTTCCGACGACTAAGTATAGCCAGTTGGTGTTGCTGGCGTGGATGATGATATAATTGGGCCGATATCTTGTTCCGCTCGCCATCCAACCGCCTGTAATCGATCCGCAGCTCAGGAGATCGCATCTAACCGGAGTTCGGCTGACATTCACCGACTTACGCTTGGGCTACCATAAATCTGACACTTTGCGGTGTTCATCAAATTGACAGGTAATTGTGCACCCTGCCGGTGGTAGATCCCATCGAGACAACCTTCACTCCTCTATGTAGTTTTCATCGCGGAAAACTTCTTCCTTCAACCGGAAATCATGCGCAAATCGACGCGAGCAGATCGATATCAGCGATTTACCGATAACGATCGACTTAATCGGGTGTGAAATGAAACCAACCCGCTCGAGTTCACTTTGATTTCCTGGTTCCCTCTGACAAGTCTGCTCACAAAAATAGTGCTCCATTTTGAGGCCTAGACTCATTGTCGAAATGAGGCTTTGTTTCTCATTTGTCTTCATTTGCGTACCACCGCGGTTCCCACGGTGTACAGCGGCCCTAGAGCCTTGATTGGGCATCTTTTAATTTTTTTCCCCCTTTGTGCGTTCGCGGACAAACCCTTAACACGGCGGATTGACCACAACGCCGTCGTTTTGTCCGAGCACTCGAAAAACGCGCGGGCCCAAGGTTGCCGGACGCGGATGGGAAAGGTGGCCGAATGGTCCGAAGGTCCGATTTCAATCATTCACTGAGCACGGCAAGGACATACCGACTGAACCGCTCGACCTGCCACCGATATGTGATTAATACAACTATTAATCTGCATTACCGCAACTGAAACTGATGGGTTGTTTTATTTTTTTGTAGCGTTTGCAGTTGAAGATGTTGGGATAAACATGGCTCTGGCAAGGCAACCGCATGTAAAACCTATCGAAGATCTTGCGGTCACTGTTGGGTACATATGGAATAAGCCTCCCATCGCGATAGGGACTTTTGGGCTCTTTGGTTAAAACGCCATTTGTGCGATGGATGGAATGTGTTAAACCCATAATCACAAGGCTATCCGTGTTTTTGTTTACATGTTTTGAACAAAATGGAAACAGACCAAAAAACAAATGTGTTGGAATAATAAATATTGGAGTAAATATTAAATTTAAACACATTCGTGACACAAAAATTATGGTCAATAGAGAAAGAGTTATTATGTTTATTGAGTTTTTATATGTTTTTCGGTAACGGCATGCCTGAACGTGTAATTACGTTAAAATATTCATAAGCTTTTAAAAGAGATTTATTTTAGTTTAATCATGTTTGCGTTAGCAATATTCTTACATCTAAAACAGTCAAAAGAAACACGTCAGAATTATCGTTTTCTCTTCCATCTTACCAGCCCAAACAATTAAGAAGTTTATTTCTGTTACCTGGGTGGCAAATTAACTTAACCGATCCTGTTACACTTGATTGCGGTAAAACCGAAATCCTATACGCAATCCATCAAGAACGATCCCACGAAGAAGATAAACCAATAGAACACTCAATTTAACGGCGGCCACACGACCCGATGTTCCGACGGACGAGCTCCGAGCGTGAGCGCACTTCGCGATGGACGGATCCATGTCCATCCTCTTTACGACCGGCAATAGCACCCTCGGAATCCCCCCTTCATGGACTCACCTCATCGTCCCATCAGCGATCGGCAGCTCAGGGTCGCGACATCACGACCGACCGAGCAGCGTGGCCAATTCTTGTTTCGAAGGAATTTAGACTAATTCGTAGCTTCTCACCGTCGTTGGCCGTCCCTTTGCGATTCATCATCGATTCGAAGTGGTTGTTTTATTATTGGCTTCTCTGTTTGTCCCTTCTTAGTTACCCTTTTGTTTCGGTGGTGCTTAAAAAATCGCCAAGAACTAGCTGGAGAGGATCGCGGGGAAGCTTTGCGCGGGGAAGCAATTGTTTATTCAAATGAGCTGCACTATACATTCCGTGATGAAAGGCAAAAAATGACGGAAAATGCCAGCAGCAGCCACAGCAGCAGGTCACGATGCATACCAATTGCAGTAGAGGACGTCCTCAGCTCCTAAGAGAGCCATCAGAACGGTCATCGCCAATTTAAGCATCTTCAGCCGCGTCTCCTTCAAACAATTGGTGGCAATTCTATCGTGTTCGTGTATGCCATTAGCAAACGAAGAAATACTCCGATTGCGAAATCTCGCACGAAGACCAACTTCTGCCAATGCGACCGCATGTTTTCTGCCTCCGGATGAAAGTGTCTTTCCACATCCTTTCCAAGTGAAAACCGAACCCGATGCCACCGGCGAGGACAACCAGCGTCCAGTGTTGTCCTTCGTCCTAGATATGCGAACAAACGTTCACTGTTCACGATCGCGATTTCATTGGCACAAGGCCAAATACACACACACACACGTATTCAACCCCCTCGATGGGGACCATCTTCGACACCACTAATTGCTACCGCAACAGCCGATGGCGAAAAGAAAATGGCCAGCCGATGGTTGAGTAAAAGGCGGGCTCTGATTGTAGGCTTTGGCCGTCCGGTTCTTGCGCGTATATCTCGCACGGTGGCGATGCGCAAGGTCAAGGCCGTCGGTGATCGCCACAAAAACGCCCGTCCTGACACGGTCTATGATTTTAGAAGGTTTTTCACTATCGCACCCCCCTGGCGCTGCGGTGGAAGATAAAGTGCGCTTCCGTTGGTTAAGATTGAAGAGCTGGTAGCTCGTCGTAGGTAAGTGGCGTGGTCAAAGCATTTCGATGAGCTTCTAGTTGGGTTGTGATTTATAGCAATTTATTATTTTATATTCCATCGGTAACAGATTGATATGGATCTATCGTTAATCAAGACGAATAGCTTAATCTTTTTCGAAACCAGCGTAACATATAACTTTTTTAATTCTTCTACATTAATTCACTATTTTTACAAAGCTATTTAGTTAATCAAATAGTGACATAAACATGACCATATCTGCTACAAGCCTTCAAAAATCCTTCAATCCAATCATATGACCACAAAAATGTGTCTAATAAAACCGCAGCCGTTCATTGCCAACGTGCTCCTCCCAAATGATGGACAGTTAATTATACGACACACCGATTAGCTCCTTCTCGTTATGCTGCCACCCGAAACCGATGTTTGAAGACGTAAAGCTGCCCATTTAAATTAGCTAAGATATAGAAAAAAAGAATCGAGCCGAAAAAATGCTCTCTCATTTCGAACATTTGTGGAACGATCACTCAAACCGTTCGTGCTCGGTATGGAAAGATTAAATCGAGGGGAACATAGACATACATAATGGGACTTGGGGGTCTTGCGGATAGCAAACACACAGTTGCCATTTCGGTTTCAATATTCATCCTCCGATGGACGGGAAGAAAAAGGAAACGACCACCGTTTATTACATTTACACTCGCTCCAGGCACGAATCGATGCTATTTTTAACCGGGGTTGGGATGGCACAAAAAAAGGCTTCCAAGATCCTCCTGTTTGTCCAGCAAACGGGCTGTGTTAGCGAACCGTGACCTGCCGGACCGGAGACCAGCCGATTGTCCGGCCTTCTTTGCGAACCACATCCGGCTCGGCGAAGCCGGATCCACACGAATGTGTATCGACACCTTCAGCCCGACATGGAACGTGGAGCACGTGTACGAATGTGATGAATAAAACAATAAAAAAGCGAGCTGTTCTCGTGCCCACACCGAAGCCTCGACGGAGGCGGTCCCGATGTTCCCAGATGCGATGCACACGATAAACGTGCACTTGCCGAGCTGGAGAGTTGCATAACACGATGCACGATAGCGATCAGTCGATGAGGAGCATTCCAGTCGCCGATGCTGGGGTCCAGAAAGGTGATGATGAACTCCTGTTCATTGCGCTTTCGTTGCCTAGTTTGGTGCCGATTTGGTACTGGATTTCCAAATTCGTTTGGAAATTCAATTTATTTAGCAAAAATTCGACGGAGACGCACTATCTCTTTTATGGTGAGGTCATTTTTGATACAAAAAGTTCGTTTACTTGCATTTGCCAATTGCTATTTTTTACTTTGTGTTTAAGCTTGCTAACCTTTTACTGCTGTTTGGTATGCTTCGCTTTTTTTTATTAAATTGTATCTTTTATTTAATTGGTTTTTATTCAATTGAAAATACATATGTATGTATTGTATTTTCTCACAATGGAAGAATTCAATAGAGTTTATTCCATGTTGAACGTAACGGAAAAGATAAATCATCATTTGTTATGGGTATTTGATTTGATTGCATTACAAAACATGTTTTTGGATTGATAATTTTGTCTTTATAATTTTACTATATTTGTGCAACTAGCAAAACTACTCTAGCTGTTGCTTTTTAATGGCAACAACTCGGAAAAGATGTTGTTTCTCGTAAATGAAAAATAAAACAAATCCCCCAATTTTCATAAAAAGTGGAAAAAAGGTCTTTAAATTTCTACAAAACATATTTAGACACCTCCGGCGGTTCCGTACATTGTAGGAGCCGATGTTTGTTTGCCGAGGTGATGCAATCTATAATCACCGTAAATGTCCGCACCGTCACACAAAACACCCGCCGCCAGCGCCATCCGTAGCCAATCGATTTCGACCCATCAATCGGTACGCTTGGGGCCGCAGTTAAAAGACACTTTCAATCTCCGCAGGGCTTTTGCGCGTGCACAAAGTCGCGCAAGCTCCGATCGGTTAGCTGGCCAGTGTTTAGTCAGCACTTGCTGGTACCTATACTAACACCCCTTTGGGCTAGTAATTATTACGTCTAATGATCGTTTCAATGGACTCGTTCGGCGAAGGACGAAGGGTTTACGAGGGGAGTTTTATAAAACCTTATTTAAATTCTCACCATATTTTTTTGAGATGTGAAAACCTTCATAAAGTACATTATCGATTGCTTTGAATCTCAAGGTTTGATGCTTTACATATATTGTTTACGTCCCTTCTAATAAAAATTGCTTATAATTAGTATCATCATTGAGTAATGTATGAGCGGATCGTCCTTCGTGGCGCTCTAATTGCATATCTGCAAGTCTTCAGGACGCTCAACGTGCGTTGCGTAGATCGCAATGTTAAAAGATAGTCCAGCCGATGTATTGGACGAGATCCAGCCCGGGGACGATGTCACTTGCCGATGTAATAATTGTCATCCACCAACTGGGCCACCGCTTCGTCTGGCTCGTCGCGACACCTGCAAGATCCGCAACACCAGCCGCACGTTTCGGCCTTCGAGATGGATTTTAATTAACTTCGCAATGCGCAACCAGTGTCGATACGTACGCCGCCGGTACGCCGATCGCAAAGGAATTCGCGGGCGAGTTATGACAAGTATCTCGAATTGAAGTATTTTAACGAACGCGTTCGCGCGGCCGGATCTGCTCAACCAGATCCTAATGGTGGCCCCCGTTCTACGGTTGTCTACGCACCCTCAATGCGATCCATCTGAATATGGTGGTGCCGTTTTCTTGCGTCTCCCTCCATGTTATTCTTTTTTTCCTATCCTTCTCTCGACATCTAATAAGAAAAAGGACACTAAGAAAACTAAATCTGTCAGATGTTGTAAATCATTAGTTATTGCTCCAACCACTGATCAAACATGCGAGCAAACTCGCTTGGATATACGAACGCATTTGGATCCGGGAGACAACAGAATAATTGAACTTCGCAACGGTAGAGCTGGGCAGGTTATTGCTCAGTTTGAAACGCAGGAGGACCTTGAAAATACACAAAAGAACTTATTGTCAGCGCTAGGCTCCAAATATTCTACCTCAGCTCCTCCAAAACGCCTTAATGTTATTGGTATGAGTGAAAGGTATGCCGACGAGGAAATAGTTCAACTACTAAAGAAGCAGAACCTAGGAATACCGGGATCGTATGTTAAAGTGATAGGACATTATATTAATTCTAGCTTCAAGTACCAAAAGCATAATGTTGTGCTGGAGGTTGATGCTGACACGGGAAGATACATGGTGGAAAGGGAGAAGGTCTTTGTGGGTTTCGATCGGTGTCGAGTGCATGAGTCGTACCATGTGTTAAGGTGTTTCAAATGTGGCCAGTTTGGACACAAAAGTACCACTTGTAAAAATGAAGATACATGCTCACGCTGTGGTGAGGGTCACCGAACTGCAGAGTGCAAATCCGAGGTCCTAAAGTGCGTTAATTGTGTTAGAGCGAACGCTGATAGAAAGCTGAGACTCAATACGGATCATGCAGCAAATAGCAAAGACTGTCCATCATTCAAGAAACTTTTGGACAAAACTAAAGAGTTTTCTAGATAGCTATCACAGGCACCCAATAGGTCTACTGATTTTTTGTACCTAAACGTGGCTGGATTATCGTCCAGTTACATCATGCTAAAAAAGATGGTTGAGGACACGCAACCTATTTTGTTATTTGTCACTGAAACTCATATCGTAGATCCTGATGCCTTCGAACAGTATGGAATAAATGGGTTTAAAGTTGTAGCTTGTTTGTCCCACTCTCGTCACACGGGAGGTGTTGCGGTCTATGTCAGGGAATCGGTCTCCCTCGACGTGGTTGTTAATCAGTCGCGGGAGGGCAATTGGTTTCTGGGTATAGCAGTAACTTCTGGAGCAAAGGTTGGACGATATGGTTTGGTTTATCATTCACCTAGCTCAAGTAATGTGCGATTTTTGCAAGTGCTTGAAACGTGGCTGGATGAATTTGTGGAATTGGAAAAATTGAATATTATAGTCGGTGACTTTAATATTAACTGGCTGAATGCGTCTGAATCCATTCAACTGAAAAGACTCATGGATTCTATGGGTATGGTACAAAGGGTTGAACAAGCTACACGTATTTCAGGAAACAGTAGAACTTTAATCGACCATGTATTCAGCAGCGACGAATCACTAAAGACTTTTATATTCCCTGAACTTCGGATATCTGATCATGAGACTATTGGTTGGAGGTTTGCGAGTAGTCAGTGCTCGTCCAATAAAAAGCGTATAAAATGTTGGGACAGATATTCCAAAACTAATCTCCAAAGACTAGTGTCCGACGGCCTGAGTTTAGAAGCTCACAGCTTTGAAGAAAAAGCATATAGAATTGTTAATGTCCTTGAAAATAGTATGAAGGAATTGATTCATGAAAAAGAGATAAAAATAAACGACCATAAAAAGTGGTATACAAAAAGTTTAGATCGGTTAAAGTATAATCGGGACAAAAAGTATAAACAATTTTTAAGAAGTAATAGACCTGCAGATTGGGAGGCGTATAGACAACTCAGAAACAGGTATTCAAAGGAGATTAAGAATACGAGAAAACAATATTACGCCTCCAAAATTTTTGAAAACAGAAATAATAGTAAAGAACTTTGGAAGCTGCTAAAGGCATTACTGAAGCCTTCGAATGAAATTAAAAGTTCTAACATTAAATTTGATAATAGCATAATTTACGACGAACTGACTATTGCGCGGATGTTCAATCGGTATTTCGTGGACAGTGTCTTGGGTGTCCATCTTAGTATTGACCCTGAGGTCGAGCCGGTCGAGCTAAGTATGGCTGCTCCTGTGGAACATGAGTTTCATTTTCATCCAGTCGGTCTTGGCAAACTTAAGACAATATGTTTTGGCTTGAGGAAGACTGCTGGATTGTTTAATGTTAATTCTCAGGTTATACAGGACAGTTTTGAGGTCATTGGAATGGAGCTGCTCAGCATTGTGAATGAGTCCATCATGACTGGTAGTTTTCCCACCACGTGGAAAGAATCTGTGGTAATTCCTATTCCTAAAGTGCCTGGAACTATCGTTGCGGAGGAGTTCCGGCCCATTAACATGTTGAACATACTTGAAAAGGTTCTGGAAGTTGTTGTTAAGGAACAACTTGTAGAATACTTGACTTGTAACCAGTTGCTAATGCCGGAGCAGTCGGGATACCGGGAAGGTCATTCCTGCGAAACCGCTCTGAATCTGGTATTAGCTAAGTGGAAACATGTTATGGATCGTGGACATGTTATTCTTGCTGTCTTTTTGGATCTTAAAAGAGCGTTTGAGACTATATCGCGACCTCTACTTTTGGAGTGTTTGAAGAAGTTTGGTATCAGGGGAAAGGAGCTCAATTGGTTCGAAAATTACCTTCGGGGTAGAACCCAGAGGACCATGTTTGGGAGCTCTACTTCTGAAGCGTTAGAAAATACACTTGGAGTTCCACAGGGCAGTGTGCTGGGCCCGATTTTATTTATTTTATATATAAATGACATGAATAAGGTTTTGCAGCACTGCGATATAAATCTGTTTGCAGACGATACAGTAATTTTTGTCGATAATCAATCTAAATGCGAAGCTGTTAGACGTCTCAATGACGACCTTGCTGTCTTGAACAAATGGCTAAAATTTAAAAAGCTGAAATTAAACATGTCAAAAACTAATATGTTAGTGATTTCTCGTAGACCAGAAGTACTTCCGTCGCAGGTGAGCATAGGTGGTGTTCCGGTTAATGTAGTGCAGGAGACTAAGTACCTAGGAGTAATTATTGACGAGAAACTCAGGTTTACAGCCCACATTGACAGTTTGATTAAAAAAATGGCAAAGCGATGTGGCGTCTTGGGAAGATTAAGGAGTGACCTGAGCTTGGTTGGTAGAATTCAGTTGTACAATTCTCTAATTATGCCACACCTTGACTTTTGTTCGTCGATCCTGTTTCTTGCCACACAGACCCAGTTTAATAGGCTACAAAGATTGCAAAATAAAGCCATGCGATATGTACTGGGCTGTAATCGGTTCACTTCGTCTAATATAATGCTTGACATTCTGCAATGGATGTCAGTTAAACAGAGAGTTGTGTACCGCACCATGGTATTCATCCATAAGCTTCTCAAGGGTCATCTACCTGGATATTTGAGCGAGAGAGTGGAGCGAGGCTGTGATATCCATCGTCACTTTACCCGGAGAGCAAACGAACCGAGAGTGCCGAGCTATACGACGATTAGTGGCCGTAATTCTTTGTTTTTTAAAGGTGTTCAGTATTACAATAAACTACCAATCACAATTGTCAGTGCGGGTACACTACCTGAGTTCAAAAGATTGTGTGCGGCTTATGTTAGAAGTAGTTTGGTTTAGGATAGAGTACGCTAGTTAGTTGAATAGAAAGTAGGATATGTGTACACAGCATTCGTCAATCATAGATGATGATGATGATTTAGAATTAAACTTAACGATTTTTTTTTTACTTTTGATTGTTTTTTGTAAGAGGCTGCACAGAATTGAGACACGCGCGCGTCAAATGGACTTGTTTGTCACTCACCTTGTAAGGATTTGTTTTGAGTTGATCTCTACAGGCGGGCAACCTGTCATCCTTACGAGGACTTTGTAGCGTGATTCTCAAATCATCCATTCGTAAAATGATATTTTGATTTTGTAATAAATGTATGAAATTTTTTTTTGTTTAACACTACATATCTTAAAGTAATTAATATATATCGTCAAATGGACTTGTTTGCCGCTCACCTTGTAAAGATTTGTTTTGAGTTGATCTCTACAGGCGGGCAACCTGTCATCCTTACGAGGACTTTGTAGCGTGATTCTCAAATCATCCATTTGTAAATGATATTTTGATTTTATAATAAATGTATGAAATTTTTTTTTGTTTAATACTATATATCTTAAAGATAATCCGTCTCATCTCAATCCTGTGCAGGGGTATGAGGTGGGCCATCATCATCATCATCATCATCATCTCTTCTGTTGCTTCTATTTCCACGCTAATTGATTGAAACGTGAAGCTCGCTTTGAACGCTGTGCGCTAGTGAACACAGCGGGTCAAACGTGGCCAGCTTTCGCGATCTTGTTTGCGATCAATGATTTCAAAACTCTGCGGCGATCGTGCATGCACACCTCCAAACTGTCGCCTGTTGTGAATGTAACTTGTTTTCTTGCAGTTAGCTCTTAACCGACCGGGATGACCCGAGCGAGACCTTCCCAGGGGCCACAGGACACACGACAGACGTAGAGCCCTTTAAAAAACACATAAAAACAACAGCTTCTATTTATGAGTCCGATTTTATGGCTGTTGAGCGATAAATAAACGGCAACATACTTTTTCCCCGCCAAACATAACTTTTTATTACCTCCAGTAATACTAATAATAATTGAGACATAATCGTTGATCTTTCGACACTTCGCGGGGTGGGTTTTGGGAGGAGAATTTACTTTATGGATCAACCATTAAGGGTTGGTGCACTTACGATCTTACTCATATCTCGCCTTTTCCTCGGACTTGTTGTGTTGTTAAACGTTGCTTGAGGGTAAAATTATTGTAACCCAATTTGTAAAATCGGTTGTAAACATTTATAATGTATCATTATAATTTACAGTTTATAATCTGTATGTAAATCGAATGCTTCATTTAAGTTTATTACGTAATAAAGGTTATGATGTGTAATATAAGAAGAATACTGGAAGGATACAATATGAGTAAAGAAAACTTGTAAATTTGGTGAGTTAAAAAAATATTTTTAAAGCTTTTTTAAACTAGGTAACTGGAAACCACAATATTAGAAACAAAGAATATAAATCAATCGAAAACGTTAAACATCTAGAACAGACAGCACTTGACATAATGAAGTGGAATCAATAGAAAAGTCTTGCCCGGGGTTAAAAACACATAAGTTAAAAACATATTTTTATAGTTTTGGCTAGGTAACTAGGTAACTGAAAAAATCAATGTTAGTGGTAAAGAATAGACATCAATCGAAAACATGAAACATCGAGAACAGACAGCACTTGAGAATCAAGTGGAATCAATAGAAAAGTATTGGCCGGGGTTAAAAATATATACATTAAAAACACATTTTAAAAGTGTTTTTAAAACTAGGTAACTGGAAACCACAATATTAGTAACAAAGAATATAAATCAATCGAAAACATGAAACATCGAGAACAGACAGCACTTGACATAATCAAGTGGAATCAATAGAAAAGTCTTGCCCGGGGCGGCAAAATCAATTAATTCACCATCGAACCGAACCGTCGCGGCCATTGCCCATTTACGTCACATAAAGTCGGCCCGATCCGTCCCAAAGCGCAAAGCTCGATCGGCAAACGGGCGTTTGGAGATGAAATAAGAAGTGGCGAACGGGTGTAGAAAAAATCCCACACGTCCGCCGACCACCACAAGCACGTGCTGATCTTTAACACTCCATGCGGGCATGTGTGAAAAGTGATTTTCATTAATATGCGCACGGATGCTACCGGGTTGTGCGAGGCGGAAGAGAACCGCGGCGACGGTTGCGGACAATAGCATGTAGGGAATTGTATGGTATATTTTGCCTCTTTTTTTTTGCATGTAATACATTCCATCATGACAGCTCGCTGGTGATCGCTGATGGAGGTTTTGGATTAAGCTTAATCATCGCCCGGTTCGTGCGCTCTTCTAGGCAACAAGTGTGGGGAGGATGGTTGAGAAAATCCGGGATTTGGAAGTTCAGGTTCGTGATTGACAGCAATTCAGAATTTTTCGCTGTTAGCTGGTACTTGAGGTAGAAGGAATTTACACTTGCTCGGTGGAAATTCAATTGTCTATTCATGATCAAAAACTCTCGCTTCACACCGCGAACCGCAGGGCAACAGTTTTGATTATTTTTACCTTCACTTTTTCTCAGTAATCCTAAAGAAAAATCTGACGTTACAAGAATTCTTGTTTTGCTGGCGTCATACGACCACGCAACCTTACTAGCCCCGGGGATAATCAATAGCTAGCAACAGAGAACTACTATTTAGATGAAATCGTTTTTGGCACTCGAAAACGAAGAAGGACATCGTTTTTAATGGGTGGTCCAGCGTTTATCTTTACATTCAATCACATTCCGCCGTCGGCCCCAATAAATCTGGGTTGAAGATAACAATTTTCGGTTCGCCAAATAGAAGCACCAGTTATGCTCCCGTTTCGTAATGGGCGGCCGTTGTTAACGTCCGGTGATAGTTCCGCTCTGACTATTAATTCCACTGTCAGCTTTTTGCCGTTCGGATTCCAGTTTGGCTATCTTCATTATGCCTTTTATGATCATGTTAATATCTGTAGTTTGCTTCACCCACTGATGCCCCCGCGACCGGCTTGTTCCGCTTTCCATTTATTTTTGTGTTTTGATGAATGATCCTTCTGGGGCTTTTGGTCTTTTCCCCGCGCAATCGATTAATCAATTATTTAAACATTTTCCCCCGCCACAACGTGACCGATGACTTTCGACAAGAGGTCGGAAGTGGAGATTCGGTAACAATTTGCACGGTCGCCAATTAAGCCACCGACGAGACCCAATCGCGCGCCGATAAGGGAACGGGTTTTTTTTAACATGCCCGAAACACCTACCGAAAGACTTCGCTTTCCGATTTTGTGTAGCTCGCGCCATCGAGGCACACTTTAAAAGCCGCTCAAGTCCCCCGTGAAGGTGGGTGTTGCTTTTTGTTTGAATATGAACGAAACACGCATAAAACACTCCCACGTGGGATGGTGACTGAGAAAGAAAAAAGCAAACGCGAGTCGTTGGGTTGACGCCCACTGGCAAGCACGGGATTGTTCAAAGTAACCTGTCCAGTTGTCCGTCATTTCGTCGTGTAAGCACCATATGCCAAGCCCGTTGTTATTGTGGTTGTTGTTGTCGTAGATCTAGGTGAGTGTACTCTGGACGAAATATTCTTGAAGAGGTACAAACCTCCGCTAAGAGGTCCACGTATACATAAATCCTAAAGGCGTTCGCACTGGACCGATCCAAACCGCAAACCGAAACTAAAAAGTTGTACTGCGAGGCAAGATTCTGTAGAATTCCAGGTCGAGCCCGGGGACAACACTCGGCGGTCCTTTGCGACACGGCACGCTCCGCGTGACTTCGCAGACGGTGGATTCGTGCAATTATCGCGTATTAAGTGAAAGGCAAATCTTGGGCGACCCAAACGCACGCTGATCCCATGGCTGTTCGCTTGACCCGACGGGCTTTTGGCTGCGTGAATTGCGATCACCAAAGAGAACCATCGCACGACCCAGACGGATCACATCGTCACCTGAATTCATACAGGTCTCTGTGAAATATACCCGAAGTAGAGTAGGAATGTCATGTTTGCTAGTAAACAACATCCTTTTCTCAATTATTGGCCAAAATTATCAAATATTTACTTGGCATAAATTTAAACTGAAAATCCCAAAAGTTCTTAAATTGATACGACATGCAGTAGTTTTAATGTTCATTTTGTAACATATTTACATCAAACAACATTTTCAAACTGTTGAAAGTAATAGAAATCCTGAAATATTCATTAACGAACATTTTCAACATTTCTCTTCAATATACTGAAAACCAACCAATAGCTCAAAATAAGTAGTTTTTTTTTATTATCGTATAAATTGATTTGGAATTAATAATTTTATGTTTTGCAAAGAAATTACCTTAAGAGTTAATTAAAGAGATGAAGAGTTACCTCAAGTAAAAGCTTATGCTTATGGTGTTGTATAAAGAAGAGTTGAATACTTGAAATGATATCTTGAATTACACAATTATATTTTCAACTATCGATTCGTTTCATAAAAATGTGATGTTTAATTCTTTTACATGGATAATGTGGATGAACATTTATTAGTAGTACTGAACAACGAGGATTTGTACATCTTTGAGGATTTATTAATTTGCATTTGAAATACTTCATAGAATTTAATGTTTAGCTGGTTGAAGCAAGCTTTGGTTGAACGACGAATGTTTTTGTGAGAAGTAGGCCCACTGTGCTGCTACCAGGATCGCGTCGCTACGCGACCAAGAACGAGACCACTTAGCTATCGCGCGGACATCTGGTGCTACTACTTGTCCCCGATTCTACAGCTTGACAGGTAAGGCCGTGAAGGATTTGCATGCGTGCAGCGCCGGAGACGAGATGTGTGCGTCCGAAACACGCAGAATGCAGCACGATTCGCACGCCGAACCGGACCAAAAGTCTGGACCACTCTGGACCGGCCGGATTGCAGCATGTTGCGCAAGGCGAACGCTTCGTGGGTTCAAATAAATCAATAGGACTTGATCTGCAAAATGGCTGCCGTAGTCCGTCGACTAGCGAGGCGCACAAACGTGATCCTATTTGGGCAGGTTGCAGTCGGCAAAATGGAAAGTCATCACCGGGGAGCCTTGTTATATCCACACACCCTGTGTAGACCGCATTGGCACACGCTGTTCTCGCGACGTACGGAGAGGGGGGAGGCTTCTGTAGGCACAAACAATTGTGCGCCCCGGTGGCAGGTGTGACTAACGATGTAGGGAGGTTTCGGTAGGCAGTGACTTTAAGGTGTGATTTAGTACAAAAGGCTCCGTAGGCTCGCTTTTCAAACATTACCAGCGTGACGCTCTGAAAAGCTGCCCATGTGTTCCGCAACGAAAAAGTTAAATCCTAAATTGATTTCTAACACCATTGTTTGGCTCTCGTCTTTTGATCGCCAGTAGACAGGCTATAGGTTGGATATCCATTTTTAAAGACACTTTATTAATTTAATTACATGCAGAATTCGTTACATCATCAATCCTAAAGTCGGACGCAAATCATAAAGACAACAATGTGACTGTGTGCCTCCCGATGAAGATATAAGAGCTCATGAAGAAGGAACTAATTAAGACTTTACAGAAAAAGCTCCCAGAAAGGAATAATTGTGTGTTGACTTTAATTTCGATCCACTTCTTCCGTTTGTCTCCTTCATTCTGTGTGCGCCAAATTCTTCTTGTGCTAGCATTCCCACCAGATTTCTCACGGCAGCTAATCCCGGATGCAAAATTAGTCTGCGACAGTAGGTCTTCTTGCGCCGTCCCCGTCGGTAGCACATTTGCCCGAGACACTGAGCCAAACAATTAAGCCAGCTCGAATCGATCCACCACGCGCATTCGCTTCCTTCGAAACGCCATTGATGGTTTTGGCCACTGACACAGTTGGGGGACGTATTGAGGACGCGGGGGGCTCTTTGTTTTCCATCTGGTTCCGTTTCCCATTCGCCAAGATTTCTGCCGGCCATGTTTATGACTTTATGACTTCACGACTGCCCGCAGGGACTACGTGCGAAATCTGTCGTGGTTCATCTAAAGCGAACATTAAAAAATCAAATCATTCGAGCGTGCGTGGTGAGTTATTTCGGCAAAATTCGTGCGAACGAGTCGCCAGGCTGGGACAAATACCTTAAAAGGGGAAAAAAGAATGCTAATTTTAATGAATCCCAGTTTCAGGTCCAACAAACTTTCGCAGGGATCGCTGGCGCAGATAAAGCTATGGCTTTGCATACGCGAATAAAGTTATTAAATTGTTGACCACTAAGGTCACCCTTCTAGAGGGCACACGAGGGGTACATGACCCTCGGACAACCGTTCGGGACAATCAGGATTTCCAGTCTTAACCTCAGCGCCCGATCCTCGTTCGCTCACTCGTGCGAAAAATCGTTTGCCGCGAAGATTTACGATCCAGTAATGCGGAACATTAATCAACCGGTCAAGTGACATGGAACTGTAAATTGCTCCTTTTACGGAGCATTTGATCGGAGTACGTTAGCCGAAAAAATATGCCTTACCCAAGCGCCGCACCGTCTCTTCCTCTTGCGTCCTTAAGCTTCCTTTGGTCGCTTACGAAAGGATTAGATTTGCTGCTTTAATTCTTGGGTGGTGACAAACATTCTCAGTCAAGCTTGATCGGGTGTGACCTCACGCAGATCCGAATTGAATTACTTATTCCCTTCACCTATTGGAGACCTTGTCCTCCGTGGTCAGATGTTATAAACCTCGGGCACCATTCGGTAGTCACCCGATGGGGGTATCTCTGAGGGCAAATCGGGCATAGGTTCACTATTACCACATAGGTGTTTTTTTGGTGCTAATTTTTCCTCCCCTTTTCTCTTCCATTGCAGAGTCCAGCCTGATGAGCCACGTCGAGAAGCAGCGGTACGATGGATGGTACAACAACCTGGCGCATCCGGACTGGGGAGCTGTCGGTAAGTCTGTCCCACTTTCGGAAGGGATCGCTCATAACGCGTTTGATTTATCACCAACACCGAACCGTCACAGCGGGGCGCCCCCAAAATACGGTGTACGAAGCTTGAAAGCCTCAACCCACCCAAAACGTGGCCGTCCGAAGCCACGGGGAGTTGTCAAACAATTCCGCACCATTCCGAGCGCGACCGCCACGATGACAGTTTGGCCCGTCCGGCCTGCCCTTAACGGTGCGACTATTTGCTTAACCCGCGGGGCTTTTATGACCCCTTTTTTTAACTCTAGTTGCACCCGGTAAAAGGTAGAATTACGGTCCACCAGGGTATCTTAAAATCGGTCGGCAACGATCGCTCAATTTTCGACCTGATCCACCCCGGCGGGGCGCGATCGCATCGCAATGCAGAAATTATCCCTTGTTGCCACAAAAAACCAACCACCCAGGGCTTGGAGCGTCAATCCGTTGAGAATGGTGTTTATTTTTATTAACGTCTGGACCGTCGTCCTCGTCGCTCCTCGTTGCACCTTCTTTCCGCACGTTCCGATGTGTGGCGAATGAATATGTAAAGTTTAATTATTTATGATTACCGGGCACTGATGTTGGCTATAAAAACCGAAAATAGAGTTAAAAAACATGACACCCAGCTCGATCGATTGCGTCATGCGATGCGGGTAGTTAAATTGTTCTCCATTTTCCCATCGTTCCATGGCGGCTAATTGGCGAAAACCATCGTTCGATTTCTTTCGTCGGTTGAAATGCTTACGTTTGGTGCACATGATCTCAATCAGTTTAATTGGTCAGATCCGAGCCAATATTCAAAGGAGGGGGTGGTGAAACTCGGTTAAATAGAACTAAATTGAATTCACAAAGCAGTATAAAGTACAGAATAAATTAAGCAGGCGGCGTGGGTTCGAAACCCAACCGAGACCGGGGAAAGTCTAGTAACCCTTAAACGGGCAGGCATGACCAAGACGGTTGTTACGCAAAGAAGAAAATTTTATTTTGTTGAATCTATTTCAACCTTTCTTTTTTGTTATTCTTCTCTTTGAATTCAAACGAACATTTTGCTATCAAACGATCCGTTTTATTTAAAAGCAATTGCTGCACAAAGTAATGGTTGTATAAAATTTTCTGTTTATTACTCTAATTTGGCAGAAGAGAAAGCAGAGAGGGAACAAAGATGCTGCAGCTGATGAACATCTTCACTGATGAGGCAATCGCTTCATGTTTGCATTAATTAATGATATCGCGAATCATCATTCGCGAGTAAGACAAACCACGAAAGTCGTTTTTTAAATGGTACCACTGCATCGCACTATAATCATCTGTTGTGTTCTGATAACGCCCGTTCAAATTGGAATCGTGGCAGTCGTTGTACCACCAGGCTCCGTGCCCATCCTCAGCACAATTCCCATCATCTGAGTCATTGTCGCGATCGAATGTGCTAAACATTTCATCCTTGTGGAACTCCATCGAAGCTCCCACTGTCCCTGAGTATGTCCCTAACTTCTTCAACACATACAACTCCGATTCGTTCCCTATCTCAAACTCGTCATACTTAGCGTATCCGTAGTTTCCATGGAAATCTTTCATTTCCACCAGCAGTTCATGAGATCGGTTTTTGGTAATTTGATGCACGTATTCTAGCCCGAGCCAGAATTCCCCATCAACATTCCCGAATCCGTTGCGGTACTCCGTCCAGTTCCTATAGAAATCGACTGAACCGTCGTACCTATGCTGGATTACAATCCAGCCGCCCCCGAACTTATTTTGCTCACAAAAGACCTCGAATGGTTTCGAGTTTTTCCACAAACGGAACAGATACGTTCCAGATTCTCGGGTAACTTGACGACATGAACGGATAGGAGCTATTAAGTGGTCTTCCAATGTCTTACTGCGTGTTTCTACATTGGTAGTCAAATTATGCATCGAATTCGCTAGCATATCTAGAATTTTCTTATTCTCTCCTAGTTTTATGAGTTCAGTTTTCGATGATTCCTGAATGCGGTTCATGTTGAGAATCGTATGATTCTTCAACTCTTCCAATTTAATTCGAGTATTCTTTTCGGATGCTTCCACGCTCTGCAAAAGAAGCAAACATATTTTTTTAGAAAATCGATCAGCTTGATTTTCTGAACCGGATCTCCAACACCTATTGCCCGCTTCCTTACCTTTTTCAGAGAGTTTTCCATTGCACGCATTTTGGCCATGATCGTCTCGATCTTTTCGTTGATATTATTTTCGTGTTTGGTTAGCTTCTCCTGTAGATGCTCCGTTTCCTACAAAGAGTCGATACTTTTCTCCTTAACTATCGTGTTTTCACTTAACTTGTGCTGAGGATTTACCTTCAGCGAATTCGGGACCTCTGCATTGGTAGTTAAATTATGTACCGAATTCGTTAGCATAGCAAGAATTTCCTTATTTTCTCTCAATTTCTTGAGCTCAGTTTGAGACGTTTCGTGCATGCGGTCCATCTTTGGTATCATATGATTCTGCATTTCTTCTAATTTGATCCGTGTATTCTCTTCGCTTGTCTTAACACTCTACAAATTAAGCGAACATTAATTTTTAGAAAATCGACCAGCTTTTCTGAACCGAATCTCTAACACCTATTGCACACTTCGTTACCTTTTCCAAAGAGTCAAACTTTTCGTTGATATTATTTTCGTGTTTGGTTAGCTTCACGTGTAGACGATGCTCCGTTTCCTACAAAGAGTCGATACATTTAGTTTTACCATCATGTTTTCACTTAACTTGTGCTGGGGATTCACCTTCAGCGAACTTTTCATAGTTTGCTCTACATCTTGTAGTTTGTCCGTTAAGTAATCAAGTTTGTTCATCAGTTTATGTAACTCGAAACTATTGATCGCCATTGTGAACCGGGCTGATAAAACAACACCATAACACAGCGCCAAAACATAGCTACAGATATTCATGACTTTAAAAATAACTTAATGCACTTAAACACACTGTCAGAACGAAAGATGAAAAACGAATGAGGATTCCGGATTCGTTTGGCTCGGAAAGGCAAGAAGTACAAAGAACTAATGTTGAAAATGTGTTCTGAGCGATAACGCGTGCACAATTATCACCAACATTGACCCAATTAATCGCGAACATATTTTTGTAAAAACCCAGTAAGAAGGTGACCCATACACATCAGCTCGTACCACAAACTGAGTCGAGAGCATAAACTGATTATGTTATCTCGGTCTCTCACCATCTCGACGGGCATGTGTCTTGTGTTTGCTGCTCATTTTGTAATATTTTAAAACCATTTTATTTATGTATTTTAAGTGTTTGTAAAGATTCGAACATAATAAATATCATGCTGAATTTTCTTTGAATTAGGAATCCATGAAGATTTAAAAGTAGCTGGTTTTTATTAACAGGCAGTTAAAAAATTCATTGAAATGTTCTCCATCTTTAATGTTCTTTAGATATTAGGAAAAACGGAATACTTTATATTTAAAAAGGATATGTATTCCTTCAATGTTTCAAAAACCAACTCAAAAAACCTTGTAGCAAAAAAACGAATTTTATGTCTTAATTCGAATTATTTTGTAATTAAGTTCATCATTTAGTCTATAGACAGACACCATTTTTCCTTTCAACACTACCACTACTGGTCGAGCTGGGGTTAAACATAATCGATTAGTGCATTTATTGAAGAACCCTAGGGGCGTTCGGTCGCCCGCTCAACCCTTGTGGCACGTGAGCAAAAACGTAACACGCCATCAGAATCACGCGACCTGCGTCTGAAACTGCATTTGTGTCCTGCGGCGATGTGAAATGCATCAAAATTCCCTCCCCTTGCCTCCTCAAATATATCTCAACCGAAGCCCCTCATCATCCACAGGAGGGCGTTTCGACGATGAGGTTCGAGGCTTCAAGCGGCAGGGGCTCGATTCTCGCAGTGATTTAATTGGATTAAAGCTTGTCTACCGAAGCCAGTTGGGCCCACTTCACTCCGCGCCCACTGCCTGGTTTCTGCTCGGGAGGGTGCTTGCCCAGTCGCCAGTTGTTAACTTTGTATCGTTGGACCTCCCTCTCGCTCGGGGCATTCCGGATCTCGCCGTCCCCCGAGACGCCGCCATGGGTGCCCTTGATGTGGTGCACCCTCCCGAGCGGCCACGTTCGTAACGAGCGTAGGCCTCAGCGCAGCAGGAGCTGCCCGTCCAGCTTCACGGCAGGCACACAAACTCGTTTTGTTTCAAGCGGCACAAACGGCAGCTCTAGAGCTGCTACTACTAAACAGCTACTAAATCGTCTGAATAATACCGCACAACGCGTGCTCTTTCAAACCCTTTTGCACAACCGGCGACGCGCGGTCCCGGGTGGCCAAGATGAATGATTCAGCGAACCCCTTCGGCGAACCAGATACACCTGTGCCCTGTGACACGCTCGACAGCGAAGGAATGCACTCCGTGGAATATGATCTTTTTGCCACCGGCGAGTTGGTAGGCTTTTTTCTCCACTCTACCGAACCTGTCGCCCGAAGGTCTAGCACTAAGAACAGCCTTTGAATGGTGCGCCGACACTCGGCAAACCACGCTTGAGGCCATCAGTGCAGCATAACCCAGCGCCGACGAGCATACTTATGGTAATGCTCTCCAACGCACCAATTCGATCGTGCGCGATCTCGAGCGTTCCGTCAAATACAATGACTGCCATGCCGCTGGAACTACATTCTTCGGAACGATCATAAATCATTTACGACTCTTCCTCGCCAGCATTGTAAAGAAGTTGCCGAGTGCAACAGTGGGGGCTTAATTGAATGGGGTTATTAAGACGCTAAACCTACCTACCTTGTACCTTTTGAACCAACTATCAGGAGCTGTGTTTTGACCAAGGAAATATTTTAATTGAACTTGTTGATTTGTTCGCCTTTAAAAGGTCTTCTTTAGTCACAGGAAACGTGTATTATTTAAAGGAAAATTTTAATTCTTGATTCCTCACAACGAAAACTCTTTGCTTCTAGATTTTTCTTACTCGATGCTCGTAATACGAGCAGCTAAAGTGCTTTCAATACACTTTTCCTATTTTTAACCAACATGATCATTTAACTGTTGTTATTGTTCCTGATTGAAATTATCGATTGATGTAGTAACAAAGCGTGATGTTTATGTTGTGTCATAAATTGCTTTATCTTTTCCCTAGATTAATCAAATAATTACAGTCCATAGTTATTGAATTATCTCCTTCGCTTCGAGGTGAACGGTTTCAGCTCCAACTCACCACCTTGAACAGGAACTTTTTACAGTTTCCTCTTTGATCCTCACTCCATTTTAATCCTTGCCAACCAACATGCGCTATCTTTCAACAGCTCTGCGAAGCCTTTTACACCATTTTAATCGCATTTCCTGGGAAGCAATGGAGAACGATCGTGCAGACGATGGGCAGCCGTTTGCCAGCACTATTCACCCTGCTCCGGATGGGCACAAGCAAATCCTTCGCCAAAACTTGTTGCATTATGAAACAATGCAGCCGCTCGAAGTCATTTATATCCGTCCCGAAGACATAATTGATGGTCTGGTTGGTTTTCTGGCCTCGAAACTAAATTTCAACCAAAGTTAAGCGGTTTGGAATGGGAATGGTGTGTCAAATGTGGTGTTTTGCAAAGGACGAATCCATTCCATTCCCATCGAATATTTCTCATTAAGAGCAGACTTTCTATAATTTAATGATTCTTTTAAATAAAGGGACTGCAAAAAATTTACTCCGTTTTTGCCGTTATGAGAAAATTCCTCAGTGTGACTTCTCATACACAAACCGACCATTAAAAACAACTGAAACACCTAAAGCGTCATACGAAAGCCTTTTGGAACTTATTCTATTATTTTATGAGTAATGAAGTTGTCGCCATGGTTGTTGTCTTCCTGTTAGAGGGTGCGGAAAAACACATGCATTATGCATGTTTTCTAAACATGGTACGGTCGCTTAATTAGTCAGTGTTTAATTACTGTTATCACCTTGCTGACACACTCGGCGCGTATCTGCGGCATTGATCTAGATACCTGCCGGCTTGCAAAGGACAACTTTATTTAGCCAAAGGTATCGGGGAATTACGGGCGTGAAAACGTATAAGATTTTCCTCACGTAAGGATCAACTGCGCTGCTGGATAACATGACCATATACAAGACTAAATGCGTAAGAAATGAGTATAACACATGGTTTCATATTCATCGTCTTGTAACATGTTTTGAATTATGTTCTCATAACCTAGTAATTTCCGTGCCAAACATTCCCTTTAGTGCTGTGCACTTAACCTTTCGAAATGGCATGTTTATTGCATGCACGCATACAGAATAGTGGTACAAATTCAATCCACATTCCCTCCAGCGTATGCTCCTGCAAATTTACACCAGCAATTACAGGGACATAACTTATCTTCGCCTTTCGAAGTACTTAACAAGGTAGAAAAAACGGTTCCTCTGCTTACCATTGCGTAAGCCCACTGCAAAATTGGTTAGCTCCATTTACAATTTGAGCAAACATTAAGATTCAAGACAGACGGACTAGATGGACCCGGGTGTCATAAAAACCTTCCAAGAACACATGTAATCTTTTCCCAGTCAAAGGGGATTCTATGAATTTGCACATTGTTTTGTTACACAAACTGTTTTGTAGCGCACACCGCATGCATAAACACATGTAGAGGAAAAGAGTTTGTGTACTGCCCATCAACCGCCGGAACCGTTAATGGACATTTTAGGAATAGTTATTATTTATGAACACACCACATTGACATTGAACTGCTTCCGTTTAGATGTTTTTTGTTGTGTTGTGTCTGCTCTCTGCTCCGTATACGCTCACTTAGCAGACGACAGCCACCACTTACGTACTTCCTTACTCGCCGGGCGTCCAGTACACTTAGGCACCGACACGAAAATCATCATCCATTAGCGTAACCCTATCCCTTAAAATATGCAAATTAGTACAAGGTACAAGCAATTACAACCCGGTGAAGTGGGGAGATTCTAAAGCGCGCCGCATCAGTGAGTTTGGTGGGTCGGAGTGGGGAGTGGGTTGTAGCTTTTGAAAACAAAAAAAAAATGGTAGACCTATGCATGGACTGAGCTTATAGAAAAGACTAGTTTTTACGCTTCGTCAAGCACCTTTTTTAAGTACCTGTAACTGTCGAACAGCAAAGTTAATTAAAATTAGGTAAACAGCTTCATTCCACAATTTTTTTCAATGTTTAACCAGTTCCTACTAGGTTCCGTTGTTTTTCGCTACGTTTTATGGTTATATATCCTACGTTTTTCTTACGTGGAGGCTTTAAATTGCCTGTATACATGTTTTGTATGGTAAACGAGTACCAATGGAGGCGCCTGGTAATGTTCTCTTTATGGGATGTTTTATTTTATTAGTTTTGGTCTTCAAACACTATCAATTTACCATAAAAACTAATTACCATAATGTATGAGCTATTTAATGTTAATCCATAATAAGCTTTTTGTTTTCATTGTATTATTTATAAGTACTATATTATTCAAAAAGCTTAGTAAAACAAAAACAGTGCTGATCGTTCCGTTTTCTTCTCCATCGTAGATAACCATCTCACAAGGAAGGCTCCTTCGGCCTACTCTGACGGTGTTTACGTCATGGCCGGCAGCAACAGGCCATCCCCGCGTAAACTAAGTCGACTGTTCATGCGCGGAACTGACGGTCTGCCATCGATGGAAAACCGAACCGCACTGCTGGCCTTCTTCGGGCAGGTTGTAACAAACGAGATCGTGATGGCATCGGAGTCCGGCTGCCCGATCGAGATGCACCGGATCGAGGTGGAAAAGTGCGACGAGATGTACGACCGGGAGTGCCGGGGAGATCGGTACATTCCGTTCCATCGGGCCGCATACGATCGCAACACGGGTCAGAGTCCGAATGCACCTCGCGAGCAGATTAACCAGATGACGGCCTGGATCGATGGCAGTTTCATCTACAGCACCTCGGAGGCGTGGTTGAACGCGATGCGATCGTTTCAGGACGGTGCGTTGCTGACGGACAAACAGGGGACGATGCCGGTCAAGAACACGATGCGTGTGCCTTTGTTCAACAATCCTGTGCCGCACGTGATGCGTATGCTGAGTCCGGAGAGGTTATACCGTGAGTAATATCAATGTGTTATTACAATTTCTTGAAGCTTAACCAATGGTTCTTCCCTTCACAGTCTTGGGAGATCCACGAACCAACCAGAATCCAGCGCTTCTCTCGTTCGCTATCCTATTTCTGCGTTGGCACAACGTGGTGGCAAAACGAGTCCGCCGACAGCACCGGGATTGGGGAGACGAGGAAATCTTCCAACGGGCACGCCGCGTCGTTATCGCCAGTCTTCAAAACATAGTCGCCTACGAATACCTGCCGGCCTTCCTGGACAAGGAGCTACCACCGTACGATGGCTACAAAGCGGACACACACCCCGGCGTGAGCCACATGTTCCAGGCGGCTGCGTTCCGGTTCGGCCACTCACTCATTCCACCCGGACTGTTCCGACGCGATGGCCAATGTAACTTCCGGCGAACCAACATGGACTTCCCGGCGTTACGGCTTTGTTCAACCTGGTGGAATTCTAATGTAAGTCCAGTTTAACGAAACGTTTGGACATTGGTGCATCTCAAATTTCTCTTCCCTTTACCAGGACGTCCTCGACAATACGCCAGTGGAAGAGTTCATCATGGGAATGGCATCACAAATCGCAGAAAAGGAGGATCCGCTGCTGTGCTCCGACGTGCGTGACAAACTGTTCGGACCGATGGAGTTCACCCGGCGGGATCTTGGCGCGCTGAACATTATGCGCGGTCGTGACAATGGACTGCCGGATTACAACACTGCCCGTGCCGCATATCGACTGCCTAAGAAGAAGACCTGGCGAGACATCAACCCGCAGGTGTTTGAACGGCAACCAGAACTGATGGAGTAAGTAACCAGAAAATCAAGATCACAAGTACTTTTTCTCATACAACGTTATTTTTCTGCACAGATTGCTGATCAATACCTACGACAATCGCCTCGACAACGTGGACGTCTATGTAGGGGGAATGTTGGAGTCGGACGGGCGCCCTGGAGAACTATTTTCAGCTGTCATTATAGATCAGTTCACCCGAATCCGCGATGCCGATCGGTTCTGGTTCGAGAATGAAGATAATGGGTGAGTTGACAGTTCCTTTCAATATAGACTAAGAAGAATAAGATGATTATTTGACATCAATTATTGGATTTTGCAGTATTTTCACGAAGGAAGAGATTGACGAAATCCGTAAGTTCACACTCTGGGACATCATCGTCAACAGCACGGACATCGAGGGTGATGAAATTCAGCGTGATGTGTTCCACTGGAAGCAGGGAGACCCATGTCCCCAACCGGAGCAGTTGAACGCCACACTCTTGGAACCGTGCAATTATCTTGAGGGCTACGACTACTTCTCCGGCTCCGAGCTGGCGTACATCTACTCGTGCGTGTTCCTCGGTTTCGTGCCCATCCTTTGCGCCGGTGCCGGTTATTGCGTGATCAAGCTACAGAACAGTCGGCGCCGTAAGCTGAAGATCAAACAGGAGGCGATGAAAAATGCCGCCACAGGCAAGATTTCCGTCGAGAAGAGTGTTGCACGCGAGTGGCTTCATGCGAACCATAAGCGGTTGGTGACAGTTAAATTTGGACCGGAGGCGGCGATCTACACCGTCGATCGGAAGGGTGAAAAATTACGTACGTTCAACCTGAAGCACGTGGACGTTGTGACGGTTGAGCAGTCGCAGGAGAATTATAAGGCGAAGAAACCATACATTCTGCTGCGTGTCCCGAACGATCACGATCTGGTGCTCGAGCTGGAGTCGAACTCGGCCCGCCGTAAGTTCGTCAAGAAGCTGGAAGATTTCCTGGTAGTCCACAAAAAGGCTATGACGTTCGTTGAGTCCAATCGGGACCTCATGCTGGCTAAGGCTGAAACTCGTGAGCGTCGTCAGAAGCGGCTTGAACACTTCTTCCGCGAGGCGTATGCTTTAACGTTCGGTTTGCGGCCCGGTGAGCGTCGTCGTCGGTCGGATGCTTCGCTCGACGGCGAAGTTATGACCGTAATGCGCACCAGTTTATCTAAATCAGAGTTTGCGGCGGCGCTTGGTATGAAACCTGACGACATGTTCGTTCGCAAAATGTTCAACATTGTCGACAAGGACAAGGATGGAAGAATATCGTTCCAGGTGAGAAGCATTAGATGACAGCTATCAAAACCACGACCGAGTTATTAACCGTCTCACAAACTCTTTCACAGGAATTCCTCGAAACGGTGGTGCTTTTCTCACGTGGAAAAACCGATGATAAACTGAGGATCATTTTCGACATGTGCGATAACGACCGCAATGGTGTGATCGACAAGGGCGAGCTCAGTGAAATGATGCGATCATTGGTAGAGATAGCTCGTACGACCAGCGTTACGGACGATCAAGTCAACGAGCTGATCGATGGAATGTTCCAGGTATATATCATCAGATCTACTCTTAATTAAAACCAAAGATTCTATTGATTTTAATATTCTCATTCTTTTTCCTATTAGGACGTTGGTCTGGAGCACAAGAACCATCTGACGTACGAAGATTTCAAGCTCATGATGAAGGAATACAAGGGAGACTTTGTCGCCATCGGGTTGGACTGCAAGGGTGCGAAACAGAACTTCCTCGACACGTCGACCAACGTGGCTCGCATGACGTCGTTCCACATCGAACCGATATCGGACTCCCGCCGTCACTGGATGCAGGAGAAGTGGGACGCCTACACGACGTTCCTGGAGGAGAATCGGCAGAACATTTTCTATCTGTTCATTTTCTACGTTATCACGATAGTGTTGTTTGTTGAGCGTTTCATTCGTAAGTTCACTGAGAGAATTATTTGTTATTTAGAAACCGATTCAAACTGAGCTTGATTTTTGTAGATTACTCATTCATGGCGGAGCATACCGATCTTCGGCACATCATGGGCGTCGGTATTGCCATTACACGTGGTTCTGCAGCTTCCCTTTCATTCTGCTACTCACTGTTACTGCTCACAATGTCAAGGTAAATGTCCATCATTGAAATATTGCGTAGGTTTCCTTCGTTATAGTCTATAATTTATCTCATCTTTTACAGGAACCTGCTCACCAAGTTGAAGGAGTTCCCCATCCAACAGTACATCCCACTGGATTCGCACATTCAATTCCACAAGATTGCTGCCTGTACGGCGCTGTTCTTCTCGCTGCTCCATACCGTTGGACACATCGTAAATTTCTATCACGTTTCGACACAATCCATCGAGAATCTCAAGTGTCTCACGAAGGAAGTCCATTTCACTTCCGACTATCGGCCCGACATCACCTACTGGCTGTTCCAGACGGTTACGGGCGTAACGGGCGTGATGCTATTCGTTACGATGTGCATCATCTTTGCCTTCGCCCATCCGACCATCCGCAAGAAGGCGTACAAGTTCTTCTGGAACGCACATTCGCTGTACGTGCTACTGTATGCGCTTTGTCTCATTCATGGACTTGCGCGTCTAACAGGTGCCCCACGCTTCTGGCTGTTTTTCATCGGTCCCGGCATCGTGTACACGCTGGACAAGATCGTGTCCCTGCGCACCAAGTACATGGCGCTGGACGTCATCGAGACGGACCTGTTGCCGTCGGATGTGATTAAGATTAAGTTCTACCGACCGCCGAATCTAAAGTATCTCTCCGGCCAGTGGGTACGACTATCGTGCACGGAGATCAAACCGGAGGAGATGCACAGCTTCACGCTGACCTCGGCACCGCACGAGAACTTCCTCAGCTGTCACATCAAGGCGCAGGGTCCGTGGACGTGGAAGCTGCGCAACTACTTCGACCCGTGCAACTACAATCCGGACGATCAGCCGAAGATAAGAATCGAGGGTCCGTTCGGTGGAGGCAACCAGGATTGGTATAAGTTCGAGGTGGCCGTCATGGTGGGCGGTGGAATCGGTGTTACACCGTACGCGTCGATCCTGAACGATCTGGTGTTTGGTACCAGCACCAACCGGTACTCGGGAGTGGCCTGTAAGAAGGTGTACTTCCTATGGATTTGTCCGTCGCACAAACACTTCGAGTGGTTCATCGATGTGCTGCGTGACGTCGAGAAGAAGGACGTCACCAACGTGCTGGAGATTCACATATTTATCACACAGTTCTTCCACAAGTTCGATTTGCGTACTACCATGCTCGTAAGTATTCTTGTGCAGGAGCTAACTTCAATGATTTTGTTAAACGTGTATTTTTTCATTTCTAGTACATTTGCGAGAATCACTTCCAGCGACTTTCGAAGACGTCCATGTTCACCGGATTGAAGGCGGTGAACCACTTCGGTCGTCCGGACATGTCCAGCTTCCTGAAGTTTGTCCAAAAGAAGCACTCCTACGTACGTACCATATCTTCTACCGAATCAACTGATTCTAAGCTACTCTGTTATTCCCACCTTGCAGGTCTCAAAGATCGGCGTCTTCTCCTGTGGACCCCGGCCGCTTACCAAGAGCGTCATGTCGGCGTGCGATGAAGTGAACAAAAGCCGCAAGTGGCCATATTTCATACATCACTTTGAAAACTTTGGCTAACCGTCCAAATTCGATCGGCGACGATGGTGTCGTGTTGGTCCGCTCCAGTCCGCTACCTGCAAAACCGTTCGCTTCTTCAATCCGTCTGGAGGGATGCATTTGCTCACGCATTTCATGGCAAACTCGTTCATCATCGTATCATTTACGTTTTTGTGTCTCGTATTCTGTGTTTTTTGTGCGTCTTTGAATGTATGTTTGTATGTCGCTTACTATATGTTGTTCAACCCGTCCTTAGAAGCGTCGTTCGCGGCTATAAGTCGTACATAGCTTCTATTTTGTTCTAAACACAGTATTCTCAAACCTTTTGGTTTGATCTACGCCTTCCCAATGAGAAGTTGTATGTGGAACTGGAGGCGTAGAGTTTTGTTCATTTTTAAATAAGCGGTTCAACGAGTCAGAAGTTTCGGTTCATTATCACTGCCTCAAGTGGCTATTTATTTTAGTCGAAAAAAATCATATACAGTGCGCATCAGGTCATATAAAGTGCGCATTAGTTGGTTTTGTTCAAACATACAACAACATGCAAATGTAGTAACACAGTCGGTTAGCTGGGACCATGATGCACAGGAAAAGGATGTAACAGAAAACTACCATTTCAGAATGAGTGATATTACATGTACGAATAAATGCAATTATTTGTTAGCATTAGGGAACACAACTATCATGCATCGCTGTACGAGGTAGTCGGTCAAAACAGGGTGCACATAATCGTTTCTTCGACGCTGGTCCAACAAGTTTCACTACCATCACAACTGCCGGATGCGGATGTACCGTCTCGTGGTTGTACATCTGGCACGTGTTCGGTGTAAGCGCGCTTCACCCCTGTCACTTTCCTTTGAGATACATTTGCTCATGCCCGAGCTCATGCTCGTTTTTCACGCTGGCGCAAACAGGGAGGAAAAAACCCCACCTTGGGGCGTAAAAAGTAGTTAAAGATCAATGTAAATAAGCATTAAACTCGTTGCTATATTTATTGTAACATGTACCGATAGGAATAAATGTAAGCTTTCCAACAAAACGTTACGTTATTGTGTCTTATTGTGTCAAACCTGTATCATATAACAGTAATATTAAATCTAAATACAAGTTACAAATGGTATAATATGTAAATTGAAATTATAAAATTTAATATAAGCATAAATCTTCCAGCACAACGTAAGTAAAAACAACTTGTCTGGCAGCACTGCACAAAGCTTGCAAACATGAAAGCTCTCAGATGAAACATTAGATGAAAAGCTCGAATGCTCTGGATCGGAAGCTTTCGAGCGGCGAAGAATGTCTTTAAAATGGATTAATAGATCAAAATTTATGAACATTTATAAAAATTTTGTACAACTTTCACTTTGAAAATTGATTGGTTGATTTGATTATTTAATGTTACATCAATTGTAGACGATCTTCAACTTTTTTGAGGGCTTTTATTTGATTCCATTTGACATTTTGAATAACAAATTCCACATTCCTTCCTCGCGTACTTTGGATGTCACGAGGAGGAAAAATCATCCCATATTGTCATAGTTCAGCGCAAACCGAACTCTGCCCTACGCCACGGTGATGTAACGTAATTATGTTACGATGAGGAAACCCAGCAATAAAACCAGGCACTAAACTGAAGCGCCACGGTCGGAGGCCAACAAAATTCGTTTTGCTACCAACCAGATGAACCAAAAAGGGAGACGCGGAGTTAACCCCGTAAGCCACCCAGCGTAAGGGCTGGCCCCGCGTGGTCGAAGGGAAAGAAAGTGGTTTGTGGTCTTTTGAAATGGCTCTCCCGATATTCGGTAAAGTTCACTGGAAAAGCTCATGCGGCCAGCGGCGTCTAATGCCAGACGATTGTGGGACGTTTTCCTCAGGCGATGCAGACATCAAGCGCAACATTCAAGAGTCCATCTAGACAAACCATTTATGATGATGCTGCCGTCGCCCGGTCGAGCGAAACGAGCAGAGGATCGATGGGCCACGATCGTCAACCGTGTGATTAAGTGCGGCACTTGATCTTTCCAAAAGGCACGAAATGCTCACGCCTCTGGTCGGTGGGAATCGGTCAATGTGCCGCGATGCGTTAGCTGATAGGTCAGCGCAGCGTAACGAATACCTTTGCTCGACGTCCGACTTTTGAGTATCCATGATTGGAGCAAATCTAAACGAAACACGAATGGTGAACGATGTAAGGGTGAGTGGGTCATCACATTTTGGTTTTGTTCCTTACTGAAATGGTTTTTCTTCAGCAACATTCAATACCTTTTAACATAAGAAGTCACCGAAGAGGTTAGCCTTTTTATCCTAAAACCTATGCTTGTGGTGACATTTATGAAAATATCGCAGAGTATTTTCTAGGCTTTGTGACGTACTAAGCATCTTGATCTTTATTTTAATTTTAACGACTGCAATTTTTAAGATAAAAAGAAAAAACGGTTATCTTTGTCGGTCCGGTTGGTCCTTTGGGTTGAACATCTGTCCAGCCGCACCTTGCGAGCAATATTGAGGACAGCACTTTGGCGCATTTTTATCGCACGTCGCCAAGAAAGGCAGAGGTTAAACCTGCTGCGAGATATCATGCCACGCGCGCGCACATCGACCTTACGAAATACTAAGATGTGCGAAACAGTTACGAAAGTCCACCTGCGTTCTATAGCCCTAGGGTAGTCACGATGGTATGGAAGATGCCTCTTATTCAGGGTTTGGCAGACCTTAAAATATAACATAAAAGACTATGCACTAACTTACATCCTATTGCGTGAATTTTACAAAGCAAGTTTTTTTTTGGAAAAGAGTTAAAAAAAACACTAAAAACTAAAAACGAATCTGAACATCGAGGATTGCGAACCCCTGACAAAAAAAGGTGTGATGAAGATGCTCAATGCTGTAGCTGCGTTGAAGATACAAGTAAATACATAAATGCAATTAATGTCGCTTGTCTCCTCCTCCGAGTACTTACCTCTGATGTGTGTGGCAATCGGAGGCTCACTTGGCTTCAAAGATACTGCTCGAAGTGAACCTAGACTATCCGAAGAACAGAGGCACACATGAAGCCAGATGTCAACAAGCTGGAGCTGATTTTCTCGTTATCCGTAACCTCTCGGTGTCTTAGCCGGTACTTGGAAGAAGCTGCTGTGCCGCATCATCTTGAAGCTGGTTAGCTCCCCGGTTGGCCTTTGCAATCAGCAATGATTGACCCCTCGAGAATTTCGAACAGAAGAAATAGCGGTTAAAGAATTGGTATCCCACCGCGGTCAGGTTCCAAAAGTGGTTCCAACAGTGGCTCAAAGGAGGCTACTCTGAGATGTCGAATGCGTTCCAACATCTCCCATCAATTTCAAGCGTACATACGCGTGATGAGGCTTCACTTATCACAAGCATTACACAACCTCTTCCGTTGCCACCACAAACTCAACTTTGACTTCTTCTGCAGAATCAATATTGATCGATTATTATACCCCGTTGTTGTCGGGCGGGTTTACCGACCAAGCGTGCAACGGTGTTCGCAATTAGCAAACGGATAATTAATATGTTCAATGTTTTCACGCCACATCGGCGGCGTTTACCAAGGGTGTTGATTACTTAAGCAATGCGTAAGACGTTGGATCAAATCGTAAGGATAACGAAAGGGAGAGGAAAATTTGTGTTTGAATACAAGATTTAGGGGATTTTATGTAATGTTCTCACGGTCTGTGGAGTTGCTGTTAATATAAGAAAAACAATATTATTATGTTTTTATTTTTGTTGCAAATGCGATCTAAGTACATTATGTCAATATATCGATTTGAAAAAACAACTTACAATATTGTAGCTTTATCATGCATTGCTGATGACATTGAAATACAAATTACACACACCTCTTGGCTAAGTTTAAAATCGTCTTCGGCTATAACTAGATGGGGTAATTATCAATGTATGTCTTCAATAGTTGTAATAGCTTCTGCAAGCAATATAAACTTTCCTATTCTTTGCAATTAGCACAAACTGTTGGCATTATTTAATGTGTTTTTACAACAACTATGGTCATCAGTATAACACGTGTTTATCGCTCTTTTACTGTACGGCTTGTTCCACAAATAACCTTCCATTTACGGGTTTGATTGGATTTGTACCGACGCGCCATAAAATAAATCTCCCTCGTGGGAGTTCATTACACCTACATAAAATAAAGTGTACCGCGCACAAGACCGCAAGTGAGGCTACAAATGACCTACACGCCAAACATGTGTATTTCGGCACACTTTGCACGACCTGTACCACTCCCCCGGGAATCGCTTCATCGGTAGCGTCTTCGCATAACATGGCTTCTGCAAACGTTACTTCAAGCACGCGACAGGTGTTGAGGACCCGTTTGGAACCTTCAGTTGTGCAACAGACGGTCGTCTCCATCGGCGATCCGTTGGACCTTCGACTGCGCCGACCTCACCTTCGACTGCAGTTCGCAGGCTCAGGCAAGTTTTTGGGCTCCCCTTGTCAAGTGCCCCAAAAATCGATTCATTTTGATTGCCTTCCCCTCCCAAAAAAGCTCTCGCTCGCGCCGACAAGATGATCCCTTGCGCCCAATCACCCAATCTGCCGATCGCTGATGATGAGCCGTGATTTGTACGCCTTATGCCACGGTTTGTTGGGTTTTTTTTTTACTTACCCCCCCGTAATCCACCATTCTCCATCCCGCCAACGATGGGCGTCGAAAAAAAAGCCACATCGTTTTATTGCTCCAGGGGTTGATGGGATCAACGTGTTTCGTCCACCGAGACCTCGTTCGTCTGTTGGCTCATCTTACCCTATGCCAGGGGGAGGGGTTTCGTCGGGGCGTGGACGTTCATGCTGATCATGCGTGCCGATTGTGGGCAGACCGAGCTGATTTTGGATAAAACGATTTCGCGGGTTCAACGGTCGCTCGTCCGATTCCGGGCTCGTCCTTCCCTTTTTTGGCCACCTAAAGGCAAAAACCCCGTCCACAGCAGTGTACGTTATGTATTGCATATATCACCATTTGAAAGCACAATAATAAATCAGTTTTGTGGTCTCCTTCCCCCGTAACCATTTCTAAAGTGTGGCTCCTGATCCTGTTGGATTTCAGAGCCACGGTGAGCAGTCGTGACCTGCCAGTCGGTGGGTAATTTGAGCGTGTAATATAATTTATGTCCGTTTTGATTTGTGTAACGCTATCAAGATGGTTCTTCAAATGTCAAACCACAAAAAGGAATCAAACCACCTCGCAAACCCACGTAGAACATAATCATTCGACCTCCGCGGTGGAAAAACTTCTGCAAAACTTCCTAACATCTAATAAAGCCTTTCTCTTTTGCGACCACCGGGTTGTTGTTTAATGGTTGTTTTTTCCTTCTTTTTTGTATATTTCTTCAGCTCAGTCACATTCTAGCGAGCCGGTCGAGCGCGCACAAAAGTAGTCCGTTCTAATTTCTGGTGGAAACCGAAAAAAGTTACTAATCCAAGCAAGCAACGCACTCCAGGAAACCGTCTCGGATCAGTGCTGGCTCGACGTTTCGAGTCGTTTGGTTCAATGTCGGTCAGCCTGCCCCGGATACGAGGCAGGCCAGTTCGAGTGAACCCTCCAATGGGTAGGAATTTCTTAGGTTCAAGGACTCTGTCTTCGATCGCGGGTTGTCGTTTGTGCCGAGGCGTAATAAATTCAACGTTTAGTTCGAGTGCTCGAAGAACCACGACTTTAGCGTTCACGACCAGGAGAGCCCAAAGGGAAGTGGAAGCGATCGTAATTGAAGCACAAATTTCTGCTCGATCGCGAATGATGACTTTTAATCGTAGTATGCTTTGATTTATTTTATCCTTCCGCGCGTTGGAGCATTGCCCTTTTGCGTGATCTTGTGTTACGAGAGAACGTTTCGATTAAGCATATCAGAGTAAATAATCATGTTGGAATGATTGAGAAGAAGAAAAATAAAAATAAAACAAAGAGGGGTGGCATTTAAATTAATATAGTTTTGAACTTATACGAAATACAAAAAAGTTTCAATTTCATGATTAATTGAAACAAGTAAACTTTACAGTCTTGAATTAAAATAAATTACCTTGATCATTTAAATTCAAAACACTTTAATGTACAAAGTAAAGTGTCGCTCCCCCACAGCAGAACAAAACCATGAGTCACCGGACGTAGGATCGAGCGGAGGGAACCTTCGGTGCGCTGGGCGGTTCAATTGCGGCCCACTGTCGGCATTTTATTTGCCGCTCCGCGCTTCCGACATTCTAACGGTAGCACGTGAGTAGGAAGTGCTTTGCGAGAATGAGTGACATTTTCCGACTTCTAACGCGGAACGGTACAGCGAGCTGTTCCGTTTGAATGCTTACGACGTCCTACGCGCTCGAGATTGTTTGGATAGGATTAGGTCGACATTGGAGGATAGAGATCATTAATGTGTTACGAATGAATCGATGTTTATTATGTATCGATCTATAGGTTGTTTTATTGAGTTGGAATGTAACGAAATTTCCATATCATAATTGCTGTTAAGCAGATTACTATATTAAAGTTTTTTTTGGCACTTTATTAGCAATTATATAATAAACTTAATATAAATTAATTGAAGTTGGTTTTGGAACAAGTTCGTTCCAAATAACATACCATGATAATCATTAAGGATCATAGCAAGCCCTTAACGCAAAGGGAAAAAGTTTAATAAGCCCCTAACAGGCAGGCATGACCAAGACAAGACAGTCGTTACGCGAAGAAGAAAATTTTATTTGATTTGGTTCACCCTTGTTTCTTCCCTTTTTGTTTTTTTTTTATCTATGAATGCAAACGAACATTTTACTATAAAACGGTCTGTTTTTATTCAAAAGCAATTGTTGTGCATAGTAATGCTTGTATCAAACTTTCTATTATTATTATTTTAATTTGAAAGAAGTGAAGGAAGAGAGGGAACAAAGATGCTGCAGGTGATGAGCATCTTCACTGATGAGGTAATCGCTTTATGTTTGCGTTAATTAATAATATCGCGAATCATCATTCGCGAGTAAGACAAACCACGCCTGTCGTCTTTGAAATGGTGCCACACCATCGCACTCGCATCATTTGTTGTGTTCTGATAACGCCCGTTCAAATTGGAAAGGTGGCAGCTTCTGTACCACCAGGCTCCGTGATATTCCTTAGCACAATCATAAGAAGCTAAGTCATTGTCGCGATCGAATGTGCTGAACATTTGATTCTTATGGTACTCCATCGAATTTCTTAGTGTCCCTGAGTAAGTTCCTAACTTCTTCAACACATACAACTCCGATTCGTTCCCTATCTCAAACTCATCATACTTAGCGTATCCGTAGTTTCCATAGAAATCTTTCATTTCCACCAGCAGTTCATGCGGTCTGTTTTTAGTAATTTGATGTACGTATTCCAGCCCGAGCCAGAATTCCCCGCACAAATTCCCAAATCCGTTCCGGTACTCCGTCCAATTCCTATAAAAATCGACCGAACCGTTGAACCTATGCTGGATTACAGTCCAGCCGCCTTCGAAATTATTTTGCTCACAAAAGACCTCGAATGGTTCGGTGTTTACCTCAATTTTGATCATGTAAGTATCCGATATACTGAGAGCTTGCCGACATGAACTCACTGGATGCAAAAAGTTAAGCAACTTAGTGGTGAATTTTCCTTGCATACTAATATTTCGTACCGAATCTGTAAACATATCAAGAGTTTTCTTGTTCTCTCCAAGTTCCTTGAGCTCAGTTTGGGTCTTTGCCTGGATGGTTTTTGTTTCATTCATCAGTTGTAGCTGCATATTGTCCATCCTGGAAATCAACTGATTCTTCACATCTTCAAAGTTGGTTCGTGTAGTCTCTTCACTTATCTTAACAATCTGCAAATCAAAAAAGTTAATCATTTTAATTTTCTAGACCGTATCGCCAACACCATTTGCACGCTTCCTTTCCTTTTTCAAAGAGTTTTCCATTGCGTGCATTTTTGTTCCGATTTGCTTTTCATGTTCGGTTAGCTTCTCTTGCAGACGTTGTTCCACTTCCTATAAATAATTGTAATATTCCTCGATAACCTTTTGGCATATAACTGAATTCGTAAGATTTCAATTCACCTTCAGCGAACTCTCCATAGCTGTCTTCATGGTGTTTTCCACCTCTTGCAATTTGTCTTGCAAGTAATCCAGCTTTGTCATTAAAAGCTCCATCTCGAAACCTCCTATTGCCGTTGTCATTCGGGCTGATAAAACTACACCAACACACAGCACCAACATATAACTACTATTATTCATGACTTTCAACTTGCTGTAATTCAAAGGACTCAATCGCACAATCGGAACGAAAGATGAAACACGACTGAGGATCGTGCGAATTCGTTTAGCTAAGAAAGACAAGAAATACAAAGAACTAATGTTGATAATGTGTTCTGAGCGATAACGCGTGCACAATCATCACCAACACTGAGCCAATTAATTGCAAGCATATTTGGCAAAAACATATTCTTCCTGAGTGATCCATAGCTTTATGGTACACAACAGCTCTTACCAAAAGATGAGTCGAGAGCGTGAACTGATTATGTTATCTCTGACGGTAATTCCCAGCTTCGCTTTCTGACTCGTCAAACGCTCAAGGCTCGTTGGGGGTCCGCGACTGCCGAGCGGTAGCGCCAGCTTGAAAATTGGCCCATGACCCGTCTCTCACAACCTCGACGGTATGGATTCGAAGTCCAACCGAGACCGGATCCTCCCATGTACGAGATTACAGACTATCAATGCACACAAAGGGAAATGTCTCGTAAACCCTTGACGGACAAGCATGACCAACAACGTCGTTACGCTAAGAAGAAGAAGAAGAAGAATTACTTCAAACATTTCAGAGTTGCGTGTAGCAATATCTAATAGCTCTACTTTGCCACAGAAGTTTATAAATAAGCCATGTGCCTTGCAGAAGCTTAAATTGCCGCTCGCTCAACTGAAAATTGTGAATGATGCTGGAAGCTACGATCACGTGGCCCCGTTTTACCAAGTTCAGGACTGTTCGCCGCAAGGAAAATTCAGCTATCAAACGCATCACTCCTAATCTGCTGGGAAACCTACTCCCCTGGCTGACCAGTCGTGCGAAAATGCGCATCGCACCGAAAACGGTCCCGGGGCATCACGTTTTCCATCTCCATCTCTGAAGCGCTCCGTAAACGGCTTCGGAGAGGGAGAGAGATTATAAAAGTGCGAGAAACTCGAAACAGACAAGAAAAAACCCGCCGGCAGACAACCTGTCCAGACGCCAAAGAAAACCACAACCAACTTGTTTATTTTATTTTTATTTTAGTTGTGTCTGCATTTTTGGCTTGCGCAATAGATTGTGTCCCTGCAATGCTGCCCCGAGCTGAAGATGAGGAAACCTCGGCACCGGGGGGGATCGTTCAGCCCGGTTTGACTTGTTTGGGGCTTGGCTGCTCCCAAGTCGTCATCGGTCCGAGGTGGATTGCACGACAAGTGGACAAACGCTGTGGAAAATCTTTCACCCTTATGGAACAAGCTCGGTGCACTGAATTGGAATTTTGGCAACACATTTCCTTAGTAAATTGCTTGCATCAAATAAATTCCTGCTTTAACCAATCGTTGAACACACAGGTTTATTGAAGAACCATTTCATTCAGCCAAATAGCTTTCACTTCGTGTGGCTGATAAAACACGCACTTTAACGTACAAATCAATGACCGTATGGTCTCGCCAATCATTCTAACTGGCTTGGCACATCATGGGCTTAGTTCAGTTCGGTAAAGAAATCCGCAACCATTTAACGGTCTGCATGCTCGTCAAACTTCTATGTGTCTAAGCTCAGACCAGTCTGTCGACTTCAAGCCAACGATGAAGATAGGTAAAGTGCTAAATTTAGCACGACTGGTATTGCTTTTATCGAGATAAAAATAAACACAACCATGCTGAGGTATTTAGATTGAGGTTGTTGCAATACATGCTGCTTCGACCCAAATCATGACGCAGCGATGGCAGCAAATCTATACAACTATTATTTTGCATGTCAAAAAGCTTGTTATATAATTCATCAGTCATAAAATGTTCATATGTGACTTAAACTCAACACGATTAGATCATCTTAAAACTTTTAGTTACTTTTTGTAGCTACACAACGCGGCATTCCAAACTCATGGCTCGTGTTTTACAACCATCCTAACCGATTCTCACGTTGCTCTCGGTCCATCTGCAACGTGACAAATTTGAGCAACCGAATACGATTAATATTGGCGGTTCGCATCATCTCGAGCCGCTCGCCGAAGCGTTCGTATTACTTTTAATGAAAACATATTGCGGCAGCCCTCAAGCTTCATCAATTGCGCATGCGATCAACATCGCCATCAACATCATCATCAGCAGCAGCAGCATCGCCGTTTTCACGATGTCACGATTTTTTTTCCCTCTGGCGGCCTGTTTCATGTTTCCCAGCATCGCGCGGAGGAATGTGTGCTCGGTTCTAGAAGTGTTTGTTATTGTTCCGATCCACACGTTGATACTGAAGGACAACAATCAGGGTAAGTGGCACTGAATATAAATGCTTTGAGATCAATGTTTTGGCTGAACGATAATAAAAAAAATGTGTTTTTTGTAGAGTTGAAAAGAAATACCGTATGCTTCGCATATCTTTCATGGGTTGTTAAAGGATATATGAACTCTCTTTTTTGCAATTTGATTTTCTTTCAAAAAAATAACCCTAGGGGTTGCACACATGTGCGCCACAGCTGTGCCAATACTACCACACGGTAGCCTGCCGACACGAGTTTCCGTTCAGAACTGAATTGATTACGGTACCGTGCGCCCGTGGGTGAACCTTTCTTCTCACCGTACGTGATATCAAGGTTTAGCAGGCGAAGTTCAAAGCCGTTCATAAGTGTGTCTGGCCTTAGGCAAGGTTTCAGCAGCTCTCCTTGAGTCGGAACACAATCTACAGTTGCACGTTTTGCTTCATTCGTTCGCCACAATCAGAAAGTGCAACCGTTCGCCGCTCGCGATTCGCAATCAGCCCGATCCGTTCACTTTGTCGTCGGACGGTGGAGGATAGATCAAGTACCGAACACAGTGGCTCGATAAGGCGGAGAAGACATAAAAAACATGATTTATCACAATCCCATAGCGCCAATCCAGCGACAAGATAATTCGGCAGCGTACGCTCAGTTGCTCAGAACAAAATACTTCAACGCTTCGTATGGATATAAAAGCGACGAACTTCGCGTCGCTTTGAAAAATGAGTAATGCCTTAAAAGAAGAATTCCAGCTGCAGTCGGCTGAAGGCCGCTTTTAATCACTGCGATATGTTATGATAAATGTTTGATGAGTCTTTTCGTATGCAAAAAATCCATTCTAAGCAACCGACCGGTGATGAATATTCAACAATTTATCTGCGATACAAACCGATAAGTCCACTTGACCATCTGACCTTGAACATTCCACCTCGGACTGTATTTTTTATTATATTTTTCATTTGTTTCATCGTTTCTACTCGTTCTTCTCTTGCCACTCACACGATTACAATCGACCAGAAATGTTATTTGCCCAGCCTGGTCACTACATCGGTAATCGCTCGGTGAAGCGTGATGTCCGGAGTTCAAAATCCAAGTTGAAGGACGTCAGGACTTTATTGGCCCGCGCAGTCATTGCGGTCCACTTTGCTTTCCTCTCTTGAAAGAGCGGTTCCGCGGAAAGGAAGCTCCGAAATGTTCGAAAACACGTTCAAATCCGAAACTCCTTGCGTTCGCTCCAGTTTTTTGGTACATCCTATAAATGCGTCGTCCACATTGTTTGGAGCTTGTTTGTCTCCGTTTGAAGAAGGTCAAAGATGGGCTGTAAATACGAACGGACTAAACAGAAATTTCCGTCAAAAGGCGGATGAGTGTGTGGCGTTTGTAAAGCAACGCAAAGCTCGAATAAATAATCATTACGGACGATGAAGGTCAAATGAAAATTAATACTACCGGCTAATGTGACGGGCAATGTAACTAGAACTACTTTTTCTGATAATTTTTCTAAATCGTAAATGTACCTACTATATATTTCATTCAAAAATTGATTACAACTATCATCAATTGCTTTCAAAATAGCAATCTACTATCTCTGAAATAAGGTCATATGGATAACAGTTACAAGAAATTCCATGCAAATTGTTAATTTATCTTTTAATAATACATACGTACAAGATTATTATCACGAAAAACATGTCACAAAAGCATAGAAATTAATTCGATCAAACCGTCCAACAACATCCGACCATAATTCATGAAACGATCGCAGTCTCCGTTCGATTCTCACAACACGTCGTTCATGCTCCATCTCGCAGTAGTGAACGCTCCGAAGATCAAATCTCACTCCTCACTGTCTCACTGTGTCGTATCCAAAAGGGCAAATCCAGTTTGTGACGTCACCGATCGTTCACGCTGGTCACCTCTCAACCTGCTGCGCGTTTCACACAAAAGCCCTTCCTTTTGCCTCCCCCTTCCATCAACCACGCAAGCGCACGCGGAAAAGCTTTCGGTTGCGGGCGCCTCCATCGGCAGGTCCTCCCTGCCGTTCCGCGACCAGCGCACCCCGCAGCCTGTGACCGATCGTGACCGAACACGGATGTAGCCGTCGCGATGTTCGGTGTGCGGCGTCGGCGGTCGCGGCAATACATGTTTGCACCTTCACCGCGCAGTTCCGCAAATTCCCAGGAGACACACACGGAGACTTCCCGCGGAGACTCGCGTGCGCCATTGTGATCGTGTCGCACCGTGGATCAGCACGCGCACGTACACATCTGCAAATCCGCGGCACTTAAGACGCGATCTTCGGTTGTACCAAAGTACGCACGCACACTAACGGCTTCAACAAATGCTGTGCCGATCTTGCGGACGTGATCTTTTTTCCGCAAAAAACAACCCCAACAACCCTTAGTGCGGCGCTGGTTCGGTGTCGGTTACGTCGGCGATCTCCTGCGGCCGCCACCTGCCCGCCGCGGCGCCTTCGCTTGACGGGGATCGCGACTGTGTGGTGGTGCGGTGCCGTGTCGGTTGTTGTTATTGGAGGTGGCTCGCTCAGGCCGCCGAGTGTGAAGTAATATTTTGTACAAAACATTTCGTCCGCGAGGGAGCATTTTTCAGTTTGAACAGAACATTCGCTGGCGTCGGAAGCGTACGGGGTTGCTTCGAGGTTTTTGTTTTCATTTAATTATTTTTTTTTCTAAGTCCTTTTTCTTTCCGCATTTGCGTTTCGTGATCGACGACGTTTGTTTACGATGCTCGTTGTGATTCATTGTGATTTGTTTTTGAAGTTCATCGAGTTTTGCAATACAACAAATGTGATCATTTATGAATAATTGTACATTGTTCAGTTGTTTGAGGCGTATTGCGCTGTTCACACAAACTTTACGAGCCAAATTGCATCATTGTGAATTTATTATTTAATACGCAAGTAAAAGTGAAGCCTGAAATGTGCTTGTTGGATGCCTTCTCCAGGTCCATTGTGTGCGTTTTTGTATTTTAGTGTGGTTTTTTTCTTCTGTTGTTCACTTTTTAAACCGGAATCATTTATGCTGCTCGCGTTCCTCCCATTCTACTGACACACTTCTTTCCGCTTCGCTGACTGGGGCAGAAACATCTTCCTTTTGCTCATCCGTACTCTCCGTTGCATGCGGGTTGCATTTTCGGTTGAATTCGTTCGCAGCGAGAATCCCTTTCGCTTTCCTTACCCACTTTTCCGACCGTGCCGTCGATTTGCAATCGATGAAATAATTTCACCAAACGATGTAACGGTGCGAAAACCCCTAACCCGTGGGCCTGATATTACTCAACCCAAACCTGGGCACCTTCGAGTTCGGAGAGTTTCGCTTTCGGTTTCGGTGGCTTCCTTTCTCCAACGCCGCTGTAACGGGACCACGCTGGGAAGCGATTACGCGAGGGCTAGTCTATCTTCCGCCCATTCTGTGGTTTCGCGGCCACCGATATCGCAACGGAAGAAAGCATTGGGCCGCAGCAAACCCAAGCCTGGAGAAAAAGAAGAGGTGAAAAACATAAAAATAAACACAGCCGGACGGGTTGAAGTGAACGAAGCGAAAACGGAAAACGTGTTCAAGGAAAGTGAAAATATAAACCTGGCCCTCATGCAACACCCCCCAGAGCAACCCAACGGGGGGAACGGTTGCGTTTAAAAAAACCGGTGGTTAGCGAAAGGGGATGATGCTGTAGTTGCACAGTCGCGTGTGTTTTGTAATAGCTGGATAAGATAATCAGCCAAACTCAGCGTTGCTTCAAAAGCTGACTCTAACAAAAACGGAATAAAGAGAAAACACTAGCATTTTTTTACCTAAAGAAAATTTAGCTAAACATGGTGGGGAAGATGCATACAAACCAGTCAAACGCATGGATCATATAACTGATGGATTTACCTTTTTAATGCGTTCGAAAAGTTTAAGGCACGCACTTGGCAGATGAAGTTCCTTTGCTATCTTCCGTACAGTCGTTGGTGATTAATGTCTGTGCCTGGGATGAAAACTACTCATCACCTATATGGAACTGACCACGTGTTTTGACTGCATAATAGGTAAGGAACTCGTTTACTTTGCCTCGAAAAACGAAAAGAAATGTACAACCTTTCCGCATGCAACTTCAACTTTCCAGACCCGCATGGAAGTGTGCATTTGTGATAAGCAAAAGTTCGAAAGAAGATGACGCACTGTGTGTACGATTCATCAAGGGTTATCCGCGTGAACGAGACGGGATTGACGGGAGGGAAGAAAAAGTGTGAAATTGTATTTCTAAAGGTCCCATTTATTTTGCAGTTAAATAATACAGAGTGCAAGTGAGTGAATGAGAAAGAGAGGAGGCACTCCAAGTGTGGAATAAAAAGGGATAGTGCAAGCAGAGAAAGCGCACCTAAGCAACCCATGCGATTATGTAAAAGTGTTTTTTCGAGCACTCCATATCTCGGGAGGCTGCGGCTTAGTGGTGAGTGCACCCAGGTGAGCGAAGGTGAAGCCCCGAAAGATCTCGTGTATCCACCCGGAGTAGTGTGGCTTCACGGGGCGAGTGTTTAGTGTTCTGCAAGTGATTCGAAACGGTGCACCAGCGCGTCAGCCCGGACTGTGCCCCGGTCGACTACCCTCCGTGTAGTCTTTGGTTTCTTCTCCGCGTCCCGTAACCTGCTGGGAAAGCATCTGTGATATTTCAGTAGAGAAAATCACACACTAATTGGCGGCTCGGTTTCCCACCGTGCGGCAAAACGAACGCAACGGCACGACTCCTGCAGAAGAGTCCCGGTGTCAGTGAGTGTATCGATTTTGTGGCTGTTCGGTGCTCGATCAGTTCTTCTCGTCAAGTATTCAGTGGAAACAAACCGCAATCCGCGTAATCGCATCACATTTGTCGCCATTTGCACCAACCGAGCAATTATCGCACATCGCCACAGTGCGCTTCCGAGCGGTGTGTTGGATAATCCGCCCACCACAACCACAACAACATCAACGAACGCAGTCCGTCTGGATCTTCCCTTGACAAAGCCGGCTTTAAGGCAAAGCTTCTACGAAGGTGAGTAACGCAAACCATCTCAAACGTAGTGCACCATACCTTCCGTCGGCGGCGGAATACTAAAGGGTTTACCTTTGTTTGTGCACGGTCCGATCGGCGTGTTAGAGCGCCATTGTGTTGTTTATTGATTGTTTCATTTTTGTTTTTCTTATTACACCGCTTGGGCCAAACCACGTGCAGAGGCGCCATTGCTTTGCTCGGTGGCGCTCTCACGCTCTGTTCCCTGTGTAGGTTATAGTCCCGCTTTTATGGTAGCTAAAGTCTTATTTATCTTATTATAAATTAGCTTCACACAAGTTGTTCCAATCAACAAGGTGAACCGTAGCAGGTTAAAAATATATTTAAGTTTATTTTATAGAATGCCATTTCAATAAACATATCTATAAAAATCTATAATGTATTATTCCCCCAGCCATTACACTTATTGCACTGTTTTTAACCATAAGCTGAACCCAGGACAATAAAATAAATGTATGTGTTAGATCAAGGATATATCTGTAAATGGTAGACGTTTAATTTTATTACCTTTTCTTGTTTAGATATTTTTTGCCTCTTAGTACATGAATATTTAAAAAAAAATCGTTTCAACCTTCTAAACATAGAAATGAAAATAAATTTGAAAGTGGCACCGTTTAATGAAGTGTAACTTTCTCTCTTCATATATGAAAACGCTTTTTAGATTTTAATACCTGTCCACCAGTATCAATATTTACTTATTTATTTTAGTTTGACGGAACTTTCTATTAAGGTAGTGTCCCATAGCTAGCCGATAAATGAAATCATAAACCTCGACAAAGATATGTAACATTTTTATTGCCCAACTGATTAAATGGGTATTAAATTGAATTAAAACATAGGCAGGATAGATACTTACAACATATTGTCAAGGGAGTTGCTGTCAATTGCAGCTCATAGTGAGGAATTAATCTGACATGGACAGAAAAACTAGGTACTTATCAAATTTATATTCAAATTGTCCTTATATTGAAACATCCATTTCGCAATATGGAAGCGAAAACACGTTTTTGCAAACATTTTGTTAGGTCTTGCCTGAGCTGCTCTTCCTAAGTTGTCGGCCATTGGAGAGTCGAAGTAGACAAACCCCAACACGGTTACTACTCACACTTACTCAAATCCCTGTAAGCGCTTCGCGACTTTAGTACGAGATGCGAAAAAGAAACACTAACCTCACATTTACATCGGCTAAAGGTTAGCCGTCCGCAAGCTTCCCGTCCGAACCGGTAGCGTACGGCCATATAATAATGCGGTGCTGGCTAACGAGGCACCGAGAAGGCACTGGAACGGGCATTATAGCGCTACGCTGAAGGCGTCAAGACTGCCGTGCCGTTCGACACCTCGATAGTGTCCGAACGGAAACGGTCACCGCGGGCTACTTCCCGTGGCGATGTGCAGATATCGAAAACGCACTCAGAAGAGGTACGTACTCTGAGGTGTGGTAGAAGGAGCGGAAGAGTGTGGGCTGTGGCAGCGAGCAAGGAAAGAATTTATATATCCCCTGTAATTTAACATCTTCCATCATGGCTCGTGGACGGTTTGAAGGTTAGCTCGCAGAGATGGTCAATCGTACCATTTCGCGGATCGATGGACATCGACGCGTTGCTTCGAGTGGAGTTTGATCGATCATCTAAAGTAAATCTGTTAGTAAACAGAGAGTGAACGAATGAAAGCGTGTTCTATGTTAAAAACCCCGCAAAACAGAAGGCATGACAAATGTGTAATCTTCGTTCTAAATAGCATCCTTGGGCCACTTTTCAACCTGTGCCAGAAACGGCAATTGATCCAACGAGTACTGGATGTCGTCCCCAGTGTCGCGCTTTATAATCCGTTAAAGATTAACTTTGTCCAATGCACCTTTCCGGATCAAATTGTCCCCTACCGTGCAGAACGCCACCGACAGATGCCTGGTAGCGCGCAGGTCATGATTAATTTAGCCGACCCTGGCCAGCTTTAAAGAGGCTTTTGTTCGCTGTTCTCTCTTCCCGTGGTGCCGAGACTTTTGGCCAGGGGCTGACCTGAGGTGCAAGTGAGCGAGCGAAGACTCTGTCCACCGGAGTGTTTCATTAAAATTTCAAATGAGACGTCTAGTGGCGGCCTAATAAGCACCACGCCAACCGTGGCCAATAGTCGTTGGGGGCAGAGAGAAAAAAAAGGGAAGAAAAAAGACGCGGTAATGTTAATCAACAAACCCGGTGGTTCTGGGCATGCCACAAACCGGTCGCGCTGCCGTGTGATTGTTGGAGGGTATTTAATTGAAAATTTTACCCTCCACTCCCTCCGTCGGTGCGGAGCCACGGGGTCGCAATTAGGAAGGGCTTCACCAACCAGCATCCACCAGGCTGGGTCGAATGGTTTACACTCACAAACACGCGACCTGTGCGATTTGTTTGTGCCCACGGGCCACCCCTATGGCTCTGCTCTACCCTCCCCCTGGTGGCTTGCGGTCAAATTGTTCTTCCCCTCGAGCCACAAATCATTCCGCGTAGCTTCGCGAAGATTTTCTCTCATCGTTCATCGCTCGGAAGTTGTTTCGATTACCATTAACTCGCCGCAAACCGAACGGCCCGTGGTGGGAAATCTTCTACTCGAAACGTTCTCGAGTAGCCAACACACACAATGGAGACGCCTGGCCTGGCCTGGACTGACTGCGCGATTAGTGCCATTTTTCGCGAACAAAAGCTTGACCAAAGTCAGCGCATAAGCATTACGCGGTGGTTTTCACATCGTTTATTCCCCTCAAGATATAAAAAAAAAAGATCGCAAGCACTATGATCATACTTTGACATTTTCTTGTTCATTTGGGAAAATCAGTACGATGGTAATCAAGTTCAAATGTTTACAAATAAATAAATGTGTGTTTTCACTTGTTCTATTCATTGACTTTGTTGTAAAGCATTCTTTCGGATTGTGATATCAGTTGATCCTGTAATTATGTTACTTTGTTATCCAATTGAGTTTAAAATATTAACATATTTCTTGTTTAAAAACTCGAAACAAAACTATTTCATCAAACAAAAAATTGTAGACAGCACGAAACATTTCCAAAACAATTTCTGTTACAAGCCAAACTTTTCCTTTTCCATAGAAAATTATTTTATATGACCAAAGACTAACTATTGATCTTCACAGTTGTTAAACTTAATAATTTTTTTAGTTTGTTTAAAATAGTATAAAATTAGGAAATAATTGTAAATTAGTAATCAAAATCAGGTACTAATCAGAAAACATCACACAACTAAACCTAAACCGAGCAAATATTTTCTAACCCGGTCTCAACCGACTCGTCGCCAAATCGTGAAGCTATCGAAAGCAACTCATCTCCCGGATGCACGATAATCTAAGGTCAGTGGGCCAGATGCAGCTCCGCGAAGCTGACGAGCACTACAATAAATCGCAACGGCTAATATTGTGCGGCCCTGTGGAGCGCCGGCGCAATGTGCGCCACCATATCTCGGCAATATCTGCTTGACCAAGGCCCCCGAGCGCACGGGGTTGACCTTGGGCGCTCGTTGAAAAATAAAATACCGCGTACCGGCCTTCCTCGCCTCGCCAGCGCCAAAGTCTCATCCTGATGTTCTAAAGGATAAGCAAGCGAGCGCCATTTGCAGCCATCGACAGCGCGGGATGCGCTGGAAAACGAGCAGAAAAACGGCACAAAAGTTCGCAAAACGACAACGGAAAAGGGTAGAGGCTGACGGAACCGCAAGGGTGTATTCTGGCGGCGCAATCCGCCGGCTTCGTTCCGGCACACTTCTGGTGCCATGCTCATCAATAAAACATGAATTGACGTTGCCGGTGGATGCTGGTGGGATCCGTTAGGCGCCGCAATTGGGGTCCCCCGGGGAGGGAGGACCACCGGTTCGTTGTGGTCGCTCGGTCATGAATACATATTTATGCAGATTCATGTCTTTAAACGCCAATCGATGCGCCTTGCCTCGCGCTCGACCGGTCGATCCGAGATTGTAATTCCTTCAAATTGACATCAAACGAAGGAACCACCATCTGACGATGATACCCTTCTCGGTCGGATCAATCGTTGGCAGGGTGCGTGTTCCCCCAATTGTCATCCAATTAGGCATGATGACTCGAGCTTCAATTTGCTTCACCATAAACGCATCGTATGTTGATTTTTTTTACAGAAAAATTATGCCCTTTAGAATCTACAGGGCAGAATAAACATGGAGGTTATATGGATTATTTTGCAATAATTTTTGGATGGATAAATGTACATTTATTTGACGCACAAATAAGGGATTTATTTTTTATTTGAACGATGCCAACATAACTTAAAATTGTTCAATAAATGAAGTGAAATATTCCATCTAATGTTTTTAACTTAATTTTTTCATTGATTTTACAAAACTGCTACTTCCCATGTTCTGGTCGATTGAACAATAAGGTTTGCCTAACAGTTCATCAAATTAATTGCAAACCTTTCCATACATTTATCTTACCGATTTTGTCAAGCTCCCATCAAACAACTCAATTGTCGAGTTCATTATACTTTGGCACGCAAATTCGCAGCCATTGGCCACGGAATCTAACTGTAACTGCGCGAAGTTGGCAGTGCGTTCAACCTGCCGCCACCGAACGTCACCCGGCGAAGGTCAACATGCCAAATTTACCCCACGTTCAATCAATTTCGCACGCTGGATGGCGGTTCGTTCTCGTGCCGGTTATTTTAAATGTACGAATCAATTTGGCCCGCTTGATGTCGGAAGCCGGGCGGTGAAACAAAAAGGGTAAATAAAATCGAACACATTATGTGTGCCCCCCCTTAAGACAAGATCGACGAACTCGTCAAGGACCACCCCGGGCGGCTTCCTCGTTGCATGTAATTGTGATGGCAGTGCGTATTTTCAGCTTGTGTTTCTTCCTAAAACAACCCCAAACGACCCCGACGACTCCAAATTGATGGATAATTTATCGGGTTTTCGGAACGATTTGTAGCCGGAGGGCAAAAAAGAACTCCTTTTGCACTATCAACAACGTCAAACTCGTAAATTATGTTTTAATGTTAGCGATCGGGCCCAAAAAAACAAACAATCTTAATGTGCGTTTATCTTTATTGCGCGCGAGAGTATTTTATCGTTCACTTCACTGCAGGCTAATTTGCTTTTCTTTTCGTTTTCGTGATTACATTTCCCCGCGCGACGGTTTTCGATTACGCAAGCACTATCACGTTGCTTTCTTTTATTTTTCATTTATCTTTCATCGTCGTCGTCGGCGTAAGATTTGGATGTTTACTCACTTCATTAACAAGCGCATGGCACCTAGACGTGCGCCAGCTTTTACTTGCAATTTTCTCCCAAACCCCCCGCCGGATGTTATGCTGGCTCGTTTCGATCGTGTATCCCGCCGTTTTAAAGACACCGTCGTTGTACGCACGTCCCAAAATGGGCTACCGTGTGAAATTTATTTTCGTTCGAAACCGGATCCTTGCCTGTTTTGGCCGGACACCTTTGCAGAACGTGTGGAAACCAGTGCAATATGGCTAGGTTCCCTTACGCCACCGTCTAGTCCGATCGTGATCGTGATAATATCTGATACTTTTTTTTGTTTAATTTCATCCAATAAAATACGATCCCTCATTAGGGTCCCGAACTGTCACACCGGATTGCAACATTATTTATCACCTCTTGCATCGAAGGACCCGTTTGGATACGATGGATTCCGGTCCAAAGTGCCATCTACCGAAACGGCGCAGTCGTGCGATCGGGTCCTATCCCGTGCATGACGAACCGACACGCTGCTATGCTGATCAACCGTACACAGCCCCGTTTACGGTTCGTCTTTCGGGGGGGCCAGCAGTGAATCATTTTCGTCAAATGAGCCAGAGGTGCAACGAAAACAAACATCGGCATCGGCACAAGAAGCAGGGGAAAAAAGGAAAAAGAATCCATTCCCCGGTGGAGGAAAAAGAAGTAAAAAGCTCCCAGCGCACCAAACCACATAACATTAAATCGCTGTCACGATCGCGTACGGAAAAGTAAGGATGATTGGTCACGATCGACGGACGCGCTTGCGACACACCGATGCGTTGCGAAGATCGCCCCGGTGACGACGGTTTTGCCTACCATTTTGGACTGACCCCCTGGCAGTCCCAATGCCCCTTCTGCCCCTGAAAGTTCTTTCGAAGGTGCAGATTAGTATAACCGAACCGTTGAGAAACATTCCATTCCGATGGGCAGAGAAAGCGTACGCAAAGAGTAACCAAAGTTTGGCATCCAGCATTGGTTATGGTATTTTTTGTATGTCTAGAAATTCACCAAGCACGTCTGGCAAGTGTTTGGAGATTGATTTTCGTATTTCAAATATGTTATTTTTTTCTTCCCTGACAAATCTTCTGGAAATCGAAAATCAAACGAACGGCCCACGGTTGTGTAACTAAACTGCAGTCTAAACTATTCGGTCCACCGTGCAGTGCCCCGCCCTATCGTCCATCGATATGGCGCCATCGGATTTTCCTCGCTTCCTTTCGCTCGATCTTTCCCCCGGGTGACCAACCTGAGTTACATCACTTAAACACACACACACTTTTTTTTAGTGGACCAAATCCAGACCGGAGCGGCAGCCGGTGGCCCGGAGGGCAAGAAAAATGAATCGATAATTAATTACGGCTGTTTGTTTTTCCACCCGAAATCTTTTTTTCGGTGGAACGCGTGCAAAAAGCGTCCGTAAACAAATGGGAGGACTAATTTGTCTCGATTGTGGTACCGGGCCCGGCTTGGGTGCACGATGTTTTATATCATCACGGCGCTAATCGGTGTTGCAGCACCAACGGACCAGACCCATCGCCGGTGGACCTTCTACTCGAGCCCAAAAAAAAACCAAAATGGTGGAAAGGGGCAGCTTTTCACCCTTCGACGTGTTGTGCATTCGTTTGGCATCGGCTATGAATTAGAGCGGCCTTGCTCTAGGCCCAGTATCTTCGCTCAAGACGAGCCGCTTGTACTTCTTGAGGCACTGTTTTACTTTTTCCTTGATGTATTTTAACTTCAACTCCATTAGATGGCACGGTAGATGGCAGCGTGCATCACGAGAGCCTGCCAGTACAGCTCAATCGCTCGATCGAGCTGCAAATGAACATATCAATTGTCAATGTCTCGTGTCAAACAAGACGACAGCCAACAGCGGTACCGACATCACTGAATTCTTGGTGGTTTTTCTATTCTAAGGAGCAATGATGCAAACCTAAATGGAACACAATATTGCACGGTTAGCATTTTTATTATCAATTTTTCATCAGAATTTTTCACTTCAGAAAATCGACGAATGTTGGTTGCATGATAAATTTCAAATCAGGAAGAATATGGTAATCATGCTCGATGGGAGATTATTTTAATGTAAAGCAAAAGAAATTGCTTGCACCTCATCTCAATTCATCTATATTTTACAATGAGAAGTCACTACTTATCCAGAATTAATAATGAGAGATCGATTAGCAATCGTTAAACTGGAATTTTAATGCGATCAACTCGTTTTAGGTCGATTTTCAAGATAAAAAAGATTATTGTTCTGAAAGCTAATGAGTAAATTTAGATGGCTTGAATAGTAAACTTTCAATCAAGACGGTCTATCTAATTTTTATGTTTTTATTCACTAACTATAAATTGTTATTTTCATTTCATGTATCGTTCGTATATTTTTTACTTCTCACCCAAAGCAACCCAATTGATGCCTTCCCTGTAAGATTGCTAAACCGACGAGTTCACAGCTTCTTATGTCGTCAGCCACATTTAACCGCACGTTGTTTTCGAAATTTTCCTTTCTACCCGCGAGTTACGAACTCGCGTCTGTGCGGTTCCTTTTGCAAACGCATAGCCTCACTCGCATTCCTAGCACATCCGGTGCATAGCTCGCCCGTTTGCCTATTACAAATGCCAAACAAAAGCTATCGGAAACATCACCTCAAGCCATCAACCCAAACATCACACTCTGCATGTGAAACCACTAGTGTAACAGGGATTGGCCCACCGCTCGCCGAACTACTCCGCTGCCGATGGTTCGGTCACGGTTTGCAGAGTCGAGAACAGGCAACAAAAATACACAACGTAAAAAAAAGAACGTAGATCTAACGTAACAAACTGTAAATTAACTTCTCCTTTTCCGCTTGTTATTTTGCGCTCCGCTGTATCATTGCTCGCCTGCCAACGAAAACAGATGTTTGCTGCTACATTCAATTTACTCCCGTTCGGTGATCGACTTTGGCGTGGCCGGGAAGGTAAAGGGTATGTTCGCTTGCGGCTCCTTTCCTCATCCAGCTTCTTTCCCCACACGATTCTGTGGCGCGCGGTGTTGCCCCGGATCGGATCCATCCCGCAGCAATAACGTTCACCAACATTTGTCTTTGGCCAGTTGAATAGATATTTTTATGTGCGAGCGGAGGATATCATTGGGGAGATATATGGTATCGATGACCACGGAATGGCTTTTGGGAGGCAGAGAGGTTGAAGTCGTCATGGTCGGCGCCACTTGACGCAAGCAAACCGTGGTGCAGGAGCGAACCTCAACTCCCGGAGCGAAGAGTTACGAGCTGACATTTCACCTTACGATCGAGCTGCTTTGGAACCGTACCGGATCGGAAGGGCGAAGGCCAGTCGATGGGATATTTTAAAGGCTAGTTCTACACTCGAAGCATAAGCGCATACTAACTGCCGCTGAAGTAATTATTTGCCGCCGTTGATCTTAAGAGCAACTCCCTCCGAACGGGGGAGTTGCTGACCACCCCAAGTACTTTCCGCCCGAATTCCACCGATCGCTCTTGTGAACGTGGGGCGATTCATAAATCATTATCATTCCCAATGCGCGGTATGCTGTGTAGCGTTGCTGTTGACGTACCGGCGCAACGGCTACGTGAGCAACTGCGCCCGTCGTAACTTTGAAGGTTACCGTTCGTCCATTGCCTGCCGGACTTTTGAATGCCCTGAACGTTGGTTCTCGGTTTCCGCCGCCATGCTGGTGGTGGTGGTGGTGGTTCCTGCGTATGCGGAAGTGTGGACCGGCACGTTCTCTTGCACGTTGGCCGACACACAGACGGCAGTGTCGGTCGCCACTGGACCTGTAAGTTCTCGTACGTGTGCTGTATGTCGCCCGAGGCGTACAAATGAAGTTCTAGATATTCCGGCTACGCGCAAGCACCTAATCTTCAACCTGTACATTTGTGTACCGTAACGACTGGAGCGAACGATTCCGGAAATATGTTGGAATAAGTGGTTGGACAGTGCCCTTTACTCGTGACACTTCATGCATAAGGGGACAGAAGTTCTGAGCAATGAAATACTTTTAAATTTAAGGATGGTAGGACAAATTTAGGATGGTGGTTCCTTTTAGATATCCCAAATGTGATAACCAGAAGGTTGTGTAATTATCATTTAGTTGTCAACTGAGTAAAGTCGACAAAAGAACCATCGTCTATAGCGTTATGGCTGTAAAATTCCACAACTAGTATCAGGTACACAGAATGTAAAACAGATGGTGCTTCATTTCCATTCTCTTCTGGAATTCAAGAGATGGGAAACTACAATTATAAACCACCCACATGATGGAGGAGGTTATAAACTTTTTTCAAAGGAACAACAAGAACCAAGTAAACCAGTTGTGGTACTGGGTATATGTGCCATCCAATGCGCCAAGGAAGCCGTAGCTAGGTCAGTATGGTAGGTACACAAAGTCACTAGAATTGCTGAGCCATCGCACCGCATGAGTACACTGGAAGCAAAAATGTCAATTAAAGAAGTGGTGTTCTATCGCGTACCGCCGTCAACGGCGACATTAGGGCTTGCGCGCGGTGGCAATGAAGTCGTCCTACAGCACCCAACACATGATCATCCTACTCAGCTCGAAGGGCTCGAAGAGGCGAGGGCCGCTTGGGGGTCGTAATTTGAGTCGCATGTGTACGCGCGCCTGTTACAGCCCTTCTCGACGAGCTCGGCCCTATTTCCCTGCGAGCAAGAGGCGAGGGATAATTATGTACCCTCAAGCCCACCGGCCTGGCCACCGTTTTGCAGCGGCGCGGTATCATCGTGTCGAATCGATCGGTGATTTAATATTACGTGACTGTCCTTCGCTGATTGCTGCCGTTTTGCTGCTACCGGGTACCCGGGCCAACGTGGTCGTATATGTCCACACACATCGCGATGATATGGCCCGCGATGTTGTGCGCGTGGCCCGGCCGAAGGCTGCCGATGGAGTTCAAGGCCTGCGTGCCTGTGTGAAGTCACCGTTGCGGAGATCAGCGATTGGCAGGTGAAAACTGTGCCCGTTGTTTCAGTTCCGGGAACTTAATTCACCTGTTAACTACCGTTCTAGTTCTTCCCTGAAGCAAGATACGGAAATTGCTTTACGAATATTTGATGATTCATGAGCAGAACATGGTCACGAAGGAAAGGATTTTGCTGAATTCTGCGAGTCAGGCATGTTATGAACCAATATTCTCTGAAGACAATGATGGTTAACCACGAATTACTTCAAACCAAACGCGATTGAATAGAACATGTCATAAATGATTCATTATATAGATTTTTGTCGTAGGTACTTAAATTGTATAAACAGATGTTCTACTTAAAATTTTGTTTCATATTTCGTCAATCCTTTAATTCCCAAAGCTCGATTATTTATACTAATCACTTTGGAAGAATTAAAAGATCTTCTCACCTAGAAAAAGCGTTTTGTATCAGTAGCCTGACATCTAAAATTGATTTGCTGCTTTAAAATTGCTTATATTTCTGAAGATGCATTTCCAGTATTCCTCAAAGATACATCAGAAAAGCAACGCGTTCATAATTGGCACTGTTTAACCGCATGCAAATGTTGTTCTCCACTTGGCAAACTGGTTTCATTCCTCGCACACTCTGGAAGCGAGCAGTAAAAAAACCCATGAGTAATGCAATATTTCCTGCTATCACCTCAACTTGTCACCCGCCAGTATGCGGTTATCCTCGACGAATGTCATCGGCGCCGGCATCCGTAGCTGCTTGAGGTTAAGTGCCTCCGTTGTGGTGGTCACCAGTACGCTCCACCACCGGATGCCATTAGCGTCCTTTGCCGTAAAAGGAAGCCCGTCCACCAACATCCCGCTCTGTTGGAGTATGGAAAAAAGCAAACCGCAATACAGCCGGACGCGCCATCGAACTCCGCCAAGTTTTGCACAGAGATTCCTGTACACGACGGCTACGGCTTCGTGCTGATTCCGGCTTCGCGAGTCCACGAGACGCACGTGTAAATATTCATCGATCCGTTCGAGCGCCTGGGTGACGCACAAGAGCGCGCAAGGACACGCGAGCGTAGCGGACGGCGCGGATCGAATTCTGTATTGGTTCGATGCCACCGGAGCTGAACACAATCTTCGTCACCGTCTTGCGCAAGGGTCAATGGCAGCGTGGACGGGCGCCTTTTTTGCATGCGATCGACAAAAGATGTGAGGTGTTTGTTTGCACCCCCTTTTTTCTTTCCACGATTTCTTATCCTCGAGCAAATTATCTTAAGGAAACGTTGAACTTTGAAGTAACGCCTTTCGCCATTTACCAATTTTAAAATAAATCTTCTAATCCTCTTTCGAATCTGCCAGCGAAGCGTCAAATCAACGCAAAACCCAACCAATTATTTATCGTCCCAGCATGGCCACAGCGCAACAAACAAAGCCCCTCAATAATAAATAATCAAAAATATTCTTCACCAATCGCCACTATAAATAACCTTCATTCTAGCACGATACGCTGCTAATGGCCTTCGGAACTCATCCAACATTTTATGCTACCCATCATTCATGCACCAAATTGACGTATCAATGAAAATGGCAGCGTCATGTGTGAAGGAAGCTCCAGTCGGGTTGGTTCTTCGACTCGATGCTATCGACCGTATGGCACGTTGACTCAGCACAATCTGGCTTGGTTTTGGGGATGTTTAGAGCGTGTTTGGGGATTATTGCTATTATTTCTCACATTCGAGTGGATTTTCGACGTAGCGATATTTCTTTGTTCTAAGATGTCAGAGAAAGAGAAGAGAGATGGAATATCAAAAAAAGTTATCCCATTTCCTTCAAGAAACCCAGCTTTTCAAGGATTCATCCTCCAAACAGTCCAATCGTTAGTGGTTGGTATGCCTGATGAAGGAATTAATCTTCCTTTCCTTTCCGCCGAAGCAAACGATCTGCGCTTAAAGATCGCATCTTTAGTCCGAATCCTCGGACGGATGCAATCCGCTTACGGAGGATGTTTTCCCAATGACCAACAATCGAAACGCAGCTTCCATTTCGCTCTCTAATGGCGTGGCGTGTCATAATTGACTGACCCTTTAGCTGCCAACAGCTTTGGCGCAGATTTAAAATGGCCCCCAAACTCCCCTAACTGATCGGTTCGATTTCCATTGCCTCATGCGAAGCTTAACCTTTAGCCTGATGGGGAGGGGGAAGTTAGTGCTGCCATTTACCAACGTCGTTGTTTCTTTCCACCCTTCCTGCACCTCCTCAGCTGCCCAAACGTGTATAATCTCGCTCGTGTGCGGGAACATGATTTATATCGCTGTAATACACACGATGCACGTACTCATTACCCAAGGGAGGCCCTTTTCCCAGCACGATCGGTCCAACTGGTGATCTCCCGGCGCACGGATGGACACCTATTAGTAACCAGTTGCTATTGAAATCCGTAGCGCTAGTGGGGAAAACGTGTCAGAAATATTAAACGATTTCCATTTTGACGAATTAACTAATTAGGTTGGAATTGGTGGTCGACCTGTGTGGCTTTTGGAATTTGGAGAAAAAATGGATTGAATTCGATCACGAACCAACGCCGGTTGCACAGAACCATCAATCATATGGTGGAGTTTCATTCGAGAGGTCCTACCACCGATCAGAAATCAAACGGAATGCGACAACTTCAACCTGAGGGTCTTTTTAATGGATTATAATTTATTGTTGCTGTGGAGAGACAAAATCTAATAAATTTTATATGTTTCTTTGTTTGTATGAACAGAAGGACATAATTTGACAGTTCCATTTTCAATGATGATTTACAAGCTTGGCACGACTATGGCGATGTTTGAACATTGTTTTTTTACTTTAAATTTACTAACATAAAACGATACATAAAATATGCACTTACGTGTCTCAATGTTGCATAAATCGGTGCAATAATTTCTCTCACATCCACCTAGGTGCAATTGCTACCCAAACTGCAGGGAAATCATATCGTTTCGCGGGCTCATAAATTGTGCCACAACTGACAGCATTAACCACTCCGAAACTAAGCTACCTGTCTTACGTAGTCAAAGCACGAGGTAGATGGGATTTCTCCCTCCCTTTCGGTTCAAATTAATCTCGGATATTTACTCTAATTGCACCAAATCCAGCTACCGCGCCGTTTCGTTTCACAGCCAGCTCCAGAGTAATACGTCGTACGTCGTTGCCTTCCCTTCCCGATCGTATGCACCAACTCCGAAACCATAGGCTGCCATGTGGTTGCCTTTTCGGTTACGGAATACTTTCCCAACCTACACCTTTAAAATTGCAGACCGTTGCATATCCGTCGCCGTCGCCATTGCCGTTGCTTTTCTCATATGCTTGCGCCTCACATGGGCAACAGGTGGTGAGGCAACACGCGGGCAACGCGTTACAGCTCCAGAGATACGGACGGCACGAGCGGGATTCAATTGTGCTGGAGTAATTTTTTCCCCGGCAGCATCCCCCCCTCCCCCAAAGCCAAATCGGTGGGTGTATTTTCGAATGCAAATGCACGGTAAAGTTGGTCGTTAGAAGCGTGGCACGAGGCACGTGGAGCAATCACAATGCGGTGCCCTGAAGGGTCAAGAATTATGGATGCCATTGGCGAGTAGGAAGGGCCTGTCCGCAAACGTGGCCGAACAGCATTATGCCTAGGGAACGTGGGTCTACTTGGGGGAACAATCACCATCATCTACTTTTCGGTGTCACTCTAAGAACAAGTTTTACCAGTTGAGCATGCCGGAAGGAAAAAGTGCGGGAAATACCTCTGGGGTGGTTTAACGTTGCGCAAATCGTTCTTACGGTGGCTGACGGTTGTTGCTATACCCTAATCGTACGCGCTAATGTCCCTACCATAAATTGACGTTCCGTGCGTTGGCGTTTTGCGGCACCGTCGTCGATTTACAGCTGCTCCCAACTCTCGACAACGAAAAAACCAAAAATGAAAAATGGCTCACGCTGAAGTAAAGCGAATCTTGGAGCACACAATTGGTACGGCCGGAACGGATCATATGCGTGGGTTTTTTTTTTGAAAGTTTCTTCAAACAGGAACAAAGATCGCCAGACGGATACGGTGTTACTGACGTCGTGTCAAACACGTTTTATAGTTCGTAGATCAGATATGATGATTTGCTAGAGCCTTTCTTATGCCTTTCCTGTTATAAGAGCATAACATTGTAGCGAAATTTTAAATGACTTTACCTCGTCAAGCGTCCGCGACTGCCGAGCGGTCCGCAACAGTCAGTGGTTCGAATCCCAACCGCGAGCGAGGAAAAGGCTAGCAAGCCCTTAACGCAAGGTAAAAAGTTCAGTACGCCCTTGACGGGCAGGCATGACCAAGACGGTCGCTACGCAAAGAAGGAAATTTATTTGGTTTGGGCCACCCTTGTTTCTTTCTTTTTTGTTTTTTTTTCTCTTTGAATTAAAACATACATTTTACTATAAACGTAAACGGTTTAGTAACACTTGTATAAAAATTATTTGTATAAAATTTATTATGTTTAATTTGGTAGAATTGAAAGTAGATAGGGATCAAAGATGCTGAAGCTGATGACCATCTTCACTGATGAGGTAATCGCTTTATGAATTAATGATATCGCGAATCATCATTCGTGAATAAGACAAACCTCGCCAATCGTTTTTGAAATGGTACCACACCATCGCACTCGCATCATTTGTTGTGTCCAGATAACGCCCGTTCAAATGGGATTCGTGGCATCCACGGTACCACCAGGCTCCGTGATATTCCTTAGCACAATTTCCATTACCTTGGTCATTGTGGCGATCGAATGTGCTAAACATTTGATTCTTATGGAACCGCATCGAATCTCCTGCTGTCCCTGAGTACGTCCCTAACTTCTTCAACACATACAACTCATATTCGCTCCCTATCTCAAACTCTCTATACTTAGCGTATCCGTAGTTTCCATGGAAATCTTTTACCTCCACCAGCAGTTCATGCGGTCGGTTTTTAGTAATTTGATGTACGTATTCTAGCCCGAGCCAGAACTCACCATCAACGTTACCGAATCCATTACGGTACTCGGTCCAGTCCCGATAAAAATCGACTGAACCGTCGAACCTGTGCTGGATCATCGTCCAGCCGCCCTCGAACTTATTTTGTTCACAAAAGACTTCAAATGGTTTCGAGTTTTCCCTCAAACGGAACAGATACGTGCCAGATTCTCTGGTAACTTGACGACATGTACGGAAAGGAGATATTAAGTGGTCTTCCAATGTCTTACTGCGTTTCTCTGAATTTGTATTTAAATTATTCATCGACTTTGTTAACATATCAAGATTTTCCTTATTTTCTGCTAGTTTCTTGAGCCCAGTTTGCAACAATTCCTCCAATTTGGTCCGTGTGTTCTCTTCACTTGTCTTCACACTCTGCAAAAGAAGCAATCATTAATTTCACAAAATTATATTGGTATGATTTTTAAGATTGTAGCACCAACGCATATTGCACGCCTCCTTACCATTTTCAAAGAGTCTTCCATTGCGTGCATTTTTGACTCAATATGCTGCATAGCTGTCTTCATAGTTTGCTCCACCTCTTGCAGTTTATCTTGCAAATAATCAAGCTTTGTCATTAAAAGCTCCATCTCGAAACCTCCTATTGCCATTGTCAGTCGAGCTGATAAAATAACACTTAAACACAGCACCACTATGTAACTAATATTATTCATGACTTTCAATGAGCTTTGTTTCAAAGCACTTAAACACACAGTCAGAAGGAAAGATTAAACACAACTGAGGATCGTGCGGATTCTTTTGGCTCAGAAAGGCAAGAAATACAAAGAATTAATTATGATAATGTGTTCTGGACGATAACGCGTGCACAATTTTCACCAACACTGACCCAATTAATCGCGAGCATATTTTAGCAAAAACATGGGTGACCTATGGCTTCATAGTACACATCAGTTCATACCACAAACTGAGTCGAAAGCCTGAACTGATTATGTTATCTGGAACGGGGATTCCCGGCTTCGCTTTCTGACTCGTCAAACGCTCTTGTTAGCGTGGTTTTCTCGAAAACATTTTGGTTTTGCTGTTCTGTTCTTCTCAACTAATCATACGCAAGGCGTGTGATCTGGTGAATGACCGCCGAAGTTGGCACCAGTTGATAATGGAGAAAAGAAACGTTCGACATACACACATCTTCTTCTTCTTCTTAGCGTAACGACCGTGTTGGTCATGCCTGCCCGTTAAGGGCTTACGAGACTTGTTTCCCTGTTGTACGTACGTGGATAGTCAGTCCTCTCGTACAGGGGAGGGTCCGGTCTCGGATGGGATTCGAACCCACGCCGTCGAGGTGGTGAGCCCCGGCGCTCATGGGCCGATTTTCTAACCGGCGCTACCGCTCGGCTGTCGCGGACACCCCATACACATCACACACATCTAATAATGTAGCATTTGTAGCTCAAATACTAAATATATGACTTTGAAATGTGAATTTCTTCTTTTATTTCTCAAAGGCGTGGGTTCGATGCTTAAACAAGACCAAATCCAAGGGGAATCACTATTCATGTACCATGGGTTCGTGTTACAACGAGAGTGGGAGTATTAATTTAAAAGCACTATGAACGGGACTTGACATTTTGACAAAAATGTTTGTTTAACAGCTCTTGGCAATGGATTGATCAAAATCTTCACTTTTTTACCACTTAAGGGTTAAAAAATGTATGGAAAATTGATAAAAAAAAAAAATTAGCAACCGGAACATCGTGGCAATGGGTTTGAATACGATTGAATGGCTCAGTTCTAAGGTGGACGGCAGAATGAAACCAATATTTACTATCATGTACTTTTTCCAGTACTATTTATTAAAAAAAAACATCACGAAATAAGTTCGTTTCATTAACAAGATACCTACCTTATAAGTATTATCCCTCCAAAGTAAACTTTCTTTCCAATTTAAGCCACTAATTTTATTTTGTTGAATTCATTTCACCCTTGTTTTTTTCTCTATGAATCCAAACGAACATTTTACTATCAAACGATCTGTTTTTATTCAAAAGCAATTGGTGTGCATAGTAATTCTTATATCAAATTTTCTGTTATTACTTTAATTTGATAGAAGAGAAGGGAGAGATGAACAAAGATGCTGAAATTTCACATCTTCACATAAAATAGATTTCACTAAAGAAGTCTATGCTTTATATTTCCGTTAATTAATGATATCACGAATCATCATTCGCGAGTAAGACAAACCACGGAAGTCGTTTTTGAAATGGTACCACGACATCGCACTCCTTTCATTTGTTGTGTTCTGATAACGGCCGTTCAAATTTGAAATGTAGCAGCTTCTGTACCACCAGGCTCCGTGATATTCCTTAGCACAATTATAAGAAGCAAAGCCATTGTCGACATCGAATGTGCTAAACATTTGATTCTTATGGTTGCTCATCGAATCTCCTGCGGTCCCTGAGTATGTCCCTAACTTCTTCAACACATACAACTCCGATTCGTCCCCTATCTCAAACTCTCCATACTTAGCGTATCCGTATTTTCCGTAGAAATCTTTCATTTCCACCAGCAGTTCATGGGGTCGGTTTTTAGTTATTTGATGCACGTATTCTAGCCCGAGCCAGAATTCGCCATCCAAATTCCCGAATCCATTGAGGTACTCCGTCCAGTTCCGATAAAAATCGACCGAACCGTCGTACCTATGCTGGATCACAATCCAGCCGCCATCAAACTTATGTTGTTCGCAAAGTACTTTGAATGGTTTGCTATGTAACACAATTTGGATAATGTATTTCCCTGACACGTTGAGCGCTTGTCGGCATGAATTCACCGTATGCATCATGTGAAGCAACTGAGTATTGAATTTGCTTTGGATACTAATATTTTGTACCGAAAGAAGCAAACATCAATTTAAAAAAAATCGATCACCTGGATTTTATGGACTGAATCTCTAACACCTATTGCACGCTTCCTTACCTTTTCCAAAGAGTTGATCTTTTCGTTAATATTATTTTTGTGCTTGGTTAGCTCCTCCTGTAGGCGATGCTCCGTTTCCTACAAAGAATCGATATTTCTCTGCTTTATGAACGTGTTTTCACTTAACTTGTGCTGGAGATTCACCTTAAGCGAAGTTTTCATAGTTTGTTGTACATCTTGCAGACTGTCCTTTATGTAATCAATTTTATTCATAATAGTTTGTAATTCGAAACTATTAATCGTCATTGCGAACCGGGCTGATAAAATAACACTTAAACACAGCACCAACATATAGCTACGTTGATTCATGACTTTCAATTAGCTGTAATTCAAAGCACCTTAACACACTGTCAGACCTAAAGATGAAACACGACTGAGGATCGTACGAATTCGTTTGGCTCAGCAAGGCAAGAAATACAAAAAACTTTTTCTCATAATGTGTTTTAAGCGATAACGCGTGCACAATTATCACCAACACTGAGCCAATTAATCGTGAACATATTTTGGCAACATCTTGTTCTTTCTGGGTGACCCATAGTTTTATGGTACACAACAGCTCGTACCACAAGTTGAATCGAGAGCATGAACTTATTATGTTATCGCGAACGGCGCTTCCCGGCTTCGCTTTCTGACTCGTCCAACGCTAAAGTCTGGTTGGGAATCCTCGACTGCCAAGCGATAGCGCCGGTTACAAAATCGGCCCATGGGACCCAGGGATCACCACCTCGACGGCGTGGGTTTGAATCCTAACCGAGACCGGACCCTCCCCTGTACGAAAGAACTGACTATCCACTTACACAAAGGGAAAAGGTATCTTAATGGGAGCAGGCATGACCAACACGTTCGTTATGCCAAGAAGAAGATATCAAGTTGTTTTATTATATTGTTATTTTCACAGGTTTTGAAGAATTTCACACTTTTTGAATTATTTTTACCCTGTTACCTTAGAAACACTGCCTACATCCTCAGGCCAAGGAAAACTCAAGTCAAGAATTACTTCACGGTGAAATAATTCTAAGAGCACAAAGCCGGTACCTTTGTTGGCTATTTTTCCAATTTTATAATTTATCGATCTTAATAAATCAAAATATAGCAGCTATTAATAATGTTAAAATGGCGTTGATGAAATTTAACTTCATGTAACAATGTGAAGAGTATTTGCATTTGTTTGCAAGTGATGAAAATATTTTATTCGGGTCATTTTGATCATGGAAATCTTTATTTGAGTCAAAATAACCCATCACAATTCAAACAGAATCGATGGACGCTAGTGTTAGTAACCGACTCGGGGTGTAACTTTTCCTCGTGCAGGAAAGTCGATTTTTTCTTTCTTTTTTCAAAATAATATTAAACCTTTGGTGTACTCTCCGTAATTCAAATTACTTAACATTCACGAGATTCGCGAGACTAGGAAACTTTAGAGTGATCAAAAATCCAAATACGATAGAACAAGTACTACAAAAAGTATACGAGAAAGTCGTCTTTTATTGAACACCTCATTCAACAATTCCATGCTTCAGCTTTAGTTTAAAACAAGTGTGATATCGTAAACAACTGCGATAAGAATTAAGATGGGGTTTTCGTATGTAGCACAGAAAATTTCTTACAGGCCTGATAAAATCAGCTGGCAGGCCAGATTTGGCCCGCGAGCCGGACTTTGAAGACCCCTGATCCAAGTGATTACAACTACACACCTCAAACAAATCGAACAATATGTGCAAGAATGATTATTTGAGCTTTATTACAGTAATAGCCGACATGCTACTTTTCGATGCATGGAACGTTTTCCTGGTTTTGTATTTCACTCATTCCCTTCATCCTAATCTATAAGTCGGAATGAACGTTGAACTTCGACAAGTACTTCGTAGTGTTTGAAATCGATCTCTCTGTCAGCATAAGAAACGTATAGGTTACCGTTACTCGCTGGATGAATTTTTCCTGGAAGTAGATGGCCACGATAGTACGCACGCCCAATGTAAAGAGAGGCACCATTAGAGGTCCGTCCCCCTACTACTGCTCCGGAAGGAACTTCTCCATGTGAAGCTGAAACCCATTTTAAGCTGGAAGTTGTGTGTTCCTGAAAGATTGATAGACTCAGTGGCGGATTTACAGTCATGGGGACCCTAAGCGGTAAAATGAACGAGGCCCCTGCGCAATACCGTAAAAAATGATAAATTTTCATCTTGTTTATATTCATTTCAACATAATCAATGTGAGATATTACTTTTATCCAACTGTTATTGTATAGAATATTTGTTTATGTAATTTTGAGAACTAGGCCACTTGAAGCTTCGGGGCCCCTTGCAAGCACTTGGCCTACCGTGGCCGCTCAGTCCGTGCACCGTTAGATCCGCCACTGGATAGACTACATAAGCTTTGATCCATGAACACGTTCATGAAGTACCACTTCATTTCATTTGACATAGATATTTTAGCCGCCGCTTCGGAAACTGTCGTATTTGGTTCAAACGGGTAGAAATCTACATAAAAATCACCATCATGCTGATTCTGGTGCTCAGCATCGGTCTCGTCAATACAAACAATTTCCGACCAGCTTGGTTTTCTGGACTGAATCTCCAAGACATATTGAACGCTTACTTACCTTCCTCAAAGAGTCTTCGATTAAATGCATTTTGGCCTTGATCGTCTCGATCTTGTTGTTCATATTATTTTCGTACCTGGTTAGCTTCTCCTGTATACGATACTCCGTTCCCTACAAACAGTCGATATTTTTCTTCTTTATCATCGTGTATTCACTTAACTTGTGGTGGGGATTTACCTGCAGCGAACTCTGCACCTCTCCTTTTGTAATTAAATTATTAATCGAATTAGTTACCATATCAAGAATTTTCTTATTTTCTCCTAGTTTCTGGAGTTCAGTTTGAGACGTTTCCTGAATGTGGTCCATCTTGGATGTCATATGATTCTTCAACTCTTCCAATTTAGTTCGTGTATTCTCTTCGGATACTTCCACACTCTGGAAAACAGGCCATCATTGTTTCCCCAAATTTTGACTGGTATGATCTTCAAGATTGTAACACCAACCCCTATTGCACGCATCCTTACCTTTTTCAAAGAGTTTTCCATTGCATGCATTTTGGCCTCGATCGTCGCGATCTTTTCGTTAATATTATTTTCGTGCTTGGTTAGCTTCTCCTGTAGGCTTTGCTCCGTTTCCTACAAATAGTCGATATTTTTCTTCTTTATCCTTGTGTTTTCACTTAACTTGTGCTGGGAATTTAGATGCACCTTCAGCGAACTTTCCATAGCTAACTTCATAGTGTGCTCCACCTCTTGCAATTTGTCTTGCAAGAAGTCCAACTTTGTCATTAAAAGCTCCATCTCGAAACCTTCTACCGCCATTGTCGGCCGGGCAGCTAAAACAACACCAAAACACAACACCACGACATAGCTTAAATTATTCATGACTTTGAAAATAGTTTACTGCACTTAAACACGCAGTAAGAACGAAAGATGAAAAAGGACTGAGGATCGTTCGGATTCGTTTAGCTCGGAAAGGCAAGAAATACAACGAACTAATTCTGATAATGTGTTCTAAGGGATGACGTGTGCATGATTATCACCAATAATCAGCCAATTAATCGCGAACATATTTTGGTAAAAATTTGTTCTTACTGGGTGACCCATAGCTTTATGGTAAACGACAGCTCGTACAACCGAGATTATGTTATCTCGGATGGTAATTCCATGCTGCGTTTTCTGACTGAGAGGACGGACTATCCACGTACACAAAGGGGAAGTGTCTTGTAAGCCCTTAACGGGGAAGCATGACCAACACGGTCGTTACGCCAAGAAGACGAAGATCTCGTCTAGATTATTCAGCTTCAAGTGGATTTTGGAAGATGTTTGAAGCCAAATCAACAACCCCACTATCTCAAATAATTTTTAACTTCTATATTATATTATATTATATTTTTTTATGATCTTGAGATGGAAAAAGTACTCTTTGTCTTATGATCTATTGCTGTAGAAACATGGAGGAATATTATCAGTTTTAGGCTATAATATGGAGGGACCATACTTGGCGCAGTTAGGGATATTGTTCATAAAAAGTTGAATAAAATACAGTGATAGTCTAACCTTCTTTGCTTCACGCGCTGCTCTCTTTTCGGCGCGAATTTTTCGTCTTTTTGTATATTTGCAGCTTTACGAACAGAAGTTGGTCTCCGTGTCATGAACATGGCTTTTCCAAGGGCAGAATTCGGTAACAACAATTCTGATGCGGATATGTTGTACAAACATAAACAAATGTTTGACTGCATATTTTAGGTTGAAATATTTTGGAAATAGTCTAATTACGACAAAAATATTAGAAAGTGCGCCATGATTGGACCCGGGCCAAGTATGGTGGTTTTGCGGTATATTTATTTAATTTGAAAATTATATTTGTAACATTGTTGCATTGGGTAATATTTAGAGATTTATTGCTATCATTTTTATATCATTGTGTTTTATTATCTTGTTATTTTCATAAGTTTTGGGGAGTTCCTCGCTATTTGATCTCTTTTTACCCTGTTACCTTAGAATCCCTGCTTACATCCTTAGCCCAATGAAAACTTAAGTCAACAATTACTTTACGGTGAAATAATTCTAAGAGCACAAAGTACCGACTTTTGTTTACTATTTTTCCAATTATCGATTTTAATAAATCAACATATAGCAGCTATTACAAATGTTAACACGACTGTTTCAAATCGTCACATTAGAACATTATCGTATTCAAATATTGTTTGCATCTAGCTTGCAAGATGTTGGAACAAAAAAAAACGCCGAGTCACCTCTGCCCGACGATCTGCTGATAAGGAGGAATGATCGCGTTCGACTTCTCTCTGAAACTATTTTATTCGGGTCATTTTGATTACGGAAATCTTTCAATTCCGTCAAAATTACCCATCACATTTCTCAAAAAAAGCTTAACAAAATCGATGGACGCTAGTATGAATAACCGACCCGGAGTGAAACTTTTCCTCGTGCAGGAAAGTCGATTTTTTCATTATATAAATTGCATAAATCATGACGCCTGTCAAACCGTTTCACGTCGCAATCCGTTTAGCCATTTTTCCTTTTCGTTTGACCATGGAAAGGAATTTTCATTTTCCGAAACTGAACAGGGCTGGATGGGGGGGGGGGGGGGGGGGGGGGGACAACAAAAATGGCCACATGCTACTCTATTATTCAAATCAGCCAATTATCTTCTCTCGCTTTGCCGGTCCAGCGCCGTCACTGTCGCTTTCCGCCCTCCAAAACGGTGTGGAACAATGGCAAATAACAAGTGCGAAAGAAAGAAGTGCTATTGCGGTAGCTCTTCCGCGTTATTGTGTGGAGTTCCCTTTCGAGTTTTTCGCGCCTCGTGCCATAATTTATAGCAGCTCCGTTATCTAACCCCGCGGGGTTGCGTTTCAGTTCAAACTTATGAGACTAAAATTGTTTGTCTGTTTCGTTTTCCATTTCTCAGGTTCCGCATCTCGGACAACGCAGCCAACATAGACAACCCCAGCGATGAAGGGCTGGTTCGATGCGTTCCGTGACGACGGGGCGCCAACGCTCTACTCGTTCTCCAACCGAACCCCCGTCACCGGCGATGTGTCGATCGTGGCCGTGTGCGTCATGTTCGCCACCGTCTATCTGGCGTTTCTGGTTATCTTTCCCGGCGTGCGAAAGCAGGTAAAAAGGCAGCCCCGAGCTCCGTAGGCCGCTAAGTATCCGCTGAAATGTGGACCTCCGTAAAGCAACGTTTAAGAAAACATGACGATAATCACTTAAAATGGCTCGCGTCGGAACGCGCCAGCACCGTTCGGTGTCTTCAAATGTTTGCAACTGTTAAATTGGTCGCCGGGTTTGGAGAAGTGCGTCCACTTCGGCGCTCGATGCGTGGCGAGAGAGCAATTGAAAACCCGACGTACAACTAACGTCCCATTACGGCATTACATGCACTGTTGTTGTTGTTGAGCCGGGCCCGGACAAGCAAATAAAAATAAATAAATAAACAAGTAACCTCTCTCGCTGGCCCACGTTTTGGTCGCGCCATGCCGTTTTGGGGCGGCCCATTCCATGCGGCCTAATGAGATGCGGTTACGATCCCGGAGCTCCAAGGAGTTATGACTCCCGGTGCGCCGATTACAACCCTCATCGGTTCATTTTCCCGCACGCCACGTGGTCCGTGAACCCCAAACACTATTGAATCGATACGTCCCTCGGGCTCGATTGCTGCCGAGGCGTGAATTTGGCCACATTTTGATCGAACAAACGCACTTTCCGACCGGGTAAGAACGATCATGCTCACGTTTCGCGACTTTGGACGACCGCCCCGAATCCGTACCGAGGGCATTCCGTATTGATTGATGGCCGATAAATCGACCGGTCTTTTGTTTTTTTTTTTTTTATGATCATTCCGGCGCGGGGAAAGCAGCCCACAAGACGGGGATCGATGCGGCTGCTGCTGCATCGGTGCACCATTATTGATCATTTTGTCTGATTTATTGCACGACTAAACACGTAGCACTGATTTATTGGCCATCGCTATATGGGGCGGTGTGGCGAAGAACAGGTTGTAATTTGCCAAATAATAATAAAATAACACACCGTCTCTTATAGGATAAATAACATACGTAAAGGAGTTCATAAATGGAGTGATTAATGAGAAGTGCAGTTTAAATTTAATATTGATTTAATTTAGCCCATCGTTTTATTTCACTTTTTTACTTCATTTGGTTTTTTTCTTTCTCTTCATCTTATTTTCAGAAATTTACCACATTTACTACCGTTACCTTAAGTCTCTTCGTTGGACTAGTCATATTAGGTAAGTGAAGGCCACAAATAAGCCTGCCTTGTCTAGCTATTTTACAGGCGAGAAGCAATCGATTGGAAGATACATATTTGTCAATTATCGATCGAACATAATGTTACTAGTTGAAAATGATTTTCTCTCAATTTCTGTTAACCCTTTTTTTGCTCATTATTTGAAACACCCGTAGTTTGATATCATTTGAAATGATTTTAAAATATATCCATTTACTTTATTTACAAAAGCATTGGACTTAAACATTTTATTAATTTTTTTTTTCCTAAAATTGTTGCTCCAATCAACCAACAGCATTCTAGCAACAACCTGTTAAATGAACAAAAAAAAACACATAAGACTTCTTGTGCATTTGCGATTCCTTTGTGGCACCCACAGTCCAACCAAAAGCTCATTAATGCGTGTTTCATTGGACGCCTTCCGTTGCGCAGATTTTACAATGGCACATCGCCATGTTCGCAGCGTTAGTTCGCAACTAAACGTCGCACATTAACGACCACAAAACACTAAGAATCGGTCGTACTTCGAGATCTTACAGCAAGATGTTCCATCATCCCTTCCGGTCCGGTTGACTTTGGGCCGCTCTTCCGGCCTCTTTGCCTCACCCGGATGTTCTCCGGTTGGAGAGGGCTTCTTTATAGTAGTAAAAACAGTTCTTCTCCGAACTGTGGAGAGGATTTTTACTTGTTTGTCGTTTGCCATGTTTGATGTAAATGAGTTGTGGTTTGTTTGTTTTTTTTCATGCCCTCCCCCGTCTTGGATAAAACCATAATAAAACAACCGAAAATTTAATGCCACTGTTAATGAGGCAAAATAAAATCCTCATCAGCCTCCCCTCGTGTGGGTCGCAAAAAATACTAAAAGCTGCCAATCTTCGACAGTTCTCGCGAATCGCACCATCGCACTATGGAGCGAAAAGAGCAAATTGCCGGGATAAAATTCGGAATCAAATGTTTTGCAATTTTTTCATTGTAATATCGTGTAATACTATTATATTACACGAAATTATGATGTTTCTGGACAATCCCGCCAGGTGGCGCTGCAAAAACCTCATATTTTTGGAATTTTCTATGGGTGCATTATTTTTTATTTTTTTTTTATATTAACTTAAAGATTTTTTAAAGTTTGATATAAAACAAATTAAATTTACTACAAACTTTCATTCAAAATATTGTCATCTGGAATATAATTGATATTCAAAGCATCTAACGCGGACATAACGTCTCCTAACGAAGAGCTACTATCTGAATATTCTGAACTTGTACCATCATCTTCTTGGGTTTGAATTGGCAAGGGATTGTTACTATTTGAGGAGCTGTAATCTACGAAGAATGTTTTTACTGCGTCTGGGTAAGGAATTTGTTTTTTATTTTTCAACGATTTGGCCAGAGATATTGTTGAAATGTATGGATCGGATGATTGTAATGCTCTCATAAAAATGTCTTTAATATTGAATTCTCGTGACATTTTACGGGCGTGTTCTCTTCTATCCCTTCTGTATATTTTATTTCTACCTTCTGCTGCTTCCTCTCCTAAGGATCCCAATGGAGCTGGGGCATTTACAATGATTTCACCTACATGCGCAAGAACTTTATGGACAGTGGAAGGCATTTTGTACCAATTATAATGATGTATGTAAAACTTGTATGTATCTTTGCAATATAGACTAATAGTTTTTGGATTTAAAGGCTGTGAACAGTTGATGGCTATTAAAATATTTCGAAACCTTTCTATGAGTTCTGTTTCTATTTGCAAAATATCGCTCAATTTTTCTATGTTTGAAAAAGCCCGACGACAAACATTTCCCGTCGTACTATTTCCACCCATTTGCCTTGGTTCATCTACTTTTACACCAAATTCCTTGTACATCTTTTCCAATACAATTTTTTTCGATCATTGTACATGCTTTTAAAATTTTTAGTAACCTTCCGTTTTTTAAATTCAATTCTGTACGAAATGTGAAGCAAGCATTCGAAAAATCTGATCCAACAGTGCAGTGGAGATATTCCATAAGATAAATTCTCATGATTTGGAATAAATCCATTTTCTAAGTGCTCTACACTGTTCATTTCTGTTGGTTTTGCATCACATATACAACATGTTTGCATAGATAGAGTGTCGGTTAAATATGCCAAAATTTTTCCATCAATTAAACTCATGTAAAATTAATAGTTTACCGTCACACTACTTGTTTCATTTAGCTGAATTGTATAAGGAACTAACCTGGTTATTTGGCTTTTGATTTCGTCTACTGTTTGTATAACTTTTTCTTTTGACTCGTTCGCAAACTCGATCACAATTGGCCTGCAAAACCTAACACTTTGAGGCATCAAGTTTATCCAGATGATATCTGAATCGTCACTGATGAACGAAAGACGGATAGGCGTTAATGCCGATACTAATAAATTACTGTCTTATGCAGTATTTTCTCCGGAACCATGAAACGGTTGATTGTAAATGCTGTGTCCACTAGATCCGTCAATGCCCCACGAGCACAATAATACTACGCTTAGTGAATCACACAAAGAAGATGAAAGGTGTCGCAAGATTTCTGCCTTTTGTATTTCAATTATTCTACACGCAGTTTGATTAACCAACTCTAGTAGATTAACTTCAGCTTTTGTTTCACTAATAGAAATAAAATCTTCACTTGGTGCGCAGGTTTTTTTAAGTTTGTTGATTTGGTAATATGACGGAAAAACTTTTTTTGATACTTTATGCAAATCATTATACTGGGATTTTGAGAAACTATTGTCTATAAAACATGCCAACGCTTCTTCGGCAGATACTAAAACATCACTTTTGGTTGTCATTGGCATAACACTTGAAGGATTTTTCAAAAACATGTCTATCATACTCATCAGCCTTAACTGCTTTTCTTTAAAAGCTAACAACCTCACTGAGTATAATTCCTTTTCGAGATTGCCGTTGATATCTGTCTCTTTGGCCACACTTCGACGTTTATTCCTCACGCAGAGATCATTAAACTCTTTTTTTGGCCGTCCACGACTTTTGTTTTCCGTATAGGCACTAATGTCAAATGGTTTGTTCAACCAGATTTTCGAATCCTTTTGAAAATTCTTCGAGTTTCTAGCACATTTCTTCAATCTAGCTTGAAACTTTTTTCCAGTATAATCAACTTATTAGTCACTTTCAATTTATCACACGGTTTGATGCTTACTTTACTTTCAATGAACTGTAACGCATACCCAATGTTTTCCTTGCAAGAAGCATTGTTTTTCAAAACGTTTATGATATCATTGATTATAAAGGAACCCATCGTGAAATTATTAAATCAATCTCAGATAGATTATTTACTTGAAAACTAAAAAAACACAATTAGCGGCGTTTTACCATTAGGGTAGAAAAAGAGTGACAGGTATATCTACCCAAAATTCACGGCTTTTACAGGTAAGGGTACAAACAGAACAAAGTGTTAGTGTAGGGTACATTTATTATTATTTATTATTTTAGTGTAGGGTATATTATTCCGAGGAATTTTGGGTATAAAAAAATGGATTTGTGAGCTGTAGAACAAGTAAAAGCGACCTGATACATTTAAAGCAAACCAAACCAAATTTAATTCTTTGCCAGTGACTTGGCTTGTCTTTCCCCTTTTATGTGATGTTCAATCACTACCCTGCTTCACATTTTTCATTGAATGAGAATTTCAAATTTGAATGCATTGAATGAGAATTCATATTTCTTACCACACATGATGCTGCATATGGCATGATGGAGGCGCCTAGTAGCTGATAAACTATAAGCTTCACATATAAAGTACAGAATAACGTAAAGATGCGCGCGTATGCGCAAAAAAAACTATCATTTATTGTTACAAATCATTCTAGACTATAAGTGGGTATGCATCATATTACAATCTTTCGCAATCCTTAGCGATGGCATAAGGTTAAAAACAGAAATTTGAAAAATTTTCCGGGAGTTTTTCGAAACAATGCTTAATATTTATTGACATTCAATTTCAATTTGGTCAAACTGTCAACAATTATTAAGCATGATAATATACCTTTCCAAAACTGTGCTTGGAATCCGATTCCGACCATTATTATAGGAGTTACAGACCTTCAAAGTTGATGGATTTTTTTCAATTTTTCATGCAATATTTTCACAAATCTTGACTTTGAGGGGCTGTTTCTCAGAACCTGGAAGAGCAGAGGCTCTAGTTTTTGGGTCATTTCTTAGTTTCATCTTGTAGTTTAAGAAAACATGTCTCTTTTTTCTGAAATCCAAAAATGAATTTTTGATTTTTATCCCGGCTTCGCTCCATCGTGCATCGCGGGAACCCGGCAAAGCGGAACAATCAGCTTCGAATCGCAAGAAATCGCTGACTACGCTAAACACTCCAAGCCGTTCATATCTTCCTTTTTTGATGCCGCATTTCCTTTTCTTTGTTTCGTTTGTTTCCTCCCACTCCCTCTCTCTCTCTCTCCCTCGCAGTAAGCCGTCTCGGTTCCGGTTGGCATGTGGCCCAATCGACGATCGTCGCGCCGTACCGGGCGTTCTCGCGGGAAAAGCTTCCGGCCCGGATCGGGGCCCACATTGGGCTGATGCACATCAACATCACGCTGACGGCACTGCCGGTCGGCAACTGGACGCCGCCGGACATCGACTTCAACGAGCGGTTCAGCTGGAACCAGGCGAACGACATGGGCAACTCGTACCGGGACGCCCTGCAGCGCGGACTCCCCTATCCGATTCTGACGGTGGCCGAATATTTTAGCTTGGGTCAGGAAGGGTTTGCCTGGGGTGGCCAATACCGAGCTGCCGGTTACTACGCTAGCATCCTCTTGTGGTAAGGCATTTCAACTTAGTTAACGTTTTACTCAATTTTGCTTCACATATTTTACATTCAAATTTGATGATTTGTTAAACACTGTTTATAATTCAAAAGGTTTGGATTTTTTCTCTTTCAACTGCTTTTTCTATCATTTATCACAATTCGTTAAATTTCTCGAATAATGTTCCTAATGTTTTCGGTATCTTTAAACGTTACACTTACATTTACTTGATCTAAGTTTTTTTTTTGTGTTGCTAGATATTCTAAAATATGTATTAGATAAACCGTTTGACCCTTAAAATGAGTATTTAAAACCGTAATTTTCCACCATTAAAGTAGACCTAATTTTTGAACAGTAATTTCCGAAACTTTTAGCATAATGTTGTTGGTCTATTCTGCTGCTTAATATATTTGTTTGCAACAATTAAACCTAACTTGGTCTATTACTATGATCCCTCTTCCCTCAGGGCGTCGTTTGCCTCGTGGCTCCTGATGAATCTGCTCCTAGTGGCGGTGCCTCGCTACGGTGCGTACACCATGACCCTGACCGGAGCCCTGCTGATCGGAGCCAGCATCGGTTACAGCTCGATGCTACCGAAGCGACCGCTGATGATCGTCATCGAGGGTGCCCAGATCGATTTCCATCTCGGCTGGTGTTTCTATCTCGTGCTCATCGCAGGTACCTCAATCCATCCGTGGAAACCTCCGGCCCCTCTCATCTGATTTACTTCCTCTCTTTCCAGGCGTTTTGTGCTTCTCGGTAGGACTGGTCATTTCCATCATTGATCTTGTCTGGCCGCATCGGTTTTCGACGATTCTGGAGGTAAGTTCACTACGGACACCGGGAGAGTTCGAAGAGAAGATCACATCCTCATCTGCTACCATCTCCACAGGTTTACTATGACACACCGTACGATCGGCACGTTATTCTGGAGGAATCACATGACGTCCGCTATCGCAAGCGCAACAGCAAAGGACTGGAAGAACCGCCCGGCCTTGGATCGCGCATTCTTCGGTAAGGGATACATCGATAACCATACTCCTGGCTTAAAAAATTTCAATTAAAAAAATCAGTTGGATAGATAGTCGGTTATAACTCAAAAATAAAATCACGATAATTTGTACTTAATTTTTCTTGTTTTTTAGACGCCTTTCCTCGAAAGCACGCGACGCCAACACCGATAAGATGGGTATCGAGAACCGTGGCTTCCAACACGATGTCCCTAAATCTCCGTGGCGCTATCCGTTCCGACGCGCCCAGCAGACGCCACCGCAGGGCATCCAGCGTACGATCTCGCAGGACTCCACGTCCAGCATCGCGTCCGCCGCTGCCATGTCCCAGTCGCTTCACAAAGTGGCTCTCTCACGAATGCTACCGTAAGGAAGACTACACCCCGGTGTCCTATGCGATTATCTCCGTGATACTAAAACCTTTTCCATTCCCTTTTGCCCACAGGAAACCACCGCTAGAGCGTACGCGGGAAATTTCCAACTGGTGAAAACCATCAACGCGCCATCATGCCAGAATCAGGAACGGACGCAACCGAGGAACGGTGGACGCTCTGGTCCCGTTTTGCGTGATCAACGTCTTTTGTGATATTTAAGAGTTTAGCTACAAAACACCAACATACTAACTGACCACAGGCCAAGCATTTTATCATAACTTCCTTTAGTAGCAGCGCCCGCAAAGTCAAGTGGGAACGGCGGCGGATAAGACGTAAGCCGGGCCCAGTGCTATAAATTCGAGGGACGACTCATTTGAAAGACGATAATTAAAGAGGTGAAAGCGAATTTTAATCTAAGCTTGAGAAACGGGACTATAGAAGGGAGAGCTTACAAAAAAGCAAGCAAAAAGAAGCCGTAAAACCGTTAGCATGGTCGAACATTTGCAGAAGGGCACCGTTTTGACGAAGGCAACCTGCCGAGGGCATCTCAATTTTAAGCTTATTTATTGTTCCTGTACCAGTGTTAGCAATGTAGCAGTTTCATGTATGCATAGCAGAGCAGAACGAACGTGCTTACAGCACCGATATAAGTTGTAAACGTATTGTATTGTAAAAATCTTTGGGTTTCTATTGTTTGTCCTAAGGAAGATTGTACTATGTTACTTGACAACAAATCTGCAACAAGAGACAAATGTAATAAAAGTTCAGATTTGACTTGAGAATCCGTGGTGGAATTATTCATTTGTTTTACTTGCTAGTGGTGCTATTACGAAATTTGCCTGAGAATCCTTCTCGTTTAATTTACCCATTTGATGCCTAGATTTTCTTTCAAACCAGGACATTTTTTCCAAGTGTTTGAAACGTACGCAAACGTCTCCTATGAGAATGGGTAGTGTGGGATTCGTACCCACTACGAAAACTCCTGGGACATGAATATGTTTAGTTTTAGTTTTTTATTTTTTTTTGTTTGGAGTACTAACATGTAATCGGTTAAAGGGTTCATGAAGCCTCAGGTGTTATATTTCTTGGTTTTCCTACATAGTTGTGGTGTAGAATGTTTTTGCTAATGTGAGACGATGGAACTGAAGGTATGCGTGGGGCGATATATGAATGGTATTACGCGATGCAGCTGAAAGTATCCGGTATTACGAACGGCTGACCAGCGATCTACAATATACCGTGTTTCGGTCACCGAAAACTCTCTTCGGAGAGACGCCTTGTCCCACTTGGGGATGTTGTGCCACATAAAAAAAAAGTATTGATCCTTTAATTTTTAGCTTCAGTTCTGAGCCGTTGGTGGTCGTTCAAATTTAGACCAAAATTATACCAGCACAAATGATTCACATAGCAACCTTGTAGGGCAAGTGGTTTTTACACACCAGGTCAAATCTACCCTCAACACAGTTGCGCGTCTTGAAAAGACCTTTCATTTAAGGTGTCAATCGTGAAAATCGGTTTAAAGAATCAATACTTATTAACAAATGAGCAGATTTTAGCTTTTTATTAATCAAGGTTTATCAACCTTGTTCCCGGTAGTGTGCTGTCTTTTCCACACAATTAGCAGTCTCAAAAACTAGATGAGACGGAAAGATCTTTTGTAGCACAAGTTGTGTGTCCTGAAAATACTATTCATTTAAGGGGTCACATGTACAAATTGGTTGAGCGATCATGAAGTTATTACCAATTTGTTATTTCAGCTGAAAATTCGAACCAAGGTATCTGTACCAACGTCCCAGTCAAATGTTTATTTCGTTACGAAAGATTCGAGGTAGAATCTTTGTTATATCAAGATGTTTGCCTTCAAAAGACCTTTCATTTGAGAAGTCTGCTGTTGAAATTGAAAAAGTTATTAACAAATTAGCTATTTCAGTCAGTATTTTAAGTTGGAGCAAGGTTTTTGAAGCTTGTTGATGCGCTGCTGCTTCGTTCTAGTGGTGGGTACATCGAATCCCCAATTCCGAATCCCATTCCATCAAACAGTCGCGAGGCGATATAAACAATCAACCGTTCCGGTCTGGAAATCGTTTATCCTAATCTGAATCCCAATCAAATCACAACGGATAATTCGCTTTTTCCGTAATAAAAGAATAATAATTCTATGTTAAAATAGGTTCATGCATTTTTTTCGAACCTAAGTTACAAATCGCGCAAAACATTTAATCTAGGCAAAATCCATTCCATTCAGTGTTTGAGTCGAGTAAACTGAAACAGACACCTCGTATCTGGATCGAGTCAAATCGAGACAATAACGAATCAATTCTGATCCGAATCCATCAAATGGGATTCGAATCTTTAGAATCCATCTAGGGATCGAATCTTCGAATCTTCCGGATCCCGATTCTGCCAACACTAGTTCACCGCTTGCTCGCATCATTTCTATTTTGGTTTCCGACGAGAATGTCGTGCTGCTCGGTTCAGTGTACAATTTGATCCGTCCTTCCATCCTTCGCAACCATTGACGCAACTGTTCCGTACCGACGACCACCGTTATCTAGTATTCGGCAATGTTTTAGCCCCTTCCGTGAGGTGTTTTATTCAATGGGTTTCGTGAATACGCGTACGCCATTCCGTCCATAGCCTATCGTCGCCGTTGGCCGCGCAACTGACCACCGATCGCCGCGATGATCGCGATCCTCGCTGAAGAAAAGATGAAAGTTACGACGTGGAGATGGTGTGTTGGTTAGATCAAATTTAGAGAAATCAATCGTCCGTCCGGCTGGCAAAGGAAGCCCTCGGGGTGCAAAGCGTAAAGTGCGTTTTTTTCTGTTACAGTGACCAGCACATTTTAGGTAAAATGTCCGCGATCGGCTGCTGCATTTCCCAATGTAGCGGGCAGTTGACACACAAAACCGACCGTGGAATGCATTCCGTCTAGTCGCGGTCGTCATCGTCGTCGTCGTCGTCGTCGTCGTCGTTGTTCGTAGAAAAGTGTGTGTGCTCCCCCCAAATGGCCAGCGTGTCACTGTAAAGCGTTGGTCAAACGTCGGGAATTGGAAAATTATTCCCCTACCTATCCGCGCTCCCCCACGCTTGGCGGTGGTCGCCGTGCTCAAATGCCGTCGATGTTGAAAGTGCAGCAAAAATGCGGTGTAAATGCAATGCCAGTAGTGCAATCGCTGTCGTGTCAAAAGTGGGCAAATCAACTACTAGCAGCGTAACGAAGAAGGTCGTCCCGTGTTCCCGTGAGAGAGAGGAAGCAAAGGGTGCGCGGCGGTAGCGGTCATCGGTGATCCCTCGCCGTCGGTTGCATTTCGGTGATATGACAACGTATGCACCTGCACACCTGTGCAGCGGATGAGAGGAGAAGCGATCGAATGTCAAGCGCAAGCATTAGTTCCATCACAAGCGGAAGGTGAAAATGCTCGCCGGGGCGAAAAAGCTGAACGTAATTCCTATGCGTGCCTCATCGGTGTGCGGCGTTGTCGAAGAAAACCCGGGCAACGGGAATCAAATTCCTCTCGAACGCCAGCCGTAGGCGTTTTCGGTGGTGAAAAATTAAACGAAATAAAGTGAGAAATAAGCGTATCAGGCCACTGACCGGAGGGAGACAGAGGAAGAACCCTTAAAACAACATAACAACAACAACGCGAAAAGTGGGGAAGTGGGAAAACTACACTTCCTTCAAACCTTCATCCAGCCAACGGCTGTGAAAATCCAACACCCTCAAAATGCCGTTCGGACTGAAGCTGAAAAAGTCCCGGCACTACAATGTGATGTCCAAGAGTCTGTTCGTCATATCGGTCGATCATCTGGGTGAGTAGGCTTCCCTTTCCCCGTAAGGGTAGGACGTCGTCGTCCCACAGCGACGAATTCCAAACACCGCTAACGGTACACGACCACAAAACTCCTCCAAAACGGCTACGTAATGAAGTTCCCACTTTATCAGGGTGTTTTGTTTAAAACTTAATTATTTTTCCCAATGTAAACGCCCCCGAGGTTAGTTTGTAAAACATCCCAAAGAACGAATTGCATTCTAAAATAGTAAAATAAACTCCTACAATATTGGTCCGAGCGATCGACACGGTCGAATGGGTTCATTCTAGTCGTTCAAAAACATACAAATTAATTTACCTTACCTGAGCTGCAGTTGCCTTGAATGCAACGTTACAGCAATGCAACGATCAACATAAGATTTGATATATTTGGATCAAATGGATTGGGAAATATCGGTTACTTTTACACCAAATATCACTTCAAAAATATATTGGTTTTTAGAAAATGAAAACTTCTTCTATAGCTATTATTTGGTGTAGTAACTCTGTTCAGTAGAACTAGGTGGATTGGATGCTGTCTATTTTACAAATGCAAGCGTCCGGTCGACACGCAGGGCAGCAACTACGCACGCCGTCGACTGGTCCGTGACCAAAATGAACCTGCGTCGTTCCCGCTTCTCGGTGGACGGAAGCATCGGCCGACCGGTGACATTCCCCGACGCCGAATAACAAGCGGACGTAATTGTATAATATTAGTTACTCCCCTGCCCCAAACCCGACCACGCCACAACGTTTTCAACCCCGACGTACACGGGTGGCTTCGGTTCACCTACCTTTGGCTCACGGTCTCGTTCCCTCCCCCTCAGCCGTCGGTCACCGTCCAGTGATTCCGATGGGGAAAAGTGCAGCGACCGTTAGGCCGGTGGGGACGGTTCTTCGGAACGCCGCGGATTAATCATCGTTCGCGTGAAGATGAACCAGCCAAACTTCGACGCCGGATGACGAATTCCTGTCGCGTGGCGCCACGTCGGCAGAGGTGTCCGACGTGCAAAAATGTGATCACCAAACACTGGCTTCTTGGCCTGAATAAACCCACCGCCACTCGGCGGTATCTGGACGCAGCAATAACGTCTCACGACGATCGCGCGAGGCGAAAGATCAAATTGGCAATCAAATAACAGTGACGTGCTCATGCTAAAATGCGCATACCATGGAACATTTGCATTTTTGTTTCTGTTACGCCTGTGAGTTGGTTCTGCTTTTGTCGGTGGTTTCGCGCTGCGTGTGTTTGCTTTTCGCAACCCAGCTAAACCCGAACGGAAGGGACACGCCGGCAGAACCGGTCGGCTCGGGCCGGTTGTTGCAAATGTCGCAAATTGGTTGCTGTTTGGCAAGTCAACCCGCGCACCCACCCTCCCTTCCAACCGGTTGGCTCTGGTGCGTGAAAAATGGCTCGGGCTTCCCGTTGACCGGGCGTCAGAATGCTGATGGATACGAAATCCATGAATCGATACTATCGGCATTAAATTGTCAACGAAACCCCTTTACCCTTTCTGGCCGAGACCGAGACAAATATTTTCAAATAATGTGAGGTGTTCCGGTGTTGTACTGTCAGGCGTATTGGTTACAAAATATAATTTGCAGTATAAAGTGTGTTTACCAATAATACTACTAATAATCATTTGGAGTTATTCCTTAACATTTTTGTAAATCCATAGCTATACGCAATCAGACCGCTTAAGATGGTCTGACATCAATTTTCTCGTCATTAATTCTTGTCTTGTCCGGTAAAAAAGACTAATAAATCCATTGTAATATCTTGTTTTAAGTTTCACTTTGGATTTAATTACAGGAATTGCTAACGCACCAAATGGATTTCATTTCGTTTGAACATATTTATTTTTACAACATAACTTGCAAAATAAAAATTCAGGTTTGTTATATGCTTCAAAGCTCTACAATTTGAAGCAATTTTGATTGGATTTGAATTTTGAGGAATACTATTTTTGCTCAATTTTTTACAAACGCAAAGGTCTCTAACAGATTTTTAACTTGAAAATTAAAGTATGAGCTTCGACTTATGTTTTCGTTTAACATCCACACAACTACTGACCATCCAAATACACCAAAACTGAATTATCAAAGAGTAAAGATTGCAAGACAAACTGCTGGTGCTGGTCTAATTTTGATCGTGGCATGTGGAGCTTCAAACAAAAGATCAAATTCCACACCTAAATCAGCCTAGGACTCAAACAAATCTTTGCCCAAATCTCTGATCTCCACCGGTCGTTTTGTAAAACGTCGTGCTGCTCCGAGATAAATGTTCCCGGGGCTGACAATGGCACCGGTCGGTATCATCACATACCAGGGTACGCCGCGAGTTCGGTGCAAATATGTACAAATATTTACATTCTCCACCGGTTTTGAACCTCCTTCACCTTTCTTTTCCCTCGCTTCTTGGGCATTCATCTGCCGTTATCATATGCTCATATCACGTAACTGTGTGTATGCTTTTTTAAGGGTTGTGTGTTTTTAACCTGCTTTGATAACGCACCGCCAACACGCCTGCTGCGAAACGGCCTGCCTCGATAGGATAAGCGATGGCGCATTCCAAACGGGCGGAGACCCATTGACCCGTTTATTCTTGGAGCACAAGTCAAGGAATTGCTTTGTTAGAGGCGGTTCTTGGCCTTGGTTTAGTTCATTTTTCTTCTCCGACGAATGCATTATAGAATTAGACATTATGCACTTTACCTTTGCAGAAGATAACCGATACTATCCTTGGTTGATCAAACTTTAAGCGTATCATAGATCATGAACGTACAAGTGCAAGATCCTCCCACGAAAGTGTTTTGAGGAAGGTAAAGAAAAGGTTTCAAAACTCGCCCTTCAGCCCCCTTCCTGTCTGCTTGCTTCAACCTTCAAAGATTGTCTTCTTTCGTGGTGTGATACTGATAAGAAATACAAAGCCGCACCTCCATCACGCCTCTTGCCCGGTCCAGACAAATCGCGGTTGACTTGGCCATGTACTTACGCGTGCCCCATGGCGACAATCGCGACGGAATGCGTGACGACAAACGTCGTATCGTAGGGGCGTTTTAGAAAAACCTTGGAAATCGGCGGCCGCCCAATATGTCCCTTTTTCTTCGTCTAGAGTCAGTTGTTGAAAAAATAAATAAACTCAATGTATCGCTGTGTGATGTGTGGTGGTGGCAGGGAACCGTCTCATTGATGAGTGTACGAGCCCTGAGTCATGAGCTGTTCGAGGGGGCGTCCCGGAAGGGGTACGGGAAGGTGATACACCTACACGCTTTGAAAAGTTGCTGGAACGGTTTTGTACCTATTTTAACACATAGTTCAAGACATAGAAAAAAATGTTTCCGAAGTATCTTATCAAAGATCAAGAAAGGTTTATAACTCCAACTTCTTGAATTTCATTTTAAATCAATTTCAATTTTTTAAATAAATCAGAGAATGTTGATGATGTGATAATCATATGATCTTACCATGGTAGGTTTGGTTCTTTTAGATAGGGTGATTAATGTCATGATATAATTCTTTAATATTTATTTGGATATGTTGATATTAAATATTTGAAATAAAAAAAACCACCTATAAACAATAACGTAATTTTCTGCAGTTGTGTTACAGGAGGAAGCTTTTGGCTTTTGCTTTGGGAAGGTTTTTTCCCCAATTTTCTGCAATATTCGATGCAATGCAATTATGTTTTTAAAAATTATTCAATTCATGTTAATCTGCAATGAAATCTATGGCAAATCAGATGCTACCTCCAAAAATACCATGAAATTTCTGTTATTTTAATGATACATAAGATGTTGGTGGGAAACTTTTCAATCAAACTCATCACTACCCGCCGCAACTGGACACCGACGACGCCGCCCACAAGCTCAATCCGCCCCGGCAAACTTCGTTCGTTCCGTTGCGCGGAGGGTTGCTGCCAGCGTGAATGTGCGTGAGGTCGTAGTTAGTCCCGAGCAGACCAGCGAGCCACCGGACGCGACTAGCTTCTTTTTATAACATATACGATCTACGTGCAATCCAAACACAGTCCCGTTTGGTGTAGTGGGTGGCCACATCTTCCCGAACCGCGGATCGGCGATCAGCAGCTCAGTGATTCCGTGGCGGAGGGTGTCGTTGGTAGTGGTGCGCTGGTTAAGTGGCAAGTGGTTGGGGAGGAATTTTGTTTCTTTTTCCCCGCCCCGGTTCAAGTGGGTGAATAATTCTCACGTGGAACCAGCCCGAGTCGCGCTCGGGCCCGGTTGCCATATCCTTCGCGCCGTATAAGCCAAGTCGCCGGTGGAGATGCTAATGATCGTCGTTCCATACGCGGCCTAAGGTACCGGGTCTGCCCGGTGATGATGTCATTGTGATTGAGCAGCGACGCCAATAATCGAACAGCCAGAATCGGGTTTGTTATACACTCCGGAGTGCGATCGTGAAACGTGATCGCCGTGTGTAAGGTGGATCGACGAGGATTCCTACACGATCCAGTCGGACGAGAACTATCTTCGGACTCACGCAAAGTTTAGAACTTGTTCTGATGTGAGCCGTGTGATTCCACCATCCTTCCACCAGTCAGCATGCTCCAGTTAACAGTGTCCGTGTTGAGTAAGTTGATCCAACCTACGTGAAACCGTCGCGAGCAATTCACTTTACAGTGTCCTCCGGATCGTGCGTGCGTACGGTTCCCCGTTCCTTTACTGCGGAGAGTCAATATCATTAAAACGTTAGTCAAAGCTACAGAGATTTAACATACCATGGTGGTGGTGATTTTACAACCCCAACCTGTGCTGCATTTATCGCGGGCGTCAAACAACATTCCTTCCCCGCTTCCCAAGACAAATAAGATGCTCTCGCCCCAAACCGTCTCCGCCCCCCCACGAAACCCTACGTCCTATGCCTCGTCTTTAGATTATTCAAATTTACAACCCCCGCTAAACTGACACTGCCGCCTGATTGTGACTTGAGAGGAGGTTCGCTGTGTGTCCCACATATGTGTATGGGTCTCTTTGTCTGTTTATTGGTATGTTTTTCTTTTTCCCGAACTGGAATGCGATGATAAGAAGCTCTACCCATAGGGCCCCGGCGGGGTGGCTAATTTCTTGGCCGAACTGTTTTCGGCTCCCAACACTGTGTGTTTGTGCTCGTTTTTATATCAACGCAAAACCGGCACGATAAACGGTATGATGGCAAAGGAAATCTTTCCCGTGCACAGCTTTTTCGGTACATAGTACAACTAACTTCTTCTCCCGGTCTGAAGATCATCGTGACTGTGGTAAGGAAAAAAGGGAACGATCGGTGCCAAGAGGGGGGGAATGTTTGAATGGCTCGGTACCGGTAAAACTGAACGGTACTCACCCTCTCGGACTGTGCACGTGGCCATCGACTCCCGAGCTGTACCATAAACTTACGCGCATAGGGAATGCGTGAATATCTATGCCCTATTTGGGGTAATGCTGTTTTTGTTAAGGAAAATTAGTGAACTTAGCATTCTTCCAAACCTTTAAGGTTTTGGTATCAATTGGTATGTATACTGCTACATGAAAGTTTACATTTCATCATCAATGTTTTTAGCAAACGATGAAAACTACCTAACCTAGATAACTTAGCAATAATATTAGAAATAGTTTTCAGAAATACCACAAACAATATAATCATTTTTTTGTAAATGTTGTTTATTATAGAAAAACTGAAATATGTTTTTGATTTTCTTATTTTTTTTATGTGGTATATTAGTTAATAATCTAGAAATAGTCCAAAGTCAGCAAAATGATGGCTTTTTCTTTATGCGATTTGTCTTTCAAATTTTGCCTATTTGATTTATCAATTGTTTTTGCTTACCGTAAACTTTTAAAAGAATAAGTTCCAAACCAGCTGAATGTTTATCGTATTTTTCAAACACACTCCGTGAATAGGACATTTTCCAAAATACCAAAACTATAACGCTTCCTCGGATAATATCAACCGACCCAAAAAGGTTCACTTGCCACGTTTTGTCATGCACACTCCACAGATAGGCCGTTTTGGTGATTCGGTTGTTCGTCACGACAAAGTGGCCACGTTGAGGATAAACCCCTCCCTTGTTCCCTTTTCCCTGCCGCAAACCGCCCCGGGGCCCGGCAATTGTCGAGACGCACGTACGCGGTACGATTAAGCACAATCACTCGTTAATTGTTACCCTTGCGCATCGACTAAAGTCTACAACCGCCCGATCGGAAAAGATCACAAAAGAGGGCTGCTGCCGGCAAAGTGTTGCCCTTGAACGGGCAAGACTAAACACAACACGAGTTGGTCTTCCGGTCCGTGAGCCAGTGTCGGTGGGCTTAATCGATGCGGTTGCATTGACGACGAATGCCATCATCACGTATTTGTGGCGTTCGGAAGCGTCACACAAATTGGATGATACGCGCGGGATTTGTCATTGCAGTGTCATAAAACCGAGTCACAACAATGAGTCTTTTGTTTTTCGGTCGCGATTGTGGCACAGCGGTACGGGAAGGTCGATTCGCGAGATTCCTAAGAAGCGCCAGCAATCCAAGACGTTCAAGCAACGTTCAATTACGCCTCGCAGTCGAGAGTTTTCAATTTACGCATTTCTAATAAAAGAACACAAAAGAAAACATCAAAGCTTATGAACAGATATGTTTGATAACTGCCAGTCGGTTTAATTTTCTTATCACTGTGTTACTTTAATTATATAGCCTCGTTGACATCCTGTCGATCACGTTGATTTATCCATCAATGCTCGTAATGTTGTCAATTGCTTCGTTTATTTTTTCTCTTCCTCATTTTGACGAGGCTTATTACACTCACTTGTTAAGATAACAGTATGTGCAAGGGACATCTGGCGCCAAATTTCGCAGGTGCTTCAAATCTCTTACTTATTCTGTTGGTTGGTCGTATTGATAAGAAATGATTCTCTTCTTGGGAGGTGATCGGATGATTTAAGGTTCATACGAAAGTATATTGTTACATCACTGTTTTTGTGGATAGATTATTTCTTCTTATGCGCTAGATATTTATCTTCCTTTCCCTTTCTCCAACTCGTTTTAGACTCCTCGACGAAGATCGATTGCACGCTCAGCTCGGAGAGCACCGGCCAGGAGTGTCTGGACAATGTATGCCAGCGGATCTCGATCCAGCAGCCGGAGTTCTTCGGCCTGCGGTACGTCGTCAAGGGCACGAACGATGAGATGCGCTGGGTCGATCTGGAGCGGCCACTTAGCCGGCAGCTGGAGAAGTACTCCGCCAACTCGAAGGTGCTCCACCTGCGGGTCATGTACTACGTGCTGTCGGGCGTGAGTTTGATCCAGGATGAGGGCACGCGCAACTACTACTTTCTGCAGCTCAAGCACGACGTGGTGGAGGGCCGGATAAGCTGCGATCCGCGGCAGGCCGTCATCCTGGCCAACTACAGCCGGCAGGCGGAGTACGGCAATCATCAGGATCGGCATACGGTCGAGTACCTGAAGACGCTGCTCGCCTTTCCGCACGAGATGGTGCGGGCGAATCTGCTCGAGGCGCTGACCGAGCAGGTCATCCAGCAGGCCCACGAACTGCACAACGTCACGCAGGGCGATGCGGAGAGCTTGTACATCTCGGCCTGCCAGCAGCTGGACGGGTACGGGCAGGAGACGTTTACGGCCAAAAACGAGACGGGGCTGGAGGTAATGCTAGGAATCTCAGTGTCGGGCATCATCGTGGCGAGCGACACGAACAAGTTTTACCCTTGGCGCGACATCACGAACGTCGTGAACCACAAGCGAGCGTTCAACATCGAGTGCACGGTGGCGCAGGAGAGTGCCGGGTTTACGGTGGCGGACGTCGCAACCGGGCGGTACATCTGGAAGCTGTGCGCCCTGCAGCATCGGTTCTTCGTCACCTACGAGCAGAACCAGATTCAGGCGAGCGAGATGAACCTCAATCTGTTCCAAAATATGGCCGACAATCTGAACGACAGTCGGGACGATCTGCTCAACGAACAGCAGTACGTGCATGGCCAGCAGCAACAGCAGCAGCAGCAACAACACCAGCCAAGTCCATCACCCGGAGGATCACAACATCCGTACCAGGGAAGCACAAACCAGCTGGCACCGTCGACTACGAGCTGGCCAAGTACGCACGAACTAGCGGCGCACTCGGCGAACATGTGGAACAACGCGATGGTGGACACGCAACCAGGCGGTGGGGGTCACCTTTCCTCCAGCAATGCGACGATTGCAACCGGTGCCGGAGGTGGAAGCAGCAACAATCTCAACGCGAACAGTATCATGCAGTCGTCCCGGTCGTCCCTGCAGCAGGCATCCTCCGGGCTGGACATCAACCTGAACTCATCCACCAACAACAACAACGCGGTGCCATTGGAGTACGCCAGCTCCGGGCTCGGTTCCAGCTGGGGTTTGCATCCGGCCGGTTCGAACGCGTCGCTTATAAATCGTGCTCAAAGTTCGTCCTGCTTGGACCTGAGCAATAACAACCTGACTCCGGATCGGGATCGGCTGAAGGCGCTTCTGCCGACGTACCGGCCAGCGCCGGACTATGAAACGGCCATACAGCAGAAGTACCGCTCGAGCAGCAACGACGTGCGGCTCGTGAACGGGAGTTTGCTGCACCTCTCCGCGTCTCAAATGCTGGCCAACGCGCAGGAGCAGCACCAGCAGACGGCACCTCATCATCTCGAGTACAGTATTACCGGCAGCCAGCCGGACGTTTCATACTATGGACAACATTTGCAGCAATCGCAACAGCAGCAACAACCACAACAACAAGTTCACCAGCAACCGTACCCGGATGTGACGCACCACACGACGACGCACATCATCGGTCCGCACTACTCCGATGCGTCCGAGTACGGTATGACACATCGGTTTAAAATGATGCGCCTACCGAAACCTCCCCCTCCGTATCCGGCGAACCGGCTCAGCTCGACTTCGACACCGGATTTGGCGTCCCATCGGGCGCTGCTTGGGTTGCGCAGTGCACAGGTGTCCGGCTCTAGCCCGGACCTGGTTTCGTCCCGCCCCCTGCTAGCCCATCACCCCCATCTGCACCATCTGCAGCATCATGCGCACCAGCAGCAACACCACGCGCAACACCCGATCGCGCACCACCTCTCCCAGAGTGGCCAATTGTTCGCGTACAACCCACAGCACCATCCCCAGCAGCAACAGCTCCATCACTCGCAAACGATGCTGCCACACGGGACGTACGAGAATCTAAACTTCATCGAACCGACGAAACCGACGGGTATGCAACCGGCCGGAAGTGTTTACTACTACGTGCCGGGAGGTGTCGAACATCTGCTTATTAGCAGCGGTGCGAATGCAAACACCAACTCTGGCAGTGACAGTCCTTCGTCCTATCACCACAACACGGCCAACGGGCACGCACTCGGACTGGCGACGAAGCATCTGCATCGATCGTCGCAACACATTAACGGATCGATCGAACCGATCTACGAAAATGTGCCCCTACCGTGGAAGAGTGAAGGTGATGCGACGATGCTCGGGGAGATACGGAATCGGACTGCCAGTGTGCAATCGGCACCCGGTGTGCAGCAGCCAGCGATGCGGCCAATACCTGCGACCCCATCCCCTCCACAGCCACAAACGCCAACGAACACCAACGCACCGGCGATGTCGTTTAGCGCGTTAAACCAACAGGAAGTTACTGGTCCCCCGACGGCAATGGTAAGGGAGCACAAGAAGTTGCAACAACAGGCGCGAGTGGTCGATATGGCACCACCACCCGGGCCTTCACCGTCCGCTCGAACGTCGACCGATTCGGCACCGGGTCAGAGCGACGGCGGTGCAGGTAAACTGTCGGCAAAGCTAACCGTGGGTGGGGTGGAAAATTCACTCAATAGTAGCACCTCCACGGTGTCGTCGGTGGCCAAGGATCCCTCACCTCCGACGCCCATCAATCGGTCACTTTCGTCTAACAACGTGCTCGAAGCGTCACAGTATTCCAACCTCACGCTGAACGAAACCGGCCAAAGTGCCGGTGGCACCGTGGGGGGAGGTAGTGTTCGAAACGGGCACAATGACTCCGGCATTAGCTCGATCACCGGATCGACCAACCTGGGCGGTAGCGTTGGAGGCAGCACAGCCAGTCGTCATCAACCAAACGTTGCTGCTTCTGCAATGACCGCTCCTTACGCTTCGTCTTCGTCGCCAGCCAACTCAACCACCGTATCGGCGACGTCGACCTCGTCGGTGAAGGAAACGAAACGGCGCCGTATCTGGGAAATCCTGGGTGGACGGTCGAAGCAGTCGTCGGACAAGCAGAAGAGTGCCACCCTTGGTCGAGAGAAGGATCGCAAAAAGAAGGGCAACGACGTTGGTGGTGCCCTGGGTGGTACGGGTGGTAGTGGGGGTAGCGGTGGTAGTGCAAATTCTTCGCTCAACGAGGGTGCAAACGGCGGGCAGCTGAGGCACCGATGGTCGACGGGACTTCCACGGCTTCAGCCACTGCCGGCGAACATAAGCAAGGAGAAATTGGTAAGCGCTCGTGCCAATTTGAGCAGAGAGGGTGATTTAATTAATCTGACCTGTTTTTCTGATCTCTCTGTCCGTAGTGCTCGCTGTTAGAATCGAAGCTGGCCGATCCGCAACTGTACTGTGAGTTCGAGCGGATCCCGAAACGTAGCGACAGTGCGACGTACAGCTGTGCCCTGGCGGAGGACAACAAGAACAAGAACTTCGATCCTACGTTCCTGCCGTACGATAATAATCGGGTGCGACTTACGCCGACGCGAGATAACCGGATGGGATACGTCAATGCGTCGCACATAACGGTGGGTATTCTTTCAATTCAAAAAATATTTTCTTACATGGATGGAGTTGCAAGAAAATATGTTTCTGCTACTTTACTCTCGAATCCAGGTGTCTTTGCCTCTTACCTCACCCATGATTGAAGTAGCGGATCAACCTTTTGTCTCTAAGCCATTATGGTTTGAACTAGCTCATACACTCCCGCCTCTAACGTACTTGGGTTTGCCTCTTACTCATACGCAAAATTTAAACATTATGTACACCTGAGAAAATACATTTATACTTCCGAATTCACCGCCTCTGTGTGGATTTTAAAATGGACAATCAAAAGTACTCGGTAAACGGTTAACAATAAATCAAGATGATCGGCACAAGTTAGTTTTTATGCGTAAAGTATTACTACGAGTAAACCACGATTACCTGTTTCCTTTGCTTGTTTTGGTCTAGAGACAAAAGTAGACGACCATGAGGCACAACCAGATGGCTTAGTGACTAAAGTAAATGAGTTACTACAATGTTTGATACCTTCGAGCAAACACCAACCGCTTTCGAGATAAAGCTTACTGGCAACAACTTTAATTCCCTTCCATATCCATTTAAGTTTAGTAAGCCCTTAAGGGGCAGGCATGACCAAGACGGTCGAAGGTTTTATTTGGTTGAATCTATTTCACCCTTGTTTCTTTCTTTTTTGTTCTTTTTTCTATTTGAATGAAAACGAAAATTTGGATATCAAACGATCTGTTTTTATTGAAAAGCAATTGCTGTGCTTGTATCAAATTTTCTGTTATTACTTTAATTTGGTAGAAGAGAAGAGAGAGAGGGAACAAAGATGCTGCAGGTAATGAACATCTTCACTGATGAGGTAATCGCTTTATGTTTGCGTTAATTAATGATATTGCGAATCATCATTCGCGAGTAAGACAAACCACGCTTGTCGTTCTTGAAATTGTACCACAGCATCGCACTATAATTATCTGTTGTGTTCTTATAACGCCCGTTCAAATTGGAATGGAGACAGCTACGGTACCACCAGGCTCCGTGATATTTCTTAGCACAATTAATGCTATTCGATTCGTCATTGTCACGATCGAATGTGCTAAACTTTTGATTCTTGTGGTTCTTCATCGAATCTCCTGCAGTCCCTGAGTATGTCCCTAACTTCTTCAACACATACAACTCCGATTCGTTCCCTATCTCAAACTCTCCATACTTAGCGTACCCGTAGTTTCCATAGAAATCTTTCACCTCCACCAGCAGTTCATGCGGCCGGTTTTTGGTAATTTGATGCACGTATTCTAGCCCGAGCCAGAATTCGCCATCCAAATTCCCGAATCCGTTACGGTACTCCGTCCAGTTCCGATAAAAATCGGCTGAACCGTTGAACCTGTGCTGGATCACAATCCAGCCGCCATCAAACTTATGTTGTTCGCAAAATACTTTGAATGGTTCGCTATTCACCCCAGTTTTGATCATGTAATTATCCGATACACTAAGAGCGTGCCGACATGAACTCACTGGATGCAAAAAGTTAAGCAACTTAGTGTTGTGTTTTCCTTGAATACTAATATTTCGTACCGAATGTGTCAAGATGTCAGGAGTTTTTTTGTTCTCTCCAAGCTGCTTGAGCTCAGTTTGGCTTTTTTCCTGGATGGTTTTTGTTTCAGTCGTCATTTGTAGCTGCTTATTGTCAATTCTGGAAATCAACTGATTCTTAAATTCTTCCAATTTAGTCCGTGTCTTCTCTTCGGATGCCTCCACACTCTACAAAAGAAGCAAACATTAATTTCACAAAATTGATCTGGTATGATTGTCAGGATTGTAACACCAACGCATGCGTCCTTACTAGTGTTGTGCGAATCAGATTAAGATTCACGAATCTTCATGAATCTTTGAAAAGAATCGATGAATATGAATCTCCATGTTAGAGATTCACGATTCACGAATCTCCAAGATTAAAGAAACCCGGCTTTGCTTGAAGCTTGAAAACAAACGTGAAGGAAATGAGAGGGCACTAAAGTTGTGTAAGATTCATGAATCAGAAGACACACAAAGTAAGGCAAACTCATCAGTCAAAAGTGGGTAGGACCCCTTTTTTTTTTTTTTGTCACATTATCAACGCCTCGCCGAAGAATCGAGGAGAATCGTGAATCGTAGAGGTTCATGAATCGTGGAGATTCTTTCATTCAAGATTCGGTTCGTGAATCGAATCACTCATTGCAGAAGATTCATATGAATGAATCTCATCGAAAGATTCATTAAGCACAACACTAGTCCTTACCTTTTTCAAAGAGTCTTCCATTGCACTCATTTTGGCCTCGATCGTCTCGATCTTATTGTTCATATTATTTTCGTGCTTGGTTAGCTTCTGCTGTAGACGATACTCCGTTCCCTACAAATAGTCGATATTTTTATCAACGTGTTTTCACTTAACTTTTGCTGGGAATATAGATTCACCTTCAGCGAACTCTCCATAGCTGTCTTCATAGTGTGTTCCACCTCTTGCAGTTTGTATTGCAAGAAGTCCAGCTTTGTCATCAAAACCTCCATCTCAAAACCTCCTATCGCCATCGTTAGCCGGGCTGAGAAAACTACACTAAAACTCAAAACCAGTATACAACTACATTTATTCATGACTCTAAAATTGCTGTTATTTAAAGCACTTTAACGCACAGTCAGAACGAAATATGAAACACGACTGAAGATCGTGCGGATTCGTTTGGCTCGGAAAGGCAAAAAATACAACAAACTAATTCTGATAATGTGTTCTGAGCGATAACGCGTGCTCGATTTTCAGCAACACTGCGCCAATTAATTCTGAACATAATTTTGGCAAAAAAATTGTTCTTTCTGGGTGACCCTACCATAGGTCATGACTGTCCACGTACACAATGGGAAACGTCTTGTTGTAAGCCCTTAACGGCGCGGGCAGGCATGACCACACGGTCATTGCGCCAAGAAGAAAAAGACCTCTTTTAGATTTACAAATACTACAAGTTTACAGTTTTACTCATCCTAGATTATATTTTTTTATGAACTTGGCATGGATAAATGGCATGGTTTTCGTATGTAGCACAGAACATTTCTTACGGGCCTGAGAAAATCAGCTGGCCGGGCGGATTTGGCCCGCGGGCCGGACTTTGAAGACGTCTGGTCTAAGTGATTACAACTACACATCTCAAACAAATCGAACAATATGTGCAAGAATGATTATTTGAGCTTTATTACAGTAATAGCCGATATGCTACTTTTCGATGCATGGAACGTTTTCCTGGTTTTGTTTTTCACTGATGCCCTTAATCCATTCGGAATCCACGTCGAACTTCGACAAGTACTTCGTAGTTATTGTAATAGTGCTCTTCTTTACCAAAAGAAACGTATAGCCTTTTGAGACTCGGATGAACTTTTCCGGGAATTAGATCGCCATCATGGTTAACACGTCCAATGTAAAGATTTTCACCCAGCGAAGTCCGTCCACCTACTACTGCTCCGGAAGGAACATTTCCATTTGAGGCTTTAACCCAGGCTAAGCCATAAACTACGAGTTCCTGAAAGATTGGTAGACTAGATAAGCTTTGATGCATGAACATGTTCATGAAGGACCACTTCATTACATTTGACACAGGTATTTTAGTCGCCGCTTCGGAAACCATCGTGTTTGGTTCAAACGGGTTGATTGCATTCATCTTGGCCTGGATCTTCTCGATCTTTTCGTTGATTTTCTTTTCGTGTTTTTCAAGCTTCTCTTGTAGGCGAAGCTCCGTTTCCTACAAAGAGTTGACATTTTTCTCCATTAACATCGTGTTTTCACTTAACTTGTGCTGGGGATTTAGATTCACCTTCAGCGAACTCTCCATAGCTGTCTTCATAGTGTGTTCCACCTCTTGCAGTTTATCTTGCAAGTAATCGAGCTTTGTCATTAAAAGCTCCATCTCGAAACCTCCTATTGCCATCGTCAGCCGGGCTGATAAAACAACACCAAAACACAGCACCAATATGTATCTACTATTAGTCATGACGATTAAATTGGTTTGAAGTACTTAAACACATAGGCTGAGAACGAAAGATGTAACGCGACTGAGGATCGTGCGGATACTTTTGGCTCGGAAAGACAAGAAATACAAAGATCTAATTCTGATAATGTGTTCTGAGTGATAACGCGTGCACAATTATCACCAACACTAAGCCAATTAATCGCGAACATATTTTTGAAAAATCTGGTTTTTCTGGGTGACCTTTAACTTTATGGTACACATTAGCTCGTACAACAAACTGAGGCAAGAGCGTGAACTGATTATGTTATCTCGGGCGGTAAATCCCAACTTCGCTTTCTGACTCTTCAAACCCTCAAGACTTTTTGGCGTGGGTTCTCGAATCCCAACCGAGATGGGACCCCCCTGAAAGAGGGGACTGACTATCCACGTACACAAAGGGAAACAGTCTTGCAAGCTCTTAACGGGCAGGCATGACCAAGATGGTCGTTATGCCTAGAAGAACATCCATTTAAATAAAGGAATGCAAATTCTCAAAAAATTACTCCCATTTCATTCTACCTTTTTAGAGTACGGTTGGCAATAAGCAACGGTTCTACATCGTGGCCGAAAGTCCCAACGACACGCTGACGACGCACATTTTCTGGCAGTGCGTTTGGGAAGCGGACGTCTACCTGCTGGTGCAACTATCCAAAGAGCTCAACTATATTCCCCAGACCAGTGAACGGTGCCTGGAGTACGGACAGGTATGTAACGGAGAAATAGCGCACGGCACAAGAGTAGACGGAGATAACAGGTTTAATTTCCCTCCACAAACAGTATCAAGTGTGGCGCGAATTCTCTCAAGAAACCGACCGATGTACGACGAGCAAGCTGCGGGTCTACCACACACAAAGTCGCCGCTACCGGTCCGTGTGGCATCTGTCCTACACCGAGTGGGCCGATCAGAACTGTCCCGGCGAAGTTGGACATTTTTTGGGTAACAGAAACACAACTCACAGCGTGTAGAATGGCATTTTTAATCGATCTTGTTTCGTTATTTCTACTGCCCCTCGTTAGGTTTCCTAGAGGAGCTGAACTCCGTTCGTTTGGCATCGATCGCGGAAGTACCACCGTCCCACAATACCAATCCCCCGGTGTTAATACACTGCAACGAAGGTGGAGGCCGTACGGGAGTCACCCTCGTCGCGGACTTGCTGCTATACACGCTCGATCATAATCAGGTACGAATTATTCAAACCTTTCGTTTGCTATGAGAAGAGCGCTTTAATTAAACCCATGTTGTGTTTACATTTCTACAGGACATCGACATCCCCCGGTTGATTGGACAAATTCGGCAGCAGCGTGACAACATCATACCATCGCTCGCGCAGTACAAGTTCATCCACGCCCTGTTAATACACTATTTGAAGCAAAACAGACTGATCTAAATCACGGACGAATGCTATTATTATGGTGGATACGTGGAAGGTGCTACGGAATTTTGAAAGGCTAGTTAACATATCTTCGAGGGATCGGAAACCTTCGGGATCATCCTCCGTTTTAGCAACAAATCAAACTAATCACGTTACGGCATAAAGCAATCTTTTAAAATTTTCCATTAGAAAATGATAAATTATACAAACGGAAAAAACGGAAAAAGCGATGCAAGGAACAAATACATTATATCTGAGCTAGGTAGGATAGAACAAATGTGCCTTAAGTTATAGGGTCTCGACGACGACAAAAGCTGATAGGTGCATGCCGGTGGCTGGTTGGAGCCCACATTCGCGCGACAAACCAATTCTTTACGAAAGTGAAACTAATTAACTGACCAGAGATGATAGTGTTTATTAGCTAGCGATCAATAGTAAGATAGATTTAGGCTAACTATTTTGTATGTGTTTGTATTACTTGATGTTTCGTTTTAAATTCGCCAAAACGTGACGCGGCTGCTATTTAAGGCCTTAGGGTAATGCCGTAGTTATGGTTAAGCAAGTGCAACGGAGAAATTTGCCTACGTTTTGTCGCCTGTACCGGTATTATTTGAGTATTTTTGGTTGTTTTGTTAAACGGTAACTAACCCCACCACTTTGCTACGATTTAAGCCAAAATAGAATGATAAGGACATATGCTTGCGAGAAAAAACTGTGACGTTAACAGTGATGCCGCTATCAATGAGTATCAGTATGAGTAAATTTTGTTCGGAAAAAAGGTTTTAGGTAAAAGCGATTGTAAACTAATGAGACTTCTACGAGTGTAGCATAAAGAAACAAAAACCGTACTATATATTGTAGATTACAAAAGTGTGCGAATGGTGAGTTTGATGACGGAAAAGTATTTTATCTGTGCATGATAGCATAGGGGCCCGTTTTTAGCGTTTTACTGTTTATTTATGTACGTCCGCATTGTGACCCCCCCCCCCCCCCCTCCCTCCCTTCACCACCCGCGTGGTTGTATTTTAAAATGAAAACAACAAATCCATAGGAACTTGTAACGAATAAACGCACCCATAAAAGAAGGAAGCAAACGTGTTATGCCTATTTTTCAGGATTAATCTGTCCGTAACTCGTGATGAAAGAAAAAATACTATAACGGCAATTTCTTGTTAATTTCTTTCATGGTTTACTAAATATTTTTCAAAACATATAGTTGAAAATAATTTGAACACTCATGCACGTTATAGTCATGCTGAAATTTTACCAAAAATTACCGTCTTCTTTAATCATTTAATCATCAAGTAACTTACATCCTTCGGTGACGACATTGTATAATGAAAGGTAAATATGCGTACGATCACTAGTAAGAATTAAAAATCTGTCCCATCCATTGCACCACACTCGAGGAAAGCATATTTGCTTGTGCCATGGTTTGCACACGAAGGCTAACGTTTGCTTGCACTGTAACGGCAAGCTGAATCAACATGCCGATGGCCATTGGATTGATTCCATCCGACTGGTAACAGCAAGTGATATAAAAGTGGTTCGGTTGGATGGCAAAGATCATCAGTTGGAATCACACTTTGTTCATCTCTGCAAAACTGTCTCCAAAGTGACCGCTAGTTCCTACCACCCGCTAAAATGAAGTTCCTGCTAGTGCTGGCCGGTGTGCTCTGCGTAGCGCTGATCGTATCCGCCCGACCAGCGGACGAGGAAGCCGATCAGGGGACCGGAACGGACGTAGGTGATGGTGAGGTTTACTAATTTTTTGGCAATTTTGTGGCATCGTTGATCGATTTACTAAATCCTTTCCATTTCGACGTTCCAGCAGATGCGGGTGCGCAAGAGGGCGATGATGAAGCGGCAGCTGGAGACGATACTGAAACGGACGGGGACCAGGAAACAGAGGATGGCGAAGGAACTGGCGATACCGAAGGAGCTGATGATGCCACGGATGAAGGTGGAGACGATGCCGAAGGAGATGGTGATGCTGCCGAGGGTGATGAGGGCAGTGAGGATGGAGAGGCTGGAGATGGTGAAGAGGGTGGTGAGGCTGGAGATGGTGAAGAGGGTGGTGAGGATGGAGAGGGCGGTGACGGCGAAGAAGGCCGAGAAGGTGGTAAGTTTTCTGGAAAATGCCGGAAACGCAGAAACGATCATGCGATATAAAATCCATACGTACCCTTTTAACATACAGGTGCTAAGGAAACGGCCCGGAACACCTACCGCCAGGTGCACAAGCTGCTGAAGAAGATCATGAAGGTGGACATGAAGGACAAATATCTTAAATCGTACGTCGTAGGCCGCCTGCAGGAGCGTTTGATGAACCCGACGATCGATCTGGTCAACACGATCGAAAAGTACTCGAAGGTAAGCGCTGCCGGGATGATGATGATGGGTGCCATGACTACATTGAGTGTTTGTGCGTTTCAGATCAAATCGTGCTTCAGCTCGCTGGAAAAAGACGTCCAAGGGCTGGTGAAGGAATCGGAAAAGTCCTACGCGGAGTGCAAGAAGGAGAACAGCAACGGTGACTGCGGCAACGAGGGAACGCGCGAGCTCGACGAGGGCCTGATCGATCGCGAGCAGGAGCTATCGGATTGCATCGTGGATAAGCGTGATGCCGAGTAGGGGCAGACCTGAAGCTGAACCGAGCGTTTCTTTTTCATTTGTCAAAGGAGCTGCTAGTGAATAAAATTTTATGTATTTCTGACACTGCAACGATTTGTTTGAATGACAGTGTTGTACAACTTGCTGTTGGAGAAATGTTCTTGAATAAATTAACACATTAACCTTTGTGAAAGAGATGAAATATGTGATGAGCGCTCAATGATTCCCATGGCCATATGACGAAATGTATGATGAAATACCTCGGGTCCATTGCCATCGAGTCAACTTTGGTTCAGTTATTTGTTGACTTCATTATTAACTAAATTTAATTTGTGCTAATCGACCATAAAGTAACAAATTTAACAATTTTTAATTTTAATAGCAATAACAGTTAATTTATTTTCATTCGTTTATGCGATACTGAAGCGTGCCTGATCAATGCATGGATGCATACATACAATTTCCACACCAACACCATTTCCACCAGCGCTGGGTTCTTCGGCAAGTAGAATTCCATGCGAGCGAACGCATGGGTGTTGCGTATGTAAGTAACCAAAGGAATTCATTTAAAAATATATATATAGTGGTATGAACTTTTATAAATTCATAAAGATTGGATAACATTTTGACTCAGTTTTCGCATTGTAGAAACCCTTCCACGTTTTGCCACCACGCTCACTGTAGCAAAGTTTTAGTTCGATTATGCAAGGCTTAGGGGAAGGAAGGAAGGAAGTAAGGGAGTGCCGTAGGTGTAGTATAATCCTACATTCGTAAAACTATCGTCCTCGGAACGTCGGCGTATGCTTACAGCTAAGTTTAAGCCTTTACGTTCCTTTGTTTACTTTGTTTCGGCAGGGATTCGCTCGCTTCGCTTTAGTTTTCCTCCGCCGCTAGCTTCTCCCCGCCCATGATCGCCTTGATGTCCTCCGCGTCGAGCGTTTCGTACTTCAGCAGTGCCTCCGCCAGTGCCTTGTGCTCCTTGGCGTGCTGCTTGAGAATGGCCTTAGCGCGGTCGTAGCTTTCCTGGAGCAACTTTTTGATCTCATTGTCGACGCTCTCGACTGTCGACGGCGAGAGGACCTCATTCTGGCCGAACCCTTTCGGGCCCTCGATCGTCCGGAGGCCGACCCGCTCCGACATGCCCCACTCCTTGACCATGTGCGCCGCAATCGAGGTGGCCTGCTTCAGATCACTGCTGGCACCTATAAGTCAAAGAAAAGTAAAAATTTCCATTTAAAAAATTGATACCTCCCAATGCTTCGTGAATAACATTTCTCTCTGCCTCACTTACCGGACGTGATTTTATCTGCACCGAAAATCAATTCCTCTGCCGCTCGCCCCCCCATCATGGTGTCCATCATGGCGAGCAGTTGCTGCTTGGTCACGTGATAGCGTTCCTTCTCCGGGATGTACGCCGTATGGCCTAGCGATGGACCCCGCGGCATGATTGTTACTTTGTGAAGTGGGTGCGATTCCTGGGCACATGAAACGGAAATGAAAATTATGTTAAACTGAACCAATCCCTCTCGTAAACCGTTGGTCACCTTCAACTGACCTTTGTATAGTAAGCAACTATGGCATGTCCACCCTCGTGGTAGGCGGTAATTTTGTTCGCTTCCTCATCCGGAAGCCGCGACTTCCGCTCCGGTCCCATAAGTACTTTGTCGCGTGCGTTCTCCAGGTGTTTCATCGTGACCGTTTCGGCTCCATCGATGGCCGCACTGCGAATAAAAAGATTTTTAATCACGCAACTGTACTGCCTCCGGGTGTTTCCATGGGCTTACCGCAAGGCAGCCTGATTGACCATGTTTTCAATGTCCGCCCCGGTGAATCCCGTCGTCCCCCGGGCCAGTTGATCGATGTTGATTTCTCTGCTTAGAATCTTGCCCAAATAGTACGTAAGAATTTCTTTCCTGCCGGTAAAGTCGGGCGTCGGAACGACCACTTCTACGTCGAAGCGTCCGGGGCGCAGGAGCGCCTGATCGAGATCGTCGCGCCGATTGGTCGCACCGAGCACGATCACTCCCTCGTTCTGCTGGAAACCATCCATTTCCGACAGCAGCTGATTGATCGTCTGGTTCGCGTACGGATGCAGCACGGAGTTGGTACGCTTCGCGCCAACCGAGTCGATTTCATCGATGAATATAACGCACGGTGCACGTTCTTTAGCGGCCTCTGAAAAAGGGAATCGAGTGATCGGTTCGTTTAAGTATGAAAATTCCTTAATTGTTCGTTGGCTCTCCCACTTCCCGCTACTTACTGAACAGATCCCGTACACGACGGGCACCCTGGCCAACGAGCACCTCGTCAAACTCCGGCCCGGCAGCATGGAAGAACGGCACACCGGCCTCCCCAGCGACGGCACGTGCGAGCAATGTCTTGCCCGTACCGGGCGGTCCGACCAACAGCACACCCTTCGGCAGCTTTCCACCGAGGTTGCTAAACTTGCCCGGGTTCTTCAGGAACTCAACCACCTCCTTCAGCTCCTGCTTCGCCTCGTCGCATCCCTTCACATCCTCGAACGTCACGGTGATGTCCTCCGGGTCGACCTCCACCTGGTTGCCGATTTGTATTCTACTAAAGGGAAGCAAGCATCAAGCGCTGGTCAGTTTGAATTGACCCAAAGCGGAAGGGAAGGGAGCGTGCCAACGCACGAAGGTAGGAAAGAAAGGTTCACTGTCGTTCGGTCTTACCTAAAGACGGACCCATTCGGTGATGCGAACATGCTAATGAAGATGCCAATGAACACGACGATGATGAGCAGTTGTTGGAAAAACTTTAAATATTTCATTGCCTTGCTCGAGCGGTTCTGGCTGTCCGGATGCGACGCGGTCAGGTAGCCCTCGGCGAACGCAATCTTCAGCCGTTGGCGCTGCTCGTCCGAGAGCGTCGGATCGTCTGCCAACAGTTTGTTCAGCGGTTCACCGTGCGGCTGTGAACTGACGTGGGATTGTGCAGAGTACGCCACCGGGTCGTACTTGTGAGCAATTGGTGGCGGTGGAGTTCCTAAAAAAAATACACTAGTTATAGCGTTTGTTCGATTTCAATGCCCTACGGCCACTTACCCAAGGCATCCCTCATACGCGTGTACAACGCCGGATTACGTTTCAGTTCGGCGCTTATCGATCGGACTGTCTTGAACCCTCGCTGCTGGGCAAAGTTCCAGGACGTGTTGTGCGACAGTAATCCATGCACGAGCTTTTGTACCGCTTCCCCGCTGAAGAACAGTTTCTCCGTCGACGTGGCCACATTTTTGCCCTTCTTGACGCGCGGTGTTACGTTCAGACTCCACGGAGTGTTCTCTCGTATACTACCGAGCAGTTCCACCTGGCTAAAGTGCTTCAGCAGGTTTCGCTCCAGCCGCCGGGGCAGCTTCAGCCGGTACAGTTCCTCCGCAGGCACCGTCTGGGCCGCAGCCGACGGTTCGACCGTGCTCCGGAACGCATCGGTGTACAGCTGTACGAGCGATTGCTTCAACCGGGGCACAAAGTCCTGCTGCTGGGCGAGCTGAGATACGGTCTCCTTTCCTTGCCGCTGCTGTTGATGCTGGTGGTGTTTGTGTTGCTTCTTGAACGCGATGTGACTGTGTCGTGGCGTTATTTGCGATAGATGGAACCACAGTTGCTGCGAGGTGGGAAAACACAAACCAAAACTCGCGATCAATAAGGGGTAGAACGTTCGATCTGGTTTTGGCTGACGTAGTCGTTACGCGGATTTGCGAAATCTCGTTCGATATTTAACCACCATACTTACGTGCTGATGTGTGTTTACGGTAAACATCCTCACAGGATGGTTGCGTTATCAATTCGGATGCTGCCTGCTAGAAATGACCCCGAGCGCACGTCGAACGCACTTTTACCACACGGACGGGAATGATGCAAGCGCTTGCAAACAGTCAAACGTCGATCGTTGCGGTTGAAAGGTTATTTTATTAAAACTTTTTCTCACACAATTCCGCAACAATCTTCTCGTCTATCTTGGACTTGCCTGTTGTATAAGTTGACTAGTGGTGGGTCTCTTGATATGCACCTGACAGATTAGTTCCATCTCTACTAATTGGAATGGTGCACCCAGATGGAAATAATATATTTTTTAAATTAAATGCTGCCTCTGGGAACATACTAAAATGGACTTGCCATTCATGAAATATTTTAAGTCGTACTTTTATAATCACAACATAAAATGTTACGCAAAAACTCTTCCTAAATTTGTGGATTGATTGAACTTACTGGGTCCACGAAGTCACAGTTCCAAAAACCGAACGAACCCAGCAGTTCGAAATTCTCGACACGACGGAATGTTGTTTGACAGCGATGAAAAAACACATCATCCCCGAGAAAAATCGTGAAAATCTTTGCGGGACGGTGAATGTGTCAGAACATAATTAACCATTTGCAGCGCAGCGCGCAGTGAAAATAGTTCACCCCGTCGTAAGCTGCTGCAATATTGTATTTCGGGTTTCTGTCGTCCTTAGTTCCCGGTTGTTTGGATGTGCTTTCCATTACTTCGTGCTCCCGTAGTACCCGTGTGTAGTTGGCCCTAATAATTGCTGGTGCGACGGATTGCAACGTATGCACAATCCGGAGCACGCAAACGTTTGCGTGTGGCAACGGGGGAAGTACCTCATCCGAAAGTAATACGGGTCACCGAGTACTACGGGTGATAAGCTTGGCCCTACGTTCATCTCCTCCTTCGGCAAATCATAGTAAACATCGCCCCGATAGTGTCTTATGAATGAAATTCGCCCAACCTAACCACGGGCCAAGAAAGGGGATGTTTGTTTTCGTGCGTAACCCGATGGAGGTGCTGTGCAAGGAAGATGCGGTTGTGTGATGAAGGTTATCTCATCCTGACTGTTGGATAATAATAATCAAAAGTGCATCGCCTCCCCCATCGTGTGCAGTGCATAGAAAGTCAGTGGGCGTTAAGCAAGTGCAGTGCATTGGGGGAAAACCCTTACGTAAGGTGTGCCAGTGTAACACGAAAGGTGCAATATTGAGGAGTTCACATTCCCCCACACAAGACGTCGAGATATCTCGTCCATCACCCCTTTGGTAGAGCAACCTTTCCGTGAACTTCGTGGTCCGCTTTGGGGTAAAAAAAACATACCGGAGACACCGGGAACGCCGCAAGAATGTCGTTTGTCAGCGGTACGACCGACACCGAGGCGGCACAAAAGTTTCTCGAGGTGCTGCAGAATGATTTTCGTAACCTTTCGCTGGAGACGAAGAAGAAATATCCACAAATCAAAGAGGTACGTTGTTGGCAGGGCTCCATAGCCCCGGCAGGGTGGTGGGTTGAAGAGGAGGGGACGTTCTCGCCTAGCCAAGGGCCACGCAAACGTGACAGAATAAGTAATACAGTCCCCCTTGGACACCGCGGAAGATTGGTAGCTGAATGGAAAAGGTATATTTTATGCGACACAAATAACCACACATACCATTTATCAGCCCACTCTGCTGGTGCCGGTTGACGAATGCCTCCCAAAATTCGATGGTCGTTGCGATCCATTATTAATCACTCGTACACGACACTTGAGTCATCTGATAAAATGATACGGCGCATACGGTGGCACAGCTGTGCGCTGGTGGCGTTCGCTTGTGGCCATAAGAAAGAGTGGTGAAAGTGAGGAAGACTTTCGAATTATTTATTTTCTATGTTTCATAGCTCCACATTTATTCGTTTTGGAAATTCTAGCTTCTTCGTATTACAAAAAACGTTTTTCCGATATTTATCATTCTTTCATCTTATTGTTTATTCGCTGAAATATTTGTATACAGAAAGAAAAACACCAACAAAACTTTTTTGGGAAACTCAGGAAAAAACTTTTCTGTCGAAGGAAATTTATCACATGGTAGAACAGTATCGTAAGGCAAACAACAGTGGATAAACAAAACCACGAACACAAAATTTACAACCACCAGTCGCCAAGTCCGCCAAGTGGCCGTCTTGGGTCGCACAGGCCAAGGCGCCTTAAATCATTTGTGCAAATTTGCTTTCGGCTTGGATTACGATCTTCTTTTCCTCCACGAAAGAAAGCGTTTACTGCGATGACGCGGCCTGCTGAGCTCTAGCGATCGTTTAATGATGGTTGATTTTCTCCCCCGGTCTTTTTTTTTCGTGTGTCTGGCTTTGGAAGGGGATTTTTCACGGAGTTTTCCTTCCCCTTGGGACACCTCACACCATGGGGTGGCAGATAAAGCCCCCATCGGTTTAAGCGTGGATGTAGTGTATGAAGAAATTTAATCGAATTTAAAACCACACTCGGACAGAGGGCTTGCTTTGGTGGTGTTGTGGGTCCTGGGCGGTCCGGTGTAATGGGAATTTTGTATGCCATGCAAACTGGCCGCGCTGGTCCTTTTTCCATTACAATCCTGCCCCGGCAAATGGCGTGTGCGGTTAATTAAAATGATTATTTCTGTTAAAATATTTAAAACACAACTCTCGCTCACCCTCGTAAGCTTTCGTTCCAGTTCGGACACTTCACCCGCCCCCTCCACCGGAAACCCCTGGCGAGTTCATATGGCCGAGAGAGGGAGGAGGGAGTAGATGCGAAGGATGCAAATAATAGGAACATTGTCGAGCATTATAAATTAGATTTCCCTGGAAGCACCGAGCGTCCATTTCACGCCTGAGACCGCTTATCTCCGGGCTCTGTGTCCGTTCCCGCACGGAAAGCCCAGAAAACAACCCCCTTTTTTAGCAGTTTAACAAATTAGTCTAGCAGAAAATGGAAAATGTGTTGCCGTAGCCTGTAAACTAGTTAGTAGAGCTTCCTAGCGCCATTTCCCCCGTTGGGGGAACTAACCGCAGCCTCCGCAAGGATCTGTCTGCACCGGCCCGAAGGCAACCGGCTGTTGCTAATTCAATATTTATCCGTCAAACAGAAAGCCAGACCCATTGTGTCAGTCGGCGGAATATCCCGTCGTGTTCTTTTCGTGACCTTTTGTCTAATTTGGAAGAGTTAAAAAATGGCTCCTGTGGGGGAAAAGTTCTCTCCAGAAAAGGGATTGTAAAGACAGGCTGGATCAAAAACTGAAAACTCACGAAAGATCATCTTAGCCAGACGATCCCACGTAGACATAAAAGAAGGAGGCGTATAGGACTACATACCATTTCAAACAAAAATAAAACACCCTAAACGATATGTTCGCTCCGTTCCCCGCGGGACTACCGAAACTTCCTACCGAACGTTGGATGCCGAACCTAATTGATCAGAATGACCTCCGGGGGGAGGGGAGGGCGGCAAAGTTGGGCAAACTATCCTTTGCTGGCAAAGTTCTCGAGCATCCGCACTGCAGCCCCAGAGGCAGCAGAACCGGAGCGAAGGATTCTATCACGTCCCGACGAGATGTGATAACTCGTTGACTTTTTAGCTACTAAAGAGGACACCCAAACACATTTCCCCCATTTCGGTTCGGTTCGGTTCGGTTCGGTTGGTCTTCCCAGAAGCGTTCTACCGTTTGCTACAATTTAATTATAATTAATTATTTAAACACTCCGGCGTACGTTGCCGGTACGTTTCCTTGTTAGTGAAAGTTTGAGTGTACTCTCTCCCTCTACTTTGTTTAACTATTTTATCGTAGCTATCAATGAAACGTATTACAACTGTTGGCAGACTGTGTTGCAGAAGAAAGTAGTTTGGGGAGGTGAAAAAAATAACCCCAAACAACATGCCCAATTGAAACCAACGGCCCGCCCAAAACAGCAGGAGCAAGTGTTGTGTACAGTCATTGAAACTTTAAATGCACCTCGTAATGAACGGGCGAGCCAACGGACTACCACACCATTAGCAAAGGATGCGCACTAGGTTTTCGCCAGGGTCCCGGTGGATGAAGTTGTTTTTACCGCCCTTGCAAGAAGAAGCACTGGGAAAGCCCATGGGAAAGTCCTTTATTGAAAAGTGCATGCCTTTAGATCCCGGCGACGTTGGTCGTTTTCTTGCAAAAGGGCACAATCGCACCGGAACTTTATGGTGCCATTTATTTGGTTGCACGTTACACAATTCCAGTGTAACAACCACCACCACAACTGGGCGAGGAGTTTTGTGGGGACATAAAAGATCTTGGAATTCCCAGCCACTGCTGCTGCTCCTTCTTTCGTTTTACTCTAGTTTCAAGTAAATTTTATTTCCGTGTTTTGTTGGTACGCTGGCCTCCCGAAACTGTCGGTCCTGGCCCGGCGTATAAAATAGTGATAAAGCACAATATAAATAGAAATCCTGCTGCCGCAAACACACTGACATCGATAGAAAGAACCGGACCACAACAGCTACGAACCGAAACTCAAGACACGGCGCCATCCTCTTTTATTTAATCAGATTTGATTCCACCGCCGGCATTATTATTTCCTTCGGAACGGAATCCAGTTTTTCCCGTGTCCTTCTTCCGTCCGGCCGACTAGAACCAGGGAGGGTGGGAGTGAAATCCAAGAAAAGACACGTTTGGAGCCAACGAACGCTCGGGATGCTGATAGTGAATGGCTTTTCGGTTCCGTGTCCTGGTGGTGATCGTCAAGGAGGGGGGTGGAAGAAAGACGTGAATGTATATCACATAAAATCCCCGCAAATCCCCGCGCGAAGAAGATGGCCCGATTCCACTCCGAACGGACGGGATGGAACGTCCAGCGCCACCCCCACCACCGCCATCATTCTAGTGTTGTTCAGCTGACGGTGGAAAATCTTTACTGCCCTTTTCCGACTTTTTGGGGTGAGATTTAGATCACACATACCCTTCGTGTACCCTTTTGTAACCAACCAACCTTCTCTCCAGTTTTCGGGGGAAATGTGGGTTTTGGGGCCACACTGAGACACTCGCTGGTGGAGTAGGAAGGGTGAGGTTTTTCCGCAGTGGGGCAACACTGTTGGACGCCCACGCGATGGGCGAGATGCCCCTATGATGAGTGTAAAAGGATTTTACGGCTGAGCTGATTTACATGTTTTAGCTTTCTGTTCCGAACCGAGCCGAGATTAGCACGGAAGCACATCCCAATATCGTTCTGCCGTTGCTCTTTCGGGAAGGGGGTGGCGTTTTGGATTTGGAAAAGCAAGCAAACTCGGCAAGGGTGGACTCAAGAGAGACAGAGCCGGTAATTAATATTAAATTATAATTACCCCCGGGGATTCATTTATCCTACCTAGCACACGCCGAGTAATGTATGCAGCGTGATAAAAGATGCAAGAGCTAGTGATATGAGCCCGGGCAAATCGTGCAAAGCAGTTTACAACAAATAATCATATTTAAAATGTAAATTACATTCCTGGGCGCTGTACCCCGCGTACGATACTTCAAATTGATGGAAGCAATTCATTTTTATGCGTAAACAGTTGGTACCCTTTTCATTTCGATTGTACCAGCGTTTCATCATTGAAAAACCGGTGTTTCAAATTTTAAAACAATCCTCATACATTTTCTAATACTAAAAAAATTGTCATCACTTATGTTTGGCAAATAGTCAAAATACTAAAACCACCACAAAAAAGGAGGATTGGCAAAACATTTACAGTCGTAAAAAAGGTCTTTTTTGCGACCTTTTTATGCAAATTTGCTTTGTGCAGGAATGTCCGAGTATGCTATCATGTTCGGGGAGTTGTAATGTTTTTTATTTGACCAGATTGTAAAAAATTATGACAGCTTCACCAGTTCAACTTATTTTCGCATCCCTCTGCAGTCATTTCGGATACGAATGAAATGAAGCGATGCAAGTGTTGAGAAAAACGGGACAAAAAATCTGATTATGCGCAATATTGTTTTCCAATTCATTCATTTATTGAACCGTACTTCATTAACGTTTGGAAAACTTGGTAGAAGGAAATTTTCTTGTTCTAACGAGTCCTTTCTTTTCCGCTTCGTATTTTTGTTTTTCATATTCACTGATAAAATTTTTCGAAAAAAAAATACAGTTTTGTGTGTGAATCGGGGACATTTCTTTATTTATTTATTACATATCTCCATCCATCCATGAATATTTCACATTCACTTAAAATTGCTGTACCAGATCATGCTGTAATCTGCGAATTTTAACGTCTGTTTTAGTGCATGTGTATTGTGTGTGTCTTAAAAATAATTAATGTTTGTATCGTTCAAACTTGACTTGTTTAACAAATTCTCTTAAGATTTCATAACTGCACTATTTTTATTTAATTTCATTTTAAAGTTATATTTTTCCGTATTTCCGGAATTTTAAATTTCCAACTCAAACAACCCACCGGTTCACGGTATACCGTACACATCAAAAACAATACTGTCAATTAAAATGGCTTCAAAGCACCAGCGGCCCGGGGACCGTGTTGATCTGTTAATTGATCCCAACCGAAACCGCACATATGCGGCCTACCGCCGTAACATCTTTCGGTTGACTCAGCTAATTCCACCGCAGTACACCATCACTCATCCTACCCTTACTCAGTTCTACGAGTGTCTGTATGTGTTATTGGCAATAGAGGTGAAAAGCCCGTTTATCAAAACGCGCCCACGGTTGCAAACAAATTTCCCGAAGAAAATCCCTGGGGGCGTACGTCGCCCGATGAGTTATAACGGAGGTACACGTGGCCCTATCGTCCATCCTGTCGCTCGTTGGAACCGCTTATTCGAACGTTCCCAAACCGAATTGCCACACATCATGTCGATACTGGTGAAAGGGTACGTTGGAGCGACGTACTGCAATCATCATACCTTCAGTCTCCATCATCAACAAACACTAGTCACTAAGGGGGTGGGAGGTTGACCCAAACCGCCCATCGTTGGAGCAGCCTTTGCGGGTCGTACTAGCGTTTAATTAGATGGCACCCATGATGCGCCGGCTAATTCCCGACGTTACAGTGAACGTACACCGTCGAAGAGAGAGAGCTTAGAGCCTGTCCGTGTAAGTCCGCCCTGCAAAATAAGCCTCCAACCCGAAAGCCACAAAACATGGCCCCGGGGGGGGACCCGGAACACCTGGAGGTCCTGTTGAGGTTCTGGCATAATTCCGCGCGGGCCTGGTGGGTACGATAGGCTTTCGGTATCATGAAACGATTATGATATTGGCCGTTCCCAAAAACCACCGACCGTTGGACCGTGGAGCGCCCAAGCTTAAGGATTGGTTTAACGTGCTTTTTAACGGGACGCGCAAAACAATGGGGGCTTAAAATATCCACCTCGTCGTAACGCCGCTCGCTGGTGGTGTTTTGTGTGTTTGGGAGGAAAATTGAAAAAGTTTCACGCAATTAATTAAAATGTTTAGACAGTCCTCCTGCGACGCGCGTGTCCTTTGGCGAATCCTTTCCTTTGTAAACTTTAATCCACGGATAGGAGACAAGTTGGTGGCGAAGAGCTTTTGAAAAGTATCCTCGGCTCTTGGAAACCGAATTTCGTTCAATGGGTAAACACAGTGTTAACAATATGTTTCACAAAACATAATTCGTAAACGTGTGTTGATTAAAATTTTCCACAAACCAAAACAGAGATGCTTTAAATACCGGACGACCTGTTCCTCTGTGGAATGTTTAATTACACACTCGTTACATGACGATGGCGTACGAGTTGTTGCATGTAGAGTTCTAAATTCGAAAGAACACAAAGCACCACGGAAGTGCCACTTTCGGGCCCGTTCCGGCTGGAATAGCACGAATGGTTTATTGCGCTTTTCTTTACGTCCCAATTCCTAGCCTCCATTCTCGAGAGGAAAACCCTTCTTCGGTGGAAATCTTAATTACAACCCAACGGTCCGGTCCCCCGGTCTAGTTGATGGACCTGTTTCCATCGTTTCGAGATGGACGACGGAAGTGAAAAGCATTAGATTAGGTGCTAGACGACCACCAAAGCAAATCCGACCGACGACGGACGAGAACCGGGTTGGGATTGGTTTGAAACAAACTGTCCCGGGCCGTTTTTGTCCGGTAAGCAATAAATTAGGTGCGCGTGCATGTCGACAGTACGTAGCCTAGGAGTTCGTTTTCCCACCTCTTTTCCGTCGGATGACGTACGAATCGGTTTCATTAACCTCCCAAGGAGAGGCCCATCGGTGGCTTCCGGTTGCGAAACGAAGCGATGCGATGCGTTGTAGTAGTGACGATGGTAAATGGCTCTTGAAACCGCAAACCCGGAGAAGCTGGCCAGCTGGGTGTGGGTACCCATTGTCTAGCTCGAGGCTGGCCACCACCCCCCGTAGGTGCAGCACGATAATGCGCACGGAAAAATCATAATCATCACGCATATATCGCCACTAGTGGGAAGGCTAACCTCGACGGACGAGTGAAGGATCCGCATGTCAGTGGACGATTTTATCGTAACGAATGAGTTTATCGCCACTTCACCGGAAAGGAAGCCGAATGAGTAGTGTGACGACGTGTTTTTGCACATCGTGTGCGTCCTTCGGTATCCTTGTCGGTTGGTTTCGATGTCATAGGAATTGAGATTCTTTGTGGAGAGTTTTCCAATTATTCGATTGTTTTTTTTCTACTAATGCTGATTATTTTATTTGCAGCATTGTAAAATTGTTTTAATTTGAATTTATAATCAATCAAACACGTGTGAAAATTATATTTGATATTCTTATCAAAATTATAAATAATCAGCCATCCATTTTAATATAACATTAACTACTTAAAAAGACATGGCATTTAAGAAATTCTTCGTCGAATTTGACTTGAAACACAAAACTAATTAAATATCTGCCCCAACCTTTATGCAGAATACAGTATTTATTTTAAAATAGAAAATCGACATCGAAACTCGTGGTATTAAATAAATGCTAATTGAAAGTCATCGTTACCAGAACTCTTTCCACTCGTTGGTTAATATGAAACATACATAAAATTTAGTACATAAAAGATATAGCATATAAGAAATTCTTCGAGGAACTTTGTATAGTTTTGATTGATTATTAAAAATTTTGTGCAATACTTAAAATCATTCAATATCTACCCCAACCTTTTTGTAGATTACAGTATTTATTTTAAAATAGAAATTAAACATCGAAACTTGTGGTATGTAGCAACTCAATTGATGCTAATTGAAAGTCATCATTACCAGAACTCTTTCCACTCGTTGGTTAAAATTATACATATTTGGATTTGTCGGTTTTACCACGTTTTAAATCACCTTCTTGCGTCGATCTCAATTAGGTGAGCTTTACATTGAATTGAATCGGTTGTACGTAGAGATTGTTATGTTAGCGGAACGACGACGGTCACAATCGATCCGTTTTTTATTGGAAAACCCCCCTCTCACACACGCTGGGTTTGGGGTTTTCTGCCCTGTTTCGATGGAATTGCAAAGGGTTGAAGTAATTAAAACGAGACCACACTTGAGAATCAACCCGAGGGAGGGGTTTCTAATGAGATGCTGCTTAAGGATTACCGAACGCCGGTACCGTTCAAGATGCGGAAACGTGATCATGCATTAAGTGGTTGGGCGAATTAGACGTCGTACCGGCGAATCTGGGCCCGAAAACCTTCACACCACACAAACCACGATAAGGGGAGGCTGGCCCTGTATCGTGCACCACTTGTAAGGATCATTAAAAACTTCGTCCACTTTTCCGCTTTTCCCGCTAGCTTTCTATTCCTACAAGGGAACTCAAGAAACTTTGTTTGCCAGGTAAATCTTGAACGGTGTGCTAGCGCACCACATTCGCCAAATGCTTTGGGAAAGTATGTTTTGTCCGTGGATAAGGTTTTCCCTTATCCTCCTTTGCTTGCGGATACACGCACACTCGTGTACGTGTGCACTCTGTTCGATTTTAAAAGTGCTCACTCCATAATGCACCGATTTTCACAGCTTACCGGAAGATCTTCGACACGACGGTGCACCGGCCGGGGGGAAAACCCCTCCCACCAACTCTTCACCAATCGGACGGGGAATGCATTTCGTACGACCATAAATAAATGATTTATTGGTCCACCGCAAATCGGCAGGAAGTTGCTGCATTGCTTGAGACCTTGCTGCTGCGGGATCTATATTTAAATACACCTGCACCGAAACGGGATTGCAAAGGTACTGCTCGCCTCCATCCGTTCCCACTGACTCCCTTTCCCCTCCCCTTTCTACCGTGTGGGTGGAAAATGTCGAAGAATAATTGCCCTCACTTCCGGACGAGACACGAGGGCTACAGAAAGGGGCGGGAAATGTACTTTCAAATTTGTCATACCAAGCCGGGGCGCGCTCTGGTTGTTGTTGTTGTTGTTGTAGCCTACGCTCGATTTATTTCCCTGCGAACGAACGTCGGCCTCGGTCTCTCTCGGTACCATTAGCCCGTGCTTTATCATTCGGTGTTTTACTTGCAAGGACATAAATACCATACCGAAGAAAAATGCAGTGTTTTGTATGTCTTAGGTTATGCTCACTACATTCTAGCTTGTTTGTTTGTTTTTTGTTGTATTGGTTCGTTTTTCCCTTATCTGCACAAAGACAACGTGCGGTGGGTGTGAATCCTGGCGCAGTTGTTTGGGTTGTTAATCTTTCCGCTGCATAACAAATGATCCTTTCTCCGCAAGCTGAAGGATGATAAATAGTATGGTTTACAGGCAGCCATATTTCTTCAGTGTTCAGAGCTTTTTTTTAAATTGCCCATTGATGGGTGTAATCAAATATTTTTTAAATATTTCAACTGGATGAATTTCCCCAATATGCACAAAATGAGCTCGTAGGCCAAGATTTTGCGCGCATGAAAATTTTAACTTGCATAAATTCTGCATTAAATTATTTCTGATTTTAGTCCACATCAGTTGATTGAAAGAAAAACTTTGTTGACAGGCGCTTTATGGGAGAAATATGCTGCAGTCACCTGAATCAAAGTATGCGTGTATCTAGTTGCTCTAATCTCTGCCTACTGTGTGCGCTTGCTACGAACATGTACACAAACAAAGTGTTAATCTTTCTATCCATCCATCGAAGATGATTTATAACTTCCGGGATTTAGATGTTTCGATTAATTTATTTTTAACTTTCTGCAATACACAAAACAAAATCTGCGTCACAAAAAACTCTTCCTACTGTGTGTGTGTGTGAAGGTGTGAAATTAAAATGCACCATCTTTTTCACATTAACCACAACAATGGGAAGAACAATTCTCGCATTCCATTCTCTAACCGCCTCCACTTTGAACAACACGCTGAATTAACCTTTTCAACCGCTTTCCACCACACAATGGGCTCAGTAAACGGAAAACTCGTCGAACGGGGTTTTCCCTCCGTCCGTTTCGGCCGGATTTTGCCACCGGATCGGAACCGCGATCCTGACTAAAAGCGGTAAACGAGCGCTCGGCGGCGGAAACATTGTCAAACAGAAACAAAACGGCGCTGCCCCAATTGTGTGTTTGTGTGTGATGTATGCTCACTTGCAGATTTGAATCACTGCCAAGAGGGTATGATGGCGGTGGGGGTTTATGAGGTGCAAAACAATGGCAGCAACATTTCTTCGTCCGCAAGTGAGACGATCCATCCCGGAACACGGAATGCCACCCATGCCCCAGCGCGCGCTAACCTGTAAATCCATCCAACCGGCGCACCGGTTTTCGGGACGTGGTTTGTTTTCCGAACCGTAGATAGGTGCTTTTGTTTTTCCTTCCAGGAAAAAGCGAGGGTGGGTTTTTCGCCCTATTGGTTTTGCCTTTACTGCCACATTATGCTGGGGATGCCGCTTTTTTTTCTCTCTTTTGGTTCTCGTTCTTCTATTGCACGCTAGAAAAACGGGGTGAAAATCGTGTTGTATGCTAATTAAGCTGGCGTCCCTAATCTCGGCTATGCCATTGTTGCCAGCGTTCTCGAGCTCCTAGCTGTCCCCGAGATTTGTCCACCGTTCACACGGGGCGCGGACAGTTTGTGACAGTTTTATCGGGTAGCTTCCGTGTCCATTTTTGGCGCTGTTTATTTTTCTATCGGATTTGTTTGTACATTTGTCCCCTTTTTGGGGTTTTTTTTTATCCCATCCCGATGGTGGTTTATGATTCGTTTTCCTCAGTTGTTGATCGTTTTTTAATTCCATCTTTTTTTCCACTCCGTGGTTTTTCTTTTTTGCAGTCGTGCGAGGAAGCAATCCTAAAGCTGAAGGCGGCCGGCGCTAATCCGCAGACACCGGTCTACTATGTGGTCAACCAGATCCTGTACCCGCTGGTGCAGGGCTGCGAGTCGAAGGACGTGAAGATAATAAAGTTCTGCCTCGGCATGATGCAACGGCTGATCACGCAGCAGGTGGTGGACCAGAAGGGGGCCCGCTACATCACCGACACGCTCTGGATGCTGATGGAGAACGGCACCGAGGAGGTGAAGGTGCTGCAGAGCGTCACGCTGCTGCTGACAACGAACGCGGTCGTGCACGGGGAAACGCTGGCCAAAACGTTGGTGCTCTGCTTTCGGCTGCACTTCACCAAGGACTCGACGACGATCAATACGGCCGGGGCGACGGTGCGCCAGCTGGTGTCGCTCGTGTTCGAGCGGGTGGTTGCCGAGGAGGCGGAAGCGGCGGCGGTGGCGGCGGCCGATGCGAACCAGGAACCAGGGGGGGAGCGTCGGGAGGTGAACCTGGAAGAGCTGAAGCTGGCGACGGGCGTCGCACCGAAGGGCCTGCTGCCGTGTGCGGCCGATGCGTTTCTGTTGTTTCAGGATCTGGTGCAGCTGGTGAACGCCGACCAGCCGTACTGGCTGCTCGGCATGACGGAGATGACACGCACGTTCGGGCTGGAGCTGCTCGAGTCCGTGCTGACGCAGTACACGTCGGTGTTCTACCGGAATCCGGAGTTCAGCTTCCTCCTGAAGGAACGGGTGTGCGCACTCGTCATTAAGCTGTTTTCTCCCAACATCAAATACCGCACGGTGGCTCCACAGCAAGGACCGGGCGGTGTCGGAGGTGGGGGAGTGCAAGGGCCCGGGGGTGGCGCACCGCACGATAAACCCTACTTCCCGATCAGCATGCGCCTGTTGCGTGTCGTCTCGATACTGATCCAACGCTACCACGGCCTCCTGGTGACGGAGTGTGAGATCTTTCTCTCGCTGATCGTGAAATTCCTCGATCCGGACAAACCGGCCTGGCAGCGGTCGCTCGCCCTAGAGGTGCTGCACAAGATGACCATACAGCCGGAGCTGCTGATATCGTTCTGCCGGTGCTACGACCTGAAGGATCACGCCACCAACATCTTCCAGGACATTATCAACTCGCTCGGGACGTACGTGCAAAGTTTGTTCATCAACCCGCAGCTGCTCAGCGCGTCGATGGGTGCTGGTGGCGCGGCAGGAGGCGGTGGGGGAGGTGGTGGAGGCAGCGGAGGTGGAGGTGGAGGTTCGGGAGGAGCTTCGGGGCAGCAATCGCAGTTGATGGGTGGAATGCCGGTCGGGCCGGGTATTTCTCCACAGCCCGGTTTCATCTTTCGTGGAGTTTTCCTTCCGCTGGTGGTGACATTCCCAAGCGGGCAGTCAAAGTCCACGTTCCTGGAGATGCTGGACAAGATGGAACCGCCGCCCATCCCGGATGGGTACGGCATTTCGGTGGCGTACGCCTGCCTGCTCGATATCGTGCGCTCGATTTCACTCTCGATCCAGGGTCCGTCGCAGTTGGGCGAAGAGAAACCGGTCCCGTACGGGCAGCGGGTCAGCGACGCCGACAAGGCACTGCACATCCAGCTCATCCACTCGAGCTGGCTGGGACTGTTGACGGCACTCGGGCCGCTGATCGATGCCGCCACGGACGAGTCCTCGACCGAGAGTGTACTGAAGGCGATTCAAAACTATGCGGCCCTGTGCGGGCTGCTGGAGCTGCATACGCCTCGCGACGCCTTCATCACGGCACTGTGCCGCGCCTCGCTACCTCCCCACTATGCCTTATCGGTGCTGAACGTGAACTATCAGGGCACGGCGGGCTTCAAGCCGGCGCATATGCGCGGCCTGGGCGGCGGCGGCGGGCCAGACATGGGTGGTATGGGGGCCGGTGGCTTCCACGGTGGTGGGCACGGAGCATCGTACGCGGAGATCGACCAGCAGCAGCAGCAGCGGCACCCGGTGGTGGCCGTTGGGACGCCGCTGCCGACCTCCTCGCTGCCCGTCGGTGCCCACCAGGGACCGGTGCTGCTGACGGCCAAGAATCTGCAGTGCATGCGCTCGGTGCTGCATCTGGCGCACTGCCACGGCAGCATACTGGGCAGCTCGTGGCACATCGTGCTCACCACGCTGCAGCACCTGGCGTGGATTCTCGGGCTGAAGCCATCGACCGGCGGCAGCCTGCAGGCCGTCCAGAAGCCACCGACCGACGCGAACTCCATCACGCAGGTCATGACCGACCTGCCCGTGCTCTCGACCATGCTCAGCCAGCTGTTCGAGTCCAGCCAGTACCTGGACGATGTCGCCCTGCACCACCTTATCGACGCGCTGTGCAAGCTGTCCCACGAGGCGATGGAGCTGGCGTACAACAATCGCGAACCGTCGCTCTTCGCCGTGGCCAAGCTCCTCGAGACCGGGTTGGTAAACTTAGCGCGCATCGAAGTGCTCTGGCGGCCCCTCACCAACCACCTGCTGGAGATTTGTCAGCATCCACACATCCGCATGCGCGAGTGGGGCGTCGAAGCGATCACGTACCTGGTGAAAGCCGCCCTACAGTACAAGTACGAGCGTCCGCTTAAGGAGAACCTTAAACTGCAAACCTTGCTCCTCGGTCCACTGGCAGAACTTTCCTCCGTACCGCACGGCGATGTCCGGCAGCGTCAGCTCGACTGCGTGCTGCTCGTACTGAACGGTGCCGGTGAAACGCTCTCCCACGGTTGGCCACTAGTGCTCGGCATCATTGGTGCGGTGAGCGACCATCACGGAGAATCGCTAATCCGTATTGCATTCCAGTGCTTGCAGCTGGTCGTGACCGACTTTCTGCCGGTCATGCCCTGGCGTTGCCTACCACTGTGCGTCAATACGGCGGCAAAGTTTGGCTCGCAAACGCAGGAACTCAACATCTCGCTGACGGCCGTCGGGTTGATGGTAAGTGGTCGAAGGGTGGAGGGAACTTTTGGATAAAATCTTATAGATAGGATAAATCAACCTTTTTGTAGAATGGGGCGAATAACTTGTTTCGAAACCTTCACGAAAAGTAGTAGGAATCGTTGATGAGATCGTGGTGTTTCCGCAGCTTGATTTCACAATATTTTGTCCTTCAAGTGGTTCCAAGTTATATATATTTTTGCAAATCGCATAACGCAGTTAAAAACATGCTGGTTTTATTTTACGTTCCCTTTTAATTATATTTGATTTCTTTATGATTTCATTTTGTAGTGGAACATTTCGGACTATTTCAATCAAAACCAGGAGAAACTGTCGCAAACCGTCTGCGACGACATGTCGGTGCTGCCCGACTTCCCCGGCACGCTCAACATGCCCCACTTCGACCGGCTGTGGATGTGTTTATATGCGCGACTCGGCGATCTGTGCGTGGATCCGCGACCGGCCGTCCGAAAGTCCGCCGGGCAGACACTTTTCTCCACCATTTCCGCGCACGGTGGGCTGCTGAATCCGCCCACCTGGCAGGCCGTCCTGTGGCAGGTACTGTTCCCGCTGCTCGACAAGGTAAGGGCGCTATCGAGCTGCGCCAGCAACGAGAAGGTGGACACTAGCGGGAACATCCTGATACACCATTCGCGAAACACCGCCCAGAAGCAGTGGGCCGAAACGCAGGTGCTAACACTGTCCGGTGTTTCGAGGGTAAGTCCATGTACGCAAGTGTTTGGAACAGAATGGCATTTTATTAATCTCGATCTCTATTCCCTTAGGTTTTCAACAACAAGCGTGCCCTCCTGCAGCTGCTGGGAGACTTTCCTCGTGCCTGGGCACTCCTGCTGGAGTTCATTGAAAATTCGGCGCTTAGCAAAAGTAACGAGGTTTCGCTGGCGGCACTGAAATCGTTCCAGGAAATCCTCTACAACCGCCCCGCACCGCAGCCAGCCCCCTCGTCCGCATCGACGGGGCCGACGGGTGACGAACCTGCCCGGCGGTCCGATGGCCAAACGTCCGAGGCCGACATTTGGAATGTTGCGTGGCGCGTATGGTTAAACATTGGTGCGGAAAGCACGAAACCCCCATCGGTGGGTGAACTGTCCGATAAGGGTGGCGTTGGTGGTGGTAGTGGTGGCGGTGGCGGTGAGGATCTGTACATTCCCAGCCAGGCCTTCCTGACCGCACTGGTGCACATCTTTCCGGCGCTGTTCCAGCACATCCGGGCACGCTTCAACAGCAAGGATCTGACGCAACTGTGTGCCGTGCTGATGAACGCCGTGGCCGTTCCGGTGCACAGCGATTCGACGCCTTACATTATGTCCACGATCTCGGACTCACTGCTAACGCCCCTGCACGACGGCGTACTCGACTGCATGGAGCTGCTGCAGAAGGAAGCGATCGGTGGAGGTGGCAATGGTGGGCTGAAGAGTATGATATCGGCCATCTTTAAGCAGTTGTTAAGTTTCAGCAAGTTTGCCTGCGCCCCACCGAGCTTCGATCGGGTCGAAACGAGGTGAGCAACGTTACTCCAGTGCCCGGCATGTCCAGTCGAGGTAATTTTCTCTATATCTTCCCGCTTAGACCGTTGAAATCATCCCGCACTGGCAGTGTAGGAGCGAGTACGAACGCTGGAAGCAACACCGGTGGCGGTCTGGTTCATCCCGTCGTGTCCTCCAACACGAACGGCGTCGAGTGGGTCAGCATGAACTACATTCCGTTCGGCGAGAAAGCGCTCACGGTGGCGGTAAAGCTCTACCAGCAGACGGCCAACGACGTGGCAGTAATCGATGGGCAGATTTTGCACGAGATCATCCGGGCGCTTCATCTACCGCTGTCGCTCAAGTACAAGTGCATGTCGTCGAGCACGTGGAAGTTGGCCATTTCGAGCTTAATCAGCGTGCTGCATACCGGGTTGCCTGTGGCACGGAAGCACCCAAAACCGTTCGCCCCAATGTGGAAGGATTTGGCCGACACGTTGGATCAGTTCCTGTTCACCAAGAGGTACTACATTTAATTTTATGTTGTTTTGATAGCGAGATCGCGATTATTATATATACAAAGTAGTTCTTTTGGGGAAAACAACATTATCTCGAAGAAAAATCCCGTTCCTTGAATCATGAAGATATCTTGTTTTTGTAGGAAACTCTCTGGAAGCAAAGGTAGATGATGGAAGCTTCTATAAAAATGACCCAGCTTTATCAGATCGGCATTAGATTGTTGTTGGCAAATCCTAGCAGGTCCTTAAAATATTCAAATTCAAACTGATTCCCCCCTTCTCGCCCCCCAAAACAGTGTCTGCATTGTGGAAGATCGTGGCCTGGACGAGCTGATCCTCGACGAAACGATCGACTGTCAGGTGATCGAGTTGATACGCGACGAAATTCTCCCATTCAGCCAAGAGATCCCGCAGCAGTTCATCCTGGACGCGGTGGTAATCTTGAACAAGGGTTCAATCCACTCGGCCACCACCGGCAGCACACCGTTCGCGGGTTGCGAAACCGAGCTGAAGCTGCGCGAGGAGTTTGCCAAGACGTGCTTCGAAACGTTACTACAGTTTTCGCTGCTGGACGATCGGGTCGGATCGCATGCGGCGGCTGCGGCGGCCGCGGTCACGGGAGCCGGCGATGCAAAGGATAGCAATGTGGCCAACAACAACAACACCAGCGCCACGACGACGGAGGGAGGCATTGCGGGACAGCTGGCCATTACGGCACTGTTGCATCGCTTCGAGGAGGTGCTGCGAAAGTTCAACGAAGATGAAAGATTGAGTGGAAAGTTTCCGTTGCCAAGGTATGCCACAGTGTGACGGTGTTTTGTGTGTCCGTTTTCGGGAAGGTTAATTAATGGATTTTCCATGTTTCTTACAGGTATCGACTTTCGGAAATTTCCTTCGTGCTAAAGGCCGTCGCCACCCTTGTGATATCGATGAAGAAAGCACCACCGGCCAAAGGTAACACATTCGTATTCCACTTTCGACAACGTGGATAACACTTTCTTTATCTTTCTCCTCCTCCAAGTGGGTACCACCGCCTGGGAGCAGCTGATCAACCTCTACCCTTACCTGGTGGACTGTACAACCACCAGCTCGGCGGAAGTGTCCCGGTCGCTGCGTGAAGCGCTCCTGCAGTACTGTGATCTTCTTCGACCTCCACCAACGGCGCTGGCCGATAATGGCCATACCGCTCCCGGTACCGCTAGCGAGATCGTTAATACCAACGGCATCAGCCACTGTTAGCTGCTGTCGCACACCTCGTCCAGTTTCTTCTTTCTCGTGTGGTACGACTCCGGTTTGCTGATGAAGTTACTGGTCTAGAGGGTTAGCACGCCATTTTGGCTAGCAAAATGAAAGGAGGGGAAGTTATGACAACGACGGACGAAAACAGGGGACACTTTTTTCCGAAGAGCAAAAGCAAGGCATGCTACTCTCCACACGAGAAGCAACACGTTAGCAACAGAATATAAATGCAAGCAAAACAGGAGACAAAAGAAAATGGTAACGAAAGTTTTAGCAAAACAAAAAATTAAATAAATCATTTTAAAGAAGCCAGTGAACGTAAAGAGCGAATCAGGATGGCATATTATTAGCACATGAAGTAGAGCAAACGGTTTTCGAAGGTGTGTTTATATTTGTGTTAGTTATTATCAGCACCCGGGCGTAGCTTAATGCTATCGGTATTATTTTTCACACCTCAATTGGCAACAGGCAAGTGGGGCAGCGTGCAAACCAGAGAGTGGCCACCGAGAGTAGTGGATCCAATGCATTATTTTCCTCGTTTCGCACATCGTATATTGGTATGGAAGCATCAACACATTAGGAACATCGCAGTAGGCTCACAGCTTTGAGCGAAAACGATCATTTATCCATATCACGATACGATTCCGTTCCGTTCCGTCGATTTACTGCGTATGATAAGCATATTTGCATTACAAGTATTTTTCCTCCAGTTCATACGAATTATACACATCATTATACACTAAACTTTTTCGGTAGCGTAGCTAATGTTCGCGTAGCGGTTCACTCCTGTTTCGAGCCTTTCATTCGCACTTTGCGATTACAGTTCCTCTCTTAAAACACACAGATCCACTAAAAATAACCCACAAGTTTAACCTACCAACGCATCTTGCAACAATGCCTCTTCTATGAATCGATCAACCTTTCGAGCATTAGAGATTTTCTAGTTAACGTTTAGTCTTGAACGACCGGTCCGTGTAAGTTACCCGGTGACGAGTAGGTGCCAAGAAGATGTAGTGCGTGCGGAACGTGGCCAAACAAAATCTATACCGTTCATGTTTTTTTTACGATGCCGCTTTTGATACACTTAGCACATTTATGGGTTCAATACCAGGAAAAACCAACCATTGAAGCATTTTTGAATCGGGTTATGATCCAGCACATTCTGTTCCTTCATTTTTCATTCATTCGGCTTCCTAGCGGAAAAAGTTACGAGGCGGTTAAAAAACAGACCAGCGTGCCGAATAGGTAGTTGAATACTTTCTCTATTGGAACGGAAGAGACGCACGGCGAGAGAAGAGGAACTCCCTCCCTTATTATAGGATCGAATGCTGGATGTTATTACAGCGTCCGAGTCGATCCGATCATGATGATTCCTATCGTTCTATCACCATTTAAAGTAGTTGTTTAGTGAGACAGAGAGATTTGCAAGGAGTAATCGAAAGTGAAACAAACATTCATCTTACATGGTTGTGTTGATACAAAATGAAAAAGAGAGTAAAAATAAATGATACTTAAAATAACGTACCTGCTTTAAGTTGTGATGGGGGAGAAAGTGGGTTTGTAAAACTCCAAATTATGTCTTTTGTTTGACTTTCTTTCCAGGACCATAATATTTCGCTGAAGCAATTTTAATTTAGCCATTCAGGTGCGGTTGAAATTTAATGGCTTCCAGCTGAGTTTTTCTATCGTTTTAACACTTTTATAAAGGTATCTCTCGGCACATTTATGTTTGCAATCGATCGCATCTTTTTCTTTCCATCTGATTGTTGTTTCAACAGCTTCATCCGTCTCGTAACATCCCCACCGTACTAGAAAGAAAATTGGCCAAAGAAAAGGAGGTTTTAAAACTTCAAATATGGCGCGTACTGACTCCTAGAACTTACCAATTTGGCCGTAACATCCTTCCGGTAGGCTTTGATAGTTTCTCGGGCCAAAATCTTTCCCCCGACCACCGCTTGAATGGCAATCTGCACCATCTGCCGGGGGATTAGTTCCTTCAGCTTTAGCACCAGCTCTCGCGCATGGTTCTGCGCTTTGCTCGAGTGCGTGATGGTGCACAGTTCCTCCACCAGCTGGCCGTTTAGAAGCACGTCCATGCGCACGATGCTTGTTTCCACGTACCCGTAATCCTCGTAGTCGAAACTGGCGTAACCGGAGCTGAGCGATTTCAGCTGATCGTGAAAATCCAGCACAATCTCGTTCAACGGCATGAGGTACGTGGTCATGATGCGCTCGTTGTCGATGTTAAGGGATGTCTTCTGGACGGCGCGTCGTTCCACGCACAAGCCAATGATCGCCCCGACACACTCCGTCGGAGCAATGATTGTGCCGAGGACGTACGGCTCGTGGTACTCTTCCACGAACGTCGGGTCGGGCAGGAGTGCCGGGTTGCTGATGAACACCGTTTCGTTGCCACCGTGTGCCGCGATAGCCTTGGTACCCTTCAGTTTGATCTTGTACGTAACCGAGGGTGCCGTAAGGACCGGTTCAGCATCGTACTCCTGCTGAAGTCGCTGACTGAAAACATCCAGATGGAGCAGTCCAAGGAACCCCAGCCGCCAGCCTTGTCCGAGCGCGGGACTAGAATCCGGCATTACGGTGACGGCGGAATCATTGAGCACCAGCTTTTCTATCGCTCCCTTCAGCACCGGATGCTGGGTTTGATCCGGTGGATACACACCAGCAAACACCATTGGCTGTTGGGGTTTGAAACCCGGCAGTGGGACACAACTTTTGTCCCGTTTGAGGTACACTGTGTCGCCGATCTGTGACTCCTTGCTCGTGCGCATGTTGCACCCGAGAAGCCCAACCTGTCCCGCCACCAAACGGTCCACTTTGCGTTCATCCGGTCGAAGGAGGGCCAAACTTTTCACCTCATACGCGCGACCCGTGTGGCATAGAACTATCTCCTGGCCGGTACACACCTCCCCGTCTTTCACGTAGATCAAATTAAGCGCACCCCTGTACTTGTCGAACCAACTATCAAAGATAAGCGCTCGGAATGGTGCATTCCGGTTGGCAACCGGCGGTGGAAGACGATCGATGATACTGCTCAGTACTTCGTCGCAACCAGTACCCAACTTGGCCGAAACCTTTAGCACTTCCTCGGGATCGATGTCGAACAGGGTGAGCAGTTCGTTACATACCGCTTCCGGACGAGCATTTTTGAGGTCAATCTTGTTCAGGACCGGCACAATGACGAGGTTCTTCGACCGGGCCAGATGGTAGTTGGCGACTGTCTGCGCCTGGACGCCCTGGTTTGCGTCCACCAGCAGTATAACGCCGTTGCAGGCGGCCAACGAGCGGGATACCTCGTTCGAGAAGTCCACATGACCGGGTGTGTCGATAAGATTAAGCAAATAATTCTCTCCCGCACGTTTGTAGATGATGGAGGCGGTCTGCGCCTTCACCGTGATGCCACGTTCCTTTTCGACCTGCAAGCTGTCCAGCACCTGCTTGTTGCCGGCATGTTTGGCGATGGTACCGGTAATCTCTAGTAATCGATCGGCGAGGGTACTCTTGCCATGATCCACGTGTGCAATTATACTGAAGTTACGTATTCGACTAACCGGAATTTCATCGTACTCGATCTCTTCTGCTAAATGACTGGCGGAGTTGTGAATTTTGTTGTGTCGAAAGCTGCTCAACATCCATCTACAAACAAGGCGTCGTTCGATGTTAGAAGCGAATGGATCAAGCGGCAAACAATGCTTACCGTATCGGGACTCTACACAGTGTTCGGATCGGTGAGTAACTTGTTAAAACCATAATTAATTCATATTACACTACAAATTGATACAAACACCGCTGTTTCTAAAATTCCTTGTGTTTACATTCGTTACACAACCAAGAAAAAAAAACAACGCAAAACGCACCAACACGAGAACTGTCAAAAACAGATGTCAAACAATAACAAACCCAACTGATGTTCCATATTCTGCTTGTTCCCGAATCGAATTTTCCCTATCCAACGTCCTTAAAAATCCGTTCAAAGGCAAAAGGACCTTCAATATACTTCATTGTTCTAGGAAAATATACAACAAATTGACAAGGCTAGACAATGCACAAATCAAACTAACAAGGCAAGACAATGCACAAAATTAGTACAAAATCTGTTCTTTTTACGAATGTTTAGCCCTCAACGTCTTTGCATATATTCGATACTACATTCCTACAGTATAAAGAATAACAAAATGAGTTTTCATTTGGTGCGTTTGTTGAAACTCGCCACATTTTATGTCAGCCACCAGGCGCCTCCATCATGCAATATGGATATTCGAGAAGGATTGCGTCAATTTATGCGGATATGGAACCTTCGTAGGATTCATATACATTCCGATGGCGTTTACAAAGCAAAAACTATTTAACATATTATTAAATTATCAAATTTGTAAAAAAAAACAACACGCACGTTTGTAAAATAGTAATGTTTATTCTATCGAATCTTAACAATATTCGTAACCATTGTTGGAAGTTGCTTTTTTGTTCTACGCGCATGGGCCATTGCTTAACGAATTGAAAAAAGCTCAAAGCATTGTCCGGATATAAATTATTTACACATACAAATACTACACACAGCTGAAACATCCATACAAAAATAGTCTCATTACTACACCAGGCACGACGTTATCGTTCGAAAGTCATGTGGACTATTTTGGAGCGCGTCATGCTTCGATCTGTCCTTTTAAGTAAATATACTTCTAACTACTAGCAGCGTTTCTCGTCGACCATACTTAATGCAATGTATCCGGGATTACTGATCGCTTCGTGGTTGGCACCCGTCGGCTCGTCGTTACCCGCCCGAGCGCCAAATTTGTGGTTCTTCACGTTCATATACTCCGGCTCGGGATTGTGCTTGCTGGTACGTTCCCGCGGCTTTGGGCCTACGGTGGCTTCCGTTTCTGAGTCGGAGTTGAATCCGTTGGCCACCGCTGAGAGCCGATTCGCCCCGCCTCCCCCCTCCAGCATTGGTATCTCTTCCGGGAGGCCACGCTTTTTGTGCCGTTTGCTACCGTTCGGTGGACTAGTGTCGAGATTGTTGCGAATGGTGGGCGAATGGCGCTCGCTGTTGAACCTCGTGAAATCGAAATGGTCCTCGTCCGAGTCCGATTTGGTGGGGGACATTTTTAGGTAATCTTTTTCATTTCTTATTTCTGAAACTGTAAAGAAACGATATTTGATTATTACAAGGATAGTTTCAACTCGCCAGTTTCCTAAGGTTAGGCACTTACTTGGTGGTAACGGTAAAATAATGCCATTCACGTAGTTTGGTGCTGTTGGAGCTGGCTCTTCCGGAGGACCCAGATTGGCTAGGTAGTCGGTATCACCACGTTCAACTTTCTCTGCGTTCATCTGCAGGTAAGGTTCGTTTAGTTCCATGTAATGCTGAGGATAAAATGATAACATTTACAATTAACCTCCATCGTTTAATAAAAATCCTAGATAAATCACTCACATCCCGCAGTTCGTCGGGCAGCATTGCGTTGAAACGGCTCTTCAGATCCTTAAACGATGGACGCGAATCAGGCTTCACGTTCCAACAGTTCAGCATGATGTCATAGATATCCTGATTCGAATACTGTGGCTTATCCATCCGGTACCCATCCCGCAGTTTGTTGTATAGCTCCTGGTTTGCCTCCATGCCCGGGTACGGCACCTTCCCGAGTGAGAACAGTTCCCACAGCACGATTCCGTACGCCCAGACGTCCGAATACGTGCTGAACACGTTGTCGCTGATGCACTCCAGAGCGAGCCACTTGAAGGGTAGTGGCGCCTCGCCCTTCTTCTTGTAGTTATCACTCTTGTACATCGACCGGGCCAGTCCAAAGTCGCAAATCTTTACCACATTGTCATCGCACAGCAGGATATTACGGGCGGCCAGATCACCGTGCAGGACCTTCCGCGAGGCAAGGTATTCCATTCCGCTTGCGATCTGTGACGCCCAACAGACCAGATCGGTCGTGTTGACGGATCGAGCAGGACCCTTGTAATCCATGCCGTAATTAGACCGCCACAGGGGTTCGTTCGAATTGGCAGTGTTCAGATCTTCCACTGGAAACATACGAATCACAGCGTCATAAGCCTTTTTTTCTTCAGAGAAAAATGCAACCCATCTTACCTTCCACCGACGTCATTGCGGTCACCTCCGTGTTGCAACTGTCCACCATAGCCATGTTCTGTAGTCCCGAGTGGCGCACGTAGCCCTTCGAGTTCAGATGCTTCTTCGGGTCGACGTATTGCTGGGTCGATCCGCTGTCGATGTGATTATGGTAGAAAGCGGGCGGATGTTGGAGCGGATGATGATTAACATTGTTGGTGGAAAACGAAAGATTTACATATTTCAAGCCCTGACTACATTACCACAAAGAGGTTAGCACATAACACACACACAAAACACCAAAAACAGCAAAGGATCCATTTTTGAACCAGCCAGCACCAAGCAATATACCGCCGGACCACCCGGGTAAGGTTAGACAACACGTTTGCAGAGAGGTACGAGCAATTTGCATGAACAGACAACACGGAGGATGAAACAAGAGTAAATGAGATTATAGAAAGTAGAGAAGAAGAATGAATTACGACATTGTTACTCATGTTGTTACTATTGTTAGTACAAAAAATATTTGTGCTATTTGCTTTCGTTTCGTATATGTTGTTGCAAGTGCTGCTCATGCATGGTTAGTTTGTTGTTGGAAGATTTTGTTTTATAATAGGGAAAAATAAGTACTTTTTCTAATTCGATATCTAATAAAATCATACGAAAGTTTTGGTAGTTACCCTCAAAACGATCATAACGCGTTACCACAGCCAAGACACTAACCCTAGACGCGAGCGTAACTGTAACGTTACTCGTGTAACAAGTGTTACGTTTCCCTTTAACCGATTTTAGTTAAACTAAATAATAAAAACTTAATTTTAAATATGGTAAAACAGTTTTAGTAACAAATCTGTCCTTTTTTGTTAAAACAATCTCTTTCCTATCCCGTTAGACAAGCAAAGAAAAAGGCCCAAAACAGAGCGGTAACGCTTACCTGTTGTATTGGTAGCCACATTTTGACCAGCGCAACTGATTTTTATCGATGGAGGAATCAATTTCCCCCGTTTCCTGGTTTATCTGGTCGATAAAGTAGGGACGGTGTTTCAGAAGGAAGTTTTGTATGTTACCGAATCGACAGTATTCCACAATCACCATAAGTTCACCTGAAAACGAATGACGCATACATTGTTAATGTTGCGTAGGTTGTTTCGTTTGGTTAAGCGGTAGCTTACTTACGTTTGGCAATGTTTTTCGTAACCGCTCCAAGTAGGTTCACCACGTTAAGGTGCTGTCCCAGGTGAACCATGATCTTGAGCTCGGAAACCAAGGCTCGCATCACTTCATTGTCGGTTTGCTTCTTAACCATCTTCACCGCGACGGTTGTTTCGTCCTCGTTCACCATTATGCGGGTAGCGGTGGCCTTCATCACTACACCGAACGCACCGGTTCCCAACTGTTTGCCGAGCTTGAGGCGATCCTTCGGAAACTCGTACTCCGCGTTGTACGGTAGTAGATCCGCCTGTTCGTCCAGTGCCAGATCGGGGTTGTAAACACCAAGGTTACCCTCCTCGAAGTTCACGATTCCGGCCTCCTTCATGGCCTTCACTTCCTTCTTTTTCTTGCAGTAGAACAGTGATACCAGCACGATCGCAATGATTAGCAGCAATAGTAGGCCCACGGTTGCGTAAAGCAAAGATTTTCTTACAACGGTACCTGTTGGAGGATGTTTTAACAAATTAAATATTCCACCATGGTACTATTAAACACAAAACAACTCCACGGGAAAGGTATCGTTGGTTACTTACTGCGCATATCCACCTTCCAGTACTTCTCGATCGTGCCCATTTTATTCTCCGCTCGGCACTCATATGTACCGTAATCTTCGTTCTTGAGGTACTCAAAGGTCAGCGTCGTGTTTGTTAGCTGCACCCGGTTGCTATTTTCTTCCAACACAATCGGTGCATCGTCCTTCATCCAAACGATGGTTGGTTTCGGTGTACCGACGATGTCACACTCCAGCTGGAGTGCATCGTGGAGGTCAACCGAGATGCTTTCGTTCGATTTTCCCGACAGTAGCTGCGGAGCCACCGGATTGAGCACCTCCAGATGGAACACCCTGGTTTCGAAGTTGTTCTCCATAGTCTTCACCTTGCAGTACAGATCCCCGGAGTGCTCGTGCGCTGCGTGATCGATCGTGAGCTGAGCCTGCCAGGCATACAACTCACCGGAGTACACCATTTTCACACCGTCCGACTCTTGTAAATCGCGGCCGTTGAGCTCGAGCGTGATCTCGTTGGTGTGATTGTACACGAGTGCCGAGCAAATGATCATCAACTGATCGCCAACGGTGACCTCCGAAGTCGTTGGGCGTACCTGTTTCATTGTGACCGCGTCCTCCATGGGGCTGACGAGCAGATCTGCCTGCGTAAATACATCACCCTCCGAGTTGGAGGCCCTACAGTACACAACTCCGGGCTGATTAGCATTAAGGGAGTACGTACGGGATTTGGCGACTACCGATTCGCCCGTTCCACTTGGTTGCTGTTGAAGTAGGGAGGGAAAGACAAAAAAAGAGGCTTCAATAACACAACTAGCCTTATTGACCCCGTCTACTTTCTGCGCCATATTTGCAAATCGAAGCAAGTAAAAATAACTAACAAAATTAGAAGTGCAGCAAAGGAGAGGTTCATAGAATGTCTTACCGTTCTTGCAGTTCGCTCCGAAACGCTATCCGGGCTCGGTGACTAGAGTGAAACGAGTGGAATCGGGAGTGTTAGCACAAAGCACGAGACAAGCGTAGAATTTACAGTATTAACACACGGTACACTTTCATGCTACAAAATCCTAACAAATCGTGCCAATGCCGGCAGTGCCTTTACTTCGCAGGAGGACTATGAAGAACATATTCTGCTTTCTTAGAATTTAATATCTTATCGAGATCATGTATGAAGTAGACTTAGGCTTCAAATATGTTTACTATTTAGCTGTATGTTTCCTTCCTTCAAGATACTTTATAACATGACTTCGAGGAGGCCATAAAAAATTAAATACGTCAAGTTTCAAATAATTTGCTTAAATTAACAAGACTTTCCAGTTTATTCACTGTGATCTCTAGTGTTACTTACCTTCGTGCTCCTCTTAAACCATTAGTTAATAATACTTTAAAATCAGTAGAGGGGTAACAACCGAGTTTGATTAGTGTTTTAGAACAATACATTTCTATTGAAAAACTGACCTCTTTTTTTCCTCTTTTGAGATGGTAAAAATTAGAATCAGATAACTTAAGTTCTTAGTCTATGGACAAACACAACGCCAAACAGAAATATTAGAAGTAAAATAAAGGGCAAATAAAGGGCAACTGATCAACATGCACGATTTGGGCGTCTTGTAACATTCTCCAATGGTAGAGATTAAAAATCGAGGTACTTACATCCCAACTGCTACTTTTCTTTCTGGCATCAATGGAGCAGTTTTTCCACGGCGACTCGAGACACGGGACAAACATAAAAGAAATGTCTGGACGTGGATAGCCGATGGCACGGCATTTGAATGTTACGTCTTCGCCCGATTTGACAAACATACTATTCATCGAGACAATCGGTTTATCTGGAAGAATAAGATTTTTAGGTTTTGTTTTATGGAGGGAAATATTCCGAAATATGTTTCTCTAACAACCTACCGTGAACGTAAACACCCATACGCCGCGTATTTTCTGCGTTACCGGCCATAACGTGTAGCGTGTAGTTTGCCGTGTCTTCAACCATCGGACTGTTGATCTTCAGCTTAACGTACGAATCTGTACGGTTGACTTCGTACTTGCCCTTAAACATGCCGATGTTCTCCTCTGAAATCTCCAATGCATAGTCCTTTGACCAGTAGTAGGAGATGTTGGCTGGAAACGACCGGTACTCGATAACGATGTTAATCGGTGATATGCGTCCATTGGGCGTCCGTCTCACGTTGATATCGTTGAGGTTGTTTTCCTCGCGCAGAAACACATAGTCCTCGGGTGTTTTCCTCACGTTCAGTTTGAAGCTGTGGCTGCTCGTATGGTCGTTATGATCTTTTACCACGCACTTATAAGTTCCGTCGTCGGCAGCCGTTGCTTTTTCGATGATCAGCTCCCGAGAACCGTACTCACGATGATCGACATTTTCCACCGGTTCCATCTTTACCGGTCTAATATCGATCCGGTTATCCTGCAACTAGAAACGGTTGAAAGTTGAGCATATCTCTGAACGAGAACCGTTACATTGACGCGCCTACCTGTGGCGCCGGAGTCTCCCATTCCATCGTGAACCGAACTCCAGTACGGATGTTCACTCGGCACACCAGCCTTATGCGCTTCCCGAGCGGTACATGATCTTTCGTGTCGCTGTGAATGGTGGGCTTCAACAAGTATTCGGAAACGGCTAACGGGACGTGGTCGAAAAAAAATGTTTCAATTAAATTGACTTCAACTAACTTGTAGAAGCATACACACAAACAAATAAAACACACTCATTTAAATAAGGTGATCGTGCGAGGAAAAACCATGCGTAAACAAATGAAAATAAAAACTATAATGTTTTTCAACGGTTGGGTTGGTAGAAGAAATTGTCATACTAACTTCAGGCAACAAACAAACACCAAGCGGAAAGAAGGTTTTTAGTTGGGAGCTAATATTATAAAAATTATTATTATTAAAGGGTGCATACGTGAGTTTACACGAAGCGATAAACATGCAACTAGAAACTAAAAAAATGCAGATAGTAACAATGCGATTGACACAAGTTGCTGACGCCAATAGACACAAACCCGTTTCAATGATTTCCATTGCCAATGGGACACGGTAGCCAGAATGGGTCCCCGGAATGCGCCTATATATTTGGACAAATGGCTTAACAAACCACGGTACAACTAGTAAAACAGTTCAGGCACATTCGTAGTAGCGTAGTAGACCAAGCGAAACATTTAACCACTCCTCCCTCAATCGAAGCAGGCGGAGATAATTGCAATGCAATTACGCGTCCATGCTGACCACAACGGCAGACGCATAAAGTGAGTTTTACGATCACATAAAATTTACTTCCAATCACCAGCGATCACCCGATGGGAAGGGAGCGGTGTTTGATGGATAACTAACTAGTTTTTGGCAAATCTAATTTTCCTGGAGGCGATGATATTTAGTTAAGCTACTGGACTAGCTATTACACCATTGATTACTGTTCTTGTATGTAAATAAATATTCCATCTATTGAGAATACATATCAATGAATTTAGAGATAATAATTCTTCCCCCTCAATGAATTTAGAGATAATAAATTTCCCTTCATTTGATGGACCACGTGGAGCCCATTTTTACAACTCAGAAAAAATATAAATGCCTCAATTTTTACAACGCTTTTCGACGGATTTTATCAACTTTCCGGTAAGTACATTCGTTTGCTTTTCAGTCAAGCTGCTACACTATTTCTAGATAAACCACGCATTAGCTGTAATGATGAAATGTTCCACGATAATATTGCAGCCAAGGTATTACTTTTTTTTAAGGACAATCAAAACAAGACACAGGAAGTCAGGATGTGTGTGAAATTAGGAGGATGTGTGAGGATTAATAAAGAAAACAAACGAAAACCAGGTGAATGAAAACAATTGGAGACGCGCGCACCACTAAAACCCAGAAAACACAACCACAAGAGGGATAGTCCTATATCATCTAGAAAAAGAGTGTGCGTATGTGCATGGCACCGATGCACGTCGCTTATTGCTTTCGTTAGCGATCTCTAGAGATGTGAATGAGTGTATTATAAGCTTTTTTTAAAAAAAGAATACAGATTTAAAGCGTAAGTTCGAAGACCTCGTACCTTCTTCATAATCGTCTGAACACCGCGGGTACACAGGAAGGAAGCACGTTATTGTGACATTTTTGGGGCGGTTCACACGACGGATCGAGGTTATTTTTATAAGAAATGTATGTTGCGATGTAAGGTAGAAATAAAAATAAATCATTATTTAACGTTTGTTTCCCCATTTCTGTTTTCCGCAAAAGAACAATTTAGAAGCGAATGGTCGTACGATGAAAGATATAGATAAAGTTCTGCGTCCCAACACCAAAAACGAATGACGAAGCCGCTTGTTTGAAGTACTCTCAGATATGACATAAGAACTATGCTGTGCTATAGTTAAAAAGTGAGAGAAACGTAAATGGAAAAAGTCTACTGCATCATGCAAGGGATAGTTTTGACTCGATCCCAGCTAGATTGTGCTTGAAAATTATTTACTAGCAACTGTATAACATTGCAAGGAATGCAAATGGAAAAATCATTGAAACACACGGTTTGCCAATAGATAGAAGATACAATGTGGAAAGTAGTTTTTCCATCACGATCTCGCGATCGGCATGCTATTACATTGCTAAAGAAGGGCTCAGCTATAAAAGAACCGAAAGCGAACGATAATTGTGAGTATAGTTTCATAAAAAAGAAAGATTAATCGAACGAATAGTAAACGATAGAGGATAGAACATTAATTGGAGACAACACAAGCGGACTTTGTCACAGCCGACAACGAGTGCAGACGAAACGATTAGAAAAGAAAGTACAGTAGACAGATAGAGAGAAAGAGAGAGAGAGTAATTACGTGGATAAGGCAATGGAAGATGTGACGAGTTCTCGCTATGAGGATAGACATTGGCGATACTCGGTGGAGTCGTGTGGCGGTCTTCGGTTGTGAGGTCATAACGAGGGGAGCTACTCCCGGCAACCGTGGCATTGGCCGTGTCGTTGGCGTCTTCGAGCGAATCGTAGGGGTCGGAAAAATTCCGTTCCGTCCCTGGGGCTTCCGTAGCGTTACTACTTCCGCTGGCGGTTTGTTCGAATGGGTCCATTGAAATCGTGGTGCTCTCGGAATTGACCTCAAAGTCTTGCGTAACTGAACGTTTTTCGATGATTTTTTGGGACAACATTTTTCCATCGTCCACGAGATCGTTGCTTTCCAGATCCGATATGGATTGTACGGAATTTTGCCACCCCTCGGAAAACGCCACGTGGTCCAACAACGCTTGCCTGTCGTCCCGGTTGCCGGTCGTGCTGTCGTTATGCGGTTCGTCATCGTGTGTTGCACCATCACCATCGTCGAATGAATTGTTGCCCCGCTGCGCTACGACAACGCCGTGCGCATGGCGTTCGGTGCCGCCCGGGATGGAAAACTCACAGTGTTCGTTGATCGTCACCTGCAAGTGGATGCGGTGCTCGGGTTGGCCTTTCGCCTGGCAGTAATAGGAACCGCCGTCCTCCAGCCTGTTAAACTCTAGTTCGTATCCTTGCGTGAAACTGAACTTATATTGGTCAATCAAATCCTGAAGTGATAGAAAGTATTGGATAGAATGTTCATATTTTCCAAGGAGTAAATCGATAGGCGAAGACGATAGAAGATAGGTTGGTTTCGTGGATCGACGATCGGGCCGAAGCGTTTCAAACATTGTTGACAATTTACGAATGCGATAATTTTTAAATACACCTACATTTATTTACACAACGATCGGGCGAGGGATTATCTGAACTTTATACATTTTTACATGCATTCAACTTAACAAAATTGCTCAACTGATTATATCGTTTGCCTTTATTTTAAGCAACACTCGACGGAAACGACTTGACTGATGCTTAAACTTGACGCGCACAAAGATGCAAAGACTGAGAACGCTGCGTCCGAAAACACGCACACCCCATTCAGCTTAATTAATGGCAAAGACGAGAAGATGAAAAATCTCACCCTTCTGTAGCCCATTAGCAGAACGATGCTCTGCTGTTGTTGCAGCATAGTTTACGAGCCTGTTTTTTTTTTAGGGATCACAACAACAAAAAACAACACATCGCGGTCCCACACGCCGCACAAGAGAAGACCGTCGACGCGCAACATGCGGTCGGGTTGGTTGCATGTGCATAAATCATTAACCCAACGAACGCCAAAATCATTTGGGCCCCCGGATTATCCGGCCTGAACCGCCAGGCGTTCGGGTCGGAGGAAATGAGTTTCTGCTGGTAAGAAGAGAATTTTATTTTAAGAAAAATCATTGCGTTTTCGAGGTACACATTGCACATTGTACACGGCGAGTTGTGGAGAAAACAAACCCGGCCTTCCTCTGGATAGTACTACTACCGATCTTCCTCGGGGAATGTATGTACAGAAGCGCTGCGTTAGTGTAGATAATTTTAAAGGATCACCGCTCAGTGTATTACTCGACAGAAGAACGGGGGAGCTGTTTAAACTTTGTACACTGAGGAAAATGGAAAGGAAACGGCGTGTTTTTTAAAGAGGAACATATTGGTTGATCTGTTTGTTCTATTTACTTCGCCCGGGGGGGGGGGGAGGTTCGATCAAGCGGAGATGGAATGAAGGTATAAAACCCAACTTAACGTACGCTGGACGTAAACTTCCATCCTCTGATTGGCGATCGCGTTGATGTCCCTGCAATATAAATCTACATGGCCGGAATTGAACTGAGGATTATGCACTATAGCGCCCTTGGCCGGATCGTACGATGTGTTAAAGAGGCTAGAGCTTTCACGCTAGAAGGAAGGTAGAAGAAGGGAGAAAGATTTCGATAGAGGCGTCCGAACGGTGAAAGACAGTTGTTCGCGCTTTCCGAATGCGACGGGAAAAGGCGTCCGGAAAAGAGGGAAGATGAAGTGCGAATAACAGCGTGGTGGATAGTTTAACTTACGCCCTCGAGATCCTTGTACAGCTCAACCTCGACTTCTGGATGCGTCGGTTTGCAGGGCAGGATGAAGCTTTCGTACTGGTTGACGTGAAACACGGGCAGATCGATCGGAACCAGTGGTTCCTCGGGGTCGCTCACGAACACATAAACGGACGTGGCCTGGTAGTTGGCCACAAGCTCGTCCAACCTGTCCTCCCGTGGCTCTCCGGGCCCTTCCTCGAGCTCTTCCACTTCTTCTTCGTTGTAAGCCTTCTTGTGCACGCAGTAGTAGCGACCTACCGTCACGGCTGACACGTTCGTCAGCATCAGTACGGCTCCGTACGGTTTATCTGGATCGTCTGCCTCATACTGGTCAACCACTCCGTACGGCGGTGCCTGGGGATAGGGGTATTGGGAAGTATACCAATATTCATTGCTCTTGCAATACCCTCCCATCGACTTACCCAATTATGCGTCGAGGCGTAGTGTGTCCACTCGATCGGTTCGTGTGACCTGCAGGTGAAGTTCATGTCGGCACCTTTCGACAGCAAGATCGTCTCGTCGACAGGTTCAATTTCCGGTGCGCCATGCTCATCGTCGGAAGCTGCGTGGGTGAGAGAAAACATTGATCATTCATTCATTTTTCCAAACCCATATACTAAAGAACCGTTATGTTTTCAACCCGTTGGGATGTGACCTCTGAGTGAAAGTGATTCGTATACAAGCGACCGAGGGACAGACTGACTGACTATGCTCTAGTGCCGGAGGAAGTCCAGTCGTTCCTCGGCAGTGCTCGCCGATAAGTGCGTTTTGTTTGTAAACATTTCAACAGCTCGGATTTAGTCGTCTGCGGAGTGTGAGGGTTGTTGAGAATTTAGTTGACGTCCCGGGCAGGCCAAGAGGAGATTCGATGCATTTCCAAGTCGAGGACGCGGAGTGGGATTTTATCACTTCCACGTACCACGTTTTTATCATTTTTCTCTATTTCCGCTTCTTGTAGCACAGCGCGAAGATATGCTGCAGTGCAGATCGCTTTACACTGCTTGCAGCGACGACCATGCAAGTTCCTTGCCCTCCTCCGGGCGTTCATAGACAGTTTGTCTTCTTCCCATCGAATGGAGGTTATTTGGGATCGGATTGCTATGGACTGGTCGTTTTCCAACAAGCCACAAACCGGCGGCCAACGTTCCGCCAACGCTCGAGAGTGTTCCGCCAGCATCTGCAGCAGCTGGCATTGCTTGAGCTTCTTCGACCAAACGCCGCGCCGAAGCCCATGATGTGGCTGGCCACAAAATCTGAACCCCACGCAAAATAGAAGAAAACATAAAACCCAAGCAACCAACAGCATACTCTCCTATCGGTCGGGGTTTACGGATGGCTATGCCTTATTTATTACTTCTTCAGGTGATGTAATTAGGGCAACTAGTGATGCTTTGCACGCCGGTGGTAATTGGAGATTTATGGATGATGTTCGGATGTGCGCTCGTGTGGCGGACTGGTGGCGTGCCCTTCTGCATCGGATCGCTCGGTTTTGCGTGAAATTTAAGAACACTCCCCGAGCGCCATACTGACGACGCGGTTAGTGTAGACTATTGCTCCACCAAAGCAAAAAGAGCAAAAAGCGAATCAAACCGGACACGTTACGCCTAATCTCTTCGGAAGTATCATTAGAGGTATCATAAAGATAACGAGACATATTTTCCTATGTAACAATTAAATTGTATTTCAAGTTCCAAATGGCAAGATAGTGAATTAATTTATGCTGAGATAATATCCAAATTATTCGATACCTCCATTGGCTTCCGAGATTTTTTATATTTCCGATTTTTGGACAACAACAACCAAATAGAATTAACAAATTGATTTTGTTTTGACATTTGTAAATTTATGTAAATTATCGAGGGACACTTTTGAACTTTTGAGATGATCTTAACTAACTCAAGATTGATCGTAAAATCTAATAAAATATGAAACAGAGATTCTTAATATTGTGAATATATAAAATGAACAAAAAAGTATACCTAGGTTTGAAATTTTTTAAATTTTTTTTAGAAACTACTCCGCGTATAAACTGATAAAGATTCAAGCAAAGTTTAAAACTTTCCTCAGAATTAATTTCATTGTACTTTGAACTGTAGTAATGAGTTAATTTGCATACTTGCGAGGCACGTTCCTGTGGGTTCGGGACGGCCCACTACTTACCACTAACTAACGCCGGACTCTGGAGCACGCTCAGTATACCGACGCCCGTAATGACTAATATCACAGCTCTTACAGTTCTGTCCATCTTGGCGCTAATGAAATTCGCTAATTTAATCTACCACTACCACCCACTCTCTGCTGCAGTACGCGCGGTTTTTGTGCGCCACTTCGAGAATATCACTTTGTCGAACAACGTGTGAATTTTTTTCCACAGTTTGCTCTCGTCGCTCTAGAACCGTCACTTCACACTAACAAAGCTTCCTGCTAGCTTCTTCGCGGCGAAGGAGCAGCGCGTCGATCGCATCTTTCGATCGCGAGAAATTGGTGGTGGAATTGTTTCTTCTTCTATTTGATGCGCATTTTACGCTCTCGTACCCGTTCCGGTTCGGGACTGAGTGGTCCTTCGGTATAAACAGCACACGAGAGTTTACGAGTTTCGGTTTCCTGGGGAGTTTTCTTTGCACTCACTCACGGTTATGATGATCGGTTTACCACCGATCGTACGATACACGTGCGCCTTTTTATTTTTATGCTACTGCAGGAATTTTGCTAGAAAAGATAAAAACAAAACAAAACAACAGTAAGTAAACAAACGTGCAAAACCCGCCGCCCGTAGACACATTCCGGTGGAAAAAGGTTCATCGACTAGCCTAGCTGGATAAATAACAAATTTTGCAAAAGGCCACCCAACGCAGAACACTTCGATCGCCAGCTGGTCCCACTGTGAAGAGATGCCGTAGAAAAGGGGGTTGTGGGTGGGGGTAGGTTTAGTCAGCGGATCCCATACTGTTTGGCATGCAAAGCGTGTCGCATGTTCGGCCCGTTGTCCATTTGTGTATGTCGCCATAGTTCAATGCTTCAATTCCTCTCGCCAACCACCTTCGTGTTCGTCTGGTTCTACCCGGGTTTTGGAAGTTATAACGTCACACATCAATAAACACACAGACACAACGTAAATGAATCACATACGCATGACGTTGTCCTTGCCGTTGGGCCTCTCCCCCCCATCCTCTTTACCCTTATTTGTCGTGGTCGTAAAAGATTTGTCTTCGCAGCAGCACGAATGCCGCAGGGTTGCCTTGTTGTCTCCGGTGGCACCATTCCGACGCGAAGGAACACTTATTCCAGGGGTACTGTCCCTGGAGGGTGCCCTGCGGAGGTCCGAGGGTTGTTGTTCAACGCACGCCGCCGCCGCATCGGTTTCCATCGGTGAGACAAGCCAATAAATTAAACCGTGTACATAAAATATTAATCTACAATGGGGAAAGCCATTCCCTGACCGTTTCGCGGCACACACACCCCTTGGACCTTGGACGCGTTCATTCTTTGTATATCCAACTCCGTGATAAGGCGGACCTAAGACAAGGAACTATTTTGCAGAGGCTAATGAAGCGTGAGGAAAATATAAATTTTAACACATCCAAATGATGACTTCACACCCTGTTCCTTTCCGGTGTCGCCGGTGTTGTGAAGATTATGGGCAATTATTTGCCTTCCTCAATACACCGCGCTAATTGCAAACACAACCGGACACATCCCTTCGATCGTGAGGCGCTTCTACCTGGCCGTCCGTTCTGGATGCAATGTGGGTTACGCAGTAATTTAATCAAGCCTTATGCAAAACACTCTCCAAGGGTAGCTTACAATTATACACCAACATCGGATATCACCAGGGATGTGTGCACCAACTCCTGGAACCGAACTTCCGGTTAGGTGGCCCAACGTTCCTCCCACAGGATCCTTCGAACAAAGGACTTACGCTTCTGTTAGGAGTGGTTGCTTTAAATGTAATTAAACCGGGTAAGGTTTATTCCCAACCATCGTGGTTCGAAACAATGGTATAAAACGAAACGTTTGTGGCTACTCATATTGTAATATAAGCAATGACGTTTGAAAATACCACTTCCTCCGGCCAGCAGAAGGAGACCGAACACGTTGACTCACGCACAAGAAATTCTTCGCCGGTTGTGCAAGAAAGCGTACGCCGAGAAAAGTCTGTCTGCCTGCGAACACCTCAGCATCGGGCAATAAAACTAAATGAGACAATTAGCACTGGTTGCTGCCGCATATCATGAGGGAATTACCCATATGTAAATAAGGTGGTGTTGGCCTGAACGGTGGAAAACGTTAGATTATATATTTTTTTAATTTGTTTCTCTCTACAGCGGGGCATTAGAAATTTCTTGGACACTCTTAAGGGTGTCATAAATTACCGTTAAAACGCGCCACACAGTTCGCCGAAGTTGGCCTTTCGCTGGCCGGACGGAAAACGTTTGTCCGGAGCGGTGAAAACAAAATCGCACACCGCGAAGGGATGGCGCCAACCGGGAACGCCTAAAAACCGGGTCCCGCCGCCTCGTGGAAGGTTTATTTATTTTTCTCCGCATGCAAATGCAACGTTGCACACGCGGCAATGCACGGGCTGCAAAACGCATCCACCGCGTCCGACGCGTGTGCGTTCGTGGCCAAAGTTAGCAAGCCGTTTTCTGCAACACATGGCGGTGTGAGTAAAGGTTAGCGCGGGGATTACTTTCTCGAAACTCGGAGGCCAACGTCAAGCTATCCACCCAGACGGCCAAGGACATCTGGTACGCATGCTGTTGGCCACATTTACTGAAGGATGGAAGGCCTTTCTTGTGGACGGCTTGGGATAAGGTTTTGCCAGGGCAAAAACATAATCACGCCTCGATGAAGCTCGAACGTTTTGTGCCTCGTTTGTGTAGGGAAATTTTACTGCTGTTTCCGGCTGTCGATCATGCGGTTGAAGTTGGGAAGAGAGTTTATTAGTAGTTTTTTGTTTATGTTTGGGGGATTTTTTTTAAGCATTTCCTTAAATATTTAGGTGAGGCAAAGACATAGCAAATACATACAATGCAAATATTAATAAATTAATAACAACAATCTCTAACAGTTTCATCTGATTTTACATTAAAAATCCGTCTAGCAAACTCGAAATAAAATCATAAAATGCCATAAGCATTGTTCATAGAAGTGTTCGTAAAGAAATCTTTGTAGCACATGTTTTATTAAAATACCTCATATTTCAAATTAATCTAAGCTACTTAACATCAGTTCATTGTTTGAAATAAACAGAACATTCCATTTCGCCGTAATGTAATTTTTTAAATACCACTAACACATTTTATGTCCACACTTTTGATCCGCATCATTTCCCTTTTTATTGCTTTTAATTTGACGACGGCATATGTTCGTATGTGCTACTGCTGGCTGCCCATTTTGCGCGCCTGTTCGACATTCCAACCTCCATATGGCCGGGAAGCCGGTCAACTATTTTGTTTGGCTTTTTTTTTACCAGCCCACCACTTGTCCGTGATTATGTCCGCGTCGGTAAGCCGTGCAACACAACACGGCCGCGGGAAAGCATTTGACCTTGTGCGCTCTCTGACCCTTTTCTATCGCCGAGGCCCGGCGAATGGAGCAAACGGTTACTTCGGCCCGGCCCGGTGGTCACCGGCAACGGATTATCGATTTTTAGTTTATCCGCATGCCGAACCGACCAAAACACGAAAAGTCACGAGAGTGTGGAAAAAGTGTGGCGTAGAGAGTCAATTGTCATCCGCGACGGGCGAAAATGGAATTCTCATGTACCCAAATGGCCAACGGTCAATCGGAAGGCGAAGTAGTAGTTGCCCGTTTACCGTAAAGTGGCAATGAAAAGCGCGGTGAAACATAACATCAACAACCGAAACACCGTGGGATGATAATTGTTTGCTTTCGGACAGGATCTCTTCTGCTTTCGAGGGGGGAAGAGAACTGTTTATGTTTGGCCAAAAATAAACTTGCTACCCGAACGGACGCACAAAAGCGCACTAATTTCATCATACGCCACTAATCCATTTATTCCCTTATGAGCGGATTGATTAATGGTCGGTCTCCCGCGGACTTTTCGCGCGCCGAAAAGGTTGTCAACCACTGGACGGAAGTGTGAAGGCATTTGGTTGATTTTATTGACCATTCCGGGAAACTGTAGGCGAGAAGAGTATGTATTTATTATTCATTTACATTATCACAATCGATTGGGAAAACCCCCTCCCCCTTTCACTCTGGGAAACTCCATCTCAAGAAGGCAACCTGAAGAGTTTGTTCCACGAACGTCAACATAAAAATTAACAATAAAGAATGTTACAGATTCTCTGACTCATTCGATGAGGATCGACCACTTTTCCAGGAAATAATTTAAATATAACTCTCTTCCAACCAATTGGCGCACTCGGTAGAAAACCCCCTTATGGAATGGAACTCGTCTCGAGCGCAGTGAAAAAAAAATAATAATATTAACTGGAGCAAATTCAAGTGATTTAACAACACTTGGGGACCGGTTGGAGTGTCCCAATGTCTTTCATTGACAGACAAACACCCGAGCTGATGATGGTCGGGTTGGTGCTTCGTATGGTTTCATGATCTCATCCACGCCTCCCATCCTAGCTCCACCTCCTCCCTCTCGGTGCATACGTTCTTGTCGTTACCAATATTTCCACTCCGGATTCGCGTTAGCTTCCACGTGCGCTCGGTTCCTTTTCCTGGACGCGGTTGTCCGTTGAAACCCGAAATGGGCCCGACAGGATGGTAATGATGACATCAGAATGTGATGAAGAGAGTGTATGTTTTTTTTTGTGGACAAATTATTAGCGAAAACACACACACGGCCACATGTGGGAGGGCCGTGAGTATGCTTCTATTTTAGCGCCCAAACCGAACCGTTTGTTTGTTTAAAAACGGCGGCCTGGTAGTGCCTCTCGATTGGAGTGTGTTTTCCCTGGCGCTCGCTTTTGATGCTGTCGACACTTCTTTGAGGTGGTTGCGGCCACTTATTTTCGTTATGCAAACGAAAAAGGAAAACTAAAACCACACTTCGCGCCCGAATGTGAAGACGCAGCGCGAGGCGAGACATTTTCTCGAACCATAATTCAGAGTTCCGTCGCTGACCGCACGCTAATGAAACAAATTGTGCGCCATAGCGTTTGTTCCGTGTTCCGTGGGTTGAAAAATGTATCAATATCTGTGTCACCCAACATGGGACATGGCCGAAACCGGCGACCGATGCTGAGAAAAGGAGAGAAATAAATGAAATAGTCGCCTGCATGGAATTGCCCCCCTTCGTTTCTTGGAGCACTTTTTCCTGGGATTCATCTCGCGCCGAGGGTAAAGTTCAACTGACCCATTAAGACGTAGCTCCATCGCCGTTCGTTGTTTGGTGCAGGTTTGGATCGGAATCTTCGTGACCAACACACACATTACCGTCTTGACGAACAGCAGCGCCGTGATCTGTTCCGCTCGGAACGCATGAATCACTAATTTTGTCTTAGCCGTCCCTGTTTGAAAATTTTTGCACGTTTCACTGATTATGCTGGGACAATTTTCCGAACGAACGGGACGAACATTTCCACCTAAACTGCCGGTCGAAATGGTCGTCAACCGCAGCTACGAACGTGCACGTTGGATACATAAGATACAAACGCTGGTGGAGTGGCGAAAAAAAATTCCTAGCGAAACATTAAACGACACATTAAACGAACGAATCTAAAACGGTGAAGCTGGGAAGTTTCGAGGTCAAGCACATTAAACCAATCCGACTCTCCCAGAGGATTTTGCATTATTTTGAATGCTTCTGTAGGGACATCCTCATTTTTTGATTCACAGATATTTTACACTTTGCCATTGATGTGACTCTTTTTATTTCACTCTGATTTAATAAAGTGTTTAACCAAAAAGGGCATACATGTTTTTGGACATGTTGAACATTATTGAATCATATTTTTCGATAAAATGAAGAAAATTAAAAAAATGAAGTATTTAAACAGATGTTTTTCTGTGCGCAATACTGAATAAAAAAGGGAACTAATCAACGAATCCGTTTCTAACTGATAATTGTGCCAAAGGCTACGTAAATGTTACGGTTTAACGCGATCCTTATCGGCAGAACGGCGTGCACGTAATGAGCGAGCAAATGGTAAACAAGCAGAAAAATAAACAACTTTGGACTGCTTTTTCCGTATGCTAGATGCATTTACACTATCTCCCCGCAAAGTGATGCTGTTACTTTCTCAGAATCTTGGTACGTTCTACTTTCAATCATTATGCAATGGAACTTCATTGTAAATAGAGTATCAAGAAACGGTACAAGGGAAACATAGACGAAAATAAAGTGGTAAATATAGCGCAGCACATGGAGAGGTTGAATCATTTAACAATCTTTAGATTTGATCACAATTGTGACACTGTGACAATTCCTCATCTGCTGGTATTATTGAATAAGTCATCACTTCCATTTTACACACTTGCAATGCACTTCAAATGCATGCAAACGCAGTACGGAAATTTCATTTGAAATAAAGGTCAACACACAAGAACGTTGATTGGATACTAAAATAAACTGCGGCAATGAAGTGAAAGAAAACTCACGGTGAATAATTTTTGCACAAAACAGCCTGCTTCGATTCGCCGTTGGAAGAAGGCCTACCAACACTTACTGGCGTCCGAAATCTTCGACCCACGGGGCTTCTACAAAAGGACCACAAGAGAACGAACAGAGACAACGGCGGCGGCAAGGCCGGCAGGAAAAAGCATAAAATAAACAGATAAACTGACGCAGGCACATTAAGCCACCCTTCGAAAAATGGCCACCAACAAGATAAGGAAGACCGGGCATGACCGCGTTCCAGGGGACCCCGTGTGGGTTTTAGGACAAACACAGACAGGCCCCGCTTGTGGACGTGGAGAGATAATGCGCGAAACCGACTGGGAATCGCGCCGAAAAATGGCGTTCCTCCTATGCGCCGCCGAACGGTGGTGGTGTCGATTTGCAGCCAAGTGCTTCCGGAGGCATGCGCATATTTTGCTTACCTCGGCGACAAATGGCCAAACAAGCAAATCGTCGACGGCAGCGACGGTTGAGAAAGCTGCCATACCTGTTTTTCTTTCTGATGACACTGACGGAAATGAATGCTTCAACCTGTTCCGGGTCTGTATGCGCTGTCCATTTGTTGACTGGTTTTGCACAGTAGTTTCCGGTCAGTCGCGCAAATCCACAACCGCTGCACCTAATCGTTCGAGGGACAGTTATATACACATCAAGAAATGGGACATATACCTGTGCCGTATACCTCGACGTTGACGTTCCAGTCCCTCTGGCTCGTCAACAGCAAAGAACCGAGTTTCGTCAGCACATGACACATCCAAGTGCGCTGCGACGATGACGTAGTCAAGACACCGGTTGGACTGCTTGATGTTTGTTTCTTTTTCCACCACACTCTTGTCGGATGTTCCAGATGTAAAATGGTGTCGCCTTCGAGAGATCTTTGCTGCTACAATGCAGTCTCACATTTTGGTTGGAACTTGATCTGTATCACTTTGTACCACTCGTCTGGTTTATGTCATCTGGTTAGACTTTTCTTACTACATCCCAGCAGCCTGTTTCATTTACTGGTTATTTCTTTTTGGCTCATTCCGAGCGCCTCTCAAGAGTCTGTTTGTGACCTCGAAGGAAGCACAAAGGAAAGTGAAAGAGAAGTTAAAAATTATTATAAACAAACATGCCAGAATTCTGGGTTGTTTGCTGTAGTTGATTTGAGGTGCGGTTGGAACAGAACCCATCCTCAACAAAGCTACAAACTTGGAAATGCAAGACCCGTGGAAGATTTATTAGTTTTTATAATTTTCTCCCACTCCGTTCTGCCCTTCTATTGTGCATCCACATTGCGGGCTAAACTCACTCGGATGCGACTGCAACTGCATCGTACAGAGGAAACGAAACTGGCCGGAAATTAAGCGGCCACGCGAGATCAATTGATCGCCTATTGACTCCCGGGCTGCAAACCGGGGCACACGGGCTGACGTCACGGTTCGTCGGAGATGATACTCTTACTGTAACCGGCGACGATCGGCGTGGTATGGGGATTTTCCGGTGACGGTTATGCTTGTTGAATGACTTTTTTTCCCCTCCCATCTAACCCTACTTCAACAACATGGAAATGAAGCTCTTCACCCGGTTGTGGTTGTGAACCTATACCACCACTACATCATAAAGGGAATCAACAAGTTGTGCTTCGAAAAGTAAGAACTTCAAATTTACTCACACGACTTTTGTAGGATTTAGACTTTGCTTAACTTTACTTTAAATCAAAAAATGATACTTCAAATTTATTAGTTTTTTATATTCATGAAAATCAAACTGATGCTGTTAATAACTTTAAAAGGTTTTCTGAGTAACTTGCTTCCGGTTAAATAGAAGTAAGACTATTTTTAGAACATGCATCTCCTGTGACATCGCTTTGTCTTATCAAGAAATGATTAGCAAGCTTGGTGCTTGTACTCATACTTTAAAGTACCTTCATTCTGGTTTGTTACAATCTCAGTTTTATATCTTTTAAACAACCGACTTTGTTATTGCTGTAAGAGAAGGGGTTGTTTGTGTTCATTTTTGTTGATAAAGCTACATAAGTTGAGAAATACATAACTTTGTCATATGTTAAGTTTACTTTTCCCTCTCACTCCAGCATGCGCACCGCCAGCCGTACACTGACAGCTTTATTTGGGTGCGCCAAATCCGGCGGAATATGATCACCTTTACCTTCATCCACGTGAGGAAACCTGATTTCATGGCGACGCGGTGTGTGTGTGTGCATCCCTTCCCGAAGCCGCGCGCGATCGCCATCGAAAAACCCTTTCGAAACCCGTCCCGCGGAACGCACACCATCGCACGCCGTCGAAATGCGCGATCGAATGCCGCGCTGAGTAATTGTGTGCTCGCGGACGACTCCGGCAAGGTAGGCGATGGCTTCTGCGGATATGTTCGATGATTCATCCAAGCGTGCGTGATTTCCGAATAATAACCGTAGCTCCAAACGCGTGGTATTTTCACGGTGGACGTTTGTCAGCCCCACCTGTGACCGTCCCCGTCTCTTATCTTACGAACAAACAGAGTAAATATGGTGAGCGCGAACCCTTGAGATCACTTGCACGGTTTTTCTTGGAATCAATAGTTAGTTTCGTTTTTTCCCTCCTGTAGCCCGTTCAGTTTATGCTTTCGACAACATCGTATTCAGCAAGAACAGAAAATAACGCTATTGCGTTGTGTGATAACTTTTCGATGGCATGTATCCGCAAACCGTTGACATCGTCATATGGTTGCTGCTGGGCGCTACATCTCTAGGGGCTCGCTGAATCGCTCGAAACCGTATCAGCTAGAGAGATATGGTAAAGAAATAACACTTGTAGTTTGTTCCATCTTGTTCTTCCTTCCCATCCGCATGTTTTATGTTCTTGCTTTAATTCTTCTGCTGTGTTGTCGTTGTTTTGCGTCGCGTGTCGTTCTTTCCCGCATTTCTCCACGCTGGGCGTTTATCATCTTTCGTATTCTAGAAATATGTACATATCTTACATAAGATACGGCGCAGCAAACAAACGACCCCGACGGCGGCAACGACGTCTGCGGGCGAGTTTTGTTCGATAGGCTTTCTCGCGTCTCCACGTTGTAACTGTCACTAGAAGTAGGAAACAACAAGGAGAACACCAAAAACTATTGGAGGATGATAATCCCCGTGCCTAGCCAGAGCCCATTCTTTTTCTTCCCGAAGATCCTCCGTTGGGTAAATTACAGGGTAATTTGTGGTTGGAAGGTTTGGAAAATCAAACTTTCCCCTTTCCGGGATCGCTCTGTTCTTGGACTGTGTCACAAGTAGAAAGATAACTTTGAGGTTTAACAAACCTCTATTCCATAACCCCGTGCGCAGCATGTGCTATTTGCCCATGCGTGTGCGTATGTGCCCTGAGCAAGAAAAAAAAGGGACAAATCGGTTGAACGTGGTCAAATATTTAGGCTGTCGCTTTGTTGTCCCCACAAGGGGTCTTCCAAGCGAAGTAAATAAAACCGGAAACACGGTTCTTTCGTTTGCTGGGTGGAGGACCTGGGAAAAATGTACAAACAACATTGGCCCACAAAACACCGTTGTTTTGGACATTCCAATAGTAAGCAAGTGCCGGCGACGAGTGCTTAGCATTGCGATAAGATTTCCTTTTGCAGTCACATTTACGCTGCATAAGTTCAACTGACAACCCTTAACTTTCGAATCGAAGCCAACTTTGCTACTCCAGTGCCTACTGGGAAAAGAAGTTACCAGTTAAGTTTAATATTTTTCACGCCAGCAGTTTATCGTACTAGAAGGAAAAACACCACTTTGGAAGCGGCATTCCAATGACGGAAATCAACCTGCTAGTCGATGTTGTTTGTTTTCGCGCCGCAAAAAAAAACATGCGGGAAAACGCACCCATTCCGAATCGAGTGGGTGTGAAAAACGGACCATATGGAAAATGGACAAGAAGACTTCCACCAAATTTTACGATAACATTCGGTTCGGCCGTGCATCGATAAATTTACGCGTCACGTGGAGGGTTTCATGTTTTTCTTGTTGTTTATGTATTCCATTTTGCTGCGAAAACTAAAATTAAATATTATGACCTGAAATAAAAGTAAATCGCGCTGGAAATGTTAGATTCGGAACATACATGAACGAAACATTTTTCGGCGCTATGAACGGTGAAACATTGAACTCGATCGAGATGCCAATGACTGCCAAAAACCGGTTAGCAAAAATTATCATTCCCAACGGTAAACTGAACTCAACAACATAGGATCTTTGAAGTCAACGTCGTATGACGTCACAACCGCTGTCTATGATTCAAAACCATACCACGTTTTCTGGAGTGATTGATTTGCACGATCTACCGTTAGGTTCGACAATGTTTGATTTTAAAGTAGGTGCTACCAAAATTCCATTTAAAAATCACTTCCAATTGGTACTTCATGATGTCAAGTTTTGCTGACCCATGCAATTTTTCTTCTTCATTCATTGCACAACTTCAGGTTAATTTGAATATTCCCTTTCTCGGAAGGCGTGCTCCGACGATCTTTGCATTCTTCGCCACCGTTTCACACACGGGTTTGCCTCTTCTTCTCGCGCAAGATGCTAACGCAGCAACGAAGGAACGCGGATCGCGGTGTCGTTCGACGCCACCATTCGCGATTTCATTGCACAAATACACGTCGAGCGGATTTTCTTATTATTAGTACATCATTTTTGACCACATTCAAAACGCGTCCACATGCGACCAGGTTCGGCGGACACGTCTTGTTGCCTTTTCTAAGTAACCGAGAACATGTTTCCCCCGGCACATGAAAAACGCGTGGAACCGTGGATACCACGCAAGCACCGAAACTCAACACTGTTGCTTGTGTGACATTTGTGGAAGGCGCACTTGACGATGCCTAGGGGGTGGGCGTGGGGGGTTGCGCGTTGTGCTTGAGATGCGTCGTTCTGGGGCGGGTCGCGGAAACCCCACACGCATTCGATTGTTTGTGGACACGTGAGATCGTCTCGACAGATGCGCAAAACCAGTCGCCGTTTTGCTATCATAGAAAAGCAATATCGTTTCACAACACACATTCACACCAGTGTGCAACTGCACTTGAACACCACAGTGACGAACTTGGGACAGTGACGAGTTTGGGTTATAAAACAATGCTTCCGTCCGTTGGACGCTTATCTCACATATCGCACTTTGCACCCATTTGTCTGAGGGGGATTTTTGTGGTTTTTAATATTTTGTATCACTTCCGGAAGCAAACAAAATTCTTAAATCATTTGGTTGTCCATGTTTCACTTTATGATATTCACCTTGAACACCTGAGGATCGAGCGGGGCTACGGGTAAATTATGCGCTGTAATCGGAACGAACTAGACCGCTCCGTTCGAGGTCGCCAGAACAACTGAAACCGCAGGCAAAAATAAAGCTGCTGCAGACCATTTTCAAATTGACTTTGGATTGTCAAATTCCGTTCATTCGTTTGTCAAAATGAGCAGAACTCACCTTCTATATGAAAGTACCTTGGATTTTGAGTAATTTTTGCTAGCAGATGGCGCTTTCGTGTTTTTCATTCAAAATTACAGTTCGTGGTTTACTCAGTATTCGAATGTAATTTTTGATTCGCATGATTCGCTCAGTATCGGAATGTAATTGATGAGATTATCTTTGATCATCTTTGACATGATCAGCTTTGGGGTCGGTTCTCCAAAACAAGCCAATTTTTAGGAAATGCAATTCCTTAGTGTTTTTTTTATATGGCACGACATCCCCTAGTGGGACAAGGCCTCTCTCCGAAGAGAGTTTGTGTGACTGAAAGACGGTATATTATAGATCGGTGGTCAGCCGTTCGTAATACCGGAGGGTGCCAGACTCGAGATTCGATCCTTAGTGTTTGTCACTTTTTAAATTTAAAGAAAGTTAGATAAAGTTATTCGGATTGAAAACCACAATTTCGGATTCCTACATCTAAGTTAGATTGACGGATGACGGTCTGACTAAATCAAACGATTCAATTGCACGTTCGCATTTTATCTTTACATTTCAGTTTCATTTACATTTTAACATTCGTTCGCTGATCATTTGAATTTTTATTTCACATTTCCTATCCCTCGGTTAAATTATTTGGAACGAACCTATGGGTTCACATTGACATTGCAAACTTACCTTGGGCTAGAGGTGGGAAAACCGAATCCCTCCTAGGAACAAGAATCCCTAAATCTGAATTACTACCAATCGCCTTACCACACAATCGCTGGACCATGTAAATCAATCAATGTAAATGTATCAATGTACCTCAGGTTTTGGTACTTGCGTACGAAGTTGTAGAATTCCTCAAATAATCAACGTTCTACCCCAAGTTAAATCGCGTGAAAAACTCAATCCACGCCAATCCATTCTATCCAGTTTTCGATTCGGGAAAACTGAATTCAATCTCGTCTTTACATCGACTCGGATATTGACTAATTCGACTCATTTCGTGTCGGAATCGAGTCATATCGAGTTCTAATAAAACAAATCAGAAATCTGAATCAAACCCCAAACAAATCCCGGTTGACAGAAATTTAAATTTTTGCTGCTATCATGTAGTTCGAGCAAGAGTCCCAGCAATCTGCCTTGGAATAACTTGCTGTAATTACATGACAGCTGTAAAAATTTGATTTTTTGTCAACCGAGATGAAAATTGATTCGAATCTGTCAAATGAGACAGAATTGAATTGAATCCGTCGAAGGAGCGAATCATCGAATCCGAATCCCGATTCTGCCAACACTACCTCGGACAGTAGGTAAATATTTGGCTCCCAAGTGACATTTCGCTGCTTCCGACATTCAGTTGTCAAATAGCCTTCGAGGAGGACGGTCGACGATATCGGTAGCTCAGGAGCTACCCCTTCGGCTGCTGGCTTGGTTGGCATCTTTGTGTTAACTAATTTTGTTCCAAGTGCAAGTGAAAGGCAGGCGGAAAGTGCAGCGATTGACGAATTCTGGCCATAATCGGTTGTGAAGCCCGCAGGGTTGCGAAGATCGGTACGGCACTGGTCAAGAGTGGTGGAATGATGTTTGTAACGATGGTACAGTCTTTCCCAGGCCAGTTTGCATCGTAAAATTTTAATTTCGTTAAACAAGTTTCGCTCGGCCGACTACGTGTTGATTGGGATGTTATTCGCTTCCACGTAAAATAACAACTAAACCAAGCAGTGTGCTATGTTGTTGCAAAGTGTGTAAAAGTGTGGGGCCGTGTGCGTTTGTGTGTGCTAATATAGCGCATATATTGTGCTATCGTGCTAATATATTGTGTAGTGTCCTGGGTACAGCGCGCGACGTTCGGGCAGAGCAGGAAGCAGGGCCCACGAGCTGGTGCGCTGTGTTGTGTAGTTGCAGAAAAGAAAGTGCTCGCATCTTCTTCGAACTCAACAACTCGCGAACGATATCAAAATGGCCACGAGCGACGATGAACATTTCCATCTGTACGAGGTGTTCCAGAACTGTTTTAATAAAATAGCCAACAAGCAGCCGCCTGGTAAGTGCTTTGCAGGCGTAACGCGCGTGCGTGTGCCTCCCTCCCCCCCGCGCCACGCGTTTCTTCTTCTTCCATCGTCGTGCGTCATTTCTTCTCGTCTAGTCGAGCAACAAAATAACCGTTTGCCCGAAGGACTAGATGACCTGTAACCGGTTAGCGAACACGAAGTGCAACTTTGTGATGACCGGTTCAACCGTTTCGAGGGAGAAAAACACAAACACACTCGCAGCATCAACCGGTTGACACCACTACATTCGCACGTCCGAATGATGGAGACACCTTCGCAGCAGCAAAAGAAACGCGTCGAAAACACACCTTCGACGAGAGAAAAAAGGGCTCCCTTTCATGTCAAATCTTTTTATAAATATTTTGGTTGGTTCGCTTGTTTTTGTTGATTTTTGGCACACTTGCACGCCTTTCAAAGGTACACCGCGTTGGCGTCAGGGTTGCAGTGGGAAAAAGCTGGACAATATTGACCAACTAGTAACACTTGCACGCAGAGCAAAAGCAAAAACAGAAATGCATCAAGAAAAGCTGATACGATGACGACGCCCGAATAAAAGACATTCTACTTCTCCCGTCTCAAACGCCCGCCATGCCAAGCACAGAGCACACAAAACAAATGGCAAACGGAGAAGTAATCGCGAGCCAGCAGGTCGAACATTTCCGCGTTCGCCTTTCCCACTGCTTTCCGCGGGGTTACTTTGTTATGGTGGTGCAAATGGATGCAAACTTTGTTGCTCAATAGCGATTGCTCCGGCCTTCACTGCTGCCATAGCTGGCTTGGATTGTAGCTATACGGAAAATTACACGATCGATCGGAATCTCTCTGCTAATGTTGCAGGAAAATGCGTCCAATATCTTTTTACCATATTAAAAGATATGTTTCATGGCCGATAAACGTTCAGTTCTACTCCTCTAAGTGTTTAAAAGTAAAAAGATGGTTAGACCAAGCCCTGACTTTTGTGTCGCATTGGTTTTTGATGTGATTGCCCAAAATCTACAAGATTCGGTTTTGCTTCATTGGTTCTAATACAATAAACGGATGATTCGGCTCACTTTCTTGAAAATGCTCATCCATGCGTTAAATAAGCCGAACAACATAATGCTTCTTACCTCCAAACATTATTTCGTTTTTTTCCCTCTGTCCGTCTTCCCTTACCAAATCATCCTTAGTCACAGGCTGCTGCCAAATGCTTCAGCCCCATAGCCGCATGTCATCGTGGACTATGTTGTCTGGGCTGGGCATGTAAAAAAGAAATGCGACTTGTGAATGGCATTACACTCCCTCACTCCCCCGGCGGGTGAGGAGCATCCCCAAGAAGAAGAGTCGAGCCGCCGCCGCCACACGGAACATCATAAAGCAATCGAAACTGTCAAAAAGTGAGAGTCGAGGCAACCGCAACACACAGCCTCCTTCTTCTGGTTGGCCGCCTTCTTCGGTGCCCAAGAGCAGCAGCCTTTGGATTGGCGAGCTGGAAGACGTTTTCTTAGAAAGACCGGAAAGCAAAAAGTCCCCCAGACATTGCAAACTGCAAACCGAGAGGAGCAAGAGAAGAACTCTTTGCATATTCCCCAGAGAGAGAAGTCACGGTTCGCTGAGAAGCGCCGATGGACGAAAAAGATGGCCATCCCGTTTGGATATGGAAAGTTTACATTTTCCCATCTTTGGTTCTTCCTTGAGCCTCGAGTACTTCCTCAACCCAGCCAGTGTACAAATTAATTAAAAAGGGGTCCAGTTAGTTATGCGCTCGCTATCTTTTATTACACAATGTACGCTGGTCCCCCCCGGGTTTCCGGGTTTCGAGCCATGAATCATAGGTTACTGGTGCGTTATGATACCGTGATAAGCGCCGGGAGAAATGCTTGCCCCATGCTCTGGTGGCCTCCAACGGTTCGACAAAAACAAGTCCTGTAACTTACCATCGGACGGACGCTTTTGTGGACGATTTGTTTCCCGTTGTTCCGAAGTTGGTCAGCACCTCGGAACCGCCATTAGCTGCGGAATGAAAACACCACCAGCAACAAACGGGGTTTCGATTAGATAGGGGGCTGTGTGAGTGCGAATAATAATAATAATTCATGTCCTTGTCCAGCGAGCGTGGAGCTAGATGATCTTGCTTCCCCCGGGGTGGTTAATATAAGAAGTGCAACGAAACCCATTGGGAAACCCAACCCCCCCCCCCCCCCCCCCCCCCCCCTCCCGGAGCATTGGTGTTTTGCTAATGGCCGTAATGTTGCCGTTGTGTCTTACCCATGATCGCCGTATTTTATTTATGGGACAATTATAAATGGTACTTGTCACATACGCACACTGGACGTCTCAGATGCATACACGATCGTGTACTGATTTCGCAACGATCTTGCCCCACCCCAAACCTTGCCCTCCTTCGTCGGAAGGGTGTGCAGTCCACAGACATCCTTGATTTTCCCCTCCCGGGTTTCTTTCCCTTGCGGGTTCGGGTTCGATTTTGAGGGACTCTCTACTTAATCTACTTCAATTTGGAGTCCTCGTCCGTCGACACCACCACCCCGGTTATCTTTCCCCAAAGTGGATATGTGAGTTTCCCTCGCTCCATTTAATTTTATTTTGATAAGTGGGGAGAAACAACGTCGCGGTAATCGAATTACGAAGGAAATTGGCGGGTCGGCGGAAGGCAATAGAAACATCTCAACGCCCCTATCCTATCGCGGGGCGCGTATCTCTATCTGTTAGACAATCCAGACGCCCAAGATAATGGTCGTGGGTCCTCAGCGGGAAGAGGTTAACAAACCGAGGCACCACGGGAGTGTGTGTGTGCGTGTGTGTGTGCCCAGATTAATGGCTTTCGAGAGAGGACTACGATGAAAAGGCAGACCGAGGAAGTCCGTCCGCGATTAATCGAATGCCCGATTATGTGTCCAGTCCCGCCACCACCCCATCCTCCCACTCAAGTCCCCCTGCCCACCCTTTGCACCAAAAAAAAAAAACATTGATAAACGCGATTGCACAAATCTAACTTCTCACACTCTCTCGGCCGTTTGTGTGTGTGTCCAGACTGTTGCAACAAACTGCATAACCGCATGATTTATCGTCGAGAGCGGCCGCTTACATCGAGGGGTCCTCTATCTATACTCGGGCCCCTAGTGTTCACCCTCCCTCCCCCATCGCACCGTGCATCATCTCCAAACCCGAACCACAGCCCATCATTCGATCGGCCAAATGCAGGCGACAGGAGGTACTTTAATGATCTCGTACCGGCGGCATTCTTGTGTTTCAATAAATCCGAAATCCGCGAGGCGAAAAACAAGAACAACCACTCCGTCGTACGGTAAAAAAATACCGTGGCCAAACGGTAGCTGGTTTGGAGGGTTTTATGCCCGCGCCATGTCACCGATTTTCCACCGACGACGTTGGGTTTTCATCGGGCGGAATGCAATTTATTAATTGCAGGATAGAGATGTGGGGTTTTGTTCCCAGCGAAAACTAACCCATGGTGCTGGGAGGGAATGAACGGATTTTTTTACTTCACTTTTTGCCAAAGTAGAGGCCCCAAAACCACCCCAATCCATTTGTCTTGTGCCAGGGGGAACTTGATTTTCGAGACAGTGAATCATTTCTCAGTTGTCTGGAGGTTGTGGAGCCCTCGTTTGGTGGTACCTTTGGGAGGGTGGGAAGGGTAATGCACACTGGTGTAGCTGATTTTCGTTTCTAATCCGCCGTTTGCTATTTTGTCCATTTATTATCTTTTCCCTGTCGCCGTCCAACGGGCCGGTTTCGGTATCGGATTTACTCGGTGGAAAACCGGGCTGTAGAAATTCTTCCCTTATCGAGCCGAGATACGACGGGCTCGGAGGTTGTTGTTTTATTTCGTCGTTGCAATTAAGAACTTCGCTCCCACCACCCCCTTCCCCACAGCAACTTGTGGTCGCCTGACAAGTTCGTGGCTTATTTATTGGCCTCGAGCTCGAATGATGACGATGATGACTAAATAGGGCTCCACCTGGGCCTTCGACTCCGATAGCGAATGGTCGATGGACCCCTCGATTGGTTATCTTTCGCTAATCGATAAGGGACGCCGAGTCGGGGGAACGAAGGGTTGGGAATATGTCAGGTCCCCTTCTCTCTCTCTCCCGTGTTCCCATTTGTCCCATGCGCGTCCCTATGAATCAAGCCTTTTAGCAACTATTAGGTTAGGTGTTGGTAGAGATAATCGACTAGTTCCGATCGATTTCGCTTGGAATGGTGAGTGGTTTGGTAACGGGACGAAGGAAGTGTTGTTGGAATTGCTTCAGATGCAGCAACATCACTCCACACACACACACCCTCTCTCTCAAACAATCCATTATCACACTCGTGCGAATCGTTGTCGGATGGATGACTTGCCGACATGATATTATTATGCTACACAGTGGGTTGTTATCAAAGCCGAAGCAAAACTGTCCTTCGATTGGGCGCCCCCCACCACCCGTTTAACCATTCTCTTTTCACCCCCTGCCCAGCCTTCTTGAATCATTCACCTTGGTGTCCGCCGCTCTTCCGCCGGGTTGAGGGTGGCAATTATCTTCCAGATTATCCCAAGGGTGTGGTTAGCTGGCGGTTGGTTCGGGTTGGAGAAGGGTCGCTACCACCTTGGTGCACCATTTTTCACCTTCACACAACCGACATACACACACACCAGGGGCCCACTGATCGGCTGGTTGTCGTGGAGAGTCCTGTGGCCGATTGTGCAAATTATGGTGATTATTTTAATTGTCTCACATCGTTTAAAAACAGATCGATACCCCACCGATGTATGACCACACGTCGATAGGGCGATATCTCGGAGTACAACGTGCGAACCACTGAGCCACCGATTTTCCGATGGTCTCGGTGGCGCGTGAAATCACTAGTCGGACACAAATTGATCCGGTATCTGACGAGGTACCCTGGTTCGTCATGCGGACGTCTGTCGTGTATGTTTGAACGTTGTACTTTGTATTAATTAAAGTAAATTTAATGTTTGTTTGACACGATTCGGAAGGTGTTTTGTAGAAACGGAGAATGACAACAAGTTTTATTTAATTAGCATTTGCGTTCGTCATTTCAAGGTTATGCTGGAATGAAAATGGGGAAATCTGTGCACAAAACTGTCGGTTTTAAAATTTAAAATTTCAATTCACTATTAATTCAAAATAGGCTTTTTCACAAGTTTCTCAATCAATTTCAAACCAGTAACTTCCAACCAAAATTAAGCTGATTGTTTTAAATATTTTGCAAATTTTATACTGCTTCTAAAATTAAATTTGGCTCCTTTCTTCAAAATTTTCCAACAATTTTTCCTCTAAAGTTTGCTCAAAAGAAAACAACTTTTTCCGCTAACAGTTATAACCTTTCGTATTTAATCTATTTATTGTTAATGTTTGTAAATAAAAAATCCGCCATTTTGCATTCAACATTATTCAAATCGAATCTGGTTTACAACCGCCGATTGATTTGATTTCGTGGAATTTTGCGACCTCATGTTGCCACCGATATTGCAGATTGTTGTCCACTTGCACGTCATTACAATAAGTTCAGATTATTGCTTCCCGATTGCGTTGAATCGGGCGACTCATCACCTGCAACCTTGAAGGCGCGACACAAACACACCGTTACTAATCTTAGTCAACCCGTTTGATTCCTCGCGGTATCTTCCGAGCTGGCTACAACTGACAAGGGGAGGTTGGGTTTTAGGGGCTGATGTTACTTCTTGCTAGGCACTCCTCGTTTTTGTCTACATCTGGTGGAGGTGGTGGCGGCGCCGGGGACGATGAGTCAATCCATATCCGGTCCGGCGTCGGTTGTGTGTTTGCGCTCGCGCACGCGCACTCGCAACCGTTGTGGACAATCTTATTGTGGATGGCATTGAGAGAAAACTGCGGAATTTCACTACGCTTATGATTTTCTTAGGAAGCGGTTTAATTTTTGAAGCTACACACGAAGTTCAGTTCGGAGTATCGCTTGATCTTTTACTATCTTGAATATTTCTTTTTAATCCTTCAAGATTGGCACAGACAAGACTTTCTTGAATTGAAACGCTCTCCAGATCCTCAAACTCCAATGTCGCTAGGGATCGCACGTTTTAGCTGCACGGGGTGCTAATCGCATTTGATTTTCCAGTGGCCATTGCTAATGTTTGTTGTTATTCCCTCCCCGATCCCCCTCACCTTGCCTCCCCCCTTCCGGAAACGGCACATCATCACCTCTTTCACTTCGTGTTTGAGGAGTGAGCAAAAGGCACAAACCGGACGGCGGGAAATCGCGACGAAATCAACTTGTTCGCGCTCGTGTGTGATGCCCGCACGTTGTTTAGGTTGGAATGGGTTTAGGTTGTCGGGACGACGGGGACCGATCATCATCATCATTATAATATATCTCTTCCCCAATCTCCATTCACGCCGGCGGTTGGATCATCCCATCCCCTGGTTAGGGATCGCTCTTATGCTCGTGGAGTGTTCTTCAGTTTCACTTTCTTCGACTCGACACGGAATCGGGTCGTACACCGCCCCACCATTGCTTGGAAAGCGAAACGATCGGACCGAGATAGAGATGCCCACCCCACGGGCAGCACCCACATTGGCAAACGAGATTCTCGATCCGCCGTCGTCGTCGTCGTCGAAGTCGTCGCTTTGGCTGGCCAGGAGAAGAAGCTGGCCCGGTTTGTTCTCGGGTTCTCTCGTGGAGCCGGTTTGCTTGCTTGCTTGCTGCTCGTTCGTGCGTTTAATTATTGATCCAATGTTTGGCGAGGTCGACCGGATGGCGCGCGCACGCTTGCTACTCTAGTTTCATCGAAGCGACGCGCGGAAGCAACCTCACCAGCACACCAAAACACACACACACGCGTGCGGAAAAGTAAGACGAAGATTCAAAGATGATCCGCGCCGTCGCGTAGCATCGCGATCCAGGCGATGGCGATGGGTTTGACTAGAAGCGGGACGATGGGTTGTGGACCGGAGGAAAGCTGTATTCTGTATCATCCCCCCGCCCTCCCTCCACCCTTCTTCTAAATCTCACGGGCACATCTTCGCATTGACCGATCCGCGATCGCTTTGTCCGTTTGTTTTTTTGCGTCGTCTACGCCGAGAGACGAGAGCATATGCGAGCGCACCGAAAACGTTCCTTCGCCTGAATTGTAGACTTCTTTCAGGAAACATTGAAGCGAATAGATAGCCCTGCCTCCGACGCTGGAAACGGGATAGGAGAGGACGAGCGAGAGGCGGTGGTGGTGGAGATCAAAAACATAAATAATGAAATTATGGCTTTTTCTTGTGGACTGTATTTTTGGAAATCATGCTTTCCTTTGTTTGTGTCCGCGCCTCCTTCGCCTAGTCCGTGTCTAGTCCGCGAAGACGTTCTTCCCGAGGAGGGAGAGGGGGTGTTTGGTCAGAGAGAGCCCCTCTTTTTCCTCCACACCTCACGCCCGATGATGATCACCCATTTCACGATCTTTAACTGTTCGTCTGCGCGTGTGTGTATGTATGGTTTTTAATTCTTTGTCCATTTTTTACCTCACCTCCTCTCCTATCTCCCGTTCTCTCTTCCCTCCACGAGTTGACGTCGCTTTCCGCGTTCGCCATTTGGAGCATTATTTATCGCCGCCTCGCAAAACACTTTCGCTCTCGTCCGGGAGCGGAGGGAATTTGGAAGCCGTCGTCGTCCGGTGTGTCTTCGGCGTTGTCAGGAAACGCGGAGGTCACTTTGAAAATTGGTGATATATTTATTCGTACGACATGTTTGGTTCGCTTCTCTCTACTCCGCGCACTTCCTCGCCGGGAGATTATCCATCGGCGAACGAGGTTTTCGATGGTCGGGCGTCGAAGTGAGGGAAAACAATCCGCGCAGTTTCCGCTTGGCTTGGCGTACGCGAAGTACCCAAGGGAGCGATTAGCGGCTGGTGACAGCTTTACGCCGAATAATTGCCACGGGTTCGTTCGTTTGCAGGGGTTTTTTCCTTCTTTTGCCAATGGTCGAGTACTTTGAGTGTAAGATAATTTATCTGCTGTCGTTATAGGTTTTCTTCGCGATTGTTTTTATAATTTTCTCGAAATTTAATATGTCGAGTTAAAATGGGATAACTTGTAATTATTTGTTGGGGATTTCTTTTTTTTTCTTCATCCTTTTCCATTGGAATGACGCTGAACTTTCATTGCGTACGAGCAATTTATAAACCCAACTTAATTTGCCACAAATTTGATTTAATATCGAATCAACCCTCTCCCCTCCTTACACCCTTCGGTGCGTCCCCTCTCCCCTCTCTGGTGGCGTAATTCCGACGCGCGATCATTATCGACGTACTTTGTTTCCCATCAACGACAGGGCATGAAATTGAATTAGATCGACGCACACACACCACCATTTCAGGGGCAACGTATTTCATCCAACATTTCCCTTGATTTATGCCCGCCTGGTCCCGGAGCTCTCCGTGCGTTGATGTATGCTGTCGTCGGCGGGTTGATCGCCGGGTTGCTCGAGTCCCTCTTCCTTGGGTTCTCCACTCCAACGCAAGCCGACTGTGGGACGCCCGGCGGTGTCGTCGCGGCTTCCCCGGGAAAGTGTGAAAAACTAATTCCCTCGTACGCACGGATGCGTGAAGCGGTCCCGGGTTCCCCAAGTTCCAAACCCGAAAACCCAAGTGTGCGGGGGGAAAATTAGTACGAGTGCTGCAATAACGAGAACATCTTCTCTCGTATGGGAACGTGGAGAAGAAAACAAAAAACCAACGGGAAGAGATGATTTTGAATTACTATTTATGATTTTATATCTTTTCCTTTTTTTTTTTGTTTCTTTTTTTCTCTCTCCTTCTTCTGTGGGTTTTGTTTTTCGCTGACTCTCCGGCTCGGTCTTGGTTGGTTTGACTTTGGCGTTTTCTACCGTTTTTCCCATTTTTTTTTGGTTTCACTTTATGACGGGGCATAATTCTTCGACCGTAGTTCGAAGCGGGCAACAGCAGGCAGGGCGGGTTTGCCGACGGGGCGGTCACAAACAAGTGGAAGAGACGCGAGCACATCATCCCTTCGCAAGGGAAGTGGTTGTGTTTGGTGTGTGTGTGTGTGTGTGTGTGGGAAAAAAAGAACTCCGGGACGCGAAGGGGGAAGATCGAGTGATCCATGCTCTGATGCTGCTGCTGCTGCTCTTGGCATGGTCGTAAACATTAAGAAGGCGGCCCGATATTGGGATGGTTGATGGGAACCCATAAGCCAACGAAAAGGGCGCAACAAAAAAGTAAGAAGAAAAACCCCTTACACACTCATAAGTTGATATGAAAAGTGGAGAAATAGTTCGCCCCACCAAGCGGGTGCGGGGAGGAAAATTGTGTGTGTGTAGAAATAATTTCTCTCCTTTCCTCTCCACGGAGTGTGTGTCTTCTGTTTTTGCCTCTTTTAATCCCCAAACCTCTTTACCCCCACCCCCTTACGCACCACTTACTGATGGCCTCCACAGCACCCTCCTTTTCCCAGCTCATGATGTTATTATGCTTCGGGTGCTTCTCCACACTCCAATGTTGTGCTTCGGATGAGAGAAGGAAAGAGGGAGAGAGTAGCCTTTCATAAACAGTGACACACACACACAAAAGGGGGCGCTGGTTGGGATGCTGTTGCTCCTTCGAAAAAGGCACCAGGACGATATACAAAATATTCCGGGGTAACGATGAAGCAATAACCTCGCCCGGCCCAACATGGCATGGGAATTACGGGGAAAAATTATGGGATTATACATCAACGGCGCAGCAGCAGCAACGGAAAAGTGAAGTCAGAGCGCCGCTTTGCGACCCGTGTTTCCACACTCTTTTTTCCCTCCCTCCCTTCCACCCGCACGCAATCCCGTTTGTCGTCGATGATCCTTTATATTTTGCTTTTTCGGTTGGCCGTGGTTGATTTGTATATTGTGTGTTATTCTTACATTTTCCCCCTCGTCGGAATGGTGTGTTTTCCCTCGGAAAGCGGTTAAATTATTGCCCGAAAAGAAGACCAATAAAAAAATGAACGGAAATTTGGACAAGTTAAACAAACGAAAGGGAAAATTGTGGAATACCTTCGGGCGGCCGGGGTGAATACTCCAACGGGGGAGGAGGAGGAAAAAAACGAAACGAAAGAATGGAAAAGAGGTTTACGGTAAAAAGAAAAGCCCGTGTGATATCGTCGGTGTGCAACCTTAGAATTTTCTTCCACTGTCAGTTTTTCCCCCTCCCCCGGGGGTAGGTTTTTTCTCTCTTGTTTTGGAAGTCGTTTTCGGTTTTCCTCTTCACCCGCAGGAAAAATGACACCCGGGAAAGTTGTCCTTTCGGAGCGTAGTGACACCACTTTATTCAGTACATGTTTGCTTTTTCTCTCTCCCTTTGGTATGTGGACATTTTCTTTGTCTTTTCCTGTTCTGGAAAACAAAAAAATACCGAAAGAGTAGTTTTCCCACTTGTGGTAGACCGGGGTGGATCGTCCGGAAAAACAACAAATTAACTGATTTTCTTCCCTTCCCAAGCTTGTTGTGTTTGCCGCAACTTTATCGAACAGACTAATCGGTTTCGGGTACGGGATTGTTGCGAAATTGTTTCGGCGATCGGATTTATTATTAGTTTCGTTTGCCAATGTTTTCGCCAATGTTCGGGAAGGAGTTGTGCTTGCGGGTTTTGTTGTGGAAAAGCCGGAGCCTTAATCAGTTTGGCGTTTGGCGGTGTGTTTGTTGAACTCGGACCGGGCGCTCTCCGATAGCAATCGCTCGGTCGGCTTTTGACGGTCGCCCAAGGGTTTCGGACCGAGGGAATAACGTCAGATAACGGCGCGTTTCCCGCTGGGAATCGGTCCGTTTGTTTCGACTTAGGCGAAGGTGAAAAAAAGTAATAATAAAGCAGATCAAACAGCAGGCTCTAGCGAAGGTAAGGTTTATTTCTTCGGCTAGATCTCTTGGGCCCGGGTGGCCCGAAAGCCATATTTTGTGGGTTAGGGGTACGGACGGTGATGCTTGCTAATTTGTAATTGCCCGCTTTGTTGTTGGGTTTCCCTTCCCAGTGGCCTTGTCGCGCAGAAACGTTTGGCCGAGTTTTTACAATTTACCTGCGTCTCGACGGAATGGTAAAGCGCGCGCGCCCGTGCTCAGCATCTCAACATAACGCCGCCAGCACCAGCGTGAGCATAAATGCAGTATTTATATGGACACACACACACACACACATACACACACGAAGCCATAAGCGAGCAGATCCGCCTACACTTGCACACCTTTCGGCGTAGGCGTTAGGGGTTTTGTCGTTTAGGTCGGTCGATCGGTCGCGCGGGGAAACACCAAAGCCGTGGGCCGGGCAAAGAGGCTAGAGGGAGGAAGGGAGGGAGGGAGACTAATGTTGGTGAAGGTCGAACATGATGCATTCCTCTCCGGTGGGTTGCTTGCTTGTCTGCATGCTGTGTTGTGCTTCCCTCGTGCCGTCGACATTAACTTGACGTGACGTGCAGCAGCCTGGACATACTCTCTCTCACTCTCTCCCGAGGCTTTAACGAAGAAGGAATTGGATTGATGCTGACTTAGTCGGGGACTCTCTTGGAAGCGAAAGGGAATCGCTTGGACAAACAGATCGATGGAGGATATTAAAGCTCCACCACGAGATCAGCCGGTTGCAAAGTGGCCTCGGGCAGTTCGACTTAAGAAAAAAAAATAAACCCCCCCGAGAACCAGTTGGAGATGAGATCTGAACTGACAAATGTTGTAGGCCCGCTGGCGAATTCCTATGCGCGCACAATTATGGGCATGAAATGTAACCCCTCAATTTGTGCCACTGATTAAGTTATTAAGTTCGGTTTAGCGGCACCGGTTTGGAAGTCGTTACGCTGCAGAGTGTTTCCCTTCCAGCTTCCGACACTCGTTAGTTGGGTTCAAGTAAGGAATGGGAGACTGGGGGCAAGTGTTGGTAGCAGTTTTGAAGTTAAAAATTGGAGCCCAAAGGAACATAGAATGCGTTAGTTGGAAATTTTATAGCATGTTTTCATTTGGAACAATTTGATTAGAATAATTCTGTGGTTTGGAAGGACTAACACTTCTTCCATTATTGTATCTAATTAAGAGTAATTATAGTATATCCTTTGCCTACACGCTTTGCCTATGTTAAGTTCTAACCCATCGATGATTGAAATAGCATCAACTGTTGTCTCTAAAGCATCTGATCTGATATTGAAGTAGCCCATCGAATTCTGTCTCTACATCATCTGACTTTGTCTCTAATCCTGGGTTTGTCTCCAGCCGTAAAACAGGGAATAAACAAAGTACATTTTAAAACTCCAAAAAACAAAATATTTATATTTTTGTATGCTTTAAAGCTATTCTTATGTATTATTAATAAATTTATTTATTTTATGCTGAAAGATCTTTTTTACTTTTGGGTAACTATGCACGATGTTCTAATTGCTTCTTTTGAAGTCTTAGACAAGGGTTTCAACATAAAGTAATCAAAAGAGAAATTTAAAAAATAACTCCAAGCCTAATTCGTAGTTCCTGTGGTTGAAGCTTAGACAATTCCGTGACTCTTCTTAGGTAGAAGCACCGAAAATGCACCGAACTGGGACAAAAGCTTCATCCTCTAGCCATCACTCGGTCAGGAATCAGCTTTGTTTCTCTTGGAATGCAACCCCGGATGGCTGGATAAGCACTGGCAGGCTCTAGCTATTTCTGCATCATAATTAGCTTGCTTATGAATAATTTACTGGCGTGTACACTAATTTGTATCCCCCCGATTTGTTTGCTCCGAGCAGTTGCAGTTTGTGTGTGTGTTCCGTGTGCGTAGCGTTGAAGTTCGGAGAAGGCTTACCGGTCCCGGAAAAATGATAATCGACTCTCATATCGGAACCATCGCCGGAGGGAAAGTTGGACGCAAGTGGTGTACCATATTCTGGCGGTGGCAGAAATCAGGCTCATTCTCGGCGTCGGTTCACTCGAACACCGGACTCGTGAAGGTGCATTTCCTCGCTCGGGGGGCGGAGGAAGGAGCTTCGGGTCGAAGTAGCTGCATCCCTAATAGAATACGCTTTGGGATGCTGCAATAACACGAGGCTAAAGGACTGCGAGGAGGGAGTGGTGAATGCAAATCGGGGGAGTGTTTTTGGCACACAACACAGAGCATCGCTGCCCCGAAAAGCTCACGAGCGATGGTGCACAGCATCATCATCATCATGATCATCATTATGCTGCACTCTCGAAACTCTGGGAGCGATGATTGGAGTTTATGTTTTGCTGCGTGCGGAAGCTCTTGCCTAGGCGGAAAAACCCAACGTGCGGATCATCTACAGAGGGATGTGGAAGGGTACTAGGTAACACCGGAGGCTAGTGGACGCTCGGGAAAGAGATCCGTGCGATCGCGAGCGTCAAATGAATGGAAAATGAGACATCATTTCCGGCGTTTGTTTTTCAATGGCGGTGTTAGCAAGGGATGGGGGAAGGGGGTGGGAAATATCCCTTGAAGTCTCCTGCGGAGGAATCGGCTACTTCCGAGAGGGTGATGCCGCCCGGGGGATCTTTCCCGAACTCAATCTGGAAAAGGGGAAAAGCGCGGATTGTTGCACCTTTCGCATCGGGAAAAACAGCTGCTACGCGCAAGGTTGCGCCCACATGTGTCCGTTGTTTGGTGGTGGTCTCAAATTATGCTGCCAAAGGATACCCAGCCTCTCCCTCCGCCCTCCCCACGAGTGTGAAACCGGGGGAAAATGGTCAACGAGTGGATGGAAGCTGTTTATCTTGCGCTGAATTCGAAACACGCCCGACGCACTCCGAAAGTCGGGAGAAGATTCGCCTCGGGAGGCGGGGTGGCAGTGTGTCCATTCGGTTCGTTTGAGGTCATTTGCATCGAACTTTGTTTCTCGGCCCCCGGGGTTCGACAACCGGGAAGAGGGAAGGAAGGAACGGGCTTTCCATTCGCGAGGCGAAGTGAACTCGCGCGTGTTCCATACTGCGATGATAATTAACTTTGTTTGTCGCGATTGGCCGTCCGTCGTCGCGTTACCCTCCCCTCCCACTCCTCCCTCTCCCTGCTCGAGAATGTGCTCGTGATGATGTTGATGATGACCATGATGATGATGTACCAAAGGCATCGTTTCTTTCGTGGCCGCGGCCACGCATCACGTCATTATCGTTTTTCGTCCGGCAATTCGGCCGGACCGCATTTCAATGCTTTCCTCGGGATGGGGCCACTCATTCGCTTATGGGTGGCGCGTTTCGCTTCGGAGACATTTTAAAATTGAATGTTCACGATGGGGGCTTACTCCACAAAATTGATTATAATATTCATTGACTAGCTGGTGATTGAAATACAGAAAAAAAGGCAAGAAAACAGTACATATTTGGAAGAGGGTTTTTCTCGGCAAATAACTAGTTGAAATCACATGTTTTTCGATCTTTTTATAACATTTTCTTTCGTAAAACAAAAATTGTTTTATAGAAAAGTCAGTTGCCGTGTTCTTATATATTTTAAAGATTTGTATGCTTACAAAGACAACTTTTAATTTTCATTTTTTGGAAGATATTTTTGAGGTTAAGTTTTTTTTCCAGAACTCAAACAATTAGCTCCTTTTTATTACCAAGCGCTGTTGATTCAATTCTACTTTCTACCATCCTGCACTCTCATCAAGGACTATTAACAGTGTGTTGCTCATGTCATTTTCGGATTTTCCAAAAGTAGCACGGAAATGAATTTCACCCACTTTCGGCAATATGGAATTAAAAACACTGCCGGAAGTGCACGAAGGCGGCGCATGCGATCCATACAGCGCGCCATGTATAATCAGTCATATCCTCGGAAGCGGCCGGTCCAAATTAATGTTCAACTACTTCCCGAAACGGCGGTGCAAAGCATCCTACGTAGTAATTACGTGGCGGATACCGTTGTAGAGAGTGGAGTGTCCTTTCCCCACTTTTCACGATCCTGGTTTTATTGCGCCCGTAGAGCGTAAAATAATAAGGGATCACTGAGAGGGAGGGAAAAAGGATGTTGAAAGCTATCCCCCAAACGGCATTTTGTTTCCAATTTCACTTACCTCGGATGTTGGCGTGTGTTTCTCTTAAAACGCGAGTGAAAGACACGAGAAGAAATGGCCCCTTCCTTTTGCTCTCTTTAGCTTTCTTTCTCGCCTTTTTCCTCCATCCTATGGAAGCATAATTATTATTACCCGTTAGCTTGCAATCCCTTTCGACATGTGCACCAAGCGCCAATGGGAAAAGGAAGCGGAAGGTGGAAAATGCATTGGAGCATCGGTGGCACAACGGTTTTTTTTAAAATAATTATTTTATTTCGCTGCACTTCCTTCAATAACATCCACGAAGTACAGTTTTTATTTTCTCGACCGAACGAGCAAACCACCAGAGAAAAGTCAGTGTCGAGTGTTCAGTCTGTGTTTCCCGGTTGTGTTTTTAAAACGTAGCCGTTTTTAATGCTCTTTCGCCGCAACCGTTTTCCGGCTGAACGGAATTTGTCCGTTTTTGGGTTTTGCTGTTTTCTTCTTCTTCTTCGTCGGTATCGTAGCGGAGAAAAATACGCACACTATAAACCACCAGAGAGAGAAAAAAGGAGCCGTGTTGTACGGGCGTCCTGGAATCGGTTCCGGGGTCTCTGTTGGTCCTTTTTCGCGTCCTCTTCGAGGTCCTGTTTTCCACCGGGGTTTTTCTCCGGTCCACCAGCGTCCCCTGACCGATTCTAGGTTGGAAAAAAGTGGGAGAGAGAGAGAGGGACGGGGACCCTTTTGTATCCTGCCTACCGCACAACAACCACCACCACCACCACCACATTCAGCACCAGCATCATCCGCAGCGTCATTCCGTGCACTGCACAAATCGTCGTCCTTTGCGTGAACCTGCCTTCCTTCCTGAAGCGGGGGTTGGGTGGCGGCAGGGTGGCGGGTGTGACGGGGGGTGGCGGTACGCGCAAACGGTAAAGTTGACTTTCCAACCGATCGCCCGGATCGCGTACCCCGTATTTTATGTGGGTTATGCGCGGGGAAAACTACATGCAAGAGGGCCTACCAACCCTCCCTTCCCTCTCCCTTCCTCCCTCTCTCCCATCCCATCCCTTGGTCGTTAAATCGCTTCTTCATCGATGCCCTTTCGTTCCATTTTTATTCCGTTCCACAACGGTTTTGGTATTGAACGTGGTTTTTCCCCCTTGCGTTTCTCGAATGGTGTGCATCCCTTATTTTTAAGGGTGTGAATCGGTCGGTGTGTATGTGTGTTTGTGGAAGGGTTTTTTTTTGTGTGTGTCCAAGTGTTGGTGAGAGATGCTCGGGGGAAAAGTTGGTTAGTTGTGCGGAGATGATGCAGTGCAAGGACGGACGGTTTATATCGATTTGATCTCTTTCTTTCCCACTCCGGGATCGCTTTTTCCGCAGGATAACGCAAGGATCAGCGGCGAGTGGGACGGGAGAGAGAGGAGGGGTACCCGCCCTAGTGTGTGTGTATGTGTGTGCACCGTGGTCCGGGGTACGCTAGGGGACGAATTTCGGACCGACTCTCGGATGTCTGTTACTGACGATTCGTTCCACCGATGCGAGCAAAAGCGAGTTCGAGTTCGAGTTCTTCCCCTTCTGCCTGGAGTTGCTGGAACCAGCGTGTTGGGTAGCGTTCCACGGTTCGGAATTCTCCTGTGCGGAACGATAAAAACGGGGGCGAACGACGACGAGTGGCCAACGAACCGTGTGATGTTCGTTCGGCAGCACACTCCCCACACACTTTTCCCGCTGGCCTTTTCATCCTTTCTTGCCGGAACTCAGCCACACGGAAAGCAAAACAACAAACGAACGGGTTCTGCTATTTTTTATTCCTCCGCCCGGAACCCCAGTGTTCCTGTTATGTCCTGCCTTCAGCGCCTTTTATGCTGTTGGTACGGTGTGGCGTATCCTTTTGCGTGTGTGCACTGCTCCACAGTTTTCATTTCATTAATTTTTAACTTTTGTTATTGCCTTGGACATACTATCCACCGTCTCCTCCCCCGGTCGAGTTCCTCTCCCCTGGGCCGAAAGGACCCACCCGGTGTCCGTTTCATCCGCATCGTTTGAAGCTTAATTTCTTTCACCATTCCTTTGGGTCCTTGGTTTCACTCCTTTGGTTCCAAGAGTTCCACGAACTATATCCTATGAAAGGCAACTGGGGAAGTGCTTGGTGGGGATGCGTATTCCGGTGTATGGTTCTTTTTTTTCACTTGGGTGAAGCCACGAAACGAAAGTCCTAAGGATGGTCATATTTTATCGACTTTCGGTTTGACCGTTATCCTTTTTTTTTTGGGTGGCTTTTCAACCGGAATCAAGTGAACACGCACATTCTCGTACGGTGCATTGACTGCACGTTTTCCTAGACGTTACAAATCGTTATCCTTACCTCGTCTGGAGCAGTGTCTTTTTGTTGATTATTTATTATGTTTGCATCAGTAATGCAACGGTTTAATCGAATTTTCTTACGATATTAAAAATTCCATTAAACTCCAAACAAACTGTTCAGCTTTGGCTTGTACTTGTAAATTCGAATTTTAAATATTTGTCTATTTTTCTGGAGAAGAACTTAAATTTCTAAATTTTTCATATCGAGTACTCTTCTTTTACCACTGTTTCTCGAAACGAACGGTGTGGGTTCTATCCTTTCCATTTAATTCACCTAGACACGAAGGCCTGCCTAGGTCAAAGGATAGGAAAACTCATCAAAACACCCTACATGCACATCCGTGGAGCTCGCGTTGGGAGTTGGATCATGCTCTGGAGCTTGCTTGTAGAACCGCAACATTTATCATTTTGTTTTCCCGCTGGGTTTGGTGGAAGTGCGGAAAAGCGAAACCGAAGGTGTGTGTGTATGCCCCCAATAGAGAAAGAGTGAGAGATAGAGCGACACACTGGCTCGCGGTTTTGTTGTTTTATGGACCCCGTGACTGACTGACTGTTCTCGAACCACAAAATAATGTCCAACGGTGGTCGTGTCTCCCGCGGGTTAGGTTAGGCGCGGGGGGTACTCCCGGAGTGCGCGGGCGAACTCGTTGTTGCCAAAGGCGTGACGAAAAGAAGCAAAAAAAAATAGGCAAGTACTCTCAAAAATAAAATAACGACAACATGTATACGTACGTCAATCACACGATAATGGCTTGTTCTTATTTCTATTATCATCGCGCGTCGCCGTCGCCGTCGGTTGCTGCCGTTTGCTAATTGAAGGTTGACCGGCCAGCAGCCTGGCTGCTATATGGTGTTGGCAGCCCACCCTGTTTTATCTCGTTTCGGGCCAGAGCAGGCCAGGCTCTAAGCATATGTCGCGCGGGAGCTCGTGCTCACGGAAATTGACTGTTACGACAGAGCCGGAGAATCGTCTTGATAAGCGACCTTCGAGGTTCGGTCTGGTGGTTTATGATTGCAATAATCGAACCACTTTCCTCCTCCCCAACGACCGGCTCTCTCCTCCTGCCACTGCTAGGGGGTTTTGGCGAGGCGGACGCACACCATTTCACGGTGGTTGATAATGTTTTCCCTCGTTTTTTCTAACATCGCGTCCGTTACGGTCTAGACAATTTTTGTTATCATGCAAAAAAGGAGCACATGCGAAGAAATTAGCTTGTTTTTTGGTCTTCTTTATTCTGCACGGTCGAAATCAATAAATTATTCCGATTGCACCGACCCGCGTTCAATTGCAGGTCGTAAGGAACCGTGTTTTCCCTTTGTTTTTTGCGTGGCATCGTTCATTCATTTTTCTTCAACAACTTGAAAGTGTTTAATTTTTTTTGGTCGAAGAAAACAACCGTGCTTGAAAAAAAAAAGTGGCCTTCAAATGAAAATAAAAATAGATGAGCACCCTTTAAAAAACAACACATCACACGCAAACACCTACTCGCCTTATCCTCTTATCGATGCGCTACTTCGGGCTATCGGGGATCGATAAAAATCGCCGGTCTTTCCGGTGCCGGATCGATAACGACAACGTTCCCTCCCGGCGGCTTACTTACGGCCGGCTGCGATATTCCTTTACCTACCTTCACCCACTTGAAAAAAAAACCCCCGCGCTCGCGATCAATGATTTGTGCACAATTTTAAACTTGCAGCTTGCACCCAGTGTTGTTGCATAATCGATGGCGAATGCACACTTTTCTCCATTCCCGCAGGCGGGGAGAGGGCTGGTTGTTTTTTTCCTTCTCATAATCCCCACTTTTGACGATCGTCGTGTGTCTGTGTACTATCACACATGCGATGGTGAGATGGTGTTCGCGAGGAGAAAAGACGCGGTTTTCTTTTCTCGAGAACCACCACCAGAAGAAGAAGCCGAACACCTTGCGATGCCCGCACGGTCTTTTTTCTTCAATGGTGTGTTTTTTTTACGATATGTCTTCCCTTTTATGTGATCGTGTAGGGGAGGTGGAGGCAATATTGATCTTTAAGAAAAAAAGAATAAATCGTACGCACGAAAATAAAGACAAACATCAAAAGTTTTTACAGATTTACTTGAAATTACAGTTGGAGATCAATGCTGCTTTTGCATAAACCAAATCGTATCCAATTTTAAATTCTTATTTCAGTACATCTGTTGATTCTGAAAGAGGCTGTTGTTTTGACTCCATTTCAAGAACAGATGCATCGTGCAAACGAATGCTCTTCATTTAACCATACCTTATGCTTTAAAAGATCGTTGCTAAATTCGATAAGGTTGCATACTTTACTAATAATATTATTTTTTGTAATGTAGAGCTAAAATGTTAGAATAATTAATTTCTTCAATAAATAAATTTTCCGACTGCTGGTACATTTTGCTCCATCTTCCCCTACGGAGATTCCAAACGATCGTATTTTTATGTGCTTGTTTGCTGCTGCTGGAGGAAGCCTCCTTTCACCGTCGCTCGGCTCTGGGAAATCCTGGGAGAAAATGTCACCTTCCCCCCCGGGGGGAGGCGAGGTAGAAAATGTTAATACCCTGCGTTTAGTAACGTAATTCAATCTCGACCGCTATAAATTTGAAGCGTCGTTCGAACCAAGCCGTTGACGAACGCGCGTTTCGCGTCGACGCATTACGCCATAGGCGAGCTCGATCGATGTGTGTGCAACATTGTGCATCATCGCCGGGCGGCCCTTTTCCCCCCCCGCGTGCCCTGGCGACGATCATCTTCAATCGAGTGGTGGAAAACTGAAACCGCGAACCCCGACAACCGAGCGAATGCGGGTACCATCACCATTCAGTTCCAAACGCTGACGAACGACAGAGAAGGAGAGAGAGAGAGTGACAAGTTGGGGACGAATCTTTGGGGAGTTTTGGGTGCGGGTCCTCTGGCCGTCTTCGACCTCGATCAACGTCGTCGGCGGCGGAGGAGAGAGAGGCGATGCCGACGCTGGGATTGGGGAAATGCGTGATACACATGCTTCTTTTAACGCGCACCGCGCGACAGATGTTGCATACTCGTTTTCATCTCCGTCTTCATCGTCGTCTTCGTCTCCGTCTTCGCCTCGTTCTGGTGGTGCACTCGAGAAAGTTCAACGGGATCTTATGTTGGTGCACCACCTAAATTCACCGCCTCCGAGGTCGGGGTGCAAACTGCAACGCTCTCGGTGTTCAAGAGTCCAATCCCCATCTTCAGCGTGTGTGCGAGAGCTCCACAGGTTTCCGTGACGGTTATTTCTAAAGATTTCCCAAATTTGGTCAGGTTTAGCAGTGTGTTTCGAGGTCACCACCCCAGGCTGACTCATCTCCCCGTGCTGCAAGTGAGTGTGTGCAACCTCTCTCGAAGATGCACTCGGAGGAGTTGGGTTTTTATTCTGCATCCGATTTTTTTTTTCCATTCCGAATTTATTTTCCCAACCTTTTCCCGCATGCTGTGCGTGTATAAACCGACGATCTTTCGAGGATCTCGTCACCCCCTCCTGCACACACACACACACACCGGATATGGGAACTGTACTGATCAGGGGCGGTTTATCGTAATGTTAATGATCATCTCCTCCAACTCCTCCATGAGCACTGGAGTACTTTCATGTCTGCTTCATGTCCGCCGCCAGCTTCCCGCCGTAACTCCACGGGACGCGCTCGGCGGGAATGTAATGAGCTCGAACCAAGGGGCCATACAGGCATACACACACACATACCCGTTGGCGGCCGCTTGAGTAATGCATTGCTGGGGGCTTAAATCCGTTGTTGAGATCACTTCATGCGCAAAGTGGTCTCGATTCTCGTTGGACGTTTGTTCCGAGAGTTATTTCTAGTGCGCGCATTTATATCTCCCGAAAAAGCAAAACGCGATCGAAGGGTCCCGGTCCTCCGAGGGTTTTTAGATTTTCCCTCTTTAGAGTTCGCCTTCTCTGTTTTCCACGTCTTTTTTTCACTCGATTTTCTAGCTCTAAATGTTTAACTCCGACGACGCTGTACGCTGGATCCGGTGGAATCCCGAGGATTAGGATAGGTCACGCGCGAGTCTGTGTTGGTTTGAGTGTCTCGTTCGTCGGTCCTTCGACGGGATGCATTTTATGCACTCTGTCGAGCCTTCTTTCGTTGCTTCGAACGAAGGAGAACGATTTTGGGAAGAAGCAAAGAGGAGCTCGCGTATCCCGAATAAGTCGGCGCGTATGTATATCCACCCTCGGAGGAAACAGCGGCGCACGGCAGGAAGTCTCATTTTCACCTCGTTTTCTCGAGCCGGCGAGAGAAAAAATAAATTACACAAGTGGATACCCTCCTCCGACCCTCGCCTAAACGCTGGCGGCTTTCGATCATCCGAAAAGAACCGATTCCGGACCGGACGAACGAATGATTTGTATTTTTTCATCCTCTGGCCTTTTGTGTTTAGGTGTGTGTATGTGTGTGTGTGTGTGTTACTTCCAGAGGCATATCCGGCCGCGACCGAGGGAATGATGGAAAAGCTTTTTCTGGCATAATCATTCTGGCCCGCGGGACGTCCAGATCGCAACGAAAAGCAAGGATACGATGGATGGATGATGATGATGATGATGGTGTACTTTTGTGGGTTACTTGCGTTAATTTCGAACCTACCAAAAAGGCATATCTGTGGCGAGCTTCCTAACGCACGTCCTAGAGAGGGTCCAGTCCGCAACGGGGACGACGGAGGGAATGGGTTGCACACTGCCAGGATATGCTTGGGGTGCCGTTTAATAAGCTTCCGAGAACGAGCAGCGAAAATTAGTCTTTTTCGGTTGACCTCCCTCCGACAGGCCGTTGGCCATTTCGTCTGTTTTGTTTTTTCCCGAGCCCTACCCTAGGGGAGTTTAAAATAATTTCCTGCTCAGTTCGGGGAGGGAAGTAATGATGGAAAATTAAATGCAAATGGATGGACCACAACAAAGCGCAAGAAAAGTACAAGGCTCTTTTGACAATTTTCACGTCCACGCAAACATGACAACTAAATTGTCTTATCATATTTGGGGTTTTGAAAGAACTGAGCAAAACTTTTGCGAAATGTTCTTTTTCTCGGCACCGGGGAAAAGAGGATAATCATGTGGAATTGAACCAACTGATAATTGGTTAGGTGAAAATGCAAACAAGATGAGCCAGAGTTTCCGTGTTCTCGACAGCCTTTCGTTCTAAATCGTTCCCGAAGGATCCCCTCGAATCGCTTTATCAATTTTTTGTTTGTTTGTTTAATATTCAGTAAACGATACACCTCTCGTAACACTTAGTGTTTTGCCAAGCAAAATTTGCCTTTCTTATCGTCTTCCCAAAATCAAACTCCTCCACGTTTGTTGTTGTGTTTTATGCGTTTCCCTTTTCCGACTTTGCCGTTCGGGAAACTTGTGGTTCTAAACCAGGGGTCGGCATACGCTTCCAGAAAAGGGCCAGATCATGAAAAAGAACCAAATACCTTAAACGATGTATTCATGTTTTAAATGTGATATTAAACCCTTGTGGAAAAGAGTATTAATTTTCTTCTCCGAAAAGAATCATCAACATAACATAAAATTTTTCGTTCGTTATGTTCGTTGAAAAGGTACTAATTTCAACAAATAGTTCGTTTGTTCTGCTGTATATAAATTTATTTTATTATATTTCAAATCAATCATTTGCTTAAATTATATTACCATTTCAAAGTTTCTCTGGCTTATTCTCAGTTATTAAAATAGCTCCGCTTGAAGTTTTAAATATTGCGAACCATAATTTTTTTTGGTAATGTTACCGAAAAATGTTTTTCTCGAAGTAAACATGTTATTTTGCCCCTTCGATTCTCGAAACGAGACAGAGTAGTATTAGAACGACTAATAATAAAATGCGACCGAACAATCTTATAAAAGTGTTCGGGCTAGTTGCCTCGTACTGAACAGTTGAAACAGATTGTATTTTAAAACAGTGTGATATCATGAACAAATATTTTTTGTTTGCATATTGGTCTAAAACTTTCTTACGGGCCGGCTAAATTTAGTTGCCCGGCCGAACTTTGCCGACCCCTGCCCTAAACCATCGACGCTAGGAAGTCAATTCACGGTCGCTCTCGTTTTCATACCCGTCTATGTGTGTTTGTGTGTATGTGGCTAGGCTGGCATCCTACTGTGTTGTGCATCGTCAAAAAATTCTCCCCCTCCCGACATCCCGCAGCGCGTTTAGCCGCACAATCCGGGAATCCGGGGGATGGACGGATATTTTGTTTATCCTGTGACAACAAACCACTTGCATACGCGCTGTGCGGGTCTCCCTGGCTCAGTGTGTGGGTTGGGTGGTGGTGGTGGATAGGGTATTTGTTCGCAAATTTGTCGGATGTCGGTCGGTGGGGACGTTGCAGATCCCGATCCGATCTGCTCCGGACAGGGAGGGCGCTGGGAATGGTGTGTTTGGTTTTGTCAGGCTCAAGCCCCATTTTTATAGCCTTATTTTTCCTGCACGGAGGATGATGATGATGCTGATGGTTGGTTGAACATGTTTCCCGCTTTCGAAAACGGGTCCCGCTCGGTAGCGCAATTATTATTGGTGGCGCACCAGAGGGTCAACTTGCTCTTCCAGTGGACGTTAAAACTAAATCCACTTCAGTATGGCGGATTTAGCCTAGTGTGTTGGTCGTTTTTTTTTCGCTACCTCTGTCAGTTATGTCGCCGTTTTCCATCCATATGGGCTCCACGCGGGACAGGACTTGCAGTGGCGCGGTGTTTTTTTCGGCGAGGAGTAGATAAGTCAGTCGTCGAGGGATCGAAAACCGACGACGGGCCAACCTGAACCTGCAACCCCCCAAAGGGAGGGGTGAGTTGTGTTTGGGCTCGAGCACCAACAGTTTATGTTTATATTTCGCTCAGTCCTTCCCGCCTTCGTCACCGCCATCGCCCCGAAGGCGGAAGGTTTATCAATATTTGTTTTGAATGTTTTGAAGTCGCTTGCCGTTTCCTGACCTCGGGCAGCAGCGGCTTACCCGAAACCCGGGGAGGAGGTGACGGTCCGGGTGGTGTGAGGTTCGGTGAAGGTGCAAGTGACGGGCTCAACGTGGAGAAAGACACCGCCGACGCCGCCGCCGCCGCCGGAGCGTGATTGAGCGATAGGAATAAAGATTGACAGGCCGAAGCCGAGCAAAGCGGGCCAAAATACGCTTCATCGGAGGAGGAGGGTTTAGTAAAAGGTTGCCGAAGGAACCGCACTCCGATGTGTGTGTGTGTGTGTGCGTGCGGGGATTGGTGTCCCCTTGCGCGTGCCTGGCGTGTAGGTGTATAAATTGATCCGTCTCCAATCTCCCACCGTCTTGCAGATTGAAATTTTCCCTTCGATCGCGCGGGGTCTCTAACATTTATCTCTCTCTCTCTCTCTCTCCCTCCCTCCCTCCCTCTGTATGTTGGCTGCTGGCTCCTCGGCTTTGCGTGTGCCACTGACAGCGTGTGCGTTACCTTCTTCTGTCGGTTTCGTCGGAGCGCGCGATGGTGTAATAAAACGCCAGGGGGGGCGGCTGCCTCGGTTGTTTCGGTCGAGACTTTGAGGTCTCTCGTCTTGGAGGCTTTTTTTTTCTCCCCCCTTGGGGCGAACGTTATGCTGCCCTTCTTCAATTCTGCGGGGTTTTTTTCTCTGCCGAGGGAGTGCGGCTTGCGGTAGGCCTCCTGTGGTGACTTTAAAACCGAATGCGGGCCGCAGCAAAGACACACACACGCACCGGGTGCTCGAATATTCACCGCATATGTTGCTCCTTCTTCCATCTCGCCCCCCAAACCCACCCCAAAAGCGCGTCAACCTTCCGGGCCCCGGAGTGTGGATATATATGGTTCAGCATCAGCATATGATGGTGGTGCTTTACGCACAACATTATACTCGTCACTTTTTTTTTTCTTACTTTTCGACCATATCATTCCGTTTTGAGGCGTATTTTCTTTTTCCCGCCTTCGTGCACACACACCGGTTGCACGGCTGTTTGTTGGGTTTTTGACGATGATCAACTGGTGGCAGCGCATGTTTCCATTCCGTCAGGATAAACGGTTTGTCGAGTGGTATTTTTAACCTGCAAAGTACTTGTTGCTCGTTGTTGTTAGCGAATCAGATCGGGCTTGAAAGTTCCAGTAGTTTGTTATTCAATTGTTGATCATTAAGGAATGTTCCTTTAAAATGTTAATTATAAAGTTCAAAGATAGTTATGCTTCTGGGTAGTTCTTTATTTTCATAAATCCAGTTTATAATTGCTGTAAGATACATGTTACTAAGACCATCGTTCGTTTCAAAGCATGAAAATTCAGGCACATGAAATACAAATAATCTTCATTTGTTTTCGCTACATAACATTACCTCAACAAAACCAAAACTGACCGAAAATCTGGGTTCAAAAATCCCACAACATTATCCTTGCAGAGGATCGACCGACCGACCCGTCGGACCCCGGTCAATAAACTTGCGACCATCTGCTGCTCGCGCTCGTCGGGTTTTGGATCGAAGAAGAACCCGTTCGGCCGCTGAAATTACGAGCGCTAAATGAATGGATGTGAAAATCAATCCCCAAGCAGCAGCGTGTACAGTGCATTAAAATAATGCCCATTTTTAAGGAAGATCTTAATCAACAAGTTGTGCGTATGTGGAATTGCTGGCGTCCACGCGCCACCACCACCAACAGAAGGAAAAAGGAAGCGTTTTTGGAGCGCAGGATATACCGTTCTACCGTTGGGTGAAATTCGCACGCGTTTACGACGCGACTCGCGGTGGTTTTCTCGCGCCATAAAATGGAAGAGAGATAGTGAGAAGGGGGAGGGCAGAGGGAGTCTTAAAGACGGCAGGGAAGCCCATTTGGGGTGAATTCGGGGAATAGGTTGTTTTTTCGAAATCGTTCGTCCCTCTCGCCACGGAACAGAGAGTACGAAAACACCAATCAACGGGCAATAAGGAGCCAACAGCAGCAGCAGGCAATTGTAAGTGTAGGGAAAACGAGGGGGTAGGAGGGAAGGTGGAGCTGGGGCCAAAGGGAGGTTACAGCCCCGAGGCGCAAAAAGCACGCCGCACTCAGTCAGTCGTGTGCTCCCTTTTGGGTTCCATTTTTCGAGTTCATCGGCACGGACAGATTCGTTGTGGGCTCTCCGGTTACTTCCACCGGACCCTTTTCCGCGTGGTGTTTGTGTGGGTTTTTGTCTGTATGTGTGGAGCCTTGTAGATACCATAGCATCCAAGATTGAACCCTCCACGAGAGTCCCCTTTGCCACACGCGAATCCTTTTGGACCAGGAAACAAGATTTTCCGAAGCAAAATGCAAAGCTGCTTCACTGCTTTGTGTGTGTGTGAGAGAAAAAATGCAATGCGTCTGGTGGAGGTGATTACATTTGCGCATCTCGTTCAACTCAACCTGTCCGTGCTTCACTTTGGGGAAAGGCCAACGAAGACGACGCTGCATAGGGAAAGCCATCTCCAAGGACCGCCACATCCGATCGTGTCTCGATCGCTTGCATCGAAAAGCGAAAAGGAAGACAGAAAAAGAGAGAAAAACAACATGGAACGTGGTCGAGGGAAGTAAAAAAAAATAGCCGAAAATTGTGTACAGGTGGTACGATGCAATTATTAACATATTTATGGTTTCGGCTGCAGAAATAAACGCAGAACGATCGGCGAGAAGGTGGTGAGAAGCTTTCCTCTCAAGACGGCAGACGAGCCCCCAAACTTCTCCCCATTCTTCCCGCCGCCCTTCGATGTCGCATTATCCTCCACGTCTCCTTTAGGTTTATCATTGTGGAGCAATAGTGCCTCCCGATCTACCATTTTTTTTATGATCGGCCGGCAACAAGTTGTCGTCTTTTTTCCTCCGTTTCCATCATTTCCCTCGTGGTGGTGGTGGTGGTGGTAAAAGGAGGGATCCTCTGCATGTATGCGAGGCCAGATGTTTCATGTTTTCGTACCGTTTTTTTGCTCTTTCTGTTCCGTCGAAGGAAAAGTTGACCCTCGAAGGATTGCTCTGCGTGTTGTGTCTTGTTGTTCTGTTATTCTTAATGTTCATCCTCGTCTCCCGATCCTTTCGTTGATTGGATTTTTTTTGTTTGTGATGTTGTTTTCCTAACGTCTCCTCATCCCCTTCCAACCAAGGTGTATATACGAAGCGGCATTTGATTTTTTAAATCACCTTCTTTTGCTTGCCGGCTGCTCGCTCGTTTGTTCGCCAAGGATCCTCGAGATAATGTTGATGGTCTAAAGAGGGGGGGAAAATACATAATTTCATGAAGCAACAGCAAAATGATGAAACCTTTGCCACCGCTTTCGAAATGCCACATTGAGCCCCAAAACCTTTTTCCCTTCTCACACACAGCGCCCGAAGGAAAGAGCGCCAGAAAGAGAGCCGTGGTTCGGTTGATTACCCTTATCTTTACTTCGCCATCGTTGTCGCGGTTGTTGTTTTATTTTTGCTTTCGAGTCCCATTTGTCCAGCGTCGACACACACACGCGACGATGATATCTTGGGGCTCGCGCGATGTCGTCTTCGCCGACTTGTTACCACGTTTGTCGGGCCTGCGCCGGGACGTCGTCCCGCATTATATGACGATCGCCGGGCGCGCGCGTTCGTCGCTTGGCGGTCAATCAAGTCATCGTTTTGGCGTCGCCGGGGATCGCGATTCCGGGAGCGTGCCACAGCCGCCCCAGTCAGTCGGCCTTTAACGCCGCGATATACGTTCCGTTCCATCCGTTTTGCGATCATTCGTCCCGCTCCTTTTCTCCTCCCCAAAATGATCCCGTGTTCTTCCGTTCGTGTGTGTGTTTCGGTTCTTCATTTCTGCGGTTTGCTGTTTCGCGTGGTCGCGTGCACACACCGATGGCCACTTGCGCGTGCGCGTGCGGGAGCTCGCGCGTGGCCGGCCATTCACATTTTAATGCGTGCGCGGTCACATCTCTTCTCGAGCGGGTTGGGGTAATGCTTCTTCTGGGGAGCTCCCCAAGCAAAGGATCCCTTTCCTGAGGACGTCGAAGATGTCGTGGTGACGACGAGGGGAGCACATGTTTATTTATTTTTGCCTCGTTTCCCTTGCGACCCTCGGTGATAAACGATCATCGCTCGCGAGAAAGGTGTTCGCCGGGAAAAGCGGGACAGTTATGGACGGGGAAAAGAAGCTACGCACCGTAAACAAAAAAAACAAAAACAAAAAGATGCAAAAAATGATCCTTCGAGCTTGCCACTAACTCTTTGTCTCTCTTTTCCCGCAGAAAAAGCCGGCTACCAGTCACCATATGGCGGCATGGACAATGGAGTGGTAAGTTCTCGTCGGCCGAGCTTTGGACAAACTGATTATATGCAAACAAAAAAACACGGTTGGAGGAAAAGGATACAACCGAAGGATACGGGAGCCGCACCAACCATCCACCACAATCTCGTCGTCTTCCTCCCCCGGTGTTTCGAGGGGGGCTTACTTTGTAGGTTAAGTGTAGGCTTTCAATTGCGGAGGACGATACTCTCTCGGAGGGAGGGAGGAAGAAGGATACGGGGGAAGAAATGCATTCGACAGGTGATGCGATGCACAGCTCCGGTTTCTACAACCCCCGAGGAGTGCAACAAAAAGGAAGAAGAAATTATGCTGACACGACACAAGAGAGTGTATGGAAAAAAGGAAAATTTGTTTCTGAAGGATGAATCTTTCTGGCATCGGGTTTTCGTCTGCCTTTTTGGTTTCGGAGGACTTTTTCCTCTACAAAATATGAAGGAAGAATTGCCTCGCTCTCCTTTTGCCTCATGATTTGCTGCATCCGAGAGTGATGGGGTTATTGGAGGGCATTGAACCTCTTGTGTGCTGATCAGGAGCCGCTGAAACCCCCCAAAACGTTGGACAGGAGATGTCAAAAAGAATGTCATTTCTGAATTTATGATTTGGAAAAAAAGGACATTTCGCAGTGAGTTTTGGAAATTAAAAAAGCAACTTATTTTTAAAGTGCCGTGAGTTCACCTGGCATTTTCAAACCCCGTCACTGCAGGACACCTGTAGTAGAGATTTTCAAAACAGCACGTTCCCGGATGGGGATATATAAAAAAAGAGAAAAAAGAAACCTTGACACGAGCCAAGATCTTGGCGGCTGCGTTTTTGTTTTTTGTTGTTTTCGCTTGCTTTCACTTCTTTTTCCGCCCGGTTCGTGGTCCGTGCCGGCTCATCCGGCGATCCTGTCCCGATGCTGTGCGTCGCCGGCAGAGACGGCAGGACACATGCGCATTGTTGTAATGAAAGATTTCCTGCCGAAAGACAAAACACAAACGTTGTCCCTTTGCGTCCTGGTTTTTTTATTTTTCCTCGTGTTTTCCTCCACGACATGGCGATTTCGATAGAAAAAAAGTGTGCGATACGTTCTCGTGTCGTGCCGCCGTCTGCGTTATGGCACGCTTTGAATTTGCAAGAAAGCAGAGAACTTTACAAATGGCACAAACCGTCTAGCGAGTTTCGGTTTCGTGGTCGGAAAATTAATGCAAGGAAAAAGGATGCTTGTATTAGAATGGGAGAGCACGTGGGATTAAAAAAGGCCGACGAAATTAAACAAAAAACACACTGTATAAAGGATCGGGTTTTTAATGTACAACAACCACTGATTAGGGTTTTCGATTTTCGTGTGTATGCGTGTCTGGAAAGCACACATTCAAACGGCACGAAAAACATCTTAGCAAAGCCCCCTTTCTGCACCGTTTGTGAGAATCGAAGCAAAAGTGCATGCATAAAACGCTGCAAATTACGGCGAACAAACGAGCGAAGGAAAACGGGGAACGGAAAGAGGGACAAGGAACCCGGGAATGGCAGGTCAAAATTTTCTACCAAACACCGAGGATGAAATAGGACCTGATTTTCTATGCTGTTGCTTTTCATAATTTATTAAGGATGCAATTGTGCAGCAAGAGAGAGGGAGAGATTTGTCCGGCTATGATTTGCATGTCGTTTTTCCTCCCCGGTTTCCTTCTTTCTTCTTTTATTTTTCCTTTTTATTTTGGGGTTTTGAATGTTGTGTTAAGAAAACAAAAATCTTTTTATCGTCATTCTCCGAATAATTTATTCAGACATTTTATGAAATGGTTCTTCATCAAAAATCCAATTAGATTCAATTTGTTTAACAAGTTTAATTGAATCGATACTTATTGCAGAATACATTATTTTGTTACTTATAGCGGTTAATTTCACGAAAAAAAATTTAAATATGATAAAATACTAGTTAATAATTTTGATAACCAACCAGTTAACACCAGTTTGATGTTGTTGGTTGGTTATTGGGACCACAAGTTAGACGAACAAGTTCATGATTTGAACCTTTGCGGAAGTTCTGTCTACAGCTTCCAATCAGACCAAGGGATGCATTTTTTCTTATGCTGCCAATTAGGATGAACCTCACTCACATCTCGCTGCCCGATGCTGGATGGTAATGAATTTATACCTTTCCCGTGTGCGTGTGCCATTAGTGTGTCCCATTAACCGTGCGCGTAGGATGACTTGACGATGGTACAGAAATGATTTTTCAGTTTTGAATTCAAGTTTTCTCCAAAGGGACGAGAGCCGTGCGGCGTGTGGAACAAGGAATAATTATAACCTCATCGAAAAAAAAGGGACCGAAGGACAATAAATATAAAGGAGCAGCGAAGCCCAAAAAAACACGCAGCAAGAAAACACGATGGCCACAAGGAGAAGCCGGCCAGCTTTTTCCACCTCCTTCGAGGCCAATGAAACAATGAAAGAGAGACGGTGGTGTTTTTGGTCCAGCGAACTTGATTAAAGGCTCTTCGACGAACGCACGTCGTTTTGCGAGATCCTGTCTCCTTCCCCCGCGTCTTCCGTCTCCACGGTTCACGGAACTCCGAACGCTGAAGACGCCAGCTGTCGCCATCGCTGACACCATTCTGTGCCGCATAGACGCCTGTTGTTTTTTTGTGTTTTGAGCTTTCCTTTCCTTTTTTTTCTTGTCTTTTGGTCCATCCATCCATCCATCGGATCGGATCGGGTCTCGAATCCTGCGGGTCGCGTCCTTCTGTTGCACTGGTCCTTCTGAAAACTTCCCCTTGGTGTGTGCCCTACGAGACACCGTGTACTGGGTTTTGTCTTTCCAAGGCCCTTCTGTCTGTGTGCGCCCTTCGTCAGTCGGTGCTGAAGAAAATCATCTCGTGAACCCCAGACCAGGGGACCTGCGTCCCTAGATGAGTCCTCCCGCTCCCAGCACTTCCCCCGGGAGGCCTAGGGAGAGGCAGGATGATTCAGGTATTTAAATTTAAATCGGCTCGAGATATAGAGAATCTTCAAGATTCGCTGCGTAAGGGGGAACTTTACTCCCGGGGCCCGATTAAGTGTGTGTGAGTGTGTTGTCTGTCTTCTCCTCAGATTCGGTGCTATATCGGTCTCTTCCGAGTCCTTTGAACGTTGCTCCGTCGCATATATGGAGCTCGGGATATTAGCTTTCTGGTGCGTGTACACGCTGCCTTTTTGCGGCGTTTTTCGATCGTCCAGGCCGGAAAAGAAGCTCGGAACGACCAGCGACACGTTCGACGATCCTCACTAAATCATCTTCCTTCCAGCATACGTCCATCTTCGTCGAAAAAGGAGGACAAGCGGAGAGGATGGACTGACAAAATTCACTTCCTCAGTAGACACAGAACCTGTTTGTTGTTCCCATTCGCTGTGTAACTAACTATTCAAACCGAAAGCAGAACGATGCGTCCCCCCTTCTCTCGGAGACCTTCTTCCTCCGAACACGTCCTCTAAGGGGCGGGTGATGGTAAACTTCCGCTTCGGCGACACATGATCCTGTTCATCCCTCTGATGGATACGGGCGAGAGACTGTTGGATTGTCGAGGTTCTGTGTCTAGCCAGGCTTGTTCTTCCTCTCGATGTTGTTTTCCTCTACCTTTATTACTTCCGGTTGCTCATCTTAGTTTTTGATATCATCCCCGGCATCAAAACATGAACAGGGACGAGGGAGAAGCACTCGATTCGCCTAGGCCTAGGACACGTTTTCACCAGAACAATTGTCCTCAAAACAGGAATACTGATTTAAAAGCAATTCGTTTGCCATTTCGCTGGAAAATGTAGGTTGGGACGAATGTGGAACTATTATTAAACGATCGCACTTTTTACTCCCAAGTCTTGAAATAGGTCGCTTTTAAAGGGACATCAGGGGATATAGACGAATGACAGATAACGGAACGCGGAAATGGTTCGTCCTTTTGCAACGGACACGACGAACCCTTTACCATCTTTCAAGTGCTCTTTTGGAAGAGAGGTGTGTTTTTCTCATAGAAATAAAATAGCAGACGCATTTTTTTGTTAAATTAAATGCCTCGCAACGGTTACGGAATGGATAAATAAGACGTTAGCAATCTACATAACGATCATCTTCAGTAACTCGAATGGGTTTTTTTTTGGGAAAGGGAGCATTTAAACGTCGTTTTAACTCAACGGTTAGCTCAAGGTTCCAAACAAATGCATTACCACCGCCAAAAATGCATTGTTATCTCGGAACAACAACAAAAAATGCTCTCATATCATGAAATATTAAACCTTCCACCCTAAAGGGGATCATTTGCGGCGATAAAGATCAGCAATATCATAATTCAAACAGGCACATGCCGGGACCATTCCTCCCGGTGCCGTTATAATGTTCGATATTAATGTGCACGACTTTGCACCGGGACTTTGCGGCGGCCTTTTGCGGACGACGAAGTTCATGCCTTCTGGGTGCTGATCCGGTGGGGAGCACAATTTAATAAACATATCAAGATCGAAGGACACCGCTCCACCAACGGCGGCGGGAGGCCGCGGCTCTAAGAAACCGAATTTACGAAATATAAGCTACAATTTTCTTCTCTGCCTTCGTTTTGTATTTTTTCGTGCAGTGTTCGATACGTCCACCACCTTCTGCGCGTATTATTGGCGGCACAAATTGTGCATATCGAATCGCAACCGCCGGACAGATTTACAACTACCGATTGGAATGGGAATAAATGCTTAGAGGGTAGACCCCCGGCTGGGGGGGTGGAGAGGTAGCTGTGGTGGTTGGGCAACCTCAAAAGTAAATCAGTGTATCACACTAATCCCCTCACCGGGTCGAACGCCGCGCGTACGTTGGTGGCGGGTTTGTGCGTTAGCATTAAAAACGAAATCCGGTCAGTCCGAGTTTCCCCCGCGGGGAATGGGAAAGCGCAACTCCACAGTCCAAAAAGGACAAGGTGTAAGGCTTTGTTGTTGTTGTTGTTGTTGAGTTGCAAAATTTTGTACAAAAGATTATGTACATTCATACATGTGCTTGCTGGACGACGAATTGGTCGCGCGCGCGCCTTAGCCAAACCGAACGCGGATCCCCGTTTTTCGCCGGTTTCATTTTCCTGTTTCGATGGTGTGTTCCTACCTTCCACCTTCTGCCCAGTCCTGTTGCAGAAGCCGGCTTGCTTAATTTATCCCCCGTGGAGCGTACGAACTTTTCCAGGTTGCTTAAACACACTGCCTACTATCGTGGAACTGTTGCTGCAACGGTGGTCCACTCTTGTACGCCCAAGGGTATTTGGTTCTCGAGACACAGTCGAGAGGTTGGTGAAATCTATTGTAGCAAGTTAAATTGTTGCTTACGCTTATTTTCGCCCGAATGTAAAAGTAGCCAGCCCAGTTTGATAGGCTCCAGGAATTTGAAAACTCTAGCATTATACCAGTGTATACCAGGTTGTTTTCTACACGTACATGTTAGTCTTTAGAAGATATTCTAGACACTCAAAAAGTCGAAATGTCGTTAAACAAGCAGAGCTGAAATGTGTAAATAAAATAGTTTTCAAATTTAATTCTTCTGTTGGAAAGAATTTCAAAATTGTTATCAATTCTATATAACACTAGCTGGCTCGGTTGAACATTTTTTGAACGACATACAACTGTTAAAAATAATTGGTTTTTAGCTACACATTTTAATTGTTGATTCTATAGGTGCGATACTCTGTATAAATCAAAGAGTTCAAAAACTGCAAACTGGATCGATGAAAATATATGAAATCAATTCTAGACTATGTTTTGAATTTTAACATTTACTTCTTCGGCGTTTACATGTTTTTGCTTCGACGTTTGCATTCACTCATATGCCGTAGATACTAAAACTAAAGAAAATTTGTTATTATTACCGATAAGTAAAACAGATTATTCTTGTTATTGAAAAGAAACGATTTGCTCGAAATCAACTCACCACACTGCTCTGTGAAAAGGCATACTGCTGTGACCGTTTATACTTGTGAGTTGAGATTACACTTCATATGTCATTGCTGAATGTAAACAAACAAACCTAAATATGACAATAGAAAATCGTAATTCAATAAGAAAGTATGATGTTTCCCGACGTGAGAGACAGTTTAAAACCTATTTTCATACCTTATACTCATAACATGTGTCCAAAGTTGGATTTAAAATGTTTCAACCGTTTAGGAGGAGTTTAAACACTAACACCGTATGACACAAGAATTTTATATATATAGATTGTTATCAATTGGCTCATCCTGGTTTTGACTAAGTAAGGAAGCTCCATACATTCGCCTTCAATCTTGCAAAGTAACTTATCAATCCACCGCTAGAGTAGCTCTAGTGGAACTGATCGAATTTAGTCGCCCTTCCATTCCCCCAAAAAAGGAGCGAGAAATGCGAACGCATTCATGTCTGTTTTCCGTGTACCAGGGCCCTTCGAATCGGCTTCACGCTTCTGTAGCCTCTTTTCTGCGTTTTGGTCTGTGTCTGTGTGTGTGTGTGTGTTTTTCTGTGTGGATTCGGATGTTTCGAAGTTCGATTTATATTCACCCTTCGCTCTTGTCTCCCCCTCCACCACCACCAACACCGCGGACCCAATCTCCACCGGATTGATACCCTTTTCACCTTTCCCGCCGTGGCCGATTTTTCCTCCCCACCCCTTTCCCGAGCGTATTATAGGGCTCTTCAGACTTTTCGAAAGGAAGACGCAAGGAAGTTTTCTTACCATTTCCCTTCGATGAACTTATCCCCGTGTGTGTGGGTATTTCGTCCTGCACCGATCCGGTACGCTGATGGTGGTGTTGGACCCCTACTTTCTTCCAGTGGCACACGTAGTACCGACACCGACATAACTTTACACTCCTCTCTCCATCGCGTGTGTGCAACCCACGGTGTGCCTGCTGTTCCGTCTCGTAGGTCGTAGGTGCTTCCTCCGGCATTTCGGGTGTGTGGGCTTTCCGCATAAGAAAACATCTGTTAGCCTTAACGGCGGACCCCGTCGGGATCCTGATCGAAGTTTTTGTACCATCGTTGGGTTTTTTTTCTCTCTCCTTCTTCTCCCAAACCATTTTCCACTTTATTTCATTACGCGTTTTCCTTTTTGCTCGCGTCCTTTTCGTCTCATTTGCCTCGTCCTACCTTCGCTACAAACTTTATATGTTTATAAGCACACAGACACACTTATCCGAGCTCTTCTACTGTACAAATACACTAATGGTTAGCCATCTTCTTCCAGGATGTGTGTACCGTTTTTGGGCTTTCGGTGTTCCATTACTTCCTCCTGCAGTTTGAGGTCGTTCTGCCTACTCCCACCACACCCCACCCGTCGTTGCTCCCCCTGGATTGGTTTGTGGTTGGCGGAAAGAAAAACCCCGAGCCATAGGAACTCCGCTTACACTTTTCTACTTTTCGATCGTCAAATTTTTCATTCAGTTCACCATTTGCCCTTCCGTCTCTTCCTTCGCGTTCTGCTTCAGCCAGGATTTTTGATCCTCCTGCCCGCCTTTGGCCCTCTTGGCTAGAATATCCTTTTTAGTCCTGTTTCTTTTTCGAGGGCTTAATTTTCCGATCCGCTCAGCCTCGGCTTGTGCGTGTGCACCATAATTTTCTTCTTCAATTTCACCACTTTTCGGCTCCCTGTGCATCCGTTGCACTTTGCCTCGAAGTCGTGGTGCATCGGTCGGTCTTGTTGCTGCAGTCTATGTGTTAGTGTCCGTATTTATATCAAAACCTTTTTATTCATTATCCTTTTCGACATATCCTCGTGGATCGTTGCTTCTTTTGCCCAGGTTTATGCAGTTTTGATCGCATTTTTCGGTCTCTTGTTTCGAAATCTGGAAGTAAGCTACGAATATTACTCTGGTTTTTTTTTTATACTTCTATCACTTTTTCGTTTTCTTTGTTTGGCCATATGGACCCCTTTTGCTTCCTTCTCGTGCGTGTTTCGGGTTCAACCTTAATTTCAAATACATTACGGTTTTTTTTAACCTAGTTGTTATTGCCCAATATAACCCACTCGTCGTACGTTGTGCATGCATGGATCTGGGAAAGGGAAAAGGCCCCAACGAGCCACGAAGGCCTACCACGAAAGCGAAGCAATGACCATAAAACTGAGATAAAACAAAGCAAAAAGTGGTGCACATTAGATTGCAGTACGATTGTGACGGAAATAAAACCCGCTTCCCTTTGCGCGGCGCCCCGCTCCGTGATGCATTTCGCCGCTGCTGCATTGCGTGTTGCAGCTCGGTGGGTCGGTTTATGTAGGTCTCCTATTTAATGTGTTTGTTTCTCTAATGTCCCTCCGTACTACATATGTATGTGATGGTCATTTTTTGCCCTCTAAATTAATTAAAACTACTCCGTGCTGTGGCGCTGCTTCGGACCGACGTGTCACCGTTACTCCAGGCTTTGGCGAGCTAAAGGCCCAGGTAGAGGATCGCCAATGTTTTATGCTTGTGCCGGCGCTTGTGAAACGGTTTCGTTATCGTTTTACCGCGCTGGAAAAGCAATAACCTCGTGGAAGCTGCTGTATTCTTTTACGCAACATCCTTTTTACCTTTTCGGGAAAAAAATGAGCCGTTCTTAACTCGGTGGTGTTGAAATGGTTCTTTAATTTCGGCAAGCTATGGACCACTGATTCCCTGGCGCTCTGAATGCTGGCAGTAAAATAATCCCGAATTCTTATTACTGCCTTAGGTCTCGTTTTACTTGTTTATTACCACACGGCTTACAATAAATCGAGCGCCGCATTTACGTTCGAATGTTTCAGAAGATTAAAAATATAAGAAAAAATATAGCATGCTTAGTTTTAAACACTAGAGAAAATATCTTCGATCGTGCTCGATCGTGTAGCGTTTAAGTAATGCACGCAACCTGAACATGGCTTCGGTGGTTTCCATCGCGAACGTGGGCTCCTAATCGCGATTGAAGATTGAACATAAGCATACATTCTCCATCCCCGGGGCTTTGCGAGGAGGTGGTCATTAGGCGTGCGTGGACAGCGTTTTAATTATCTATTAGTGGTGATCCTTAATGTCAGTACGCCTTCAACATTAACTTTGTAGTGGAGCTCTGAAGTTGTTTATTTCTACCCCGCTTCAGTGATTGGTTTAATTTGGCTGCGAAACAATTTTGACATTGAAAGAAAAACGAAAATTGGAAATGTTTGTCGCTGAATGTTTAATTATCAGAATTTACACAGAATTCATTAATGGAAATGGTTCCCTCTTTTAATTAATAACTTTTCGCTTTTTCAATTGATAAAATATATAAATGAAATTGTAAACAAGATTAGATGAAAATTAAAAACACAATAAATTTGGTCATAATTTTTAAAATATTGTTCCGATCTCGTAAATATCAAATCAGATTATTCAATAAAAGTGTTTCTGCATATTATTAACTTAACAAATGCAACAATGTTGGTTAGTTAGAGGTATTGTTACTTTCAAACAAATTAAATTTTTGAATCTTTGAAGGTTACAAACCATAAATTGAGATGCTAAAAAACCACGTCCCGCGCATTCACAAATTACATATATTTTAAAAAATATAATTTAAAATTGAACCATAAATCCAACGTGTGGGCCTCCTTCCAGTCGGTCGATCGTACCCTCCTCCCACCCCATGTTAGGGAAAATCCATCCACGGTGCTGATTATTATGCGTATTATCGTAACACTCAAATTTATTGAATTATTCGGGCCATTCTTGTCGCTCCGCGCTTAACTACCTTAAAATTGCTTCCCTCCTCGACAGCTTGATGGTAACGATTATGATGATCACATCGCGTCGTGGACCAGGTCGAAGGGAGGAGAGAAGGTAGCAAGAGCGGCGCGGAGGCTGCCGTAATAGATAATGTACATTTGACATGCAGTACGAAATTAATGTCTTCAGTAGGAACACACCGCACCGCACGTTAATGTTGCCGCACCACCACCACCACCATAGTTCGAGAAAAATCGGCTGACGGCAAGACCTGCGTCGTCGTCGTCGTAGTTGGGCTTTTTTGCCGCGGTTCTCGGGTTGCCTTATTGTCCGCTGACGGCCGTCGTCGCCGGGTGCTTTTGTCGATTTTAGCCATTTATTATTATTATTTTTATGGCTTTGACTATTTACCGCGCGCGCGGGTTCCACGTCGGGGAGGTGGTGGTGGCGGTGGCACACGCCAACGGTCGCGAGCGTTTTCGCGATTGAAATTCTCGTTTATCCCCTCGGCGCACGGGTTTTTCCCTCCCTCTCCCCCACCCGTTGCAAAGGGACAGGAATTGTCACCAGGACGGGACCGGCCGTCGGCGAGGGTCTGAAGGTGGATTAAGAGGGAGGAAAGGACACACCGAGCAAAGGGCTGCCGTGGCCTCTAGTCCCCCGGGGTTCGTGTACTTTTTTCTCTCACATTTTTTTTTGTTGATGTTGTTGCGGTCGCCTGCATTCATTACATACGAAAACGCCGCCGACCCGGGTTCGGTGTGTGCTATGTTGCTTCTGCAGTGTTTCGGTGTGTGCTACTAATGCTCGTGTGGACCCCACGACACACTAGGGCCGAGTATGGTGGTATGCCTTTTGTTGCCCGCGTGTGTCCGCTCGAACGGGAAGGGGGAGATCGATGCTAGAAGGTGAGAGCATATGATGAAGCCTGGAACAGAAATAAAGTAAAGGACAAACATAACACCACCACCACCCTCCCCCAGTGCTGGTGTGTTGTGTCGTTTGCAAATGAAAGTGTTTTATCTTGTAGGTTGCGCGCCGGTCGTCGCGGTTCGCGGGTCGCGCGTGCAAAGAAAGAAGGGAACTCTCCTCCTCCGAACACACGCCGACGGTCCTTATGCTCAAGTGGCTCGAATGGGGTGGACTATGCTCGCGCTCGCTCGGGTGGGAAACGGCGGCGGCGGCGGTGGGTTAGATCGCGAAGTTTTCCTTCCACCCGAACTCCCCCTGCGCGACCCCAGGGTTCCTATTGTAGACCAAAGGTTCGGTGAAGCCGATGCTGAGCAGCGAGTTGGCAAAAATAGACGACGAACGAAAAAGTAACGAAAAACGGTCACTTTACCCACCAGCACCCTCTCACACACCGGTCTCCCGGTCCTAGCGGGTTCCTGCCCGTTCGGAGATAGCATAAGAAGCATAAAAGTCGGTTCCCTCGGAACGAAGGGAGATGCTGGGGGGTTCGAGCATACAAAGTGCGGAGCGCTGTAGTAAATGCGCGCGCGTTAAGATCTCTTTTTCGTCGTTGCCATAAATGCGCCACCCCTCGCCCTCCCCCTCTCCGTGTATTTTCCCACAAGGAGAAGAACTCTCTTCTTCTCTCCTACATAATGTGGAAGCCCCTTTTTTGTTGTTGTTGTTGCCGCTTCTACGCCCGTTTGGCCACTACAATTACAGTGAAGACACACAACGACACAAAACACCCTCCCTCCTCCTCGCTGCTGGGGAGGGAAAAGCTGGAGCAACTCTTTCAAACGCCAGACGCTAAACCATCCGACGCGGGGTGAAGAAGGGAGCCATCGCGGCGAGACACCGCTTTCCGGGCAGCGGGAGCGAGAGGGGGTAGGAGGGGACATGCCGGGAGAACTCGCGAACGAGCGTTATCCATTTTTGGAATGGAAATGTAACGTTTCAATAATTAGATTTAGCGCGCACACAATTCCTAACACGACAAAAAAGAAAAGAAGACAAATGGAAATAAAAAGCGTAAAAGATACAACCGCCATTACTTTTTCTTTTAAAGACCTTTCCCGCTGTCCCGCTCTTTCCATGGTTGGTTTTTTTTTTCTTCTATTCATCTATTCATGGTGGGCCCACTGACCCAACGATCGCGGCCCCCTAATCCAACCACCCTGCGGGAGGAGCTGGAAGAGAAGTAGGAGGTGTTGGGGGAAAACACATAATCGTTCCGAGCTAAAGCTTGTTCCGTTTTCGGTTCGATCGTTAGGACGTGGCTCGGTTCGCTGTTGCAAGACCCTCCCCCCTCCCCCTCACCGTTGATCAGAGGAAAGGTGGGGGGAGGGGGGTCGGCGGCATGTCATTTTGCATAGCTTGAAGATGATGTTGGCTGCAGGATCAAGCGGACGGAATTCGTAGACTATCGGGCACGCACACCAACCAACCAACACATGCCGGCAACTTTGGCCAGCGAAACGGTTGCTGTTTTCCAGTAGGAAAACCTTCGTTGGCTACTTGGCAATCGAAGCCAGTGGTGGCAAACATGTTGTTTTCAAATGGATTTCATCAATTTCGGGGTTAAATTCACAGTCTCAGTGTTTTTTTGAGATTTTTTGTGATTTGGAGATTTCATTGATTAGTATCGCATAAATAAGTTAAAATGTACAAACATGTAATGACGTGTTTTGGAGGCAAGAGCACTTAGAATCAACGTCGCTCAATGAAACTAAAAACAAAACTTGCTACAAAAACTGCCGTTAATACGACATGTTTAAGAAGATTAATAGCGTAAAACTCACAATACTGTATCTCTATTTGTAAATAAATGTAGCTTTAAATTTGTTTGTGTTTGGTATCGGTTGTATCACAAGATATACAATGGATATGTCCGTGAACACTAATTAATAGTGCATCAGTTAATGATGCTTTTGTTAATGATAGAGATGCAATGTGCAGTATACAATGAAATAAATAGTAAATAAGAACAAAATTAGCAACAAAAAATCAACAACAAAATATGAAAAGTTTCCTACAATAGAAAAATTCTTCAATACTGCCATTCAATGAATACAAAATAAATAGTAAATAAGAACAAAATTAGCAACAAAACACCAACAACAAAATATGAAAAGTTCCCTACAATAGAAAAACTCTTCAATACTGCCATTTAATGAATACAAAATTAATGAAATGAAATATTCAAAATATAAAGGCGTTTCATTGAATGGTTTTCTATCAAGTAGAAAAAATATTTACATTTATTTTGTAGGTTTTATCGAAAATAATGAATTTTTTTTACCGAAAATAATTATTGTTATTTTTTGTTTTACTAGACCTTTTCGTGTCTTTTTTATGTTGCGGAAATGCCAGATGATATCGTCTGGGTTTGCCACTACTGCACTGATTCGGCGTGCAGATTGTAAAAAACCACTGAAATGTGTGCTGTTGAAATGTTGTTGTTTTAAACCCCTATCGGGTTCTTTTCGCTCTCTGTGTTTTACCTTACTTTTTCCTACCGTATTTTGTTGAGACCCCGACTCGGTGGGGCCGACTGGAAGTCTGCGTCTGCTTTTGCCGCTGCCCGCGGGATCGGGTTCGGTTCCAGCGCTACAACGTTAATTGTAGTTGTTCACCGTCGTCGTCGTCGTCGTTGCCGTCGTTGGCGTCGCCGTCGTAGTCGTCCTGTCTGACAGCCGCAGGGCTCGAAATGTGCCTCCGCCATTTTGGTGCGCTGTTGTGCGGTATGATAAGTTGTCTTGTAATCCACCCACTGCGAAAATCCCCACAGCGAAGTCGAACAAGTTTCTTGTGCGGCGGCGGGGGCTTTTTTTTTGTTTCCTTGGGAGGCCCCAGGAAGAGGGGGTGGGTGCGCGGGTTAATGTAGTTAAAGATAAACACGGCGGGGACAAAAAAATGTTGCTAAAGATAAATTTAGCCAACGCTGCTGCCAACGAGGCCCCGCGGAGCCGGGTTGAAAATTTTCTGGAAAAATCCTTTAAAGCCTGTTTTGGCATTCTTTCCCAGCCGGAGGTTCTGATCCGGGAGGGTTGGTTGGTCAGCGTTGTGGGAAAAGAATCCTACCCCCATTGGCGGCGGGCAACCGTCGGTCAGTCAGTCAGTCAGTCAGTCAGTAGTCGAAGAATTTGCCGACATGTTCTTCGTTCCCCGGGGCAACACCCACCACCACGTTCAGTTATTTTTCCAAGCCCTTCAACCCTTTCCCAGCGGGTTCTGCTGGGTTCTCGAGGTATGGTATGAAGTGTTTATTTGGCTTCCACCACCAACCAAACCGTTGCCACCACGAGTGGATTCGATCTCGTTCGTCCTGGATGAAGCGATTGTCGACGGTAGTTATCTTATTACGGAATTCTCTGTCATAATAGTACAACATCAAAAACAAACACACGCCACCGCCGCACGTCGCCGTGGCACGTGTGTGTACGTTCCGTGCCGGTGTTTCCCACACGCGACAAAATGGACAAGGAACAAGCTGTGTGAAAAACGGCATACAACCACCCGACGTTTAACAATTTGGTCCAGCGATGGCGAATTTCGGTGGAGGAAAAAATGAACATAACTACTCGGCCTTCGGTTTTGGGTGAAGATAAGCCACATTCCTAGAGTTTTCTGTGGGGTGGGCGCAAGGATGGGCACGCAGAAAACGCTGCTTATCGGAGGACCTACAGCCGAAGGCGAGCGAGAATTCCCCAAACCAACAACCATTCGCCAAAGGGGAGGAAAGGGCGTACGGTGGAGGAATGTTCTACTTCTCTGTTCGTCGATAACATCTACGGGCTCGTGCTTTGCTGTTGCTGCTACTGATTGCTGGATGCTGTTGCTGAAAACGACGTCTCAATTGGTGCTTCTCGGAGTGGCCGTTTACTTAACTTTCCTCCCCGGAGCTCAACTTCGGAGCTCCAGCACTTCATTTGGTTTTGTTGCAAATTGCTTAATCGTTCAAGATTGTGTGCGCAGGACGAGGGTTACCATTTGGATCAAGTTTTTTCTCCTCCTCCCTCGCCCTAATCGCCCCTCAGTTCAGTTGGTCAGTTTTTATTTGGTGTAACCCACGGTTGGCAAAAAGGCGGCGGCCGAACTCCCACAAATGAGCTGAGTGAGCGCTACCGGTCGTCCCGGAGCTGCAGGCGGTTTGTGTCCGGGTTTTTCTCCCTCTGCACTGGACTTTCCTTGCAGTTGTTTGCTGGGTGGGCAATTTTTTCGCGGCCTCACAGACACACAGCCTACGGTAGCGGCGTGTGCCGTTTCTTGCCAACTTCGCCGACCGGGACGACTACCTCAGACATTCGCAGGCTCGCTCTCCGTTGGGTTGGCGCGTTGGAGGAGTTGTTTCAAGTAGCGCTGATGGATATAGCTCGCGGGCAAATTGTTCATGTTTTGCATTGATTGCTGGTGTTTCTGATTGGGATTTACGGAGTGCGTTGGACGTAAAGGCTCGATGTAACTTTAAAGCTTCCTTCAAAGGAGTGATGTTAGATAGGCTTCAAAGACATCGATACCTTGTACCATTTCGTTCTGGGCGGTTTTACGGGTTAGTTTTTCGACCGTCTGATCATCTGGTTCGTTCCAGACAGACTTTGCTCCCCCCTTCTCCCCCTTGTTCCAGGGTTGATCGCCCGCCCCGGGAAGGTTGTTGATCTGGATCAGTCTGAACCAAAAGAAAAAAAATATCGACACTTTTCTCTACGCTTCAAATATCGGCAGGAACGTAATTTAATCTTCTCCGCCAGCCAGACAGAATCTTAGACTTTGGGGGTGAGTTTTCTTTTCCAAGTCTTGATCCACACTCTTCTCCACTTAGTTTTCATGCATTTTATCGCGCCCCTTTTGTTACACTTTCGCACAACCATCAGCCTCCACGACCCGTGTAAAGGTAAGAAACTTTCGATCCGAATTACCCAAATGTGTTGTACTGATGTATTCCCGGGGCCGTTTGCACAAGAAGGCCACACGAAACTAGCTTGGAAAAACGAGCATAGAGAGAGAGAAGGAAAGAGGATACAGGAGGCTTCACTTGAACTTCTTCCCTTGATGGATGGTTAAATGCACACGAAATTAGGCACGACGACGACGGCTGAGAGAGGAAAGCCACGGGAAATTTTCATACCACACACAGAGACTGGTTTGCGGAGGGGAACAAGGAAACCGCAGGAAAAAGAAAGATAGAGAGCCAGGGTCGGTGATCGTGATGGTTTTTTTTTTTTTTTGGGAGCCGTTAGATCGGCGGAGGGCTGAAAGGATGGATGTGAAAAAGCGGTGGAAAATGGTGGAAGCACCTTAAAATAATTCTGGATAATTATCTCAACGTTCGCATTATCATCAACATCCTCCTCATCCTCCAGCGCTAGGGTGTTCGCACTGTGGTGAGTGTAAGTGTTTTTCAAGAGTCGTCGAATGTGGAAGGCCAGAGGGAGAATTGCTTGTGAAATTAAACGGTACACACACAGAGAAGAAAAAGAAACAAAAAAGAAAAACCGCCCAACGTATGATGATGCGTTCGTTCGCTCCCGGGGGTTGTTCAACCCTTCCCGCCGTAACCGTGTTTCGCGTTTAATCTGGAGCGAGGAGGGTGCTTTACTCTTGTTTCGGTAGTTGACAAAACCTCGGGACCTGCTCGCCATTCCTCAATGCCCCCGGAAAGGGTCTCTAGGAGGTGGAAAATTCGTCGTTTGTTGTTACCGGAAGGGGAGGAGGGTATAAACTAGATCCTTTCCCTTTTGGCGATTTCCCATCCATCCCCGCCTGGGCCCGAGGGGTTGCGGGATTGTTTGGGACGAGATTTAAAGAGCCGCACACACTATCACACACAACACAAGGGGGAAACGAGCGCGGTGAGTCCTTTCTTTTCGATTTTCACAACAGGACAGGAACTTGTTTTGGCGGAAGGAAGCGATTTTTCCCCCTTCTCACGCACTTTAATACTCGCAATATTCGTCACGTCACATCGATGGCGTTATTTATTAGACCGTGTAATTGAAATCCCTCGGGGAAACGGAAATTGATCCCTCGGTGATGATGTAACGAAACGAAACCCCGAAACCCTGGGGGCGCAAACCGTGTTGGACTCATTTTCGGTTGTTGAAGAACACGTTGTGGGCATTTATTTCCTTGCTTTAGGAAATCAAGTTTTATTGATTTGATTGCCCCTCGGTGTAACGTCTTTGGTTCTTGGTTTTTTGCAAGAACGTTAAATGGACAATTCGATTGTGATCATCTTGGTTGAGGTTAGTTTTCCTAACAAGATCTCTTACCATTCCATGTTCTAACTTAACGTTGGAATTCATCACAACCTGATTTGGGTCTACGATTTCTTTAGAATGGATCTTATCGATAGACCAACGCTTAAAGCTCTATAGTTTGTCAAACAACATCTCACTCAATTTGTTCAAATATGTGATCGTGAGGAATCCCTCTCGTTTTCTGTACGCGTTCTAGGTCCGACACACAACAACCCAATGGGGTTCGTTGTTGTAAGGTCGTTTGTATGTTCTCGGCATACAAAAACTTGCATGAATCTGATCCGAGGTCCCATGAGTTGAAGAAAAAACAAAGACAAAAACGGAAAACCAAACCGAGTCGAATTTTATTTACACAGATTGGCAAAAAATAAACTCCATTGATATGGTGGAGAAGCACTGTCGCTGCTCGCCTGGTTCGGTTCTCCACTGTGGCCGCGGACGTCAGATCGGTTCTTTGCCTTCGTCTGTGTTATTGTTGTTCGTGCAAAGAAGGCCCAATTTTTCCAATTTTCATCCAACTTCTTCAAGATGTCCCTCCTCTTTACCCTTTTCTGAGGTCTTGGCAGGGAACTATCAATTTGTCACTCGTACAGGGTTGAAGATTAGATTGTTTTTGGGACTGAAGTTTTCCCTGGAGGGGGGGGTGAACCGGTAGCGAACGACATGGCGATGTTGCCGATGGGTGGAATCGAGAAAATGTCGATTAGCTTAGGGTTGGATTCTTCATAATGAATTTTTAAACTGACAATTCAGCCAGAAATGAAGAGGAACAGGTTATATTGAACGAATGAGCGGGTTGCGTGGAATATTGATGGTGGGCCAGGGATGGCAAACCTTTCATTTTTTCCCATCTCTCAATTGATTATTTTGTGTGTTAATTTTTTCTTCATCAATAATCGTTTTTGGTTGCTTGGTTCGGCCTTCATCGGAAATAAGAAATAAGCAGTTGTGAATTGATGTTACACCTTTTTTTACAAAATATTTATCCAATATTTCCACACATTTGGTTCGGTTTCGTTTTCACTATTTATTTATATCTTTGAAAATGCTTAACATATCTTATGTAACCTATTCCTGCATTATTTGTTGTTTGGTGGAGTTCTTGTTTTCCTTCCATTTTTCTTTTGCATAAGAACACGACCAAGAATCGTGCTCTCCGGATGGATCAGCACCGTACGGCGTGGGTACGTGTTTGTGAGCGAGTCTTTGCATGGTTCCGCTTTTATTATGCTAATAAGCGCAATATAATACACTTTTTTCGGCGGATAACTTCTCCCGCCAACCCACCGGGAAGTAACACCACCACCACCACCATCACCACCTTTCTTTCCTCCGGACCCGTTGCCTTTCAATTGTGGTGAGTTTCGAGACCATGCGGTTCGTCTTCCTCATCCCCATGCTGCCTGCTCCCCCATCAAAGGTGGTACTTCACAAACTCCTCCCCCCACGGGAACATCAAACATCGGTAGCGGGTTTGTGGCCGCCCATGTATGTGTGTGTGTGCGAGCCCGCGCCTATCGTATTCCGCTAACCCGCAGCCCGCGGCAAGAAGGTGGAATAAAAGATGTAAATTATTAATATGTAAATGAATCATAAACCGCCAAAAATTTATGGATTTTCGACTGGTTGGTTTTCGTTCCCGGCCCCGGTTCGATCCACACCATCACCATCGCCAAACATACACACACATCCATGGACGTTGTTTTGATCCCTTGCCAGTGGGCTTCGTAAGTGTATTTAAGCTAAAGTATTATTTTTTTTATCGTTCCTCCTTATTTGCTACCATAATACGGTACTATCTCGCACACGATCGCTCCTGGATCCGGAACGCAGTCGGTTCTCAGTTCTCGAGTGCTCTGGGTGGATGCTGGAGTGTTTCACCGAACCCCTACCATGACCTCCCCTCGTCACGATGCTCGGTTTCTTTGTGTCGCACTTCAATGGCGCTGAAGAGCTGAAGGATATCGTCGGTGTGTGTCCCCGCTTTCGGGAAAAGCGTATGTTTATAAAGATTTGTTAAAAGAAGTGCAAAAGATGGGTTGGGGAGGGTAGGTTGCTAGCATATTCGTTTTGATTATGTCCCAGACACGTAGGCAGTAGGGAGGAGAGGAGGCCAAGGGAAAGGATGCCTGTTGAAGGTGTTGCGTTGTGCAACAGCTCGCCACGGGAAACCCTGGAAACGCACATCACATTGCACGGAAGGGATATTTCGGAAGCAACTGATGCGTCCTCTTGCTTCTCGAGGGAAAAAAAGGGAAAAAGCGAAACGCGTCCCCGGCTGGTTCCACCCCTCCCTCCCTCCGGTCGATTTGTTGTCGAGGGCAGAAGAAAACGGTGGATGGATGACGTACGTGTGTGTGTGTGTGTGTGAGAATCCCGGGATGGGCTCATTTCTATCCGTTCCGTCCCATTGCGAGGGACTTTTCACTGCGCGAAGCATAAAATATAGCCGGGATCTGATGGGAGGGATTCTTTTGCCGAGTGTTGGTGGCAGTCGGAAGTCGGTCGAATTTTTTTGTCTCGGAGCTCGAACTCCTTCTCGCGCACCATTTGGGACCACGGGATGGGCAGGGCAGGGGGGGGTTTGAGTGAGTAGGCGAAGAAGGAGTCCGAGATCCGGAAGGGTGCTAGATTTTCGCCTTTGAATTATAAATGAACTAATACCATAAACCGGTTGCCATTCGAATTGGTCGTTGTGTATGTGACCCTGCTTGTGGCGCGAGGAGTAGGAGTGTTCTAAAAAGGCAAGAAGGGAAGCAAATGATAGTGGGTGACGAAAAAAAACACACCTTCCTAGAGCACAAACAGGACTCCAAAGGGAACAACATTGAACAACACCAAAAAACAGGACTCACTTTCTTCCTCTCGCTCTCTTTCTCTCTCTTTAATCGAATATCGGTTTTCTGCATCCCAGGACGATTGCGAACGAGACGGAAACGGGACACAAACACACACACACAAAAGAAAACACCCAAAAAGAATCGAAGAGTTGATCATGATTGGAGTAATATTTGAATCTTTGATGATGACCACGATGACGGCGGCGTCGGCGTCGGCGTTGCTGGATTTTGCGTTTTGGGGAAAAAGATTCTCGATATCACACACTACACGCGCGAAGGCCAGACCAACCCACCCGGGGGGGAGGGGTAAAAAAAACAAAAAGAAAACCCGTTTATGGCGTGGTTCGCTCATTACTATTTGATCGGATTTTTATCTCAGCCAAACCAGGCCAGCCATCCACCGGCGGGGGGAGATAATCATCTTTTCAGCAGTTATTTTTTAACAGCCCCATATAAACATTGTATGGGGCCCCGGGAGGGAGAGAGAGAGAGAGGCAGCGAAAATAAAATAAAATAAAAACGAAACAGGGATGTTTTTCTGCCGATAATGCTCACTGGGAGAACTCTGCATAAAATGGAATTGCTGAACATAATTTGAAATCGATATACGACCGATGATACCGCCGCACAAACACACAACAAACGATAAGTTGAGTGTGAGCGATAGAGAGAGGGTGAATGAGAAATTCGATTAGACTTAAAGTTGCTCCACGGCGAATCGGTTTAAATGTCAAATTGTTACAGACAAACAAACAAAGAAAAGGGAAGATATAAAACTGGTTTAATAATCTGTGACACATTAATGGAATCATCTCCGTGTGATGGGAAGAAATATAATTAAGATTGAAGCAAAAAAGATCATTTTATCACTCGCGCGCTCTTTTGAAACTAATGTAAACCGGGTGGAATAAATTGTGTGATGATAAATTGATTACCTTCAAGCGATCGTTCGAATACTATCAGCGAGTCGTCGGAGTTTCGTCGAAGAAAACCCCTCCAACCTAGTGGCCATAATTAGCTAGGAAAACACCGTATAAATCCTCTATATATTACCAATATCACATCCATCCACCCTTGGACCTTAAAATTGCCTCCGACGAAGAGGCGACGCCGAGCGATGGACGAGGGGTGATTTAGTACGGAGAACACTCACGCACAAACCCCCGGAAAATGATAAACGGTCGTCGATTCTCTCCGGGCTGCTCCTTCTTTTCGTTCCGCTATTTGTCATAGCGTTCCGCGAGTCCTCCATTTTCCCCCTGGCCGCCGACCTGATCTGATCTGCTTATGGTGTGTGCGATAGTTTTGTCCGCGCGGGTTTGCCCTTCGAGAGGAAGAAAAGAGTCCGGAGCGCTGGTACCGTTCACCGATGCTCTCGCTGTTGCCGTGGCCGCCTCGTGGCCTTTGTGCCTTTTAACTGTCCCCGGAGTGCGTCCGAGTCGGTGGGAAATCTCATCTCTCGAATTCCACCCCAAACCTCCTCTCGATTCACAGTAGAGACGGACGGTCTGATGCCTTCTTGTGAAAAGTGATTCCGGTTGAGCTGTTGATGATCATGATTAATATCGAAAATTTGTCAAATATGATAATGAGCATATCCCTCTTCGGTGGTGTGGTACGCGGCACTCGCGGGCACAGGTCCCGCCAGCCAGAGAGCCCTCGGGTATCCAGGCGGGACGACCGGGAGGAACGAAGCCGACGATTGGCCGGGCAAACATTGTAGAGTATGCTAATCTCTGCAGCATGTTTTGTGCCAACACAGTATCACTATGCGGCCCTCAGGAGTGGGAAACAGGAACTGTGGGGGGAGGGGATTGTCCACGTCGCGAGGGATGGGCGAGGGCAGCAGAAATACTTTTGTTGTGGCCCACCACGAGCCCGTTCCGTGAAGTGATAAAAACCTTAAATTCTGTCGACTTCGGGATGAAGTCACCCCAAAAAACAGTCGACAGTCAAAAATCGCGAAGCGCGCTAGTAGGGGTTGGGAAAGAAGTGAAGAGGTTCTTTTTTTATCCACAGCTCTGAGGCCAGCATAATTTTGGACGATACGCGGCGTTAGCTTTGGCGGAAGTTTTAGTAGAAAACCCCAGAGATCAACTTTTGAGGTTCACTCCCAAATTTAGCCTAGTAGTGTCACGGCCTTCTCGCGAATGTGTAACCGTTAAGACCTAACACACTTTTGGTCTGATGCTGATGGTGATGATGCTGATGATGGTGACGCTGTTGGCCATAGTTGGCGTAGGCCCCCGTCCGACGAGCCGAGACCTAACTTGAACTTTAGTAACATATACTATAGCGAACGTCGTTGGGTTGGCTTTGCGATACCGGTTTTGTGATATGCCCGAACGTTTATCACCATTCGCTGCCCAGCGAGACAGCCAGTCCCCAAGTCTCGGGTGTTGTTTGGTTTTTTTTTGTTTTCTGGTTTCCATCTCCTCCACCACAGCCTGGAAGATCCACTAATACGCAGTTTCTTTCTTCTTCGCGGTGTGCAACACATCGAATGTTTCGCCAAGCCACGGATTTCCTTTTCAACCGAAAGTAAATTAACTCCCCGACGGTGGGCTTTTGCTGGGTGTGGCCACGACTTCGAACAGACGAAAGCGGAAGAACACGGTGGAAGCAATGTTGGTAGCGAATTTAGAACCGATGGAACGCGCTAATTCGCTAGATCAAGTTCCGTCTAAAGTGTGCGATCAATTGAAAGCTATTCATTAATCACGCTTTTGGGTGAAAAGATATTTCGCAGCCCGGGAATGTCATGGGTTGCACCTTTTTGCTTTGCCGTTGATCGAGTAGCTAGCAACCAACATCGTTATCGAAAGAGAATTTACCAGGGCTTTGAACTTCGCGCGGAGGTCTTTAACCGGTGGCGCCCCCCCCCCCCCCCCCCCCCCCCCCCCCGTTCCAATCCGGCACTTTCGCTTCTGGCGAGAATAAATCTTCCGAGTGGTGATTTTTCCCGCCCCGAAATCAATCATTGCCACGTCCGTTTGTCTTGCGATAGGGAGAGAAAAAAAAGAGAACCATAATGCTCCGATGGCCCGTGAAAACGATGTGTCCGCCGTGGTATCCTTTCGCTTCCGCCCACCGACGTTTTTCGAAAGCCATTAGTAGATAATTTATTCTGAATCTTTCCTAATTTCTCATCCGCTCCCTCTCGTTTGTTATTTTCCCCTTTTTACAGTACGCGCCGGAGGAGTACACCCACGAGAGTCCGGTGTCCGGCGGGCAGCGGTATACGTCGCCGAAGGCTGGCGGTGCCCTGTACCAGCCGGAACCGTACTACGACTCGCCCGGCGGTTCCTGGTACCCTGCGTCGTCGAGCGGTGCGTATGCGCCCCATTCCGGCACCGGATATCACAACGTCGGGCACGGTGCCGGCCATCTAGGAGGAGGTGGCGGCGGTGGCCCTCAGCACAACCATGACCAGTACGCCATGTCGCCGGTCGGCGTCCCGCACATGGACGGTAGCCATCTAACGCAGGTAAGCTGGTGCACCTTCGATTTGATTTCCCTTCTTTTTTCTCACTCACTAACGCATGGTTGTTTTCCCATTTCACGTCGCACAACAAATGCACAATAATAATTGGTGGGTTGTGTTGCATAAACGGGCAGAATCAAACGCAAGCACTTCCACCGATGAGCACGTTCCGGGGCAACAGCGCACAGATACCGGCCATCGGGACGCAGGGCCAGAATTCACCCGCAATCTACAACGCAATCGCCGCTGCCGGCCACCATAATCAGCATGCGCAGCACAGCCCTATCGTACAAAACGACACCATGGTCGGCAAGGCACTGCAGACGGTTAGTATCAAGTTCGACTCCCCAGCGATCGACTGGAACGATCGTGCAAAGTTTTCCAACACCAATTTATTGTTGCACTTTCAATAAAATATCAATGAACAACTATACCAAAATCAGCTTATCAGAGCACTATCGCAATCGATACATTTCTTGGCGAAAATGAACTATACAGGGTTTTTTTTAGACGTTATGTTAAGAGTGGCAACTTGTATTATAACGCGATCATGTTTATTATGGCGTTGACATTATAGAATAGAATCAAATATTAATTAGAAAATACACCAATTCGTCGATATAAACGGAATGTAAAAAATATAGTAAATGAAATCCAAAACGAATCAATCGATATCGCAACATATTTAACTATTAAAATCCAGGCAAACATAGAAGGAGGTTAAAAAATTCACCACGGACTTTTAACTCCCCGATCTTAGGCATGTACTAACGCTCCTCCCTCCTTTCAGATGTACCCTACCGACCAGAGCATAAGCAGTTACGGGTCCAACCCCAACACCCCAGTGAACTCCCCTCCGCCACTAACGTCCCAGCAGCAGCAGCAAGTCCAGCAGCAGCAACAGCAGCAACAGTCACAGACGTCACAGCAAAGTATTCACAGTGGTAGCGCTGTCGGGGCTCCGGGCGGTGGCAGCGGAGCGAATGTGGCGCCCGGAGGCCCCACTTCCGTCAGCGGTGTCGCGTCGGTGGCCAGTGCGGCGGCCGTGGTGGCAGCGGCGGGTGGAAGCTGGCCCCAGATCAACCCAGTGATCGGTAGCAACGGTGGGCCGGCCGGTCTCAACAGCCTCCCGAATGGTTCCTACGCTCCCGAGCTCGTGCACCGAGGTCTACCGCATATGGTAAATATTTCGTTGTACCTTTTTCGGCCGGCCGGCAGATTTATTGGCGGGCCACTTCTTTAGAATGTAATTCGGCGTGCAGCGCCAACCCCCTCCACCAATGGCTGAAACGTTTTCTTAAGAAAGAGTTAAATTTAGAGTCGACATAATTTGCCCTCGTTTCACGGCTTCAATCAACGACACCATTTATGCGCTTATCAAACCCCGGTTCAGGACATTTTATTCAGATCCATTTTTTGTTAACTGCCATTTCCTTATGGTTTTGTACTGTTGATAATCCCGTGTGACTCACCTTTTTTCTGGTTGCCCTTTTTATCGTCTTTTATATTCTCGCGAACCATTACGTCAAGCGCAAGACCTTTTTCCCCATTTAAACTTATATTATACCAGCACAAACGCTAACGCGTGATTATGTGTGGCCGTCGTTTGATTATTTAGTATTAACTGCAGCATGACATTTTGCACTTGAGTGTGCAAAGCACTTACTTTTCCCACTATTTTGTATCGTATCGAGAAGTTGAAACTGACCTGCGCAATCCTATTTGTTATGGTGTATAATATTTAAGTAACTTTGAACGCTTTAAAAAATTGGTATTTTGGTATTCTTTTACTGTATTTCATTGAATTTGCACTGCACCGTACTCTGCTTCACACTTTGCACCAGTATAAAATAAAACATTAAGCTGTGTTGATTTTTTGTATTTTTTTTCGTATTTCAAGTATAACGTAACACAATTTGTTTATTTTTGGAGAGTTCGAGATTACATTTGTCGCTAATACAACACGCTGCAAATTTTATTTCGATAATGAGCCTCCTCGGTGAGACTCGGGAGTGGGGAAAAAATCTTCCCAAATCGCACTTGTTTTTGCGAGATCGCCATAACTCTTCTTCTCTATTCGCACACTTCTGTTTTTCTTTCTTTCTTTCTTTCTTTGATACCAAAACACTTTTTCTTTCACGTTCTTTTCTGCGTGTTGTTATTTCGAATCATTTTTCGTTGATGCATGTTTTTTTGTGTTTATTTCGTATTTCTTTCCCGATAGGCCAATTCCCCCGAGATACAGCAGATAGAGGAGACGCTCATGGTGTCGCTACTAAGAGAGCACGACAACATTTCGGTAAGTACTGTGCGGGGTGTCGGAGAACGGTGGCGGAGCCGCTCGTGGCCGGATCTGTGGCCTTTTCGGGGGCAGAGTTCACGGAAGAGCAAGTGATGGCGGGGCGAACCTGCGGAATGTCAAATGTCACAAAATCATTCCCCGCATCGGATCTCTAGAATCGCAACGCGACCGTTGCCTGCGGAGAGGGTTTAATCTTACGCACCAAATAACCCTTATTGCAAGCTTTTATAATGAATGAATTAAGGGGTTTTCACTTTGTTTTTTATTGCTACCCTGTTTGCTGTTCCCTTTTTTCTGTTTTATCACCCTTTATGGTAAATTAATTTTGAACGTATTTTTCAAGTAAGAGAGACTCGTGCTAGAAACGATGGTCGTGTCGTGTGTTTGTTGGAGCATCACGTAAACTTTTCATTTTGTATATTTGATAGCACGTATGGTACTTAATATACTTTGCTCTATGCTCCATTGTTCGTTCACTATGCTTACGTTATCATTTTCGAATTTCCGAAGCGACAGGGGTATAGTACGCGATGCCTCGAGCCACTTTCGTTGGCCACTGTGTTCGGTTGGTTGTGATTCTAATTTGTATTTATTGTGTTTTCTATTTTCTCCTTCTCCCACCTCTCAGTCGTTGCAGGGTTCGCGCATGGAGGAGCGGTTGGGTGATGCGCTCGATGTGCTGCGGAATCACTGCGAGCCCCAGGTCGGCGTGTCGCTCTCTTCGATCGATCCCGCCGCCACTGCGTCCCCGTACTCGACCGGCGGCGGCGGTGCGGGACCGATCATTCCACCTTCCTCCCAGCTGCAGCACGATGCCCCGTCCGAACTGTCGGCCGCGCCGGTCAAATCGGAACGACTGCCCAACAGTGCCGCCGTGAACGTGAACAACAGTAAGTTTCGCCTTCAGCTACCGCCAACGAACATACTCTGCTCCCCCTCGGGGGAGCGAGCCCAAGCAAGCACACAAGAAATACTCATAGGTGATTTACTATCAACGTTATCATCTAAAAAAACAGTTTACCATCTATCTGCAGAGAAACGTAAAGAACCGCCAGATTCCGATACCAAGCCCAGCAGCTCGGTGCAGGGTCCAGCAAAGGGTGCCAAACGGCAGCGCAAGTAGTAAGTCATCCTTATGGTCCATGTAGTTAGTTTCTTATCTCTTGGGGCGGGACGAGTTTCGGGTGATGGGATTACTTTAAGGTTTATTCTATTTTTTGTACAATTTATCCATCGCTAGAAGTAGCACTATCGTTTTTCACTGATTACAGTTAAATCTTTTGTTTTAAATTAAAATTATTTTACTCGAGCTCGATTGATTTTTTATATTTAACTAATATTGGTAGAATACAGTATTCTGTTTTATTAGTTTTATTCTTAATTTTATGTTATATTTGACCGATTCATCACACTGTTGTTTTTCTCTTTCTTTTCTTTCCTTTTGTTTTCCTCCCCTTATTTTTGTGCAACAACATTTTTCGTTCCGTTTTGTTTGGTTGTGCGCCCCCCAACCTCTCGTTTTTGGTACTGTTTCGTGAACGTTTGTACTTAGTAGTAAAACCTCGCGCAGTTGTTCCAGCGCGGACGACGACGATGATGACGACGATTTAGATCCGCTGGCCAAGGATCGGAAGGAGCGGGAGCGAAGGCAGGCAAACAATGCCCGCGAAAGGTAAGCTGAACGGATCGAGTAAGGCTAGCGTATTGATCTCATTCTAACGCTCTTTTGTTTTTAAATCTATAGAATACGTATTCGGGATATTAACGAAGCGCTGAAGGAGCTCGGTCGTATGTGCATGTCGCACCTGAAATCGGACAAACCGCAGACCAAACTGGGTATACTGAACATGGCTGTTGAAGTGATAATGACTCTCGAGCAACAAGTGAGAGGTAAGTTTGTGTTCAAAACGAAGGAATTAGCTTCACCGCCATTCGCCTCATTTAATCGCTGCCATCTTTGCTTTGCAGAACGCAATCTAAACCCTAAGGCGGCCTGCCTGAAGCGGCGAGAGGAGGAAAAGGCTGAGGATGGCCCGAAACTACCTCCGCACATCCTGCACCAGTCGGGCTACCCTGCGCTACCTGTAAGTAGTATGAAACAGGAACACGGAGAGTGAACGGTGCACCACGCGGCCAAACTTTCCCCGGGCGGTGGAATGGTAGCGCCGGGCTGGACATGGAGGAAGATCGAGATGTGCACGCGAAAAGACATCATCCCTGTCGATCGACATGAAACTAAAGCTATGATTTATTTTCTAATCCTCTCTGTGTGCCGCTCCCGGGGATCTCGATGAACGGCGTGCGTTTTTGTGTCGAACAAAACAAACAAAATCCACACCACCACCACAACCTTCCCGAATAAAATCTTCAATATTACCACCAACCAACCAACCAACCAACCACCAACAACCCCCCCGACACATCGATGGATTGTCACTATATACTCTACAGGGTGCCCCGCCAACTCTACCCCACAGCGGACCACCACAATAGCATACCAATTTCACCTGTTACCTTCGGAGGTAACAACGTGCACCACTCTCTTTCGTAACCTTCCCCCCTTCCCCTCCAGAACACTACCACAACAACAGTCCAATACAATTAGTTAAAAGCCAATGATGAAGAAGATGATGAGGAGGGAAGGAAGAAATTACGGCACAAAGGGCGCGCACGGGCTGTGCGGACGTTCGCCCGCACCAGAAAGCTGAACAAAGCTAAATAATGGCAGAAAAATCGAAAAAAAAGAATCAATAGGAAAATGATACAAATAACCGGGGTTGGAGATGACTTCGTGGACATTAATGTAAATATTGTATGGAAGAGAAGATGTCGCGGGTGAATCAGACGCTGTGGTTTAAAGTATGTTGCTGCTGAGTCTTCGTCCTAGTGTAACAGCGTGACGGTACTTGTAACAAAAGGGTGCGATCCCCCTTCACGAAGCCCCAAGATTACCGAAGGCCGGAGGGAGAGGAATGCGTAATCTGCATTCAAGAGATGCATAACGACGCTCAAAATGCTGTTTCAAGATGATCGGCGATACCATGAACGACGATAATCGGCACACCTGTGTATGTTTTTAGAAGAAATGCATTAGGTTAGGATGATTTTAAGGATGAGGTGAAGTGCGCGTCTGCTGGACGAATGGGGACGAACCGTACCACAATCATCACTCGCACAGCATGATGATGAAGGGCTACGTAAATCTGCCAGCAATGATCGATCGAGCAGGAGTAACAGAGGGTTTTTTCTTGTTATAAATCGTGTGGATAAAAAAGGAAAACGGATACTTGGTGTGTGGTAGGGAATGTTCGCGAGGCGCTGGTGCGAATGGTGTAGTGTAGACAGAATGAAACAGTAATAATATCTTTTAGTATTCCCTATATATACACACACACACAGACACACAAACATATATATAATTATATCGGTATAAACAGAAGCAAAAGAAATCACAACACAAACGTTGCGGCACGCCATTGTAGACAAAAGATTCAGTAGGAAAAATTTCCGTGAAATTACGCCAAGAATCAACGCGACAAAACCAGGATATCGAGAGAAAGTTCATGCGTATCTTTTTGTTTTTTTTTTTTAGTTGTTATAGTGTATCTTCGCGTTTCTTTTGCGTTGGATGATTGAATCATCCGAGGTAGGCAAAGGGACACGGGTAAAGGTTTAAAAATTGAGCACCGCCACCGTTTGAATCATGCACTGAAAACTGAAAGCCAAATTGCGAAACAATCAAAGAGACAATTCAGGCAAAGAGATTGGTTTGTTTGTGTCGGTCAGCTGATGGTACAAAAAGTAAGCATTTGAGGCGAAAGTATTACCATACTTTTTAATTCTTCAAAACAAGTGCATTTGGCATATGAAGATGAGCTAAGAGTACTTTGCTTAAGCAAAAACTATAGTTGTTTTAACCTCTCAACTGTCCGACAGCTTAACGAATTGGTTAAAATATGTCTTCTCACTTTTGCATAACAGATCACGCTAAACCACAGTACGGCAGATTTTATGGAAGACCATTTTAACAGTTATGTTCTGTGATTGTGCTTAAAATAACTTATACTCAAAATCAGCCTTTTTTTCTTTGTTCTTTTTCCATCCTGTGTTAATTTATTTCAAATTGATATGTTTTGAATTCCTGTGTTGATTGTGAGTTAATCTTTTTTATTAATTAACATAACATCTCCAAGTGAGACAAAGGCTCCAGACAAGACAAGAGAGGTTAATTCAACTTAGAATACTCCGATGATCTAGTCGTCGATCACTTTTATCTCCTGACGAAAATTGGCCTTCTTTAACCACCAAACCGTGGTGAGGTTTTACTTAAACCAGTACTTAGCAACCAGTTACCAGTTACCAGTGTACTTAGTTCGGGACGATTTCAATTTTTCTGCCTTCATAGCACCTGCGTTATAAATTTTACGTAAAATGGCTTCACAAACCAATTTGGTGCTTTGGAGGGACAAAAATGAATTATATTTTGTACCATTGGCGGTAGAAAGGAAATGCAACGTTTTATACCATCAGATCATGACCTCCAAACGGCGTAATCAGACACTCATCGTATTATTAAGTTTGCCAATCGAAAGGATAATCAATAGCAGTATTTCCTTGTTAGCTAGACATTTTTTGTTTCACTCTTAACAAACTCTTAAACACAACAGAATGAAATTCAACGCAAAAAAGGTTTTGTAGCGTAAAAGTTTAGCAAATGAATATGTTTACAGACACACATTATGCGATCAATGTTTATTCAATTTTATAAATTATTGCAAAAAAGTTATTTTGAGATGAATAATTAATTCAGCATCACACGTGATCTACATCACACCAGAGTTTATGTGAAACTTTAGGGACTTACTTTGTCGATAAGTATTATCAAACATTGATCACTGTATCATTACATCACTTTTAAATACGTTTTTTTTTTCATTGGTGGCGCTGGATGATTTTTAAAATTTATTAACCTACACTACACGAAAAAGCTAACAAAACCCTATGTTCACGGAGTAAAGATTTCATTCGATTTTGCCAGCTTTTTCGTGCTGGACGCGTAAATATAGCGTGTAAAATGATGTGATAAAATTATTTGTGAACTCGAGGGGGAGAGAGCAAGAGAGATAGAAAGGCACAGCGTGGAGCAGATGGTGGACAGACATTGGCGTTTAAGGGCGGACACCAACTAAAGGAGTTGGATAAAGTTGGGAGATTTATTCAGTTATTGTTTTGGACCTTTTGTTTTCCTTAGTTTGATCCCCAAAGTTTTAAATCCTTTCTGCCGACTTGTCGCGATACTCCGTTTCCGTATCCTGTTCCAGTGTCGCTACATTTACGCAGCCATGGACTTGTCAGCTTTGATCGATTCTCTTGCGATACGGCTGTAGATTTCTTCACCCCGGTTCAATTTCCATAAGTGTTCACACGATTTTGAAGCTATTTTTTTTGTCGAGCTGTTTTTAAGCTTGTAGTAGATCAGGATTTTGTATTCATATTGACACACTCTATGCAGTTTGCAAAACATAATGATGAACTCAGCGGCTATACCACCCATCCGTGCGCGTTTTTCGCCAACTTCGAATGACCGCAAACAGAACAGAGCGAAGCGAAACCACAAATGTGAAGGAGGAAAAACTAGTACTATGCTTAATTGCGTCTTAGTTACTTATACATATTTTTTTTTAATTTAGAGAAAAGAGGAAAAAAGTTTATATATATAGATATATTTTATCATAGTATTGTACCAACTGGTTCGCGGATTGGTACACTTTCTTCCATTTGATTTGGTGTTTTGTTTCCAAAGCAAAATAGAAAAACAAAATAAAAGTGAAAAAGATGCGGAAGCGAGAAAATTAGCAGATGAAAGTAGCGAGAGTAATCGTTTTATGCCATTTCAAAATGTACACCTTCCAACGTTCGTTTTATTATTATTATTTTTTTTAACCGATTGTAAAACTATTTTATTTTATTTTAGAGTAATGTTTAAGCAAACGCAGTGGTATGGAAAAATGGAGTTTAATCAAACAAAACTGGTAGGAAAAGTGGAATGATGCGGCACGAAACGCGGGAGTTCCTTCCCATTGGCGCGGAGGTGCATGTTTCTTTTAGTATTTTGCAAAAGAAGAGTACATATTATTATTTCTTTTTCTACGACGCTTTAGTTTAAGCCGCTACATTTACACATCGCAGAGATTAATCTCTGCCCACACGGCGGCGTCCATTTGCTCTTCGTTGCAAACCAATATCCATTTCATATCCATGCTTCGAATGCAACGGGGATGGAAATGGACGCCGCAGCGAAAATTGGTTATGTGTAGTGCAAGCAAGAAGAAACAACACTCACGACGGTCAAGCTGCACTTAAAACGCTTTCGCGTAGAAAAAAGTCACCAAGAGAAACAAAGGAGAGGCACAAAGTTTTCTAGTTAGAGTGTAATCGTTTTTTATTTTCCTTATTTGCCATGGAAATTATATGGAACTCGCACGAGACCTCTTGGTTGGTGAGGGAAACATTTTCATTGATTGTACTGTTTCCTCTTTTTGTATCTTTCACATAATTTCCACTCGATACTCACCAAGATGAAAAAAGCCCTTATGGCGTGAGAGATTTGTTTTTAACGTTAACAAAAAAAGAGAAGAGAAATACATCAAGTATAACTATAACCAAAGCCATGATGCTTCGGAAGAGCAGTGAACCAGAGATTATCGGACACAATCAGTGGTTGGATATCAGTTACACACAACGAACAGAATTAAATCGAAGAGCATAAACAAACGCATAACGAATCAAGAAGCAGTTGAAGATAAAAAAGAATAAAACACATTTTTGAAATAGACACAAGCTCCTACGTGAAGCTAATAGATAAAAGGAGCAACAGTATAAGCAAAGGATGGAAAGTTACGGTAACGCTAATCAAAATGTGTGAGCAACTAACAAACAATCCATGGTAAACGATAGGAAAAGAGGGAAGAGAGGAAAAAAGCGCATGCCACAAACTACAATCAAGATGAAACGAATGTATTATGTAAAACAAGTTCAGTAAATGGGCAAGAAAGGGAGCGAGAGGGCGAATAATGATAAGTGATCCTCTGCGGTAGTGCGATAATAGTGCGAGATGATAACGACAGTGATGTAATGATAATACCAGATGGCTACGTTTTAATGAAAAAGTAAAAAAAAAACGGGAAAAAAAGGAAAACACAGAAAACGAATCAACAACACAGACGAATGAGAAAAAAAATCATTACAATGTATATTATGTTATTAAAATAAATGTGCCATTTTTCCATAATAACCATGCTCGATCAGGAGTTGGGTTTTTTTCGTTTTGTTTTCTGTATCCTGTTGGGAAGATAAATTAGATTCGTTTTAAACCCCATTAGGTAGAAATGCTGAAGGGTTTTATTGAACAATCTGAACTACCAACACGAAACGCACGCAAGGTAAGGATAATTAGTTCTCATTTGAATTTTGTTGCACGCCGACGATCTATTAATCACAAAACACGCGAAAAACGATACAACCTTTCAGTTCAATCAACGCCAACTAAGTTCACTCCAGCGTTCGTCGCGTGAAACACGTCATCCCCTTCAATGATCAATCGTTGGCAGCGACTGTATCTTTCGATGGGCACGCAGCTTGTCCTTAAAAACCGGCACTCCCGCCTTAATCTCCTTGCCCTGCAGCATGACGACGGCCGCGGCCGGATGTAGTTCGTTCGAGCGGAACGCCATCTCGTCGCAAAAGTTGGCCGACATGGTTTTCGTGAGCAGCGGAGACTTGATCGGCTTCCGGAGTACGCGCGTGCAGACTGGCCGCCGGGTCGACACTTGGAACAGTGAGTTGCCGGGAAATTGATGCGGCAGGGCGGCACTGAATGGATCAACGAATCCTCCACTACCGCCACTTCCGCCACCGCCACCACCACCGCTTCCACCAGCTCCGCTGCTCCGTTCGCTGACACTCTCGAAGGATGATTTTGAGGTGTTTTCGGCCGTCTTGGGCTTCTCGCTGGCCCGCCGTTGCTTCTCCAGCTTGACGTTTTGGAAGTTTTTGATAAAGTTGCGCGTCGACTGGGATATCATTTTCCCATCCAAGAGCACTGTGAAGCAGATAAAAAAAAGCTTATTTTACACAATCATCCCGGATTTTGTGATTCCCTTATACTGACACAGCTTATGGCCTGCCGCAGCGGTAACTTTCTCCCGATAATGGACGTCCCGCTGTGCCGAACATCCCTGCAGATCCAGCACGCGCAGCGAATACAGTGCACTAACGACTGGTGTCACGTCTTCGGTGGACTTAAAATTGTTCTCGGAGGCGAGTAGAATCTCCAGCTTCCACAAGGGCTCCAGGGCGTCAATGTTGGCGAGCTTCAGTTTCTTAATGTTAAGCACCTTTAGATGGTTCTGTTGTAGGAATGGAAACACAGACAAGATTTGAGAAAAGGTCTACTTCTGAGACAGTTTCCTCCCACACCCCTACCGCTAAAGCGCAAAGACACTCGGGATCGAACTCGAACCGCATCGTTCCGTCGAGTTGCTGGCGTTCGATGTGAACCTGTTCGAGTTTTTTCAAACCACCCAAATTCTCCAACCGTGTGATTTTGTTGTAGCCCAAATAGAGCTGTTTTAGATTTTTCAAGCTTTCCAGGTTTTCGATCTTCCGCAGGTTGTTCCACTGTAGATAGAGATGCGTGAGATGTGCGAACGCGCCGAGTTTCTCGATTTTACTAATTTGGTTGTTATGCAAGTATAGCACCAGAATATTTTTGGTTGGATAGATGGTGTTCTAAAAAAAAAAACGAAGAGGGTTAGAAAAGATGAAAAATTAAAGCATATTCAGTCTTGTTCTTATTGTGCAAGAAATGCATAGAAGGATAACACTAATCATTAAGTTAAAAATGGGGAAGATTAAAAGGAAAAAGGTTTAACCAAAGGTTTTATAATTTACTTATTTCTGAGTTGTATTCTTTATACCTTATGCATCCTACAGTTTCGTTTGTCTTCATTTTTTCGATGCCCTTAACAATTTCAAACCACTCGAACACATCGACGAAATGCCGGTGAAAGTTAGCCTTCCCGTTGGTATGGAAAAATAACACCAAAAAGGGCCTAAGGAACAAACGCTTTCCCCTGAACGTGACAGATATTTTTTTTAAATTTACCCTCCATTTATTGTGCGAAATTGGGCGTACGACGTGTTTGGAAAAGCGTTTAGCGTCTCATGGCTGACCTTTTCAATCATGCTGACAGTACAAAAATGCAGGACCTTGGATGAAGGAAGCCGGCAAAAGCGGTTCCGGAAGCGCACGCCGGCACAGGGTTATTGGATAGGAAATACCTACATGATGAGTTTACGCCGGCGAACAGGAATTTTGGCAATCGGTCATCGATAAACGAAAGCCTCAATTCTTTTTAGCCTTGGAAAATCGATTTTGAATAAATTTGTTCATACGAAAAAGAAGGTCCTACACTAAGCACGCTGATAGGTTATTAAATTCCGGTAATACTTACAATTTTAGTCATATTTTTGTCATTCAAATACAGATGGGTTAGGTTAGTCTTGGCTTTTTTGGAGAATACTTTATGCTTGGTCATTTTGGATCCTTGAATTTCTGCCACGGTTCACTCGGAAGGATAAAATTAAAGTCAATATCAATGCTGCCTTCCTCCAGTTCAAGAACGCTCACGGTTCACCACGATTAGGAAGCCGGTAAATGCACTGTTTAAAATCAAGCAAATGGAATGGCAAACCAAATACCGGTACCAATTTACCTCGACACTATTTTTGGCAATTTGGTTTCTAGTTCAAGAGAACACCTTCACTATACTCCCGGAAAGGTCCGCGTTGCAGTTCAGAGTGGGATCAAGCTTCGATGGGAAGGGTTACCGATAGACTAATTTCTCGACCAGACGGAAAAGTAAACAACTGTTATCGAAACGCGCTCGGGTGCTAGTAACCGTTGCTATGTCTACGATTGTACGAACATGATGTAGTGGACGCCATTCATGCGCCGGAAAATTTGCCTGGCGGGATTGGCCGGTAACGGTTGAAGTTGCGTAGTTTAATTATTTTTTCTCTCGTTAGGATACTATTTATACGTTTTTAATTCTAGAAATTTTGTCTTTTTGCTTGTTCAGTTTTTGACCGTAATATCAATTTTAATTTATTTTAAAATATTTTCTATGCTTTTAAATTTTAAACAGCTTTGCTTTCAAATATTTCCCTCCGTGTAGAACCGGTTCGTTTTCAAATTTGTCATGATATTCAGCTAGTGGTGGGCAACAACTCAATGCTAGCGGAACAGTGGGCACATAGAAATTCGTAGGGTTTAAAAATTATTATTCTGTTTTTAAAGTTTTGTCTGAACATCCATGCATTGTTATTGAACATAATTATCGATCACCTGATCAAGTTTAAGGGTAGATTCAATTGAATTTTGAACGGAATTTCGGAACAATAGTTCCGTTCCGCACCGACTCATGACGGCGGACTTGGAACTAGCGGCACATACCACTCTACACTACTTTGACAGTTTATGAAAGTTGTTTGTCATTCGGTTCGCCGCTGTTGTTCGCTCTTGTCCGAAGTTTTCAGTAGTTTGATTTTCGGTTGCATTTAGTGAATAAATATCAAACAAATTTGTGCAAGGTAAAGCGAGGACAGTGGTCTGTAATTTCTTATTATTCTTTTGAGGAAATCCCTTCCCCGAGACCCGTACTCGCAAGTGCTTTGTCACGTAAACATAACCTCATTGGGGTTTGTGTTGTTATTCGGTTTTGTTTTAGATGTTCCTGACCCGCTCCGAATACGATCGCGGTGTGAACACCTTCTCCCCCGAGGGACGCCTGTTCCAGGTCGAGTATGCCATCGAGGCAATCAAATTTGGGTCCACAGCTATCGGCATCAGCACACCAGAGGGTAAGTTTCGGTGGAACAACATCGTTCGTCTGACGCCAACCCGCACGATGATGATCTGCAAATTTAGTAACACGGTTTATACTCCCTTTCCAGGTGTCGTGATGGCGGTGGAGAAAAGAATTACCTCATCCCTGATGGAACCCTCGAAGGTGGAGAAAATCGTAGAAGTAGATCGCCACATCGGATGCGCTACGTCCGGCCTGATGGCTGACTCGCGGACTCTGCTGGACCGGGCTCGCGTCGAGTGTCAGAACCATTGGTTCGTGTACAACGAGCGTATGTCGGTGGAATCGTGCGCGCAGGCCGTGTCCAATGTTGCCATTCAGTTTGGCGATGGTGACGATACGGATTCGGCCATGAGTCGTCCGTTCGGGGTGGCTATTCTTTTTGCCGGTATCGAGAACGGAGAACCTCAGCTGTGGCACATGGATCCCTCCGGTACATACATACGGTTCGATGCGAAGGCGATCGGTTCTGGTAGTGAAGGAGCGCAGCAGAATTTGCAAGTAAGTGGAAAAGGGTATTTATATCCGGATCTGATGTTGGCATTGGCTAATTCTTTCCCTTTCTCTCGGTCAGGAGTACTATCTGCCCACAATGACGATAAAAGAGGCGATCAACCTGGCCCTTAGCACTCTCAAGCAGGTCATGGAAGAGAAGCTGAACTCTACGAACGTAGAAGTTATGACCATGACCCCGGACGCACTGTTTAGAATGTTCACCAAGGAGGAGGTTGAGGAGTACATCAACAATATGAGCTAAATTGAATGCATCGTATCGCTTTCAATATGTGCATTGGCCGATTATACTTTCCCATCTATGCACCAGACACGCTGTGTGGCCGTAAGTAAGGAAATGAAATTGTTTAGCAGGCAAGAGGGAGTTTGGTTTGGTCGTGGGAGATTCCAAAAAATAACGTTTTTACTAGTAGCGCGCAAAATGCGATGCTGAAGTGAAAAATTGTATGCGGCAGTAAAGGAGAATAAATCTTGGTTAAGAAGTAATTAAAGAATTTGACTGTTTAACGTTTTGAGAAGTACTGTTTAAAAATTGATGGGTGGTAATTATTTTGAAATTTATTCATCTTTGATAAATATCATTAAGCTCCGTATATTTTATGTTGACATAGGATCATCGTTACGTTGATATATTGTGACCACGGATGATAAATCAGGGGTCTAGGTATTGAAGAAGCATTAACTCTGAAACAAGACTAATCAAAAGGAGATTGGAAGAAGATGTCATAGCCATCATCCTGCCATGGCCATCACCCATAACGACGTCACAACGACATTAGGCAGCCTCTCAATCGGGGAAGTGGGAATATATTCCAAGAAAACCCTCCTATTCATGGGACCCTTGCCTAACTTAATACTTTATTTGTAGCTAGATTATTTTTTGTGATTTTCGTAAACTCATAAAGTTTGTCTTTTACTTTGAATCAGTTAATCAATTTAAATATATAAGACAAATTGTTTCTTATATTAACAAAAAAATGGCAAGCAATCGCTAGTAGTACCTGACCAATTTTGATAAATGGACTTAAAAAATATCGGCGACAAATTAGCTACGGTCAGTTCACTTTTCGGCGGCCTGTCATGTTTCTTGTCCCACTGGATTTCGCAAACCCGTACCAATTACTTGGACACGGTGCTTACCTGTTTTTGTTCGCACAAACCCGCCGATGTTGCCTAACCCCGATGGCCGACACGCCGTTTTGTCAACGCGAGTACGTGAGGCTTCACTGTGAACCATAGCCGATTCGAGGATCCCGCTCTCATACGTTTCTTGTCGATCAGTTTTGGGAGGAAAAAATCGTGCAATTGTGTCGATGCGAGAAGACATCCGAAACGACGGCTGGGACGCCGGGCCAAAAGTGGAGCAAATGTCAAACGCCGTCAGCGCACTCAGGGGTGTACGAGCCGATTGGAATCATTACGGACACTAAGTAGGAAACGAAAACAAAATAATAAAAAAAAAACACTAGGAACATGTCAGCCGCCCGCTGGATGTTTGCGTGGCTCCACGCAAACGTACGCCACTCGAACACTTACGTAAAACGACAAACGACACCGACCGACCGGTGCGGAATAATGTACCGTGAGAAATTACCCGGTGTGCGCCCCGGACGAACGATCGGGGGTACAGGATAAGTGGAGCATGCATGCATGGGAGACACTCTCTGAGGGCGGGGGGTCGGTGGCTTCTAGGTGGCTTTTAATGATTTACACGGCGTGCATTGGCGGAATTGAACGCTGGCGTCGATTGCCTCGGTGTAGGCATGCGACATCGGGGCTTCCTTGCTTGGGTTCCCGAGCAGAAAGGGCTGTGTGGTTCTTGCTGACGAGTGGCTGCCCCGAACGAACTAAGGGGCTCGCTTGGGCCGTAAGTATGCTTTATGTTTCCACTCCCGGTTCCACTTTATGACAGGGCCGCCCGTCGAGCGCCCGGGACGCCGGTTCAGTTGAGGTTAAAAGGCAATAAATACATAACCGTTTGGCGCGGGTAATTTTACGTAATTATGCCAATAAGAGCCCTTTATTAGGGAAACTATTATAGTAACACTTTAAGAACGCCCGTAACCGTTCGGTCGATTTACCGATCGCGTCCACTTATGCTGCACAGTTTTTCCCAAGCCACTCAGACTCGTTTAAATTGAAATAAACCTAAGTAACCTTACCTACTGTATTCTGAAATAACATATTAAAGTTACAAAACTTCTAGTAAAATATTTATTAAAAAAACCATAAGGTTAGACTATAAGAGTCTACTGATTTTTTCAATCCTTTTTTTTCATTTGAAAATAATATTTTGAATCGTGTTCCCTATTGCTTCGTGGAAATAAAAGACCAAGCAATTATTTAATAACAAAAACTCACAATTTCACATCCCTCATCGGTTTCCCATCGGTGGTTGGTGGACAATTTGCACCGACTGACTGCACATACATGTAATTTGTAATCATAAATATCCCCTTTCTGACGTGTGAGGCCTCCGCATAGCGATGCTGTATCCAACACGTCGTTGGGCGTTTGCCAATTATGCAGTCACTCTCTTATGTCTTCTCATTGTTGAGACGCTTGCGGTTGGTGGATGAACTAGGAGAAGGTAGAAAGGGGTGCTTGAAACCCACGTACACACTTGGCCATAATGAGCAAAACCACCGAAGAAAGTGGACGCGATCTGACGGTGGTGAAGAACAATCGCACAATCGACGCTGCTGTCTGCGATCGCAATCATTAACCGGGTGGTTATGTTGGCGTGGTGATGGCGTTGGGTTTTATGTGCCGCAAAAATCACACACGACAAGTGAGCAGCGTCGGGAATGACAATAATGGATATTTAAGGCTTGGCGGTTGATAGTTTATTACCGTCCCACGTACACGAAGTGCATTTGTGCACGTGAATTGCATCCCCAAATGGAGCCCCACACTCGGGTTATGAAATGCTACCGGTTTGCGCCCGAAGTGACACAGAACTGTTTTGCCGTGGCGAAGGTTAAGTTGATTATGCAAATGTAACAAGCAGTTTGATTGATGCGAATGTGGTTAATTTTCACTGCCACCAGGGATCAACACGGAACTGCTTTCTTTTGAGATGCATTGCAGAACGAACTCCGCCCTACTCTGGAGAAAGTACCATTCGTTCTGATAAACATCTGTGTTAGGGATCGGCAAATAAAGCTAAGATTTCATAGCTTTCCAATTAGGTTTGTTCACGAGTTCTGATTAATCGTCGCTCGTAAAGTAAAGAGAATGACGGGCAACACATAAAAAGAATGCCTGTCGCGAAAGAAGGAGCTGGGTGGGAAGAAAGGAATCATTCTGGGGGCAACAAGATTTGCTGACCGTTCAAACATAACCATTATATACTGGGCACAACTGAGCCGACCATAAAAACAGGGACCACTTTCACTAATTATTAATAGATGTACTTTGTCCGAGGTGCTCGTAAAACGAACGCTTTTATTCTATTGCATTCACTGGACCTGTGCAATAAATGGTCCATTTGCATATGCCGATTGGAACGATCTCTTCAAATTTGTCTTTAATAAAATGTTCTTATCAGATTAATTCCACAATCATGGTTGATTAGATCGTTATGTAAAATATCAAGATAAAGTTCACCATAAAAGATTACAGTCGTGATTGTGTCAGCAATAATTAACGTTTAAAAGAACAAACTTTTGATTTTCATCCTCTTAAATCAACTTGAGAAATGATTATGTTGCGCAAACTTTTCCCTTAATAATCATTTGTTTTTTGTTACTTTTATTCTCTTGTTTCTAGCTTGTGTGCCTTTAATACTTAAGTTTTCTTTTATGAATAACACGTTATAAGTTTGTTATAAGTTTGATCGAGTTTTTAGATTTTCAAAAATATATGACATATTTTTCATTATTTCCTGCATCGAACTGAGTTTGTGTTCAATCAAATTTTTTGTTCAAAGTTTACCTTCTTTTCAATAATTTATCATAGTCATAGCTATTCGTTGGTTTGATGTTTGTTTGCTTATTTCTTAAAAGCCGGTAGCAAATATTTTCGATCCGTTCATACCAGTTACATTTAGATTTAATTTACCTCCCTTTGATGCTGTTGATTTGAGCGAAACTGTGGGAGTGTGTGAAACCCACGCGGCCACAATTACGCTGCACTGCAGACAGTTATGCTTGAGCCAGTGGCTCGACTTTGCCATTTTACCGACATACCGTGCATAGTCTGCAATGCACCAATCATTGCCCGGCCCATTTCCTTCTCCTTCGCCTACCGCACGGTGCAACAAAGAAAAACCGACCCCCGCGTGTCGTATTCGAACCAAATTCCTCCAACGTCCATTCGAAAGACCACGCGAGAAAACCAAGATGACTTACCTTCGTGGAAAAAGAGACTTTGCTTATGTGGTGGTGGTGTGATTAATTTACGCTTTCCATTTTCCGTTCAGTTTGGTAATTTTCCTCGATTTTCCATGGCCACTTTGGGCTCGGGATTAACTTTCCGGCACACCCTGCTGGTGGTGGTGGTGGTGGTGGTGATGGTAGCACGTGGTCTTGCCATGGTTTATGCTTCGCCGGGATTTATTGAAACGGACGGATTATCGCCCTGCATAAGAGTGGGTGATGGGTTTGGTGTTTGTGTTAGTTATTTTTCACCCATTAATGGTTATGATTATGGAAGGCTTATGCACCATAAAGGGTGAATGCATTTGGGTGGGGGGTCTGATTTATAATTAATCGTAGACAACAACCATTCATATGTTAGTATTTGCTTTCTAAGGGTGAGTTTTATTTTTGTGAAACACCAAATTGGTACTTAAATTTATTTACACAGGTAGAAAATGTTTAGTTTATTCTGCAACGCAATGGAATAAAATAAATTTTACTATTCAAGTGAGCAGTAAAACCTGAACTGGTTGGTTGAGCAATAACAAACACAACATGAATGAATGTGACCGGTGCTTCTGGACGGTTCTGTTTGCTTTTTGCCTCCGATTTTTTTCTACCACAGCGACGAGGGCCAACATTAATGACACATGATGAATACGGTTCCTTACAACCCGTCCTGCCCGAAAGATGTCGTTCAGCTTGCGCCACTGAATAATACCACAGTGTCGAAGTCGTGCTTTCATTGTGCAAGAAACCATTGCCATCGTCATCATCATCATCATCAACGTCTCGATCAACACTGCTTTATGATCATAATTATTTTAATTAGATTATAACTTGAACAGAGGAAGCCTCGTAGTGGTTGAGGACATAACCTGAAGGGAAATTGTATAATCCCAAGTGAATGTTTTTAAAGAAATATGAGTCCTTTCTCTGGCCCACGCGATAGGAAAGGACTTCCGTTGCTTCTCTCCACGGAATAGGCCATCACTGTCCTCAATGCACTACAAGGTTAGGAGCGCATTACCACTCACTCATTGCAGCCCAATTAAATTCACTCGAGCGTGGACGATGGGAGGCTCATTTGTACAGTTATTTTTTGGTTTTACATCGCCTTTCAACGGTTTTGTGCATTGCGACGCACGTTGCGTCCCCCAACATACAAAAAAAAAATGACTGACCATCGCTAGGGATTAACCATGCGCTTGCAAGCAACATGGCGCATGGTCGGGAAAAACAATATCGCAGTAATGCTTTCGAAAGGAAACACACTCGGCTCAACCGTACGCAAACGGTTTCTTATTTTCGTGCGTAAAAAGGTTTCTGATGTTGTTTTTTTATTCGACCTTTTTTTTGTGACACAGACCTTGAAGCGAGAGAAAGGGAAGGTATCGTCGTGGTGCGTTCGATTGACCGATTTGGTGGAGGGAAAATTTTTGCATACTCATGTCGGCTTAGAAACGCTGTTGGGACACACTTTGCCATTTGAGCCGGCAAGTGTTTTCTTAGGACAAAATCTAAATCTTTTTTCGTTTATTTGAAAAAGAAAAAAAAATCTATTTCATAGTCGATTTTACAAATATTTTTTAACAACTAGAAAAAAGAATCTTTGACAGTGATTTCAAAATAATCGTGGAAGATTGTTTATTCACAAAAAAAATCAAATCATATTTCTTACTAGTATTTTTACGTCTCTTGTATTTTTTGTTTAATTTCCTAAACACCATTATCGGTTTTTCGTTACAACAAAGCATATTTTACCGTCCGTCGATTATTTCCCGCCGCGTTCCATAGACTCCACGACATTGGAGCTGCATTTTTGGAAAGGTTTTTCGTTTGTTTGTATTACTTCCCTCCACAACCTTGCCAACCGCCGCGCGCCATACGAGCACATACTCGCGCTGCATCGTTCGAAGGCTTTCTATTAATCTTTCGCCGTGTCCGCGAACAGCAGCTGATGGAGGCAATTTAACGGCTTCCTTCAACGCCGTGTGCACTCACTGCAAAGGTATCTGATTTTATGAATCAATTTTCACCGGCCATCGGCTGTTGTGTGGAGAAGAGAAGAAAAAAAAACGTTCGAAAAACACCACCAAACCGGTGTCTAACGATCAGTTGGAGGAATAATAATTAAAAAGCGAGAAAACCGAGAGCGAAACGACAAGCCCTAAATGCGACGGAAAAGCTAACTGAATAACTGGGAAATGGAGGCCATCGGCCGAAGGAGACCGAAAAAAAGGCCAAACCCGATCTGCGCGTTAGCTTTTCCATCAAATTGACCTTCACACGAGCCTCCAACAGCGGGTGGGGTGGGGTGGCCGAATCGTCGATCGGATCTGGGGTGGGTTTTTTTTCGTTGCTATTGCCCTCGGCGGATTTAATCTTGACGTACGGACGCATCTGCATCTTCGGGCACGATGTGGCACAGATAGAGCACACCGAACCACGCCGGTTACGCTCGTGCAGGGCAGGCGAAAGTTGTGCAATCGCGTGGCTTCGGACCGACCGTAACGGATTGCCACCGATGGCCACCACCATGCGAGTGCGGAGCCGAAAAATGGCTGGCTGGTGTGAAAAGAAAAATTTGAAAAAAAGGGAAAACCAAGCACGCAGCAACCGGCGCCGGTTACGCATCACACCGTGAAAAGTCGAGGAGGACGCTGAAAAGAAAATAAAAAAAAGAGCCTTTGATGTCACGCACGCACGAAGATAAGGACGTAACGTGGCGAGCGTTCCAACGGCAGGTTTAAAATTTGCAGACCCGGTGGGGTTGGTGTTTTCGGAAATAAAATCAATCTAAAGTTAATTATGCTCACACAAACACACATCCAGAAACATGCGTTCGCACGTAGCATTCCTCACTATGTTTTGCATAGTGCAACTCCAGGCAGAGCAGAGAATCAAAAGACTTAAGCGAATAGCTTGATAAGCGACGAACCCGCTCTTTAAACCGCACACATCGCGCGATCAGACGCCCAACCTTCCAATGGTGGCAATTGCTCTCGGGGTAAGATAAAAATAGGTTCACATCAATTAGGGAAAACTGGAGCACGGCAGGGCTAACCTACTGTCCCACCGATCGCACTGAGTCAAGGAAAAGAAAAAATAAAACCACGCGCAGCAAAGGGCTTCACTTGGCGGCGGGACAACAATCTGTTGCAATGCACTTGCAGTTTCCTTGGCAGGAGAAAGGCAACCAATGCGCGGGCTGCTAGGGCTCGCCATCGCCGCATTAGGGCAATGTCCGAGATCTTCAGATCCGACCGGTCGAGCGTAGGACGTAACAACTGGATTTGTTTACAATCCTGCGAGCCCTCATTGCAGCTCATGGGGCGACAAAATTGCTGCTCCCTTCCTGCTGCCCGACGGAGCGGTGGACGGGGGCACTCGATGGTGCTTCAGGAAAGCAAAAGAGTCGTAAAGGTGGTGAAAAAGCAAAACACGTTCGTTACGTCACGCTCCGCAGGGGGAGACCTCTATTGACCGCCGGGCAAGCTTTATAATCCGCACGAGTTGCACCGCCATTCGTCATCCGTGGATGCCGTTTTGCGACCCGCGAAGAAACTGGAATCGCACACCGGGTAGTCGATCAACCAATTTAGGGTTGAATGCATGATGACTCGAGGTTCCCCAGGAGAAGGGTTCGGTTATTCACAAGCAGGCGAATTTTGGAAGCTCAGAATGATCAATCTGCAAGACTTGGGAATACTTTCTCGTAGAAAAATATCTACAATTAAATAATAAAGGGAAAACTTAAATTTAAGGAATGTGAACTATGGTGAAGTAAGTAATTATAAAGTACTAATGAACAAGGAATGATAAAAGTTCGTCCAATCTAGGAGAACTTCTACTTGTTTTTCTTTTGACAGTTCCCACGACGTGTGGCATGATTTCTTATTTGCGGAAAAGGCTTATCTTCCTGGTTTTTGTTCAATTGTAATTAGATTAGATTTCCTCTTTAACGTTTCACCAAATGACAGGTGAATGAACTTTGGGTTGATTAAGTTGATACAACTGAATCGTTTCCCGAACTAAGTAGCGACACCCGGCACAAGACAATCGCCTTCGTCCAAACCGACGTCGACTGCCCTTCTCTTCGGCGGTTCCGTGGCTCTTATGTACCTACCTGCTTCGTGCGTGTGCCAGTTTTTCGCTGGAAAATCTCTGTGTGAGCGCGCACGGTTGTTCTACATTTGCCTTCAGCAGTGGGAAGCGAAAGAGTTCGACTTGATTCGATTGCTTCGATGTGTGATGTTTTTTTTTACGATGTTGTTGTTATTGATGCTGAGGGGTTTTTGTTACCGAAGCCATTACGGGGGGTGGTAGCATCCGCACAATCTCCGCCAACACCATCCTTTTTTTTTCCTCCGCCATTGGACAACTTTGTAACCCTCTCCCCTGGCTGCGACGAGTGTGTTTGTGTGCCGCTGCCGATCGTTTGGCGAGATGCAGCCGGCAACGTACGAAAAATATTACGCAACACTTTCTTTCTGTCTTTCCTTCCTTCTCTCTATCGACACTTTTCTTTCCTGGCGCACTTGCATGCATTGCACTACTTTACCGACTCCGTTCGTTTGTTCGTTCACGTTTTCGTCACACATTCTCCTTTCTTTCTCCCAGGCGGCGCACGATTCACACAATTTTGCACTTTTCGCAGCATCCTTCGATCGTTAAAGTGGCGTTATAATACTTACCCGGCCCGATATGGACGGCCTCCAGCGCCGTTCGCCGACTGACGAGGCACGCGCGCACACCTCGTTTGGCCGTTTTTCTGCACGAACCGCAGTACAAGTGTGTGTGTGTATGATTAGGGCTGTACCCGGGCGATGCACCTTCCGACGATGCCGGTGGAAGGGTTTCCCTCGGTATGATTTTCATTAAAAGCGCACCCGTGGCGTTCGGTTGTTGATTGTTGTTTGACCTCGACACGTAATTATCCTATTGATTTTGCCAACAGGTTTAATAATTCACACAAAAAATGGGAAGGTATGGATGGGCGGTGGAAGAAAGGAGACAAACCGGAGAGTGAGAGAGAGAGAGTAGGGGGATGCATACAGTTTTCAGGCTGTTTTATAACAAAACATTGGTGCAGCATTCGTCATTACATAAAGTTGTGATCTAATCCTTCCAGAATGGTGTGATGAGTTTTGCGAGCCTGTAGATTTATTTGTGAGCCGTGTTTTCTTTCATCTTTGCGCATAACACATTGTATTGTGTAAGTTAACAAATGAATGAGACATCTGATCTTTGAATCACATTTCACAATAACGATGCGAAAACTAAATCTTTATGAACAAATATTGTAAATTGTATCTTTTGAGGAGTTTAGTCGGTGGTTTTTTGGATTTGTAATTGAAATATACTATTGTTCATACCAAGACTATGCTTCATATGTATGTCAAAAAAAAAATTAAATTATTTGCATGTGGCTTGGTTTCTTTAAAATCATTTTGAAATAACTAAAGTCTGGTTAAAAATATAGTTCAAAGGTAAGAAAATAGAAAATAACTAAAGATACTTGAAAATTAGTTTATATCTAACGAACACTAGCAGGAATTCAATATTTTATTAGTTGTTGAAGATCACTCTAAAACCGATCTTTTTTCTTAAAATTAAACGCCACACCTTGGAGAGGAGGCCACACACGGGCGCAATTGCATTGAACCGAGCTAAACCTTTGCGGCCAACACTCCCTCCCGGCGTGATTGATTCGTCATCCACCGAAAAGGTGTATTTTGATGATTGAGTGATGTTTATTACCATCAAACACGGGATCTCTCACCTCGCCAGACGCATCGCCGCATCGCGATCGAACCGTAAGGTTGCGGATTTTTGCCTCAACATAACAAATTACAGCTTGAAGCGGTAGCTCGTAGCCGACGGCGCAAAAGGTGCACCGGCGCACGATAAGGTTCATTAATCTAATTGCACTTTTTAAATGTTTTTCTTTCTCGAACGCAATGTTGTTCCTCTTTCTTCGCCCTAGCGCAGCACCATTGCCATTGCGTGGTGGCGTTTGGCAAGCGGAGTTGCTGCCTGTGCCCGAAAAGTTGGCGAACGAAAGCGTGAATTAGGCCTCTTAGGGAGCCGTTTTGGAAACCGCGAGCTTCCACCCGGTGCCGGCCCGGACAAGGATTGCTCAAGTCGCTGATCGCTGATCGGTGATGGGTGCCTTCTTTCGACACATTTCTTCGGCGCCGTTGGCACAGCGAGGAGGGAAAGATGTGAAGGAAATGCGGGTAGGATAGTGAGTGCAAAAAGCGCTACATATCCACACGAAAAGCATAGCGAAAGGTTCGTTTCGTATTTGGGATGTGAGCAAATTAAGCGTTAGCGCAGATTATTGTTGGCGTTGGCGAGCTTAATTTTGCGTCTGTTTGCACAAAGGTTTGGGAATAAAAATCAAGCGTATGGTGGGCTTTTCTGGTTCCTACTATTTATTTCCTGCATGGTTAGGCAACAATGCACGGCGGAGTCACAATCTGGTTGATGGTTTTGCAAAATGGTTAGTTTTTCCATCGTAGGTATACGTACGAAGGTAACCACAGTAATAACAATTGATCCGTCGATGGCAAGAGAAGGAGAGCTCGGATATAAAAGAAGAAAGTCCCTTTTTTATATCTAAAAGCAAAGTAATTTGGTTTAAATCATGTTATTGCCTTTACGATGTAATGTTTGTTAATTTCAAAATGATTTTCAACAACTGGATGGATATTGAATAAATAATGGACTATTACTAAAATGATCCAAGAGCCCACGCTGATACATGATTAGCGAAAACATAATCCTATCAAAATAATCACAAAGCCGTTAATCGAGTGAGAATAACCGTTCGAGATAACGTTCTCCATAATGAGATAAGTTGATTTGTTGCATGAGCTGAACATGCTTTTACTAAAACTTCGGTTGCGGCTATTTTTGATCAGTGTTAGCGTTGGCTATAGATTCGGGATACACTTCTTTTCTTTTGTTTCTTTTATAAAGTCTAGTTTAATTTGCTATAATGTGACTACTTCTTAGCCCAGTGCAGTCCACTTCTTGCATGCAGTTCGTTAATTCTGCTTTAATACTAACCATGCTATCGGATAATCAATCATTCAACGCCGCGTGTTCCCTGCCGCGGCTCATTTCCGTTAAGTCTAGCTCCGTAATCCATTGACCAGCCAGCCGGGGCAACGGCTTCCATGTAGCCCCTGCCCGGTGCCGGCTAGTCAATTTCCCCCGGAAATTTACAGAGCGGAAATTCGCGCAACTTTGACGGCGCAAAATTTCGTCGATCGTTTCAGCGAAAAAGATCGGTGCAAAATGGAATGTGATGGGAATCGATGGAAACCGGTCTCCGGCTTCCACCGGAGTAGAAATCGAGGAAAGCCGCTTGGATGGGGGGTTTGAAACATAAAGCAACACTGGCCGGGCAGTGACGATGTAATGGGATTTATATTTTCGGTATCGCTAACGAACGGATCGATCGAGAGATGAACAAGATTGTCGTTTTCTTTTAGTAATTTTGAAGAAGAAAATAGGGCCACCAGTCCGCTCCAGAGCCTGTGGCCATAAAGTGGCGATTTTCGGAGGGAGAACATTAGATGAGCCTTCCAACGACAGCTTGCGGTGCTTACGACATGCGTTATGACGATTTACCCCAGAGGGCATTTGAGTGAGTCTGTCCAAATGTTGAAAAATAAATAGTTCCTATTTTCAAGAAACAATTTTCTACTTTTTCATATTTCACGAAAAAGTAGTTTGAAGCTTAAAACAAAAAATGGTAAAAAAAAATAGTATTGAATGCAACAAAACAGCAATAACGGTAAAAGTATGTTAGATTGCGAAAACTCGAACACAATGGCGAAAAGGGGTCAGGAAAGAGAAAAGGCTTAAGACGCTGTGGCTTATTCGAATTATCCGGCCCGGCCTGATTGAACCCCTCTGGTGACGCGAATAGCTTCGATTTGAAGGGAAAATTGGCTTTCGGTGGAGTCAAGACCCGCATTGGGGAATCGAATTTGGGAGCTCGACCCAGCGACGGAGCAGCGACGATTCGGGTCAAGGCTGTGGCGAGCCGAGAAAAGCCCGCCTTACAATGCGCTCCGACTTCGATCTGACCGAGTTGGGAAATCTTTCCCCTCACGTAAGGCCGAGGGACGGGTTGGCGGACGTGTCGGTGCGGACGCGATCATGATCGCGATCGATGTGATCACAGGAAATGTGACGGCTTTCGCTATTGCGATGTCCGTCCTCTGGCGGCCTCTGGGCGGACACGTTGGCGGACGGCGCGAGGTAGAAGAGAAATCTGAACTGTTTTGTTTTTCTTGTGTCGCGGTCACGGAAAACGGAAACCGCATACCGAATGCGACGGCGTATGATCGGCCACGTGTGAGTGGTTTTTTTTTCGCGGCCTTGGTGGACGCTTGTTATTAGTTTTTGGTTTTCCTCTTTGTGTTTTTGCTACTCGACTTCATCCTTTTGCGGTGGGAGGATGTTTTGGAATTTTCGCTCCAAGGAAACACGACCGGACGCTGAATTGTATCTGCAGTTAGCATTTTACGAGGCCCATGACCTTCAGTTTAATAATGACTCAAACAGTGGGTGAAGATGAGAATGATGTTGTTGGCAACAATTTACAGGCTGCATAAAACATTAATATATTCCAGTTCGACTAGAATAAATTAAACTCGGTTTAAGCTCAATCATGTTGATACGAGAAGGAGTATACGCATGACGAGTTGATTCGACATTTTTATGTATTAGTTTGTAGAACGGAGATGGTTTTTTTTTCTTGAAGCGGTTTGTAAAATCTACTAATGGGATGTAAAAGTAAAATCTACTATACCTCCTCTTTCTGATTTATCTGATTTATTTGAAATAGAGCTCTTTTTATTTGATTTAATTTAGTTTTGTTTTAATATTCAATACTTTGCATAAATACAAGAGACTGAAAATATTCTACATAAACTTCTACTGGAATATTTCTTATTATCATCTTTCCACCTAGGTCAATAATTTTCTTTCAATAACAGGCATGCGACTTTTCGATACATGGAACGTTTTCCTGGTTTTGTTTTTCACTCATTCCCTTCATCCTAATCTATAATTCGGAATCCACGTCGAACTTCGACAAGTACTTCGTAGTTTTTGAAATCGATCTCTTTGTCAGCATATGAAACGTATAGGTTACCGTCACTCGATGGATGAATTTTTCCTGGAAGTAGATTGCCACGATAGTACGCACGCCCAATGTAAAGAGTGTCACCATTAGAGGTCCGTCCCCCTTTTACTGCTCCGTAAGGAACATTTCCATTTGAGGCTGCAACCCATTCGAGGCTGGAAGCTATGTGTTCCTGAAAGAGTGATGCATGAACATGTTCATGAAGGACCTCTTCATTTAATTTGACATAGATATTTTAGATATTTTAGGTAGAAATCTGCATAAAAATCACCATTATGCTGATTCTCAGATTCTCTTACCTTCTTCAAAGAGCCTTCGATTGAATTCATTTTGGCCTTGATCGTCTCGATCTTGTTGTTCATATTATTTTCGTGCCTGGTTAGCTTCTCCTGTAGACGATTCTCAGTTCCCTACAAAGAGTCGATATTTTTCTTCTTTATCATCGTGTATTCACTTAACTTGTGGTAAGCATTTACCTGCAGCGAGCTCCGAGCCTCTGCTTTTGTAATTAAATTATGAATCGAATTCGTTAGCATATCAAGAATTTCCTTATTTTCTCCTAGTTTCTGGAGTTCAGTTTGAGACGTTTCCTGAATGTGGTCCATCTTGGATGTCATATGATTCTTCAACTCTTCCAATTTAGTTCGTGTATTCTCTTCGGATACTTCCACACTCTGGAAAAGAGGCCGTCATTGTTTCCCCAAATTTTGACTGGTATGATTTTTTAGATTGTAACACCAACGCCTATTGCATGCTTCCTTACCTTTTTCAAAGAGTCTTTCATTGCATCCATTTTGGCTTCGATTGTCGCGATCTTTTCGTTAATATTATTTTCAAGCTTGGTTAGCTTCTCCTGTAGACGATGCTCCGTTTCCTACAAAGAGCCGATATTTGTTTGCTATATCATCGTGTCTTCACTTAACTAGTGCTGGGGATTTACCTTTAGCGAACTCTCCATCTCCTGCAATTTGTCCTGCAAGTAGTCTAGTTTTGTCATCAAAAGCTCCATCTCGAAACCTTCTATTGCCATTGTCAGCTGGGCTGATAAAACTACACCAAAACACAACACCAAAATAACATTACAATTATTCATGACTTTAAAATTGCTGTAATTCGAAGCACTTAAACACACAGTCAGAACGAAATATAAAACACGACTGATTATCGTGCGAATTCGTTTAGCTCCGAAAGGCTAAAAAGATTAGAAAACTAATTCTGATACTGTGTTCTGAGCGGTAACGGGTGCATAATTATCACCAACACTGAGCCAACCGCGAACATATTTTGACAAAAACTGGTTCTTACTGAGTGACCCATAGTTTTATGGTAAACAACAGCTCATACCACAAACTGAGTCGAAAGCGTGAACCGGTTATGTTATCTCGGACGGTAATTCCCGGCTTCGCTTTCTGAGTTGTCAAACGCTCAAGACGAGGATTTGCGACAGGCGAGCGGCAGCGCCGGTTAAAAATTCGGCCCATGAGCGCCGGGGCTCACTATCTCGACGGCGTGGGTTCGAATCCCAACCGAGACCAGGAATAAGTCTTGTAAGTCTTTTAACGGGCAGGCATAACCAACACGGTTGTTACGCAGAGAAGAAAATTTTATTTGATAGAATCTGTTTCACCATGTTCCTTTCTTTTTTGTTCTTCTTTCTCTTTGAATGAAAACGAACATTTTGATATCAGACGATCTGTTTTTATTCAAAAGCAATTGCTGTGCATAGTAATGCTAGCATCCAATTTTCTGTTATTACTTCAATTTGGTAGAAGTGAAGGGAGAGAGGGATGCTGCAGTTAATGAACATCTTCACTGATGAGGTAATCGCTTTATTTTTATGTTAATTAATGATATCTCGAATCATCATTCGTGAGTAAGACAATCCACGCCTGTCGTTTTTGAAAAAATACCAATGCATCGCTCCACCATCATCTGTTGCGTTCTGATAACGCCCGTTCAAATTAGAATTGTGGCAGTAACTATACCACCAGGCTCCGTGCCAACGCTCACCACAATTCAAGTTATTCGATTCGTCATTGTCGCGATCGAATGTGCTAAATTGTTTATTCTTGTGGACTCGCAACGAATCTCCTGCTGTCCCTGAGTATGCCCCTAACTTCTTCAATACATACAACTCCGATTCGTCCCCTATCTCAAACTCTCCATACTTCGCGTATCCGTAGTTTCCATGGAAATCTTTTATTTCCACCAGCAGTTCATGCGGTCGGTTTTTAGTAATTTGATGCACGTATTCTAGCCCAAGCCAGAATTGGCCATCCAAATTCCCAAATCCGTTGCGGTACTCCGTCCAGTTCCGATAAAAATCGGCTGAACCGTTGAACCTGTGCTGGATTACAGTCCAGCCATCTCCAAAGGTATTTTGTTCACAAAGTACGTTGAAAGTGTTTTCGTCTGTATTAATTATGTATTCACCGGACTGTTTCATCACGTAACATGAACGGGCAGGATATGAAAAGCGAGCCTTAAGTATCTTATTGCTTTTTTCCGACAGTGTACTCATATTTCGTACCGAATCGGTGAGCATGTCAAGAGTTTTCCTGTTCTCTCCAAGTTGCTTAAGCTCAGTTTGGGTCTTTTCCTGGATGGTTTTTGTTTCAGTCGTCAGTTGTAGCTGCATATTGTCCATCCTGGAAATCAACTGATTCTTCACTTCTTCTAAGTTGGCTCGAGTAGTCTCTTCACTTATCTTAACAATCTGCAAAAGAAGCAAACATCAACTTAAAAAAGTCAATCGTCTTGATTTTCTGAACCCGATCTCCAACACCTATTGAACGCTTCCTTACCTTGTTAAAAGATTCTTTCATTGCATGCATTTTGGCCTCGATCGTCTCGATCTTTCCGTTAATATTATTTTCGTGTTTGGTTAGCTTCTCCTGCAGGCGATGCTCCGTTTCCTACAAAGAGTCGATATTTTTCTCTTTTATCATCGTGTATTCACTTAACTTGTGCTGGGGATTCACCTTCAGCGAACTTTTCATAGTTTGCTCTACATCTTGTAGTTTGTCCTTTAAGTAATCAAGCTTATTCATCAGTGTCTGTAACTCGAAACTATTGATCGCCATTGTGAACCGGGCTGACAAAACTACACCAAAAAACAGCACCAACATATAACTACAATTATTCATGACTTTAAGATTGCTGTAATTCAAAGCACTTAAACACACAATCTTAGAAAGAAAGATGAACAACGACTGAGGATCGTGCGGAATCGTTTGGCTCGGAAAAGAAAGAAATACAACGAACTACATCAGATAATGTGTTCTGAGCGATAACGCGTGCAAAATTATCACCAGCACTGAGCTAATTAATCGCAAACATATTTTGCAAAAACATGATCATTCTGGGTAACCCATAGCTTTGTAACAAAACAAAAGCTCGTACCACAAACTGAGTCGAAAGCGTGAATTGATTATGTTATCTCGGACGGTGATTTCCGGCTTCGCTTTCTGACTCGTCAAACGCTCAAAGACTAGTTGGGGGCTCGCGGCTGCCGAGCCCACTACCTCGACGAGGTGGGTTCGAATCCCAACCGAGAATGGGGAAAAGTCTAGTAAGCCCTTAACGCATAGAGAAAATGTCTTGTAAGCCCTTAACGGGTAGGCATGACCAACACGGTCGTTATACCAAGAAGAAGAAAAAGTAAAAGTATAAACAATAAAATACAAATTGTTAAAACCGGTTGGTAATCAATCAATCTTAGGTACTTAACCGCTTTTAGATTAAATAATTAACTGAGAGTTTATGAAAAATCACCTATTTGAAATATATTCCTTCAATTGTCACAGTGGGTTTTTGTTATGAATTAATTATATAAATGCTTCACAAATTTGCAATGCATCTTAGAATCCACTTAATTCTATCTCGTAATAAGTAATTTCTATGACGAGTGGAAGTTCTACCGCAATGGACTCATCGTTTCGCACAGGTGGCTCATGCAGCATATTCTTCCAACCATGAAAAGCACTTACGAAGCCCTCGGACACGGTTTAAGGAATTTGTTTAGCCACTCCTGCTATTGCTTTAACGGTAAGCTTTTCCTTTTTCGGCGACTTGACGGTAATGCGATGTTAGTCAACCGGTTTGGAGGCATTTCTACAATTCCGCAAAAAAAACAACTCACCCACGGAAGAACTCGCTACCCTTTCGGTTGGCAATTCTATTGTTTCCTTCTTTGCCGCAATCAGAATCCCAATGCCGACAACATGCGTTCCACCGTGCTCTGTGTGGCTAAATAAGAATTCTAGCCGCTGAAGCCAGCCGTGCGTAGTCAGCAGAGAAGCAACGTCACTGGGTTTCGTTAATCGAAAAAATTACCCTTCCCCTCGCGTCTCGGTCCCTGCGCCGGTTCGAATGAAGATCTTGGCGTTAGGGCAGTGGCCGCGTAAGCAACCGATCCATCGAAAGCATAAAATTTAGTGCAATAATAATTTGTGCTCCATCACCAACACCACCGATGACGCTGACGCGCTGTCCGTGTAGCATATGGCTACCCGACTGTAGACAATAGAGCAGGAGAAGGCACCGCGACCCTCTTCGCCCCCTCCCGTACCTCATTACGCCAGTAAACGTTTGGTCGGCGTACCTTCGAGATGCTCCAAAGACTCCGCAACGGTCCGGCGATGCGATGGCAAGCGATGTACATACATATGTATTGCATGTGTAAGAGCGAAAGTTGCGCCTTCGTGGAGCGTATGCCACACAGTGGCAGCGCTTTTCCCCTTTCCCCGTCCGGCTTTCCCCTCCCCAGAGCGGCCAGCGTGCGCATTTCGGACTGGTTCAGTGCACCGTGGATGGTGCAAGCTTTTCTTCGCTTCGCTTCCCTCTCGCGGAACCCCACGGAAAGCTCCGTCCATCCAACCATCCATCGATCCGACCGGCGATCATCCCCCTCGACGGGGTGGGGATTTTCAGCTCGTGACGCTTTTCCGACCCGATCGCGATCGGGGGGCTTCGCGAGCCCAAACCCGAGCGGGGTTCCGTCGTTGTATATATACCGGTCCGGGCGCCGTCTTCAAATCAGTACCTACTTCGGTCTCGCTTGTTCTATACACTTTTTGCTCACAATGCGGATGGTATGTGTTCACTTCAGTATAATAATAGTTTACTGGTTGGAAGGCAGTTGAAAGCAGCAGCGCCAGGATTCGGTTCTCCAAAACCTCGTTCAGCAGTTGGCAGCGGGGTGTTCTTCGGGAAATGTTTGTCGCAAGTGATCACAAGTCAAAAGTTCGGCCTAATGGGTCCCCAAAAATTAGAGAAAAAAACGTCCCATGGACATTTGTGTGTTGTGCGATCGCTTTCCAAACGCGGTTTGATGTTCTTGTGATTTTGTAAAGTGGAGAGTCAAGAGCTTAGCTAAAGATGTGCCTACTTGGCACTGGAAGTGAAGTTTCTGTTGCTGCTTTATGCAGTTTTAGAATAGGAGTCCCTTTGAAAGTCCCTAGTTTGTGGCTAACACCTGAAGTGATACTGCTGAAGTGGTTTTGGTGGTGCTGAGTTCCCGCTGAAGTGACTGACTGGATAGGCTCCGCAAAACTCTCTCTGTATGTTCCTCTCTGATTCTCTTGCAGATTATTGTTCCTTGTTGTCTTGCCCTTATGGTGGCACTAGTCACATGCGAGGGTACTGCTGCAGAGGACAAGAAAGCGGAGGCGGAGGAAACCCAGCTAGAGGCTAAGGAATCGCAGAATGTGGAGAAGCGCGGTCTGCACTCCAGCTTTGGCGATTTCGGCCACGACTTCGGCGGCCATGACGACCACCACCATCACCACGAGCACGTCAAGACGGTGACGATCGAGAAGAAGGTCCCGGTCCCGTACACCGTCGAGAAGCACGTCCCGTACACCGTCGAGAAGAAGGTCCCGTACGAGGTGAAGGTACCGATCCCGCAGCCCTACATCGTCGAGAAGAAGGTCCCGGTGCACTACAAGGAAGTGGTGAAATACCCAGTCCATGTCCCGGCTCCGTACACCGTCGAGAAGAAGGTCCCCTATGAGGTGAAGTACCCGGTCGACAAGCCGTACGAGGTGAAGGTGCACGTGCCCCAGCCCTACACCGTCGAGAAGAAGATCCCGTACGAGGTGAAGGTCCCGGTCCCGGTCCCGTACACCGTCGAGAAGAAGGTCCCGTATGAGGTGAAGTACGAAGTGCCAGTCCCGAAGCCGTACACCGTCATCAAGAAGGTCCCGTATGAGGTGAAGGTCCCGGTCGACAAGCCGTACAAGGTGGAGGTCCCCAAGCCGTACCCGGTTGAGGTGCCCAAGCCGTACCCGGTCGTCGTCGAGAAGAAGGTCCCGTACGAGGTGAAGGTTCCGGTCGACAAGCCGTACAAGGTCGAGGTCCCCAAGCCCTACAAGGTGGAAGTGAAGGTCCCCTACCCGGCCCCGTACACCGTCGAGAAGAAGGTGCCGTACACCGTCGAGAAGCCGGTCCCCTATGAGGTGAAGGTCCCGATCGACAAGCCGTACCCGGTGTACAAGGAGGTTAAGGTGCCGGTCGAGAAGGAGGTCCCGTACCCCGTGAAGGTCCCATACCACGTACCAGTCCATGTCCACAAAGAAGAACACCATGAACATTATGATCATTCGCATGAACATCACGATCTGCACTAAGCGCTGTCCTCTTCCAAAAACCGTCCACAGGCCCTCAGAGAGCTACAGACACTCGAGTACCACACACTCCGTACACACAAACACAATCTCCGGACGCCCGCTGGCCAACAGCTGCGCCATGGCATGTCCCTGTTGTTGACTAATTAGTTTGTTGAACGTTCACGAACCGCTCGCTGGGCGCCGTGAACTCGTTTAAGCAATGGTTCCTGTCGATATTAACACGTTAGAAAGTGAGAGAGGTTGACGAAACCCACTCCAGGGCCTACTCATTTGTCTCATAGAATATCCTTTTCGCCTCATAATACCTAAGACCGCGAGTTGCGTACACGCAGTAGACGCTTAACCCGTTTCATTTTGTTTTCACCCACACACGCTCGCCCGCACTCCCATCTCATCATGTCGACTCACGCGGATAAGAAGATTGCAGGCGTATCGTTTGACGGTTTCTTTTTTGTTTTAAAGATAGTTTTTGTTTTGTTTGAAGATCGACGCAGCGCGAGAGTGAGTTCGCCATCAGCCGCCAACCATCTCCGTCTGCCTTCATCTCCGGAGTTCCTCTCGATGATCCCCAACAGAAGCGGCGATAAATCGATGGACACCGGAGTTTTAGGGCTGGAGTGACGGTTGGCCGCCGGTCGGCGTTCGCTTGCTTCGCTTGTCTTTGTAGAAAAACCATTTTCCGTTTCAGTTTACCAAAGCCCCAAGGGAAAGTGGCCAGGAGGGGCGTGTAGCATCATCACCCCACCGGTCGACTCCTTGTTTAAAGTAGATGAGTTTGTGTTGCTATGATTTTTTTTCTTTTCGATTGAAACAATTCCAGGCCAGGTTTGAAAAGCGCAAAAAGTAGCCAAACCGATTTCAGCACCACTTTTGGACCAGAGGATAACGAAAGCGAGAGACGCACAGAGAGAGATAAAGATATAGACCAGGAGCAAAAATCAACTCAAGCGAAACCAAGTGTTATCGATCGATGTGATATGTTTGAAATAAAAACAAAATGAATGAAAAAAAAAATCACACTCGACATGTTTCATTATTTTTCCAACGAAATGATAAAGTGTTTTCCTGGAAAACGTTGAAGATTTCCTACTAAATCAATTCGGTTTCCACCAGTTCAGCATATGGTCAACACAACAACATCGTCTTCATCATCTTCCTCGAAGACTAAGAGCTCTCTTAACTACAATCATATTGTTGATATGGCCATTACTCAACCGAACGAGGAAAAACTGGTTGCATGGAAGGTAGCGATCGTGTATCATAATAACCAACCACCTCGGGATAATCTGCATTAATTTGCAACACAATCAAAGCGCGTGCTGCTGACGATAAACTGGCCAAGAAAGCGGGGAGAAAATTAGCTTCCTTTCACGATCGCGTATGACGTTGATTGGGGGCCTCAACGCAAAACCACCCAGCCGCCATCCATCTCACTTCGGGAGGAGTTGCATATGAGAGCATATCTTCGAAAAGCTCGGCAGTTATGTAAGCTGTCCGTAGACAAGGCAGCAGCAACAACGGCGCACCGGAGTCTGCAAGGCAATCGACCTACTGACAGCTTTTATTGCCTTTTTGCCAGCCTTGTTTCGCGCATGAATTCCTACCTCAGGAGGTGGAGAAAGAAAGAAAGGGTGAAAATTGAAAGTAACAGGCAGCCGAGTTGATGTATCGTGCCTTTTAATCGAGAGCAAACGGCCGAATCGATGGTGGCCATGTGTGTCATGGTTTTGAATCGCTTGCGCGAAAGGGTGGCCACGTTTAGCACCTCGCCATCCTCGGGTGAACGATGCAATTGCAGCTCGGTGCAATGGGATAATACAATGATGACCGGGATAATAATAACAATAATGGCGATAAAACATAACGGTCCTCCGTAATGGGTAATGGGCAACGAAAATCAGCTGCGCTCCACGACACTGTGTGTGCGTGTGTTAGTATGTGTGGTGGAAGAAAGGCTCGGCCTGGGCGCCACTCGCGATATGTTGTAACCGCACGCGAGCCACGATCGAGCGAAAAAGATCATTACGGCGGCGTTGCAACGAGCGCAGGCTTTTCTTTTGCACGGAGGGAAAACCCTGCAGCTGAAGTGGCATACGAAAGACGCCGGGGAATGCAGGCAATGTGGGTGTCGTAAATGGAGGATGGGTTTCGTGGATGTGCGCAGCATAACGGCGACTGGGGAAGGAAAGCCTTGTGTGAAGTGGTTGTGGGTGAAGGGGAAAGCCGCGCCGTAGAAGCCATCGGCGCCACCGAACAACGCCACCATTCAGCTTCGGTAGCATTTGGAGTGTAGCTAATTACAAATTACTCACATAACATCGCTCTGTCGCTGTAACCGACTTTAGTTTCTTTCGTCATTTCATGTTTGGTTTTTCTCCTGTGTTTTTTGTTATTTGTTTGTTTTCGTCTAATTAGGCTTATGTTGGCATCAAGTTGGTGTCCATTTTTCTGGATGTTTTCATACCAATTTCTTTTGTATACTCAATAGAGAGTAGGAGAAATATATGTATTTGAATCCAGCAGCGCAACAACAACTTTCTTGACATTATGTATGTCACTTTTGAGAAATAGTATTTTGATCTATTTCCTTAAAACAAGAATAAATTTTCTCATCCTTGCAAAATAAATACAACCTATAATTTTAAAATATTCTAATACAAGAAGCTTCGTGTTTTTAAAGTGAGGTTAGGTATTGGAATTGAAAATAGTAAAGAAAAGTGGGAGGTTAAAATGTTTACATTGCCTGAATATAATAAATATTGAATTACATAGCTTTGAAAAATTGAAGCAAGTAGAGTGTATAAAAATCAGATAATACGAATAATATGTATAGATTTATTTTCAAAAAAATAATAACATAACATACATCGATTTATTAAGTTCATGATCTTTATGCAATGCATAGCGATTTAAATTTGAAACAGTCGTCAAAACTGTTGATAAAATGTATTTTGCTTGGTGTTATGTTATGTGAAACATTAAAAACTTAATGTCGGTATCTTGTTCATAAGTGATATGTGCAAATAAACTATAAAAGATTGAACATGATAAACCTAGTAAAATTATGATACGATTAATTCTGTTAACGTTTCTTTTATTGGTCTGCCAGCGTCACATTATGCCGTCACAACCCACCGAATCCGTCACTCTGCTTTTAGCTGCTGATCTAGTTTAATTTTTTCATGCACACATTCGACACGTTCCATGAACATGAAAAAGGTTGGAACACGATCGCCGACTCTCGGAGTAACACGGAAAACCTTCACTTCGGGGTCCGTCAACAAAGAGACCGTCCTCAAAAAGGAAAAAGCGGCACAATAAAGATAAAAAAGTGTGCCTTGAGTGACATAACACGGGCTCGAAAACGGTAGCGCGTGTTCCCTGCCATGGCTGGCTGGCTGGTTGGCCGGCGGTTGTCACTCCCTTGCCGAAATACGCCCTCCGGAGACGCGAACGCCGTGTCCCACATCGGTTGCTCGAGCGTCGCCGACGTTGAACGGTTCCGCCAGGAGAGTTAAACTTCCCATCCACGGCACACGCCGTTCGCCAGGGAAGACTTGCCGTTTATCGTACTTGGAAGATCGCCGGCGAAGTCGTGTGCGGTGGCGCTTGAACCGTTGGCACGCCGGTAAAATTAAGCTAAATTATCCCAAGGACCAGGAAGGTCGCGATGAAAACTCGGGAACCTAGAAGGCGGACGAGAAGCGGCCAAACAGAAAACAAACGGCACGATGGCAGGAAAAGGTACATCAAAGCGTATCTCCGCATCCGGGTCAGAGAGTTTTGGCCTTCACAAGCCGGGACCTTCATCACCCTCGGCAGGTGTCCTTTTCGCGGCTACACAATCATACACACACACACACACACACTGGCGCCTCACCGATCCAAGACAACGAAAAGTTTCCCTTGTTCCTTTTTCTCGTCCTTTTTCTTTCTTGCTCGGAACGACTTCGTTCCGGGACGATTCTTCGCTAGATCCTTCGCTGAGGAAAACTTTCCCCATTAGAGAATGTTCCTGCCATCTACCGACAAAGACTCGATGGAAAAGGACACAGATTTTCCCAGGGCGTCAAAACAGGCGAAGCCTACTTTGCTGGCGAGATGATGATTCGCTCGCATTAATTCGCGTTATCGCGATCGGGCGCGTTTTGGGAAAATCGAAAATCTCATTATAATTGAGCGCAAATCCCATGTCAAACCGGCGCTTTTCCACAATTCGCTTTTTGTTGGCCATCCTCTCGACAACTCAGGGGCTCGCTACCAACACCATCCCAGAGGCATCACCACAAAAATGGATTCATTATCAATCAGCAGCGATCACCAACCATCCCACACACCCACCAATTTCCACCACCCACCGGGTGGGATAATTTCCATCCAACCAATTCCGAACCGTTTTGTGGCTTTTTTGCCGCCGAGGGAGCGCCGCGGCAACAACTTTCAATTAAATACCCGCCCCGGAAAAGTCAACCATTTTCCAATTCTCGGTCTTTCCGTCTCCGGTTTCCATGGCCGTGGCGGAAAAAGCGTTCCGAAAGCGAAGCCGGAGCGGCACGGCTTCAGCGGGTCCCTTCCCTTTATTCCCTCGGCGAGCTGGCACTTTTCAGCCCCAGTTTTCGGGTGGGAAAATCACAACCTCCCCCTCTTCTCTTAGTGTCGCGGGTGGTGAAAAGCAATCACCACTTCGCACCGGACCAGGAAAAGTGGGAAAACTCCGAACCGACACCGTGCGGGGTAAGGACGCACGGACGAAGGTCGGACCGAATGGAAGTGGATTCATTTCCGAAGCATAATAGAATTCAATTATATTTCCAACATTTTCATTCATTTCGGTTGCGTTATCTGTCTGCCGGCAGGATTTTCAATTAAACCTGAACTGAAACCTTCGTTCGGCCGGGTGCGCGTGCTCGTCCTGCCCAACCCTCCAGCCTCTCAGCCAGCCGTACTCCACTCCTCTGCCAGAGACACCTTTTCGCTTCGCTGATTGGCCCGGCCTCGGCTCCGGGGCGTTTGTGCGGCGTGGCATTTATGCCGCTTTATGCTCGATGCACAATGAAATGGTTTCGTCTTCATGGGAGAAATGCTAAGCCTCGCCTCGGCGAACGCAAAACGGGGCAAACGGTGCGTTATGAGCGGATTACATTGACGGATGCTGGCAATTGTTGTTGGCGCAGGGAGTTTGCGTGATGGTATTTGGGAGAGCAGTTACATTGTTTTTCTGATTAATTCTTTAAATCGAACACAATTCATTAAAAAGTACTAAAGGCATTTAAAACATTGAAGAACCAAACAATGAGCTATTAGCTTTTAAACATAGATGTTATAAGAAGTTTACACTTTTATCATTACTCCATAAATATTCAATAAATGTTGTATCAGTTTAGCTTAATCTAGAAAGATGATAATTACAAATTTATAAAATCATATAAAAAACGTAAAAAACTTTTAGCAACCTCAATTATGTGAAATAAGATAAGCTTATCTTTTTTATAAGAATTTATGTATAACAAGTGTATTATATATTATTACTGAGAACTAACCACTAATAGAAGGACATACTTTATAGAGCTAAATATTCTTTTATAAAAAAATATGTAGCAAATTCTAAATAGGAATGACTGGGTTCTTTTTTCATTTGTAAATTTAATTTAGAATTTAAAATTTAGAAACATTGTAAAGTTTAGCAAAACTAACAATTCACATATAACACGATCATAAAGGAAGCAAGAAAAAGTCTTACGACCCTTGCGAAGCCAAAACCCTTGCGGAACCTTGCCGGTAAAATCCCTCCTACGGTGACGCGTTTTCCCAACCGTCACCTATTTTGAAACGCCGAAATCACTATTACACTCTATTAAATCCGTGTCGTGTGTGTATTTCCCTCCTGCTGGTCCGTTCTTCATTGTCCGGGGGTTTCCCCCTTCTTGTTTGTGTGGCGAAATTGCTCATTGATGCTTGACTAGATTTATTTGTTTGGCTTGACTTTTCGTTCCAATCGCGCAGCACCGGGGTGTTGAAGTGGCCACTGGACCCGTTTAGCTTGATGATAAATCCCTACCGATTGCCGAGGGTTCCGACTTGCAAGGGGAGGGGAAGCTAGTGGGCAGACAGTTGAGCAAATAGGACTTGGAAGCCGATCGCAATCTGGATAGCAACGGGTAATCGTCTGCGCATCGAGTGTCCTGCACGCGTAACGCTAAGGACGAGCGAGCCGAGGATATTTATCCGGCAAAAGTTCGCACGACGATGTGATGCCACCCTACCGGACGAATTGAGGCAAATTACATCGATAATCCGTTGGTGATGACGGCACGCGCGCGCGAGCCTCGCAGGGCTGTCAAAACGTGACGTGAGAAACCTTCCGTCAAAGGATGCCTTGAAAAGTACGTCCGACAACAAATCATTCCGTCCGTCAGCACGGTTCACTATTATTTGGCCGCTTGCAAAGAAGCGAGGCAAGTTCCAGGAAACATTTTGCACCTTGCTGGATGCTCAAATCTAGCTCGTTGGTCCCGAGAGATGCCGTAAAAGTAGCCTTAGGGCATTAGGAGCTTAGGAGGAAGATATCAACAATAACAAATTTGAAAATTTAAAACTCAAAACTGCCAACGAAGGCCAGTGCGCAAGGAGTCCGCAATGTCATAAATCTTAAGAACACGTTGATGATGACGTTCGGCACAAGACACGGCCGTGGTCGAAGCCGATGCACCTTGCCCATGATTTACCATCGAGGATTGTCTAGAGATGCAATAAAGTAATTCTGAAAAAAAGTCCTACAACGCCACAAACCAAACCGACCGCCGTAGGCAATATGAAACAGTGCGTCCTCAGATAAGGAACTGCGGTTCGAGGGTGAGGAAGTTAAAACAAATGTTTAACAAACTAGCAAACATCGCTACCGCGCCGGTACTTCTTCCTTCTTCTCTTATCCTTAAAAAGGAAGACTTGTCCGAGTTGATTAGGTGACCCCGAACGATCGTTCAACCATCCAAAAGGATCGCTCTATCAGATCGGCCAGCTGCTTCTCATGATGCAAGACGATCAAACCGTTTAAGACAGCCAGTGTCCAGTCTGCACGTGCGGCGACATAAATTTGGAGTTTATTGAATTGTCCTTAATTTTTTTCTCCGTCTCTAGAAACGCTTGAGTCTGTTTGAGTCGGTCGGCAAAAGCGCGTCTTGGTATGTCTTATCGGAGCCGGGAAATCAATTTTCAACGCCTCCAGTTTTGGTCACAGCCAGCCCCTTGTGCACACGGTTTGGTTTAGTTTTGTTTTTGATCTCCTTTCTTCCATTTGGGTTTTGGTCAAAATAGTTCGATGTTCATCTTTGGTACCTGCAAAGAATGGTAAAGTAAAGTGATTCTCTATTTTCAGAACTGGAGCAGGTGATTGTTGTCTTGGCCTTAGAAGCTTAAGATGTTCAACTTGCACAAGATTAAATATTGTTAGTATATTTTTTCAACACGATTTGTCCATCAAAATATTTTCAATATGCCCAAATTTAGCCACTTTGTTAATCGTTTCCGTCACATCAATCTCCCAAAAATTACAGTAATGAAAAAAAAGTTTTATAGATCTTTCTGATACCAACTTTAGATGTGTTTAATTTTAATTTAGTGATTTTTTTAGCAATACTAAGCCTAAAATAAGTTTAATTAATTCACACTAGAAGTTTCTGTAATTATCATATAAATCATTTCCTCTTGTCAACAGCTGAACGCACGGTTTCTATTAAGTCCTTCTGCAGTGTATCCACTTTCGTTTCGCACTGCATTAACAACTGTATCAAAAGCCACAAAAACGAAGAGATTTACAAACACACCGATTGCGGTTGAAACGGAGTGGAAAAATGAACGCATATGTTCAGCCAATTATGTTGTTATATATTATCGCCACAGAATCATTGCTATTATTATTGCCCTTTCAACTGCAACTTGCACAAAAGGTACGGAAGAGAAATGGAACCCGGTACGAGGTGGAAAAGTGATGATCCTTACGTACATCGCTAGGTTTCGGTGACGGTAAAGGTACTACAACATGCTGCTCAAGCTGCTTTCGGTAATGTGCAGTTTGAGTTCCCGGCCACAAAGCGAACAAAACCATCCTCGTGAAGCATTAATAAAATCATCATCTAATCCACCGTTTTGCACCGGTGGCCCGGCCATCCCCGGGCGACCTCCGGGAAAGCCAGCTGAATCGGGACCGTGCGGGCCTGGGGTCCTTTCCGTTTGTCACAGCATTCCCCGAGTGGTTGGCCATAAATTATCGGAAGTGTTCGTGCGCGGCAGAAAAAGGCGAAACCGGGCGAACATTAGTCCTTCGGCTGAATAATATAAACATTTATATTTTACTGCCCCTCGCTCGGGGACTCCATTCCCTGCGTTCCGTACCAGGGTTTGTTGTGGTTTTGTTTGGACTTTTTGCACAACAACTGGAAACGATTGCGGGAAAACGGGACGAGTCGTGCGAGTCCCGGCCACGGTGACCCGCTGGTTCGCTCCTTTGTGCATTCAAAAGGGGAAGTTTATTATTTTCACATTTGACAAAGTGTGAACAAGGAGATTTATGGTCAATTGAGTCGAGTTCGCTTTCCCCCAGCGCCTTCCGAGGGTTTGCAGGAAATTGAGATGCGTCCTCGACGAGACCACTTTGAGGTTTCATTATGGCGAGTCCTTACGAACACGCAAACCGATTCAATCTGTTCCATTTTCAGATAGGTTTCGGAGCCGGTCAAACTTTCTCGCTTCGAGCGCTGACTAGCTTCAGGTTGGCTAGAAGCGAGCTTGCCTTGGCATGGTGGTAAATTATGAGTCCCCGAATCGCGCCGGAATGTGTGATGGATGACCGAACCACTCGCACCGGAGGGTCCTGTGTCCTCCGACACCGACTGTGAACCGGACGCACCCTTGCGTGGGGAAATTTTTGCATAAATTCTATCCCCGATTTCGTTGCTTATCGTATCGCTCAAAATTATCGCGGAAAGTGGACAGAAAGGTTCGCCGACTGGACCGACCGGATGAATATTGATGACCGTTCGTTTGATGAATTATGTAAGTGGCGTTGCCGTGCAAAGTGGTTCGGTCACTCGGTCACCGCGCGTAGCCAAATGTTGCGTCCAATTAGTTAGTCGGCCGAAGGTGGCCAGCATTGTTGTCCTTTCGCGGCCCGATATCCATCACATAGAGAATGCAACATTTCGCGCTTATCTCGATGGAGAGAGATCGCGCCAAGAAGGTTATGGCGCCTTCCAGCTGATAGTGGAAGAAGAAAAGAATGATTTAGATGAAGTGATTTAAGTGATTTGGAATAGTTTCCGTAGAATTAATTTTATTTATTCGGTTTCTCGATGTTATGAATTTGTATAGAATAAGAAGGATTCGTACGTTTGCAAATAAATCTTTTATGATGGATTCGTTAGGAAGCAAATATTACGATGATAAGAATTCCACTTACTGAGTATCATAAGAACACGAATAATTAGTTGATGCCGAAAATAAACTATAGATAATTCAAAAAGGATTTCTGGAATGATTTTAGCTGGTTATAACAAAATAGACGAAACCAAATCATTTTAAAAAGGGAGTTTAATTAAATCTAAATAATCTTCATTTCGTCGAAATCATTAAAATGGCTTCAATACTTCAAATTAATTAAATTAGTTTTTGTAGGTGCATCATTAAATCATGTTTTCATTCCATATTTTTTTTGCATTTGGATATCTAACAAGTATAATGATGGTTTCTTGCCGAGAATTATAATCGCATCCCGATGTGGTGCTGCAATTTAAACGCTTCCATTAGAAGCTTTCGTGCGTCCGTCGTGGTACGAACTATTTTCGCGGTATTTGATGTCGGACCGGTACCATTAAGTGGAGTTTATCAACGTTTTAATTTACATTCAGATTTACCGGGATTTTGCACAATCAAACGTTGCTGGTTAAAAAGGGTGGAACAATAAAAACTAAAACTGGATGCAATCTTGCTTCCAAAGCTTCAATCAAGAAGCTGCTGGTGAAGAGGTAAATGCGGGCAAATGATTGCCGCCCCGGCACAGACACATTTTGCTCGAGGCTTCAAGGTCCGAGCCAGGGAGGTAAATCCTTCTAATCTCCGTGCCTTGGCGCGCCAGGGAGTGCTTGGGCCTGTGCGTGTGCGCGTTCGCTGTACTTAATCAAAAAGTAGTTAGTTTCGAAGCTGAATTTATAAGGAAAAAATCAAGAACGTAGGTTGCGGGAGTGAGTTTGGTCCGAGGCTTCGATAGCAGTTGTCCTAATGAACAAAATTACACCCGTTCGCTAACCGGTCACCGATGCAAACTCGGCCTCGGCGAGTTGGAGGAGTTTTCGGACAATTATTTGGTCTTCTGTTCGCCAGTTTGCAGCTCACTGTCGGCCAGTTTTGGGTTGCCCCTTTTTGCGGAGCATAATGCGTCGATGGTGGCGTCCTTCGCACGCACGTTGGATGAAATCTTAGCTACGATGTGGGGGGAAAAAAACAGATCAACCTCCCAGCAAGGAATCAAAGAGGCAAAACGATGCACAATGCAGCCAACGGTCGGTCGCTTGTGGATGCCATTAAAACTGTTCAATTATATGCTAATTATCATCCCCCACAACAGACCGCTTGAGGGCGAAAGGGATGATACAGAATGGTGTGGTCCTTGGCGTGTTTCGATCTGCTTCTGGTACGCTTCTGCACTGTGCGGGCGTTGGATTCCGGCGGCAGCATTAGCCGGCAGACTTTGTGCAGTTTTGTCGGTTTAATCGAGGCGCACAAAAAGTGAAACGAACCACCTTCGCCAGGCTGAAGTCCCCGCCGGGGTTGATTCGTTTGTTTTTAACGCTATAATATCGCGGCCGGTTCGTGCCAATCGGGACGGTAATCGGAGTGCGTTTTGCTCCGCGAGACATTTTGTGCGGACTTTGCATTTGTGGCTCGAAGGCAGCAGCGTCTGCATGACAATTACGGCGAAACGGTTCGCCAAATCGACGTCGATGGGCTGTGGGCTATTTTTTAGACATCATAAATGTTGCACAAACGCTTCGCAACGGGAGCATTGCTGCCAGCCAGAAGCATTAAAATGAGTTTGGAATCGATTTACATGTTTTGTGACGGAAACGGCGAGACGAACGTGAAGGATGCCGAATGATCTAAATTCTTGAAATTTCGAATATCGTTTGAAGGATGGTCGCTTGCTGTTTTTATGAACAGACGCTTTAGTACGTAAACCCATCTTCTTTGTTGTATAAACGTACCATTTACGTTGTGTTCCTTTGCTTTATGACTATTTTTCCTTTGTTTATTAGTTTAAACTTGACTTTATGTGGTACATAGATTTGAGACATTTAATATTTCAATAAATCGAGATAGGAAACAAAAACAAAATATTTTTTCAACTTTATGTTTTGATGTATAATTGATCAAATTCCATTTTTTGATGTCTCCCATAACTCCCTACTTGTGGTATTTCCCGATTCCCGTTGATCTTAACTCTCCAAGTGACCTCTAGGTTTAATAATATTTTCCTTTTTAACTTTTTTGGCTTAAAATTTTAGAGAATTGGAGTTTTCTAGCTTTCCACGATTTTAAGTAAATTAAAGGGTAGTTGGTTACTCATTTTGAACAACATTAAATTGCAGCATTGTTGCTCCAACATCGCCTGCAGCTATGCTTCGTTCAACATCTCCACCGCAAGCACAAAAAGCTCCAGTGAAAGCTTTTAAGCAACCCCCAGTCCACCTGTCTATGCTCCATGCTGCTCAAACCCTGTAGCTTTTTCAGACTTTCTTTAGTTGCAGATATTGACAATCGGCATCTTCTTTTCACTGTTTTTTCTCGCTTTTCTGATTTTAGGAAAGTAATTTTAATGGAAGACCATTAGGTTCAGTGACAGTTACCAAAGGCTGAATAAGCTGCGAAGAAAAATTGGCCCAGAAAAAATTCAAACACTTCCCCGGAACACTTCGACCGAAGCAGATGAATCCAGCCCAAGGTGGCTCATCCATAAGGCATCAGACATTCGGATCTCAAGCGCGATCATCCACCGCATCGTGATGGCTTATGTTTGGGTACATTAGGATAATTGCTATGTTGTGGAATTGCTGCTGCCGATGCTTCCGTCGCTGCCACTGCGTCGTCCTCGGATCCAGGACCTTTGATTCGCGGCGCACCAAGGCAAAGGTCGCCCGTAAACCTGCTCGCACGGATGCTTCACTTCTCCTTCCCGAGGGCTCCCGCTTCGTCAATCAATCAGCAAATGCAGGTTGCTTGATGCGGTCATTTTTCTTCTGCTTTCGTCGGCACTTATGCGCCGTCTGATCGTTTTCTTCCCTGAGGACGATTTTGCCGCCAACGTGGGTCTGTGCAAGGTGAGGCATAAGGCAAAAAAAAGTGAAAGATGGGTTCTGCATGAGCGTTACATGTTGAAACATTTTAGAGAGCTGGCAATTTGTTGCTATCGGCGTGTCAAATTAGAGCCACTTCCGTTCCGTTCGGTCCACGTGGAAAAAGACCAGAAAAGCTGAGGCCATGGAGAGGAAGTAAATAGTGTACCGGTTCGTGCGAGAAACGAAAACGAAAAGAATAGGAAATGGTAGGACATTTATCAACCTGAGGAATAAAAACAGAATTCTGAAATAGATGTGTATGTTTTTTGTCACGCAGTTTGGCGTGGGCAGGTGCAAGGGTTTGGCCTAATGTTAGTGAAGTTGGTGAAGTTTGAATGATAAGTAAGTGAATCGATATGAACGAAGTAAAACTGGAACATTTTTATAGGCTGTTTATTTAGTTTTGTTTAAGTAGCAATAGTTTGAGAAAGTTATTCAGAACAAACATACTTTCAGTTCACTTATCATGAAGCAGTAGAAATCGAATTTAATAGAATAAATAGGATAGAATAGAATAGTATCGAATAGAAGTAAAATAAATCGACGAAGTAAGATAAACAAACCATCACAAAAAACAAAAGCTTCTGTAAATGATATTCCATCGAATATGCAAAGATGAAATTCATTTTTATTAATTCAAGTAAATTTGCATTGTAATTTTTATTTCACGTAAATTTACATTAAGAATAACCGTTCCATAGATCAAGAGAATTTGCTTTAAGATATTCGGATTAAGAAATCAATTTACTATTTAGTTTTCTTTGCTTGTTGCAAAGCTGTAGTTACCAAAAACTTTAATATTTTCGCAGTTTTTGATTCTAGTTAAATAAAGCATATTAAAGAGGGTTTGTTTTCTGTAACCGTGCGTTCCATACCTGACCTCTTAATTACTGTCAACCCCTCTGAATGGTCTGATTCTATCAAACATTAATAAGAAATGGAACTTTCAGCTGCTTTTCTTACGCGGCTATGTGCTGGCGATACGGAAGCGTAGAAGTATGCGCTACGGTTCCGTCATTGGCGTATGCTTCCTAAAAGCTGTGACTCCGCCTTCAAAGCAACGGGTATGCTCGAAAATATGTTCATCTCACTCGAGCATAAACATCCGCGGTATGAGAGAGAACAGGAGCGTGGAGGCTATTCGCACGAAGCCCACTTTAGCGTTGAGCGTAAGGACAACATAATCGACTGGAACTCTCCGCAACGGCCGAGCGTGTCCTGAACGGAATCCCCCCGACCGTTCGAACCGTTTCAAATGCTCCTTGCGTCCCCTGGCGGGGTGTCGGAACGACGGAAGTGACATTTATCGAGCAAACTGCCAACACACATTCGTGTCGAAGGGTTGCTTAGGGCGGATAAGTCCGCTTTCCGGGGGTGAAACGTGTGTTGTAAGTGTTGCAGGGTTTCCTGTCAGGTTGAAACGGTGGGCATCAGAGAGGGGATGTGGCTGAGGTAATGTTTCGTGGGAAATTTTCACCACCGGAAGGATGTGCCACAGTTGAAGATCCGTTTAATACAATCTTTATGAACAACGGCAAACATCTTAATACTTTCTAAAATACCAAAATGTTTTAGTAGTGAATATCTTGAAATGAGACTAAACCAGTTATTAAGGATAACTTAATTTCACACAACACATTATATAGCAAAGACAAAATGCTTCACTACAACAATCAATTTAAGGAGATGCTATTAAACTGGTAATTTAGGGAACTCATAAAATAATTCTAACGAGGTTTAAAAAAAAACTGCAAATCAGTCTCACCATATTTTTGGTGGAGTGAATTGAATTACTATATTTTGTGTTTACAATACACTAAATAATTGTTTTATACGATCCAATGGTATGGCGTGATTTCAGCTATAATCTAATTTTGTAATCTCGGATACCAACGAAACTTCGACATTATTGAGGCTCTACCAAATCATATTTATACCATTTCCTTTACTTAATTTAATTATCTCTTCACTTTTTTTGCTATTTTTTACGATTGAAAAAAGACTACTACATATGTATGAACAAATTATACATGGTGTAATTATTTACTATCTAGATTGGTCTGTATTGGCCATTTTGTTTTGGAGTTTAGCAGGAGCTTTGCCAAAATATCGAAAGTTATATTATGCCGAGGAAGTTTATTGATTTTATTTTACACATCCAATATCATAAAAAAGTTATCAATCGGTTATTGAGTCTAATTATATTTACCACACATTAATAGGTGAAAAATGAAGTCCAACTTCTAGACGCAGATTTATTCCGGATATCCTCTTTTAGACTATTAGCTTTCTTTCCTACTACTTTAAATCATACACACTGCTACCGTGCTGTCAACTGAGAAAAGAAATGACAATTTTAGGCGCATGATATAACATTTCCTGCAAATGTGAACAGCGTGATCGTGGGAAAAAAGGTTCCCGTCCGTTTCGATCGGCTGATTGTTCATTAGTTTAATTACCAGGCTTCGCCACAGCTAAACACAACCGACTTTGGAAGGAAATAGCTATGCTCGCTTCACTGTCCACCATTTTGCCCATAATTTCTGCTCCAAATAGACAGCGACGCTGCCCAACCGGGCAAATATGAAGTGAAGATTTTAATCTACGATCTAGATCGGATAGGGATAGTTCGATTGACAATTCGAAGGGTGCACATAAAGTTTTCTCTTACCTTTCGTCGGAGAAAAAGATGGCGTCCGAGGAGAAGCGCTGGAGCAACCGGTGGCGAGGTAGGTGGTGAGGAGTGGTGCTTCCGAAACAAAACGGTCCATTTATCCAAACAGCATTAAAAAAATACGCACGCACATCGTAAACGGTGGGGGTCTTTGGGGGGGAAAGAAAAACATGGCGTGCGCGTGCAGGAAGCGAAGAGCTGAGCAACATCCGTTGTTCCGATGCGCTTCTATTTGTTATGCTACGCCTGCTGTGGCGACCCGCGGGCGGGCTGGGTTTGTCTCGCTCTCGACACGAGCCGTCGGGGTGATCCGAAACCGGAACTACTGGCCACCGTCTGTCCTTCCCTCTCGCCGGCCGTCTTGTCATCTCGTTCACGCAAGCTTCTCGGTTCTCGCTTCGCTTGCTTTCCTTCTCTAAAACCTGATTCCTTCCGTCCTTCGTTCCACGCACGCTTCACGTTGGGTCCTTATGTTGTTGGAACCAACCCCTCGCGGTATGTTATATGCTTCCAGCCCGAGCATAGCGAGGTCTCGCTCGCACGGGTCGGGTGCGTTTCAGTTCCAGGCGCCTCTGACAGAAGCGGGCGCGTGACAGAAGCTGCGAGGACACGCCGAGAACTTGCGTGGCCAGTTGTGGGCTGCCAGTAGCGCATGGAGTGCTGTAGCGAGTGGCCGTGATACGACGATCGTCCGTCGCTTCGAAGCGTGTTGTTTTTTTGCCGGTGCGTTGCGAAACGTTTACGTGGCGGATGTTTTGTGTCGGGTCTGACTTGCGTTCCTCTCGAAGGAGTCTCGTTTGAAAATATCTTCACGGAAATCGCAGAGCGCTGTGGAAAAGTGGTTTGTACAGTGCAGATGATGAATGCGGCAATGATCGATTGAAACCAATTTGTGTACTTGTGGATGCTATACCGTTCGGGTGGAATTGTGTTGTTGACTGTGGCGGAAGAACGTGTGAAAATAGTAAACACTGTGGCTCTGAAAGTCGATAAACCATGTTAAGTGCAGTCTAAATTGTTCGAGTATCAGCTAGCAAAACTCCATCGACAGGTTCGGCAAGGTATGACGGAATTCTGTTTAATGGAACAACCCAATTGAACTTTTCATTACTTTATGTACTTGAAACGATTGTTAAAAATTCAAATGTTTTTATGACTTTTATTAATGCATAGTAATATTGACAATGTTGACATCAAATCATCTCACTTGCTTTGGTAAATGCCTGCATTGAAATTTCTAGGATTATTATTATGAAATAAGACGTACAATTAATCTACACAAATTGATACGGACTAATCAGTAATAAGTGGTTCTAATGAACTAGTTGATGTTTTTTAAAATGATTTCAAACACTAGTTGATATCAAGCTGCAAGCTATTTGATTGTTTATCCAGTTAACTGTACGGAAAAGCTCTAGCTTTATTTGGTTGCCTAAAATTTTTGATAAATATTACTCCATAGAGAAGCTTCAGAAGGCCCTACTTGCTAAACTTCTCCCAGAAACTAAAAAAAGAATAGAAAATTAGTTGTGAATAAAAAAAAAACAAGAAACATAATGGATATGCAAAAGAACCGCATAGTTAATAATTCAAAGGAATGGCAAATTTGATTAGTTGCTATGCTTTGAGGACAAGAGGAGAGCAAACAATTATATAATAATACAATTCTGGATAAGAGATATTGACTGCAATGATCGTTAATGTAATTTTATCATGGTTCTTATGGAATTAGGTATTGGCTCATGGTTTATAAAAGTTTATGAATGTATTAACCAAAAAAATGATGATCTTGGTAAAAATACTAGTTTTGTGAAATGTAAAAAAATATATGTTAAATGTAGCGAAGCAAGGTTTTAAATAACGCATGGTGGAGGAGGGAACTTGGAACATACGAACTAAACTAAATTAGACGATATTTATTCCAACGTGCATATTGACATCAATTGATTCAATTATCACATGTTGTTGGGTAAAACGGGCTAAACCATTCGGTTAAATTAGAAGATTGGGGTTTTGATTAAATGAGAACAGATTTTTTCAAATGTTGCCCATAAAACTTCTCACAAAGATTTCGTAATTAAACATCTACTATCGAAATGTGACACTTGCCATTATTACAACCTCAATACACTTGGTTTTTGAGCTCGTTATTATCGTGCTCATGTTCTAATTAGTGAGTAAAGTGAAACGCCCTCCGAAAGCGATTAACCTGTGCACCATCTCCCACTCCCACGTTTCCGTTTCCACAACCTTCTTCCCACTGGCAACCGGAAACATCCCCTCTCGTGACAATCTCCGGCCGAAGGTGCGAACATTTGGCTGCCAAAAAGGCCCACTATCTCAATCGCTGATCGAAACCGATAACGCTTCATGCGTTGGCGCCGTTCCAGGACGGCATGTTTTGGTGGGAGGAAATACATCATCACCATCATGAACACACTCCCATCTCGTTGCCCTCAGCCGGGGTTTCGCATAAACCGGAGTGGTGGTGGGCTGAGTTAGAAAAACTTTCAAGCGCGCGTTACGACTATTAATACCGTTCCATTTCCGTGGGTCAAGCCGGGTTAAAATATGCAACCGAACGCGATGAATAAAATATGAAATTATCTTAATTAAAATAATTTTACTGCCGGCACCGTTTCTGGACGTTTCACGTTTTGTTTGACACTTTGTTTGACGCGGGCCGTTGTTTGCTGTGAAGTTGAAACCATTCATCGTCCCGAATGTCACACCTACTCCTGAGCCCTTCGAGCCGGCCGGGGATTGTGCATGCATGCTTTTACACTCGAAGCGTAGCTCGTAAGGCGAGGGAAGAAATCAAACACCACAAAGGGCGAGGGGAAAGAAGCACGGCGAGGGCGATAATATCTTCAGGTAGCGTGCAAATCGGCCGTTACATTTAAATGTCTTTGCGAGGCGCTCACACTTTGTAAAGGCTCTTCCTGCCTTGTCCTTTAAATGATCCGATCCGTGCGCCAGGCCCGGGGTTTTTCCACGTGATTTTTCCATTCCTCGACGACGAGGAGACCGTGAATATTCGAACGCCACGGCGAGGGCCCGCGGGTGGAGCGAGGGCTTTATCGAATCTAGCAATCGTGATTTTAACACTTTTGGACCACTTGAGTGGAACTGAACATTTGGGGCTGGCGAGAAGGTACTTTAGAAGCGTTCCGATTTTTTATTCCCCTATTCTAACGCGCCCGGATTGGTGTTGTTATCCTGTTACTTGAACACCGTTGGGGCGGGCGATGGGAAAAGTGACGACACGGGACGGTTTTCCGGCGAGTTAAAAGCTGCCCCATTATTACGGTGGTTTAGTTCGCGCTGGAAAAGTTGCCCTTTTGGGGGGCTCTTACATCCAGCAGGGGGGGAAAAAAAGGATAGCAAAATAAAATTACCGAAACCGTCGCATTACAAAACCCCGGGGCTGCAGCTTCATCCAGCGAACGACAAGAACCTTAAGCTTCAAACCCGCAGCCCAAAAGGTTTCTGTAGCCGAAAGGAAAAATTTGCATAATTACGTACGTGTAAACTACACTTGTATTATGCTAATCCGTCGGTTTAGAAGTTTTGCATGCGCCGTTCGGTTCGCCGGGATGGCCGAACCGAAGCGACAAAGGGCGCGTTTAAAAACAAGAGCGAAAAACCGAAAACACGCCAGAAAATCAGCGCTTGGCAAACTTTTCATCTCGTGCGCCAAAATCATCAAGCGCCGTTGGCCATCGTTCCGGGCGCGCCACTTTGTGCTGTGCAGTCGGAGTGTCCCGTAGGTGCGGCGAAAGGAAACAAAGCGCGCCAGAATGATGCGCCGGAAAATCGTCCCGTCGACGGAATCGTCGTCCTTGACCGGGTTTATCTTTTTCGCGATGTCACGTTCACGGCTTCGGTTTCGGGGATGGTTTTTGCGAGGCACCCCCAGGGCGGCCGAAGACGAAACGCAATCGTCTGCGCGTCTGGTGCGTGTCCCACTCTCTTCGACACGCACGCAGGAAGATCGTAAACTGTGTAGAAAATTGGACTCCCGGTTTGGGAGCGGCGGCGAAACCCGTACCGTTCGCGTCACCAATTAGTTGGCTCATTAGCATCCGGGGGACATTATCTGGTCCGCTGGTTTCCTTCTCACCGTTCTCGGCGTTTGGTGGTGTTACTGTCCTGGGGACGCTTTCCGGGAGGTGGTCGATCGATTTAGAGATGATCGAGTTTTTAAAGTATGGTAAATGTGAGTTTGGAAAATCATGCGGGATGATTATGGGCCGAAGAACAAATTGATGTGACGATAACGGAAGGTACAGAAGTGGGAATTTAAGAAGATAAAATTAAACAAGAATATTGGTTTGTTTGAGAATATATTCTGTGCTGCAAGTAACGGCTCAAATTTATTTTTTATTGGAAATGTTGCATATAAAATTAATTAGAGAATCGTTATAGTTTGTCAATAGAGAATTATACGAATGGATTGATTTTGTTCAATTTATTTTTTTACCATCAAAACTGATATGGCTTAATAAAAATAATTAACACATAGGATAAAGAAAGAAGTTGAAGAGTGCTCGTCTCGCTTTTAATGCATTAGAAGCTGGATATTGTTTTTAAATTTTAATATACGTATGTTTAACGACCATTGTTGCACAAATAACAACTTTTAAATATCTGTTCAGGTGGTAATAAACATTTATCAAGCCTATTAATTCTTATACGACAACATAAATATGAATACTATGGAACACCTTTTCATGCACCTTTGATGGGCCGGAATTTCAAGCATTCCGAGGGTGCGTAGCCTATATGCTTCACTCCATAATCAAATGGATGTTTCCAACACTTCAAGAATGGTGACCGTAAGAGGTTTTATGGGCTTTGTGTTTGATTTTTTTTGTTGGAAAAATTCCTACATAACTTAAATCGATCCAACTTCAATCGATTTTTATGACTTCCTGCAGTTTGTGGCTCTAAATGTTCTCTTAATAGGCGATAGGCTGGAGTGTTACAGAGTTCGTAATAATTTCACAATGGTTTCTAATGGAGTTATAAGGCGCATTCAGTGGAATATTTTGGATCATTCTTAGTTCCTCAAACGAAATAAAATTAGTCAATACTTAAACAATGTTAATTTTCTTTTCGAACCCACAAATAACTGCTACTGCGTTTTCTCTCTTCAAATCTCCAATCTTTCTCGTGGTGCTATGATTCACCCGGGCCCACCCTGCGATCCGGTAGCGGAAGCTCGTTTAGATGACCGCGCCTGATTTTCATTTGCTTCGCCTATCAATTTTCGCCTAACGATCTTCACACGTCGGCGATGGGGCATTCGAGATTCGGCGGTCGAGTCCACCGTCGCCCTGAGTCCAAATCCCATTTCTTAGCTAGACGAACGACCGGTAGCACCTTGCGCCCTGTGTGTTCCGTCCCATCAAGCGAGCGGGAAAGAAAAAAAACCGGCAAGGTCGGTACCGTCATCTCGTGATGCTCCTATGGAGATATCGGAAATAATCTTCCCCCCTTCTACTAAACCGGACCAGGCAGCCAAGCTAGGCATGTAGCTGGAACGCCACGATCGCTGCCCCCCGAGTGCGCCGGAACGCTTCCGATGAAAAATGTGCCTATGAAAATTCCCAACAAATAGTTATTATCTATTAATGAGCCGGGTTGACTGCCACCGGTGGTTCTCGGGGGGCTTCTGCTTTGATTGCACCCGTCCGACCAAAGCCACCCGCCATCCGAAGGACGTCTTGGGGCAAACGCCATGGACCACGTTCGGGCTTATCGTTGTTAATTCTTGTTCGAAACATTGTCGCCGGGTCGATAGCTACAAGCAAAGGGAGAGAAGGAACAGTGAAGAGAGAAAGAGATAGAGATAGAGGGAGAGCGACTAGATGCTGAGGCTCCCGCGTCCAAGAGGGGCGCCAATAAAATTTAGATAAATTTTTATGCGCCTCCAAATTTATTGATTTGAGGAAACAACATGTCAGTCCGTAAAAGATTATGACTTCACTGGAAATTTATATCAATTAAGGTAGCCAAGGGAGGGAAGGGGCGGTGTGCCGTGGTCACAGGTCGGCCCGAAGGAGGAAGCACCGTCCGGTAGCATGTCGCCCTCCTCCGGCGCAACCGGCCATCTTATCGGCCAGAAATCTGTCTTTCGTCAAATTAACGAAATACTAACGAATGCGCTTCGGTTGGTTTTCTGGTGCTTCTGGATTGACCTGACCCACGCGGGGAGGGAACGAGTCGCCGTTCGGCCGCGTCGACCAGGCAGAGGAAGGGGAAGAACTTTTGGCAACAGTCGAAAGCTCCGTGCCAAACCGAAGGAAAACGTCAATTAGGCCCCCGTCAAAGTCTGCGTCCGAGTGCGCACTGATTCTGCATAATCAGCGGATGGATCAACCGCGACATCAGCGAAAAAAGAACAGAAAAACCCCACGGCTTGGAGTCTTGACGTGTCATATTTTCCCTCGAGGCCTCTCGGGATCTCGATCTCCGGAGGAGGCATGCAAAACAAGTGCTCGATCTCGGCTGCCGTTACACACTCCGAGATATTATCGTAAACTAACCGTCCTTTGGAAGTAGGAGACCCCTGCGGGCAGGCGAACCTTCGTCCACCCGGGTGGGTCGTCCTGTCAGCCGGCCGGCCCCCGGCCTCCCCGGGGCTCATTTACTGCCGTGGTGGTCATTATAAAGTTTGGAGACAAATTTTCGCCCATCTCCCGCCGGTTTCGCGCTGGGAACCCGTCTCCGGACCGGGACGAAAGGCTTTGGCCGCGTTGGTGATCGTGTAAAGTCGCGAACGGCAACTCGGCCACGACGAAGGGTCCCCTGAATGGTTGCATTTCATTGAGGAAGACGATCACCGAGCCGAACTCTACCGGGGTTCTCACTCACCATCGGTAAAATCGCTTGCCCGACGAAACTTCTATCACTTCGATTGGCGGGACAGGTTGCTTCGATGGCAAACGACGGGAAACCGTGATACGATGATGCGATCGGAGCCCACGGATAAACGGGCTAATGAATTGAATGTGATGAAATCAGATAAGCGTGACTGCCGCTCGGTAAAAGCGCTCCGGAACGGGTGGTGCGCGGGTAAACCGCCAGAATTCCGGTAAACCGGCCGGCAAAAACAAAACAAACACAACAACCAGCAAGGCACAATCTCGGACCACGGCTGTAATGTGGATAGTTTACGTGAAACCATCCCGGAATGGCGCTTCGAAACACGCCGAACGGCAGCCGAACCGTGAGGGGGCCCCAAAAAACCAGAGCGTCCCGGGCTCTGGTGCTGTAAAACAGGATACCATTAAATTATACTGCCCGATCGACGGCCCGGATAATGGATGCTGGTACTGATGGATGGCTGGCACGAGGGGAACGAGGGGAAGGTAGTGGGAGATTCTTAGGTGTGGGAATCGTGCAAGGTGCAAGGGAAGGTACTGGAACTTGGAAAATGAGGCTGTACAGCGGTAAACGCCAGCAATTAGAATCCGGATTTTATTCTTCAGCTTTGGGAATGGATTGAGAAGCTCTCTTGCACTGATATCGTTTTCGATGGTGCGTGTTATGGGTTTTCTGTTCTCTAAGCTTATCTTTCTAGGAATGGATTGTAATATAATTGATCTAACACATTTTATACTTTTTGTTTTCTTTTTCTCTTTTTTCCTTGGAGAACTAATGCACATATGGCATCAGAGTTATTCACTTTTACAATATAATTATACATTTAAGACCATGTTTTGTCTTCAATTTTTACCTTGTATTGACATGTCGCTTAATATTTTGGGTTTTTGATTGTTTGATTTCATATCATGTTGATTTAAGTAGATAGAACATTATTTCTTATATTTGTTATATTTATTTACATCTGTACAACGGCCTTTTAAAACCTGTTTTTAAAGTTACTGTGTAATCAAAGGTTCAGCTTAAAAGTGGTACGGTAAAACATCGGAATGTTGATTGACCCGATTATCTTTTGTTTTAAATTAATTTCTCTCAAATGTTTTTGTTGACTAGCATTTTCCCATTTTATCTTATTTTTGCGTGTATTTGTTTGCAAGTTTTCGTGTTTAACGTGTTGTAATTTGAGCCGAACAACAATTTCTTTTCAACCTTGTGCAGATGAGCCTTCTGCTGCAGTTTTCGTTACCCGTTTGGGCATCTTTCACCTATAAAGCAATCAAGGTACAACTCCATTCGGCTCGTTTAGCCGTTTTACGATCCGCTGCTGCAGCCCTCGGACGCTCGGAAGCCTTCCTCGGATTGAGCTTATCGCTGCATCGCGATCCTCACCTGACAGTGCAAATTAACGACGGCCACGGTTGTGGGGCGATTAATTAAACACCGCGTGTGCGTAGGCGTTCCAACGGGACTCGCTCTTCCTTTTCGGGCCGTAATGAGCCGATCCGATGGTGGCGCAATCGATGCATCCGAAACGACCGTCGAATAAGCGTCGAGCAGTTGGGAACAAATTGGGACAAAAAGTCGCTCGTCGGAGAGTGCATCAACGTCGTTTGGAGGATGCATTTTGCCAGGTTGAGATAAAAGCTGAACGTCGAAGGGTCGAGAGTGTGATTTTCGAGAGTTTCCCCGTCGAGTGCGAAGGTTGACCGGTAAATAACCCCCTTCCATCAGGCTCCACGCTTCTCCCACCAGCTGAGAGGGCACAACGAAACGCAAAACAAGTGTTTATTACAAATCACTCTTTGAATACATTAATATTTATAAAGCGCTGCGGACGCGCCATCCCGCAAGGTGCGTATGGTAAGGGCAGCTTTTTTCGCCGGTTTCGCGTCGGCCGGCTTATGACGGCCATCGCAGCACACACACACACACACACACACGCCGCCGGCGGCGTGGCGTGTCGAAACGAGATGTGCCGAGACGTGCTGAGTTCCCACAGCGCGATTTCCATCGGCCTTTCACGTCCGCGAGGCGAGGAGGCTTAGGTCCTTATTTAAACCGGCAGAGATGGCCCCCCCATCCCCGTGTCCCCTTCCTCCTGCGGTGGGACATTGTCCGCTGCGCGACCGTATGCATCGCGTATCGCCACGGTGCAACGGTGCGAGAACCGCCATTAGGCCACCGGCGTATTATGCGTGAGCTGTGCGAGCCGGGCTGGGAGTCCGCGATTGGGCGGTTTATCAGGCAAAGTCCATCGCGGGTGTCGCGTGAGAAGTGATCCTGTCAATCGACGCCACTCGGCGTGCTACCCGAGGTGGACGCTGCGTTTGCGTTGGGCAACCAGATCGTGGCAATTAGATTGAAACGGTGTAATTGATTAAAACGGATCCGTGGGCCACCGTCCGGCGGTGCGCTGGGTCACGATGGGTTACGCCGGGGTGCGAGAGGAGCCTTGCGAGGGGTCCGGAGGGGTGGGAATTTCCTTTTCGAGCCGTGTCACCCGTCGTGTGCTTCGTGTTTACGATTATAAAACCTCCATGCGAGGTGAAGTGCCTTCATTACCATAAGAATGGTTTTGGTAACCTATTCGAAGCCTGCAAAACATTTTAAGTATTCTTTGGGAATGTAGGATTGATTCAATTTTATGAAACAAAGGTCTTTTCACAATAATATTTTAAAAAAACCAGAACTATCAAGATCTAAAAAAGCAACTTGGAGGTTTAAAAAAGAACTAAGTGAGTTTATGAAATAGAACTCTGAAAAAATTATCAAAACATTACAAAATTAAGTCAAGTAATAGGAGTTAACAAAAACTACCAAATAAGACGGATGAAACGAACATTGAAACATTAAATTAGATTCGCTCCATGCTTCTGTAGGTTTGCTTCATGGTTTGGATTTTTATTTCTACTAAGAACTTCCATCTTAGCTCGCTCATTCCTTCCTTGCTCAATCCGCTTCAAAACACGACGAATCAAATCCAAAACGCCAAGGCAAAGAAATGAAAAGTAAAAAAAACCTAAAACCATCCAACAATCACTATCATCTGGGTAGAACACCGAGGGGACATAAAGCAGGGGACAGCGTTGGGCAATCCTTTTTTCATGCTTCCAGCTCCATTCCTGACAGCCCATTAGGCGTGCTTATAATAATTTAATTTATGTTTTTATTTTAATATCATTAAAAGATAATTAAACCGAATAACAAGACAGGTATATAAACATCTTTCCAGTCCCAGTGGTGGTTAGTTGCTTCCTTCCTCCGCTCGGACGAGTCGGTCGCCGAATGGCCGAACTCTTCTCCCCCCTCTCACCGCCCCGGAGCCTCCGAAGACCACGCATGCCGACAAAACATTGACGGAACATGCTGATCGGAAAACGAAGTCCGATCTCTTTGTTGTGGCCTTCTTTGAACACCTTCGAAACATGCTGCCGGTCAACCAAGTGTCAGGCGTCGTGATTAGGTCGAGGAGTTTTTCGGACCCCAACACCGGGTATCTCGTAGTGGACTTGAGTGTCGTTTTATTCCTGTCTGTTTCTTTTTCGCTCCCGTCTGATCATCTCTGTCTAAACCCTAGTTCGCTCGCTTGCTCCATTCCATCATTCCGTCCCGTCCGTCAGAGGTCGACGCTGCGGGCAGGAAGAAGCCGAAGTTCGACTCCTTCTCCTTCGCAAGAAACGCTATTCGAGGTCCCGGGCCGGAATCGGAAAACAGATAAACATTTACGATTTCTTACGCATTTATATCATTTTATACTGGAATCTCCATTTTCTGATGTTGTCGCGCCAGCATCCTCTCCGGTCGACGGGCACCCCGGACTTGCCCTCTCCACTCGCCGGGAACTCGCGGGAAGCTCGGTACCATCGCGACCCTTTTGGGGTGTAGAGTGGTTTAATTGTTTTTTCGTCTCCTTGCCTGGCGTTGCCTTGTTCCCGGTTTATTTTCATTCATAAAATTAATGTTGGGTCTCGGTGCTGGTTGGACCTCGGGCCGGGACATCGGTAGTCGTCCGAGCCGGCCGGGCGAGTGTCTCGCAATCGGTTGTCGGTTTTGGTTTGATTAAGAATTTATCTGCATTGCACAAACCCTTTCGGCCGGGAGGAAGGATGCTGGACACTGTGATTTTTGGTCTTGTTTCTGTGCTTCACATTCCTTGCCCGATGTGTTTTGTCCGAATGACTTGATCAGCAATCAAACGTTTACGTGCATGGATCGGCGTACATTCCGCGGCTGTTTTTGCAGAAATTGATGGCCAGGGCTAAACAAGCCGATCGATGTTATGGTTTATGGGTGAAGGATGACTTGATTCTTTGTTCCTAGTTGCAGCTTCGATGCCTTCCTTATCTGTTTTAGTGCTACAAGTAATCTATTTATCACTTCAGTGACGTCTATGTCTGCTTTGGAAAAGGATCTTACATGAAGAAACACAACACCATGTTTGTTTCGAATAGCAACTAATCCTTGATTTAGTGTCTTTTGTTGTGAAGTTTCCCCTTTTTGTTTGAAGAACCCTTTTTGGTTGTATTATGAGGGCGTAGTCTATTAAGTATTGCATGAAAGCTGTATTATTAAAATACGTATCTTTTTGAAAGACAATTTTAGGCTACGTTTCATTTCGTCACTTAAAGTGTTGTTCTTTTTCTCCAAATTGTACTGGCACACCTTCAAGCGTCATATTTCTCTATTCCTTCCACTGTTAATTTTTAATTAACGCTTAATTTGGATATGGCCAACCATCTACGTACAGCCGAGGCTTCCCTCAATGGATTGTAAACAGCTGCGCGCCGGTGCTTTGATGACTTTCTTTCTGTAAAGGGATGCTTCGTTGGCAGTAGTCAGTTTTTGGTCAGGCCACACGATCGCCTTAGGCTGATAAAACGAAACGAAGGGACGGTGTCGGCAAAGGACTTGGACTGGGGCTTTCCAGGGAGAGGGATTGCCAATAAAAGTTGCAAATTAAACAAAAAAAAACCACTTGCGCGAAGGCTTAGCGTTACCGTTAGCCGCGCTGGGCGCTTTAGTGGTTTTAGTGGATTTTATGATTTTCCGTAGAAATCTCACCAAGCTTTCCAAGGGCTGCACTTGTCCCCCATGAGGCGCTTTTTCGGTTGCGGTTGCGAGAAAAGCAACCAACCAGCAACCGAGGACCGGCAAGACAGGGAAGAGAAAGGTCCCGGGTCGCGTGAAAGGAAAGCAAAAGAGAATAATCACCAAATTAAACGGATGCCACTGTTTGGTTGTTAAGTTTCGCGAATGAACGACTGGAAACGGTTTTATCGACAGTTTCGCCGTGGTGTGGTTGAATGCTTATTGGTGGTGCGTTTCTCGCGCTGTGCTGGTTTTTCGGACCCCGGTGGCGCGAATGTGGCCAACTTATTGGCGATATGCTGATCCGGTGACATGTTATTCGATGCGCAAATCGCGATCATTACTTCTGTGGTAAGCTACCGTGGTGGTTTCCCACAATTACTCAAAGCAATATGGTATCTAATTTCATTGCAACCTCCTGTTATCTAAACTGTTTTTCATTGTTGGGAAGTACCTCCTTTTTTTGGTTCTGGTTTCTTACACATTTCAAAACGTGCGTTTAAAAAATCAATTAAAATTTTCCAAAGCTTGAAAACAAATTATGTAACAAGTAAGGTACCAAGTAGGCTTTAGTAGGTTAACAAAAGATCATGAGAGTTTTGGTAAGAAGTACAACTAAAAAAAAAAATGCCAAGAAGGCAGAGCATAGGCGTTTGTTGTTTTAAACTGTGCTTTGAACAAAACCTGAAGCCCAAGAGTCAAATAAAACTATGCAAATATGTATGAATTATGATGATGCAGAAAGGATTTATGTTTTCTATGAAAATATTTTATGGTGCTATGCTCGTTATTTGGTTTATAGGTTTTTAAGCTGGTATGCTAACAACTTTCATACTCTAAAATAGGTTCCATCAGCGAATAAAAGGGGAAAATAGAACTTCTCTTCCTAGTCCTCGTAATATGGTTTCCCTGAAATGCAGATTTGAGCCGTAAAAAGGTTTACGCCGCGCTATCGAAGGGAGCATTGTCGCTAATCATGCTACATGCTTATCCTCGCCCGTTCCACCAGCTGCTCGCATTGTCTACACGCAAAACGGATACGCTAGCATGGCTTAATCAACAACCAGCTCGCCCCCTTCGGCAGTGGCAGTATTGTTACCCAGAAAGATTTCGGAAGGCCCTTTCCGGAACGACACACTTAAGTCGGCGCGCTTTCACCGCGCCCGAGATGATAAATATTAATGAAGAGACAAAGTTCAACAACCATATCCTTGACGAGGGCGACGCGACGATCGCCTAGGAGTAGGACCTCGTGGGGAAACGCGTGACGCAGGACATCAGGCTGCGTCGGAGAGCCCTTGGACCCTCGAACAACCCTGGCTGGTGTCCAGAACCTGGCGCGATTTGCATAAACCTATCACTCGGTTCGGGTGGCTTAAATCCGGGGGTGTTTGTAAACACACTAAAATCCGACCGTGTGCGTTTCGGTGTGGCCGATCCCCGTGGCCGAATCCTGCGGGTATGATTAATTAGGCAAAATCAATCATAAAAAAACCACCCAGAAAAAAAAAACAAACAAACACAGCTCGCCGTCTTTTCTCACCTGCTTCTGGCAGGACCCATCACCGATTCGGTGCCGCAGCGTAACGTTTTCCCGGCCCAACCGTGTTTATCGGTGCGGCACGGTCGCGCATTTTTCCTGCGGGTGTCGTTTTCGGTTAAAGGTTTTATGTCTTTCTCGTATAATCAGTTTGTTTAATTCGCACAAATGCGTACGCCCCGAAGCACTCGCGGGTTTTAGTATTCAAATGGCTAGCCGCACAAATGACCCCATAAAGCGAGCGATCCGCGGAGGGTTTTCCCGAGTTCGCGGCCGATAGAGCCGTAGACCCTGCGCTGCAGGTCAAGCTCGGCCAGGAGTGGGAGATGCCTTCTTCGCCCTTCTAATTAAACACCGCCGAGACGCGTGAAAGCGTGCCCAATTTGCGATAAAGCGCGAATTTGTTTATATTTTCCGCGAAATGCTAGGCCGGCCGGCTAGCTGGAGGTCGGCTTCCACGCACGCCATTTACTAAAGCATACTCCAGTAGGCGTTGCGGAAAATGGCGATTGTATTAATGAGCTACTAAAGTGTGTAAGCCCCACCGGTAGTGTTCCGGCCGTGTGTTGCAAACCGTGGAGCGTGTTGAAACGCCTCTCAGGCCTGAGGGACGTCCAACTGGAACGGGCTCTGCATGACGCGACGATAAAATTGCTCGCCAAACTGTGGCAAGGACTAGCGCAGAACCGAATTGGCCACCCGAAAGTGAGACGGTTGTTTGTGTTCCACTGATTTGCTGATGGCTAATGGTCATTACGATGAGGTGACGACAAGGAGAGGGAGCCAAGGTAGGGGTGGGGGCGATGTAATTGCTATCCTGCCGAGAGAAATACCGCCTCTGCGCTCATTTATTAATTTATAGACACTACAATTATACTCCCAGTGGGCAGTTTGAAGAAGTATTTCGTGTAATATGTCAATCCTGTGGAACCTTAGCCCCAATTTTTATTTAAAAAACTGCAGTTTCTTCTGAAGGGGAAAGAATCAAGGGATTGATTTTCTTCTTTATTCTCACCGGAGGATTAATTTATTTAACGCCGTGTAAATCTTATTTTGTAATAATTTAAATTTTGTTGATGTTAGCAACACAAATTTCCTAGCTTTTCAATCATACGATATTGATTTAATTTACAAAATGTTTAGGTCACATAGGCTTTTGATGTTTTTTTTATTTTTCTTTCGAGATTTGGATAAAAATAATGTATAAATTATCTTTTGATATGTTAATCAAGCCTGATAGTTTTTCTCTTTGAGCTTTTTACTAAATTTTTAATTCGAATAAAATTATTTTATTTATTAAATTAGGCTGTGTGAAATGATTTTAAGAACATTCCACCTCCTTTATACACTTACAACTATTACATCCACTTACATCAAATGCTCAAAAACATCCCCAAGATATGCTTTCTCCTCATTAAGTTATTCCTCCTTTTGCAACCTAATCACATCCTGCATGGAAAGCGCCATCACACTGGAACGGCTTTTTATTTTTATCCCGCAGGAGTTAATTCCGTTTCGGCAGTTTTACGACTCGGCGAGGCACGAACTTTCTAGGACTAGGACATTAATACCTCACCTTCATTCCCACCCCCCCATTTCGTAGGCCTCCGTCACCCTCGAAGGTGCACTTTGTGCGCCCGGTGCCAACAGTCGGTGCGTTATGCTAATTTATTCCCCTTAAAAGGCGTTAATTAACGAAATTACAATATTTTCACAGTATAAATCCAGGTACACCACCTCCTCGTGCTCGTTCGGCGAGTGGAGAGCTGTTGATGTGTTGTTTTCGACTGACGGGTGACGTGTGTGCAGGCTTTAATTCGGTTGGGTTGTGTTTTTCTTTTCTTCTGTATTTTGGGTTGTTCTCTTCGCGTTTTTACGCTGAAGGTCCTTAACACGGTTGTATGGTCGTTTGTGTGTATGTTGTTCTAATGTTCGGTTGTTGATTCACCGGCTAGAGTGTAGAGAGAGAGAGGATGAAGAGGAAACGTTGCGCGGACGTGCAGACTGTCGGGCGACTTTCCCTCCGAGGTCAAGCCGCTCGAAACCATAACGCGTAGGCTTTAGCGTAAATTAATCCAGTTCGATCTGCGGCCCGTCGAAGTTGCAGTCGTAACATAAAAATCGAATTTTCTCCGCTTCTGTTGCAGGTCTGCTGGAGGGAAGGAACGATCGCAGTTGCAGGCAATATCTGATTTCAAGACGGCAATCAACGCGCCGCCCGGCATCGACGAAATGCCCCATACCGGTAAGTGGAAACGATCATTAGATTACGGCCATAATTTTCTTAGATTAAGTCCCGATTAAGACCGCGCCGACCTCCGCGATGGCCGGCGTCTTAGTAGAAGGTGACGGTTGCCTCACGAATATTACTTACGCCGATGAGCCGGTACAGTACGGCCGCTACCGGCGTCGCGAGTGGCGGATAATTTTCGACCTTCAGCCAAATCAACGCGCACGCTCGCACAGCTTCTCGTCCGCAACAGGTTGTCGAGCGGTTGCACCGTTTCGGTTGCAGCTTTTGCAACGGTACTCAACGCCGCAAATGCAACGCGACGGCGCACCAAATGATGCGTATCGGTTTGCGGAATGCATTTAGCAGGTATTATTGGAAAATGATCACCTGTGCCGGGCTCAATCCGAGGCTGGTGGTGGTGGTGGTGGTATGTTTCCTTTTTTTATATTTTACCTTAAACCCGTCGGTCTCTCCATCTTTGCACCCCGACGAGTTTGGTCCGACGGTTGCGCTGCACTTGCTTTTTAAAGCAGGGCAGAAGACCGGTTGCATTAAAAAACCATCGTATTTCGTTCTGGATGAAATTACTGGTCTAATTGAAAAATAATACACTCGGCGGGCCGTAAAAAAAAGGTGGGCAGCTAGACCATACTATAAATGCACTACGGGAAGGTTGTAAAGTCCAATCATGATGGGTGCTTGGAGGATTTTCAATTTAGAATAAGCTCAGCCCAGGGTGGGAGATTAAAGCTAAACGGTTATATTTATATCCCTGCCTCTGAACCTTTCTCGGGATAATATTTTGTTTTAAACGTGATTTGAGAGTGAGCGCGACAACACGAACGAAGCTAACGATCATGTTCGTTTGGTTTGAAATGGGAAAATGTTTAGATACTAAAATTAAATTACCATCGTATAACGAATTTCTTATGGACATATCTAAAAAAAAGTAACCTTGAGGATATTTTGAAAAAGGCAAATCTGGTTTTTATTAATATATGAAAACCACAATAAAAAAAATGGAGCAACGAAATGGAACACATGTTTTTTCCCTTCTACCTCCGACGTTTCGGTATCATATTGATTTTTATTGGGTGTTTCATCAATCATCCCGGATCGTGCGATAGTGCACGAATCAAACGCAATTATCACCTGCGCTGGAAAAATAAGTCATTATTTATCGTTTAGCAAAATCACTTAATGAAGCAATACAAATTAATTCCGAAAATTCTTCCACCATACGCCATCCAAGGAGACATTGTACGGACGTGACGAGGTCCGCTGTTGAAAACCGGGTTGTGCACGTTCTGGTTTCTGGCCGGGAATGGTCGATCCCAATCCATCGATGCAATTCATATTCCATCAAACTGGCGATGGCCGATGCTGTCGACGGGCGAGCTGTGGTTTTCCGAGTTCGCTTCGCAAAAAAAAGGAGGGGAAATAAAAACCAGTAGCAACATTGGCATCGGTTTTGAAACGCTTTCCAAGCTGCAACACTTATAGTCTGCAGATATTAATGTTATGCGCCCCCTGGAATAACGCGCGATCGGTTCGGAAAGCATTTCGATATTTTTTTTGCTGTGTGCAAATTGTTTTTCTTTTGGCTCGGATTTTGAGAGAGAACACTTTGGTCGCAGTCTGAAGCGACGGCGAAGAGATGAGCACGATTTTAAAAGCATTTTTATCCGAAAGTCCCACTGCTACTGTGCTTCGGTGCATAAATTAGAGGTTTTTGCACGCGCACCGCCCGGCAGGATGAAAAACGGGAAGAATCTGCGATCCGCGAGGGGATCGCTTTTGCAAAGGCAGAAGCGAAGCGAACTCGATCCGAGCCGATCGCGTTTGCCGTTTTTCTCCAGATTCCGTCGATTCAATCGGTGTCCTCCGTCAGGGCCAGTTGGCCAGTGTGCACTCCTAGTTGGCAAGGAAAGGTGGTGGAGAGTTGGTGGGAGGGGAGTCAAGGAGAAGTTCGGTAGCGATCCCATCAGCACAAGGGGCCACCATGGCCTTTCCCCTCCCCGCGAGGTGCAGACGACGAGTGTGATGTTGTTCTCGCCGATTTTCTCCGCTTTTCGTCACTTCGCTTTACCGATTCGATCGATCGTTGCGTGTCCGTGTGTGTGTATGTAAGCGTACGTGCCGTTCCGTACCGACGCGGAACGGGATAAAATATAAAAATTATATTTACAGATTAGTTAATTTTTTATCTGTCTCATAATACAAGTTGTAATAATTTGAAGAATTTTATGCGCCGAACGAATTCGCAATGGTTTGCGAATTCCTCGAGACCCTTCGTGCTGCCGTCTGGTCCGTCGCTGGTTGGACGGTATGCGGCCGGATAGTGATACGTTTCGGTTTCGAGTGCGTCAACGATGCCTCCGGCGCACAGTAGGACGATGGGGTTTTGCGTCCAGGACATTTTAAGATGTTTAGAGTGGGCAAACTAAAGTGATAAAAATGTAGTTTTGGTACTTGGGATGATTCAAATAAATGGGAAAATTATGTTTTAACGTAAAAATGATAATAATATTTGATATTTAAGTCCTTTTCTCTGCGACGAAAGCTCATCGAAGAGTTTTCTTGTACTTGATTTGTTTGAAATGTTTTTGAACTTCTAGACTAAATATTTAACTAACATTCATAAAGCTTCAAATTGGGAACACCTTCAACCTTCTAACTGGTAATTACATAATTTGTAGATATCAATATTAAAATAGATTAAATAGAAAATTAATGAACTTGACTTGTTTTGATCAGAGTTGTTTTAAAAGTTAATCGATCATAAAAATAAGCTTGAAATTCGAACGATTTTTGATCATACCAGAACATAGTCCATTGTGGTTCAACAATGTCCGCTGGGAACTCCGGAACGGGAACCATCGTCCCCCCGGTGACAGTCGGCGCAATCGATCGAACCCGCTCGATCGTGCAACAGTGCGTCGTGTGAGAGTGATTTCCCATCACTTTAAATTGGATGCACTTTTTGCCATGGCGCACCGTGATCGCCTGGACGTGGCTCCCGACCTGGCTTCACGCTGTTCGCTGCCCGAGCTGGTGGAGTTGCGCCCCTAGAGTGGAGAGACATTATTCATGCCGATAGAACCGCCCGATATAAATCAAGCCTGTGCGCGTTGACTGGAAAGGATCGCGTTTTTGTTTCCCATCGCCGGTTTTCGCGCGAGTTGTCGATGCGTTTTGCCTTTTTGCGCACCTTCCCCTCCACACATGGGGCCACTGGTACTCCTTTCCCCGCACACAGACCAGCGGAAGGATCAGTGCAAATGATTTGATATCTTCCCAGCAGACCGAGGTAGTTGGGAGATCGGCCCTTTTTTTGCGTCTTTCTCTCTTCAGCTCCGCCAGAAGAAGCTTTTGGTTGTCAGTTTTCACGCGTACAACTCCGCCCTCCCTGGGTGCTTCCACCTTCCCGAGATGCACCTCGTCCTGTGAAGTTGACAATTAATTGACTCGAAGGATAGATTTATGCAATCGCCCGGGCGAGCGAGAAAATGACGAATGACGGTGTCTTCTTCGCGATCGCCTTTCCTACTCCTGCTGGGAGGATCCATTCTGAAGGAGTTCTTGCTTCGTCCCGAGAGCGCGATCGTGTTGTGTTGGTGAATGAGATGGCGAGGAGTGGTAAAAAAAACGGTCCAAGAAACGGTGCGTTCGTCAAATGATATGGTGCTGGTGGTGGGTTTTGTCAGTTTATGTCCGAACCGGTGATTGAAGTGGAATTAATTCATTCTCGAACACTTTTCCCCGGGGCGGAACTTCGGGACGCTGTCACTTCTCTAGGCCGGTTGGTTGGTTGGTTGTGTTCTCACCTCGGAACGGTGTTGAAAGCCCTGCCGAAGCGGACGTTTCGGAAGCCGGTGAATTAATTGGCCCCGACGCGTACTAACGAACTCCAGAAGTCCGAGGGATCGATCGTAAATAGTAGACGCCGTAGGAGTAACCGACCGTTTTGCCAACGAGGAAGCTTTCGTCTCGTCGTAACGTTTCTCAAACGCTTGTACCATGATTTATGCTACGCTCCGCGGTGTCCGGCCGACGACTTCGTTTGGGAATTGGGGTTCATTCGGAGTGAAAAACTAGCCCCAGATGGAGTGCATGTTTTATGCTCCGAACCTGTAGGTTGTTTTTGTGGCGTATGCTGCGTAAAGTTTTCGCTAACTACGCACCTGTTTTACTGCTTCATTTGCCACCGTGGCCCGTGGTTCCATGCCTGGTTCCACGGTTCGCCGACGCATGGAGAAACTTCCTGCACGGTTCACGGTTCGGCCGTACGCCGTTACACTTTTTTGTTGTGGCCCTCCGAGCCTCCGGCAGGAAAAATGATGTTTTCAGGTGTTTTTACCATTTTATTTTCCTAATTAAGATGAACGGTGTGCGCCGCGCGGGTTGGAGCATCTGGCCGGATCTCTACTCGGTGCCCTTTTTGGGGTGGAATTTGAAACTCGGGTTTACGGCCACCATGCCGCACTCTACCCAGCGACATTGCCGCCCTTTCCTCCGGGGTTGTCCCGAGCTTCCTGGAAAATGCGTCAAACGTTACGCATCCTCCGTGGCCGCGGTCATGGCACGGTGAAGGTGGGAAGGCCCAACTGCTACGGTCATAGGTTGACAGCCCCGTACAGAGACATCGTTAATCCGGGGGAGGAAACTGCGGGGCAAAAGCAACCCTTAATCACTTCTCGTGAAGTTGTAACCGGCCAGTTTTAATGGGGATCGAGCAAAGCCGGCAGGTTGTATCCCCGAGGGCTACCGGGTGGATTCGTTTTAGCTTCGGGCGGCATCAGAGCTTGGCTTTTTGCCCTCACTCGATGCGGAGGATGCCTGGTTTTCAGTTTTATTGAAGACTCATTTCCGGTGGCAACCGCGAAGAAGATTAATCTTATTTTGTAGCAGGAAACATCTGATTTGTCGAAATCGTTCTTAGTACAGTCGGATCAAAGGAATTTGTTTGAAATTTTCTTATATCATGCGTTCTTTAGAATAAAAGTAGTTTGAGTAACATAGAACCTTCTGATTACTATTACTTTTCCTTAAAGTTTACGAAAATAATACGCAAAAAATAATCGTCTTCAAAATTTGTCCGTAACCAACAACCTGCATCAGAAAAAATGGCGAAATAATTTAACAAGCCGAGGCACGCGTAATACCCTCCGAAAATGCGCCATGTCACCGATTCAGGCCTTCGCAAAGCTGTCTTTATCTGCCGTAATGAACTCGCAATAGCGCCTCATTAAGCGGTCTCATCTCGCTAATGATAACAATTTACCCGCTAAATAATTGATCGTTTTCATCGAACAAATATCGTCGCTTGATCCTCGCTGCCGGGCATCAACGATACGCGCTTTTCCGCTTTATCCTTCGCAAGGGATTGTAATTTGTATTTGGTCCGCAACTGCACAAACACTTTGTGTGTCTTTTGTGGGGACGGTTTGCGATCGGAGGCGACAGACGGCAGATGCCCGCAGATGCAGGTAACGCTGGTTCTAAACTGCATCTAATGCAGGTTTCGTTTTTTCGGGAGATCACAACGGTCGGTCTCCAACATTCCACTGAGACGGTGATGCGTTTGACGAAATATAATCAAAATAATTGATTGCTGCGGTTTGCGATGCTTGGGAAAAAGGGCTCCGGTACGGGGAGAAGATTGATGCCTCCGCTTCGCGTTCGGCCGTACCGACGTCGTGTCCTATTCCTCGAAGCGCCCGGAGCCCCGAACGCCCAACGGTGATGGGTGCGAATGGAATGGGCCGTATTTCTGATTAGCGATGCACCGAAACGCTGGTGACGGTGCATTAGAATGGCCCGGTGCTTAGAAACCGTAGATCCGCATCGCCCCGTTCGAGTGGATGCAGAAATTACAGTGCATCCCTCCCGTGCGTGTAATCGACGAAAGGAAGCGCAGGATAATCATAGGGTCATAGGGAAGGCGGCTGACGGTGTGGACCCTCGGGAAAGAGACCGAAATTCTCGGCCCGCGGTCTAATGTCGTCCCGAAGGCAGAGCGCTTCAGCTAAAAGATGGCATTAAGGTTTGGCCGAACTCTAGCAAGTCTCGGGCGTACAATTTGAGGGTTTTGAGCGGCCAGCGCTTTGCATCGGATCAGATAGGACAAGATTTTCCTTGTTTTTCCTCTCTTTTTTCGCCCCTCTCTTTGCTTAAGAAAACACATTTCTTGGTCCCAGGAGTTGGACTATAAAAGTATTTTGATTGACTTGAATCAATTAGACGATATCAGGCGATGGTTATGGCCGGGACCTCGGCCCCCGATATCCGATTACGGGTCGGCATCGTTCCAGAATTGAGCCGCCCACTCGCCCTTCCCTGCCCGTTACCCGATCCACAGTTCAGTCCAGTTTCTCCACCTCCAGACGCACCCCAAACGAGTGATACCACTCGAACCGACCTTCTTTTTTTACGATCGTTGATGATTTCGAAACGTTTCGGCTTCTGAATTCTCTCGGATCCTTCCTCCGGATCTACCCGTGCCCTTTTCGAAGGAGGAGAGCTGCGTATGTAGATTCCCGGAGCGCGTTTGATTCGTGCCGTGTCCTGCCGAAAGCCTTCCATCACTTCCTTTAATAGCCTGAACCTGCGGGGCTTTTTTGGTCCCCTTTCGGAGGCGCGGAAATCGTTTGGGGCGTTTTTAATTGCTCCGTCAGGTTGCGAGTAGTTGGGTTGTGAGACTAATTAAACCGCTAAATTCCGCCAATTTGGCAATGGTGGCCGGCAATGGGTTTCGGTTCGGAGGATGGATGTAAATAAAAGTTCGCAGGGTGGAGTGTTGGACCCGCTAGCCAGCCACCGCCCTCCGGTGAAACCTTCCGACAGCCAATCAGAAACGGACTGCCAGAGGCCAGGATGAAGAAGAGAGCAGCACAATGCAAAATGTATTCGGGGTAGCAAGATCGTCGTAAACTTGGCAACTCACCGGGACGCTGAAAATCCGTTTGTTTGTTTTATTTAATTTCGCTACTCGCGCGCCGCTGTTACTTTCGGACGGGCGTGTACCCATCAGTCAGCAGTTTATAATGGCAAGCGTAAAAGTTGCTTTCGCCGGACACGATCTCCCGGCGTGCTTTTTGTCTCATCCACGCTGGCGTTGGAGTGTTTCGGAAAAATGACAAACGGCTCCCCGAACGTTAACGGCAACCGTATAAACACACGTTCCGAGGATCAGGTTTATGTGCCACCGCGATCTGCGAGCGATCTTTTCGCCGACACACCACGTGAAGATGGCGAACGGTGGAAAGATGCCGTGGTTTTGTTTTTACGAGCTCAGGTTGGGTGTTTATTGAGGGAAGAGACTAGCGGAAGAGGGTAAGGACTGGAAGGCCATCGCAAGGAACGGTAGCCAACCGGTAGGCTCAACCGTAGGGCCGCAGTTGGCCTCGCAATCCCCCCATCTGTAAACGGAGAGTTTTATATGAGATGAATTTTAATTTCTTGCCATTTTCAACGATACTCAGCTAACCGGCGTTCCCGGTCTCTGGCTCCCCGGCCGATGGCGGCGCCGTCTCGAAACCGCTTTTTCCACCCGTCGCTTCCCCACTGGGCCAGGACCGTCCGGGGGTTGGACCGTACAGCGTGGCGCTTTACGAGAAGCACTCACATCTCTCGGCCATCGGCCATTAGCATCGAAGCCATGCTGCAGCAGCAGACGAGCACTTGAAATGACCATAATAATTAATCGGACTGCTCGGTGGCTCATCACGACCGGGCCGCCGTCTCATTACGGGGCTAGTTGATGCGGGCGCACCTTTTTTTCCCCTACCCCTCCTTGCTTTGATTTTACTTTTGCGTAACGTATCACACGATTCTGGCCGCCTCCCGAACGGTATTACAATTATTCCATTTATGGTCCTGATCTAAAGTACAAATTTAAAACAAGTGAAACCGACAGCTTTAAATTTGCAGATATCTGAAATAAGGGTTAAGGAGTGAGAAGAAATGGAGGAAAAAGATTAAATGATGGAGAAAATATCCATGAATAATGATCACAATGTGATTCTAAACTTAATAATATCGTAATCATTCCGATGAATATAATATCGAACATAAGATAAGAATAAAAATTAATATAATTAGATAATTTTTAGGTTCTTAGTGGTGATTCATAACAATGTTTAAAATAATGGAAATTCAAGCAGGAATCTATAAAAAAACTTTACTTTATATTAAAGATTTAAATATGTAATGTAAAGATTAAAATCCTAATTTCCTCTAGAGTGGGATACAAATCGAAACATAAGCCTATCAAAACATGAGAAGAAATTGGATAATGTTTCTACTTTAGAGATGAATGAAAATAAGAATGTCGGTTTTACTTGCCTTACATCGGAGCAGAACAAAATTAGTCGTATTTACTCCAAGTGATAAAAATAAATGGAGTTCAAAACGATCAATCGAGCGGAGAAGCTTCGAGCCAGCATGTCGTTGTTTGGCATGTTTGGTGTCACAATCAATATAGGGCATACACTTGCGCAGCCAGCTTAGTCTTTCGAAGTGCATTCTCGGCATACTTGAGCCCGCAACTTCCCGGCCCCAGACGGCGGCCCGAATCGGGCCCCAAGCTCATTCATGCCCTCGGCATGCACCCTTTTGCCCGATCGCTTGGCCAGCCTTTTGGCCATTCGCCGGAATCGCACCAAATAAAATGGTGTTTAAGCGACGCTGAAAGAAAAACCAAATGCGCCAAACTCGGGCCCAACTGGAAAACCATCCCCCCGGTCCGAGTCATGGCCCGTCAAACACCGTAACCGCGACAGATTGACCGGTCTATCGCCATGTTTCCGTTCCACTCCGTTCGCGCATACCATTCATTCAGCGCCGGTTTGGACGCTCTGGTGCCCTGTTGGTCGGTCGATTTTTTTTTGTTGGTATTTAAAATTATTTCCTAAATGAGCATAGCGTTCGGTGTCCCCGCTCGTCGCCACACGTAGCCCCGCCAAGCCAAGGTGGGCACCTGCGGCTGGCGCGCACATTCCTGCCCGGCCCGGATCCGATCAAACAACGGGTCCCGTAATGAAGCCATATCAGGCGGCCGTGCGGTATTTCGCTCCCGAGACCCTGGACACACCGGTTTCGGTCGTGGACGATTGTTTTTTCGTCCCTCTCCTCTCCGACTCCTGGACCGAACAAACAGGGAGGACGAGGAAAATGGAGCGCGGGCGTCTGCCGATGTGCACAATATTAAAAAGCATAAACATATTTCCCGGTTTCCGTTCCGTCTCGACCGATGGCCATTCCCAACTAGGGAACTGTCGACGGGAACGGGACGCGGGCCCGGGTGAAATGGGGATGGCGTAAGAAAGACATCATAATTATATCCCATCAATCAATTCGCACACCACATATTTCACCATGTGACGGTATTTTGTTGCGCTTCGTGACGGCGTCTCGCGATATGATTGAGGCTTTGTTTCATTTCGTTTTTTTTTCTCGTTCCCTTCAACTCGGCTCAAGAAATGTGTTATTTTAGTCGGTCTCGATCCTTCCGTACTCATTCGGAAGAGAGCATCATTCGATCGCCGATCGAACGATATGTTTGCAAGCGAAGAACCCCCTTTCCCGATGGGCGATAGATTAGGACGCGAAGGTGATCTTTGAAATCTCAACCGCATCCCCTCGCTCGATCGCATTGGGCAGCTGGTCGGATCGTTAAACGCCCAGTTGGTGATCGTTGCGATCCGGTTGCGAATTGCGCACCACAGTTGCGGATTGTTTTTTATCGCTCCCGTTTCCTTCCAGTTGGCCGGACTCCTTTGCTCATTATCGATGCTGTCATCGGGGTTGGGATGGTTAAATTTTTATCACGCTTCGCGATCAGCGTTTCATCGACAGACGATTCCCCTTACCCTACCCCGCTCCTTCAGTGTCGCATTCTTGAGCTCGATGGACAAACTTCTCGCCGTTGGACTGAACTGGATGCATTTCGATGGGTTTCGGTTTTTTAAGCCTTGCTTTTGGGGACGGGGACCCGGTGGATATGTTTTTCGTCACTTTGCACCTCGGTATGATTTTATGCTTCCGATGGACTTGCACGTACGCGATGGTTATGGTTTATATCATGTTTAATTCATACGATCCGTGTCACTCACGGATGCGGACAACTCGCATCGATTCGGTTGAAGGAGTTGTAGTGGAAATATTTTCAAGTAAGCGGGAAACCCCGGGAAAGGAGTATCTAATTTACATAAAGTACATTTTTGCCGGCATATTTCGTTCGCAAGGATGCTATTTATGCGATTAAACCTTTTGAAATCGATATCATTTCGAATATTTCGAATTTGCATAACATGCCGGTTCATGGTTGCATCTCACGAACGTTCAAATGCAACTAAGTGCAATGCAATCTAATCGCTGAAGGATATTTGCTCGTTTTGCACGCGCGATCCAATTCGCCGTTTGCTCCTTCGAGCGACAGCTGAAGAAGTTCGGTTAGAAAATTTCCAAATTTAACGTTCTAATACAGTCGCTGCCTACTTTTCCGTTCTTATTCACATTGCCTGCTCTAATCAATAGCCTTCGATTGCAACGTGAAGGCCGGGATGCCGTCGGGCACGGTCGGTCGTGCCCCAGCATTTGTCGTATCAATATTTGATTTATGCTGGCCGACCACCGGCTGTAGCGTTTCGACACTTCCATTCTGGCTGCGGCGAGTGAGAATCGGTCCTATCATTAGCCGTCCGGACGTGGCTTCGGGGTGGAGACGGTTGCTGCCGATCGTGTCGCTTCTGCCGATCGCTGCCTGACAACGCGCTTCGGTTTGTAATTATGTGGCCGGCGGGAATGTTGGACTCACGTTCTAAGCCCCATTTCGGGCCCCGTCGGAAATTATGCGCCAGTCGCAGGTGTAATCAGAGAGATACTTTTCATATCAGCAGCCTGCTGACACATCCCGACGAGACACTTTGGCACAGAAACCTATATACGGTGCGTCAAACTGAGAGGAATGAAAAAGAACCCTTTTCGTCTGCAAGGACGAATAAAACGCAGAAACTCCTTGGCGAAGGTATTTCGTTGGTTCCAATTTCGGTTCAATTTCGGCCTGCAAGAGTTTCAATTTTCTTTTGCCCGAGATTCAACCCTGGACGGGAAGGATGGACGTCGTGTAGCAGCAATTGCACGTGTTTGAACATGCAATTACATTTCATTACGAAGTCGCGTGCCCATCGCCGGCACCGGGAGCTGGGCGTGGCCGATGGAATAAGTGAAGGTAAACACGATGCAATAGAAGGAGAAAAATCGCACCCGAAAGTGGTTTTCGAAAGTATGTCGGGATAATAAGCTCTAAGTCATGTTTTTGGTCAATGAAAGGAAAAGTGGAGGGAAAAAAAATTACATTTTGTCGGTATAGCTTTAAACTTGTTGGACGTGTGCCAACGCGAATTTGATGATTTTTGGTTCCGATTACTCTGTTTAGTTGTCTCTTTTCTGTATGTATTTTAGAGCAACTTTCTGAAGGTCTTTTTCTTTTCTTGTTTTATTGTTCATAATTGTTATTTCGGTGGATCGGATCATTTGGGAGAGAAAAAGCATTAAATACATCGATTTAAAATGTTATTGTTAACCCACGAAAAGTCTTTCTACTTCTCTTCGATTCATGCATTTTTCTCTTCTTAATGTTCATCAACAAGAACAATGTTGTTCCCTCTATGTTGTCCTTCCCATTGCCTGCGTTCCTTTACGGTGTGAAAAGAACACCCTGCAAGTTCCACCTGGCCGGGATCTGGTTGTCTTTGCTTAATGTGTCAGTGCGGCTGCAACCGTCAAAGTAGTGTGGCATTAAGAAAACCGAAAATACTGATGAGCCACGATCTCTACGAAGCGTCTGTGTCGTCATTGTCCTTGTTCGACCCCATTTGCCCATTTCTAACCCAATTTCGGTTTGATTGAAGTAAATGCACTTTGATGGGAGGTTAGCAATTTTGTCATTAGCCCTGTGCAGGTGTCTGTTGCGCTTTGGGGGTTTTCTGTTTTGCTCGGGGTGTTTTGCTTGTTGTCTTTCCCTTATTCTTGTTTCCTTTTTGCTCTATCCTGGTGCTGGTGAACGACTGGGATGGGCACGTGGCCAAAGGATGACTTTAATTATTGCGCAGTCTATAATTAAGTTGATGCGAGCTGATGGATTCACAACGTGGGGTTGTGAACTGTACAGAACTTTTCTTCAGTAACGAATTTTAATGAATCAACAAATTTACTTTACTAATAATAAATAAGGTAATAAAAATCTTTATGCTTTGTTGGACATATTTATAAGAAAGTCAAGTATATTCTACGAAGAGAACATATTTTTGAGAGCCATGTCAGATGTTCATTCGGGAATTTTTCCAGTTCCCGTTTGCTACAGCAAAGAGTTTCGCGATTCTACTGGGTGACATTCTTTTGCCATACACCTCTTCATAATTTGCTTCCACGAAATGGCAACGAGCGGAAAACTTTGAAAAATTCCATCGCCGAAACATTTCATAACGCAGTAATATTTTTATGACGAGCCCCGGTTGGGACACGGATGATGCTTAAAATTGTTCCTCGTCGCAACAAAAGGTCTTCCAAACCGGACTGTATAGGTCTTATTTTTCGCTACCCACTTTCTGGCAAGTGAGATGGTGGGAAAATGATCTCGTTACGCGCTTCTTGGTTCTTTTTTACTCACCTTTCGGGATATCTCCAGGGTAAAGTATGTTCATTGGCACAAAGTTGTCTCCCGGACAGTTTTCTGCACAATTTCGTGGTGTGTAACACTTCTTGAACGCAGGCATTGCAGGGAAAGCATTGCGTTTTAATTGGGAGGCCAATTTTCTTCACCTGACGAGACGAAAAGACCGAAAACATTCCGTTGCGGCACGTTTGGTGCCAAATACGCCGCCGGGTCCCGTTTTTCGTGCGCATTTCCCGCTACGGTCAAGCAATGGCCATACTATTCGGGACCGGAATTATCCGAGGCGCAGTATTCCTTAGGGAAAATCGATCGATTGACGTACGTTTAAGCGGTTAAGGCCTTGAGGGATTATCCTATCTGTAGAAATAGTTGTGTGCCGCGAATGTTATCTCAACTCGTATTTTATTCCTTCCAGGCCAAGCCGGTGTGAACCAGCTGGGAGGAGTCTTCGTGAACGGTCGACCCCTGCCGGACATCGTCCGACGGCGAATCGTCGAGCTGGCACTGATGGGCGTTCGACCGTGCGACATTTCCCGCCAGCTTCTCGTGTCCCATGGTAAGTAGCTAGGGAAGGCCCCCGCTCCTCGGGGAGGGGGAGGACTTAATTAAATCGATAGATTAACCATCCCCATTCCGGGTTGCACCGTTCCGTTTCCGTTCCATTTCCGCGCCCGCCGCCGCCATTTCCTGCAGGATGTGTATCGAAAATTCTGACCCGCTTCTACGAAACCGGATCGATACGGCCCGGTTCGATCGGTGGCAGCAAAACCAAGGTAAGACATCGGTACCCTCTTGTTCGTAAGCTTCTTCGCTGTGTGAAGGGATCGAAATGGAAGCAGTGGCCCCCGTAAGGTTCTTGGGAGATTTAAGAGCATCGGTATCGAAAGTACGCCATCTTAATTATTCCCGCAACGCGACCGGGAATCGATATCGGACACATTTCGAACCGAAAGAGAGCAAAAAGAAGAATATTACGGATAGCTTGGATTGGTTTCGTAACAGAACGAAACGACCGTTGCCCCGCGCCGTGCGCCATTAATGAACTGTGAAGGAAAAATGCCCCGAGGGCACGGTATTGGAAGCCAACCGTCCAACCACGGGGTTGTAAAAGGACACACAAACCCAAACCCTTCCCCGAATGGGGTGGACATTCTTGGCGGCGCCTCTCGAACCGTTTGGGGGAAGGATCAAACAAAATGGATTCCTTTCCAGCCATCCTTCCGGTGCGCGTTACAAACTGCGAAACAGAAAAAAAACACTTTAACCCCACGGTGGACGGAATGGATGCCAGGGGTCAGGGAACGAAGCTCAGGAAAGGACTAATTGCGTGTCGTAAACAATTCAACTCCTCCATCCTTCGGCTGGCCCGTTTTAGGCCCGTTTGTTACAACGAGACGCGGCGGGGTTTTTTCGCGTGACCCGTGCAGAGGACGCTTTTTCTTTTTCGGCCCTTCCAGGACTCCGGTCGGACGGTGGTGGGAAAACGACACTATAAATGTGGAACAGCAAAAAGTTATGGGCCCCAAATTGAAAGCCCCGATCGGAAAGGGTAGATAGTGACCGGCGAACGCCGCCAGCCGCGATAGAGAATAATTATTTATAATGTGAACCAATATGTCACTGTCATATTTCGTTCGCTTCTGCCCGAGGAAACATGGTGGGTTGGGAAATTATTGCTCGCTGGTGGTAAAGAAAACTAATGGCACAAAGAGGCAATGTTTTAGACACAGGGTTGAAGTGTCACCGGTGACCCGTTGGAAGGATCTCTATTAGGCTCGTCGGGATCGTGGGCAATTTTCTATCAAGATCCTTTTACGGATACTTTTGCTGGTTGTTGAGTGGAACGCTCGTCGAGGACACCCTCGATGCGGCACAGGAAGTGGATGCGTTGAAATATGCGTTGTTCATCGTCTATTTATGAGGATCGGATGAGATGATCGTTTTCTTACGAGGAGTAATTACACTCCATTACTTTTTATTCTCTATCATTCTAATGTGCGTAAGCTTTACGATAGCTATTATTGTTTAATTTCGGAGCTCAACTGCTGCTTACAGCTGTGTCGGATGCATGTTATAGTGTTTGGTCCAAACTGAGGCAATTATTGCATGAATTATTTCCCCTTCATATGAGTTGTTGAAAAATTAAGGCCTGTTTATCCTTATTTATAGAATGTCCGGGTCGTTTGTAGTCCTTTTCGATCATCTGTGGACCCAGCAAGAGCACGCGATCTTTCGGTATGTAACAGAGACTGATTTTACGAACTTAAAACATAAAACTAAGAATATAAAAATAGTAATTTGATAAGCCGTTTCTAAAAGAGAACAAAAATAAAAGGGGTTTTCCCCTCGAAACGAATTGTTTGTATGGCAATCAATGCTTCGAAATGGATTTGTTTGAATAGTTATGATTTTCTCGAAAAACATACGCATGACAAATGTGTTCGATGCGCCTTTAAACATGTTGCTGAAACGCTGCTACCGGAAACAGTAGCCACTTATCGAACATTATCACCGTATTAGTGCCATGTTTGCTTTGCACCATGATATGATTCCCTGGCGTTCAGCAATGACACCGTTAGTTCACCTGGTTGGAAAGATCCCCCGTCGTTAGGCGCACGGTGGGATGTTCCAGTTATGGATTTACTTCTAGGCCCTCCTACGTTGGAACGGTTGATTGATGATTGGGGTAATAATGTTGACATTAGACTAAATATACGAAAATAATTCACTACGTTACCGAACGCGGGGACACACTTGCGGTCGTTCCCGGGTCGGGAATATGACCAAACACCCTCGGTGTGAGTGCGTTACATTATCACTTTAGATGTGGGTGAATTGAAAAGCGAGTGGAAAATGAAGGACTAACTTAAACAGTCATAAGTATCTAAGTGATAATGAGCACAATACAAAGAATTAAACGAAATTGATAAAGCATCTCAAATGGTTATTCATGAACATTATTCTTGAAACGTATCCTGAAAATTGTTGTAACAAAATGAAAATATAAGATAATATTGTTGAGTTTTTCAATACATCTAAGTATTTTTGTATGAAATAAATATGAAAATACAATTGAGTAAAATTACAATCTATCCACCTGCAGAACGATAGTTCTAATGAAGTGATTTGTGTAACCACACGCGAATGTCAAGCTGATAGCGGAGGTCCTTATCACCCGACCTTGGTTATCATCGCGTACGAACGTGGGAAATGCAACATGTTTTCGGGAGGGAAAAAATACGTACGAAAAACGCCACGCCACCCGAACCGATCGAAACCATGCAGTAATTATCAATCACCGGAAAAGTAATCGTTCATTTTTGGAAGCCCGGCTACTTCGCTTTCCGGCAACCCGGCCCGTTCCGTTTGGGCTTAAAAAAGGGCTTTTCTCGTATCGATCGGAACGGCGCAAGAGTGAAATAATTAAACGGTAATGAACGGTTGTTCGTGCTGGTTCGGGGCCAGTTTTTCGCGCGGTTTAACACGTTCAACATGCTGTCGTGCTGAGACGATCAAAATCAAAGCGATAGGATGCAGCTGTGCAGCGAGAAGGTGCACATTAATTTATGCTAATGCTATGGTCCTTTGGCTCCCGGCCGCCGTTAGATGCGGCATCATGCGTGTTCTCGGCGATGTCTTTCGTCCCTGGTGGCGATGCTGATGCGACGCCGGTGGTCGAACGCTGTCATGTTCACACCATCGTCGCGTACGGGGAAAAAGAAAAACATAAGTTAAAAAAAAACCTCAACGTAAAACGGAACAACACTCGCGAACAAAAAGGCGTTTTGGGCCAAACGGTGCAGGAAAAAGGCGATCACGGCCCGCAGGGCATCAGTTTTCCTTTCGGAGGTGATTCCGGCCAGATAAGCGTCACTCATAAAATTCAATTTAAATTTACTAAATCGTTCCCGGCCTCCAACACGGCCTGCGACCACACGGTAGCTCCACTCCACTCCATCAGCACAGGAGGTTCCGATCGTATCGTACGGTTGTGTTTGCGGCCCAGGTTGTCGTATGATTTATGGCCGGTTTCGCCCGTTTCGAGCCACGCCAGCATAATGTTCACATGTTCCATTTCACCCAGGGCTCCCTTTGGGCGAATGGAAGACACTTTTTTTCCCACCGAATCCGGCCAGAGAAAGAGACAACCGCAGTGACACAAACGTCGGCAGCATCACGGACGGAGTTCGTTCGATTCGCGGTTTCTTCTTCCAAGCAACTGCGGCGTCGCGCGAGCATAACTCCTCCTTTTTTCTCCCGGAGTTCGCCGTCGGCAGGACGTCCGTCATGCATCTTGCTTCTTATTCCCTGGTGAGCCTTTTCTGGTGTGCTTTAGGTTGAACTTTCTTTTTAGATAGGGGCTTATTTATTTACCGGTTGCCTTTAGTCGCGTTTCCTGCAGCAGTTCGTTTCTCAAGAGGACACGCTTTCTTCGAACTATGTAGCATATGTACAGAACCGTTTTCATTCATTCGTTATTTTCATTTATTCCTTCCCCATTTAATTTCTTTTACATTCGTTTGAAGTGTTATTGAAAAGTCAGTTTTTTTTTCTTTTTTAGTCAGTATTTAAGTCAATATTTTATTATTATTAACTTTATGTTATTGATATAAATTATTTTTGTTGCTTTTCCTCACACCAACAATAACTTTTTAGTTTTATTTCTGTTTTATTTCTTTAGTGTTCTCCAGGAAATCTTTAAAACAGATCCTTAACTGTTCGTATTTCGAGTCTATTATATCAATATCTTTGTTGTGCATTGCAGTTTCAATATTCAATTTAATCTGGTTTAGGTAATGATTGGTATTTAGCAACCAAATCAAGTTGGACGGCGTCAATCTTATAACGATTGTTCATTTTAATTTATTCTATGGAATTTCTACCAATCTTGATGTTTGTCTCTTGAATCTTCTGTAATGATGCTTCAGCCCAACAGTAACTGCAATGTTATGTGTTGATTGTTCGGTGGCAGCGCTCGAGTCAGTCAAGCACTATACTTTGTACCAGAACGATAACGAGTTCTTCACACCAAAACGCCACCATGCCAATGATCGCATTCGCTAATATATTCCTATCGCTTCTGCCAGACATTGTCGTGGTTCGATGCCATTCCGAGCACTGATTGCTACCCGGGCCCTGCTCGAAATGATTGGGAAAACAAAACGGTGTACGATTTGGATCGAATCTTTACCATCGTTGGGCGCGATTATTATGGCCGGCCCATAACAAATGATATACTATCTGCAGCCGATCGGAGCGACCCGATGCCATGCAATATAATGATCGCGGTGTGTGCGCTGACCATAGCGTCAGGCATTTGCAACCGACCGATCAGCTGCCCGAATCTCACGCCAAACGTCTGATGGGAAGGTGTTAATAATCTTGTAAAATATTCATAGTCGCTCCGTGGCGCGGTTCGTCGCCGTGCAGGGACATTCCGTATCATAATGGTGCCCGGAGCCTGGCTGGTAATGCTTATAATAAAACAATTTCCACTATTTTCCGACAAATCTGTACATCGGTCGGTGAGGTGTACGGGGGCGTACGGGAGAGGGTAGGTGGTATCGGACGGTTTATGAAGAACGTTACAAAACGCGCTTGTAAACAGCAGAGCAGAGTCTCGAAATGGGCTGTAATTATTTCAGTTTTATGACACCCAGCTCGCGCAACGTCGCAACCCTCGGGGCATCGCCATGAACCCGGCGGCGATTTGTGCGCCTTGCGGGACTGCCTGACCCTGATCGATGGCGGATCGATGGCGATGCACTGCCCGGGACGACGACATTCGGCATTCCCGGCCCATTCCGGACCGAACAGGTGATTGGCAACCATTGGCAAGGGCACGGATGCAATAAAAAAAGGAACGGCTGGCCCGGGCGGAACCGAACCGACCCTTTCCAATTGTGGCCCCACGGTGAAACAATAAGGTTACAATTAAAATAATTTGTACTTTCAATTTACATACGCCGCACCGAAGCTTCGCGGTGGAGAATGCGTTGACTTGAATCCCACACTATTTACGGTTTGCAAAGCGAATAAAACCTTCTGGTGCTACATCCATTTTAGTGTTTGTTCTTTTTTCCAATTACACAAAGGGCAATAAAGTTGTTCGAATCAGGAATGTACTAAAAGTTACTAGTTTCACCATTTTTATTTGCCCATTGGGTCTTGTCTTGGGTCATACATAGAACAATCACTTTTATTTATGTCTATTCTGGTTTGTCCAGTTTTTGTACAATGATTCATCGAAGGATCAATCATTTAAATCATGTGCTCTGTATAAAGGCAATAATGTGTTTTAATATTTTTTTATACTTATCACTCACCAATAAACAGTTGCAATTTTAACTTTCACAGTATTATTCAGCTCACTTCATAGCTTGTTATCTGCAATTATCAGTTCTAACCAAAAAATACCTTGTGTTTATGACACAATGATAAGAAAAACCTTAAGATCACTATTTTCTCTCTTTGACGTCGACAAAGGTTAAAATGTGGCATAGTTAATTATTCCTAGAAGGACCTCAGGAACCGATTACCATTAACCCTCAGCAATAGCTCAGCTGCACCCCTTGTGAATTTATTTCAGTTCAAAACCGTCAAAAACTGTTTACCATTTGACGCTTTCGAGTGGAGATTGAGATAAAGTTTAAGGGGTTTTGATAAGACTTAAAAGCTTGGTTCCGGAGTCGGTTCCGGAGCGTTTGGAATTGGAATTGGAAGTAAGAAGTAAACGGTTAAATAACCTGGTCAGTGCAATGGACCTGATAGTGGGAAAGCAGGAATGTCGGTTCCATCTAAAATCCTTTGTATTGTGGAAATTAATTCCTTACTGCAATCGGATTGATTTCAGCAGTTTGTGATCGACCAGCACTCGAAGCCGAGGGTTCTATTTTAAGGGCGAGCACGACTAAGAATAGTTGAAGGTTGATTGTGATAACGCTTTAAGTGGAAAAGGTACGCTAGTTTATGGCAGAGGTCACAATGATTGGCGTACTGGAACATACTTCGTCCCGTTCGGCTTGTTCCAATTTTCCCGACCATAAAGTCGGCTCGCTTCGCCGTTTGCCAATCTCGTAAAAAAAAACGGAGCGATTTATAACGTCCGGTTCGGCCGATGTCGCAGGACTCTAACGGCACCGCTCGATTGAGACCGTAAATTCCACGCCAGCGTAACACCGGTTTTACGGGAGTAAGTTTTTGATGGATTTTTCTTGCACGGCTACTTAATATCCGTTCGGTCACGTGTTTTGTTTTTTCGCTGTAGATTTATAATTGAAACCGATGATTGATGCTCTCTGCCCTGGGTCGGTGCGCCGGGTTGAACAAATTGCCACCGTGGGCTTCGTCTTTGGGCCCCGTGGGTAACGCCACGGCAAGCTATCAACGCGACAAAACACGATTTATTGGTGCAATTTCGCGGTCAGCGCGATATGCTTGCGACATGCTTATGATTTACATAATGGAGTGCCAAGTGTGACCCACGAGGGGGATAAGGAGCCGAGAGCATTGGGGTTTCGCTGATAAGCCGCTGAAAGAGCGCAAATTTATGGTGGCAATATAATAAATGACCATTCAACGGCAATGCAACGCGAACGGGAAGTGAGGGTTTCGTGTGAGGTTCATTATCGCCTCGGTGCATGTAACAATTTTCTACTCACCTTTTCTTTCGTTTTTTATTAAACTTTTACCCAACCCGTCTCTCTCTCTCTCTCTCCCGCAGCAAGTGGCAACACCGACGGTGGTGAAGAAAATTCTACGCTTCAAGCAGGAAAACCCCGGCATGTTCGCCTGGGAGATCCGCGATCAGCTGCTTTCCCAGCGGATATGCGACCCGAACACGATACCCTCGGTCAGCTCCGTCAACCGGATACTGCGGAATGGCGGCATGTGGACGGACGACATGACGTCGAACGGTAAGTCGAGTCGGGGGCGAAGGATGGACCGGTGATTTATGGTTTGCATAATTGTGTGAACACCTGTGGAAAGGTGTTAACCGTCCAATCTGTTCCGAACACCGATGTTACAAAGTTGTCAATCTTGAGCGATGGGCTAATGAGCAAATCTTTAGCGCCAATAATGGCAGCTGTTGTTATAATGTAAATTTTTATGGCCATTACCGTCGTTTGTGGATACTTATGATGTAAGCAATAAATTCCGTTTCAGATACTAGGAAAATGTATGCACAAGAAAGCATGACGATATTCGAAGACGTTTCCAATGATAATTTAGGAATTAATAACAGATGTCAATAGGTGAAAATAAATAACGAATATTGTATAGTTTTTGTTTAATTCTTTCATGTCTTTAATTTGGTGAATTCAACAGACAATATAATAATACTACTATAGGTTCATTTAGTTTATTTGCTGACAAAGCAAACAAACAAAGATTTTGTATTAAAGGACTGGATTATATATTATTGATGTGATATTTTTGCTGTGCTTAGCATGAACCCTTTTTTGTTTTCTTCTTTAGCATTCAAATTTTCCTTTCCAATGGTACTTGTGTAAGTTTTTCACTGTTTGGAATAAGCTTACGAATATGTCTTTCTTTTTGATGTTTAGACGAATTATGTTTACTCTTCCGTGCATTTTAAATCACGATACAGGTGCCTACCTTTCCCAGGAAGCGTCCACCTCCATTCCAATCACCTTGTGTGGTTATGTGAAAGTAGTCCTGATTGATCGACGACGACAGCTCGCTCGCACACGAGTCGATCGTTATTCACTTTGGCAGCTTCAACTTTGTCGAGTGTGTGAAACTCATCACTTAATTTGCCCATTACCCCGTTATCTTAACTCTGCATCGGATCCCGCAACTCGCAGGATGCAACCGTTGAAACAACATAATCAGCACCCGTTGCACATACTTTTCCTTTCTCCGAGCGAGTCGGCCTAAAAGGAAATGGAAAATTCTCGCCTTGCACCTGGCAAGTTTGAGGGCCTGTGAGAAAAAGAGGAGTAAAGTCGTTGAGCGCCCGAAGGACAGCGGTATGGCGTGCGTACACGAAGCTCGCACGGATGACAAATTTGTTGACATTAAGACTCTCATTACGATGTGCGTGTGTCGGTGGGCCTGCCCTTTCGGGTGGGGTTAATTAAATTTGCATAATTTAACACGCGCCGCTGCAAGTTGGGAGGGAAGGTAAGGAAAACAAAGCGGGAGCGTGGGACATTTTCGCAGGAGGAGTTTGTCTGGGGCAAAAGAAGCAGCTGACCAAACACACCGAGCCTTTCGACCCATTAACACAGACATCATCATTTGGCTGATCATCATGATCAAGCTTTCCACGTCGAGGCGCGGGAAAAAGGTGTCCTTATGCTCGGCACACGCCCCGCAAGCAATTGTTCGCCTTCCTTCGAGGTTTCTCTTGGTGCAATTGAGCGAGTACTTTTGCTACACTTGCGCTGCATGATGGCCGCAAGCGAAAGCGTGCGCCAAGATCGTCCGGTAAGACGGAGCGAAGGCGTGCGTCCTGGATGCCCCGGGGGAGGATGAAGGGGGGAGAGTTTTGGGGCACGCGCATCCAGACGATAATGATCACGTACGTAAGTGCGCGATGTAATCATTCAATGAGCACACTTTTCCCTAATTTTCCCCCTCTTTTCGGGGGATCCTTGCGTCGTTAGGGTTCGTCGCTTGCGTTGCAATCTTTCCCGGGCGAAGTCGCACCAGACGTTCTCCACCGTCGGTGGCTTCGCTGGATGCAATTTGATAATTGCACTGCGATATGCGCCGGTAATGAGAGCCTTTTTTGACAGACAATCACTCAGTTTGGCCGGGCTCGTGTCGTCCGATCGTTCGTCCGGCGGCAGATTGGGGCACTTTATTAGCGCACTTAATCACTACCCGTGTGTTCGTCTTCGGCCAGTTCTCTTCCGTTGGGCCGGGTAAGACGAATTGCGGGTCCGTCCCATAACATGTTTTTCATTTTTCGGGTGAGCAGCGAAAGAAAAATGTTTTTCGGAAGTCGGCCACCTAATTGACCCTTTTCTGCCTGACGCAACGAACGATGGCGGGTTATTTAAGGGTTGTGTCTTGCCAATTCTTGCAGTCCTTTTGGAAGCTTCCAGGGACTTCGAGGATCGTTTGCACCAGCTGTGCCACGTAGACGCTCAATCGCGATTTTCCGTTGGGCGCGAACGTGCGAAAAGAGGGCGCGGAATCGGTGCGCTCGCAGCTTTCATCATGCGTTTATGCAAATGCTCAGACTATGCTAAAGGTGGCGAATTGCAATGAAAGGGTAGCCGGTAGCCGGTCCATGGTTTAGCAAGGTGGGGATTAAGAGTTTTCAGTTTTTCATTCAACTTCTAAAGTGCACACGTCAGACTTTCCGTAGAAAGATTGATGAGTGGTATTTTGGAACAGAACTGCGTAGCATCATCAAATAAGTTTAAAAAGTCGGATAAATTATCTCACGATAAGGTTTTTCGTTTGTTTCCAGTTCATTTAAAATTGTTTTAACTATTTTCTATTAATCATGAAAAAGGTGTAGCGATTAAAATTTAATAAAATGTCGAACTGCAATCGGTAGTTTCGAAAAAAAGAGCAAATTCAAGTTTAATAAGTTGATGAGGAACGTTCTTTAAGTGAGCGAAAAGTTCTTCAAGAATCTTTAATACCAGCTGTATACCTTTTTAATTCAAAATCAAAATGAAATAAAGACCCAAACATTAAAAAGAAATATAGAAGCAAACATAAACGGAACCAAGGAAAAATAAAATAAAATGATAAAGACATCTATTATGACGCTTGAAAAGTGAACACGTCTACAATGTTGCCTTATTTCCTCTTTTCCGTAGAACAAATGCTCAGAGAATCGTCCCATTCGTCGGGCGCCTACTTGCCATCGAAATCGATGACGCATCCCTTGTACAGTCAAACCCTCGAGCAGCATCAGGCGTTGCTCAATCAGTACCGCTACAGTATGGCCGCCGTCTCCCCGGAACACGCTGCCAAACACCCCGGATCGCTGTCCCATCACCAACACCATCTTCACCACCAACACCACCCTTCACCATACGGGCCTCAAGGAGCTCCTGGAACGGGCGTCCCGGTGCCGATGGTCCAGCGAACGGCAGCCGTCAACATCATCCAACATGATGGCGCCACCGCCAAGCCCGTCTCTGATACGGCCCATCCCCACCACCCTCAACACCCGCTTCCACATCCGCAGGGTTCGAACCACCTCGGCCCAAAGCCAGCGCCATCCGCCGTCAGCCTTCCCGACCTCAGCTCGCCCAAGCTCACGGTCGACTCCAAGAGCGAACCCTCGTCGTCCACTCGGTCGACTCCGACAGGCACCACCTTACCTCCGAGCACGGCTCCCCCCAGCGGACAGATGCCGTACCTGCCGAAGCACTGGATCTGGAACACGAGCTTGTTCTACGCTGCGAACCGGGGAACCGTTGGACCTCCAGGCTCTTCGGACTCTCCGTCGTCGGCGGCAACGATGGCGGCGGCGGCGGCAGCGGCAGCAGCGGCTGCGGCCTTCCCCCACGGTTATTTCACCTACGCCAATCCCTTCGGTAGCAGCGGCGCAAACTTCACCACGCAGCTCGATGCCAGTCTTCGCAGCGACACGACCGCTTCGAACGCTTCCTCTTCTCCGGTGCAGATTACCGACGTCAACAGTGACGACTCGTCCGATACGCACGACGATCTTCGGGTAAGTCCCTCCACGGTCACACAATTTACGCTCGAGGTCCTTACTTACTGAGCCTTTCCTTCCAGACCGCCATCTCGAAGAAACGGAACCCGTACTCCATCGAGGAGCTGCTGAAGAAACCGGACAGCAAGAAGCAGAAGATCGATGGCGTTACCATCACGTGTGTGTCGTCGGGAAAGGCGGCCTCGTTGCTTGACGATGACAAGTACCAGTACCGCTCATCACCTTCGGTATCCCCCTCGAAGTCCTGCCCTTCTCCCACCGGCCCACCCTGTAAAGCTTCCGACTGTCGTTCGTCCGTGTCGCCTCATTCCGCCGGGGAGGAAACTGAGGGATCGGCCGGCATCGTCTCAGCGGTCGTTCGATCGAAGCTGATCGATACCAATAGCGAAAATAGCATTAATATCGAAATTTGTGATTAATTCAGCGCCACGTAGGTTCAAAAAAGGTTCTAACCGACGCGACGGAGACAGTGTAAATACATTAGGTAAAACGGATGAAAGTTTTCCGATGGACGTTCTGTTTGGTTAAAGTAATCAACAAACGGAAAATTGTAGCAGTTGTTCGTTAAGATAATTTATTCACCACCTAGGAAGTATTAGTTGTTTTTTATTTTATTTTTAAAATAACACACCAGCATCTGTAAGATATACCGGAAGCAGTCCACCACACCAGGAAATGTATCATTAGCAGTCACGTTTAACAAGGCAATAAAGTTAATGTATGAATCGTAAAACGTTTGCGCACGAAAAAGATTTTATTTTTTACAGTTGAGAAATGCCGCGAATGGATTGGTTTTATGGTCAACTGGTCTAGGACTCATAATTTTTGGTTAATCGATACAAGCAAATATGAACGGTGTAGTAACAGATTTTTTTGAAAAATTATACCAGAGTTGTGTGCTATGTTGCACGCGAGTGAAATATCGCATACAATTTACTGACGTCCTGCATGCAACAAGCTATAATTTTATTAAACTTTCTACAAACTTACGTGTGTTTTAAAAATACGAAATATTTACTTGTCTCAAGAAAATCATTTATTTAATTAGTTCCTTATCAAAAACGTGCCAAAAAGTTATTCATAAAATTTATTTATTTATAGACCACATATTTCTTAACAAGTATAGATGTTTAAAGTGTGATGAGTAATTTTACATAGAAAGTTTTTAATATATGCTACTGTAATGATTTTACATTGAAATACTTTAACCTTTGACGTAGATGTTCTAAAACAAGGTGTTCCATTACTAGCTCACCATGCCCTGCTTCTATTGAAACTGTTCACTGACCTATAAATGATTTCGTAGTACTGACCCAAAATCAATCAACATGTGACACACATGACAACATGATACGAAATAAAATGTTGTACCCTGAGGGCAACAAACTGGAACTTCTTAAGGTTGGCCGACGCTAGACTAGACACTGCTCACTGGAAGCTGTCATATAAAATCGGTGATGATACCTTCTTAGGTTTAGAATCTAGACGATCTTCATGCTGCACAATCGTTCTCTTGGATACTTCCAAAGTGTGCGACATTGAGTTTTAAAATGACGTTGCTTGTGTTAAGTTGTTCGTTGTTAGTGCTGATTGCCGTCACCAATGGTGTCTCAGGAGTTGAAAGGGCAACATCGTTAGATGTTCCATCGCAAGACGCGCAGATTGTACGGTTGACCGATTTAAACGTTCTGCATAATCTGAGAAACGATGCAAGAGCTGGACGAGAAAAACGACACGCATTTCACGGAGGGTAAGTGGGTTGTTGGGAGTGGAAATCGTTCACCTAAAGCAGTTGTAATATTTATTTTCGGTTGCAGTTTTCATCGAAGACGCGGAGGTCGCCGAGGATTGAACAGACTGCCTAGATTTCAACGATTGAGAAAATTCATAGGAAGACTGCGTCGACGCCAATTATGGAGATAATTTTGTTTAGAAGTCGAATATGAAATGGTCGCACGTCTAACAACCGCGTCTGGCAATTCACTCCAAACATGCCCAACCCCTCTTACGCAACGAAAACCATGCGAGTATTTGGGGATTGATATCTGAACGACGAGCATAATTGTCCTTCACAGTTTAATAAAAAGAAGAAAGATAAACTTGTAGTGTAACCTCGAAGAATCCAATCTTTCTCACTTTTGCGTTGGATATCGCGATAACGATAGCACTTTCACTAACACAAGTCACACGTATGCTTCCTGTACTTTCTCGCCTTTTAAAAGCGGACGTACTTTAACAAGCCTCAGTCGTCTTCGATCTTTCGTGTAGATTGTTTCTCCCAAGTGTCGAAAAGTTCTTCCAAGTCATGCATTGCTTGTGGTTCGTGCTGTTATGTTCTACAGTGATTTGGACAGATCGGCCCACATTGGCCATGAATGGATTCGAAATGGAACTGCTTATGACTAAACTCGACTACCTACAGGATAAACTTCAAGAGGTGGAGCAGACGTTCACAGCTCACATGGAAAATAAAATCGAACGTTCAATGAAGGTGAGATGATGCAGTTTCTTGCAAAGCGTGAATTCGAAAACAGTATTACGAAAAGTGTTGTCCTTTTGCAGCGCCTAGAGAGCAAGATAAACAATGTAGAGCAGAACCTGATCGATCAAAAAACGTCTTGCCAAGATATGATGCGAAACGAGTTAAAAAATTTAACGAAGGTCATGCTCTACTCCTTTCCTATGAGTTCCTGTCGGCAAGCTCCCGCGAAACTGTCAGGAAAATATGTAATAAAAGCGGGGGAAAACAGATTCTATGTTCTGTGCGAGCAAACCAGTTTTGGCGGAGGTTGGACTGTTTTCCAGCACCGGATGGACGGTTCTATCGACTTCTATCGCAACTGGACTGAATATCGGAATGGGTTCGGCAATTTAGATCGCGAATTTTGGTTAGGATTAGAGTATTTGTATCAAATAACTAAAAATCGACCGCATGAGCTGATAGTGGAACTGAAAGATTTCGAAGGAAACTACAGGTATGCAAGGTACGGAGAGTTTGAAATTGGCGGTGACTCCGAGGCATATGCCTTGAAAAAATTGGGAAAATATTCAGGTACTGCGGGGAATTCATTTAATAAGAGTCTAGGTAGGAAGTTTTCCACGTACGACCGTGTCCATTCCTCACAAAGATGTGCTGTGAAGCAGCCCAGCGGTTGGTGGCATGCCACTTGCAGTAACACCAATTTAAACGGTCGTTATGAGAAAAAAGATGGGGATATGGGTTCGATGATTTGGTTTGAATTCAAAGGTGGCAACCATGGTTTAGCCTTTTCGAGAATGATGATTCGCGAATACTTTTTGTAAGCAGAGAAAATAAAACACATATTGTTGACAGCATAAAAAATAACTGTTTTTCATGTGTCTTACATTTTAAAGGAGTACGACATTTTTAAGGCTACACATAGATAATGACAGATAAGTATGTTTGAACAATGTTTCCCACAGAGATAGAAAAGCGTGTAAATTATATTAACACGAATTACATGTACTACACAATAATTTAGCAAAGCCAAAGAGAAACCTAATCAGTGTTCCATACAGGTGCTAGAATGCAGTTTATGTGTTTGAAGTGATGTAATTCTTCCAATCGTGTTCATTTAATTAGCAGAACAGCAAAACTAGCATAATTTTTTGACTTTATGATAATGAGTCGTAATTATGATTATGAGTCCGCGACAGCCGAGCGGTAGCGCCGGTTAGAAAATCGGCCCATGAGCGCCGGGGCTCACCACCTCGACGGCGTGGGTTCGCATCCCAACCGAGACCGGAGCCTCCCCTGTACGAGAGGACTGACTATCCACGTACAACAGGGAAACAAGTCTTGTAAGCCCTTAATGGGCAGGCATGACCAATAGGTCGTTACGCCAAGAATAAGAAGATAAGAGTTGCCAAATGTGGAATATTTCGCAACAGAATCTAATATTTGCAAGATGATAACGCTTGTAAAAAAGTAAACATATTTACCCCTGGCCAATCGGTTTGAAAAAAGAATCCTATGTTTGGGGATATCAGAAAGACGTGCGTAACAGTGAGGGGATGTTATAAAAAACAATATACTCATCGATTGCATTCACTAATACATGTTTAAGCAACATTTCGTGTACATTTTTGCTTTCGAATGAGGGCGAACTTTAATTAGCCTCATTCTTCTTCGAACATTCGTTAGGATTATGTATGTCTTCTAGTTTGGAAAATATTTCCTAAAGTCATGCGTTTTGGTATCTTTTACGCGTTGCAAGAGCAAAGATTGCTATAAAAATATGGTTAAAACAGAATACAAGCTTTCCAACGAAAGGTTCCGTCGGAGTTTCAGTTTCTTTCATCGACGTACAAGAAAACAATATACACAGTTTCTATTATTTTAAAATACATATAATTTAAAATTTCAACAAGTAAGGTTCCCTTTCTGCTACAGTTTCGCCTTAAAAGAAAACACTATCTATTGCGCATGCAAGAAACTACTCTCGCCGTGCTATAGTAGGGGGGTGGATTTTTCCATGCCATGTTGCATCGCTGCATCGAGCAGTCGGTTAAGTCGGTTCCATGTGTTTCCTTCGCCTGCCGCTATTACCTCCTAACCCTTTAGCGAACGCACGTGTTCGACGCAAACTTTACAATGGCACGAATTCGTTATAGTATGTGGTTATCGTTGGAACGTTTCGTTGAGTTTATATGCTGTTTTCATTGACCAAAGTTGATTTTGAAATACTTTCAGATGCCTTTTGCATTTATATAGTTGGGGATATTTTACTTTTACTATTGCCTTAGGGAGGTGATGAGGTCGCCGTTCGTTCGACCCTTACACGGCATATTGAACACCTCCTACACCGAACTTAGCTATCTAGGTTTCCGACAATATTGACTGCTATTCACTAAAACCCTCCACTTAACTTTATTGGCGTGAAGCTCTGCCCGAGCTCCCTCCTTAAAATGGAGCTCTTCTATAAACTACCAGCGATACGCCTAGCCCTCTACAGATTATTCATTAGCTTGCTACAGAGTGTTTGCTTGATGGCTATTCCCATCGATGATATATATACAATGTCTGTTATCTTCGTATAACCATCTCCTCATCACCTATTATCGAAAACTACTAATAGTACGCAGCCGGATGTTGTATCATTTTTTCAATTTTTGTTCCAACTATTGCTATCGAGGAGTACACAGGAATCGTTCTTTTAGTGATTAAAGAAAAAAACAGTAAAGTACGTTACGAAAAAGTACACGACCCGACCGGTGTCCCGGAAAAGCTGGTGAACCGAACTTCTTCAGCCTTCACGCGGTTCCGATCCGGGTCTATTTGTTAAGTAGTCTTATGCAGGCAAGTTTCGGGTGGGTTTCTTTTTCTGGTGCAAGAACAATTTGCTGCTCAGATAAGTGCCTATATGCGTTTGTTCACTAAATCTGAAAAGTGCTATTCCTATTTATTAAAAGTGGTTTCTTCTCTTCTACTCACAGAATGCTTCGCGCATCGTGCGGGAAGTGCCTCGAGAAATCTGATTGTTTGTGGTTAGATCAAGTGTCCTTCACCCTGGGCGTCTGTTGTTTCCAGTCAGCCCCTCTAGGGTGGACCTTCCGTTACTAAAAACATTCTCGTAAAACATACAAATTTAAAAGTAGTATCACAGGTATTCCAATGAAATATTTATCTTTCTGTACGCACTCGCTCCCTCTATCGTCCTATGTCGGTTTTCCCAAGCACGTGCCTCATCCATTACTTATAAACATTGCCGTTTGTATGACTGGCAGCAAGCGGAATACGGTGTATAGGTTGAAATGTAGTCACTGCCTACTATTCCTATCATTCTACCAGTACTTCCAAGCGTCCGTGCAATGAAGACGTCGGGAAAGGATTCCAAGTCAAAGGCAAGGCGTTGCATCCCTAGTGACCTTCTTCTACAAGACGTTAAGTTTTGCACAAGAAAGCCACCGCTTCAATCTGATTGTACTGAGTTCATACTAATGAATGTATACACGGTTGATATCACCGATGGATATCTCAGCCATTTTAAGTACCATACTTGATGACCCTTCCATAGACTCCGTAGCTATAAACTAATATGCTGTTTTGTTTGTTCGTTTTTTTATGTACAATATGATGATCCTCTCGAAGGACCTCCTCGCTGGGAACTCTAAATGCTAAATCATTCTCATTCACACGCATTACTTGCTGCTAAAGGCACATTCTGTCGCTAGGTTCTACAACTTAAAATCAAATAACTTTGCATATAAAACCGACCATTCGAGCTACCCGGCTGGTGCGGGAAGCCTTCCTCTTCGCTCGAGGGCCTTCCGTTTGCCTGATAGTCGATGTTTCTCCAGTGTATCAGTACTTTGTGGCAAGCGTTAGATTTTCGTTTCTTGGTCTCCACTCGCGGAGCTCAGACAGTCGTTTCGTTGCGATGCAGCGGAATCAACTCCCGCTGCAGATCGTTGTAGTACTCGTGCTCGGAGGAGGTGGCCTCGGTTTCCGTCGGGGAGAGTGGGATGCCGATCGTTTGCGTGGGAGGTCCTTGTTGTTGCTGTTGCTGCTGCTGTTGTTGTTGTTGCTGCTGCAACTGCATGATCGCCTCCGGATTCTTCAGCCCGATGCTGCTTGCGTTACTCAGCGAAGGCGTGTGACTGATGGATGATCCATTGCTTCCGTTCGGGAGATGGCCACCGGGGATGATGTTGCTGGAGGAGGACGAATGGTGTGACGATTGGGAAGGTTGGTGTTGGTGGTGATGGTGGTGGTTGTGGTGCTGCTGCTGTTGATGCTGTTGGTGTTGGAGTTGCTGTTGATATTGATGGTGCTGCTGTTGGAGGACTTGCAGCGGCTGCTGGATGGGTTGCGTTTGGATTTGCTGTGTCTGCTGGTTGGCGGAAGGAGAATTAGGTGGGGGTGTGTGCGGTGGGCCCATCCCGGGCACACCATGGATCGCCTGAGCCGACCCCATCAGGTACTCGGGATTGTCGACACTGGCAGGCACACCGATCAGGTCCATGTAGCCCGGTGTGGACTGGGCCTGGCTTTGGCAAGTGGGCATCAGGTAGTCGTCCTCGTCCAGCGGTAAATTCAGTCGGATGCCCCCTACCCCAACCTCCTTCCCGTTGCCGTCCGTCTCGTCGTCCGTCTTCAGAGGGTCCTTGCAGTAGCGAAGCGACTTTGGCATCTCATCCGACGGTTCGACAACGGCCGACGGTCCGGGCAGCATGATGGAAGGACGTGTCTTTGGCTGCAGGTATTCATCCGCCTCGGCGATCGTGCTCGGTACGTCGACGCTGGAAGCCCCAGCTGCCGCCGCCGCTGCCGCGGTGGCCATCGCGACCGGCGCCAGCGTACGAATGAGATCCTTCTCGTCCTGGTTGGTGTACGAAGGTAAGCGCATAAATTTGTCGCCCGGGATCATCAGGTAGCGACCCGGATCGCGAGCTTTCTCAGCGAATGTTTCCGCCAGCTGCTTGAAGGTGGGTCGGGCGTCTGCGTCCAGCACCCAACAGGAAAGAAGGATGCAGTACACATCGAGCGAACAGATGTCCGGCTGCGGAAGCTTGTGACCGATTTCGATCAACTCCGGTACGTCCTTTGCTGGCACATTTTCGTAAGGGCGCGCTCCGTACGTCAGCAACTCCCAAATAGTAATACCGAAGGCCCAGACATCACTCTTGCTCGTAAACACCCGATGTCTGATGCACTCCAGCGCGAGCCATTTGATAGGCATCTTGCCACCGGCCGCACGATATTCGTCCGAGTCATAATCCAACAGCTTAGCCAGACCAAAGTCCGTGATCTTCACGCACGAAGGAGTTTGAACCAGCACGTTTCGCGCGGCCAAATCTCGATGTACCAACCGACGTTCCTCTAAATACGCCATACCACGAGCAATCTGTGTCGACCAGTTGAGTAGCGCCTTCGAGCCAATCTTGTCCCGGTTGTTACGTACGTAGTCCAGCAGACATCCGAGAGGCATCAGTTGCGTGATCAGCATCATCTGCGAGGTCATGCACACGGCCAGAAGCTTCAATAAGTTCGGATGTTCCACCGAAGCCATGATGTACGCCTCCTCGAGGAACTCCTTGCTCGACTCCGATCCAGACATCTCCATCAGTACCTTGATCGCGACTGGGATCTTCACGCTCTCGCCTTCCGGCATCCAGACGCCCTTGAACACACGTCCGAAAGCACCCATTCCCAGCACACCACCACGACGAATCTCTGCCTCCTTGATGATACGCAGCTTCGTTAGATTCGGACCGACATTAGACGGTCGCAACGGTTCCGAGTCCTCACAGCCAGCCAGCGCCATCGTCATCTTAACCGCTTCCTTCTTGTTCTTCTGTCGACTGAACAGCACATAAAGGATCACCAGCACGATCACGACCACAGTCACGAACCCTCCGTAGATCAGCACACGGATCTGCGTTTGTGCCTCCAGTCGTTGTCCAGTTTGCGGTGGCTCCGCTGAGCAGAATGGATTGCCAGCCTCCTGTGGGTATCGCTTGTACGGATGCGACGGTGGACAAACCGAGGTGCAGTTGAACGCCGTCGAGTTATCGTACGGATCACCATCGAAGAGTTTCAGATTGCGGCAGTCATCGCACTGATCTGGACCGATGCCGTGGCATCCACGACACTCCTTGTGACACGGGTGGCACACGCGTGTTTCTTCGTTTGCGTAGTGCTCGAAGGGACACTCGTCGGCGCACTGTTCACCACTCTTGTAGCCGGCACATTCCTGGCAGAACTGCTCGTGGAACCCGTAGCCGGTGCACTTTCTGCACCGAGGGTGACACTTGCGGCATACGGCCTTCCCGGTCAGTTGCTTCAAAGGACCCTCCTCCGTTTGGACGTAATCACTGTAGTAACCATCTGAGAAAGGATGAGAAATTAAGTGTCATAATTCACACAATTTCATTTCTATTTCGCCGTATGGGAAGACATCCCCTTACCTGGACAAGGTTCATCCTTCATCAGACACCGTTCAATGGTCGCATCGCTGCCAATGATTGCCCTCTCACACGATATACAACCATCGGGAGCGATAGTATCCCTCGGACCACGGCATCCAACGCAAGTCTTGTGGCAGTTGACACACGTTCCGTTCAGCGCGTACTTCATGATCGGACACTCCGACACACAGAACCGTCCATCCTTTACGTTTACGCACGAGCCACAATTGTCCGGAGCTGGACCGAAGCAGAAGTCTTTGCACTCTGGATGGCAGTCTTCGCAGGTTTTAGAGTTCACTTGGTATATCCTAACAGGAGTTAAAGGAAAATAGTTTGGTTAGAAAATCATTGTCGAATGGTGAAACTCGCTTTGAAACTAACCTTGGTAAACTCTTGCAGCTATCCAAACACTTGCCCTCGTAGATAAAGTTCTTACACTCCAAACATTGCTCCAGGCCTTTGCCCCAACATCCGGCGCTGGTGCACTGCTCGGAACATTGCATTCCCGCAGCATCTGTAGAAGGAAACGTAGTTGTTAGCGAACCGACTCCTCACCCTGGTTTAGTCTTTACAAAACAACAACACTTACGACACTCGGTAGAGTTCCGATTCTTGTGGATCATCGTTTCATGGTCAGTGCTTTTCTTGACTTTACTCCAATCGATCTCATCCGCAAAGCATAGGTTGCTGTTCTCCAATATCACGATCGACCCCGAGTTCACCCGTTTCAGTGACTTCAACTCCAACGATCTCAGGGATGTCTGTAGAAAGAAATATCAAATGATTACGATGAAAAATAGATCAAAGCAACCTTAATGTGGTTTCCTGAAACATACCTTTACGATGTACACCGAGGCAAAAAAGTTCTCCTTCAGCTGACGGCCACCGACCACCTCTAGGTTGCGGAAGTACGAAAGGTTGGTAAATTCTGGATGATCACCCTGGATGTTGATGTATCCGGTAATCTCCTTGACGGTGGAGAACACTTCCAACCGGTCCGGGTGGATCTTGATGTATCGCGGTCCGAACGAGAAGTTCGCAAACACCTGCTGATAGCCGGCGAACGTCTGATCGAGGATCTCCAGCGAACCCTCGATGATGGTGCAGTCTTTGTACTTGCCGATGTTGTCCGAATGCACCACGCCCTCGCCGGGACATGTTTTCGGACAGGCTCCATTGCATGGTACACATTCTCCGTTCTGTGGCATCTTGTTCGGTGGACAGGTTCGAACGCAGGCTCCGTTATCACGCAGTAGATGTTCCGGACAGTTTCGAACACAAGTCGCACCGTACGCATACTTGCCATCGGGATTCGGTTCCCAGAGGTAGTTTGTTGGGTTATAGCTGGAGGAGAGAAAAATGACGTTGGGGTTAGTATTTCCTGATCGACGTTTGATTAATCCTCAGTCTACTTACATCTGCATCGGAGGACACTCCTGCTTACACACACCGTCATCGTAGAAGTTCTTGCACGCCAGACAATCCTGTTGGGTCGGACCGGTACAACCACCGGCGCAGAACAGATGGCAACACTCGCGCGGCTTCGACCCAAAGCAGCGACCCTGCGAGCACTGAGGCGAACAGTTGAGCTTGCTGAACTTCTGACAGTTGTGGGCACCTTCGCCCCAGCAACCCGCCTCACACGAGTGATGGCACGGCGGACACTCCCGCTCCGGTGATGTGAAGTTAAACGTGTATCGTATGTTACCCTGCGGATCCGACAGTATCTCATCCCAGTTGATCGTCTTCACGTGGCACAGGTTGTAGTTGTTGAAGATCCCCGCCGAGCCGCTAAGGATGTCACGCAACGCCGGCAGCTCGAGCGTGTTCATCTGCGAGAAGGACACGAACAGTCCGAACTCGTCGTCCCATTTGTTCAGCTTGAACATCGTTCGCCCGCGGATAATCTGAAGCCGCGGCAGGATCACCTGCGGGATGTCGACGTGGCTGATCAGCACGTACCCGGTCACCTCGCGAATGTGCTGCAGAAAGCTGATGTCGTTGCTCCCATTCTGGATCCAGGTGATCTCCAGGTTGCCATCCACGTACGTACAGTTGGTGTAGCGATCGCGCAGATTCTTGTAGTGGTACTCGCGGTTCGACGGCACCGACATGCGTCCGTTCGTACCGATGCATACTGCGGGAGAAAGGGAAACAAGGTGATTGTTAGTGATTGCGCAAAAACACAAACAGTGAATGGCGGTGCGTCTATGCTCCGTCTTTCTAATCAATATTTATGACACCTTTCCAACCGGTCTGCACGTGCCCAGGAGATGTACTGGGATTCAATTTTATTGATTCTTATCATAAACTCGCGACGCTTGACAGATCGAGATCGTACGCCCTGCGAAACTTTAATTAGTTAGCCACCGAGCAGTCTAACATATCTAATCTCAAACTGCACAAAAGTTGCCATTTGGCACGCGCAAACACGACCCTGGCGATGACTTAGACGGGTTAGATTCCTCGGGCCATATTTTATCTCCCTCCGTTGTGATGTTTTATTTATCATTTCTGACGCTCTGCAAACAGAGAGCCAAAGTTTGCCAATCAATCGCTACGGCGCAAACTCGGCCGACTTCCTGCCAGCTGCCTCCGGTCAAGCGATATCATAAACCACCGCCCCGATCTTCCCCGGTTCTACCTTCATGTCTTCGTCTACCCTTTCCGCGCGTGAAATACGACGCTTTTTTCTCTTGCGATAACTTCCACCAAGTCGCAATTCTCGCAAGCGGTTTGCAACGGACACGCGACGACGACAACGACGTTCGGATGACATTGCTGAACCCCGAGTGGCCTCTCCGGGTCGACCACCGGTGTATATACCTTTGGACACAAACCATACCACCGTGCGAACGCCTCCGACGCTCTGGTACGTCGCGCACGTTCGCTCTATGAATAAGTAATGAACCGTGGTGTGGCCACGCGGTTTTAGACACGCCGTTTTATTGACCCTTTTTTTAACTCCGTTCTGTCTTCTCCGCTTCTTTCTCGACCCCAAAAACGTTCTTGCGCCACGTACCAACCCCAGATTCCTGACCGTTGTTCGCTCGTTTATGGACGGACGGTGTACCTTTTTGCTTTCTGCTTCGGTTTTCTTCGTGCTCCACCCGTGTTCGCTGCGTTGAAATGTTCAAACCGTTGCCGAGCCTTCACCGTTAACATATCTGGACCACGACCGGGACAACATTCAGCTAATCCCTGGACAAACCTGGACACCGCGAGAAGGAGGAAGACCTTCGTGACACGGCACGGTGTTTGCGCACCGTCCCGTTGGAAACGAAAAAGGGATTCGTGGAGCTAGTTTCGGTTTCCCGCCTGAAGCGATTGAAAACTAAACTAAAGCAGGCGGCCACACTTAAGTGTTTGCCATGTACGCGTGGCCAGCCTGAAGCGGGTTCCAGTGGAGTGGAGATCATGTTTGCGTTAGATTTACTTTTTAATTCCTTCAAGGGGACACATACACACACACAAACCGGGTGAGTGAAAAATTTCATCACAGTTTATAGCCTTTCAAACATTGTCCACACGTGAGCCGATTTTCCCCGATTCCGGAGCAAAGGGCTTCATCAAGGGGGAGCCCGCGGGCCGCATGACCAAGTGGCATGTTTTTCTAGCACATGTGTGTGTGTGTATGTGTATGTTTACTGCCACCATCGAAGTGCCTTGGGTCAGGGCACATAAGGGAGAGGCTTTGTTGGACTCTGGGTTGTTTGACCAACTGCGTGAAAAGTCGAGCTTCGCTTCGGGGAGACTTAAGCCCATCATTCATTCCCACCCCAAAGGGACATCGAGGGGTGTGTGTGTGTGTTTTTACATACGACATGAAACTTTGCCTAAGTCGCGGTCAAAGGCGTCCACAAGAAGTTCGTCTTTCGCTAGGTCGTCGGAGGAGTAGAAAGAAGAACAAATCTTATACCGCCTCCAGATCGAACCGAATCGATGGACAATGGGTTCCGAGTGTCCCGAAGAGTGCCTTCTCTCCAATATTTTCGTATGCGCGAACCAACTCTATGCTACTATGGGTGGGCGACCCCAACAAGATGTTGCTTTTCAAATTAAAATTAATCCACACTCTCGCTTTTCGGTTCGGCCCCCGAAGCGGGTTTCCATCCTCCAAATATATACAACCGTGTCTATATAATATGAGTGTTTCCAGTTTACTTCCTTCTCGCTCCCATTCCCCCGTGTATCGCTCTCTGTGTTCCTTTTCTGCCCGTTGGCCATTTTTAGGAGTTTTTAAAAGCTTTTCAATATCAATCTATCTTGCAACGGACCGATCGATCTCGAGCGCGTTCGTTGAGGACACGTTGGTGGTGGGTCGACGTCTTCTCAGCCGAAGCAATCGATACGCGAACCGAGGATACCCACAACAATGGTCTCCGATTACCCGTTAATCGGATTAGTAGTTTATTTATTGTTGGTTAATTTAAAGTGCTTCACCGGAGTACGACGTAGAGGACGGAGAAAGAGCACGCCGTTAGGGGAAGGCATAACAAGCAGGATCGTTAAGGTGAGCTCGCAATCGGGGACTCCAAAATGGACATTCGTTTCTCTAAAGGCGATAAAATTGATTTAATGCAATTGTGCAGCCGTTTAGTCCGCGGAAAAAAAGGTTGACACTTGGTTCGGGGGTGCGTTGGCACGTTGTTGTTTTGCGTTGTTGTGGCCGGCCGTCGGTCATAAACAATCACGTTTCGGTCGTAATGTTCCCGCGCTCGGTTCCCACCGCCAGGGAGTTGGGAAGTTGGGAGAATTTAGTTGCCTCGGGAAGAAGGAAGTTTTATGGTAATGTAATCGCTTTCCGAAACCGAATCTTCTCGGGCTGCAAAGCTGTTGATAAGACGTACGAGCAGAGGACCCGGGTTGGTGTTTATGGAATGACTGAAAGAAATGGCCAATAAGGTGAAGAGCCACAGTTTTGGGGAATGGGCCCCTCTCCACGACCACCCAAGGAATGCCACTAGAAGATCGTGTTTGTTTCGGTATGCGAATGAAGTATTTGTTTAATTTCTCTAGTTCGGATGAAATGTTCACGATCCCACGATTTGAGCAGAGGTAACACGAAATGAAAAACGTCTCACCACATCCGAAAATCGCCTCTCCACGGTCAAAGCGTGTTGGTGAGACATTTCACATCGTTTGCAAAAACACACACTTTCACTTTACATAACGCCATTTTCGTTGCGATCGCGCTGTCGTTTTGCAACGTTCCCTGGAGAGGTTTTCCTTCAACTCCAACGATGTGCGCAAATTTTTCGTCGAAATAGAAGAAATAAAATAGTTAATCGGCCCGCGAAACGACACGACTGGACAAGATCACGATCTTCTTCCTTCGAAAGTTCGATCCGAGTGGAAAGCCATTCGATGTTATTCGATTCCAAAGCGACCGATTCGATCGTGACGCCAAACGGGACGGCCCTTTTTCGGGCCCGAGAGAAAGAAGACGTTTCCCTCCCAGCGGGGGAACGCCGCCCGGCTTTGCTTCGATGGTGGTCCAAACGCTCGTAAAACTGTTACATTGACGATGTAAAAATCGGGGTCCCGCCGAGAGTGATTGGTGATTATTCATCCCAGAGTGCTGCGGCCACGACCACGGGCGAGATGTTTTCCGATTGAACAAGAAATTCAAGGGACGGCATGAGTATGTTTCTTTTTATTGCAGCCCTTAACATCTGGATTTAAGGTTTTTTTTTTTTTGGTAAGCCGTAGCCGGATTTATTGTTGAATAGCGAATGATTGAAACTTTTATGTCCCCAACCCTGGCTGGCCCCCAAAAGTTCCGATTTTAATTGTGGCCCCATTCAAATGCTTCCGATTCCGTTCCGATTTATTACGATTGGCAGGGGGGGGAAAAGGGTGCTTTAAACCCAACCCTCCCGGGATCTAAGTGATAAATTTACGATCGCCATTATGGCGGAAAGGACCAGAAAGACGTGCGTAATGCGAACGAATAATTGTCGATTGACGGTGGAGGAAAAACACTTTGCGATTATAAATTAACGGCGGGAATGTAGCCCATTTTCCCCCAGCAACCAACCCGACAAGGAAGCAGGAGGCAACAAATAAGCCGGGATAAGAAAAACGCCGCACACATGTCAACCGCCGTCGGCTGTCAGCTTCTCGGAAGATCAATAATTAACGATACGAGTCGAATGTCGTCCATTGATTGGCCGTGCGTGCGTGCCCGGGAAAGCCAACGGCAAGGGCGCCCCAGGAAAATGCACATTCCGCACACACACACACACACAGTGGTCCGTGCCGTTCGTGCCGCACTTGCAATTATCTTTCGCCGTTCGCTGACAAAATCGCTTGACGGCGCGTGCCCGATTTCGACGATTCGCTTCGCTGGCCATCGGATGCCGGGATGTCATCGGTGCAGGTGATTTTTCTTCCCTTCCTTCTCTCCCTCTCTCTTCGTCTCTCTCTTACTCGATCGAAGGGACCCCGCGTTCGTAAGGTACGCAATCCGCGTCCTCGTTGTTGCAGCGGCGAGTGATTTAATTTTTATAAATTTCTGATAAATTGGATTTTCTACGCAACGCGTGCGAGCCCCCGGGACCCACCTCGCCTCTTCGCCCCCTGGCCACCGATGCATTATGATAATGGCGATCGGGAAGGGTGCCGAAAGGAGGGGGGGAACTCCCGGTCGCCATTCCAATCCGACACAACCGACTGACAGACCGAGATCTCGGTGAGTTTTTCTGCTGCCGTTCGCTTCATTTGAAATATCTCGCTCGGTGATTACATAAATTAATATTAATCACACGTCAAACAAACCGGAGCCCCGGCCACCAACCTGTTCACTACTGGGGAGACATTTTTTTCCACCCCACCCAGCTCCTTTCCTTCTCCCTAGAGTTAGCTTCCCTTTCTATTCCTTTTATTTTTCCTTAAAGGCGCTGCCAAACTCTGATCTAGGTTTGTGGTGCAATGAAACGGTAAAATTGTCCGTGCGGGTTATCTTCAGTTGATCGTTATCGGTTCCTGGTTTTCCTCCTGCCCGTGCAACAAAAATGTCACCCGGATGAGGACAAGTGAATCAAAGCTAAACGAGCGAAACGTCAAATAAACGTAGTTTAAAGTTGTTCATCCTCCGGCGACGATCGGTCGATCGGATTCCATTAGATCGAAACAAAGATGAAGCCGGGAAGGAGCAAAACAAAAACAACGAAAAAAAAGAATACACGTGAATACTAATAAGTTGCGGTAAAAGGTGGTAAAAGCGCCCGAAATTCAAGCATCAAAATCGATAGAGAGAGGGAGAGGGAGAGGAAAAAATGGCCCACGCAAACTCACAAACGGTCGTGTGTCGGATCCGGTGGGTGGGATGGAAAGTGGGATTTTGGTGCTTTTTGGCTGCCCCCGCATAACATCGTCGCGCCCACACACCGGCCCACCGTGGCCTAGCATGCACTCACGCACGCACGCATCGTCATCGGTGCCACGCGACCTGGCCTGCTCGTTTGGTGAAGTGAGAAAAGCTCCATCCCACCATCCAGGGGAAAAAAATAAATAAAATGATCATCAACAAGTCAACTGGCACTGGGGAAACCTTCGAAAAATGGGACTCCCTTCTTGACTACGGTGCGACATCGTCCGGACGCAAGGTTGTGCAAGCCGAAAAGCATCTTCGTCACGCTGGCGTCAACAGCAATTGCGGTCCGATGGTCAATATTTGGAGCCACTTCCTGTGGGTGGACGGATCGTCGTCAACATCGGCGGGTCCGAGGGGTTTTGGGCCACTCCTCGCGAGGTTTGAGAAGGAGAAGTACCAAACCCCTTTGGCAATTGCCCAGTGGTCAAAGTTGCGCCCGTTTGAAGCGTTGGACGTCACGTTTTAATTAGCGAAGCCCACGGGAAGTTTCTTTTTCTAATTTAGTTTTTTTTTCTACAGGCGTGCCCTTACGTCAAGTCTTTAGGGACACAATGTAAAACTGTTTTGAAGGATATCACCCACTCCAGCGAACCCACTACCAATACGCTCCAACGTTCCTTTAACTACTCCGGTGATCGTGGGTTTTAATGAACCAAAAACCTCGAACGGCTTACTTTTAATCGCCAACCGCTTTGTACGTTCGATGGGAAGTGTTTTTTTTTTCTTCAAACCTCCCCAAAAACCCGAGGAAGTTCCACTAGTTTGTAGCGTTTCACACTTTCCTCGAAACTATTTCTCACCCGGACGGACCAAGGAAAAAAAAACATGGTGTGCGCTATTTTTATGACTTGTTCAAAGCTTAACAAGCTACGGTTAAATGGTGAGGTGGAAGGTACACAACCGGAGGGAAAAAAACAACAACAACAACAGCAAGACGAATAAACACAGTTAGATCATTCAACCGAAAAGTTGCCTTGTGACTACGGGAAGACGTACCAACACGATGCGAGATCGAGATGCGAGAAAAATGCGTTGGTAACGTTCCCGGATCGGCTCGAGGTTAGTTCTTGCGCCCTTCTTTTCGAACCAGCAGGCCTAATCGCACACACACACACACACACGCGCGTGACCAAAAAGAACACCCCAAAATGGTGCTTTTTGGTGGTAGCAGCAGCCAAAACCGTTCATCAACGATCGCGGATGGGGGGAGGAAGGATGGTAAACCATCGCTAAACGTTTTCACGTCATTTGTGGTCAAGGAGCTAAGGGTTCCGACGCGGGAGGAACGGGTTGAAAGAAGAGCGAACGAGGAAGGTGGAAAGAAAAACTTAGAAAAGAAGGCTTCAGGTCCGCGTCTGACGAGGGAAGAAATCATCGTTAATGTTTCTTTGCTGCGGCGTCCGAACGAAATGGATGGGAGAAGCCAGCGTTCCCCGAAGATGGATGGAGCAAATATCTTCTTCTCTTCTGGGGCCGCGCGCCAAATGATGGATGGCATATGGTTGGTGGTTTTTTTTGGGGTGGTGGAAGCTTCGCTGGAATATGCTGCGGCGGAATTCCTCACCCGCGTCCGTGTCGAACGCGGATGACGGACTCAACCAGAAACCTCGTCAGCATCCTTTTTGCGTCTTCCAAACGCCGTGGAATTTGTGTGCGTGCGTGTGTGTGTGTGCGTGGATATGATAAAATAAAAGACGGAACGAGGCAAAACTCATAACCATCGCCAACCGTCACTCGATTCGCTGCCGACGCCAAAGTGCGGGCGATCCAAGACCCGGAGCCGCAGCGTTTACAAATTAATGACCTCCGAAAGACCGGATCGTGATTTCGGGTTTTATTGCCCGTTCTGCGAGCAACCTGCGCGAGCGAGTGTGCGGACGCTTCTGTGCGGACGAGGTTCGCCTTGATGCTGCGCCCGGTTGGTTATGCGCGCCATTCCGCGGTGACCCAAAAGAACCCCCCCTCCCCTTTGGGTATGTGTTTGCTTTTTTACGAAAACAATCTCCAAATTTCGAACGTTTTGGTGACTAATTATTCACGCACGCTGTGTGACATCGTGTTTCACCCGGATCGGGTGGCCATCTTTTGGGCAGCGAGTTGCACAAGTTTCCGTTCCGTTTCGAGCGAGAAAGGTGCGCGGTTTCCCACAAAAGCCATCGGTTTCTTGTTGCAGCACTGAAAAATCAATATTCGCTTAGAATAAAGTTCACTTTTGTTTTTCTTGCACGCGACGTCCACGTCCGACCAATTTCACAACGGACGGCACCGATTTTCGAGACCTATTGCGACAAGACGGCAGAGACGTTTCATCTTCTTGCCCTGAGAACTGTTTATGACCATGTTTGCCAGCGCACGTCGGTTGGCGAAGCGCACTGTCCTCCGAATAACGCGGTGTTAAATTGTAACTAGTGATGAGAAGAAGGAATAGCTTCTTACGATCCGATCTGCTCTCTAGTTTATTTGATCCGATCCGATCCAAAAATATGAGAGCAAATGCTCCATTATGATCCTAGTGACGCCATTATCCATTGCGGTATGGCATTGGAGTATGATTATGCTCTTCTGATCTGATCCGTTCATTGGCTGAGAGCAAATGATCTGATCTGCGTTCTGATGGTTGAAATCTGTTTGAATCCGGTACGAATCAGGTTGAATCCAGTTGAATCCTGTTGAATCCAGACGCCTCAGGTCGATTTCCGATTGCTCCTATCCATTATGGTACCAATGAATGCTTCCGTGCAACACTTTTGAATACAGAACACGAGCGATGCATCAAGCAAAGCTGGAGGATAATGAATCAAAAGGGAACTTGTCGATCCATTCGATTTTAGCCTGCGCACTCGCGTCGAATCCAGTATTCTTTCAGCATCGGATGCGGTTTTAGGGAGTTGGAGTCCGATTCGCGAATCCATCCGAAGTTCTCATCACTAATTTCGACACGAACGTGCCGATGGCCGGACCATTTGGTCGTTAAAAATATTGTCTTCCTCAGGGAAAAAAACAGCGTTGAATACCGCCTGGAAGAACATAAAATAACCCGTTCTCCAGTTGCCATATATCCATATCAAATTTGGACAAGCGAGCTGCGGTTCTTAAGATTTTTAGTTTCCATCCGTGTGTTCCCGTGGACGAAAAATTCTTCCCTGGATGCGGGGAAAGGGAGGCCCGTGGAGGCTGGAAAAGAGTTAACTAATTAAAAGCGTTTATTTTATGGACCTTCCCGAGGCCTCAGCGTTTGATGACTATTTTCCAGCATCGCCTTGCCCCTGCCATGCGTCACACGGTGTTTCTAATGGTGATGGGATGGGATAGCGATAGAGATGAAATTTAACCACCCCGCGATGCTAAGACGATCAACGAAACCTGTGGCTTGATGATCGTTCCGCAAATGAGGAACCAACCGAAACGAATAGAGCGAGAAAAAGAACTAAACACATTCCACACTAGAACCGAAATCAAAAGATGTCGCCATAAATACCATCAAGGACCTGCGACGCGATGATTACGCTCATTTGTATAAAGATTATATGCCATAGGGCTTCTTCTTGGGGCTCCCCGAAGGGGGGTTTAACTATAATTAATTCTCTTCTGGTGTTGATTTTTAGCTGCACCATTTTGCCTTTCAACAAACGGACTGGTTATGATTTGTCGCGTTTATTTTTTGTTTGATTATTCCTGGGTTGTGTCGAACCGGTTTCGTTTCACTCGAATGCCCGATAACACCCGGAATCAACGCTTCGTCCTTCAAGGGCAAACTCTAACACGTGTAACTTACCGACGTTCACTCGATTGAACTGCGTCAATTATATACCAAGGCACGCAGGTTGATCGATGCCGATCGTGAAGGAATGTTCTGTTCTACAAAATGTTTAAGAAACGAAAATAAAACAACCACCCGCACACAAATTCGGGAGGCCTTCGCAAATTCCACTCCGAAATCTGTTCCCATTCTGTGGCGATGCGCGTTATTTAAATGCAAACGATTAATCACGCTCCTGGCGTTCCGCGATTATGTGACGATTGGGACAAATTATCGCTCGTGAGACGCGTGAGCGTGAGGCGCACACACTTATTCGTCTTTTTTTTTTTTGGGCTGCTGCTTCTTGCACCTGCCTGCGGTTGAGTTGCGTGGTGGAATAAGAAAGATTGGAAACTCGCACCAGAAGAAAAGGACTCGAACAAGGTACCAAATGAAGCAATTCATTTATTCAAATGTACTCCCCGCCCCCTGCAAACCACGAAAGTTAAGTGTGATGGTGGAGAATGTGTTTTTTAATCAAAGCCCGAAAAACGAAAAACGAACCAAGAACCGTTAAGAATATGGAAGGAATGGCGTAGACGGGTAGGAATGCCAAACATGGTCAAACCACGGACTAAACACACCCGGCCAGACGCTAATGTCTTCGGCGATCGTAGCCCCGGAGGTGGAGCCGCGGAGGAGGTTCCATTTTGCATCCGGCTGGCTGGTTTGGATGTCGCGCCACGTCACATTTTTTTTTGTTTTTCGTTCCCTCACGCTCTCGATTTTTCTAGGCCGATTTGCTTCGGTTCGTCATCGCTTTGGCGGTCGGAAGGTGGAAACAAAATAAAGCCGTACGAGGACGCTTTTAACCACGAGGGTGGTGTTTTCGCATAAAAATAAAAGCAAATCCCAAACTGGGCAGCCAATCTGTCAACCGATTGTCAGCGGAACCCGCTGCCTCTGGGGTGCATAAAAGCTGTCAAAAGTATTATTTGCGTACCCGCTTTGCACGCGGGGTGGCATAAAACATCTCATCTTTGCGTGCGTCCTGCAAGAAGCGTTATTTTCGCCGTTTTTTGATGGGTTTTGTTTGTTTTCTCCTCAACGCAACCACCGAAACGAGCAAGCGCCATCGGAAAGGAACGCCCGGAATGGGTTCGCCGAAAATGGTGGAAAAATATTGTTTGCGTCACGTTGATTTACGAGCTTGGCTGGAAGGGCGGGCGAGCAAGATGACGACGGCATAAAAGGTTTAAAGCGAAATGTATAAATAACGCGGCTATCGGCCCAGCAGCTCCAAGTCGCCGAACCGGGTGAGTAAACGCGTGTAAATGTGCGGTCGACACTCACCCGATCCCCGAAACCAAAACGGCCAGCGGCATTTGTTTGGCACGACAGGCGTGAATTTTAGCGAGAAGGTTTGTTTTTCGTTTTTCTTTTGGGCTGCCCGTTAGCAAGAGTAACACTCGAAAGACATCAACGCAACGCATTCAGCGACGAACCCGGTTGGAGTATTTCTCGGAGCGAGCGGTGCGGGAGGGAAAAATTAATGATGAAGGTTTTTTTTCTCCTGGCTTCTTCATTATCCCCGATATCGGTATGCGATTATTGACATTCGGCGGGGAAGGGAGGACCCAAGCAAGGGGAGGTTGCATAATGGCACGCACACAATGTAAAAATTGAATACTTTCCACCCCTTTTGTGGACTGGACTTTGCTTTAATGGATGCCGCACGCCATCGTTCTTCCGCCGCCCCTGGGGCAAACCGCAGGGCAGCAACCTTTTCGATGGGATTTTCTCCCTGTATGCCCAACGCCAAAGATCGATCATCGATCGGCATCGATGGCTGCCGATCGTAAGCGGGGCGCGCTCCCGAAAGCTTTGGAAAGCCTATCGATCCGCGGGTGAGGTGTCCGGGAAGATTAATGAATACGAGCGGCCGTAAAAGGGATCTGGCGAGAGAGATTCAGTGAACTGTGGAAAATTCGCAATTCTTCCCGCGATCTTACGGAGTCTTTCAGCAGTCGATCTGGGAAGAACATATTTGCTCGTTTGACCCGCAAGAATCGTTCCATTTTGACCTTTACCTTCCGCTACGAACATTGTTGCTGCGAGCTTGAAAGAGTCTGCGAAGGTATGCGTGACGTTTTGCATAATTATTTGACCATTGTGGTGAATGTAAGCCAATCATGGCGTAAACAAAACTTCTTTTAAAACATGCCACACATGAGGAAGCGTAGAGAAAAAGAGCAAAGCAAACTTGTTGCCTCCGGCCAATTCCAACAGTCCAACCGCCATTTCTGAAGCAACCAAAATCGCTCGCAGCAATTTTCATTTGTGCGCGGTTGCAGCAATTACAGCGAAGCATTACCTCCGCAGGTCCTAAACTTCCAAACTTGCCAAAAACTAAACCGCTTGGTCCGGGCGAAACGAAAACAACAACGTTGAAAATAATAATTTCACCTCAGTTCGAGCGCAAAATCCATGCACCGTCTGCAATTAGCATGGGAGTACGATTTGGCCAGCGGCCAACGGGCTAAACCCGAAGCAAGGGGAATGGCAAAACTCCGGGGTTGAATTTCGGTGGATTCAAACTGACGCTGGGCCGGCTTCAATCTGCGCTTCGCTTTTGGTGATACTTCCAAAATCTCGATCGATCGAACGAACGTTAAAATCAATCTTGGACATTCGAGCCTCTAAAGAAGGTCAAATTATAGAGCTAACGCATCACTCACTCGCCTCGCCGGACGCTAAAAGGAATCCAAGGTGAACCGTGTTCCCTGTTTCCGAAGGAAAAAGTAAACCGAACTCGTCCTCCCCAAAGTGATCCTCGCGGTAGCCAGCATTATACACGGCTGTGTGTGTGTGTGTGAGTGTGTGATAAAAGCCGGCACAATAATCTTAGAAATAGGATCGAAAGCGAAAAGTGGCCACCGTTAGATAGGTCAAAGCCGTTCCAACGCCGGTTCGAGGTGAAATGCCAGCGAACCCTATCATTATCGGCTAGCGCTCGGGTTTAGGATCGTGTTCGGAAAACGTGTAATTAAATTAAACATATTTTGGGCCCCGTTCTTAGGTCGTGGAGTGGATCAGCAGATTTCTTCCCGAGAAGTCGAGAAGCGGTGCGGTAGCGACGATCTCTTTGAACGACTTTCGATTACCCAAACGATCTTCGGGGATGGATGTTTTGATACGTCTAAAACGCTGGGAAGATTTACGATGTGAAACGTCTTTTTGTTTGTCTTTCTGAGGGAGCGAAGAGTTCTCTGAAGTTTATAAAATCTTTTTGACTCATTCTCCAACGTTGATCCCGAGAAACTCTCGGTGACGCCATATGTCTAAAGTGCATCGTGGGTTTTTACAACGCGTAAACCGTTGTGAGTAGCACAATATGAATTACAGTTGACCATAACGGACGAAGGTAAGCTCACCCACGCTCAGAGATTGCTCAGAGCAATCAAAAGCATTTTTATTACTCTGGAAAGAAGTACCCAAACAAGAATGTTGTTCCAAGGAAAGCAAGGTTAATGTTTGCGATAACCTTCAACTTTGGTATTCCAACATTCTTACCTTCCTCAATGGAATGGTTTCTTATGGTTTTTTATCTGGAGTAAGTGACACCGGAAGTCAGACTGCGCGACCAAAGACCGGGAGTCGATCAAAAATTCGTCTCGACGTCCCATAAAACATGCGCCACTTTCTTCGTCAACACCGTCGCCCCCTTGTCGCTATCGGGCAGGGGACGTCGGGTCCCCGTCAGGAATTCGACGATCGATGGACGATAAAATCAATTGTCAAACCATCTTCGCCCTTCGCCGAGGTTAAAACCGGTCATTCCGGGACCCGGGCCAAAAGCATAACAAAGCTGCTCGAGCAGAAACCAGAAGAAGGTTGGGTAGAAAAAAACAACAACCGGAGACGACCGGACCCTATAATAAAACAACCGATGGCGATGGCGGAAGCGGAAAACGGAACACATCCTTTCGGTGCTGCCCTGCTGCTGCTGTGGGCAACTGATAGGGCACATTAAAGGTGAAGGAGGGCAAAAAACAACCACCGTCTCGGATGTGCTTTGGTGGTGGTGGACACACTCTCTCTCCATGAGGAAAAGAAAGGTACAGGAAAAAGTGTGGACATTCCGCAGGGTCGGCTCCACGACACAGGCGACACCGGTGCAGGAACAGCCGCATCCGGTCGTGGGTACTAATGAGTGCGTATGAAAGAAAATGAAGATAAAACAGGGGGGAAAAACACAACACAGTGGAAACCGGGCAACATAAGTGCATGCTGCACCGCACCCTTACCAGTCCCGGGTGAGTGCGCGTGTGCGGAAGCCAGCTAGCGCCAGCGGTATCACTACACTGATTGCAGGTATCAGCAATCAGGCCACAATTGCACGTGCCTTGTGCTCCATCTGGCATGTGGTGTTTTTTTTGGACCTCTTCAGTGGATTATTAATCTGGAAATGACGCGCTTCACTGCCGTTTTACCAAAGTACAAGGGTACAACTACCAATTGATCGAAATCAAGCAGATGCAGTTGCGTTTTTAAATCATGTGCTTGTTTTTTCTCATATAAGACAGGTGCAAAAGCTTTCTGAACTGTTAATAGTAACCATTTCCGGGCAATTTTAATTCCCATTTCCCTCCAAAATTGATTTCAATCTTTTTGGGGATAACTTCAAGGTGATTTTATCTAAACTTGTACACAAGCGAAGGAATGCGAGTTGAGGGCTTGAACAAATTCCAACAGATTACATTATTTTCTCAATTATCGATGCATATTTTTGCCACTGAATCATTGCCGGTGCCCCGGTTGCTCGTTTTAATGCATGCCAACTTCCATGCACTAACGATCGATTGCATCAACCGTCATCGTCTCAGAGCTGACATGGAGAGGAACAGAAAATAAAATCCAGTGACAGTGGCGGTGACTAGAAAAACAGGGTTAATTATTTGCCTCCACAGCGTCGTACGATTGACTTATTATTTTAATACATGCCACCACCACCACAAATTGGCGCGCGCTCGTGTGGAATGTGTGGAAAAAGGCACTGCAACGCCGAGGGTGCAATTTCGGGTAGCACAAAACGCAACCTCATTGCAACGCTGCACTTCGCTTGGGACGTCTTTGCAATGAATATCGGTTAGTTTTCCTTTTTGCTACCTAAACCTACGACGACCACCTTATCGTTATGATTGAACGTTTTCTGCCTTCCCGGAACGTTTTTCCTTCGGTGTGTTGGATCACTTCTCTTATTACCAGCTACCTGTTGGCCCCTTCCATGCACCGTACAATTATCATCTCGCAATAGTCATTTCCTCTCGCGCGCGGCAGTTACGTTACTCGATCCGTCGGGTCAATATGGCACTTGTTGGCATGCAGGCGATGCGATTCCGGACGACCTTCGCCTGTATGTTTCTTTTTTTTATCAAAGCCGATTGCAAACGGAATATATCCACTATCAATCAGGTGAACGGGAAATTCCTGGCCGATGTGACGACGTGCGCCGAGGAATGCAGCAGATCGTCACAAACAAGGCGAATGTGTGTCTCGAGATTATTGTTTTGCACTTATCTCATTTACATAGCTCGCAAGGCTTCAAGGTCTTCGAAGGCGCATCGACAATCGACCAGACATCGCTTGCAACGATGCTCGTCGAAGAGGTTTTATTCCTTCATCTTAAGCCATTTGGAAACCAATGTTTTTGTCTGTCTTCAACCACTGATCGTAAAACCTTCTCGTTGTGGCTTTCAAAACAGACGTCCGTTAGTCTCGAGAAGTCCTCTCGAGAAAACGGCATTAAGCCACACGGTGATTCTCTCACCACTCGAGAGGGATGAAAAAAAGGCCATTTGAAGTACCATCTTTAAATTAGAACGAATCACTCGATTTTTTTCCCACTCCGAAGAACAGCGTGAACATCGCTTTCTCTTTGTCGCTGTAAGAGTACTGCACGCGATAAATGAGGAAAAAATAATAAATAAAGTAAAACAACTTGAGTTTAAACCCTCCCTGCCCCCCGTCAACATTAAGCTGCGCTTTTAACACACGTGTCTCTCCACTTTATCGCTTCTTGCGACACTTCTGTAAAACTGCCCCGGCCCGGAGTGGGCGACATTGTCGTGCATTGTTGTGCGCTTCGCGCTTGTCAATTACCCACTCGTTTTACTTACGCCCCTTCTATTCATCTGTGTGCGTGTGTGTGTGTTTGGGTGACTCTTTGTCTGAGGCTCGCTGTTTCTCCGAACGACAATTAGGTACTTACACTGAGGCTTACAGTTTCTCGGAAGGTAAAAGTGGAAACAGTGCACTTTCCAACTTGGGGTGGTTAGATGCCACGAGATGTAGTTCAGTTTGTGTCGATCTTGTAAGATGTCGTGGTGGAAAAAAGTTCAAGTAACTGTAGGATTTTATTTTTTAGATAGTAAAACAAAATCACAAACACCCAAGGCAAGCCCTTCCCGAGAGGAAAACATGCTGTTTCGACACGAGTTTCCCTTTCGCAGCTCTCTGCAGAGCTGCATTGTTTCTGACAAGGCATCACAGCGTGATCGTCGGTTGGAAGAGATGGAAATAAATAATAAAAAAAAAGCACAAAGTCTACAACAATCACAAGTCACGGCTGGAGCCCGCGAACAACGCCCCAACCAACCCGCCTGGGAAGGGCGTGAAAAGCGAAATTATACGACCACCTACGACCACCGATCGATGCACGGCCGTGCGTACCATATGCCGAACCGATCGGGGTTCCCATGGCCAACGCCGTGGCTTAAGAGCCGATTGTTGTGTTCGACACGATCTCACGAAAAAAGCATGCACGCCAAAGTTGCAACGAGAGTTGTGGAGCATTGAAATCTTTCTACAAACGTTTCTAAACTCGTGGCGGTTTGTCGGAGATGTTTGAATAAGTTTGATAAACGACTTCGCGCGAGAATCGATGCAGAACCCCGCGGTTTTCGGGGTTGAACCGCACTGAAATCGCTAAATGCACCCCACGATGCGCGCCATGTAAAAAAAAAAACACGCACCGAAGACGGGGGAGGGTAAATGGTAATTGGAAGCACACCCGGTGAGGATGATTCAACACACACAAAATCATAATCATCGGGCAAACCATAACAAAACGAACCGGTTCGCGGGAATCGACGTGAAAAGTGTTGGATGTAGTTTTTTTCTCCCTCGTTTGTAAATTTCTTCTTCTTTCCCGTTCTACCGCACGCTTCGGAGAGAAGCTCCTGCACGACGAGTACGAGATTTCTAATTTCCATAACACACGCTCCCTCGATTTGCATCCACCCTCCGGCTGAACCGTTTGGGGGCGGTTGGCGGTACTCGTAGACGTTTTTCCCGCTTGGTGCGGCGTTCAAGTCGCCTCTTCGAGCTCTCGCCACCATCAACCCCGTGTCGATCGCCTTCGAAGCGTGGGAGTTTCCCATGGGCGCGGGATCGTGTTGTGTTGTGCTGCTTCCCCCTCCTCTCCGAAAGCAGCTTTTCGAGTGATAGTGGAAGAAGTTGTGGCCAATATAGTAGTTAAGAAGGTGATGGAGCTGATGGCAGTAGTAGTACCCGCCGTAGTGGCTTATATATTATGGTAATCAGCAACCCCTTACAAGGCTCGGTAATCGGCGTTTCATTTTCATTTCAGCTTTTGTGTGTTTTGACTTGATGTAGATGTTTTTTTCGTGGATTGGAAGCGCATCGATCGTTTTGATGGCAGGTTTGCGATGGCCTGGGGGTGACACATGGCGACGACGACTCCAGAGGATCGATCGATCCTCGCCAGCTCGACTCAGCGCCCCGCGTGGCGTTATAAATCGTTCCCGGTGGCATATGGCGGTAGTTCTTTGTTTCGAGTTCGCGAAGGCGATAAATTTGCTCAATTATCGGTGGATTATAATAATGTGCGGCGGATGGTTATTAGCTGGTGGCTACTTTGGCCGCGGGTCGGACGATTCGACACGCGCCCACCTTCCGAAATGGAGCCGCGGGAACGGCTCTGAAGGCTGGTGGAGGTGTGTGGGCAATTTATTTCCCTCCCGGTAGTGCTTTGCCCATCGATCAGTACGCGCGCCCGATGACAAATCGAAAGCGAGACACTATAATTGAACAATGCATCATGCAAGCACTCCCTTAAATCATTCAAGTTGCATGATATACGATACAGTTTACTGTAAACAAAAGGACCTGAGCAGTGCTTCTTGAAACGAAGAGGAAAACAAAAGCACATACAAACCAATTTCAACTCCTAAGGCTCTTAACTGGACACGCTTTATCGGGAGGACAGTTTAAAAGCCCAAAAAACATGCCACAAAGACGCTAATAAGCTCGACCCATGTCGTACAAATTCCCGAACCCATCGAACCCAAAGGATCAGCAAACTGCCAAAAGGCAAAAATACCAAACCGTACCCAAAAGCCAACAGGAAAAAGGGCCTAATTAGCGAGCAACGGTGCAACGACAGGGTATTACGCTCGAAAAATACCCAAAAACATCGATCGGTAATATTCCAATAATTTCCTCCAAATTCACAACCGATGGAACGGAAAATGTCACCGGCGTGAATGTGTGCATCCGTTCGGGTGTGTTTCTTCGTTTCCTTTCGTTCGTCTCTTCGATCGATATGTGTTTTTGGGTTTTATTTTCTCCTTATGTCCCTTCAAAGTAGACCCCTTCCCACCCTGGCCCTTCCTTGCGGCCGGTGTAATCGGAGAACGCAACATACTTTTGGGCCGGTGGATTCCAGATTCCTTCCCTTTTATGGACGACTGGATGGGTGGGGTGGGGAGGGGGACGCTTGTTCACTTTTCCTTCCGATCCGTTCCGGCAGGCGGTTTTCCGATCCTTTCGACCTTTCCGCGGGGCGGGGACTTTTGATTTTCTGTTCGTTTTTTTTTACTTCGTTGCTGAGGTTGCATCCACTTTTGGGCCTCTCGCTTGAGAAGTGGAGAGCGAGTCGACGCGTTCCGGAATTGTTGTCGTGGAGTCGTTCGAACAAAAATGATATTAATTGGAAAACCGATACCAATCGCGGCACCGGGGAGTGGACTCCGGCGAAGAAGGTGACATTGCTTGCGGCAACGGCGAAGACGGAGACTTCACCACACACCGAACCGAAAGCTCGAATTTCTCGAACGCTGGAACGGTTCAACATATTTCCCTCTTAAGCTCCCCCATCGCCACGATCGAATACAGCGATCGTGGCGTACGTGTTTGTCCTCCACCCTCAACCCACCCACTCTTGATTCCACCAGTGTATCCAGGGAAGGAAATTTAAAACCTTTCCTAAGCTACCTGGACATCGAGTGGTCAGCAGAAAAATGCCTCTCACAACATGCAAAAAAACAACACACAAGCACTTCAATCCCATCTTATGCACAAAAAAGAGAAGAAATGCGGGATCCAAACGAACGCGGGAATTCAATCGATTCGAAAATATCCCGCCCCGGGCCGCGAGCGAGAGTGAGATTCGCCCAAATGGCAATGGGATTCGAACGGAACGGAACAGAATCCGAAACCGATTAACATCATTTAAACATTGCTGAGATAAGTGGCCGCGGCCGCCTTCGGTCGGCAATGTTAGCCTCTTTTTTTTCTACTTTTCTTTCTGCGGACAGCATTTTGCGACCAACCAACCAGCACCCCTGTGTTCCCGTCGACGAGAGGAACCCAGAAGAACGGAGAGACAACGAACAGCGTGATCCAAAAGGGATGCCGCAGCGGGAGGAAGTCAATGGACCGCATTTTGCAGACACCGATCGATGAGTTTGCAAACGCATGCCGTGGCTCCGTGGTGCGTCACTGAACAAGTCGGAACCAATCGGTCGAAATCGGAATCCGGAATGTGTGTGTGTGTGTGTGTCCAGCTTCGAGCGTCACCGAAAGTAATGACCGTAATGGCCGAAAAAATTCGAGTACGACTCGCAAAACAAAAAAATAAAATGGCATCAAACGAAAACGTCGCACGCCTTGGAATGCTGTACGCCGGGTTGATGCCTTTCACTACCTGCCGTTTTTGCTGCAGCCAACTTTTCGTCCATCTTTATGCAGTGCACGAAGAGTGAACCCTTCTTCGCAGGACGCAGTTTCTAGAACGGTCCCTTCAGAACCACTTCTGGATCGCTGCACTTCTTTCTTTGTGACTTCTTTTCCCGCGTTTGTTTGTTTCTAGCTCCAATCCACGAAAGACGAACAATAATTTTCACAGACGAGCTCGAAAACTCAAACTGTATCGCTAAAACGTGCCGGTGACTTGTGCCAGGGAGACGACGAACCCCCGTCCAATACCGAAACGCCATAACCAAACATCACGCTTCGGAGGTCATTCTCGTGACGGTGCAACTCGGCTCCAACCGTCGTGTCTAGCTGCTGGGGCAACATCATGCCCCCAAACGGCACCACCGACGGCCGGAGCCAACTCCCAGAGGCTCGGAGCTATCGTGATTTATCGATCACCCAGTCGGATCATGGCGGCGAAGAGCTAGAAGTGCTGCCTTTATATTTCTGCTTTCATTCTTTCCTGCTCTCTATTTAATACTTCTTTCTAACCGTGCACTCATTTTACAACTCCTCCGGCCGGGATGACCCCATCGGGGGGGGGGAAGATTACAACTTTTTGCTTCATTCTCCCCCTTCTCGCGCTAAATCGCTTTTCCAATGAACAAGTAAACAACGATCATCTTTTGCCCGCCCGTCGTGCTGTTTGTACTTATTTTTTCTTCCCTTCGGTGTTCTTCTTCCATTTTTCCAACCCCCTTCCAATGTATCTAGGATTGAGCGGTACTAGTTCTCGGTTTGGTTTTTCTTTTTCCCTTCAGCCACGGAACCGGGTACCAGAATAAAAACCGAACGTCACGTTCCTTGGGGAGCAGTTGGAGTACTTTGGAACGTGCCCGGCCCTCGGCCCTGATCTTTGTCCGTGCTCCGAAAGCCGTCTTTGGCGAGTTGCCGTCTTGGCGCCGACTGGCAAGAGTGATAATAAAAGTGTATCACGTCCGATAACCGCGGTCGATGGTGTGTGTGTGAGTGTATGTGTGCTTTTTTTTTCAATACCCTGGCTTTCCGCTCACCGTCACGAAAGGCACATGAAGCAATTGGCAGCGGACGGTGGGGCGTTCATACTCGGACCGAGTGACTGCAACGGGACAGCAAGCGCCAAACCCGTTCCTGGCGCCTGGATCCGCACAATTAAACGCTGAATTGATTAAACCTTTTTTTTCGAGCGGCGGATCGTACGATGGTCGCTTGGGTTTGTCTTTGGCTTTTTACCTCATCGTTTTCCTTTCTCGTTTTGCTAAGACTTTCTCGATTTTAAACCCCTGGTGGTTGCAGATTTTCACCCTTTTTGCGACACCCAGAATGTTGGATGCGGGATTCAGCAGGAACAGGTCAATTAAGGTTCGGGGAAAAAAGGAACCGTTCGGTAATTAGCACCGAGTAGCGTCCGATAAACATACGGACACGAAAAGTGTCATGCCCCGAAACCCGAATCGTCCCGATTTTTCGGAACCCGGCCCCGGTACGCCGAAGTTTTTCTTACACGGATTAAGTATCGTGACACCACGGAGCCTTCATTTTCGGGCTCGTAATGCAAAGAGCCGTAAATCTTGAAGCCTCTCCTCCGATCCTCGCTGGGATCGCGAGCGAAGGTAAACCAGAAGAGGTCCGGTTTGTGTTTTGCTTCGTGCCTGTGCCACGGAACCCTTTTTGCTCCTTGCGTCTCAAGCCCGTGTCGCTGGAAGGGACCTCGAGCGTGCGCAGGGTTGCACCTTTGGGCCTCCTTCGCTTCTTCGTCACCGACCAGGGTCCAACGCTATCGTTCGCTGTTATCTGGAATCTCTCCACGAACCGCAGCTCCGTTTGGCCGGGGTTCGTCGTGCGCTCACGAACTTTTATCGTGATCCCGAGGCGGGCGACTACGCCAGGCTCGAACCCTCTCGCACTGGCCGCGGCTCGAGAAGTGCATTCGGTGCGATGGAAATTTGACCCACGGCCAGAGATTTATAGTGCTACTCTAATTTACGACCTTCGGACAGCACACCACACGCGAGCAATCGCGACGCTCCGAGGTTGAAGCGATCCAAATTGGATAGACTCCTCTGAGGGGGCACATTTCATTCCGTGACTTTCTTCGCCCCGCAGCCTCCCCCTCGAAGGGATCGTACCGTTTGATTGAGCTTCGAGCATCGTTTTCTCGGGTTGTGGTTTTTTTTTCAAGCCAGCTGGAACTTACCTGCGAGAGAGAAAAGAAAACGAAGGAAAACATATTTTGATTAGTCACACAGGCGAGCCGTTTTATTCTGATCGTTTTGAGACGGAGATCGTAAACGTTGATGATCTGATGAAAAAAGATATCATATCCAGCAATGAGCGTTGGGATGGAAACAAAAGCCTCCTTGGGACTCGAAGCCATTGAGTGGCCCTTTCGGAGGTGTTTCAACATCATAAATAACATAAATTGGAACTTTACTTTTATTGCCCAGCATAGTGTTGACGATATCTAAACGACTTGTCAAGGGAACATTTAAAAAAATGAGTTCATAACTTTATACAAAAGGTGGTTCAAAGCTAGTATCGGATGTTCGCAGCGAGTGACATTCTTACCGTCATAAATGTACCCCCTGGAAGCTGATACAACCCTTCAATCAACATCGCTTAGACCGAACTCTAGCAAACCCCCAAGTCATTGCACTCTAGCGTTCGTTCATTTCGTGGCATCCTCAGCTCACCCTAAACTATCGGGAAGCATCTTCCAGAAACCTAGTCCCTCCTCGGGGGACCTCTTGCCAACCACAAAAATTCAAATCAAATCATTTTTCCCGCCTTCTATTCCTTGCCAGCTCCGCGTGCTCTTTGCGCGCTCGCGTTGGTCGCTTAATCAAGTCGAAAGTCTCTTACCTCAACCGCTTTTGCGGTGCACCAAGGGAAGGTGGGTGCCCCTTCGTTAAAGGAGAACGGGCAACAACCGGTGCTAGGCGAATAGAAATGTACAATCACGGCTGCCCCAAACCGCACAAATGAACGTGCCCGTACCACAAGCCAGAAGATGATGGGATCCCCACGAGCGCGTTCGATTAATCGAAGTCCAGAATATGAGTGGTCCGTTGCGCAGCCGAGGATCGCCCCCAAACGACTTCGGACAGGTCTCTCAAGTGTATTCGAAGGTTCTTCTACTCATTTTCCTCCCCTTCCCTGGCACTCTGGTCAGCCCGTCCCCGCCCCTCGCAACCGATTCTAAACGCTCTCAAAAGGCATAACTATAATGTTGAAAATATTAAAATCATTTCTGATGATCATTTTTATCCGATTTCTGCACCATCATTCACTCCGTTCTGTGCGCGTCCGAGGGAAGATCGATCGTGGAGGATGCTGGATGCTGCCACGGGGGAGGGGTTGGGAGAGAGGGCTCATCGTAGCATCGGATGATCGCGTTGGATCATCGCGTCGGATCAGGGCCCCTACGTCAAATGCCACACCGTGCGCCGTCGATCAAGCCATCCATCCGAAAGCCTTCCTCCCAAGAACCAGCAGACAAAGGTGACCCGGTCCCGTACCAACACAGCCGTACAAAAAGTGCTTTCATCATAGGCAAGTCAACCACATCCACACGCACACACACACGTACGCAAATATTCATAAGAAAACCGCGAGAAGCGTCTCAGGTACCTCACCGCAGGTAGAAGGAAGCAAGAAGAAATCTCTTCAGCTGATCTTCCAGCAACTAGAGAAGCGCAACGGTGTGTTGGCGTGCGTGTGTCTGTGTGATTCTTCAGGGTGGATTCTAGCCAGCAGCCGCCATTGGCTTTCGGGAAAGCAGATTGGGTTGCCGTCTTGAGGCTGGCACTTTTATTATTATCATTTTTTTCTCCCCCTGTTGTTCGCTTCGTTCCTTCTTCTCACTTTTCTCCTAAGCGTTTCTCGTTGGCAGCATAAAAGATCCTCTACCTTTTATCTGTTCGCTTCACCCATTCATTCCGCTCGCCCTCCCAATCCCAATCTGCTGTCCTTCGGTACGTTCGGTCTTTAGTGTGCCTCAGGTGAACCGAGCTAGAGCTGCTGCGGAATGGAATGCACGATTCCCGTAGGTCATTCTCTCCTCACTTCCAAGAACTGAGATTCGTCGTCGATCGTCGGTGTAGCCGTTGTCGAGCGTCTTGGTCGTCTTCTTACTTGACCCAAGCCTAGGAGAGGTCCTAGAATAGAGGCCCATCTCGTCGATCTTTTCCTTTCTTCCTCGTTCGTTTGCTTTCGTGTGCGAAGCGATAAAAAAAGGAGATTGTATATTTCTCGAAAAATGATTTCTCCGGAATCGTCCGTCTCTCGATCCTTCGTCCACCAAGCCTAGGCCGGACAGACCATTTGAAAGTCATTGCTTGTAACCGACGGCGATGTTACGATACCTTGCGAGTGTTGTTACCATGGCAGCTCGGAAGGTTTCATCCCAACGGTGAAGGACGTACGCTCTCAGCTCATCGTCGGACTTGACCGCGGCCGAAGCGCGCGAAGAGGATGACGACGAACAAGAAGACGTGCGAACACACTCCATATGAATATGTTTAATTACCGATGCCAGCGAGATCTAGCACCCGGCTGTGAAATCGACGTCGTGGCAACGTCGTGTTCTCGACTTCCATTCCAAGCGACAGCAAATCCAAGGTTCAGATTTTCGTCCGAAAGCGACTCGAGGCGCTAACTCTTGGTGAGAGGCGAATAAAACAACAAGCTACAAGCAGGATCACTTGCACTTCCAGCATATCCAGTAAAGCTCTCCCTTCCTCTGGGGAGGGCCTTCCTAGCACCTAGCAACCGTGTCTGTGCACATTCACCACCACCGTGAACGAGATACACACGTCGACATCAGCCAACGGCAGCGCGAGTCAAGTTGCACAAGCCAGGAGTTGTAAAACCGGTTCCAGCCAAGGCATTCTAATCGTTTCGCGTTCGCGACCATTGCCAATCGAATCGGGTGTCTTGTTTGGTGTGCGGCACTACCACACACATACACGCACGAAACCACGGCTCCACCGGACTTAAGTGAACAACTTTCCTTCGGGAAGCCTACCTTAGCTGGCGGGTGTTTGCGCGGTGCGGTACTGATTGCCTCCCCGCCCGAGTTGGTACGTTCCATTTTCAGACAATCGATAGCGCCACTACGCGAAAGTCCACCGTCGAGGAGTGGACCCTTTAAACGCGGACTTTGCGAGACAAGGGCAGATGACAACGCGGAACTTTAATTAGAGGCGACAGCGCACGCAACATGGCCGTGATTGACTGACCGTGGAAGATGATGGTTGCGCCCGAGGTGGACCGGAGGCATGAATAAATTGGAACAAATAGTACAGCGGGTCCTCCAGACCAGTTCTAACGATAGATCGGTAGGTTCGGATAAGGCGCAGTTCCGAACCGGCCTTTCATTAGGGCGCGTAGATGTAATCGCGATGCAAATAGCACTGAATGTAACCGTAGGATTATTCAAAGGATACGTTTATTACCGTAGTTATTGATTTTTTATCTCCGGATTGACCGTGCAATACTGTTCTCCTGAGCAAAATGTTATTTTTAAACTTCAACTTAAGACGTTCATCAGTAAATCGATGGTGGACTTTAACGGAATTCATAAAACAGTAACGGTAAAAACTCATCTTCCCTTCTCCGGTATTTATCATTACTTGAATAAGTGCTGTCTACCAGCTCTTTTGTTTAAGCCTTGTGCAGCAACGCCGTTAGCGCAAAAAGCGCCATAAAATGGAACCTCTTACACGGAGGTCATCACCTTCGTGATCTTCGCTGATGCGCATGCATTCTCGAGGTTCTCCGTCGTTCGAAGAGGTGCAGTATGGACTTACCTCTTCCTCCAAAGACTAAGAAGAGAAGAGGAAGCCAGGTTGTTTACTGGAGAACGCGGAATAAACAAGATAAAGCGCGCGCTCTTCCAGTGATCTTTAAGATCGTCGGTATTGGAAAAATTCTTGACCGTGTAGAGAACAGCTCGGAGTTGAGCTGCACTTGAAGGTAGTGCGTAAAACACCAGCATGAAGAAGTGGACTTCGATCGCGAAAAGTAATCGAGAAGCAAACCACAGAACGCCCTGTAACCCCGGGCCTGACTTTTCATGCCGGGTTTCGGGCGTTGTTTGGCGGGGAAAAGATGGCCGTCCGTTTGTCCACCGCCGGAGTGTTTCTGTGCAGGAAATTAAGTTCCCACTTGGACCTTCCACTCCCCGTCTGGGAAGGAAGTGTGTCCAAACATTTGTCCCATTTCCGCCACACAGGTCCGCTGTTTAAAGACGCCGCGTGAACACGCCCGTGCCGTGTCTTGTGTTTGCTCCAGATTCTCACTCTTCCCTCTTCTTTTCGGCGGTCGCACAAATGTCGTGTCACTGTCGAACCCTGGAACCTCCTTTTGCCAAGGGCTCCGTCGTCGCGTCGGAAGAGAAAGTATGTAGTCTCCCTTTGACGCAAAGCAGACGTGTGTTCGCTAGCGATACGTCATGGAATGGGAGCCCGGAGATGATTGATTTCATTGCGGCCCGGTTCCGGGCGTTTGGAACATACTCATTAGCTCCTTGTTGTTGGCCGTTGTCGTTGTCATCGTCTGCGAACCGACGAGGTTCCGGTGAGGCAACAATCGGAAGTGGGTAGTCGCCATCCGATATCCGACTTGTTGGCACGACACGAATCCAACTGGGGGGTTTGTCATAATCCGCCATTCGTTAAGCAGAAGTCGTTAACAGAATCGATGAAAGTCAGAAAAATCGATTTAGCCACAACGACTGGAGGTGATGTAGGCCTCCGTCTGCTGAGTGGTTACGATAAATTGGGTGATCTTGTAGGTCAACCTTTTTTCATGCGGCAGAATATCTTCTCCAGCATGAAGTCTGCTTAAAGGAGGAAAAGGTTTCGAATGAACGAATTCATGGTAGTTAAGAAATGTGAGGTTATTCCAACCCTTTGCTTGATTTTTGCAGAATAATAATAACCTTAACCTTCCTGTAAGCTCTTTACAATATTTTTAAAATATTGTTTTAATATTGACAAACGGCATAACTTTAAAATTCGATAAAAGAAAAGTTATTTGCGCAAAAGGAATATTTCTTAAGCCGTACGAAGAAATGCCAAACTGAAACTGAATCACGAACACTCGAAAACGACGATGTGGCGTTTCCCAGCATGTGCCCAGTTTTACCGTATCGGTAGATTAATCAGCATTATGTTGGCTGGCTGCTTCGATGGGATTATGCGCGTCCTTTCCCGGGCCCGATCGAGCACCCTTGTCTCCTTCCCCTCCCCCCCGAACTCGGTAAAAGCATCCAGCAAAGATAAAGATTAATAATAATGCGCCTCTCGGGCCAACTTCTGCACGGGACACGAACGAAACCATGAGGCGCTTGTATAGGGCTTGTTCTTCTGATCTTCGGTGATGGATCTTTTGCTTCTCCTCCTTTCGCTCCCTCCCCCCGCCCGAAGATCGATCGTGGAAAAGCGTTGCTCCCGCGGGCGAACGGGAGGAGTTCGCTGGTGCGGGGTTCGCTCACGACGTGATGGCTCGCCATCGAACAAAAGAGCGCCATTGTTCGACCGGGGGGGACGACCGTCGCCTCGATATCGCCCAGAGAGGTCCCGAACTTTTCCTCCCAGTTTTGCCGCTGTGCTTGCCGTAGTCGTGGCGTTTCTGGCAACACAACTCCTCGGAGTAGAAGTTGGCCACAAGAATCGATCTTACCGGCGTGATCTCTCACGTCTGCCCGGCAGCCATTTTTATTGTTCTTTTTTCGAGCGTCTCTTTTCCGTCGCGCTTCGCTCCGTACCGATCACGAACAGGGACGAGTTTCCTGCCCCACCGTCTTCTCTCCCCCTCTCAGGTAAGAGGAGAGATTTTCACCTTTCACACTTCTCCCCCTCATCTTCCCTCCAATCGCTCTATGCCTGTGTGCAAATCATGTTTAATCATAAAGATTATGTTTATTCTAACACAAAGGTAGCCTCTTCGGCGTTCTGATGTGGCCAGCTTCCCCGCGGGGAGTTGTTTTTTTTCTTCTCATTCCATATTTTGCAAGCCAGCCGAGACCAAGAGAAAATTATAGGGTTCCGGGCGAGACCGGGTTTCGGCGGGAAGTCGGGAAGAATCGCTCCGGGGTTGGAAAGGGTGTGGACAGACGATGGCGCTATTCCTCGCGAGAGCGAAGAACATCTTCCCGAGCTTTGTTCCTTTGTTCGCTCGAGATTCACCTTAACCTCAGCCTCTCTAATGCTATATCATCATCCGTATGGAAAGCTGGCCCCCAAGCATTCCTGGTCAATACTGTATTCAAATCCCTTTTTTTAATTCACTTCTCCAACCATTTTCCCAGAAGTCGTCGCCGGTGGCGTCCGAAAAGATAACCCCAACCACCCATTCGCTCAATAATGCAACGTTTAGTTGCTGTTGACTCTGTTCGGGGCCCGAATTTGTGGGCCAAGCAAACAACGACGGAGCAACTAGAGCAGCTGCCTGATCGACACAACTACGATTTGGGGTCGATTTTCCAAAGCGCGGTGTTCTTATCAATCATCGTCGCTTCCGAGCACCTTCTTATAAATCAATCGCATTGAGGGAATGGAAAGGTTGTGGAAGGAGTTGAAAAAAAAGGAAAAGAAACCGATCTGACAATCTTTCGTTGTTGCGAAGAAGAGCGATGGATCTTCGTGCGTTGTAAAGCCGAAGAAAGTATGGCGCGTTGATCGATATTGCAGGTAAAATCAAAGGCCACGATTGTAATCGTCCCGTAAAAAAAGGGCGTGTGTGTGTGGGAAAGGGTTGAAGGTTTTCATTTCACCTTTTTTTCCCTTCAAACAACTGCACAAACCGTTCGCCCGGTTGATGTTTGTTGCTGGAAGCGCATACAATTCCCTTCCCGGCTTATGTTTACCTCCCCTCCTATGCTTCTGATAACGTAAGCGAGTGCGTGTCTTGCCCTTTCGCGCTATCAAGCGAACGTTCCTGGTCCGAATTTCGTTTGACGAATGGCCATTTTCGGTCCGCCAATGGGGTAGTAGGTTGTTTTGGGTGTGTGTTTTTTTGTGAGTAGCGTCTCGGAAGCGCTCCGATAATCGATAGCGTGGCCCGATATGCTCGGCAAACATAATTTCCACCTTTTTTTCTTCTTTTCTTCTAATATGTTGGTTTGCCACTTACTTTTTCCCTTCACGAACTCGGAGTTCTTTTCTTCGCGCTGCTGGCGCAACTGCATCTGCTGGCGTTCCTGCTGCTGGCGCTGGTGGCGCTGCTTGTACACCTCGTAGCCGCCCTTCGCCTCGCGCCCCTCGACCGGGGTGGCCGTCAGCAGTAGTAGCAGCGCACAGAGCGCCCCCGCCAGGACCACCCACAGCCACCCACCGGCTAAACTCGCGTTGTATCCCTTCATCGTTCCGGCATTCGACTCGACTCGTTGCCCCACCCCGGTGGTATCACCGCCGCTGGCTCATGGCGTCACGTTCCCAAGCACGTACGGTCAAACCTTATTTGCACTCGAAAACTCTCTCTCTCCCTGCCTGTTGCCTTCCTTCCTTCGCGAGCAACCGTCTCCGATTACAAGATGTGACGCAATCGTACCCCCCGCGTGCCCAAACAAGAGCGATCGCCTCGAAACCGAGCGAAGATCACGAACTATTGACACTTAATTTTATGTCGCTGCCTTCGTTTTCCTTTTTTTGGCGTACACAGACTCCCGTTTTTCGTTTTCGTTGACTTCACCGACTCTTGCCTTCAACAACAACAACACATTCGATATCACATTCGGGAGCGGAACATAAACAACAATTGGTCACACCGGCCCGTTACGTAGACACACACACACACACACCTTCCGCACGGTTTCTCACATCTCACATGACAACAAGATCGCCAGGCAAACCACCCGATCGCTCGGTCGCCCTCCTTTTCTCGCCTCACCCAGCGTTGAAGTCACCACGCAGTTAAACTAAAAACCCCACTGAAAACTATTCAACTATTTCTCCGCTCGAACGCCGCAGTACGTGGGCCCTCGACTCTCGGGGTGTATGTCCGCATCATCAAGAACACACGATTGACTCGATTCAAAGGGCTTCCCTTTCAAGACTTCCCCTCTTTCCTCTTTGTTTTTCTCTTAAAAAGAGATTAAGTGCGTTCAAACGGTCGATCGACGGATCTTGGAGCGAGCAGCTCGTGCCAGACGATTTTCTTACGCCCCGGAAAACCACAGAAACCACACACAAATACACGCACACGTGAAGTTGAAAACAAGAACCCGGTCGAAATGTTGTTAGGCCAAACCACCCTTGATATCCTTTCTCCTTGGGGCAGGTGGCCGCAAATCTGGCACTTGGCTTTTTTCTTGAAGGGATTCCTCGCGTACTTCGAGACGGAAACGCTCCTTGCGTGCAGGTGGTTTACAGAAACGATTTTTTCGACACACAGTAAAAGTAGAATCACAGTTTGCACAAGTAAACAGAATTTATCTTTTTTTTTTTTTAAATATAAAAACAAAACAGAACAAACAGAATGCAAAACAATTGGAGGTTGTGGGTTGGGAAGCAAAAAAAAACTATAGCGAAACCCGCGCAACCACGATTCGACGACCGGAGGAAAAAAAAGACCGGCGAGCACCAACGACGACCGACAACGTACGGCTCTGCCCTGCACACTGTCTCGCATTCGAACTCGTACTGAGAAGGGGAACGCACGAAACCACTCAAGACGTCGCGACGCGATCTCAGCGTCCGCTGCGTCTCTCTCGCGACCGTTCCGTTCGCCGTTGTGGTGGTGTTTCGAAAGCTTTCGTGTGCGCCTGTGTGCGCAAGGGGGAGTTGGAACAGGCGAGCTTAACAGCTAAAAGAAAATGCGACAAGTTCCACCACCGTCGGCGCGGTGCGGTAAGTTTCGGTAAGAAATCGATCGCGATGGGAGCAAGACATCGGCGGGAGATAAGGGATGTTTTGGGCTTCGGTCGCCCATGTTGTTTGTCTGAGAGGTTTTTACCACGAGACGTAAAGACGGGTGGGAAAATGGTGTAGAGCATAGGCCGTTGGATGTTGATGCGAGCGCGCGCGCACGAGCCCTTGAGGCATAAGTACGCACACTCCATAGCGATCTTATGCGCATTTGTGGTGGTGTTCGCACCAAGCGATCATAAAACAGCGTATGTGTGCCTTTTCGCTGGTAGTGGTTGGGTGTTCGACGAGCTGTAGACTTTAAATCTGTCGATCGCACGGCGAACGGGAACAACTGGAATGTGCCGACGATCGGACGTCGACGCGACAAGCGTGTAACCAGATACTTGCGCGCGGAAAATGTCGACAGCGAAGCGGACACCACGCCACACCAGCACGAGAAATACCTGTGTGTTTGATCTCCCTCGCCGTGTAGACGCGAGACCTTTCCTTCGATCGGCGAAAGGTAAAGCATTTGCCAAAGAAAAACGGGCAACGTCGTGTTGTTGGCATCCAACAACCGCGTCTCCTGGAACCTCGACGACAGAGAGAGAAGGAGCACACCATCACAACAGGGTGGTTCGTTTGTGGCGAGGTTCCGCAAAAACAGACATAAACCCCAGGTACCGCCGGACAGCCCGTTGTCGTTGTAAATGTGTGTAGTCGAAAAATAATAATAAATATTTTTACTGCTGAGTCAGGTGGCTCGGAAAAACACGGATTCTTACGGAAGCAAAACTTTAGCGAACCTGCTTGTACCCACGAAAAATGCGAAAACATCGTGCGCCGCTGTGTTGAACAAGTGTCACAACGGACTCGAAAGCATAACAGCGAAAGGAGGGTGGCTTTGGGTTATTGTTTTAATGTTTTTTGCTCGTAGACACTATTCTGGGTCGAGGGTGAGAACGGGCTGGACGGTTTTCTACTCAACTTGGGAAACGATGTTGTAGCATACTTATTTTCTTGCAAACATACTTTCCTACCTTCATTTTTCCCTGTTGTTTAATCTTGATTTTGACGATCCCTAACATTCAATAATTTATCAAAATTGCTAATATCGTGTTCTGATAAATTTATTTTTCTCTAAGGACCTTGAATATGTATGACGATTTGTGTAAAAAAAAAAATCACAAAAATAAATTAGATATGAAATCGAATTTTTTAAATACCCTGTGCTTTAAACTGATTCGATGGAAGAAAGAAGAAAAGCAACGCCAGATAAGCAAACGGTTTGATCAACTCATAACAACAACAACAAAAAACACTAGTCTGCGATGTCTGCGCCGCCATCGTCTTGGCCAAAAGATAAAACGTAAAGTGATCGCAAACTGGATGGGAAAGGGAACAACTAAACGAGCCATACAAAATCCGACGATCATCCCGCATAGGAGAGAGCAAGTAGGGTCGATCCAAAGCATAAAATGCCATCAAGCTTTTCATGCTGCCATACATTATGTGGGACCTGCGTCCCGATCTCTTAGTCTCATTCTCTCTCGTAGATCGAAGAAGGTCTGAGAGCATGGAGATCTTGTGATCTTTCTTCCAGCATGCTTGCATAAATGTTGCTTTCCCTTAGTGTTTGTGATTGTTGTTTGTTGCGATTTCGTGTGTGCATGTGCGTGCGGTGGTGGAGGATTCTGGAAGCTTTTCAAGATGCGAGCTTTCGGTCTTAAATCACAGTACAACACGCGCATGAAACTCACAAACACTCACGCGCACTGAAGCATAGCTCAACATTGGTGCGAGAAGGTGATCGATGCGGTTTATGCGAAGCAAATGGGAAAACAAAAGGTACAAAAACATAAAGTCAACACCAATACAGAGCCGCCGGGCAGAGGTGGATGGGTCACATTACAGTTCGGTAGGACCGGTCTGGCCGGGAGAGAAGATCCCAAAGTGTTTCGAGCAACAAGAAAAACGGAGCTAAAGAAGGAACGTCAAAATCGAAGCGAGAGGCGAACGAGATGAAAGCAGGTAAATCCGTCCCACCCGTACCCCTCGAACCCCCCGGGGGCCAGCTCGGTGGGTTTATATCTCTTAAAATCCGTTCCGTTTAAGCCACCATTCGTCTCCTCCTCCTCCTCCTCCGTTCTCCCGCAAGCGTCTATGTCTAGCGTCTTTGGAGGAGTTTAGAGTTGTTTCTTTCTTTTCCTTCGAGCCGTCGTTCGTCGAGCCCGGGCTCGGCCGCTTGCAGCATCTCCGCGGTCCACGGCGAAGGTCCGCGACTTACAATGCGCTAGTTAAAGGTGAAAGAGACCTCAAGGGTCTGGCTGCACGTCACGACCCCGTGCTGCAGCTCGCGGTCCGTTTCGATTGGAATGTCGCCCAGTTGTGGCCATCCAGGAGAGGAAGGGTGCGGGGAGTGGGACGACGAAAAACGAAACACACACGCAAACAACAACGGTTCCGTTTCTTCTGCGTCAGAGGCGAGTTCGAAGGCTGTAGCTGTCGGTCAGCGATGAACCCGACCTCTCGGGCACTCCGGGTTCGAAGTCCCTTTCCCAGCCCTGATAGCGTTCCGTGGAACCAACTTTTTCTGCGTGCAAATAGAAAAACCCCCCATAATCCCCGGGGCAGATGATTTTTAAGCCTTTTGAGCCTGCTCGTGACGCAGTTACACCGCGGAATTGCTAATACCTTATCAAACAGTGCAGCTCCGGTGATGTTTACCTTTTCGTTCCGATCGAATGTTATTAAGGTGGGAAGAAAATGCAAAAAAAAGGAAACAAGAGTTCAGAACAGAACGCGCTGGCAAATATTAAAAGTCGCAAAGCCAGGTCCAAGTAGGCAGCGAAGTCTTTATCGAACCGCTAAATCAACAACAAAACTCTTTTGCGTTCCGAAGAAAAAAACACCCAGAACCAATTGTGTGTATCGGGAAAAATGGAACCAACTGTGCGTGCGACGAAACCCAGAACACCTTTTTCCACAGTTTTATCGCAACGGAAAGGTAAATATTTAGCAGCGGTCGTGGTGGTAGCCGAACGCAATTCGCGCGCAGTGCCTGCTCCGTCGTTTGCTCGAATTTTATCTCGACCTGCGCAGTTTGCACGCGTTCGGTAGAATTACGCCCGGTACGCCGGCGTATGGGAAAGTTTTACTTTGCATAAGAACCAGCCAGCAGATAAACGAACCGACAACCGGGGTCGGTTTGTGTGACGTGCAAAGATTACGTTCGGGCCATCGCTTCGATAAGGTTAGTAACGGAAAAATTGAACCGGAATGACGCGAAATCGAAAAACAAACAAGATGGCCGAGAAATGTAGCCGTTTTAAAAGCAAACAGTAAGGTAAATTTTATTGGACACATTCTGGTTGCATCAGGAGCAATAAATTCTATAAACAAGCATAACAAGAACTTCCAGTCACAAATATGTTCGGAATTCCAACAAAATATTGTGCGAATATTGTTATTAAATACGAGTGAGCACCAAAAAACAAAACGGAAAGAAATCTCAAACTGCAAAATCCTTCTTTAAGAAAGAAGTGATCAATAATAACCCAACCGGTTAGCTTATTCCAATACCGTCAAACTGTAAACTTGTCAGCACGAATCGGTAACCACTTTACATCAACCGCTTCAATCGGTTAATCTCACCCCCCGCAAACCGGCCCCCTCAACAACCCCATCATCCCGGCGTTGGCATGCACCTTCTTATCCACAACCAGAAAATGCATTAATCGATTGCACGAGGCGCGATAGCGTGTTGTTTTTCAACTTCACCAACGTGCCCGATGAAAAGTTAACGCTTTTCGATGTTGTTTTCAAGAGTTGTGTTTCTTTTCTTCTTAAAAGAGAAGAGGCTTTTCTTCTTCGCTTTTGGAGACTTCTTTGTCGCTTCGGCAAACGTTCCGAGCAACGGCTTGAGAGTTTATTTGATAATTAAAATTCCTCGGAATGCTTCGGCCACAAACAAAACCCGTGGCGCTGGCCATTTTACCATTTTTTATGCAAAGTGCACGGACATCAGCGATCCGTCCACCGCTTCTGCGGGCCTCCACCAACCTCTTCGGCTGCCAAAGTGAAGGGCACGCGAGATGAGATGACAGCCTTAAGAAAAAGAAGCGGCACATGCGAGATTAAGCGGGGCCGTCCAATAAACGAAACATCTCGGCAACAGCGATTAAGAAGCTAGAAATAAAGGCGCACAACGACGACCGAATGGTCGGAAGGCGAAGCCCGTAGCGTAAAAGTGCCGAAATCGTACACCGCACGGTCCGCGACGAATTTCGGAACGCGCGTCGTCCTGGCGTTGAAACCCTACACCAATTTATTAATTTGACGACGGCCATAAAGTATCGAAATTAATATTTTAACTCTTTGCTGAGGACTAGTTTCCTCTCTCTCTATCTCTCTTTGGGATGACCACACACTTTTCCAGCTACCACCTGCACACACCGGGCTACTAATCTGGCCAAAGCACCCCCGCCCGCTCATTTCGGGGTTTCCCTCGCGTTAGCAATTAGTTAAAGGTTCTGGTGACTTTTTTGCTGTCCTTCCCGGACTCGGTGGGGTTTTTTTTGCTTGCTTGCTTTCCTTCCCATCCGATTAAAGGCCTTACACCGCCGGTCACGCAGAGGGGACGACGAATAATTCAACACCGGCCTAACCGGGGCACGCAAAAACGCTCCGGAGATCAAGATAGAATGCATATAATTTGCACAAAACCGATACGCTTGTTTGAGAAAAAAATAGGCCCCGTTCGCCGTATCGCGCCTTTATCACCGTGTAGAACGTGTTATTTAATCACCTGTCCGCGCTGGTTGGAGACTGTTTTCTCCCCCGGTGGTTTCAGCTAACCTGCTGCATGCGGTGGCCGGCACCAGGCCAAATGGGTCGGGTTTGTAAAATATGCAAAGCGCAGGAACCAGACCGGCGCACCGGCAGTTTTGTCGTGCAAAATGATATTGCCAATATCATACATTTAGGCAACGCGGGTTGGCCTTTGGTGAGCCCCATACCTCAAGAGGTAGCTCGTGCTCCGAAGCGCCTAACGAATGCGCCCAAGGCACACAAATCAAGAGCCTTCATCTTCCGAAGGTGGTGCGCACAGTGGAACATCTCGGGACATTTAACATTTTCGAAACAAATTTAAAATATAGTTGGTTTTCAACTGCTTTTAATGATTTTCTGTAAATTGGTAATATTGTAAACCAGAATGGTATAACGATATCCTTGAGCTTAAGAATTTGTTTTTGTTCGTTTTGGTTTTCTACCGAACGCCTAGCCGATTGTCCACTCATGGAACCACTGTGCACCTGGGAGAAAAATAAATCCTCCAGCGAAAGGAAACTAATTCCTCGCTAAAACACCCTCCGGGATCGCCTCGTTTCGGGTTTGAATTTTAGTGTGGCACCAAAAATGGAATTAATTAGTCGAGGCTCATCTCCGCTCCGGACAACGGGCGATCCTCGAAAAAAAAACCATAGGAGCCCTTGCTGGAAGCGAGAAAGCACAACACAATCCGGGTTGGTCGTAAAAATTGGAACCCGCAAATGTGTGTCAGGTGATTGCGGAGCGCTTTATCAGCTTTTGAGTGATTAGTTTAGCTAATGCTAATTTATGGAAAGTAGAAAAAAGGGAAGCTTTCGATGGGGGGGAGAGCATAAACCATAAACTCAATATAAGGAGAGAACCATAAATAGGCGCATTAATGACGACTAACGGAAGGAATTTTTCTGTTTTACCGGGAAACTATCCTCTCTTTTTAGCCTTTTTCTTCGATTTAAACCCTTCAAGTACAACTTTATCAACCTTCAGAGCGATTAACGGCACGCCTTTCACGATGGATTGCATCATGACAAGTCTCCGGGAGTTGTGGCGCGTTGCCGTTACGGTGAATTTCTTAACCTCCACTACCTTCCAGCGAAGTCCGACGTTGACCGCACCATTTCCCAGATTGCTTACAGCGCGACAATTCCCTGCCTCGGAGCGAATGCATTCCCTGGCCACCCTGTAATTCCCAACCCGCGAAACGTGAACCCTTTCCATGGCGAGTAGGAGAGAAAGAGAGACATAATAAGGGGATAGTTGTAAGTGACGAGTTGCATTAACGTCTCCATCGCGCAGAATGTGCCGACACCGCAGTCCACCTACAATGGAGCATGGCTTTGGGTGAGGGCCTTGGCCAGAGAAGCCACCCTTCCAAAAGGTCCCACGTCCCGCTCGATGTTCACGCTGTCGGAACAAATTAGTCAACAGGTAAAACTCACCAAAATGGAAGAAAAGGAAAAAGAGTGAACAACCTCTGTGGTCTCATGGAACCACCAAAAGGGAGGGGGGGAGGCGATTGTGCATATGTGAACAGTGGTTTTAGGATGTGGTTTTTCGAGCTTGGAGCTGCCTCCATCGAGCGTCCGAGTTTGAATCTCGCCCGCACCGAAAACGGCGTAGGATCAATAAATAAATTTAAACAAAACAAAAACGCTATCGAATCCGAAGGAACCTGTCCCCCGGTCTCGCCTTGGATAGAATCTATGGCCCGATATGGCGGCTAATTCGTTGGAGCCTTTCAAATTGGCTCGAAGAAAATTTAAAAAAAACGGCTCATATTACACGCCTGTCAGAGGAATCATTTTCGGTACGAATGTAAACGATTAACGCTCCGGCGCGCGGCGGAACGCTATGGATTTCTCGCTCCAGAAGAGAAGAAGCGGAGACTCGAAAAGGACTAACATTTTAATTTCCCAACCCACGTCTGGGTGGTAGGACGGGGACGCGGTTTGTCGCGATTAGAAAAACGCTCACCTGCCAAGAAGCAACCCGAACAGAAGAAACAAAAATGTTAAAAAATGGACGGATCGTTTATGTTTCGCTGGTGCCGCTAACGGAACGCGCCGCTTGACCAGTTCGGGAAGGTGAACTAAAGCCTCGGGAGCCTCGCCGTAGCTTATGATAATGAAAAACGCAGCATCGCGATTCGATCTCACGTTCCTTTTCGGCGAACGAAAAGCTCCCAACATCGAACGTGAGCTATGTTTTAGTTTTTTTTGCTTCCTACTCCAAAACAACTCCCCGCGTCGACAGGTTGTGCGTGTGTGTATCTATTTTATCAAACGCTTCTTTCTTTCTTGTTTTTTTATTTTGTATGTTTTGCTTTCCAAAGGCTCATTTTTCATTCCGTGTCGAATTCGCTGGGAATGAATGCCGGCGTGTATGTGTGCTAATTTTTGGTGAGGCTGATTTCCATCCGTATCTATGCTAAATTATGCGCGAATCCTTCGGGATGGAAGTGTTTATCGCATTTTTCAAAACATCAAAAGCATCTGTTTTTTTCTCGGGGAGGGGAAATCCATATTCCAAATTCTTACCGCAAAACAACAAACAAACCGTTTCCCAGGGGATTTGGTTGCCAATCGTTTGCAACAGGTGGATTCCAAAGATGTAGCTTACCTGTTTGAAAAGAGTGGGAGAGATGGGAAAAGATAAGAAAAACTAGTTTAAAATCATTAACCTCAATGTGTGTAAATAGCAAATCAACGAAAGTTAAAGATAAACCGACAAGTGTTAAAAGTTAGCGCCATCTTCTTCATCTAAACACGAACCCCAAAAACAAACAACCCGCGGAAACTGTAAGTACCTCTTCTTTGTGGCGCAACTTTGGCAAAGATTAACTGTAGCTGAACGGATTCGCGACGCGTGATTATTGTCTTCACTCCCAGCCACACAAAACCAAACCGAACGAATTGAAATGGCTTAATCGTCATCGCTCGAGCGTTTGAGTTGTTGGCTCGAGTGCCATATTTTCAATTGAACCATTGTAGAGCGGAGGATTGAAGTCAGCTGCCATGAACAGCAAACAATTTATACAATTCGCAGATGGCATCGATCATGTTTTTCCCAAAAAGCACCTTATGTTTCCCAAGAAACCGGGTAGCAAGCGGAGATTATTCCATCAACCTGTTATCCTGCCGCCATTTGACTCGAAAGAAAAACAGGTGAATCTTATGGAAAGAAAAGATAAATGTATCTATATGTGTGTGTCATAAAAGATGTAAATTTTCAAACCCTCCGCTTATTGAACTGTTGCCCCGTAAAACGCGTAAGGGTAGCAATTTTGACGAGCGAAACCTGGCACGATTGGCAACGGCCCAAGAAGCGGTAGAAACAATAAAGTTTTATTGTTTTACGGCGAGTGGAGCCGAGTTGGGTGAAATTTTCTGAAACGGCCGTTTTCTTTGCATTTATTTAATTTATTTTTCGACTGCAATTCTCTGCCGTTTTCGGTTGCTTTCCACCCGAACATGGAAGAACTTTATTTCACCATCGCCGTAGATGAGATTTCAATTATCCGCATCGCTTTTCGACAGGTTGTAGCCGGATCGGGTCGATTGCCAAACGGGTTCTCGTTCTTTGGACGATGCTTTACAATCGTTAAAATTGTTGTGTTCTGTATGGCAAAAGGATGATTTTTTTCAAACGGGATAAACGGTGATTTTTGTGTTGTTTTGTTGCTCGTCCAGCTACCAAACAATGAGGAATCTCAAAGAAAATAAGAGAAAAACACATGCTTCCACGCATCGCATCGCACCACCCGGCGTTACATAAGGGTGGTAATTTAATCGAGATATAAAACAAAACTGTTAGCTCTACCCACAAAGGGGTTGGAGAGAGAAAGGAGAGTGGCTAATGCCGGTAGCCATCGGAAGGGGCACTGAGAATACAAAGAAATTTGTGGCGCGAGACGGCGTCCCCGACACTTGCGCAGCCAAGACCCGGTTGTCGCCACCATGCCGCCAGCGTCGCCGGATATTATGAAACGTGTCATATCAGCAGCCCGCGGCCAACAACGCCATTTTGTGTGTGTGTGTGCATTTCTGCAGCGCAGCACATTTTCTTACGCCAGCGAAAAACCGAACCGAACCGATGGCGAACCCGGGGTGGCGGATCGGGATTTACAACACGTTTAATCGGAATCCGATTTATGTTTCGCGATGATGTTTCTGTTGTTTCGACGTAGCGAAATTCACGACAAAAAAAAACGCTCCCGACAGCAGCCTGCGCGGTAAGAAGAAACTTCAACGCCGCGCGAAGCGACAAACCTAACGGAAACATATTAAGCGCACCGGCGCACGCGAATTAAGGTCGCGTCGCGGGCGATGTTGTGACATGCTGGCAATTTGCCGCCCAGCACTCGGCTCAACCCTTCTGCCCTTGCCCTCCTGTTGCCGGTAAACGCCGTGGTCGGTTGGTTTCGTTGCAAATTGTTGTAAGGCGCGTCAATTATGGTGTGCAGAAGGTACGTGCGGATGTTCGTCGTTCGTGGTTGTTGTCCGAGTGCGGGCGAGCAATGGTACGCTGGGAATTTTGTTCGCGTCCATTTAAATCGATTATACCCTTGCCTTGGTAGAGGTGGTATCGTTCCAAAAATGGATAAAACTATTTAAATTTGAAGGAAGTTGTAAAGCAAATATTTCAAATTGAATGCTATTTAACCGTTAATTGTGGCGAAAAGGATTCCATTCCAATGTTAATTTACTATTCAAATTATTAAATTTACAATGGAAAGATCTTTCATGTTTTAACAACAAAAAGAAACACAGCTCATCTAAAGTTTATCCAAAGGAAAACAGGTTGAAACTTATCATCTTTCACATTATACTAAATTATTATGAGCACCTCTTTTGCCTATAGAATATCTACAAAAATGCAGCTACTAATCATGTTCAACACATTTTAATTAGAATTTATTTCCCCCAGACCTTCACCCTAAGCCCTTACGACATTACAAAACCTGCCCTGGCCTGTATCCCTCATCATTCTAAACGCCCTTTTTCTTTAATCCCCAATCGAACAAATATGCATCAAATGCTGCTTTGTGCTAGAGATCCCCACTTCATTAGACACTTCGCCGAGAGGCTGGAGGACGCATCATAAAAATCAAGGCCACAGAATATTCCTCCCAATGTCATTACGTTGATTGCTTTTAATATCGTAGAATCAATCTCCACCGGTTTTCTTTTTCCCTCGAACGCGGAGATTTCTGATTAAAATGTTGTTGCCTACACTAACCGGCGTACGGTGGAGATTGGAGGAGAAAATGGTCGCCTATAAAGAGCCCGATTCGACCGATCCGACCCGAGCGGGATGGAAATCTCATCACGCGCCACTCATATACATATTCTACGGGGGTTTTTTTTGATCGGCCAGACGGGGCCACTACTCGGTGCGCTGGCGTGTCAAACCAGTTTTTACTCCGAGTCTTACACATTTCACCCGAACGACCACGACGAGAGGAATTAGGACTTCGGCTGTGGTCCCAAGATTCGGGTGGATCTATCTATCGGAAAATAAATTAAAAGCATTTAATTATGAAACGAAAACAAAACGATACGCTCCGCCGTACCGAGATGCGGGGTGTGATTGAAGACAAGCTTGGACAAAAAGGTGGATGAGAAGGAAGATCAAAAGAATGGACAGAGAGTCATCCGCGGGGGTTCCTTGGGGAGGTCCCTTAAGGCCGCGCGAAGCTGCTTGCCGTTGAACCAGTTAATTTATAGTTCATGATTTCTCTATTTTCGAATCTCCGTTCCGTTCCTTTGGCAGTCGGAGGTCCCAACCCTTTCCGCTCCCATCCCATTGGTGCCGGCTTTTCTTCGACTCCTCGAGCCGATTGTATCGGACAGCATCCATTAGGGGGCAAAGAGTGCGCGCGCGCACATTCCGAGGTCGAGAGGTGGGTCCGCGTGCCAACGTTCTTCTGCGTGGAACGGGCAAACACACGGACCCGGACCTCGGAAAGCCGCCACCACCGGCACACCGTGTACTCCGAAAATGGGTACAAATATTGAACCTCGCTCAATATTTACTCTGCCCGATTAATGGCGACACGCACCTCGAGGGGATACATTCGGGACGTTTTTTTCCCCCCCATTTCTTTTCGAAAGTTAAAATAAAGGAAAATCGTGACGAAGGAATTTTTTCCTCCTCTAAGTTGGGGATTATGCAGGTGCGATCTGGTGGTAATGCTGTGTTTTACTTCAACTACAAACACACAGAAACATGAAATGAGCTTTCCATATTATTTTGCATCGTACAAAATGAAAAAATCCTCCATCCTACAAGGAAGGAAAAAGAACATCCCTTGTTCGGTTGAATTGAAGCTACGATCTTATCTTACGTGGCGCATTACAAATGGCCCGCTCGAGCCGCGAACTTCATCAAACTCCACTTTTTTTTTATTTTGTCTCTTCCTCTTGCTCTTGCCGCCGTTTGTTGTAGGATTGCCTTTCAAAAGGCACAAAAATATGGCCTCCACAAACTGCGCATCGGCATTTTCCTTCGATGATTAATGAGCGAATTTGTTTGCCTTGCGATCATACGCGAAAGACAATAAACGATTTGTAGGCAGGAGTAAAAAAAAAGTGAGGGAAAAAAAACAACGACGCTTGAGATGGATGGATTTCGAATACTCATAATAGATCGATGATCGATTTCAGCTCGGAAAAGTCGGCAAAGATGAAGGATGGCGATGATGGCGGACAAGGCATCGAAATAAAACAAACCAAATGACCTTTTTTTGTTTTGTTTGCTGTTTGTTTGTTGTGATGGTCAAAAGTTTGGTTTACCCACCCAGTCACACCCAACCCTTGAGCTCGATTTACCCCCTTTAAACAAATGGGAGAGAAAATCGAAGACGAAACGACGTTCAATGGCTACATTGAACCCCCGCTTGGGTGGGGCTTACCGGGAAGAAATATGAACATGAAGTTAACAGTCGGTTAGGTTAATAAACAGCCATAAATATCAGCCCGTTTTTTTCTACGATTAGAAAACCATCGAACCCTTTGAATAAAAATAGGCTTTCCCTGTGAGAAACGCAACGTTGGAGGTGATGTGGAAAAGCATTCCAAATCAACCCGCAAAGGGGGCGCGAGGCATAACACATTTCCCACACACGCAACATTCTTGGGGGCAACATCATTGCCCAAAAAATATAACCAAACCGAGCGAAATGGGCCTCGGAAAAAAGTACCCAGCGCTCCAATGAACCAAAACCACGCCGTTTAACCTCGCGCCGTGATTTGGGATCGAGCGTTTTCACGCTTTTCATAAATTTAAACGATCTATTTCACCTTTCCCAAACACCAAGAAGGGAGTCCGTCTTGCGATCGATTCCGATCAATCCTTTTTTTCTTCTATATCCACCATTCCCTTTTGTTGCCCGGAAAAGTTCTTCATCACTCGGTGCGTAGCGTTTGCTGGATCTGGAAACCCTTCCCGATCGCGACAGCTGCTGTTTCTCTTCCTCTCTCTCGAGCCACCCATCGTTAGGGGTGCTCTGAGCGTCGGACGACCTTCTGGCCGGACACCCTCGCTGGTCAGCCCGATGAAGAACCTTGAGATCGAGAAAATCGATTAATCACCCGATCAAGCCGAGGGAAAGAGGGCGCAGATCCAAAAAACGACCCGTGGAAGCTGGAATTGTGGAAGGTGTTTCGTTTTCCTTTTTTTACCTCCTGAACTCTTCCTAACTGCATCGAATGGTGTGTGACGTGAAGCCAACCCTAATGGGTTTCGGTGGAGGGAAAAGGAAAACACATCCTTCCAGGGTCAGTCCCAGTGCCACTGGTGATGGTGATTGACGGGTGTGAGAGAATTTTCTCCGGCCCTTTCCGACTGCTCGCTTCGGGAGGCCAGAGTTCAGCGGGAGGGAAAAATCTCGAGCCTGTTTCGCATTGAGTCTAAGAAGAAGAAAAGTTCACCCAAGGAAAGCATAAAACCCAGGTCGTTCCAGGTACGAAACGAGTCCGTTCGGTCGAAGGAAGATTTACGAGATCCGAGGTTGGCGCTTACGCGCTGAAGTGCGCAAACCTTCGAACATGTTCGAGTGTCCCGGGCCAGGAGAGGCGTCATCGAGACGCGATCGAGCCTCCATTTGTTTGGCCAGTGTTCGGCTTTTTTTTAGAGCCGGTCTCGGACAACCAAACAAAACACAGCGCATAAAAGGACCATCGGGAACCTTCCGAAAATCTTCCACACTATCTTTCCATCATCATCATCATCGTCATCAGGTGTGCGAAGGGGCAACATTTTAACACGCCAACCACAACCTGGACCTGGCGGTGGACCGTTTGCAATCTGGCGCATCTGGGAGGGCAGGGTAGGAAGAAAACAACCCCAAACCCCGCTCGAACACGTCCAACACACGACGCTCATCGCGCGTATTGGCGGTTGGAGTGTTTCTCGTTTCAAAAGGCATTTATTATTAAGTGGAAACTAAAAGCACACAATACACGTGCTTATCAACGCCACATCTCGCCGGTGTCAGGTCCTTGTGCCGCCAAATAGGACGCCCCCAACCCCCCCTTCAGGAGCGTTTCGAAGGTTCGTCGTCTATCGGCGCTCCAATCTGGTGAGTCGTCAGAATTGTCCGAACGTGTTGGAGTCGCCTGCCGAACTCTTTTCAGTCACTTTCGTACGTACGTACGGGGCGGCATCGTAATGAGGCGGGCCGTCTCACATTCCCCATTGATTCTATCTCGTCGAAGCAATAGCAATAGGAGCTAAAGAGCCTATTCGTTTCGCATATGCACGCGAAGCGGTCTTGACAGGTTGGCGAAGTGGCGCGTTGGCCCGTCAGCGTGGATCGATAATAAAATTACCGTAGTTTTTTGTTCCACGCGCGGAGATGGGTGGAAAAAAGGCCTCCCTGATAATGATGCCCAAAATGAGTGGCCCCCGGGTTGATGATGACGATGACGATAAGGTGTATTCAAATGGGAAGCTTTCATCGTACGTTGGAGAGGCTCAAAAGAAAATGATGGCCTTAATTTCACCCATGTCTATTTTATTGTTCACTTAGTGCTTGCCATTGTAGAAGATATTTTTTACTTTAACACTATTGCGATCTCTTTCTCTTTCTACTATAACTGTTTTAATAATCGTGCACATTTCACTACTTTTTTATTAGTCAACTTCCTTTTTCTTAATCTCCTAATCAACACCGATGGTCCTTCAAGATGAAAACGAGTCAAACCTCAATCATGGATTAAAAATTCTTTACAAAATCCTCCACAAAATAATTTGCAGGAAATTTCACTCATTTTTTTGATTCGAAAACGAAGCAAAATAAAACCTCACAGTGGAGGAAAAAAAACCTGAAAAGGATCAACAAATGAAATGGATCGTTCTCCCGCATTTCGACACCTTTGTTCCCCTGCTTTGTGTCCTTTTGTCGTCCCTGGCACCTGATGTCGATCCTGGGACCATTCGTTTGTCTAGTTTTGTCCCAGGAGGGCATGGTTTTTTTCACCACCAGACAACCATTTTGTTTCCCATTTTTAATCGTTTCAAGCTCTTGTTACGAGTGACTTTTTGTTCTGGATCTTCCCTTCTCGTGATGAGAACGGGATCATCCTGGGAGTAATTTCCTGCGCTCTCAGTAATCTCGGGAAATACGAAACCCCTCGTCAAAAGAATCAAACGGTGTGTGTGTGTGTTTTTTGCTCGCTATCAAAGTGTTCGATGGCACGAATCTGTTTGTAATAATATAAATATTTATGCAAAATCATCATCTTCATCGCTGGGCCCTCGGTTCGAAATACGGCACGCACAAAATCTCACGCCCGATCAAAACCGTAATGGCGTCAGCAGCGAACCACCGAACCACAAACCATTAGAAAGGTGTGATAAATTTCATGCACATCGGAACGGACAGCGTGTATGATCGGTGGTTTTTTATTTTCTTCGGCTGTGATGTTCTTACCTCCACCGGGAGAAACGTCTCGAATGTATCACTTCACGGGGAAACATTGACCTTCAGCACCCTTCGAAAACAGCGCCGACTGGAGGTCAGCATCACCTTCGCGGAGCATCAGCTCGATTGGATCCTCACGATTCCAATCCGACCGAACGCCCGAAACGAAAAATCGTGGAAGAATATTTTCTAATCATTCAGATTTGGCGCTCTCGAGTCCTTTCCCGACGGATGGTCGCAAGCACCGAGCGCCGGTATCTAAATCGATCGCGTGGTATCGGGTGCTTGCTCAACATATCACACGGATCGGTAAGCGGATAATGGGACGCGAGAAATGAAGTGCAAAAGCCATTAGCGGGAGATAATTATGAAAAATCATTTATTATACAAAACGCTCCATCGCGCGGTGGAGGGAATGCAGCTGGGGTGGGGATGGCCGACAGGGGAAACCAGAAAACGCTACAAACTAATGCCGCGGTGTCCTACAACACACGCTCGGCTACACATCTTCGGCGTGGCGTTCTCGTCTTCTTCTAAAGTTGACTTTGATGAAGTGCTGAAGAGAGTTGAGATATACTAAGCCGCCGCCTCACAACCGCGACCTGATACTGCTGATGGAGGCGCTGTTGTGTCTTCTGGACGGGTCCATGAACGGGTTCCGGGTTGGAGGCAGCACCAACCAGCCGTCTTTTATGTCCACCTTTTCGGTCAGCTTGGTGCTCATTTTGTTCGCCGTTTTGTTTGTTTCTGTTTTTGTTTCGATAAATATTAACTGTCCGCCAAGAAACGACGTGGCATGGCATTTGGCTTAAGTCAATACACGGAAGAGGTCCTCCGTTCTAAAGCAGACGACTCTGGAAGGGCCTTGAACTTCAACTTCAAATAATGGAGTTTTCTAATCAAAGTAAAAACTTCTCTTTGGGATTCACTTTTGCTTGCCTTTCCCATTCCTTCTTTAGTTCGATCGGCATGCTTTGGTGTCTGCAACCCGACCACGACCTTTCACCCGCTTGATTATCTATGCTAGATGTAGAAGATTTCCGTGAAGGCAATCTTGCTTAGCCGCTAGGTTGCTAACGATCGCCACTCGTCAAAAGACAACGTCGGTGGGTTGGGTGGTTTGCGGAATGGGTGAAGCTTATTAGAAATTTTTCCAGGAATGTGCACCACCACACCCCACCCGACCGGGCGGAGGCAACGATCACGAACGATCTTCGATCCTGCGCTTCGTTTCGGTAAGGTCATTCGGTGTGCGCAATATCGCCAGCATGCTCATAATGCGCCGGCTTTAGTTGGCTTTCCGCTTTCCTTTAGCAGGCGATCCAGAGATCGTGACGGTCTTCTTCATGTCGGCATCGCGTTCCTTTGAACGGTTCGGTACATTCAAATCAGCGAGAGCGGCGTTGGCCAGTTTGTTGTGCCGATTGATTGTGCGGCACAAGGGAAGGTCCGATTTGAGGCACGGAAACATAAATCACCAACGGGATGAGACTTTCCTGCTGCTAAATCAATATTCTTATTACAAATCGGCTTGTAAAATATCCTCTTCAAAAAACGTTCCTCAAACTCCACGCACAGATGATCGTCTTCAGAGTGCTTTCCACGAAGGTTCACCACATGCTCTTTTAGGTAGCACAGTATGGTGCTACAGCCCAGTGCCGGGCAGCGCTTTCGTCCTCGCAAAAACTCAGAAATACTTTACAACTTTTAGTAATACGATTCGCATTAGAAACGGTTGTCAAAAAATGTTAACGCCAGCCCAACGACGCTTGCCGGCTGCAGACCTTTCGGCAGCAGCATCCTTGCGTGCCCTTTTGGGCTCGTCCTTCCCGGCCAGGGAAGGTGTCAAGTAGGCAGGGCTGCATAACGCATGCCTTTGCTTTGTTTTTGTACAAACGTTTCAAGATCTTTTCTTTTCAAGCCGCACCGTCCTCCTCTTGTCCGTTTTCTCAAGTACCACAAACATTACGAATCATGGTGCATTGTCGGTAGGGAAGGGCAGCACAAGAGGGGGTTTTTTTTTATTTCAAATAACCTTCCTATACCAACCTTGTGTATCCGGGAGGGTCGAATAAGTTGAGCAAATTGACTCTCGAAGCATAATATGTTTGAGGGTTCGTGTTTTGCATCGCATCGAAGTCACCCGGTGTCGCTTCTTAGCAACAGCATCAGGTTGCCTCATGGCTTTGTTTTTCTTGTTGTCACCGTTCGCCAGTGTACAAGGGATCCAAAACATCATCGCTGCATAATTCTGAGAGTCGTATTTTCGTAATCGATTTGATGAGATGCTGAAGTCTGATTTATGGCTCACTTCGCCACACAAACGCGTGTTGAAAGTTCACGCGCTGTTTGAACGACCAACAAGTAGAAAAAAGGCTGTCCGCGAAGGGATGGTAGCTTTTTTGACTTGTTTTTCAGTCCACCGGAATGGGTAAAGTTTTTAAAAATCATGACTAATCAATATTTATGACAACTGACAGGTGAAGAAGTCAATGCCGAACCACGATCCCCTCCACGGTCACTATTAGTCCCCCGCGAATTTGTGACGAGGGCCTGCTTGTCCATCTTCCAGTCCACTTGTGGCCGTAAAAGGACTTCGCCGGATGATGAACATCCCGTGAAGCGGTGCGATCCACTGGCTCCGATAACGGTTGGGATATTTTTTCTCCGCCGAAGAACGATAAAAGCACGGAACACGGGAGGATAAGATTTATCCTTCGCCAAAGTGTACGCCTTTTGGGAGATCAACTTTCACAAACCTTTTTTCCCACCTTTTTCGGCTTCCCTCCCTCTCACTCTCTCTTTCTGTGTTGTTTACTCCTTCCGTAGATTAATTTTTTGTGCGATGTGAAAAATAATGGGCTGACCGCTTCTCGAGAGATAAGTCGAGGTGAGCTCGGGCCCACAAAAAAAAGGACATCGATTTTGTACGGCCAAACATTCCTGGAAGATTATGTTTGACCACAAGGTGAAAGGATAACTTCGTCACAAAAAATGTATCTTCAGATTTAAAATTACCTGCATTCAAAACAAGATTACATTTAACCCTAGGACGATTATCGCTCGAGAGTTAATGAATGATAAACCCCAAATAAATTCTCAGAGTAACATATTAAAGATATAGAATGCTAAGATCTCAAATTTCATGCTACATATTATATTCAATTCTTGTGGTATTTGGTGATCTAGTTATGTAACAATAAAAAATATATTTCCACTAAAAGCTTCACCTACCGTTAACATGTTGTAACGCAAGTGCACAAATCACGAGGATTGTCGTTCAACCCGCAAACTTCGTGCACTTGTGGAGAGTGGTTGAGCCCCCCACCAAGAGCACTAAGCCCCGAAGATTATCATCAATCATCCCGCAGACGACGATCCCGCAGGACCGTGCTGCTGACGACGAACCCATAAATTGTGATTAAAGCGCGCAAAAACCCTCGACACAAATCCCCCCAGCGCAGCGTCCGGACAAGGTTTCAAACCCGCTTTTTCGCCGAGATAGTATGCAGATTGTGGACGAGCACCGAAAGCATGGCATTCACTTTGCCTCGCGAAAACCGTTGGTCAAGTAAGTATAAAGTAGGGAAGCAAAAAACCGGCGTCGCGGTTGGGGAGGATTTTGAAACGCTTCTCGCGAAACCCCAAAGCTAAGGAAGACAGAACCAGAACCGTCCCCGGTGGAAAAGGAAGAAGGAAACGTTGCACAAACAACCGGAGAAAGGGGAATAAATGCTTTCGAGGGTTGTGTGTGCAAAGAGTGGCGAGTGCTTTATGCTCGTCCCGGTGGACTCCTTAAATGGGGACGCACAGGGTAATTCGAAAGTTGCAACATATAATTTCCATCTTCGCTTCCCGGCCCTCCGCCGACCGGGTTGAAATCTTTCCTCCCGATTCGCGTCACGAACGAGGGAGGCCGACAACAAAGCTCGCAGCAGACCCGGCAGCTTTTCAAAATCACGTTTCCTTCGTTTACATTCCGACTTGGGGCTCCGACTGTTTTTTTTTTTGCAAACGCGAGCGAAAGGGATGCAAGGATCGCGGATTCCTGCTGCAACCTTTCCATTCGCGCTGGGGTTCTCATGAAAAGCTCGTCGAATCAGCAGCTGACGCACATCCTTTATATGGCCGCTTGGAAGGATGGACTAAATAGAAAGAAGAAAAGTTCCACGATAAACATAAAAAACATACAACATTAAATGGAGCGTTTGATTGCCGGCACTAGCATTAAATACATATGTCCATGTTTCGGACGCTTTGGAGATCTTTTCTTTTTACGCTTTCATGTCCGACCGCAATACGCGAAGGTACTTGTATTTCATTACCTTCGATTTCGGGATCCTTTTTCTTGTTTGGTTGTTTTGAATGTTATTTCCCAAATTTTGCGCTCTACCTTTCGGATCGTTTGTGTGCGCGATAAAAATCCCCCAACCTTGCTGCGAAGAGAACACAATGGCATACCGCGGGGCTTTTGAGGCGTTGCGCTCACGAAGTTCTTCGGAACAACATGAAAAACTGCATCACCATCGCCTTATCTGCCGAGCCCGTTTCATCGACCACCGAGAGAAACCGAGAGAACCGGGCCTAATGAGGTATTGAATGCTAACGATTTCGTGCCGCTGATAAAAGCAGTGCACGAACAGCTTGAGGCCGTCTCTTCCCGCATTATCGCGCTTGTTTTTTTCTCTTTTCTCGTTAGGTAATTAAACTTTTGTTGGTGTCGATCGAATGTTTTCGCCGCGGAACAGGTTTTACTTCATTTTCCACCGTCCAATGTGGCCGGTGTTGTAAAGTGCTTTTTATTTTACAATATTTTTGTACAACACGCCAGCCGAGCCGCAAATTATGCGCCGATGTTAAGAGCAGTTTGATTTAGCATAATTTATTGATGGAAATTAGTCTCAAATTTTCCACCCCGAATGATACCTCCGTGTGTGTCGTGTCAACACCGTGATCTTCCGCCGTGCAGCATCCTCCTGCTTGCTTAGCGAAGGCTTTTTATAGTTTGCGCCTTGGCGTTTACGTGTCAGGAATTTATTGCCCGCTTCACTAGAACCCGCTTTCCAACTTCGATGGAGCCCCATCTCGACAATGTCATAGTTTCTAGCTCTGATCTATGGACCAGGAAAGACCACCTCGAACCACGGATAGAAACTAGAGACGACGACAAAACGAAGGGAAGTCCGAAGGGAGGAATGGAACGAGGCTGGCTTTACTGCCAGCAACTTAGTTTGATTTATTTTATTTTCAACGCTTTCGCCTTTCGCTTCCAACGGTTTGCGGGAGAAATATGAATATTCTTTACGTCGTGCGTTTAGTCCAAGGCCAGTTTCCTAGAAGCGTGTCCAATGACAGGTAATTCTTTTCTTCGGAACCGGGAACGTGCAAAGTTCGAGAAGTGTTAGATATAAATCCTCTAAGATACACAACACTCCTTCTCATTCTAACAAAACTCTTCATATACTTAATTTGCTATACGATGCAAAAATTGCCCTTTTACTTAACTGGTTTCTTTTTAAATCGCGAAATTTTGGGTCTACCCAAAGGGTCAACTTGTTAACCTGTTATTGATTACGATTGCGCAAAAGAGAATAAATCAGGATCTGGACCCATTTTCTTCGCATTTCTGAGTCATTTCTTTTCTGGCGATTGAAAGAGATTACATCACGACAAAATGTTCCCGCCGCAAACAATTTAAGACGCTCGCTCATCCACCGAAAACCATGAAGGGAGCCAAAATAAATCAGTCCATCTAGAAGGACGTGCGCGGATGGTATTGAATCCATAATGTACGCAACCGCTTTTTCGGGGGAGAGCATTCCTTCCTGGGCGGCCCTTTCTTGCGCGAGGACAAGAGACAATAATGAACATATCCCTCAAGGATGGTTGGGTAGTGGGGAGGCATACGCAAACGTACGAAAACGGTACCGTGACGCCGTAGCGTGTTGTTCCGACGCAACGCGTCTCGTCGAAAAACCGGTTTTTGCGCTAACGGGCACATGCTCTCACGGACGACGATCGCGTTTTAAGGGTTGAAGTTTTTTGTCTTTCTTCTGCTAGAGGGGGTTGCTTTCCGACAGCTCGAAAGCTGCTGTAAAGCGTCTCTCGCGTGCAGGTAAGATCTCACAATTTCGAGAGAGTAAACATGGAAGCAGCAGCCATAGTAGTGACAGATCTTGGTGTTGGTATCGACCATGATGGCGACCTGGTTGGGATTTAACGCACAAGAGGGTGTACGTTTTGCGACGAAACTAAGGATGCTGCGTTGTGGCGGAATTCCCGGTGACACTTTAACACTTCATTATGCTACTAGTACCATTGTAAGTACTTTTACAATTTACATTATTGAGCCTTTGTTTTGACTTACTTCGTAACAATGTTTGATCTCTACGTACTCCAGAACAGTTAGTAGTAATTTTTAACTTTTTTTTTTCAATCCACATAACAGCATATTATTAGTTCTAAAAATATCTCCAATCGTCCTATGAATCTTTCTATCGAACCAGTACCAGGATAATTCAAAAGTTTTGAATAAAGTTCCTTTTTAAATTTTTGTCCAATTCAATCGGTCAAACGGTTCAAATAACGGTTAGTTCAAACCTATTTGAACGTTACCAACCGGTTGGCCGATAACTTTGTACTAAAGATCGAAAACCGGTTCGAGCTAACGCCAGAATGTATGCAATAATATGTATATGCCCCTGAAGGTAGGCAGTTGTATCAGCTATAACGCATAGTAACGTTTGAGGTTTTTTTCTGTTCTAAATTGCTGAATCGTAGTTTTAACTGTTTGTTTTTGTAAATTAATTATAGAATTTCCATTGAACGCTCTCAAAAGGTAGTAAATAACCCAAAACTATTAATTATATCGTCAGTTTCGAAAAAACGCATGGAAAAATATTTAACATTGATTGTCTTTGCAATACTACTTTAGGTGCGCAACTTGAACAAAACAAACTCAACGGAATGCGAAACCTGGCCACTTGAATTGCTGATGTTTTCCACGCTTTTTTTCTCTTCTCATAAACAAACCCTTCTTTGCAGCAATAAAAATGTGTATTGCCAAACGCAAGATTCCATCGTCAGCACATTCTACTCATCGTTTTGGGCAATTAATGAAGCCGGTTTCGAAATTGTGAACCAGAATCAAATAATTGCCGTTTTAGTGCGCAGCTTATTGATTTCGTCGATTGGACGGGTTTGGTTTTGAGCCAAAATGATTTTTTTATGACATACGCGAAGTGGAAATGACGTACTTTCAAGAGAAGAAAACAAACACATGTGTTTTTAAGACAATGAATAAAAAGAATGATTAGGTACGGTCACACGAGACGAACCCTGCTCGAATTTGGACGCTCGGCGAACCTTTTCTTGAATGTGTTAGTGAATCGAGCAGAGTTCGCGAACCTTTTTCGAGCAGAAAAGGTTCACCGATTAGGTACGATCACACGAGACGAACCTTTGATGGCGAACCTTTCGCACACTATTACAAACGAATGCCAAAAAAAGGTTCGCCGAACCTTTTAGCGTTCACACGTAACGAATCTTTGATGTAGTTTCATTGATAGTTGGTAAGAATAAATCAAAGTAAGCATTGTAAACAAATGGGGAAATCGAACGGAGCGTCAAAAAGGTTCGCGGCAAAGGTTCGTGCTATCCACCAAAATCGGTGAACCTTTTCTGCTCGAAAAAGGTTCGCGAACTCTGCTCGATTCACTAACACATTCAAGAAAAGGTTCGCCGAGCGTCCAAATTCGAGCAGGGTTCGTCTCGTGTGACCGTACCTATTTTGGTGGATAGCACGAACCTTTGCCGCGAACCTTTTTGACGTTCCGTTCGATTTCCCCATTTGTTTACAATGCTTACTTTGATTTATTCTTACCAACTATCAATGAAACTACATCAACGATTCGTTACGTGTGAACGCTAAAAGGTTCGGCGAACCTTTTTTTGGCATTCGTTTGTAATAGTGTGTGAAAGCTTCGCCATCAAAGGTTCGTCTCGTGTGACCGTACCTATTGAATGATGAAATCAATCTTTCGTATTCCTATTTCACCTCTTCTTTTTGAAGCAGTCCGACCATCCATTGTCCCAGTTGGTTCTCATATAACTCATCAATACGATTCGACATGGTCCATGAAGATTGTCATGGTATTTACTAGACTAAGCGAAAAGAAATTAACACATCTAAACGTGATCGATCACCTCCTTTCGGTGGAGACGAATCGAATGCAACTGCTTGCATCGAGACGAGTTCAAACGAAGGGTTGTATCACACTCCATTACACCCTGAGAACTGACCACTGCAGTACACCCAACGCTCAACTATGCCATCGACAGCAGCGGCGGGTGCGTTATTTAACCTTTTGACAAACACTAATTAAAAAACCGTCGAGTCCACGACATCACAACGACGACCGCGGCGTCGATCGACGATGACCGTTGACGGATCATATAAATGTCTTAATGTTAACAGTGAGCGCTGAACGTAGCGACAATCTGTCTAGCCGACGATGGCGCCCGCGGTGGACATCTTGCGGCATTTTTCCACGAACTGTCCTCCGTCACCGCCACCTGAAATATTAGCGCGCCACGAATAATTGGTGATTCATAGTTTCTGAGACGCGGAAAAATTAGCACATGGTTGATGTAACGATATGCTCTAGAGATGATGAAAGACGCGATAAATACACAAACCAATGATGAAAAATGCACGCGATTTATCCAGCTTTTTATTGCGATTTCTTCTCAAAATAGTAAACAAGATAAAACAACGAACATAGTTTGTCATAAATATTAAGTTGCGTAATAAGAAGTGATATGAAAAGATAATTGAAAAAAAATAAAAAGTATCCATTTCAAATATAATCGTATTGAAACCAAGTTAGACAATATAAAGTCTTGTTTATAATTAGACATATTTCAAGATATACATTGGATCAAACAAGATCTCGATAAAAGTTGATTGCGATATAATTTTAAAGCATTGCAATGATGCAAACCTTGAGTTTAAACAAAGAGTATAACAACAGAATGAAATGCATATCGTTGAATGAAAAAACGCTTATGTACAATACGATTCTCTGATCGAATGCTAAGCGATTCCTATTACGCTTCAACTCGACGTTTTCCGACGATTAAAACTTAACTGCCAAGATTTTCGGCTTACGAAAATCATCTACCCGCCCATTTCCCATCGTTCTTGCGTCAATACGTGTCCATGGACATGGTAGAAATTGCCGGGAATTTGCAGTTTCCCGTGCGAGAGACGGCGCACACCACCTCCCGTTGCTTTCCCGACACCCGCTGCCCGTTGAAGGAAATAGTCTCGTACGCTAATGTCTATGATTTAAATCCATCAAGTTCTGGTGTGCGCGGCCGAGAGAACGCCAAAGGGAAAAACGTTCCCCGTGCAGTGGTGCAGGGGATGTTTTCCCCGAAATTTCCGATGAATGAATTCCCCAATCAACGGCGTGGCCCTTTCCTCCTCCTCCTTCTCCTTCTCCTGCTCCTCTTTTCCCTTGTCGGAGGTCAACTGAACAGAACTTTGACCGACGAGTCAAGAGCTCTTGGGAGGGATGGGGAGCGAAAATGAGCTGAAAACGCTTTTTTTTCCAGCCCATTCGGCCCATTAATCGACCGTTCAGGGCTTCTGGCCGAAGCGGAAGAACCTAGAAGGGTTCTGTGGCCGCATCTTCCCCGGAGCAGGTCGTCGCGCTTTGAAGGAAAACTCATGAGTGTGTGAGGAGCGCAAGGAAAAGCCTCGAAAGATCGCTTGTGCATTGGCAAAAAAAAGGTGGCATAATGGAGGAGAGGCTTGAGCCAGAGGAAGGCTGTTTCAGACCAGCCCAAATCGTAGCCGGGGATGAAGAATGGTAATTATGGGCCGAAAGCCAGCGCGAGCGGCCAGTTATTAGAAGTTACAATGTTTCATTGGCCAAAGGCAAAGAGGCCCAAACTCCCCTTCAAGGTGATTGGACTGTTCTGGAAGTTACGGGACTGTTCCTCCAATTCATATACTTACATCTGCTTGCTTACATCCTGGGCTGAAGATCTTCAACAACAAAAAACATGTCTGTCAACGTACCTGTAAAGAAAAGAGCATAAAGAATCCTACATTAGATCCATCTGAGCTTGAAGAGAAATATGAATCGGTGATTAACGCTGAACCGACGTTAGTCTTTCCTTGGAACTATATTTCCCCGAAAAAAAAAAAACTGCGTCCAATTGATGACCCCTGGCAATGGAATTGGTCACGCGATTCTGCATCCCCGAGCAAACTTCTTCGCTACCAACACAAACACGCGGTCGCATGCCGAAACATAACATTGAAAAATGGGCAACGGGCCCGCATACCAATTCTCGCCAAACTGACCAAATTGTTCAATTTTGGAGGAGGTGGAGGGAAAAGGGAGCTAGGAGAGGGCGGACACCAAGCTAGGCGATTCAATTTATGATCTCTCTATTTTTAATTTCCTCCACCGACAACGGAGACGCTGGGGGCAAGACTTACTTCTACGATTTGTCCAGCGCCTTCGCCGCTGTGTCATAAATTTCCATCAACGAACCGACCGCATCTTTAAGCCCCGTGTTCCTCCTCGGTTCATACTCCTACGCGACGAGGCACGCCCAAAAACCAAAGGCAAAGTGATTGTTTGCCACCTCTGGAATCTTCCCTCGCAAAACGAGGGCATTTCGATTAGGAGAGGGTGTTCTCGAAACCGGCGCTGTGTCTCATCGATCGATTGATTTTAAGTTCTGCAATCAAAGGCCCCCTCCGCCCAAAGTCGAACGGGGCTATGGTTCCCATCGCAAAACCTTGGGTGAGGAAAGCGCTGGCAGGTCCTGGGGTGGGGTGGGGTACTGTTTTGATTACTTTTAATTGATAGTTGTTGAGCCGAAGGCCTAACGGTGGCGTCTGCATTCGTTAGGAGCCATGGTAGAGCATAAAGATCGACAGCTTCTTTCTTATGCACACAGGAATGCATCAACAGTTGCACACGGCATTCGAAAGGTTATCGTTGGAATGTTTCGGGCCAAACGTTGCCAATATGACACTTCTACGGCAAGGACTGTCAAGAACTACAAAGATTGGCTCTGAAAATAGCCGAGAGAAGGAAAAAATTAACCTTTTGCTGTAGCGTAACGCTATGTAACGCTCTGTAACGTTAATTCACAAAGGAGGCAGAAAAATAAAAATGGGATCCTTTACCTCTTTGGTCGTCGTTCAACTATTGTTGTCAACACTTTAAACAGTTTGAGTGAAGGGCAAAATTATTAAAAACTGGAACTGGTTTTGTGTTTTTCTTCCTAATGTTCTATTTTTCTACAATGATGACCCAGACTATTTTTTACATCGATTTTTTACACGATTTAACAATGGATTTATAATTATTTCTCATTTAGATTTTCTGTTTCTTACTTATGTATAATAATACATCTTCTTACTAATTATTTTCATTATGATTTTCTGTCTCTTACTCATGTACTATACTATATCTAACTAATTATTTTCGATCGTAAAAACAACTCTTTCACGTAAAGAAAATATGAACGATGAAAAAACAAACAAACGACGTTGCTGCTATTGCAATGATTATTATTGAATATTCCTCCGTCTGATAAATACTCCCTCACCCTCTACTTCCAACATCTGAGCACCTTGCGGTGCCAACATCGTCGCAAACATATGTTTCCAATCGAACTCTAAACCTCTTCGCTTTCGGTGCAGTCGAGAACGCTACAACCGGGATGGTGCTTAAAAATAAGACAAACGCTCACGCAGCAACACATACCCCGATGGCGAAGAAAAATACACCCACCGCCCAACGTTCAAGTGGACTGCACTTAGCGCACATTTCAGATGCACCAACTTCCGATAAAGAAAAAAGCGAACCCTCGGAGCGGCGCTATTTATTTGTAGACCACGTATGATCGAAACTGGTCCTACGAGAACGAGCTCGGGGATGATGGTAATTATAACAAAGTGGTTGCGGGATACCACTCGAACTGCGCGTTTTGGAAAGCGGAAGAAACTGACGGAGGGGGAGTCTCTCCGAAACTCGACCGGACGGACGGTGGATTTCATCATTTTCCACTGCTCGGCATGGACATGGTCAAATAAACAAGCGGGCGGGGAAAAATATCGAAAGGAAGCAGCTTATTTTTCCTGCACCCATTTGTCAAATCGAAAATGATCATTGTTTTTCTATACATCGTTTTCTTGTGTCCAATTTTATGTTCTGATTACGTTTAAACTTGCCGCAGCTACACCTTCAAAGCGTCTCTTTTTATGACGCTAAATGTGATTTAGCTCAACCAAAGGCAACAAATCTGTTCAAATCTCTACATTTTATGTTCCTCTGTCTACGCCGTTCACACCATCCTCACCATTGCGAAAACGTTAGATTTTGCAAAGCCACCGAATGGGCCATAACTTTCGCTTCTCGGTTCTCATTCGCTTTTCTAGTTCCCGTAAAATATAGCTACTGTCCCAAGAATTACTCACCAGCAGACGACAGACGAGGTCGAAGACTAGCTAAACCACGCGTGCACATATGCTTGGGGCTTGGATTTTTTTAACACGATCCAATCCCAACATTTCACACCACTAATGTTAATAACAAATGGTAGACTTTTTTGGGAGGCACAATTTTTGCCGTTGACCGCAAAAGTGTGACTTTGTGGCAAGCAAACTTTGTTCAACAAAGAAAAAAGGAAAGAAAGAATGGATGTGAACAAAAAATGCCAATCGCCCAAGAAAAGAAAATCCATCCGGGGGCTTAGGGAGAACCCTTCCCTCGGGCAGAAGTGTTCCAAGGCAAACGTTTATTTTTTCCCCAGCGCGACGCGACCCAAAGCATCCGATTCGGGCATGTAGACGTCGGTGGAGCAGCATATGGACACATCTGTGCGGCTTCACCCTGGTCAATGTATTCGAAGGCGGAATTGAACGTTGAACTGTAAACAAATAAATAATAAAGTGCGTAGCATACAGGTTTTTGGAGCCAGAAGACGTAAACTCACGCCAAGGAAACAATGTTTCCCATTGTTGTGAACGTCTTGTGTTCGTCAATACGGATTTTAGGAAATCTCGCCTCGCGTTATGGTCGTGTTGATCGCAGTATGGAAGGTTCAGAATCACACACTACCAGCAGCAGAAACAGGATACACCCAGCAAGGACCGAGACGAGCAACCCGGCATCGAATGCTGGACGAACAATGCGCGTGAGAAATCCTTCCAACTGTGCTCTCAAGTTCGTCCTTCGCGATCACTTTATTTCGTCCTCCTCCTTCGAGGATCCTTTTCCTGTACAATCTCTGGCTGGTTTGTCTTGTTTGCCTCGATCGTCCTTCCTTCGGTGTACGGTTTTCTTCTTGTCATTCCCGTCTTCTTCCCGCTGGGGTTTTTGAGAGCGCTGGTGGACGTTTGTGTACATACATCAAAGTGGCCTGTTTTTTGTGCTGCTCCCAGCGGCAACATATGGCGCACGATCCGCTCGGAGATGGAGATAGGTGGAACGAAACGACCTGATGATGAACCGATCTGATGATGGGACGAAGAAACTTGATCTACGGTACACCAACACACGCTCCGCGCTGTACATGTGCGATCCGGACATCAAACGTCTTTCAAGATCTTGATGGGGAATTGGTTTGTAGGTTCGGGTACCTTTTTTACTCCAAGGGCACAGTACAGTTCACGCTCGGTATTTGCATTTTCAAAGCAGAAACTAATATTTCCTCAAGCCCTTATAATATTTTATCTTTTAAATAATTTATTTATCCCGCTCCAGGGCGAGATTGAAATCACTGTGCCCATAGAATCTATGAGTTCTATCTCCCGTTTTTATTCATTTTTCTACAAATTCCGTAAATCTTTCGGTCGGTCGGTTTTCAGCAACTCTACCAAATGGTTTCCTTTGCACCAGTTTTCAAATCAAAGATCATCTCCCGGGGAAGCGAAATCACGGTTCACGGAAAGAACTTTCCTCTTTCCTTTTTTTTTCACCAACCCACACACACACAAACGCACACACACACAAGTGGATATAAGACGCTAATTACAGCCCCCGGGAAGGTGGATGAAATAAATCGTTTAGTGAAGCAAAACGAATCCCATCTTGCGTTCCCCGTTCGGTGGAGGATCTCTTGCGGGAAGTAGCGACGGAAGGAGCATGAAGCTTCTTAAGCCGTTCGGTTCGCTTCACACGGCCCTTCACCCTTCGGCGTGCCGTATGTGCTACCGTGCGAGCGTGTGTGTGTATGTGTTCGTTTTGGGCCCATTCGGTGGACGGCGGTTCTTGGCCGGCATTAATCAACCCCCTTCTTCCTGGACCCGAATGTTGCGGCCTCTCTCTCCACCTGGACCAACTACGCCAAGAGGCGCGTGTAGGCAAAGTGGCTACTGTGGACGCAAAGGTGAGAGGAAAACTCCACGACCGGCTACGAGGGAAAAAGGCAAACGGAGATGAATATTGAAAGATATGAAGCATAGCTAAACGCTGCGATGTAGATTGAAGGTCTCGAGCCACCACCACTTTTGCTTCTGTTTGGAACGGAAACAATCGTTCACACAAATACCCACACACACACACATACAGAGAGAACACAAGCATTGCTACAGATGGATCGAGAGGAAGCTGCGGAACCGGACGTCAGCGCACCGGCCGGACAAGGGAGGAAATGGTTGTGCAGAAGGAGTAAAAAGGGGTAAAGAAAGCATCGAAACCAAACAACAAAACCGGAAGATCGGAAGTGATCCATTTGTCGTGCAGGTCGACCCGATCGGCTCGGATGAACGTCGGATTTTGGCCATTCTTTCGCTTTCGCTACGATTCGAAGCTACCGGCTTCATATTAATTCGGAAAAGAGTTAAGAAAAAAGCTTCTAACCACGACAGTGAAAGTACCGGGTGAGAGGAAGACATAAATCATACAAGTTTATTGTGACAAAGAAAAATCGATCGTCCGATCGACGTGCAAGGAAAATGCTTGCGAAAAAGACGCTGTATGCGAAAGAAACGGTGGGAAAACTGTCTCTGTTTTAAAAACTCTTTTTTGTCGGTAGATGCGCTTTTGTTGAATGAAGTTATTTGTCATTCAACTCAATTATGAAGTGATTTACAATTGAACGTTTACGATTTGTATCGTTACCATCTGTACAGTGAGTTGCTGAGCCGATAAACCTTGTTGGCTGTATTTTTGAATACAATCATTTTAACTTAGCTTTATGTGGATTAGCTCATAGTAAGTCAATTCAAACAAACATTATTCAAGTTCAGGTTTTGGAATGCAAACTTTTTAAGAGATATTTTGAGTTTTGCATAATTGTTTGCTACATTTCTAACAACTGATTCAAACGTGAAATTATTCATTAAATATTGTCTTTCTTCAAACGTTTGCAGAATTAAAGAACCATGAAAACACATCCATAAACAGTTTTTTACAACCATTCATAAATCTTGCATCGTGAGCCTGTGGATTAAACACGTAATCAAAAGGCTTCGGTTCATTTACCCTTTACCTTGTATATACATGTTATTTTGACTCGTTGATTAAGAATGCTGAGCAGTAACTTTCAACTGTAACAACACACGCAAGAAACAAAGTAAACACGCACAAAAATTGTAAAACGCACAACAAAATCATGTCGCGACAATTTCTTATAAAGGTTTTTCAATTGAGAAAGCAACGATAGTGGATAAAAAACCAGGTGTTTGCCTGTTTATTCAAATCAGTACATTCGTTCACTCGAGAGGTCAATTCGGTACATGGTGCCATATTTTTTTACCAATGCCATCCGAAAAGGCCTTTTTCCCCTTTGCATTCGAAGGCACAAAAACAAGGCTCCACCAAAAACCACCGAAACCACAATCAAGATTTTTAGTTCGCTTTTTGTTTTCTCGGGGTTACCGGGAGGACATTGATACGCTGACACCGCGAGAAAAACCCGTCCCGCAAGCCCATTGCAAACCGAAGCCACCGAGCCACCGGGCGTGAGGCTCAATTTCATTCACGAAACCCCACCCTCTGCGCACCTTGTCCGCTTTGCTACCCCTGCTGTTATCACCATCTTTCTCGTGCTCTTGCTCTTTCCTTTGGCATAGGCCGCCCTTTTGCCTCCCCAAATCGCGCGCTTCCACCGTAAGGGGGGGGGGTGGGGGGGGGGGGGGGGGGGGCGGGGACAAGAAAAGACAACGAAAAACTGGTTTACCCGGTTTGGCGCTCCATCCATTCATCGGGGTTGGACATCGGGTTGGAGAGCGCCAACGGCAACTTGTTGCATTTTAATTCGACTAATTTTTATGAATGAAGCCACTGCGGTCAGCGCTCAGGTGTGCTCAGAAAAGCCCCCCAAGGCTAACCGGTCCGGCTGGGGCTGCCATTCGAACCCCGAGCGAAACTCTTATTCCAGTCACCATCACCACATCCGCTGTCGGGGGTTTTGGAGCATTCCATTACATGCTTTTGAGGCTGGATGCTGGGTTTCCCCTCCCGGGCCTTTTACCGATGCTGCTCCCCGTGACGGTTCGAGCGCAGACTAACACCAGACCCCGGAGACTTAGGGAAAAACACGCGAACATACGAAAACTGTACGTTGTTTCGACTGTCTGACCTCGAAACGATTAGCGCCGAGACGATTGCGTGGTCCTCCATGTTTTTCTTTCGGTTCGCTCCAACAATAATCATCGCTAACGTAATCGCTGAGCAGAGGAAAACACGCCCCAACTCCGGCCGAAGTTTGACAGCCCAAGACCATCGTTTCATCCCAAGCGTTTCCAGCGCGCCTCGATAGTCCAATTGTGTGCCTAATTATTTATGGTAATCGCCCTCCAAATCGCCTTCCATTTATGAGACGCTCGTGGTTCTTCTCATCTCGCCTTCTATGATCCCGGAGATGTTCGACGAATTTTGGCAAACATGTGTTAAAACGATTTGCGTCTACTTGATTGATTCTAGCCGTTTTCCTTTCAGGTTCTTCTGTGTCTTTCTGGAAGCATTCGATCGTTCAAGAGTTCGCCTTGATGCCATGCAATTGGACACCCCGAATTTGAACTCGTACGAGGTTCCATTTCGTAGCCTACTATTTCTCGAAAAACACAACTTCTCGATCGTTACTCAGCACGCTACGCTTATCAACTATTGCAAATCACATTCCTCGTCCCCAAACATAACCTTCGATCGATGATCAATGTGTTTTTCGCATCGCGACGCTAATCACCACCCTTCACTACTAGGCCACCATCTAAGCGTACGAACTTGTGCAACGTCGTGTTTTCGCTGCAAAGCAAATGTTTTGTTTTTGCACGCCAAGACGCCGGGTCTGTGATTAGCCGCCGAAGGCACGACGTACAGTTAGATTAGCTCTTCTTCCATCGATCGAGAAACCCTGTAGAACGGCGCAGTAGCCTTCACGCGAAGATCTCCGACTTGCAACAGGGTAATTGCTGCACCTGTGGCATCGAGAATCGAGCGAAAAGGAAGGCTGCATGCCTCGTACGATGTAATCACCTCGAATGGTTAGTGTTAGTTGGTTTGTGTTTAACTCCCTCCTGTTTGCCATAATCCGAGGCTGTCAATTGCTTCATCGAGATGTCAGTTTGGTGACGATGTTACGGATAGGATCCCGTTTTCTGTCCAATATTATGCAAGTGATTTCACATTCCGGTCGAGGTGTTCGAGAAGATACATTGCAGAAACTCTCACACACACACATAGACACTGTGGGAAAGCTACTTTGGCCACGGGAATGAGTAATGGACAATTAGTCAATCAATTCGATCTACAGCTGGCGAAGGGTACGTGCAGCATGCAGTTCCACGGTCAATATGGCGGCGTCGGATGCAAAATGGCAGTGTGGGAAAATATGGAGGTGAGGGCGCTAAAATAGTTCTCCGACCTAGCGATAGAATAGAATAACCACTTGTGTGCTTCACTCGAATAATGACGTTTAGCAAGAAAAAATTTGTTTTCTAAAAGAAGATCATTCGAATCAACTAAAGTTTACAATCAACAAATGTAGGTGTTGATTTATGCGCAGTTACTTACAAAATGTCTTTCCTTCAGCCATGAATCTTTTGATCTTTGAAACAAAACAATGGCTTCAAACAAGGCAATTCATCCCGTCGGTAATTTCTCGCAACCTATTCGCTCGCCAGGAAACGAAAGATCACTCTTCACAACTCCGGACCATTTTCAACAATTCATCGCGAAGCCGCTCGAAAACAAGACATCCTGCGGTTTTCATAAGCCGCCAACGATCATCCCAATGGCGTCTCATTTTCTCATCACCCTTTCCCCAACCCACCACCCACGCGGGGGTGGGAGAAAATGCCACCCGAAGGAAAACAAACTGGCTGGACGAGAGCAGCACCGTCAGCACCTTTCGTTCCTCGATCGCGGGTTCACGCGGGGCTGATTAGCAAAGCCCCTTTTGAGGAGGGTGGCCGGGCAAAGGGCAGGTGTATTTAAACAAACATAAATATTTATGAGTGTTTGTTTCTCCTCCCCTTTCGCCCCCTCGGTAGCTCTTGGGGCTGATGGAGATGGATGTAAAATGGTTCGAAATGGGGTTTTTTTTGCTCTCTCGCTGTTGATCTACGCAGCTATCGTTCATCTTCGGAGCAATCGGGTTGGAGGAAGCCAGGTTGGGGTGGGAAAATGGTGGCCGGATGGGTGATGGAAAATTTGAGCCACCCTACCGAAACGGGCAGGCGAGCAATTCATCCATCGACAGCCGGTTGTTGGATAGAACCAAGGGGGCAATATTGGTTGTTGGTGCGAGTGGACGACGGTACATTTTAAAAACCCTACGCCTCGCGATCGGTGGACGGTAAGAAATTCAACTCGCAACGGAACGCCACTCGCGCCTCGAGTTGTTTATTCAACGAAACCTATATTAAACCACGATCATCATCATTGGCGAGAGTGAGCACGATTCGGAAGCGCGTCGTAAGCGTCGTGAATAAATGGTCCATATTGTTTATAACACAAATCAAAAACGCCTATCGTAGCACCACATCGTTTTCCTCCGCTCTTAAGAAGGGACCCAGGGAAATCCGGCTCGGAAACGAGCTCTTTGCGTGTCACCTCACTGAGGCCATAAATTCCGGAAATGTTATAATACCAACGCCGGGGTACCTACTTCAATCCGAGCGCCCCCGGAATCCCGGAAGTAGCCGCACATTCTACTCCATCCTCTTTTGAAGACGGCGGTTTAGGGAAAAAGCGATTTAGATGCTGCCGTAAGGGTTTTAATTAATCCAACTGCCCGTTAACTAGCCGCCACGAGCGGCTCTAAAGTGAAAAGCGGAACTCTAAAGAATTCCTCCGACGATTCGGGTAGAACGTTCGGAGAAACATTTCAATTAGTATTTAAATGCGGCCGTCGAAATAAAGTCTACACTTGCGTCGGACGCAGCGGAGCTCTCACTTAGGAAAAAAGGTCGACGATCGCATGAATAGGAGAAGATTACGGGAGAGAGCAAAAGCAAAAAAAAAAGAAACAACGCCATACCGGAACTTTAAGAACCAAGAACCGGACATAAAAGCTGCCGCAAGTCGCACTCACACAATGGTTGTTCGAGCGGATGCTGTACACACTCTTCCGGCCCTGTTTCTTCTGTGTGGATGATGATGGATCATGGCGTGAAAGGTCGTTGGAGGATTAGTGTCGGCATTAACGACATTCCTCGTCCGAAGCCGGGAACCTCGTCCAGGTTGGAGACAGTCCGGGGTGCATATACATACTCGCCGTCTGGAAGCCGTTGGTCCGAATTCTCAGGATATCCATCAAACGATCTCCGGAGGAGACTGATTATGCGCGGACGCAGGTACCGTAAGATCGTGGTGATATCTGAGTTCATTGACACTCGCGTCCGTTACATCCTCGCCCCATCGGTATGGCATAATTGAATTAATGTCGCCACTGGTCACACCGTGACCAGAAGGACCAGTTTGCAATCCGAACTCCCGTTCCCCGACGTTCCTGGGTGCGAATTAATTATAAGGTGACTCACGGGCGGATCTCATCGATCGTGAGATGATCGAAGCATGTCAGCTCCAAAGACAACGGTGGCGTCAAATAACAGTTCTGTGCGGAGAACTTCTCAGCCTGTTGCACTCTAATACAAGCAATCTTGTCTTAAGGTGAGTCTAGAACGAGGCGGCCTCACGAAGGTGCCACGATGTCGCCCCAACGGAAGCGTTGCTCTAATGACAGGCTTTCGGTGGCACTAATGCTGCTCCCATGCGAGCATTTCGTCCCTTTACGGCGGCGCTTACTGTCATAGTTTATCCCTTCCGAGCGGACAGAAGAAATCAAATCCCCGACAGTTCCCTCGCGTGGCGTGGGATGTTTTGGGATTGGTGAGGCGAATCAAAACAATCACAACGCTCCTTTCCTAATCGCCCCCAGGGTTTGATCCATCGCCAAGGGAACGAGAGCTGCCTCTGCCGAGCTGGAGGTACGATTATTACTATTTTCACCACGGCGTCCAAACACAAATCGCCGGAGAAAAGTGTGGTGCATTCCGACGTTAACGTGGATCGTTAAACCGAACTTCGGGGGGATGGGAAGATCATGCCGTTCGAATCAAACAGCCATTCAGCGTCGGGTTAAGCGATGGTTTCGGGAAATGGATTTATGAATCGGTATTAGGCATAAAAAATAAAGAGAAACCTTCCAGTCTCTAGTGGGGAGAATGTGGGGAGGAACCAGATATCTATTTAAGCGCCCCATTTGTTTTGGGACGTTTGTGGCTTGGCGGAACAAATCTTTTGAGTTGCTTGTGACAGCCGGGTTCTTAATGAGCTCCATTAAAATAAAATGGTGTATAAAAATCTTACGATTTATTAAGTGGGCAGTTTTTAATGTCTTAAAAGACGCAAATAACATTTAAATGAGCTGCGTTATAAATCAAAGTGATAACTTAAAATGGACATTTATTGAAAACAAAGACAGAGTTTTAACCATAAAATTAAATACCTACGGCTGAAGAATTTACCATAACTGAATGTTGTTACATTTATCAAAATAAAGTGTAACCAAATACATTATATTAAAACTCTTTTTATAGTCCTCTCCATATGGTGTCTTTCGGTCACCAACGGTATAAAGACGACTGCAGAAGGAGTACGCACCCTCTCTTGCGTTGAGCGTTACATTGCTGTACAATTAGGTCCCACATTTATCAACGCAACAGCCGTGAAGTAACAACAAATCGCCTTCCAAAGTTTACCCATCCGGAGAACCCCAAGGGCATGGCAGAACCCTCCGAAGACAAAACCCAAACCCCCGAAGTCCTTGCGTCCAACAACTTGTTTCAGCTACGATTAGCAGTTGTTTTACAGCGATGCAGTTTTACGACAGTCTTTGCATTCATAATTTGGAATATTTATTCCAAGTGAATGCCCAAACACCCTCCCATTCCCCCATTGGTCTAGACTCTAGAGGAAATTTGTTGCGACGTTCAAGCAGCGCAACATCTAACGATTAGTTCGAGCGTCAGTCCGCTGTTGGTCCATCACCATGTCATGCTTCTTGCTGTTGGTTCTCGCTTTTTTTCGGGTCAGGTGTTGATTGTTTACATTCGAAGCGTTATTGCGAGACACAAAGAGCATTCCCTTCACTCGCGAAGGGAAAAAAGCACAAATGCACCACAAGAACGAGGTGATGGCGCGCAGGGAAAACGCATTTTTCCGTACGCGAAGACAATAACATTAGCGTGAAATTAAACGACCGCACGATCGTCGACATCAACTACTGTGGCCTAAACCCTGGTAGGTGTGCGTGTGAGTGGCTTTTGTGTGTGTGTGTGTTTGGATCGGTCGGATTCGGTTGCGAGACAGCCCAAAACATAAACTGGACCCGTCCGGGGGGGCGACCACCTCCCAGCTGGAAACCATGTTGTGGCGGTTTGTTTCCGTTCCGTCTCTCGCCACGCAACACTGATTTTGGGGGTCCACCACGACCATTGTCCACCGCACTGTGTGTCGCTGCTGAGCGCGAACCACTAACAACATCTGGTCACTTGGAAGCCTCCCCGGGAGGTTTTCTTAATTGCCGACCATTGTCAAGCAGGCGAATCAAAACAGACTCAAGCGCTTCATCTATTTATTCAAGAACTCGTTAAAAATCGTTAACCTGGCTGCCTCTTGTAGATGGCTATCGGAACGATGTTGGAACCTGAAAGGAGTTTGGTTTTTTAAAGAGTACGTTTTCCACCGCAGACATTTTCCACCGAATGGTTTCATTTGCCACATCTGATATCAGAGGATCGACCTGGGTGTAGTCATTAGCTTGTGCGACTTTACGTCTACCAACATCAGCCAAGAGTAACAACAATCCGAATCAATTATAACCTCGAGAAGGTCTGGAAGATAGTCTTGACTCGTTTTCAAGTAGCTGGATGCTCTAGAAACTCTTTGTCAAACGCACGTGGAACTGATTTGGGAGTTCTCCAAATTCATTTGGCGTCCAGTCTACGCCCAACGAAGCGACTTAAGACATTAACATTAAAATACATCCGGATGTCCATTATCAGGCGTCCATTTCGGAGCGGATCCTCCCGAGCTCCAGTCGTACATTGTAGGGCGCATTTTTGGAAGGATTGCTGCCAAAGAAGCTCCCGTCTCGCCATTCCGGAATTCTGCCATGGCCTCTCGTCTATAATGCATGGAACTAGTCCCCTTTGCCCAGAACCCGAGCCGCTATCTGATCAGCCGGAAGTCCCGAGCAGCACACCATCACCTTTTCGAGCGATCTCACTTATTTACATTTTTATGACCCCGTATGAAAAACTTCGCACGCATGGGATGCGAGCGCCACCTTTACGAATCGACCCATCGCCCAAAGTCGTGCCGTGGAGCGAAATGGAGGGTTTGCGTGAACTCGAAAGCGCCTTGGAGAAAGAAAAACGGCGTCCAACGTGCAGAAAACTCGCCGCATGGAATCGGGCTGCGAGGAAATGTCTCGTTTTCGCTCCGGCCTACAAACAATGGGAACAATGGAGCGACTTCCGCAAAGTGGCGAAGAAAGAAACCTTCGTCTTTCTTCGCTCTCTCAATCTATCTCTTTCTGTTTTTCTTCTGCTTTTGCTTCCTTACACTTACGGTGAAAAGATCCATCTTGGACCCTCCATGAGGCGAAGTTCTTTAGCCCTTCTCCACAATTCGACACATCCCAACCTTTGGCGCGGTGCCTTCCCTTTCCAACCTACGCCATCCTCCAAATCGGTCATTATTTCGGGCTTCACGCGATGTTCTGCCGGCAAAACGGGCTCGGGTTGCTTACCTGCGTGGAAGCGAGGGGAAGATAAAACATAGAGATATCGTTAGCATATGAAAGTAATGAGCGAAAATTTGAAATAAATTAATTAAAATTATTAACCTCTTGCGTGGGCCTAAGCAGGGTTAACGAAGGGGTGCAGGGAGTGAAAGGGTGGTGGGTTTACCGGGCAGGTGATCACTGGGAGCCACCTTAATGGTTCGTACTGTTGTTTTAGGTTCTTTTTTTTGCCGTTTTTGGCCATAATTTTCATATTCGGGAGTCATTAACCAAATGTCGACGGCAAACGGGAAAATGGCGTAAACCGGTGAATGGGCTTCGACGAGGCTTAGGCTTAGGTGCGAGGTAATTCGTAGACAATTCTTGCCTCCCCCCGGCACTCTCTAAAAATGGACGATAAAATCCACCATCCATTTCCTCTTTCTTTCGTTCAGGACTGTTGAGTTGATGAGTTAAATTTTCCTAGCATCGTTTTCCGAAAAGGAAAAAAACAAATCCGTTGGTTTCTTCATTTTTCCCAAAGGTGACTGACCAAAATCTTGCCCCAACGCACGCTTGGAAGTGTCCAAGTGTCCTTAAATGGTGCCACACTCAATGGAAGAAAGCGATCGGGAAAGTCAACTGGCGGTAAAATGTTGTGACATGAAAATCAGCATACGACAAATATGGGCATAATGAAAGGAACTTGTCAGGCAACTCGCGATGTGAGGCTGCGGTTGCGAACGTGAATGCGATGGATCGGCCCAAGATCGGGCAGGATTTGTGGACTGCACCGTCGTCGAGCCGGATGGGGTTTGTTTCCGAAAAAGGCAGGACAAAATTATAGCCGACAAGAGTTGGCGACCTTTTGCTGTGCAAGTTGTCCATTGCACGTAGAGTTAAACGATTACATTAAATCATTTGAAGTTGTCCCCGACTGTCAACAGTTTTGTTTCGTTTGAATGGAAGCAATGGAAGAGAAATGTGTAATTCAATGATGGTGGTATCTTTTAAAAAGAAATTATAAAAATGTTGAGTAATGTTTTTACAATTATTTTCAAACTTTGCGTAGGCTGAGCTTTTACTCAATTTGCACAACGTCTTGTACGGACTAGATTAATCATGTTGGAAAAGGATGGATTCAATGATTTTATTGATATTTTTGAAGAGCCATCATTATTTCAATGTTTTTTTGTTTTTGTTAGCAATTTGATTTTCTACTTTAACATTCTATACTCAAGTATCTTCTCATTAGTTATTTGTTTCTGATAAGTTTTAAAGTAATGCTCTACTTTATCTTTCACAACTGAATATAAAAACCAACCGCTTCTTCTCACTTCAGCTTTTTAAAAATATTTTCGTTCAAAGCCATCAAAGTGTGTACTCGATCAGCGCCTATCAACCCATACTGACAACGTTTCGGACGTAATAGTCCACTTCCTGCGGAACAGCTATCACAACTCACACGGCTTCGGGTTGTGAAAATGGGGAGCATAAATTGTAACAAATTAAAAAGAAAGTACACAAGCAAACGCGCGCGCTGGGCAGGTGATAAAAAATAATAAACGCCGCCATTGCTGGCGGTTAAAATATTTTCCCGCACACGCATCGAACATCTGCCCTCGTAATGAGGGGAAACTCGACGAAATGCCGATGCACCGCCGAGGCTTGGGCGTCTTTTGCCTTTTTGGAATGTTTCTGCTGGAACTTTGGATGCGAGCGAACGCAGAGGGGCCATGTTTCAAAACGGTCCACAGTTGACAGTTTTTCAAAAATGCCTGCATAGGTATGCCCCCTTCCCTCCGCTCGCCTCGCGGTGGGCTGTTCCTTCTCCAATTTCCACACCGTCAGCAGTTTGGACACGCAGGAAGGGGTAAGCATCGGCCGGTAAGGAACGAAGGTGAAGCCTCCGGGCCGGAAATCATATTTTCCTAATGGCGGCGGAGCGGAGCTTTAATTATTGCCTACCACTTTCCCTCCCTCTCCCTCTCTCTCTCACTCTAGGGCTACCCTCGGGAACGCCTCGACGATGCTCCAATTACCACGTGAGTGTGTGTGTGTGTGTGTGTGTCTGGGCCGGGTTGGACCTCCCATGCTGGCGCAGCGATTTTCGAGCGCGAAAACGATATTCAAATTTATGGCTTTTCCTTTCGGCCACCAAAAACCACCGACAGCCTAATGGCTCTATGAATGGGTCCGCCGATCGTGGTCTCGTTTCCTTTCTCCCAACCCCCCGCCCTCCCCAACGCACCCTCAAAACGTAAAGCGTGCGTCATACCTAGGGCTAAGGCTGTTGACCGGGGAGGGCTTCGTTTTTGGTGGTGGAAGTTCTTGACATCTGCTTCCTTCTCCTTTTGGGACCACCATTAGCGCGCGGAAAAATACGTTGGAAATGGGAGGTGGAATTTTAAAAACAACAACACATAAATACATTCAAACCCAACACGGAGCCGACGAGGCACGACAAGACAGTTGAAATTGTAATTTAATTCATTTAACTCGATGCCTGGGAAGGCGATCCTTCCTTTTCCGTTACGCACTCGCCGGAGTCGCGTTCCTTTCCGTCCTGCTTCACCCCGGGCTCAATTAAGGCACTGATAAAACGTTGTCCAAAAAAAAACCCTCCCGAAAGCAACAGTAGAAATTAATTCCACACCACCACCACCACCACCATCACCATTGGGCCCTTCCTCTTGGGGAAGGCATTTCGGTCGTTTTGTCTTGCGTGTTCTGGTTCAGCATTTTCTTGAGCTTTGTCTTCGCCTTTCGCTCATTTCATTGCAGACGTTTTGAGGATGCGTGCGTTGGGTTCGGAATGAACACACATACACACACCCGAATACATCATGGACGCTATAATTTTCCCTTTAATATCTGTCCAGCAACGCCGCCGTGGCCATCGTGTGACCGCACTGAACCATACCGAACGCTTGCCCGAGTCCTGAGCTGACGCCGGTTTGCAGCAAGTGCAGCGAACTCCCAGGTCCCGGTGAGACATAAAGAAACCCTTCTGCTGCTGCCCGCATCACCGCTCGGGCTCGGGACAGGTTGCCAGAAAAGGGAATCCACCCTGGAAGGGAGATAGGCTTCCCGAAGCGGGCTTCCAAAATAGGCCTTCGCAGGGGCTCAAGTTGATTGCTACCGTTTCGCGTGGAGTTTGATTGGCTCGTTGGCAATTCCAGTTCTTCCGTGTCCCCGATCGCCCGCGCCCGTTGCCGTGATCATGCGAAAATGGCTCAATACCATCATCATCATCACCATCATCGCCGCCATCATGGGCAGTTCGATGTTCACGACCCGGATTGCTTCGACCGCGAAAATCTACGCTCCGCGCGAGGAATCGGACAGTCGATGGCGAAAAGCCAACTCCGGTAGCAAACGCGGACAAGGAAAAAACAACCCAGTCTTACGAATCGTACGCAAAGAAAAGGAGGGAAAAATAAACCTCAAGCCAAAAGGCACACCGTAGTAGTGGTGGTAGTGGTGGTGGTGAAAAACCAACCACGCGGCTCCCTGAAGTTCGTTGATTCCTCGACGCGTCCAATATCCGAATCATGCGCCGAATCATCGCTGCGACTGATCGACTCATTCGCGATCGTATACTTTTCGTTCGTTGGGGCCTTGTTCTTCTCGTTCCCCTTTTCTTATGTTTTTTCATGCCTCTTCTTGCCAAGTCCCCGCGGGCGCTTGATGAACGAGACCTGAAATGTACCGCCTGAACCCTGCCCGAGCACTTGCGGCGTTCCTAAATCGATTCGTGGCGTCGGTTTAATCGGTGACAGTCGAGTGATCATTAATTGGCCATCAGAACGAGCGATACCGGTTAGCCGGAGGTGTTACTGGCTGTTGGCCACACTTTCTCGTCCCCCAGCTAGACTGTGGAGTTACATTGCCTGCTGGGTGCGGTTCCGGACCCAGAGTTGGCGCCCAGAGATACCCTCGTCTAATCCATCCCACCAGATTTTCGGGGGACCCAAGCTCTACTACCCGAGACATCGGAGACTTATCACACGCCGTTGCGCGATCGCTCAAACCCATTAGCTAAACGAGCCCATTTGTATTCCGGACAAAAGTTCCGTCCAGATCTGGTCTCGCCCACGCACAAACGAACGTGAAGAACTGCGCTGGAGTTGGTTTGGAATGGAGTCCGAACGGCATTTACATTTTTCCTCGCCAGCATGAAACTGTCGTCCAACAGCATGGGTCAAGGAAGTGTTGTAGAGTCTTGAATGTCTCCAGAGGGCGCGTGCGTCCCTGCATGTGTGTGTGTTATCGAGTGGACACGCAAGAGATGGCGCGCCAAAAAGGTTCTGCCCATTTCTATGACCTTTCTCTGCTGGAAGTAGTTGGACTCCGAGGTACCTGTTCGCTGAAGCGTAACGGAACTCGAGTTCGAAGGAGCTGGAGTGAGCGCATTTGTAACGATCGTTTCGTTTTTCCACCCCGGACTCTCTTGTATTTCCCTCCCAAGACATTTGAGACTCTTGTAAGAGGAGACCTTCAGTCGGCGGGTGTGCGATTCCGCTTCATGGAAAAATCATAACGCTCGTTGTCACACACTGGTTTTTCCACCGTTTCTCACTGACAAACATACTTCTCCTCACAAGCGCGTGCATCTTTCGAACGCAAACCCGGAGGAACCTTTTTACGTTTGTGACCCCGCGACGGTTCCGTGTTTTTCGTTCGTTCGTTTTTCATTCTATTCTTTCCCACTGGAGTCGTGGGAACCGTGGCACCTCTCGCCGCGATGTGTGTGCATCGAATCGGTTCCATCTGCAACATATGTTGCATATCCATTTTCTCGCATCACACAAACCGGGATCTTTTCGGCACACAACAACAAAAACACGCTCGGGTGGTCGCAAAATAGTTTTACTCTCGAGTGTGCAGCTCGCGTACGCCGTTTTGAAAATAGCAACGAATTCGAATTGCACAAAAATAGCATCCATTCGCGATTCGCTCTCGCGAGGATCGTACCGTGCAATCGCAGTAGGCTCGCAGGTCTTTAAAAGGTAACCGAATCGGAACCTGATTCCGGTACGCGACGTTCGCCTTTTCCTTCGAGCAAACCCGCAGGAACTACAACAACCGCACGCACTCGCCCGCTCGGAAATAGTTTCCATCAGGGAAAAGGCGACGGATGGCGAAGTGATGATAAAATGCAGCATCTCCGGGTCCGGGTTTCCTTTTACGGACCGTCGTTAGCCGGATTTCTTTTCGACGCGGACCGATTTTTCAAAACAAAAAAAAAAACAAACCCAACCTGGCTACTGGTTTTCCCGGGGAACGGCGAGAACCCGTGCCCTACCGTCCCGCACGGTCGCTGCCGGGTTTAACATTCCGGAACTGTACCCAATTGGAAATGCGATCGGAGCGAGAACTGTGGGAAAAATAGGGAAGGCCTCGGACGTGGGACCGTTCTTCCTGCGCAAGCGAGCGTAATTTTAAACAATCAATTGCCTGATAAAATGGTTCATTTAATGAGATGCTGATGGTGAATTTCAATCACACCCGTGGCAGGATTGGCTTGTAACGATTGTTTTCATCGTCGTTATAATGTTGTAGTATTTGTTAAGTACTTGTTTCTTATTGTGGCATTCTACATAATGTATTGCCACGTTTCCTTTCCTACCGTTCTGGATGAATTTTGTGTTTTTGAAGTATGATCAACCCTCTCTTGTACTTATGTTAATGTTATACAAACATCGGTTGGTTAGAATGCACTGCGTGGAAGAACCTCAGCCTCGAGAAAGGTGTGGTATGACTTTTGATTGCGTTCTGAAGTAATTTTCTTGCTTGAGATTCTTACATATTTATGAAGCCAAAACATATTTATAAACGGTGACTAAAGTGACGAAATTTAACTTTTTTAGCAACTTTTTAATGTCATATAATCTGTTTATATCCTTGTGTTTCATTTTTCTTCTCTCTTTTTGTTCAAATCGAAAAGTTTATGGAAGAAAACAAATATCCCCAATGTAGAATATTTCTTCCACGTTGTTTTCTTTGCAATTACGCGTTAAATAAATGATTTATACGTTCCAACAAACTTGTTCCGCGTGACGACACGGCGACAAACGCAAGAAACGCCAAAGTCAAGATCATAATTATATGCGACTCTCACCATCGCCAGCGTGCTAATTATGCTGATTGGTGCGAATCGGCGTCTACATGCAGGCTAATGATACAATGCGGATTATTCAGTGGCGACCAGCTCCCGCCACTCGTCTTCTCAACGCGTTCCGTCACCTTCGCCGCATGCGTCTTCATCGGTGACAAGTACGAACGTATGCTCTTTCCATAAAACCATCCCTCTCCCAGAAATGGGTAAGATGCTCGCACGAAGGAGGGTGGACAGGGCTAAGATGGGGGCTAAAAGGTAAAGCGTAATAACCACACATTTGTGCCCTTCGGAGATCGGGGACCGTTCCGAATCGTAGAGAAGCAAGATGGTCGCCGTAGATAGAGTGAACCTTGCGCCCACTAGTAGCACCCTTTCCCCACCCCGTCATTTTCCGATCAACCTAACATCCGTTGTACGACAACCCAGCCTACCCTCAGCCCTAAGCTTTAACAGCGCCTCTCGTCTAGCCCGGGAAGATCGATGAGTCGAACGAGCCTCACGTTCCGTGCGTTCTCCGAGAGCCTTCTACGGCGGACGACGGGGAGAAGATGCAGGGAGCCCAAAGGGTGAAACCATCAAGCTCCAAAGCCGGTCTGGTTTCCTGTTATTTACTACAGAAGGCAAAGATCGATCGATCGATCGAACCGCTTGATCGAAGGCACTCCCAGAAGAGTGGGACTGCTCGGGAAGCCAAAGGGAAAACGGGAACCGGAGTGGGGGGAGCGAAAGGAAGACGTCTGCAGTAGAGCGTGTGTCTTGCCGGGCGAAAAGGTTGAGAACGGTGCCTTTCCTGGGGTTGAGGGATGCGCGTTGGATGTCGTAATGTGGCTCCAGGCGAATTCGCCAAAGAAGTCGATGACGACGACGACGACGAGCTTCGACGTGGGTTACCAGCATACGGGGCTTCCAAAGAGGACGAGTCAGCAAGGTGCTTTTATTGTGAAATATATGGCATGATGAAGACACACTGCCGATGGGTGTTCGTTGTATTGTTTTGCATAATCGACTGCATGTCGTTTTGTCAGGACTTTTGGAGGTAACCTTTCCGACAAGTTCGGGATTCGCTGACTCAACCGCATGAAAGAGATATTTCTTGTCGAAGAACAGAACCTTCCATTCATCTCGTCACTTCACAAAACATCTTTCGATGTGAAGCTGCTTCTTTTCATCACAGTTTCCGTCCGCTAGCCTTTGTTTTATTAATGAATCTGAGCATCAAAAAAGACGCATCATACCGAAAGAGACTATCAAAGTTTTGTTCTTTCCTAAACGAAAAAAAAAAAAAACTGGGTGTGTTCAAAACACAAACATGTCTGTTCACATACGCTCCACACCAAAGTTCTTGACGCCACGGAATGAGTCACAAGAAATCGTCCGCCCGAAAGAAAGGAAGCTTTTAATTGAAGCCAGCCGTTGCCGAAGTAAACCTTTACGTTTTTGTAGACTTTTTATCCAAAGGAGAGAATTAAAAAAAACACTTACAAAACCCACACACAAACACACGCACGCATAGGCACATACAAAAAAAAACCAACAAATCTATTCCCCATTCCATTAACCGCTTGCGGTGGTGAGTTCCTGGCTACCTTCGAGCCGTGTCCAGCGAACGGCAGAAGAATGGTGGCTTGATTTGTGAATGAAAACTACCCAATCATCGCTGATGAAGCGATCGTCCGCAGGGAACGATGAAGAAGGGTTGGAAAAATGGGAAAGGGGAAAACCGAAAACGCTGACCACACTGGCTGGAAGCTGGAAATGGTTTCGAATGAGCCTTTCAGCTTTGCTAGACTCCAGCGCTGCGCGGAAAGTTAATCTTTGGCCGTTCTTTTCTTTCGAAGCAGAAACACGCGTGAAATAATCAAAACCGAACGAACCTCGGCGTGAGTTACATCGTTTTCCAGACGCGCGCACGCCCGGGCCAACAGCTGCGATCGGAGGTGAACTTTAACATCGGCTGGGGAAGTGTAACGAGAAATGGTTAATCTAGGAGAGCATTTCTCAATTACACGCGTCTATTACTCATCCGATTCTTGCGCGCATCGTGCCGATGAATGCAATGTTGAGTTGGTGGTTTTTGTACAAACATTCCTTCGCTTCAGAAGCACCCTGGAGTGATGCCACTCCTCTGACGCCTCGTCAACGAAAACACTCTTCCTGAATGTCGCTGCAGTTCTCGCACCAAGAGTGAGCAAAGAAGATTCCAAACTCGGACCGACCCGCCAGAACAGAGCTGTTGGACCAAATCAATTAAATCAATTGACGACGATTAAGTTGCCGAAGACGGCGTCGGCGCGACGATGGTTGTCGTCGTTTAAGATACCGAAGGCTTGTCATAATACACCCTCTGATGCATAGGAGAGTGCATGTCAACACAATAAGTTGGTTATGTGTTGGTATACTTATCATAAATGCCATCAAGAGTATTTGAAAAACTTTTTCAAGTAGTTATTATTATTATTTTGTGATCCTTTTTAGACATTTTCCAGTATATCTATTTGTTTATATTTTCTTCAATCTGAATGTGTTTACTTTTTAGTGCACACTTTTTGGTGAAATCTGTTCATAAATTTATTCGTAACAGATGGTTTTCGAAGACCAAGCAAAGACGTAGCTTCCCAAAGAATTTGTTTTTGATATTATTATAGTTTTTATGTTGCATTTTCATTTATTTATGAGGCAAACACTTTTTAGAACTAATGTTGCTGTCACCCATTTTGTGGTGACACGGCAATCAACGAGTTAAGAGTTAATGGATTTTTAAAACCTTAACATGAATTTCTCCAGAAAAATTCCAAAAATATGTAATTCGTTGGCCACCAGAAAAAAAAACATTACTTTTCTTTCCTATAAATCGCTTTCAAGTATGGTTCCATACGTCCCAAGTACACCCACTCAAGCCCAGGATCGACAAACGTGAACTGGGACAACACTTCCAAGGATTTCCAATCCCGCAGCGCATCTTCCGAGAAAAAAAAGGCTGAAAAGATACCCATTTTCATGTTGCGGGCGGGTGAAACGAAAAAAAAATCTCAGCCAACAACTGTGTGTGCGCGTTTCCCGGTCAACGTGAGATCATTTCCTCGCCATCTGAAAACATATGGACCAGAAAGCCGCCTGGAAAAGTAATGCCGTCGGTGCGTTAGTGTGAGGCCCGTAGTATGAACGCGTTCGAGCAAAAAACAAAACCAAAACTCGAACATCTGAAAGCACTTGAACGTTGGCATCATTTTTTGTTTCCTACGTTGTGCCTTTCTCCCTGAAGTCAGGCCACTCGACTCCAGCAGCACGATGCATTGCGCGCCCGGGAAATGGATGAATGCATCCCGAGAAGGCCAATGGGATGGGCGAGGAGAGCGACAATGTATCTCTTATTTCATTGGGATTGGAAGAAAAAAAACACACACTCCCGATCGCTAAGATGCATTTGATGTCCGCCCGGTTCACACCAGCGCGTCACGAAGCAGCAGCGTCGGATGCATCCGGGGACCCCCGAGGGCATGGAAATGGAATAAATAAAGCGAGAGACTCGATCTCATGCGCGCTCTTGACGCCTTGGCCTCCTCCAAACCGGGGTCAATCATGCAGCAAATAAATCGTGCGTACGGTTTCACCTCCGATGATCGAACATCGTTAATGGATGACCCCAAAAACAAGGCGTTCGCGTTCGTCTAACCTTTGCGCCACCACTTCCGCCCAACGTGCGACGGTCGATGAGCGCACAAATATCGATTTAATTGGTCATTTTTTACAATAGAACAACAACTGGCCTCCGCCGAAAAGGAATACAAATGGGAAACAAACAGCAGTTGAACGACGCAATGAATTATTTCAATTGCTTACCGCTCCAAAAACGGCCAAATGGCATTCCCAACTGCCAACGAGTTGGTGTGGAAAAAGGCAAAAGCACGCAGTGAGGAAGAAACAACAAACCCTAAAGTGATCAACAAACCGATCGACCAACGCATTCGATCGGTGGCGCGATTCGGGTGCACGATGAAAGATTTTACGAGCCCAGGAATCTCACGCGAGGAAACGAAGAAAGCGAAGAACCTGACGTTGCCACAATTAAAGCGAAGCTGTGGGAATGTACTGGCAGCCCTTTACCCTTTCGCGAGCCCAAGCTCGAAGCGCGAATTTTATGTCATAAACATGGGTTTTCTTAAAATGTTTTACCTACCCCTTATCGGCCCGGAGCGTGCACTCTACGTTCCAAAAGCGCAGGATTCTCACGATGCAGCACCACGAGGCTGGCAATTATCGTTCGCTCTCCACTTGATGATGATGGAAACTTTTCACATCATTACTTTATCTTCCCGACGCACCGTGCGACGGTTTTTTTTTTCAGTGACAGTTTGCTTTCCGAGCAGCTTTCCACTTTTCCTCGTACGATCGAGATATCGGGCGATCGCATTAAAAAACGCGAGAGAAACAGAACACGAAGCAGATCGCGTTCGTTCCCTTGAGAACACTTCTGGGAGTTTGTCGTAGGACAGCATGTTCTTCAAAACAACCGATATCGTTCCCGGGTATTGAAAGACCGGATGGGAACAAAAAACGGCTGGGCACGCCTTGCGGTGCGTGATTTATTTATTTGTCAGCGACCCTTGAGAATAATTTTTCGACGAAACGTGAAGATAGTAAAGTAATGCGACGAAACGGAGAGAACGATCGAAAACGAAGCAAGAAAACCCAAAACCGGAGGGAAAAAAGGATGAAACTCTGATGAGACACTACTTTTATTGTTGGAAAATTAGAATAACAAACAAGAGCCCTCTTGTGGATGAAGTACGCAAGTCCTCTTGAGATACGAAAATCAACGTTCCGGGAAAAACATTGGCCACTGAAGGATTTGTCTCTTGTTCAACCCGATCGAAAGGAAGCAAACAAACCAAAAGGGGACAATCCGAGATCCTGAGTGAAGGATTCACTTGCCGGTTGCTCAATTAGGTTTCGATTCATCACCGATCGGAAGCAATCGCCAAAGAGTCGGAAGTGTGCGCTCGTGTTTCCGTTTCTCCCCCCAGGATGTCCTCTGTTTACAAGTTATTTTCCCCTTTCAACTTACATGCTCCCGTTTTATTTTTTTGTGTAGTATCTTCAAGCGCTTATTATAACAGCGTCGTGTTCAAGGAGTGTCGTCTGGAAGAATTCTGTTCCACCGGAAGGATGTCGAGAATTGAGCAACGAAGTGGTCCTAGCGAAATGGTTCGTGATGGGAGTGGTGTCATTTGCCTATACATCGTCGAGGTGAACGTGGATGGGAAAAAACACGAACCTCAAAAGAAAATGCAGGATAAACACCCTTGTGGCAACAGTAGACCGTCGCCGGAAGGAAGGAACGGATCGGAAGTGGGCTGTATGCAGCGGATAAGAGGTTTTGCATAGGGTAGTCATCCTCAAGCAGTGCATGTTTGTGTCCGTAGGCCTTGAAGGGCTCTCGACAAAATAGAGTAGGCTCTGACTTTATTTTTTTCTCGTGCTCCCAGCTAGCAAACGTCAATTTCATCTCGCTACTGGATGACATTCGGGGTTGTTGTTCATGCTGCTTTGCTGCTTCGAGGACCGGACGTGTCGAGGATAATTATCACATATCTTACCCCGAGCTGCATCCGGTCCGGGAATCCGAAGGAAATTCCGACCAGCCTCTCGGCGAAACGATGCGCCTCGATGTGCTACGGAACATTGAGCTGGACGGAAATAAAACTCGATCGTCATGAAGCCGGGGCGACAATTATGTTGTGCCGATGCCGATTATAATGATAACTGTTTCCACTTGCGAGAGGCGTCGCTTCCCAGGATATATTCCCATTGCAGTGCCATTGCACTTTTCTCAAGCCAACGGTAGAAGAGATTCCTCGGAGCTGTTTGGAATGCCCTACTGGAAGTGAATCGTTAGGCTTCGGTTGGTCAATTTTGCTGACCTACAATAATATGCCACTTGAGGGGTTGAAAACGATTTGTTCTTCCGTTTTCCTTCCTTCAAATAGAATATTAACGTTTTTCTAAAGGAAGTTAACGGGTTTGGAGTTGTTGTTCTAGGTTCACAAACACAGAATACCAAAGTATCCCGTATTTTTAATTATTTCTACATACTTAATCAAACCCTTGCTTTTGCTACAAAAGATTGCAACGCTCTAAATACCCACCGGATCGGAGCAGGCCGACAAAAACGGCTCATTTTCCAGCTTCAACGATCACTTAATCACGGAAGCGCCTTTGCTCGCGCGGCTGTCAGTGGTTGGTTTGTGAAGTTTCGATCCACCTGAGCCGCGTCTCGCCCGCCATTCAATCTTTTCTGTGTGATCCAGTTGATTAGCGGCAACCCGGCGCGGCCGGATGCCGAAACGATTTAACGGTATCGACGACTCGCGCAAAGGGAATGCCGCCGGCCGACGCCACCGCAAAAAAAAAACCAAAAATCCCCCATCCTACCGACGAAAGTGTAAAAATGGAATGACTTCCTCCCGATCGTCAACGTGTTGAGGGGCCCGAAACTCCAAGAAATCCATTCCAGAGCGGGTTTAGGTGCTCGGGTCCGTTTCGCAGGGGGGATGAAGTTATAAAAGTTTCCAATTCAACATTAAGCATCCCTCGCTACCTGGCGTCACCCGCCCCTCGGACGGGGGGTAGGTCATGTGGTGAGCGTGCTTTCACCGTGCGAGGCCCTAATTTTCCGAATTCCATCCCGCGCGCCGCTCATTAAACTTTATAGCGGTCACAAACCCGCTGCGGATGCTTTTTTCGCTGATTATCGGGACGACGCACAAAACTGATGAGCACAAAAACCCCAAACCTAAAACGAGGCTTTAAAAGCTCGTCAAAAAACAAAAAAACTAATGGAAACAGAGATGAGGAACTTTTAAAACGGCAGAACGATCTCCGTTGCAACGTTCCGATCGATTTGTATGCAAAAATATGTCGTCTTCTCAGCGCCTCGGAGTGGCTCACATGCGACGTCAGCAGATGTGCATGGAAACTGCTGGTTGAAGTGGGTTTTTTTCTTATTTTTCCCTTCGCCTTTTCTGCTTCACAGCCGAGCCGAAGGCCAAACCCAACCACCGGAGTGTAAGTGAATGGATATGGTGAAGATTTATGATCATTCCTTTGCCAGTCGCTCCGGACATGTGTGTAGCATCGCAAATGAATGCAAAACTCGGCGAATGAAAAGAAAAAAAAAACGCGAAAAAATCAAACGGTGCGACCTGTTGCTTCTTCGAAGATCTCCGGCTGGATCGCGGCCCGATCGGTGATGCAACAAATGTTCGGTGTCACGTTTACCTTTTTCCTCTTCCCTTTTTTTCCTTTTCGATGTCGGGGGATTGGAATTAGTAAGTAAATCTTGCCAATATCAATCGCGTAAAGCCGCTCGAACAAGCTCGCCCTAGGCAGCACCCGATCTTTTCTATGAAGTCGTTCTGATTTCACACGTACATTTCACACTCACATTTATGTATGCTGGAGCGCAAGTGCTGTGGTTTGCATAGCACGATCAAGAACACAGAAAAAAGATAGCGCATTTGAGAGGAATAAAAAAAACCCTAGCTAAGCCGCTAGCGATCGCACAAGTCTAGCAAGACAAGTCTGTAAAAATGTTCAACAAAGAACGGCGACAGTGTGGCCGAAAACAGTTGCGAGAAATGTAATGAGACATCTTTTCAGACATACCAAAAATTTATTTAGTTTACAAAAAACTGCCTCGAAAGAGAAGGTGAAAGGAAATGGTCCAATCTTTACAATTTGAATCATATCAAGCATACATCCATTGATATTTCAATCAAAACCTCGTACTCCAAACTAGTTAAACTAGATTAAGGTATTATAATTCAACTTTTAAAAACCGTACAGAAGTAACATCCCTTTACACATTGCAATAATAACACAAAAAAATTGAATGGTTGTAAGATGAGTTAACTTTAAAAACAAAACAAAACGGAATAAAAATAAAAAAGAAACGTAAAACCAATAAAAACATATATTTCCTTACAAAAAGAGTAGAAAAGAGTTACAAGTTTCTCAGCTCATCTCAACTTGTTATGTATGATGCGTTTTAAGTGTTTTACTTGGCCAGTATTGCGACAAACTCGCACCACACTGTGCATGATTAATAAATTTAATAAACCCTACCCCCTCCCGGGGGCCCCAAATGTCCCTTTCGGCCGCTCGCACACATTCAATGCTAAGCCGATGCGTGGGAGTTGTGATTACAAAATTTATTATTCACCATCGGATCGGCTAAAGCCGGATCGTTTCGCGGTGTGTGCCTTCCAACCGTGCCGCCCGGGCAGAGGGAAAACCGGTGGAATGTTTCACTCCCACTCCACCATACCTCCCTTCCTCCCCCCACAACAAGTCGTACTGTGCCCTGTTTGAAACCCTGAGATTCGACAAACACACCAAGCCAGCCGCGACGACGACGACGACGACGACTATGGCAATTTAAAATTCACACTATAAAACGACACTAAGCCGCCGGTCGAGGAGATCTGCGCGGGTTTCGCGGACTGCCACACGCCGTCAAAACTTGCGCCGTACAGCAATACACATTTCGGTGCGCCGATCCTGCTCTACCCTCTGGGCGCCCGGTTGAGCTCCGCATGGGGCTTAGGGGAAGCTCGGATTTCATCGCAGTGAGCAGAAACTTTGGCCAGTTTAAACCGGAGATGGATGCTGGTGGTGGAGTAGGAAAAGGGGGTAACGGTGCCACCACACCACACGAATTATATTCACTTGAAAACAGACACAACCATATTTGAAACTGGAAGGCTGTAAGATTTGGAATCGGCCGTGTAGCTTAAGGTTGGAATTTTCTTAAATCGCATGGCATTTCATCTCAAACTTTTATATTTTTGTATGTTATCGAGATGAAAAAGTGTCTATTTATTGTAAGAATAGATTGTCGAAATGGTAATTTTTCAATTGAAATTTTGGGTTAATTTGGAAAAAAAGGTAACCAGAAGAAACCCTGTTTGAGAACCTCTGGCATGGATAAAAGACAAAGGAACATAGCTTAAAGGCAATGCTTAGTCTTCAAAGTGTAAAATGAGACTTTTCCTGGGAAATTGCTTACCGTGTCCACAATCATCAGCTAGTGACAAAGTAATAGAGACTTGTTACGCAAACAAAAACATGGTGTCTCAGTGACGTTTAGTTTTTTCTAAAATTGTATGGTTTTCTTTGTCACATTATTTACGCTTAGGTCACTGCATTTTCAACTTTAACTTGAGTCTCTAACTCAATAAACAGGAGACTTTCAAGTAGTAAGATAAATATCGAGAATCAACTTGAATGTACATTGCTGAATGAAATCTATTTCCGTCGATTCTGTCACTTTCATCGACCACTTTTGATTTATTTGTCTGATAGCTTCGAGTGGTTGGACCGATCCCCATCTTCCGTTGCTGATTAAAAATAAAAGTATCTTTCCTTTCCACGATGAACCTGCGGTGGCGCAATGTGGCTTGTGCATGTGTGTACGATACGTTTCTTATCAAATCCCATCCCAGTGGTGGATGGAACCACAGATTGACCGCAATACCGCTCAGCTCTGTTTGACAGGGTCGGCTCAACAACATCAACCTGACCGCGAAGCGTCCACCACGCGGGGAAAGATATGGCCGTGTTTGTTTGTTTGTTTGCACAGCGCTGCCAGGGTTCTTATCGGGAAAAATAAACAACCTCCATGTCAAAACCAACCGAAGTCGCCTTGCCCCTTTCTGTCATTGCCTTTTTCTCGCGCTAGAAGCGGGATACCGTAAACTCTGGTGTTATCTTATCAAGTTTTATCGCAACGGAATTGTTTGCCATGAAAGTGTCTCCGAATGCACCAGAGCGTATCGCTTGCCTAGAAGAAAAAGGGTGGTACTTTTTATCTAAGTTTTTTTCACACTCTGATAAAAAAATATCAAAAAATATCTGAAGAGAACAATATCAAGATATTCCAAAAAAAGTATCTGACACACATATAAAATATTATCAAGAGCAAACAAAGCGATGGAGAAAAACTGAGCTGCAACAAAAATCTAAACACGATGTTTCGGAGTAATTTGAATAACGATCCTAAACTAAACGCTACCAGGAACTCGCTGGACTCGTCGCCCAGGGACGATATTAATATTCAATTCAAAGCCCGTAACCTGTCAGACTCGAGTCCCACGTTGGACTCGAAAATATGGTTTACATTACACGAGCTCAAAGTAAAACAGCGATCCTTTGTACGCAAACCGAATATTAAAGAAGTGCTTATTTATAGCGCTTATGCTTTTGGGATTGCAAATAGATCAAAGAGCAAACTTTGCAAACGGAATTTGCTTCTAGAGAATGATGGATCTTTGGGATTTCGTTGCTTGTTTCTGGGGTCTCAACTGATCGTGCCTTAATTTTTTCAAAACAGATCCTGGTTTCAGCACGTCCATGATGGATTGCACGCCGATACGGATGTGAGAGAATTTTGATCTTCAAAATCATCCACTAAAGTTGTTCTTTCCATCACAAAAGTATGCGAGACAGCGTGTTTATTTTCATTTTCCTCAAGGCGCAACGGATATCGACCCCGGTGAAATAAATTAAACTGAATATAAAGCATTAAATAAGCTGATTTTTCAACTGCTAGAACTAACACTACAATTTGCAACTTCTTAAGTTAATTGTACACCCTTCACGCCCGGATCTTGAACGGGTTTATCGGAGCCAGCACCAAACCACCTCGCGGGCAGCGTGTGTGGGAGAACTTGTACCGAGTGTTAAACACGTGTGTATGTGTGTACAATTGACAATTAATAGACAACGGACGGTTGGGTTCTTGTGGCGAACATAAGATTCTGGGTTAGATTGGACGAGTTTCGCGCGAATCGGGAAGGGGGTTCGTCGCCTGGCAGCGTGTCAAGTTCTTTGTTTCCCGTTCGCATCGGGTCGCGTGGTCCGCCGTGGTGTTTTGCGTGGTCGACGAACGGGTTCTCAATCTCGTTCATTCGCTTCCCAGGCGTCCCTTGGCCGCAAAACCCTTCCCTCCATAACGACAAAGAGACAAGCGGTGTGAATGGGCAAGAGGAAAAGAAAAACAGTCAAATGGAGATGGCAGTGGGTAATATTTCAGCGCTAAATCATGGCCCCCGGAGGCTTCGGTGGAACGACTCGGTAATGGTGTTGGCAAAAATCACAAAACATAAACAATCCCCACCGAAACCCCATTCCACTTAACGCGCGGAACGGCAAAGGCGTACGTGTGCGTGACCCATCGGGACAATGTAAGCGCGCCTTCGTCGTTGTTGTTTGCTGATGATGCACCACGCGGCCCATCTCAAGGCTCGGAGTGCAGAAAACACAAGTTATTTCAACGCTCAGGTTTGCTTTGGAACGGGACAACAAACAGACAACAAAAAACACACATTTTTGGAGGTTCCTTTCCGCGACTACCAAATCCGATTATCCTTCGGCGTATTGGACAGAAGCGGCTTAACGGCGCGAAAACTTATGCATGCACAGTAAATGCATGCACACTGAACGTCACGGTCAGTGTGTCTTTCCTTGTGTCTTTGTCTTGTTTATTTTCGCTCTTTTCACTGCATCACGCTTCGTTCCGTTTATACAACCAACGCGAGGGAGTGGCAGAGTGGTTGGTATCAAAAGATGCAAAATTAAAGAAGAAACGAATGCAGGCGAAAAGATCACCCGTAAAGCGTACGATCATCGTACAGCCCTCGGCAATGAAATGCAATGAAGCCCCAGTCAATCGAAAGGCGTCTCCGAATGATACCTGTTTTCATTCACAAAGAGGCTCGCGACTGCGGATTGTGAAACTGGTCGCCACACGTGAAGGCGGACGATTCGTGGGGAAGGCAATGAGCAGTGAAATCTATCTGTAAACAGCTAATCTCCTATCGGCACCTGAAGCGATTCGCGAGCGAAGCTGTTCGTGGTGGAGAGTGTTTGTTTTGGAATGATGCCACCCGACGATGGGAGCAAGTTTCTCGGAATCCAATGAGTCAGCTCCATCGTTTTGCTAGAAAAGGCCGCTTGTGGAGTTGAACAATATTTGCAACCTCGTCGTCGGAGGTTGGGATGGTAAACAGCGCTTGTAGACTTTTCATTCATCGAACTGCTTGCTCATTTTTTGCCATCGATAAATCACGAGACGGGACGATCACTAATAGCCACTTTTCACTCGAACAAATGCCACAGCTGGCAAGATTCTGCCCGTTTTCCGGCCATTTGAGTCCCGCGTCGACCAGCAAGAAAGCTGATACTTTGTACCGAGAGCCGGAGGGAACCTCCTGGTAGGCCAGAAGCGCAGTAAAACCATCGGACCGTGCCGTGCAAACGGAGTAGGAGGAAGTTTGCACTAGTTTGTTGTTTTTTTTGTTCTTTTATTTTTGCATTCGAACACTCTTTCCAACCCCGTCGACCATGGTGCACATGCACACATTGCACGGTTCACATGTCATGGGTGAAGGAAAAGTGGTTTGCGTTCCACCAAGAGGGAGAGAGAGAGAGGAGCACAAAGTACGGTAGAGAAGAAATAAGACAAACGTGAAACAGGAGAAAAGCGGATTGTGAGAGCCTGCGTGATCCGAGTGAATGAAGTGAGCGAAGAAATGATGCACGAAACGCTCGACATAAAGTGGAAAAGAGGAAAAGTGAAGAAAAACGTACCAACCAGAAAACATAAGGAGAGTAAAGAGAGAAGAAAAATACATAGAGCTCGAAAAGGGAAACGTGGATGATGATGATGATGAACCCCGGGATGGGAAACAAGAGAAGCAAATGATACAAGAAGCAAGAACCCAACATAAGGCAAGACATTTGAACAAGAAAAGAAAAAAGAACGAACCCTACACTCCGGGCACTTTATACCACAGGTATGGAGAGCAACGAAAACATGCTGGCAAAGTAAGGAGGAAAAAAGAAACAATAGAATAAGAACAACTCACAACACACAAACCAAGATGAGAGAAAAGCAGGAGGAGAATAAACATAAAAATTTCTTCTGCCAGCATAAAGTATTCGAGAGCGAGTCGGTATGTTTGGGTTTCTAAAGCTGGTCACCAACACTACCACAACCTCCACCTTCACACCACCGCGATGATCATCATCATCATCATGATCATCAAATCAGACCTTCGCGGTGAACTTTACCTGTTCACCTGTGTGGACTCCTCCACGGCGAGGCTGTAAAAAGGGCACACAACCTTTGCAGTTCTCGTTGTGTTTGCCTTTGTTTTATGTTCCCTGCTCCTTTTTCTTTTCTTTTTTTTCCTTTTTTGTCCCGTCCTGGTAGGATGCGCTCCGGTGCAACATGTGTTTTCGGGATTCCAACAGTGCCGTATGCACCTTCCGGCAAGCGGAGATGCGTTTCGGTTCCGTGCGCGCTTTTTTTTTTCTCTCTCCCTTTCTGTGCGATGAATAAACGGAAGGATCGAAATCGGATTCCGGGACAGGATTTCTGGCGTACCGGCTTTCGGGTTTTGGCGCGGTTCGCCGATTTCGGTGCTCACCCTCGAGGGTGTGCTTTGTTTTTTTTTTTTCGAGTTTGTTCGTTTTCCATTTTACTCCCTTTTTTCCACCGTGAAACACCATCTGCAATTGCAGATCGTTCTTTCCGCCTCCATCGGAACAGTCGTTACATAATTGCATACCTGTCCCGAGTGGATCCACGGAGTGTTTTTCGTTACTTGAAACCCAAATCGGACTCGGACTTTGGATTACGGCCAGAGAGAGGATCATCCCCTCGGAGGAAAGTGGATCGGTGGAAAAAAAATCTGCATCCAAATCTCGACACAATACGACGCAACCTGCCGAAACCTTCTGAGGAGCTTCTCAAATGCGAACGAAATCGCGTTGGTGAAGCAACAAAGAATGTCTCTCGAGTTGCGTGTCCATCTGGGATCAAACTGGGCATGGGAAATCAATTATCTTATTTTCCCGTCAAGCAGCGAGAAGCGATCTTCTATTTGCCTGCTGTCCCATCCCTGAACCTGATTCCGCTGTAATGTTGATCAATGACAGCTCAACGTCCGTCCGTCGATGCCGTCCGTGATTTTATAACATGTAAAACCTTCGATGGGAAAAAGTACAAACCCTAGAACTCCCCCGTCAACCGGCCCTCGACTACGGTGACTATCTTATCGGGTCGCCTCTGGTGGTTTGCATGAACTCGAACAACCTCGGTCTGTGGCCTTTGGGGTTGGACGACCTTTATCATTGCGCAGTCGATTTAATATGCGTCAAACCAACTATACATTGGGTGTATGACATTAACGACAGAATATCGTCAGTTAGAACAACATAGTATAAATAAAAGTCAATGTTTTAAATCACCAAAGTAGATAAAACATTTACAAAAACTGACGTAACGGATAAATTAAAAGAAAATTATAAGAAATAGGTTTACAGGCCACCCCAAATCGTGATATTCGGAGGGTGGCAAATAAAACCCTCGGACGTCAGTTTTGCGGCCAGGCGTCAGCAAAATTTGACGGTGCAGATCGCGTCACGCATGAGAAAAATGGCCATTTCCGGTTTCAGTTTCCTTTGTGCTGAAGAATGATAAATTTGACTCAAATTACACCAGACGGGCCGACAAGTTTTGTTACCAAAAACCGTCCTAACCCCTTTCCGTTTCCAAATGAACGGTTGGGCGGCCTCTCAACATTATCCCGCAGCCCAAAACACATTAATTGACACGTAAGCACACTAAACGTCCTAAAAGAACGAAAAGACGAAGTAAAGGGGTGGTTATAAGACATTTCCGAATGTTTCGAATCGATTGGCGCTATGAAAGACCGTTGGTGTGTGTGTGTATGGTTGTTGCTGTCTGTATAAATAATTTATGACGCAATAAGATTTGCTTGATCGAGCTGCTGTTGCGCGCTGGGCGTCGATTGGGATCGCGTGGGAGCCATTTACCTTGAGATGCGAATGTTGCCTCGATCGCACTCCTAGAGTACACCCTTCCAGCTCCACGACCAGTGAGGGGAAAGGCGAACAGAAAAAATACTTTCGACCAACAACTTATGGAGGTTTTAATATAAAGTGTTAATGATGCGTGCGGGCAAACAGCACCTTACACCGATTTGGCATCCGACCCGAAGATAATCGCGTCCAAAAATATGAAGACGATTTATTCATGTGCTTCAAGTCGAATTCGACGAAATACTCGACACGTCATGAAATGTATGTCATGAACGAACGAACACATTCCGAGGACGGAGACGAAAAAAAAGCATAACTCTTCTTGAAACAATGATTGGTCAGTGTGTCTATTTATATCGCCACGCTCTCGGCAGCGTACGCAATAAACTTCTCCCTTCACCTTGCAATCGATTCTCGGACCATTCTCGTACAAGATGGTTTTCCCAGTGAATGAGTTGTTTTTACACACAAAACTTGATCTTTAGGAGGTGATGGATATAATTTTGATGTTAACGATCCTCGCCAAACCTACCTCTCATTTCGTTGATCTCGTGCTTGTGGGTGAAGTCCTTCATGTAGCATCGGGCGGGCGTAACCAGCAGCCCCAGCATCAGCACGAACCTCGTTATCGTCGGCAACGATAAGAAACCCATCTTCACTGTTTTATCACTCGCACACGCAATCAAACACTGACTCACTCTCTCTTTCTCTCTCTTTACAAACTCAAATAAAAGGTGGGTAAGCAAACAACCCAAAACTGTCGACTGTCGCAATCTTCTCACTGAAGCTGGAACCACTTGTTGCACATTGCCACCCCGTCGATGGGGGGCCTGTATTTTCTTCTTCAACCGACCGACTCGCGTTCCGGCCAAGTTTAATTGGATTTTGGGCACGAACTTTTCACGTTTGGGTTTCCTGCTGCTGCTGTTGTTTTCTCTCGCCACTCCAAAACCAAGGAACGTATGTGCGGTCTTTGTGTGTTAATTGAAAACAACCGACCGGAGCACGCAAAGCATCATCCTCGCTGGTGCGAAATGGTGCGTAAATTTTCCCGTTTGTTTTTTTTTCAATCGACACCCGAACGACGGTGGGTTTCCCGGTCGTGGCGACCTGTTGCCATCGAAGGCGCTGCTAAAGGATGGGCGTTTTACGGGGTGGGCAACCTTCGTCAAGAAATCAACACACTTGCCCGCTCGGGAGCACCAAGTAACGGGTTCGTTTAGTCAGTGGAAAGTGAGGCTTTGGACCCGTTCGGAATGGAACACTGAGTTTTACAGGAAGCTGTACTGATGTAGTAAGATAATGGCTGTTCTAAACGACGCAGTACCTCGATCGGGCACTTGCGCAAATAAATATACTTTTTATCTTAGTTGCACTGCACTGCCCCGTTCACGGAGAGATATTTTTACTATTTCATCAACACCACACACTTGTTGCCTTCACAATCACGATCGTTGTTATTGTTGACACGCGCGCACACTTGTCGATCGTTTCGCGAACACTCCGGAATCACCGCTCCAGCAGGTTTTCCCTGCGACATTATGGAACTACCCGGCCAATTTTCGGCTTTCCTTTCCGATTCTTGCACCATGCGGCGCCAAGCGTTTCACCGAAAACTGTTTTCATTCAACGATCTCCATTCAACCCCACGACGTTTTAGGCGGAAAGGGGAACCCTTCACTTCGGTCGGGGTTTCGTTGTTTTATTGTTATGTTTCGCTACACAACATACCGTAACACGCACACACATGCACACCTGTTTGTTCGAACGTAGAAAAGCGTCACAACACGGCGGGGCAACCTTCATCTCACGACGCCGCGCTGGTCACCGGAATGAAACCGAAACAACATTTGAAGAACACTTCCACGTCGTGGCACACCGTAGGCATCCTTCGCCGATGGACCGAAGGGGTGGGATGGCGGTTGCTGGATGCGGGGACAGGTAAATATGCCCTCGGCCAACATGTACCGACAACATACACAAACACACACACGCAGAGACACACCGGTGCGCTCACTTATCTGAGGACGCTTCCCTTCGTCTTAAGTTCTTGGGGCAGACTTTCCGATGGCTTCCAAATATTCCCTACGCTCGGGACGGTCTAAAGGGCCAGCACTGCACAAAAAATGATTCCTCTTCCGTGACACGCACGCACAGCGTCCTTCCTTCTCGAACGGGTGTTTGAGCTGCACTGACGGAATCGACGCTTTCGGGGCGTCTCGATGCGCCGCGCCGTCAGCTTATCTCGCGCACACGATCGTCCGCGCGCGATCGTCCGACTCTCTCGGAGAGCACATCAATGAAACGGAATGAAAATGCGTGAGCATAGTTTTCCCAACCATTTATCTCTTTCTTTCTGTCGCTAACGATTATTTGCCCACTCGCTCTTTCAATGTTTCTTTTTCTTTTATGCTGTTGAACTCTCCAACTTACTACTCTCTCTCCCTCTCTTATGCTTTTATGCTTTTAAAACATTGTGCTGAAGTCCCCGTTGACAGAGTCTCTTACGCTCTCTCGATTTCATCACGTCATCCCTTTCCAACACTCGAACAAAAATGTACAAGTGTTGCATACAAGTTGTGCCGGGATCAGGTTTTGAATCGACGGTTATTTAACCCCACTGTCTACGACAAAAGAAATTTGTTTTGATTTGATATTTGTGTTCCGAAGTTGAGAAAAAAAAAAATGAAAATCTAACATTAACGGACACAAAAGATACACAGTTTTTAAAAGGAATTTGCATATATCGACTAATTTACGAAATTTATTTGATAGATCAAAACACACAGCAAGAAAGCTGGTACATTAGACACAAACACATTACGTTCTCCGACACAAAGAAAACTAACTTTTACTTCAGACACTGTTCCGGTCCTTTACCCCAACAACCGGCACTGGTGCACTGCTCAGAACATTCCATCCCAGCTGCACCTGTAGGAGGAAAAACAGTTGTTAACGAATCGATTTTACAACAAAGTATATCGGTTTCCACAAACAAGACTTACGGCATTTGGTAGCGTTTTGGTTCTTAAACACGATTGTCTCCTGGTCATTGCCCTTCATTATTTTATTCCAATCGATATTGTCTGCAAAGCATAGGCTGCTGTTCTCCAAGATAACAATCGAACCCGATTCGATGCGCTTTAGTGACTTTAGTTCCAATGATTGCAATGATGTCTATAACAAGCAGTACCCAATATTTGGAAAGGTATCGAAATTGAAGAGGTGAGATTCTTTAAAACATACCCGCGCAATATACACCGAGGCAAAAAAGTGCTCCTTCAGCTGACGTCCACCGACCACCTCTAGGTTGCGGAAGTAGGAAAGGTTGGTAAAGTCCGGATGATGACCCTGGATGCTGATGTAACCGGTAATCTGCTTTACGGTGGAGAACACTTCCAGCCGGTCCGGATGGATCTTGGTGTATCGCGGTCCGAACGAGAAGTTCGCAAACACCTGCTGATAGCCGTCGAACGTCTGATCGAGGATCTCCAGCGAACCCTCGATGATGATGCAGTCTTTGTACTTGCCGATGTTGTCCGAATGCACCACGCCCTCGCCGGGACATGTTTTCGGGCAGGCTCCATTGCATGGTACACATTCTCCGTTCTGTGGCATTTTGTTCGGTGGACAGGTTCGAACGCAGGCTCCGTTATCACGCAGTAGATGTTCCGGACAATTTCGTACGCATGTTGTGCCATACGCATACTTGCCATCGGGATTCGGTTCCCAGAGTGCTTTTTGAGTATTAAAGCTACCGAGGAGTAAATAATCTGAGAGGGTTAGTACTTCCTAATGGGCATTGTGTTAATTCTCAGTATACTTACATCTGTGGCCGAGGACATTTTTCCCGGCACACACCGTCATCATAGAAGTTCTTACACGCCATACAGTCCTCCTGCGTCGGACCGGTACAACCACCAGCACAGAACTGATGGCAACACTCGCCAGGCTTCGACCCAAAGCAGCGACCCTGCGAGCACTGAGGCGAACAGTTGAGCTTGCTGAACTTCTGACAGTTGTGGGCACCTTCGCCCCAGCAACCCGCTTCACACGAGTGATGGCACGGCGGACACTCCCGCTCCTGTGATGTGAAGTTGAACGTGTGCCGTATGTTACCCTGCGGATCCGACATGATCTCGTCCCAGTTGATTGTGTCTAGGTGGCACAAATTTCTATTATAAAGGATTCCCACCGATCCGCTGAGGTCACGCAATGCCGGCAGCTCGAGCGAGTTCATCTGCGAGAAGGCCACGAACAGTCCGAACTCGTCGACCCATTTGTTCAGCTTGAACATCGTTCGCCCGCGGATAATCTGAAGCCGCGGCAGGATCACCTGCGGGATGTCGACGTGGCTGATCAGCACGTACCCGGTCACCTCGCGAATGTGCTGCAGAAAGCTGATGTCGTTGCTCCCATTCTGGATCCAGGTGATCTCCAGGTTGCCATCCACGTACGTACAGTTGGTGTAGCGACCGCGCAGATTCTTGTAGTGGTTCTCGCGGTTCGGCGGCACCGACATGCGTCCGTTCGTACCGATGCATACTGCGAGAGAAAGGAAACGAAAGAGAACCACAACGGTTGGTTATGATTGCACTAAAAGACAAACGATCAGATCTCCCGTGATCCATCCTCATCTTTTCTTATCACTGTTGGTAACATTTAGAGGGGGTTTTTTAAACGTTTTTTTTTAAACGCTGCAACTTACTTTTTTCCTTCACTAACTCAGAGTGTGGGCGGGATTGTAACATCAAGGTGTCTTGTTGTGTCTCACGGCCATCCACTAGGGTTGTTGTCATCATCACAAAAATCCCCCCGGTCAGCACCACCCATAGCCACCGAAAGGCTAACCGTTGATTGTATCTCTTCATCGTGTTCTCCAACAACAAGACTATTTGAATGTTTAATCAATGCTGCAATTTATATATACTATGCTGCCACGCGAGAAACATAAAATCCGCAAAACAGAATCCTGTAGCCAGTGAACACAACCGGCTGAGCTTACGCCTGTCTGCGAACTGAGCTGCATTCGAACTAGTTCTAAACACTAGTCTGTTCCGCGGAACCGCGCAAATCGTCACGAGATGCTGGTGTTTATGTCTCAATCGCTCCTTTCTAGGAACAATAACTGTAACGGCCGATGAACCTGTGGGATAAGGAGTTTTGCTACACGTGCATACACCAGGAAACTATTCCATATGTATTTCCAGTAAACATCAAACATTATCGGCTGTATTCCTTATCAAGTGTATGAATATTGTACAATTGTACGCTGAAATATACGAAGGCATTTTCTGTGAAATTTGCTTGCAAGCTGGGTGAAAGTTACTTCAGAAATTATAATTTATTTTGCATGGTATACGATATCGCAAATTAAAAAGTATTGTTGATTAATCAGTGGAAATTATGTTAGTATATTTTATCGTTACAATAAATGTTTGTTATTATTATTGCAAATTACGAATGAACTTACCTTATCTTTGTCACAGAAAACACTTGATTTATTTGTGATGTTTTATTTGTTCCATAGTCATATTTAGAACATTGCGTTGGTGTTTTGTTTATTCTTCTCGATTTTTTATTAGTTTCAGGGTACGTGCCGTATTGTAAAGCAAAATATATTTGATAGCTCAAAACACAAAAAAAGAAAGCTTGTAAATTAGGCACACACACATTACGTTCTCTGGCACAAGGAATCGTAAATACTAATAGAGTACCCTCGATTAACGACAATCTTCCATCATTTTGGAGTCAAACGCTAATTGATAGCTTTTTTGTTTAACTTCAGACACTGTTCCGGTCCTTTGCCCCAACAACCGGCACTGGTACACTGCTCAGAACAGTCCATCCCCGATGCACCTGCAGAAGAAAAAACAGCTGTTGACGAATCGCCTCTCAAATTACTGTTACACCATGCCATGAGCTTAGATAGCAATAGCATTGAAAGCGAGTGAAGGGAGCGCGAAAGTGAGATGCAGACAATTTCGACAATTTCTACCTTGAGCTTAGATAGCAATAGCGAAGATGCCGAGCGAAGCGAGCGCCAAAGTAAGATGCACAATTTCTACGCGTCGAAATTTCCCCTAAGCGTCGAAGTTTCCCCTTAACCGCTGTGCTGTTGCTAAGGGAAACCAAATACCGTATGCGTGAAAATGTTTGCACCACCGTGTATACCATACCGTATGCGTAATAATGTTTGCACCATCGTAGTAAAATAGTTCCCGTTTTCTCTGGGCATACAAAACGAAATGAAACGTTTTCGTGATTTTGGGGACAATTTCGAATCGAACATTGCATCTACTCTTGGGAAAGGTGGTTCTTCAACGTGATGAAAATAACCAACGCAGAATAAAAATAACCAACGCAAAATAAAACTACATCCATAAGGTTGGGCCCAGTAAACGGGCCTTTTACCGGGCCCTGTAAACGGGCCACGTAAGCGGGTCCTGTTAACGGGTCGTGACACTGGGCTATGTAAACGGGTCCTGTAAATTGTTCGTGTTACCGGGCCCTGTAACCGGAACCAGTCAACGGGCCGTGTTACCGGGCCCTGTAAACAGGCCGTGCTACCGGGCTCTGTAAACGAGCTGTGTTACTGGGCCCTGTAAAAGGGCCGTCTTACCGCCGTTTACCGGGCCCTGTAAATTGGCCGTGTTACAGGGCTCTGTAAACGGGCCGTGTTACCGGGCCCTGTAAACGGGCCGTGTTACCGGGCACTGTGACCGGGTCCAGTCAACGGGTCCTATAAACGGGTCCTGTAAACGGGCCCTGTAAACGTGCACTGTAACCTGGCCCTGTAAACGGGCCGTGTTACCGGGCCCTGTAAACAGGCCGTGTTACCAGGACCTGCCAACGGGCCCTGGAACCGGGACCTGTAACTGGGCCGTGTAACCGGGCCGTTTTACCTAGTCGGTTTCTCAACAAAGTACATCGATTTCCTCAAGCAATAGGGTGAGTGAGGGTATTTTGGCCCACGTATGTAATTTTGGCCCACTTAGAAAGAAGATCAATTATTTCAATGATTTCAAATAAAAATGCCTCCTAACATTTTTTTTAGTGTTGAGGTCAATTTATTCTTGTTAAATACCAAATTTGGAGGCGATTGCATCAACATTTGTGGAGAAAATCGCTTAAAACTACGAAGCTGTCTCTTTTTCAAAAAACCATGTCGTTGGCGGATAGTTCGCCCACCTTGAGATATAAGCAACCACTGCGTAAAAAGTTCTGAAGTAATGTTTTTCTAAAGCTTTGAGTGTTTTTAGGAATTATCAAAACGTTACTTGAATTTTTAGAGCACGAGAAATAATTTTAATTTCGATGCAAAAGTGGGCCAAAATAGATGCAAGGAAATCTGATTTCGATTGGAACGAAATTTGTATGCATTTTGACACTGACAGCTGGTTGTCAGAAATTGTCTAAACGAAAATCCGGTGATCTTGGAAAAAAGTGGAAATTAAAATATCGAATTAAACATTTTATCTTCCTTATTTAACAAAAGTAAGAGTTATTAGCACAATCTAAATTATTATAAAGATTATTAAAACCATAAAACACATAAAAAAGGCATTCTTCAGGTGGGCCAAAACTGGTACACAGGTGGGCCAAAATAGAAGCATAGCGGGCCAAAATAGCGACAAAAAGTGTGTTCGGAAATTGATAATTTTTCAGTGAAAACATCAAATAAACTAAAAAATATGAATTTTAATGCATGCTTAGATAGCTACTCTACATTATCATACCCAGTTTGTCATGATATGATCGGTACAATTAATGCAACGATTTATTTTGTGGTGACCCTTCCCTAAGTGGGCCAAAATGGGTACTTTTACCCTACTTACGGCATACGGTAGCGTTTTGGTTCCTAAGTGTTGAGTTTGCGATTACAACTTCAACAATCGAGTAGGCTATAGTCATGTAGTAGACTATGATGAATGTGAAGCAAGATATTATTCTGTGTCTGTCTGTTAGCCTCATCGGATGTAATCTGTGATTCTGTTCAGTACGTGTAATAAAAGAAGAGTAGCGCAGTGGAAGCGAATCAAATAACCAACAGGTTATGGGCCCAGAATCTTGAGCGTGAAGATGGCGGATACGAATTTTTCGATTGAAAAGTTGAACGATTTCAATTATGAAATCTGGCGTTTTCGGCTGGAGTTGTTGCTGACCAAGGAAGGATTGATCGACGTAGTGAAAAATGAGAAGCCTGATACGCCTGATGCTACCTGGATTGTTAAAGATGGTAGGGCTAGAGCTTTCATTGGTTTGTCCATCGACGACAACCAAGCGTGTCACGTCATCCGTTCCGCAACTGCTAGAGAAATGTGGGAAGCTCTGCGGAAACATCATGCACGAGCCACGCTATCTTCCAAAATCCATGTTCTGAGGAAACTGATTCGTCTACAATTGCCCGAAAATGGCAACATGGCAGAACATCTTGCTGAAATAACGCAATTGTCGAACCGACTCGCAAGTATGGGAGATGCTCTGAAAGAATATTGGCTGGTTGCTATTATTTTATCCAGTCTGCATGCATCGTATGATACTTTGATAAGCGCCCTAGAAAGCCGACCAGAAGAAGATTTGAATTTACAATTCGTGAAAGGAAAGCTTCTAGATGAATGGCGGAAAAGAGTCGAGCGTGATGGCCATGGAAATGGAGAGCATTCTTGCAAGGTTGTAAGAACGAAGCAACCTGTGCAGAAGAAAAGGCTCTGCCATTATTGTAATAAAGAAGGGCATATTAGGCGCTACTGTAGGAAGCTAGAACAGGATCGATTACTGAAAAAGACGGAGGACCAAGCTGTGAACAGATCGTTTAAACAGAAGGCGCATTTGGTGGATGGAAATGCAGAAGTAGAAGTGTGTTTGGGAGCTAGATCTGAAAAGGAGAATTGCTCTGCGTCATGGATCTTCGATTCAGGAGCAACTTCTCATATGACTAGCAACGCATCGCTACTAGATGATATACGTGCAAACACCACAAATGTGAGCTTGGCTGATGGAAGGGAAACATCTGCAGCAGGGTTTGGATCTGCTAAGTTTCGATCTATTAATGGAAATGAAAAGGACATCCTTGTGAGGCTGAAACATGTGTATCATGTGCCGTCACTGTCAGGAAGTCTGCTGTCTGTAAGCAAGTTGTGTGATGAGGATTGCACAGTAACCTTTTACAAAAATGGCTGCGTTGTGAAGAAAGACGGCAAAGTGTTGATGAAAGGACAACGCAATGGAAATCTTTATCAGCTAAATACCAATGTACAGCGTACGTTGTTGGCAACGGCCGGACATAATGCTAACTGCATTGACATGTGGCATCGTCGCCTGGGTCACAGAGACCATAGTGCTGTGAAAATCATCATGTAGAAGAAATTAGGAGTTGTGTGAAAACGGAATGTTGCAACTCACTTATTGTCCCACAGAACACATGGTGGCTGACATCTTTACCAAGCCACTAGGAACAACAAAGTTCAAGAAGTTATCTAGGTTGTTAGGTTTGACCTAAGGGAATTGTTGAAGCGGTTGTGATTGAGGAGGAGTGTTGAGTTTGCGATTACAACTTCAACAATCGAGTAGGCTATAGTCATGTAGTAGACTATGATGAATGTGAAGCAAGATATTATTCTGTGTCTGTCTGTTAGCCTCATCGGATGTAATCTGTGATTCTGTTCAGTACGTGTAATAAAAGAAGAGTAGCGCAGTGGAAGCGAATCAAATAACCAACACTAAGCACGATTGTGTCCTGGTCATTGCTCTTCGTGATTTTGCTCCAATCGATGTTGTCCGCAAAGCATAGGCTGCTGTTCTCCAAGATAACGATCGAACCCGATTCGACGCGCTTTAGTGACTTTAGCTCCAATGATCGCAATGATGTCTATAACAAGCAGTACCCAATATTTGAGGTAGGTAAGGTGTTCAAGTTGAAGAGGTGAGATTCTTCAAAACATACCTTTACGATGTACACCGAGGCAAAAAAGTGCTCCTTAAGCTGACGTCCACCGACCACCTCTAGGTTGCGAAAATACGAAAGGTTGGTAAAGTCCGGATGATCGCCCTGGATGTTGATATAACCGGTAATCTCCTTGACGGTGGAGAACACTTCCAACCGGTCCGGGTGGATCTTGGTGTATCGCGGTCCAAACGTGAAGTTCGCAAACACCTGCTGATAGCCGGCGAACGTCTGATCGAGGATCTCCAGCGAACCCTCGATGATGATGCAGTCTTTGTACTTGCCGATGTTGTCCGAATGCACCACGCCCTCGCCGGGACATGTTTTCGGGCAGGGTCCATTGAATGGTACACATTCTCCGTTCTGTGGCATCTTGTTCGGTAGACAGGTACGAACGCAGGCTCCGTTATCACGCAGTAGATGTTCCGGACAGTTTCGCACGCATGTTGTGCCATACACATACTTGCCATCGGGATTCGGTTCCCAGAGGTAGTTTGTTGGGTTATAGCTGGTGAAAAGAAAAAATACGTTGAGGTTAGTACTTCCTGATCGACGTTTGATGAATCCTCAGTCTACTTACATCTGCATCGGAGGACACTCCTGCTTACACACACCGTCATCGTAGAAGTTCTTGCACGCCAGACAATCCTGCTGGGTCGGACCGGTACAACCACCGGCGCAGAACTGATGGCAACACTCACCAGGCTTCGACCCAAAGCAGCGACCCTGCGAGCACTGAGGCGAACAGTTGAGCTTGCTGAACTTCTGGCAGTTGTGTGCACCTTCGCCCCAGCAACCCGCTTCACACGAGTGATGGCACGACGGACATTGCGTTGGCATCATTTGGAATGAGTGTTTAATCCTACCCTGCGGATCCGAGATGATCTCGTCCCAGTTGATCGTGTCTAGGTGACACAGGTTGTAGTTGTTGAAGATCCCCGCCGAGCCGTTGATGATGTCACGCAACGCCGGCAGCTCGAGCGTGTTCATCTGCGAGAAGGACACGAACAGCCCGAACTCGTCGTCCCATTTGTTCAGCTTGAACATCGTTCGCCCGCGGATAATCTGAAGCCGCGGCAGGATCACCTGCGGGATGTCGACGTGGCTGATCAGCACGTACCCGGTCACCTCGCGAATGTGCTGCAGAAAGCTTAAATCGATGCTGCCATTCTGGATCCAGGTGATCTCCAGGTTGCCATCCACGTATGTACAGTTGGTGTAGCGACCGCGCAGATTCTTGTAGTGGTTCTCGCGGTTCGGCGGCACCGACATGCGTCCGTTCGTACCGATGCATACTGCGAGAGAAAGGGAGCGAAAGAGAGCCACAACGATTGGTTACGATTGCACTAAAAAACAAACGATCAGAGCTCCCGTGATCCATCCTCATGTTTTGTAACATTTAGGGGGGTTTTTTAAACGTTTTTTTTAAGCGCTGCAACTTACTTTTTTCCTTCACTAACATGTCTTGTTGTGTCTCGCGGCCATCCACTAGGGTTGTTGTCATCATCACAAAAATCCCCCCGGTCAGGACCACCCATAGCCACCGAAAAGCTAAACGTTGATTGTATCTCTTCATCGTGTCGGCAATTCCTACAACAAGACTATTTGAATGTTCTCAGCACTGTACCTCCCAATACAACCCTCCCAATTGTAGTGATCGCTTCTAAACAGAAGAAAGCCCGCACACTATTTACACTTAGAGAGATTGGTCAATTTACAATATTTGGAAAAACTAATTAATAAATCAGCAACGATAGAGGTGTCATCGAATTTTTTAAAACTCAAATTTTGTTTTAAACTGAAACGCGATTTATTGTAGAGTAACTGGCAATCTATGGAATGATAGATGCTTACCAAGCAGGTGTGCTTGAATTTACGAACGAATCTACTTCTTAATACGGTTCTTCAAAACTTAAATTTTTCATATGGAATACGCTGCCACGCGAGAAACATAAAATCCGCAAAACAAAATCTTGTAATCAGTTAACACAACCGGCCGAGCTTACGCCTGTCTGCGAACTAACCTGCATTCGAACTCTAAACACGTCTATTCCGCGGAACCGCGCAAATCGTCACGAGATGTTGGTGGTCATGTCTCAATCGCTCCTTTCAAGGTAATGCTGAGGATTGGGAGTCTGTTCGTACTGATGTATAAGGGTCGAGTGACGAACCTGTGGGATAACGATTGTTTGTTTTTTTGTGGGATCCATGTGGGATAAGGAGTCTTGCTACACTCGCACGGTCGACCAGATAACTGTTACATATGTATTTCCAGTAAACATGAAACATCTTCGGTTGTATTCCTTATCAAGCGTAAGAATGTTGTTCAATTGTACGCTGAAATTTACGAAGCCATTTTTTGGGCACGATTACACTATATCTACCTGAACCAATACCTCCAAATATAATACCAGCTTATGTAAAACAATCCCGGAACTTTTGACAAGAGAGAACGCGACCTTTTTTCGGCGCGCCAATGTTGCTTCCGATAACGGCAAAGTTAAACTTAACAAGCCCAAAGTGCTTCCTAACGATGCCAAACAAAAGCCTTGCGCGTGCAATTGACTGCCTACTACCGGCAAATAGCAGCTTGATACGGACGAATTGGCCCTGAAAACAGTGTATTATTACAAATTACGAATGAACTTACCTTATCTTTGTTACAGAAAACACTTGATTTATTTGCGATGTTTTATTTGTTCCATAGTCATATTTAGAACATTGCGTGGGTGTTTTGTTTATTCTTCTCGATTTTTTATTAGTTTCACGGTACGTGCCGTATTGTAAAGCAAAATATATTTGATAGCTCAAAACACAAAAACAGAAAGCTTGTAAATTAGGCCCAAACACATTACGTTCTCTGGCACAAGGAATCGTAAATACTAAAAGATTCCCCTCGATTAACAACAATCTTCCTTGATTCTGAAGTCAAACGTTAATTGATAGCTTTTTTGTTTTACTTCAGACACTGTTCCGGTCCTTTGCCCCAACAACCGGCACTGGTACACTGCTCAGAACAGTCCATCCCCGATGCACCTGCAGGAGGAAAAACAGCTGTTGACGAATCGGTTTCTCAACAAAGTACATCGATTTCCTCAAACGATACTTACGGCATTTGGTAGCGTTTTGGTTCTTAAACACGATTGTCTCCTGGTCATTGCCCTTCATTATTTGACTCCAATCGATATTGTCCGCAAAGCATAGGCTGCTGTTCTCCAAGATAACGATCGAACCCGATTCGACGCGCTTTAAAGATTTTAGCTCCAATGATCGCAACGATGTCTGTAACAAGCAGTGCCCAATATTTGGAAAGGTCTCGAAATTGAAGAGGCGAGATTCTTTAAAACATACCTCCGTTATATACACCGAGGCAGAATAAGTCCCCTTCAGCTGACGTCCACCGACCACCTCCAGATTTCGGAAGTACGAAAGGTTGGTAAAGTGCGGATGATTACCCTGGATGCTGATGTAACCGGTAATCTCCTTGACGGTGGAGAATACCTCTAGCTGGTGGGGTTCGATCCCCCTGTACCACGGTCCGAACGAGAAGTTGGCGAACAGCTGCTCATAACCAATGAACGTCTCATCGAGGATCTCAAGGGAACCATTAATGGTGTTGCAATCTTTGTACTTGCCGATGTTACCAGAGTGCACCACGCCCTCGCCGGGACATGTTTTCGGGCAAGGTCCATTGCATGGTACACATTCTCCGTGCTGAGGCATCTTGTTTGGCGGACAGGCCGGAACGCACACACCATTATTACGCAGTAGATTTTTCGGGCAGTTTCGCAAACATTTTGTGCCATACGCATACTTGCCATCGGGATTCGGTTCCCAGAGTGCTTTTCGAATATTAAAACTACCGAAGAGTAAATAATCTGATAGGGTTAGTACTCCCTAATGGGCATTGTTTTAATTCTCAGTATACTTACATCTGTGGCCGAGGACATTTTTCCCGGCACACACCGTCATCATAGAAGTTCTTACACGCCATACAGTCCTCCTGCGTCGGACCGGTACAACCTCCAGCACAGAATTGATGGCAACACTCGCCAGGCTTCGACCCAAAGCAGCGACCCTGCGAGCACTGAGGCGAACAGTTGAGCTTGCTGAACTTCTGACAGTTGTGTGCACCTTCGCCCCAGCAACCCGCCTCACACGAGTGATGGCACGGCGGACATTGCTTAAACATAAATTGGAATGAGTGTTCAATCCTACCCTGCGGATCCGAGATGATCTCGTCCCAGTTGATCGTGTTTAGGTGGCACAAATTTCCGTTGTACAGTATTCCCACCGATCCGCTGAGGACGTCACGCAACGCCGGCAGCTCGAGCGTGTTCATCTGCGAGCTAATCACCAGCAATCCGAACCCATTGCCCCCCCATTTGTTGAGTTTGAACAGCGTTTGGCCACGGATGATCTGAAGTCGCGGCAGGATCACCTGCGGGATGTCGACGTGGTTGATCAGCACGTACCCGGTCACCTCGCGAATGTGCTGCAGGAAGCTGAAGTCGTAGGACCTACTCAGGATCCAGCTGATCTCCAGGTTACCTTCCACGTACGTACAGTTGGTATAGCGATCGCGCAGATTCTTGTTGTGGTCCTCCGATGGCATCGACAGACGGATGTTCGTACCGAAGCACGCTGTCAACCAAAAAGGGAACGAAAGAGAGCCACAGAGGTTGGTTATGATTGCGCTACAAGACAAACGATCAGAGCTCCCGTGATCTATCCCCATCTTTTCTTATCAACTTTTGGAACATTAGGGGATTTTTTAACGTTTTTTTTAACGCTGCAACTTACTTTTTTCCTTCACTAACTCAGACTGTGCCTGCTCCAAGGTTGGACGGGATTGTAACATCAAACGGTCTTGTTGTGTCTCGCGGCCATCCACTTGGGTTGTTGTCATCATCACAAAAATCCCCCCGGTCAGGACCACCCATAGCCACCGAAAGGCTAAACGTTGATTGTATCTCTTCATCGTGTCGGCAATTCCTACAACAAGACTATTTGAATTATTGTTCTCAGCACTGTTCTGGTTCTTGGACTGTCTTCTTTTTTCTATTGCCCCAACCCTCCCAACGGTAGTGATCGCTTCGAAACTGAAGAAACACCGTACTCAGAGAATATGATCAATTTGCAATATTCGAAAAAACTAAGCAATAAAAATAGTGACTGTACAGACGCCATCGGATTATGTAAAACCGACATTTTGTTTTTAACCTCCTCAGTCCAATGATTGTAGGATAAGCTGATTTACATTACAAGCACTTTTTGAAAGCTCGATTTATTGCGGAATTCGTATGAAGGAAACAATACTACGAAGGCTTTACACAAATAACGGGTGATCTATGGAATGATAAACGCTTACCTCGTATGCTTGAATTTGCGAACGAATCTGGTTCTTAAAAATTTAAATTTTTAGATAGAATATGCTGCCACAACAAAATCCGCACAAGATAAGCCTGTAATCGGTGAACACAACCGATCGAGCTTACGCCTATCTGCGAACTGACTTGCATTCGAACTCGTCCTATACTCGTCTGCTCCACGGAACCGCGCAAATCGTCACGAAACGTTGGTGGTCATGTCTCAATCGATCCTTTCTACGCAACACTGAGGATTAGGAGTTCGTTCGTACTAATGTATAAGGGTCGGGCGACGATCATTTGGGATAAGGAATCCTGTTACACGGCAAGACGACTATTATGTATACATATATTTACAATAAGCAACAAACTCCTTCGACTGTATTACTTACGAAATGAAGAATTCTCGTACAATTTTACGCTGAAATATTTAAATTATCTGTAATAATCGGTTGAAGCAAGCAGGATGAAAGTTATTTTAGAAGTTATAATTTATTTTGTATATTATACGATTTCACTAAACAAAAAAATTTTGGTGATTAATCAGTGGAAATAATATTAGTATATTTTATCATTACAATAAATGTATGTTATTCTGAATTACGAGTGAACTTACCTTATCTTTGTCACAGAAAACACTTGATTTTCATATTAAGAACATTGCGTGGGTGTTTTGTTTATTCTTCTCGATTTTTTATTTCATAGTGTATTCATTTGGTTTGCTTTATTGTGACTGTTGTTTTGTTTTGCAGGACTTACATGCTTTTGCAAGCTATTTTTTCCACTATTGGTAGTACCCTATTACGCGTTGCTCGTTTGCATTATCTCTTTTCTTCTCCTCGTGTGTCGGCAAAAGTGTGCGCGCAGCATCGTCAAATCCCTATGCTTTTCTAACTGTTGTATGTTTTGTTTTTCGCTCGCTTACCTCTTTCCATCTTGTTCATTGCATTTCTTGTAAGTACTGTGGCATTTTGGTTTAGATTTATCTTTTCTAATAGTTTTTTTCCTTTCTACTGTGGCGCTGGGTTTAGCTGATGAATTGTAAGCATTTGCAGAATCCAGAGTTCATCCACTGTACGTCTGCGTCCAGTGCTTTAGCAGCTAAGAGATATCAGCACTAGCTTTGAAAAGTGTTTGCAGCCACGGATATCCGCATTCAATCAATTATGCATTTAAGTTCATCCGCGTGATGCATGCTGTTTTATTTTATAATTTCTCCATATTTTTCCATACTGTTACTATTCATTTTTATTGAGAACGAAAACTTTAAATGAATAAATTTATACAAATTACTTGACAAGCAGTTGTTATAATTTCACTTTTAACAATTTTCTTTAAAGAATCCTTGCAATGCTGTGATTTTTAAGGGTGTAAAGTCGCTAACCTTAAATGTTTATATCAGATCAATGTGACGTGCCGTATATAAAATATTGTACTACCACCAAACCAAACAAGCATCTCTAATCGTTCAATTTGATGTTGCTACCGGTAGTCTGGGTTCGGAAAAATCCTTACCAAAATCAACTCCGATTGTGCGGGGCGAAGGCAAAACATATTTGATATTTCCTCAAACCACTACCCCTGCTTTCCGCTCGCTGGTGGCTCTATCATTTTCATCCAATTTCAATAATCAATGATTAGGCACTCAAGTGTAACATAAATCTATTTTAGTCGGCTCTATCCGGTGTCCGGTCCACCCTTGCATGGGGCACGGCTGCGCTGTCGTATGAATCTGGTGTTTCAGCTGTTTCAGTTAAACGTTTCTTCACTTATTTGGAACCGTTCCTTGCTAGGCGGCATGTAAAGTTCACTGTTCAAATGTCGCATGCTCATCCGAAAATAGCTTTTGCTACGGGACCTGCTTGCACTAGTGGTTCCCTCCTGCCGCACCTATCACAATGGTTCCACCACGCAGGAAAATGCCAGCGAGCAAGTGTTCGTCCGGCGCGGCATTGCTTAGTAACGAGTAAGTGTTTGTATGCTAGCGGGACATGCTTACTTCGATCGCGCTAAAGCGAAATCCATTTGTAACACACTGAAATCGTGACATATACCGGCGTCGACCGTACAAAACCAAACCAAACCGTTTGAAGCGTTCTGCTGGAACCGGGGAGGGGCAAGCGTACAGCTACGAACTAGCTACGCGGTCCAGGGTTGTGCTAGGCGTTCGGTTAAGAATAAGTAGATCGTTCCCGCTACCCCTTAACCATTCCCTTCCTTGAGCGAGGCTGCACCCTCGTATCGACAGTTAACAACTCCAAGCGTACCCTTTGAGCAGCAGCTGGACTACTTTGTAGGCGAAAATAGCTCCGTATGCGAATAAATGTGTTCATAGATGCGTCTATTCACTACCGCTGGCAGGAACTATTTCCCACCAGCATAAAACTACACATACACACACACGCAGAGGCATGCTGCTTGTAGCCCGGATCAATGATCCTGGGTTGTCAAACGTTCGATACGTTTCATAGTTGTGAAGAAAAAGGGGGCCTAGAGCTACTGCCAAGCTAACACATGGGAAGTATCTACAGATAGTAAGTATCGTTATGTCCTATGTAAGTTTTTAGTACTGCACATTTTCACGTTCTTTGCCTTACAATTGATGGTAGTATTGCTGAAGGTGGTTGAATACTGATAAATGTAAAGTTGTTAACCATCAATAGCATAACAAGGACAGATAAATAACAAATTTAAGAATCGGAATGTCTCAATACTTAAGCATAGGACCTTAGAAAATACATTAGACTTTGTTGTTAATCCACAAATTGTTTTTAAATAAATCAACTGCGTGGAAACTAAATCTATTAAATTTCACCATCAACAGATACTACCAACAGTTGCAAAACCCATCCACAGATGGTCCAAAGCACCTCTCCAGCGGGGACTATTAAAGGACAAAGTTAAGATCAATAATAACCGCGACAGCTAAAAGTTTGCCCAGTCAAGTCAACATCACTACTATAAAGTTCGACTACCCGTCAAAACGGTAGCCAATGCTAGCGGTACCTGCTCGTCTAGGGTAACAATAGTTTGATTTTGGTTTCGGTATTTTCTTTAACAACGTCATTTCTAACTGCGAATTCTATGGATGATTTTGTGTGTGAGTGTGTGTGTGTTTTTTGGGGGGGTCTCGCTGCACATTTTTGCATTTTTGTGCTCATTTTATCGACTGCACGGATGCGTTTATTGTTAGTGTTCTCGGTTTGCTTAACATCGATTATTGGGTGAACACCAAAGTATTGGAAAGTAGGTCAAGTAAAAGTGGTGGTTTTAAAGGAACAAAGTTACGTCCAGCATACATTCATCGAACATATATTCAGAGGAATTGTCTTAACTAGTACTAATACGAGATTTGAAATGTAATCAATCGAACGTAGAGTCAGAGTACATTCTAAAAGTTGTTTCCTACTATCGCATTCAGGTCTATCTAACAAACTATCAACATGCCACCACCACTTGCTTCTGTTTGTTTCTGCGTTTTTTTTTCTACAGCGCTCAAATATTGTTCTTCTGTTTGCTCGTTGTTCAACGTGTCTCGTTGCGTGTTTTTTTGTTTGTTCCGGCGGAGAAACATTAAGAAATGTGTAAGTAAACTATGGCAGTTTGTTTTTGTTCGTCACAAAGAATGGGGGTTACATAGATAGGGTTAGGTTGAACAGAGATCCTTACTTTCCACACGTTCTCTCGGGATAAAATGACACACTTAGACCAACTTAATTAGCCTGAGTATAGAAATTTACGTAAGATCCTTCTAATATGCTGATAGTACCGTTCGATAGTTTTCAATATAGCTCCACTAAAAATACAGGGGTACGAGCGTGTCTGCCGATAAGCAACTGTGTCCATATTTTGTTTTAAATTATTTAATTCGTGTTCGAGTGCTTCCTGTTCGTGTTTCTGTTTTTCACTTAATTTATACGTTTTTTTCGCTTACTTGCAGAACCACTTGCAGGCAGACGGCGGTTATCTAGAAGTTACGTTACGGGTTACTCGCTTATTAGCTTAGTTCGTTTTAACGATATGCATCTCACGTCACAGCAATTGCCACATCTCTTGGTAGTCTCTGGATAGTTTCTTCATATGCCCTTTTTTGCATGATTCTGGTAGCCTATTTTATACGCATTACCAGAGTCCTCTTAAACAGCTCACCGACCGTTTATACACCCGGTACCGCGTTCGATATTATTACTGTTTCCCTTAGTTGCGCTTGGCGCATGGCGGTGTCCGACATTTTCCATCCTTTCCCCTATACCGCTCACAGTTTTCCCATTGGCCACCTGGTCGTTCCTAGGTTCTAGTATTGTTTTCTACAAAATTTACAGTTCCTCGTTTTGCTATTCCTGTTTCAGCGCTAGGGTTTGTTACGGGCTTTCGGGAGTTCTCCTGCAAAAACCCGTATTAACTCGACCAAAGAAGACACACGCAACAAAAGCCCTCCAGTGGAATGGTACATTAAGAAAGTGATATTTCAGCTTCCAATTGATTATGTCTGCCCTATAGGCTCGATTGGTCACCCCTCATACCCACATCACATCATCGGGTTGGATGAAATGTATTCATCGAAAAGTCTTTTGCGTAGTTTTCCTTGTTTTTGAAGATATTTTCCTTTAACTTATAGCTATTGCTTATGATTTGTTTATTCTTTTCATTAGGATTTTTCCGAAAAACGGCACTATGTGCTTGATAGAAGATAAAAACCGTTTCGTATCCGTTCTGAGGCCGAAGAAAGCTAATTAAAAGCATGTGTTAAAGTCAGATCAACTGTAATAGTAATCGGTTTCCGATATTGGGTTTTGGTTGTTTTAATTATCATACTTGTTTTAATTTCCTTCCTACAGGATAGACGAATGGGAACGACGGTGTTTTTCCGATCCAGTTGGAGCTTCAGTTGGTCACTTTTAAAATGACATAGAAAATATTGCATTTAACAACACCTTCTCTATCCGATACCGTCGATTTGTCCAGACTTCCTCCTCCTCATCCTCGCCCTCATCCTCTTCAACGCCTTCCTCGCCGTCCCCGCACCAGGCGTACGACTTTCGCCACACCCACTGGTCCAACGGTAAACTGTGTCGCCTTTCTTCCTGCCGTCCATACTTTAACGCGCCATCCTTTGGTACTCTCCCATCATCATCATCCCCATCGGAACGATTTATCAATTCCACCGGCCGGCCATCATCGTTCCGGCCCGATATGTCTCTTTTCTAGCACGCCACGTTCTCGGGCAGCGGGTTCTCCGTTATTCGGATGGCGCCATTCTTCGACCGGCTCTCGTAGATGGCCGCACTGGTGGCGCTTCCGCCAATGCACGCGCTACCGGTGCTCGAGATATTCGCCGTTGCTGTGATGCCGATGCCACCGCTTCCGTTTCCGTTGCCGTTGCCTCCGGCCGCTGCTGGCTGTTCGGAGCTACCGCCGCCGCCACCGCCACCACCACCGCCCGCCAGCGCCATCACGTTGCCGTTCAGCTTGTCGAACTCTTGATTGTGGTTATTGCACGACACCATTTCATTGTTGTTGTTGTTGTTGTTGTTGTTGTGGCGGTTGATTGCAGTTGCCATAGCAGCAGCAGTAGCAGCAGTAGCAGCAGCAGCAGTGGTAGTATGGTATTTAGCATGCGGTGAAAATGTTGGTGCTGCCTCAACACCATTAGTACGATTAATAGCTGTAGCTGATAAAAGCGAGGTGCGTGTCTTTGATGGGATGATGTTTCGCAAATGAGCTAGTCGTTATAATTGGTTGGTTTTTATATTTTCTCTGTTTTTGGTAGAAAATATACACTGATTACATTTAATTAATATGATTCCGCGCGAAGATTCAATGTTTGTATCAGGTGAGGAAGAATGGATGGTTGCTAGTAGTTAGTCTCGAGTTAGGACCGGCTTCTCCGGAATGGCTACCGAAAAACGAGAGACACCTCAGGCAAAGACAATCGAAAAGTTCAATGTATGTTTGACATCTATCAGATCAAAAAAAAAACTTCCTCTTGGAGTGACTACTTCCGGTCTAGGTGGGATGTTTGAGACGGTTTCTTCCTGTCCTTGCACAGTGTTTCAAAATAAACATTAAATATTGTAGCCTCGTAACGACTGTGCGCTCGAAACGAAAATAATTGTTAAACAATATGTTAGCAATTGGCGGCAAAAAAAAAGACACGAAAGAAAACAAAAAAGGTAACATTCTTCAAGTATAACCGAAACAAATCTATACAAAAAGCGAAACATTGTACATAGTAACGTTTACTGCATGAGGTGATGATAGTATGAACGAGTCGATGGGAATGTTTTATGCAAGGATACGATTACGAGTTGATGGATGGATGCTGATAGTGATAGCAAAAATTTGATTATAATTGATTATTTGATTGTTCACATTTGTTTTTCGATGAAAGTATACGAATCGTTCATAGGGATACCATGTATTTTTTTTATATTCCTTACTAGCAGTGCGGCGTTATCTACTATTTCTCCAACTGTTGCGTGTGACCGTCCCCTTAAGCGCTCAATCTGCATTATATATATATCTACTGAGGCAAAGTGTTTTCCCATGCACATTGTACTACGATCGAATTGGGCGTTCCGTAGAATTAACGTTATGATCGTCAATTTCGACCAAGAATATTTTTACCAAATTGGAAAAAAATAACATCTCTTTTAAAGAGTACACTTTCTTCAGTTTATGGAAATCGTGTGGAATGGATCCAAAAGTTGCCAATGAAAGAAACGATCTTGTGAAAGAACCTCCACTTTTCCTAAGCGAAGTCTAGTTGTTCGTGCAAATAATTTGTCTTTCTTTCAAAGCTTTATGTGTGTAAAATAAATGCAAGCATCCGCGGGTTTTTCTTTAATAATTTATTACATATCGCTTCATAGTATACATTTTTAAACGCAACAAAAAATATAATGAAAATAACGAACAGAAGAAGATAACAGCGGAAGATTTCAGAGAATAGAAATTATTTAAAACAGAAGAGTTAATACGAGAGCCGGATCGATGATGAACAGGATGCAAACGAAACATGATCAACGATAAACGATCGTTCGCAATGGATAACTAAACGGCGTAAATTGATTGCAAACGGCATACGGGCGCTGCTTTGCCAGCTCTATCGATAAAGAACGGAAACTAATAGAAATTCGAAATTAAAAAGAGTTGGAAAAGCGAACGGGCGGCACGTTCTCTCGCTTGATCATTTGCTCCAGCTACAACCGCACAAGCTTTAGCACGGTAACATGTTTTGTTTTGTATGTTTTGTTTTGCTTAGAGACCAGCCGGTGCCTTTGCTTTAGTGGGTGAGGCAAGTTTCTTCGCAACTGTGGAGAGAAAATACATTCCACGAAAGATTTAGCTTGCTTCCTTGGTTGCGGAAGGATGATGGAATTGTGTGAACGCGATCACGCCATTACGGTGATCGACTGTGGTTATGTAGCTTGCAAGTGAAGGATATACGCGACCGTGGGTGTGAGAAAGCATAAACTTAGTCTGTATTGTAAGAGCAGAATACAATCGCAGGCAAGGCTTTACACTGCAAGAAACACAGCAACGTTTAGCAATAGTTTCGTTCATTCTCCCATGTTTAAAGGTTATTTCACTATAGGCACTACTTGTATGTAAATTAATAACACTATTATGGTTCGATAAAAAAAAACAAATGCAAACAATGTTGTAATGAAAGTGTTATTAAAGCCGACCCGTCTGGTTCAAAACGACTCTTAGAAAGCTAATCAATTATTGCACAAAGTGAAGAATTATGGAATGAATTCAAAAAGGGGTGATGTGATCAGAAAACATAAGAGTAAGGGTAATTGTGACTGTTTATGTTGAGTGCATCCAAAGGGGATGCCACCAAACGGGGTCGAAAGATTGTACTCAATCTTTGTTAAGATTTATTTATCTACTTTTCCAATTTGGACTTCCATACTTTCTACACGCTTTCAACGACGCTTGAAATAGCGACTTAAACGCGAAATTAACTATAGTCTTAAACTAACGACGTCTTACGATGGCACCCGGTAGCGGGCTAGAATCGTTTTGCGCGCACTTATCACTCAGAGTAGAAATAGGGATGAGAACATTATGTATGGGCGTACGTTTTTCAAACACCCAAAGGAATAACACAGATTGTTAGGTCAATCTTTGGTTTGCAAAATATGTTACAACTCGTTTTTGACGATACTACCTTCTCTCAGTAGCGGGATATTAAGAACACTTCAAAATATTACTTGATACAAACCGTGTCCTTTAGCAGTACAGTTCGAATTTTACATGCTTCAAAAACGTACGCACATACTTTGAGTTCCCCTTTGTGCTTTCAAATGTTTATATCCATTTTATATGACTTAGGTTTGTGAATATGTTTTCCAAAATTAATTTATAAAGTTCATGCAAGAACCTGGGTTTTCTTAAGGCGACATAGCACAACGGCGGGAAACATGAGGATGATAAACCTTATTTCGCCCGATCTAGAGGCGTTTAATACGGACTGCTGCAGCGCAACTCTTAGAAGCAAGACCGATCGAGGAAGACCAAAACGGAAACGGGGTAGCGTGGCGTTCTACTGGGACAAACTTTCTACCGTCCCCGCGCGAGATAGTTTGCCTAGTTTTTGCAAAGCTCCAACGGCTAAAAATAAAGGACATAGATGGTGTTATGAGCAAAATAATAATTGCGTGAGCTAAATCCATAAGGCGCAAAAATGTGATATGAGCTTGAGTGGGTAAGATGATATTTTGCTTGCACATAAATTAACAAATGTTTCCATGGAAGATAGTACACAGTAATGCAAATATAAATCAATTAAAACCAATAAAAAACATTGTGAGCACTCATTGTAGATTCGCATTCGCTTAACGCAAACATTTGGATAGCAGTTTGTAACGAAATCATATTAAATTTAGGTAGATCCCTTTCCTCTATGTTGGACAGATTTATGGTTGAAAAGAGAAAGCTTATAAATGATCGAAAAGGACTTCCTTGATACGCTTTATACACACTGAAATACACATCGAATTTTACGTTCCTTAATACACACATTCACACACGCACACGATTCTACCAATACGATTGTTGCAATCTGCAACGGTACATGACGAAGGGAGCAAGAATGATCTATTACAGCGAAGAATAAATTGAAAATAAAGTATGAATTTATCTGATTTATGAATATGTAAGATTGAAATTTTCAGTGAAAAAGATTCCACACCAATACCATAAAATGAAATGAAGTAGATAGGATTTTCCACAAAGATTAAGTTATACCGTAAAATACGTGCGATTCACAAGAATTCAATGCTTGATAATCGGGGTGGAATATGAGTAAAGAAACGCAAATCTAAATGAAAAGCAAGTGGATTTCAATATCAACGTCAAGCTTGTCTGGGTTTGGTAGTTTTCTCAAAGCTCAAACAAGCTAGTTTCCTTTCGGCTTTATTGCAATTTTAAATTTTAAATTTACTATAAATTCATCGTAACACATCGTGCTTTCCATCTCCCACTGATCCATTGGATTGATAGTTCAACTCACTCACTTTCCCTACGTCTTTCGCTGCATTTTTGCATGTCTCTTCCTTTCATTCAACGAAACGTTGTTACATAACAACAATTCTATTTTAACCTATCAACCAATCATTCTTTCCTGGTGAAAACAGAACAAACAAACATTTTGATTTCATTTGTGCTAGTGTGAACCTTTGCTGGAAGAACTGTATGTGAACAAACGAATCACAAATAAGGTCAAAATTGCTACTTCTGCGTGAAAACGCATTGTCTAAATTTTAGCGTCAAAGTCAGTTTCAACACTGCCAATTAAAGCCATACTAGATTAGCTTGTCCTATATATTTATGTTTATATGCATTTGGAAACTATGACTAGTTTTATCGTTTTGATTCTGTTCAAAGTTCAAGTTATTAGTTCAGCGGTTTATTATTGTTCGTTTGTTCGTTTCCCGTATTTCGATTCGCACAGACTGCTGGTACAAATATTGAACTTATCCAGTAGCGATCATATTAATTCATAATGAAACCAATGCTATCGGTCTAATGAGCGGGTTATTGTGTGAGTGTTTTTTTTTTGTTTGTTTGAATGAGCCTCTTATAAGTGAATGATTGGAATTTCAGACCTTCGATTTGGTAGTGGCATATTTTTACCACGTCTCGAATGATATGATGTGTCGTGAATCGTATGGCATTCATTTGGTGAAATAATTGTGTGCTTGTGTCCAGACAGACAAGGGATGTATGTTTTTTTTTTTACTGAACGTCTCATACTGATTCTTTGCTGATCGATGACATTTTTTGACAATTTTCTTTCTCTTGGTATATGAGGTAAGGTGAACTGGTGGAAAAAGATACTTAAGGATGCAGTTGTTTTATGGTGATAGCTCTTGCTCCTTTCCCTGCGATAATATTAGCGAAACATGTATGGCAGTGTCTATGGCGTACTATATGGAACATCCCGAGCGACATCAACGATCAATGCATGAAGAATGCAGAGCGATATTTGTTGAGCAAACATGTTGTGAAAATGGATATTTATATGTTTGGCGCTTCGAATGCATTCCGCCGCTTTGGTAGCTCAATTCGCGCATTCACAAAATAAAAGCAAAGCATATCAAATAGCTAAGATTCTCAGATCGTGTACGTCCTCCAGATGGGGCGTCCGTCCCTCAACTCTTACCCTTACGCTAACCATGTTGTGGTCGCGCCGGTATAGCGTGTATGTGTGCGCTTTAACGCGGTGGTGTGTTGTCAGTGTGCGCGTGTATTTCAGCGTGTAAGTGTATAAGGAATACTACTTCGGTTTACTTTTATTCCAATTCTGACTGCCCTCCTTCACAGTGTACTCTTGCGCCAATGCTTCACAGATCTGCTCGATTCGCCTGCCCAGTTATTAATTTCGCGGTCAAGGACTGTTTGAGTATCATATTTATGTTACGACTTCCGGACATATCGATTTCTTAATACGGCTCTAAAACTGCATCTCAACTGTACGGTGGGGTGGACACTCTCTAGCACTCGACTGGTTTATTGATCGGGTTGGCTCAAGTTGAAATGTGTGTACTATGCGCGCAATACTCTTACATCACTAGTACGGGTGTGGGAAGTCGGAAAATTTAACACTTACCGTAGCCTTCACCCTGCAGGAACAGTCGGAATGCTTCGGCCAGCTTGCCCGGTTGCTCCTCCAGTACCAAACCGCAATCGGAGATCTAAAATGTAAGGGACCACGTGTTAGTAACCAAACCAAAGAAGGATCGTTTGAATGAACGATGATTGAAAGACTTTAAATGGTGTCCTCCCAGACCTTACATCCCCCTCACTTATTGCATACGACTTACAAAATTGTGACGAATGAAAATGCTTGAATTTAACTTTTCCGACGAAGAAATTCCACTCCGAAAACTTTTACCACCAGATGGTACCTTCTTCCTACGCTTTTCCGTTCTGTCAAACTACGACGGAAGCATAATTTAGAAGCTCCAAATTCTAAGAAATCATCAGGTCCTGACCAAACGTGACTCGAACAGTGTATCCTTCATCACAGGGTTGGTCTTTAGGTTTATCAGAGCGTTACCATTTGTATTCAATACTGCACTATCAAGGTTCGGAGGCAATAAAAATATATATAAAAATAATACTTTTTCCTATGTTTATCACATATTTACGTAATTTGGAATGCTGAAACAAAGTCTGCTGCACGGCGATTATTTATTTTTATTTAAACGCATTGCAGAAAAAATATGCTGGGTAGAGTCATGAAAGACAAGGAAGTACCTGTGACACGTTACGTAATTGCATTATTTCAGATCGATGTGAGCAGAACGGGAAGTGAAACGGTGAAACGTGGTCACATCCTTCGTCCATTAGTTACCGCTTCAACCCAAAACCACACCCGAAACTGAAACCCCCTATCCACCACCACGCTCTGTCAACGGACAGTGGAATTCGACGGCGGAAATAACATTCCGCACGTGTTCCACACACACACTCACACCCACGTGCATGGTCAGAACTAACGACACGGAAACGCATATTCGTCGAAGAAGGGAAAGACCGACGACGCGTCGGATGGCGTCGATTGACGTCGTTGGAATTAAAATGAAATTACCTTCATCCAATTAGTCTTCTCGGGGATAAGTCTACCGTTGAACGTTACTGTATCATCGATGTGGGGCGATAACGCGCCAGTAATGTTTAGCACGGGCATCTTCAGCGACGGGGCGGCAACTGCGGTTGTGCGAAGAGACAAAATTAAAACAAGCATTAACGTGGTGTCCATCGGTGCGAAAGGCCTTTCGCAGAGCCGGGCCGAAGCGAAAGGATATAGATTAACATGATTAAAATTTAATAGAAATCCAATCAACCGATAGCTGATAATTGCGCTAGAGTTCTGTAGGAAATGGGAAAATTATCCTTCTGGCGAAAGTGATTTAATGTAAATCTCAAAACAATAAATAATTTCCACAACACCAGAAAAACTCGAATTAAATTGCTTGATATAACAAACTGTAAACCTCTAGAAAGTCGATAGTGTAATGCTAAGGATGTTTTCAAATGTATGTGAACACAGTGTTAAAGTTTATTTCTATACTGCAAATGTTTGGCAAAAGATTAAACTTGACAGCACAACCTGTAAAAACATATTCAGCCATTCTACACAGATCGCAATTTGCTTACCTGTTTGTGGTGAGCCGGAAGGTGTTCGGGCGATGTTCAAATCCGTACGCTTAATGTAGGCGTCAATCAGCATGGCCAAGTTAACTGGGTTAATCGAACGCTCAAAGTTGCTCTTGTACAGCTGTACACGTAAACATTAGGACAGGCGTGTGTGTGGGCATTTTTGTATAGAGAAGGAGAGACAACATGTTAATATTAGTACACTAGACTAGACCCCAACAATATGTCGTATCATTTGGCTCGCTTGAATGCACTCACCTGAACCAGATCCAGATTGCGCTCCTCTGGATTCCGCCCGAAGTGATGCCACATCAAGTAGTCCAGCACACCCTGGGTCATGCCCTTCGTGCGGAGATTACGGGTGTTCAGCAGCTGGTAGCCCCATTCGATCCAGCCGGCCGCCGTCGAGCTGCAGTTGATAAGGCAGAGTGCGCCGACCTGTCGAATTGGACGAAATTGAATTGTTTTTTACCCATCGGTTCCATCCTTGCTCTACTAAAATGCTGTCATGGTCCTTCGCTTGCGTGTTCAGTCCTGAACGCGATGGTGGGTGTCACTCATCCTCCGCGGGGGGTGACAACGATTTCGTGCCGAGCACAGAATTGGAGCATGCTCGTTATCAGCACAGCGCTTCCACGCGGCGACAGACAAGCTTCAAGACTCACCTTATCCGGATTGGCCAGGGCGAAGCGGGCAAGAATGTTTGCCCCAGCGCCAACGCCGAACCCGATGATGGATTTCAAATTGAAGTGTGTCATCACAAACAACAGCTGCGATGCCAGCTCGTCGAACGTGGGGTACACGTAGCTGTGGAGAGATTATAAGGAAAAATGTCAGATGGGTTTCATTAGGGATAGGAGACAAATATACTCACTCTTCCGGGAACGTCGGAGCACCTTCCTCCTGGCCGGGTGCGTTCACGTGGTACACACAGAAGTTGTCCAGCAGCGAGCGCATCGTGGGGAAGTTGAAGAACCCGGCAAAGCTTGATGCATCTGAGTTGAGTAGAAAAAAAAGAAGAGTCCCATTACAAAACCATATCCAGTGTGGGATTACATCCCGCCCCGACGCAACACTCACAGTTCAATCCCAGATCGTGGTACGTCACGATCGCCGGCTTCGTTGTATCGCCCTGCACCGCCACCAGAATGTCGCCCTTGTCCGTCGGGACGCGCCGTAGGTCGCACGAGCCGACTATCGAGCCGCGCTGGTTCGGATACTGTAGCTGCACCGAGCGCAGCTCAATGTCGTCCATCGGGTCCACCGGCATCGCTCTGCATGGCGGAATAAAGAGGATCGAAGCGGATGGAGTCAGTCTTGACCGGTACGGGGCTGTTGCTGTGGTTACGCAGTGCCGCTATCGTTTACGGATTCGGGGTCGTACTCAGGGACGTCCCAGCGCATTGCATTCAGTGACGATGACGATTTTTCGTCCCACAAGAAGCAACGATCGAAGTAAACAATCGTAATACCATGAGGGACTGAAACTGGTCCCATCCATGCGACGTAATAATGCCCAAGGCCTTTATTACCATTCAACGTTCGCTTAGGACACTTCTTATATATTTAGATCATATTGCATCATATATTGAGATGTGAGAATCTTGTCTCAAAAGTTCAAAGGACTTTTAGGCAATACAATTTTCTATTTATCGATTACGAAAAAGACTATTCTATTTTCTATCTATCCCGAATAGAACCTACAAAAAGTTTATAAAGCTATGTATAGATACAGCTCTTTTCTACTAAGAAGGAACATAATTTACTACAAGCTGTTCCACTAGTAACTGTTGAAAATTGAATACTGAATCATGCAAAAAATGTTGCACATTAGGTTAAACAAAATTTGATCTTTTTATTGCATCGAACAGAAGATTCCCATCATAAAAACTAACAAGATCGAAGATCTTTACGAACAGTCGATAAAGTTCAAGATATTAAATTACAAATCAGTCGAACATACATTCGCGTTCACCCTGTTTTTCCCATGAATCATTCGATTTTTGGTTCATAAAATACGCCTGCGAACAATATCAAACCTACCCCGACGTTGATTAGAAACCAACCAGTCAGATAGCTGGTAGAATAGCCTGTTACAGATTCCAGTCTGTTTTCTTTCATCTGAGTTTTGGGTCCTGGCTGTTTCCAATCGAAGCGCTTTTTGCACGGGCGGCCCACCCCCGAAAACTTGCCGGCCTTCGGTGTCCTTCGCAACTTTCCCGACTGAAGCAATAACGCGCCTTCGGGGAAGTTTTCGCCAAAGCGTAAGGCTAGATGAGGCGGACAAAATATTTGCTGCCCCAAGCCCTAATGAATCGCCGGCCGAAGACGGTTTGATTTGGCGAAGCGGGGTGGGTGAGTTTTCTTTTTCTGATGCGGAGAATTTTGCAAATTGTTAACTCTGTGGGATGGTTTACTTTTCTTAACAAATTCTTCCCCGCGCTCGGCAGCGGTAAAGCAAATTTTGGCAACTTCAATCGATTCCGAGCAAATGCGGTGACGCGCGGATCTGGGAGTGGGAAAAAGTTGTGCGCCCGGGTTGTTACGTAATAGTATCGCTTTCCACCTGGGTCCCACAGCCAAGCCAGTGCGAAGCATCGGAAAACCCATATTCCATCATTTATGCCACAGGCAGCAAAAAAGAGTAGAGAAGCGCTGGTAAATGGGGCCGTTTTTATTTTCCCATCCACGAACGGACGGACGGTTAAGGCTTGCCATAGCCAGAAAGTCAAATTGAACACGAGACAACATTATTTTTAGCAAATATATTCGATTCTATAAGGCTAAAAAACAACCTCCCCCCGCCCAACAGGACGATTATGTCCTTCGACAAAAGTGTTCGATTTCAGTCGTTATGCGATTTTGTTCACACTGGCCTGGGTATTTTATTTTCCACCCGGTTCGCCTGTGGGATGGGCTGACGAGAAAATCGAACACACTCCGACGACTGGCTGGCGCGCCGAACCACCGGTGGTTACTATGGCAACCCGTTGGGTTAACACAGAATTCAACAAAAGTTCCGCTACAAATGCCGGTGGAAAAAAAATCATATGCCACTTGTTTCCACCTTTTTTTTGTGGTGCGGGGGGAAAAAAGGACGATGAGGCATGTGAAAAGATAATGGGAAAGGACCGTTGGCTGGAGGGTCTCGGAAAACACCTGAAACCTCTCCAACGCAGGGCACTCCGGCAAAGAATCCCTTCGTACCGACCTGGCTGTAACATCCACCTATTTTTTTTACCAATCATCAGGTCAAAGGCCACTCCACACACACACACACATACCCCATATTTGCCCGGCGATTGCCCCGGACGGTATTAAACGATTTTCCACAGGCGGAAGAACTTTTGGCAGTCTGTCATTGTTAGGACAACGTGCGTCCGCCGGGGAAAGGTTTCAATGGAACAATTTATCATTTCAACCTTTCTCGCCGTGATGTGATAAGGGGCAGCTTTTTGACCTTTTCACGGACGCTTTCCGCGATGGCCGGGAAATGAATTGCTAGAATGTCAGCTAACGAATAGAACAAAAACAAGCACGAGGAGGTTTAATTTTCCTCGAGGGTGTGCTTTTTCCTCCCCCCCGGACGGAAGTGGAGCCAGACAAATCGAGCATTCTGGACGTTAGTTTACCGAAGAATTCATCAATGTTCAAGCCCATGTGCAGGTTCATTTAGAGTTATTTGGTTTTAAGTTTACCCTCGAAACAAATTGCATGTCGCACAACGACGTGCCTATTTTAAATGAAAGCTATTTTTAATACGCATCACTTGTGGGCGAAAGCCAAACCAAACAAGATCCCGCGTCCCGAATGGGTTTCCAATAACCCAACGGAAAAGTAAACATCGGCAAGCCGGTATAATCGGTTTCTCCGTCCCGAAACGTGCGCCAGCGAAATTGATCTGGATTTGATAGACTAATTAATTCGCATCCCCATGAAAGGACGATTATCTTTGCCAAGGTTGGAGGAGAGGGATGTTTACAGAGCAAATATGGCGAGTGATGCCCGAAGTTTACGACTTTACCGAACCGTTCACACATACCCTCGGTCGGTTGGTTGGTCTCGATTCGCAAAACTCGTACGAAAAATGTCCCCATCCCAAAAGCCCATGACGGATGGCGCAGTACTGCATTACCCAGTGACACACACACACACGTCTGTCGACTCCCGCATTGGCCCGCATGGTTGTCCTCCGCTTTGGACTAAATTTAGCCGACGACTGATGTCACTGATTAAACTTACCGGAATCCATTTTCGATCCCTCATCCTCTCGAATGGAGGAACTTCGGGCGATGTCAAGGCAACCTGCCAAAAACAATGGGCGACGACTTGGGGGGAATTCCGGGAGATGAGTTTTTTGTTGTTGTTGTTGAAAAATTCGAGCAGATTGCGCAACCCCCACCGGAAGATGGGGCACCCCTTTTCGGAAGCCGTCGCACTCGAGTTGGAATTGGAGCAGAGCCTTTTCCACCGAGAAGAAAACCCAACATTGAAATATTGTTTCCCATGTTTTAACTCGAACCCTTGTTGACATAACACTGTAGAACATTTTCAAAAAGAATCAACCTGATTTGCGAAAACCTACTATCGGAGGGGAGTAAAGACCTCCAAGCAAACGGGCGACATTGTTCTACACAATCGCAACAAATTGCGACAAACTAAACACTTGCAAAAAGAAATTTGCATATCTTCAACCTTAATCATTGGAAACAAGCCAAGGAGCAATTTCGCAAAGGTATCTTTCTTCCATGCAAAAGAACTGTATTTGAAGATGAAAAGGTCTTTGTGATGTCGGATCGATTTGTTCGGATAGTTAGTCTAGTCCTCTAGCTCCCCACACCCAAAAAGGACACCAAGAAAATCTAATGAACAGTATCAAACACAATTCGGGGGACATCATTATGGTGTCACGCCGCAATCAGGCGACTTCTGCGTCTTACTTGCATGTCGCTGGGTAATCCGAGGGAGCTTGTTTACTCCAGATTTGATTTTTTACTGCTCCCCTCCTTTCCTGCCACCCATCGTCGACGTTTGTGCGTCGCTCAGCCCTTTTCCAGTAAATACCGGTTAGCTTGCCGCATGACGAAGACGCTCATTGGAGCGTGGCTGCGTAATAAATAACAAAACCTGGTCAGCATGAAACCAGTCATGAAGACGCACCCAAAGTGCCAACCTCGGCCGTTCTTGTTGGTGTTTCTTTTCCTTCTTCACCGGAAATAAAGCGCACACACCCCAATTGCTTATCACCATCCATTTCGAGTAGTTTCAAGCTCAACATAAGTCGAAAATGGCACTCGTTACCAGAGCTCAGCACTTCAGGGAGCTGGTTTCTTACCCGGCAACACAACACGTAGTTCGTAGTATTTCGCGAGAGTTGGATAAGGGTGCGATCTCGTTCACGGCACAACGCAACAAAACAAGACATGCTAATTTGCCAACCATGTTAGTGAAGCTCGCGTACCACACCTTAACACTGGAAGTACGTTACACATTCTTCAACGTGATTTCGTTCACCGTTGCGCATAACGAAATCACATCAAAAGCATATGACTATTTAGACCATCAACGGGTAAACAATTATCCTCGTATAAAGCACCGAGGAGATCCATGCCAACGGATGGTTATCAACAACCCAAACATGGTGATGCTTCGAAGCAGCTCAAAAAGATGCCGAAAAATACACGCCACGATTGGCACGACGACCCGTTCAAATAACTCAAACCCTGGTTGGCATGGAAGGAAAAATGCCCGGATATCTTATGGATCTTGTTAAAAGTAATAAATTCCCTGTCGAAACGTGTTGTTTTTGCTGATCACTTTTATGCCGGCTCGTGCAGTTTTTCTTTGACGGGCTCGAGCAAAACGAGTAGAACAAAAGCACCGTCGTTCGGAAGCGACTCCCATGGAAACGCGTCCGTTTTTCCGCCCACGACTGCACTTTCCACCAGGGGGCAGCAACAAAGAATAAAAACTCAGCGAAAAAACACACAGCGGGACCCCCCAACGACGCGGCATCGAATGTGTAAACAAAACACTTCAGCGTGGGATGTTTTTCCGGAGATTGTGAAAAGCGAAAACAGCGACGTGTTGTGCAGGGTTTTTCAAAGAGTCCATCATGACATCGGTGTCGTTGGTCGGCTTGTGTGCTACAATGCACTACTCTTCTAATGAGGGAAGATCCTTGAAGCCTTCCATAATCCCCCCCACTCCTTGCCACGTTCAAGAGGGAGGGTGGAGGGGGTTTGTTCTCATATGAATTATAACCACTCACCCAGGAAGTGGCCTCCGTTTTTCCAACGATAAGGATCGCGCTGCGCAGGGGGGAGGACAAAATGGAGGCAAGTTAATGCACTTTTCCTGCGGACTACATTTTCCCGGCCGGCTCTCTCGGGCGCTGCACCTTCTCTCCCGCCCTTCGTTGCATAAGAGCTTTTGTTCATTTTGCCATCGATCCGTTTTTCCCCGTAGTCCCCTTCCTTTTTCCCCAACAGTGTTCAACTTATTCATTTTCTTGCTCTTGAAAGAAGTCTTTCTACACGCTTGTCGAAACGACGACGACCTGTGCTATGAAAATTGTTGCATAATGGAAATTATACTAAGACTCCTTCCTTCCTCTGCTTCACTGACGTTGTTCCGGGTGCCTCCTCTGTCCATTATCGACACAGTTTCAAGCGCACGCCGTTCGTCCTACGTTCGACGCTCCTTCTCTCTAATCGAGTTGATGGTCGATGATGGAGGAAGAAAATGTAATAATAGGAAAAGTTGGTGACGGCAGGCAGAGTGGGGCACTTTTAATTGCCTCCCGAGTGGAAAAAGGTTTCCTTTTTCCTTTTTTTTTCAAAACCCCGTTTCTAATGTCCCAGCAATTCTTCTAATTCAAATGAAGTGCAAGTTCATTACGAAGCTTTCAATGTATAACTGAGATTTGCGCTTGCAGGCAAAGGTATTGAAACCGATAGAAGAACTAGTTTGAGGGCCACCAAAGGGATCTTTTTCATTTTGCTATACAACATTATTGAAATTTGAGCATACTGTACATACTGTTTGCGACTATATTCCAGCTTGTGCTACAACCGCAGGTGCAACACTGATTTTATATCGATGGCTATATGTTTATATTATGCTTATGTACTATTAAAAAATGTATATAAATATGTTTGCGAAATAGAAGTATATCATATAGGTAAATATATATAGGTTGCCACAAAATGAGAGCACTACGCGGCGATACGATGAGCTTGAGAGCATGATAAGGGGGAGCCAGTCGTTGAGTGTATGCTGAGCAGATTGTTCGGTAGCTGTTGTTGATTTGTTTGTTTGCTTGTTTTGTTTGTTTTGTTTTGTTTGTTTGTACATTGCTGTGTCTCAATGTTGGACGGTGTCGTGCTTTCATCAAGCAGGTTAAACAAAAGTTGAGTAAAAAAAGAACTTAACTAACGAACCCGGGATATGGTTAGTGATGATTTTGTGGGGACTGAAAACAAAAACTCAAACCAAGCATCATACACGCGTCTCATTCAAGGTGGGCTTGGCGCGAAATCCCCACCAACGCCCGCGCGGACGATGCAGGTCGTTTGCAAATGCCGAAGAAAGAGGAGGGCGGTGGGGGCAGTAAAGTAAGGTAAAGGAAAAAAAATCATAACAAAATGCATCAATCTTACCCAAGCAGGCGAGCTTCCTCGGCAGTGTGTGCTGGTGCGGATGGCATTCTTGCGTTCGCTGCTTTGCCGGTTTTGTCGCGATCTCTGAAATTAGTACTAAATCACATGCAGAGGCCGAAAACATACGTAGTAAAAAATATAAAGTAAAACGAAACCAAATCGAACACAAACCGGGGGAGGAATAGAACAAGGGGTGTGGGTAGCAAAGTAAACAACGAAAGGAAAAAGGAACAGATTGCAAAAAAGTAGTTAGTAGGAACGATAGATAGAGAGGGACAACACACACAGGCACACACATGTGGCAAGGGCAACAGAGGAGGTTTGGGAAAAGTTTTAAGAGGAGAGAAAATTTCGAAAAATCAAATCGTAAGTGAATGACGGAAGACACAGAAGGGGAGGGTGGGGTGGAGTATACGGTGTGGAATTGATGTGTTAATCTGTTTCATTTCTTGATTCACTATCCTGTTACTTTCTGGTATTTTTTAAAAAATTTTTTGTTTTTGTTTTGAGTGTGAAAACTGCGCTAAGCTGATTTTTAACTTGCTTTGCGGACATTGATTATTGATCGAACGGAATGCGGGAAGAAGACGTGATTAGCTGATGTGAGAATTCATGAGTAAAAGTTGCGGTGATAATATTTGCATGGCGGCGATGGCAACAGATCCCTCACACGATGGCACAGCAGCAGCAGCAGCGGTTGGCAGAAATCGTAAAGCAAGCACATTCACACGAAGCAACGAAAAGAAAAGAAGGTAAGCATCTTCAACTTGCGTACCTTACCTTTTGTTATCCTAGCTCTCCTTGTTACAGGGTCGGTTTTCCTCGATCTCGGGGAGAAAAGTCAAGTGTGTGTGTACCATTTGGCGGGGGTGCAAAGCTTCAACAAGTCCCCGGAAAGTTCCCCGGAAAAAGTGGTTCAAGCGAATCCCATCCGCTCGGATAATGCCCGCGAAAAGGGCGCCGATTCTATCTTTGTTCAATCAAATCTGACAGCTGCAAACGATTCTACAGGCAAATTCACGCATGATAAAATTCCTTTCCGATTATTACGCGGCAGACAAAAATAGAAGCGTGTCGGCAAAACAAAAACGAAAATAAAAAAACACCCACCCGATCTACATACATATCTAACCGGCACTTATCGGAGGATAAAAGCTTCGAACGAAGCGGAAGATTAAGTAGCAAAATTCTTGTGCGTTTCCTCCTATCGAGCTGGAATTAATTCAATATAACAAAGCTCCGCAGCGGAAAAACTCCGGAACGAAACTCGGGCGGGAATGTGAAGTAAAAGCATATTTTATACGAGCAGGGTAAATATAAACTTGCCGACTGAATCAAGCAATTTTTTTTTTATTTTTGTTAAGAGATCAAAAACGTAGAAAAATATTTCCCGGTCGTTTCTTTTTTTCCTCCCACCAGAAGTTTGGAAATATTTTTGTTCATCATGGCGTTGGGGAGAATCTCTGGAATGAAGCCAGCAGATCTCGTTCTTCATGTACACCGGAACACGACGCGTTCACCGAGGCATCGAGAAGGTAAAGCTTGTAGCATAATGCAGCAATTAACAAGTGGTTTCAGTCCATCACGACAAGTATTATGCTGGCAGCTGGAAGAAAGTGGCTAGCCACCGTCCATTCGTTTGCCAACAGATATTCTTTGTGCCAAGGCAGAGCGAGCGTTTAAGCGGATTAGAAGAGGGGTCTCGACAAAATGGAGAAGCTCTGGAGACATGTGGGCTGCTGTGCGGTCGAAGAACATGAAGCAAGGGAACATAAAAAAAGGCCAAACCATGTTCCGAATCTGTACATTCGCGTCGATGAAATGAACGTGATTGCACAAGTGTGATAAAAAAAATCAACCCTCATACAACCCTGCGTGCTTTCTCGCCAAACACAAGTTGGACAAATTCTGGTTCGGTTGCCAAACCGGAGGGAACTGAAGCAAACTGACATAAAGATAAGCCCGGGCCCGTCATTTGCGGTCTAAACACAGTGTGTTGATGCCGAAGTGGGACGAAGGTGGGGCCGTTCTTGGGACGCCCTAATGACTGCGGCGTTCGATAAGGCATCGGGGCTATCGATCTGTTGCGATACCCTCCTGAGTTAGAGACACATGTCGCCATTTGGTTTGCGCTCTGGTAGTCGTTCCCACGTTTAGATTCTACGGGAAGAATAAATTCCTCATCACTATTTCGACACAGAGTGGCTGCCAGTTAGAAAGGTGCGGTTCAATCCGCTTACAAAATGTGCTAAAATTCTTAAAATACACTTAAAAATTCCTTCGTAGATATACCGTGGGGAAAACGTAGCATTTAAGTCGATGTTTGAACAGCACAACGCGGGACGAGCTTCGATAAAATAGATAAAACCGGCCCCAACCGGAGATTCCTTGTTTACCTAAATCCGATTTTTCATAGCATAATTTTTATTTACCGAACGTCAACAACTCATGGGCTCGCCGCCGTCGGTGATCGGCAAGTTTTTCGGGGGGAGCGAAAATCAATACCATCGACCGGAAATTGATTCACCCCGTTCGGTGAAGCACGAACGAAGCGTCAAGACTGTATTTCTCTCCTATCCTCTACCGATTTGGCGCAGATTTCAGCCATGCGCGAAACGAAGTCCGCCAATCCGTAACATTCGTCCGTGCGTGCCTCGCTGGCAGAACGTGAAAAGATTCCGAGGCTCGGGCAGCAAAGCTAAACTACGTGCACAATCGAACAACTTCCGGAGGCCAGGCATCGGTCGAATCCGCACGAATCGATGATGCTTTTTTGTCACCGGAGTTGGTCACACCAACTAGTCAGGCCTTTGGAGAAGACACACTACTATCGCTACTATTTTGTGCTCTGCGAGGCGCAACAAATGCCGGCGATGATTTTCCGTCGGCAAATTCGTCGGAAGGAAATTCGCTATCCGGTTCATCGTTTTTCATCTGGCCAGGAGAAAAAAAAGCTTGCTCATGCCGAGAACGTCCGAGCCCAACCCGGGATGAGCATATGCTGATTGGTGTTTCTTTGTGGACTGGGATACGTTCGGAAACTATTCTGTGTAACATTTCCGCCATGGGGAATCGGGAAATCTTTCTCCCCGTTCATAGAAGGATCCAGTGACGCATCAATAATTTATGCCTTTCGTCAAGCAGCAATTCGATTATTTTTTCTCTTCTTCCCTACTCAAATCTATCACTCGTCGCTTGTTTGTCGGCTGATCGTACACCAATGAACATCGACTTGAAATCGTCAAAAAGCTGACATACACAATACAATCAAGCTATACGATCATTATGCAAATGATGTTGCGACTCTTGGCTTACTACTCGTTTCTTATCCATACTAGCATCGAACTTCCTTTCAACTTCAAATTCATGTCCTTTCTGAGGATATTCAAAAGAACAATAAAAGAAAGAGAGGATTGTTCCTTTTTATCACACTTTCATACTTTGGCTCGGCTAGTTATATTTTTTTGTAAAAGTAAACGGAATCATAAAAAATAGTTCTATTCTATCTTTTTACTATTAAATTCTTGACAAATGAATGAAAGCAAAAAACCTGGGACAGTTCATTTTAAAAAAGTTTTATAACTTACAGAAGACTATTTGATACTTCAGCTTCGCAATAAAATGTTGAATATCGTAGTGAGTTAAAATATCCAACTACAATACCGCAGACTGTTTTCGAAGGATACACACACGCTTGAAACACACAGCACACAAACACAATGTCGAAGCACAATGATTATACTTTGCGGCTGCAATTGCTCTGCGGTTTTCTTATAATAAACCCAATTGCAACATCCATTATAACGCTTCACCATACCAAAGGTCCTTCCTAGAAGGAAGGAGGATAAAGCGAGCAATTGAACCCAGTTGACCTGAATTTCTACCAACCGGGAGAAGAAGGAGGAAACCCCACACTGTGTGTGGGGGAAAAGTGTCCTAGGTAAACAGTACATTATCCCTGGATGCTTCCGGTGCTTGCCATACGCAATCTGGCCCACGGCTTGCTATCTTTAGAGTTCGTGCCATCGACGGAGGGATAGGCAGGGGAAGAGGTGGAATGGGGATGGATGAAGTTGAAAAGTTGCTTGCCAAAGCTGGAATGGATCATGCGGCGATAGTGTTACGGCGATGAGAGCAATGGCAACGGATCGGGGAAGTTTGGTTGACGCACCATTCGAGGTCTGAATGGTTCGACAAATCACGGAAAAGGAAGGATAAAGCTTCCGTAGGGCCGGGGAAAACCCGCAAACTTGATGAGGATGAAGAAACGTGAAACGATGCGACTGAGGAGGGTGAGAAACAAAAGAAAAACCACCAACACACACACACGCGGCGAGAGAGAAAAAGATAGGCGGAAGGAGAAGCGGCAACGGCAGTGTGGCAGCGGCAGCGGCAGAAGCTCCAGCGCGGACGCGGAAGAGGGAGGCGAAGAAGAAGCGAAGGGCGGAAATCCTGGCGGTTTCGTCCGGTGTGTCCTTACCTGGCACTGACGATGTACGGCTGGGCCCCTCCGCCCCCGGTGCGCTCCAGCAGCGCGTGCTTGTCCTGCGCCCCGATGGCCGTCCCGATGACGCGCTTCACCGTCTCCATCACCGTCTTCGGGCCGGACTGCGGCTCGGTGGTGGAGTTGTAGATCGCCGAGTTGAGCCCACCGCCTCCGCCGCCGAGCGAAACATACCCCCCGTCGGACTGGGGCATCTTTACTGTACCGAGCGTCGGAACGGGGTGCGGGTATGGTGCGAGGGGGTGAGGGATGTACGCCATGAGGGTTGGGATTTTGTTTATATTGTTTTTTGTCAATGTTGAACATGTTGAACAGGTCATGTTTGTGGTGGGTGTTGTTGGATTTTGATTGCAATTTTTATGGATTCCATTTCAATTTAAAACAACGGATCGCAAAAAACGAAGTTGCACAAAGCAGCGAAAATCGTAGTATAAAATTGGTTGAAAAACAAACCAAACCAAATATTCAAGATGATAGAACAAGCGCATTTGAAAAGCCACCAAACATAAAAAATATCAAACCAAACAGCACAAAAGAAAAACCGAAGGAATTCACGTAGGAGAAATTCATTCCATAACGATCGCAATTATTGGTTGACCGGTGTAAATGCGTTTCCGGTTGATTTCATAAACGGTTGAGCATAAAAAGAAGATAAAAAGAAAGAAAGAAAAAAAAGAACAAAAACCATAATAAGACAAAATGTAGCTGAGACACGGAACAGGTACGACAAACTAAAGCTAAACTAAAGTGAAATACAGAAAAAATAAAGTCAAAAAACGATCATTGTGAAATAAGTGAGCGCTACACCAAACGCGACATTGGCGAGCTACCGATGGAGCACAACTAGGAAGCGAAAAGAATTAGAAAAATACCAACACCATCACCTACAAAAAGGTAGGAAAAACAACCGACCAAATGAAAACCAACACCACCAAACCAGACAAAGCTAACCGCGTTCGAACGGAAAAATGTAATCTTGCACGAGCCAAATGCCTTCCCCACCCGCCCCCGCTAGCAAGCCCAGATTTAACAAGGACATTAAGAAAGCATTAGCAACGCGAGGTGCCACAGATGACCGGCCCAAATAGGAACGTAACGTAAAGCGGAGTACAAACACACAAAAAAGCTGCGCCGGGGTGGAAAACTTTGTCCTTTTTCATGTGCGATGTGTGTGTGTGTGTGTGGGTGTGGGTGGAGAAAGGTGGGAAAAGTGGGTGTTTCTTCTTGTGGCAATAAATGTGTGCGAAATCGGTGTTGTGTTTTCACAACTTTTCTCTTGAGTTTGTGGTGTGTGGTAGAGGTGCGTGTGGACAACAATTATGTGTGTGTGTGTGTGGATGAATTGGAAGTTTTTGTAGCTGAAATTGTTTTAGTGCCTTTCCGGTGCCCTTAGGCAATCGGCCCCCTTCGCTCCTCACTCACATCTCGAGTGTACAATGGATCCTGGTGTACTACACTCCCTTATTACCTTTGGCCCATGAAAGATGATTGAAGGAAGCCGAGTGAATGAACATCGAGAGAAATGGTGTAATTTGCGATGACATTTCCTTTTCATTTGTCTAATGGCAAGCAATCACGCAATGCTACAACGCGCGCCAACACTAAAGGTCTCATCGCCTCTAATCGTCGGTGTTCGGTTGGGTGTGGAGGTACTTTCGCTTTGTTCGTTGTTGGTCAGTACACGATTGTTTACAATGGAGGGCTTATCGCTCGTCGAGCGGCGACACACCACATTGCGACACAAATCGACCCAACGGTTGAAAATAAACCCATTAACCAACGAACACGGACCGCGCGGCCTAGCGAGCAGCTACTTCTTCTACAACTACCTCTAGAATTAAGTCAACAAGTGCTTTGGTGTGCGCAGTGAGGGTGGGTGGTGCATCTGATGTTCGATTCCGGTGCATTCCAGCACCGATAACCTCGATGTGTGTCGGTGAGCACTACTTAAGTCGTGCGCGTGTGGGATTACGCGACAAAAGTCCTCCCCAACTCACAACCCGAGCAGCAGATAGCGACATCTGCTTCCCTATCTTGGGCAACATCGCATTATCGTTACCATCGGTATCTGTCTGCTGGACAAATCCCCCCCCTAGCGTCGGTAACTCTACCCATTTCGGTAGCGTCCACCACTTCACACACAATCGAGACACACATATATGATCATCCCATATTGCGCAGAAACAATCATTCCTCGACCTCAAGAAGTGGAATCCGGACTAAACAACGATCTCCGGAGACAGAACAGGAAGCGAGCTCGCGTTTATTTGCCGTAATTGAGCCATGCTGTCGAGTTTATCATAAGTTGTGTGCATAGGGTTCTTTCTTCGCATTGGAAGGAAACATTGAGGGAGGCAAGAGAGAGCGAGAAAGAGTCAAAGAGTAGGGCTTTGTAGGAATAAAGAAGAAGTAGTAAATAAAGAAGACTAGTTGCTAAGGTTTGATCTTGGAGGTAAATTACCCTAATGGCCATAAATGGCCATAAATATGCATACGTCTCAAAAGAGTTGAACGATGCAAACACACCATAGAAATCTTATCTCTGCTACGGTTCCATACACGTTCATGATAAGATGTTGCAGACGCTATACAGAGTTGAGAATAAGCCAAACTGCATTCTCAAAACAAAAAGAATGTTGAAGTTATAATATTTTAGAAGAGGAATGCTTCTTCTTGCTGTACTTGTTTGATTTACATTGGCTATGATACTAGCTGATACCTTGTTGTTCGTTGGAAAACAAAAACAACAGTTGAATCATGGTTTGTCCAAAGGAACTCATGGGCAGACTTCACCAGGTGATCCCCGCCGGATTTCGCAATGTTTTCAACTTCTTCCACTATACGGGTTTTACCGTCAGATGATGATCAGCTTAATCATATGACTATCGACAAAACCATCTGCTGCGTTCGATGCAATTAACACCTTTTGGCGAATCTGACGCATTTATCGACGCTACTCACCGAAACGTAACAACATCAGATGCCATTTTCTACAATCTCACGCTAGCTTGACAACGGTAGGAAGCGGTCGCGAAGTGGTTAGCGCCATCCGGGAGGTGCGATATGTGATCATGCATCTGGGAGCAGGCCATTGGCCAATGCCTTCGTTGCTTCTGGAACGTATCATCGCCGTATTTTCATGTTTCGAGCGACGAAATCACAAGCGCAAAATATTTATTGATCGATAATGTTATTACCAAACATGAAAGTGATTCTGCCAACAACCGGATTCCTGGCCGGAACAAAGGGAAACCAGCTATCATGCAAGCCACTTCTGAACCTGAGAGGAGCAGCAAGCAAAAAGCGGCGGGTTCGGCGTTTTGTTGTTTTAGCCTCCTCGGAGGCCGGCTGCAAGTTTTCTTTATCGTTTGCTCTTTATGGAAGAAGGGGCCTTGTAGAAAAGATGATTCGTCATCAAAGACAAAGGAACCAGCGGACAGATCCGCGCCCCATCACCATATCGCCTCGAAGTGTCACCGGCGTGTATCGGGGGCCACGATTATCTTATGCCGATTCAATATTTATCATTTTTCCGCGCTTCGAAGGTAATTCGTTTAGCAGTCCTTTTTGTCGTTGCGAATTATTACTTTTTCCTGTTCCTCGACCCTGAACGGGTCCGGGCGCCCGGATTTTATTGAACGAGTGAACGTATAAATTTCGTACGCATTTGATTTTATTTTCACTGCTTTTGCATGGGAATTATCGTCCACCGACCGAACACAGGCGGCCAAGCGTGAGCCAAAAACAACCGTCGGGGAATAAAAACGGATGATACCGACACTTGGAAACATAACCTCTTTATGGCAACCTCTCATTCATTGCTGCAAGAAGATAATTCTTTTGCTCGCCGGTGCGACATAATCCTGTTTGATTATGCAAGAGGAGCTCGGTGGTACATCGAACCACAGCACAGAGTCTACAGTTGTCTTCGGTTCTCCGGACAACGCCGGGATGGTTCGGTAAACTTCAAGCAACCAACCAAACCAAAGCCCTATGTCGTTGTTCCCATTCCCCCCATTTTAAGGTACGCTTACTTCGGTTGTCCTACGTGCACTCGGACTGCGTCATGACCACTAAGTAGGGCACACTTCAGAGACCGTCGAGAGAGCGAGCCAACCAACCGAACCGGGATTGGGGCGACAGAAAAGTTGTCCCATCATTTATAGCTTGGGCGAGAAATTTATTCATTAAAACTTATTAATCATTCTGGTAACCCCATTTAAAAAAAAGGATGGCAGCCATCAGCGTTCTCCTTGGTTGTGCTGATGTCCTGGGTAGCAAATGGTAGTCAGTGACCAGGGGGGGATTATCCAGTGAGACAGTGAACCTAGGCTGGGCATAAACCCGCAATTTTTTCGAAGCGGTTCCTCTCCAGCCATTTGCGGACACATCGTTTACTTGAAGATACCCATTTTGTTGCATCCAGAGAGACAGGAGCGGAAAAGAACGTCCAAGATTGAAGGAATAACAATGGATAACCACCAAGAACTGCGGGTACGATTACTTTATTGCATTTCCTGTGGCTCAAGGTGGCGAATCACCAACCCGGCTTCAAATGCAGCCATGGGGCGTAGGTAGAGATCCAGTGGAATGACTTGGTCATGAATAAATATCAACCAACATCAAGGCGCAGTGCAGATGGCAGTAAGAACCGTACCCTAACGTCGTCGTCTGTGGAGTTCTGCATTGATTTGACCTCGTTCCATCGGCCATTAGGTGCTATTCGCATGCTCGTTAGCGTAATTTTCCAAACCAAACTTCATCCTACTCTCGAGACGCCCTCCTGGACATATCCCCCGACGTGTGTCATCATCATCCCGCTCAGGTAACGTGTTGTAACATCAAAGCGATGCTGATCGAGTTAGCTGACGAACGGACACACTACATCGGGGCGGGGAATATAGATCACAACGGAGGCGATGGTGATGATGACGCACAACGGAGCAGCTGAACTGCGACGTACCTACTAACCGGTTGCCGCCGTTCAAGGATAGCCAGCAGACCGAAAGCTGTGTTTGCGGTGCCTCTTTTGCCACGTCACCGGGTCGGTCGCGCGCAGTGGCTGGAAAGCATACTTGATTGCATGAAAATTGATACAACGCCCACGGGCCTTAGAGTGCCGCCCGGTCCGGTTCCGGGTTTGTTCGGAGCAGGTGCGCTGCAGCTCTGCGCTCGAGGGGGAAGCAAAGTTTGCGCGTGCCTTTGCGTGACGGAAAACGAACACCTCCTAAAGGCTTCGCCAAGTTCTGTGTCCGTGTGCGAAGTTGATTAGTGCTATCGGGTTTCTCGTTCTATTGCAGCGTGACATCGAATATCGCAGCCAAACGTCTTGTGCCGGTGTGTCTTGTCTTGTTTGACGTTCGAATTGCCGACGTTAAATGAACGCGACCTCACCGTGAGTCACGTGAAGCGATTTAAACTACAAACACTGCTGTCAAAATGTTTGATCGTTTCGAGACCGAAAGCCATTCCTCGTCTTCGGGTAAACCGGGGAGAACTTCCCTACCCGTCCTCGAATATGACAAGTACATGTCAATCAAAGTTCTAGAACTATTCTACGGCCCCGTTTTGGGGGAATTCCCAAACGATTTGATAACGTGAACGGGCTGTAAATTAAATGGGACAACTTTCTCCACACAGAGTCCACAACCAAAATTCAACCGGCATTCGGCACAAAAGCACACAAACTCATTAATGTCCACCCGTATGTCCACCGGGACCCGGTCCATGCCGGATTATGTCTACACCATGTTCCATTCATCCCATTAAGGTTCATATCCGGCGATGACAGACGGGTCGATTCTGAGATCCTCCAAGGACTCGTGCGATGGGCTCCGACATCCGTATCTCCAATCGATGTCAACGACAGCAGCCATCATCATCCATCCGATCCGTTGTTCTAATAATGACCCACACTCCAGTCGCCTTCACCAAAACCCTGGTGAAAGCAGCTCCGAGGCGGCTTAGGCCGGGGAACTCCGTACCGTATGGGGATCGGGCTACTAAATTTTTAATTCCAAAAGCGACCCTGTGGGAAATCCACCCGCTGGTACGCCAACACTCAGGCACCGGAAGAGGCATGGACGGAAAACTTGGCAAGTGACAACGCGCGCTGACAGTTTTCCGATTACACATACACACACCCCGCAGGGGACCTTCCTGAGGCGGAGTTTTCCTGGCGCCGAAAGAATACGAGAACGTGCGTACACAACTCGACTGCTCTCGATGGAAAGTTTCACCAACTTTTCCACATTGTCATGCATAAGAGAAAACGTCGTCCAAGTTTCCCCGAGTAGACCAAAATCCACACAAAATGTTCATGGCAGGAAACGATGCGTTCCACACGGAGTTTCCGAGGGATGCAACATCATTTGCCTGGGGGAACACATAAATAACCAGGTTAGCATTTTTTTTTTCTCATCAGCTCCGGAGCTTCCAAATCCAACCACGATCCGAGCGGAGAACTCGCGCGCGCAGACACAATTTTGCCGCGAATTAATTTGATCAAGTTCGCCCTTAACGCTCCAACGCGCCTGCAGTTCGTGTATCTCACTGTCCCTTCTCGGTGGAAGGAGCCGTGGCGGTGGGGGCCTTGCTCACCGGAGCTTGTACCCACTCGATGTGGAATCATTTCGCTGGCTTCGGGCTCCGGTGCGGCGGTAAAATCGATACGTTGGTCTTGGTCTTGGTGGTCACGCGACAACTCCCTCCACCGTAAGCCGCTTAGGCGCACAAAACAAGGTGTGGGGAGGATCGGCAAAACGGAACGGTGCTTCTCGCGAACTTGCCTCTACCATATGTAACAGGAGACGGTTTGCAAGTTGCCTTCCATTTTTTTTTTTTCGAGTGGTTTCTTAGAGTATCATAAGCCCCACATATGGTACTTGTTTATATTCGTTCATCTTCGGTAAATTAATCTCCATCACACCATTTTTTCGTGTGCACCGAACCAACTCGCCGTCGAGGTTCTAAACGGTGTTTCAATAGTTTATCGATACGGTGGTGCCTATGCGACTCACACGCACCGGCAGGTGAGGTTAGTTTATGTGAAAGTTCAATAAAGCCCTTAAATATTCATGCATACACATACCGACGCCGGTGAAGTCACGAATCGATCCATGGCAGCCCCGACCCTACTACGTTGCCCTCGATCAATAATTTACATTAATGCAGTTCTTTTTTTCGTTCCTCAGCGCCACCGGACCTCCTAATCCACCAGTTGTTCGAACGCACACCACGGACGAGCGGTGTGTGTTGTGCCACAACGTCGACGACGACGCACGGCCGCCCGTTACCACTGACCTATTTTGCGGAGGTTGTAGTGCGCACCGTGGCTGCAACGAGTGCAGCATGCGACGACGTGAAGTGCATTCGCTGTCGGTGGCTATGCGTTGCGCGAGCCGCGGTTTGGATATTAACGCCGCTTGCGACCACCAACAAACGAGAGCGGAGTGGTCGGTATGTGTCACGTGGCGGAGTACCGAGATATAATCGTTGTGGGCATTTTTGACGGGTACCTTACCCTCCCCCCTGGTGCAGCATTGTTTGTGGTCAGTTAATGAAGCAGCACACTATAATTTTGCTCCGCTCGATATGACAATGTCATCCATTTCCACATTCCTGGTGTACGTGGGGAATATAAACTAACATCCTGCAGCGCGTTTTTAACATCGTTTTGCCATCGGAATCCAGGCACGGAGCAGAATATCTGTTCCGAGTCACCGGCGGTTTAGCAGGTTCCATTAGATTGCATGTTTATGGCATGTCGTGAGATTTGCCAAACCAAAGTTTTGCCTGAGGCGCATTGCAGATATTTCTCTGGGACCAAACTGTCTTGAAGTTGGGCTTTACTCCAACCTCTAATTGTGGAACGATAATCTCTAGTTGTAAGGTAGATAATTAGTTTCAAATAAGATATAAACTTTGGTAAATAGTGGTCCAGCACCAAAATGCAAATATACCGGTTTGTAGCAGTTGGATCAGAAACTCTGACCTTTTCCAGAATCGCGTGCAAAACACATCCAATCCATTTGGGCTCTTATTAAACAAGGACTAACAATGATCTCACCAAAGGTTCTTAACATGTCGTCGCCAAAACCTACTCTTCCAGCTAACCTTATCAATTTCTCACACCAGCTGCACCCGATTAAACCGGAAAAGTCCAGCCAGCGATTTCCGCGCGCGCCATCAATTCATCGCCTCTTTCTTTTTCGACTCCGAACCGGTTCTACGATGTATCACCAAAAAACGCGAATATTTTATCGCCCATCCACGGACGTCCATTAACGGAGAAGGAAATAAAATAGAACCAAAATCACCGCTTTTTGGCGGAAATATCCCGCTCCTCCTCACGGGCGCATAGTACACCTCTTGCAACCGATTGTTTGGAGCACTCTTTTTGGGGGCGATGAATACTAATGACATGCCACGCGTTTCGTTCGCGAAAAAGGAGCCCCAACATGACTAAATTTGTACGTGCGGACCCCCGCTCCGAGCGGACGGACAGACGAGCTGGCTCCCGCCGAGTGGTTGGAGAGCTGCCGCTTGGCACACCTTATTGCCACCGAAATCGTGTTTCCTACTCAAAAACACCTAGCTCGCGGGCAAAAGGCTTCTCTCCTTGGGGCCGTTTTTTTTGGGAGGTGGGGAAACCTTGCTTTCTGGCGGTTCATTTCGGTTTCGGTGCGGTCATTCGGCGATCAAGGTGAAGGTCGATCGAATTGATGTTTCGATTGCTTCGTTGCCACTCGTCCGCTGCTTGTGGTATATGTACCAGCAGGTTGGGTCTTAAAAATCTCCGTTGCACGACGCCCGAACTTACGTAACGTCCAAATGGAGCTCCTCTTTGCCTTTCCTTCAAGGACCTGTTCTCACCATCCTTTTTACCCGCTTTCTCCTAATGACTACTTTCTATTCTGGGGAAAAAGCTGCTTACTCCAAGCTCACTCCAGCGATTCGAGCGCCAAACGATTACCGGCGAGCGAGCAAACACGCCTAATTAACTCTCACAATGCCATTCGGTAATTAATAACAAAGCCTACAGAAGTACGCTGCGGGGGCAAAAGCGATGGAAAAATGATTCCACCGGGGACCTTATGCTCCGCCAAGGACAATCTGAGCACATCTGTGTGCCTGGGAGCGGGCGTTATGTTGGAAACAAACCAACAAACGCAAGGTAATCACATTCCAGTATAACTTAACGTACATAATTCTTCCAAGCCGGGAGCTCACCTCAACGCGCAACATTTATGGTGGGGTTCGTTTTGGCTAATTAATTTCATGTTCAAGCATGGAAGGAAGTGTTTCCCGCTGAAAGGCAGCTGATCCATCTTCACCTGATCTCTAATTTCCTGTTTTAATTGGGCGAATCACGATGGTTTTACTGTGCAAATTCATCTTCCAATGCTCGCAACGAAGGGTTTTTCGCTCGAAAGGATGGTCTTGTGTTTTGGAAGTTAAAATTTAGCAAGAATCCTCCCAAAACTTTTCATTTATCCTTTCTAGAATCGCAAAAAGTAAACTATCAAGGCCAATACTTTGGAGATTACACTGAATCCCATCAATTTTAATTACAATTTGGGTCTCATTATTAAACTGAGGGCACAGATTATCAACTTGGTGGTATGAAGCACCATCCTCTCGATAGCAATATCTTAATCAAAGCCAAACGGCTCCCCGATGGTTTGAGATATCTTCGTAATACTTTTCGTACGAAATGAGAATGGATTTGCATTATCCTACTGAAAACAACAAGAAAAAATAAAACCGAAACAACTTATTCTTTGAAACGATTCCGACGTAGAGGAGAGCTTTACCGAGAAAAGCTTTAGAGAGATTCGGCCGAAAAGTTCCTAGCAAGGATTGCGAAACCAAGTCACTTGATCCTTTCTCGACAACCCATCCCTCAAGAAAGCCACATTTCTGATTATACAATGATTTTTCCTGCCTAGAAGTGTGCAAACAGAGCAAGTAGCAGAAACGACGACGAAAAACCTTCAGCAACATGAAACATACGCTTCGTTCCGCGTCCTAACGGGGTTTTCACGGCCCTGCTGCCGTCATCGGACATGCAATCATAAATTTAAACTATTTTTTCCACTTTAGCCCCCCCGCTCGGGAACGAATTGCAATCGATAAAACAATCAAACGCAACTCGAACGGTACCCTCCGGCCACTCGGTGGAAAATGGGCAAACGGGAAGGAGGAAAATTTAACATTCATTGAGAATCGTCCAGCCGGAAAGAGCTGTGCTTGCGCCATTTGAAAGCTTTCCACGGCTTCGGTGTGTTAAAAACTTGTTTAAATTCATAGCCGGAAGCGAAAGGAACAAACTCGTACTCGTTCCCGATGTTGCTAGCAGTATTTCTGTTTAATAAAAGAACGAAGTAGAGGCATGCATTTTTCAAAGTTTTAAACGATGAAACTTCTCGTGAGATTGCTAGGAGTGTAAATATTAACACTCTATCCCGAGATTGAACCTGGAATAACTGGCCCTGGTGTGAAGGGATTGGTTTCGTGGAACAAAAGTTCGCGGTTTGTTGACTCCCGTTACGTCACGTGTTGGGTTGGAAAAACTATTCCACGCGGTTCTTAAAACCATGTGTATGTAGCCATGTTATGTAAGCCGAAGGACTCCATGGAGTGTCCATGCGTCCGGCGGGGTATTGTCCGGGGTTGAAGTGGAGTAGTGGCCAACAATGTCTACCCGCATTCCGCGAGGTGACATTCAAATGAACGCCGTATACTATCGCAGGACATTTGGCAGGTAGGTGAGAAAATGAATAAGTCCTTTTTCTCCCTGTCCTTGTCAAACGGGCAACACACTCCACAAATCACCTGCCATCGCCTGCTGGGAGTGTAGAGGCACGTCAAAGTGTCAACTCTCCGAAGAAGAAATGCGTAAGTCATTTCGAGCAGAGTCATAACAGTTGTTCACTGCTACGCAACAACTACTACGAAGGATTTTCCTGACCGTTTTATTTCCTTTTTCAACCCCACCGAAAGAACATCGTTCATGGGATTTTCCGATATTCCAAGCACCTACTTTCTTCGTTTCTCTCTCTCTCTCTTGTGTTTGACTCTCCCATTTATTTTCCGATTATCTCCGCGAAGGGAAAATCCTAAACAACCTGGTTTCGAGAGAGTAGCACCGGTAAAGTGAATCCTTGCGAGAGAATTTTCTCTGCGAAACCAATTTGACAGGAGTAGTACTGTTTTTTTTGCATTGCGGTAAAAGTGTGTGTCTTGCTTGTGCAGGACTTCTTTTTCCTGTCCCCTTTCACTTTGCTCTTCTTCCCGATGACGGATCCGATTCGATGCTACCACCAGGACACGATACTTCTCTTATGTAACATGGATGCACAGAAAACTTTTTTTCCACATCAAACCCGTGCTGGAAAATCTACACGGCAAGCAGTCGATTTTTTTCTTGCAACGTCGTCGAGATGCTCTCCCTGCCCCTCTTTTCCCAATCGTTAAACGAGCAGAAAAATGTCCATCAAGCGAAAAAATGACACACAGCTCTAAAACGCCTACTATTCGAACTGCAACAGACGGTAAAATGTGAAGCTTATAATTACCTTGCACAAAGAGGGGCTTCTCTACCGGACGGGCAACTAGAACCAGAACGACTCGACTGTTCTTTGTGGGAATTCCTCCGTTGAACTATCGCTGGGCAAAGTATCCCCGAAACTGAAACTGGGCACTGCGTTTGATGAAAACTTCCTCGCTTTTCAGCGCACACACGCCGTCCAACTGTGGAACTGGGCTGAATTTCGGTCGGTGCCAAATCCGATTCCAGCCAACCAGGTGCCAAATCTAGCAAACTTTTGGATAGTTGTGTAACAGCTTTTGGTTCTGTGTGCTCTGGACTCGAGGCCGACGAAAGGATACTGACGTTCGGCCACTACAATCGTCCTCTGTGCTAAAAGACGTGGGGGAAAAAAATGGCTCGCAATTCACTCGCTTGTTCTAACCGATTGCACCATTGCGGTATCCTTTTCACACCATTTTCCAAATCGCTCGCTCTTTCTCTCGTCTCTCGCTCTTCAACCGAAAGGATACATTTGACAGTTGCGCCCCAAACAGGGAGAGCCTTTCGTTATCCTGTGTCGGCAATGGGGGCACAAATACCAGCACCGAAAAATAGGTGGAAAATTCTGTATGCATGTTGTTTCCAGGTGTTGGTGTATGTAAGTGGAAATGCCGGAAGGCAGTAAAGAACGGCCCGACGAACTGCTGTGGAAAACCAGTGCGTCATGGCGTGCTGGGTTTTTGTTGTGTGCAGTGCATTTTGTTTCTGTGTGCGAAGGGGAGTTTGTGGTCGGTTGATCAAACAAATGCACTCTCCCCGTTCTTGAGTGCAAGTGCACGACGGGAGTCCGCGATCGGACCAGGAGACGAGACGGTTATGACACAGTTTTCCAGGTACCATCAAGTCCAACTAACCGGACGGGAGCACACTACGACTAGACTAAGGGAAAAGTGATGAAATGATACTTTCTACACACAGTAAAACACCGAAAGCAGTTAGTTATGGGACCGGCGGGAAGCAACGAAACACGATAATGGGATGATCGAGTGTGTGATGAGGGGTAAATTGTTTTCGTCCCAACCACATTACGAAACACGAGGAAAATCAATAATCAATGCCTACTGGTAGTTGTCAGTTGTCGCGCCTAAACTAAACGCCTAGCGACCAATTATCTGCGTTTTCCCTACTGTTGCTCTACCAAATGTGGAAGCCGTTGTTAGTTGTCTACGCATTAGGGTGGTTAAGACCACTCTGCTATGTTAATGATGTCTAATGTATCGACTCTTTCTCTTCTATCTATTCTAAACTAGAAGAATTTCACTTCACCCATCACCTAGAGGTAGTAGAGGACTCAGAAATACGGACGGGAAAAACGGGAAAGAATGCTACGTACCTTTAAGATGTGTTAGGTTGCTTTAGGGAAAACGATTTCCCAACGAGATCCCGCACGCCGATCAAAACAATGTCACGCGAAACAACGACCAGATGTCAGATCGTGTGACGTTTCGATCGCGAGTTTTCCTGCGCCCTTTTTTTTCTTTATAAGGAAAACCTGCGGGAAGCGCACGCTTCGAAGTGGGGACTTCACCGAAATTACACAATCGTCGATCCCTTTTCCAAGGCCGACACTCTTCTGCTTTCTTTGCGAAAGACTCACTGTTTACACAGAAACTGGTGGAAAACCAAAATGAATCACTAATTAATCGACTTTGCTCGCCAATTGCGCCTCTCACAGAGAAACGACAATCTCAAAGGAGAAACCACAACACAAATATTCTGTAAACTGCAGATGGGACACTGTTGTTTTTTGCTTTCCTTGGCACCTTGAACACCTTTAATGGTGATGCGAAGAAAAGCTTGCGAAAGACCAACCTTTTGCGTGACCGACCTCGTTGACTGTCGAAAGAAGACTGACGGATCTGACGTTTCGTCTGCGAAACCAAAACATGTCAGAGGTCGCAATAATTAATCTTTCTGCTAAATTCTTTATAACTTTTTAGTTACAGTACCGATTTTGACAACAGACCCCTCAAATGAAAGGTCTTTTTAAGACGCGCAACTTTGTGAAAGTAAAGATTTATCCATCATTTCTAGTTTTTAAGAATAACACCTGTGATGGAACGAGTTCGCCCTGCGGGCGAAAATGACACGAACCGGGAATTTTCCCGATACGAGTTCGCCTTTTCGCCTCGAAAACGAGCGGCGATTTACCGGTTTGATGATCTTTCAAGGACATTGGCCAAGGTTGCTGAAATAAAGCTACACCGCTTGAACAAGGTGGCTAGACTAATGCTGTACCACGCACAACCAAGGTTTGTATTTCAAGCTTCAAACTACAACACTTTTTAAAATCAGCACAGTCAAAACCGTTGCAAAAGAACTGGCGAATGTACGTATTTTTTTAACGAAATGCTCTCATTTTGTGGCAGTATTGAAAAAAAATTATAAGAAAATTATATAAGAACTTACGGAGGCGTCTCGATGTGCTGCATTTCCATGGTTGCCATGTTTCTGCGCTTTAAAGATGTTCTTCTTGGGTGACTCTGTTGATCTTTTTAAAGTGGCTGCGTTGTACCAGATGCTTTTTGAACACACTGCACAGATCTGTTTGGGCACTTTACTGGCACTCACACTTTTTGCACTTTACTCTTTGGTAGCTGATAAAAACAAACAAAAAGCCCAATTCACATTAACCTTCACACGAAGCAGACTTGTTTGCTAAGCCAACAGAAATAATAAACACTAAAACATCGACCCAGTGCTCGAGGGACAACTCATTTGACATGATTTCGCACTACATTTCTACACTCGTCCACTTCGCCGTTAATGAGTGATAGCAGTGCGCGGTGCATTGCTCAAACTCTTTGCCACTACGGAAAAACGGTTACACACGCGATAAATAATTCCTCCGCAATGCTACACTCTTGCGCTGCGAGAAACCACCTTCTCCGACGCTCAACAAAAATGATCACCACCGCGAAGAGGAAAACGTTTTCCATCCACACATCATCCCCACCACCGCGCGTTCATTAGTGATAAAGAAAGAAGACTAATCATAGGTTTGCACGTGCGATCAACAACAACTGGTACCCTGCACCGTTGGCATCCGACACCTGGTGAGTCGGATGGTGGTTGAACAGCCCGAAAATGCGGATTACGTCAAGCACTGAAACTGACGGCGCCGGTGTGCATGACTTCTTATTCGTTATGCTGATCGTTCACGTATCAACCGCCGGGAAGGTCACGAGCCAAGAAATCCCCCACAGAGACCCGAGACAAACATGCACGGGAGGATGAAACCAGTTCTGCGCGGAGATCGCCTGGACAGCCTCTCCTCGGGTCGGGAGGAAAGGAAAGATGGATGTTTTTGCGTAGCCAGATCGCGAAATGACTGACAGTTCGTCGACAGAAGAACCGGCCATCAACGTGTCTTTTTTTCCTTCAACCTGTTCACTAGCATCCATGTAGTTGTGGCCAACATACCATAGCCGCCCTTGAGGAGAAGGGCTTAAACACTGACCAAAACGAATCAACAATGCTAGGTTTTCAACCTACCCTACGATATCTTGCGTTCCGAACGAGGTTCGACAATGGAAATGGATAACGAAAACCGGCATTCCAACATCTCACCAATGTTGTCGCCTTACTTCGGCGCCACAAACTAGTTTCCTTTCTCCCCCGAAAATGTGTCGCCGATAGTCTTTTTTTTTTTAATTTCACGCAATGTTCCCTTTTTTTGTTGCGACGCGGCCTAAATGTCGTTTTAATATGTTTATCAAGTTTTGAGTTCGAGCGGTAAATGTGGAGAGTTTATGTATCACATGGCCTAAGCTGGGTATTTGGCACACTCATAAACAAAAAAAGATAATGGTCACCAGAAGTATCTAGATTAAACCAGCTCAACTAGTACCACTAATCCGCTTAATTATCAAAGCATTTTCTTCAAAATAGATTTAGAAAGAATTCAAAACCCTGATACGTTAATAGTTGAGATTGTCGGAAACACTGTTGCACCTCTTCTCGATTGTTTTCATGACGAACGTGATACAGTCGGTGCATTTGGGAATCCCTTCGACTCACAGCTTAACCGGTTCTCAAGGTACGATCCATAAAGACAAAAAGTGCCCGTGCATTTACACACCTGACAGTACGTTAATATAACCGGCGTATCTCGTTGTTTTGCTATTTTCTTGCCCGTCTCCTCCAACCGCCAACGAAAGATGTGATGATCGCCTCCACCAACCGTCACTAGACACGTTCGATACGTATTGCCACCACTAAAGCTAAACCTCTCTCCTCCCGATTTCAAACGAACTCCACTCGAACTCGCGATGTGTGTTTCGCGTTTTATCGCACTTGAAATTCAAACAGGAACTTTCCACTTCGCACAAGTTTGTCTCACAGGCTCGGTTGGATCGATTCCTCCGATGCGGGTGAGTGGTGGATCAAAAGAAAGGTTTTTGATTGTCCTCTTATAAAAGTGCACCAGACGGAAGCAGAGAGAAAGAAGGTGACGGGAAGACCGGTGAGTGGGTTGCATTAGAGGACATCTTTGTTGTCGACCAAAACAGCATTCAACAAGTCGCGTTCGCGGGGCAATTAGAATCGTGTTGAAGTCGATTGTTGAAGTGGATCAAACATCTGGAACACAGTGGTTTTCATGTAAAAATGAAGCGTAAACAATCTGGATTCAATTAAATTTATTTTTTAAGGCAATAATTAAAATTCCATTTTTTTTTTTTCATTTAACAACATTTTGTTGGAGTTTAACAAAACGAGTTTTTATCCAAGGCCGAATGTTTTGAAAACAATTTTGTTCGAACATTGAAATGGTAGAAGAAAAGCGTCAAAGTAACCAAAACCCTTCAAGGCAATATTTGTTAGCGTCAATTAACAAAAGCATGGACCTTTAATATCATTCGTTAATTCAAATTATTTAGCCAAATAAAAAATTAAATATAATATTTATAGTAATTTTCTAAGCTCTAAAGATGCATGAAAAATTCTGTTATTTTATTTTATTTTTTTACGACGGCCAAACGAACTTGTTCGAAGTTCGAGCAAACGAACAAACGAAGATGTTCTCTTTAACAGTGTTCTGCTTGGCATCAGAAATCACTTCAAGGCATTGTACATTTGCTGTGTAATGAGCTCGCATGAGCCGCACGCTTAAACGCGTATATTTTGAATATCTACATCAAAATGTTAACCCTCTAGCGTATCTAAAGTGGAAATCTATTCCCTACACAATTGCGTATGAAAATTATACGCTTTGACCACTCTTGGTCCCTCGTCGGACTGGCAAATCGGACATACAAAAATTCAATTATTCATCAGCTCGAACGGATGAAAAAAGCCATGTACTTCACCGAGACTTCGATGAAGAGCACTCATCGCGGATTGTGATTGAGATGACTTCGCGACTGTTTGTCGAATGCAATCGATGGTAGGGCAAACGGAGAGGGTGAAAACGAAAAAAAAGTAGTTGAGCTGAGCTATTTGGATGGCAAAATAAAACTCCATTGCTGATGATGTGTGTCTGTGTGTCGAGGTATCTTTTTGTATTATTTCCCAATCGTATTTTATTGTAGAGGACGTGTCTGTATCGCGTTGAATCGTGACTAGATGAGCTACGACGAGGTCATTGTACACTGCATCATAAAAGATCACATAGTAAACATCTTCCATGTTAATTAGGAATAACCCTGGGGGTTTTCGCCAGTTGGTTCCATCGTTTCAAGCGAACGATCATCGTTATGCAGCATCCTGAAAGATTCACTAGAATCGCGGTGTACGAGATAAGATGGCCAACGCACACTGATGCACTCGCTAAAGAAAGATGCACCGCTTTTGCCCGATTCGATGAACGTGCCGACTCATTTAACTTCGCGATTTGTGCATTTTATTATTTTTCCCCCCGTGGGTCGCCTCGTCAACGTAGTAAACACACCGTTCTGCGCACTAACAGTTTGCTCCCTCGACGATGGACATAATCTGATCGCACCCAGTCGTTCCATCAACTGATCCGATCTGCCGGTATGCGTAACCATCGAACGATCGCAGAGGGATCATGCATCGCAATTGGCCATATCCGCTCGGAGGCGATGCCTAATACAGCTGGGCGGAATTCGACGAGAGTAGTGACCCAGCCTCGTTTATCGGCGTTGGATGGATTGACAATGTTTTGGGCGTATTTAGTTGTGTTGTCCGATCGCAGCATCCGAAGGCAACGTCACACACGAGTGGGTATCAAATGTGTGGCCCTCAAACAATTGACTTTTGTGACGACTCTGCTTTGCCCGGCGTTCCTCTTTTACAAGTTCAACTACAATGACAAGGTTTTTTTTAAATCGTCGATCGACGAAAATTGCCGTTTCGAGTATTTTTTCACGAAAATTAAATCCACCTCCACTTCATGTACCATTGGCGTTGTCACACGCTACGCAGATATACCCAACTTCCAAATGATCACGTTGGTTTCGACTAACAACTCCGTTCGAAAGAAAAAAAAAACAGTAAAAAACACCAGGTTTTGAACCAACAAAAAAACATGGCACACACGTTACAAATTTCGAGCGTTCGAGGGGAGTTTGCGTTCACTATCCGCGTCAGAGGACTCAGGACACGCGATCACCCACCCCACACGCCTCCTCCTCTCCACCCACAGTGATAGAAATCGCAGGCACCCCGTCGGGTGGAGCTGGTGGTCGGGCCTTTGGAATGTCATAAATCGGTGATGAGCAAAGAAAATACCCGAAAAAGAAAACACGAATTTATACCAGACGCGGGAAGCTTTCCGATAGACAGCCACGCGCGATTGGCGCTGGTTGGAAAGAAAACAACGAAACGCGCACTAAAACCGGTGAAACTCCTCGCGGATTGTTACCAGCGGACAACGGGGGGGGTTTACGATCTCGGATCGCAGACAGACCACTCAGACAACATCACTCGGCAAACGATTGACGAGAACTGAGCGCAAAACAAAAAGCTATCGACGACGGACGGGCCTCGCGGGTCTCCATTCGGTCGGCCCTAGGAATGGCTGAATTCGACACGGAGGTAAAATATCACCACATTTGAAGTGGATTTTAACAGCATTTTTAAATGACCCTGTGGTAGAGTATGAACGAAAAACATTTAAATTTCAAGTGAATTCAATTTCGTTACATTCGTTCTTAAATTTAATGTAATTACCATCTTAAGTACTCAAACAACTAATTCAACGGTTAAAATGTATTGGTGGTAGTATGTCATGGAATTGTAATAATTTGAGGTGTTGTTATTAACCGATTAACTTGTTAATGGCTCAACACATATTTGTAAATTAGAATATTCAAAAACACAATAAAATAAAATCAAATATTTGTAAACGTGGATTCTCCCCTGTCCTATTGATATTGTTGCAAAGATTTCATTAATGCTGCCTTCATGGTCAAAGGTAATTAACATCAATTAATGCAATTATCAATTTTCTAGTCGATGTCTTAAGATCGAGCGGAGTGTCTTATGTATAAGCGGTGAAACGTCACGCATGCGGGATGGAATTATTATTTCGACAAATATTTGACCAATAGTGATAATTGCACGAGAAACTACTGAAATAAGATAAAACAGAGTTTTTATTCGATTATGAATGATAAATGAAACGGTTTTTAGAATTTTATTATCAAAAGAACACTTGATTTTGGATCAAGAAAGGGACATACGAATCTATTTTGCAATAAAATAACGTGGAAAAGGAATGTGCGAGTAGATATGATTGAAATTTTACGAATAAAATCTAGTCTTAAGCAACAGGCATCTTGTATTACTAATTATGGTCTTTGAATCAGATTTCGGGTGTATTATTCATTTGAATATAAAAGTCTGTATATTGTATAGTATATATACTTTTAACTGAGACTTTGTTTCAGTTGGGTTTCGACACATAAAATTAAATTTTTACTGAAGAAGAAACAAACATTGGTTAAATAGAAATAATCTTCAAAGCAATTTTCTGTAACGCTATAGTGTCTGTAACTAACTAGTTACAAAATATTCAAATAAAACGATCTCCCGAGAAAAAAGCTCTGATGTAATTCTGGTTACATACATTTCAGGTGAAAAGATCAACGTTTCGCATCTTCGTTCGTCGAAATCGCTGATGTAGCACCTGTTGCATACAGGGGCGGAGCTAAATTGCGTGTTTGCGAATGAACACGGGTACGCTCGCGTTAGTGATGGGTATTACATGAATTCACCAAATTGGAACGTGCATTTTAAAATAATAATATTGGTTAAAATAATTAAAAATTCGATTGTATTACAATGCAAACTATGTTATGTAAATGAAAAAATGTTCGTTCAATTTATAACCATTTTAAATATAAAAACCATTTTCGGTTACCTGCGACCCACTTTTTCAATCTTTTCAAAAAAAAACGTTTTAAACGATTAACAAATATTTATTATTCTTAACACATTCTATGAGCTACAAGTACAAAACAAAATCTTCACCATCTTTTATGTTGTAAGGAACTGGAACTTGTTCACTGAAATAAACCTGTTGCATGGAGCGGTTCATCCCTTCCAGCATGGCCTCGGTTAAGGGTGGCTTCTACTTTAGCATTTGGAATGCACTTTTGTCAAAACAAATACGATTTATTCACAGCAATCTATGATCCATTGAACTGCATTTTGAAAGCAAGTATCGCATCGTGTTGTAAGTTATAAATTATTTAAAAAATAGGAAAATTATTTCACTGACCAAAGATACATCTTTCCATCACTTATTCTATTCGTGTACCACGGTACATGCATTCCGTTTCGCGTGATGAGAGTTTACTTGTCCATAGCCACTTCCACCATCGCTAACGGAAGCGCGCGTGGTTGTAACAACCCGGGAGTGTCTGCTTAGTATTCGTGGAACCGCGGCCATTTCCCCCTCCTGCCACACCAAACGCCGCGATCCGCACAAAAGGGCTGTAAACGACTTTGTTGATTAGCGCCAGACGTCGGCGCGGCCCCATCTGTCCGGTTCGGTTCGTTGTTCAGTCTGTGTGGAGCATCGCGTTTAGTCGGACGTTGACGTAGTTGCCAGCCATAAGCAGAAACCCGCGAGCAGTGATTGTGCGTGCGTACTTCTCGCTCGTGTGTCGATCCTCAACCAGCAAGCAGGCGAAGAAGAAGAAGTACCCCTAGCTCCGGTAGAACTACACTATCAGCACGGAAAGGTGAGAAGCGATCAGTGGTTTTAGCGAGTTTCTTGGACTGGCCCGCACAGGTATTTGTGAAGCGCACGACTTGGAAGTACACGTCACGAACCGCGATTGGATGTGGTTTTTTTTTCCGCTCGTAATGCTGTTCGCCTACCGATCGATTACCGCTGAGGTTGTGATGCTGAACAAATATCGCGCTTATCGGAGATATCGGCGTTGGTCTCTTTCGACCGGCTTTTTTAAATTCCTCCAGACCTCGTGGGTAGACGAGGCACGGGGCTCAAAGGCGGGGATGGATTCATTTGAAGATTGTGGGGGGCTTTAACGTTCTTACGGGACACAACGTGGCACTTTGCCGTGGTGGGATTCATCGTGGCAGACCGAGAACCGAGATAGTGAACCGCGTACTTTGTGGGGGTACAGTAAACGTCACCGTCGTCATTTCCCGCTATCGCGGGGAGGCGAGGCGTTTTTTTTCGTCTCGGGACGATTCGAACGAGATGGAGCATGAGGGGGGAATCGTTTTCTTTTACCAAAACCCCCAAACGAGATAGCACACCGACAACCTCCGGGAGTGCCAGCAAGCGAGCGACAGGGAGAGACAGTCAGAACCGCGCGCGCGTGCAGCATTACGGTATGGAGCATGAACATGAGCCCCACGGCGGGCCAAGATGTGGCGGACCTTTCCCCACCGAACCAGGGGGACGACGACTGGGAGGGTTGATTCCTTCATCCCTTTCCGTTCACTCGCGTGCCCTCCCTTTCTTTTGCGTGGCCAAAACAAGCGTCGCGCTGGTTCCGTTAGGTCGCCGAAGAAAGTTTGCTGGCCGGGAGCGATCCGGATACGGCAATCGTTCAGTCTGCATCGTTGTCTCGTCGGTGACGGCGGTGGTTCTTTTTCTGCAGCATTCAGCCCGCGTTTCCGTTGGAGGTGCTTTTTTCCTCAAACCGACAACCGTTGGGGAGGTTTTTTATTTAGAGTTTCATTGCTTTCGACGAAGGAGCACCGTAGTGAACCTGCTCGATCATTTGATCTGCAAACGTTTTATAAAAGGTTAGTATAGTTTGTGTGTGGTGAACCGGCTGGTGAACTCGAGAAGAAAGAAACCTCCCAAAGCACCCTCAGCACGGACCGGGGAAAAATTCCGGTTTTGGGAAAGAAAGAAAACCGGATCAATCGCCACTATCGTCGCCGCAGTGGAATGTTCAGTACAAGTGACCACAATTCCACCACCCGGCCCGGGGACGGAAGAAAAGTGAACGTTTCGAGACCGGCGATCGCGCGATCGAGGAAGAAAGATGCCAAAAAGGTCCGCGAGGTTCCGTTTCAGATGGTGGTGGTGGTGGTGGTGGTGTTTGTATTGCCGGACCGGCTAAAGTGACTTTCAAATGCCGTTATGCGCCAGCCCAGTCCAACGTGAACGGTTTTGAGCGATCTTCCACCGATCCGCCAAGGAAAGAAGGGAACGCCAGTGGCCACCGGCTGGAGGGAAATAAGTAAACTTTCTTCGGGCAAAACATGTTTCCACATGTCAAAGATACAAATGGTCATTCAAGTCAACCGACGACCACGGTTTGCCGTGGGAAATGACGTGTCGTGGGAAAAAAAAACAGCCTAGTAACGAACGAATTGATCATCAGCGAACTGCAAGTGCAAGGTTAAGCGCGATTGCATTTCATCGCGAGCTGCAGTGGCCATAAATGTTGACCAACCGTTACGCAAACTCTTATCGTTCGATTGTGTCTACGCGTGCAAATACGAAGCAAAGAAGAAAGGTCGAGTAGGTTAACGTAATAGCGATTAGAAGCTTTTGGCATGCAGCTGCACCAACCACCACGAATCGATCGAAACGTTCACCGTGTTTGATCAACAAAAAAGAAAACCGCTGACTTGCCTATTTACATCATAAAAATCCATCCTAGGACGGTTTAGAAACGTCTAAAAAGCCATTTAATTTAGTTCATATGATTAACATGAATTGAAAAAGGATTTTACCAAAATCGACTAAAGACTACTAAAAACTGCCTTGTAAAACTACCAGATTGGTATATTTAATATGGATATATATTTGGCATAACTTTTCTTGTTTGCTGATAGGAAAATGATGTTTGATCTCGTTTTGCTATGTAAAATTAAGTCGTCGATTTAACAATTCAGAGACATTGTGCAAGGACCTTTTTGAATGACGAAGATTTTAAAACTCTCAAGTGCGAACGATTTCATTCGCTAATTTTGCTTTAATTAACATATAACAACAACATGTTGATGGAAAACCAGTAGAAGGATGGTAAATTTCCGTAATTTCAAATGAAAGAATGAACAAAGTCATATGAATTCATAAGAAGTATCGTAAAGTGTAAATTAAACCTCAACGGTACTCGCGACATACTTCAATTTTATGAAAAAAGTTAGGGTGGTTGTTTTTCGCATATGTTATTCATAACTTATTAAAAACGTATGATACTTGATACTTGTATTGTACTGAATTCGTTTGGGTAATTTTCTGGCATTTATTTTCTTTTTTTTATTTTTGGTCATTATTTCAAACCATCCTTTAAGCATCCTAGTTACTCTCACTTTGGTTAATAAATGAAAGTACTCAAAACTAAAATATTATTTAGGTACATTGATTTGCTCCATGCTAACCTCTTTCTACATTATTTTCCCCGTCGTTTTACAGATGCTCTCGAAACTTATCATCCTGTCGTGCCTGGTGGCGGTGGCCATCTGCGAGTCCAAGCTGAAGGTGGAAGTCGTGAGCGTGCCGGAGGGCTGCACCACCAAGTCAAAGAATGGTGACATGCTAACGATGCACTACACCGGCAAGCTGACCGATGGCACCAAGTTCGACTCGAGGTGAGTTTAGAAATTTCCCTGCCGGGGGTTGTGCTATCGGTCTAATTATGTCAAAACCAAACCCCCCCACGTGCGTTTGTGAGAATGCTGTTGGCGTAAGTGTATGTTTGACGCGCTCGGGGTGTCGTGCGGACTCGCGCGAAAGTGCCTAGAAAGCCGGCGTTTTCGGACGGAGTGTCAATGAAATGGTACCGTTCATCGTGCCTTATCGCGCCCGCAACGATGTTTTACACATTGACACTTGCCTTACGCTCCTGCAGTGGCCGATGCTGGTTCGATGGGGATGGGCACAAACAAACGGTTGGTGGGCACGCGCTCGAACCCGGACACCGGTACCATTCAACCCGATAATCCGCCGGCCCGTTTTCCGTCACGTGTTGGTTCGTACTCGGAGCACTTTTATTTCCCACGTCGTCCCCGGCTTTTACGGGACAAAGCGTCAAAGCTGGGGGCACGTGGTGGGCAATATATTTTACATTTTGTCATAAATTACAACCTCTCAATAAAGCTTTACGCAGACGCTTCACGTGTGCTGGTGAATGGAAACCCGCAATGCGTAGCGCGCCAAAAGTGCCACAAGGAGGATGATGGCAAGGGTGCCCCAATTGGTTGTGCCAGGGATGTCGGAATTGCGCCCCGGACAATGAGGGTCGCTACCATGGACCATCCTATTGTGAAGCAGTGTCAAACAGTTTGCACTATGGAAGTGTAGAGATTGTTATCTATAACAATTTGATTAATTGATTTTTCAGTACAATGCTGTAAGGCTGTCGCAAATTTTGAGTAGATAAGGCTCCTCCTTATGTCAAAACAATGTGCGATAGTCACATTACAGGAGATAATTGGGATCATGTTACCAACGGATGGATGATTTGGCTTAAAAATTATCTTCTGTTATTGTCTCTGTTCTACGAAATCTGTTGAATAAGGGGGAGATATTTATGCTACACCGATACTAGTTTCTTAAAACAAATAATGCATGATAATGCATGTTTTACCAAATATGTTGTGAAATTAAAACAGATTATTTTTAAAATCACATTGCAATCTGTTCTTCATGTCAAAGAATCATCAAATTTCCTCGGCATTTGTCAGCGATTGATGCTGGAGTCCTCTAAACCTTTCCATGAAGTATGGAGCGTTCCTGCCATTAAACGATTTCTTTTTGCTGAGACATTCCAACATTCCCTGCCTTCAATAAACAACGGAAGATTTGAGCTCATCGTTTATGAATGAGCAAGCAGCCTCATTGCTCACGCGAGGCCTTTTTCCTTCGAATTGTTCGAGTGTTTTTCCGGCCAGTAAAACGATTTACGACGAGTTCGGTTGAGCCACGAGAGATTTGCAATGGTGTCGACCTTCCTTCCTACCAGCCGTAAGGGAAAAGGGGGAAGAACATCTGGTTGGTTTTTGCCTCAAATCGGCGTGGGCGATTTATGTGTGAACAAATTTTCTTGATTGACTGATACTTCCCCTCCCGGTACGTTGAGGAGGGGCAAACGGAAAAGCGCTTCCGGTTTTACCTGTGGTGGTTCCGGTTCGGTTTGAAACGCTGAATGGAGAGTGAACGTTGTCCAGTGTCGGTGATTGGCATTGTCTCGGAAAATATGTTCTCGATTGGGGTTACGTTGGGGGAAATGAGTTCGATACGAATAATGCTTTGGGTCGCCTGTAGCTTCGTCTGACACTGACAGCCATTTCACGGTTCGTTGGCAAATCTGTATGTTATGTTTAAATTCTCATTAATTTCGCTCTTGTTTCTTTATAACATGGAGGGAATGTTATGTGCAGTGGAGCTAAAAGGTAGCTGATTAACTCATTTGATGGCGCATAATACGTCTGAAACCGTTCCTTTCCTTTCAATATCAGAAGAAGCCCATTTCTCTATTTAGATAAATTGGAAAGAAAGTTGAGGATTAATGAGCAATAGGATTATTTAAAGGAATTGCTAATTTCTCCACCAATATATGCCATGTGCATCGTCGCCTACCGTAACTCTTCTTTAAACACAAACCCCCCGTTGGAACCTAATTCCTTAACGATGCAAAACACATTAACTTTCCCATCCATTAAATGCGAGCTGCTCGCTGATTCTTAGTGAGCTAAAAGTTGACTGCATTGTGGTGATGAATACCAAAACAGGTGAATGAAGCCGTTTAGTTTGCGATCCTCCAACGGTGCGAAACACTAATAGGCCCCAAAATTGAGGCCACCGTTCGGCAGTTACTTTCATCCTCTCCGATTACCCGCGATTAGATAGTTGACAACATTTTAAACTGCACTTCGTGAGAGTTGAAAATTTTGTCTTTCATTGGCCTTCCCTTTTTTTTTTGCTTATCCAAAAGTAATCTTCCCCTCTTTGGCAGCTCGTGCGTAGCGATCGCTACGCTTTTCCGGTATGGAGGTTTTTCCCGGCTATGTTTTGCATGCCTGCATGCATAATGTGCCTTCCGCCGAATGCATAACGACGTTTGAAATGGTTAGATACGGCATCCTAAAACTCAAACGGGCGAAACACCGCCGTTCGTCGACTTCCAATCTCCGTGACATCGTTGCTTTCCACTAACCCCGAAACCCGCAAGTGGTGGTGCATCGTGCTGTGGCCACGTTTCAATTATTCAAACTAACCGACGGATAATTGAAGAGTCTCGACGCATCTAAACAACTCATCGCGCACGACGGTGAAGGTGATTTTTCGATTGAGTGCTTGGTGTTTTCGCTTCATCATCGGTATTACGTAAACCGGCGTTTACGCGTATGACTACGGCTAAAACACCCGACCGTTGGTTGCTATCGGGCAGCGCGATGGTGGCCAACCTTCGACCATCTGTTTTGCGATTACATTCAAACGCCCGATTCCCGCGCGATCATCGGCGTAAAGTGCGCAAGCCGCCGAAGAGTTCAGCGTTGGGAAAGGTGATTTTTCCCTCTTTTTTCGGCTTCGCTCGGGAATTCATTTGCCAGGGGAGCGATCACTTGAAATGCACACCGCACGGTCGGGGGTTTACGGTTTGGGGCTACACTTTCACTTCTCCCCGGCCGAAGCCGGACTTTGCGACGGTGCTGGCGGTCAACCGGAGCTGGAAGGGTTCCAAACGGGCCACAAACGTGTGGGGGAAAATAAAATGCTGAAGCGATAAGTACCGCCAGACGGAAAAACTGTCACCACCGCGGGTTGTGGTCGCGATCGTGAGCTTTGTTTTTCCTTTGAGATTGTTTTTTCGTACCGCACGCCGTGTTGGAGTTGGGCGAGGAAAAGAAAGAAGTAAAACACGCGGCCAGTTTAAACTAGCACCGCAAGGATGCCACTAGGCAAACACGCCAACCGACATTCCTTTGCTCAAAAAAAAACGTGGAAAGAAAGTTTCCCTCAGCCATCCCTCCGTGAAGGCTGGTGGAATTTTGCACACATTTTGTACATTGTGCCAGTGTGGTTCGCGGGGCAATGAAATAGAAAGGCCTTCCGCCAAGAAACAAAAAGGAAGAAGCATCGCGGGAAACAGTGGATGCACTTCGGAAAATGCATGTTCTCTTTTATTTCCCGCCCGCGGCACGTGGGAATTGTCCAAATGTCTTACAATGCGGAGTGCGGGCGTACGATCCCACATACTCCATTGGCCACCGTCTGCTTTCGGTAAGCCATAATCGGGAAGTGTTGGAGGATTCAGAGAGAGGCAGAGGCAAAAAACAAACAAACCTAAACATATTATTTCCACCAGTGGGTGGTTTTATGTTGCGATCATAAAGAGCGAACAGTTTGATTCGTGAGTTGTTAAGCGGGTGTTACACCTTTACGGAAACAAAGCCATTGAGCATATTGGCGCTTGTATGTGAACGCTTTGGATTGGAAAATATTTGTTTAATTGCATTTTTCTTTATCGTCGCTTGTCTTTGCATAAGCATAACAAAGAAAGTGAAGAAGTGCATTGCCTTGCGCAGGACATGCATGGCTGGATTGATCAGTTGAATGATTTTGATCACAATCAACGCTTTATGATGTGTATTAAATGCCAGAGAGTTTATTGGTTTTTCCCTGAGGCTTAATTAAGATGTCTCTGTTATGTTTCAAAAATAGAAACTGGGCTTTGCTTTTGATGAACCAGGGCCTAAATATTTAACAAAACTTACATATCAGATTTTAGCTGTAGCTAGTTTAAATATTTTCATTTTTTAATTTATTTTTTAAAAGTTATCTGAAGGATTTCGGAACGAAATATGAGACTTTTAGAACAAGCATCAATTTAAAACTTTTGATAGGTAACAGTTGATTAGCTTGAGAAAAGAAACTCTTTTTTACAAATATTCTCCTGCAATTTACAAATAAAATAGATCCAACCTCCAACAGAGAAAACAAACAAAAACGAAAGATTGTACCGTAAAAGTATCATTACTAGTACTTTGCCCATTGGTGTTGTTTTACATCTGTGTCCTAAGTGCACTCCTTGCAATTAAGCTACTTTTGGTTACTATTCTATTACTTTATGTCCACCTTAAGCTTAATGCACTCTCCCAAGGAGAGGACACTGGTGAAAACAAAAGATTTCAACACCCACCGGAAACAGAAGCACCTGATGAGATTTATTATTCAACCTGAAACCATCCGCGACTATCGCGTGGTGTTCAAACGACAAACAAAAAAAAAACGCAAAACACACAAGCCTGCACACTCGTCAACGGTCAATTTGAAAATTAATCCGACTTATTCGCACCCGGCACGGAAAAATGTCGTTCCGCCGACGACGATCGGCAACCGGAAGAAGGTTGTGGCGAAATAAAAACAAGCCGGAACCCGGCCCACACAAACAAGGAGTAACACGAAAAAAGTATACACCGTATCCTGTGGCCTTCTCGGGAGCGAAGGCAAAGTACCAAACGGTATTTTACTGGCACTTTAATGTCGTCCGCTGTAACATGTTTATTATTCATGCCGGCTGGCGGATGGTTCCGCCGGGTTTGCCCCGATGGGGCCAACCGTAGTGTCGGGCAGATGATGATGGTTTGGGAAAGAGGACTTAGAGAATTGGAGCTTTCGAGTGGAAAAGCAGGAGAAGGAGTGAAAAAATATATATCTCTTCTCCCCAGCCCCGGTGGGTGGAAACTAAAAGAGGAAATGTTCTGCAGGGGGAAAAAAAGAGTAGACCGCGACACTGGAGGACACGCTGCGGCACGAAAACTTGAAGATCTTCCCAACCTTCCCCCGGTTAAAGCCGACTAACGCAGTGGAAGGAAGAGTATTGCTAAAGAGTCCGGAAAATGGGACATAATGTGTCGCGGTCGGTGCTGGAGCTGGAGGCTCGTTTCCACGTTGGCCACACGCTGGCGGGTAGTCCCGGCACCTCTCGAGCTTCTCCTTCTCCCGAGCCCCATCAGATTTCGTTGGGGGATATGTTACCGTTGCGCCTTTTATATCGTCCTCGGGGACGAATGGTCTCGCATCAGGATATCAAGTTTTGTCATATCGCAAACCACTCTCTTCCAGCGGTGCGTACGGTGCGATGTTTTCTTGGGATGAGTTAGATACGGAGTGAACCTTCCGGAAAGGGGGCGAAAGATGAACTTCAATCTCATCAATTATGGAGCAGATCGGCCGTGTACAGATTCAGTTGTTCCCGGAGGCTACCAATGCTATGTTTTTTTCTCCCCCGTTCAGCGATCGTCCTTTTCTGAGACGTTTTTCACAAACTTCTGAGGGTGAAGTATGTACCAAACAGTTTGATTTCTTCTCTGCGGTATCCAAAAGAACCAAATTAAGGAGCCCCATGGTTCGACGGGGAAGGCCTTTCTGACGAACGTCTCCATCCCAAGGTCCCACCGGTGGGAATGGTTTTGATTGTCGGGGAAAACATGAGTGATTGCTGATGTAATGCCGGAAAATCACGGGCCCCTCCATTGATGTATGCATAACAATCGGGGCAAACGTCTTCTACGTCCCGGTGCGCAGCAGGAAGTATGGAAAGCAGCGCTGGGAATTTCGGAAGTGTATTCAATCAATCAAAGGTATAGACGTACGTAAATGCAATTTAACCTGTTTATGCACAATACATTCTCTTCAGAGCGTGTTATCAGAAAATTGTGATTTCACATGCACCAAGCTGTGGCGTTGCAAAATGTTAAAATTAATACTTTAAAGGACATCAAATTGTAAGCGATATAATTAAACGCTCTTAAAGATAATCCACTTCTTCTCGTTAGCGTCATGTTTTATGTCCGTAATCGTATGCTCACTTCCTACCACCACTGCTTACCAAGGCAAGTAGCGACAAATTGAAACATAATCGGGTCATTCTGGTCGAGTAAGACGCCGACTCCAGCCTCCTTCCATGACGACTTGTGAAACTTGTTAATAAATTTCGAAAAAGAAAAAAGCGCTCCCTCCGAGACTTAGAGGAAAGTATTGGCATGGGGGTGAGGGAATGAGGAACCATGCAGGTCCACCCTCTGTCGCGTGTCGTGCGAAGAACACATTCTTTCCCAGCCGAGTACGAGACGCTTTGCCAGGCAGGCAAGATAATGACATTCTATGGAGCTAATTTCCGGAAATATTGCACTGCCCTCTGGCATGTTCTCTGATGTTGCTGACTTGTTGTCCCCTTATCTCATCTTAAGGGGACGTGCAAGGGACGAAACCACCCCGCCAAATGCAGAAAGTTTCCATTTTTATGTGAAGATATCTTATGCACCTGCAAGCAAGAAGGTGGGATGATATGAAAGGAAAAAGTCTAGTCCAGGGGTTTCCGATCGTTGACTGATTTTTATTTTGAACTATAGGTACATGTTTCTCTTGTAACTTTGTTTTGGGGTAATCGAAGCAATTTTAGCTTATCACCTTTTCGGAGAACCATTTGGACGAATCTTTACCGCATCGAAATACTTTTCCATTATCAGATTGACCTTTATTCAACATTAAACCACTGGACAAGGCCTTGGACAACAAACAACTCCAGGAATTGTGTTTGGTATCGGTTGATTATTTTGTGACAATCAAAAATAACTCCATTTCTCAGCCGAACTTGCCGACCACTGACTTCAGTAATCTCGTGGTCAGCCCAACGTTTTCCAAGGAACGGCGCAGAAATGTGTCAAACGCGCTTGACGAAGATGATGAAGGGTTTATGATTTTGCCGCTCAGGATTTTCCTTCTGCTTGGTTTCTTTTTTCCTCCCCACGGTTTTGTCGTTTGGTGTCGGTCGGCGGAGAAAAGTGATAAATTAAGCGTTCTTATGGCCGTTTCACCCCTCCCCTCCCTTCTTTTGGATGGCTCCCGGATGTCGACATAACATCATTATAAAATTTTCAACAGCAAGCCAGCCAACGTCGACGAGCAACATCCTACAAGCTAACCGAGCGTTATGTGTGTGTGGTTACACTCCACTTCAAGGATCCCGTGACGATGGTATGGGAGAGACGAAACGAGATTCATGCTTGGTGGAAAATGTTTTATGAGTGGGAAATTTGTTTCCCATTTGATCTCTTCCCTCCGCATCCTCAAAACGAGTGTGTAGGTGAAGGTGATGCTCACCTGGCCGCTTCCTGCAGTTGGTGGAAATCCCTTTAATCGACCACTCAAGGATGTTCGTACTCGGTTGTAAGGCCTCTCGAAACAGAAGCCTCTCCGTTTGAACCGCACCCGAGAGGAACTCGAAAGGGGGAAAGTTCAGTAGCATTCGTTGCCGAAATGACGCTGCTTTTGGCGTTGTTTTAAACTGTTCCGTGCGCGGCATAAGCATACACATTTTGCCCAGGCTAAAGAGACGTGCCCTACTGCTGCTTTCAAATTGCAAAACAATGTTGCAACATTGAAGTTGCAAGAAGCAACGGGGGAGGAAGAAAATAACAATTGGATAAATCAGATATTCATGCAAAAAATCTAATATGTATGATACTACACTTGCCTCATTTTCATAAGAGTACACTACACACTCGGGCCGGGAAATCCTAGCGCATCCGTAGCGTATGTGTTCCGTCGGTCAAAGGATTACGGTACGTTTTTGGTTGTGCCGATAGAATTGCGCCCCGAACGCGAATAAATGTTGGAGTTCCGCGGACGACAACGAGGTCCATGAAAAGGGGGACGGAAGGTGACGGTGATCCCGTTGGGGTGCAAGGGACGTCAGTGTGGGTTTTGGTTGCCATCAACAAATGCAGGCGTGTGAAGTTTGGCCGAGTGCGAAATGTTTTAACCTGGCCTAAACCGTGAAGCTTTCCCTCGGCATTCGGTGGTAATGTAATTTTGAATTTAGATGTGCATATAGCCATTTCCATGGGTGGCGTTTTTAAGCAGAAGAAGTCACTACCTTAAAGACCTATTCAACAATTTTTTTTGCTGGAAACAGTTTTAACAGCCTTTAAAAGAGTTCTCCTTTTCCACGCCTACTAACGTTATGCTACTTTTTAATCAATCTAGATACCTTTCCGTGATCGATGATTTGGTCAGTGATAAAATTCCTGACATGTAGCCAAGATAAATCTAAACGATTTTGATGAAGTATTCGGCCCCGGACGAGGAACCCATGTGCTGTACTTTTCCTATACGATGAATAATTTATCAACATGCAGACCAGGGAGGATGATATTTTGCCGACTCAAACTAAGAAAGTCCGAATGTGGGCAGAGAATTAGGGCACGGCAGTGACGGAATCGTTGTGGAAAAAATAAATTTGGATGCCGTTCTGCTTCTTGGCATGGACTTGATGTAGCCTTGAATCGTAAAAAAGTAAGTAAGCTCTACCAGCAGCATCGAGGCTAAACTGTAGGGAAATTCTAGGAGTAACACATGCGCCTCGAGTTGAGTCAGTCAATCCTTGCCACAGATGGAACCGTTGCAAGGCGAAAAGCAAAAAGGGGGTGAACAAAACTTTTCTGCCAAATAAAACATTAATTTTTAAAAAGGTCATGTTTCTCATCGCCCGCCACTGTCTTAGCATATCGGGCGTGTTGGCGAAAGGAAAGGCCCAGAAATGGCGCATGGCGGTCTGGTGGCCATGGGTCGCGTGCTATGGTATCGTTCTCTAAGATACGCCAAAAGAATGCGCAACATACTTCACCCTTCTCCGACGACGAGACAGTGAAAACTAACCGAGCGCCGATTACCAGCGATCCCATGTGGGGCGTGGAATTTGCTCGGAACCAGAAATAACCTTCCGTCCTCCTGTCAACAATACCGAAGTTTAGCGACACTTTCCCTTCGGCGTCCGGATGCGTCTTGCTTTGGTGTCTTTCGGGGGTGGTAAAAGTTTTAGCGATTCACAACGATTTGATCGATCGAACAGACGACGGATGGTTGCGAGGTTTGGGTTTTAACAGACTTTGTTTCGCATGTTTTGTACTTCATATAAAAAAATGCAACAGAAACCAATGATTTTGCTCTTAAAACAAGTGAATCTTTTCTTAAAGCAGTTCCTGAACTGAAGCTTCTAACACTAGAGCAACCAGCAATCCCTTAAAAATATACAGCTCGGATCATAAACGTAAATAATACAACCTTCGGGACGTCGGATCGTCTGGACGGAAAATCTTCCTTCCGACCACGCACGGAAATCCTATAACCACGGAACTTCCGAGGAGGTTAACTACTAGCGCGAACCGTCCCACATTTTTATGTCGTACAACCTTGGAAAAACCCGTTGGAATCGAGCGGCGGCGAGGACGATTGTGTGTCGATTGCATCGTAAAATAAAGCCCGTATAGTTAAGCGCAAGGGAGGAAAGAGTTTTCCACGCTTAAGCTTCCCAACGACACCGATACCGAGTGCAGAAATCTTTAAGGACAAATTTGCAACATCCGGTACATTGTGTTTTTACTAAACTCTGTGTTGCTCTTCCCTTATTCAAGAGCAAGACTTCATAAATTCGGCTCGGCTGGATTTTCCGTGTGCGCGATTTGGCGTTCTTTATTGTTATGGTTATTGATATATTTATGGGCCACTTCCGTAGGCCTGCATGTGTGTAATACACACTTGCGGAAGCTTCCGGAAAACACATCATCCGGTGTCTAGGGAGATGATAATTTTGCAATAAGCATCAACGCCATTGATTTCCGCGTGGAAATTGGGTGGAAATTCTGTCGCAAGTTATTGTCAAACAATTGATGCTGGTAATGGCTGGGAATAAAAGTAAATTCTACAAGTTAAAGTACCTTTATTTTATGTTTGAAATGATTTTGGACAAAAGGGTTGTGTTTAACGAAAAACGAGCAAGAGAATACAATTTATCTGTACGAGAAAATAATATTAATCGTTCATTTCAAAAAACATATCTGAACCAGAATACGACTCTCAAACAACAAACAAAAGTCTTGCAGAATGCTTGTATCTAAATAGAAAATCTTGTTTCTTTAATCTGAATAATACATAATTTCAAAGTAACAATTTAATCTTGTTGTACTAGTTTTGTGAACGGTTTCTACTACTTTGTTTCAACAAACTAATTCGCCCTATAATTCATTTATTTTTATTTTATCCATACTCTTTATTGCCGTGGGAGTTCATGTCGTTTCCGTAGGATGATTTCTTTCTCTCGATGATCGTCATCAAACCTTTTGTTGCTACAAAACTATGAATCAGCTCTGTCAAGTTGATGGCCTTTGGTGTATGAACCCAACAAAACAGATGACAAGGCAACAAGCAGTTTGTCGAAACGAAACTTTCTCTTGCACAATAATTTTTGCACATCTTACAGAGAAGACAAACAATCTTTGCAATCCCCCATTTAAGATCATCCCGGACATGAGGCTCGCGGCCCACTCACTTTTATTTTACCCAGCTTTTATTTCTCGACGCGACGGTTGCTCTTCAGCTCGCTTTCAAAATCCTTGTAGATCGACGCGCGAAACGGTGACGTGCCGCGAAATTTCTCACCCCAAAATCGCCCCAAAGTCGGCTGGACGATTTGTCTTGCTTCCGGCGCCAACCGAGAAACCCTCCGGGAACTTTATTTATAACCGCAGCGCCACGGAGCAACGATGAGACGCGAGGCCCAATTTGGTGGATGGATTTTAATTGCCCCAATCAGCGTGACGGACGCGGACGAAGATGAACCTTCCACTTGTGTTGGCAGTGAGCGTGTACCGTATAGGGTTCGGGTATAGGGGGATTACTATGTACCGAGGATGAAAAATCTCTCACCCAGCCGTCGGTTTCCCCGAAAGACATTTCACCAACCTCCCTTGAGGTATTGAGCCAAGACAAATAAATCCTGTTGCTTGTTTTCCCACCCCGTAACGCATAGGGAGAAGAAAAGAAGAGTGTTTGAGTACAGTTCACTCGTGACAACCAACAACAAGAACCGCTGGTGTCCCCCGAATGTTGTCGTAAGGATTTGACGAAAAATGATCCTCCTAATTCCGAGCCCAGTTTGGGTGAATGCTGGCACGTTACCACCGATCCTGTTGTCCCAACTCTGGTTGTGGTTGGTTGTGGTTTGGTTTGTTGAGCCCGTCTGGCTGACGATATCCCATCCGAGAGGTGTTCTCCACTTCGGAATCATCTCGAGCCGGAAAACATTGTCGCCTATTTCGCCCGTCGAGGCCGTGTGACACATTTTCTGAGATCAAAATGCAAAAGATGCTCGTCGTGGACGGTTGCTCCTCCGGGACCCGTTGGGGCATTTGTTCATGAACGTCATTTTTCATGTTTTTCCAAGCGCAAACAATGTTTCGTGTGCGAGGGGATTTTCCACGCTTGGAATGAGGGAGGGAGTTTTTGAGACAATTTACCTTATTTCTTGCCTGATTGTTCGTAACCACTTCATATATTATGTTCTCCATAGCAGTTGCTTTGGTTTCTATTCTAAATTTGAAGCTGATGGTAAATAATTCAAATACAAGTGTACCTGGCACAAGTTGTTCTTTTATCAATAAAAGACTAATAATGATTTTAAGAAACACATGAACAAATAGATATGCTGTGCTCAAATCAGAAAACTTATAGAAAACTAAAGACGGTAGTCATTACATTTGAAGATAAAAAATAAAACAGAACTTTCTATCCCCTTTTCTTACAAAAAATAGTTTAAAAAAATGCTTTGCAAATTGTGCAACACGCATTCAAATGTAGGTTAACGTTCGTTTCAACTTGACTCAATGGCGTCCAAAGTGCAATAACCAGCACTCGCGGGTGATCGTATCGTTTACAAAAATAGTTTCCAGTCCGACTTTTGCGAAACGATGCAATCGAAACAAACGGCCCGAAGTGGCCAGTTGAAGTATTCGCGAGGATTCCACCCGAACCCGGCAGCAGAAATAACCGGTTCCAAAGATGGTTTTGACCGGACGGTGATTGCGTAACCGGCTGGTGCTACCTACTGTCACGTAGCTGACCGTGTCCACGACCACAGCCGCGATGTGCCGAATGATTCGCAATCCGCAATTCTTCGTGTTGTACGTGGTTGACGAAGACGCCAGGCTTTCTTTCGTATAACGGGTCAACGATCTTCTTGTTCAACCGAAGTGCTTTCCGGCGGCCATCACGAAACGAAAAAGCCAAGAAACATTTCACGGCAGAAGAGCTTTGCTTCTCGTTCACCCGTTGACGATCGTTCTTAAAATGTCTCCACCTGCTCTATTCCGAAGAGAATGTGGAGCAATGGCTAAGGCTTAGCCCATGGAGCCTTACATTTCTTTTCCGATTAGCATTGGCAGCGCGCAAAACCTGCAAAACGACACTCTGTCACATTCGCGCCCCAGTTCTCCTCCGAAATGCCGTTAGATTTCTCTTTTGGAACCCTTCGAAAGCATGCTGCTTACATGCAGGTTCGTCACAGAAAGTAAAGACACACATATGAAGCTCATCGTCACATTTTTGCTTGTGTTCGGTTCACCACGCGTGCCATGCTTGTCGCTCATAAATCATGCTAAACACTCATTTCCCCCCGGCAGAAAAGGGCTCGTCGGGCAGGCATTTAGGGCATTTAGCAACGAATGCAACGCACTCGAACACACGATGTGTTCTGATAAGGGAGAGAAAACAAACAGATATAGATCAAAACCGTGACCAGTTAATTGACGGTGTCGACGCCACTGACTCATAGAAAGTTGCACCCGCTTCCGCCAACAGAAGACTAACGTTGGGGTGTTGGAGCAGTCGTCTTCGAGGTTAGGATGTGTAGACATGGTGCGATGATGTCACAACTCCATTTTTAAATCGAGTGAAAGTTTGATTGTATTTTTACATCTTCGATCGACACAAACGAATCTTCTGGAAGGTCAGAAACAAAGAAAACAAAGAAATATTGTTTATTTTTATATCCAAACCTGGGCATAATTTGAATCAGTGTTTGTTCCTTCTTCCTTGAGGAAATAAACCAACTACTACTTCAATATTAATGTTTTAAGTTCATGTTAAATGAAACCATGGGGTATTTTTTAGCAATCTTTTGAATTGTTTCGAGATTTTAAAGTTCTTTTTTTAAATTTTAATCCACACTTTGTACTCTGAAGTGTCAGATACAAACATCCTCCCCAGGTCAGCTGATCCCGGAACCGAAGTACACGTGCGTTCCCAACCCTTTCCAGTTGTGCCCTTCTTCCGCTAGTAGACTCATGATTATTTGATTTTATTACCCAACATTTTGGTGAATAATTCCACGTTTCCAACTCCGCATCAGCTGCTGCTAGTGTGTAGGGTGGAAGTAAGATGCTGTTTCATCCGTGCCCGACTGAGTGTAGAGTTTTTCTTTGGCGCAAATTTAAAAAATTAAGACATTTTGACTGCGCGAACTTCGAGGCAATCCGCATCGATTTCTGCACTGTTGCTTTGCCGAACATCGGAGATAACGGTCGTAAGGGGAACAACAGCGTTTGCTACAAAATATTTCTTTCACCAAGAATAACGATAAGGCGTTAATCCACAAACCAGTTCTTTTTATTCGTCAATGCGGGGTTATTTACTCCGGCTACGTGGACTTCGGATGATGATGTTCTGCAACCCTTTCCCAGTTTCGTTAACGATTCACCCTGCTTTCACTAAGTGGCGTATCTTTCTTCTTCGATCCCGCGAAAGCAAAAAGAGTAAAAACCCGACTCACTGAGCACCTCGCAAGTGATTTGATGGCACTGCAGTTTCCTTCCAGTCGCTTTGCCGTGGGATGCTGGGGTTGAAACACGAGGGAAATAAATCGAGGGGAATTTCCTCACCCATAATATTCGAGTGCTTCCCGAATCGTGTCGACTTCACAACTCTTCCCGGTTGTAAGTCGACGTTGTGCGAAAAGGGGGTTGTAAAACTTCTCCCCCTACCCTGTGAGAACGATGTACGGATGTGTGGTGGAACGAGATAACCTCACGATATTATCGCCCCGGTGCCAGGAGCGTTTTCGTCCGAAGCCCGAAAACTAAAACCCAATCGAACCACTGCTCAATTATTAATGCTAACAGTTTGCCTTTCCCTTGCCGGCAATCGGTTTTTCTCGGTTCCCGAGACGCGGCTGACCATTTCGCCCAGTTTCGCACACCAGGGCCCATCAATTCGTGTAAAATGTGAATACAGTTTTATTTGCAAACGCTCCCCTCTCGGCGGGAATTGGATTGAAGGTGTTTTGGGGGATGCGAGAGAAAAAACCCTTCTTCACTCGGATGTTTATTTCAATTTCTTCACGTTAGTTCGCTGCAGGAACGATCCGTTTTCACAACACACACACACACAAAAGGACGAGCTAAAGTTCCTTAAACATTGCTGAAAAACAAGGCTTCCGTATCGATTACCGGGAACGGGCACTTCCAGAAGGGAGCACCGTTGAAGGTGTTGAAAATTCCATGTGTTAATATTTGCTTTTAATTACAAAAATAACATTACACCCACCGACAGCTTCCCGGGTGTACGTAAAAGGAGCCAGATTGTGTTTGATTATTCATTATCCTTTCACCCATTGTTTGAATTATTTTTAGAGAGCGAAGAAAAGGTCTGTTTCTTGTTGATTGTGGGAAAAAATCTTTCGTTTCTATCCTTCGAATGCTTGGATTTGCTTGCTTTTCATAGATGGGAGCTTTTGAAAATTTATTCGCGTTTAATTTCGACAATCTGTTTGCAAACGAATTATTTCCTTGCAGTAGGCGTGGTGTTGGTTTCAAGATGGAAATGTATCTCTTATGAAAGAAGCGTGAGATGATATAAAATATGGTTTAAAAAATACTTTAATGTATTTTAAAATGTGACGAGGAAATAATGACCAGATTTTGTGTAACTTCGTATCAAAACAGTAAGATGCTTGAAGAATCATTCGGGAAATGTTTGCAGTGGACTTCAACATAATTTAATTGCGTCACACAATTTATCCAGCAGATTGTAAGGAAATGAGAAAACTAATCCACATTTTCCCTGTGTTATTTTTTATTGCAGCTTCGACCGTGACCAGCCTTTCACCTTCCAGCTTGGAGCCGGACAAGTCATCAAGGGTTGGGACCAGGGATTGACAGACATGTGCGTCGGTAAGTGAACATCTCGAAGAAAAACCCCTTTTGGAAGCGCAAATGATACAAATGTATTTTCAATGTGTGTTTTAGGTGAGAAACGCAAGCTAACCATCCCGCCAGAGCTCGGTTATGGAGATCGGGGAGCCGGAAATGTCATTCCCGGCGGTGCCACGCTGGTGTTCGACGTCGAGCTGATCAACATCGGTGATTCGCCCCCGACGACCAACGTGTTCAAGGAGATCGACGAGAACAAGGACATGCAGCTGAGCCGCGAGGAGGTCAGCGAGTACCTGAAGAAGCAGATGGTGGCCGCCGACGGTGGTCAGGAGTCGGAGGACATCAAGAATATGATCGCCGAGCACGACAAGCTGGTGGAGGAGATCTTCCAGCACGAGGACAAGGACAAGAACGGCTACATCTCGCACGACGAGTTCTCCGGCCCGAAGCATGACGAGCTGTAGAAGGACGCGACGGGGTGGAAAACCGCGGCACTTCGGTGCTTGTTAATGTTTTGTCCTTTTTAAGTAATTTTATTATTTTCCTTTTTTTTCCTTTTTACGTTGACGAACATTGTCCAACTCTATTTAACGTACGTTAGTTGGTACGGGGGATGAACAAAAGAAAGGTGGACTTCGCACGTACGTTGCGAACGATTTTCCGCGGCCAATATTTGTCGGCTGGTGGTTGATTTGTTGAATTGATCGGTGGATAGTTGGTATTTTTCCGTTGCTTGACTGATTCCTCATGAGATTCCATTCCATAGGCTCGATTAGAGGAGGAGGGAAAAGGATTTATTTATGATACACAAATCCGTTTCGTTCCCTTGTTTTGCCACCTTAACCCAAGAGGGGGGGCATTTCAAGGGAAGGGAAACAATTTGTTTTGCTAGCTTATCATAGAACGACGCACATCATCATCGTTGCACCTTCATCGTCGACCATCGCTGCCCAGCGATGGGTATGTTTTTGTTCTAAGCTTTTTATCTCGCACAAAGTAGGAGAGAGAGAAACAACATGCAAGGAACCCTTATTTCCCATCCTTTGGTCGTGTAAATACATTCACATCACGCGAGCGGTGCGGGACGGCAGGCGAGATCGTGTTTCAGTTTTAGAGGAATATGATTAGCGAAAGCGTTCGTAGCGTAAAGCCATGTGCACGTCACCACTTAACGACAGCGGTCACATGTACTACACGAAATACATATCACAACAACGGAAAATACACTGTTTGTACTAAAAAACGAATCGAAAACTGTGTAGTTTGCTTCGGAATGTCTTCATTTGGAAAGAAAATGCACTTCGGCGCGGGTACCATAAGGCATTTGGTTTTTATGAGATGGTTCAATTAAAATCGATGTCCAACGTGCGTTTAATTTCGGAAGCAAATCCATTTTGCCTATTTTTAAAATACTTCGTTTACAATAACTTTTTATTTATTCAAATAAATGGGTAACAAACTGTATGTTTTTGATTAATAATTTTCATTTTCAACAGAATTCAAATGAACGCATTTCCAACTCTTTCCTCTTTTCTTTCTTACATCAGAATCCTAAACAAATGATCTGTAATGTTCTGCTCATTGATTAAGAAAACTCAAATTCGAACCAAAATACGTTTAATACTTTTTAAATATGTTACACAAATCTGAATTTTACATTGTCAATCTGAAGAAATATTTAAAAATTCCAAGCGTTTAGTGAAGACACATTCTCCCCACAGTTAGCGGAGACACATTGTGGGGAGTTTCTGGTTTTTAATTCGAAAACGCAATGTTCGAATGTTTGAATTGAATTCGTTTACAATTCAACATACAATTGTTTGAGCTAAAAATTTAAAATCTCATACTTTTCTAATGTGATATTGATTTTGTTTATTGATGACGCAATTACTCTTCTGAAAAACGGAACATCACCGACATAAACGTTGAGGCTAATAACAATGTTCCTGTGTAGATAGAAAGCAATCCACGATAAATTAAAAGTTTCCTTGTATGTAAATTTATATAAAAACTTACTGAAACTCAGTTAAGATAAGCATGAAATCTTTAATTGTCTTCGTAACTTCAATTAAATCAAAACATTGACAGCAATTTTCAACCTGGAAATTCGCCAACCGAATCTTCTCCAGTAAAACGATTGAAATGCCATACAAACGGCTTCCTGGTTTGGTCAAGAACGAAAACATGTAAATCAAGAAAACTCCGGCGAACATCGTCGAAGCCTCAAAAAAGCAAAGGTGAGGAAAGCTAGCATTATGTTAATTATGATTCGTTCCAGTGGCTGCTCTCGAACGTCGATCTACACGATCTGCTCGCTAACGCACAAAGAACAACACGATGGGGTCGAATATTGAGGCTACGTATCGTAAAAACATCCACAAGCGGGCAGAATCGTTCCATCATCATTTTAGGAAGCCGTTTTATGCTCGTCAAATCAGCGGCCGGCCCGGGTCCGACGATATGTATTGGCTCCGGTGGCAAACGGTGGAAAACGGCTCGGAAAGATTCATTTTCTGCCCGTCATTTCACCTGTTGTGGCGAGAGAACCCTATCCCCCGAAAGGCCGGGTGGGTCCACCTTCAAAACGCCCCGCAATGTGTTGTGCGAAAAACAAAAAAGAAAATGCAACAACCGGCGCAGTAATTGTTTCGTGGCCCGAAGCGGTATCTTGTAACGGGGCTGCGGGCTTCAGCACCCTCTTTCGCTTCAGAACGGATCGGAGCGCGAATGGAAATGCCGGCGAAAAGAATGCACGAATGGTGAAGAAGTGCGCCTTACGTAACCGCAGCTTCTTTGGAAACTAAGCCGAACCAACCGGCACATATTGATAACGTTGCACAACCGCGCCTCCAGTGAGCGGGTGAAGAGTCTTTCCCGGAAACCGATCCGCAGATGTGAGGCTGAGGTAGGGGAAAAATTGGGGCCAAGTTGTCGAGATGCCACTTTAATTACTTTCCTTCTCGAATTCCACATAAATTAGCATACCTTCGAACGGGCGGGCTTGCGCTGGCAGTTCGTCCATTTTCCCACCGGGACACCGGGTGCCATTTCCCAGCGGACAGAATCGAGCAGAGGAACGGAAAACTGTTTGTTTGCTTTTAAATGCCCATTGTCGGCCGGCTATCCGTCGGCAAGACTTTGTCTATTTCTGGACCGAAATTGTTTCCCGGTTTCGAAACACCTACACTCTCGGATGACACATAAATGAGTTTTGCCATAAAACAAAAAGACACTTCCCCTCCCGACCGTCTTTCAACAGTTTCGACCTAAGAAGGCGGAAAAGGCATCAGCAAGAACCGGCACGAATTCAAACGCGCGATGCAGCGAAACCCGAGAATAAACAGTAAAATAGATTCGTGGAATTTACAGCCTTCAACTCCGTTCCGTCCGCTCCGAGGCGTTTCAGAGATATTCGCGCGGCCCGGTACGCATATCGATGCGCATCGATCTTGGCGGACGTGCGGCTCCCTGGTTTAATGCTCCGCTTCTCTGAAAACCCACCGGTGGCCACATCAGTATGCCGGCGTGCGGAGTTGTTGGCGCTCGAAAATTGATGACCCGACCCGGTGGGGCGTATTTTCCTACGAAAACGTTGACCGTTGACGATTGTTTCGGTCACGGTGCAATGGCCACCGGACTCAGGGACTTAGCCGAATGGAAGGGTGACCGTTTAGTGGCGGTGACGACCGACCGAGGCGATGGCCTAGTGTGGCCCGTTTTTGGACGACGATTCAAGGCGCATAATCCAAAGGGACACATTTGAAGGGGAAAGTGCAACGAAACGTTATGCAACGGGGGAGGGAATTAGGATTTACGTTGTTTTGGCATTAGCTTATTTTTAGACGATCGTTAATTTAATTCTTTATGAGTATTGACTCGGAGATCTTCAACAAACCCATCATTTACTATTTACTTAAAGTAAACACACAAAATAAGTCGCCATTTTTTTATACATTTCCACATATAGCTCGATTGATCAACAACATCAACATTAACCTATTAATAGCGTTACTGTAAAATTGAAAATCAAATATTCGACAGTTCAATCAAAGCTTATCATTGTTTTACTTTATAATGGACTTGAATGATTCTGGCAGGCACAATCCTCTCAACTGAACCACCCCACTGCAGTAAGAAAGACACAGGAAAGGCGCCTGATAAGAAGGCCCTCGTCAGTTATCTTCAAAATCACCTGTGTCAGTTTCCTGCCTGTCCGCATGCTTCCTGCCGATAGGTCAAAACTTTGCAAATCAGTTCAAAATCTGGCACGTCACGAATTGCTCGAGCCCACTCGGAGTCCGTTATCGATGTGCGTCGTATTTTGGACGCTTCACAACTCACTGCAGCACGCAAACGAATTCAAGCGATTGATCATCGTTCATCATTACCATCAGGAAGGCAGGATGGATGAGCTAGATAAAGGCCAACTGGAGCCACTAATAAACCGGTCCGATGGCTATCGTCTAGGAACCAAGCGAGGTTTATCTTTTGTTGGTTTAAATGAATGACTAGAATAGCTCTGGGTTTACGTAAATTTTAGTTTTGTTGACGAATTAGAGGAAACTCGTCAAAATTAGATGCCAACCCTCTGACTTAAATTTACAGTAGGTTTATTATAAATAAAAAAATTAAATCAAAGTATTCATTTCGAAATTGAAAAACATAAAAGACAATTTTAGAAAATAGAATATTAATCACAAACGTTAAGTATCAGCAAGCAGTAAAACGCTACTCTAGTGTATACCAAACTCCCACCGGTACGCATGTGTGTCAGTTAGTTTGGAAAACAAAACATCGTCAAAGCGATGCAACGCGGTGCATATGCACTAATGCATACCACTATCGATCCCCACGAAGAGTGACGGAGAAAATGTGCAGCAAAAATAAATCGAAAAAAACCTAAACACAGCATTGGAACGCGCGTTCTTCCGACGACAGCTATGGTGGAACCTTTTTTGTTCAATGTGTACGTGTTTTCGTTGACTGTTACCGACAATAGCCTTTTTCCACTGTTTTGTACCACGCCGGAGGTTATGTTGACTCCATAAATCCAAATTAAAATGATTGCTGTACCTAAATCATACAAATTCTGAAACTAATTCTGCTACGTATGTTTGGGAACATAAAATTAAAACGATTATATACACAAAAGCATTGGTATACGATAAAGTTAATATCAACTTGTGCGTTTGTTTTGTGGATTTTTTTCCCACATTAAAGTATTTAGATGGGGGGTGCCCATGGCGCAGCGGTAGCGCGAGGAAACACCACACCACAGGTGTGGGATCGAATCTCGAGTCTGGCACCCTCCGGTATTACGAACGGCTGACCACCGATCTATAATATACCGTCTTTCGGTCACACAAACTCTCTTCGGAGAGAGGTCTTGTCCCACTAGGGGATGTCGTGCCACATATATAAAAGTATTTAGAATAGTTTTTATATTTGATGGTCTAACAAAATAATCCACATTATAAAATATCGGCATGAAAAACGGAACATTTTTCCTGACGGATTTAGGTAAGCATTTTTATTATGACTAAGCATAATGCATGAAGTAACTTTATGTTTTTTTTTAAAGGAAATTGAAGCTTTATTATATAAAAAATATTTACATGTGTAGAGTTTTTCCTTGACAGGTAAAAAAGAGCTACTAAGCATTTGCTTACATCTCTTGAAGAGATATTTAAACATTGTGTTATGGACTGGTTGTTGCTTTAAAACTTTAAGTTGATGTATTCTTATCTTCAGGACTTTTACAGTTTACAATTGCATTTTGGTTAAAACAACCCTCGCGGTACAGCCAGTGTCGTTGTGGACCGTTTTAGCCGCCACAGGTTTTCCAGAACCAGGTGCAACCGCGCTCAAATGTGTGTGTGAAGAAAAGCGGATTGCTTTCGTGGCTGGTGCACAATGGACCAACACAACCGCCGTCCGTTGTATCGTCGATGTGTGCGGGTTCAGCGATCGCACCGGCACCTTCGCGGTTCGCGGGCTCAACAAGTTTCCGACGCGTTCGCGGCGCTTAGTTGCGAGCATACTTTGAAGGTGAGTGGACGGCCACGGTTTTTTACGTCGAAGTCTTGAGACAAGTTACATTTTTTACACCAACAACTGACGTAGAGGAAAAAGGAACAAAATAAAAGCCTTAATGATCGAAGAATGTTGTGATCTAGTGCTCTAGACCTTTTCTTGCGTTATACTCTTTCTGGTGCTTAAAAACACGAACGCAAATCTTCCCATCACCGGTTTCGTGTTCCGTATGGTGCGAAAATTCTTTCGCGTATCCCAAGTAGGATGGGATTGAAGTGCATTTCTTTTCCCATTCCCTGCCGTTTCGCAGATTCACTTCCGTTAGTTGAACGAGGTAAAAGTGTGTGCTCTATAGGAAACTTGTTTTATTTTACACCCATCTTAATCGATCTTTCTAAAGGATCAAATCTACACTGTACGCCATTCGGTCTTTTTGAACAAGTACAGAAAGATACGTTTTGTTTGCACTAGTATTATCTCCTGAAGTGGCCACGTGCTTCAATAACTCCAGAGTGTAAATACGGGAAGAAAATATGCCCGGTGCTGATAAAACCTTAAACTGTAGTTTGTGGTGAAGGAATCGTTCAAGTGATTGAAGATATAATACTACAGGTTAACAAAAAAAGAAGATGCCAACCCATTTTCAGCTAGAGGCCTTTAGTTTTGTGGCGTAAGTTGTGTGCAGGATTCCTGTTTTTAAAACATCATTTTTTGGTGTCTCCTTTTTAGCAGTTTAGTGCGCAGTGGAAGAGATCCCAACCGTACAAAAAACGGTTAGGTGGTAAAGGTGAAATTTTGAGGTGGATAAAATCGAAGTGAGTAACCGACATCACAACTCGCCCCTCCCCACGGGAAAGGGACGAGACAAGTCCGAGTGAATCAAACGAAGGGTTGTGTTGAGTGTTGCGCAACCGTCACCGCTAAGAGGTTCGAGATCGAGGTGCCGTCTGCGATCGAGTACAATCTTTGCCAGCTTTACTCTTAGGAGCTGCCGGATACGCTGCCCAACGTGTGTGTGCGCGTCGTTCCGAGCCAGTGACCCGAAAACCGGCGATCGCCACGCCAAAAGAGTCAACGTCCTCGTTTGGTGTGGGCGAGTTGATTTCGGACCTACCGAAACCCGACCGCCAGAGCAATATCCTGTATTCAGGTAGGTGGGATGGGGCTTTCGAGGGGAGGTTCTATTGCTACTGTTGAATAATTTCCTATAGAGGACGCACCCTAGGGCAAGGAAAAGGGTAACCTACAATTGTCGAAGTCCTAATGACAGGTTGAGGATCGCTGAAGTTCCACTGGACTTCAAATTCTGGAGAAAACTTTCTTCTACATTTGACCGGAGGGTCTCAGAATTTTGTATTACGTTCAACCCCGTATCCAATGAACTCCCAACTGGTCATCCTGAGGGGTCACATTTTTTCTCCGTCTCACTCCCTTATGGGATCAGTCCTGCGATAGGACGCTTTTAGCCCTTTACCCTCTCGCGTGTTCCTTCCTACAGGTTGCCTCACTTGGGCCCTGGTGTGATTCTACCTTTTTTCCGTTTCACCCTTGTTTTGCTTCACTTCTTCCCATTACCTGTCGTAACGCTTTGGTTGGTTTCCCTGTACCGTACAATGTTCCTTGGGTTTTCATTCCTTTTCCTTCGATTTCGTCACGCAACCGCAAACACACGCATGGGAGGATGCGTTGCGGGAGTGGGATTGTTTCGGTCATTAGGAACATGAAGGGCCTTCAAGAATGCGGTGCCGGGGCCACTTCTTCGGCGCACCACGTCGACGTCTTCAGCACGTCATACAGGTTCGTTAAAGGTGCTTTGGTCCTCTTGCCCGTTCGTCCGCCTTCTGATGCCTGGCTTGTGTGCGAAGGGCACTCCTTCTGGTGCTCTAACGTGTGTGTGTGTGTGTGTGTGTCTGACCCAGGTGGCAAGAAAACCAGTTTGCTTCAGCCGCTCCTTCGTGTCCGCTTCACCGGGGGAATGGTGTGCATGTTGGAATAATTTCAATGCTGCCTCAGCGTTCGTTCGCGTTCCGAGATCGAGTTCGAGTTCGAGTTCTACTTCTTCTGCACTCGGAACAGGTTTGCCGGATCCTTCTCTCTTCCCGTGTGCCCAATCCTAACTTACGCTGAACCGAAGAACGAAGAAAGACGAGTGAAGAAGAAAAATTGCAATGCATTCACGGTTTCCGCATCGAAGCATTTCGAAAAAAGGCAATCACTTCGTTATCAATGGCCAAAGCGTTTCTCGCGCGTATCGTAGACTCCTTCTGGTTAATATAAGTTTCCTCTAGGGAAAACAAACCTAAGAGACGCATACCTTTTCCAACTCCCTTAGGGAGCTTAAGGAAAACAATTCTTTGAATGTATTGAATGCTCAAAGTCATTAGGAGGTTGTGCCAAGCTGTTTCATTGGGACTCGTTTGTTCGCCGGTGATCTACTTTCCGAATCGGGTGCATTACAGCATAATGTGTCCCTTCATGATGCGGAGTAATGTTGCCTCTCCACTTCAAAGAGATCTCCCTGCTCGTGTCTAAGTAAGGTGAACCGGAATAAGCGGGTTCTTGTTGAAGAATTCAAACAAAATGGTGTAACATAACGGATATGCGGATATGGACACGACAGTTCCATCAAAGAGACGTACATCGTGTGCCAGTTTGATAACGATCGGCATCGTTTCTTTTCTCACAAGCGATAGTAATTCTGTTAAGCTGCCATCGATGAGCAGCTCGTTTACGTTTACCGGGCGTTCTATTTTCCGCTTATCATCGATCGAGGTTTTGTACCTCCAAAGGCTTATCGCAAAGGTTTCATCCATTTGTTGGTTGCTATTGTATAGGTATTGTACTCAGATATCAGTGTGCCTTTCTTTGCCGTGGAACCACCAGTTGAGGTACATTAACACACTTGTTTGTTTTTCCCCAAAGTCTCGTCAACTTTGTCCAAGGCAACACGTGAGGACATTTTGATCGCCTTATCTGTAGAAACTCACTTGTTTTAGTCGATAATCTTCTTCAGGCGCTCTATTTTGTTACTTTATAGATAAAATATCTTTGTCTTGGATAGATAATCGAGGTCGGTGCCTTCAACTTCAACAAAATATTTAAATAAATATTAATTGGAAAGGATTTCTGATGGTAATGAGTCAGTCTATAGTTATTTACTACAGTATTCAATATAAGCAAAAATGAAGCGTTTCCTCAACAAAAACATACCATCTTAGTTGGCGGATGTGTGAACGATTTAAAAAAAAAACTTAAACTCGTCACGACCAACAGAATGTGAAGTTCTCAAACTTTGCCACCCATCCTGCGGTAAACATTATTTTGTTTACAACGAAACGCTCATCTATTAGCATATTTTGAAAAATTGTAACCCTCCCAGTCGACCGCCCCGACGCCGACGACAACGCAAAATTCATCATTTACACCTTCCGTATCGTGTTTCCTGATGTTGTTATCCCTCGGCCGGCGCACAAATTGTATGCAAATGATCGGTTTCCCTTCTTAGGAATTCCACCAGCTCATGAAAGACGATACACTACCTTCACGGTACCTCGCCACCACGTGGGTTGGGTCGGACGCGCCGCTTCCACCGAAAAGTTTGCCTTTATTTACCGTTTAATTAACATCCATTGACACTCCCGTGCATCATGTTACCTTTTTAGCGGGTTCGGGACGTTTGGCGTTTGGTCATTCTTGAAATCGATTCACTCCGTTCGGGGAGGGTGGAAAAACCGGTCGGAAGGAAAACCTTCATGCGTCGAGCGAATGTTTTGCTGCCGGCGGCCTTCACGTGGTCAGCGAATTTCGGTATCGATCGGCGTTACCCTCGGACCCCACCTCAAGCACCCTGCAGACGGAATGGTACGGAAACTCGTTTTCAATATCACTAATTCATCAAACGCGTGCAACCCGAAAGCCGGGGCCCCATGCTGTCGATGCAATGTCGCGCCGTGGTGCGGTTTTCCTCGCGGCACAAGGGGGTAATTTACTGTAAATTGAATACAGTTGGCGCTGGGGGAGGGAAGGGGCAGATTCTTGCCTACACACCACGGTCGATGAGCAGCACCATCGAACCATCGGTTTCGTGTGCAGGGCCGACCCTAGGACGCGACGCGTACCGTAATCGCGGATGCACACACGATCATGGTTCGCGTTCCACGGTTACATGGAACGTTGTTACTCGTCTCGTGGCTCGTTTTTTTTTGTTTTTGCTTCGTTTAGCAAAGAAACCGGAAAAATGCTCCCCTCCCCCTTTCCCGTACCTGGCCCTTACATGAAGTCGTGTAACGCTTGCCAAAGGCTGACCGATTGCATTCCATGTGCTGCACGAGAACAGAACTCAATCACGGCACGCAGTGCGCGAGAATGTGGTTTTTCCTTCCAATTTGTATGGGTGTACTGCTTTTTTTTCTTGTTTTGTTTGGTGCCATGGATTGATAAGCTCTTGAACAGCATCGGGCATCGGATGTCAAACGGTTTTATCATGTAATTGATGGTACTAACATTGGGTATTTCTTTCCTCTGTATAATAAGAATCTGTAGGACTGGCTTGTGACATTGATTTATTTCTTTATTATGCGTAGAAGTTCAACTGCTAACGATCAGTGTTTGTTTTTGAAATTTTGCAATAAAATTGATCGATTTGGACATTGCCATTTCGTTATGAAATTACTGCAAATCTAAAAGACATATTAAGAGATTAAAATTTATAGTTGATCTTATCCAAATTAATTTTTAAGAAACGATTTGCAAGAACTTTTCAATCGAACCAGTTCTTTCCATTATAGGAAAATCGGCTCGATTGGGTCAATCCAACGGTGTTCCGATCATAATTGGTTCGAGTCGATGGGGCTTTTGCAGTCGTATATTTACCGACTGTTGATACAAACTTACAACATCATCTCCGGATCTCTACCCCCCTTCCCCATTCCCCAGTAACCCCGCCGCGATCGTAGTAGGAGGGCGAGGATCGATCAGTTCAGGCGCGACAAATGGCGTTCGTCCAAAAAAGGAGCTTTCGGGTCGGGGAATGATAAATCGAACCGCCCAAAGTCGGATTGCAGGTGACGGGTTTGTTGCACCGGGGCGATGAAGTTTTCACGCCACCACCGTGACCACGCCACCGCTGACACACTGATCCACCTGAACAGATAGATAAAACGAAGTCAACGGAAAGAAAAACAACAACAAACGCGAGAGGGCGTAAGTGAATTAATACATACATCGCCCATTTCGGTGGACCGAACCGAACAAAACCAAACCAACCAACGGTTATGCAACGGACCAGTTTGGATTTGACGATTGTGACTCGGTGTTCATTCAATCGGAGGTGGAAAAAATAGCGCAAGCTTCTCGGGTCATTCGGTGCCCAAAAGGTACACATTAGATAAGAGCCTTCGAGCAAACAGTCGCTAAGGGGAGTCATATAAAACTGTCGTTAAAAATAATGCCATTCCCTCCCATTTGTAACGGCGATGAATGAAAGGCAATGCCACGGGTTTTTATTGATTTAAAATGGATAGATTAAGAGAATGGGAGTGATGTTGCGTTTAAATCTATTTCAAATCTGATGGGCTTGATATTGATTAATGAATGTGAATCAAAATTAATTTTCTTCAAAGGGTTTCAAAAGGTTTTTTATAGCATATTTAGTTCAGTGATTTAATTGATCTCCACCTTGGAGTAATCGTTGTTCAACATCATATGCCTTCTACTTGAAAGTTACTTTCATCGCTCGGTTTCTAGGTAATTCTAGCACCCTTAATTTGTTCTTTTCATTGGAGGAGACGCAATGACAACAACCTCGAAACGCGCTTGTACAGTCGATTAAGCGAACACAGATTACGATTGTCGCTTGCTGCGATCGCAGATTATAGTTCTATTCAGAGCGTGCCGTGCCGTTACAGATCCGGATCCGGTTCCGCGCCGGTCGCACCCGAAGGTGATGGGACCGGTGCGATCCGGGAGGACGCTTTGGCCGCGATTTACCCGTTACCGGAGCGCACACGGGGGACCGTAATTAGCGTCATTGTCGCTGCATAGATTTGAGGCGCGCATCGACAACTCCGGCTCCCTGCGTGGAGTTGTGTCGAGCTCGGTATTTATTCCGACGGTTTCAGGGACACGCTGACATAAAGCGAGGATTGTTTCGTGCGTAATGGACGGTTGGCAGATAATTCGCACGCCGAGGGAATGCACGGAATGGGTCGATTCGGGCGAGATAGTCTTTGGGTGACACCATCACACACCGACATTCGTTTGGGTAGAATTTAAGGCTGCGCACTTCCCACGCCTTGGAAACGTTGGTGAGGGCGGGCAGTAAATTATATCCTACAATTTGTGAATTTGAGAACGGTACACCGAAGGTGCAAATTAACAAACCCCATTCGTGTTTTAGACCAAATTTTATTTAATTTTTACTAGGAGTAACATGGAGGTTGAGCTGAATCCTTGAAACAAAGGAATAACAAAAAATAATAACTAGTAAAAAAAGATAAAAGTAGTTTTTAAACATTACTCTGATTGGTATAAATGTCTGATTGTATTATCTGATCTGTCTTTATTTAAAAGCATACCAGAATACGGATTGAGATCTTTGATAATTACTTCAACAGTACCAAGTATACTGTTCTTGTTATTGTTCATCATCTGATTTGATAATGTTTCGATTTAGCGATCATTTTATCTCATCATTTAAATCGTCTTTCACCTTCTGGACAATTGGAAAAAGTAATAACTGAGAAACGAAATATCCCACCGGAGACTTCTACACTTAATTACATCTGCTAACGATAAGCTGATAAACGATCGTTATAATGAACGTAAATGGCTACTACGGTGAAGTAACTACCAGTAGGACGAAAGGTTAGCAGAAAAATGAACCAGGCGAAAGGGGCGAAAAGTGGCTCACGCCCTCTTGAAAAAACGTTGGTCGAAGGGAAAACTAAGGAGACTAACGACGAGACGTAAAGAGTGCAACTCACCGAACCGTGACGGCGAAGAAAAAGTGTGTGCGGGAAAAGAAAAGCTGGGAAGGGCAATGTATGGCATAGGTAGATTTATGCAAATTCACCTCAATGTAAAGCACTCCGTCCCCGCGGTTGAAGGATCAGGTTGTTTTAATCTATTTCGGAACAATGGCAAGTGCAGCTGCTCCCTTTTCTCCCTCCCGGGGCCGGGCCCTTCGTGCTATTGTGTGCCACCTTTGGCCCTTTTCTCTGGAGCATTTCCATCCCGATCGATCAACGATGCTGATCTTACAGCCGCAAACGTTGCACCTCTGCGAGGTGGCGCTTTTCTTTTCGCGATGGCATACATTTCGCAGCGATTTCTTGGCCGCCTTTTTGTTCTTCTTCTTATTGTGATGCACGATAAAACTAAAATGTCTCAAGAAAGAAAGAGCACGACGGAAAGCGACCAACCAACTGGAGTGCTGGAGCAATGACAGTGTGCGAAAGATTTCCCTACCAACGAACACACCTGCACGAGCAAGTGTTTTCCACCGAGCAACAGTTGGGTGGCTCAAGGGTGGACGAACGTTTTGGGATTTTATGTGTGTTGCTTTTTCCCTGCCGCCTTTTTCCTTTTCCACTGCATTACGGTTCACCCCTGGGAAGCTAAATTGTAGGTCTCACCGGTGTTCCTTCGGCAAGTTCATTAGCGTCACCCTGCGGGGTGTGAGGGTAGCGCAAAGCCTTGTGTGAAACGATCGTGACCGTGGAAAACGAGTGAGTGTGTGTGGGGCTAGTTGTGCTTGCAGTACGTTTGATTGGGAAGCCTCCCGGTCGCTTGGGCTGAGGTATCATTTCCACTTGGGTACGCGATTGCAATTTAATTCCGTGCCACACTGGGCGGTGAGAAAATGCAATACAAACAAACCGGCGAAACTCACCCTCCTGGGGCATTCATATTTCGATCCCGATACAAAGAACTCTCTTCGAAGGGAAAGAATTTTAGGCAAATATCCAAATACAAAGAGCTACAAAACAGCACGCGGCTTGAGAAGGTTCCAAATAACAGGGTTGCGAATCAAGCAGGGGAAGAAAAAGCACCAACTTTCTCGTCCAAAAAGAAAGAAAAACACCTACCGGCGGGGGTCTTTTCAGTTTCGATTTTGATTGGTCCACCATTTTCCCCGCTACCCCATCCCACCGAAAACGGAATGATCCAACGTTTCACTTGCCCAAAGTTCCGCAAAGCAAAAAAAAAACATGGCTGCTACCCCATTAGTTTGGGGGCTTCGTGGAAAACCCGGTTCGGAAATGGAAAAATACCAATACCGGAATTGAACGCGTCATCGTGGGGTGCCGCCGTTGGCCCCGGGCGAAGGGGAAGGTGATGATAAAGGCGAAAATTAAAAAAAGAATACCTGCCTAAACACCGTCCGCGTACGGTTCGCTTCCGCCAAGTGAAGGAAAACTGCAATGAGTAGGTCGTCCCTTTCGGTCGTCGCGAAACGAGAGCGAAACACGGGTACGATTTATCGGTGGTGAGCTATTGGGAAAGTGCTCGTTGGAGTGGTGGTGGTTTTATCGTGCAACAGCTGCACGAAAACCAAATTCGGATTAGTCCGTTTCGAGTGAACGATCGAAATTGGGGTCATACGGATGGCGAAGGTGATCGTGCCAATCTGCTGAATGAGAGTTGGTTTTACGTGGTCAATGAACTTTGCACTCCGACAAATTGATTTATATATTTGTATAAATTTTGTCTCAAATTTTTTAAGATCAAAAAAGTATACATACCCGATTTTTGATGTTTTCGAACGGGTTTTTACATAACAAAAATACAACTCAAACAGTGTTGGTTCAATTTACTTAAAATTGTATGAAAGTTTTTAAGAATACAAACTCCCCTATGAAATATGACCTTTTACAGCATATTGAATGTACTTCGAAGAATATGCGATGCTCGAGTGTAATTGGAATACAAATCGTCAACTTGGAATTGTAAATTAGTTCAACTCGAAGGAACTTTCGAAAACGCACACCAGAGATCAACCTAAGATCAGCTTGTGATGGTGAAGTAATTATTATCCAATCAGTCCTTCCCTCCTCGCAGATCTATTATACGAAACGCATCCAATTACTTAACAATTGAACGGACATTCTTGGCACTTCATCACATCGGCACCACAGATTGGCCCGTTCCGGTGTTTGCGTTTGCCCTTGAATCCGATCTGCCGGCCCGTTCTCACACGGTGTTCGTACGGTGGAAAACCCGGCCCCCGAACCGTAAGTAAAACATCGGACTCACGTTTGCCCTAATGGCCGCAATTAAGCGCGTCGATCGATTCCTTCGAAAAACGCACTTCTCGCGTTACAAACGAGTGCCAAGTGCGCGCCCTCCCGAGGCCTCGAGCGCCTCAGCGCGACCTCTTTTTGCCTCCTTTCACTGGTTCGGACAGTTCGGACCCTTTTCCGGCCCGCGTTGTCGTCTTGGTTGTCGGAAATGGGAAATGGCAGCGAACGAAAAGTTGGTGGTGAGGCGGTTTCGAATATCGAGAACCGGCAAACAGGTTTTTCGGAGTGGTTCTTCAGGGGTTGCTGTTAGATCTGGTCTACCCCCTTCGGACGGCCTAGTTCGACCTTATTTTCCTTTCATCTACCATTTTCGAAAGAAGTAGGCTTCGACCGGTCGTCGATTTCCTGGGAGTGGGTAAAGGCCGGTGGAGTCACTGTGGCGATCAAGACGATTGGGAACACCGGGGTCCATGAGTTACTTTCCTCATTCCCAATCCAAAAAGTGCGTTGGAGCCTCGGCAGGAATCGCGCTTTCGACTTCTCCGATAAACCCGTTGACTTCGATCGGGTTCCGACGAATCGGGTTGATGCTGTTTACCCGATTGTGCTCGAGTGACTGTCCAAAATTTCATTCCAAAGTTCCCTTTTCTTCCTTATCTTCTTCAAATTTGCTCGAACGGGCCAAAGGTCGACCGGCGAAAGCGCAGTCCGGATTTCCCTTCCGCAGTAAGAGAGAGAGAGCGTTTTGGCTATATCTCCTTCTTGGCCGAGATGTTTCGAAGAGGTTTCTGCCAAGTCCAAAGTCACCAATTGAGGTTGACCGTTTTTGGGGACTGTGGCCAAAGTGGACCCTGCAGGCGAGTTCTCTTTACCGTAAACCGGTTCAAGCAAGCGGGATACTAACGAGTCGGGGACTCGTCGAAAGCCGATTCCCGTATAGTTCCTCTTTTTTGTTCGTAGCAACTATTTGTCATTAGCGCGAATGCTATCCTTGGTCCGGGTGTGTTATAGGTTTTAGGCTTACTGGAACCTAAAACATTCGCCAGCCAGCGTGCTAGGTAGGAAGGAAATGGAAACGTACATAAATACAGCACTAATTGGTCGGTCGCGACTCTTCCAAACTGTGCGCCTGTTAGCCCGAAACCGGTAGAATCTCGAGCCGGAACGTAATGTGCGCCGGGCAGTTCAAGCAACGGGTTCGCAAACGGGAGACTACCGGCGCGAAAGTTTTCACGATGTCATGCCATCCAATCGACGCAATGGGGCCCCGGACCGGTTAGGCAGGGGTGAGCGGAGAGGGCTGAAAAATCGCTCGTGGGACACCCCGCTTTCGGCGTGGAATGACAGGCTCGAGGTGGTGAACGTGGGCTTAATGCAAAATTTTGACCAGTCCCACCGATCCCCAGCACCTTTGTGGTCGCCTCCGGGAGAGTCATAAATCTTCTTGGTTCAGTTGTTGACGCCGTTTCATCCTGGACCCGGTTTCTACGTTTTGCCAGACCTGGATCATTGCCTTTAGGGGCCTATCCCGTTGGTTTGTTGGTTGGTTGGGCTTAGGTTTGTTTTTCTTTCTCGCTTGGTTCCGTAAAATGTAGACATATTTCGGGTTTGACATAACATTAGGAACAGTCCGGAACTGATTCTTGGATTACATTTGTACGCTTTTTTTCAAATGGGCTGTAAGTGCCGGCGATCAAGATCAAGATCTTGGGAACTGTTGAGAAAATAACGTTGCAATGCAACAATTGGAAGATAATCGTTAACCTGCGTCTACTTGGGAGATCCAGATGTATGATTAAATGTGAAAGAACTTTACTTAGCAGGGTTTAATTTATTTTACACAGAGCAGGAATGACATCTACAACAATAATCCAACCCAAGATCAAATCAAATTGAAGATATATTTTTGATGAAAAGCATTGTATGAAACATCAGTGTTTCGCCGTATTTTTGCTGGATTCCTATATGCAAAATTCAAGTACATAACAGATATCATGAAATTGAAATTCCACACTCAAAGAACAATCAAAATATTTGTATTTCTCCCGAATCACGTGTGAGTGTCATGTTATTTCCTGCGATGATCCAACCAAACTGCTATTACGCAGGTTTTTCTGCTCGATCAGGTGCCGATCGGATACTCCCCATCACTTTACGTGGCGCTCCAGTGTGCGGCCGCCAGTCATCACCGCATCTGAATCATACCGATCGGTAAGATGACGTGACCACAGCTGGAATAAATCGGTCAAAACCGTGGATGGAGGAGGTGGTCCGCGATCGACCGTGACAACATTCGTGTCAACAGAGCGCGGAAGCGGGCAATGTGTGGAACGCCCCGTTTTGCTTCGAATAGAGAAATAGTGCTAGTAAACTACTAAACACCGTTTGGCGCACAAAGTTGCAGCCGGAGGTTGATGTGAACGGCGTGTGCATGTGTGTTGAGGTCGGAGGCAGTACTATGATTAAAGTCATTCTCTGGAGGTTTCCACTCTACAGCTGTGTCTATAGATTGCCTCGGACGTTCTACGGCGTAAATCCATACAGATGATCTTCATTATTTCTATTAGTTGTGCAGTACTTGGGAAGTACAGGATGAGCTCTCATGGTGTAACATGTTGAAAAGGTTGGGTTTGTTTTTTAATAACTGATTGATTGCATTGTGAATAGAATAATAACTCCACAGAAAATACTGTTAAGGTTTTATAAAATCTTGACTAAGTTCTGAAGTCAAGGTGATTCCTGTAAAGTTAATCCTTCCTCTCTGCTTGCTTTTGTTTTGTGTTTATTACTTCCACATCTCTGAACATGTGACGTTTTCCATCTGTGCTATACAAAACCACCTCAATCATGTTTATGACTCCACTCCAAAGATTGCAAAATTCCATCTCTGGGCTTGGTCGAGACTGAGAACCTGTCCCCGGCGAAACGGGTGGCCACGCTCACACTAAGCGCTAATAAAATACCTGACGGAAGACGATGGTTGGCCAAAGTGGCCCCAGCCCGGTCGCACCAAAGGTCAGTGACAATCAGCAGCACTCAATCCCCCCGCCCTCAGGGTGTGTGTGTGTGTGTTCCGCCAGGGGAAATATGTTGCCGCAAAAGTTCATGTTTTCCATTGATGACGGACGGCTGACCGTTACTCGCTGATTATCTCGCTTCGAGTCCGCGTGGAAATGTTCGCCTAGGTTCATCGCTTAAGACAAAAGGTGTCGGGGGTGAAGGGTGTCGTGTTCGCGCTCGGAACTGTGGGAACGATCTTGATGGTTCCGGCCGGGTGTTGCGTTTGCGTTCTCAAGTCTCAAGCTAATGCGTTTACGCGACACGTCACCACTTGGCAGCAATTTTCGACAAACGGGCGTTGGTGCTATTAGCAAACATTAGGAAGAGATTGTTATGGAGTGTTAAAAATGGCAGACTGTTGTTTTCGTTCACGTCAAGGTTGATTCATTTAGTAGAAACGAAATCTGTGATGAATTGTTTTCGTAATCTGAACAAACAATGTGAGAGACGTTTTTTTAATGAATCATTGACAGAAAATGAAACATTATGTTAATATATCTGATCATTACATAAGGTGCATTACCTTGAAACCAAAACGTTTTGAAGGATTTTAGTAAACATAAACATTTTTTCGAAAAAAAAGTCCGTTTATAAAAAGAAGTAGGTTATTTTACTCTGTTCAAGAATGTCATCATCGTTGCTACTTGTGAATGTAAAGCTGATCAATTAATCATTATTTATAACTCCACCAGAAGATCATAAGGAAGCAGCAAACAATGTGATCATTCTTACACACACACATCGATCGGTCAAATCGTTGTTTTTACTCTGTGTTGAACGACATAAAGCCGGCATCGGAGACTTACACCGTAAGAAAGAACTTCACCGCTCGCTAGACGACGAACCTTTGTGAGTTAAAACCTTCGCGATTCGAAGTTAACCCTTGTATCCCGGATATTGTAATCCACAAGGCACATAGATTAATGAATCCTAGCTTCATTTACCCAGTCACTTCACTAAGAGTACTCCCTGGATTGAGGGTTTGGAGCTATACTAACGTTTCCTTCATAGAAATGTGATGGTAAGAGACTGACGTGACTTCAAGTGACTTCTAATGGCAGCTGAAAGTAAGATTACCATCTCATTTCGCTCTCGTTTTCAACCAGTTCGTTCGATTGAGTCATTTAAAGGGATTGTTACTTCGACTCCGGTACTGTCGGTAGCATTAGATTTCGCTTCGGAGCAGCTTTGCCACGTTGTGAAACGCGCGTTTCCCGATCGTTGTAAATCGTCGAACCGACGGAATTTGCATAAACTGAGTCCGTTCATTAAAGGGTAGGAATTGAATTTTGGCCTCTTTTTCCGTTTTGCTCCGGGTGGACTTATAAACGTGGGTTGAAAACAATTGAATTTGATCTGTTCAATTACCATGAAGATGAGGATTAAATAGGCCGTAGCTCATAGAGGCTTCTCAATTTCTCGTTCGGTAAGAGTTTGCAAAAACGTTCACATTGCTAATCGAGCGGTAAGAATTTAGGAAAAGCGATTTCCAAGCAACTTTTTCTCCTCCACCCTTCTGCGTAGATTAAGCTCGATAGTTTGCTTCCCGCACCTATTTGTATATGGGATCCAAATCCGGTGGAACAGCCGCAGATTCCGTACCGACAGTCTAGGGAATGTGCACCGGCAGGAGCTTACCGGTGTTGGTGGGGATGCAGCAAACGGAGGTTTGCATATTTTCGACGCTGTAGACAAAATCGAAAGCAAAATGACCAACCGGCACGAACCGGCGGCTGCACCGGGGCTTTTGGTGGTGGTAGCGGTTGGAGGAAGTGACGCTTGTTGCAATCCGACTTGCGAAAGTGAGAAATTTCCCATCCACACCAGAAACGGGCCCCGGTGTGTGGGTGTGCAGCCGGGGTTGCCGGGGGCGTTAACAAACCGTAGCGTCGAATGGTGCCTCGCGCGGCGCTGATCGTGTTCATTTTTGTTTTGCGTGGAACGGCCCCGTATATCTTTCCTCCTCTGCCTTTGCCGTTTGCTGCAGAAAATGATTGGCATTTGCAAATGGTTGGGATTGCAACGAAAACTTTCGCCCCGCGTGGACGAACCGGCGGCGATCGTGTGGATCGTCCGTGGGAGCGCGCGGTGGAAATCGCATGGTATGACATCATTTAGGCGTGAAGTGGGACTAAATCGCGCTTTTGCCAAAGCGTGGACATGGAGGAACCATGTTAAAGCGTGCTGCACCGCCGCAGAGTGTCTTCGGGGAGAGTTTGTGTGTTCAACTTCTTTATCTTTGGCAATTTTGGGTTTCACCTTGCCAAGCCCCGATGTCGAAGCAGCACCCCCGAAGTGTTTATGATAAATAAATAAAATCTTGTGACACATTGCATGCTGCACGAGGGTTGGGTTGGAAAATGGCGGGAGAATTTTTGACTCGATGTCTTTTTACTGTTGTTTTTTTAATGTGCGAAATTTTATATATGTTTTGTTTGTTCGTTCACAAATAGAATGCATGTCCGTCTTTTGACTGCGCCAAAGACACATGCGATGCGAGGATGGGAAACCCACTTATTTATCTTGCCGTCCGGGGGGTGGGTATGCAGGCCTCTCAACCTTGATTTAACCGCGACGATCGCGAGCAAATGATAAAGCCACGACGAACGTCTGCGCACGTTTGCGATTCTTTCGATTGTTATCTGTGAAAAGGTGCTACAAACAAAAGAAGAAACGTAAAAGTAAAAAGTCGCACAGATACTGCAGGCAAACGTACATGTGCATTTTTTTATCAATCGCTCCGGCTCTTCAAATACAGTCTGAGTAACAAAAGCGTGACCGGCATTAGAAGTAGTGATTATTTTGTCTTTTATTATTTTTACAAATTTTAAAATGGCAACAAGTTTTCATTACATTCTATGCATCATTATCGAAGTCAGGGAACTTTTATATACACTTGAAACTGTCTAGCTCAACCGTTCAAAACTCAAGACACTTTTGTAAAAGTTTAATTTAAAGCACACCTCAAAATTTTAAACGAAGATTATTTTTAAATAAGCAAGGAACATTCTTGTAATGTTTTTATTTATGGTTCAGAATATAAAACTGGTTGCTTGCAGAAACATTATGCAAACTATATTGTTGAAGAGTAAAAAGTACTCATTCGTTTTATTACCGACTCCACCTGGCGCTGATAAGAAAAAAAGGTGTAACTGAGAAAAATAAAATAAAAATGCATGCTAGAAAATACCACCTAAACCCTTCTTCTGCACAGGCGGAAAGCCTAACGACCCGGTTTTTGTTACTCAATCAACGGCCATAAATTTCCTTCCCCCCATGACCAAGGGCGCTTGACACCGGGTGACACTTTGCACTCCGGCGTGGGCCCTCCCAGAATGTGTCACCCGGGCACCGGGCGGCCATTCCTTCGCTGATTGCCATCTTATTACTGCGGAGACTTTGCTTCTTTCTCGCCCCGCGATGACGATCGTAAAACCGAAAAAGAAAAACCATCATGGCACAAACCCACGCCGGGTGCGCATTGTTTGCGTTGAACAAACACCCTTCGGGTGGAGAAGAAAAAACGCTAGGTTGACGGGGAAGTGGTGGAGGTTACGCTGCAGAAGAAGAAAATATGCATGAAACATGGAAAAGAAATTTTCTGCCCTAGCCCGGAGCCGTGGAGCCCGATCGCGGAGCGTATGTAATTTTGAATGCTGCGCACAATTCCGAGCCAGCCTTTTTGCGGCGCGCTCGAAATTCACACGCCGACGATGAGGCGGCCACAACACTGGAGGTGCAACACTGGCCAGCGCCTCGCGACGATGTTGTGCGGCTGCCTTGCCCAGCCCCGGGTGGGCTTCTTCCACCCCCGGGTGGTGGTGAAGCCCACCATAAATCGTGGCCACGCACAAAACCGCGCAGCCAGGGAAATGAGATCGAGTGAAAGTAAACGCAGCACGGCACCCTCGGAGTGTTGGATTTTCTGCGTATCGGGGTTTTTAATTTCACATTCAAATCGAATGAAGCCGAACGAAGCTGGCAAATAATAACAACAACAATAACAGCAATAATAATAATCCACCGGAGGAAAACCCGCCGTCGATCGATCGACCGAAGCAAAAGGATCGATTTGATCAGTTTGGCCAACGAGGTTGCGGTTTTGGCCGGGCCGTTGCGCGTTGGCGCAGTGGTTGAGTTGTCTAATATTCCTATCACACACCGATCTCACGAACACGACCGTCGTCCCTTCTTCCTCCGCCACCGGGACCTATAGGTGCCCACAACTCGCGGAGTATCGATGGGTTTTTTCGGGTTGTCTTTTCTTTGATTTTCTGCACCCAACAACACCTCAAGTGGCATGCATCCGCCAAGCCGTTTCGAACGGTGGATTTAGTGGCAGGCTTTTATTTAATAAGAATGCGCGTGGCTTTCGTATCCTTGACACTTTGAAAGGTATATTTCAGCGGCTGTCAATAAATTTGAATGCACACTGCTGCGGTGCAAGCTAACGGTGTAGCTCGTGCAGTTGGTCCCGGTTGGGTAAAGGTCTTACAGGAGAGAAAAAAAGACCGTTGGAGTAATAAATAATAAAGGTTTCAAAGGCGAGTTATTGCATGCTTGGAATTGTATGTGCAAAATGTTTGTTTTGTTTAACCCCCACTCTCAGAGGGTGAATGATCTAATGTATACTCTTTAAAGCGATCTATAATACTATGCAAACGTATTTTACGCACTTTGGCGCGAACTAAGTACCAAAGTACCGTTAATGGGCTAAGATGTACGGTAAAGTTACATGAAGTAAGGCTTGCACCGTGAAACTAATGAACCATGAAGTATAAATCGATTTATGAGATGTTAGAAATTTGTTGCTAGCAACAGGATTGCAAATTAATTCCATCGTTTAGACCATGCTCAATTTAGACATATTATTGTGCTCTAACATCTTTAATTACGTCTATAATCAAAACTGCATTTTGTGCTCGTTTATAATAAAAAAGTTGTTGTCTTCTAAATTGAACATTTTGCTTTTTGTATGTATCAATATCGAGCACTTTTTATACCGGCTTGTTGTAAAATGAGAACAAGGCTGTTGGTTCTTTGTTATGGGAACTAGGATTTTTTTCGCCCGAACCCCCAGCTCAAACCAGCAAATGCGAGCGAAGCCAAGCTGGAAAAGGTTTCGCAAAAGAAAAAAACAACCCTCCAAACATAACACACGTCCGACCACATCTCAGCCCAGAGGTGCCGGGCAACAAACAAAAACAAAACGAAAATAAATCTCCACCGAGTCCCATCGGGTCTGAGCTGCATAGAGTCATTATTTTGTTTAAGCTAATTTTCTCTCGATGCACAAAAAAGAGGTACACACGTGTGCAAGTAGATTGAGCTCGGTTTACCTTTTCGGCGTGAAGTTTTGTGTAGGAATGTTTTATTTTTCATCGTCGGGTTTTGTTTGCCACTCGCGGTATGATTCGCGGGGTCAATAGGGACGTCACGCAAGTCGCCGCACACAATGGGCCGCTCCGGTCGACACACTACGACGGAGAGTGGTTGAGATACTTATCGAACCCCGAGATAATGGTTCGGAATGCGTTAACTGCATGTGCAACGAAAACATTCGTACCACGGGAAGGAGAAAGAAAGCAAACAACAAACAAATTTAACAAAAAAAAAAACTGCGAAGAAACGTACCGCAAGATAAACATGTTTCCGCGTCCAAAAATGGCAAAATGGCCAACACATGCCGCTGCCCGAAAAATGGCCATTCCGTTTTCACTGGGGAAGGACCACTGTGCGCTCGGGGACCGGGGCCGGGATGGGCAGACGAAAGAAAGCAATTGTTTGTTGTGCAATCGTGGGCATTGGTTTAATGGACGCCCAAAATGGGTTTCCGACTAATTATGTGCTCGATTTTATGCAAATAAAAAGTTGCCATCGATTTCGCTATTTATTTTGCAATTAAATCAATCAAGCAACAAGTTCTCATTTTTTACCCATTTTCGATGGGCTTATAAAATACCAGATAAACTTTCTAAGTTTGGCTGAGCACATTAAACTTCAATTGAATGATAGAAATGCGATCTAACTAAAACCGTTTTGCTTATTGAACATACACTTAAACAAAGACTTTTTACTTTCTCGGAGCTTGAATGGAATTAACTTTCCAGATATTAACAAAGAAGCAGAATTGTTATTAAAAGACATGTAACAATTGATATTAACAAAAATACAAATAAGTAAAAAACCTATGTGAATGTTGTGCTGACAAAGATGTTGTAGCAAAAAGGTTATCAACCAGCTTATTAAAAATCAATGTGTTTAAAAATAGTCAATGGCATAAGAAAGCTCGAAAAAAGTCGTATGGACAGTAAACCTTGGTGATATTGAAGCGTAAGTTGACCACCCATTGGCAGCATTGCTCCAGAACCCATCCCAGCTTTCCTTCGACGTAAAATTTGCGCACTGTTTATAATAGGATTACTGTGCGGATTTATTTCTATTCTTGACAGTGGCAATAACGTAGCGTGAAGCTTTAATTTAATAATTCCACCTTCCGACCGGTAAGTCACGATGCAAGAAGAAACAGAAGAAGATCGCTTTCTTCGATTGGACAAGAAGGTGCATCGTTCGTAACGGCGGCATGATGCAAGCGACTGATTGATTTGTCAATCTTTGCCGTGATGGGGTTTGTCACGGTTTGAAATAATCTTGTTGAGTCGGGATCAAATATGACACGAATCGAAAGACTCGGTGGTGGGTTCGTTGACGTGGAAACTTGTCCAAATGTTGGGAAAAGTTTTCGCTAACGACGGCAGGAAACCATCGGGCAAGCACGCAAAGCTCTTCACTGGCCACCGGCACCACTTTTGCATAACTGACCGTTACGAACCAAACGGTGGAGTAGGTGGAGTAAACCAGCACTTGGGGGAGGGTAAAAACTTTAAACCAATATTTTGTTATGAGACCACCCGCACACCGGATGGACCGATGATGGACAGGGGCCAGCTTTATCTTTCCTTCGCCGAAGCATAACTGATAGCGTTCGCTTTTCTGTTCCTACTTTCGGTTTTTGTTCTTTGGTGTCGATGAGGTGAAAATAACTGGCCACTTGGAAGGTGGAGGATGGCGAGAGGAAAACAGGCCCGACGCAAAATGAGAAACCAACACCACCGAGAGGGCCGGAAATGAGGAGCCCCGGCAGGGAAATGACGGAAATGATTGGAATGCATTTTTCTAGTTTACAGCGCGTCGCCGCTCGCGAGCTTTTCTCCAATCCGTTTCAATTTCCACGGTCAATCGAAAGGGATTTGCGTTTTTTGTGTTTTCTTCCAGCGCCGTTTTATGTTGTCTTTCAAACTCGTTCGAATGCCTTTCCCAAGCATGTGTGTGTATGTGTTTAAGAGGGGGAAATGAAAATGTATTTCCACGCCGTTTCTTTTCCCGGACCAATTGAATCGGCTGCGGGATGAAATTTCCGATCAATTACCAAACGCGGGCGTTGTTAAAGGAAACCAATAAAACTTAAGGTAAAGGGAGAAAAGTGAGAAGTAGAAGAAAAATGAAAGTATTTTACCGGCTTATTAACTGTTAATTAATTGGTTCGGTCGCAAATGTGGCCCGTTTTACTTTTAATGCTGCGCCGGATGACGATGGGGAGGACTAGGAACAATGTTGCTAATCGGCCTGATAAGTGGAAAGACAAACCGGTGTCGTTGCTTTTTCTTGACCAGCGAGATAATTTTCAATCAACCAAGTGGTTGGTTTTTCTACCTGAGACACTTTTTTCAACTAATCCGGCCGGAAGGACTCACTTCTTTACAGTACAGTATTTCGTTTTTATTACTCAAAAGTGAGTTTTATCTTTGAGGTTTTCCAGTGAAATAAAAAAAGGTGATTAGGATTATTTTACCTACTTCCAAGAAAGAGTTGAAGCTTGTATGTGCACTCTTTAAAACAACAACGCAAAGACTGATGACTGATAACATAATCAAAAAAATTGAAAACAAAAATATCGCTTGTTTTGTTTTTTAATGGTATTTGTTCGTACAAAATTGAAAAAAAGGGTATCAATTTGTGGATTGTTTTTTACATACCTGTAAATTTTAAATTTCACAAGAATATTTTACATGAAAGTCACATCAAGAATTTATGCAACATCAACAGATTCTGGAAGGTACACAAAATAGTTGAGTTAAGTAAATTATATCAGATGATTTATAATGGTTCATGATAGCATTGATCGACAACAAATATCTTTAGTCATCAAATGACAAAAGAACACATAGTTGTGGATAGTTTTCCAATACAGAATATGTTTGAATTCACATTAACGGACTTTTCAAACTAAGTGATTTCATTGCGCTTGGGGAATGGCAAAACGAAAACATGAAATAAAATGTTGCCACGATCGTTTCCATTCCATTGACCCGAAGGCGACGTGCCCCAGTGCCGCCGTACACTCCAATAAACTCCTAATGAGTCGATATAACGCCCGCAATGGAGCTAATTTTCAATCCCATTACGCAACGCCTCGGGCCTCCAGAGGGGACCGGAGTGTGATAGGACGTAAAAGTGGCATGCTCATGCAGCATAAAGAGGCTGAACCGAATGGACCCTCCGAATGGTGGGGCATGGATGCATCATTCCGCATCACTTGCCGCTGCTTTGCTGGACCAACGGGAGAAATATGAAAACTCACGGGCCGATTCGCTTGATCACTTCCGCCGGTGGTGTCTGCACGTGCCGTCATGGAAAACGATTGCCCCCGGACAGGACTGGCTGCTGGTGTGTGAAGTGAAGGGCGAATTTTCCCGGTGACAGTTTACAAGCGAGCGCGTTACGCGTGAATTTATCGCACTGACCGCATCCACATGACGTTCCAATCGTGTCTTGGACACGGTTATGCTTGAAGTTTACGGTCACCGGTGGCGCGGACAGGTGAGTGAAGGTAAGCCTCCATATGGACATATGTCGCCCGACGGTAACACGTTGATCACCGATGATGCTACTGGTGTCCGCGACATAACGTGTTTTTGTCCACTCGGGTGCGTCGTCTCACGTTGTGTTTAAAGCCGCTTACAACGGTTACCGTTCGGAGCGCCATTCTCCATGGGATGTTTTTTTCCCACCAACGCGATGTTCCGTTCGGTCCACGCGACTTTCGACGACCGGATGGTTCTGTCAGTCCGTGTTCTACATATGGTTACCGTGTTTCTAATTATTATTCAACTCAACAACCCAAAACAAAGGGTGATAATGCCACACTGTCAAGCAAAACATAGAACCATGGGACGATCGTTTTCCAGCGCCCCAACATACTGTTTGTTGTGTACCTTTTGCGTAACGGAACGACACGGTCTTGAATGCATTATTCTTCTCCAAACTTCAAAACACAGCCAGCAGAGTCCCTTAAGTGTCGGAAACGATTCCATTCAGAAATGCCATGCCTCTGAACGGGGGCATTTAACGTTTGTAGGACATGGTCAAGATTAATTGACATGACATGATTTGTTTAGGTGTCCAACTTTTGCAATCATGCATGGTTCATAAAACAATTACAATTGAGTTGTTTTGCTATGATTCAGTCAATTAGATTTCATTGTTCGGTACATCAAGATATTGAAACTAATAGAAATAATTTCTAGAAATTTTGTAACGTGTTTTTTAAATTTTAAACTTGTTAAATTTGTAAAGTAATGTAGTAGTTTTCATCATTTTTTCAAATTAATTTAACCATATTTAAATTGTTACATTCAAAACATTCACGACGGGGTTGAAAAACGGGGTTTCAACGATCAGTTTTTACCAATAAATCAAATAAAAAAATAAAATAGGTATAAAAGTTAATTTTGAAACTATTTTTATTTAAAAAATGCTAGCGAACCTGGGAGAGGATAAAATGGCACAGAAATGAAACTATTACAAGCGTTTAAAAATGTAACAAAAAGCAATCAAACTATAAAAAGTTGCAATACAAAAAACAATCTCTCTGGGATTTGAATAATGAAGCGATTGTTTTATGGAAGGATTACTTCAAACTACCTCCATAGCCAAGCCAAGTTTATTGGTATACATCTCATTTCTAATTCAAATGCTAATGTCTCGCGTTGAAAGTCAATCAATGAGTATATTGCAGTCATTTTTTCTTTCTATTTCTATTTACTCTCTGACTAAATCCGACGAGGTTTTCTCTACGTTTTCGCCCTCGGCATCTACTGAAATCAAATGTATCAATTCGATCCAGTTTGCGATCGTTTTCGTCGATCTCCATTCCGTTTCGAGATCTTCTTCCCGGCTTTCGATCGCCCCGTGAAACGCCCCTTGCAAGAGATTGATCGCGGAATGGATAATGGGGTCTTAGTTGGCTTCATCTTAGTTAGCCCTACCAAATGCCACGTTTCTAATCGGGCTCGCCTAAAGTGGCTGCTGAAGTCCAGGTGGTTGTTTCGCTTCGAACTTCCTATCGACTACGTTTCGTCGCGCGGACCTGCCGGTGGTTGAAGTAAACTTAAATGTGCCGTGCTTCACCGTCGTACCATCGTTTTTTTTTGGTGTTTCAAGATGTGGCAGAACAAAGAAAAGGATGGCGTAGAAGAAACCTGGCGCAAAATCGGTAGGTTATGAAATATGCAGCCCACAGAGGATTGGCTGATATTTACCCATCGCTCGAGAAGGAGAAACCTTCAAAGAGGAGCAGCACTGAAGAAAAGGCTTCGGTAAAACGCAGCAACACTCAAACCTGTAGAGTTTCGAAAGGGAAGGGAAGAAAAACATGGTTTGTTGAGACGAGCACGAACGACTGCGACTGTGGCGATGCTCCTCCGGCAAGAGATGAAGAATTTGGCCAACTTTCGATAATCGAAATGCCAAGATCGAGCAAAAAACAAACGAAGCGTTCTCCGAGGGATAAGCGATCGGTTTGGAGTGTTTGGGGATCCTTCAAATGGCAACATTCCACCTTTTCCGGTATGCAATTGACATGATTTCGATGAAGGGAGTGGTAAACTAGACGAGGAGCAAAGAAACTGTGTCAACTTTTTCGCACCAAAAGGCAGGACGAGTTTTGGGACATAAAGCAAACTTGCAAAATGGTAGCGTGAATGCTTATGGAAATGATAATCATGATGATGATGATGAGGCATTGATAATTATTATTATTTTGTTAACCCAATACTTTTACGTGCTTAGACTTTTAAAGCACAAAAATAGTTTAAACCCTCATGGAACATACAACAAATCTGCTTGAAAGTTATAGGAATGGGTTCTGGAGTCAAAAACTGTATTTCCCTTTTTACGAGTGTTCATTCATGAAATGTGTTTCATTTATCCTTTCCCTTCTCTCGCTCTTTGCTTCTTCCAGGGTGCGGACGCGGAAAATGTAGTGTGGACAGTGATGGAGCAAAACATTTTCGACGTCTCGGATGACATTTCGTTCCCCTGGTTGCCGGCGTACGCCGAGGCGACGGAAGCGAATCCACTCAATGGCACCACCGGCAGCCGGATGCTGGAGACGATCGTCGAGGAAACGTCCGACGACGACGATGGCCGCGAGAAGGACCGGGACAAGGATGACAGCGACGATGATGGTGATGACGATCAGCAGCAACAGCAGCAGCAGCAGCAACCACTCAGTTGGTCCCAGTACGATCACGTCTGGAGTTCCGGTGGTTCGGATGCGGAATCGGTGATCCGCGTCGAGACACCTTCCGGTAAGATAAGTTCAATGTTCCTGCTCGCTAGCGCTGAAGGTGCTCCATTTCTTACGGCCTCGTTTTGTTTGGGATGTTTTTCTCCTCCGTTTCCCGGCGTAGACCAAGACACAATGTCGGAGCGCGATTTCATCTGCCCTCCGAAGCGTCGGAAGCAGGAGACGCCAACGTTCGGTGACGAGTTCCTTTCTTCCGATCTAGCCATCTACGGCCGGCGGCCGCGCATTTGCGTCGAATCCGACGGCCTGGAAACGAATGAATATTTCATGAAGCGACACAATGAACAAAGGTACGTAGTTTTCTGCCCGCGTCTTCTCCTTGGTTCCTCTAGGCATGTTTTTTTAAGATCTCGCTAGCTCGAGCGAAAAAGATAAATGCGTTCGGTGGAACAGTTTTTGGTGCTGTATTTAGCTGGGTGACATTTAGTGGCCATGTACCATTGTGATTAGTTTACGGGGTTCGTGTTACAACGAGAGCGGGAGTATTAATTTAAAAGCCACTATCCGCGGGACTTGACATTTTGACAAAAATGCTTGTTTAACAGCTCGCGCCTGGCAATGGACTGATCAAATACCTTCACTTTCTCATCACTTACGGGTGGAAGAAGGCATGGAAAACTGATAGAAAAATAATTAGCAGGTGGAACAACGTGACAATGGATTTAAAAACGATTGAATGGCACAGTTTTAAGTTGGACGGCAGCTTGACAAATTTTTAACCAAGAGAATCTTTCGTGTGACAAATTGTGGTGAAACCAATATTTACTATCATGTACTTTTTCCACTAAAAAAAACCTTTTCCATTTAAAAAAAAACGTCAACGCACTAAAGACGTTTTTCGTTCACAAGATACCTACTTTATTTGAAGATAGATGTCATTTCTCCAAAGTAAACTTTCTTTCCAATTCACTACAACTGTTTTATTTAGTAGAATCTATTTCACCGTTGTATCTTTCTTTTTTGTTTTTGTCTCTTTGAATGAAGACAAATATTTTACTATCAAACGATCTGTTTTTATTCAAAAGCAGTTGCTGTGCAGAGTAATGCTTGTATCAAAAGATGCTGCAGCTAATGAACATCTTCATTGGTGAGGTAATCGCTTTATGTTTGTGTTAATTAATGTACGCGCGAATCATCATTCGCGAGTAAGACAAACCACGCAAGTCGTTCTTGAAATAGTACCACATCATCGCACTACCATCATTTTGTGTGTTCTGATATCGGCCGTTTAAATTGGAACGGTGGCAGTTCACGTACCACCAGGCTCCGTGAAATTCCTTAGCACAATTACGATTATCTACGTCATTGTCGCGATCGAATGTGCTAAACTTTTGATTCAAGTGGATTCCCATCGCATCTCCTGCTATCCCAATGTATTTCCCTAACTTTTTCAACGCATACTTTTCCGATTCGCTCCCTATCTCAAACCCGTCGTACTTAGCGAATTTGTAGTTTCCGTAGAAATCTTTCAATTCCACCAACAGTTCAAGCGGTCGGTTTTTAGTAATATGATGCACGTTTTCCAGCCCAAGCCAGAATTCGGCATTAATATCCATTGCGTTTCCGAATCCATTACGGTACTCGGTCCAGTTTCTATAAAAATCGACCGAACCGTCGAACCTGTGCTGAATCACAATCCAGCCGCCTCCGAACCTACGGATAAAGTGAAGCAACGTAGTGTGTAATGTTGCTTGCATACCAATATTTCGTACCGAATTTGTTAAAATATCAAGGGTTTTTTTGTTCTCTCCAAGTTTCTTAAGCTCAGTCACACCCTGCAAAAGAAGCAGACATCAATTTTTAAAAAAATCAACCAACTTGATTTTCTGAACCCGATTGCTACCACTATTGTATGATTCTTTACCTTTTCCAAAGAGTCTTCCATTTCATTCATCATTTCCTCGATCGTCTCGATCTTTTCGTCGATATTATTTTCGTGTTTGTTTAGCTTCTCGTGTAGACGATGCTCCGTTTCCTAGAAAGAGTCAAAAAATTTCTCTGTTATCATCGTGTTTTCACTTAACTTGTGCTGGGGATTGCACACTAATATTTCTTACCGAATTTGTTAAAATGTCAGGGGTTTTTTTGCTTTCTCCAAGTTTCTTGAGCTCAGTCACACCCTGCAAAAGAAGCAGACATAATTTAAAAACAAAAATTGACCAGCTTGATTTTCTGAGCCGGATCTCCACTACCTATTGCATGCTTCCTTACCTGTTTCAAAGAGTCTTCCATTTCATTAATTTTGGACTCGATCGTCTCGATCTTTTCGTTGATACTATTTTCTTGCTTGGTTAGCTTCTCTTGTAAACGATGCTCCGTTTCCTACAAAGAGTCGATATTTTTCTTCTTTATCATCGTGTTTTCACTTAACTTGTGCTGGGAATTTAGATTCACCTTCAGCGAACTCTTCATAGTTTGCTCGACCTCTTGCAGCTTGTCTTGCAAGTAGTCCAGCTTTGTCATCAAAAGCTCCATCACGAAACCTCCTATCGCCATTGTGAGCCGGGCTGATAAAACTACACTAAAACACAGCACCAAGCCATAGCTACATTTATTCATGACTTTAGAATTAGTTGAAAGCACTTTAACACACAGTCAGAACAAAAGGTGGTAAACGACTGAAGATCATGCGATTTCTTTTTGGCTCGGAAAGGCAAGAAATATAAAGAACTTCTTCTGAGTATGTGTTGAGCCAACTGATCGAGAACATATTTTGAGAAAAACTTGTTCTTTCTGGGTGACCCATAGCTACACAAAAGCGGATACCACAAACAAAGCCGAGAGCGTGAACTGGTTATGTTATCTCGAAGATTCCCGGCTTCGCTTTCAGACTCGTGAAATGCTGGTGCTCTCGAAAAGAAAATGTATTGCGACAAATTGTGCTGAAATCGATATTTACTACCATGTAGTTTTCCACTACTATTTATTTAAAAAAAACAAAAGTTCATAACATACATACGATATACGATAACAGCTAATCGGGTACAGCATGGACTACGATCGGATAAAATCCGTTCGACGGTCGGTGAAAAATGAACTCTGTGCGTTTATACCTTACATGTTCAAAGGTTCCTTTGAAGCCTCCAACTTCGTTTATACCTAAGGCGTTGAAGTGTTTCAATGTAATGGATGATTGTTTCTTTTCAAACGAAGTCGTTGGTTATCATTTCAATAATTAATTCATAAAAACTACAAATAGGATCCTCAGAAATGCGATTAACACTCTTTTTATAAATAAGAACCCTGAAATTTTCGAATTCGTTGAGAATCCGCGGCTTAAAACCTCGCGGATTTCTTCCCATACAAACGGGAACGAACGGATTTGCCCAAAGAGTTCATTTCGTTGACATTCAAAATGGCAGGTAAAATGAACATATTTAAGGGGAGATGAGTGAAATTTTTCCCGCGCTTTTTCACTTGAGTGACCTTTGACAACTCGATTCGAACGTATATTTTTCGATCGTAGTCCGTGCTCGACGCGAATATTTCTCCAAAGTAAACTTTCTTTCCAATTCACTCTTACCAATTAAATGGTTAAATCTATTTCACTCTTATTTCTATCTATTTTTCTCTTTGAATGAAAACGAACATTTTACTTTTAACCAATGTTTGAATACTATTTTCATGCAGAAACAATTGCTGTGCATAGTAATGCTTGTATCAGGTTTTCTGTTGATTCCTTTAATTTAGTAGAAGAGAAGGGAGAGAGAAAGCAAAGATGCTGCAGCTAATGAACCTTCGCTGGTGAGGTAATCGCTTTATGTTTGTGTTAATTAATTATATCACGAATCATCATTCGCGAGTAAGACATACTACGCCAGTCGTCTTTTAAATTTATCCACACCATCGCACGCAAATCACCTGTTGTGTTCTGATAAGGCCCGTTCAAATTGGAATGGATACAGTAATTGTACCACCAGGCTGCGTGAAAATCCTTAGCACAATTACCGTCCTTCGACTTATCATTGTCTCGATCGAATGTGCTAAACTTTTTATTCTTGTTGCTTCGTAACGCATCTCCTGCTGTCCCTGAGTATCTCCCTAACTTCCTCAACACATACAACTCCGATTCGTTCCCTATCTCAAATTCGTCGTACTTTGCGTATTTGTAGTTTCCATGGAAATCTTTCATTTCCACCAGCAGTTCATGCGGTCGGTTTTTGGTAATTTGATGCACGTATTCCAGCCCGAGCCAGAATTCGCCATCAACATTCCCAAATCCATTTCGGTACTCCGTCCAGTTCCTATAAAAGTCAACTGAACCGTCGAATCTGTGCTGGATTACTATCCAGCCGCCTTCGAACTTATTTTGTTCGCAAAAGACTTCGAAAGGCTTAGATTTTTCCCACAAACGGAACAGATACGTTCCGGATTCTCCGGTAACTTGACGACATGAACGGATAGGAGTTATTAAGTGGTCTTCCAATGTCTTACTGCGTGTTTCTACATTGGTAGTTAAATTATGAATCGAACTTGTTAGCATGTCAAGAATTTCCTTATTTTCTCTCAGTTTCTTGAGCCCAGTTTGCGATAATTCCTCCAATTTGCTCCGTGTGTTCTCTTCGTTTGTCTTCACACTCTGCAAAAGAGGCAATCATTAATTTCACAAAATTATATTCGTATAAATTTGAAGACTGTAACACCCATTGCACACTTCCTTACCTTTTTCAAAGAGTCTTCCATTGCATGCATTTTGACCTCGATCGTCTCGATACTATTTTCTTGCTTGTTTAGCTTCTCTTGCAGACGTTGTTCCATTCTCTGAAAAAATTCGTCATATTTCTCCTTAATTTCCGGCACTCACTTAACTTGAGTTGAAAGTTTAACTATCACCTCCATAGCTGTCTTCATAGTTTGCTCCACCTCTTGCAGTTTATCTTGCAAGTAGTCCAACTTTGTCATTAAAAGCTCCATCTCGAAACCTCCTATCGCCATTGTGAGCCGAGCTGACAAAACTACACCAAAACACAGCACCAACATAATATTACAATTACTCATGACTTTCAAATCGCTGTATTTCAAAGCACTTAAACACATAATCTGACGAAACGAACGAAACATGAAACACGACTGAGGATCGTTCGGATTCGTTTGGCTCGGAAAGGCAAGGAATACAAAGAACTAATGTTGATAATGTGTTCTGAGCGATAACGCGTGCACAATTATCACTAACACTGAGCCAATTAATGGCGAACATATAAAAACGTTAAGTGTTAGGGAGTTATCCTAAAAAAATAAATTTATTCCGATCAGGTGAACCTGTCGTCTCCAAAGTCTGAATTAAAACTAATCGATTCTTATTAACTAGGTGCTGGAGCTAGCCTCCGTATCTCCTATTCTTATTTCTTTTCTTCCTGCACGTGCTGCATCGGCTGGTCGCTCAGCTGGTCGTTGTTGGTCGCTTTTCCGCTGACTCTGCTTTGCAAGTACGGTGCCCTCGGCTGGCGTTGCGTTGCTGACGCTGCTTGGCGCTGGTACGGTTGTTCGTTGCCATGTGGTCATGCGGTGTCGATGAACTGCTTGCCATGCAGTTATTGTTTGGTGCATACCGTAACTATATATTGGCAAAAATATGTTCTTCCATGTACCACAACTTTATGGTACACATCAGCCCGTACCACAAACAGAGTCGGGAGCGTGAACTGATAATGTTATCTCGGGCGGTAATTTCCGGTGTCTCTTTCTGACTCGTCAAACGCTCTTTTCTTCGTTGTTTTTCTTGAAAAGATTATGTTTTTGCTATTCTTTTCTTCTCAATTAATTATACGCAAGGCGTGTGACCTGGTGAATGACTGCCTAAGTTGGCACCAGTTGATAATGGAGAAAAGAACGTTCGACAACCGAAAGTTTCAATTCGAAGAGTGGCCAAATAAGTTGTTCTTATCACACACATCTAATAACGTAGCGTTTGGAGCTCAGATACGAAATATCTGTCTTTGCTCATGTAAATTTCTAATTTTATTTCTTCTGGCGTGAATTCTAATCTAATCTGCGCAAAGCTCATAATGTGATATAAAATACAGAAGCCATTGTGCAATTGAAATGGTTAATGATACAGAAATTATTTTTCCGTTATTTTAACGAATTAATTTTGAATCAAAGCTGATCTGAATCTCCAGTAGATGTCTCGCAAATGAAGCTAGTTTTGCGGCTAGGTGGCGCTAGTAACCGACAGGTTTGCTAGCGACATCTATTGATAAAAAAGTGCAACAGTTGTGAGTGCCCTCTGCTGGCAATTTGTGAGACTCGTTAATATATTTTTAAATAAATAAACGAAATCATGTATTTTTCTTTTTATTTTTTGCGAAAAAAGTTCCCAAAAGTGTCCCAACAGTTCTTCATGAATTGTACAATTCATATATATAATTGAATCCAAAATGTTAACGATCTCATTAAATACAGCCAATATTTGTTTTTGAGAATTTAGCAAAATACGGGTTTAAAAACATCGTTAATGATTTGATTTAATTATTATGGCAATATCTGTGCAATATAATTTACCATCATAGTCCATTCATCTGACTAAAAACCCATTCCAACTCAAAACGCAGCCTCCAGCCTGAGTCCGATACGCTGATCGTGTACCAAACATACCAGTGAAAGGGTTCACCTAGATCACACCTAATACGATGGTCGTTCCACAATTTCACCCTCCCTTTGTCGCCGTGAATGATGTGTGTTCCGGTCAGAGATAAAATGCATAATCAGGTCGTTAACCGCTTCCGCACGCCCGAAGACCTTGGCCATGGGGGAACGCAGATCGCGTTCGACGTTAGCTGGTATGTTGTGAATGAAGCACGAAATATGTTTTCCGTCCTACTGGAGGGAGGAATCGTTTTGCCACACACGTGTTTGTGGGTATCTCCATTTGAAGTACGTTGGTGTGTCGGACGTACGGAAACAACGCACGCGCAGCCTTTGGTCGACCCTAACGGAACGGAAGATGCCAACTGTCAGCAGTTATTACAGCTATACCACCGTGGCACCATGACAGTAATGTCCCCGATTCTGGCGCGAACGAACATAAACTACGGCCCGACTAGACGAGACACAGCTGCATAGATGCAATGGATGCCGGTAGCGACCCGACTTGAAAGTGCTTTGTGTGCAACGAAAGCATAGGAATGTTCTTTCTTTCTTCCGATACACTCGATCGTTGACTCCCAAGGGAAACCGCTAGATAACTTCCCTCACACTGGGCCAGACTGATCGTTGTAAGGAATGGCCGTACGCAACCGCCTAATAGTCAACTCATTCCCTCTCTTTGACCACTGTCACCTTTCTTAATTGGCTGATGCGTAATGTGGACGGTTTTCGATGCGGGATCCTCCCCTCGTGAAGTTGCCTCTAAACATCACGAGCACATTAAACAATTGTTGGTTGTACGAACGACGATCTTTCTGAGTCACCAAGAATGCCCAGCTTTTAATGCGCAAAGAAAAGGAATGGTGTTTGGAAGAGGCGTTGCCAAGACGGTATCTATAAAATCCCCCAGATAATATCGTTAATCATCTTTCAAACAAACGGTTTCATTTGCGGATGAACCACCCCACAGCTGGGAGCATCTGGTTTTGTGCCTCATGGCCCGACCCCGATCGTTGCAGTATGCAAATCACGTGCTACTACGCGTTACTTCGCGCCATTCCGTCGAGTATTTGTACAGCTTGGAATGTCGCATCGAACGCCCGTGAATATTAGCATCGAGGCTAAACATCTATGCCCTCGGAATGATAACACCAACTCGGAATAGAGGGCAGTTTCCGATGCCCCAAACGAAGGGGGTTGGTGTTACGCAAATTAGATTGTTTGCCGTTGGTTTATAGCTTTCTTCATCCCACGTAGAGGCAAGGTGTGAGCACGAATATGTATATCCATGTGGGTACTTTCAAATGCGAGCTGGCAGAAAGCAGTTTAGTGGCCTTAGTATGCCAAACAAGTACACTAGATAATGTTTCAGGGAACACGTGTGTTTGACATTTTGTCATGACACTTCCCTGACCATGGTGGCCCTCTCGCAACGGGATCGCTGTACGAAGCTACAGATGGCTTTGTAACCGATGCTGAAGCCGATCCTAATGATCTCCCTGAATCAAGTGCTGCAAAGTGCCCGGTTCTCCAGCGCGTTGTGTGCTTCATGTTTTAACAGCTTCGGACCCTAACGCACGCCTTCCCGCGATCTCGATGGGGTTTTAGCTTGGGAGTTCGAGGTCGTTCGGTTTTGGTGCTCGACGGCTCGTCTGGCAACTGTTTCGTCTGGTATTTTCACACAAAAAACACGCTTCAAGTGCGTTTCGCGGGATATGTATTCCTAGTGTGGCGTGGCGTAGTCCGGAGTTCATTTGGAGCAGTGGAAAGGATTAGAAAATCTTGATACCCGACCCAAGTCTCGGTACGATCGGAGAGTGCAAGATAGTGATCGCGACAGAAACGGTCCCGACATTTCTTGGGAATGGCGTTGCTCGGTAGCCCGATCCACCCCTAGACAAAGAGACCCGATTCAAGTGCCGTTGTTGAGGGGCGTCCCACCTGCCCTTCCTACCGCGTCCCCCCGCGAAGTATGTCAAAATCGGCGAGTAATTGGATTGCCTTGTTCCTGAAACCAAGGCAGAAAGAGACAGCTGAGACGGGAGACAAACAATACAAACCGTGAAACGTCTTAAGAAAACCGTCTCGATCGGCCGTGTTGACGTCGGGGGATGGCGGCAATTTGGCAGCCGAGAGCATTTTTCGAGAGGTTGTTTTCGTGCGTGTTTTTTTTTGCCACTGCTAGCTCCCCGATTCCTTCTCCCCGCCAGGAGAAGGTCCATTAGCGAGTGGCTACTGTTGTGGCCGTTGTTTACATCGTAGCCGATACATCGATCACGGCACGTACAGCTCCGAGCCAGCTCCAGCGTGAGACTGTGTTGGACAACCGCGGGGTGCGGATACAGTGTTTCTCTCCGTTCTCTGCCCCGCGGAGACGCACGTATAGATGTTACTTGAACCAATCCAACTCCATCCTCAGGAAGGCAAGATGATATCGGCGGGTTGGGGACCTGGACGCCGTTAGGAAGCAATTGGAACGATCGTTGAGTCCGTGGATGTGATCGTCCCGCAAGTGAATGCCTCGGCTGGTTGGTGGAAAAAGGCACACACAGCAAAATGCCTCTGTTTGCTCTCAGGCAGGAGTGTCAAACACAATTGATGTTATGAGAAAATTATTGAGATGAGATAAATTTTCTAAAACAAATGTAATAAAGTGATGAAGGTTTGACAGCATCGATGTTAATTAACTTACAAAATCAATTTTCATAAACGCTGTTTAGTTACTCCTCTATAAATTCTTGTCTGGGGTTGAGGAAGACCAAACTATATCTCATTAAAAGGGCCATTTTTTAAACTTTACAAACTTCTTCAACTCATCTCTAATTTACAACATTAACACAATTAGTTGTGTGCTCTGAATGACACAGGGAATGTCACAATGCATCTGCATATGTGTAGATAATTGTTGCATTATTGGTCAGTTTCATTCATCCTGCATTTACGTGGATTAAAACAGTGATGGTTTTAAAACGACCTCTTCACAGACGTTGTCAAAAATCACTGTTTTTTTCACTAAACATCACCATTACAGGAGCAAGCAGACAGAGTTAGTATTTCGTCTATGGAATCGAAAAAAAAACAACTGACAAATCTTTTAAATGAAAAGGAAAACTGATAAATCCCGAAGGGATCTTTTGCATAAACCATTTGGCATGAATTGTACCTGATGTACATAGTACACAGAGTTAGCAGATATGGCTGTCCGAAATCCGACTTAGAAAACAAGCACAGTAAATCCTTTGAATCTATTCCACGGCGGCTTTGCCATCCCTGCTGTTTGAGTGTTTCGCGTCGGCCAATCTCCGCACTTCCTCCCAGTGTGCGAGTGTGGCACAAGAGGGCAGTATCCGGCTTGGGCGTGTTGGTGACGGGGCCCGCGCAAGCACGTCGTCACTCGCGGCATTAACGACGACGCCAGAGAAGCCAAACCCGACGGCCCCGCGCGATCGCACCGCTTGGATAGCGCGCACAGTCACGCGGTAGAGATTGACGGGAGTAAGCGTGTGTGCGAGCGCGCGGGCGCAATCCATCCATACCAGCGGGACATTCGAGCGGGCGAGCGGTAGGCCAGGACGACTGGATCGGGCCGGGTTTTAATCGCTGGTCGATACTTTAATTATTGCACTTCGGGGGTAACGTACGTAGGTTGCTGGCGGCGCTGCGTTTTAAGGTTAAGGTAAGCGAACGCGCGCCTGTGTTCGGTCCGGCTCGAGTCGCTCGAGTCGGCAGTCAATTGCAAGAGTTCCACACGATCGGATTTATCTTTGACGAACGCGAGCGGTGGCGGCTCGTTAGCCCGGGGTACTGCTGCAGTGAACCAATTTTCCCTAAATTAAGACCCACCAGTACCGTCACTAATCCATTCGGTGTATCACATTACCTTTCTTTGCCATCCCGGTAGGTTACGATTCGACGAGATTGGACATGATCTATTTACGGACTCCGATAGTCTATCGTACGCGTCGCTGAGCCGCTCCTCCTCGCTGATCCAGTTCGAATCGTTGGAGCGCCAGCTGCAGAATGAGTCGGCGGTGAGCCAGCATCCACTGTCCGGGTCCTCCCCGTCCCTCTACTCGAGCGAATCGAACTCGCTGGTGGTGCCGGGAAGCGGTGGCGACACGACGGGGCCGGGTGCAGCGCGGACTGCGGATGCACTCAGCTTCTACGGGGTGCCTTCGGGTGCGCGGATGCCGAAGGGGGCCAGCACCGTTGGGCAGGGTAGCAATCTGCTGACGACTTCGAACCTCATTCAGAAGAGCATCGGCCAGTCGACGGCACTGAACATTAGTGACTCGGAGCTGTACTCGACGTCGTCCAGTGTGAGCAGTAGCAGCAGCAGTAGCGGTGGAAGCTGTGGAAGTGGCGCCAGTGGTGTGAGTGGCCGCGGGGACAGTAGTAGCAGTAACGCGAGCTCGACCGGAAGCAGCGGCTACCGGTACGCCAGTGACGAGTGCCACGTGGCACGTGCTGCAGCACGCGACAGTTCTTCGGCGCGAACCACGACGGAATCCCCGGAGGACACGGGCGACACCGAGGAGGAGCTGCTGAGTGCGACGGTGCGGGGTTGCGGCGCGGCCCGGTGCTCCGAACGGCGGCAGCACTCGGCGTGCCGGGGCAGCACCGCGCGCAACAAGAACTCGATCGAGAGCCTTAGCGAGGACAGTGGCTACTGCGACCATCTGCACGTGAGCATGAGCGGGATGCGCGTGAGGTCGAAGAGCCTGACGAACTTCGGTTCGGCCGAAAACATCACGTTTATCTGTGGCAACGGTGGGGGCGGTTTGTTTGACCCGCCGGCGGCGTTGATCCCGGCAGCGGGTCGTGGATCGCACTCGATGACGCAGCCACACCATCACCAGCAGCAACCGCTCAGTATGGATTACATCCCGGTGGAACCGAGGCATGTATCGTTTAGCGAAAATCGTCTCTCTACCGTGTGCGACGTGGACGAGGAGGAGGAGGAGGAGATGGAGGACGAGGAAACGGTGGGGACGACGGGAGACGGGAGGACAACAATCGAACGGAATCAAGCGAACGGCGATGATGGCCACCGTACGTGTTGGACGAATATTAATAATGGTACAAAAATAGAGCACGATCTGTGTAAACAACAATCGGCCAGCGAATCGCAACCGAGGCAGAGGCAACAGCACCATCCGCCGGTCACGACCCTCCTCACCCCACCGACACCCCCGGACAGCAGTGGCGAAGCGTCGTTGGCGTCCTGCAGCGGTCGAAGCTGCTGCTCCTCGGGGTCTGCCAGTGCTTCTTCTTCATCGTCGTCGGCGGAATCGCTCTCTCGCGCACCGATGGTGACAACGCTGATGGCGTCGCATTCATCCGAGGCGACTAAAAATAGTCCGCCCGACGTCGGTGGACGTCGCGCGCGTAGCAAGCCGCGCCGCCGCATCCCGCTGTCGTTCAGCTCGCCGGATCTGGTGCTGTTCGGCGGGGTGGCGGATCGGTACCGGCGGCGCGCAACCGAACGATCGTCAGCATCGTCGTACGGTGGCGGCGGACCATCGGCTCGCGCCGGTCTGTACGACCCGATCAGTTTCACCGTGTCCAGCGTGCCGGAGTGTCTCAACCTGTACGGTGGGGTGCGCGATTCGAACGGCAGTGACCATTCGCTCGGCAGCGACAGTTCCAGTGTGTGTCATAGTGGCAGCTACGGTTACGGTGGTTCGCTGCCGCCCTCGTCGGTCGCGAGCAAGAACTTTAACCTCTACGATCTGCAGCAGCATCAGCAGCAACACCATTCACCGGTGGTGACGATCGGGCGCGCGGAAGGAAGGTGCACGAAAACGGTCACGTTCCAAACGGGTTCGGGAGGGAGCATCGCGAGTCCGGCCCGCCCGAAGCAGAACATTCGTGCCAGTTACGCAAACCTCACCGCCCTCAACTACAGCGACGACGACGAGTTCGAGGACGGTGGCCATCCGGTGTACGGTAGTGGTGGTGGGCGACCACGAGGACATGAGTACTATCTGAGCCGTAACACGTTCCGCACGAGCAGTGGCACGAAGTTGGGCGGGGCAAGAGGAGCGACAGGAAAACCGCCGTCCACGATGAACTCCCGTCCGGTCGGTAACTTCCTGCCGGGGGATGAAAGGAAGAAGCACGAGGAGCTGAAAAAAGAACAAGAGGGTTACGATGGTGGGGTGCAGAACGACGACGCGGACGACGGTGACGAGGAGAGCCGAATATTTCCCCTCGATCGGGACGAAAAGAGCGTGTTCAACTCGCTGCTGGAGGAGATCTCGGCACACTTTGACCGCAATCTGTCGATCATCAACGATCAGGCGGAGGCGTACGAGCCGATCGCCGCGTTCCTGCTCGAACAGAAGTCCCTCGCCGGGGCCAAACGGCTGCAGACGTCGCTGAGTGGCACTGGGCCGGGACCCTCTTCCTCCGCGGTCGTTTCCTCCACACCACAAGCACCACCACGACGAACGCAAATCAAAACAAACCCACATCACCAACAACAGAACGCAACGTGTGCGACGGGCGCGCTGTCGCCCCCTAAGGCGTCCGGCAGTGTTCCTTCCGCACCGGTTGTCACTTCCGCGTTCCCAGTGTCGCTGGCGACCAGTGTGACGGAAGCGGGTGGCCAAAAGCGAACCTTCGACCAGGACCCGACCAATTTGGTCACCTGCTACGCCGCCAGCCTCGAACGGTGCACCTTCGATCCGACCGAGTCGACGAGCAACCTCTGCCCATTTGTGGGCGCCGGCCAGAGCCAGTCGAGTGATCTGCATACTAATCGTGCCGTTGGAGCGTCGCGCTATTCGACGGTGAAGCGTGAATTCGTTGCCAGTACGCCCAACCTTAACTACTACCACGGCGGCGATGGTGGTGGAGGTGTCGGTGGAGGTCGCGGTGGGGCCGATGGGGCGGGCGAGAGTGACGCGAGGCGGCTCCGCGGATCGTCCGCTCTGAGCGTGCCGGACCATCACAACTCGCTGCGGAACGTTTCCTCCTGCCGCTCGGCCGGGATCCTAACGACGGCGGCCACCACAACCAGCTCGTCGCGCTGTGGCCTCTCGAAGGGTGTCAGCTTCTGCCCGATCGTGTCCGAGATCATCTGGAAGAGCAACAGTGCGTCCGACATCGAGCCGGACGACAATGGGAGTATCATTTCGAATCAGGACTTTGAGATCGATATTGGGGACGAAGACTTCGATGCGGACGACTACGAGCACGCGTACCTGCTGACGCAAACGAACACGCTGATCAATTCAAACAGTGTCGAGCAGTTCGAGCAGCTGGCTGCGTACGCGCCCGTCGGCTCGTCGAGCAGTGCTGGAATGGTCGTAACGCGTAACGCTTCCTCCTCGCTCGAGGCGGTGACGGGTAACAACGATCACAGCACGCAGCGAGACGATCGCGAGCAGCAGCGAGTGAGAGCGCGCAGTGACGGGGCGCTAGAGCGGGACGGCAGCTCGTGCACCGTCGATTACCCGAGTCGCGTGAGTCAGCTGGAAAGCGCAGCGGACGACGGGTCGATCAGTCGAGCGATGATCGGTATCGAGAACGGTCGGTCAGAAGTGAACGGGCAGCAACGAACGCAGCAGCCACAGCATCAACAGCAGCCACAGCAGCATCCGCGACATTCGGTGTCTAATGGTACGGCGGTCGAAGCAGGCAGTGATTTCGTTAGTGGTGGTTGTGCAGTGATGACCTCAACCGTCATGTCCGCGGCGCGCAGTAACGGTGCCGATGAGCGTAGTGGTTACGGGAGCAGTGAAGATCGGTTCCTGCTGCAATCCGCTGCTTTAGCGGCGGACGCAAGTGGTGGTGGTGTTGGTGGTGGTGACGTAGAAGGGCACAGAAAGAATGGTGGCAATAATAGCGCTGGCAGTGCAATGGCGAGCAAGAATCTCATCGCGAGTGAAAGTGTCGAAAAGGGACTGCCCCCGCCGGTCGGTGCGGGCTCCACGCTCCCGAGTCAGTACAACAACAGCAATCTGATCAAGAACTTCAAGAACGGCAAAGCGGAGAAGAAGGGCAAAACGTTCCTGTCGCGCATTTCGTCCGGTTTTCGCTTTTCGTTCCGCAACAAATCGAAGAAAGGTGCCGGGCTGAAGGAGACCACCTTCGGGGTGACGGGATCGGGCGCGAACGTCAGCCATGGGCTTCCACCGTTGGCCGGGTCGGCCAACAATGGTGCCACGTACAACAACAATAACAACGTCAAAGGAAAGCCTGGCAAGGCGTCGACGATGCCGAGCGCTCGGGGTAATGACAGTGCGTCGGCCGACTTTATCTACATCCCGCTGAAGGATCCCCGCAGGACCGACGAGTCGGCGGCCTACCTCCGCCAGATGAACACGTCCGGCGTGACGGTCGACGACAGCTTCACCGGGGCCGAGGATGAACCGGACGATTGCGAGATCGCGGTAACGCGGCCACCCGGTGCCGCCCCGTACCGGTCCGACTCGAGCACGGCGCTCAATGGAGAGGGCGGCGGAAATGGCTTCCACCATGGCCACGGGTCGTCGCGCGCGGGACCCGGAAACCAGCAGCGCGCGGGCACCAACCACGTGTTGAGCTCCAAGCCACCGCTCCCGAAGCAACCGCCGAGGGTCGTGGGCGTGTGTGCGAAGCGGTCCAGCACCTCCCCGGCTTCGGCGAAGCACGCACATGCGCAGCGCGCCTCGTCGACGCCACCGAGAGAAATCGATGACGACGAGCCCGACTGCGCCTCCGTCGGAGGCAGCGGCAGCTACTATCGCCGAAGCCCATCGCAGTACGCGGCCAACGGCAGTTCGTACAGTGGCGCTGACACGGTGAGCGTCGAAGGAACGCTTCCTTCCGCGGCTCTGCTACGGTCGCACTACGCCGACTACGGCGACGAGTACGAGGACGAGGACGAGGACGGCCAGCAGCGGTTCTACTACGGCCACCATCGGAGCACCATCATGGGCAGCGAGCAGAAGATCGGTCTCATCGAGACCAACCTCGACACGCACGAGACCGTCATCTCGGGCAAGACGCGTTCGCTCATGGAGCTCGGTGCCGGCGGGCCCCACTACCGGGGCCACCATCCGGGCCAGGTCGGAGGCCACCAGCTATCGGTGCACGACCCCTCGGCCGGCGGTGCTCCGGGCCAGCGGCGCACCATCGGCGGTGTCGGCGGGCAGATGAACGGACAGGGTGGCGGACCGGGCGGACCGGGCGAACAGCGCACCAGGCCGCACAAAAGCATGGAGTTTCTGCTGGACAAGGAAAACCAACGGAACGTTCTGGTGAGTCTCTTCCTGAAGCGGTTTCTTTGCTTTTTCGTCAGCCACCGGCTCGATCAGAGTTTGTGATAAGAGGCGCACGGGGGGAGGGGAGGGGGGGAAGTGGTGTGTCCAGTGTCCATAGCAATCGTTAATCATCGGGCCAACCATCGGCATCCGGCATTTCCAGTTGTGGATATATATTGGATTGTCCAAACATCGTCCCGCGTCGGGACCATTAGTATTAGGAAGCGTTATTGTCAGGATATATAATAAACCAGAAGTGAACGACAAGCACCCGGACAAGCGATTGGGATGATGTTTGAAATTCCTTTTCCCTTCCCTTTCCTACCATCCCAGCGGCCCCCCAAAACGCCTCGTTCGTTCGGGCGATGATTAGTTTCGTTCCATCGAAGGATCGTTTCCTGAAAAGAATGTTCATTTCGTTCGCTTCAGTAACGCGACAAAAAGCGACCGGAGGGTTGTTGTTAGGAGAAAGGTTTTAAAAAAAACCGTAGGAAGGCCTGAAGAAGAAGATAGTGATAAGAAGAAGAAAAAAAATGTATGAAAAATCCATCCTCGAAATTCCATCCCTTCGCGGGCTTGCCCATTGTTGGCGCTGGGGTTTTTGGATGGAAGGACCAAGTTCGTTTGTGAAAAAAAACTACAAGCGGTATGCATCCGGTGATAATTTTTCCCTTTTGTGTGATAGTTGTAGTGTCTTTCCCTTCCCTTTCCGGCAACACCGGTCAGCAGCAAGAGCAGGTGCCTTATGAGTACGTACTGGAAAAAAGCAGCATAATAAATTGTGGAATGTAGAGAAGATAAAAAAAAAATGGACGCAAACAGACACACACACAAACCCGGGGAAGAAGGACGAGAGAGAAAGTACTTTGCAGCAACAAATGGAATGTTTTGTGAATCTGGCCAATCCGCGGGACACATTGTAGTGTGTTCCATTAGCCGTGATTACTATGCGTGTGTGAGTCGGTGCATTTGTGTGTCCACTTGTGGGTTGTTCAGTTGTAGTTACTTTGTAAATCAGGTGAGATACTGATAGGGACCGGGGGGGAAAGTCAGCGCCGTGCAAACAATGTGCCAAATTAAGGTAAGGATGGGGAAAAAGCAGGAAAGTTCTGTCGTGCTAAAACAGATGAGGTCCGTTCCGGAGTTGACCAGCGACGGGCAGGAGTTTGAGGCCTTTTGTTTTAGGGGGTGTTTATTTCGGCCTCGTAAATATGATGGCCAACTCCGTTTTGGGGTTCTTTTACGGGTTCGGTTGTTCCGATGCGGGGCTTTAATAATCTCGCCAAGATTAGCAGACAGGGTTAAATTTAGCTACGTTTCGTTTCGGAATCGCGTGTTTTTGCTTCCCCAAGCGGAAGGAATCGATCCGATGGTAATCGATGGTATTGAAGAGAATCGGTTGGTTTATCGAAATAAAAACACACACACACACACGCGCTCGGCGCTCGAGCAAGCGAAAGGATACGGTCATAATCGAGCAGATTTATGGGCGAACTATAAAAGGGCACACTTTATGGCAACACTCTCGGCAGGATCTATGAACGATCCATTTTTTCCGTTCCGTTCCCCTCCGAAACCCTTCCCCATTTATGCCCCCGGCCGAGGCTCACGAGCTCACGACGGTTCGACTAAAAATGACGAAAAAGGTAATGTTTTTGTTTTGGTAGCCTTTGCCGCCTCAACATCTGTTTCTGGCCCGAACGTTGGCCGGAGTTTGTGTGGTCAGCGAAGCGCAAAGCATAACACCGGGAAGGAATGGAGGGAGAAATGGGCCATTACTACACTGTCCATATGTGGCGCATGAGGGCGTGTTGGAGGAGGTGTAGCATATTTTTACACAAGCTTTTTTTTTCTCTTCGATACTTGCGTGAAATGATGCACGCTGCTGGATGGTTGTGTCTACCTTTACTCCCTCGATATTTCCATTCCGTTTGGGGTATATTTTTTGGGGTAGGTTTGTTTTATTTCGCCTACCGTTGGTTCTGGCAGGTTTGACTTAAAGTAAAAGTGGAGAAGGTCGAGGTAGGTACGAGAGGGGTAGGATTAAAATGTCGGTTAGAAGTTAGCATGGGGGTAGAGGGAAATGTTCCAAGGTACACAAAGCTTTGCAAGCATCGAACATATGTCCGTTTCCCTACCCAGGATGAATTTTAACGATAATAACTTTTCCGGCCGTTTGTTTCGGTTTTAAATGGATTATTTAATCATCGGTTTACCTGGAGTTTTACATGTGTATATTAGCGAAGGATTCGGATTCAACGCTTGAAACCGCAAAAGGAAGGATCTCCGTCTTATCTCCAACTCCGCTGGATGAAGCAAATCAGATAATTCCTGAAACGGGGGTTTGGGCGTTGGGTATCTGGAAATTAACTTCCCCAAGCCCTCGGTGTTGAACGCAACAAAGTACATCAAAGCGAGTGGCCACCGTCTCGTAGGGAACTTGGACCAAGGAGAGAAAACGGGTGAGGTATTATGTGTCTGCTCCAGAAAACCTTTATCATTTGCCCACGGTCGCCGTCAAGGTTGGCTTAAAGCTGTCGCTTGGTGGAAGGTGGCTGGTTCCTTAGCTAGCTGGAAACGCCCAAGGTTCAGTGGACTTCCCCCCCCCCCCCACCCCGTGCAGTCCCGATACGGTTCCACACTTGGAGCGTGAACTCTATCGTCTAGCACGCGAACCGAGGGAAAGGGACGTTATTTACGACGAGTGGAAAAACGGGAACCATGAACGTCCGGGCCACGTCCACGTCCGCCGCCTTCCCGTTTGGCCCAACCGTCGCCGGCTTGGGTGTTCCGCACGGGTTTCACCTCCCCTCCGGCACGAACCCGCCGGAGCGCTAGCTTCCGTTGGCGCGCGGCTTTCGGAGGGCTGGAACGGAACTAATTGAATTAATGTGCCCCTCAGTGTGTAACGGGATTGCGGGGCCAGCGTTTTCACCTTCCGCCGGTTCGGTTTCCCCCCCCCCCTGGAGGAAGTTCATCTGTTTTCTGCATAGTGCGCGCGGTTGGTTGATGGATCGTTATTTTTTGTTTTCGTTCCATAGTTCGTCTTCAGCCTGTTGTAGTTCCGACCTCGCACAATGGCCTCGCCGCCGTTGTGAAACCGTTCAGAAAAAAAGGTTCGTGGCGGCACAAGTTTTTAAGTCGGCTCAAACCCTTCCGCTTTCCCATTTCTCGGGGCGAGTTTTGGTTATCGGTAGACTTCCGCCCTGGGGGTCGGTTTTCATGCGCTCGGTTCCACGAAACCGTCGATGGAAAGCTTCTCTGTCGCAAAAGTTTCGACCGAACGGTGGACGGCGTGTGTTTTCTCAACGACAACGACCCGGCCCGACCCGGGAAAACCGATAGGCCCACCGAATGGCCATCGTTCCGTGGCAGACAAGCGGGATGAAAACCAACGGCTGACGATGGCCTTCCCCCGAAAAGAACGAGTCTTTTTGCGAGGCGAGGCTTTCGGGGGTCGAAAAGGATGAGAAAATCGATCCGTTAGGGTCGGGCTGCAATGGCAATAAGGCTCGACAGTTGCATGTCGACGTCGACTCCGGTGCAATCCGGTGTGTGTGTGTGTGTGTGACCTGAAGTGTGTCCGAGCTGAACCGGCCAATATTCCGAGTGGTTGATTTTGGAGCCTCCCTTTCCGTGAAGGAACGAAAGTCCCGGTGAGGATTTGTGTGACTTGAATCTAATTATTGACAAAGTGAGAGGCAGAAGAAGAGTCCAAAGGCTTTGAGTTTGGGCCTGCGGTGTATGAAAATTATTTCCGCCAGAGCTGGTTCGGTTTATCCCGGATGGATGGAGCGTATCCGATAGAGGAGAAAATGGGAGTCCTTCTGTTCTGCACAACGACGATGAAAACCCGTACGGTTTTCGAGGTTGAAGCATTCAGGGGAGATACGCTCGTTTGGGGATTAATATTTTATTGCCCCCGACGATGGATGAAAGTTTGATAGACAATTAAATTTTTAACTACCAAAAAGGAAGCGGCTAAGAATGCGCTTTCCAATCTCCGTTCTTGACGGTGAATGGCGAACGTTTCATTATTTTCACACCAGCGTTGATTGAGTTTTTTCTTCCCCCCGATCATCGACCGGATGCGAGTGGAAAGTTAACAAACAAAGTGGAGAACGGGACGGGGGGAAGGAAAAGAGTTGCCTCTTTCTATGAAATATGTTTTCTTCCTCGCTACTAAATTGAGTCCCGCGAGGGAAAGAGGGCGGATGCCCTTTGGCGGTTGGGAAAAGCGCGTCATCCACGTTCGTTTCCACGTCCGGCGCCGATTCTGGAAAACGGGACCCCCGTTCGCGTACGGCCTTTTGCATGCGTCGTCGCGATGGTGCGATGTGCCGGACGATTTATGCGCGTGCTGGCATAAATTTACCGCGCTTTCTTCTCGCGCCCCTTTCCCCCCGTTCCCTCCCTTCACGTGATCCCGAAAACTGTCTCCGGGAAGCGTGGAGCAAATTTCGTTCACTCTCGGATGGCTGCGCAACAGTGTGTGTATGTGTGGGATAAGGGCTTTCTAGGGCTAGAGGGGGGGTGACTAGACCGCGGACGGTCGATACCAAATATTTACGGTCGCGCGCGCTCCCGTCGTCGGCATGACTTTATTTCGTTAGCAATATTTGTTTGCTCGCGCAAATGATGCTACTGACATTCAGCCACTTTATGCGCCGCTTTATGCTCGACAAGTACAAATAGCGCGACATCGTATTTACATCGTACGCGTCGATGTTGGGGGGGCCACACCCATCGCCCGAGGGGCCAGGGCCCGTTTGACTCCGACATGATTTTTGCACGCGCTTCGGCTTCATGTTTAGAGCGTTGTGCCATTCATTCATTCATTCATTCACTTATTGACTGGCGACGATGATGATTTGTGTTCGTATGGACGCGGCCGGAAACAGGATGTGCGGTTAGATCGGTCGGTGAAAAGTTAATAATGATTCCCAAACCGGAACCGGTTCGGTGCTCGGGGCGTGCGGAATCGAAACGGAAAGTACGGAAATCCCACTCGACATAATAGAATCTTCGGACGCGTTAGGAATAGATAATGCGTTCTCCTCTGGGGTTATAAGTTCGAGGAAGCTTTGAGGCTTTCGATTCGATGGAGAAAGGTTTGCAAATTCTACGAATCGCTTCATTCTATTTGCCCTTTGAGAACAAAGTTCGAGGCTTACAAGGGTACACAAATAATTGAAATTGAAATTATGAACAATATATTTCAATGCAACTTCTTAATTGATATGTGTTTCAATATTCATTCTTTGCTTTTTGTGGGTTATAATTTTCTAGCTTCATTTGATTTAAATTTCACACAAATTGACAGATTTCTGCCTTTGTTTAATCCACATGAAATCACATTTCATTTTCTAGATTTTTTTTAAATAAAACATACTCTTTTATGTTTCCCTTCAATTTGGCCAGTTCTAGTAAAACGTTTACCGACTCTTCCGTTGAATTGTTGTGTGTTAACCTGCCCGAGTTCGTACACCGTACTGCGTCTTATCGCGATAAACAACTTTCTTCAGGCAAACATGAATTCTTTGACATCGTGAATGTCTTCAAGACGATCCGATAGCGCACGGGGTTGTATGTGTTTGTTTCTCGGCAGGTTAAGCGGCGGTTTTTTCTTCCCTCTCTTTATCTCTCGGTTGTCAACATCCACTCCATTTCGGATCCAGTGGCGTTTGGAATCATATTACTTTAACCTTGTGCAGCGTGACCCGCTCGCTTTTTTGCTGCGATCTATGCTGACGCTTTTGTTTTTGATTTATTCGACCAACCTTTGGGGCACGTTGGAGAAAATAAAAAAAAAAGCACTCACATCTATACATATGTTTTTGGGGTAAGTCCAAGGACACCACGAAAACAGGGGAGGCCGCGTTTGAGGGATTTAATTTTGTGTAATTTTTTCTTCCCTCCCTTCGGTGCCCTCAATACATCATCTCGAAGTGAATAATCCTTCTCATCACTCGTAGCACCTTGGCGGTGGGTGGTGGGTGGGGGTGGTGTCTTTCGTTTACGCAAAGGCAAGTGCCAAGAAGGCAGATGAAATTCCGCCCTGCCACGAGCCAACCATCGTGCCCGGAATGGGCGGTGGCGCAATGATGGAAAGCGAAAGGAAAACTAAGCAAAGAAAACCGTAAGCAAAGAGAAACACAAATTCCACGAGGATGCTTCCATGCTACGGGGAATGTGGTCCGCCTTCGTGGGTACGCGGTCGTCTGAAGGACGATGGTGGACTGTTAAAAATTAACTTAATAAATCATTCCCGCAAGCGAGGCAACTTTTCGCCGCCACTAGTTGATTCTTTAATGTGGAAATATTACACCGAGACGTTGGGGAAGTAAGCAGTGGAGTAAATATGGTTTACTTTATTCACTTAAACGCTTCTAATCTTGTTGCAAAACAACCGCGGACAAGCCGAAAATGGGATTGAAACATGTAAACCGAAGGATTTATGGTTCGATATGCATTGTGGAAACGCAAGTCGTACAATTTTATTGCAACCCATTTGTCAACCCACGGAAAAATCTAACACATAATCCCCCGGTGACACGGTGTCCCGTCCCGTACCTGGTTACCCTTGGCCTGCCTTTTGGCGGAGTACGGTCTCACGTGAACACCAAATGGTTCCACATGTGGAACGTAACGCAAATTTAGTAACAATCCCCCCAGGTGTGTGACGGTGTGCACGCCCGAACCAATACGGGCGCGTTCAGCTGTTCGATGAGATGCATTCCGAACCCCCGGCCGGCAAGTGCAACTGCAAGCGTCAAGGGCACCGTCTCTGCCACGCGAAAGCCCCTTGTCCACTCGGTGCGCAACGATGGCGAAACAAATTGCATTCATTTCATTGGCGTTGTTTTGTTGCACTTCCCCCCGTTTTTCACCTTGCTCAAGTGCACCCGGTGTTTCTCGAAAGAGAGATAGAGAGAGAGAGAAGAAGAGGGAGTGACAAATACCATACAACAAAAGTGCACTCCTCGCGTTTGTCCAGTCGCGTCTGTCCACCGGATCCGGCGAAACGAAGATGCAAGAAACAATCGAGCGCATAAACAAATTAATTCTCATTATGGCGCTAAGATGTTGTTAAGTTGTATGCTATTTTAAGCACCCTCCATTCGTCCGCTACGATAGCAGAAAAGGTGTAGTTTTTCTTTTCTTTCCTTGTTTTCTCTGCTAAAAGGAAGTTGAGCATCTCGGGCGAGATGAAGATGAATGTAGCAAAGTTTGCGTCCACCCTTTGGGACGTGAAATACTTTGCCTGAACCAACTATTTTGTGGTGGTTCTGTAATATTTGTGGTTTGTTTTGTAGAAGTTTTCCTTATTGCTAATTTTTGTTCTAATTTCAAATATATCGTCTGTTTTGTGTAAAGAAATTATCGATAGGTTGTTGAGTAGTACTGCACGATAAAACAAAATATTAGTTTCATGGAAAACGTTTTATCTCACATTTTAAAATACAATGCAATGCTTTGTTTGATAAAATATTGCTTCAAATGTTGCCATTCTCAATTGGTTTATAAATTAATAATAATGTTAAAAGAGAGATTTTTTTTTACAGAGGCAACCTTTTACATTCTTTCACTGGGCTTTTCTTAGCTCCCGGGTAAGGGACCATTTTTTTCCATCAACGTCTAAGGCACAAGACGGCATAAGAATGCCAAAGAGTGTGAATTTTGCATGAGTGTTGCTTTCACTCCTTTGTTACCGTTTGTGAAACATATATCCTCACGCGACACTGACTGTCTTGGGGGGCTGAAATTTATTTTTTCCTCCGCATGATTGGCTTCGTTGACTCCCGGCTTTGGTTGGGTTAGACTGGTTGTCGCGTTGGAGTCGCGGTGGGAGCAAAAAGGCCCCCAAAAACCCGTCCCAAGATCCGTGTCGACCCGGCTGGCAGTCCGTCATCCGATGGCAGCCGGTCGGTTGTAAGGAATCCGTTCCCAAGATCTGGAGCGATTGGAGGGAACGCTGAAATGCGGCGGGTCGTAAAACGGAACACATCGGTAGAGCACGTCGCCGAGACACCAGCTGCGCCGCGGGATGTGCGATGTTGTGATCTCCTCCGGGCGCGTTTCGACCCATGTGTACACACCAGCTTCCCGGTTGAGCTCGCATCCGCTTGCCTGCTGGCTGGTTCTTGTTTCACGGCGTCGCTTTTTCCGTTTTTCGGTTATCCTTCGCATCCGCCCTCCGCGTCCCGGTCTCGGGACTGTCTTGAGAAGTCAAAAACCCGGTGCCCTTTGTGGCGCGTCGCTGTTTGGCTGTGACTTTTTGTGTGATCCGTCCGTGTCCGCAACATCTGTCCTGAGAAAGAGAACGCACTTTTCTAGCCGGATCCCAACACCGGATGCCGCTGGTAAAAGGAGATCGAAGATTGAGACTGAACGTATGGGAGTGATGGTCCTGGGTTCCCTTCTTGTGTGAATCATTTCCATATCGGGACGAAAGCGGTTGGAATTCACCTCGGATAGGCCTGCCGACGGGTGAGGTCGTTCAATTATTTGCCGCTCGACTTCGAGCGCTCGTCCGTACGATTCGAATTTCTCTCTCCCAAGAATCCAACGATGCTGAATTGATCAATCGCTTCACGGATGGATGACGGCGTTGGGGTCGGGGTACCTCCCGGATATCCTGACGTACAGGTAGAGGTGGGGTAGGTGGAACTGGTTCACGTATGTGGTCGAAATTTGAGAGGACATCGAACACGACTCGGGGGTTGGAAAATTGAATCACAATGGGCAACAAACGAGCACCACGAACACGCATCCGATAGAAATCTCCATTTGTGGTGAAGCTTTTCCGCTTCCACCCTCAGAAGAACATCCGAGACGTAAACATTCCACAAAAGGCAAATATTTGTCTGTTCGTTTCTATTATTTTTATTACACATTTTTCTCCTCCATGCAGCGCCGGAGTTCGATCCGACAAACTCTCGGTTCATAAAACGGCCAATATATACTTCACCACCCACGCAGGTACCTGGCGTCCCCGACCCGGGAGGGAGTCTAGAAGTTGGCATTCTGAGGTGAATGTTGGTTAGTGCTGTGCATACGTCAGAAGGGTTTTTCGAGATATGAGCGAGTTTCTGCTCCCCAGACATCCGGTTTGGAGTGACATTTCGGACCGGTGACGTTGGTCGTCGGCTCGTGGGTGAACAAAGTTTTCTAATTGTATTACAGAGCGACATGTCAGACCCGGGCTTGGGTTTTGAGGGCTCGTAGCGCAGGGCATATGCGGCATGTGGAAGAATTCCGCAAATGTCACTCCGGAACAACCGTGTCCCTGGGCAGTTGGAGTTTAAGTGAATAATTGTGTGTGTTGTTTAATTTTCTCACAAGGAAAGTTTGCGGAAGTTCCTGGTCGGTTTTGCACGTTGAACCTTACGTTCGGTGAAAGTGACCTATACCGACGGACATGTGCTTTTGTTCCCTCTTAACTTCCTCCTCCAAAAGTGCTTCATCTACGTAATACTAAAGTTCATGAATTTAAATTTGCCTTCAGCAATTTCGTTTTGTTCCATTTGCCATTAAATTCGTATGTCACTCCTTTCGCTTTTCGGGCAAGACCCAAAGTGTCGCCAACGAATGTCCACCGTTTTCACGAAGACCGGTTTCAGCGACGGTTAGCTGATTATGAGGTGTCACCGACAAACGCAATAATGTCGACCTTTATTCCGCGAATCCACTCGAGAGGAACGTTGCACGTGTTTTATTTATGTTGCCCGGTGGTTTCGGCTGGTTCAGCTCCAGCATCCCTATCCTCTCCGCACCGGAGTTGGGTTTATGTTGGTCGATTCAACTTTCACCCCGTGGCCCCGATCTAACACGCACACACCGTCCGCTGCTGGTGTTGGATTCAATTAAAAGTTTTCCGAGAAAGTTTGACCATTACCTTTACCCTGATCCCAACAGCATCAGCAGCAGCAGCTCGGCTTCATCGCATCATTTATCAGCAGGGGCATTGGCACGTTGATGGGAGTGACCTTATGCTCTCATTAGCCGTCCGGCGGTTTTGGTGGCGAGAGACGGACATCACGGGTTCCAGGGTTACCAGGAGTTACGGTCCTTTCTCCGGGTTTTGGCAGCTCCGGTAAACGGTTTAGTTTATCCGCTCGGAGTTGGATTGGCTATCGATCGGCAAGGTCGATGGCAAACTATTCGGCATCCATGTTCGACACGGCTTTATTAGGTGAATACGTGTTTGTTCCACCGTGTGGAACCCGTGTCTAGGTGTTTGGATACGGAATCTCTGGTAAAGGTGTCGTAAAGGTCGTAATGACAGGTTTAATCTCCCCCTGGAATTGCTGCTTTTCCGTTTGGACTTGGCTTTCAGTTTACTAATTAAAGTAAAGTAGACCCGCGACCACATCGTCATCCGTGAACCCGTTGGGTCACGGAAGCTCCCCAGGAACGGCACTAACAGCCCCGAATCGTTCCACGAACCCATGATGGTACTAACGGCTTCCATGTGTGTTCCGTCTGTTTACAAAAACAAAACCACTTCCCAGGACCCACCCTGACCCCCACCCGAACTTCTTGGAGGTGGGGCCCTTCCGGCTTGTGTGGGGTACGATGTATGCAAAACCGCTTTCAGTTCGGCCCGCAATGGGTGTCGCCGTGCATATTAAAACGATCGCGTCCGTGAGCTCTCTCGAGCTGGCTGGCCCACACAGATCTCTCGGCAGCGAGAAAAAGCGACTAAAATGGCATCACAACACTGACGAACACCTTGGGCGCAGCGATTCGTGCACGTTCGGTGAGGTAAGGCGGTGGACTTTTTAATACAAAATCATCAACATCATCGCCCGGAGTGACATCATCGACGATCCTCGGTCGTGGGTCCGTCCCCGGGGTGGTTGGTTGAAGGTTGATGCCGCGCGAGTTTGACTAGTCACCATGGTGGTGCGCCACAAATTGGATGCAACTGTCTCTGTGTGTACGAGCTGTTAGTGCTCTGCTCTGGAGAACACATTATCATCCGTGGCCCAGTGGGTCGACCCCCGGGCGCGTGGGGGTTATCTAGACCAGTGCATCTGTGCCTCTTCGCCCCCCGTATTATTCCAGTTTTATTTTTTCATTCTCCACTCGCTGTTTGATTTGTCCCAATTAGTATTGTGCAACTACGATGGAATGCTGCACAAAGTAAGCAATGATCTTGTCTGAGGGTTCGGAACCACACACACACTCCAACACTTGGCAGACGGAAAAACATGTTTACTGCGCAGATAGTACAACATTATGGCTCATTCCCGGGCAGCTGTCGTAAAACAGGTCTTCGATAATGGCCGACTGGCGACCGGACTGAGAAGGTGATAATCCAAATGGCGACGAATAAAAACCGGCTACAAAAATATGAAACCCGAAACGTTAAAGATGATTTTTGCATGACTCATCACAAGATATGGGTTATTGTGTCTGTCGTCGTCGTCCGCCGGAGTGACAGCCCCGGGATCGTTTTGCTATTGAACCACCAACCCAGTGTGCCACTTTTGGGAACTCCTTTCTATAAATGCTTATGTTGCGCTCAAGCATGATGCTGATTGTAGCGACTTCTTTACAGCTGATTGGAACAATACTAGGTGGGACAAGGCGCGGGAAGGGCGCCAAAGGTCAAGGCGTACCAGTCGTATTTAATTTTTTATCCCACCACCACTCGACTCAACCTTCGAGGACTTGGTTTTGTCCACTCTTACCCCCTTGAAAACCATGAATTCGTTAGTCCCGCTATCGCTATCGCTCGGAACGAACCGTGAGCAATAAAAAGTGGTGCTATTTTGTGGGAACAAAAAAAAACTAAAGTAGCAATCCAAGTTGAACTGGAGCTCATCGAACGAACGGATTGGTGTGTGTGTGTGTGTGCTATTTGCCGGGATTCGGCCTCGCGAATGGCGCGTATCTCGCCGCTCGTGGGAACCGGTTTCGACAGCTTCCGGTGCCAGTTGTGAGGTCGCGTGCGTTTCCATTATTCTTATCCGACCGAAGTTTTTACCCAATTCGTATACGTTTCCCTCACAGCCTGGACCGAGCTGGTTCTCGTGCTCGCCGCCTTTCTTGTGGCGAAACTGCGGAAAATGGCGAACAGTTAGTAAACCCGGTTCAACGGGGTTGCGGTTCTTTCGTCCTTTTCTTTTTTTTCCTTCCCTTCTGTGAAGAAATTTTCATCATTCATTGAAGAAAATAAGAGGATCGAATTGGAATTGGAAGTTGTGCTGAACCGTCTTTGAGGTTACGACGCAAAATGCGCGTACTCGAGCGAAGTAACACAGCCTTAATCATCCAATTCAAAATGAGACCTATCATGCGTTTCCTCTGTGACTGTGTTTTTTTTCCTATTTCCTCTCGATTTGTCAACGGGCCAACATTTGCGTCCAACCCGAAGACGGACAATCATGTTCTCTGTTCCTTAAAAAAAAATCCCCCAACGCCGGATTCCCAGTCCCTTTACCCTCTGCTCCTCTTTCGGTTGTGGCATCATTTCTTTTTCAATTCGTCAATTAAGCACGCATCACGCAACGAACTCGCGGCGCTCGGGTGGCATTTCTATCGGTCACAGCTTCAGTCGGATGATACTTTCTTTAAAATATCCCTCCCCCCCCTCCCCCCTCGGTCCCTTGATCCCTTTCCGACCAGAGAGTAATTCTTTTTATTTGCTACTTCACCAGAGGATGGTCTTTTCTCCCGATCGGACAACTCTTTGATTGTGCGCTGCTCGGGTCAGTTATCCGTTTTGCTTCGGAGCATCAGACGGAATATGCGCTGCACATCCAGCATAACAGGGCATCAAACGACCCGACCGTGGCTCATTGGTTGACTTTCGTCGCGCGGATGAACATTCTCCAAATGGGATTCCATTCGAGCGCACACAGACCCGACGGCGTTCAATGTTGGATGTCCGTATGACTTGGAAGTAGGATGGGTTGGCTCTCCCACCCCAAATGAATTCCATGGAAATTTGCACTGGAGGGCGAGGGAAGAGGATGGGGCCTTCTGAATAAGTGTTACTACTTCTCGTGATTAAACTAATTGCACCTCCCATTACCAGCGACGGCTTGGTGCGGATGATGGTGTATTAGAAAGTTTTAAAATTTGTTTGACTGAATGGTCTGCCTAATGCCTTTTTGATCGTTGGATAATTATGCGCCATGAAAATGCCAAAGATAATTTTCCCGATGGTGTGGAGGCCCAGTGTAGGCAGTACTTTTGGGGCGTGCGGATTATTTTCGGTTCGATTTAATTCGGTGAGCCATGTGATAAGAGCTCGTTTTTGGATTGTTAGAGGGTCGTGGGTTTTTACTTTTCGTAATTGTAATTGTTGTTCATTTGGGTCTGAGTACAGGAAAAGTTATAGAGTATTTATAAGAACGTGATGTACTAATGATGATTGTTTCCCTTTTCTCTTTTCCGCAGGTGAGTCACTTTGCATCAATAAACCTTATGTCATCCAGTCGGTGAGTCAAGAGCTGGCGAAAATAGAACGCAAATTTCATTAGAGTGATTGCGGCCATTTTCTAGCACCAACACACTCGGTGTCACAGTGGTGTGTCGTTTGGACAGTTACATGTTAATTTACATACAAGAGTGTGGAAAAGGCTATAAAATAGATAAGTAAAACAACCAGCAAGGCCCGCTCCATCCGGTTCAGCTGGCGAGGAAGTGAATACGATAAGAATAGTTTGTCGCGGAAGAAACAAAAGCACGCGACCGTGAGACCTGTCATGGCGGCTCCAACCCGAGAACGAGGCCATGACCATGGACAATGGTGTGTGAATTTGTGCTAAGCGGTTTCCTTATCCGTGTGGAGTAATTGGGCACAACACACAACCCGTTTCAGGGGGGGGCCATTGAAGTGTGTTCTACTTCTATTTATCTAAACATATTCCGTTCCCAGGGAAAAAACGCTTAATGGAAGTAAAACAAGCTGGCGCCCTGATCGCCGATCGCAGAAAAGGGGTTCTCGGCATTGCTTCGAGCCTTAGTCACATGTCAATTGTCGCCGTGCAATTAATGCGTTCGAAATTCGACCGACTTCTTGGGGCGCGTGAGACGCTATTTTTAGTTCGCCCATCGACGACGTCCACATGCGATGACTAAACGAATCGAACCAGTCGGCAAAGGAAAGCGATGTGGGCCCAACACATCACCGATGCCGGATTCGATCGGATCGGTTTTCCTCCAGATGCTATCCTCCTTCGATGGACTCGACGTTTCCAATGTTTCTTATTCGATGTCTGCCGATGTGTTTATTTTTATTTGTCGGGAATTTCGACTGGTACTAAATCCTCGCCTCACCGGAGGGAAGGAAGTAAAGCAACCGTGCCTTTCATCTTCCCGAAACTATATCCTCCTTCCCCCCTGGCGAGGGGCAGATTGCAACGGATTGGTGTTGATCAAGCTTCCCGTGCATCGTCATCTCGTCGTGCCCGGTTTCCGGGCCAAAAATAAATCGATCAACGGCTCTCGCTTACGTCGCCCAACAAGAGCGCAATTGAGCCCCAAATAATAGCCTTCATTATTCGGTTTGTCGATGCCACCGAAATGCGCCCGTGCGCGTATCGACGCACCATCCTCAGACCAGTCTTTGGATCTCTTTTGCTTCCCTTTTTGCGCGTATCACACTCATACTTAACGCGACAGACACGAATCAAAATTCTCCTCCCGCCCAATTGACGTAATTGAGTCACGAGGGCGTACGATATCGTTATCCACGCCGAGAACGATCCACCAAACAAGTTCGGTCTTGAGGTTCTCAGAAGGATTCGACGAATTGATGGGTCGGTGGGCACATGGGGTGTTATAAATACATGCCCCGGTGTTGCCCACGCGAGAGGAAAGTTGACGAGCGACGACCACGGATGACAGATAACGCCGACATCGGCATTCGGTAGTTCGTTTGCGGCGAGATGTCTTTCAACGCGATTCCTTCAATCAAGGGGTTTATTGTGTCAAGTCGTTCGTTGTATATTGCGAACGGCTTGCGTCTCCGAAGTAGATTGCTTTTCTTCTTGGAGGAGTTCTTAAGAACCAGTCAGGTACTCGACTGGTTGCCAAATTAATGTACTTCCAATTCGCAATTTAACCACTCAGGATTACTTACGGTATTAGTGGGGGCAATTTTGCTTGTCAGATTTGTCGCATCGTTGGCTTTCACCGAGAAGTCTTCTTCTCGGAAGTTCACCGAGGCCCTTCTGATGTAACGATTGACGGCGCATGCTTGTTGATTTAATTGATAAATCTATTCAGGTCTGTGAAGGATGCGACTTCCAATAGCGGATATATTGGATGTCCAACTCCACGCGAACTCAGTCCTTTAAAGGTCAAGCTCATACAAGGAGCTTTCAGGGCCACTCTACCCTACACGGAAGCCTGTTTCGCCGAGTGACAAGCTTACAACTACAGCTACCGCTCAACCGTTGGGACAGAAAACTTGATTAATTACATTCCATACCGATGTCACCCTATCTTCTTTTTTTCCAATGGGCCTGTGTGAGATAAAAATAAACTTGCTGCCTCGGCACTCCTATATGTTACTAAGCGATCGGTGACATAATTGTTACAATAGGAGCCACTTTTATCGGTGGCAGTAAAATTACATTTCTCCGTTCCGTGTTGGGCTTTGGGATGGAAGGGTGTTACCGAGAGGATGTTCATGAATGGCCACAAGGCAACACTATTATCAGCCAGCGCCAGTGTGAGGTAGTATTTAATGTCAATGTCAATGGTTCGAACGAGGGAATGGGTGGTACTTTTCATGTATTTCGGTACCATCCCCATCGTGACCACTTTGGCTGAGGACGCATACAACCGATAGTGCTCTTGACATAAGCCCCTTGCTCGCTTCGGTTCGGAGGGGGTTGATTACTTTGGATAACTTTCACGATTGTGTTGAGGTTACGCGAGAAGTCATTGGTTGTTAATGTGGTTTGTTTTGCTTATTCTAATAATTTATGAAGCAAACATTGTGATAAGTAATGACATTGTTTTGTGCATTTGGTTTCCATCAATTGATGTTTTGTTTTTATTTAAAAAAAAAACTCTATACCAACTTTTTCCTACACCTAACCACCGGTAATGAGTGCCTCGGGCCGACATTTAGATGGTTGCGTCCTCTGTTCCACACGCACCAGAACTTCAGCACCGGAACTATCGAAAAAATACCCAACCAGCGTGACGAGGACCGTGAAAGAGACACCGGGCAGTTTCGGAGCATCCGGATGCGTTCTTCTGGGTGCGTCACCGAAGTGTTGGGAGACAATTAATGGTCGGCTGGTTGGTCCCAGCGTCGGCTGATATACGATTTCGCGAGCTCTCGTCCGCCGCCTAGGGATGAGGGTTTGGTTTGGTGCTTGTTTTTCCTGCTCCGGTGGGTGTGCTGCTGGTTGGTGCGCATCGAAACGGAAATTCGTCGTGGCTTCGGGGCGTTTTCACCGATAAAACACATTTTAGCCCCCCGCGTTATGTATGCGTGCGCCGTTGTTCGTTCTTCTTTTGTCAGCCGTCAGCGGTCGGGTCGGGGGGTCGATAATTAGTAGCATGATTGCTTTGAGCATAATTAATGAACAGCATTCGGTTGGCGGGGGTGTTTCTCGGGAACCGGTACCGCATACACGAGGGTCGTGGAGTTATGAGAACATTTACCAACTTAATATCTTAGATCTACATTTGTTCATCATGTAAATGCCATTTGTATATTGGATATTTGGTTGAAACCAGATCGATTACATACATACCAAAAGAACACATTTTTACATGTTACCAATTTGTTTCTACAATATTCTACTCCATCGCCTGGCTGTTGCAGGCAAATGAAGGCTATTTTAAAGCCGAAACACTACCAGTGTACTTTAAAATGGTCCGAGGTCATCCAACATTGGTATTCCGTGCATTCTGTTTAAAGTTTCCCACCGAACACTGTCCGGGATTATCTTTCAACATGTATTCCCTTGTGCAACATTTTCCCCCTCCCTCGGTCGCACGGCTTCCATCTTCACGCTTCGGTGGAAATTTATTTTTTGTTGTATTTAACTTCCACCAAAATACACCAAAACTTGCCAGCAACTCAGGTGCACATGTTCACCCCACACACATACACACCTTCCTTACCTGGTGACCACCGTCTTGCGAAACCATCCCGACCACGGGACAAGACGGGTTTTTACCGGCGAGCATGTTTTTTTTCACTTTTTCGACCCGATCTTCTCATGGTACTTTCTTTCGAGTATGGCTTCTTCCACCTCCACTTGGGCTTTAGAAGTCAATCAAACATGACTTCTTCCTCCGCTTGCGCAACGTGCAAACATCTGCGTGGTGGTGTGGAATGCCGAACGAATAGGCAGGCAAAATTAATGTACTTTGAGGGTAGTTTTTTGGCCCCGGGAAATGCTGTTTGTTGCCGGCCCGGAGCGAAGTTTATCCTCCTACATTCTGTTACATCCGATGGGATTGTGTTCTTGGGGGAATGTTTCCAACTGCAGTAGCACCGGGGGAGGGTGTGCAGAAATGCGCGGGATCCAGCGGCATTTTTACGATCGCGATGTACTGGAAGGGACATAAATTATTATGTGTTTCGTCAGTGGTGTTGTCTCGAGCGAGAAGGAGTGTGTGTGTGTGGTGATGGGACTAATTTTATTATTTCGCTTGTAGTAACTCCACGCCTTTCACTTCGCATCGCAAGTTTAGGGAAGGCGCGACGCATTCTTTAGCAGGTTTTGAAATTTCGATTCGGTGATGTATAGGTTGAACCTTTTTTTTGTGCATGTTTGAAAAGTATGTCTCTCTGTTGAAACAACTTTTGGGTGAAAGTACTTGATATTTGGTCCGACTATTAAACTCTTCCGATAAGCAATCGCTGTAATCGCGGTGTTGATGTGGCGGCAATTTGGTCAAATTGGTACTTGATGTGTTCGAATTCCGTCCCCCGAGAAGGTTGAACGATCTTGCGTTCCTCTCGGTCCATGTTACGTGTTTCTCTGAAGTTTTGTTGTGATATATACACACTGTTGTTGTTTTTTCTTCTTCTCGAGATTGTTCAATGTTTCCCGTGAGCACATTTTTATGCGCGTGTTTGGGTTTCTGTGTTCCACGTGCTGGCATGTGCTGCGCTGTGCTGCCGTTGTTTTCTGTTTGTTTGCCATTCCGCGAAGCCCTGCCGTGCCCTGGATGAGTTTGTTGACTCGTGTTTTTATTACGTTTTTTTTTTGGATCAAGTACCAGAAGGACGAAGATGATTGTTTGCACAGAGAAACGCTTCCAAGGAAATTCGCTTCGTTACTCTTCCTCAAGGTGACGCTCGCGATGGGGAAGCAGGAACTGTCGATTGCTCATCAACATGAACGTGGCTGATCACGCCCAACGTTACGTCCACTTCCACTTTCCCCGTGCGCTGCGTTGTGTGTGTTACAGCATGATTTTATTTTCAGCCCAGCAGATGAAAGGAATCATGTTTCCTCGGCTCGATGTTTACGTCTGGCCATTTTCCAGCATCGGAGATAGAGGGACCCGATTGTTCTTTTTTTTATCTCACTGCGTACCGCTTGCTCCTCAGTAATCACTGTATAAACATTCACCCAGACGGGTCTATCGTTCTCTTCGTTCTCCTTATTCGGTGTTTTATTCCAATGTTTTGATCGCCCCAAACCTCGGCCCAACGCACCGAGGGACGAGTGTGCGAGTAATAAAACCCGAAATAAAGTAAGGCTTAGCACCAAACACCATTCACTTCCGGCTTGGGAATCCCGTAAAAATCATTGGAAAACATGAAACATTGTTCGTTCATTCATTAAAGCGCTAAGCATCACGGCCGCCATTAATGTAACCGGCTGAAGTTGGGTTGGCTTGCGGAACTGCGTTGTGAAAATCGACGGAAGTAATGCTGGGAAAATGTTTGACACGCTCTTGCAAAGCCGCAGTATTTTGATGGATTGAGTGTCTAATTTTCGTGAAAGAATTATCACCAGCCACGGGTTGGGTCGACTACAGTGTGCGATCACTTGTCATTCTCATAAACCGGGGAAAAGAAAGTTGTACATTGTGCGTATTGTTGTCTTCGGTTTGTATTTAAATAAAACGAGTGAAGTGAAGGAAGGAAAAGAAAACTTTCCACGTTACATTAGAAAAGAAATGCCTTGTCGTGTGCAACAAATGCGCCCGGGTTTCGATTCTCAATTTGTGTACGGGCCGCAGCCGATTGTAATGTTATTCTTCGCCCAACTGGCTCGAAGGGCCATTCGGCCAAGTCGGCCAATAGTATATTCAATGCAAATTTTTGATTTGAATACAAACTCTAGCTGCCGGTGGAGTGGAGGGAAGCAGAATCTTAAATGGAACCGAACGTTTGAACCGAAGGGGGTTGCATTGATTTTTGCTTTCCGCCTTGCGAGCGTGCTCGAATATTCAGTGCCTCAACGCGAATGGTCCAATCAATTCGACTTTCTGGTGTTGCTGGGAAGGAAAAGTGGTGCGGAAAAGGAAAATGGTCGGCATTTCGTTCCAATAGACCCTTCTAGATACTGGCCATTGAGCTTCTTTCGCTGCTACTCATCATCAATCTTATGGTTTCCGCCCAATGAACTCCTCAAATATGTATTTATTAGAGTTGTGTAAATCGGATTCAGATTCATGAATCTGAATGAATCTCTGCCGTATAAGGGATTCATGAATCTTTCGCCGCGAGATTCATGAATCCCAAAGACACACCAAATGATGTAAAGTCACCAACCAAAAGTCGGTTGAGGGACCACCTTTTTTTTTTTTTTTTTTGGTCTCATTGTCCACGCCTATGACAGAATCGGGGAGATTCATGACAGAACCATGAAAGATTCATGAAGATTCATTAAGGTTTCGAAAAATTCATTAAGCTTTGAATATTCGAATCCGCAAAGATTCATGAATCCATCTGAATGAATCTTAGGTAAAAGATTCATATGAATGAATCTCGCCAAAAGATTCATTAAGCACAACACTAGTATTTATGCATTAACTCAAGCTTAGGCACGTTGTGTTTGCTGTGGGTTTCATAAATAAAGTTTTAAATTACAACCCACGAGTATGCTAGATTGAAACAAAAACAAGACGAACATATTACCAGTAAGCTTTATGTTAGCCCTTTTGTATTATTGCATTACAATTTTCATTTGTTTGCAAAATGTTCCCCTTCATACCATGCTAAATATTGAAATGTTTACATTTAATTTTCAAAATTATTTCGCAAACCTCCTCCCCCAGCGTATTGAATTCGTTTGTTTACAGTGGCCCAACTTAATCGTTCAACCAAGCCATGATCTTACCGCAGCCTTGTAACTAGACGACGTTCGGATGGAACGGGGTTGAGTGGGCTGTTTTTCTGGACATTGTTTAGTACTTCCTCCCCCGTTGCAGGCAGAGTATCAACAAACGGTTCGTGCTCGATTAAAATTATGTACCACGCGTTCAACCTAAACAAGGTTGAAATCCGTCAGCTGGTGTTCTTCTTCTTCTTCTTCTTCTTGGCGTAACGACCTTGTTGGTCATGCCTGCCCTGTAAAGGGCTTACGAGACTTTTTACCCTATGTGTACGTGGATAGTCAGTCCTCTCGTACAGGGGAGGGTCCGGTCTCGGTTGGGATTCGAACCCACGCCGTCGAGGTGGTGAGCCCCGGCGCTCATGGGCCGATTTTCTAACCGGCGCTACCGCTCGGCTGTCGCGGACCCCCGCGCTGGTGTTACTTGGCCAGCTGGTGTTACTTGGCCTTAAATGTCGTCTTAAAGTAGCCTTCTATGCCCACCTTGAATGCCATCATTGAAAAGGAAGAACGATATTTCCTTACTTCCTGAGGTCACACGGCAGAGTACGCCATCGAAGGCTCGCTTTACCGATTCATCGACACCAACACAGGCGGAAAGGTCGCGTGCCTTTGGGAAACTCCAAAAGAACGACGAAACGACCTGCCGGGACTATTAATAAGCTTTTTTTCTACCGTATTTCAAGATAAACGAAGAAAGTATCGATGGCCGAGGGTGGACGACGTGGAAAACTGCCCATAGCGGAAAAATCGAATCCTAAACGACGCTCGGCGTTTATTCGTCGCAGGAGCTGGGGAATTTAATTATTCTTTCATGGCATTCCACGGAACGCATCTCGTGGTTGCGACCGGTCTTAGGAGAAGAAGTAGAACCTGGGAAGTAATAGAGTAATTTCAATTGACTCAATAATCGTTGATTGACTTACTTTTCCTTCCGTTTGTGGTTCTGTTTATCGATGAAACGAATAGAGGGGAATTGGTTGGATGTCTATCGATCGATCGATAAGCCAATGTTTGTGTTACTTTTTATTTGTCTTTAGAGATCAAGAGGCTTTTTTAGGCACTAAAGCAATAACAGTTTCGTTTATTAAATGTTAGCAAGAAACCGAAATGGATGCTCTTCAATGTACCTCAGAGAAACCGAACAGTGTGTGTGTGTGGCAATTTTCTAGTGATAGTTCAAACTTTCCCCGCCAATCATCGCTAAAGGTTCTTTTCCTTTCCAACCCATTCATCGCTCATCGATTGAACTTCATCACTTCCATTACCTTGTTTTTTTTTCTTCACTCTAAATTTTCTACACAATCTTTCCAATCGACCCAATCGGAAGCCGCCGGAGTGAGTGATTGGTGGTCCGTGGACCAGTAAAGACGCCGGCCCGAACCCGGGAACGCGCGGGTTGTCTGGAAGCACGAAATTGACGAACTTTCCATCCGATTGGCGTGATTCACGAACTCCTCGCCGTGGCGAAAGCTGATGATTTGGTTTGATTTTTGAAAATTACACTCAATTGAACCGGTGCGAGAAGAAGCAAGTGCCGGGGTGGGGAAAGTAGGAGGAAAAACACCTCGAGAAAATTAAGCGTACGTTGTTGTTGGGCGTTTTGCCGAATCTTGGCAGGAGAATGTTTTTGCCACTGTTTGGCAAATTTTGCGTTTCGGCGTAACGAGAGAAAATCCGGCCGCTAGTGAAAATTTTTCGCAAGATGTTGCGCGGATGCCTCTTTCTTCTGGTGGACAAGATAAAAGAAACCGGCTTTTTCATCGCTGCGTATTGCGCGGCGTCTGGGGGTGTGCAGTATACTTTGCATATTTAAATACATCCTTCCGGGCGTCACTGGAGAGCGGCGGTCTTTTTCGGCCTTTTGGGAAAACTTTTTTCCCGCAGAATCATTATCGCTCGCGCCCCATTCATGCCTTTTCTCGACACTGCTGGATGATTGCTTTATGTTTCACCTTACTTCCTTGCCTTTTTTGTGTTGCCACTTCTTGTATCAGGTGCGTTGATGAAGTGTCCAAAGTGTTGGGAGTTGTATTGATGAATAGCTCGAACGAACGCCATCGTAGGGTATTGAATATTAAAACTTCGTCAACGGGATAGGCAACCGTCGGAAGTTTCTCCCCATTGTTGGTTGCTAGCCCGTTTTCCCGCAGATACTCATCCTTGCAAAGTTTCCTTCAAGCACGAGTGAAAAGGCGAATTTTCATTTTCCTTCCTTCCGCGAAATTAGCCCGGCTCGGAAAACTTTCAAGTGTGGATGCTTCCAGCAAGTGTTTTGCGCTGCGAGTGCTGTTTCAAAATGGCCGCGAATAATGCATACTGCCCTGGCGTGGATCGGGTTTGGCCCCGCGTGCGACGCCGCCGCTAATGATCATCGGCAGCATTCTCTTGTTCCTCGTGTTTCCCAACAACCGACGACGGGTGTTTGCACTGGCGGCTGGAGTTTTCGCGCAGCGTTTCAAACAGCAAGTGCCTAGTGGATCTCCCTCTCTCCATTTTCCTGGGGGGGTGGGAAGGGTGGGTTGTTTTAAAAATACCTTCATGAGATCATGCGTTTCGCGGTTGCGTTCGCTAGCGAGCGATCGGTACCGAGGATGATTCCTTTCAGCTGCTCGGGAAAATGCCTTTTGTCGTGCTGGTTTTTGCGGCGGGAGGTTTTTCATGAACCAACCAACCAACAACAAAAAAAAAACAAGCGTGTAACCATCACAAAGGGCCACCCCATTACGGTGGTTTGATCTCTGTGTGTGTATGCACGGTGGAATGTTTGGATTATTTCGCTCGTGCACAAATTAGTGCCGGACACTCGCACACTCAAGGGAAGGCAAGGTGGATGGAGGGAGGTTTGGAAGAATGCTACCGCACGGTCGGACGCTAATTGTGAATAATCGCGAGCCACACGGTGAAATAGTAAGCACACACCCGACATCGATGATTTTTAAGTGCATTGGTTGGGAGGGGGGCGCACACATGCTGCCACAACATGGCGGATGGCAAGGGAAGACTACTACAATCAACTCTGGAAAGGGCGACCTCTCGGCTGATGGAACAGAGAAGATTAAATTAATGCGCAGAATGTTTCAAGCAGCTTCCGCGCTTCGAATAGACGAGGTTAGTGGAGTTGAGTTGCGATGAGTTGAATGACTAAATCAACAGAGCTTCTATCATAAAATGGTATTTAGACGACGCCACTTATAATAGCGATACATATGAAATACTCTTGGCCTTGTCGCTGATTAAACTGGATAGTTGGAATATCAATTCTAGTAAAATTGGGACAGTTCTTAATTGGATAATAAGTCTTACGTGTATATATATATAACGTTATTCATAGGGAATTTATGGTTGTTTTTTTGCAGATGACAAATGGAACTTTTCGAATAGATTTAATATGACCATACAGCGTTGGAGTTTAACGTTGTGTTGTGCTTAATGAATCTTTTCGCGAGATTCATTTATATGAATCTTTCACCTAAGATTCATTCAGATTGATTCATGAATCTTTCATGGATCTGTCACGAATCTCCCCAATTCTTCCATTTTTGGCTGGTGACTTTTCATCAGTTGGTGTGTCTTCAGGATTCATGAATCTCTCGACGAAAGATTCATGAATCCCTTATAAGGCAGAGATTCATTCAGATTCATGAATCTGAATCAGATTTACACAACTCTAGTTTGTTGTAAATTATAAAAATTGGGGATTTGGGTTTGACTGCATAAACTGATTTTTAATAGGATTAATAAAGCACAACATTTTATAATATTTCACCTTAACGAATGATCTAAATAACAATTCTAATGTATTCCATTTTGTTCTGCTCTATTTTTACAGGTGAGTAAACTGACCTCCCTAATCCCGGTGATTTACATTCGTCCATAAGTAAGTAAGCACCATTCGGCAGAGCTAATGTACTGTACCAGCCTTGTAACGCTCCGTGACGTGGTCGATGTGGCACACATATTGCGAAACCACGCACTACGCCGCGCTCATATTCATGGACGTTCGGACAATTAAATCTTTGTGGGTTCCTTTTTTTCCGGAACACTTTTCGGAAGCGATAAATGGGGATGGAAAAGCTCACCCTTTGCTCCAACCCGGTTGCCTAGTGAGGGGATGGCATAGCGATCGTTATATTAAATCATTCGTCGTACTAACGCTTTGCGCGGCCAAGCAGGGGAACCAGAGGGAGAAGCAACCCGATTCCCCATCAGTTGCTACGGAAGTAAATTTAATTGCTGTCGGATGTCGGATATTGCTCACTTTTACCACAACAACGGGCTCCATGGGCTTCATCAGTTTGACGTCTCCCTCCGACTCCTTCTCCCTCCACCGTAGACGATGCGAAAGATGATGATTTTCCCTCCCGGGTTTCCCTCGATTCTACGTAATCGGTCCAGCTCATGATGAAAATAATTGTTTCTCGGGTGTACTTCTGGACCTCCCGTTGGTGTCACTTCGCTAATGAACCATCGCTGTCCAGGGCTCTCTGGAATTTCCTCAACACACTTCAAGAGGAGAGAATGTGAGAAATGGAAGATTGTTTAGAGGATATGCTTAATCTGCATGAGAATATGAGAAGCTCCATTGTGAAGGAGGTTCCACCCACCAAAGCAATCTACGCCCTTGACGATGTTATGTCAGGTGTGGGAATTTATCCGAGGTAATTAAATTAGTCCAATTGATCCAATGGAGCTCTGCACCAAGAGAGGTGAAGCAATGCTTAAGCATTGCCGTAGGAAAAATCCGTGACATAATGGTATCGCTAAATTGTTCTGCAAAGTGATTGAAGCCCCTTTGGCTGACATCGAAAGCTTCTTAGCACTAGCTTCACTGCCTTCATGCGAGCGTTTAAAGGTGACAAATCCTTCGATTACCCTCCAGTATCCTAAACTGCATGGGGTGTGTGTGTGTGTGTGTGTTTGTTTGATTACGTAGCAGTGGGGTTTTCCGGCGACGTACGCCAGGCACGTGTCGTCAAATACCCTCTCATCCACACCTGTTGCCAATCGGTGGTGCATTCAACCGGCAAGCCCCGCCGGGGGACGGAAGGAGCTCATTAACCGGAAACGAGATGAAAAGGAGCCACAAATGGGCGTCATTTAACGCGTGTACATTGTGTCGCGGTCGGTCGGACTTTGAGAGAGCCAACAACCCAGAACAACAGAAGGCAGTAAATGAACGGGAAATTGTTCCTTTCATGGCAAGGCTCGTCGCCAGCGTCGGGTCCAGCCGTACGTTGGGTGTTTCGCTCGTTGAAAAGGATGTTTTGTGGTTTAGTGTTCCGTTGTATAGAATGTGGCAGGATGTACACTTGGAACGGGAAGTAAACCCGTTTCCTTAATGATGCTGTAGGTTTCGGGAGAAATGTTTCCGGAACGGGAATACCAATCGTTCAAGTTTTTTGAAGTGTGATTTTAAGCGGAACGGATAAGCCTTTGATGAAACTGACTGTAAATTAAATTCTGTTAGTTTTGTAAGCTTCAACTTAGAATGTTTAGAGTAAATTCTAGTTCCTACTGTTTCAACCAAGTCTTACCTTTTAACAATCACGGTGTGTAGTGTTCCTGAACTCCAATTCACACAACTATTCCCTAGAGAATCTAGACTTTCTAGAGTCACCTGCCCCTGCCTTCATGAGCGCACATCTGGTCACGGTCTGTTATGTCACCGTGGGTGGTGCGCTTGACGAGCATAAAGTGCATCCTTCCGGCGCATACGCCTACCCCTCTCGCCTGCCTACCTCGGCCCCCATCTCCCCTGCCCCCTTCGCGGTTGTCGAGGCACAATTGGAAAGGCACAATCAGCACGACGAGAGCAATTGCTGCCTAGTCACTCTCCCTAGGTTAGAGAGTTGTTTCACTTGAAAACGGAATGACACGAACTTGTCGTCAGATTCCTCGAAGTGGTTCTGCGAAACAATGTCCCCAGCTGATGATGATGATGACGACGATGGCGATGTCGTTGTCGACGTCGCTGGTAAGGACATCCTTTCCTGCCACAACTTGACATTAAACCCTTTTCAAGGCTGTCAATAGAGTGAAGGAAAAGAGACCGGAATGTTGCAGTGAAGAACACACATACACCACACCGATGTGGTTTCGGATCGGAGGAAGCAATATGTAGTTCCTTAAATACCACCTTCACAAAGTGACTTCCCATCGTTGGAGTTGGATATGATTGATCGATTGCGACCGTAATGCCAAGTAGCGGAAATCAAACCTTCAACTGATTGACTTTTCCAACGTCGGACATTCGATCTGTTTTAGTTCATCGTTGTCAGGTTCGAGCAACTTTGTCGCAACTCCAAGATCTTCCTTGTCTGCCTCTGGCATTTCTTCGAAGGAAATTTAATAATTCATACGAACGTATATGAGTCTGCGCATCTTGGAGGGTAGACCCTCCTTGCGCGAAAGTGGCCATCATGGGAGTATTAATTCCATTAGCGACACGATTTGTAGCAATTTCCTTTGGCGCTGTTTCATCTTCAGCAAGAATATTGTTCGCTTAGCAGCGTTCATTCAGAACCAGGATTATCCTGTTGCGGATAGAGATATCTTGCAGCATGATGTCTCGACGTTGGACGTCGGGTTCTCATCATTGCGACACATTGGTTTCATTGCTTCACCAAGCAAATCACCCGACTCCGAAGACAGAATCCCATTTGCCCACCGAAGGCGGTACGTCCCACTCAACGCCACACGCAATGTACACGCGAGCCCACATTATGTTGTGATTTATTCGTAGAACTTTTCAAATCTGTACACCTCCCCCACACCGCTTCCAGCAGGCGGAGTCCGCCGCTCGGTGGAGTCTGCTGACGCGGCTCTGTTGCGCTACTCGTTAGACCGGATGATTTATGAGATGGATCTGATAGCTGCGGCAGCGTGGCGACCTCTTGGAAAATCATTTTCGTGGCCCACCGAGAAAATGTCGAAGGGTGGTTGCTTCCTTGGGTGGGGGTTTTGACGCAACACCGAGCTCCGGTGACGGAGATTTTCCTGGATGCCATACAAAAGCATTATTCGGCGAACGGTTTGCTACGTTGTGGTCGGGTAAAACAAACATTCATTTTATTTGGAGGATTCACCAAAATCCTTAACCATTGCGAAATAATGGAAAATAGTACTGCAAAGGTTCGTTTGGAGTGGAAATGCAAGTGGAAATGCAATCAAAAAATCCTCCCGAATCCTTTTACGACTTCTCATCTACAAACAGTTTTTCCCATCTTGGGTTGGACCAGTGTTATTCCTCTTCCAGTGGACAATAATGTCGAATTTCTCCGCCGGTGGTATGCAATGTAATCCAGCAACATCTTCTCGGAGTCTATTTTTGGTCCCGTAAGGAAAAAGGCACACCCCTTCGCTGTTCGGTCGTCGTTATGGTTGGTGCGCTTCGCAGGGCGTGAAATCTGAACCGCGTGCAATGATCGGTGAACGCGTTCGAACGACGACGACGATGCAAGACACTTCCCTCCGACTGCTCGAGGAACTGATCCCGAATCCAAGCAGCGTAAGGCCGCCAGGGATGCACAACCGGGATCTAAAAATACGATTGTTCCCTTGGCCATCGGGTTTATGCTGGGTGGATCGGATATGTTTGGTACCTCCGGAAAGTTTGCACATGTTTTTCTTCTCACGCCCTACGCGAAGTGTGTTTCCCCGTGCAACCCCGGGCAAAAGAAGAAAGAAATAATGTTGCAGTGTGCTCTGGTGTTTCGCCCCCCCAAGGACAACATTGAACTGTCTTCGAAATCTGATCTAGCGCGGAAAACGGGTGTGCTTACACTTAATCGCGAGTAAGAAAACACGTCGAAACACGGGAAGGTTCACTAGCACAGATAAACAGTGCCGACGACCATTAATCAAACAGCGACCGTCCGGGACTTTACGTAATCCCGTGATTGGGTTCGTCGGGTTCCGTCAATACAGAGAGTTCGCGAGCCCATCGTGAGGCAAGTCACGTTCGGTGACCGATGTTGGCGTCACCGGATGCTCGACTTGTCCGACGAAAAGCGCGCCGGAAAACACACACACACTGGAGTGACATGTGAGACACGAACGAATTAATGAATGACCGCAAACAACGGTCTAGAAGAGCGCCGTGTCCTCACTCTCGGCTGACAGGTTGACTTTGATCTGCCGAGTCAGTGGATAGGAAAAGTGTCGTCCGTGTTATTTTCCAATTTTTTTTTTTTCGGTGGGAAGTACTTGCTTGCTTGGGAAATGTTGAAGCGGTGTTGGGAAATAGAACCAAAACAGTGTGACTTGCCGTTTGCGGAAAGCGATGAGATTTTCATTTCACCAACGCAGGCAAGTGCCAATCAAGCGTGTTGAAACGGTTTTCCTCGATGACAGTCGGTTTTAATATGGAGCCCGCATGGAAATTCGTCACTTAAAATGCATTCCTCAACCGGCGTTGCGTTTGTCTTCCGGGGGGCTCATCTGCATACGGGACATTTTTCATTCATCAACAGGTCTACCGAATGGTTCCCCGAGCCGCTTTTCCATTCACCCAAAGCGCGTCTTTCGGTATCGATTGTCGGAAAAGAAATCAATACCACGTCGTGCCCTCACAAGGGTTTTTATTTGGACATTATCCAGCACAGGTTTTAAGCGCCCTCGTCGTTGCGCATTGCACGACAAGCAACGGGAAAACGGTTTCGCCATCCGAAACACAATCATTTGCATGCAGATTAGCGCGAGTGGTGGTGTGTGCGGTCCCCGTTTGGACGTGTGGAGTCCGCACCCAGATGATGTGGGTTTCCGTTACAAAATCGATTGCGTACAACGCGCCAGCTCGGTCGGCTGTTTTTCTTCCTCCAATGTGCCTTCTCGGTTGTGTTTTTTCCCTTTTTGGTTTTTTTGTTTTCCCCGGGGTGGGTGAAAAAAAAACACACACACCTAAAGCGGATTAAGATTACCGCTAGCGAAGAAAGTTGCGCCGCTATGAAGTCTGCAACCCCCCGAAACCGTTTCGGGTAAACCGCGAGTGCTTTTCCACGCCGGTGTACCCTTTTTGTGCCTCATACATACATTTTTTGTGTTTTGTTGTCTTCCACCCTTTTCCATCTTGGCCCTCCACCCTGGTTTAACTCATTTTCAAAAGGTGGCAACCATTTTTTTTGTTTTTTGAGAATGTTGCGCTGTAAGTGGGTTACCACCAGCTTCACGCTGGGAGTCTGCGGATGACCTAGAATTTGTGGATTTTCCTCTCGACATTGTTCGGTGAGGGGGCGGAAGTTTTCCCCGGCGAAGAAGAATTTCTTCCCGCCAAAAGAAGGCGGTGGGTTTCCCTTTGGAACGCTGGCATTATCTTCCCGATGGGATCGTTTATCGGGCTTTAAACGTGAGACTGGGGGCCCATGGCGCAGCGGTAGCGCGAGGAAACACCACGCCACAGGTGTGGGATCGAATCTCGAGTCTGGCACCCCCCGGTATTACGAACGGCTGACCACCGATCTATAATATACCGTCTTTCGGTCACACAAACTCTCTTCGGAGAGAGGCCTTGTCCCACTAGGGGATGTCGTGCCATTCAAAAAAAAAAAAACGTGAGACTCTCGAAACTCCAATTTGGTCGTCGTCGTCCCGTAGACGTTTTTTTTCGATATCGTGCCTGTCCACTCATTTATCGATCGTCAAATCGATGGCTTTTCGCGTGATTCTCGGCGCACAGAATATTTTCTCTTTCCCGCCTCGATGGAAAACCCCCCCGGTAACAAATGGTGGATGATCGTGGGTTGATTATTTTTCGCCTTTCGCTAGCGCTAGTTTGTTGCATTTCGAGTGGACCACAACCACACACACACACACACACAGGCATGGGTACACAAAATAGGGCTGTGGCCGGTTTGCATTTCCGCGTGCCATGTTTCCATCCAAACAGCGCAACTAACGTGCCAAACTCCTCGCGGCAAAGCACGACAAAAACGACAAACGCCGATGATGATGATGACGATGGTGTTTGGGTGGATTTCTATATATAAACCCCGCCAACAAATGTTTCCCGCACGATTTCCATCGGGGCCATTTGCTGCGATGGGTCGATAGCACTTTTCCACCACGTTTCCTCCACACTTCTGTCCCTTCCCTTTCCCCCAACCCTCCGCGTTGTGTGGCGACCGAAAGGCAGTAATTGCATCGGCGAAGAATGTCGTTACAGCTGCATCATCCATATGCAAACTCCCACACACATCGACAGCAGACAGTCGGCTCCGGAGGAGCGGTGGCTTCCATTTGCTGCCCCCACCCCTCCGCAGCCAGCCGCGCGCCCCGGTCGGGATGTGGGTCGCACGTTTCAGCTTCAATTGAATAATAACATTTCAAAGTGACTGCTATTTTGTGAAGCGGATCTCGCTCGTCGTCGTCATCAGTTTTTCGGTGGCGAAACCGAAGCGGGCGGCCACATGACGATGAAAGCTGCGAACTCGATATATCACGATGACGTTTCGGAAAAAGATTTATGCAAAAAGGGGGAGAATGGGAGTGTCAACCTCGTCTTTCGAAAACACGGAACTCAGGATGCTCCCAAAACGAAGATAGCAAAATGGAGCAAAAAGGGTAATCAAGATAGCGGAAGTGGGTTTTGCTTTTTGAGGCACTGTTTGATTTCCTCCTTTTAGTAACAACTTCCTTGTAATGTATCCTGCAAGATCATGCTGTGCCAGGGGTTTTCAAAAACCAATCTCTGTCACTCGGGAAATGAACTGAGGAGCGGGAGGAGGAAGGGGGTTGAAAGTTTTCACCTCTGTCTTTCGCTTCCCTGTTTGTTATCTTCCTGCCAAAGGCACCGGTTTCGGTTGCCAAACAGTTAATTGTGCTGTTCGCTTCCCTGAAAAGAGTCTCTGTCCGGTTGGGTGAATTTTTCCCCCCTACGGGATCAGGCGCGTTAATGGCACGACATTTTCCCTCTTGACCTTTCTCGGGCAACTTTTTCCTTCCGGGCAACGTTCTTTTAAACTTTATTCCCGAAAGTGGATTGTAGAGCACCTTGTTTACTGCCTGCGTGCAATGGTTGAGACATTTTCCTTTGAATTTATGGTCAGTAAAGTTCGCGAAGATGCGACTCCAGTAGATTTATTATTTTTATGTTCTACAATTATGCTTAATGAAAAAGGCCTTAGAGCTTTTCATCTAACTTTTCGTGCAATCGACACCGATGTTGCGAAAGTGGAGTCGTTGCGTTGTAGGTGAGTTTTGGGGTTGACTTATGTTTTGAAAACACAATGGGCACAATGCGCACTTGTCCAAGGTACTGAACTGATTTAATTTTTGTTTGCAAACACACAAACGGCACACACATTTTTTTTTGGCAATTGGTAGAGAATTTAGTGGCAGTTAAAATTTTCGAAACCGAAATCTCTATTGTTCATAGAAACAGAAGGTTTCATGTTTTTCAGGCAGAAATGTTTTTTGTTTTCCAAACACATAGTTCACATCGCCATTGCTGCGATTGATATCATAGGATCGCAGTAAATATTTATAGTCCGTCATACAAAAAACAAAAGGTAGAACTGACCGCCACAAAGCCTGCTGCATGGCGCTGCACCATAATTGATGGTGTCTCTGTGCATTTCCCAGGGGTCATAAAACTTTCAGCTATTCCGTCGGAGCCCAATCGCCCAGCTCGGGGGTTCGTTGTGGCACATTATTTTTTTCTCCCATCGGAAGGCACATGAAGGCGTTTCATTTATCTTCACACGACCCTCGGTCTGCGGTCTGGAGTGGCCTGCACTTTTATTACCTTTAAATTATGCATGGATCCAGCGTGAGAGCTTCGCCCAAACCACGGCTTGGGCTGCTCCTGTGTTCGGTGACGGGAGGGAGAAAAAAAAAACACAAGCGACGATGTCCCAAACCTGTGGCCTGATTGATATCTTCCTGCAGAGACGGCAGGGTCGATCGAGTTCCAGCGATTAATGATGCCACCCTGTTGTTTAATTTACGCTACCGCTAATGATGGGCCCGGCCGGATGGAAAGTGGAACCAGTTGCATAAAAAGGTTGAAACTCTGGAAGAAAATACCCATGACCTCACGGAAGAAAAGGGGTCGCGCCAAGAGGAAATTGATTGCGCTCTTGTGCAAGAGTATGCTGCAGTTCGATTATAATGGTGGTTCAGTTTTTTCCGTGGCATTTGTGTTCAATTACTCCAAGTGTCACGTACTAGGTCAAGTAACTGCGGTAGAACTTTATGAAACTTCACTTCCGTCACCCACCGAAGACGAATACGAAAGGGAAGTTGTTGGTTTAAAGATTAAATCACCTGCGCCGCACAGATGCAAAGTAAATAATGTTATTTAATTCCACTCCTTAAGGAAATGTGTATGTGTATGGTAACGTTTTTCCGCTTCCGCTTCGGGGTAGGGAAAGCTCACCCACCTCGGGGCACCATAATCGTGTAAAAGTTCTACTAAAGTTGCATAAATCCTCGCATCCCAAACCAGTGCTCCACCCTTCGGTAACCTTCTTCGCTGCGACTGACGTTGTCTGTTGACATTGGCTTTGATGCTACCACAAAGAACCTGCTCGTGGAAAACCCCCGGACTGGCTGGAGCGTGAGGGGAAAACGGAACGCTGCAGACGCGACAGACTCCACGTCGTCGGAACCATTTGTCTGTACTTCCGTGCGCACGAACACAGCACGGCTTCAAAGATCGGCCTGTTTACGGCCATCGGTCCTGTTTGCATTGGGGAAAACGGGTTTTCCCCACCCTGGGACGCTTGGATGGTGGAACTCGTAGGTTCTACAGTCCTTCGGTGCACGCTTGCGCCGTGGAAAACTAGGTTAGCGGGACGCGTTCCCTTTCGTGTGTGAGGGGAATTTGGCAACTCGGGCACTCACCACCGACGCACAGATCTGTGTCAAAAGGCTCGACCGGTGATAAAGGTTTGCTGTTGTGTAGTACACAATGCCTCGATGGAGCTCTTGAAAAGGAGCAGCATATAGGGGAGCAGTGTCAGTTTGACAGGACACTGTTTTAGTAGACAGTTTTGGGGTCGCGTGGTGCCATCTGGCGGGAGGAAGCTTAATGGAATTTAACCTTTAATTAAAAAGACATATTTAGCTCTATTGAATTTAATTAATAGGTTTTAGAAACTTCTTAAAAGAGTTGGCAAATTATCATGAAGTTCTCCTTAATTATTACACCATTTAAAAATATGAACAACAACTCCATGCTGTTGTTTTTCCTTTTTGGATCCTGAAAGCTTCCAGTGAAAGCTCTCGATGAAAGCTCGCGGTTCGAAATCCTTCGGAGCACTCGGGATTAGTTGGCGTTGTTGTGACGTATGTCAGGGCTTTTCGAATCCAGTGCCCCCCATTTTTGGTTGCTGGCGTCAAAAGTACACACCCCCCAAAACGGGCCACACACACACATACAAAGGGAGGTCAGGAGAAATAAATTATATGCCAGCCCAGTGACAGCTGCTGGAGTGAGTGCTGAGTCAATGTCAAACGTACCGCGGAGGAATACAACGCAGGACTTCTGCTGGGCGAGAGAGAAAAAATCGCGAAAACCTCCAGTTGAATCCAGTGAGAGTACGGTCGAAAGCGTGCGAAGGCTCGACCACCTCCACGACTACGGCATATCCTTTGCTTACGACGGCCAAAACGTTCTCCGTACGCCCGCTCTGGCGCCGGCAAAGGAACATCGCAGGCGCTCTCACGAGTATTGGGGCCTCGCTTTTTTTTCTTAGCTTCTTACTCGCCTGCTTGTTGGCTTCCCTTGTGGTTCTTTTTTTCCCTTTTCGCCGTTGTGCGCCTCCACCGCCGTGTAGTCACTTTTTCCTCGAGGTCATTCAAACGTCACGAGTCGTCGTCCGTGAGTGGAAGTGGCCTTTCAGCAGCCGCCATCGCTGCCAGTCGTACAGTGGGCCCGTAGTTCTTCGCCATCGTCGTACGGTGGTGTGGCCGTGTGTTTCCGTTCGCGAGTGTGCTTTTCGCGGGGTCCAGGACTGCGTTCAGTGGGGGGGCCCTCCGGCCAGCAGGAAAATATGTGAACTGGTTTTTGTCTACGACCCTCAGGCTGGTGCTCCCTAGTGCGGTTGTGCAACCTACGGCTGCCAGTGAAAGTCTTACCCTTCCACCCCCCCCTCGCAGAACGACCAAAGGACACCCCAAACTGCTCCCAAACCACAGCACGAGCGAAATTGGTTCCGTCTGTTCCGATGTCTCTACTATTTCTTCCACTGTTCCGTTGATTCTGATTCCACTATTTCTGCAACTCCTTTCTCTTCCAACCAAGCCTTCAACTACACGCCATTTTTCTCATCGTCGATTTATGATTTGCCAGTGTATAACCTTTTCATTAGGATCACTTTTGCCGTAAGAGGTAAATTTTCCTTTACATCTTCCCCCAGTTCGCTGTAATCTCTCCCTCTCTCTCAAGGACTTTCGTTCGACACTTGCTTGTTTCGTTTTGCGTTTGATATTTCCCACCACTCGCTTTTCGCTATTTAGCAATACTTGTCTATCCGTTAATGTGATGTTATGAAGAGGACTCCTTCCGTTCAACTAAGTTCTACCAGCTGCCGAGAGGACTGCAAGTCACGCGTACCAATCGGTATTGTATTCCCATTGCTCTTAAAGTCCTTTGGCGACTTCTTTCCGTTACTACTGATTGACCGATTCACCCCCGCGGGGCGGTTCTACTACGTTTCCCACTTTTCTTCGTATTTTTCATGCACTTTTCCTCCCTCTCTCCCTCGCTCGTCTCTACTACCATCATCGTCCCATCGTTTTGCTTGTGTGTGGAAAAATAAGCGGGCCCAACTTTCAAGAAGAAGGCGTACGATACAGCGTTTTTGGTGAAGTTGTTGTGAAAAGTCGGGAAGAGCTCACGTGAGGCGTGAGTGAAGATAAAAAAGAATTCAGTACCGGGGCTGTAAACGTTTGTGGTAGCAAGAGGAGCCAAAGGATGCAGTGAAGGTGATGCACTCGGTCGAAACTGGAAATCCTTTACAGTGCGATAGGGCGAACGAAACCGTCGAAGTAGTCCATCAACCGAACGACGATGCCAGTTGCTAGGCTGCCTTTGTGTCAAAGTCGTCCTGCGGGCGAAGAGCGGTCCATCGTAGCAATCGCGAAACGTCATCGAAGCATGTTCGCCCGATACCGATAACTGAGATACGCGTCTCGCGCGTGTGCGCTCTCGAGTGTGTTTGTGGGCGTGCGTGTGTGCTCTGGTGTTTGTGTGAAAGTGTGTGTGTGTGTTTGTATGTGTGTGCGTTTGTGTGAAAGGACAGTGAAAAAGAGGGAGAGAGAGAGGGAGAGCGCAAGAGAAAAAGGCAGTTGTGTGAGACGTCCTTCTGAGGATATCTAGTATTTCCACCGGATACTCCGACGCACACCAAAGCACGCTCAGCTGTCACGCGTGACGACGTCTACCACGACCAGGAAAGTCCTCCGGACGACGGCACGTTGCTGAAGGATCCCCCCCCTCACCCGTTTGCCTCCACACACCCCTCGAAAGCTTCGCCATCAGACGAACCTCTCCGGCTGAGGGCGGGAGGTGGTAGGCGGCGGGAAGGATGATTAGTTCAAACATCAAACAAGAGGTAGTGTGCTATTTTTAGATGAACACCTTCTCTTCGCTTCCGGTGCTATCGATGGCGCACCTGCAGCGGCCTCGAGAAAAGCCACTGCAAAGTTGGAAATGATTTACGTGCTCCCGGAAGCGGAACAGGAACGCGCAACAGGAAGCCTCTAGTGTGCGGCTCCGTACGTACGTGTGTCTATGTGTGACCAGGGGTTTCCTTTCCCTACGTGGCACTGGTGTAAACAAACAGAACGGTTCTGCTTCCAACGTTCCAAACGTTGGCCCGAAATGCACACAAACGCAGCCCCCAGTGCAGCTCCGGTGGCCTTTTAGGTTCACCCGTTATGTAACGTAAACGAACGGACGGACGAATAAACGATGCAACGAATAATCTAGCCCGAACAGCAGGGGTGAAGCAAAAACAAAGCAACCATTGAGAAGGGAACATTAACCGCCATCACGTGTGGTTGGGTTTGCGCGCGCCGTAATAGATCATGCTCCGCACAACATGCTTTTCCGTGGTGGCCACCACCAACCCGTGCTCGCTTTCATGGGCTGTTGAAATGAGTTTGCTTTTTACTTCTTCCATTGGTTTTTCTTCGAAGGAAAGGAAGATGGAAAACGTCCTCATTTCGCCTGATCTTAATAGCTTGCTCGATTACTTCATGATGGTACCTAAATTTGATGCCCTGAATCGAGGTTTGTCATTTTTTAGAAGGTGTTATTAGACAGAAGAATCACACTCTTGAGTCAGCTAATTCAAATCTTCTTTTATTTCTTTTTCTTAAAAAAAAAGTTGAACAAAAATGTTTAAGTCTAAAACCTTTTTTCTATTATATATTTTTATATCAGTTAAAATTAAATAAAATATATTACCTATGAAACACAACAGCTACGGTTGGAAACTTATCCCCACTAAGTAAGAAACACCTAAAAGTTTCTAGATTTTTGTATAATTGTCTATCATAAATCTTAGTACTATCCACCAAAACAAACAAGACCTTTCCAACGGAATGTTCTAAAAGATTGAAGAACAATACTTTACATGATTGATCGGTTCATCTAATTCCAACTAAAATCACAACGAGAAACTATTCTGATGGTCATCCGTGCCACGCTTCCAACGTCTTTCAACGAATTCTTGGCGATCGCTAGCGTGATTCGGAGCACTTGTAATCGTTTATGCAACCATCCGGCTGCATTTTCCCCGAACCGGGTGGAACCCCAAAGGGATGAAGCCGGTCGCAAAAGGGGGGGTTGCTCTATGCCGACGAACCTCGGTTCAGCTTGCGTGTGTTGCGCCCGGTCGTGTACGTCACCTTTTTCGGCGTCGAAGAAGCGAGCACGCCAAGATGAGCGCGCGTGTTTCGCGTGTAATTAATAAATCATCCCCCTTAATCGTTGGGCGGTGGGTTGGTAGAGAAGGTGGTTGAAGGTTTTCCACCCGGCACCCGGGGGGCGGGGAAAACTCGGTCGGTTACGTGATTGCCCGCGTGGTTTTCTTCACGCCCGTCTAGTTTGCTTTTGGCGCATTGTTGAATAATGTTTCCGAACCGATCAATGATATCTGTCTTCGAAGGGCTTTGGGTTTTGGGTTTGGGTTGTTTTTTTCTCAGTTGCGTTGCAGTGAAAGTTGCTAAAGTTGAAAATGTTCAGAGCCAAACAGTACCGGCGTCAACCGTTACACAATGGAGTTGGCTAGTTTTCTTTAATTCAAGCGGGTTCTTCGTTGCACAATTGACCAATTTTCACTTTCTACTTCTGTAAAATGTACCCTTGATGTTTTGCTGGGTTCATTGCAATGGAAATTCGAGTCATAAATATGCCACAACCCTTGGTTCGACCCTTTTCTATCCAATTCTCGAATGCAATTGTATCGTCCATGCTCTCACCCTTTGACACGCAGGGCCCGGATTACATAAATCGGAAGGCGAAACATCGTCCGGGTTGTTCTTTTCCGTGTATGCGTTCACGACGGCCAACTAATGCTTAAGCGAGCGTGTGTAAACCACGTCTCTTGGTGTGGCACGGAAGCAAAAAAAAACCCCCATCAGCGTGAAGAAAACTCCCGGACGGATGTTTGACGCCAGACTGTTTACAACGCCCAACTTTCGGGGGATGCCTTTTTTTTCCCAGTGTGGACCTCCATCGTTGCGGTTGGCAATGGGGCGGAATTCTTGGTATTTCCCGCCCGGCCGGCCCCGACGCCGCCGTTGTTTGTAAATAATTTATGCTGGACCGTACAGTAATGAAGTTAATGTAGGATTTTTCCTTTCCGTTCTCGTGTGCAATATGCTTTGCGGTACCAAAACGAGCTAATGTTTACGTTTCGATTTTCTCTCTCTCTCTTGTTTCGTTTTAGGTGAGTACCGCGGTTTTGCAAAGGCTGGAACGATCGAGTGTGACGAGCCCAATCTGTAGTAAAACTGTCGGAGGAAACAAAAATTGTGTGGTAAAAGTATTATCGAATCCGCAAGTGTCGGTTTTGTCCAGGAAAATTTAACTGCCGGTTCAGTGTAGCGCCAGAAAAGCAAGACCCGAGGTTGACGACTTGCCCAAAGGAACAAACCAATCCCCACAGCGGGTCTCTTTATTCAATCGCTCCGGGGAATCTGCACATTACAATCTCTCTACCCCTGGAGGGTTTCTTTTCCGTTGCTGCCATAAAAACGCACCATAAACTATAACCCGGGCTCAAGTGGTGCGTTCCCGATGGAAAAACAGGCGTGCTTTTCCCCCTTTAAGGGCACTCCTTTACCAGTGACGTAAGCAAGCTTCTTACCCCGCGGGATACACCCGATGTCCTGGATCACCGGGTTCTACCCGACTCTGGAACACTGGAGTCGCCACAAAACCCGAGGTACATTAAAATGGAAAACGACTGCCAACCGGAACGATCGGCCGGGCGCCGTCCAAAAGAGCAGACGCTGGAAAAGTCTCGGGCCATCCTTCTGTCGTCCCGGTTCTTGTAGTTTTTTTTTCTCGCTCAGTTTTTGTCAATAGAAACAAAAATAGTAGCAACAGCAAAGGGTAATGTGCGCCCCGTAGGCCGGGCCTGCTGGTAATGGCTTGGGAAAGCAAACGCGCAAAGCATCGCTGCTCGGCTGCGACTTCTGTAAACAGAGGAAAATGTGTCAGACCTAATGAGCAAACCCATTGTCGGTGGAAAACAATGGCGGAATCTGGTGCACATATGTTTCACAACATCCATGAGGTCCGCTTTTGCCAAGTTGCTGCTGGATGCTGGAGGATGATCACCCGACGAGTTGTTGTGTGTTTTATTTATTTTTTCCGACGCCGCTGGAAGATGGAAAATTATACGCCCCTGAGGTACATTTAAATTACATCGTGAACATTTACAGCCCGCCCGCCCGCCCGTTCGAGCCAGCCAGCCAGCCAGGTGGACGTTTAAATGGACGGCCATGTCAAACTGTCACGCTGGTCGGCCGGAAAGTTTCCCTTCGGCTTCAGCTGTTTTTCCCCCTGTATCGTGCGGAAGGTGTTGCACACAAATTGGACACGAGCCGTTGCGAGCGTACGATAATCAAGAATAATATAATTTCACTCGACACCCGAATGCGGAGCAGATCGGGTTTTACATGTACGTCATATACATAGGACGACAAGACGGCCGGATGGAGAGCGTGTTTACAACTCCCCTGTATATCGGCGGATCCTCCGAGGCGCAGGACACCGAGGCAATTTGCGAGTAATTTGTTTCGAGCTGCGAAGCCATGATGCTTTTGATGGTGCCCTCCGAAATGTACCGAGATATATACATTGCGTGTTAGTGTTCGAGATTGTAGTCACGGGGTTTTTGTTTTTGCTCCCTTTTTGCTTATGCGACAGAATGTCTGGCGAACTACTGATGGCGCACTAGCGTCGGAGCGTGGTATACGCCATGTTTTGCGACGTTGTTGCAGAACCAACATCGTCCTTTATGGAAAAAGAACTAAACCGATGCGTTCGCTTCTAGGTTCTTTCCAGAAACGACTCCCTGAGTCTTTCCAGACGGTTTATTACGATGCTTTCGACTCACTGGTGCATTCTGCTGTTCAGAGTGTGCGTTTCTCTCTACCTTTTCCTTCTTTTTTAACGCCACTCGTACCATAAACCGATGGATCACGTCACACTATAATGTCCACGGGAACGTCCATCCGGGAAAGCATTTACACTTCACCCAAGTGGACGTGCAACAACCGACCGAAAGCAGTAAAAAGTCGAATATCGATCGATGGATGGGGCCTGCACGCACCCATCGGAAGGCTCATGGAATGTCCTAGTTTCCCCGATGCTTTTCCCTTTCGTTTTTTTTTGTTTTGCTCACAATCAATCCAATCGTCCGATCGGCGAACCTTTTTTTCACGCCGGATCGGCCCAAGATGATACGACCACCTTGCTGCACCTTATCAATCCGTTGTTCTGTGGAGGGCCGAAGGGAAAAATGGTTCCGGGGTGGATCCGTGATGGATCGCTTCGTTTAAACCGTTGACCTTTCCGGCGGCCATATTGATGGGGAACCGGTGCGATCGATCGTGGACTGATTTATGTTTCGGTTTTCGGTAAAAAAAATATGGCAAATTGGTTGATTTATTGTTTGACCTGGTTTGGGCACCGATTTTCGACCATATGCCGAATTGACACGTAGCAACTATGGCTTTTGTTGACTAATTTTCATGTCGAATCGGTTTTCCTTTCCTCGTTCCTACAAACTTAAATATTTGTTTATTATGTTCGATAACCACGAAGCTATTTTCAATCTAAAAGAGATAAAGAAAGTGGTCATTAAAGGGGAAAATTGTTCCCAATCGAGGACACCCTAAATAGCGTGTACAATAATATTTATAAAATAAGGCAAAACAAATGTTACCGCTTTGGAAAATAAAATCTCACCAAAAAAGATTCTAAAGCAGATGAATTAAATTAAATTATTGACAAGGCAAAGTGAAAAGGTTGCAGTGAAGCACCGAAATTCAATATGGGTAAAGGAAAGTCATAATTTCAAAAATTCACATTGAAATGAAAGCGAGCAATCCAACCTCCAAAGTAGTCAATTCTGTAACTAGAGGCCTCAGGTAATCATTGAGTTGAAATTTAACATTTGAATACCCTACCTGAGAGCTAATTCTTGGTAAACTCCTCTGTGTAGAATTAAATAAGTTGGGTAAGGTTTGGAACTGTAATTTGTAACGAAAATGGTTGGTGCTATTACCTGATTTGGAAAACTACCCGTGTGTTTAGAATTCTTATGTCCAAGAGAAAAAATCCCTACGCAGGTACGCAGGGTGGTAGGGTAGTGACCCACACTTACCTGCATGGTTTGGAAACTCCAAATTAGTCGCTTTCCTCACGAACTGCGAGCACCCGAACGGCTCAGTAATCGTTCGCAAGCCAAACGTGCAACTGCAATGCGTCAAGCAGGCACTGATTTCCAAAATTAAAGTGAAATTTCGAACCAACGAAACGTCGAAGAGGAGGAGTACCCTTTCCGATAACAATTGGCCATAATTATTCGCGATTTTAGAAGAAACACACACACTCCAAAAAGGAACGCCAGGCGTTTGTGGAACATTCCGGTGAAAGTTCGGTTTTCGGTGGTGAAAAACAAATCGTGTGCGGCGTTGAACTTTGCGTGTGGAAAGAGGCACGAAAATTGTACAGTGATACTGATGGCCTCGGCACGTCTAGCCTGCAGCGTTCGGATGGAGGAGAGCAAATTGGACGAGATGATTGACGAGAACAGCAGCTACTACATCGACACGAACTCGTTCAGCGCGGCCGACTTCGATCGGTTCATCAACTCGCTGGAAGAGTCGTACACCGTGCACCTTCGGCCGGAATCGAAAGCGACGGAGCAGCGTGAGGAGGAAGATGATTATGATGAGGAAGAGTACGGTACCTATCAGTCGCTATCGCAGTACGCCGGGACGGAGGCGTTGGTCAGCAGTTACGGTGGTACGCCGTCCAGCGTGTCGTCGTTGAGCTCCTTGGAATCGCTGGCCGAGCTGGACGCGCCGCACAACACCCGACTGCAAGGGACGTCGTCCCTCGTGAAGCGCAACAGTTTCCTCAACATCTTCCAGTACTTCGACCAAGACGTCACTCTCGATCGGGATCTGCTGGAGGAAGATGGCACCTCGGAGGAGTCCGGCAGCTATTCGTCGGTGGAGCCGATCGTAGAGAAGCCGAAGAAGAGCAACAAATTGGTGCTGCGAGAGTGGGACACGAATGTGGAGCGCGCGAAGGAAGTGCGACCTCCGGCTGGCCGCGATCTGGAGCGGCGGCACGTTGGCCGGCTCAACGAGCGGCTGCTGAGAGTGTTCGAAAGTGAGGCTCCGTGCCCAAACAACAGCCTCCCGGTTTGGGGACGTCGCGGGACCGACGGTGGAAAGGCGAACATCACGGCAGGCGCGAAAGTACCGCTGGTGCCGCATCACCGTAATGCGCTCGGGAAAAAGTTGGCCACCGGTGGGAAGCGGCAGAATCAAGATGAAGCCACCAAGAAGACGACAAACCGGCCGGTGGCGAACGTGGTGCGTGCGTGCGACGCGTCAGAAGCGCACCGGCAGGTGAACCACGCGGACTCGGTGGTGAAGATCGTGAACGCGGCCCCCAAGATCCAGCAAGTGTTGAGCAAAGCCAGCGCACCCAGCCAGCGCAATCTGAAGGACACGAGCGGAACGGGGCCGGAGCGGGACAAGTGCTACGTGCGGAACATCAACGATCTGTTCCTGCAGTACCGAAGCCGGGAGCGGTCGGAGCATGGGACGCGGAACGACTTCAACCAGCACGTCCGCGAGGCGATCGAGCAGATAGAGAAGCTCGAGGAGAGCCACGTCCGGTCGGTTCTGGGGAAGCATGCGTTCGATGTCGTCGTGGTAAACAAAACCGACCCGGAACCAAGCGTCATCAGCAGTGCAGAGTGCCCTGCGCAGGTTGAATCTGTCACGCCCGAGGCTCACAGTGAGATGACGGTCGAGGTCGAACCTCAGAAGCCATCCGCCCTCGACATGCACTACCGGCTACGGCATGACACCTACCGGCTTCAGATGAACCGGCTGATCGAGACGGAGCAATTTGTGCGGATGAGCGGACCGGACCGAAGTCGCCTCTACCTGCTCGACACCATCTTCAACCGGTCGCACCTGAGCCTCATCCACACCGTGCTCGCGTTGCTGCAGGAGAACATCGGCAAAGGCGACCAAGTCCTGCTGGAGGCCAGCATCAACGGGCCGGTGCCGAGCGCGGTCAGCAACCGCTTCGTCGACACCATCGCCGGCGGATGCTACCGGATCGACGCCATGACCACCAACGCGACCGGCGACAACTGCGTCGAGCTGGAGGTGCTGGCCGTCGACGAACCGACCGGGCGGATGCTGAAGATCACGGTCGAGTTCGTGATCGACGTCGCCGACAAGCTGACCTGCGTGCGCTCCCGCAAGGTGAACAACGTCGACGAGTTCCACTTCGTGGTGCGCATGGTGTTCGAGGTAAATAGCAAACGGTTCCACTGCGGACCGCTCTTCCGCGAGCAGCTGCGGCGTGTGTCCGACTTTGTGAAGACGTGCAAGTGTGCCGCGATCGAAGCTGTCCGGGCGTTTCCCGTCCCGAAGCGCAACAGTTACCGCAGGTGGTGGCATTTGCTGAACAGTAAAATCATCTAACCGTTGGGTGTTTTAGTTTCGTACACCCTTACGCTCTTTTGTACATAGCGACCGACAGTATTCAATTGTAAATAGCGCCATTTTAGTAGTAGTATAAAATAAAAAGATTTCAAACTAAACAACAACGCTGGTGTTCCTTTATTTTTCCTCCCCAAGGGTTCGTACAGTTCGTTGTTGTCGAGGTTTGATCTCTTTCTTTTGGATGGTATGACATTCCAAACCACCAGCACACTCGAAAGTCAAGTTGGTTGTCAAAATGGGAATGATGAGATGATCTTATTAATCTACATCGCAAGGCCTCATCATCTGAAGAGAACATGTGGGTATCTTCCCGGGCGGCATTATCTTCCATCCAGTTGGTTCTGCTTCGTTTCAATCAATTTATACTCATGAAGCGATTCTGTATGGCATATTAGAGGGGAGGGGTTGTGTGTGTGTGTTTCTCCAACCGTGCTAGATTGCATTTGACTTTTGCTCTGAATTGAATTTAAACGAGAGAAGTGGAGGCCAGTTAAAGTAAACTAATTTACTTATTGGTTCTGTCATTCATCACTCCAAAGGAAGTCGGAAAATTCTTTCGAATGTCTACTAATTTCGCTCCCTCTCGTCTTCTTTTTTAGCCTCCGGAGAACGAGCTGCAGAAGTCGCACGAAACGGGCACCAACCTGAGCGAACATCAGCTGCGCGTGCAGGCGTCCCTGCAGCGGCTGAACATCCCCGACTGGTACAAGCAATACTCCGGCAAGGACGGGCCGGCCGGCCAGGTGACCGGCTCGCCGGCCTCGAACACCCCCGGTGCACCGGGCGCCGGCGCCGGCGGCGGCATTCTGCGGAAGCGCAACAGCGACGTCGGCCGCTGGACCGGGCTGAGCTCGAAGACCACTTCGCTCAGCTCGCTCGGATCGCACCGGTCGGACCGTAGTCCGGTGATGCTGAGTCCCTCCGCACACAGTCACCACGGTCAGACCGGGTTCTCGCGGTGGTCCACGTCGCACCTGAACTCGAACCAGACGTCGCCGAGCGTATCGACGCGCGGCTCGTTCACCCGGGGCGGCCTCAACGCGAGCGTCATCTCCGGCTACTCGACCGCGTCCACCACGACCGGCGCGGGTGTCAATAGCGGCCCCGGCGGCGGTCCCAGCACCATCCGGAACTCCTTCCGACAGCCCTACCTGGGCTGGAGAAGCCAAGAAAAGCTGTCCCAGCCGAGGACACCAGCGGAAAGGTAGTGCACTCTAGTCGATCTCCCACGCTTTGGACGCCATTTGACTGACCCTATGTTCTTTTTGCAGACTGGCATCATCACTTTTGCAGCAACAGGGCAACAGCAACAAACAGAAGGAACAGCACCAACAGCTGAAAGAGCAGCAGAAGGGCAACCGGCAGCACCAACAGCAGAAGGAGGAGTCCGTCGTGACACCAGAGATTCAATCATCCATCATAGAAGTAACGTCAGCGATTGTACATTATGTAAATGACCAAACAAATCGACACTCACGCAGTAGATCCACTAGTCCAAGCCAAAGGTACGACCGATCGCACCCCACTCGACTCCGCAGCAACCAAATCAACTCTCGATCTCCCGTTTTAGATGTTGGCTAGAAAGTTCATTTGTTGGCACCCGGCCTCTCGACTCCCCGCAAACGCCGATGATCGAGAATAGTTCCGTTCTAGGATCCAGCCACCAGAAGCAGCATCAGCAGCAGCAACAGCAGCAACAAACGGCCGGTGACCACTATCGGTTTAACGCCGGGATGAATGGCGTCGGTGAGTCGACCCTGATCTAGAACTTGTGCTCGTATCTTGTGTTTTATTCCTGCCCCGCCCAACACCCACCTTCGGTTCACCTTTGTCTATGTCGCTCTTCGGTACGAACTTACGTTGCGTTACGTTTTGTATATGATTTGTGTTTTTTTTTTCTTCTATGTATCACCCATTAAGCGTCATTATCACCCTCGTCGTACTCTACATACCACTACACAAGTGCTATTAATATTATATGACATTCTTCTTTTTTTTGTTATGTTCACTCACCGTCCGTTGCCTCGAGAGCAGTGTGTTGTGAATTCGATGATCTTTACTGACGGACCGATTCGAAAAAAAACCGATGTAAAAACCGCGCGTGTAGAAAAACCGGGGTGACGAGTTTTGTATTTTTTGTTTTCTCCGTTCGAGCGACCCCCCTTTATAGGTCCATATTTGGCTCTATTGTTAGGTTTTAGATTGTAATCTTTGTACGACATATACAAAATCGAGCGAGAGACACGGGGGACGAGCGATCCCCGAATGGGAGGAAAAAGCTAAATAAGGAAACAAATCCTTTCAAATGCTGTCTATTAGTTCTATTAGATAAGTGAGCTTTAGCGGCTCAGCGACCAAGAAACTGAAGGTGCACTCTCTACAATTCGGTCAGTTTGCGGTTCTTGCCGTCCATTGTCCAATAGTTTCGGTTATGTGTTTTTTTTTTAACTTTTTAGTTGCTTGCAAATTCGAATTCCAGTTTTGAGACACAGTATATAGAGAAAACGAGGAAAAAGGGAGCGCAAAGCAAGAGAAACTAATCGTGTTTCACTTTTACCATTCAGAGATCAGTGTTTTTGGAGAAAGATTTTTTGAAAAAGAAACCAAACTAAAGCAGTACAATAATACAGCGGATAATCTTATACCTATTGCTATTGCAATATCGGTTCGTGAGACACGTTTACTCTCCGGCAAGCAAAAGCAGACGGCGCAACGGTTAGCGAGTGAGGAAGCGAACAACTACCGAAGTGTTGTTTGAACGTAATGAAGAGCAGAATTTTTGTCTGCATACGAAACGCATTTTGTCCCCGACGGTTAAGGCACGGTACGGTTTGTTTTGCAAGTATTGTATTTTTTACGAAAAACATAGCCATTGTAAAAAGGAATATTTATCAGGCAGCGGAAAAAAATTGTCCACCAAAATCGAACGAAAACTTACGGAACACTGGCAAGCTAGTTGGGGAGGGCGCGTATCCCCTTACGGTTCTTGTTTGATGTAAAGTGATTGGTCCAAAATAGATTAACTACACTCGAAAGCAAAAGACACTGGAAGCGCCGAAACGGGAAATTATTGCACCGGCACCGACACCGAAACCGCAAACGTGTATTGCAGGGAACGAAATGCCACCGATCACCTCCTCTTATTTAAAATTTACATTAAATTAAGGAGTGTTTTGATTTGCGGCGTTAGGTACACGCAAAGGTACGACAACTTCAGGATCAATTCAGGACTCTCCAAAAAGTCCATCTTGAGCAACGACGACGCGGTGATGCGAAGCAAAGGACAGGAAACGTGTAGTTGCCGTAGCCTCCGCTGCGTTGCACATTGGCGCTAGTGGTGTTTGCGTGGGTGGTGCGTTGGATGCAAGATTGTACGCCATCGTCACGCGCGTGCTTTGATTTTGTGATAAATTTTAAGGTGCCTCAAAATTGCAACGATATTAATCTTTTCTTCTCGAGTTGTTTCTTCAATGATTTTTACTCAAAAATAATTTTTCTCTGAAATTTTTTTCTTTCCTGCAAGGGATTCAAATCCGTTTTTTTGTTTGACAGTGCCAACATTAAGTTAGGTTTCGCTTGAGGTGCTTATCTTTTTCCTTCGAATTTTATTTAGTATCAAACACAGTAGAAAAACTTTCCCCAACAAGAAGGACGAGGAATTCTATCACAATAACATACAAACAAAACATAATGCTACACAAGTAGCAAAGCATATCTTCGTTAAATTTTCAATGGAGCAAAACATAATAGTGACAACACTCCACATACTCTCTGACGCGCTCTTTTCTAACGTTTTTTTTTTTTTTGGAATACGCGATGATAGAACGAACCGAGTAGTGCGGTTTTAATGTAGTCCACGATGGAAGTAACGAACACGATCGAACGACGACGAAACCTGTGTAACTGTAGATGCTTTCTTTTGTTTAGTTTGATCAAACAAGTAGCGATTACACACAAGTGCAAACGATACGAAACGACACCTTTGTTTTGTTTGGGCTTTTAGTTGATAAGTTTTAACTTGTATAACTTTCATCGTATGATAATTATTATTATTTAAACTTTGGATAGTTTGTAAAAGTATTATTATCGTTTACAATAAACAAAAACCTTTTCAGCTGCAATATATCCATGATAAAGAGAACGCGGTGCTGTTTTGTTTATTTAGTGTTATGGTTTCTTCCTGCTTCCCCAAAATCCATCGGTTTTACGTTTCGTTAATTGATTCTTGATCATATGTTGAAGGTTTCTGTACACGTTTTCTTTTTTGTTTTGTTTTTAGCTCAGTTATGCGTGGTTTACATAACAGTTCGTTGGCATGAAGACTTTCTTAATGTTGGTTCTGTAGCGTGTGTGAATATTTTGCTTTTATTCCATCGATGAACATAGCCTCTCCATTGGTTTACCTGCAAAGTGATGGTGCAAAGTGCTGTAAATATAAAAATGTAAATCCAATGGGAAAACGAGTGCGGTTTCGAATAGTTCACGTGGCAAATGTTGAACCTATCGTCGGGATATGCTGAACGTTACATTCAGCTCTCTTTCTTCCTCCCTTTGCTTCGTTTGCGCTTTTGTCATCAAGTTTCTTTCTTTCAGTTACAATCATCCAACGCTTGGTGAAAGCATTCGTTTCTGTTTTCTTCACGCAACCTCTAAATAACGTCGCCCTTTGGCGCAATACTTAAAACAAGGATTTACACTGAGCTGCCATCCCGCCGGAACGATCCGTTCCACCCCGCACACACGTTTTGAAGTGATCCGTTTTGCATTTTTCCAATGTTTTCTCTTTTTTCTTTTCTTTCTCTGTCTCTTTCCCGCGGGTGGTTTGCGCGAAAAAACGGATGTCGTGATGTCGATGATGTTGGGTCGTTGGCGTTGGTGTTTTGTCACACTTACACACACACTTACACACCTACACACGCACACACACTATACGTAACTCTAATCCACTAACCCGCCCGACTGATCAATCCACTAACCCAATCCACATCGCACGCGATCGGTCGCAAAATAAAACACGCAGGGTCGGCAACGGGGGCGGCCGCAGTTCCGACGTTCTCGCTTCCGCCCGAGCACCAGTCGCCCGGATCGGCCACCCTCGAGGATGTGCTCGCCTCGTTGCTCGGCTTGCCGGCCGACTCCCACAGGTCCTCAGGTATGAACCTGTAAGTTTTACTCCAATACATACCGGAACAAAGCAAAAACCTCAAAGAAAACAAAAAAAGAACATTTCGCCCTCCAACTACTCCAACTACTGCCACTCCGTGTGCTCCGTGCGCCGTATGTCGATGGTCTATGCTATATAGTCTAGTGGCTTCCGGTGGGGCCAAAAACATCAAAACCGCCCCCGAAGCCAAACTAGTTGAATGCCGTGTTCGATGTTTTCCGATCCGACCCCTACTAGAGCTCGCTCTTTCTGTTTCTATTCTTCGGAATTCTTTGCTTTGCGAATCGAACCGGTTCTCGGATCCGGGTTTTTGTTTTTTCTCAGTCCAGTGTTACACGTTGCTAGTGTGTTTGCTTGTGTGTTTGTTTCTCGTTGCTTTCCCTCTCGAAACGGCTCCATTGTTCCGTTTGCAAGTTTTTAAGCTCTTTACCTTAAACTATTTCCCAACTCAATCAATTTGCAAGTTCGAATTTAATAACGCTTACGTTCGAGTTTGGATATTTAACGTGCCTTTTCAAAGTGCTTTCCCATTCGCTCTGCTCAAGAAAAACGGGTTCCGGAACTGGCTTGTTGCGCATTCGTTTCGTGTTTTTTGCTTAGCCCGGTGTCTTCTCTGCTTGTGTCTTGTTTATTCGTTAACCGTGGTTTTTATTCTTACCCGTGTGTTCTTATGTACTGCCTGCCTGCCATTAGACCTTTCCGAAAACGTTTTGTGTACTAAAAAGACTATCCCACTTGTGTGTCCTTTAAGGGAATATACTTCCATGAAAAAATGTTGGTTGTTTCGTTGGATAGTTTTAAGTGTGAATGGGTTACTTTGAAACACTAGCGAGTTGTTACCCCTAAAGTTGGACGCTCACGGCGACTAAAGGATTTGTGTTTGTGCGGTTACTTCCATTACATAATCTAACTTGTTTTATTGTACTTTTTTTCATTCTCTTCTGTTTGTTTTACCTCTGGGTATGTGTGTGTGTTGTGTTGTGTTTCAACTTTATAACCGTCCCACGGACGAAACGTAGCAGTTAGCAGAAAGTGCGATAATGTGCGTTGTCGAAATGGCGGCGTGTTTTAGGGTGGCCAGGGAGGGGCCTCTCTCCCGACCCAGCGCTAGTTTGTGTTAGTTGCGGTTTGCCTTAGTTTCGAGCCACCAGCCGCTCCGTAAAGCCCCGTAGAGCAAACCTTTAGAGCCGCCCCAAAAGCCGCCCGTCAGCGCCGGTTTGCGAAGCCAAACACGTGAACAGTACGTATCGATAAATTATAGATGACTTACATGAAATACCAGCTAAATATTGTCGAAACGAGCATTTCATTTCCATCGTAACCTTCCAACTAACCCCTGAACCAAGCCGAAGCAGGTGGAATGAAAAATTCCTGCCCGCGAAGAAAATCTGCCTATACTGTGTCTGTAAACGGAAATGTGTTTTTGAGAGGAAAATTAATTGAACGAATTAATTTGTTTTAATTCCCTTTTTTGTATTTTGTTTCTGCAATTGGTATGTTATGTATATTTTTGTTAATTTTCTTTTTACTCGTACTGATAAGATTAATTTTGGTAATTTTCAAAATTTATGGTTTGAACTTTCATTAATTTTGTTAAACCTTCTGAAGAAACCTTCCTGCCACTACGCGACAAGTAGAGAGCCATTTTGGTTTTGTATTTTCATATCAGTTTTTTTCTCTTGTGTGCATTTGTGTGTCTGTCCTAGTACATCAACTCCATAGTTAGTATCAAGCAAGTGTAGTCCTTTACAATACCATTGTTTCTAGCTAGATGCTTGAATTTTATTTGTTACTATTAACTTTCATTCCATGCCCTGTATCGGTGTTGTTTACTTTAGCAAAAGCGTTTGGTGAGAAATTTAACAAAACGGATCGTTAAAAACTGAGGTTTGACATGCCGGAAAAAAGCGTTTGAAAATCAAAACACCAGGCGCCTCCATAACATCATCAAGTACCATGCGCCTCCATCGTGAGCTCGTGAGGGGAATAATTATCAAATATCCAGTTTATGTAGGATAGAACTTTAAAATAAATTAAAAATCATAAAAGTTGACGTAAATATCAAATGCATAATTCAAATAAGTTGTTTTCCAATTAGTAAAAGTATTCTAATGTTCCATTACAATCGTCTGGATGTAAAGGTTTCGTGCAATTGTTTGTGCAAAATATAAAACTGTTGTGTATTTTAAGCTACGATAATGAGGATTTAACAGAACTACATCAATAAATGTTCTACAAAATTTGCCACACACTAATTAGCATAAGCTAAAGGCCCATTTAGATTGATTTTAATCACCTTGAGAATCACTGTCCGTACTTCAACCGCGTGCTTACTTGGATGTGAGGAGTTAGAATTTGTTCCTTTGGCAAATTTTTCGCCTAAACCATTTTCAATTTCTCACTAAACGCTTGATTGATAGAATGTATGAAATTGTTTGAATGTTTTTCGACTGTGAAACGATCGATTGCATCGGACAAGCCTAACAAAAATACGTCGCTTTCATGTTACGCTCTTTGCTTTCTTTCTCTTTCTCTCGCTCTTCTCGTGTCCTGTGCTGCGCTTCCGTCGTTTTCCTTCTTACGAAAATAAATCCATCTCTTTTACCAACCCTCTCCTTCCATTCCTTTTCCTTCCCTTTTCCTATGCTACCATTGTGTGCGTGTGTGTGTGTTTTGTACGCGCAATACGGTGTGTCCGATATCCCCTTCCCTGTAAACGCTTGTGTTTGTCGATATGCAACCTATCCCTACCTCACCTCGTTGTTACGCTTCCTCGTTCCGGGCCACTCGGTTGGCTGCGGGTTTTATTTCTTTTCGTAACGTGCTCCAAACTCCCCGTACAACTCACCCTCCTTCGCCGTGTGGCTAACCGCCGTGTCTCATGCCAACAGCAGCAGCAGCGGCGGCGGCGGCGGCCAACAGCACTAACCACACGCTGCAGATCGAGCCGGTGGTGGCGAGGCGTCGCAGTGAGGGCGACGCGGCGACCCGGAAGCGCAACGACAGCGGCGGCTCGGTGGCCATCAGCAGCATCACGACGACAAGCGGCAGCACGAACCAGAGTGGCGGTGGTGGTCGGGATCTACTCAGCGCATCGCTGGATTCGCGCATCGCCCGACGCGTCTCGCTCGACTCGGCGGAAGCGGCCGGCCACGGGGGCCATGGGGCGCACGGGGGCCACGGTGGGGGCGCCGGCGGGGGCCAGCTGCTGAAGTGCCGCAACCCGCGGTGCGACGCGTCGGCCACGCTGGCGGAGGCGCGCCGGAGCTACAAGAGCTGCCACAACTGCTCCCATCTGTACTGCTCGCGGGAGTGCCGGCGGGCGCACTGGGAGCGGCACCGGAAGGCTTGCCTGCACTCGCGGGTGTCCGCCCTGTGCCGGCTGGTGCTGTCGACGTGCAAGGACGACGCGGACTCGCTGCGCCACCTGAGCGCGCTCGCCCGCCGGGGCTACTTGTCGCAGGGGCGAGGTGTTGTTAGAATACTGTTCCGCAGCCCGGAGGCGGCCGACTCGTTCATCAAGCAGGGCTTCCAGTGCCTGGGCGAGGTGTCGTACGTGCGCTGGCCGGACCTGCTGCCGGCCGAGATGGGCCCGGAGCTCTACTCGGAGCTGCTGAAGCTCGCCACCGAGTACAAGCCCGACTCCAAGATGCTGCTGTACGTGGCGATCTGCGTGGTGTCGGAGGCGCCGGGCAGCGCGACGGCCGGCGCGGTCAAGTGGGAGCGCCAGCTGGTGTCGCGCTGCGCCAAGCTCAAGCTCTGCCGCTCCGTCGTGGGCGAGCTGGGCTCGGGTGGGACGGGGGGAGCGGGGGCGGGCACGGGGACGGGCCCCACCGGAGGTGGAGGGGGGGTTAGCGAGGGCCGGCGCAAGGACACGGTGGGCGACGTGCTGGTGCTGGCCTTCAACATTCTCGCCCAGACGACGCCGAAGGCGCGCGAGCAGGTGTCGCGGAACATACAGGCGGTGCTGCGGCAGCGGGGGGTGCACCTGCGGAAGCACTACCCGGAGGTGTCGCAGCGGTTGGCCACCTTTGTCGAGGGCTCCACCGACCGCTTCCTGCCGGTGACGCTGCACCCGCGCGACGCCGTCAGTGGCCGGTCGTTCGTGTGCATCATCATGCCCAACTACGGCGACTCCGATCGCGTCCAGTTCCCGGTGTCGGAGAACAGCGACGATCGCGTCATCACCATCGACGTGGGGGCCTCCGATCTGGGCGACGATCTCACTAGCAAACTTTAAACATTCCCTTTTTCCTCCGTTTTGCACACTCGGATGACAGGTAAGTACAGTAGGGTCAACATAGACAGCGGCTCCCGACGGTCAAGGGCCACAAGAGGAGACAGATCGGTTGCTTAGAGAACCTACGTTGTAGGCCTTTGGTAGCGTCTTTTCAAACAAAGTTCTTAACTCTAGAAGCTTCTCTATATTCATTTTTAGTTGGAGAACCGCTTGAGAAGACTTTGTAAGCTACATTGGTCATCTTACTTTACACAAGTTGTCCCGAAGCCTTCTTCTCAAGGCATAAATTCTAAACTAAGGAGAGCGATGCCTTCAGGTCTCCTACTGGATCTTCTCTCCTCATCATGCAGGCTGATTTCCTTATAGAGCCTCGTGTCAATTCCATCAACAGTCAAAGATACTTTCATGTTTAAAGTTTTTAAAGTCTCATATATCTCTCATAAAATTGTGTTCGACATATTGTTCTCGCAGATGTGGGTTAATGAGTAACTTTTGGAAAATTCCTCCACATTTTGAAACAGTTATGTCGAGCAACCTTGAGAGGTAGGATACAGCATTCTTCAGGTCTCCTTTTTGCCTATTTTTAACCTAACCTGATAAGATCCTGATCTAATGTCTGAAGTCAGGGTTATCTAACCTAGTTCAATACTTGATAAGTATAAACAATAGTTTGATTTATCGATTGGACCTTACAAACATGTCTATTGTAAGACTCTTTAAAACCATATTCATCGTGTGTGCAAAACCGAATTCGTATCCTACATTCGAATTAGTTATCGAATTCTGTACCAACACGTTTTGTACACATTGTTCCATTATCTTCGGTGTACGAAAGGTGTAGCCATGTTAGATTATTTAGTATCGTTGCTATCTATCATCTATCGCTATTGTACCTCAACTCGGGGGGACAAAACCTAGTGTGTATTAGTTTGCAAACACTCCCAGTACCTTTGGAAACTTTTAGTACATTCGAACACATATCCTTAGTACGCAGGCACAACGAACTCGCCCGCCATTGAAATCGAAGGCCATCGGCCAGTGCCAAGCGGTTCGGGACGAGTTTTGCCAATAGATAGCCAATTTCGTTACCGATAAGTGACATTCGTTTGTTGCCGAATACGAATGTTACAGTGGTAGTTTGTTTTCAGGTTTTTTGATTTCATATTTTCTAAAACCAATGGACGCACGATTAGAGCTACATGTTAAAAAAAAGGACTATATTATAAAGAACAAAGGATAATAACGAAAAACAAAGTGACAAACCGAACGATGAGCAAACAGAAAACCGCGTTACGTGTGTAGTGTGTGGCTGTATTGTAGCTAGTCAAAGGTAGGTGGAAGTTTAAAAAAAAAGTTAAAAAAGAATAGCGAAAGAAAGCAAGAAACCCCTCAATAAAATCGACACTAAACGCCAAAAAAGAGAGAAACCAGTTTTTTATACCTAGCGGAAGTAGGATAAACCGAATTCTGTAGCTTAGAAACATATAAACCAAACAAACACTAGCAAAAAATAACAAGTAATGAAACGAATAACAAAACGGCCCTCCGGTGTCGTTAGTATCGTGGCAAACAAGCCACTGTTCGGTCGGTAACGATGTCTTCTTAACATTAACTTAATAAAAAACCAACCAAAAATCATTCCTCTACCCTTTTTCCGCCTGTCGCTTGGGAATCTTGCCGCGTGGAAACTTTACGTTCCATTTTCCCATCTCGCTCCATTTTTCTCGTTCGAATGGCTTTAAAGCTCGTCGCAGCAAAACGAACCCCGTAATGATATTGACTGAACTCATACTCTCGACCTCTCTCTCTCTCTCTCTCTCTCTCTCTGTTACTCTATCTCTAACTTTCTGATGTTGCTGCTCGGAAGGGTTCTAGTGAATGCCCCCTCCCCATCCGCTAGTGGCTAGTAATTGGAAACCGTTTTTTCTCATCTTACATAGTTATAAAGAAAATAGTGCAGAATGTGCAAGAGCATAGCAAGTAAAAGGAAAACGCGCAGCAGACATAAATAAAACCAATTTTATATCTTTCTACGTGTGTTCTAGTGAGTAAGTGCAGGCAGTTGTGAGCTTATTCCGGGACAGAAACAGAGAAACGACATAAAGGAAAGGAAGGATGAACAATATTTGGCGATTCAAAAATAGTTTTTTAACACCTTCAACAATGAAACTTTTGTTATTGCTTTTGCTTGCAATGATACTTATTTTTAAGGTTTTTTTAAACCAAGAAAAATTGCGCAGCCCTAAGCCAACGAACCAATTTACATCCAAGCGTAAGTCTTGTTTTTATTATACTCAAAACATACTGCTTGGCATAAAAATAACAACAAAGATGATGAAAGACAAAAACAAAACAAAATACAATTTTACTGAAAACTGAAGAATGAAGGAAGCAAACAAATAAGAAAAACTGTCTGATACTTTACGGAACGGGAAATAATTATAAATAAACTATGGGATAGAATGTTTTATATTTTAATTTCTCACTCTCTCTTTATGTCATCCTTTCTTAACATCTTTGAAATGAAAGGAACGTGACCACCAACAACTTTATGACACCCAACCCTGGCACCTCCCAGCAAACGAACCGCACCTCCGAAAGGCATTGAAATTCTTTTTGATTGACACGAAGGGTGAACCCATCCTCCCTGTTTTTGCAGCCCGTTTCGATGGCAATGGGCGAACGAAAGGTTGCAGAAATTGCGCCATCAGGCTCGAACGCCGGAACAACAGCATTCAAATACCACAAACTAACCCATTCCACGATTCACAGCTTTTATATGCGCTATTCCAACAACACATCCTTCACGGCGACCTAAGCTAGTCCCCGGCCACTTTCATCCCCTTCTTGTTTTTGTTTTTATTTTCCCTTCCTTATCCTCGCGGGCGAAGGACGCACCGGTTTGGCTTGTTTCGGTGCAGTGGTGGGACATTTCAGCGCGAGTCATGGGAAGTTCTCGCGGTGTAACCCCCCTCAAGCTCAACATGAATGTACGTTGCAACACTGGAATGTGAGGTCCCGGTTTGGGCCCCTCTTATCACCGTGTCCGCTGAAAGCATCGGTGTAGACGAGATCGAAAATGAAACACTCCGCTTTTGCAACGAACGCAGTACCAGATGGGAGCAGCCTCAACCAGCTCGCGCACAACAACCGTGTGTAAGAAGCATTATTATTCGGATAGGAAGGGAAGAAACACCAGAAAAGGGAAAAAAGGTGCAAGTTGCAGCAGCTAACACAAGAAAAGTGGTTCGAGTAGACGCGAAACCTAACCAACCAAATGTTACTACGTGTGAAGCATTGTTTCTTAACGATGAAGAAAAACCGGGGCGCGCGAAATCAGCTTAAGATAACACAACAGCTAGCCAAAGCTTTCCTCAAACATTCGTTACATCGGCTGTGATACCAGTCACGCGGTTACGAGCCTGTGAGGGAAAGCATTTTCTTTTAGTTTTACCACGGAAGGAAAGGAATCAAACAAAATAAATAAGGCATTAATCACACAAAACTAAGACAAAACATGAAAACGGAAAACTAAACATATTCAGTTCAAAATGGAAAACTAATCAAAAAAACATTAACTCGAGTTAGACAATAAGTAAAGATGCATACAAAATACATCCGTTCATGCCGAATGAATAAAAACGATGTACGACGCGAACAATATCCTTTTCGTGATAAAATGTACATTTTTCTTTAATGTAAATTATCAAACATTCCTCTCATTTTACCTTGATTGCATCGTATCGAGCACAACAGCTATATATCAAATGAAACTATTGAATTTAGTTACCCATGCCATGCTTTAGAATAACGAACATGTAAACAACACATCAGTAACAACCTTAACGAGAGATCGAAAAACCCACGTGTTTTTCGTGTGTTTGTTCAGAATATTCAATTCCATCGCCTAGCTTTAATCGATGCTTACACGAAACAAAGAATCTCGATATGCTTCCGTTTTTCGTTACACATCACAACTGTAAGCCGAAATATTTTGTAAATCTATGAACTAAACAAGTTTAGCATTCCGGTAGGAGACTGCTCTACATGAAAAACGAAACTTTTTGAAACAAATTCACATTCTCAAGTCGTTTGTCCTCGTCAGTCCATTTCAGGGTTCATAAAACTTTGTTGCATTGTTTTTCAGAGTAAGGTCATTGCGATAGTTGAGAATCCAATAACTAAAATTATTCGTCAGGCTAGGAAGAAGAGTTGCTTTAAGCAAAGGCACGTGAAAGTGAAAGTCGAAAGCTTATTTAATATTTTCTAAAAGACATAAAAATACATTCAACTGTTGGCATTTGTGGTAAGACGAGGAGGATATGAGATGACGCGGAAACGCATCAACGGTAACTCGTTACACATTTAGCAATAAATCTTGAAAACTTTAAACGAAATTCTCCATAACTAAGCGAATGAAGGCAACAAATATTAAAAGTCAACCAACTCTGCATTCAACATAATAGACTCGTACATAACGTCCCACGAATCTCCCCCCCCCCCCCCCCCCCCCCCTTTGGCCCTCAGTAAACAGGACATTCCGGACCGGAAATCGATGCTTCACGGTCCGTTGTATTCTAAGCTAGATAAACTACGCCAGCTAAAAGTGCAACATGTGGGATGATGCAGAAGGAAGCAAAGAAAATAAAATGAAATCGCCAGCAATGGAAAACTCACAGTCGAAAGGATTGCTAGCCAGAGAGGAAAGGAGGCCCGAGGCATGTTGAAAATCGCGAGTATAAATAGAAGAAGAGCAAATAAACCCAGCAACAAACCATTATATATTAAGATATATTGTATTTTACTATTACCTAATGAATAAGGAAACCGGACAAAATATAATACTTGTTAAAAATTGCACATCGGTAATATGGGTTTTCATAAGCATTAGTTTTTCTCTAGTTGCTACTATTTTTAAACCCTACAGGCAACAAATGGCTTGAAACCTTCTTTAATTTTTATTATTAGCTAATCATTTTATCCGCCAGCTTTATAAGTTATTTGAAAGAAATCAATTATTCAACCAATTAATTCACTTATAAAAGTATGGTAGAACAAAATCGACGATTCTTCATGGTATATTATTTAAATCGCCAATATCAACTACTTTCGATTGCTATTACATTTCATAAACGTTATATTTTGTAAACAAAGCTTCTGATTGTGCTTAATTAGGTTGATTGTTAAAATATTCTCAGCATCCGATTATCTTTTACATAAAACCTAGACCATTGGAACCATCTATTCACCTTCAGCTTCCCAATCAGCATACCGTATTTCACCGGCACCAAAATGTGAATGAAACACAAGCCACAAATCGGAGTCGTTTTCTAACATCCGCTTTCTACCATCAATTCTACTAAATCACGCCAAAGTACACACTCATCGGATGAAACAGTGTACATTAAAGTGTCTTGTAATGAATATCACTATATTTTCATCAACCGAAACAGAACGAGGGAAGGACGAAAGCTAAACATGAATTTCAATACATAAAAAAAGTCGAAACAAAATTTTTTGGTTTCGATGCTTCTCTATCGATGTTGATTTTGTGTTCCTCTTGTTCCATTTAACGCAGGATGAACAATCAGTTATATAGTTTTTTCCACGAGTAAAATATGTGACGGACCCTTCGAAGGAGGGTGAACGTAAGATTGACATCATTTAAGTTTTAATGTACTACTAGTTCCTATTAATGTGTTTGTGTTTACCAGCGATGCTTAAAAGAATAGATTGTTCTTACACCGTAAAAGAACTATAGCAGAGGGAAACGGAATCACAACAATATATTTTTCATTCCAAAAGCACAATTGGAGTAGTTTCGTTCATAAGATACCAACCTCATAAGATAACTCCAACCATTTTATTTGGTTGCATCTATTTCACCTTTGTTTCTTTCTTTATGGTTCTTTTTCCTCCTTGAATGACAACGAACATTTTACAATAAAACGATCTGGTTTTATTCAAAAGCAATTGCTGTGCATAGTAATGCTTATATCAAATGTTCTGTTATTACTTTAATTTGGTAGAAGTGAAGAGAGAGAGGAAACAAAGATACTATGAACATCTTCACTGGTGAGGTAATCGCTTTATGTTTGTGTTAATCGACGATATCACGGATCATCATTCGCGTGTAAGACAAACCACGCCTGTCGTTTTTGAAATATTTCCACGACATCGTAGTAAGATCATTTGTTGCGTTCATATAACGCGCGTTCAAATTGGAACGGTAGCAGTTATAGTACCACCAGGCTCCGTGATATGCCTTAGCACAATTCCCTTTATCCGCTTCGTCATTGTCGCGATCGAAAGTAGTAAACTTTTGATCCTTGTGGTTCTTCATCGAATCTCCTGCTGTCCCTGAGTATGTCCCTAACTTCTTCAACACATACAACTCCGATTCGTTCCCTATCTCAAACTCTCCATACTTAGCGTATCCGTAGTTTCCATGAAAATCTTTCATTTCCACCAGCAGTTCATGCGCTCGGTTTTTGGTAATTTGATGCACGTATTCTAGCCCAAGCCAGAATTCCCCATCCAAACTTCCGAATCCATTTCGGTACTCCGTCCAATTCGTATAAAAGTCTACCGAACCGTCATACCTATGCTGAATAACAATCCAGCCGCCATCGAACTTATTTTGCTCACAAAAGACCTCGAATGGTTCGGTGTTTACCTCAATTTTGATCATGTAAGTATCCGATACACTGAGAGCTTGCCGACATGAACTTACTGGATACAAAAACTTAAATAACCTAGTGTTAAATTTTGCTTGCATACTAATATTTTGTACCGTATCGATAAGCATGTCGAGAGTATTCTTGTATTCACCTATTTTCTTAAGCTCAGAATCCGACGTTTCTTGGATATGCTCCATCTTGGGTATCACATGATTCTTCAACGCCTCCAATTTGGTTCGGGTATTCTCGTTCGATGCTTCCATACTCTGCAAATGAAACAAACATAAATGTAATACAATCGAAACAAACAAAAATGTTTTTTCAGCATAATATTATTGTTTGTACCGAACAATATTCAGTTAAACAATTTGAAATTTGTTTCATAAACTGGAACCATAACACCAGCAGTCGCTTCAGCTTGTCGAATGTTTCATTCTTTGCGTTCTTTATTTCATAAACTAGATTTTCAAACAGGGCTTGAATGAATTTAAAAGAGTTGTTTTTTCATCATTGAATCTCCTGCTGTCCCTGAGTATGTACCTATACTTACTATACTATACCTTATTATCCATATTCTCTCCTAACTTTATGAGCTTACGGTACGACATTTTCTGGAATGTTTTGCCTTGAGCATACTGTTGTTGCTGAATTTGTTCCATCTTGTGTGCGTCAAAATGATTGGCGGATTGTTATTTTGTAACTGTCGATAGTTGTGTTTTTGACTTCTCCGGCAAGTTTAATGTCAAAATATTCTTCCGGATAGCAGATGCGATTTATTTTATAAGCTTCTACACGTAAACTCTTCTACTTTAAATTTTGTTGGTCCTGGCTCTTTCCTGGCACGGTATTTACTCGATTGATCGATTGTTTTAGGGTTGTAAGCATATTTCGTATCTGCTATCCGGATGAATATTTTGACATGAAACTTGCCGGAGAAGTCAAAAACACAACTATCAACAATAAACAAAATAACAATCCGCCAATACCTGCGCACAGTTTGAGCACCAATTTCACCTCACTTTTTGAACACAGTAAGGTTCGCTATATTGTTTTTGTTTGCCTTCACACTCTACAAAGAAGAAAACATCAATATCGCAGCATTCGAACAGTATTCCATAGTTGAGCAGCTTGTTTTCGAAAGATTGTTTCATCCACTGTTATTTCGTGTCAACTTACCTTTTTCCAAGAATCCTCCATTGCCTGCATTCTTGTCTCGAAGTGCATGAGCATGTTTTCCTGCAGACGTTGTTCCATTTTCTGCAAAAAGACTTAATTGTCAGTCATCTTCAATAAAGTTATTTTGACGATGTAAGTCAACTACCTTCAGCGAACTCTCCATGGTTGCAATCAAATTTTGCTCTACACCTTGCAGTTTGTCCTCGAAACTATCTAGTTTGCTCACTAGTTTATATAACTCAATACTATTTATAGCCGTGGTAGCTCGAGCTAACAAAACAACACCTAAACACAAACCCACGAGGTAACCGCAAATATTCATGGCTCTTGTTATACTTGCACACACAATCGAATTGAGTGATGAAATACGACTGCAGCCGAATTTACAGGAAACGAATGATGAACTCATGTTCTTAGCTATGGTTCAAATATTATCACCAACACTGAACCAAACGCGATTACGCGAACCAAAATACACTCTATTTTGACAAAAACATGTTCTCACTGGGTGACTCATAAGTGATTATGATTTCACTTGTAATGTTTTTGTTTCAACATAATATTATTGTTTCATAAACGGGAATCATAACACCAGCAGTCGGTTCAGCTTGTCGAATGTTTCATTCTTTGCGTTATTTATTAGATTTTCAAACAAAGCATCAAAGAATTTAATAGAAATCTTTTTTCGTTAGTTGAAACATCTCAAAAACACAACTTTCAATGGATCACGCTGTTGAATATACTTGATTTTATGTCACAAACAGCGTCCAGTCCGTGAGCTGATTATGTTGAACATTACTTACCTTCGCTATTCAAATAAAAGTACTCCTGGGTTGCGTGTTTTATTTACCTTAGCCATGAAGGGGACCAATTTTCTTAGATACACTGTGGTGCAAAATTGATCGGACACATCTGATAGCTTCGTTGATTCGCTCGTTAAACTTGTTTTATAATTGTTTCCCTCCAATTTATATTTTTTAAATATTCGTTTTCCTTCGATACATTAATGTTCATCATTAATCAATTTTTTATAATGTGTAATATTTTGCTAAAAAATTTTTTTCAACGAAGCTTTGAAAACCGCTGTGCATAAGTCACCGGACACCCATTGAAACCATCACACAAACAAACGATAATAATGATTAAACTAGTTTCAGTGTATGAATTGATGCATAAATGAATTTTAATGTCACTAATACTACTACAAAACATTAGTCCTTATTTTTGACAATAGTTGAAAGCTCACAATGGCCGAAAGGAAGAAAACATCGGTCATTCAACGAAGTAATGTTATTTCACTTCACAAACGCGGTGAAACTATTCGTAAAATTGCTGAATATCTTGATATTTCAAAGTCAATGGTATCGAACATCATTTCCCGCCAAAAAACCACTGGTGGGATCGAAAATCGCCCCAGATGTGGGCGTCCACCGGTTCTTTCACAACAAAACAAGCGGTATTCGGCACATTCTGTTAAAAAAGATCCGTCATTAGTGGCGAAAAGTTGGCTGCCGATCTGGAATCCATCTTCGGAAAACCTCTAAGCCGGTTCACCATCAGCAGAGACTTGAATGAAATAGGAATCAAGAGTCGTACACCTCGGGGAAAACTATTCATAAGTGAGCAGAACATAATGAAGCGTTTGGCCTACGCCAAGGAGCACGTAAACAAACCAATGTCATTCTGGAAAAAAGTACTATGAACTGATGAAAGTAAGTTCAACGTGAGAGCTTCAGATGGACGTGTTACAGTTTGGATAACTGACGGTAGCTCTCTAGAAAAAAAGAATATGCGTGGAACTGTTAAGCATGGCGGCGGATCAGTTATGGTATGGGGTGGTATGTTCTATGCTGGAGTGGCCACCTTGGAGTTCATTGAAGCGATTATGTTCAAAGAAGACTACAAAGATATTGTGGAACGTAATATCTCTAAATCTACCAGGAAATTCGGTTGGGCAGCCACTTTGTGTTTATGCACGACAATGACCCTAAGCATAAGCCGAAGCATGTGACGGAGTATTTAGCCCAAAAAAACATCACTGTGCTGAATCACCCTCCCCAAAGCCAAGATTTAAACCCAATCGAGCATCTATGGGATAAAATTGGACGAGAACTGCAAAACAAACAAATCCCCAACAGAAAACAATTGATGCAGGAGATCGAAGCTGTATGGAACTGTCTACGTCCAGAAACAACTAACAACTTGGTCGCATCCATGCCAAAACTCTTGGCGGAAGTTATTAAGAACATAGGAGGACATACACATTACTAATACAGTTGGTTAAATGAACTATTAAATAGAAAAATGTTATTTCTGCATGTCGTCCGATCGTTTTTGCACATTGAATTTGAACTATTTTGTGTCTTTTGTTGTAGGAATTTTTTTATGCAATATTATACGGTATTTTATATTAATTTTACTGAGATCCAATCTGTCAATCTGTCATTATCTCGATCGAATGTGGTAAATTTTTCATACTTGTGGACTCGCATCGAATCTCCTGCTGTCCCTGAGTATGTCCCTAACTTCTTCAACGCATACAACTCTGATTCGTTCCCTATCTCAAACTCGCCATACTTGGCGTATCCGTAGTTTCCATGGAAATCTTTCATCTCCACCAGCAGTTCATGGGGTCGGTTTTTGGTAATTTGATGCAGGTATTCTAGCCCGAGCCAGAACTCGCCAACCAAATTCCCGAATCCGTTGCGGTACTCCGTCCAGTTCCTATAAAAATCGACTGAACCGTTGAACCTATACTGGATCACAATCCAGCCACCTCCAAACTTAGTTTGTTCGCAAAGTACCTCAAATGGTTCTGAATTTTCCTCTACATGGATCATGCGTCTGTGGGAGGGTTTACTCACATGACGACATGAAGAACCAGCATATAAAAAGGAAGCCTCGAGTATCTTATTGCTTATTTCCGTCAGAGTACTCATATTTCGTACCGAATGTGTCAACATGTCAAGAGTTTTTTTGTTCTGTCCAAAATGCTTCAGCTCAGTTTTAATCTTTTCCTGGATGATTTTTGTTTCAGTCGTCAGTTGTAGCTGCGTATTGTCTATCCTGGAAATCAACTGATTCTTCACTTCTTCTTCGCTTACCTTCACACTCTGCAAACGAGCCAAATTAAGAATTTTACAAAATTGAACTGGTATGATTTTCAAGATTGTAACACCAACGCCTACTGCACACTTTCTTACCTTGATAAAAGATTCTTCCATTGCATGCATTCTGGCCTCGATCGTCTCGATCTTTTCGTTGATATTATTTTCGTGCTTGGTTAACCTCTCCTGTAGACGATGCTCCATTTCCTACAAAGAATCGATATTTTTCTTTCTTTATCATCGTGTTTTCACTTAAGTTGTGCTGGGAATTTAGATTCACCTTCATCGAACTCTCCATAGCTGTCTTCATAGTGTGCTCCATCTCTTGCAATTTGTCTTGCAATTTGTCTTGCAAGACGTCCAGCTTTGTTATCAAAAGCTCGATCTCAAAACCACCTATTGCCATTGCCAGCCTGGCTGATAAAACTACACCAAAGCACAGCACCAACATATAACTACTATTATTCATGTCTTTCAAATTGGCTTATTGCACTAAAACACACAGTCCCAACGACAGATGGTAAACGACTGAGGATCGTGAGGATTCGTTTGGTTCAGAGAAGCAAGAAAGAACAAAGAACGTTTATTGAACATGTGTTCTAAGCGATAACGGTTAGTCGGTAACCACCAACACAGGCTAAAAATATTCGGAACCTCATTTTGTCAGAAATATATTTCTGCCTTGTGATTAGTCATATTCTCTTCAATTTGTGGATTTCAAAATCATAAATTGATGATCTCTATTGCTTTAAATGGCTTGTTTTTTAGCATAAAGCTAAAATTGCTATCATTCGCATTAAATTACTCCACTCTTCAAAAACAAATTTTGGTCTCTCCAATTTACGAATCTTTACACAATTTAAATGCAATTTTCTGCAGGCTCCAACATTGCGTCGCTTGTATTGCACCACCCTGTGGAGCATGCTCGTGAGTTCATATCACAATCTGAGTCAAGAAAAAGAATAGGCAATGTTGGACGTTATCTCGTATGGCTATTCGCGGCTTCTCTTTCCGACTCAACAAACGCACGTGTTTGTTTTTTTACAAGATCGCATGCTATCGCTATTTTTAATTTCGCAAAAACAAGAAGCAAAAAACCCGGCCATAGTGCAACCAAACAACCAGATGATAATGGCGAAAGGTTGCAATTCGATGTGTGAGTAAACTAAGATGTTCTCAATTTATTAGCATTTTGCATTTGAGTAAGTTTATTTGCAAAAGAGAATTTCGTACTTCATTTTCTCGGTAGCCAGCCAAAGTCAATTAAAACATGTGTTATTTAACGAAGAAAAGTGTGTAAACTTTTTTTTAAACTAAAATTTGCAACCAATTCTCGCCGGTAATTTAAATTTAGCTTTGTAAAAACAGGTTGATTTGTTCATCCTACGGGTTGAAAAATTATCTTTCAAAATAAGAAGAGAAATCTGTCTCATACATCCATTCAAACTGTTAAAAGAATGCATTTTCATTAAAAATTTTAATAGTCGAAATCATCCTGCACGGCTACAAAACTACATGTAAAAATAGCACTACATCAGGTAGCAACAAGCAAAGTTACTTACCAACGGAAACTTTCTCAAAGGGCAGCTCTATTGCCCGGGACACAATTGACAAACGAACAATGACGAGTGACTGCCGGCGCCATCGTAGGAAAAGTTTCGCAGTAGTGACAACACTTCCTGTGACACTCAACACCCTTCTTACCAGTATTCGGTTGATGCGTCGTTCTCGACGATTCGCGTTCTCGTTACGATAATGATGCCATAAAAGTTTAAAATATCGGTAACACCAACTGCAAAGTGAGGGGAAACAACTTTTTGCAAAAACAGTTTTATAAGTCGAAGTTAAATTATGTGTTGGTGCGGGGTGAATTGGTTGTTGCTCAACAAGCAAAACAGTTGAACTTGTAAAATATTTATTTAATTGTAGTCGAAAAATTGATTCTATCTTTGAGCTGTGCGTAAATCGAATCATTCCACCATATTTCTTTCGAAAGCATCAGAAATAAAACATTCAACCGCACAACATCACGTAGATTTTAGTGTTGAAAATTGTGAATCGCACTTTTTATATTTCAAGCAATAATTACAGAAATTATGCGAATTATGTTCCAGCATTACGCGTTTTGTTTTGCTGCTTGCGGAGTTTTGCTAGCTTAAAATGGTGAGTTCTTGTTTGTATTCTTTGCCTGGTGTCTCCACAGAAGATAAGCTTGACTTACTTGAATTACTTACTGCACTTATACCTATCCATTACTCTAAATACCGCCTGGTATACGTTTCTTTTACGCTCGAAGCTCCTGGCTTCTTCCAAAAATCCCGCCCTTCGCGGTAAGCGACTCCTAATTTGCCCCGTTTCTAATCTTTTAACTTCTCTTCGTATCGCTAACTCCACCCTGCTGGCTGTTGCCCTCGTGATCCCGCACGTTAAAAGTGCTCACTCCGGACGCAACGATCCGAGGGGGGCACCGGGAACGTGCGGTACACGGTGCGCAGGCCGGTCTCACTTACAATTAATTGTTCATAATCTTTTCCTCGCTGCTGAGGATCGCGGACTTTGATTTTTACTTTGCAATCGATGTTTTTTTTTCATAATTCGATTGGTTTTATGTACAAGCCTTACGAGCTACGCTGAAGGGTAAGTCCCTGAAGGGAAAGAAAGGGAAGTATAGAGTGGTGAACTGAATCTGCCAGCTCTAGAGAGTTGTTTGTAAAAGGGTGCAGTTAAAAACGGAGCTACAGTTCTAGTGAAACCAGCGGAAAAAGTCTTTCGGGTGAGAAAAGCTCAAACGTTCAAGGGAGGAAACCTGTGCACGATGAGTGAACGATGGATACGATAGGATGATGCACACGATGAGTGTTCGGGGAATGTAAAAAGGAGATCGGAAACTCGACTCCTTTCGGGAAAGGAACATTCGTTTTGCAACCTGAGATTGGTGCAAAGATTTCATTGTTAAATATTTTCTATCATCTCTCTCCCTCTCTCTCTCTTTCTCGATATCAAGTATATAATGTTCTGATGTAATTCTTTTTCTCGATCATACCCTAGGATAGGTATAACATACACTCTCTAGTTTTACTTTGGGAGGGAAGATCACTAACAACTACCACATCACTAAACGCATCGAGTAGTTCTAAGTAGGTGCTACTAGGAGAGGCTGCTACTACTATACACAAGAGAGTTTTCTTTTCCACACGTGAATTCAATTCCAACTCCACCTCCACTGCCTAGCTTATTGAGCCACTTTCGATTCGAATGGTGTACAAAAAGTGTCTACCATCTAACATCAGCTACTTGCTTACTTCAAGAGGGCTTGAAGCAGCCAATTGTTGCGTATCGACACGCGTCTTAATACTAAGAACAGTTGTAGTGATAACTCGTGCGCATCCGGGCGAGCAATCAATCAATGATTTGCCGACGGGATGGTACTCGCTCCTCTGCCGACATCGCTAGTCGATGGCGCAATTCCTTCGTTACATCATTGTTCAGTTGTTTTGATTCGACCGTCCCGCGTCGCGCGATTTTTGGACAGCATCGTCTGTCGCTTCTATCTGTTTTTTTGTTTCTGCTCTAGTGTTTTCTTAGGTACGACCTGACTCAGTCAGAAAATTCATTTCGAATACATTACAACGGCCGCTTTCGAGTGACGTTCGAGATCCCTTAAACTCTAATTAAGCAAGCACAATAAATAGCGTTCCAGCCGTACGGGAGCACAGAGCATTGGATCGTTCCAATTGATTTTATACATTTGTCACCGTTGTGCTGGGAGGGAAGGGGAGGGGAGGCGAGAGGCCAGCTACTGCGGCCGCCCACGAAATGTCGGCTTCAGGAAGCGAAAGATAGCGGCCACGATGGAACTCGAGACGATCCAGAGGATCGCCACCAGAACTATACAAACGCCGACCACACGGGATCGGACCGGGGAAAGGTGGTGGCGGTCGCGGGGCACTTCCGCTGGAACCACCGACCACGCGCACTCCTATTAAATGCTGCCCCGAACGCGGGCCGTCGGCTCCGGTCACGCGTAGCTCTGGGCATAGTTGGGCTGCTGTTGCGCCTGCGCCTGCTGAAGCGTTCCGGCGCCACAGTGCTCCGCCAGGTGGCCACTGAGATGGTGCGGCCCCCCGCCACCGCTGCCCTCGAGCGTGAGGTTCACGTTGCAGGTACCCCGCTCGACCCAGTGCTTCAGCCGGCCGCGCAGCTCCTCCAGACTCTTCGATTTGGCCTTGTTGATGCGCTTGTACTTGACGTCCTTCGGCTTCGTGACCGATCGGTGGTTCGACATGACGCGGTTGAAGTTGGTGACGGCTCCCTGGCCCTTGCAGCCGCCGCCGACCAACGCCGACGGCGTATCGCAGTCCCGGTCCGAGTCGACGTCGCAGCTGCTGCTGGTGATGATCACCGGCGCTGTCGTCGTCTGCTGCTCGGGCTGATCCGTCGAGATGCACTTTTCCGTGCGGTTCTTAAACTTGTCCCGCTTCTCGGTGACCGCATCCGGCTTCGGCGAAGCGGGCCCCGACGACGCCGACGTTGCCGTCGTGGGCGACACACCCGTCGAGGCCTGCGATGCGGCCGCGTTCTGCGGTTCCGGGTCCTCCTCCACGCTGTACACGGTCTCGAGGATCTCCGGTCGGCGCAGGAAGCAGTTCGAGCGCCGGGTGTTGTTGTACTTCAGGTTCGTCTCGATCGCGTCCGAGATCGAGCGCACGATCGTGACGTCGTTCGACATCTTGTTCGAGCCGCAGCGGGACTTGAGGCTGCCTCCGCCGCTGATGATGCTTCCGCCGCCACCGAAGTAGATCGAGCTGTTGCAGTCCGAATCGACGTCCTCGAGCACCACCGCCGAATCGGAGTCGTTGAGCGAGTCCAGGTCGTTGCTGTTGCCTCCGCTGTGCATCGGCGCGTCCATGCCCACGTCCATGATGCCGTGGTCGATCAGCCGGCTGGTGAGCGCCTCGATGATCTTCTGCTGCCGGTAGATCGTCAGCTCGCGCTGGTAGATGACGTTCGAAACCTGCTTCTGCTTGCGCATGATACGAGACTCCAGCAGCAGCAGCTGACTGGTGAGATAGTTCAGCTGCTCCGCCTTTTCCTTCTGCATTCGGTGGGTTTGTTCTTGCTGTTTGTTGAAGAAAACCGAGAATAAAATCCATTAGTCAAAGGAGTTACTTGAAATCTCACAAAGAACCTTAAACTATCCTTTCTTTTATTTTATGTAGCATTCCCCACTAACAAAACACAGTTAACCTCATTATAGATCGTAGGAGAAAAGCTTTCGTGGTTCGTAAACCAGAGAGAGCTAATAAATTGTACCCACGATATACTTCCACCTTTGTTCATGGAATTTTCTTTACATTTCCTCTAATGAAGCACCTTCTGCAAAATAAGTCATCTCGTTTAAAATGTATGTACAGCTTGTTCGCTTTCTCCGCGCTTTGCAATTTCCACCAAACGCCACGTGAGGCGCATTAGAAAAAGCACGATCGATTCTTGTACTTTTCTGTCGACCAAAGTAGCCATAGAGTTTTGCCATTCTTTTTCTTGCTCCTTCCATACTTGCGAGGGCAAGTAACGAAATAAATAGATTACCCCAAGCACACCGGGGATTTTCCTGGCTAATGGAAACTCGTCCGGGGTCACGAGCAGCATGTTCCATGTTTATGCCTTTTCCTCCTCCTCCTTCAAGCGTAAACTTTTCAGTAGCTTCATCCAATCGGTTTGTAATACCTTTCAGAACGTTGTCGATAAGCACGTTTGATGAGGGATTCCCAGTGCAACCGCGTCGAATAACGAACAGAGGTTGAGATAATACCATTTTTGAAGGGGTATTTCTTTGAAATGTTTAAGCTGACCCCTTTTTTAAGGATGCCTTAAAAACAATGGGAAAGTAATGAATGAAAAAAAACCTTGTAAAAACATCTCTATCGCACAAAAAACTCTACTAACTTTCATTAATTAACATAATTAGCGATAAATGGCTATAATTGTACAACAATTTTAAACAAAAAACTATGACAAATAAGTGACTCAAAAATACCGGCCAGTGCGAAGGTTTGGTAAGGCTACCGAAACACACAAAAAAACACAACCCGATTTTACCTTCGATTAACGCTTGATAGATCGACCTCGTTCGGAACAGATGAGAACCGCTATAACCGCTTCCCGGAGGCTCGGAGCGTTCCCCCGAGCCGATGGCAATCAATCCACGTTTTCTAAATTACCATTCGTTAACTCGTTTTCCAAACCCGGAACAGCGAGGAAAAACACATTTCCCAGCACGTTTGGCCGGCGTGACTCTGTTCCGTTTGACGTTTGGAAAAGCTAAACAAAAACCTTCCACCTCGGTCGTATCGAACCGGTTGTAACGAATTACTCAAGAGAGAACCCAAGTCTTCGCGCAACCCCCAGCCACCGTATTTACCCTGGCTTATTCCAAAATCTAATTTGTGACTCGTTCTGTCCAGTTTACTGTTTTCCGTAGTTTTTTTTCTCTTTCTGTTTTGGCGAACCGTTTGTTTTAGTCATGAAATCGTTCTCCCGGCCTTTGTGGATCGATCGGCAGAACCTTTGGCGAGACGTGTTTGACTTGTGATAAGCGATCCGGGAGCCCGGGTAGGGTCGGTTGGGAAAAACACAGTTTCCAGGTGACTTCCAAAGCCGATCGGCACTGATTTATGGCGAAAGTCAGCGCACCGTCGGAGGTGAGGAAAAAATTAATGAGGCACAATTTGGCAGATGCGTTGTCGTTGGTGGCAAACCCGTCTGGAAGTGAGCGACGGTGGCCCCGGTAGGGGGTGGAAGAGATGTGAACCTCACCTAAAAGAAAAAAAACAGCCTCCATCTCAGCCGGCCGGTTCCAATCTAAGTCTTGCTTTCGCTAATAGTCGAACCATTTCTCAGAACCATGAAACATTCCAAACCCAAGGTTGGTTTGTGAGTGTTCAAGGAGTTAACCAAATTATCGGCGAACAAAAGTTTTTCTTCCAAGCCCCAACCTTTTCCCGGTGGAGTCTTATCGTTTACTTCTTATGCTTCAGGTCCAAGAACGACAAACGAAGAAAGTTTCCACCACCACCACCACACTTTCGTCACCATTTGCCTGATTGACCTGTTGCGAGCAAGTAAGACGTCGACGAGCTTTATAGTGCTTTTATTTAACCCTCAAACGTGTCGACGGTGCCTTTTTCCCGAGCTTTATTAATCACCTGCGACCCGACGGGAGACGATGAAGTCGACTGACAGTGGGGTGTCAAAGTGTAAAATTTAATTTTCCCACATCAACCACGTGCCGGGCGTGAACAAATAGCGAAAACCCTTACACGCGTGCTCGCCCCCCCAAAATCGGCCGTCATCGCCTCACGGTCCAAAAACCACAATCCTTTGACTCGGGTTGCGTGGTGCGGTTCGAGCACGGTCTGTAATCCTCCTGTTGCCGAATACTTACGAGCGGTTTAAAACTAGCGAAATTGGGCGCACAAGAACCCATCCATTCAACCGCACGATCCGCGACCGTCCTCAGCCCCAGCTCATCCAACGACACACGACCGTTGCAGAACACAGCTCGCTCCATGTTCGAATGTTGTGGCATTTTCATGTCAGAAATATGCTTTCGATGGCTTGGCGGTGGAGGGGAGGGAAAAAAACCTAACGCTACGCTCAGCCGAGGATTAGCTCCGGCAGAAGCGAGAGAAATGGGAAAAAGGTCGCCCAGCGTGGGATTTTATATTGAGTTCCATGAAGAAACAAAACGAAACCAAAACCCTCGAAATGTTACCAATTCCTTCCAAACCACCCACACCTCCCACGTCCCGGGCGATTTTCCCAAAGGAGTGAGAACACCGGTACACGCTCCAAGGTGAAAAACAAGAGAGCACTCAAACTGTGTTTAAGGAAAAATAAAAACCCACCAACATCATAACCCATCAGCCGCGTCGGGATGTCAGAGATTTGCTGATGGGGTTAGAAAAATTGATTGGATTTACCTTTCGCTCGGAAGCATTTGTTCAGTATTTTATTTAGTTATGTTGTATTACGCTATGCCGGTGTGTGGGTGGGTGTCTGGTGTGTGTTTTTGCTTGGTAACATACGTTCGGAAACCGTAAGCCCCCCACGGGAGAAAACATTATGTTTCCAAACCATTTGATTGCTCGTGGGAGTCTGCGAGCAGTTTTATTACACCGTACGTCGTCGTTCTGATAAGTTGTACAAATTCCAACGTGACGAACATTTTTCTACAATCGAAGATGATGTTCTCGAAGATACGAATTATATTTCTCTTTAAAATTTTTTTTCTTTTGATGTGATGTATTCCTCCGCTGTTTTTGAATTAACTTTCAAATTAAAAACTACTCATTGCCTAACAGATATGTTCAATTCAATAGAAATATCATATTGAAGATAGAAAATGATCAATAGTAATATTTTTCGAAAAAAGAGGGAATTCAAATAAAAAACAAACATTGAATAAACTTTATGACGTAATTGACTTAGGTAAGATGGATTTCTTTGCTTTGTAATACAGTATATTCTTGTGTAGGAAACGCACCTTTCACGTTCTTTCTTTTTATGTTTTTAAACCCAAAAAGTAAGGTTTTAAATCCTCAAATCTTTTTATGACACAGTCTTCGATTTTATACAAAAATAATTTAAAAAAAACTGAGATCATAAAAGTTTTTCTCTACAACAATTTAACTTTAAAAACCAACTTGAAAACTGGAATAAAAGATTTACCTTACAATGGTTAAACTGATTTGAAAAGGATTGAAAATAGAATTGTAAGACCATACAAGAGAAACCTGTACTACAATGGAGTACCGGAAGATATAATGAAGACACGGTACGAGCAAAAAGAAAAACCTTTCCACTATGCAACCGATCTACGATTATCGCCTCTCGTATATGTGGAAAAACACCCATTGTATAACACGCACGGCTTGCTCACGGACAGAGTGACACCGGAACAGCAGGTGTCACCTCCCAATCAACCTTCGAACCCCGGTCGGAGGTAATCGTATTAGATGGCGGTGGAAAAGCGGGTGCCGGTTGTCGTTGGGAATAATTTATCATGCCCATTCGCAACAAACACACATGCGACCATGGGCAGGAAAAACCTTTGACTTTTTTACTTCCCCCCGCCTCAAAGAGTGTGGAGAGTGCGAATCGTGGAAAGCGGGTTTTTCCGACCTGGAAACCATGGGAAGAGATGGTGTCACATTCGGATCTTCTTTGAGCGATTTTTGTATCTCCATCTTGCGGCTCCAAACAACGTTGCCGGAGGTGTCAACCCGATTGGAAAACGGGCCGGAGGTCCTTAGGCGACCATTAACGATAACCTCCGGAACGATGCCGGATGATGATAATGGCGTTGATGGATTAATTCGGTCCTCCTGCGTTAAATTGAGCGCATCCAGGCTAACGTAATGATATGAAGTACTGGCGGCAAATAGAATCCCTTTCGCCGCAAAACGAAACCCTCGTTAACACTCCGCTCCTTCCGGAACCGAAGGGAGTTCCTGTCCGCGGCGTCACCTTCCCGCCACCGGGTTTTTCCTCCGTACCTGCAGCGAGTAGGCCTTCTTCCAGGCCATGATTTGCTCCGATTGATTCCGGCACCGAGTGCGAAGCTCGTTGATAATGAGATGCGCATTTTTCATGTCTTTTGGTTCCTCCTGCGAAAAGGGAAATAAAGTAGAACAGCGAAGTAAAAGTTAGAAGAGTTGGAAAAGGATAAGTAGCTTTGTGCTACTAATGCTTGACTTCTGCTACGAAACAAGTAAACAAACGCCTAATTGGATTATCTGCTGAGGTGACTTGAGCAGCAGGAAAACCCAGTCAAGTGGTTCTAACGAGTTCATAGGCTTAGAAGATGGGTTTCCCGCGTTTCGGTTGCGCCCCGGGGTTTAATCCTTTCCGTAGAAAGTGGTCGATAGTATACATCCATTTTTAAACACAGGCTTATCTCGATACATCCATCCTTATGGCTAATCAAATATTCCACACTAATTAAGGACCGCCGATTCGCCCCCCGTTGCCACTCACTTTAAACCGCGTACCTACCTCCTCGTTATCACAGTTGTTTTGCTGGTCAGTCGCCTCACTACTCTTCACGGTAGTCGCCGGCATCTTGCTCCTCAGGGGACACTCCGTCGATGATTGATTTCTTTTGCGGTTCGCTTGCGTCGCGCAAGCGATCTCTTCCGTGCGCCTCCCCGGGGCCCACCACTTCCAGTGCCCCTGCCGTGAAATGGTGTCACCGTTAGCCTGCCAAATTTCTCCAAACCACTCTCCCAAAAAGCTCCCCGAACCCCGGTGTCGTGCCGGTTTCACTTGTTGCCGCTTTTGCCGCGCTCTCGAGTGGTTTTTTGCTCTACGTTCGTTCCGATTTCAAGTCCGCATCGGTTGTTGCTGCTGCGCTGCTGCCTCTGTTGCCGCTGGAACCGCTGGTCATGATCTTCCAGGCCGCACTATCAATCATCCCGTGTTCCGGCGTCGGCAGCCGGTGGCGCATAGTGGCAAAAACAACGGAAAGATATGATAAATGCGAACCGGTGCTGCAAGGAAATATAGATAAATGAAGGGAAAATTAATTACAAGTGTCTAGGGCCGGGTGAAATGATGATGTGGCCCACTCGCCCTAAATTGCCTAATAAAATAGAAGATATACAGAGAGAGTAAGGGACCGGTTCGAGTTGACATCTTTTATTCTGATTTTATTGGGTCGTTTTGTTTCTTTTTATTTCATTTTCTTTATCATACTTGCGCAACTGGTTGTGCTTCACCAAATGGTCCCACTTTTTTTTACGCCGCACACGGGATTATAAATGCCGAATTCCTACAATTCCTCTTCTGCGAATTGTACTGTGTACGACTCTCACAGCCGTCCTTCGCAGAATCGTTCTTCTACTGCAGCTCCCGGGAGGAAATGATTTCAATAAAGAATACGCAGCGGTCTTTCATTAGAAATTCAATCCATCATACACGAGCACGCATGCCGGTGCAAAGTCAGCCCTTTTTCCGCGGAACCACGGCAAATCGGATACAAAATTAATGACGCTCACTCGATCAAAAATAAAACATACACATGAATATGGGGGGGGGGGGGGGGGATGGGACAATTTGAACACAATCTCAAAAGTAAACCCACGTGCCACCAAATCCCCGCTCGACGGAATTCCGGTTGATCGGATGTGTAATTTTCTTTGCCGCCCCAAAAAGAAAAAGGAAATTCTATGGTGAAAACGTGCGTTGCACATAGGGATGTTTTCTTTCAAAGAATATTTCTTGTAACCTAAGCAGATTGCACGAGAAAAGCTAGAGGGTATTGAAGCTCCGAACGACCGCACGAGGGAAGACAAATATTGCTCCCATTGCTCAGTTCGTGCCGGAAAATGCGGACGACAGCAGCACATCGACAACGCCGCGATAATGTACAATCTGACGCTGGTAACGATTCTAAAGCATGTATCATCAACCGGAAGATCACGCTGGAATATCAACGATGGCGTTCCAAATAAACGCACCATAACGTGACATTATGTTCGTTTTTCATCGAATCGTGAAGCCATTCGTTCTTCTTCCTCGGTGTAGGTAAATGCCCCGCCTCCCTCTAGCGTCCCGAGTGGAGTAGCGTTATCGAATAAAGTCATGACATTCTGCCAGGCTGTTAACCTTCATCGGCCGGGGCGCGGTGGCACGAAAGCGCAAACAATATCGCCATGATCCGGTGGCATCTCGACGAGTCGCGGTTCGCCCTGGAAAGGAATGAAGCTGTTCTTTACCACCCACCCGTTCCAACCGTCGTTCTTATGCTCGTCCTCAGGGCGTCGGCATTGTTTGGCACATTTACATACACGCTAACGACACGACCATGCTCAAGTGAGACGATAGAAAATCTCTCAAAGGAATCCCCCAAAGATAAACATGTCAATTATGTGGAAATTCACTGCACTCGCGCACGGTTTCGCACAAGTGCTTTTCAATACCTGCCTCCAACGGCGATCAATATCCTCATACAACCATTTATCAGTTACCTTGAACAGCCGTCGTATTCCAACTGTCACCCCCGAGCGAGAACGACCGTTCCGGAGCACGCGACAACGGGGTGGCGTTGATATTTATGGTTCTTTTCCCCGGCTTGCGAGTTGCTTTTCGTTCGCCACGCAAACGAGGACTCTCGATTGATTTTCCATCAGTTGTCAGGGGGTGGCCTTTCGTCCTACAGCGTCCCGGGTGCCTCCATGCATCCTTTTAATAGTGTGGAGCACTCGCAACGATCTGCAAATAGCGGAACGATGGTGGAACAAAATTCTGTAGGACTCTCCGCACCGCAAAGTTCCTCTCGAAGCTTCCAGACGGGACATTATCGATTGACGTGGTTGGACACACACACACACGCTTTGTTCAATGCCCGAAAGCGCAAACTGTTTCGAACCACAGCTTTCCCCTCCCAGCAACCAGCAACAATTATTGGATTTTAATGACCCCGTGCAGCTTTCGAACGGAGGGAGGAAAAACCTTCGAGTGTTGATTGTGATAATATGTTCATGATTGAATTCATGAGAAGTACATAAATAAAGCTGTCAAATAGATTCACAAACTGAGAAAAAATATTTTAAGATCTTTCGGATTTAAATTAAACCGTTCTGCTTCTGTTATACAAGAAATGAAACGTTCACCTTTGATAAACAATGTACCTTACAGCGAATGAAATGTGTACCGAGTGGAAAAGCTTGGCTTATGATTTCCCGCTCTCAAAACATTTGCCTTTCGAACAAACAAATTCCATACGAATGCGTCCGAACGAATAACATCAACACACTGCCCTTTCATTTCCAATGCGCCCGATCAAGCAGAAACAGGGGGGAAAAACTCGCCGGGAAATTCGACGCAAGAGGGGCCGAGCCATTCGAGTGCAAGACGTTCCTTCCTTCGAGCTTCAGCCTTTCCCGATCAACTTCAACCGAACGCGGAGAGGCTGCCCGAACCCGTTTCGCTTCCGTTGACGTTTTGTTCGGGAAAATCACCAAACCATTTCCATTATTTACTTTTCCCCTCGTTCTCGTTTTTCTCGCAAAGCCAAATCCGGCGGCGCTTGCTTGGCTGCACTGCGGTCGGGGATTCCGGAAAACTCCAGCTGCCTTTCGCAAATCGGCTACCGTGACTGTTGCACATGGTGAGATTTTCATACCTTTTCCTCGCCGAAGGTCCTGTTGCTCGTTCCCGGAGCGGTAGTGGAGGGAAAAATACAGAGGTAGAATGGCCAGATGGAATTTTGTTCATTAAAATTGTACCATTTCCATTCTCTAGAAATACCCCTAACGAGTTGGGATGTTATTTTTTACCCCAGCCTTCCACCTCTCCTCGTCGGCCAACGTCCGACGCCCGGGACAAATGCGGCAAAAGTATGCAAGAAAGAAAACTTATGACTTTTCTTCCGATTTTTGACTTACGGCATACGCCTTTCGAAACGATAGCTACGGTTTTGCATCGCTCGAACCAATTTCAGTCTCGTTGCGCATGGTGGTGGAGGAAAGGGAACGGACGTCCGAAAGCTCATAAAGCAAAGTAAACCCGATTCGGGCAGTCAAGTGGAATTGTTATTTGTAGTGGAAGAACTCATCGCTTTCAGAATGGGAGAGGTGAGTAATAAACTTTGTTCACTGGGAACTGCAACAAGTTGAAGACTTTGGTTTGAAAGTAAAAGGAAATGTGTTCCAATAAGTTGGCTTAACTTACATGAATCAAAAAAGGGTAATGAGTTTAATGTGTTCTGAGCCTCGTGCACTATTATCACCAACACTGAGCCAACTGATCGCGAACATATGTTGGCAAACACACATTCTTCCTGTGTGACCAATAACTTTATGGTACACCTCATCTTATACCACAAACTAAGGCGAGAGCGTGAACTGATTATGTTATCTCGGACGGTGATTCCCGACTTTGCATTCTGATTCGTCGAATGCTCTTGTCTACGGGGTTTTCATGAAAGGGTTATGTGTTGTGACAAATTGGGCTGACACCAATATTTGCTATCATGTACTTTTTCCACTTTAGTTTATTAAGAAACAAAATGTCACGGAATAAAGCCATTCCTCCAATGTAAAATGTCTTTCCAATTTACCCCAATCATTTTATTTGGTTAAATTTCTTTCATCCTTGTTTTGATCTTTTTTGTTCTTTTCCATCCTTGAATGAAAACAAACATTTTCCTATAAAATGATCTGTTTTTATTTATAAACAATTGATGTGCATAGTAATGCTTGTATCAAATTCTGTGTTATTACTTTAATTTGGTAGAAGAGGAGGGGGAGGAGGAACAAAGTTGCTGCAGCTGATGAACATGCAGCTGATCACTGGTGAGGTAATCGTTTTATGTTTGTGTTAATTAATGATGTCGCGAATCATCATTCGCGAGTAAGACATACCACGCCTGTCGTTTTTTAAATAGGCCCACACCATCGCACTACCATCGTCTGTTGTGTTCTGATAACGTCCATTCAAATTGGAAACGTGGCACTTATAGTACCACCAGGCTCCGTGCCAACGATCAGCACAATTCCCTTTATCCGATTCGTCATTGTCGCGATCGAATGTGCTAAACTTTTTATTCTTGTGGTTCTGCATTGAATCTCCTGCTGACCCTGAGTATGTCCCTAACTTCTTCAACACATACAACTCAGATTCCCTGCCTATCTCAAATTCTCCATACTTAGCGTATCCGTAGTTTCCATGGAAATCTTTCATTTCCACCAGCAGTTCATGGGGTCGGTTTTTGGTAATTTGATGCAGGTATTCTAGCCCGAGCCAGAACTCGCCATCCAAATTCCCGAATCCGTTGCGGTACTCCTTCCAGTTCTTATAAAAATCGACTGAACCGTCATACCTATGCTGGATCACGGTCCAGCCACCTCCGAACTTAGTTTGTTCGCAAAGTACCTCAAATGGTTCTGAATTTTCCGCTACATGGATCATGTGTCGGTGGGATAGTTTACCCAAATGACGACATGAAGAACCAGCATATAAAAAGTAAGCCTCGAGTATCTTATTGCTTTTTTCCGTCAGTGTACTCATATTTCGTACTGAATGTACCAAGATATCAAGAGTTTTTTTGTTCTCTCCAAGTTGCTTGAGCTCAGTTTGGGTCTTTTCCAGGATGGTTTTTCTTTCAGTCAACAGTTGCTGCTGCATATTGTCTATCCTGGAAATCAACTGATTCTTCACTTCTTCTTCGCTTGTCTTCACACTCTGCAAAAGAAGCAAAGATCAATAAAAAAACACCACCAGCTTGAACTTCATAACTGAATTTACAACATCAATTGCACGCTTCCTCACCTTTTTCAAAGAGTCTTCCATTGTGATCATTTTTGACTGAAATTTATTATCCATCATCTCGATTTTTTTGGTTAGCTTCTCTACAAGACGTTGTTCCATTCTCTGAAAAATATCGTCATATTTCTTCTTAATTTCTGGTATTCACTTAACTTAAGTTGAAAGTTTAACTATCACCTCCATTGCTGCCTGCATAGTTTGCTCTATCTCTTGCTGTTTGTCTTGCAAGTAGTCCAGCTTTGTCATCAAAAGCTCCATCTCGAAACCTCCTATTGCCATTGTCAGCCGGGCTGATAAAACTACACCAAAACACAGCACTAACATATAACTATAATTATTCATGATTTTCAGGTTGTTTTGGAAGGTCTTAAACAGACGACCAGAACGAATGATGGAAGACGACTGAGGCTGAACTGCACTCGTTTGGTTCGAAATGGCAAGAAAGAACAAGGAACGATTGTTGAACATCTGTTTTAAGTGATAACCCAATGTTGTTCCCAACACTGAACAAAAATAAACGCGACCGAGATTTTTGCAAAACCATGTTCTTGGTCATACGGCAAGTAAGTCATTATTGTTCCCCGCATTTGTTTTGTTATCATCATTTTACAGTATTTGTGGTACATACACATTGGCTCATACCAAAAACCCGAATGATCTCATTATGCTAAACGTTATCTCGAACGGTTATTCCCAGCTTCACTTTCTGACTCCACAAACAGATTTGCGTTTTCTTTTTTTCGATTATGGTTTCTCTATTCTTTTACTCACAATTAATCATGTGCAAGGCGTATGCGTGTACGTTCACATTGCCGTTTGATAATTATTATAACATCGATGGTCTTCTCATACACACCTAATTTCGAAGCATTGAAAGCAGAAATTGAATAAGTATCTTTCGTGACATGAATTTGTCGCTAGATTTTTGGACGACTTGGGTCCGATTCCTAACCGAGATCTGGTACGAGAGAACTTAACGATATTAATAGACGACGATCGTTACTTCACCAAAGAAAATTCACCAAAATATTTACATGCATGGATTGTTAGGTTTGATTGCGTCTAAAGCCGAATGGTTTATCTCAGCCAACCATGAAAACTGAAAAAACCTGTATAAACTTTTATCATATCAGCTATTTAATCAAAGTTTGCTTCAACTAATATTTTTATCATTAGCAAGCACTGCATCGAATGATGATTAAAATCCTGTTGCATAATTTTTAGTTTTTTGTTCAAAATTTTAAATATTGTTAGAATTAGCGTGGTTGTGAAATCCATTGGATGCATTCGCTCAAACATGTACAAGCGAGAAAAGTGACTTTCTTCATCCGAACTAATCGGAGCTATTATGTATTCAGCTTAAAACCATCGACGCAGTGAATCACTCTGCAGCATCCGTTTGAATTCATGTAAAACCATGAATTAAACCAGACGGCAAGTGATCATCAAAACTAATGTAAACCGTGATGCTGCATCCACCATGTATACACCCCAGCATCGTCCCTGCAGATTCACTAACTCTTCTCTAATACTATGTTTTCCACGCAGTTAGCGGGAAGCCGGCAATAACAGAAACTTTCGATCGGTGCATACCAAAGCACACAAGAACTATGGAGAAACGCCGGACTTAAAATTGTTTCGTTTTAACGATTCGGCTTCGAGCGAGCGACGCTTTTCAGTAACAATTTCCCCTAACAATAACAGTGGCAACAACGAGCCCCCTTTCCAGAAGCTCCTTTACACACACACACACACACACATATCCGTCGACGGGCCATCATCTCGCGCCCGGTAAAGCTCGCTTTCACTGGCCCGCGGTTGCGCAACGTCCGAGCCTCAATTAGCTGCAATCATACATTGCATTAGCGGTCATTATTTCGCTCTTCCCACCCGCCGACACCCCAACCCCCCGCTTCCAGCATCCTCCGGCAGCCCCCAGGTTGGACTGTACTAATAACATTCGGCACCTTGCACCAGGGCCCGTTTGGAGGCAGTTACCGTGTTTCGTTTTGTATTTTTATTCCACTCGACAAATGGTGCAGTGAAATGGTAGCGTCCTCGCCCCCAAACACCCCCACCCGGCCGGGCCCGGCAGTGAGATGGAAATTTTCCCAAAGCTTTTGCCCTATTTCCCCGAACGGTACGCAAAGTGATTTTCTACGACTGATATTGGACATTGCGTTGGTTCCGCCTTTCTTCTACGGAAAGCTAGCGACTTTTGGGCCAAAGCTGTGCAGTAACTCCGGTGCAGATGAGTGCCGACCATCGACTGGGAGGGAGGGAAGAACCAAATGCCACCGGGTGGCTGTTTCATCATCTAATTTGACGTGACATATTTCATACGTCGCAGTTGTTACCGGCAGTAACACAATCCACCACGATGCACGATGAGATAACAGGGAGTTGAGGCGGAGTGCCTTAGTGTGTGAGGTTCCCGGGGCTCAGCAGTTACGGTAACGAGTGTGACAGCACTCCAACTCCGGCATGACAATGTGCTTCGGCGTCGTGGATGCATTCGTAACATAATCGGTGCAATTATGCCGGCCCGGAACGTCGCCATGCATCTGTCAAACGATTTGTGCTCTCATTGTAAATCGAAACGTCCAATTCAGGGGGGCTTCCAATGGAGAAAGAAAGGGATAGGTGGATGCTAAATATTACTTGTGCATTTCTGACGTGCATGTTTTTTTTGTGAAAATAATATTGAGTGTTTGTAACGCAGGAAAAAAGTTGGGTACATCTCCAATTTTAGTAAATTTAATTACATGGGACGAAAGAGAAAACATTCTTCCACTTCCAAAGCCTTCATTAAACGATCCGATGGAAAACATTTCAAACACGGGCAACAAATTCCCCTTTTCGGAACGATTCGGAATGCTGTGTGCTTAATTTTTCATCTATTACCGGATAATGATTCGGAACACGTGCCCGGATAATTTGACCCCACGCGCGGTCCAAATTCCGACACGACCAGCCTCCGTCAAGCCACCGGGAAGGCTATGGCAAGATGAAAAATTGCTAACCATTTCCTTCCCCGACCGTGCGTGATACTATTTGCACGCGGCGTAAAGTACCGAATGTCATATTTATTCCCTCGTCCGCCTCGGAACGGTAACTTTAAGCGGCACGTAATCCGTGCGAGGTTTCCTTCCACTGACACGGAGAAGATCGGCGAGAGAAAAAGAACCTTAACCGCAAACCCGTGTAGGACACAGCCCATTTTCGCGAAGAAGACTGTGGGCGCAAATCTCCGCACCGCGTTTGGGTGGTGATTTATGGTTCCACCGGCGATAAGGTGTATCCGAAGGGTATTAATCAAACTGAAGCCTGCCTCCGAACCGATGTTACTCCTGCACGAAGAGATTAACAATCAAAATCAAACATTATGTCCTACCACAGCTTCCACCGAATCGTTTCACTTTCTGAAGGACCATTATTTTTATTTGGAAATAACAAACGAAAAACACACCCACCTCAAGCAAGCAACTCAAATCTGTACACCCAAAGGAAGGTAATAAAAAAAACCTATAATGCAAAGAAATAAAGCAACACCAAACCTGAAACTAATGCACGCGGTCAAGAAGAACTCCTTTCAAGGAAAAGCCCACAAAATCAGAGAGAGAGACGATTATTGGCGAACGTTTACAGATTGAAGTGTTACCGGGGGTGCAGACGACGTGTGCGCGTTCTTCGGGTCCGAAGAACGCGCAGACGAAGTGCGCGGGTTAGCGAAACTCCTCCCCGAAAAAAACTCCTGCAGCGAGAGTGAGCAGCAATATACTGCTTTCCTTTGCAACCGTACAGAAAGCAACGTAAAATCTGAGCTGCACTCCGGATTTTAGGATGTTTACGCACACAATCTTAAAAACGCCTTACATCCCTAGATGCGCAGCTTTGGGTTTTCTCTAGTGGCTTAGCCATGGAGAAATTTTAATTATTTTGGTAGCTGTTATTTCTTGTAGAGCTAACAGACCAATGAAAAACATTTTAAGAAAAGGGCATTTGAAAGCGTTATCGAAAAACATAAGCACTGTCATGAGTTCATTGCTGTAAAATAAAAATAATTGGGCTCATAACATTATGGTTGGAGGACAATACCGAGAGGTTGAGCCCTTCAGACATTCGTGCAACCAATCTTCTCAAATGCCCTTTTTTCATATCACTTTCAGAGGACTTTTTGTATGAGCCCGAAACGGCTGGCCTACATTACTGCAACTACAAGTTGGATCGCCTCAGCTTTTCATGTATATTACTTAGATGATAGTGGGTACAAAAATGAATAAATTTTGAAGTTGATATAGATACACAGATAAAAGTATTCATTAGAATACCAATCAAACAGGTTTTCCGATACAGGAATCGTATGGTCGGTAACTGTAAATCAATATAAATGTGTTTTATTCCTTAGTTCTATTGTTTTCTCGTTAAAGAACGGAATTTATAAGTTTATTACGAATGTTTGTTTTGGTTATCCTACATCGCAAGATAGCGCTATTTTTACCAATTATATCGTTCTGTATGACCTTGCGGCTGATACAAAATTGAGGCATTTTGCTCTAGCGTTAGTCTAGTTTGGTGTGAGCCGTTTCGTACTCATACAAAAAGTCCTCTGAAGGTCATGTCAAAATAGGGCAGACTTGCAACTTGAGACCCACGGGAGTACGAGAGGCCATTCAAAAGTTTGCATACACCGTCAGATAACAACAGCAACCAGCAACTTTAGCGCCAAAAAAGAAACAATTGTAATACTCATTCCTTTCCGGGTCCTCCAACAGTAACAGAAAATCTTGTCTGCAGCGGAAGTGAGAGTTCAGAAAACCCGAACATTTTCTTATCCTGTCGCTCTTCTGGTAGCCAATGGAAAAGACGAAGGTTACCGAAACCGGCCCGAAAGGTTCCGAACAATTTTTTTCACTACCACTGCTTTGATTTGTGTACGTATACGAAACACCGAACTCATTGCGTCCCCCTTTTTCATATAATCATTTTTGTTCTTCCTTCTCTCTCGAAACTGTTTCATCGGCATTTTTCTCAGTACTTCGTTCTTTTTGCATGTGCCGAACATACATCGGAGGAAGATGGAAGAACAAAAATTGCCATAGGATAAAGAGAGAAGTAACGATTTCGGCATTTCGTGTACGTACACAAATCAAAGCAGTGGTAGTGAAAAAAATTGCTCGGAACCTTTCGCGCCGGTTTCGGCAACCTTCGTGTTATTCATTGCCTACCAGAAGAGCGACAGGATAAGAAAATGTTCGGGTTTTCGGAGTTCCCATTCCCGCTGCTGCCAGTTTTTTTCTGTTACTGTTGGAGGAGCAGGAAAGGAAAGAGTATTATAATTGTTTCTCATGATATGTCGCTAAATTATGGGTCTCCTAGTATGTCCCTTTCTTAGAAAGTTCGTTAAAAAGATACCGTAGTCGGCCTTTCGTACTCCAAGGGGTCTTAATTCGAAGTGCGACTTTGCAGTTGGCACGTGATCTGTTGGAACCGTTGTGTTATAGCACCGCGGCTATTATTTTGCTGCTATGAGTTTAGAAGAGCGCCTATTTTCGTTAGCTCTTTAAAATGTCCTAGCTACAAAACGTTTGTTCTTAAGACTGCAACAGTTTTAGACAAAAGATTTACATGACATAAAATTTATATTTCTTGAATCCCTACGCAGTGTTGCTTATAATACTCAGAAGACAGCATTGATCATAGAACGGAACCATATTCCTCAGCTGCGCGAGTCATAATGGAACTGCAGTTGTCCGTCACTGAGAACATCGGTCAGAGGTTACCGAATCAAGCAGCTTCCTTCTAGCAACAGTCGAAGCTCAGCGTGCAGCATTGCCAGGCTCGGCTTGAATTTGCTCACTAAGGTGTAGTCCATTAGCGAAATGTGCTGTTCAGTGATGAACTCAAGGTATGACATATGTGAGACAGCTCCGGAACAAGCTATATGACCTACGATTTGAGCTACCCGTCGGCACAGTTTGTATATCATGATCTAGGACTGCTTTACGGGTTAGAGTGTAGGACCTTTACCTTTACCTTTAGCTAAGCGGCTTTGACGAAATTTAATGAAATATGCACTATAAGCCGTGCAATGGGAAATACAGAGGCTCAAAAATGAGAAATGGATGTGGTGTACAACTTGTGTCCGACATTGTAGTTCTTCATGAGAAAACAGCAACCAAAATGATTAAATTTCCTTCATGGTCAAACAATTAAAGAAAAACCAAAGATGCGCATCTAGGGATGTACGTTACTTATAAGGTAGTATGCGTAAATATTCCAAATTTACCTTGCCTCCTGTACGGTTGCAAAGGAAAGCAGTATATTGCTGCTCACTCTCGCTGCAGTAGTTTTTTTCGCATTTTGCCGAAGCTAATCCGCACACCTCGTCTGCGCGTTAGCCGCGCCCGAAGAACGCGCAGACGACGTGTGCACACCCCTTTAAACAACGACTCCAATCGAAAGAACGCAGAAAAAGTTTGAGTGGGCTTTAACGTTTTATGATGGATTTATGATAACGCAAAGTGGACAAATTGGGAGAAACCTTACTTTAAGCCGCTAGGATTTACGATAACAGTAATGGCAGCCGTCGACTTGAAGTATGTAGTAAAAGCGCATTAGCGAAAGTGACAACGTTTATGGTTTTGATTTCTTGGGCTTCTTTCCAAGAAAATCCCTCCTGCGAGAATGAAACAGAATATCTTCTATGTTTTAGTGTCCTCCCTCGAAATATGTTAATCAAAAAAGAAGCACCTAACTGAATAAAAGTCAACAGAACTGTGCTGAACTAGATATCCTGTTGCTTGATGAAAAACAATTAAAATACTCTCCAGCAGGGGACCTGTTGTTTGAATTTCCTTTCATGAACAGTGCACCATTGTCTACGCCTAACATAAACATGCGCCGCTTTCCAACGCCATTCCGTAGATCCTGTTCCGTTTCGAAGGAGCACGCACGGCACAATGCGAGCCTGTGGCTGACGATATTGTCTCAACATACCCAAACAATGGTCCTCTGTCGCTTTTTGTTTTCTCAAAGGATCAAACTTTTTTTCTGCGTGGGATGGCTTTTCATTCGGAATCTAAATGAAATCCTCGGTACAGCGTGAAATCATCAGCTTTTCGGAGTTGTTGTATGGCTTACAGAAAGAACAAACGATTTGAACCGGCGTTTTTTCCACAAGTATGTCAACAGATGCTTCGTAAGACTTTGAAACAAATTGCAATCCTTCCTCAAATCCTCTCGCTCCATGAACCGTCTAAATGTATCCTTCCACGAAGAACCTTGCATGACAAGAAATGCCAAAGCTTAGTTCCACTCTGTGATCTTGATTTTGTGCGTGTGGTCGAATGACCAAAGCCATTCATTCCCACGCATAGCTTTGATGGTTTTTTATGTCTGTCCCACCGTCCGAAGGATGGACGATGGTGGAGCACCTGAAAGTGGGTGGCTGGAAAAGTTTTTCCCATTCCATGCCGGCTGACCGGAAGCAACGAACGGACAGGTCAAAGGCACGCTGGCAGGGGACGATAGATTAATCGGACCGAGGGTTAAACTGAAGATCGCATCGCAAACCGCCGAAGTGGTCCTGCTGAGCGCTTAAGAGATGACTAAGACATTTTAGCCCCCGGTGAACGGACGGCAGAATGGTTGGATTCCGCACTGGAGGTGACTGAATGTGTGACAAATTGACACTTTTTCCTATTATCTTTGTTTTCAGTCTGCCTTTTTTTGCAGAAGAAAATCACAGCAATCAGTAAAAGGAGGTAATAGGTGATTAGATAGATTTTACAAAACTATGTTCTTGCTTCTTTACTGCAAGTTCTGCCACAAAGTTGTTCTGCTCACTCGATTTAAGGAAAAAAAAATTAAGTAATTAACAAACTTTTATTAGAGACTCATCTTTCTATTAGATATGTTAATCTGTACTTAAATTACTCAAACTTATTTTTGATGTGAATGGTAATAATCTCTTTGAGTTCTTTAGCTCTTTTTCTTTGGCTTTATTAAAGGAAAGAAGGTTCACCTTTCTGGCTCTATTTTTTTACATACTGAGCGTTTCTCCTTGTACAATTTTCACCTAATAAAATAGAAACAGTCAGAGCAAATGGTTATAGATTGTTTTTAAATTTAAACAAATGTTGTAAACACAGTTTTAAGCTAAGCTTTATCAAAATTCCACAGCATTTAACGGCTCGAAGGTCACGAAACGAAACATCGGACTCAACATTCATGCAAACAATATTTTCCTATGCATTAATCTCATAAACGGTACTCATCACGATATTCTTATACACGATCGATTATTTCTGCTGTTTTGAGCATTGCGTGCCTTTAGTTCCTTTAGCATACAACAACATGGAGAGAAATACATGTAAATTTGACACAAAAACCATCGGAGATACGTTCACTGTTGTCATATTTTCCTCACGGACGGTTCCTATTGATACGTTTGCTTTTTACATTCCAATGCCCTTCAGATGCTTTTCACAAATCAATTTACACTCGACGGCATTGAAAGCCCATCTCCAAATAGTGTTGGGAAAAGGTTGGAATGCTGGAATCCAGCATCATTGCTTTGACTGCCACTTCGGTGACTTCTGCCTTCGGGCAAACATTTGCATTCCGGCGGCTGGGCAAACAAGCACGCCCGATGCACTCGATTTTCTAGCCACGCCGAGGCAGAGAGTCTAACTGACCGATCAAACGTGTTTTCGTTTGGAGAGTCCGAAATCGTGATCGGAACGATGTCCCTTGGGGAGCAGTATTGTGCGTGTTGTTTGACGTTCGAGTTTTTAGCTTCACGAGCCTTGGATGAGCATAAGTTCATGAGCATAAGAGTGCCGCATCGTTGGCTCATTGACCCGAATGGGGGGAGGGATTTCCGAAGAACACGGACGGACGAAGATGGCAACGCACGGAGGCAAACGGACCGTGACACCGAACGTGGGGAGTGAAGATGACGGGCCCAAAAGTGCTGCGTTCTGTTCAGCTCGACGACGCTCGCCCGGGGGGAGGAACCGGTGTTCTAACGGAAAGTGCAAACATACCCAATTATCCAGCGCGGTCGGAGTTGGACGCAACGAAAACACACGAAGAAAGAGAGTTAGACCAAAAAATCTTCCACTTTCATTAGGCCCGGACACAGAACCGCGCAGTTCCGCCGGCCTGAAGACACATCCAGCACAAGCCACAACCTTTTCTTTCACTCTCTCTATGTCTCTCTTTACCCAGGGGTGGTTTTCCCTGGTAAACCCAAACCCGTAAACCACACCACCGTACACGTGCGCGTGGTGCACGTCGGCCTTTCCGGGATCCCCTCCCGGCAGAAGGTACTAATCGGATTGGGAACCCAGCCTGGTGGAACACGACCTAAACTGAATGCCATTAAAGAATGCTGCCGTCCTCCGAACGTCCCGGCGTACGCACTCAACATGTATGTTGGGTCGCAAACATCGCGCTGGCACACACACACACACCGGGCCGCGTTTGTCGGTGCGAGTCACGCGGAACCACGCCGGAAAAATCGTCGGACCGGAACGGGTCGTCGCCACCGACGCCGTCCTCCCCGTGCCATCCTCCGGGAAGGGTGTCTGCCCTCGCGCTGGACGCAGTTTGTCAACTTTGCTCACACGCATTTGCACAATCATCAAGACGGAAGATGTTATAAAAAAAATAAGAAAAACAAAACGAACCCAACCGACACCGTCCAAAACGAACCGTCTCAAGACGGCCGACTCCTCCGCCACCTGCGCGGGCCGGCAGACAGGCAGCATAATAACAAAAATGACACATTTTACTTACGGATAATGTTCCCGTGTTTACCGGCGTCGTCTCGGCAGCTCGCTCGTTTGAAAGAAAGCTTCTGCCGGGGATGGGGCGGGAGGGTAGGAAGAAAAAAAAACGCCAAACTCCGTACAACCGCCTCTTCTTCTGCTGACTTTAATCTGCTGCTTCCTCGCCACGGGGTTGTTTTCTTCCTCCCTTTGGCCTCAGGGATGGACCTGCCGAGCTTCTGCAGGGCGCGAGCTTTGTTTTCTGTGCTGATGAGGGGAAAAAGAAAGCGGGCAAAAAACAGAGAGATAATGAATATTGTGCCGTAATGAATAAATTACATGCCGTTTACGCCGTCAACAATAGAATACTTTTATACAACTGTCTGATGAAACCATATAAGACTGTAATGATTTTACAGGGACACCTTGAGGGGGGGGGCGGAAAGTCTTATCGAGAAATTGGCGAGACAAATTAAAGTTTTCCGAAAGACCGGAGATAAACGAGCATTCGTTTTTTTTTGCGGCTTCTTCTCTAAGCCACCTCAAACGGGAATTAGAAACTTTCCAACCGGTTCCAAGAACGGTCTATCTAATCCCAAAATAATATTCAAGACCCGTCATAGTCGGACTTAAGGAACTTCGCATCGAAAGTTGCTACTGGTGGTCGGGCTTCAGCATAAAATATGCTTCCAAAGCGGACAGTAAGTGGCAAGCTGCTACTTCTAGCTACCGTTTCAAGGATTAAATTTAACTTCATTGTAAAGCTCCATTCTAATCCGGCAAACAAATGTGAAAAAAGCCTTTTCACCGCAGCAAAAAAAAATACAGCCAGGAACCATTCTGTTGCACAATACACCGATACGGGCGGGAGATAAAAATAGCATCACGATGCGGGAGCTTTTCCCGGTCGGCATCATTCCCGGCCACCGGGAAAGTAAATGGATCTTGCAAGGAATCTCACCGGAGACAAACCGTAAAGGACAGCTCACTGCCGCCATTTGCAAAAGCCAGTAATGGTGTGTGATTTATTGTTGGCAGTTCCTACCTTCAACTCAAGCCAGAGCGGGGCTTGAGCAAAAAATCGGGAGGAAAATCTTTTCACCCGCGCACGGTGGCATTGTGTGGCTGAGAAAATGTGCCATCCCGAGCTGATCCAGGCTTTAATCTCAAGCTCCTCGGTAGAATGCTGAAGAGCTTCAACTAAAACCCGGTACCATTTTATTGTGACAACGACGAACGAGAAATGTGGCGTATAGAAGATGGTGCGCGAAAATGGCGCACGACACATTCTACTACACTTGACAGTATTATACACCTTTCTTCCATTATTTCCTGCCGGCGGGATGACATCGCCACCATCGGAAACGGAAACATCCTGCCAACGGGCCACCGGAACACTATCGGTAAATCAAACCGATGCCTTTGCTCGCATACCATTTCCATCTACCGGGATGATTTCGCAGTCGAAAAAAAAGGGTACAAAGCGGAAAACTAAAGTATGTGTGTGCAAAAGTTGGCGCATTTGCGAACCCCGTGCTTCACGTTCATTCATGCAACGGTGGCATGCGGTTCGGAAGACACCTGACGCTTGTGTCGATGCGAACGACCTTCACGGAAAAGTACAGTTTCCTTTTCGCTGAGTGTGGTAACATTTTTTTCCGTTTGCTCGGCGCTCCACCAAACAACGGTTTCGAGTGGAATGTGGAATGTGTGTGTGCTGCAAACATGGAGGCCTAAACCATTTTACTGCAACGAATGCATCTCGGTTTTTTTACGTTTTTTTTGCAGCCCCAACGTTCAATATGGAGTCTTCTTTTTTTATGTATTGCTTTGCATACGGTTCCATTGAAGAGGAAAATGTGTGGAGTTGCGAGCGTAGCTAAATTAGTTTCGGCCCGCTGTAACTGTGTCCGATTGCTGACGGGTAACCACTTACTTTTTTAGAATCATCACATTTCGCTTCGTTGGAAAAATGTTTTCGACACGCTTAATTCGATTCGACAACGCTTACCAATTCATTCAGCGAACGTCGGGAAATATTTGTAAATAAAACTATGTTCGTAAATGTAATACCTTCATCAGAATCGAAATGTGTATCGTGATTCGAAAATAACCTTCCCGGAAAAGAAGAATATCGAACGGAAAAATTCCACCAGAAATGTCATCGCTCCAATCGACCTAATTTCGAGTGGCATGTATTCATTAGCAAGTGAACTGCATTCCATTTTGCATGCAGTTTTGCCGACGAAAAGCAAATAGAAGAGTGCAATTACAAGTACCTGGAAGCGGAAAAATCCCCATCATTACGATTTTATCGCATCGCGTAGAGCTAAAATCGGCACGTCTGCCATTTCGATGCGATGTCGTGGAAAGGGAAAACGTGAGAAAGGGAGATAAAATCGGGCATGGAAGATGGGACTGCAACCTAGACCGACATCGTCAACGGTGCCGATGTGCAGTGAGGTGGTCAAACTTTTCATAATTAAAGCATAATTTAATATCCACCGGAAAATGGAACGAGGACGAAACCTCGCAAACCCTCACTTGCTCCCTGTCTCTTCACGGAAAAGCTGACACGAAAAGGCAATCCATAAATAAAGTCTGTACGATGTCCTCGATCTCGAACTCTGCCTTCATCGTGACCGGTAAGCGTCCAACGCGTCCTTATTCCCATTCCGGCTTCCACTAATCCGCACCAGGAGTGCCGCGTGCCGAGAGGGAAATGGACCCGCAGTGACTTCTTCACGCGCCGCTAAGTGACCAACCGAACCGGCAGCTTCCCGATGGCATGCTCGGCGTGGTAAAATACATATAGAAAGAAATTAAATTTTATTTACCCAATTAAAACTTGCCCATGGCATGGCTGACGATAGTGGACAGACGGTCGCACCAGCACTCAGGATTAGTCGCATGAACTCGTGTCGAACCATCATCTCGTGGGAATGGGAGGATGTTCGATCCGCATGTCGTGTGTACGGGTGGGTGTGTGTGTTTGTGAATCAGAAAACATTGATTTCGAAATCTTATATTAAAAAGAAGCACCCGAGGTCCGGATGAAGCAGCTCCGCTAATGAACCAGTTGCAATGTTTTTTTTCCCTCCCGCTTCAGGAACGTTAGCTTCACCACGAACAAAAAGGTGTCGATTAAAAGGGGAAAGTTATTATGCTGCGCAGGCTTACGTACCCCCCAGCCCCGCCAGGCCTTTTTATGGGACCGTTTTCTGATTGGCAATTTTCGGTATGCGATCATAAATCGAGCCCATTAGCAAAGGGGGTGGCCGGCGGAAAGAAAAGCCTACCGGTGCCGAGGCGCCGTAACGGAAACATCGCCAGCATTCCACCGATGTACACCGGGTATGGGACTGTTAATGCAACACTTTTGTTTGGAAGTGTGTTTCTCTTTTGTTTGACGGTTGTTTTTCTCAATTTTCGTGGATCTCAATGCTTGAAATTTATCGTTTGCACGACCTGCCCCTCACCAGTCCACCATTGCCCCACCTTCGAGTGAGGAGCAAAAGCTTCAAATGTTTCAACCACCACCGCAAACCTGAAGCGCTGCACAAAGCCCAATAAGGTGCATAATAAATGAGCCACGTGAGTCGATGAGGCCCCCGCGCCAGGGCGCGAAAATACAATCCACTTCCACGGGCTAATTACCGAGGCTTTTGCGTGATTGATGAGACCGGTTAAAAGGAGGTTTTCTCTCCTCGGCGAGTGTGAGCACCAACCGACCCCGTCATCGCTGGCTCATAATACTATGCGGCAACCATTTACGGTCGTGTACGTAAATCGAGCGCCCAAACCATGGAAGAAAGAAATGAGATGGTTGGCGAAGTGTTGTTCGAGATGTGCCTTACTTTGGCACTATTAACGTGCTAACAAGGGAGCTGTTTTGAATAAAGTTTAGCGTCGTTAGCAGTACGAAAATGGACCGTTGGAACAAAAGGAATGAAGAATGAAATTAATGTTACCACAACCTAACATAACATTCATCGTCAAATGGCACACCAGAAAACACTGGAATGATGATAAACCAGAGAAAAATTCCACCCTTTTGCTCAAGTTAATATCATTTTAATCCTCGCCTCAAGGATTCCGTTTGTTTGTTTTTGATAGAAAAATATGCTTAGTAGTATAACCAATACTACTTGGAATAATTTCCAAACGTTCGAGCCAAGTTTTGTTACATTACGCAATAATCAACGCCTCGAAAAGCAATCATTTCAATTGGAAAATGTCAATTTTCTGCTCACCCTCAACTGGTATTCCGTGATAAATTAACTGGTTTGTAGATGGCGAAAGTTTTACCGTTACCGACAAAAGTTTTAACCATTCACACTAATCGAGCCATAAAAAAAAACAAACAAACAAACACACAACTGTCTATCGTTTCCCGTAAACAGTCCGTTGAAGTAACGCACGCCCTTAAGCGTTCGCTTTGTAGTGTGTAACGCGAGACCACCGGCACAAATCTTCCAGAACAGCGTCCCCCCGGCCTGAAGTGGAGCGTCTTAACTGCCACCAATAAAACGGAGGGAATGAGATTATAAACGGAACGGAACTTTATTGCTCCCGAAGAAGACGCCATCATCATCATCGTCGAATGATTGATCGAGCCAGCCGGGTTTTCGTTGCCCGGAGCAGTCCGGAGTCCGTCCACCTTTGAAAACTGGAGCCACCAAGGGGATCACTAAGGGAACCGTATGCTGGATTTTCCTTTGCTAGAAATCGTTGAAAATCAAATCCCTGGTGCGTAAGGAAAAGAAGAACATCTTCCTGCCAGACGGTCCGGTAGATTTCCCACGCGGAGCAGAGTGATCTTCATTATCATCGCTAGCTTTCCAGTGGTTTGTTTGTCCAACATCGAAGGCCGCGTCCGGGAAGAAGGGTTCATAAAAAAATCACCCACCTCACAACAAGTTCCCTCCATTCTTCCCGGCGGAACTCGTAACTTTCCATCGGTAGCTAACGATGTTTTCTTCGCATCGTGCGCCAGCAAAACTTTTAATGAAAAAGCGCCATCACGCAATAACGCCCGTCCGTCAGATAAACACCAGGCCGGGTGACGCCCCTCGGGGGGGGACCGGATGGGTGAGAATTCGCTAAGGATTCGCTCACGGGGCCGAAACAAAAAACACCTAATATGACCCCCATTTGCTCACTCCGGCGAGATGCTGAGGAAACGCGAAACAACAGAGAAGGAGAGAGAGAAGTAAATACAGTTTATAATGCAATTAATTTCAGCTAATTAGACATTGACATGGCAAGACCCAAAGGGTCCGTGTACGTGGTGGTGGTTGGGGCCACCGGGGAGGTGGCGGTTGTCTGCGTTTCGCGCGGAACAAACTTTTGACGAAAGCTTTCGCACACGAACACGACCCGCGAGAGTGAGTTAGTTCCGGAGTGGATTGTGTTTACTTTGCCGCAAAAGCTCCAAACTGTTAATGAAACGAAAATATTGCCCTCATTAACTTGCGTTGAGGACCTTTGACATGGCTATTGGAGGGCTCTTTCTCTCGCCGGAAATGGGGCTACGGGGAAACTCGCAAACATTGGAATTAATTTGATTGGCTCGAAGTTTCGAAAATGGAAGCCTGACACGAGTTGCATGTTTTTCTGTTGAATTGAACTGGTTGTTATCTCGAAGTTTAATGTGTGATAGCATAACTTCAAACCGACCATTTAAACCATTTTTGGCAAATTTAAATACCCTTATTAATTAATTACACACTTCATGCTAGAAAACATATCCTTCAAATAGAAGACCACAAAACTGAAATTGAAATATGCCAGAACAACATCATCAAGGATTGCATTCGCATGCAAAAAAACAAAGAAGAGTAACAGCGAAGTTACGGCCATTGTTTATTTTTCCATTGTATGCCCAAAAACCAACAAAACTGGAGCAAATAAACAACCTGCGGTCGGCACGTTTCCGTCAGGCAGCTTATTTGCGAAAACTGCTCCACAATCAGCGAGAACTGACCGGGCTTCCTTTGCCTTCCTTCCACCAAACAACTCGCGTTTGGGGCACGCGGCGTACTCATTTTCCTTTCCGTTGCAAACGCTCTGTTTCCACTTTCAGTTCCATTTCTCCACCAGCGGCGAACGGTGGTATTTTGTTTACCCCGCAACATTGATATTCATGCGCCCCAAGCCGATGGGTGAACATAAAGCTTACTTTTTCACCAATTACTACCACCGGGTGTTGTGGTTGTGGAGGGGAAAAACCCCGAGAAACAAACGTACCGCGATTTTCCTCCCAACGGGTGGTGTGCGCAGGTGTGCGTTATCCAGAAGGAAATGCAAATGAGGAAAAAAAAACTCTACCAAAATGGGAAAAATTTTAACGCCGTGAAATCGGCAGCGTGATCCCTCGATAGGCGAAAACAGACAAGCAAAACGAAAAACGAGAAATATAGATGATTGTGATGGGGCTTTTAATAAAATTAACATGGCACTGTTGCTGGCTCGGTGAGATAATTATCTCACACTGGCAAGAGAAAATCCCCACGTTGGTTTTCGGTTCGTTGCAATGGAGGAGGAAAACGCATGACTAATTTGGCTTCCATCGCAACGTGCACTAATTTACATATGCGGTCGTTTCTTGTGATAAGAATCTTATGACATTTGGTTCCCTTTGCAAGCTTTCCCAACGTTTGCGGGGAATAGTTTTCCCAAGAAACCAGCAACGACCGTTGCACAGTTAAGGAGTATGATGATTCGACTAACGTGATTAAATGTGAAACTACCAGCCATGTGCAGCTGGATCTGAACTTCACCAACAATAAAATCGAAGCTCAAATGTCTCATTGTTTGGAATGATAAAGTTTGTTCCATAAATGCGAAGCGATGGTTTCATCTTGTATTGTTTAACATGACGATATTGCAGTGGAATACATTAATCCGATTATTGGAAACATTTACCTACACAAGTTACATTCTTCAAAAATACATAAAAAGAACTGCCCGTCCCAATTGTTACTATATTGAAAAGGTAATCCTTACGATTTTACAAAAAAAAACCGACCATCGTAAGCAAAAACGTCAATTAATGGTTGACAGGCTTATTTAGAAAAAAAACGTGAGAAAAAAACATCTGCGCAACCGCTTTCTGTCGGTAGAAAGGAGAAACTCCCACAAAACGTGACGGATGCTAATCGTAAAAAGCTAATTAATATTTTGCTTCAGAAAACAAAATGTTTGCTCAGCTGCTGTGCTATTTGGCAGCCGATGATGAAAAACAGTAACGAACAGGAGACAAGATAACGAAAAAAAAGGCCTACCAGTTCGGAAAATATCCATTATGTTGGTGTGCGTTACCCAGGCACCAAAGATTGGTCCAGAAATAGAAGCCTCAGGAAGTACGAACGTCCGACGGTTGTGGAAGGCCGTTTGTCGGATTCTACACGCCGGAGACATTTCCTGGGGAAAATGAAACACCGGTTTCTATGCTTCCTTTCCCGTGCCCGGCCCGGTTTGCGGTGAGTTATTCATTTTATACCGTATAAATGAAATATTAATAACGTACAACAATGCAAGCGAAACGACTTCCCAACGCAGTGCCCGTTGGGGGGAAACGAAACTTTCCCGAAGCATGTGTATGGCCGCTTATTGTTTCCCTGTATCCTTGAAGGGTTGTAACACGGGGAGGGCACCGCACGCTAAGGTGACCCAAATCCGGGAACCCTATAGCGATGTCCAGCCGACACCCGACGGAAGCCCTTCGTGAAGCTTTTCATTTCCCTTTCTTTGCTCGAAAAAAGAGTTATCCTGGCGTGTCCACCGGTTACGCCCCATTCTCGCACCGTCCAGCCTGTCCAAACGGCTTGGCGATGACTATCTTCCGACCCCTACACCGGATGTGCAAGAAGCCGCTGTCAGTTGCGGTCAGCAATTAACGCCGGGATCCCGCGCATTATTCATCGCCAGGTGTTGCGTCTTATCCAAGGCATGGAATTTATACCGACCCCAACCATTCCATGCGCCATCGTCGCGTGAGGATTGCGTAAAAACACCGAGGCAGGGTTGCAAGGGGATTAAAATTAAAAAATAAGGCCAGATAAACAGGACATTAAAGCAGCCGTTACGTCCGCCACAAAAAAAAAGAGAGAGAACGAAAAAGGAAACTCTTATTTGCACTGCAAAGGAATAACAACATCGCAAACAAATGCCGACCAAAAGAAGCCATTTACTTTGAAACAGCGAAAAAAAGTTTATTCCCCTCTTCAGGTTGAACGACACATGCCTAGCCCAACTTTTTAAAGCTTTTACCCGGGAGTATTTGGTCAACTGTTCGGAATGTTTTAAGAATCTTTCAACGAGCGCTATTAAATCACAAGGGTGCGTTAATAAAACTTCTTCAGCGATCCCGAGAGTATGATAAAAAACAACGAAATGTTGGTCTCTTTTCTCAGTCTTGTCTTATCGTGGAATATCTTCATCTCCTAAAGCACCGATGCTTATCATACTAAAATATTTTCTAATGGCATAAAAGTGTGTCTATTTTTCACAGAAACTTTTGGTTTAAAATGTTTGATTTTAAGGCACCCCTTAGATTAAACAACTTTGACAAACTAAGGTAAAAGTATGTTCCTCCCTCGTAGGCCTTATTAGAAGTTAGTACTCCTTCCGGACGGTATTAGCATATCGACAGGTCAGTGCTTTGATCTAACCTTCTCCTATATTTTCTCAAGGGCGTCCACAAATCGATCATTTACGTCGCATAAGCCGATATTTTTAGCTCCTCTCGAGTGTTTGCCTTACCCTTGAGCGCCACCTTTACATCAGCCTTTTTGCATAAGTAACATTTTCTGTTTTTCCTTTTCTTTGACGTATAAAATAATGTTGTATGTTTATAGTCTTTTAAAGATCATAAAGCGTAGGTATGAAACGAAAACTAGAACGCAAGATTAATTAATTGAGAATTATCAAAAATCAAAAGCGTGTTTTCTTTATAAAACGAATAGAATTCAGAAATATCAATAACAAAATAAAGATTCCTTCGTGGAAAATAAATCAGTACCGAAACCTCTCAAGGTCTCTATATTTGATGACCCTGACGAAACCCCTTTGCTACTTAGCACCCTATGGGTTTCTTTTCTCTTCAGTTTCTTTCGCTTCCATTTGGCTTCGCTGCAGCAAAGTACCATTAGGAGTTTTCGTAACCCTTTTCTATCGGATGAAGCACAAGCGTTCAGCGTTATTTTTGGGTACGAATTCGAACCAGAGCTACGTAACTCGATCAAGTGCATTGGAAAGGATTCTCGTAAGGATTAAGACACCGGAAGGAGCTTGAATCGGAAGAAAGGTCCGCAGAGACCGACCGCTATCTCCGGGCGCAAGGGTTCTGCGAACGAAGATAAATGTTTTTCTGTGCTTCGCGGCAATTGTCAATATTTATTACCGTTAAAACGGCTCACCGTGCGATAACGTGAAGCACCGAACGAACGGTTGGAAAATCGTGTGGAGAAACAAGTGGCGTTTCTCAAATATTCATGGCTTTGCGCATGGAAGTGAACCCTGATGTATTGGTTGTATATGATGCTGTTGTTTGTTTACGATCGATGTGCAAATACCCGTTGCTCGATTTACTGCCCGAAGCGCTCGAGTGGTGGAAGCATATAATTTATTATTTAAATTCGACCCGAATTTCATCGAAAATATTTTGTGCAGTTTTCCCAGTGGCGGTACGATGATTGGTGAATAATTTTATTTGTTTGTTCCACGAAGCGAGTTTATCGCCCGAAGTCCGGGGCCACAACCGTTTCCCTTCCAGCGGTCACCCGAGCGAGACATAACAAATAACTTTATTCCTACGGTTTTACCTTCAAGCCGCACAAATCCCACTCGCAAGTCCGAACGCAAGGGACTGCCTCTGGAGCGGCCATCCCCCGCACCACCAGCAATCAGTGTCACCCAGTCGAAGACTGGCCGCCAACAACGCCATGCAATCTGGACGATTTCACTTCTGTCGCCGGATTAAACTGCCCGCAACACCTTCGAGCTTATGTGCGCTATAGGGCAAACTAAACGATAAAAAACAACATACATTAAAGCGCCAGATTGCTTCGGTAGAATGAAAAACCTTCGCCAGTTTGGCAGACGCCACGTAGGACGTATTGTCCTTTATCCATTTCGTATCGTCTGGCGCGCTATCTGCCTCTGACAAGCGCACCGACGACCAGGGGCCGATTGCCGGGCCGAAGGTTGACACACACATAAACTTTGCTTTTCGTTCTTTTTTTTTTTTTGTTTTCCGTTTCAACTTTTCTTAATTATTTCCCTAACTAAGCGTGACAGTCGAAGTCGCCAGCATCACACTCTCCGTAGCGACCGGCCACCGCGGGGAATCTCGGGTGTGGCTCCGAAGAAACGGGGCCGTACTTGTGCTTTACCACACATTGCTGCCATCCCCGGGCCTAAGGCGTACCGAGAAAAACGGCCCGACGACACTAACATGCCTTAATTGCGCCCCCGGTCAACTAGGTAGGTAGAAAGGTAGATAGGTGGGCTGTAGAAGAAAGTGAGTGCACACGAAAAAACCGATCCGAACAAGCGAAAAACAACAACACTCAAACACACACACACACACACATTTGCTAGCATCAGCATCCGCAAAGGCAACATCAGCAAACGGCCAGCACTCTCCGGGGGTGTGACATAAATGTGGCATAAGATAAACCCGGACCGGGCGGACGCCAGAGGTGCGAATCAACTTGAGCCGGAAAGGAAGCTCGGGAATGGTGTAGGAAAGGAACAAGAAGACGCAAGCGCTTCAAAAGTCAAGAAAAAATTCATAGCTTACGAATAGTTTAGTGGGATTGTTTAAGTAAGAATAAATTCCAGAATAATTGTATAAAAATATTTTTTGACACAATTCAATTTAAAATATATTCTAAATTTTACTCACTTTCAACATTTATAAACTCAAACTGTATGTAATACGGTTTATTGTTTTCATGTGATTTCCTTTCAAGTTTACAAGCGCACCTTCACATTCTGCCATGAATTTCTATTGAAAGGAATTTTGGTTAACGGTTTATCAATTCTTCTTTTACATTTATTTTTAAATTATACGTTCATGACAACATATTTTTTTAACTTTACTAGAAAGTATAAAAAATATGATGAACTTAACCTTTTTCTATAATTTTGAAAGAGTCTAAAATGAATCAATTCCAATGTTGGTGTCCTACTCTTAATTTAAACTTTCATTTTATGACTTTTGTGTTATAGTTAACTGTTAAGGGCCGTCTTCAGAGAACAATGTTAAAGACAATTTCTTAGTAAAGTTCCGTCAAGACATGTTGACGACAACTTTTGCGCCAAAATTCCGTGCGTGTAATCACTGTCAGTTTATTTACGGACACAAAACTTGCCACCAAAGCATCGTCCTTTTCCTTATTATGTAGATAACATGCAAAATTCGGTGAAGTTGGGACTTTCCACGTCTCGCAAAAAGTGAACTCTCTCTCACCGTTTACCCTACCTTCAGAAACTGCCTCACGGTTCAACAGGCGGAACGACAGGAGAACTGCCAAAAGGCGCAAAAAGACTCCTGCGACCCACTGCGATGTCAAGTCGTTCGCCGCAAGGACGAGCGCCCTGTCGACCGTCGTCCTGCCACCGGCGTTGACGACAATCCCAGGGAGCCTCAATTTCCCCGGGAATCGTTTAATGAGTTCCGGATGCTCGTGCTCTCTCACCTTTTATTCCCAGGGCCACCAATCGAAGGCCAGTTGTGTGAAGCACGAGCCGAGCCTCGGTCCTCCGGACAAACATCCAAACCTCACTCGTGGTTGATACAAATCTGGTAATGGAACCCGCGTGTTGTGTGTCTCAAACCCTTTTCCTTTCTTTCGCCTGCGAGCGCTTTTTGTGGCCAAACAAGGGTCAGCACTTCTTCAGCAGAAGCGAGCCCATCTCGCAGTGAAAGGGGCGACTACTCCGGAGGGCTTCACTCACGAAACGCCAGCCCTCCCCCGCACGATTCGCCCTTTTCGAATAAATTATTCACGAGACAGGAAGGAAGACTTCGCTGAAGTGCTCTAGTTTTACTTTCCCGCAACCACTTCGTGGCTGGTTCCTCGGGATAAGCCCGCGGCCGCTCTTTACTACGTCGGACGAGATGAACCCTTCCTGTCCCTCTCGAACATCGCATTACTTTTTCTACTCCCCAACAGCTCTATTTGTCCATTGCCGTAGATGTTACCTTTTAAATTGAACCCAAATCGCGCTACGTGCCCTATTCTCGTGTCGGTAGCGAAGTTTCGGGCTTGAAACGGATCCGAGCCGACGTGCTGTTGGAACATTTGAAGGCAAAACTTTCGCTTTTGGAACCCTGCGGTCTTTGATGGCGGGACACGATTTTACGGATACTTCCAACCGCACGACACAACACTTCTCTGGCGCATAATACAGATCAGCTTCGTTCCTGACCCTGCCGGATGGATGAGCTCCGCTAACCTTCATTCCGGTTGGGGCCAATCGGTTCGCCGATCGCTGACACTCTGCTGACAGAAGGAAAATCTGTGGAAGGCCCCGATCCCGACCGCCCGATACGGCCAACCGTCGCGTTCAAACAAATTAGTACGTCGAGCGACTTTGGCTCACGCTGATTGTGCAACTGATTTAGTATCCGATTGTTTGCGGAACACGAACGACTGTCATGTACTCGGGGGGCAGAACTGGGACGAGGATGGCGGGGAGGGATTTAATTGAGTTTTCCAAGCGGAAGTGCGACACAGTCGACGGTCGTGCAGATGGAGGATACTTTTCAACAGATAAACGTTCTATTTTCTTTGCCCTTCCACTCCGTTAGCATAATATTATGGCAAGGGAGCATTTTTTCTTTCTTTCTTCTTGACTTCGAACCGTTGCCTATCACTTGAGCTAAAATTATGAGCAATATTTACTTCCGCAACCTATTGTTAAAATGATTACGTCGTTCGGAAAGGGAGGCACGCCTAAATGAATTAAAATGATAGGTGACGTGGCGAGATGCCAGTTTTTTAATCTAGGTTTTAATCATTTGATGTTGATCATACTTTAGTTTTCTCTCATCACATTGTTGTGGCGCTTATCTAAATCTATATTTGATTTGAAACAAAACATTAAAGTAGGTTAAATTAGAAATGGAATATTTTAAAACTTAAAATCAGCTCTCAAACTACAACTATTATCGACAAAGAATAAAGCATTTGAAGAATGTTCTTGTCGCTTTGTAAATGTAATTTTCTTTGTTTACAAAACTCATCCAGTCGAGAAGGTTTCCCTTGTCTTCAAGTACCAAACTCTTTACGTTCGAACGAGCCAAAGCCATTAAAAACTGTGGGAAGGGATTTTCTGTTTTTAGTTTTTCGAAGAACAATTTCCGTTGAAAATCTTTCGCTACAAACTGTTACCCCCGCCCGTTGATAAACTCGATCCGCGTACGAACGAACTAACTTTGATTTCCACCGCACCTTGAAGCAATAAAACGTGCCATCCTTCCATCGAGCGACGCAAGCAGCAAAATACCATTCGCTACGGAATTCTATCCCCTGCCACTCCTCTGGCTCGGGTAATGGATCAAACTGTCGTGGGAACACGGCGGCTACAAGGACAGAACCATCTTTTTACGCCCCATTCCGTGCTGGGCTTTAGCGGAAGGAAAACTGTAAGTGGAAACACTGCACCGGGAGGAACATTCTTCACGGCGCGTTATTATCGCGGCCCGAGAAGTGAACAGCGCGGTGAAGCTGAAATTTAATTAAATCCACTAACGTCATAACGTTTAGTCGGGTTGGCCCGGCGAAACCACGGGAACGTTTCCTGCAGCAGCACGACCAGAAGAGACTTTGAGAACATCATTGATAAACCCGTCGAACTGTGGCACTCAACGCTGTCAAAGTGGTCGAACGACCGTTACATCGGAAACGCCTGGTGCTTTGCCACCGATGGGGGAGGAAATTGGAAAATGAAACTAGTTTAGCCACCTTCCACCGCAACGGTGGGCGAGAGATTACATTGCATTTTTCTCACGTTCGCTCCAAACGATCGAAGCGGGCCAATATTGAATTCCAGGTGGCACATTTATCAATACCAGATCCCGACCGAGTTAAACGATTGACATTGTGTTCGTTTTATGCTCGAGCATCGTCGTTTATCCCCGTGAACCACCCACGCGTGGAACTCAAGTCGGTCGTTTTGCTTCATTAGTTGATGATCCACCAGAAGGAGAAACGACATTAACCTTCGGAACCGATTCAAGATGATTAACCTTTACAGCACAATCTCGTTTCGATTCTAAAAGTCCCACTTCCAATAAAGCACGGCCGTCCACTCGAACACGATTCTGGTAAGTCCAAAGCCCCTTTAGCCAATGCTAATGCCGCGACCCTTCCACACCCTTCCACATCGGAGGGCAGAACCAAATAACCTCCATGAGCGAACGATCGGTTATCGATAATCTTTATGAGTTTCGGGGTAACATAACATCGGTCCGCCCCGTTACCTAATCAGGCCGTGAGCGTGTCTTCTCTCCGACGGCGATAAAATCCTTTTGTCATCATCCGACGCGTTCCGTGGTCCTTTGCATTCGAGCCTCTTCCGCGTGGTCCATAAAATTTATGTCAAAATCCTTAGTCTCCCCTTCGGACCGCGAACCCGAGCCCGTGCGAATCGATTGCAAAATCTCCTCGAGAGGTACGGGTGGGTCCGTTGTTTCTCCCCTTCTCGGAAAGGGAACTCACCTCCCCCTCCCCAACACCCTGTTTAATCCTTTTGGAGGAGAATGACGATGCTAATCATAACATCTCGCGCCCCATTCGAGATGGCGGGCGAGCAGAATCAAAGCGACAACACCGCTCTGCAAATGAAGAACGCAAGATCCCCCCCTCCTGCCCGGCGTCATAAAGTTTACCTCGCCGAAGCACCCCGGAACATAAATCAACGAGTATCATACCGAACAAATTTCTCGACCGCCTCGCCGCCTGCCCGTCTAACGTCCTCCACTTCCCGCCCCTTCCCGGGTTCGCGCGATCTGCGCGACGATCCCGATTTTGCACGTCTCCGAGACCATTAATAAAAGTCAACGGCTTATCTGCGCGGATCGATCTCGGGCCCCCAGGTGTAGCCCTGGTGTTGTCTCTAACCCCCTTTTCGCTCCCCCCTCGGGAACGGTTCCAACATGACCCGCACCAAGATCGGGCAATAAAAGCCTCCCCACGCTGTTCTGATCCCTCCCGTTCCCCAAACCGTACGGGGTGAAAAAGACAATCCGCTTGGACGGGCCCAAAAGATAAGACAACGAGCGTTTCCCGGTCCGGTAACAAAGGCCAAACCAACCTCGACGCTGGCCAACTTTCTTTTCGCGCGCCCGAGTTTTCTTCCCGCTCGGGCGTTTTTTTCTTGTAGCGTGACCTACACTCAACGCGATGTCCCAGACAGTCTCGCTCCGACGCGGCATTCGTATGCATGACTTTTGCACCCCATCGCCCAATTACCGTTAAATAATAGATTAATTGTTGTCGACAGCGAACCGAACCGGTTCCGTTCGCTTCCGAACGCCCGGTTTTTCCGCTATCTAGGAGCGAGAGGTCTCTTCACCTCCCAGGCCGATCGAACGACCTCGAATCTCTAGCGGGGCATTTTATCGCAAAAGGGAAAAGGCAACCGTTTAAATTACTCCCCGAGGATCCATTGGAGAGCTGGTTGAGATTTTCCACCCATACCGTTGGGAAAATCGAAAAGAAAGAAAAGAACATCCAGCGAGACCTTTCGCAGATCATTGGATGACCTTATTCTGCTCTGTTTACATTAGTTCGCTTCGCTGAAAAGGGCACGCGTCTGTTGATTCGGAAAATTCATTTAAAATAACCCTTCAATACCACAATCTGGCCGGAGCAAACATACCACCAACTCCTCCTTTCTTCCCGTTCTAAACATCCATCCCAACCATTTCGCAATAACGCTCTTGTCAGCACGTTTCAGCCCAGAACGGACGGACTCCTAATTAGACGCCATCTCAATCCGTCACGGTAGATTACGGCTTGCGGGACGGCTTAGGCGAACCCCGGGATGAAAGCTCACTTTAATCAAACTGCTCGTCGTCATACACCGCGGTCGGGTCGGCACCCGGGCCAATGATTGACATTGCGACTTTTTAATACGCGACCGAACGGGACCCGAGAGCCGCCGGTTCCAACACAAATCCACCCGACCACATCCACATTCCGGAGTCCACGGCGTCCTCCTAACGGGTTGGCTAGACGCAGTTGGCGTAATGCTTTTATCAGGCGCGAAGGAAAAGAAAGCTGCTCCACGGTGTGAGAGATGTGAACGTCCGCTAGAGACCACGTGCCCAAACCGAAACGATGATCCACTGGAGTGAGGACTGGAACTCGAAAAACGAAAAAAAAATAAACCAGCGGGAATCAGATCGGAGCCGGTTAATTTGACGAACGTTAATTCTTGTCGTTGCCTGCGCGAAACGGTGATCGTGAAATATTTTAATTTGCCACCTTCTCCCATGATGGAAGGGTTTTTCCTTTTCTATTTCTTTGGTCAATCAAAGCTCGGAGAGACCCGGAAGAAGTGCATGGGGCATTCCAGCACACATGACCACCGGAATTTAACCGTTCTTCTCGGCGGGGAACGTTCGGGAAAAAAGAAACTAATTAAACCCAATAGCTGAGTCCGAGGTCCGAGGACCGTGCAAGGTCGAGGGAAGTGAAAAATCTGACCCAAACTAACGGAGTCTTGAAACTTATTTCAGTATGCTTCGCCTCGTCAATTACGAGTACAAAAACTGGGGAACTGGTCCACTGGTGGGCAAACATTTTTGCGATGGACGTGCTCTAAAGTAACTCATAACTCATTCATCACGCGCAGGCCCTGAAGGCTGATGGTCATGTGATCCAACCGAGCCGTACCGAGGCTGTTGATATAGTCCGCTATTTGAGACCAACCCGGAAAAAACGGCCTCTGGAAGCAGTGATCTAACCGTATCAAATGTCCAGGTAGGAAGCGACATGGACTGAACTCACAAAAGTCTGATGATTTCTTGTTTATTTTCAATCCACCCCCAAAGGACCCCCATCGGCTCAGCGAAGTCACAACATGCAGGTTGCATATTAGAACGTTCTCGACAACTGTCGATAGGCGAAGAGAACCGTCCATGACATCCCAAACGGTGGAGTTGTTGCCCTCGGAGTGATGGGCGGGCCCTCCTGGGAAGCGCACGTCTTGCCAGGAAGTAGCTACAGTATAAAAAAGAACCTAAGCCTCCCCCGGGGTATCCCACCCAGATTGTGTCTCCCGCGCGGCCGAAAAGGGGCGAAAGCGGCCCCACTACAGTGTTGCACTCCGGATGGCCTATGGCTTTGGTCGACACGGTTCATCGAGCCGCTCCGTGGACCGAACACCGGCCATATGATTGACGCGCTACAACGAGATGCAAATCAGGCTGCTGTCGAGGTTCTTCCGGAGCTCCCGCGGCGTACACGGCGAACACCTTGCGGGCCCGGGCGGATGCGCTGAAGTGGAACATGACAGCAAAAAAAAAAAACGGCAGGTAGGAGCTTGCACCCAACCTGCCCATCGTTGATTCTTCCTCCGCTCCCTCTTTCCTTCCTCCCTCCGCGGGGCAAACAAGGCCAGAAAAATCAAACCCTTCCACCGAAGAAGGAGCGCAAACTACAATCCGACAGATATGTACACTCTCCGTTCGATTGACATTTGAGATCTCTATGGATGACCGACTCCACGCGGGTTCAGCTGAGCGCTTGGTGTTGGTAAGGGAAAGGTTTTATTTACTTATTAAGTTCCTTTTTTTTCCTTGCTGTCCACCACCAGTGTCAGTGCCTTCGGTTGGAACGGGTTTTTGTTTCATGTTCCACTCGACGTTGTTGCGAAAGTATTAAGTTTATTAAGTCCTTCAACCATCTGCTTCTCGGTACGGATTTTCTTTGTTTTTTTTTCGCCTTCTTAGCTTTGAAACAAGCGAGAAAAAGGCGACACCAGTCAAACTGCCAGTCAGCCAGTCAGTCAGTCAGTCAGTCAGTCAAAGCACCGGTCCCGGGAAGGCACACCGGATCAGATATCCTATCCAATTCATCACTCCTTTGCAACCAAGTTCGTCCAATTTCGTTCGCGATTTATTTTCTTTTCCCTTCACGCTGCAGGCAGCCTCAAATGGCCAAAGAGATGGCATTCGGAGTCAAGTTTAGAGAGCATCTCCACAAAGCCAATTATTCACTTCACACCTTTCCATGCCTCGCGGACGCCACAGAAGGAGATCTCACGCAGGGTTCGCGGGAGAGACTGGGGAACTGGAAAGAGGTACAAGGCAAACCTCGGAAAGATGAAGAAGATATGTTTGCAGGATCATTTTTCAAATTTTCCAAACCTCACGTGGGAACAACCCCGGCTGGGTGCCGTATCAAGATGATCTATTTATTTTGCACGTTTTGTGTGTTTTGTTTTAGATCTTCTGCTGAAACACTGTGGATAGTTTTTTTTTCCTAACGGTAGGTACAGTAACCTCACGAACGTGGTGCGTTGGCCAGATTTGAACCAGGGGAACCATTCGCCAGGGCCCCCATCGGCAGCCCACAGTCAAACAAAGTGATATTTTACGAAGCATCCTCCCACGGGGCCGAAAGTCCTCGGGTCAATCAGCAAACGAAAAAGGAAAATACGCCCCACATGAAGCACAATGCGGCGTTAGGTGACTCCTTACTGGAGCTGCACATGGTGGCCCACGTCGGGTCCAGGATCGTATTTCATTGCATAGATGAAAAAGGAATGCTGCTCCAAGTGAGGCACATCCAAGGAACTTAATTTGGTTCACTGCATGTGGCAGCTAGGGGGGGACAAAGAAAAGATTACTCACATGTTCGGGCAGGGGAATTTGATATTTCAGTCTGCCATATTGCACACACGCGTACACATACCGGGTGATGACGCAATGGGAGCCCGCAATGAGTGATTTGTCGAAATTAGTCGTAAGTAATCAGAGTCTTCCACAGCTCCTCCATGTTGCTGGAGTCAATCAATGTGGTGTGTCGGGTATCCAGCTAATCTTACCTGGAACGAAACAATAAGCAGAAGTAAATTTAACCATATGTACAAACCCTCCATTGTTGGTGTGTGAACATGGCGATCGTCATCTATGAAGTATCCTCCAAACGATAGATTCAGGATACGCAACGATAGCGTGATTATTTGACAAAACGCAACATAATATCCCATACATGCCTGGTTTAGTGGGAGCTCCCCGCATGACGTATGGAATACGTAATTAAATTCGAGCCGGCATATCAACCAAACCCCGGTACCTATTACGTAGTACAGCGTATGGCCAATCCGTAGCCGGAGCGTAGGTATCATACCGTCAATCAAAATCGCTTTCCATGGCATGTTGGTAATTGCAGCTTGGGAGGGAGTTACGATAAATAAAGCCGGCCCGAGCAGTGAGATCAAAACGGGCCCGATGTCTAGTTGGGCTGTTAATTGGAAAAACGAGCGGGTTTCCCCGGCAGCTTTCGCATCCATAAACGTCCATCGAGCGGCGGGGCGAAAATGGAAATACACTCTTCGAACGAATCAAAATGCTGCACACAATCGGTCCGTTTTCCCACAGACTCTATTTGAATAACAAAAATCAAACAACGACGTTGAAATTGGTGGGGGAAAAAATAAGATCAACTCCAACAAAGATACCCAATAACTATTCGGTCCAATTTGACCATGGTTTGGACTAATGGCGAATCAATTTCTATTGTCCAAAAAACTAACTTGACATCTCCCATACTGGACTCCAGGGTGGAAATCTGGAGTTTTTTCCCAGCTAACCATACTGGAGCGAACAATATTCGAGGCAGTCCAAGTCCATCCCCGACCCGCTAAAATTTTCTCGTGACCAAACGAACCGCGCGCTGTTGCCAGACGACGACCCACAATTGCCTACTTTTTTGCGTTGCAATCGATCAGTCAATCGATCGGGCAAATATTTTAACAAAAAAAAAACAACACACCGTGCGGACGGCGGGAATAATGGTGAGGTGAAGCGGAGAGTCAACAGCGCCTCAGTATCCATAGTTACCGTACCAAAGATGCAAAGCGAACGGCGATCCCTTTTTCCGTTTCGCGCAGCCCAGCGCGATCACGATGATGATCGTGCACAGTCTCGAATGGGAAGGGACAGCAACGATGTAAAACCCCTCAACATAGTTGGCGATCTCCGCCAGCTCGCTCGATCCGAGGCAGTGTAGGGTGCAGCGCGTGTTTTACCCATTTCCTGCCCGACCCAGTTAGAGCCGACCGAGTCATGCTACGCTGGAAGCTACGAAACGGCGCTGGCTGGATGGAGAGATGAAGATGGCCAATCAGTGCTGCGCTGAAGTGTGGGGCTACTCCTTCTGCTGCGAGCCAACCGTTGGGGCCGTAGGCACTCTCGCACCTTGGCACCCTGAAGACGGCGGTCGGCGACCAAGACGGCGACTACGACTACTACTGACCCGGTTTGTAACTTGCGATTTCATAATAAATCTTTCCCCGCATGCTCATGCTCGCAGCTCATCATCATCATCATCATCCAACGTCCGCAGAATCCCCGCGTGTGCAACGAAGGAAACCCCTTGAGGTGGTGGCAATCAAGCAAAGCCAGTACGCCTCTCGGGCAACTGGTTGGATATTCCTGGCAAATGTTGACACATGAGGTGTTACCGATCTCCATCTCCTGCCACATCTTCTGGCGAGGCATTAAACTGGGTAAATAGTGTCGCCAGTTTCTTCTTCGTCCGAGGCTCCGGAGACGACCCCTCTGATGGGCCCGTGCGTGTAGACGACTCCAAATCCAGTTTGGCGCAAATGAGGTACCGTGGGTCGCACGATCTGCAAGGGCAGTCCGTATACCTGTTAGACGCACTAATACGCCCGAGTCGTGACCATGTCTGACAGACTGACTGACTGACTGCCCAACTGACTGACTGCCCAACTGACTGACTGACTGACTACGTATGTCTGACCCGCGTGTTAGCGAATGAGGCAGACATTGGCGGACAACTGCAGCCACTTGGATGTTTATGTTTTTTATCGTTGCCACGGTTAATTCTGCCGTTGCCACAAGAAGTCTGAAGAAACCCGAGGCTCGCCTGGTCACCGACTGGCGTAGACATCAAATTTATTAGCTTCATAGCCCTCATGCCGATGAGCTACAGCTTACAGCTACAGCAAACTGCACAAACAACCAACATCAGACCCCCGATCGATCGAAATGGGATTGTGTTTCGCTCCAAAACCCCTAGCACGCAGCTCCCAATGGCTATGTTCTCTTTCGGGTTTCTTTCTTCTTGTTGCGTAATACGCACTGCTGCGGAGCATGCAATGGCGCAGTCCACCCAGACACCCAAGGGTCTCCTCAGACCCATAAGGACGCGAACCCATGAGGCAGGAGTACCGACCTTCTTTGGCAGCAGCAGGCACCCCTGATCCACCAGGGGTTTGAGGTAGTCCTCCGCAATAGACATCGCCCCGAAAGTCCAACGTTCGATTCACCTTACAGGAGGGGTGAAAAAAACACGGCTTGAAACTCGTTCTTACCCGCTGCAACCAGTACTGCAAGACCTCCACCGACCATTTCTCCGACTCGAACCCCACCCCCGGACCCCTTCGCCCCACGCCAGACCACGCGACCAAGGGAACACGCGACAGACGGCGCAGAACGCCCGAGGAAGCGGCCTATATTTAAATGTCAAACCGGTTCCAAAAGGCACACATTTTCGCTCACCACCAAACACGGACCCGAATGGAGTTGGAGCAGCAGCTCGATCCCAGGGCCCCTAGAGGTTTTCTCCCTTCCTTCGGGTCCACCAAGGCGTCGGAGTTCGCTTGATTAATGCAGGCAAAATGGGACAGTTTTGTAATTAAATCAAAATGAAGCCGTTGATGATGATTATGTTGTTCTGCTTCCGGCCTCGGGATTCCGATCATTCGCTTGGCTTTCGGTTTTTTTTCCTTTTTTTTGGCAGGGCTGGGAAAAGAAAAAATCCTCCCTCCAACGAGCGGGTCGCTAATCAGTGCGCCAGCTTCAACAGCTAATTATAGGCAGCCGGTGGTGGAATATGCCATCGGGAACGGTACGATATCGAACGCTACGAAATGTTCCGTTAGTCCCATGCTTTACATGCGGGTATCACATTTCCACGAGCAATTACGAGATTATTACCGAGTAACCGAGTTTGAATCGTTGCTTATCAAGATTGACATGAATCCAATTTGTGTCGTATCAGGTAGTTTCAGCATAATTTGTTTCCAAATTGATTGAAATTTCTGAACTGTATGCCAATTTATCCACTTTAGAGGTTAGTTATGAAACGTATAATTTGGCTATAGATACTTTATGAATAACTAAAGAATCTACATTTATCTCGATGGTTAAACAAACTCCGTGTTTTCAGAATACATTCATTAAACTACCTAACAGACCCCAATGGTATTATTTACATCCTAATGCATTCGCCAAAAATCTCTTTGCACAAATATTTGTCCTTCATTAGCCTGTCGCAAAACAGATTCTCCTGTCATCGGGCTCGACTTCTGCCGTTTACGCCGAAAATGACAAGTAATCACACTTGTGCCCGAGCTCGTAACATAGGCCCGCTACATGCCGTTAAAAAGGCACTTAAGTGTTGTCCAACATCCTACTATGGAAGGTGTCCAGATGTAGCCGGGGATATAAAACGCTTTCAACGCTGGCGGCGCCCGATTGGCATCATCGGCACTCCTTCGGACGCGATGCACAGTAGCAGAACGATAGCAATCGGGGTCTTGGACCAAACGGCAAATGTACACGCATAAGCACTCGGTTTATTTTTTCCACATTGTGGAGCTGTTTTCCCATTTGTTGTTCGCCACGAGAGCTAGCTTTGAAGACGACTTGGTGCGTCCACGCACAAAACCAATTCCATCGTTTGCCTTCCATCGCCGGACGGTTCGAACGCCCCGAAATCCACACGGTTAAGTAACGACGCGCCGGAACGGAAAGAGCGCCATCGCTTTTTCGTGACTTCTTTGCCAGGCTCGGCGTCAGAGGGGGCGCTCATCGTCGTCGTTGTTGTTGTTAATGCTGCCGTGCCCATTCACTCACGCTGGCCGCTTTTAATGGCTTAACTTCCATTCTTTTATGCTTATTAAGATGCTGCTACTTGCCGACGAGCCGCTGTGCTGCGCACATTGGAGAGATGCTCCATTCGACGAAGACTTTCGCGTTGAAAAAGAAGCGGAACGGCAGCACGGAGTGGTCGTCCGATCCACTTCGGGCTCTGGAAGGGAACGGGGAGGAAGCGCGCCAGATGTGGGAGCGACTTCAAACAGCCATCGCACAATTTGCCTTTTTCTCTGCCGCCCCGGTCGAACATTGATGCCCAGGTTGTCGGATCGAATGATCCAGCGGCAACCCGTAACCGTGTTCACGGTATCACCCCGCCCGCGTTAGAAGTCAGTCCATGGGTTGATGGTTTGAAGCCCTCAAAATATCCTCGTCCCCGGTACAACTTTTACAACCGCCGTCCTCCATTTCGCCAGCCGTTGGGCTCGGAAGCTTAGAAAGGTAGACCTTACATTTTCTGTTCGTGGTCGGTTGTGAGGAAAATTTATGAAGACATAGATCGTGACCCACATCCAACGGGCCCGGCTACCGCCACAAGGCCCGGAGCCCCGTGACGATGAGACGCAATAAAACACAACTTTTCCGTCGGTCCATTTGAAATTTTAATCCCATCGCTGTCTCGAACCATTTAACGATTTGTGAGGCCGAACTCACGCGGCACCTCGGAAAGCTCAGAAAGTACCATCAACTCGCCCGTCAATCCTTGACGAAATCGGTTGGAAATATCAAATCACCCCACAGATTGGGAGAAGTAACAGGGATAGGGAAGAGAGGCATGTGTTTTCCTGCAAAACCCGGAAATGGTTCATCACCGACACCGTCCATCACGGAGTGAAGAAGCCCTTCGGGAATCGAACTCTAGGTCCGTCCACGGTGACATTCAATCCGAGTAAGATATTGTATTATCACACCGTTACCTCCAACGTCGCACGCAATGACCCAGTCGGAGACATCAGTCCCGGTGTCGGAAGACAATCTCGACACATTCCGGAACGTCGTCCGTGGGAAGTGAAACCCATCCGAGGGTGGGATCAAAAGCCGTGTTCTATTTCGTACTCCGTACTCCGAGAGATGACCTTCGAAAGATCGTGGAAAGGAGGTTAGTCAGAGGTTTGGGATTGGATTTCGTTCGGAGTTAAACGTACCCATTTCCGAGCAAGTATTTCAATGTTGGCGTTTAATAAACTCAGGTTTATTATGGTTTAATTATAGACGGCTAACAGATTTTAAATGTATTCACACGAACGTATTCACATTGTTCTTCAGAATTTTCAAACGATGTTTAAGGTGCTTAGATATTATAAAAAAAATACGACCCATGAAGAAAACTATTTAACTGGCGAGGTATTTGATAGCTTAATAAGTACTACTGTAGTAATTATATAGTTCGTTGGTCATAATGCATCCAAAAGTTCATAAAGAATATTCTTAAATATTCTGTGAGCTAAAACTTCATCCCCATTATGTCATACAAATTAAATTTATCATGATTGGATCGAGATTTGACCAACAGAATCCAATTAGATGCTCTATACAGGTTACATACTGTAAATACATTTCCTCGAATTAAACATGAAAGAAAAGGTACATCCGTAACATCAAGCAAATGAAATGATCAAAGACTTCGTGCAAAACATGTCCTTCACATTTACATTTCTCCTTCCTAGTTCCTTCTGTCATTTGATGGTGATGGTTTTAATCAAAATAATGCGTGCCTTTTTCTGAGAAATCCTATTCGCCCAACGTCGCGTTGCAAGAACTGTCGTAAAAGTTGGTTCAAATGAATAAATATTGCTCCCTTCATTTGTGAGGGCATCGAACCGAACGTGGACAAATAATCGTCCAGTAGAAAGGTTCTCTTTCACATGAGAATATTCACATTTTCCCCAATGATTATGTGACTCCTTCCTTTCTTTCGCTCGTCTCCTCAAAGGGGACGTAAGATTTTCGTACAACCCCTTGTAAACGTTCCATAACGTGTAGTTTATGCACTACCTATACTCGCGAACGCGCACATTTTTCCTAGCACTTTACGAGCAGCATAATATCAAACGAAAAACAACTCGACCTCCGGCTCGATTTCCAGCATCTTCCGTTCCGAACGAACCATCGGGGACGATAAAGCGAAAATAAACAATACGGATGTAGCTCCGCCATTACGACCGGTCTAATCCCGTCGCTTAATATCCATTTCCCGGCGTCCTAGGGGGCGTTCATCGTTAACCTTTCCCCCCCCCCCCCACCCTCCACGAACCACTGTCAGGGACCAAATGGCAAACGAACCGAACGGTTCAAACCCACGGTTGGTGGAGGAAAATTTGCATAAAATGTACAAACTGCCGGTACACGGGGTCACGCGTTTTCCCTTCCAACTTGTTGTACCGTTTTGTTCGTACTGCTCGAGATCCTCCGGCACGGGCAGGTAAGAAAACATGTCCCCACTTCAACACACACACACAACCCAACTATCGGTGCGGTGGAAATCTTTTCCACCGGTTTCCACGCTCGAACGACCTCGCCATTAGCTGCCCAGTTTGATTCCGTAACCTTCCGAAATGTACCGTTGGTCCGTGTGTTTCTGTTTTTCCGTTTGCTTTCCACGAGGGTTTGGCCTCGGTGTCAAAGAATTTCCCCCCCCCCCCTCCCCCGCGTTGCCGCAAGAACAAAGCACTGGTCGAATCAACGTTTGCAACTTTTACCGTTTGAACGGGAAAATTCGAAGTCACGACGCCGGAGTGTGTCGCGGAAAGGAATCGCTCCGGTTCTACGGAGACCACCAGACCAGCCTGCATCCGAGCGGCCGGAGCGTGCGGTGATTTATGGCATCCCCACGTGCAGAGCCACAAGAAGGCCCACCCCTCCGCACCTCGCCACACCTTCCACCCGTGCGTGCTGAATGATATTTATCATTCTTTTGTAGCCTTCCAGCGGAGGTTCTTCCCGGGCGCACATCCGAATCTCGATCCGTATAATAAATTCAGTGGACAAACACATTTATTTATTGAGCCTTTTCCCCGAGCCCGAGAGCCCCATTGTCGCCGGCAGTTGCGTTCGGTGTTCTTCGGTTTAGCAATCCGCACCAAAAAAAAAAAAATAACTACCCAAAGATTCCTTTTGTGCAAAGACAAATAACGCAACCGCTTCGGTGCCTTTTGCAATGGCGAAAGCTTGTTTAAGGCTTTTCTCTACCGGAACCGATCGTGGGCTCGAGATAGGTTCTTGTTCCACCTACCCACCGGGTAGAGCGGAGGAGCATTGGACGGAGGTTAAAAAGGCGTCAATTTATGATCCATTCCTCGGACGGGTTGTGGGTGGTCAAGCGTAGGAGTTTGTTTCCGCACAAACCGGCTTTTTTGCACTCCAGGATCTTTGTGCCGCAAGCAGTGGCACGTTAGCTTAAATTGAAAACCCCCACCCATCTCCCCCGCCAGCCCAGCCCATTCTACATTCTTCCGAGGACTAATTTTGGTAGAATCAGTCTAGCGGAAAGCTTCGAATGGCAATCGCGCAAGCTGAGTTGATGATTTAGATAAGGCACAAGCACAAAAGAACCGGCCCAACAAGCCACCGCGGACGAAAAAAGTTCCCAGCATCCGGCCAAGCCCAGCGGTGGTCCGAACCGTGGTGAATGGGCTTGAGCTCTCGAACACGACCACGATGACGTCCGCGGCGACGGCGACAACGTCGCAACGATGGAAGCTCGTTGACTTTGTGCTCTTTTTGACTCCCGGTCAACTACTTCACCGAGAAGAGGTGAACAAGGTGACGCCGTTTTTTTTTCGTCTTCTTCTCTTAGGTTTTGGAAGGGTGGATACCGGGTTTAGAACCGCACCATGGGAACCGCCATTGGGGTGTAGGAACGTAATAACTTGAGTTATTACTCTAGCCAAAATAGCTCAATCAACACCAACCTTGAACCAGCGCACCGGCGCGAGCGCTGACAGGTTTGGGATGGGATTTTTTTCCCTCTCTTCTTTTCTTTTTTTTCGTGGTTTTTTGTCAATTTAAACTACCCAGTTCCGTGAGAAAAATGACTTTGCGGTCTAGTTACTTACGCTCAACTCCTGGTTTTTTATCGCTTATTATTGCACGGTGAACGTTATTTATACATTTTTTTTCCCCTTCAAGTTTATCAGCGCACAAGGACGCAGGACGCGGTCCGGTCGGTGTCAAACAGTGATCGATTTTGTACGCGCAGCAGGACACTTGGGGCTGGGATACTTTTAGACACAAAAGCAAACGGAGCCCCAAAAGCTATCATCGCACAAACTGGGGGAAGATAAAAAAAATTGTTGCATGAAAAGATCAAACTTAAAACCAATCCCAGGCATGTGCAAATAAAACAACAAAACAAACATTGTGCTACTGATTGCATTTTTTTTTTCAAGGCTTTTGATGTTCTCATGATGACAAAGTATTGCTGGAAGATGAACAAACAACGTTTTTAATTAGCACTCAAGCACACATGGGATGCTCTAGAGTAAATCATGGTGTCAGGCTCACTTCGAATCGAAGACTAACAAACCGAACCATTTACAATCGTTAAATGTTAACGAAACAACGAGGCGTTATGATTGGCGTTATGAAATCGAGATTTTTATCGAAGCACTATAAATATTATACAGCTAAATGTTCGAGTTAAATGCAAGATTAATAGCTTGCATCATCATAACTAATTTATGACCACTTTGTACCCGGCTTATTACCGAAGCCTCAAACTGCTTGTTCAATTAAATGGTCGTATAACTTGAAGCTACATTTTTTTTTAAAGCCTCAACATAATTTTAACTTTAACACAACTGCAGCTTAAGTGACAAATCGGATCATTCGCACCTGTGCGAGCTTTTCCACGGCGGTGGAAAACTGCGCCATTTTCAAAACAGGCAAAATAACACTGTACTGACGCGAACGCACTTTTCCAGCAGAAATCGAATGAATGATAACAACAAAAAACAATTACCCTCTACTTCCACCGACCACATCGCTTCCCTCCCTCGGATGACATGCACTCGCCTGGAAGCATATCCCCATCAAGTCGTGGTTATGGGGACCACATCAAACCCCTCTTTGGTGCACGGACGGCTACACATCGTGGAGGTTGTGAAAGATTTATTGGCCCTCATTTCCTTCATATACTTTTTACGGTGCGGTTGATGCGAGCGTCCAACTACGCGGGAAGAGGAAAAACACGGCGAACCTCTAAGCCACCAAAACACGACCACTTCGGTGTTGGGCATCATATTATTGCACGAAATGTGCCGAAAATATGGAACGGACCGGGGGTCTTCTTAGGTCAGGTCAATATAAATATGATTCCAACATTGCAGCATACCCTTGGATATTTCTTATTTCGGATCCTTCGTCGACAGAGAATTCTTCTGGCGCAACAGTGTAGGCTTCCCTTGGAAATATGTTTCCCGGACAGCAGACTTATCTCATTTTCATTTATGGAACCGATAAGAATAAGCGAAGGCAAACATAAACAGCGGTACGGGAAAAACGAAACCCAAACGTCGAGCCGCAAAGGATTGCCGCATAACTGACCTGGTCTGATGATGGGTTCCCGAACGTCGGAACGGCCGAACGAACACAACAACATCGCCGCAACATAATACAGCATGCTCGAGGTCGGACAGGATATCTGCATGCAACAAGAGCCGACGGCTCGTGGCCGCGGCCTCGGAGAACGCCGAGGGACATAAAATATGCAACGGCGAGTTGGTTTGAAGTGTTAAATAAACAATGCCACGGAGGGATGCGGTTCCGTCCCTTCCTGGGAGGGCGGAAAAGACACCGTATCATTGCCGACCCGACATCGCTTGCGTACCATCCCGGGTTTTCCAGTGCTCCTCACTCGTTGTTAAAGGAGTCGACGATGAATTGATCCAGAAATGTGGTACCTGCCAAAGGAAGAGACTGAGATGGACGGGAGCGGAAACAACAACTACAATCGGACCGACGACCCGAGCGGTCGTTTCTTGTTACATCCTGAGCAAATACGTGTCCGGGACCAGCTGGCCACCTTCCTGGCGCAGGCCGATCGGTGTCATCAAACAAATTACTCTCCTGTTGCGCCGATCCGTCGCGATACCCGGAGGTTATTTCACGGGTTTCCGAACGACCATTGCCTAACCCGCAAGTAGCATTCCGGAGTTCCAGGGCTTCAAGGGTACGACCTCCGCCAGGGATCGTAATCTACAAATCCAATATCAGTTCACGCTTTATGCGTCCTTTGGTACAATTAATCCTTCGTAAACGGGGATTTATCCCGAATGCCCAACCTCGATCCATCATCCCGATGGCAATCACCGAACGTGGGGTGTTAAATAAAACACATAATCGATAATATGCTCCATCAAATCAAAGCCGTCGACGGCTGTCAGGAGAATTATGTCTGATTTTGGAAACACACTCTCGTATGAAAAGATCCGCGTACAGAATGTGAAAATGGAAAAGTTCTTGCTACTTGCGTCACTAACGTAAGATGAAGTGGATCCTGAACCATTTGTTGCCATTGAACCATGTTACTGCTTAAGTGCACATAAAAGAGCAAGAAAACGATATGTCAAATTAAGCTTGATCGATCTACCGTCGGATAGAAGTTCGAGGAAAGTTTACTTTTTGGTCTATTGCGCGAACCCTGAATATGGATTAACTTTGACAAGTTATTGAAAATGCTAAGGAATGCATTATTGTGTACTAATCATTTTAATAACAACCGGACACGAGTTTTAACACATTAAAATAAATCAATAAAGTAACAATGAAACATGCTATATTAATCTACCAAACCGTTTGTTTATAATTAATAAATATTCTAGTAATAGAATTTATATCTTACTCGACTAATATTTCTAATCATTCAGACCTGCTTCCACTACTTTTATTAAATGCACCAATCAAAAGTATTTTAAAACGAGTAGTATAACATTCTAGAAACTTATTTAGGTATTAAAAGTGTTGAAAGAGAAAAAGCAAATATTATTCTTCATATAAATTATGTACCCAACGCAAGAGAACCAATTGAAAGACTTATTAACCTAAAAATAAACATAAACGGTACACATTTTGATTCCTAAACGGCGAACGTATCGAGTCCTGCGGTTATTTGATAAAATCCTTAACGACGCCCTATCGAAGCCTTCAAAAACAACATGCCAGCCCTAAGTCAACAATCTCGTTTCACGCTTCCACAACACCGGCATCAAAACTAATCTGATAACGATCAGCAGAACTTGCGGTGGGCATTCATCCCAAAAAATAGTTTAATTAACCATCCATCAGCGGTGCGGTAGCGAACCCAACGAAGCTCTCGTGGTTGGGATTTTTCTTCCACCCTCTGCCAGTGAAGAAAGCAACTTGTGACTTCCACTGAGGGAAAGAGCGGGTGGCACATAAACCAGGCATGGGTGTTACAAACATCATTAACACTGATCGGGTGAAGCCACCCGACGTTCTACCACCGCCATCATCGTTAGAGACGTCATCGTCATCGCAAGGCTGGATCGAAATGGACCATAGCTGCCTCCGATAAAAAGACCTCGTCGACGTCGGCCACCATTATGTCATCAGGGAGGAAATACGGGGGAGGGTGGCGGGACATCATAACCACATCGTGCCGTCTTATTGGAGGCTGGGTTTTTGCGCTCCGGTAGCAAACTCTGGGTTTTCCTACTTGATTGGTCGTCGCTTCCGTTGCTTCCGTGAGTCTCCGTCGGTTCCTTCCCAGTTGGGAAAGTAGAACTCCACGCTATCGACATCAAAGCGAGAAGATCCGTTTCGGGGGGGAAAGCCCCCACAGCCTCTCAGAAGGTAACCATCCGTTGCGGCGTTGGTATCTTCGACCCGGTTACGCGTTGCCCTTGCTGATTTCCGACGGTGACGGTGGTGTTTTGGAGGACCGAAACTGCACTGTATCATCAACATCATCATCGGAGCCTCTAGCTACCCGGCCCCTCCCCCTCGGGTGGGATCGGTGGTAAGCGATTGCACGAAAAGTTCAACATGCTTTACCAATCATCATCTCTTCAGCGCAAGTACTCTCTCATCGACCCCAATATGTGACTACCGCACGGGTTTTTCTTTTCTTTCTTTTCTTCCCACTCCGACACAATTGATGGGCGGATTCCGTTAGGATGCCAGAGCAATGAGTGCCGCATCGGTCTTTGGGAAAGCACGCCAGAAGAAAAACTGTATCAACAGAAGCCACGCCACGCCTAAGTACCTAAGAAATTCTGTGCGCGCCCGTTCTGAGTTTACTTTTTTAAGGTCAATTCAAACGTTACCTTTGCCAACTCCCAAACGTTGCCATTATTACCGGTGCACAGAACTGGACCGGTTTGGCCGTCCAATTACCGGGGAGTGGGAAGGCGTAAGCAACGAACCTTTCTACCGTTTTGGGTGGCAACCGTTTTTCTTCCCCCATTTCTCCAGCTTTCAGCTTTGCCTCGCGTGCGATCGTGACGGGATTGACCGTGCTGATTTTTTACTACCCATTAGTTATAACCGGAGACTTATCCCATTTCCGGCCAGGGAAGACGGGCTATTGAAGCGCCGTTCTTTTGTGTCGAACTGCCTTCGAAGCTGGAGAACTGATGAAACCGGCTGGGAAAGAAAAAATAACTTCTTTTACGAAAAAAACTAAATCCTCCCAATGACGGATTAACTTATACCGAACACCCGTGAGAAGCTAGAAGCCCTGGCCATAACTTTTGTAGGCTGGGCATAATCTCTCTCTTTTACAAGTCCCCGAGCTGACCAGACCAAAGTATCATCGCACATCAAAAATTAATTAGCAACTTTTGGTGGCAAGATCATAAGCCACCAGGCGAAGACGATGCCGATGAATGGGCGGTTTTTGGTGAGGCTGGGAAGATTTAATCCGATACCTCCAGTTCATGGCTCACACTGGCTTTGGCCGCATGGTTCGACCGGACGAGGTAAGTTTCCGATCAATCAACCGCACTATAAAGGTAAAATAAACACTAAACCTCAAAGGAGCTGAAGGGAAAGACGGATGGAGAGTGGGTCTTAATCCCCTAAGAAGCATGGAAATGCGAGCGGTAGCATGCCATTCCCCATCGCCAGATAGATCCCCCCCATCCCATCGGTATGCCATAAACCGCTCGGCTGAAGTTCGCCTAGAATCAACAAACTCCGGACGGGGAAAAGTTCCCTTAGAAAACCGGCGGAAATCGGATGATTCTCGTAACTCAACAGGTTTCCTTTCGACGGTGCAACGGCGTGTACGGCGAGATCTCGTCTTTTCATTGTGCCCCATTGTGGAAGGAAATCTTGAAGGCAGATTCTCAACAAAGCCCCTCGAGCAAATCTCAAGCAATCTCTCCAAGGCGACCCCATTACCGATGGGATGGCGAGTGGTTTTTTCCGAATAAAATTCTCTCCATTTGCGCGTAATAACAATAACACGGCTTGCGTGAAGTATTCCCCAATTCCCTCGGTGGCCACCCGGGAAAAGCGCCGCTTTCCATCAGGGCTTTCCCCCTTAGGTAGGAGTGGTTTTGTACGGCTCTTGGTGGTTCGTTAGAGATCGATCTGAAATCGAGCACCTTTCGAGTGAATAATAAATAGCTTCGACCAACAAAACGCCAACAAAAAAAGAAACAATCAGTAACTTTTGCAGAAGTTCTTCAGCGTTGGGAAGTGCCGAACGAAACAAAAAAAAAACCTAACAAGCACCGGTATCAAACCGGCGTGCTTGGGTGAGAGAGCTTTTTGGGGAAATTTTCCCAAAAAGTTTGTTTTTTTTTCAACTTCCCTCCGAGGAACGTCCGTTACCGAAACTGGCCATCAACTGAACCTTTCTGAACCGTTCGAGAGCAAAACCTTCCGTCAAGCAAACAAGAAGGAGGAGTAAGGAGGCGGGGAAAGGTGGGGAGGCTTTGGGCGAAAACTCCCAAACCATCCGAAAGCCCTCTCGTAAGCAGACATCCAGTGATGAAAGTAAACAGCGAAGGTAAAAATACCCAACAACCTCCGGTAGGTCCCTAACCGGTGGAGGAAAAACGGCAATCGCGATGGATACCGCTTTTCCTCTCCCGCAAACCCACTCTCCGGATTCCCTTTCTCCCGTATGCGCGATGTGGCCCTATCAACGGGTGCGTTCCTATCCACGAGCGCAACGCTACCAATTGCTTCAAACGAGCGTTCGATTAAACGCGGAGTTGGCCTACTTTCTGGACCAACTCCAACAGAACAGCGCCGCCGCCGCCGCCCGGTTTGCTCCCAAACGGTTTTTGGCACTCGGCGGTCCAAGTGTGGAGCCGGTCGTTTTTCTTTTCTTGCTCCGAGATAGGTGAGTCGATCAAACTCGCACACACACGCACGCGAAAACGTGCTCGTACGTTCCCGCGAGCTTATATGTTGCGTACCACCATTAGCTGACCATACTGTTTGACATGCCGACACATAGCGGTTACTTCGTGATGCGTAGTCTCGCTCATCTTACGACGAAAATAAAGCTCCAAGTAACCCCAAACACTGTCAAGGCCCAGATTGAAGCTCCAACCTATTTTTGGCCTGGAGGGAAAGGTGTCGCCCCGAGCGGAAAACGGTGGATAATAAAACAGTCGTAAAAATCATACCCAAATACGATCGTATCGTGCCAACGGCGACCCGCAGAAGTTGACCAATGTCAATGTGCGGGCTTCGGGACACAACCCCAAACGGGCATCGAAGCATCGAGAGAGAGAATACAACTGCTTGCACCTGGGACAACAAAAAGGGGGGCAACGGGGTAAATCAGCCAAGGGTAAACTCGAAACACATACAGCAGTTGCAGCACGGGGCCAAAACGGAGAGCATATAAACATATGCGCATACGAACGACATAATGCTCGTGTGACTCACGTAAGGCCTGGCAAGTGTCGCATGAGAATGGGGACGCCAAGTGTGGCGGATTTGGACACCGCCGAAGAGTGGAAAACAACGAAAACATTAAACACCGCGTGGGCAAATGAGCCCAGGAGGGGAACCAACGTTGGCCGGGCAAGTAGACAGTGTTGGATCACATTATGGTACGGTTTATAGCTTCACTTCTCCGGTACGGCTATAACTTTACACAATCTTCCTCACATTGTACCCATAGTTTCAATCAAGAATTCGATTAACTACATTTTAGCTCCCTACAATGTTAATCGAATCATCCCGAGAAGCTCAACCCTGCACCTCAGTTTGAGTCGTTATGAAAATATTACAATTTCGCTATATTCTGTTCCACTTTTTCCCAGAGCGCATGATCGAGCAGCTGCAACTGATCACCCGTGACGGTTATTTCGCTCATCTTTTAGTGTCAGTTTATTCCTTTTGCTGCCAACGCTGCATACATTTGCATACATTCGTGGGTTAAGTACATTCGTGGTGCTTCCTGCGAAACTGTCACAGTATTAAATGGCTTCTTTGTGCTGCGTTTTATGCGACCCCCCCATCATTTTCGAGATGGATAAATGGAACATTCGTGTTCTAGAGAGCCCATTTTGTCATTGATCACTGTTCTTTGTGGGGTTTCAACAACATTCGCAGTTTCTGGGTTTATCCAAAAAATGTTGACTTTCAAAAGGGAATGTTTCGCAGGTATGTTTTAAACATGAGAAACCAAAATGAAGTTTCAACTGCCAGTGAAATTAATATTTGATTGATGACAACTTGTGTTAACAACATCAATAAAAACTGCAAATTATGCCAAAAACCATTCCATTCTTATCTGTTCTCGTCAAACTTAAATTAGGGTGCGATTAAGCATCAGCTACCCCGACAAGATGTTACATCATTGCCCATCGTTACCGACGTGTAGCTATCAAAACACTCTATCAACTGCACAAACCACAATCGTTTCGGCAAAATTAACAAGATTTCTTTCCCAACCATTTACAATCCCAACGAGCCGTTGTCGATTTAGCAGCGGACAAACAAAAAAAAAAGATACGCACAAGAGATTCGTGGCCTAGCGGGAAGCGAAAGAATGCAGACATTAAGCCACGAAACATAAGAGAAGCAAGGAAAAACAAGCCTACACCGATGGCATAAGGTGTGAACTTTAAGCACTATCTTGACCAACTTGATTGCACGCAACGCCATCGTCGTGCTCATCTCAGGTATTTGCACATCGGGACTCCCGTTAATTCGGTTTGTTGGATTTTTTTCGTGCTATTCAAAGCCTGTTGCATAATGCATCTGTTTTTTTTGGGAACGCATGCATGCGAATGCTAATCGTGACGAAAGACTCGCACAAAAACCGTGTCATATGTTGTTTATCTGTTTGTGCGTCTCATCTTGTCGTTCCTTCTCAGTATGTAGAGGTAGAAAGCAACCCGAATCAGTTATGAAACAATTTGCGATGGTCGGAGGCTCGGTGGCCTTCTTTCCTACCGATCATCATCAAGGCTCAGTTTGCCGATCCTTTCCACAACGGAACAAAAGGAACCCGGGTGCCTTCTATATCGTGGACGACGATTGCCAACTCCGCAAGGAACGAGCATTGCCCAAATGATGATGAAACGAGCCATAACATTTAAATTAGACAAGGATTGACTCACCTTTACGCAAAGCGTCCGCTTTCGACCTGGTCCAAGGTTGGCGCGTGTCTTCACCAAACGTTCGCGTGCCCCAAGGATCCCTCACAAAACCGCCAGAAGACACCGAAAACGCCCGTTGGTTGCCGCGTCCAGGGCAACGCCAATCAACACGAACCAAACACTCCGCTTGTTTTCAAACAACGCACAAAAATCAACAACGATCCACAGGAGGTCCTTCCACCGGGAGCCCGCGATGGCTTTATTCGGGTAGGGGTTTCCGTCTCTCCGGGAAGAAGTTATTTAATTTCGCCTTTATTTATGTATACGCGAGCCGGTTCTCACTTTATTCCGCATCCGAACAGGTGAAAGCAAACCCTTCCGCCTGCCCGCGGGGACGGGTGGTGACGAGAGGGTGATATCCTCGGAAATGAAACCGTTGACGAACGGCGCCGGTTCGGTGCGATAACGGCGAAATTGCGAAGGCTGATGGGGAGAATTCGAGAATACCAGAAGCCCAACCAGAACCGCCGTTTGGAGGAAACCACCGTGGCTTCCGTCGACACCCTTCGTCGGCCGCTTTGGAAGAAAGTCAGACACGGGCAGAATGGCGGGGACACATTTTCCGTTCTCTTCCGTTTCAGCTTTCGGTTGCTTTCACCCCTATTCTTTGCACCCGGCGGCACACAAACTTTGTACGCACCGCACACACAGCACAACAGGGTTATTCTTCACTGCTGGTTGGCTGCTTTCAAGATGGCCCGATACTATGGCCGTGCCTGGTTTGGTTTTAAACGATTTCTTTTCTTGACTCAACTCTTTTACTTCCGCGCACTTTCCTCAGCTCACTGCGATCTCACTATTTTGCGCCTGCGATGCGTCTTCACTCACTCGACTTTGGCCGTAGCCCTGGCAACAGATCGTTTAGGGCTTTCCGCTCGATGCTTCGGAAAGTTCAATTACACCTGGCCGCGCACATAAACGTACACACACATTCACACACACGCGCGCGGGTTTACTCGGGTGAAAGAATTCTTTCTTCCGTTTTGCGCAACGGGTGCGTAGCCATAAATAATAACAGCAACGCGCGCGCTTTTAAGGGCCGCTAGAAGGAAGGAACGGAAGGGAAACGCACACCGAAAACGGGGTAAATTACAACAAAATACACTCCACAACAACCGTAGCACCGCGCAAAACCCTATCTATCATCGCCATCATCATCATCATCGTCCGCGGGGGCCAAGAACAGTAAACACTTTTCGTCCCTTATTCACCGTAATTGGCACTTTTCACCCCCTGTCTCTGTCCTCTGCATTCGCTAACACCGAAGAAGGCCGCCGCCGCCGCCATTGCATTCGTTGGAAAAACGCGTGGAAGGAAAAGCGAATCCCACCGTCAACCCGCCTTCACAAACCAGCAACACCTATTTAGGCACGTTTGTTAGAAATGCTAGTTTGCTCGTTGCTATATCGTAGTGGTTCTGTGGTTGCTGAGGGGGGTTGTGGGTGCGTCGAAGGGATGGCTTTCTGCGCGAAGGTTCGATGTGCGCAGTTCGCGGCGGCGGCGACGACGACGTTCTTCGGCGTTGCCCGGCGACGGTTGCTAAAGCAGAGGTTCCGCTGCCGTTCTAAGGCCTACATGCGCCCGGAAGCCTTGCAACCTTGCAACAATGTGTTTCCCCCACACGTTCTTCGGTTTAATTTGTCTTTCCGAAACAACCGTTTAATTGCAGCATAAATCTAAACTGTATCTTCCAGCTCACGTTCGTCATGTTCTTTGGTTTTCTTCTCTTGTTTCACCACAAACAAATGAAGCAAATAAACGCATAGTATGCTTCAGTTAGACAAGAAATTCCAACTAAAGAAACACGTTTTAACCATGTTCATTCTTTTAAAAATTATTTGCTTTCATTGCATTTCAATATTATCATAATATATAAAGAATAGCATTACGAAGTCAATAAACAAACAATATGAGTTGCTAATAAAGCAATAACATTTAAATAAACAGAGATAAATTAAAAATTATTTTTTCAAATTTCATATGTGACAAGCTCTCAAGAACTTACAATTGAGAATAAACCTTGTCGTTGAAGGTAAAATGAATGTAAATGTTGGTAAAAAAGTTGACAACGATTAATCGTCCACAGCAAGCTAATTTGTTTCGTAAATCAGATTGATTTGGACCATGAAATCAAACAGTCACCTCATTATTTCGCAACAAATTTATACATACGACCCTTTCTTTTCCTCCGGTACCATAAATGTATACAATAATGTACCGATCATGATCCCTATATTAAATCGTTGCATAATTGGCAATGCTGTTCCGTCAACTGACCACCATTCGGGTGATCGCAATCCTTCGTAATTAACCCACAATCGATGAATTTTTTCGCGTGCAACAACAATCCACCGTTCGGTGCAGCGCAAACCGTGCGGGTCCCTCAAAAGTAAAAGTGCACCCGATCTATGCACCGCATGCATGCATGCATGCATATATCAGGAAAAGCAAAACCCTGCACAAATTCGCACAATTCAATCGTTACGCCCCGGATCGTGTGGCGAATGTTCCGGCAAAGTTACAACGCCCCAAAAGCGTCGGTGACGCTCGATGGGTCGTTACTTTGTCGCCAGCCGAACGTCGGGTTTGGGTGACTTTCAAATATTTCACCTACGGACCCAGGGGAGGGCGAGTTCCATGCACGCCCGACCTGGTCCATATAACATAACATAACACCGTCCTGCAGCGCGGCTCGCGTTACTCTTACCAATTATTTCGCTATTTGTTTCGTTAGCGGAGGACGGTTTTTCAGTTTAATTTTGTTTTTTTATGCCGACCATTAGGTTTTTGCTAACGTGTGGCGTACGCCGCCAGACGGTTGAACAATGTTGCTGACCAGGCAGGACTTTACCACATACCGGTCGGTAAAAAAAAAACAACAGCCATGACAACATACACAACAAAAAACATCAGTGGCAAATCAATCGTACTCGACTCGCAAAAGGCACCTGTCCTTGCCTTCCAACGCATATGACATTTCTGCGCGATTTCTGCCATGCTTGTGGGGGTTTTTACCCGAAGTTGAACAACAGCCAGTTACGAGAGGATTAAACTTGGCTTGCCTTTGCACATTGGGCCAGTTTATCCCTTCCTCCGCAGCTTGGCTGAAGCCTTCAGGAACGGAGAGCTTAAAACAAACAAACACTACCGGATTGTGAAACTTGTTGCGCTAAATTTAACGGTCGCGTGCAAGGCATGCATTTGGCGAAGTGCCAAGACGTCCCTGTTCGACCGCACAATCACTTGTTGTTGCAACCTGCAACACACTCAAGAACACCGGAGCTAACGAGATTGTCTGGCCGCACTCTGGAGGCCGCGTGCTGCTTCGCGTTGGTGTCCTTTTCGATTCCATGCCCGAGTCCCCTCCCTTTTATGGCACGTCGGATCGACGATCGTATCGATCGACGATGACAGCTAAAAGAAGGAAGATTTATTCGATTGTTTGGCAAGCCCCACAGAAGCACGCACACACACGCACGCACGCAAACGGAAGCCAGGAATGCGGCGCGTCGCGACCCGGCGAAGAGCTGGCGACAAAGGGGTATGGTGCCCCAAAAAAGGGCACCACCAAAGCCGACCGGGAACACCGGATCTTGCACGCGCCATTCGGTCGCCGAGGGCCGTTATTGACCGCGCCACGGAGTGGACATGATCTTTGTTGCTTTTTATTCAATTCTTCGAAAACAAAGCGCCCCTTCGGTGACAGTTTCGATTACGATTGTCCACCACCGTAAAACACGCGTGTTGGTGTTACGAGACCGTGTCCATTTGCCTTCTTTTCCATGGTTTTGCTTGCCTTCGATAGAATGGCGAGATTTATCTCATTTGTTTCCCTCACTGTTTTTTTACTAGATCTTTTATTTCACACGGGCACACCATTTGCATAACGATTGATTTATGTCTCGTTTCACTCCACTTTCGCCTTCCCGCACGCGCACATTTACAGCATCCTTCAAAATGTGCTCCCACACGATCGCTATCATCTCGATCGTTCGATATCCATGCCTCCTAACATCCTAACCCAACCGTAGCGCTTTGCGAGCTGCCGTTAAAAAACCGCTCACGTTAGAATCACGTTTCGCCGTTTCGGTTTTTTTTATTATTTCAACCACTATCCGGTGTCAGTGCACTCTTCTTCGGTACGCTTTTATAGCCCTTTGCACGCGGCAGATCATAGCGGAGCACATTTTTCCACTAACGGCACAGAAGGTTGAGCGATTCTTTTTTGTTTTTAACAACGTGATCACTGGACGATCATTACCACCGTACTGCTGCGCGTGTTCGCGGACGAAGGGCTGCTACAGCTTTTTAATGGGCTTTCCTCTGGACGTACTAACAAAAGCGCACAACGGCTCAACACAACGTGTACGCACCGATGAACGTACCGAACTGAACTGAACGGCCCGGCGCCGGCCAATCAACCCAAACGCCGCAGCTCGCATTCGAACTCCGCGAGGCATCACGATTCGTTCGGTTGAATTCATCCGGCGCTCACTATGGGAAACAGTGTGGCGAAATAAGCATAAAACATTGTCTTTTGCTAAATTTATGTGGAAGGATGGCATAGACGAAGTCGCCAGAAACGCCGTGATACAATATTGGAACAGTTTGGTAAGGGACCATGAGTAGTTTCGGATAGAAATTCGTCAGGTCAAGATCGCCAGCACTTGTAACAGTAAGTAAGCAAGTAAAAATACGAAAGATTTATGTTGTATGTATTCATATTCGATGTCAATAGCTTGAATTTTGAATAAACTCCAAATTGACGCTTTTGAGACATATCAGTCGATAAGGAACTGACCGATTAAGTATTTCAACGTAGGTTTTGTTTATTTTTACATGTTTTACAATGAAAACATTTTGTTTGTACAGACAATATCCTATTACCGATGTCCTGTTTATATAAATATAAAAATTAATTCAATCCCACGGTACTTGCAAACGGGTTTGTAATCTAGATATTAAAGTAATTAATTAAAGAATGAATGCTTTGAATAAAGAACGCAAAAGTTTATTCGTAGGGTTTTAGAGCAATTGCAATACAGTTTTATGTATTAAGCTTTTCATAATTTGTTAGCTATAGAAGATTCGTTGTAACACAATATCTGATAGTTCAATTGTTTTCTAAGGATCAAAATTTACATAAGCATGAAAAAGGATATTTATGCAAGTTCTTTCATATTTTACATACTCTGCTCATAAGTACGAAATTAGTCCAAAGGCCGGTTGTGATATGCTTTTCCGAACCCGTCAGCATAAAACTGTTTTCCATTAAAAAATTACCCACAGTGCGAGTGTTCACTCGTTCGGCTTTCTCACGCGCGCCTTCTCCGGCTCACTCGTAAGCTGTTCATCTTTCGCCGGGTTTCTCACTGTGGAAAGTTCAGTTTTATGCTTATGCTCTCTCCCGCTCCCGTGTCCGAACGGACAGCATATGCTGTAATTGGCACCTGGACAAAAACAACCTGGATGCAGCTGAGGCGGTTAGGATGCTGCGGCAGCACGATGCTGCCCAGTTCGGGCCGGTTACATTCACCGCGTGTTGGTGCTGGCGAACCTTGACCGCCACACGCCTATAACCCGAGTGGGGCTCATTTTCGGCCCACGAAAGGCGCACGGAGGCTTCGGTGGATTGATGATAATTGATTGCCTCGCGTTTGGCCTTCCGTCGAACTTCCAGATTCGTTAGGAGATTGGACTAGGGAGTTCTTACGGCTCGACCAACATCACCGCCGACATCCTCCGTCACCACACACAAACACACTGCGGATACCGGAATCGCATTCGAAAATCCGCATCAACGGCACGGGGGTTTGCCCTTGCCCCACGTTGAACGAGTTACCCCCAACCCACACGCCCCCAAAGTGCACCGAGACCATGAACGATGCGCCGCATTGTTTGGGTGCTTACCATTGTTACCGCCCCTCTCTTGCACTCCCTCCCTCTCCCTCGCTCTCCCCAGGGTGGAGCTGGGTCTTGTCGAAGCCAAATTAAGCCAATCATTGCCTCGGTTAGGTTTGCAACAATCGTTGGCGTGGCCAGTTGGCCGTTGAAAGGCGCACCGGAGATTGCACTGGGCCGATTTGAAGGTTTGAAGCGTACAGTTATTGTAATTCGTTTCATAACTGTTCGCGTACCCCCCCTCCCCCGATCGTTATGCTACACCGAGGGCCCCCGGGCGCATCGATCAGCCGGGCCAAAGGTTGCCCGCGGTTCAAAGCAATGCAATTAAACTAAATTTTCTTTCCGTGCATCTCTGGCGCACCAAGCTGTTGCCGCGTTGTCCGTCGGTCGGTACACGAGCCTCCGATCAATAGAAACCATTCTTGTTAAACGGTCGATACGACGCCGAGCCACAGTTCAGAAGGCCAAGTTCAGGCGGAGTTTTTTCGCGGGCACTCGGCCGGGGTTTTCCAGTGGTGGAAAGCAGGCTGTTTAGCTCCATTAAACAATAGAGCACACCATTTGCTGCACTGGGCGGGGAACCCCCAGCTTTTTATTTTGTTCTTTTATCCGCATTCTATTCATGCGATGAATCTATTTTCATCTCGGCCCATAAACATTCCATCGATTACCGTGAGGTCTCCCGCTGGGTCATAGAAAATATATAATATATAATGGGGAATCATTTGCCGACCGTCGATGACCTTCTTGTCGTCTGCATTACCCTCCGCAGCACCGCCCATCGGTTACATAAAGAACTATAAAACAAATTTACCACAATTTCGAGCAATTGTGCTCGCCACAAATACCGAATCGGTGCGCGATTGTGTGAGCCCTCCCCGCACATTAGCTGCCAACCAATCGATCGCCGGCTACGTCTTGATGTTTTGGCAAAGCATTACACACTTTAATAACACCAATCGGTGCACCATTTTAAATCAATCCCCAATCTCCGCCGGGCTTGCTGGCCCCCGGGCGAAGCAAAGCGGGCTCTAAATTTCTCCTCCGGCCAGTAATGATCCGCTGCAAAATTATCTCATCTAGCGGGCACCTTCCTCCGTCCATCCGGAGATTGCAGGATCGGGGTCCGGTCGTTGGGCAAGCTTAGAGGCGGCTGTGTCCCACATCGGAAACCATACCGGAGGGTAAAAATTTGAAAACAAACAAAAAATAATCCACGGTGAAATTTCACCAAAAATCCAATCCCCAGCCACCTGGACGCCACACGCCAGTCTCTTGTTTTAGGCGGCATAAGAGTCTCACCCGGGCCTATGTATGCCTTCCTCGTTCACCCCATCCAACACGGCAGAAGGTGAAGGTTAATCGAAACCAAACCGCAGCCGGAGCGGACCGTTTTGGGGCTCAGCGCTGTGCGAGAAAGCTGGCGGAAGGCCTGCTGCTTCAGTTTCGGAGCGCTGGTTTCGCGGCTTAATAGCTCCCCAACAGTTGCTCACGTGTAGAACGGCAATAAACAACCCCGGACGCAGTCGACAACATCTTGGACCCCGGGACAGCAAAAAAAGCATAATTCGATGCACGGCGCGGAGGGGAGAAAAGCAAACGAGAAAAGGAGAGTGACTAGGCTCATTTGTAATCAGCTGGCGATAGCGATCTCTCCACCCCTTCGGGCTCCACGACGGCGAGCGGGTCGGTCCGGCCTCCACCCCTTTGGCACACCTTTTTCACCAGAACTCACCTCACCTGAGCATCGTGCGTGTTTCTCTTACTTTCTCTCCCGTGCCAACGAGCCCAGCACGAGCCTCCGAGCCGCTCGGTGTTGGGCTCGTTTGGCGCATAAAACATCCCGTACAACGTTTGGAAATAAAACTGTAGAACTGAGCAAACTTCTCGAAAGGCTCGGTGCTGCCCGGGGGGTTTCTACTCAGCAAAACTTTCCTCGAGTCTACCGGCAGCTTTCGAACCGTTTAAAATCAGCCCCGTTGGTGCTAAAACTTCCTTAGGATAAAATTACACTCACAAGTAAGAACCGACGCGACCTTCGAGAATAACAAGTCGGAGGAAAGTTGGAGAAAGAAAAGTTTGCAAAATAACTGCCAGTAAATCGGTACCAATTACAACGTAATTTAACTATCCTTCGAACCAACGTCAGCAGATATTGGCCCATAAATCAATGGTCAAAGCGGGGCGGAAACTTTGCACGAAATTATTCTTTACCTGACAGAGATTGACGTGGATTACTGGCCAACCTAAGCCTTCTCGATATCCACCTGGTGAAGCTCGTAAAATCTAGACGCCCGTTTTTAGCATCGGCTTATTTAGGATGATTGATTTTATTCGTTTTCCTCCGAAAAAAAAGAAAAGCATCGTTTAAAAGAAAAACTTGACAAAATTAAATGCTTTCGGGGGGAAGGGAAGGCGAGCCTTCAACCGAACGACGAATGAAAACAACCCCTGGGCTCGTCGGCCTACTGAGAATGCGAGCTTTCGGAGATATGCTGCGTGTGAGCGGTCTCTCATCTCACGCGAGAGCATCGTGAGATGTCGAAAAGCTCGACCCAAGCGCCTGTTGCTGCAATGCTGCTGGATGCTGTAACGCCCCGCACATTTGCTCGTTTGCGGGTGTTTTGACCGTCGTGTTCGCGCATACAATCACAAACTGATTCGCCTTTTCCATCAACATCGGCTGGGGGAGCGGTGCGCAGGGGTGTTTGCCCAAAAAAGGGACACCCGGAGGCCGCAGCCATCTCCTATGGTTGCGCACTATGGTCGCATGTGGCCCGCTGGCAGGTTGTTGCTGCTGCTTCCCTTTGAGCTGCCGAACGATGGTTTGCCTTGGGATTATTTCGTTTCCTTTGCGTTTCCCGTTCGCTGGCGGTCAGTTGACACGACGCACTCGGTTTACGAACTTGGCGTCGCGCTTCCACCGCAACATCTCGTGATTTCCTGCGATGATGACGACAGTCAGTCAACCGCAAAACCCCCACTGTCAACCGACGCTCGACAGCATCCTTCGCCTTGAACGGATCTAAGGTCGACCGGAACCGCTGCTGCCTGGAGGCTGTCGCTACTAATTAAATGCTTGCGGCGAAAACCGAATGAAACAAAGAAAATGGTCACCCACTTGAAAATTCTATCACGAATCTCAGAAAGCAGTCCTCTCCGGTTTCGGGAAGGGGCGGGAAAAAGGACACGGTGTGGATTGAGTCGGTTTTGGTTCCATTCGAGCCAGGTAGCCCCGGGAAAACACACAAAATGAAGAGTCATCGTGCGCTCTTCCGGGCATCCTTGTCGGCTCTTTTGCCCGTGATGTAAGATAACCATGATGTGAGCAAGGATAATTCGCATGTTTTTTCATGGAAAAGAATTACACAAACAATTACAGCTCTCGGGTGCTCTATTAAGCTGTTTGTATGATCAACATTTGTGGGTAGTTTCGAAGGCTATCTGGAAAACTTTCATCCTATAATTTAGTGCTATCTTTTAATCTGATCTTTAAGCATGTTTTTCACTTCACTTCACAAGAGTCACTTTTCTATCAAACATGCCGCCAAAGTCTTTCACAGATTGGTTATCGCAGTATTGTGTTGGATATATGAACTGAGCGATGGACATGTTCCACTAAAAATAGTCACAGTCCAAGTAATAAGTTGGGTGGATTTAGTAAAAATCTTACGTATCGATTAAAGCGAGCCAAAGCTGTATTGTCTAATTAGATAAATTAGATTCACTTTGTGAATCGTTGCAACTTACTGCAATACTCCAAAAATTGAAGTTTTCACAAGCAGCTTGTAGTTCATTACAGCACTAAAACTAATTTCACAAACCTTCTCTGAATAAACTCGCTAAATCAACAAGCAGAACTGCCCTTAACACAGCATTCCTATACGTTGCTTTAACGTACGTACAGCACTTTTCTTGTCTAATTAATCCAACCGCATCAACCAACGGAACACCGTTGACTCTAGTGCAAGCTGCACCAAAACTTCAAAGCCACAAATGGCGGAAGGAAAGTGTGAAAACCGTGTCTTCAAACTTCCACAGAGGAGGCCCCAGCTGTGGCGAAACGAAACACTGCTCGACCTTGGACCGACGTAGGATACGATTCCCACTAAGAGTACCGAGGAAGGAGTTTTAGGACCAAAAAAACAAACCGCCTCTTGGCAGTTGGGTACCCGATGAGGCGCACCAAACACGAGACCCAGAACTAACGAGTCCCAGTCTCCCGGCCATCCTCCGGGAACCATCCTAGAGGCCCTTCTCCTTTATCACGCCATCTTCCGCAGCGCTAGTGGATGCTCCGACGTCGCCGTCGTGCGAAAAGCTGGGAAAATCGGCGACAAGTCGTGCGCACGAAAAAGGCGGCTCCAAAGAAGGCAAACCATAATTAAGGGCTTCCGGTGGGAACGGGTGGCTGACGGGAGAGTGTGAGTCTGGATCATAGATTATGCTAGCGAAAGGAGAAAACTTCAGCCCATCCAGTTCATCCACAGCGTTCCATCCTTCCTTCGCCGGGATTGCGGGATCCGGTTGCCCCCAAAAGCTCCCGACACCGGCAACGAGGTGCACAATCGGTTTAGGGTTCTCTTAGTTCGGATTAACGCCGAGCCCAGATTCCACCGAGTCTCTATTTGATTTTAACCTACTGCAGAACTCCTCCGGGGAAAACGGCTGGCAAGCCATGAAGTTCTCCCCACCGCTGGAGCCACCGGTAGCTACCTTATATCCACCGGAACATCCTCGAAGCAAAGGCACCCGAGTAAGACAAATGGCTGCCGGGCGTTCGCCAGCCGGAAGCAGTATTTTAAAATTCCACGGGATTAAGCTGTTCATTTACATTTCCCTCGCGCGCACCGAACGGGTGCTGGGAGTGAAAAATCCGCAATTATCCTCCCTCCTCGGGGTCGAACCGAGGATTTATTTCTTCGGTTTTCAATGCCTTGCTTTTAAGAGCCCAGAGGTCAGGTCAAGAGCGGGACGGCGCACATACACTCACACACGTAAATCCTGCGTTCGATCGATCGGGAATGAAAACGATATTTGAGTAATCGCTTGAGAAATTGGATTATAATGGTAGCATCACCATCCGCACCTTAATGATGCGGCGGCAAAACCGGGAAGAAGCTGGCCAACTCGCTCGTCCAAGCTCGCACCGGCAGGAATTTCCCTGACTCATCGTCCGCAGCCTTGAAGTGAGGCTTTTCGCCCGCAAGGAACGAAACGAAAGATCGAAAGAACGGAAGTACTTACACCTGTAGGCGATTCGTAAGTGTTGCTGACAGTACTGGACCACCATCATCATCACCACCATCATTATAATCAGCATATTCGTTCCCAACGTGGAAAGCGCTTCCAGTCGATTTTTATTTCACCCGTTCTCACGCTCCTCATAGATGAAATTTCAAATATTCGCTAAAACTCGAAGCAAAGGCTCGTAGAATCGAAGGAGGCGGAGGGCAGATTTTTGGAAGGTGGGACGTACAATTAGGATGTTTGTTATTAGATTACTGTGAAAAGTGAAACAAATAATTGACCGATTGGTCTGCAAGTCATCTGATTTGTGCTATTGACAGACACAAGAGTTCGGGGCGGTGAGATTAACGTTTAATTCAGCTGAACGACCAAAGAAAACAGAACAACCCAGTTCTTAGCCAAATTTAAACATATAGTTAGCAAAGCGCAAAGGATTATTTAATAGTTATGTTTATTACAAAACAATAGAATACTTTAGTTTTTCTATTCTTTTGCTCTTGTTCGCATACCTTCTTTAATATTACACTTCAACTATTTTCATTTTATAGTATGGTTTTTTTTTATTTTCAACAACATTACACTTTTTTTATACACTACAGAATGTTTTGTTTATCATCAAATGAGCAGGAGACAGGATCAATGAACGCAATTTTATTTTCAAACATCAAATCATAACGATACGTCTACTAATGAAAACTAGTTCGAACAATCCGCATCTAGATGTGGATTGGTATTACGCAAACGCAATTCGAGATGCACTTATTAGAAAACTGCAAATGCACCTCAGCCCGGGGGATGATTTTACGCCCCTCTCTCCCCTGTATCCCCGCGGAGCCACCGAGGATCGAAATTATGAGACATCTGCGATCTGCGAGCCCACCGTTCGTTCGTTCTGTTCGATCCGCAAATGGATTGCGCAATTCCGCGACCTTTGAACGGTCCCCAGCCTGGTGGCTAGACTATTTGCACCGCTTTTTACTCTTTTTTTCTTGATAGTTCCCTGGGCTCCATCGCGCGCTCGTTACTTTTCACGTTCGCTGCTATATTTAGCGCCCCGGTGGAAAACTCGTTTTTGTTTTTATTGAGCCCCTTCTGGGGCGCTCTTTGTTGTGCTCTGTGTTTCCCACTCCTGAGTTGTATCTTTTTAATTTTCTGTTCGCTGTGCACGACCAGATCCCACTGCACCCGATGCAGCTGCACCGTGGACGGCATGGGCCGGCAACCGTGGCCACGGGTTGACTTCGTGCGAGCCGCGATTCTGGGCTGCGTGATATATTCCTTCCTGACCTTTTTTCACAGCGCCATGTTCTCCACTCGCCGTCTGGCTTCCCACGCCATCTGCAGTGTTTTGTGCAGAAAAAAAGGTAAGGCCACCACCATCTGAAACCTACCGAGCTGCTCCACTAAGCTAGAAATCCCGCGATAGATTGTACACCAAAACGGTCGCGGAGGAATAAACCGACAGGTCTTATGGTCGCGTGGATGAGATTTAAGCCGCTCGAAAGAACCGCTGGAAGCTTGCTGATTTGTAAATTAAATTTAAAGAGCAAAGGGCAAACTATACATTAATCATAGAAAGTTTTTTTTTTATATCATAACTGTAGTATCATTTCAATTGAAACCGCGTATTACTTTACCAACACCCCAATGTGATCTTCCTATGTATTACTCTCTTATAACAAATTCTAGATTCTTTTACAACGAAAGTCGGATTAATTAAATAAAATAAAGCATTAATTCACAGACAGTTTCAATACATCCCATCGTACCAGCAGACCCGTAACTTTAATATGTTAAAACAATCAAAACTAAATGCTTATGTAAATCCTTTTATACTATTACAACTTCATCGTATATTGACAAATAAAAATATAATATTGAAACCGTTAAAAAATACCTTGTGCTAGCACTCACGTAAATCTAATGAAAAACAACAAAGTTGCTTCTGAAAAGCACAAAGAAGTAGTGCACAATTTAAACTTTCAACAAGACGATGGAAAACCCCACCACAAACGTGCACCTTGAAGAAGTCCTGGTTTGTTTTAGTTTTGCATCTGATTCGGCGGGTGCACGTTGGTAGGTTTTGTTTCGTACTTCCACAGTACCTATTTTGCCTCGCGTGCAGATGACTAAATATAGGTAAACATTGGGCTTTATCTCCTGCAAACGGCCGGGACAACGTAACAGCTCAGGCCGTTCGATGTTGTTTGTTGTCGTTTCTTGGTCGGTGCTTCGTGGCGAAGAAAATATATAAAACAAACCAATCCCAAACCCAACACGACTTAACCATTACCAAACATAGCCCGAGAAGCTAAAGGCCGTCCGTGCGGTGCAGCATTCGCTTCCACTGTTTATGCACCGATGTTCGATTGTGTGCCATGTTATACATAGATTTTTTTTTCTTTTATGTTACCCCTACCCACTGCCACCGACCGCCTTGTTTCGCTCTATAGGCTTTGTTTTATGACTACGTTGACTTCACACTTCTTAACCGCTGGTGGGAGTGAGCCCCTACTAAGCCTATGCAGTGAGCATAAGCACAACCGGAAAGGCAACACGATGGTGGAATATCGGTGCAACAACCAACGCTAAACAGCAGTTCTGTTGCTTTTCTACTGCTACTACCACTACCAATACCACTACCTAGTACCCATGACTATGCTACCAGAACAACCACATCTGTTGCTGCATGCTGCTTGCTGCGAGCTGGAGCTGAGTCTGAAATGAATTCAAGGGCAAACCGGGTAGACCTCGCACTGCAGGCCTTTAAACTGGCGAGCAGAACTATCTGTTCGGTGGGCTGGAAGATTTCACTTCCAACCCCTCGCCCGGGCGGCGGTGCAAAACCGTGACTTCTCGAAACCACCGATGTGTGCCGAGCAAGTAATGAACTTTCGAGCCCCGGGAATAGATTGCCGACCGGCCAGGAACGGCACCAGCGTCGTACGTGCGGAAAGAAAACTGCAGGAAAATCAGGCCCTGCACGCCCGGATCCGGACTTGGTTTTATGGATTTTTAGCTTTCCGTCGTCCTCGCCCCGCGTTCCGTACGCTCCTTTCCACACCGACAGGCGTTATGCGGCACGATGATTTTCTGCTCCGGAAACGGCATTTCAGGCTTCACTGCGGAATCGGAAGCCATTGGGAAACTGGGAAAAATCTCGTCCAGCTTGAAAGTATGTATAGTACTATCAAAACTAGATGCATGAAATAGCTCACACTGTTTCGTTGACTGTCGTTGATTTATTCACTATCGTTGAAATTCAGGCATAACATTATATACTTATTCATAAATTTGAAACTACATTTTAATCAGTTAATTTACTAATTCTTATTCAAAATTAAAGAGGTCTGGCTTTTTTCAATTCATTAAAACATTATAACGATTAATTTAATAAGCCTCGGATGCAAGCTCCGAACATAAAACTTCCGAGAATTCTAAACATAAAGTTCTATCATGTTGTAAGCGTTGAATAGCCGTCAAATGAATTAATAAACAAATGAAACTATAATCAAATTAGCTCTGTATTTTTATTCGAAATGATGAAAATCGAGTTTGATAAAAAACTGTGAAATTTGAGAAAGATTTCGAAGGTAAAAAATAAATTTAAATTTAAATTTAAATTTTTCTTCTCAATAATTCGTTATTGTATCATTTGGTACAACATTTTTAGGCACAAAACAAATTGATTTAATCATGCATATAACCTGGCCACATTCTTGGCACTTTCTACCACAACATCGATTGTCAGACGGTCGACGTTCTGACGTTTGCCTGCCCGCGATGTTTGTTGATCCAGTTGTAACTGGCCAGGCCTCGAACTTCATCGGCTCGTTCGTGTTGATGATAATGATGATGTTGCTAATGATGAGCACGATGACGGCGGCGTCAGGTAAGTGCAGGCAATTACATAACATCTAATAGTCATCGCCGATGCCGTTGCCGGACTCGTCAGTCCTGCCGAGAAGCGGAGGAGATGGCGCAAAGCTCAATACGCTGACACCGGGGTGCATCGAGTTGCATCTCGTTGGCGGTCAATGGAACTTGCGGCCAAGCGACACGATCCATGCTCCACACAAACGCACACACACACACTCACGGGCCGTTGCTCAATTGCCCCATCTGGTCGATATTGCTCGCGTTTGCTTTCGTCTCGATCGCCGTTTGCCTCGGCGTTAATGCAACCCGCACCGTGTCCACCGCCAGGACGATTACCTCTTGGGGGCGTGATGATGGTAGGAAAATAAAATCTCACCAGCCGTAAGCAACTGCGACGCCTTCCACCGTCCGTGTCAAACCGAAGAGCGAGCAAAGCGAATCGATGCATCATTGAAATGTCATTGATTACGCGGCGAAAAATTGCAGATGATCGCGATCGTGGCATGCGGCCGGGGCGAGGGCTCAGCCATCGAGGTCTCGCCGTTGATCACCAACCAGTCCTAGAGCCGTCGCCGGGAAAGTCGTGCAGAGATGCCAAAGATGCCGAGCGAACAAACGACTGCAATCCTGCGAGTGCCGTGTTTGATGTGACGACTGACAACGGGGGAGACAGAAATGGCACAGGTCCCGTTTAGGGCATTGCTACGAAAATTGCCCATCGAGCAAGAAGATAATGGCTGGGGACAAATGGAGTCATCGGCGAATGCCAACGGGGCCAACAGTATTCTATCTATTTCAATTTGATTTACTCTACGACAACTCTTGCTTGGCTGTGTATAATGCAATCAGGGAATTAGTGTTTTGTTCTTGAGGGCAATGAAGAGCAAATTACATCCTACCTAATAAAAAATAGATTTAAAGTTAAAAAAATTCGTTGAATTTCATTGCACACGATAGGTATACTTATGAAAAAGGTACAAAACAACATCGATGGGAGAATTCGACACTCCTATAACTGTATGAGCATCATATGAATATCACAATCGGCAAATTATTTTTCTAGTTAAAAGAAGAATTAACAATATACTATAAATTGAAATAATTAGTAATAAAACCGGAACATAGTTGCAAATAATCATGACTTTAATATGTAATGCACTTACACTCACTATCAAAACGAATGATAAAAAACGACTGAGGATCGTTTGGCTCGGAACGGGAAGAAAAAATAATGGAATCTAAGTTGAACTTGATCATATATTTTTATTTAAAATCATTTTTTGCATGCTAACAATGATTAGGACATTAATTGACAAATTGTGACAATATTAATTGGTGATATCGCGGATCATCATTCGTGAGTAAGACATACTACGAAAGCCGCCTTTGAAATGCTCCCACATCATCGCACTTTCTTTAGTTGTGTTGTTATAACGTCCGTTTAAATTGGAATAGCTGCCCCATTTGCACCACCACGGTCCGTGTCGAATTTCAGCACAATTAAGATATGATTCATCATTGTCCCGATCGAACGTGCTAAACTTTCGATCCCTGAAGCCGTGCATCGAATCTCCTGCTGTCCCTGAGTAGTTTCCTAACTTCGTCAACTTGAACTGCTCGGATTCGCTCCCGACCTCAAATTCTCCGTACTTAGCGTATCCGTAGTTTCCATCGAAATCTTTCATTTCCACCAGTAGTTCATGCGGTCGGTTTTTAGTTATTTGATGCACATATTCCAGCCCGAGCCAGAATTCGCCATCAACATTCCCGAACCCATTGCGGCACTCCGTCCAGTTCCGATAAAAATCGACTGAACCGTCAAATCTATGCTGGATCACAATCCAGCTGCCGTTGAACTTATTTTGCTCACAAAATACTTCAAATGGTTTCGAGTTTTTCCACAAACGGAACAGATGAGTTCCAGATTCTCCAGTAACTTGACGACATGAACGGATAGGGGCTATTAAGTGGTCTTCCAATGTCTTACTGCGTGTTTCTGCATTGGTAGTTAAATTATGTATCGAATTCGTTAGCATATCAAGAATTTCCTTATTTTCTCTCAGTTTTTTGAGCTCCATTTGCGACGCTTTCTGAATGCGGTCCATCTTGGGCATCATATGATTCTTCACTTCCTCCAATTTGGTTCCTGTATTCTCTTCGGATGCCTGCACACTCTGCAAAAGAGCCAATCATTGATTACACCAAATTCAACTGATATAATCTTTAAGATTCCAATACCAACGCCTATTGCACGCTTCCTTACCTTTTTCAAAGAGTCTTCCATTGCTTGCATTTTGGCCTCGATCTTTTCGTTAATAATATTTTCGAGTTTGTTTAGCTTCTCCTGTAGACGATGCTCTGTTTCCTACAAAAAGATTTTTTAGACGATATTTTTCTTCTTTATCATCGTGTTTTCACTTAACTTGTGGTGGGGATTTACCTTCAGCGAGCTCTTCATAGTTTGCTCCAGCCCTTGCAGTTTGTCCTTTATGTAATCAATGTTATTCATAAGAGTCTGTAGTTCGAAACTATTGATCGCCATTGTAATCCGGGCTGATAAAACTACACTAAAACATAGCACCAATATATGACTACAATTATTCATTACTTTCGTATTGCTGTAATAAAAAGCTCTTCAACCCACAATCAGAACGACAGATGGAACACGACTGAGGATCGTCCGAATACGTTTGACTCGAAAAAGCAAAAAATAACAGGGAACCAATTCTGATAATGTGTTCTGAGCGATAACGCGTGCACAATCATCACCAACACTAAGTCAACCGCGAACATATTTTGGCAAAAACATACTCTTATTGGGTGACCTTCATGTTACACATCAGCTCGTACCACAAACTGAGTCGAGAACGTGAACTGATTATGTTATCTCGGGCGGTGGTTCCCGGCTTTGGTTTCTGTCTCGTCAAACGCTCTTGTCGGAGTAGTTTTCATGAAAAGATTATGTGTTGTGACAAATTGTCCTAAAACTAATATTTAGTATCAAGTACTTTTTCCATTACTATTTATTCAACGGACGGACTAAAGTCGTTTTGTTCATAAGATACCTAAGATACGAAGATAGATGTCATTTCTGAAAAGCAAACTTTCTTTCCAAATTACTTCAACCATTTTATTTGGCTGAATATATTTCACCATTATTTCTTTCGTTTTTGTTGTTGTTTTTTTCTCTTTGAATCAAAATGAACATTTTACAATAAAATGATCTTTTTTTATTCAAAAGCAATTGCTTTATATAGTAACACTTATATCAAATCTTCTGTTATTACTTTAATTTGGTAGAGATGAAGGGACAGAGGGAGCAAATAAACTGCAGCTAATAAACATTTTCACTGATTAATTGATTGCTTTATACTTCCGTTAATTAATGATATTGCGGATCATCATTCGCGAGTAAGACAATCCAGGATTGTCGTTTTTGAAATGATGCCACACCATCGCACTCGCATCACCTGTTGTGTTCTGATAACGTCCATTCAAATTGGAATGGTGGCAGTGATCGTACCACCAGGCTCCGTGCCCAACCATGGCACAATTATTGCTATTCCATTCGTCATTATCGCGATCAAATGTGGTAAACTTTTTATTCTTGTGGTACTCCATCGAATCTCCTGCTGTCCCTGAGTATGTCCCTAACTTCTTCAACACATACAACTCCGATTCGTCCCCTATCTCAAACCCGTCGTACTTAGCGTATCCGTAGTTTCCATGAAAATCTTTCACCTCCACCAACAATTCATGCGGTCGGTTTTTAGTAATTTGATGCACGTATTCCAGCCCGAGCCAGAATTCGCCATCAACATTCCCGAATCCATTGCGGTACTGCGCCCAATTTCGATAAAAGTCGACTGAACCGTCATACCTATGCTGGATTACAATCCAGCCGCCTTTGAACTTATTTTGTTCGCAAAAGACCTCGAATTGTTTCGATTTTTTCCACAAACGGAAAAGATACGTTCCAGATTCTCCGGTAACTTGACGACATGATCGGACAGGATCTATTAAGTGGTCTTCCAATGTCTTACTGCGTGTTTCTGCATTGGTAGTTAAATTATGTATCGAACTCGTTAGCAAATTAATAATTTCCTTATTTTCTCCTAGTTTCTTAAACTCAGTTAGCGATGTTTCCTGAATGCGTTCCACCTTGGGTACCAAACGATTCTTCAATTCCTCTATTTTTTTCCGTGTATTGTGTGCGGCTGTCTTCACACTCTAGAAAATAAGAAAACATGAATTATACCAAATTCGACCTGTATGAACACCAACACTTATTGTAGGCTTCCTTACCTTTTTCAAAGATTCTCCAATTACGTGCATTTTTGCTTCAAATTTTGTATCCACCATGTCGATCTTTTCGTTAATATTACTTTCATGTTTGGTAAGCTTCTTCTGCAGACGTTGTTCCATTTCCTACAAAGAGTTATAATATGTGTACATTATTTTTAGTAATTCACTTATCTTGTGTAGAGGATTCAAATATATCACCGCAATGGTAGGTTTCATATTTTTCTACACTTTATGCGGAGTGTCAAAAACTGCAAAACTTACATTCATTGCCATTTGCAAGGTGTTTTCCATCTCCTCTATTCTTTTCTCGAACTTCCGTTTCTCGATGGTTGTCTTCATAGTTTGCTCAATCTCCTGCAGTTTGTCCATCAAGAGATCGATGTTACTTGTGAGTTTCTGTAATTCATAACTATTCACCGCCATGGCGAGCCGGGTTGACAAAACAACACCAAAACATAGCACCAGAACATAGTTGCAAATAGTCATGGCTTCAAAAATAGTGTAATGCACCTACAAGTACAATCCGTACAAATGATGAAAACCAACTGAGGCTCGTTTGGCATGGAGCTGAATGAAAAAACTAGAACCGAATGCTGGATTTGCGATCCAAACGATAAGGCAATATTATCATGAACTGTGGGCCAAAAATATCCGTGACCACGTTATGCTTACACCATACAGGGTGACCAAGGAGAGTTATTATTGTTTCACAAATGAGATAATTTTAGTGTCATCGATTGACGATGGCGATTTATCTTTGATTTATTTAAACATTAATGAAGTCTCGATATTCTCCTCATTCAAATTCCACTAATTTCAAAAGGATCATGAATTTGATTTCATTCAAGGCGACTGTTTCTTAACATGTATGTGTGTTTTTTTTTTTATTTCAAACTTAAACATAACCTTAAACAAAATCCTTCTCATCCTATGATTTCCATCAGTTGAATAAAGTATTGCCTAAACCTTAAAAAATTAACAAGAATCACCCTGTTTAACATTCATTAATCGTACCATGTGCTGAGTCCAGCGTAAAAACTGATTATGTTGAACGTTATCACGAACGGTTCTACCCAGGCCAACTGACTCAACGAACAACCATGTGTGTACCGGACGATGTTTTTTCTTTCTTTCCTCTTTGATTCAGGAAAGGCATTTGAACGACCGCCACATTCCGCCCCAGATGATAATGGACAAAGGAACACTCGCGAACCTGCGTGTGCTGTCGGAGAAAACTTCATGTGACTTCATAAAACGAATAAATTCTAGGAAAAAAAAGGATTTGATTATTGACCAATGTGTAGAAAAATATGTAATAAAGTTATTTTCCTGAAACTTATTAACCTATCAAACTTGGTGGATGATTGTAGTGTTTGGTGTCCAAGTTACTAATTTGATTGCTATTTGTGTCCTCCCGAGGAACGTGACGTCACACCGATGACATCACCACAATCACAGCGAAGTCCCGTCCCCCCCACGTACCAGATCCGGCTTCACGTATGTCAAACCGAAGTCCGAGCATAATTAATCCTTTCATCGCCTCACGGACACGGAGACCGAACGCGAACTCCGCTCGGGCAACCCACCACGCACGTTGTCATCGTATGTTGTCCACCAGACAGCCGGACATGACGCTTTGCAACAACATTAAGCTCCGTGTGCACAATGGGTTGCCTATCGGTTTGGCTCGAAACCACCACTTCAATGCCACAAGCGCACACGAGGAGCTCGCCCGTTCGGTGGCCGAGAACCGCGGCTACAATCGAACGCAATCAATCAACCCGGTCTCGGACAACCGGTACGCGCCAGTCTAGAAACACGGTTACGGATCCGTGTTACGATTTCCTTCCAGCGCGAGAAACGTGCCGCCAAGCGAACGCGCCGGAAGAAGTACGAAACGATAGAAAAATAAGTAAAATGCTGCGAAACGCAGCAGAAGGAACGAAAAGACTCTCGAAGCTCCTTGAGTGGGTGGGTGGGTGTATGTGGGACGTTGTGTGTGGTTGAAGGAAGCGAGGGCCTGCAACACATTGTTGCTTCCCTTGAACGCAACCTGAACGATGTCCGTCCGTTGTATGGCTCGTCTATTTTTACCGCCCATCGATTTTCCCCCCTTTCGCCACCCTTTGGGGAGCGTAGTGGCCACTGGTGGCGGTGAAGTGGCTTCCTTAGCTTCCGGTAAATATTTGCTCTAGGCAAATACCGGCCCGGTCCTGGTGCGCGAATGCATCGCGGAATTGTACGACGCGGGGTGCACACATTCCGAACAAGATGAAGTACAAACGATTACCGAACGCCGGCGTTGCATGCGGGCGGAAGGCAACACTGGCGGACCGGGGCCCATGTTTCGAATGCCTCCACGTCACGGGAGTGCAGTGGAGTTCCGCTCCCTGCCCAGCCTGTCCGCCGTTTATTATGCGTGGATCGCGTGAAGAACGGCCGATCGCGATCGCTTCGATGGCGACTGGGGAACGACCGCGTGGCACCAATTTCCAATTTCAATCTGAAATGTAATGCCACAGAACGTGTACACATTCGCATGCGTTCGATTACATCTTGCTTGGAGGGTTTCTTTTCTTTGCCCCCGGGCCGCTGCCTCCGCGCTGCGTTCCTTTGTAATCCCACCGCCGGGCAGCATACACGTTGCTGAAGATGCTCTCACGCGTGGCGGATGTTGCGAAATCGATCGGATTCCCATCCCAGTCGAATGCTGCCAAAAGGTGACTTGCCATTGGCAGGGGAAAAATAAAGCGCAAAGCTACAACCGATCCTCTTGGGATTAATGTTTATGCAATTTTAACGATCAATGCGACCACCGGTCGCGCTTGACTTTTTTACCGCCGGCTGCAGACGAGGCCAAGCGCGGGATTTTTGTTAAATTTATGTTTATTTTTATGCACGAAGAAAAGCTATCTTTATAGTTAGCCTTTGAGAGTTAAATTTTTCATAACGTCCTTTGCTTATAATGAGTATTTTTTTATGCAGATTAAAGCCTTGTTTAAAATATATTCCTTCCATGACCAAAAATATCAGTGACAATAGCAAAGAGACCGCAAGAAAATTATCAGAACGATCACAGCAAAAAAGAGTAAAACACTTAAAGAAATCATTGAACGAACATAAAATAAAAATGGAGTTAAATTTCTTATTAAGGTTGATTAGCAATTAATGATTAACTGATATGATGAACAACTTACCGGAGAATTTTACGTTTCTTATCAATTTTGATACTTCTTTATAACTTTTCTATATTTAAAAGAATTTTGTTAATTTTTTATTGTACATCTCAAATTGAACTTTTATATTTCTATTCTCTTTTACGATATTGTTCCTTGTTAGATTTACTTTGGAATTTTAGGCGAATATTAAAGATAACAATTTTTAAAATTTAAAAGGAACAATAGTAATAAATGAAAAAAGGATAACTTTGATTTAGAGCACATAAAATTAATCGGATTGAACAGCAAAAATGGAACTTAAACCCAACTCGTCAAAAACTCAAAAGCGCTAAGTACTTACTGAAAGTGCAACCTATACAGTGCCGTTTATAATTGAACAAACTTCCATTTGCCATTCATCAATCAATTGGCCACCGATCCGTAGCGAATGCTTGAAATCGTTCGCAAACATTTTCCTTCCAGCAGTCGATCGATTACATCATCGTTAGTCCAACGAGGAAGTTTGCTGCTACCGGCCCGAAGCATCCGAGCTCGTACGATGGAAAGGATGAACAAAACCAACCTGATGCAATTACGAATCGCTCTATCGAACGTGTATGCACTTGTTAATGCTCATCATCGCTTCCCTTCGTCGAGGGCACACACTTCAATGTGTAGCCGTATTAAAGTGAATGCTTTTCCCCTTATTACCGAGCAATTAATGGGAAGTCATCGGCGGCAAAAGGCAGGTGATTGCATGCAGAAGGAAACCGATTAGGAAAGTTATTTTGCAATTTATATTTCCATCAATCAATTAAAACTGATCATAGAGATAGATAATGAAGATTATTCGTTTATGTCATTCAATTCTTAGCAAAACATTTTTATCTATACTTTATCGCATGAATAATATTTTTCAAATTATGTATAGAATTCGTACAGCTCTTAATTGTAGGTAGTTATTGTGATTTAATCTCGTGCTGGTCCCTATTCAGAAGATCTCCCAGAACCATCTTTGTAGAGAATCCTCACCCTTCAGATCCTATAGGGAAGTATGAACGAACATGGATATGATTAATTCTCCAATTGTTCAACCCTAATCCCTGCTGCTTACTTCATTATGCCGTATACAAAGCAAATCAAATTAACGTATCCACTTGTCGAGAAGCAGGGGAAAACTTGTCGGTAGGTCTTCCACCGGTTCAACCAAGGTTCGGACCTTTGTTTCGTCCGTTTCGTCTTTGCACACTACCGCAAATTACCCAACGATTGTGCTGCTTACCGATTGCTACATACTTTCAAGCTCCAGATCTAATGTTGTTGGGGAGAAGAAAGAAAACATAGCAGCTCCTTGAATGTCTCCCGTCCACCCGCCTTTGTAACACCCCAGTGTATAATAATTGAAAATTTTGTCCGTAATTGGCATATTCGATTGCAAAACCCCAGCGGCTGGAAAAAGGAGTTGAAACCAAGGGAACAATGAAACCCCTGGCGATCGATTGGCGAAACGTATTTTAATCCGTGCGAGTTGTGTGTTTCGGAAACAGTCGGGGTTCGTTCGCGCCGGCATCTCGCCAGGATGAAAGTTTGCGATATATCGTTGCGACCCCGAGTCACCGAGGGTGATAGATAACCCGTTAAGACGCTAATAACACCTGTCTGCGTTGCGAGGAAGGGGGTGTCTGTACACTGAAGAGGTTGCGAGTAGGTCACAGCTAAAAAGTAAAACCCACTTCGGGGATGATGACCGGTTACCATTGCCGTATCGATATCTGACCGGTCCGCGTTAGAGACAAGGAGGATTGGTTTGATGCTCATGATCTCCTGTCCAAACAGAGTGAGGTGGGTAACAAAAACCAAGCCACTCTGGCACGCTGTCGAAATGGATGGAAAAACAATCGATCAGCAGCGAGTGAAGTGCGTGGCAAGTATGAAAGGCCTCATGAGAGATAGGTTTCTTTGGAACACTGGTCGGCCGTTGCTCCCTGCCATTGGGGATATAAAATTAATTGCGATTTTGATTGCTGCACCACGGGGGCAAAATGGCTCGGGGCGAAAGAACGTTTCGCGATCCTATTATGATTTCTAAGAACAACCGTCCATCAAAGCAATCGTGCGTTCTTTACATCTAAGCTGCCTTTTAAAATACCTGTTTTAAAAAAATTACCCCTGATGGAAATTGATGTACCGTAACGTTATCAATAAATGTGTATGAACAGAAAACATATTTTTCACACCATTACTCTTCACTACGCATACCCTATTACATCCATTACGCATGCAAAACAACCAAACGAACTCAGTCGCAAAATGGTCGTTATTGTCAGATCGCACGCAAACAACACGCATTCAGCATTCACGCGCCATAGAAATGGGCTGGCGGGCACATTTTCCCGGTATCATTATCATCACGCCGGTGACAAACATCTGAAAATGGATGCTCATCCGCGAATACCGGGAACGTTTGACGATGGGTTTTTCAGCCCCAAACGAACGCGGATGCCGAACACCGTGATGGCTTCTGCGAACGAGAAAGTCTCTTCATTCCAAGCCCTGCGGACGGTGATTTGTGAGTATTATTTTTTAGCTGAAAAAGTTTTCCCGCTACTTGTCTGAGAACCAATTTTCCGGAGTGCTTTGACAACAAAATTTCATAAGCTTATTTTATTGTGTATTACGAATAAATAGACGATCATATTCGAGGAATTCATTAGTTATGAGGAAATTCTAAGGCCCGAAATGTGTTCTCAATGCAATCAAAATCCCATCTCGATAATTATATGTACAGGTATGCGCAATATCGCAACAACTAATCCACTAAATTTGTGAAAACATCAATAATTGGAGGTAGTATCGAGAAACACGTAATGGACGGAAAATGTATCGTTAAAATAATATTTTTAATATTTACATGATTTAAGAACATACAAATGTCGTATAAATATTTCCGACTATTTCATAGATTTATAAAAAAAAAACTACTTAATTTTAGTTTTTATTTTACATTAGAAGACCGGAATGGTGTAATACATTTTATCATTTGTATCAAGTAAGCATTGAATTTGAACTTAAAAATAATATTATTTTTGTACCCTTATGATGTCTTGTCAATTAACAAGTAAAAATCATACACTTTGCATAGTTCTACTGATTATGTTCACCAATTTTCTTTCAAAAGGCAATGGCATGCCACCACACCATCATAAAACCCAAGCACAACGCAATGATGCAAACATCTGTGTAAAGGCTCCACCCAAAACTCGCCAGCGAAACTCGGCGTGGGTGTAAAATGTGGAGCATTTGCCAAAGAAAGCAGCGCGCTTTTCGCGTGCCGAAATGGTTCCACCGGCCACCAAATCGATCGATCATCGATCACACATTTGGGGGTGTTTTCCGGACTGGCTACGAAATTGGGTAAGAGGCTCAGGCGTGCGCGTGTGACTCGCCAGCCAGGTTTTTTCCACACCCAAGAGGCCATCGACCGATTGGAAGATTATCGATAAATCGATGGAGGAGTAGGGAGAATGAGGAGGAGAGGGGTGAAATATTAGAGGTGGGAAAACACTCACCTATCTCCGATCGTGGCTCGCGCGAGTGCGATCGATACCGCGATTAGCGTTAATTGCGCCGTGGCTGAGACTAGAGCAGTGGAAAACCCGATGAAAAATCTCATTTCCCTGCGTCCTCCTACAGCTCACGCATCAACTTCAGCTTCCCCAAATTCGATCCAGCTTTTGAAAACGCACGAAACACCTTCGAGCACCCAAAAACCCAAACCAAACACTATCGCGGCCGTCTCACGACCTTGATGTTTTGGGGCACTTTTCCGGTCGGCAGACCGGGCCGAAAGGGGTTGAAACGAATTGGGGATTGGAGAGAAGAGGCTGTAGGAATTCCTCTGTGTTTCGATTCCCGGTGTTGCAACACCTGACGAGTTGTTGGTCAGCTCGAATGGAGCCCACAGAAACGCAACAGATGGGAACGCGCCCAAACCAACTGAAGCCCTTGGGAAGAGAAACACGCACGTACCCACAAACACGATAGACCGGAGGTAACAGGTGAAGGGAAACGAAAAGCGTCCGTCGACGCGACTGCGGGATGTGTGCTAATTTACGTGAGAAGCGGAATTCGTGCAACCGCAAGCATGTCGCATTCCAGCCCAGCCCTGGAAAGTGGAGTGAAAGAATGGAATGGTGGACGCGACGCACACACAATCGGGCCAGTTCAGAAACGTAGCAAAAAAAACATGCCTAACCAGCAGAATGAAGAATGGATGAGCTACACCCGTTTTTCCTAACCCAAAACCAGCCATTCCTACGGCCGATACGTCCATGCATTTCAATGCAATGAACCGCGTGCTTTCGCGAAATCGGTCTGTCCACCGGACCATATTGGAGTTCGTCGTCCGAGTCCCCATGTTGCGGTACGTAATCTGAACCGAAACCACCGAAAGGTCCCACAAAATGACAGCCATTCGAAAGTCCCACCATCGCCCCACTTCGGTTTGGAATCGAATATTCCAAGGTTCGTTCGACGTCAGTCTCTCCCTGGTGGGCTCTGGTCCCAATGCAATGAATGGTCGTTCAACAATTCTATCACGGAAACCCTAAACCGAACCTAGTCGCTCTTACTTTCTACGGAACTCGGCGCCATAACATATGTTAGCGAGAACTGGCAAGAGAGAACCTTCCATCGATCTATTCTGGATGTGTCGTGGTGATTGGCAATTTATGGTTTTAGAGCGGACAACCTAGGGTCGTTACATGAATCTCATGCCACGATTAGTCACTGTGATTTATTCATCTGTTCCGGTAACACTTTTTTATGTTAAAGAGCTTATACAAATGGATCAGTTTCACAAAAGTTAGTTCTGTCGTGTCGATTACAGACAGTCTCAGAGTTCTCAAATGGAAATTCGCTACCACAAATTTATATGGTTTTCTTATATCTTATATTTCAACTTGAAGCCCACTTACCATTACAGTGAAATGTTTAACGTAAATACAACTCAATAGTCACGGTATGTTTCTTACTTTTTCAAAACGTTAGTCGACCTGGTAAAAGCGTTTTACAGTAATAATCGGTTTAAATACAAATTCATCGCTTATTATCTCCTGCAAAGGCGTAAAAGAGAAAAATGTTTTTGCTCAATGAAGTTAGCCGCCTTCAAGAACTAAATGGCCGGCCATAAAAATGAAATTAAATTTGATATTCTCAGAGTCCGTCCCCGTCCGAAAGTTATGCAAGTGTCGTTACACCAAACCTGTCTTTTCTATCTGTGCGCAATCGGTCGGTTGGTTCAAACCAAGGGTGGTTGTTTATGGTTAATAATCCTTGGTGGTGTGATGGAACTCACTCCTCCGTCCGATAGCTGACCCGAAGATGAAACTAATGGACGACCGATTCCTGACGCATATTTCAGGTTCCGACACACCCCAGCACCTAACATTTACCCGTAATTATGATTAATACAAATGATAAAGACAATGCGCAATCTTTGTCAATTATTTTAATACACTCGGAGTAAGGGATCGCACGGACTAGAAAGTCCAGCCCCGGTTCTTGGTAGGAACTATGAAGAAATCAGCAGTTCGGGTAGAGGGATCCCTCCTTCAGCTCTGCTACGGAGAACCTAGACATCACGGTTTCCGATGGCCACATCATGCAACTGCTCCTTCGCATCCATTTGTGGAACAATTATTCCTTCTCGTGCTTTGCGATCTTCCAACGAAACTGAAATTTCATTTGCGCCGCAAACGTTCGTTGCTACGGATGCTACATTTTTCACCATGCATTACACTTTCCGAACGTCGATTGACTATACGCTGCAACTAACTTCATCGACAGCTCGAGTCTTCGTTTGGAGCTAAATTGGTTTCGCTGCTCCATCGGCTCCGGTACGGATGCGGCGTGCGCCATTGCCACGATGGAACGGAAATGGATACTCACCCCGCAAACCACATCGTTTTGCCCGGTGGAGTAGTCGTGGCTGTTTGTTTTTGTTTTGTTTCAGCTCCATTTTCGGGCTTCCCGGAGGTCGTCGGCGAAATTCTCGAAGCATTCTTCTTGGGCCACAGCAGTAATAATAATTAAAGAATGGTATCGATACGAGCTCGCCTTCAGACATCTCGCGAGTCTCTCAGATGTCTGAGTGTGTGTATGTATAATTGCTGACCACTTCATCTTTCCCGCTTACTTACAGACCCTTTCGGTTGGAAACCTATGGCGATCCAATGGCATTCGATCGTAATAATCCAATTCGGAATGGTCGGTATTTATTTTCATTTATACTTCCTTCTCCCGGCGGGAGATGAGTTTCCGGTCAAACGAACCTGACTGCCGGATTCAACTTTTGACCGTCCAGTGACGATTCGCTGACCCCAATGGTTTTGGTAGAAGTTATTCTTGGGATGTTAATGAGGAAAATCGACACGAGGAAGATCGTTGCAGATCGTCAATGAAGCATTGATGAGTTGTTTTTAGAATGGAGGAACACACTTCTTTATATTGATACCACAAGAACCTTCTTTCCTTTGTTTGTTCCTTCTTTCGTTTTTGTTAGGAGGAAATGAGATTTGTAGCTTGAAACGTATTTGAATTCCATCCCTCGTTTCAAAAGATCATGTAAAATAAACATTAATCTAGTTTTCAGTTTCACACTTCTTCTAGAACGAAATGTTGAGTGATGTACAGAGTCGTTTATACTTTTTCCAATTTTATTTAAAAAATCCAAAAGGTAGCTATTTATCGTGCAAAGTTCAAATTATGTTAAATATTTTAAAATCGAATCAGATTCAATAGAAACTTACATTGAAATTTATTTTACCTCAGCATCCTTTAACAAATAAAATTGCTTTTGCCTATGATAATCATTTCAGGCTAAATTATTTGTTTGAAACATCCACGCATTTTCCAAAACAATAAATTTTTGCACAACAGATACCCTCACAATTTACCACCAAATGTTCAGAGTGGAGCTTTGCTCCACAAAACCCCAAGGGAAGGAATCGGACGACAGTCTTGTTTATTATTACTGGTCTCACTATCTTTGCCAGTACTCTTCGTGCACGATTACGTATGTATGAATGTTTTGTTTTTTGAAACCATATTTTTCTGCTCGCCTTAATTCCATCCTTTTACGGATTATTTTGAACGGAAGAAAGAGCGGGAGAGGGTGCAGCAAGAAACCAAACACACGTGTTCACGATCCTTGGAAACGTTCAACTGTTTGCACTGTTGGGGAGCCCAATGTTTTTCGGTCCAATTTCAAGCAAAATCACGCGGAAACGGTAACCTTTCCCGGCTGCCCGAGAGTTTACCCGAAAGGAAAGCTTTGCGTACGTTTTCCATTCTCCATTCTGGGAAGCTGCTGCCGGTTTCGAGTGTATGCATGCACGCACGCACGTGTATCCTTGACGCTCTCTTTCCCTCTACCCTCTACCTCGAGCAGTCGAGTGTCGTGTAATATAATATTTATTGTTAGCTAGCGCTACACCCCCCCACCCCCATCCCAAACCGGTCGCCAGTGTCAACGCTCGAAGGATCGAAGGTTGTTTTTCCCTAAAAAGGTGCGAATCCACCTCGTATACATGCTCCGGAACGCTATACGTACTCTTATCCCGACCGTCGACGAACGGCACCGGCAGTGTTGAGTTACGATAGCTTATTTTCGTGAACCACTTCTCGAGTCGAAGCGTGCCGTCTGGTGAAAGATATTGCCAATCCGGGGATTAAATCGCATCCAGGTGGAGTGGCATTCCGTGGAAAACGGCTGGATCCGTGCAAGGCACCGAAATGCTGCTGCTCGTGAAACGTGAAAACGCCTGCACATGTTGACACGCGGGCGCTTTTTCTGCTTCTGTCGGTTCAGTTTGTTTGGCGGCAGCGTGGGACTTGAAGTGCGAGCAGGATCAGAGTTTACACAAGAGTTTATGAGATTTTGGAGTACCGCAGTCCGCCAGAAGTGGGAGCGTGTAGAAGGTTTTTTATCGAGCACGAGATAACCTGGCAAATTGAAGCGTTATTCGGCGCGCTACCTGCAATGAATCATTTCCATGCTTGGAACCAAGTGTTTTTCCTCATTTGTGCTCCCACAAATTATGCATCTAATAAGAATACTAATTGAAAACTCGACAACACTTGACTTCTGTCCATGAAATAATGTTTTAGTTGTGCTGCAAATAGTATGTTATATGCTCAACGATACCATCAACCGATTATTTCTTTTATTTTTTGGAACGATGGGATATTTTATGTCAACCCTACATGAAAGCATAATAGCTACAAAAGTAAATTTAATAAACTCTTACGTATCGATCGCAGAAATCGCATTTCTGAATTTAATTTTAATTAAAGCTCATATCAATATGGGCTCACTTGGAACGCATTGGAAGGTGCTTCGGACATAATAACGTGTTGATATATTATCCGATCTTAACCACAACTCACTGTGGTTCAGTTATACGCCGTCCGTAATGCCATGTCATGATATTTATGCAACGATTAGGTGAAAGATCAACAAAGCCAGTTGCTTCCATCACACATTCCAATCGCCATGACGCCATTTAATATGTATCGCGTTCAACTGACATTTGCTGCGCACCGATGGTTGAACAATCCAGTTCACCTTTTTGTAAATAAACATAGAACGATTATGCGTAGTTTGCCACCTAACCTTCAAAAAACAGACGCCCAGACTTCGGGGACTGACCCGCGCTACGAAATTCGCGCTCGTAAACATTTCCTCTTTAGCTCGTGCGTTTGATATTTGGTTCGTGGGACCGGAATTCGACCGGCGACGAAACAAAATGGTCTCCAAACGCGCGTGCCAGTTGTTGGCCCCATTTCCAGCAGCTCGGACCGAAGACGGAGGTGCGGAGAAAAAGTCAACACCGTTGCACTTTAGGACGGAGTTTCGTGTGTGCAAATCTTGACATCACCGGGTTTGGTTGCAGCACCGGATTGGTTTTGAGAAAATTTGCCAAACCGAAAAAAAAAACAGGGCACTTCCACGCCAACCTCCATCGCCATTTCCGTTGCGTAATGTGCCGGGACCGTTGGTAAGTGAGGGTAAGTAAGATGGACATTCAGGACGACCAAAGGTGGATGATATTTCACGGTTCGTTTCGTCGCCTGCTGCGGGTCACTGAACGGGTTTGTCCCGGCGACAAAGAGAAAAAGAAACGTTGGTTCACGAAGGAGGGATGACACTATTTATTCGGTTTAATTTACTTCGCATTGAAATTTGTCACCGTAGAGCGCGCTCACACGCGGCCCAGAATTAAGTGACAAAATGCGACCGACCCACGTACACTCCCGGCGTCAAACGGGAAGGACGTCACGTGCGACGAACGTGACGGGAAAACGAAAATAGCCTCCGGATGGACTCATCGATCGAGACCGACGGTTGGTCGATCAACAACGACGCGATGGGCTCGATTTCAATGACCCAAATCCCTACCAAAAACCCAGCCGGTGGAAAAATCGCCCGACGTCATCCGTCGTCTAACCGTGGATCCTGTGGACGTTCGCTTATCAACACGCAAGACGTACGATTTCAGCGACAATCCAAATCCGCCGATCGGTGGCTTGGAAATTGTTGTATTAACCGGTCTTGATGCCATGAAAGGCCGTTACTTGCACAGAAGATTAAGCTTTCAGCAGGCCAAAGTTCGTGCCCTTGGGAGGAAAATTGCTGTGTCTCTCTGGTACAAGCACCGAGAGCAGACGGCTGATTGAAACAAATGAAGCTCCATTAAGCCGAGACGAGCGGATGCTCTAGACGGTTTTTATTGTAGACAACCACTTCGCGAAAATATTCATATTTGCGCGTCGATGATGAAATCAAATAAAAAAAAGGGAAAATAATCGCTAAAGGCACGCTATGCCAACATCTAAAACCTTATAGGACAATACTCCTCCAGGCAAGAGGAAAGTGGAAAAGCTATACCGATTTGCCGCGTGCTTCGATAGCTATTTCCCCAGAGGAAGATGAAAGCGAACCGAAAAAAAAAACATAAAAATAAAGGAACACCTGGGAAATGCTCATCGTGACAAAAGTTTGTTTATCATTCCCCGTGGCACGGATCCATTTTCCCAACAGGTCTCACAACCGGCAGAATCGGAATCCCAAGTGAAACGTTAAATGGATCTCTCGTTCGCCGAGGGCAGTCGCAACGAGGTTAAATTGCCAATGGATTCCAAGACTAAAGCTATTTCTCTTTGTGTTGAAATAGAATTACGATGCTCCAAATCATCCACGCTTTAACGAAAAGGTTATGGGAAAGTATTTCAATAAAATGATTGTAACCTTTCTCTAAAGCAGACTTTTCCGTTCGTTGCTAGGGAAATTTACTAACACGCAAAAGTAATATCAGCGAATTAGTTTGTTGATTTAGGATGGAAACATAAATACCTGTAATTTTACATTTTTATATTCACTGAATTTGAGCTTGCAATAAAATATTTTATATTTTATTATTAATATTTTATATTTTATATCTCAATCTTTGTCTCATCATATAGGAGGATATCAATTCTTCTCTAATATTAAATTGACATTTTTATTTGAATAACGGTTGATTTCGACAGCGATTTACTTGGTTTCAAACTCCATCAAATTTCCTTTTCTGAAACCATTCAGAGTTTTGCAAGATTGAATTTCAGTTTCGGATACCAAACATTCAACCTCACAATAAAAAAAAAATTTGAATTTTTTTAATTGGTTTTGTTTTGGTAAAATCAATTGTCGAGCATAACATCTTACAGCATTTCTAATTTAGGCCAACAATTAAGGATTTAATTTATTTCATGCCAAGTTTCATTAAACCAATTGCGAACTAAACATATTGAACTCATGCGAAAATCATGTCACGCTGTTCATAAATTCGAACCACATTCAAATGATGCTGTACTTCTCTCTTAATCGTTGCGTACTGTTGGTACCATCAGTAATTGAAAAACAGTTTAAGGCCACGATAGCACCATTATCATAAATACATACATCCACCGCAATTGTTCGATTGCACCAACGGAACATGGCGGCCACTTGCAGTGCATTTGTTGTCCGTTGCATCGGGCTGGGTCGCATCAGCTTTTCAAACAAAACCCGCGAGCACAATGGAGTGTGTGCGCAGTCTCTTCATTTGTGTAAAACGTTCCACCAAAACCCCTCCTGGGCATGTCCCGAGTGGATATTTGAACAACATCAGCGCGGTGGAATAAATTTCCAATGATCACCGAAGGGCAGAGCGTTCGCGTTCGTCCGGTTCGTGGACTAGTAGACTGAATATGGTAATAAAAGTCACCATCATAATCGTCAGGTGTCAGACCGATACGGGTGGTGGAAGGGAAGGAGTGTTGTCAGTAGCAAACGTTCCCGCTATCATCCCACTATCGTACACGGAAAGCCGATTCGAGCGAAAAGACCATCCTTCGATGGAAGTGGTTGCCCGCGGAAAACCATCGCTATCATACGGTAGAGTACAACAACCGTTCCACGCTGTACCGTTCTGCCGTTGCCTGCTTGGATGTTCTAAATTTTAACAAGGTACGGTCGAAATTTCAATTTTAAAAAACATTATGCGCATCAAGCGAACGGAGGTTGCCCAATTGACAAGACTAGTTCGCTCAATTACACCAATCTGTAAAATGGAGCATAAAATCATGGTTCCGCTGATAGCGCCGGTTACACGAGAGAGCAACCCGGAGCTTCACTGTACCGGAATAATCTTGCCGAAGGTTCATACGATGGAACGGCACAGGATTAAATGGCATAAGCCATTACGAGGGCACGCGAGAGGCTGGATGGGGACAAAAAAAAACAAACGACGCAACCGTATTGATTCGAATGTCGAGATGATGATGCAACGTGTTGACAGTCGGTCGGGGAAAAACATAATTCCATTCTAAAAACAACCGAACGAAACAGTTGTGGTCGCTACAGTTGTGGGTAGAATGGACCTTTGAAAAAGTAAAAATTGCTTGCGCCGCATGTGTTTTTGCTCCGTCGTACGAATGGTAAAGTGTTGTCTTTTTTTCGTTCTCACTCAACCACTCCCATGGCCTTTCACTTTTCATCGTTTAATGCAATTTAAATGGACAATTAGCTGCACCCTGATGCTGCCCCGGGCTGGTGGAGCTGGCACCAGTGGTAAGAATTATGATTTATACAAATTTAAAGCAGAAACAAATGCATTACATTGTTTGCAATGAAAGAGGAAGCGGAAAAAAATGCCTCCACCATCCTCTAATCTAATGCCAAGTGGTGGCGCATTGCAAAATGCAACACAGTATCACCGGTCGGTGGGTGAAAAGCAAAGAAAGTAAAGCGAACCGACAGAAAGAACCATTTAAACAATCGCAAACAAACAGCGTAACCTTTTGCCTTGCGGAATGAATAATGAATTAGAGCGAGAGGAGTGAAACAGCGAGGAATAATATTACTATAAATGCAACAAATCCCACCGGGAAACTAACATAATCGGGAGTTGCTATTTTTATGCTTTTGCATATATCTCCGCCGGGTTGGCATTTTGCTGCACAGAAAACTTTCACCTCCCCCACACGATAACACGCCCGGCACGCCAACCGGGGCCGACCGGGGACGAGATTGTCCGGATTGCACACGCAGTGTCTATCCGCTTGCGCCACTTATCGCTCGAGCCCTTTTGAGCCCGCGCTCGGCTCGATTGTCTACAAATCAACTTCTCATTAACACGTCTGCGTCACTCTTGCGATCCTCAATCAACCCTTCTGGTTGATGGTGGGTGGGAGCGAAGGGGTGTCCCAACTGCCGGTTTCCAGCGGATGGATAGAGCATAAGGCCATCCACGCTATCCACATCACCTTTTTCCCCTCTGCGAACCAGGGAAATGAACCACCGAAGGCGCAGCGGTTTGATAAAGTAGAAAGTAATGACATGCGCCGCCTGGGAATGTGGTGTTTAATCTATTTAATGAAACTGAAAGACAAGGAACGGAACTGGCACTTGCACTTGCACTGGTGGCGGCGAAGAAAACGCAATAAAATACAGTGGTGCATTCGGGGGGGCATGATAAGCGGAAATTCCTGAAGGAAAAGTTTATTTACCATTGAGTGCAAAATATCTGTAGGGGAACTAGGGAACGGGAAACGTAACGAACGCGGTTAAATCAACAAGACAACTTTAAAACACAGCTGGAATACACTTCTGTACCTTTTGTTTGATTTAATTTTTTTCACCATCTCGAATTTGCTCTTAAATCTTTCAACTTTCAGGCCAATCTTACAACACAAACCACGAACAAGCCACACAATTTCTATACTTTGCGAATAAATAATGTTTCGTTTCTTGTTTTATTTTCCATTTGCTTAAGGTTTCCGATAGACTTTACAATACATAATTGTCCTAATTTATTTGAACACCGCGCCCAAACGACTTCCGGACGGGACGGGAACAGTTATCCAATATTCTTCCGTTTTGCTCTATACATCTATACATCGTTTTCCACCGTATCGATCGAACATTACACATGATTATACTAACGATAGGTGTTGCCTGTCTATTCCACAGAAAGTTTGTTAAATGAGAGCATCATTTTTGTCGTCTGATTGAGTGATTGATTTAATTTACTCTCCTCCATCGTATGTGTGTTGGTATGTTCCCTTTTTGTTGGTTTTATATTTATATGCTTCCATTTTCATAACACCACTCGGTAGCGCGTTCCGTTTCTACCGGATTCAGATTGATGGCCACCACTTGTCCAAATTTACCACGCAACGCAATTAGTTCGATGTGCTCACTTTTGTTTCGTTCATTGATCCATCCATATTTAAAGCTCGCTGCTACAACGACGTACAATTCAATTGTCGACCACTTCGGTTCACAAAACCCGACGTGCCCTGGCACAATTATGACCACGATGCTCGTGCACGCACCCTTCTTTCCATCGAGCGACCATCCACCGTTTTAGACCGGTGTCCATCGACTGTCCCCATTTGCATTTATCACCCGCCCGAAAGCAAAAGCGCACAACGTAATATGGAGTTGATCTAATTAATAACATTCGATTACGGCGGTGACGTACCAATGGACCGATCCGAGCACGGATGGGCCATGAATACTTAATCCGATATACCGGACGGGACGGGGGAACGTGCCGGGGCGTTAGTGTCCTTCGGTGCTGTCGGAGCAATGGAAGGTAAAAGTGAACCTGCAGTATCATCCGATTAACTAATGAATGATTGTGAAAGAGGATTTTGGAAAGGTACTGATGCTTATGCATAATTTTGCAGGCAACGGGACGGAGGAAAAGGGGGGGATGATTTATCTTTCTTTTTTTAGTTTTCATTGATAAGCCTTACACCTTTTCATCCGGGAAAAGGTAACGCTCATGTTAATCATGTTTCAATTGCAAATGGCGCAATTGAACCGAAATGGAAACAAAACTTGTTAGGGATGGTTTTGTTTCGTCTTTCTATTTACTAGCAATCGGATTGCGATTCTACAAAGCCTTCCAGCTTTGAAATACGACTACACTGGAAATATTGTTCTTGTACGAAGGTAAGCATAAGCTTATATTCCTTTCAAAAGGGCTTCCTCTCGGGCAAGGCATCATAATCCTGCTAAAAGTCCGAACGATAGAGTAATCAAATCGGAAGCGAACTTGTTCAAGGTCTACAAATCGAACAACAAATAACCCATTAGCCGGATCAAGCTTGCCAACAATTACAAACCCAAACACGCGCACACACACGCACGGTAAACAAGCTTTCTCACACGAACGGTCCCGAGTAATAGACACGCTTCTTCCGTGGCAATATGATCGGCTTGGAGCAAAGTCCAGAGTCGTCCAGGAAATGTTCATAGTTTCCGGTGGTCGGTCCCCCATTCTCCGTCCCCCCAGTACCACCACCACCAGCGGTCGGGCCCGCCGTCTTCGCTTTTCCCTTTTCCGGCCCAATCTTGGGCGTTTCGTTGAGTTGCATCAGTTCCTTGAACGATAAACTGTTGTAGGGAATTTTACCGTTCTTCGGCGGCGTCAACGGGGGTGGTACTTGGTGGATGCTGCCGCCTCCCTTCTGAATAATGTCCGGCGGTGGTACGATCGGGCCAATGCTTTTGTACTCCTCGTCCAGGTTATACTCGACGTTTTCAAGCTCCTCCTCGTGGCACTCGCTACCATTTTCCGACGCACTTCCGACCGTCCTTTCGGTCGCCTTCGAATGTGCTCCGTTGGGGGTTTCGCCCGATTTGTTGTGAGCGCCCTTTACCGAACCTTGCGTCCCATTAACCTGACTGGTGGTATCCCCCTCGATAAGTGTCCCAGCACCGGTCGGTGGTTCACTACCGGGTGTGCATGGGTCCGCCTCAACGATAACGTCCGGTTGGTTGGATTTGCCATACTCGGCGTCCAAATTATACCAATCAAACTCCGCTTGAATGGGTAATTTGCTATCCTCCGCTATGATGACCGGAGTGGATGAGGCCGGGGTGCCACCACCTACCGCTGGTGTACCGGTAACCCTTTCTGGTCCTTTCTTCACCGGTGGGGAAGACTTTACCGGTGAACAACCGACGCTAGAACTTCCACCATTCTCTCGTACGCTGCCCGATAGCGGACCGGTCGCGTTCAGGGACTTGAGGTTGGGAATGTACGAAACCGACTTGACCGGGCTACCGAACTGGTTCAGATTATTCCCGAGCGAAAGGTTCGTACTAGACAGTGCCTTCGTCGAGAGGGACGACTTCAGCAGGGTGGGTTTTATTGCTGGCCGTCCGATCGCACTGGAGGTGGTGGTGGTGATGGTGGTCAGTTTCGGTGTGTGGTGATGGTGGTTTAGGCTCGGTATTGACCCGGAGCTTGCCTTCGAAAGGAAACTGAGCTTGTCGACCGGTTTCAACTTCGACTGAAACGCTACACCCGGGATTTGGCTTACGCCACGGAACGGCGAACCCAGATCCTTGACCGGAATTTGCTTCTTCGAGGCTGTACGGATGGCCGGAGACTGCTTGTTGATTTCGGCGATGATCTCCGATAGCTGCTCGCGGAATTCGCCGTCCTTTTTGTTCGGTGTCGTTTGCACCGACCCGCCACTCGGCATGACACCGGACGCAAGCATTACTTTCCCGCTCGAGGTACTACTTCCCGACGACGACGACTTCGTGATGTAGTTGTCCTGGCTGATGAACTTGTTCAGTGAATCCTTCTTCGGTGGTACCACTATTTCCGCCACGTTCGGTAGCTTCGGTACGTCGGCAAACGATTCTTCCAGCTCCGTCGAACTTTTCTTGCCGCCAGTTTCGACCAGCTTCTCATCTGACGCCGCTTCTGTTCCATTCTGTTGCCTCTTCTCCACCACCGGCTCCGTTTCCTCTTCATCCACGATGGAGTAATCGTCCTCGCACGCGTCCTTGTGTATCTCCGCCACAATCTGGACACACTTCACCGAATCCTGTATCTCGCTGATGGAACAGTAATCCGGCTCGGACTCAACGATATCGCTCTGGGCGGACGATGTCGCATGGCGCGTGGTTCCCTTCAACGCCGACCCTCCTCCTATCAGAACACCACCACCTCCGCGCTGCTGTTGATTCGTTTTCGACAGCTGCTGCAGCTTCAACAGGTTCGCCGGTTTCGGTGGCAACGCCGGCGGTGTCTTCCGTTTCTCCGCCAACGCCATCTCCCGTTCGCGATCCTCCGAACCAAGCTTCGACTCCATGTCAACGTAGTAGTTCGAGTAGGAGTTCTGCTCCGATCCAATCGGTTCGTACTCGTTGCTGTAGATGCTCTGAATCTCGTAGGTGGGCGAAAGTTTATCGTCCTTCCGATTGCCACTTCCGGTGCTTCCCAGCGTTGGGCCGGGTGTCGCTTGAAGCGTTATCCGAGGTACCTGCACCATACTGTTCTGGGTCGAAAAGTGAACGCGCTTCGAGCGGACGGCCGTGGATGGTTCCTTCGCTGGTGGCGGTTGTTGTTGTGGTGGTGCTGGTTCCTGCGCCTTAATGTACAGCTCGTCCTCCTCCTCCACCGCATTGCCGTCACCATTCGTGGGCGTGTCTTTATTGCTATCTCCAAAACCATCCATCGATTGTTGAAGAAGTATCTGCGAAGGAAGTGAATAAATTGAACGGTGATAAATTCGCCAAACGGAAAACCAAAACGATGGGTGGTAAGGAGGGTTCCTGCCTACCTGATTGACACACTCCAGCACCGGGTTAACGGCGGCATTGCTGTACGGTTTGCCAAGGGCCGTATCCGAGTCCTCCATATCGCTCGCGCTCGCATACCAATCGTCGTTCGTTTCAATCGTCTGCTTCATCTCCATCCCTTCGGTGTACTTTGCCTGGTTATTGCTGACGCTCGTGTTGGCCTCGTAGAAGATAGTCCCATCGTCCAGCTCCATCTGGTCGCTGCCATCGACGCTGCCCCGCTTCGACGGCGACGCCAGATGGTAATCATTCCGTCCGTCGGCATGCTGTTTGCCGAACCGCCCCGAGCTGCCCCCCCGCCCGGCTATGCCGTGCAGCGTGTCGATACGGTTCGAGTACGGTTCCACGTTGTCGTAGTTGTTGCACTCCCGGTGACGTTGGTTCTGGTCCAACCGTTTGTTCTCCTTGTCGCTCTCGTAGTTTTCGTAGATCACTATTTTAGGCACATTCGCATTTGGTTCTATATTGACGTACGCCTCGTGGCCACTCTCCGTGCCGTCGTCCGCCGCCGTACCGCCGCGCTGCAGTCGAATCGCGTCCCGCCCTTCGTTGCGCTCGGTCAGCTTCGCCAGCGTCCGGCCGGTCGTCGGCCCGGAAGCGTTGCTCTTGAAACTGCTGGCACGCGACGCCGTCCCACGCTGCTGGTAGCCCTGGTAGGACCGCTTGCTCGTGTACTTCCGGCTCCGGCGGGCATCTTTGAACGAGTTTGCCCGCACGTACAGCGATGATTCCTGTTCCTCGCTCGACGAAGCGTACTCCACGCTGTTAAGGGATAAGTTTTCTATCCCGGCCGATAAAAAAAAAACAGGAGGAAAAACACAGGTGAAGATGTAGAATTCCATTACCAACTGCCTCTCCGACCGTCCCTCCACTTACCCGTATTTACACTCTCCGCACCATCCTCCCGGCAGTACTGGAACGTTTGCGTACCGTTCGTGCGGCATTCGAGCCGGTAGTAGTTTTTACGACACTTTGGACAGTACTGGGCCACTTCGTCGATGGCTCCCGGCGTCTCCTCCCCATCGTCGCTGCCGGTCCCGGCCGCCTCGTCAGCGGCCAGCTTCCGCTTCATCCGATTGATCGTACAGTTCTGCCGGTTGATAACGTCATCCTTCTCGTACAGCTGCTGCTTGATGCGCGTTTGCTCGTTCTTTAGCCGCGTCTCGAATGCAATCAGCGCCTTCAGGATGCGGGAGAGCTGGTCGTCGCGGAACTTGCGCTCCCACTCCAGCTCCTGGCTGACTAGCTTCAGGTGGGCCTTCGGACCGATGACGCCCTCCAGGATGGCGCTACCGGGGCGCTGTTTGCGCCGCACCTGCCCATCGACCAACCGTCGCAGTGACTCGTCCCGCAGCCCCTGGCGCTGCTGTTGCTGTTTTGCATGCTTCCGTTGCTGCTGTTGGTGCTGGATCGCATCCCCATCGTTGTTGGCCATTGCGACCACGTTGTGGCCGGCATCCGAAGCCGAGCAGCTATCGTCATTCGTCATCGCATCGTACTTTCCACCGGTGGCTTCCGTTGTCTGTCGTGGGGAAAACGAAAAAAAAAGAATTAAAAAACGCGTTTAACATGGCGGGAAAACAAAATGAAACCTAAACGATACACTTCCCTCCCAGCAACGCTTCAAGTATTACTCCCTTCAACCACCCACTTCAAACCCGCTCTTCCTTCGTTCAAACGCTTATGGAAAACTTCTACTATTCTCTCTCCTCTTGTAACCGTTGGGGATTTTTTCTAATACATTTTTCATTGCACGTGTTCTAGGGGCCCCGGTTTTTTTCGCTGGAAAATATCATCCACCCATCCATTAGCATATTTATTGCTCACTTCACTTGATGGGAATTATGCAGGATTAAAAGTGTTGTTTGGCTTTTCCGCTGCCGTTGGTTCATTTATTTTTTCTCTTTCTCTTTTACTTCCGTGCTACCGATAAAGTTTATAACACCAGGCGTACGGCATTGGACAAAGTGCTAAGCACCGGAAAGTTTATTTTCATGAAATGGAGCCAAACTGTTGAGCCAGGCAGTATATTAAAAAGTACTTGAGGACAGCGTCTAACATAATGAAGTCAGCAGATGATTTTACTATAGCTTAACTCATATGTTCATACTCTGTTGTATCACAAAAATGATTAAAATTTTAGTCAACAGAACTCTACCATAAAAAAAACATCTGGAAATGATTAATACAAATAAAAAAAAATATCTGTAAGTATTAGACTAGGACTATTTCCTTCACACAAAGTACACTGAACTCAACCAATAATTTCGTTGCTTATAAATATTTTGCTTTTATTAAAGTGCCAGGCAAAAACATGTAATTTCCATTAGTTAATAGTAACATGAAGACTGTTTTTTGCCTCTGGTTGAAAGCGGAAGTGCAAAGTGCCGAGAAAAGGCAACCAACAAACACAGAAAAAAAGTGTATGCTCAAAAAGTGCAGCCCACTGAAAGCGAAATCCGTTCGATATCTCACGGCCGAGTGAATAATCGTACGGACGTGTTTGTGGATCACCTCCACCCCCTTCCCTTGCCCATGGTTGGAATGATTTCAATTTCAAGCTAATCAATATTAATTTTCTCCAACTATCGGCCCTTTGCCCAGGTTCACGCTCAGTAGAAGGCACTATAGCTAAAAGTGTACAAACGTGGGAAGCATTAGCGAATTGGATGCTGTATAGCGCGGTTGATGGGTAAGAAAATGCATCGCATCGGGATTTTCAACATACCACCACACAAAAAGCGAAAGCGAAGCACTTACAGCAAACAAAAAATTATATTAAACTCTTTTTACACCACTTTTACACAACGTATTACCCTTCGCAAGACTGATTTTTATGCCCACAGAGATGATTTCACTTTTCAGTACACGTAGCCCAAACGTGAAGTACTTTAATGCGTTGAAAAATATGTGTCTTCTGCCAAACAAGTACCGAGAACGAACAAGGTTGTTCGCTGCCTCACTTTTCACTAAACACTGGTCCATGGTCGAAGACACTTTCATTATCAAAACGTCCCTTCCAAGTGGGGGTTCCGCTTCCCCTCACACTTGTTTGTCACCTCGGACATTTTTATCATTCCCGTCATCAAATATTTGCACCATCACGTACCGAAACCCGCCCAGTTATCACCCAGCATACGGTAGATAGCACAGCCATACCGTGTGAAACAATTATCGGGTATATTTTTATCAATCGGTTGGCAGGCGAGCTTCTTAATCGATAAACGATACGCTTCACGCTATCGAACTCACTACGCCACTCCGCTGCCCCCGACTGAAATTACCTGGTACTCAATAATTTTCCGAACAATATTCACCGGACCTGTTTATCATATTAACGTCACGGCCCTTTAATATCCCCTTTATCTCCCGGGAGTGTAATCCAGGGCCAAAGCAATATATGGAAGGTACCTTCGTGTGTCGGGAATAGGCATCAATTGAATAGTTAAGCGATCGGAAGATGAAATTTTCCAGCGCAAGGTGACTAATCTTTAAATGTGAGTAACATTTCTTATCTTCAACGGGTCCAGACGTTTTTATCTTTGTTTATATTTATCCCGAGGTATTGCAATGTATGTTTTGAGATGTGAGTAAAGAAAGATAATATTTTTATAAAAACATCTAAGTATTTTTGCAATTTACATTGAATAGACGGAATAAATTTCGCTCAAACTAAAACGAAAAATAAATACATCCCCTAGTATTCTAAACGCTTTGTCTCAACCAATCAATAATAACTATGCACTAATCATACTTTCCCATTGAATAAAAATATTCAAACGATCATTGGAAATAGCTTCTCCCCATGCACCAAACATTGTTATCACTCACTTCTAGTGCTGACCTAACGTGTTTTGAATGCACGTCAAGATCCGTCAACCAACCGTGATGCAATATGGGTATTCCCGAACCAAAAAACGAACGCTTCTTAAAGAAATCACTCCAGACGCTAATTGATTGAGGCAGCACAAGCGGAACTCCCCTCCTGTACCAGTTGATCGATACTTATCGAAGAAAGATATCATACGTGTCTGCCGCGAATGACAATTAGGTAAATGCGAAGGTATTGCGGACACGTTCGACCTTCTTACTTTGCTTACTGCTGTAATTGTTGTCCTCAATTAAGCCCGATTAGTGCGACGGGACACAATTTGCAAAATCTAAAGTTGGAAGGTATTGCAAATTCGAATTTTCCCAACAAACATATTCAAGCAAAGTTTACTAGCTAAGCGTTCAGTAAGAGATGTAATCCGAAAAGCACAAATAGACAAGGAAATTATAACAACGTCTTTCCACCAAGTACATCTATTATTCATTCTTATAATCACCTCCATTAGCGGAGAAAAACCTATTAATAAATTTCGTAATAATTTCAGTCACCTGAAAAACGCAAACAATGCCTGCACCTGCATCTGTTTGTGCATCGCACAAGTGATAACAAGGCGATAGTGCGAGGAATCAAACGCTCGGTCGTGAACTTCTCGCCTAACCGCGGATGCGCATCATTGTGTAAGAGAAAAGTTTGCTTTTAACTGTTCAATCATAGCTGCTGATCAAATGCGCTGGTAAAAAAAGATGTAAATAAAACGAGCACGCTGATAACGCGAACGAGCAATTGTGTGCGGGGCGAGTACATTCAAATTCAGCGATCAAATGCACCCCTAACAGAATGATGTCAAACGACGTCATGAACACGACACCTCACGATGGGAAACGCGAGATTTGCGGAATGGATCGAGTTTCCCACCGTTTCGGACTCGGTGGGATCGAGAGGAGGAAGAGATAGCAGAGGTGCCTTTTCCAAGGCGTATTAATGCATGTAAATAACCTATACAATTGTAAAAAAGCGGTGGTAAAGGTTGCGTTTCAACTGCTTCGATGTGTTTCATTGCGTGTTACACTTCGGATTTACCTAATGAGACCACGTGGCGTTGAGAACTTGTTCTCCGTGAAGTAACTGTACAAAAACATACACCGCACTTGATCATACACAAACGAGAAACTGTGTTGTATTTTTCTTTGCCATCAACGTTGTGAACCATCGATTGGAAGCATTTTGAAAGCAATCATTTTCTTTCATTTATTGCACCAACAATTCCACCATTGTATGTGACCGTTTCATTCCGCGTCAAAACCCCTTTTTGTGGCACAAATTTTCGCAGCTTCTAGAGTCGGACATATCGGAAAACATCGCACAAATGGTGCGCCATGTGTTGTGACTTGCCCCCGATATTGTCCGCCCTTCGCGCGCCACCCAGGGTAGAACAAAAAGCCACCCTTAAAACGGCTCCATTCCGCTTCCTGAACGCCTTTGTAAGCGATCGCGTTTCGTTCTATTCGTCTTGGAATGCTTATTTTTGCCACCCGATGCCGCGCGGAGAGAAACAAAGTGTTTCGACGTGCCAAACCGCGGAAGGAATGGCTGAATGGGCATTGTTCGGTGGTGTATGTGTACCGAACATGAAGCCACCCCCGGGGGAGGGGCGGCCCTGTTGGCCTAGGGTGTTATTGAAAATAGTTCAACCAGTCTTTTTATCGACACATGTTTTAAAATTTACAAATTTTATGTGCGCACATTCAAAATAGGAAAACACTATGGCGGTTGAATGAAAATAAATTATTTTCATTTATTTTCGGTTGCATGCTTTAACGATTACACGCAAATTGAACGAAGAAACCTTGAAATTAAAATGATTCAAAAAAAAACAAAACCGTTGTGTGTCGAGAGACCAATTAGACCGCCCTGTCAATTAAACCTCTCCAAACAAGGGTTTGGTGGCACCACTTTCACGGCAAACCCATAGAAAACCCTCATCGACCGCCTGCCATCCTCGGATCCGATGATGCAGCACACGTGTGTCCTATTTTTCCTTTCGATTGTGAAACGTGACAGTGCGGACGGGTCATTACGGGCCCCGTATGTTGCTTCCCCGCGCTTAGAGGGTTTTTGCTACGCAAATAAACCCACTACGCAAACACACCATTTCTTTTTTTTTCTCCGCCTCCCCCCCCCCTCCTCCTCCTCCTCCTCCTCCTCCTCACTCCTTTTATGCTGACCGTGCACCATTTACAACCCTTAGGCTCGAATGCAAAATCCCCCAGCGACGGCGGCGACTACTCGAAGGTAGCCTGTAAAAGGCAAACCCATTCGAAAGTGACTAATCGCTCCAATTTCTCCGTGGCTCGACCTTACGCTTGCGGGGCGCAAAATTTCACCTTTAAATTAATTTTAATAGCCAAAGCGGTGTCCGGTGAAGGTTACCGCTCTTCGTCTTCTTCTGCCTGTTGGTTTTACTATCCAAAGACTCCTTTCCCAGCACGGATGGGATGTGATCCGATCGCGCGTGGAGAAATAAAGTCTGCACCACATTGCGCCCCAAGCCATTGCCAAAGGTTTCAAGGGCGCAAACCAGGGATGGCAAAATATTGGATCGTTGGCGGATATCATGCTTTTAAAAGATAGTATATTGTATTACGTCATCTTCTTCTTTGACGTATGACCTCGTATTTTATCAACACGTAGGGACTAAAACATCGTTGTCAAATATACTCACATGTTAATTAAAAATTGTTTCCAATCTAAAACATTGAAGTATTAGATGTAAGTTGCAAAAAGCATTCTAGAAAAAGCAAAAATATTACCAAATTAAACGTTATCAACATATTCACGAAGTATTATTCTATATTGAAACGTACGAAGAGTCAAACAAGATGATCTTATAGTTTGCTATTGGGACTGTTTTTCAAACAATTTTTTTCTAAATTTTTAAGACATTAAGAAAGACATACCTAAACCCCTTAAAAAGCCATATTTATGTATTAGGTTTCAGTAATTATTTGAAAAAAAAAGAAAGACATAACTAAATCCCTTAAAAAACCATATTTAATTATTAGATCTCAGTAATTATTTTAAAAATGGATTAAATCTCACTACCAATATTATAAATTCACTAATATGTTTTTACATGCTCAACTTTAAACGAAACGAAAATCATGGCTCCGCAAACCTCGAATGTTCGACACATCTGCTTTCGATATTTCGGGTGTCTAAAACGAAAACAAACAAAACCTCCGGTCAAAGCCTCCAACGGGAAGGAAGACAACGCCCTAAGAATTGCCCGTTCGTCCGTTTGCTTTTATGGCGGTCTCCCTTAATCAACAGGCCACGGAAGAGAAATTAGTGCTGACTTGCGTTTCCGTTCCCGGGAGGCCCACACGTGCCTGAAGTCGAGCTCCTTGCGACCGGCAGCGACATGGAAGCACCCGCACCGTCCGTTTCCAATGACAACCGGCCGATAAACAGCCGCAGCTCTCGAACGGACAGTTGGTTGTGTTGGCTTTCCCGCACCGTTTCCGTTTGCCGGCTTCGCAGCTTCCCCCCCGTCTCGTGCAATCACAAGCGTCGAACGGTGGTCGAACCCGGGTTCAATCGTCTTTTAATTTGCGCACCCAAGACGTACGCTTAAGCACGAAGCCAGCGACAAGACAGGCGGAACGGAGTCAACCGAGACGTGCCACCGTATCACACCGTGAAGCGGGATGGCCGCTTTCGAACCCTTTTTGACTTTGAACTTGGACGTTCAAGCATGCGCATTAAGCGGAAGGCGATCGCAGCGCATGTCATTGCTCGGGAGAAGACGGAAAAGCCGTTTACGATCGCTGCCTCCTGCTCGCTGCTCTCCGTCCGGTCCACCGTGGACAAAGTTTGACCATTAAGTTGTAGTGAGTGAGTGTGTGTTTGCACGGATGTGTGTTTCCATCTCAATCGTCGCCCCCCGTCTTCCCCTCGTCCACCGGGGAGGCGCAGCCCATTCCAGACGGCGCGTACGCAAATGAAGAATGTGGATGGACAAGTTTTCCATTCGCCAACACGCGCGCAACGGACGAGACTTTGCCGACTGCCTTGCGATCGAGCGATGAAAGATTAAGGCGGACCCCCGAGCAGTGCGCAGACATCTTCGACCACCCGGTTCTCCCTTCTTCGCCCCCCGTTAGGAACCCTCTAATTTGTTGATAGATATTTTATCTCACCTCGATACTGGTTTTCTACCTGATTCTCCCCTCTGTGTTCCTCTACCTCTGACCAGCCTTTGAGCCTGGTCCAGCCAGACAAACGACGTCCAGACCGCCCGGCGTGACGTACGGTGTCGATGATCCTCGCATGTCCCTCCGGTCCGCGCCTAACACCGGTACCGGTATGCGACGAAAGTCGCACGCGGACTTCAGCATCCCCGGCTACAGCTGTTCAACGTCATCTTCATCGTAGTGCAAGACACACACACACACACACACGTCAAGGAGAGGCGCCTCCCGGAGGTCTTGAAGATTTGATGCGTGTATACCACCATCAGAGTGGCGCGTGGACGATCCGCGACCATCTGGTGTTTCTGCCTGTTTCCCAAACGAAAGAGAGAGTTTTCTCCGCGCTGGCCAAAAGGTGAGGCTGAACATTATTCAAATTAGTCTAGTCCTCCCCCCCCCCCCCCCCCCACCCCGTTGCATCTCATACTACCCCTCGGAGACTGCGGAGAAGGTTAAGTCGGAGGGACGGACAAAGGGTACAGGGTAATTCCTAAGGCACGAAAGGGGAGCCCGGTCGTTGGCTCCTCGACGACTCTCGTTTCCGAAGATCGAAGATCATCACGTGCTGGGCCTCGGCGCGTTTCACATTTATTGCGCGCGAGAGAGCGAGAGAGAGAGAGGGAGGACGGAGGAGGAGGAAAACCAAAACTTTCCTCACCGCCGACGAATTGCCCAAATCGAAGACCCCCAGTGGAACTCAACAAACTGCCGTTCGAGCGTCAAAAGGGGTCTTTTAACGATGATCGTCGTGAGTAAAAAGCACCGTTTTTCCGATCGCGCCCCCTGTGTATCCCCACGGGATATCCCAATCAGCACCATCTGTCAGATGATCAGGAACCCTCCCTCTCCCCCTCTCTCAACCCTTTCCCAAATGGTCCAGGACCTGATCGAGCCACCTGCCGAGCCTTCGGAGCGACCTCAAACTCAACTCACGATCGCTCGATTCGTTCCCAAAACGGGACTCATTTTCTCCATCGCGAAGAGATCATCCCCGGGGGGAGGGGAAGGGAATGTAAAAGATTGTCAACTACCTTCACTGAAAATGGGCTTCTGACCGCCTGATGAAAACCTGCAAACCGTTCTCGTGCGGTGCTTTAGTGCACGCTCGGCGAACAATCGCAGAAAAATCGAAGGTCTTAAGCGAGCGTACACTTTGAAGAAGGCTTTCTTTTCCTTTTACGATCCCCAGCTCAGTCACGATTCGATGAGAATTAGGGTCGTCGTTGCTGTGTTGTCGTCGAGCCAGCTGACAGCCGGTCCAAGCTTAGGGCACAGGTTCTGACAGGCGCTTAAGCGTGCGCCGAGATTTAAGCGATCGTCACGAATCGGGCTGAATTGAATTGAAAGCGCGCTTCAAAATGATTCGCTTCGTAATAATACGAAGTAAAAAAAAAACCCCGAGAGGCCACGAATTCGTAAGGGGGTGGATGACGGGGAAAATCGACCTTAATCCTCATCTCTCGGTCGGCGTGTAATCTATTAAGACACATTTAAACAGTTCGAATCATCCAACCGTTGAGCTCCATGTTTACCGTTAATTGATGATCATAAGTTGCGTTGGTACCGCGTGCCTAAGTAAATGTTTTAGGCTGCAATAATTTCCTCCAAAATCTGTCCCAAAAGGTCCCGAGAATGGTCCCACGGTATGAAACGATATAAAATCCACAAATCCAGCTCAGGGACTTTGAAGCAATTTTTCGCTCCTGCCAATCAACTGCAAAGTCAGACTGCTATCCAATCTCTAACCATCGATCGTAAACCTGTCCATCACCGATCCCCGATGGGATATCGAAGCCTGAATCGACACGAGTTTATTAGGTGCAATTCCTCGAGCGGAGTCGAGCCGGTTTGCCCGGAATCCAAATCAGATTGTCGTCTCCGATAGGCGGCATAATTCTCCGGAGTCATAATTAAATTAGACGAACGTGTAAATGGCCCCATCATTTCCTGTCCAGTAGCTCCCAGATAGGACCGTACTAAATTCAGAGAACGTTTTGTTGGCCTGCGAACAGTACAAGATCCGGTGGAAAACAATGAAAAGACAATTCTCACGTCTGAAGAGATGTCTTGGGTGTGCTCGCCACTCACCAGCAAATACCAAAACGCAAAGGGCACATTCTTTGGGTATTCATAGCGTGGCAATCTCCAAAAAATAAATTCACAAGCACACACACACACACACAGACCGAAGGGAGGATCATAATGGGCGGTTCGTGCACGACAAGGTTGTGATTTTAATCATCCAAACAACGATCCAGCACACAGCTGACCGTGACATTTCAACGATCAATCAAGCCGGAAAATGGTCCACTGCCAACGGGAGAGGGAGGGACCAAGGGAGGGAAGCAAATGGGCCCCGGAGCGGTGGGATCGTTTTACAACAATCACACGATCGCAATATGATATGAAAATGATACCGAGGTTGCTCTCGGTTTGCTTTCGGTTGTTGATCGATCTTAAAAGGGCCTCTTTTGTGGGAGGAAGCTACGGACAAGAAGGTCACAAATTAGTATCACATTAAACATGCTTCCGTAAATGTTAATTTAGGGTAAGTGCCTCCTGAAGATCTCAACATAGATTTGCGGGTACAGAAAAATAAAGGAAGGAGTTTTGAACAATTCGGGATTGAGAGAAAGGGAGAGTTTATACGATCAGATAGTAATTTAAACATAGCACAAAAAGGTGCCTTTTCAAGATCACTTTGTCGTAACGGTGTTGCTAATTGAAACCATTTAAACGAAGAACTTTTTGCTTTATTTTGTGAAAGTAAAACCAGTGTCACCTGCGCCGTCGAAAGGCGCCCATGCGTTCGGAACCCACGATTTCGGTTGGACGAATGAAATACGAAGAAACTAATTAACATAATAACGCAATTAACAATCGCACACCGTGCGCCGAGGGAAGAGATCGGACCTTCGCGAGGCGAAGATGGCGGCTGGCCGCGTGTCCTCCGCCTACGAAAATCGCTCACGTTCCTTCCTCCGTTTTGCTCTTTGCGCCATTTTGCCAGCTGCGAAACCAGTTGGTCGTTAGCTGTGCAATCTTGCGCTGGGTTGGTTCGTGCTTTCCGGGCGAACCGCCGCCATCAGGAGGTGGTTAAAGGTGAGTAGCTGCAAATGCCAAACCCAAAACGGCACGACCTTATGGCGCTGGTAACGAGCCCCGAGATGACGACCACGATCGCCCACGCATGGAGTTGTAGAAAAGGAAAAAAAAGGAATTCGCAACACGGCCGGAACATTTCCCATCGGTTCGAATGGAAACTTAAATCCGTCGAGAATCGTGATACATTTATTAGAGCAAATTTGACGCTACGCCGTTTTGTCGATCCCCCGACATTTCCGACACTGCACTGGTTGGTTGATCCACCACGACGATCTTCAGCCATCCATCATGGACCGGTTGCTAAACACCATCGATCAACGCCAAAAACAAAACACCCCCCGCTGATGTTGTTGTTTTGCCCTTGCGCAAGTCGAAGGCATGGGGTGATTTACCTTCGGAGGGAGAAAGGTTTGCAAATAGTTGCCACAGTTTGGACGGTATGAACTGTCCAAACAACTGACAGCATTTCAAACGGATTCAAGCCTTTGATTTTTTGGAGCGGGAAAATTCGATCGTTCGATGGGGCTTTTCTCAAGCCTGAAATAAATATCATTCCATCGATCACTATCGTAGTTACGAGGCGGAGGAAAATCGTTTTCACCATTTCATCACACACACACACACGTGCTTTTCTTGCCCGTGACAGGTAATTTGATACGTTAATTGAATCACGCCGGCCCCGAAAGAAAAGTCGAGCACCTCCTAATCGAGCAATCTTCGTTCCGGTCGTTCGCCACAGGCGCGTTTGATCATCCCACTTCGGACGGAAGAAAAAGGACGGTTCGGTGGACCCTCTTCGGGCCACTTTGGAAAGGGCCACATGCAGTGCGAAATGCTGAATCGTGCGTTGTGAAACGATTGGCGAACTAGTTCACCATTTCGGCACCAATGCCACCGACATTGCAGTGTGTCTTCGCGTTCACACGAAATCTTGCACGAAAAGGCCGAAACGAGCCACAAATAAAAAGGCCAACGTGACCTCATCCGTGAAAATGGAAAACCCTTCACTTGGGTGCACACGATCGTACGAAACCATCAAGATCACACGACTAGGTGGTGACGCGGTGGACACGTTGGGTGCGGGGATCCCGAAGGCACCTTACACCACCTCCAGCAGGAAAGGCAGAGAGTGGAGCCTTCCGCCACCGACGACGCCGGGGAGTTAGGTCACGCTGACATTTTTCTTCTTGAACTGTTAAATATTAATTAGCGATGGCACACGATGGTGCTTCGTGGGTGGAAGGAATGGTGCGGTGCGGCCTGGGAAGCGTGAACCTCGTGTCGGGTTAATGTAAGCCGCCTTGGCGACGATTATGGCGCTTGATGCCGGCCGTTCATGTGACACCAGTACCAGGCAGCTCGGCTAAACATTTACGGCCAAGCTATGCTAATGTGCGGCACCACGGTTAAAGCGCATTGTTCGATGGTTTCAATGCTACCGAAACGGTTTGGAAATGTACGTTGGATGCTTCTTTGCGCCGACCAACGTGGGTGACGAATGCATAGTAGTCTTTCGAATGGAACCACGCGGGGACCCGAAATCGCTACATTTTCAAACACTTCTTCACCAGTCATTAGATTGAGCTGAGTATTTTGTTTATGAAAATGAAAAAATACAACTCAGAAAGTGCGACAATTAAAATTGCATTGATTTAAGAAAGTGTGTGCATCAAGATAACATTGAGGCACGTTCGTTAACCAATACCTAAAAAGACTGAATTGTTTTCATAACGTACTTCATGTACGAAAAAATATGAAATGCATGTTGAAAGAAAATATATTTGAACACAACTCGTACTTGGAAGTCATATCAAAGTAAAATTTCATCTACACCACCATATTAAGCAGATGAGGCGCTAAGGTGGTCACAATTGCTAAAACAAGCTTTCTCATGGAACACAAAACGAACATTTTACTATGAAACAGAATATTTTTAATGATTTTTTTTTTTTTTCATTGCATAGCAAGTATTGCTTCTATCAGCATATTTTAGTAGTTAGAATTCGGTTATTTTTGATAGACAATATAAATGGTGAGAAAATAAAACACGGTTACAACAATTATTAAATTATTAAAGGTTCCATCGTAGCGTCGATCGTTCTATGTTTATGCTAGTTAATGATATCACGGATCATCATTCGCGTGTAAGACATGATACGCCAGTCATTTTTAAAACCGTACCACACTATCGCCCCATTATCTGCAATGTTCCGATAACGCCCGTTCAAATAGGAACTGTAGCAGTGATGGTTGTACCACCAGGCTCCGTGCCAAATCTTAGCACAATTTACATCATGTTGGTCATTGTCTCGATCGAATGTGCTAAACTTGTGATTCTTGTGGCTACGCATCGAATCTCCTGCTGTCCCTGAGTGTGCCCCTAACTTCTTCAACACATACAACTCCGATTCGTCCCCTATCTCAAACTCGTCGTACTTTGCGTATCCGTAGTTTCCATGACAATCTTTCATTTCTACCAGCAGTTCATGCGATCGGTTTTTGGTAATTTGATGCACGTATTCTAGCCCGAGCCAGAATTCGCCATCTAAAGCTCCAAATCCGTTGCGGTACTCTGTCCAGTTCCTATAAAAGTTGACTGAACCGTCATACCTATACTGAATTACAGTCCAGCTTCCTTCGAATTTATTTTGCTCACAAAAGACCTCGAATGGTTCGGTATTTATGCCAATTTTCATCATGTATTTCCCTGACACATTGAGAGCTTGTCGGCATGAATTCACTGGATGCATCATGTGAAGCAACTGAGAATTAGATTTGCTTTGCATGCTAATAGTTCGCACCGAATCTGTCGCAATGTAAAGAGTTTTTTTGTACTCTTCAACTAGTTTGAGCTCAGTTTGGGTTTTTTCCTGGATGATTTTTGTTGCATTCGACAGTTGTAGCTGCATATTGTCCATCCTGGAAATCAACTGATTCGTCACATTTTCCAATTTGGTTCGTGTATTTTCTTCGCTTGTCCTCACACTCTGCAAAAACAGCAAACATTAATTTGAAATAAAATCCGACCAGCTTGATTTTCAAGACAGAATCTCCAGCACCTATTGCACTCTCCTATACCTTTTTCAAAGAGTCTTCCATTGTGTGCATTCTACACTCGATTTTAGTATCCACCATGTTGATCTTTTCGCTGATATTCTCTCCATGTTTGGTTAGCTTGTCTTGCAGAAGTTGCTCAATTCGCTGAAAAGAACCATATTTGTTCTTAATTTCTGGTATTCACTTAAATTTTGTTGAGGGTTTAACTATCACCTCCATGGCTGACTTCGAAGTTTGCTCCACCTCTTGCAGCTTGTCTTGCAAGTAGTTCAGCTTTGTCATCAGCTTCGTCTCAAAATCACAGAAAGCCATTGTCAGCCGGGCTGATAAAACCACACCAAAACACAGCACTAATATATAACTAGAATTATTCATGACTTTAATATTGCTGTAATTGAAAGCACTTAAACGCACAATCAGAATGAATGTTGAAAACCGTCTAAAGATAGTACGTGAAAAGAACGTATTTATATAGAGTATGTGTATTAAGCGATAACGCAATGTTATTGCCGATACTGATAAAAAAATGACGCAATCTCATTTTTGCAAAATAATTTCATGCCGGGTGACCTATAAGTGAGTATTGTTTCACACGTGAGATTTTTCTAAGATTCAGTTTATGTTTGCCATGGAACATACACATCGGCTAATACCAGAAACCCGAATGATCTCATTATGTTGAGCGTTATCTCGAACGATTGTCTCAGACGGTTATTCCCAGCTTCGCTGGCTGGTTCGACAAACGGATTTGTGTTTATTTTTTTAAGATTATGGTTTCGCTACTATTTTATTTCCAATAAATAGTGTGTAATGCGTATGCGATTCCGTGAAAATGGCCACCGGTTGATATTCATGGAAGGAACATTCGATTTTCACTCGGTGAATGAGCAAACAACCTGCTCTTATTGTACACACTCAACTTCATAGCATTTGCAGAATAATTCGCCTCACATTAAGCATGCATCTATGCCAATGTGAATTTCTCGCTTGATGTCGAAGAGGCAGGTTATATTCTTTGTATATTGTGTCACGAGAAAACATTTGGAAATATCACAAATTACATTATAATGGGTTTATTTTGAGAAACAAACTCTTGACGGTATCTTGACGAGACCTAAAAAAACATCATTTCCCAAGCTCAAACCTCAATTGTGAAACCGTTTTCCTCAACCGAATGGTTTGCTTTATCAGCTTCCACCCAATGACGCACCGGGGTGGTGGCGCAGCAGGGCCATCTTCATCAACGAATGAAGACCGGAAAAGGCACGCAATATCGCATCCACCGCGACGAATGTGCGACTCAAAAGATGTGGCAATGCAGTTTTGGAAGGTTTCCTTTTTTTCTTTAATTTTTGAATTTGGCAATTTCAATCTTCAGATGCTCTGCAGACCTTTGCAATCTCCGGCACAACTGAAAATTCCAATCGGCGGTACAAAACGCCACGCAAACGGGCGTCGGAGGAGGGGGTGGCTTGAGGGCAGGCAGGGCAGCTCAGTAGCTGCCGTTGCTCCACGATCAACGACCCTTCCGGTCCGACTGGTCCGGCACGCTCGGGGGAGTGGACGGAGCATTTACCGATTAGTACCGGAAATTAAGTGTGATTGGTTCCACTTCCACGGCCAGATGCGCCCCCAAAGACGAACGAACCAAGGGGCGAGGAGGGGAAGGGAATGTTCGAAATTGAAGAAGAAACATCAATGACTCGAAACTCGATCCGAGGCATCGGAACGAAAACACGAGACGAAAGACATCAAACCGGACTTTCCACGTGGACTTTCTTTCCCGTTAGTTCCACCGAACCAAGGGGGCGGGGGGGGGGGGGGGGAGGAATGTTCCTCCGGGAGGGAAGCGTGTATCCCCCGCTCTGCAAGAAAGTCACGCTTCCGGTTCCGGCGAACTTCCTCGCCGCAGGCATTCCAGCATGGCGGGTGGATCCGAATCATCATGCTGAAGAGAAATTTTTCAACCACACCGGAATCATACGTCCTGCTGAATACACGGGATAAAAAACACAAACAAGCACCAAAATACCAACACCGAACGTCCGGCGTGTCACCGGACGCGCCAGCGCTCGAGAGAAATAAACCAATAAACCCGAGAATCATATCGAACGCTCAAATCAGCCCGGGTAGATTTATGGCGTCCATTTAGCGCCATTTATTGTGGCTTCCCCCTTTTACGGTAACGATGTCCATCCGGGAACAATCGGTGGCCCTCGCCAGACCCGTGGCGGACGCTTCGTGGCGGTAGGCATTTATGGTGGTTTTAGCGTGGGTTTTCAGCACGAACATGAGCTTTTGCGCACGGCCGGTGACACACGGCGAAGTGTCACTCTGGAAATCTATCCTTTCGCGATGACCGAAACTGACGACAGTATGATTTAACCCCCGATGCGTGTATGCGGTATGTGTTTTATATTAGCTCTAACTTAGCGCTGCCGTGCAATACGTTTGACCAAATCTACTAAGAGGATTTACCTTGATTGGACACAAGACAACACGCGTTACATGGTTTTATGGCGATGGAATGTTGGCTTTTCACAGTTCCTTCCTTCCCGAACCGGTGTTCCGAAACAAAAAACGACAAACGAAATCCGTAATCTCAGGCTCAGACAAGCGTTATCATGCAAGCGCGGTTGTTCACACCAATCTAAACCACGATGCAATAAAGGAAACAGCTATAGATGGTTTTAAACAAACAAAGGTGAAATAACTCGGTAGGAAATACAAACAAAATTAAACTAAATTCACACCTAGAAAAATAGCTCGGTAGCTAAAAAGTTAAATATTTGCATAAAGCACAAATTCGGCTTGACCATATTCAATAAATAAAATAACGTAAAGCTCAAACACAAACAAAACAGTTTTCTAAAGCCTCATTTCCTATTTGTACATGGAATTTGAAAGGTATAGATTTTAAATTAATTTGATGGTATGACTTGGAAACAACTTTTTCCGAACATTTGAAATTTTGTTACAATTTGACTTACTTAAGAAAGGTTATGACAGAACCAAGATACAATATTGATGAAGTTTCATTTATTTCCAATAAGACTTGAACAACAGTAACAGTTTGTTTCTGTTCAAAAATTAAATCCTAAAAATTAGAAAGAACTATAAATAGGACAGTGAAATATAAAACCAAAATAAAACTACTTGAGTAAAACATTCCTATTGAATGTCGTGTATTTGAAATACAGACAACATGCTTAAGACCTAAACACTTTGGCTCACTCTGCAATACCCGGTTGCGTCCAAAACATTGCCCTCGAAACCCATCTGAATACAAACCACTTCAACCGAAGTTACCAACCATCTGCTCAACGTGCATATGAACATCCGAGCGTTGCGACACAACATCGGCGGCATTGCACTGTGAACTTTTCCAACCCGTAGATCATTTATCTTGCACGCCCGACCCGGCGCACGCAAAGTACTTCAACAAGTACACCCAAAGTGCTGCAAAGTACCATCGTGCCTACATTGCTCGAGAGTCTGCTCGAGAGTCTGCTCGAGTTAGTTACCATTCGGTGGTAATTAATCTGCGACGACCGTGTTGCCATCACCGTGGTGACCCTGGCAAGCGCACGAGTGCAGAGACACTCGAAGGGCTCCCATCCCCCCGCCACCCGGCCGGCCGAAGTGTCGTGGTAACGAAAATAAACGTTCGCAAATGGTGGCCAGAGTACGGTTGTACATGACCTCCCGTGGGCAGGCAATGAGCACGAATTTACATCACTAATGATGGCTACGGTGGGAGAAGGGAGGGTCAGGACCCCCAGAGGGTGGACCCCAAGTGGAGGATCGAAGATGTCAATGTGACTTGCAAACCACTCCGGACCGGATGTGGCAGCCTTCAGACTGTGGTTTTGGCTGTTTGAGAATGTCCTCGAACCACCAGATCCCGCTGAGATGGGATGTCACTAGGCAGGAAAAATAACTTGCCAACAAAGCTGATCTACGCCAGCGTAATTATCTGCCTCCAGCCGACAGTGGCGCCCCAAAGAGTGGAGCAAATTACGAAAATGAAGTAAAAACCCACCTGAACCCGCTGTTTTATGATACGCGGGCGGAAGGCCACGACTCTTAAATTGACTAAACATGGAACGCAAGAACTCAACTCTTCTGTGCTCTGTGTAACAATAGCTCCATAAAGTGATCCCAAGGATTGTGCGCACAAAGTTGGTGACGATCCGTATACCCGCAACGTGGAGTGGAACGGTCAAAATGATGCCCATAATGAAACATAACGTTTGTCATAGACATAGTTTTTAATTGGTTTCATAAGCCCAGGTTCAAACGCAGGTCCAAGGAGGTTAGCAGTAGGTTTTCCTACATCTTGTCCTCAGCAAGGAAGCAAGTGTTCCTTTCAACTTCGTCTCAACATTATTATTCGATCCACTTCATTCTGCTTTCGAGTCGTCAAGAGTCGCGAATACAATGGGACCATATTGTTAGGTAACAACCTCTGAGTGGATTATTACCACTTGCAATCCGGAGGTCGAAACCGGAGGACCCTCCACAACCCATCGATCAAGCTCTTCCAGCCAAGGGAAGGAAAGACTTCCGTCCGATGCCATCATCATGCCTCTCAGACGGTAGTGCACACTTATCTGCTCCGACATCCCAAACAAAACGAGCTCAACTTTCGATTTCGTTTCCTACATCAGGGCTCGTTCCGCGGTGTTACAGTTCAGTGGTTCCGGTATCATCGGTACACCGCCATCATAAGCCTCTCGTGGTCGCGATCAAACTGGTGAACTACTTTGCATTTATCTCCCAGGGCATTGTTAGTGCATTATACCGATCGCTACACGACCGGCGTTGGGTCTTACGAAACACTATTTGCCTAACGAGCAAACAATGCCAACGGCGAAGGTAAGAACTAAATAGTCTGGGTAAATGAAAATGGAACCACTGCATTTGTGCATCGGAAGAAAACCCGCACGGTACCTGCATGATGCGTGCACTACTTCTCGATCGGTGTATCGATCGGTTTGTGAGTGAATAGTTTGACGCCAGCATCGGATGGTACTTGCGCTGATGAAATTTTCTAACAAGGAAAACAAGGGAAAGTTGCTGGTTAAATGTTACTCAAAAACGAAACTAGCCCGTTGTTGGTAGAAGTGATAAAACGAGCACACTCACAATCGCATAATTTTCTTCATCATGTTCAAGATATATTAAATTGGAACTTACGAATCACACGCAAGAGAAAGGGGGATTTTCATTTAAATTTAAAACACTGACGACATCAACAGGGTTGTTGTTTCATGATGGTTAACGAACTGCTCGAGTGCCAGTTGATTGTAAAAATGTTAAAATATGACCCAATTTCCAAAACACCACTTTCTATTCGTCGAAAAAGCTAAGCGTTACACCGTTCGTTTCTAATATTTCATCGGAAGGTGGTCAGATAAAAACAAATCCTCTTATAGGTGATAAATAGTTTACGACAACGAAATGACTCATCTTAATGCTACAAAAGACACATCTACAATTTGTTACAATCTCCAACCCGTCCGTCTTCCACAACCCAACTCATCGTGGTACATTTATCTATTGTTTTCAGGTCAATAGTACGGTGTAAAAGCTATCAAGTATGACGAAAAACATCCCTCGGCACTCTTCCTAGGAACATCAGGATAAGATGAACTGTTCCAACCATCCCCTGGAGTTAATTGCCTTCAACGACGCTAAACCTCGGTTGCGTTGCGCGGTCTGGGGCAAGGAAGCCAACCCTTACCGGTGGCCAACGAGTAACAAAACGGTAACCATTCCTTTCATAATCGGTTTCTGCATCGGTAAAGATGAGTTAAGTCTGCTGCCCGCCGTGGCGGGAATGAGTTTTTTTGCTTGCCAAAATCTAATTAGTATTCCACACACTTAATAACTCCCATCCGACGGACTGGACCAGTGGAGAGCCCTAAGTGGCGGACGAGCCCATTCGACACGCCGAATACCGACTTTTCCCTTGGGCAGACGAAGGAAAAGCGGATAAAGGAACCATCGGACAAACCGGTAACTGTGTTCCAGAGCGTCCATTGCGTAACGCTCGCATTCGGTACAACGAGCCGCTCTTCCTAAGCTGCCGAACAATGGTCAATCTTCCAATCGAGATCTGCTCGATGGTTGCATCAAGGCCCGGTTGTGGTTCCAAGAAGCACCGCTTCGACCGACCGATTGGCAATGCACGGTAGCGGAGTTTCGTGAGCTCGTTCCAGTGTCCGCCTCACCGGGACCTACTTCGTGGCGCACGGTACTTCTCCACACTCCGGTGCGCACGATCGCGTTGGGGTGTTTTTTTTCCTCCTATCGGCAACAACGCCGTCAACGTTGATTCATTAGTCGATCATCTTCTCGATCGCGAGCATCTAGCGGTTTGGCATTTGCATCCCCGCATTGGTTATGCACCCGTTCGAAGCAAACGTGCAGAGTGCGATACAGAGATATAAAGTCCCGTGGGGTTCAGTAGTCCCCCTCCAAGCTTACCCGGCTGCTTTGGTCGGAATCGGGAATCGGATCGGTGTAGAAGACGCTCCGTCGATCGCTGCTACTGCCGAAGCTCGAGCTGGAGCTGTTCCGCTTGACGCTTGCCGCCGGGCTGCTTGCGCCGCTCGAAGACTTCATCGACCCGAGCGTCCCACCAGCTACCCCTCCACCCACGGACGAGGCACGGCTGACCGGGCGCAGGATCCCAGCCGGCGCTGGCATCGGACTGTCCGCCTTCAGCGGCGGCAAGCCACCGTTAAACGAATGCTGCACGAGCTGGGCGTTCGAGATGCCGAACATGGTGGCCCCGGTCGCTGGTGCGGTTGCTATTGGTTCGCGCATCGTTCACCGCGCTCCGCCACACCATGGCGCACTGGACACTTCACGCACGGGAATGCTGGCGCACATCAAACGCGCGACTTGGGAGCTTTTCACGACACTTTTTTGCACAATGTTTACACTCGGCTTTTATAGTATCCAGAACCACGAGTTGATGACAAATATCCACTCTGGATATCTTTCCAATGATCACTTTCTTCGTCTGTAAGTTATCTGAAAGAGAAAGGGAACACAAGAAAATATGTAATTTAACTAAAATGTTTGTAACGCAAGAAGAAACAAAAATGATATTTTAGAAAATAAATCAGGATAAACATTAAAAGGAATTATTTTAATTGAGAATTGTCAGATAAATCGACTCCAAATACTTGGACCGTTGAACCAAAAGGTAAAAGTCTTTAAAAGGTTTAAGGAAGTTCTAAACGAAATTTACAGAATTATAAACCACTGTTCGAGACATGAAATATGAGCCGATTCATAAAGATCTTCGGTGGCTTTTGTGTAACCAACATAATGTTCAGGGCAAATCGCCTTATTTATTAAGCAACCCGAGTGCATTAGCTGTGGTAGACGTAGGGCGTTTCATAATGTTCTGGTTTTATGGATTCTTACCCACAAAACCAACGCAGTCTACGGACTTAGGTAGCCCTTACACACCACGCAAAAAAAGCACCTCCAACAAACAAGCCAGCCAAACAGGGCAGTCTTTTCTTCCGGTGTTTTAACAATTTGCCACCGAGCCCAGAAAGGCGCAGATTTTCAAACCTCCATGGCGGTGGAGGTAGTCTGGCCGCGAATCGATCGACCGGCGGTTTCGGCCTAATGAGATTAAACGTATCAATTTTCATCGCCATTTTTCTGGTCGTGTTTCTTTTTTCTTTTGTTGGCTTCAGTTTCTTTTCCGCACTCTCTTTTACCAACTTGCTAACTGGCTCACTTACTTCATCCTCCACGAGCCCGTTTGGGGATTTGCCGATACTTTGCGTTTCCTTTCACCGCCTACACCGGATGCCACGACAGTCCACAAAACTGGCTCAGAAGCCCTCAACATCCTCCTCCTCCTCCGTCGAGGTCGTTCGGTGGTTAATGTGCTGAATGGCAGTTCGCGGGCCCAGGTGTTTTTTTTTCGTTTTTTTTTTTTGCCTTCATTTAGTCCAACCACGATTCCGTTTCCATCGGGGACGGCCCAACGGCCTAGAATTTGCATTATTTCCGGCAATGAAAAGTGACACCTTGCCAACCGTCCGAAAGGTTCTGTGTTGGGGGGGACGGATAGTGGTGTGGTGAATTTACACCAGCGAACCATTAAAACGGTCTCAATTAATGAATCGATCGCAGGGATTTACTCTATTCGTCATTCTATGGCCGATGTTACGTCGTACTGTGCATCGGAAGCCTTTCCTTTCGTTTGATAATGATTGACGAATGTACAAGGCGGCCTCTAGGATAGGCCCTTATTTTGTATCATTTGGTTTTGGGTCGACGATGTTGTGGGTAACTTTGCAAGATCTTTTTGAAAAACACATCAGCTTCTTAAAGAATGCTCGTGTTTTAATGAGAAAAGGTACCATCGACTGTTACGAAAAGATGAACGTAGGGACACCAACGCCGCCCGTCCTTTCAAGGGACGTCGAAAGATGGTGCAACAACCACTCGCCAAGTGAACCACAAGTTGAACCGAAACCTTACTTGCTTACGTTTCTTTATGCGCGAGCCATAACCACCATAAGTGAGTCACTACTGCAATGCAATCGGATTCCGTGCAGCGATCTCACCGCGTCCAACGAGGCCAGTCAGGCACACCTTAAACCCCACTTTCGGCCGTGCAGAAACAAGGCAGAAGAAAAATGCCACCCGTCGGAGGGACAGCAAAGGAAAAAACAACATAGTGGACCCACTCAAACGAAAGGTGCCGCCCCATGGGAGAGGAGAGACCCGCACGGTTGGGAGGAAAATGTATTTAATAAGGAGATAATTCGTCACGCCCGGCGTTGGAATTGGATCGGAATTTCGGTCGATCGGTTCGTGTTTTTTTTTCTGTGCCAGCGTCCGTGGTTGGACTGGCCATACGGTTTGTCTGCTCGATCCCTTTTGCCGTCTGGGTGTTGTCACTGCTTTTCAATCGATCAAACTGGGACTGGGGCACGTTGAAAAAATGCTACCTATCATTTGGACTGAACTCTGAAACATCCGTCTTGTGATTTAGTAATTTAATTAAAGCTCAACAAATCCTACAACCTGATTTGATCCGACGTTTAACCTTTGTTGCGGTAAAATGTCATTCAAAATTAAAGCATTTTCCGTTTATTTTCAACGATTACGCAATCTTTATGCACGTCAACACCTTTACACACTATTTATAGCGTAGCCAACAACATACGCCACACTGATACGCTTTAAAGAAATTAGAGTAACCTCCAACAGCAATGCCAGTGGCCCTCGGTAGCTTACCAAACACCCTCACGGTTTCATCTCGTCCACAAAAAACCTTCGCTAAGATCAACCAATAATAAAAAAAAATGTATAGTCCACTCTAGCAAAATAAAACCAGTTCACGCTCTGTCCCCTCTCTCGAGCCCAAGCAATCAACAAGCACCGAAAATTGCATCCGCTTCGAACTTCGAACAGCCAAAGCCCGAGGGCGGGAGTACACTCGCGTTCACACCTTTTGCGCGCGGAAGAGTTCCTACCACTGACCGAACCGTGGTCCGAACCTGGCCTCGAATGGTCCACCAGTGAAGAGAGAAGAAGAAGAAAAAAACCATCGGCGACACACTGGCGCTCCGATATCCAAGCGACTACTCGTGCGTCCTTGAGGACACGACATTATCCATTTGTTAGATCGAACCCGGGCATAGGATGGAGGCACATTAGGACTCCCTTTGAACGGAAATCAACCATTCACACTCCACCGGGTGGACTAGACGAATTCCCCCCAGTGACCCTGCGGACTGTGAGTCATACGAGGCTTGCGTGTGCTCCACCAATACTGCTCCAAGGTAGAGAACTCCCAACGTTAGAAAATGTTCAGATTGGCTGACGCATAGACCCCAACCCGCAACCTTTAAATGCCACAATTTACGTCGGTAATGATCGGTAGAAAAGCATTTTTTTCGTTGAGGAGAATACGCTTCGGGGCAGATTTTGAAGCAACAGGCAACACAATCTGGGTAGGACCTTTCCCTTTTTCCGGGCGCTTGTTGTTACCCCCGCGAAGAGCCGAGCGTTATAATGAGGTGAGTAAATAAACACCTCACACCCTGGAGAACCTTATGCCGTGCAAACTAATTGTGATATAAATTGTAAATCTATTTTCGCAACATCTCTTTCATCGCCTTACCGAGCGGAACGGACCCGGGGCCCCGCAACAACTGGCGCCCGGTGGTGAGATCCGGTTCCGGTGCACCCATCAGCATCGCCTTTCTGCGCCTTACGGAAAAGCTGTTTATCGAGGCGAACTGGTTGGATGGGGCAGAAGGAGAAGGGTGGTTGGGAAAATGCATTTACTAAAATTGTGCTACGGGCAGTTATGGAACGTCGGCGTTCGTACGCTCTGAATACTTTTTCTCTGCCGCGTCGTAATGCGTTACGAGCTCGACGATGGACGCCTTGCTTTGGTGGAACTATCCTCGACTATCGCACGGAGGCAGGACCATCGCTCGGTGGTGTTTTCAGTTTCGAACCGACCGAAAAAAAAACACATCGTACCACAAGCCTCGAGCCACTGGAAAGGTCTCTTCCAGTGGCAACGCACCGGACCCTGCAGGTCCTGCTTGGGTATCGGACACTCTCGAAACCGTTTCCAATAGCTGGAGGTGGTGGAGGTGGTGTTTTTATTACATTTTATATGTCTGGTGCAGTGTTGTTTTCTTTTCAGCTTTTTCCCCCCCAACATCAAACTGCCGAAAGTTGTTCCGGAGTTCGTACCGTTGAAAGCCACGAGGATTCGGCCCGGTACGATTTCTCGTGCCTTTTCCTTAACGCTTGCCATCTCCTCCTCCTGGGCCCAATTGCAGTCGGTAACGAGCGTTGTGCTGCAGTCGACCCGTTCGATGAGGCATAAAATTTATCGTGTTTGCTTTACAAAATTGGCCCCGTCACCCCGAAGGGCGGTCTGCAAAGCGGACAGAAAGCGTTCCGATGGTGGGTTGCGGTTTGGGTGTGTCGGGATTTACCAGTACAAGCGGCAGTATTGTGGGTTGGAATGATGTTGTGCACTCCAAGCTTCAGTCCGAGCCATTGCTGTTCTTGACTGGAACTGCCCTTTTGGTAAATCAGGGATTGAAAAGTATATTATTTTATTGAAAAAGAACAAATTTCTTCAAATAAATATAAATATAAATAAAAGATAAATGATTGGTATCTGTTGAAGGAAATCGAAAAGAACGTATGCAACTTGACTGTAATGTGACATCAAACCCTTTCCCTACTAGAATTTATTCTTCATTTTGTTCCTCACTTTCATTAATTTGATTTATTTTTGTGTATTTATAAACATATAAATTGCATAAAAATAATAAATTCAAATCGAACATTTAAAAACATGCTACAAAACTCAAGTAAAAGGTTTGTCCAGCCCTGCTTTAAAGTTAAGATTATCCCCCGCCGTGGGACCCAATTATCTCCTACGCGAGCGCTATTAAAACGCTATCATTCTCCATTCCCGAATGTCCCGCCAGTGACATTTGCCAGCAGCCGAAAGGGACCGTTTATGTTACCCGTTTGTCGCGTGCACCAGTCACTTTATCGAGACGGCTTTATTTCTCTGAAGGCACCACCTCCCATTCCCATTTCTACCCAAACTCTTGCTGCATAACGCCTCCCCACGTCCTCGGCTGCAGTTTGGGATAGTGCAGAAATTAATTCAAATGTGATTTCCGAGAGCTGTCCACCCATTTCTGAGGCAGCCTTTCCCTGTGTTCGGTTGGGATTACGAAGAGATTTATTTTTTCGTTACACTTGTTCGAGGCCGGAGGAGTTGGTTGGGGAGATTGTGGTCAAGCAAAAACCGAAGCCATTTACCATCCCAGCGACTGTTTCCAACCGCGATTACCCCCCTTCGACCGTACCGCAACGAACAAATCAGTTATCTGTTTACATGGACAATAATTAGCGCCACTTCGGCGTACCGTACAGCCATGTGGCGGTTGTGTAATCGTGGACAGGTAGAAATATTGGTTTAATAATTTTTAAGTCGTCCCCCTTCGCGGCATTACGTCTTGTAACAAATCGCCTGTATTTTTACATCCATGAGTACTATAACCAGGTCTATTTTATTACAATCTTTATCGTTTTGGACAGCCTATTTGTTTACTTATGGGGAACTTATATTGGTCGGTTTGCATGTTTTCATATTTGTTTTTTTTTTCTTTTTTTTAATAATTGGGGGTCCGAGGCGGAAAATTGACCCACTAGCACACGGATACCCCTTTAGAGACGTAAGACATCTTTCCTGGGTTTTTTTGACAAATAAAAAGAAACCCTTTCCTGCCAATCGATCGTAGCAATAGGGTCGAATTTACCATACCATATTAAAAAAGGACCTTAGAAAAACAGAGTTATCGATCAAATTATTTATAACTCAGTGAATTTGAAGTATTTTACACCTGGAAGCTTCTACTTTACTATTGGAATGGAAAAACAAACATTTTTAAGATCCAAGTTTTTTTATGTAAAAGTAATTGTTTCGTTTTTAGTTAAAATTCATACAAATATTCTACAACAAGTTTTTTGTAGATCAAGCGAAGGGTAACGTAGAACAATCCTGTCATAACATTTGAAATACTTGACTAATGAGTGGATTGTTTTATGTTTTTACAAGAATAATCCTACTTATTCGATAATGTTATAATTGAAAAAACAATTTCTTTCTCTTTCATCTCTGCCCTATATTTATAAAGTTAAATATTCAAACAGTAAATAGTTCTCACTATACCTCCTTATTTTTCTCTCTCTCGCATCCACATACCAACGAAATAGCCGTTTAAATTACTTCTTGCCTCAGCTTAACTATCAATCAATGCGCTCCGACGACTACTCTTCCAAGCACATTCCAACCGACAGCAACCTAAGCAAACATAAGTGTCAAACACAAACAGACCCACGCCATCGCGCCGGCCCCTCCATCACCAAACTTCAGGCATCCAATGCAACCCAAAACAATGCACAAAGTTTACCGTGGGAGTTCCGCGAGCAAACTGTGAAATGTTTAGCTTATCAACAAAACCACCATAGTGGCACACTACTGTCACGCCGTTCGGGTCGACCGTTTGGGGAGCATTAAAACAACAACAAAAAAAAAGAAAACCTTCAAACATAAACTCCGAAACACCTGCCTCCTGACCTGCCCAAGCCGGGGGGAGGAAAAAAATGCACCAAACAGGTCAAAACTTTACTCGTGGCCGCAGTTTCCCGGCTCACATCCATTCCATGCGACCGCTTATCTCTACACCACGCTGGTTAACCCATTCAAAAGCAAACCGCCCGGGGGTTCGTTTTTCATACCAACCCTCTCAGGACCGCCCCTCGGTCGTTTTCGGCCACCCAAACGCCCCATATTTCCCAACGCCCATAAAACCCTGACATTGATTTACGAAAAACTTTGGCGTTCAAACGTTTGCAACTGGTTGGGAATTGAATTACCGGCACACGACCGTGGTTGGGTGCCTCGGGCGTTGTAGAGGGAAAAAATATTTTTCCACCGCTCGTAGCCGTGTACCCCTTTCCCCCCCTCCAACCCAGGCCCCAAATGGAACTCGGAAAATGAAATAATGGAAATGGATCCATTTGGAAAGGCTGGTTGGCCAACTGGCACCGATAAAACCGAAGGAAAAAGCACTCGACGGGCGCAGCATAGAAGGAGCAAAGGCGTTTACACACGAACACGAACACGAACCGTCGGCAGCGTCGGAAAAACGAAACAATGGCCGCGGGCAAACACCAATGGCCACCGGTGCCAAACGTAATCGGTCTGGGTGCTCTCGCGTGATCGCCAGGGCGCGGAAAACTGTGTCGCACGGAAGCAAAACAACGCCGAAAATCCCAACGCGTGCGTCAGTGGAGCTCCCTCTCGTCGTTGTCTGGTGGGTGGAGGTGTGTGGTTCCGGCCAAACCTTTCGAAAGGTGGAGAAAAGAAACGGCAGTTCGCCGCGGTTGTGGGATGTAGGTAAAGGTCGGGAAACAAGGTGTAAACTTTACACCACATTCCGCGTGGTCGCGACCTTGCGCCGCTCTCACGTTTCACAACTCCCCGGCGGGAGCCAAAGTGCACCAGGCATTGGAGAATCGGTGCAGATTGGTCGGGTCGGTTTAGCGAGAAGTGAATAAATAAAATCAGTTTCACAAAAGATGCGTTCGCGAGAGGGAACTTTACTAATCTCCGGTAGCCTCGAACGTCGGAGTGTATCTGAAATGAAGTGTCATCTTCAGCGTGTGAAAGAAACACAGGTTCTCAGGCAAAATGCACCCGCTGTTTGCCTCTATGTAACCTGTTACATTACAACGTCGTGTGCATCTCTGAAGGTTCTTGTTATGTTTGCCTTGGAAAAACAAAATAGTAGAACGGCAACCCAACACCAACAGCGAACCACCACTGGCTGTAAAGGAGAGATTGCCCTTTGTTGCAAACGGAGGTTGTTGTTAAATACCACCGACAAGATGCAGCACCCAACCAACCAACCAACCACCCACCTGAAACCTAATCCAACCACCACCCGCCCCATTTTACGCCACTCCTCCCTGATGACAACATCAAACGTACGGAAAACGGCTCATTTTCCGTTCACCTTTTTGCACAATCTCGTGTGTCAATTGCGCCCAGGAGATGCGGGTCCCCCAGTACACCACCATCAGAACGACCTCACCCCTTGTTTGGCAGATAGAAAGCACGAGCACTGAAGGGCAAAAAGAAAAGCTCCCGAGTGCGCGGAGAATTAGTACGTCGTTTGTTTGCTAATTGAACCGGGCGGGGGGGTGTTTTTCTGCTGTTGTTGCGTGTCATCTTTGCGAGCAACGCGAGATGATGATGAACACCAGACCCTCAACCCGTCTTACGGTTCCGTTCTGGAAATAGAAATTACAACGAATCCAACACAAACGAACAAAAAAAACTAGACGAATAAAATACCAGATTAAAAGCCAAGTCACCGCGGTGACCGCTACTGACACACTTTATAAGGTTGGCATAAATTAAAGCTCCAATCCCCGGTTGGGGAATGGACGCATCATCATCATCATCATCATCCCCAGCCCAGTGCGACACGTCATCGTTTGCGGTGGGTTTGAGGTTGGACACAGAAATCACGTAGAAGTTTACATCATGTTTAAAATTAACGCTTCACCAACATGAGAAACTGATGCAATGTTTTCAGTTTGTGTTTTGCTACACTTTTTGTCAGCACGTCGTATCGTACGAGTTAGTTTTCCGCGCTAAGAAATACACGTGGAATAAAGTTGTTTCTTTTTGAAACGAAACGGGAAGAACTTCTTTTTTTTCTTGAACGAAACGGGAAGAACTTTTTTAATTTCTATCATTGTGTTCAATATTGTATCTATCGTTCAAGGGATACAATAACTAAAACAATTGTACCAATTTAGGGTTGAAAAGGAACAAAGAAGTTTATAAAACATCTAAAAAAAATCGGTTAACACAAAGTCACAATTATTTCATCCCTCTGGTAGAATACTTTTAGAACCTAAGGCAAATTTAAATAAATGTTTTAAATTAGTAAACCCCAACTTCTGTTGGAGCATTTGCTTTACGCGGCCATCTCCGGCACCTTGACAAAAACTATTACCTCGATGGCTTTCCATTAGGGGCAATAAAAATGTATATCCATTTGGCACACCTCGCTTATCCTTTTGGGGGGGGGAAAAAAATATCCCATCACCATTTAGTGCCGAACATTGCCGGCTTCACTTCAAACGATAATCATTAATTGCTGCCCAACCCATTGCTGGCGAGCAAAAGGAAGAAGAAAAAAAAACAGAGCGCATACACAGCCTGAACATTACCCAATCCGCCCGAATTCCATAATGGCAGCTCGGGCCCCGCTTACATCGACGGTGTCCATCGAAAACAATAATTAACACGTCGCACGGTGCATATTTCATCCGTTTATGCATCTTACGTACGAACCCCTCTTTTTTTTTTCTCATCCCCCGTTTACAAAGGAGATCAACTTCGCTCGTGAACCTCACACCGTGTACGGTGTAATGGTGGATGTGTCCCGGCCAAAATTTGAAACCATCATCACATGAAATCGATCATCAATTAAGATTCCGACACCAGAAACTATTATCTTCGCTCGACCGCGGAGATTCTCGAAGGTAAAGGCGATCGGAATTTCGGGAATGCAGCAATCGCCGCCCTGTGGAAACGAACTTAAAGTAAGGCGCAACAGGGAAGCAGGGAAAGATGTTGCTTCACCTCACCGTTGGAAATGCTGAGATCGATCCCGGCGACGATCTTCTGCTTGGGTAATGGATTAATATTTTTTTTTGCTTTAAAAAACGTCGGCACTGGGAAACAAAACATGGCCGGGGTAAAAACAAAACATAGAAAGAGGTGAAAAAAAAGAAACCTGCACAAATATCACTCGCGGACCAAACAAAAGTGAAACATACCACGATGTGTAGCCGCGAGAACACAAAAGCGACACAAAAAACAGACACAAACCAGCAGAACTTTTGTGCGATGGGATTTGTTTTGTTCTGGACGTTGCATATTTTTCTCATGAAAAAGCGCGACCATGCCGAGGGCCGTGTAGACGTCTTGGAAGCGCAAGCAAACATACGCACACAAAAAAAAGCAGACCCTCCCCGTTCGGAACAGCAGCGCCAATCTAGGGAAACGGCATTCCTCCGAGCTTCTTTGTGTAAGACATACCCCTACTGTCATTCAACCCGCGGCTTCATTCAAGGCTCGAACGAAGAAGACCAACAACCGGAAAGAAAGGAACATCTCCGGGCCGCCTCCCTCCCGATGGGCTTTGAGTCACTTGTTGGCGCGGTTTCGGTTTCGTGCGAGAAAACGCCAAACGAATTCCTGCGGATATTGGGGATTTATCAAAACTATATCTTTCGATCGCAACCGCTCGGCAGCGCACCGGATGATCTCGCTCCTTCCACCCTCTCTCCATCTCCCGGGGGAAGCTGTAGGCTGTCATTCGAATACGACGAGTTTTCTCATCGATTTTCGCCGACAGCTATAGTTTCGAATTCGAACGCTCGCTCGATGACTGGATCGGGGTGGACTTCATCCGCTGCTGTTGCTGCTGCGCCGTGGCCTTTGGGCTTTCTCTGCCTACGAACTCCGGCCCCAGCCGATCTGCCTTCAGCTCGGTGCAGGCATTCGCGCATTTCGTCGTGTCGTCCGTGTAGGGTGGTTTTAACTTTCCATTTTCACTGACACAACCGCGCGTTCGGATTGAACTTTTGCCCGGCGATGTCTACCCCTTTATCTTGCCTCTTCACTAACTCCCAACAGTCCCAGACCAGTTCCCGGACACGAACGAACACGGTTCCGGTCAGCTACATACATCGGATCCATCCAACTGGGAGGGCGGTATTTACGTTAACCTTCGCACCGTTCCCAGCAGCGCGCGCGCACGGACCCTAAAAAGTCTACGGATGCCTCACCGAAAGCCGGGACGGGCGATTGGAATCTGTCAGCAATGCCAGAGCCCCAACTCGCGCGGGGGAATCTGTCGATCCGAACGTCTTTCTACAGCTTCCACGGAGCGACTCGGGACAGGAGGGCGGAGGGCGTGGATCGTAAAATGTCATGGCGATGATTCCGGTCCGAAAGTATTTTACGTGCTTCCGACGGAAGCTCATAAATTTGCTGTTTGCCACAAACCTGTTGCATTTGTTCAGTTTCACCGATGCCGATATAAAATGAGAAACTAGTTGAACCCTCAGGAAATTGTTCATAAAAGTTCAACAAATTAAATTGAACTAAAAGAAAGACAAAAGACAAAAAAGTCGGAAGAATAAAGGCAGGGGAATTTAGTGAAATCAAATAACTAATTGATCTTGGTTTCTATGTTATATTTAAATTTCCTTTCCCTTTGTATTACATTCCATAATTTGACTCTCTTCTGAAGACTTAAAATACCCGGAAAATGCTTCTAGTGTTTAATTTCCTCCCTTAATTCACCAAAATAAATTCTGATAAGTTCGACAGAATTGAACCTAACTGTATCACACAATTCTTTTTTTTTTATTCTCCCAAGTGTCGATCATTAGACAATCAATTCGCATTGTCTTTTAGTGACCGGGGGCCTTCTTCAATTCCCCATTCGTCGCTCAAAACCCTCCTCTTAAGAACCATAAATGCGTCATTACCTCCGCGCATATGTTTCTATCGTTGGAGTTACACCACAACGACGTGGTACACACTTTCCCGTACGATCCTTGGGTTGGACGAAAACCCAGCAAGGGAAACTGGTTTTCTGCCCACCACCCGCCATCCTCAGAGGGGCGATTTGGGGATCCACATCTTCTTGATGCGAAAAATTCTCCCCCAACGGCTCAGGCAGCAAGAGTTTATCCAACCCTGTCGAACTCTCATCTCCACCCCATCGGTGGGATCTTCGGCAAACGGTATGATGATTACATGTGAAGTGTGCAAGGGTGGCGATGCTGGGGTGGTGAGCTTTGCAGACGGCGGCCATTGACATCGCATCACGGGCTTAAGCCTTTTGCAACCGTAAGTAGAGTGGGATTCTTAGCTGACCGTCCGGTGGAAACGATTTTCTCCGTTAATGCGCCGGAGATCATAGGGTGTGTGGTGTACGCCGTGGGCTGATCGTAAGATATTGGACGTTTACTGGTAAAACGGATCCCTAATGGATCTGGTGTTCCGGGGGACCCAACAGTCTAACTCTAACACCCGGTAGAAACAATGGCGGAAGCAGTGTGATTCTATTTTTCCACCACCATTAGAAGGGATTGGAAATGACAAATCGAGCGAGCGATTTTCGCTCTCACCATCTCCGTCTGCCTCTACACGACCGTATTTCGTCCCGGTAGGGCGTCGTACGGTGGCTTTGACATTATCTAAGGAATTCATTCAACGCCAACGTGCAGCATCCAGTTTTAATAATACCCTTGGATCGGTTTCGGTTTCCCCGGGACCGACCTGTGTTGACCGAAAAAGAAGGGAAGAAAATAAAAGCCACCATTAGCCTCTTCCGGCGCACAGGTAGAGCGACCCCCGGACGACGACGGTATGTGCCGAGGAAGCAATATGCCATCGCCGGGTTGATGATAGATGAAGGAAATGGATCTTGACGAGCCGCACGAAGCAAACGGGAACGGAACGAGAGCGGCCTCAAATGCTGGAGGTGAAGGACAAGATCAAAAGGCATGGTCCAGACCAAAATCAAACGTTTCGTTTTGCGGGAATGTTTGTTCTCTCTGGCTTTCTTTCTTGCCCATGTTCCCATTTTCATCCCTCTGCCCGCCCGGTGGCCTTTGGACGACGAGAGAATAGATCTTTCCTTCGCCCGGGACCGGCTCACCGTCGTCACGATAGTCTGGCACAATCGGAATAGAATCGAACACACTGGCCCTTTTTCATGGTTCCACAAAACCTTCACCGCAGAAGAGCCAGGAATAAAAAAACATGATAGTCATCTCGAACCGTTCCATCCATTGCTGGCGCAACGATAACAGACGGTGGAAATCTCCCTCGGAAAATAGGACAATCGACGGCCCGGCGTGCAGGCCTTTATTTACGAGCCACGCTTATCGGGACCCCCGGAATGGTCCTGGGTGTGTAATTTGAATTGTCCTAGCACCGGGTCGAGCGGTATTTTTCGTAGTTATTTATGCTTGTTATGCAAAGTATACGCTTTCACGCTCGCCGTTGCACTGGACAGTTGAATGAAGACATTACATTATGGTGAAGGCTCTTCAGAATTTACAAATGAATGGAACAATAAACCTGATGACATGGTTGGTGGGAAAATACCGAAATATCTAAATAGCTAGAACTAACAAAAATAAGAGAATTTTCTTCTATTGTTCCTGACAGATGGTCACAGTAAATTTTGAATGAACAAGTGAACTTAAAAACTTAAAGAAATATTGTAAATAAGTGGGAATTTTTTAAGAACTCCAAAGTATTGTCTATTAATATTTGTTGAACAAGAGAATATTTTTCAATCACCAAACGAATAACATCCAAATTAATGGAAATATGAATGAAAAAACTAGTTGAAAACAGTTTCAAAAATATTTGCATCCTCACATAATTATGTTTAAAATTTCCTAAAGCAACATGAGTCGAAAAATACTGTAAATAGTACGTAAACAAATGACACTGAGGTGGTATAGGATTCAACTGAAATCCTCCAACGAACAATGGGAACCTGATTCGGCTAATCCACGAAGGGAAACCTATGCCCCAAACCGTCCAAAAAAAAAAGGGTGAATGCGGATTAAAGGACCTTTGTTCGACGACGGGCTCACGTTCACGACCGCGAAGTAACCTTTCGCTGGCTTGGTAGCACAACTTTCTAGCTCAGTCAGTCACAAATCCTCGCCAGACACGCCAGCAGAAGGAATTGGGCTGCGATTCGGATGACTTTCCCTTGGCGAACACGCACACAAAGCCGAAGGGGCCGATGCTGCCCCAGCTCGGCGGACAATCCGTGTAATGTTGTGCCTTTAGAAGGGAGCCCGTCTGCATGCGGCCAAACCGATGGACCAGAACGCGAAGGCACATGGCGAGCCCCAAAACCAGCCATCGTACCGTGCCGTGCAACCAACACACATGGTCGAAAGTTGAAATCGTACCAAAACTTGTTTCCCCGGGCCACACGTCACCTGAACAAGGGGGTTGTGTGTGTTTTTTTCCTTCCTTCCAAGGAGCTGTTATTGCTCCAGCCTAGCGGTTGTTCCCCGGATGAAGGCTTTACGAAGCTGAACAGACCGCAGTGGACCCAGAATCGATCGGCAAAATGTGCTCCGCTTGCGCTTGCGGACATGCAGTACACATCTGGACGGTGGCCAAACAAACCCGCAAGCAGGCAAGTGTGCTTGTCTTAATTTTAAAACGTTATGTTACGATCGGCAATAGAGAAATCACCCCGGCGAGCCGTTTAGGGGCCGTTTTACTGAACATTTACCGTTCGTGGGCCAGCATGATTCAGCAGTAAACGACACCCTCGGATAGGGTAAGTGCTGCAGCCAAACACATACTGCGTAACGATCTCACGATCTACGATCTATTCGACAGTCGCGCCGCTTATCCTCCCTGGTTTGACCTGCTTTTTGAGGGTTTATTTCTATTTTATTTGTTGATTTCTTGAGGAGAGTGTGTCACAAAAATTGTTAGTATGGGGTTTGGTACCGATTGTGACTAAAATCGCGTCCACCAACATAGGAGGATATGATCATGTTGTTTCTTGGCTGAGACTGAGAAAGCGATCTTACCCGATGTTTTCATTCAAAAACACCAATCTTCTTCGCTCTTGCCCTCCTGCTGGCCATCGACACCAACACAAGCATCTTTTCTTCTCCCTTTTTCGGATATCTACTTCGTTCTTAGCGAGATTTGTTCGTTTCCAGCAGCAGGCATGTTGCTGCAGCACCAAGACGTCCGACCTGATCGAGCCTTTCGAAAGCACGCAAACATCTTGGCAAGAAAGATCGGAAGGAAAGCGAAGAAGCACACATGAAAATCGGTGGCTTCTTCTTCTTTTGAGCTGATGCTGCGTGCGAATTGATAACAACGGGGAATGATAAATATGCCAGGCGCTTTCGACTTACCTCTTCTGCAGGAGAGATCGCAGCAACCGTTGTTTTGGCATTGAGTTTCGGAAGGAGTTTGGTGGTGGTGGTTTGTCGCTAAGGAAACAAACGTCGCGATCACCGTATTGCGTTTGCACATGCACTGTGAACTTCGCCACTTCGACAACTCGAATTCAGGGCACGGCAAAAAGGTTAAGGAAAAGGTACGGCACACGACGACGGCGACGAGAACGTACAGAAATGCACACCTTTTGCGCGGGGCACTAGAAAAGAGGTGATACACACGGCACAAGACGGGCTAGCACGGCACAAGACGCTATAGAAATACACTGGCACAGTACAGTTAAACAAACGCAATGCAAGGGGCGAAAAAACGCACACTGCACAACCTGCAACGATGCAACTTTGGCTGCCACGGTAACTGCAAACCAAACACTCGCGGCACCGAAACGGAACGGAGGCTTTCAAGTTCTGGAAGACTCCCTGCTCAACAACCGGCCAGCGACGCACTGGCGACGAACCCCCCGGACGGTCCACCGTGGTGGAAAAGAATCTTTTTTCAACAGCGAGCGCGAGCAAAAAACGCACGAACTTCACACGTCGCCAGCGAACAACATAAACTGCTCGACTGGCAAGCACTGGACTACTGCGCGAGAAATACGAACGAACGAAACGCGCCGCGTCTTGGAGACGCAAACCTCCTTCTCCAGATCGTTGTTTTCTTCTTTCCACCTTTTTATCTACCTTTCCTTCTTCTCCTATAAGTCGCGCGCGTTTCGCTCTTTCTCTATCTTTGTCGCGGGCTTCCAATATACAGGGGCTGAAGAAAACGAATGAAATCGTAAATTTCTTGCTTTTCCACTCGCTCCGCGAGCTTCAGCGCTTCATAAGCTCCTGCTGGTCTGCATTCCGTAGAACCGCGATCACGCGACGACGCGATGGCCACAGAAAGGAATCGATTTTTACCAGCTCGCGGTACTCGAACGGTCCCACTTGAAGGAACTTAAACGGTCGCTAAGGTAAGAAACGGACTTCCCAGCTGTTGTTGTGAGACTGTTGGAGGAGATCACAACAATGGGAAGGTTTACGGGACGAGAAAACCAACCCGGCTGGTGGGTAGGGAGAAACGGAAACAACAGGGCACACAAGTTCTTTGCCTCTTGAAAGCACTACATCTTGGATCGATCTTGCACGCGCGAAACTTTATGCGCTAGCTAGCAAATCTACCTTGAAGATCAAGTGCGAGCTTTCTTCAGTAGTTTGATGAACGGAATAACTAGGAGGAAGCAACAAAAGAAACTAAAATAAACGAATACCGTGGTCTTTTGTTTACACGCTCCAATTCCAGCCGGCGATGAAATATGCAACAGAAACATGAGATTTTCGGTGCACATGTTGGAAAGCGTTGCGTGAATGCGATCGAAATGCATCTTTTGCACGGGATATTTAGGACAACTGAAACGTATGGTTTTTATGCGGGTGTGAAGTTTTTGAAATTGCATTTCTTTTAGGAAAACTGTTTCATTTGTCAGTTGCTTGAATTTCTACATTCAGGTTTTTTTTAAAAAAAGAAACCAACAGTCATGTATGAAAATGCAACAGTTTGACGGTTGCTTACAATTGCGGAGTTTTAATAATTTCTTCCTGGATTTCAAACGATTCTCAAATTGAACCTAAACTTACAAAAAAATTTAAAAAATATTCAAAAGTTCCCAATGAAAACATTCACAGCACTCTGAAAGCACAACCCGGTGAAAATAAACGGTTGCCACAGATTGTTACAGCGTTCTACAAATCAACAGCTAAATCCAGCGACATTGAAACTAGTCAATCTAACTTTCTTTAGCGAGAAAAAAAATGAATCTGTAAATTCAACTGCATTTTCTTCCACGAAAATACGTTTAGCGTATTTTAAAAGATTCGTGTCGAAGTTTGAATGTGAGCCAACGTGTTTCTGCTTTAGCTATTCACTGAAAAACCCTGTATGGATTGGATTGTCACTACATGTTTACCATGCTGGGTCGATTACTCAACAGATTTTCAGAATTCAACGTTTTACAAATTAATATCAAAACCAAGCAAACATTTCTTCATATGTTTATGCTTTAATCCTGCAGCATAATGAAAATTAAATGTCCAGCATTTCACATTTCGACATTTGTTTACAACATCAGAAAGGAAAATCGCGTTGAGAAGAGCTCAGAGCAAAATAGGAGGGAGAGATACGTTGATCCGCTTTACTTCTCAACATTCTCTCTTTGTTTCGCACTATCAGCCTCTCTTCTTCGACCAAATTGGCTCTCGTGCTCTTTCGCTCTCTCGTGTGCTCTCTTCGTCTGTCCCTCGCGCGATTGTGACCCGCAAGCGCATCTTGCGGAGCCACGAACGGTACAGACGACTTTTTCCCTTTCATGCGGGCTGACAGTCGTGTCGCTTATCGTTGTGCTTCTTTTTCCGTGCCAGTACAGTGAAACGGTGTCTAGCAACCGCCGCCATATTAAAGTGAGACAAAAGACGGTTCGTGGTGATTCGAAACGAAACTCGGAACGGGGACGCAGAAGAGTGTGTTGTCGATCGAATAAAGTGATTTGTTTTGGCCACCGAAATCATCGTTGGTCATCCGGCTGGGCAAACTGCCGCGAAGAAGGTATGAAGCATATGGAGCACCCCAAGCGCGCGCTAGACCCCGTGGGGTGCTACGCCACCGCCAGGCAAGGGACGGCTTGGCAAATGAGACTCGGGGAATGGCGGCCGAGCGGCTGCAAAATCGATCCACTTTTGTGAAGCTCTCGCATGCTGCTTTAATTGTAATCCCCTCAACTACATCGCTTGCTGTAGATATGTTTCGAAAATCGCAAATGCTACCCCGGGAATTTGACTGAATGTTTCTAGATCGAGATGCCCTAAAGTAGGCGCCTCGGTTTCGTCACAGATTTTTGCTTTTCTCATCGCGCGTCCGCGAGTGTATGCGTGCATGGCACGTCGTCGCGACGTTCGCGCGTACGGTTGTGTACGTGCATTGGCGCAGTGAGCAAAGCGCAAGAGCGAGTTAGCAAATGGCCGCATGAACGGAAGCGGAATTTGGTTAGAGTCGGGCAAACGCTTTCAATGCAACCAACGCCTGGTCCGTTCATACGTCAGCCGCCTGTGCGTTACTGTTTCGCGATAGAAAACTAGTGGTAAAGTCATCACAAAATGCACTAATCTACTCGTATTAGTAACGTAAACCCCCCTAGGGGGTGTGAAGTGAAGATTTGCTGCTCGCATTCTCGAACAACTGTGACTGATGCAGTCCTCCGTTTGAGAGACTGACCATTTTTCGAGGTGCCAACGCGTGGTGTCATCCCGTTTCGCAGCCCCTTTCTCGCTCGTTCCGCTTTCTTGAGTCCGCCACGAACAGCGCGGGAGGCTGAACAGTTTTGCGTTTGCCCGACAACAAATATCGCAGTCGCCTGTGCGTTCTACTTTTGTCTCCTTCGGGAAAAAGAAATTTTTCAAAGAAAAGGGAAGGAACGAATACAAGCCGTGTGCGGACGTCAAAGGTGGGCTGGTGGTGATGATATGCGTGTGCTGCTTCCACCAGGCACAACACAGCCGCCCTGCTCTTGCCCCACGAGCAAGAGGGCAAATCGGTGCGGTTTCTCTTTTCCCTGCGCCACCATCGACGACGGAATACGATGCACGCGATCGACCCATCCATCCTTTTTTCCGAAACGGTGCCAATTTGCAGGTTTAGACAAAAAGACAAAGTAACACCGTGCGTCTTCTCTTTCTAAGAAGAAAGCAACAAAAATGTGCTTAAGCAAAAGAGCAGGAGAAAAATCATAGCCCATGTGCGTTAAAGTAAATTCGCGGTTTATTTACGTTTTTTCCATATAGAGTTTTTATGATTCGCAAAACATGCTTTATAGATGTCTGTTTAATTTACTTCAGTAGGGTATTTTAAAAACATTTAAGCGCATAACGCTCGCAAACCAGCCCTATCGTAACAATGGGTTGTAAAGGTGATGCACTAATCTTGGAACACTGAGTCCACCAAGATTGTACGATTCCTTCGCGTACAAGGTGAAATCGCGCGTTTACTTTCAAAACCAAAGTCTTTACCCGGGCGACATTCGCGCGGTGCCTCAACGTGAAAATGTTCAAAAAGTCACAACACAACGACACGTTCGAACGTACGCCTTTGAAATTTGTCCTATGGCGCAGGGTGAATGGCGTAAGGTTTCCGAATGCATATCCATGCAGCGGCTAAAGGCCTACTATACCTGTGATCGTAGCTTACTTCGATAACATAACCCACACGGCTCACTGCCGTTGAATGAATGAAGCAGCACGTGATGGAATGTTGGTTGGCACTTTGTCAAACGCTTGTTCCCGATCTTGATCAACAACATTTTTCTTATTTTTAATGTACTCTCGCCGTTCATTTTGTTTCTCCACACAGATCGAGACGGCGCTAGAAAAGCTATGCTTACGCGATCGACCGCGATCATAAGACTTTAGAGAAAGAAGAGAGTGTGTTACGAGCGAGTAACGTCAGCACGCGAGCAAGATGTTTACCACCAACAACATCCAGACGGCCACGGGAACCCCTATCGGCATACAATACCAGACCACCACCACCGACATCAACAAGGGCACCAAACTAGAGGGTCAAAAGACGAACCAGCAGGCACCGGAGTTCTCCACCTTCTACGCCAATGTGAATATGATTCAAAAGCTAACGCCAACGTCGCAGGTAACGTCCCTGGCGGCTGGCAACACGCTTTTACACACGCACGGACGGCTCGCTGACGAGAATGGTGGTCTTTCTCTTCCCGTTTTTCCTCTAGGCGTTGAGCACCGTGAACCTGGCGCAGTTGTCCGATGACACGAAAACGGTCCAGTATTTGCAGCCCTTCGGGTATGCCAACTGTGCCCTGGTCAACCAGATGCCGATACCGAATGGCGTGACCGGAATCACCGTCGACGGAAGGCAGCTTGTGGTAAATAAGCCCATCACGGTACGAGTGTGCTTTATCCTTTGCCACCGGGCAACTCTTGATCGATTGTTACTTTTTCCCTTCGTAGAACACCATATCGAACATTAGCTTCAAGTGCGACGTGTGCGGTTTGATGTTCAATCATCTGACGCTGCTGAATCATCACAAGCGCACCCACAATCAGGACGGTGAGACCACCTCCGATGCCATCACGGTTGTCACGCAGTCACAAAATCTCATCTCGGAGACGGGCCAGAACCTGGGCCAGATTCAGATCGTTGCTACCGAGGCGCTCGATCCTGTGCCACAGCAGCAGCTCCAGCATGCCCAGGAAGCCCAGCAACAGCAGCAACAGGCTCAAGCGCAGGCACAAGCTCAAGCCCAACAGCAACAACAACAGCAGCAACAGCAACAGCAGCAACAACACCAGCAGCAACAGCAACAACAACAACAACAGCAGCAGCAGCAACAACAGGTCACTGTTACTCATACGGCGAAGGGCGACAAAGCGCAGAAATGTATCTCCTGCAATGGACCAATCCACACCAACCCGAAGCGGAAGGGCCCCAAGCTGATCCGCTGCGAAACGTGCATCAACAACGATGGAGCACAAACGGTGCCGGCACGAAGTAAGCATACGACATGGCCACTTTGCGTGTAGGACAAGATTATCTATAGCTCTTTGTACCGTCCACAGCCACACAAATCTTTGTCGCACCCGACGGGGACATCAAGTTCGAGATCGGTGAAATACCGAACGCCTCGAACAGCAACTCGTCAATGGACTCGCTGATGCCCGGTGGGCAACAGATGCACTCGATCAAGGCCGAGCAAGCGATCGTGCAGCAGCAACAGCAGCAGCAGAATGCGCATCCCGTTAAAAAACGTAATTTAGCAACTGTCACAAAATGTAACAAATGTAACGGTTCTGGTGTAATTATAGTTGGTGGCCAGAAGAAGCACATGCACCAATCGCAAGTACATCCCCAGTGGGTATCCCATTTTGTTTTTGCTGAACAAGCAAGTTGGGAGTATTCGTTCGATAATCAATCGGTTCGGTGTTTTCTTCCTGCGATTTTATGTTTCTAGGCCTGAAAAACCGTTCACCTGTAACACGTGCGGAGGGCGTTTTTCGCGCTACTCCAGCCTCTGGTCGCACAAGAAGCTGCACACGGGCGAAAAGAACTACAAGTGCAACGTGTGCGGGATAGCGTTCGCGAAGGCGGTCTACCTGAAGAACCATATGCGCATCCATACGGGAGAAAAGCCGTACAAGTAAGTGCCTTTGGCAGCGGATGTTTACGGATTCTCTAACTGCTAACCAAACCCGTTGTCCCGTTGCAGATGTGGAACCTGTGGAATGCAGTTCTCGCAATCGCCGCATCTGAAGAACCACGAGCGTACCCACAGTGGAGAAAAACCATACGTTTGTGAGGTATGTAATTTTTGCTTAATTTTAGTAAAAACTAAACCTCTAAGTCACTCAAGTCAAAGACTTGAATGTGGTTGCTTCGACCAAAACGGATACCAATTCGAGTAAAACCATACCCTAAAGACAAGATGTTTAATGATCCGATGTTGTTTCCTTCCTTCCAGGTCTGTGACAAAGGATTCGCACGCCATGCCACCCTTTGGAACCATCGGCGGATCCACACCGGTGAAAAGCCGTACAAATGTAACCGCTGCCAGTCGGCGTTCAGCCAGGCGGCCCATTTGAAGAATCACGAAAAGGTAAGCATGTGACACTAAAACTCTATAAAATCCCATACTAAACGATTGTGCTTTTCAATTGGTTTCGCCATTAGGTACACTCCGGTTTGAAGCCGTTCAAGTGTGACATCTGTTCTGCCGCATTTGCCGATCGTTTCGCACTGAAGAGGCACCGTGGTATTCACGAGAAATACGGTATGGTTTCAAATCGTTTTATGAAACAATCCGTAAACTATGAACCTAATGGCAAATATATTTCCGTTTCAGGTCAAACGACTCCACTGCATCAGAATCAGCAGCAACAAGCAACCCAAGTGGTGCACAAGGAGGAAATCATCGAAATGGATGAAAAATCTCGGGAAGTTATTATCACTGGAATGTAAAGAAACTCGGTGGCTTGAAAAAGTTGCACTAGCGATCGGTTGAAGATTCTGCATCATGTAGGATGGAGGACGAACGGAGGGAGAGATAGAGTACGGGGGATGCATTTTGCGACGGATGATGAAATTCTTTAAAAACATAATTAGGAAAGTAGTAAGTAACCTATAAGAATTTGTGTAGCACCTACGAAATGCGAAGGTATGCTGCACGCGTTATAGATCCCCGAAACCCGACGTACGAAGAAATAACGATAACTGTCCTCCAGGAAATTACATCGCAGTGAATTGAAGTTTAAACACTAGGCCATAGGTTGAGACTTTTCCCGCTACCGCAGGATAGGTTATTAAAACATGCTTAAAGTAGATCATAACTTCATGCAAGGTTGATCTTAAGACGTTCGACGAACGCCGTTGCGCGTGCGATGGGATAAGAACACACTCTCCCTATTCGAATGATGATTTTAAACAAGCAGTTCTCTACGAAGAACACCTTCAGCTGCGGAATGAAAACACATTTTAAGACATTAACCTTCCCTTGTAAGTACGTATTATGAATTTTTTATTCTGTAAAGTAAGCCACATGCGACCCAGCCCGTTTGATGAACGGTCGTCACTGATGGTTCATTTAATCGATAATTTTTGTTCCCTTAAACCGCCGCTATCGCACTAATAATTGTACATACTGACCGGTTCTTCGACACGCAAGTATTTGTACTCTACTGAAGTGTACGCAAACACTTTTTGAACATCGTTGGTGAATAATAGTTAAGTACGTAAGTGTTAGAATAATTGAAACAGCAGCAAGAATAGGAGTGCATTTCATTTGCATTAGCGACTAACATTATTTTTCTTATTTTATTATTACTAAAAGTACTGCATTACTTGAAATGTATCACAAAAATCTTTGAAAAACGTAGTTAAATTCAAAATCAAAAAGATAAAAAAAACAACCCCCGGGCCATGTTCAACACATCCGGGCATATGTTGTTTGTTGAATAGTATTCAGAAGAAAGAAAAAAAAAAACAGCAACAAATGTTGCGTTACTTTTCGTTTTTGGGTCACAATCTTTGTTTATCATGAAACTTTGTTTATAATAGAAACTTAGTGGTTAAAACAACAATTTATCTACGAACAATATGTCGTAAGGCTTTGCTTCCTTGAAGCAAGGCAGAACGAAAAGCAGCACGAATATTTACCTTTAAACATAACAGAACTACAGGATAAGATCTTCAGATGCCCACACCTGGCGCATCTGGGAAATGTAAATAGGGTTTTAATGTTATGCTTAACTTTACGGCTACAGTATGCAGTATGCAGGCACCAGAGCAAAACCAGAAGAATGAGCGAAAAAGCAAGAACAACAGGCAAAAGAGGAACCCATACTAAATTCTTGTGCACATTTTTATTGTAAAAACAGAAGACCCCCAACTTGACCTTACGCAGACCTTAAGCTCCCGGAATCACGTAGTATCTAGCGTACGAAAGTGCAGAACATTCATACACCTATCTTATAAGTGAAATAAATCATTTCAAGCAAAAGCGAGTAATTTAACTAGGTGGTGATTTCATTTCACTGAGTGTGTGTCGAAAAGGACTCGTTTCATTCTTTCTTAAAGTAAGTGAACTTACGAACAGCTTACACGGTTACATATTTTTATTTTGAAATTAAAACACTAATGCAAGTTTTAATGGTCCGCGATCACTTGATCGTGACAGGCATGAAAAGTAACTGTTTTATTGCTACATTAGCATAACGGCATACAAAATGCACTTTAGTGGCACCATGGCAATCACGAAATGCTTCAGCTTACTTCGATTGAGTCTTGCCTGAACTGAAACATATTTTTCACGTACCAAAAAGATCAGTTAGTTGAAGTTATCTATTTTGTTGGCTCAATTGATGGACATGAAGTGGTTACAAAAACATTGAAATTGATAGCAAACTAGAAATGCACGCGCCTAATAACGATAGTGTTCCGGTTTGTATGGTCCTTCGGCAGGCAAGTTCAGGTACTCCGACTGCTTGGGCGTCAGTTTGGTCAGCTTAACGCCAAGCTTTTCCAGGTGCAGTGCGGCTACCTCCTCGTCCAGCTTCTTCGGCAGCACATGCACACCGATTTCGTACTTCTCCCGGTTTGTCCACAGTTCAATCTGCGCCAGCACCTGGTTGGTGAACGAGTTCGACATGACGAAGCTTGGGTGGCCCATGGCACAACCGAGGTTCACCAAACGGCCCTCCGCCAGCAGGATCACGTGATTCCCGCTCGGCAGTAGGTACCGATCAACCTGCGGTTTAATGTTAACCTTCTCCTTTGCGTTCTGCTCGAGCCAGGCTACGTTCACTTCACAATCAAAGTGACCAATGTTGCACACAATCGAATCGTCCTTCATGTTGAGGAAGTGTTCGCCCATGATGATGTCTGTGCAGCCGGTCGTGGTGACAAAGATCTGTGCCTCCTTACTGGCCTCCTCCATCGTCGTCACCTCGAATCCTTCCATGGCCGCTTGCAATGCATTGATGGGATCAATCTCTGTCACAAGCACGCGACCTCCGGAACCACGGAGCGCTTGGGCGCAACCTTTGCCCACATCTCCGTATCCGGCGACCACACACACCTTGCCCGCAATCATAACATCCGTCGCGCGCTTAATACCGTCCAGCAGCGACTCCCGGCAGCCGTACAGATTGTCGAACTTGCTCTTCGTAACCGAATCGTTCACGTTGATCGCCGGCATACCGAGGCGACCCTCGCGGAACATTTTGTACAGATTGTGCACACCGGTGGTCGTCTCCTCGCTCAATCCGCGGATTTCTTTCAGCAGCTCCGGATGCTCTGCGTGCACCAGGTTGGTCAAATCGCCACCATCGTCAAGAATCATGTTCAACGGCTTGCCATCCGGGAAGATGAGCGTCTGTCGAATGCACCACATGTACTCCTCGTCCGTCTCACCCTTCCAGGCGTACACCGGAACACCCGCCTTTGCCATGGCCGCAGCGGCGTGATCCTGGGTGCTGAATATGTTGCAACTGCTCCACTGCACCTCCGCGCCTAGCTCCAGCAGTGTTTCGATCAGCACCGCCGTCTGGATGGTCATGTGAAGACATCCGGCAATCCGGGCACCCTTGAGGATCTTGAGCGGACCGTACTTCGTGCGGCACGCCATCAGACCGGGCATTTCGTTCTCAGCGAGAATGATTTCCTTACGTCCGAATTCGGCCAGCGAAATGTCGGCTACTTTATACTGTGGTTTGGACATTTTTTCACACGAACTGTTCTTAGCTTAGCGCACGAAATTAGAATTGAGCCGATTTGTGCAACACTCGTCTGATACCGCGTGAACCGAAAAGAAACTGTGAAACCGGCGTGCTAAATTTGGCGTTTATAACCTAACCGCATGGAAAGGTAGTGCGAGATAGATTTTGGCTTTTTAGCTTCTGGAAATGGTTCGAAGAAGGCAATTCAAACCTTAAAAAAGGAGATTAATTTACAGAAATCCGCAAATTTATCAGAACACAAGAAAATTACCTATTTTACCAATTTATGAAAACCATGCAGCAAATAGTTGCTCGAAACAACTGTCAATTTGCTATAAAAACGTAGCTAAGCTGTCTAAATCTTGCCGCCTTGCCGATGTTTACCTCGATAGCTGCCATCATCAGGTAAACAAACGCCATGCGGTACTAACAGCAAAGAGTGTGATCGTTTACTCTTCACGCCGCAGTATTAAAATGGATTTCTTCGTGGTCGATACCGTTGGTGACACCGCTAACAGCGGTCATTTTAATATCCCAAAGTTGCCAAAGCTTCCCAAACCTTATGTGAGTGTTTTCGATGGAACCGTTCCCGCAACCGCTGTAGAAGAGGTGAAGAAGGAAGAGCTAAGCGATGGTAATGACGACGATGACGACGATGACGACTTTGGAGGTACGCTACCATCTTTTCCCAAGATTTACAAAATGAAATCCTCAACGAAGCTTTTTTGTTTGCAGGATTACCTCCTCCCGGTGAAAGCATTGCGAAAATACTGAGCACTCCCGTAGACGATATGTCTTCAATTGTGGATTACAAAAAACACGCACTAAATGTGCGTACTTTCCGTGCAGACAAACGAGCGAGCAAATCGACAGGCCGTTCTACCCACCAGGGAATAACACAGAAGAACGAACTCAATCAAACGGATGTCAATGCCGAAATGAAAAACGCCGTATTAACTGCTAGCATTGAGAAGAAAGATAGCATTGCACGGTTGGGGATGAGCGAAGCAGCTCGGCAGAAATTAAATCGGGTAAGAAAAATCGTATTTCGCTATGGAAAGGGATTTGCTTTATGATTTCCTTACTGATGATATATTCGACAGCTGAAATGGTTGCTTAGATACTCTATTACATTGTCCAGACTCAACCCGTGCTCACAATACAGCCCTCCCACTGTAATCTTAACGGAATGATACACTTTTCTGAAGCTATGCATTCTGTCGTAAGGCCGGTGGGATAATGAAGCTGGTTCGAGCATCGATTCGGTTCGCTTTCGCTAGTGAAACGATGTTGATGATCGATCCTTGAGGATCGGGCACTTTATGTTGTTTAGAAGCGGTTAACAATGTGCTGGCTGCTATGATCCCACAGAACTAACTTTCCAAGGGTTTTCAACGAGCACGGGTCTTGATAAGTTTTCAGAGATCTCTGAACCGATTGATGTCCTCTTTAGTAATCTGATTTACCTAATTAGGGAACCTCATCGCCGTCGGTAGCAAAAAGGTACACTAACATGTAGTCTTATTTTCTAGGCGGAACGCCAAAAGACCAAGGGCAGAGAATGGTTCAACATGGCTGCTCCAGAGGTGACGCCAGAGATGAAGAATGAACTCGATCTGATACGGATGCGCTCCGTGTTGGACCCGAAAAAGGTATACGGTCGGGTGGAGAAACGAAGCACTCCAAAATACTTCGAGATCGGTACGGTGCTCGAATCGCCGTTGGACCACTTTAACGAGCGCGGAACTAAGAAGGCCAACAAGCAGTCGCTCGTGGACGAACTGATGGCCGATGCGGAGTTCCAGAAGTTTAACAAACGCAAGTACGCGGAAGCGTTGGAAAAGAGAAAGAAGAAAGCCTACCACAAGGCAGTGTTGAAGATGAAGAAGGATAAGAAAAAGAGGAAATAAATAGAAAGCTTTTGTTTATTCGTTAAAAAGTCGATTACTTTTGTTGCGATGGTGTCGTACGACTTGGCAAACAGGGAATCGGGAAATTTCAAGCAAACGGGCGTTCCGGCATCGCAGCATTGCATTACGTCTTTTTCGATCGGTATTCTGGCTAGCACTTCCACCGAAAGCTCCTGTACATATTTTTCGATAAGATTGTCCGCTAGTTCAATCCGATTGTCACATTTATCACAAACGACATGGCTCATGTTTTCAACCAGTCCCACCAGTGGTACCTTAAGCGTGCGATACATTTCAGCACCCTTCTTGGTTATATCTAGCGCTGCCGCTTGTGGAGAGCTTACTAGCACCACCCCATCGATGGGAACGTTCTGGCTGAGCGAAAGATGGACATCTCCTGTGCCGGGTGGTGTATCGACGACAAGGATATCCAACGGGCCCCAAGCTGCCCCTTTTAAGAGTCGCTGAATGGCGGACATCACCAGTGGACCACGCCAAACCACGGGCCCAGATTCGACCAGCAGGCCCATCGATAAACTGAAACGATATTGTTTGTCTCATAACTCATTTCGAGTCTCATGCTATAGCGTTCAATATTTTACCATTTCACACCAAAGTTGACCAATGGAACCATCATATTCCGCTCGTCCACCAACGGGGCCTCGCTGAGGTTCATCATTCTAGGCACGGATGGGCCGAAAATGTCTCCATCCAGCAGGCCCACCGTTTTACCGTATTTTGCCAGTGTAACCGCCAAGTTTACTGCCGTGGTTGTTTTACCTACGCCGCCCTTCCCGGACGATACAACTACAATGTGCTGTACGCCAGGTAAAGCCAACCGTTTAGGCAAACTTCTGGCCATAAGTTCGGCCTGTCTTTGGTTTGGTTTTGAACATAAATTCCTAACGATCGACACTCCATAATGTCTACTATGTAATCCTAATCGCATCATTTGTGCGGCACTTTCAAAAACCATCGATCTTTATTTTGGAAAACACCGGTAGTTTCGTAATGTTTGACAAATCGATCCGGTTTGTTTACATTCCAGTTTGTTTGAATGATCCATAATAAACGATCATTTCGGAATATATGAGTCAAATAGATTTTTACATGTTAATTATTCCTAGAAAAATCGTGGATTATTATAAATTAATATGGCTGAAAAAACTAAATCAAATTCGTATTCTTTTGAGTTAGTTACCGCATTACAGGTGTTACATGGTGTTACGACGAAATCGCACAATAATTTGTCAAATTCCATACAAAGTGATGGGATAACAAATCGTGATTCAATAAAAGTCCGCTCTCAGATCTGAATCTTCTAATCCGAGTCCTAATACGTAATATCACGCGTGCACCAAAATGAAATATCAATGGAATATAATTCACCGTAGCAAACGACGGAGATATGTGAATCGCGCGAAAAAACCAATCTTTGTCCAATTCATCTATCTCTTCTTGGCGTAACGACCGTCTTGGTCATGCCCGTTAAGGGCTTACAAACCTTTTTCCCTTTGCGTGCGTGAATAGTCAGTCCTCTCGTACAGGTGAGGATTCGGTCTCGATTGGGATTCGAACCCACGCCGTCGAGGTAGTCCAGTGTTTGATTCGAAAAAACTGCTGTCAATCACGTTTTCTGTACATCGACTCGTTACATGACTAATTCGACTCAACTCGTGTTTGGGTCGAGTCACATTAAATTCAAATAGATTCGAGATTCAAGTCTGAATCGAAACAAATCGAGTCCCAAACAAATCAAATCAGAATCAAATCCCCAATGAATCAAACATGATCCGAGACTGTTAAATGGGATTCAATCTTTATATTCCTCAAAGAGGGGCGAGTCTTCTGGTCTTCCGAATCCCCATCTGCTGCAACTTTCAAAAACGTCAGTGTTCTTCGAAGTTTCGGTGCGGAAAGTTGTGTCGGTCGGTTCGTGTCGTGCAAAGAGTTGAGGGCGTTGATCGGGTCTGGTCGAATTAATTTCCCTATTTCCTCTGTGTGAAGCGACTGCTGTATCAGCGAGCGCAGGAAAACGGTGAAAACAATGGTGGTTCTAGTGTAGTGTCTTACTGCTCAGGAATAGTTCGATCTTCTTCGCGTCTTCGCCTGCTCCGCTCCGGTCGTCAGTCGGTGTTGGTGAAACGATGCACACCTGATTTGCACTTCAGCAGTTCAGAAAACCGTCGAAGACACATATCCGCGGAACGCGCGAGCATCAATTTGTCCACAATCATCACGACCAGCGGGTGAAAATTAGTTCCTCCTCGGGCCCGGCACGGTTTTTTTCGGTGAGAGTCTGTCTGCATTTTTGTTGTCACTTATCTGTGTAAAGTGTGCGTGCAGTTTTTTGTTCCCTTTAGTGTAGTGGCCAACCGGAAAGTGGTAAAAAGTTTGCTTTGCTCGAAAGCAGCATCTACATCCGCGCCGCCTTGTTCTGCTTCGTCCGGCGCAATTTTACCCCAACAGGGCGGAGTTAATTATCAGTAAAGTTTTTTCCCCCCCCTGCCTTCTGTACAAACCGTGCGGGTGTGTTCAATCAAGTGTTTCGGCCAAACCGTTACTATTACCGTACGGTAGTGAGCCAGCAACCGTGTGTGCATTTGTTGCTGGCCAGGCGCCACTGGAAGAGACATCGGCGTTGCATTATTAATTATCCCGTGCACTTGTGCCCATTTCATTTGCAAGGTAAGACAACAGCAAAATAGCGTTCAACGTTTTGGGAAAGGATACACCGTATTTTTTTTGTAGCCCGCTCGCATCGGCCCCTTTGTGAGGTGGCTCAGCTAGATTACCTTTATGGCGATGTGAAAAAGAAAAAGGAAAAGCTTCCTTGCTCCCCTTCAACTCCCGGTAAAAATGGAAAAGAAAAACCCATTTTGTTGTGTGTTTAAGCAGGCGCTGGTTTACCCGTATGTTTGTGTGGGTGCACCCGCGAGTCGATGTGTTGTATGATGCGGCCCAAAAAGAAAAGCTAAACCGCGTCCGGTTGGCAAATGCAACATAAATGAGGAAAAGGAAATCGTAGCCTCCTGTGTGTGGCGGAAGATGGGATGAAATCGAAAAGAAAAGCAATTCTTGTGTTTACCCAAAGGATAGCGCCAGAGGGGGTGTGGGAGAGCAAACAAAATGTACGATGGGAATGGAAAAAAAGGTGGAATGTGCGCGCATAGGAATCTTTTCCCGGTGGTGACCATTTTGCGAACGAACCACAGAGATATCGAAAAGCATATACCATCTGTAGCTGTATTTCCGATGAACGATAATTCTTTGCTTCAGCATCAAACGCCGAAAAAAAGATCATCGAAGATGGCTCTCTATGGAGCATGTCGTCCCACGTCCTTCAAGGCAGCGTTTCGCTTGCTCGTCATATGGCATTTGCCAGTTTTTGGATGTTTTTGCGGGCTCGTCGTTTGTTTGTGCGAGCAATAAAAAACGCATCATTGCTGTGGCCCGTCGTAAGCGATTTCTGTAAAGCGGCGAAGAAATAGAAAGGTTTCGCTGGTTGCCGTGGCATGCAAACGAGGAAGGAAGAGCGCTGGCCGAGTAAGGGCAGGCGGCGGCAATGGAAAACGCGAAAAAGAAAGTTGGCCTACCACCATTTGTGCCAAATTCGCCAACATCCATCGAACGCTCATCATCATCATCGTGGTCGTCGACGTCGTCGTCGTCGTCATTCGTCAGCAGTAGGCACGCATACAGAACTGGACATTCCTTCTGTTTCTGCGCTTTATGGCTGTGGACTTTTGAAAATCTAGTTTTGATGGCGTTATGGGTCCCCCGTTTACGAGCGCCACTCATCCGGACATCCGGCGATGATGTGTTGCTGTGCATGCGAAAGTGTTTCGCCGCCCCGAGAACGCTTATGCTGCGACTGCTTATATTGTCATCGCTGAAGAAAACGCCACCCCGTCTCGCACGGTCCCAGACGCTCTCCCTTCCGTCGGCGGCCAATGGAATTTGAAGCACTCCGCAAGCCATCGGAGACGCCACGCGCTTTTAACCAGTGTAGCAAAAAGTCATCTCCGGCACACCAACACAGGCACATCGGTCGCGGCATGAGATGATGTTGTTGTTGTTGTTGTTGTGGGGAGTATTGTACCGCCCCGTGTATAGCTCCCTTTGGCATTGGGCGCCCTCGACGCCGGTCGACGTCTTCCCGTCGATGTCAAGGAGATTCTAAAAATGTACCGTGTGCGCGCACATTGCGTGCGTACCATCCCAGCAGTTCCCTTCTCCTTCGTGCCCCACGTTTGGCCCTTCGCCCTTAACCCACCCACCCCTCGCCACCTTGCGCTCTGGCAGGAGCGTTTTTCCCGTTCGCCCCGATGCTCCTGCGCCCCAGTGCGTTTTCCTTATTTTCTTTTACGCCTCGCACCGCTCCCTAGGGGCTCGTTTCAATGGCATTTCCCTTTCCGGACACGTGAGAACGGAGAGGAAAAATGGCACCCTAAGGCGGCGAAACCACCCCTCCTTCGTACCCTCTTCCCTCCGGATGTCTTTCAAATAAAAGTGTTTCTGGTCCATCCGGAGATAGGAGGGGGGGCCAATACCTTTGGATGAAAAGGTTGTGAAACGCACACAGGGTTTCTTTCCGGCTGCAAGTTGTTTACTCAATGCAAAACCACCTAGAGTAGACGAGTGAGAAGGTATGCGCGCGCGTTCTACATCGTGGCCTCCGAGACAGGGCAGACGACTAATTACCTACACATTCACTCTTGGGGCTAAATTATCGCTCAGACCGCTAGCAGAGATTAGCAACGCGCTCCCCTTTTTCGAAACCATACCTCCACCCCCCGTCTAAAGGCCAAGTGGCGAGGAGAGATAGATAAAGTTAAATAGTTCAAGAATGCGACCGAACGATGGACATGAATCTAGTTCATACTGATGTGGTCCGTACCGCATTCTAGTGGCTTCCTGGGAAGATTTATGCCCCACCGCCCCCTAGTGCAACACCAAAGCCGGGACTCACATTGTTGTCGAGCGATTCGAAAGCGGGAGATGGGGAAACGATGTTAGAATAATTGAAATGTCTATGACACAGCATTATTTCTATGGACAGATTTTCTGGAATCTTATTTTCGTCCATCAGTACACGAAACGAGCAGAACCGGCTCTCATCGCTTGTAAAAATGTCACATTTCAACACCTAAAGCAAAGCTGACTTTTATGAATTCTATCTGTCGTGAAGCTCTCAATCTTGGAGTTTGAAATTCTAGTAATATCTCCAACGCTCCGTCACATGTCGTTAGTATGACGCTCGGTTGAACTTGTTGTGTAACGGCGTGCACACATCCCATACCCCAGCATCATCCCGGTTTTGTTGCGATTGACTTTGCTGCATTTTTTTTCTTCTTCTAATAGTTGTTTGCCACCCATTGAAGCGTGTCTAATGGTCCGTCTTTTATTGTCTTGTCATCGAGTTATGTTCCCCGGTTGTCGGGTTCGATTGCATTCCTACATCGACACCTTAACACTCCAAAATGGGCAGATTTTCACCGCGCAGAATGTTCTATTTTTGCTTGCAAGCAGAATAGAAATAAAAGAAAACAGGAAGACATCGGGGAAAAAAACATACAAGCAAGTACGATGTGCTGCTGACCTAGAAACTTTCCGTACAGGAGGACATCCCATGCACACGCGGTATACCGTACCTGTGACAAATCCGTGTCCACAATCCGTCCACGTTTATCTCATGCAACCTGCCCTTCCCACCGGATGTGTTTGGTTTGCGGGTAGTTAGGTGTGGGGCCAGGAGTGATTTGTGGCCAGCAACATTGGCAGTAGTAGTCCGCTCCAACGGATCACTTATGCGTGTGTGAGTGTGTGTGTTTTTGTATGTTCCGGGAGTGCCAAGTTGATGGCGCCCGGGGCTCTGATGAAGCGAGATTAGAAGAAGTTTATGATGCCTTCTGTTTTCTCGATTATTACACCACCGGCTCTGCCGGAGTTTTAACGAGTATTTTTATCTTGTTTTCATTTTTTGTTTAATTTTAAGTATTCTCTGTCGCATGAGAATGTTACTCCATGACTCGGACATTTTACTTATTTTTATTGTGCCTATCAAAGTGAAGTTTTGTCTTTTTGCTGCCCCCCACCCTTTAGTTTCTTTTTCACGTTGCTTTTTGTGATTTGGTAGGTTTTATATGTTTTATTTCTTACGCTTTCAAGAAACCTAGGTAAACGTTAGAAATAAAATTGGTAAAAGTCTTCTTGCTAAGTCTACGCATTTTAACAATTACCGGCAAGTTTAACGGCACTTAAGCTATTATTCTACACAGTTTGTAAGTAAACTCAAACGTAGGAATAGCTACCCCAACGTTACGTACTTATGTTTTATGAAGAGGGTTCGTTTTAGGCTCAGCCATGCCGTTATTCAATTATGATAATTAATTGTGGCCCCTCGCCGCACGAACCTTGGTTAAACAGGGAAAACAAAACCGAAAACTATAGCAAAACCTATTAACGATGTCTCTAAATGGACACCTCTTTTGAAAAAGGGGCAACCCTTTCACTGGGTGGGATTTTCTCACTTCATTTTCAAATCTCAATTTGCACGAAATTATCCGCGTGTCTGGCCAAACTCGGGCCGGTGGTTCGTGCCGGCGCACGGGTTTGTTTTATTTATGTGTGCGTGCCGTCCCGTGCCACATATTCGAAACGTGAAAACCGATTCCTTTGGAAGGCTCACAAAAAAAAAAATACTAGCTGAAGAGCCTTTTTCGAATCTCAATTTCGATCATTTATCTAATTAAATCCGGCAAACTGCCAATCAAGTTGCATGCAAAACGCGAAACCGAGCACGTGCACTTTTGCTCAAACCTTTCCAAAAACTGTGGTTGAACATTATTGGGCCTGCGGGTTGGTCTTTCCTCTATTATTGTTTGATCCGCACGGTAACAGGTCCGTTCAGTGAAACCTTGGCCTTTGCATGTCTCTTGGTGGCTTTTGGGGCTAACCACCGGCCCCGTTCTTATCAGCAGCAGGCGGCCACAAGTGCAATAGCTGGCACACGATAAACCTCGATCATCGCTGTCGTTGAGTGGTTGTGCTTTACCCGGCACACCCCAATTTAATGTGGGGTGCAGGGAAAATGTGCTCCTCTTATGGCCTTATCGAAACCATCGTACCCATTGCGGAAGGTTTTCGTTTGTTTTTTTATGTGCCAACCTTTTCCTCATTAGCCGCGCGGATAATAAATGCTATTTTTGGATTCAATTTCGCTCATTCAATGAAAGTTATCGAAGCCAGGTCGGAAGGAAAGTCAGCCCCAATGAGGCTGTTAATGGGTGCGCTCATGCAGCTCTCTCGTTTTCATCACTCATTTTCCCTCCCAAACCCCTAGGCGTGTGCTGTCTTATGAATGAAAATGGGAAATAAATTTCCTCCCCAATGGTGCGATCAATCGTAACACCGCAAATCGTCAAATCGTACGCTTTATGTGTGCGAAACACTTTCTCCATTTGTCAAGTAAGAAAGAAACCACCCTCCCAATAGCGGTTACCTTTAAGAGGCAGCAAGTTAATAAGTGCCTAGGATCGGTTACATTACCGGTGGTAATGCAGGGGTCCGGGCAGAACGGAAACCCCCCCCCCAATGGCCCCATCGTTCGCATGTTTTGGCACAACCAACCTCCCCCCAGTAGGGAAAGCCAAATCTATCCGTCATAACAACCGGGGCGGCAGTTAGGAGAGAGGTAGGGAGCGAGTGTGGGTCCCAGGCGGGAGTTTGGGGACGCTCGATGATTGATGAAGGATGTCACCGGGTCCGTCGCGAAGCATTTGCCGGCCCCGTTTCGTTGTGCGATTTACGCAAACGATCGCGGACAAACAGATGTTTTGTTTTCCTTCTTGGCTCGTTACTTTATTATTGTAACTTCTAGGCTAATGACGTCCGTCCGTTTGGTCTTTTAATTGTTTTTCTTTGAGTTTCTTAGAGCAGTTAATCGAAGAAGATACAGTAGTATTTTTTATACTTTATTTTTCCCAAGACTTTTTATTTTCCAAGGTGTTTTTGAATAAATTTTGTCTTAGGAAAAACTTGTTAATGTATTGTACCTGATTATTGTTCTAAACTGATGTTGAATAGCTGGGTAATAATTTAATATTTGTTTGCCTTGGTACGCTACATTTTACTATCAAACAATAATTAATTCTTGTTATTTCCACTTCAACTACGTTGAGTAAAGTTTATCCTCGACTTACCTTTTTTCTGTTTTATGCTTGTGATGTTTGTACTTAACTGTTCAGGCTCGTTTTCAGCTTTACTTTTGCTTGATGTGCATTGCAAAAAAGCCAGTACAACCAAGTTGGCATTAGCTTTCGCGATTTGTAATTAGAAATTCCGTCGTGATTTCATCGCCATCGCAATGGCGCAAGGCAGCAGCTCTCGCCGGTCGTCGCCGGCATTGCAATTGGGGTTGGTGGTTGCGCTCCGAAAGGCGGCACGTGGACGCTGTTGTCTTGCAAGGGAGGGAAGTGTTGCCCATTTTTGACTCAACCAGTTGATCCCAATTGCCACTGGAAGCACTTCCCCTCGTCGCTCGTCGAAACAGTTCTGTGCCCTCGTACTATTAGCTATTCGGTTCTCCAAGGAAAGGTTAGCGCCTCGTCTTCAGTCGTCCAATTCGTGACTGGAGTCCATATCGAGAGCCCGTCGAAAAAATGGCACATGGAGGAGTACCAAGAGAACCGAAAAAAACGAAAGAAAATTCTTGCGGTAAAATGGTCGTCCGCCGGTTTGACTTTTACTTCTACAGCTTGTTCCACGCGTGGCTGGCCTCGTGGAACCGGCGGAGGACCATGGAGTTTTCCCGGCCTAGTTGGTACTAAACTAAACAACGGTTACACATGGACGCGGTAGTACACATTTCGGTGTCAACGTACTGTATGATTTATGCTTTCGTCGTGCCGGCATCGACTTTTTACCGGGCGGCCGGCTATTATCGCATATACACACATGCTGAATGGGTAACACCTTGTATTATCATAGAAGAAGGCAGCATAAAATAAATTTCCCATTTAGAACAAATTGGAGGATTCTGTTTTTACTTTAATGCAAAGGTTATTAGTGGTAGCGTTAGTTGAAAGTTTGCTGGGATCGATTTTTATTTTAAATTAGCATCAAAATAATTTATTTTCTGCAATTCTTTTATTTTATATTTCATGCCTTACACTTCCTAATTTTTTAATTCATAAAACGAACATGTTTGCCCATCCGTTGTACGGAGATATGCACAGCAGTTTCCTTCTATCGCATCTCATACATACGCTTTCCATGTCATTAGCGACCGAAAGCGGCATCCTCAGGAAGGCCTAGACAAGAGTCTAGAGTGTCATTGGATGCCAAAAAAAAAAAAAACTTGTCACAATGGAGCAGACAAGTTGTGCCTTCTGGGCACGTTATTCATAACGCCCACCTTCACACGGAGCGTCATATGCGAGTCTGGCAGAGATTTGCCTCTGAACCGAACGACATGCCGTTGCAGGTTGATTCTACTTTTATGGCAGGACACGATTCTTCTGTACCCTTCTTCAATGACACATCCTGCCCCTGGAGGAGGGAAGAGGGGAAGAATCGACGCTTCCTTCCCGAAGGAGAAGCCGGGGAACTCCTGTGTCCATAAAGAGGCTGTCTGGCGTTGGACTTCTTGCCCTATTTTGCACATTATCGGGCATGGTTCGAGTGTGTAAGTACCTGCATGCACACCGAGTTGAGGGTGCGTGAGTAATTGGTTGGTAAATAAACTCGTAAACCAAGAGTTCCGAACTTCCGAGGCGACAGTTTGGTTCAACCTACGTCACGTCTAAAGGAGCCATATTTCAAGCGCTTATAATTTCCATTTTTGGTGGTTTAAAAATCACTCGAACGAATACTCCCGACGACGGTGAGGTTCGAAATAATCTTACACGACTTGGGTTACGTGAAAATATTTCTTTTTTTACGACATGCCTATCCCTTTTTCCTGACCGAGGGTGGCCTTTTTCTCGACAAGGTTTCACCTGGACGGCTAAAACCCTAAGGTGAAGAAAGAAGCTGAATAGTTCTAAGCCACCCCCTAAACCGTTGTCCTACTTTTAAGCTAATCTTCATCGTAACACGGGGTTGTTAAGCTTGCCGGCGATGCATCAAGGAAGGAAGTCAATGTGGGTGTGTGTGTGTTTGGTCACTTCCACCCCGCGATAACGCGACGGACGAGTGCGATGATTGTAAGGTGTCGTGTGGCGAATCATTGACCGGCTACAAAGTAACGACACGCGGGGCTCGCACGACATGGCACTGGCTGGCGAAGAAGGTTGCTCCAGTTTTCTTTTATTTCAATTTCATTCACCTAAATTCGTTCTTAAAACGAGAGCCGGTGTGGCAAAAATGGCAATTTCGTCCGGCTGCGCCAAAGTAAGTCGGTCAGACGCTGGCGAGAGTAACAAGCTCGGTTTCAGGCGCGACGGAAGTACAAGAAAGTTGAGTGACAATGTTGCGAAAACGTGCACATCTAATCTCGTCCCCCTCGGGGAGAGGGTGGACTGTGCTGTGACCTACCTACTGTAGGGGGAGATACGAGCCAGACATGCACCGATGCGAATGAATCTTCGATGGATGAGTCATGAAATAGCTCGTGGAAGGCATAACGAACGGATTGTTTCACTGGACGACAGCGAGAGATAAAGCGGCCTGTCTTCAGGTGGTGTTTCCGCTTCGGGTGATTGAAAACCACGTGGCAGCTTAAAACATGTCCGTTTAAATAAAAAAAGATTGACTCAGGCCATTGATGGTTTGTACTTTAACATGTCTAAATTCATATTTTTAACTAGGTGTAATAATTCAATATTGTCCATTTTAATTTCTCTTCAGATGCGTCTACACATAAACGTCTGTAAATTGTGAAGATGATCGTGTTATACTTGATCGAAACATGAGACTTAATTATGTTAACCAGTGTCGTACATTTGGTTTCCCGAAAATGATAAATTTCTTATGAAAAGTTTCAACCAAGTTTTTTCTAAATTTACAATTTCAAAATTAGTCAACATTCTCCACAGATTTTCATAAAAATGTACCCTCGCTAGTTCTGGATCGGGAGAAGTTGTGAGAAAGTGATCAACGGTTTGTGACGAGCATATTTATGCTGACGATGATCGTTGAGTGTAAACAGACACTCGGCTGCGATCCTGAGAGTAAAGAAAGCGGGAGGATTGTTTCTCACAAGCTAACAAACACACACATTCAGATACAGTTCCAGACGATCATACATTGGCGCTGATTATGCAAAACAAACCGGTTCTGGTGTCTCCTTCGGTGATCCATCGTTGGGTTCGTTTTATTGTCTTTATTTGGTGTGAAGTCTTATGGCGGTCGAGTGCCATGTATAATCACAGCCCCGTGGTGGTTGGTGGTATTGAGATTTTGAAACCAAGAGCCCGTGTTGGACGCACCCCCTAGTTGATATATTATTATCATTTTCAAGGAGGGCGCGGCGTATCGAATGAGTGTTTCCGAGTAAACCGTCAGGACGAACGAAAGGGAAATTAACCGACTTCGAGGTGGCACCTGAAACAAGTTCCCTTCTATCGGAATCTTTTGTTAACTTCACGCTAGACGTTTCAATTTTCCCCGGGCGGATTGACGAATGGGATCCTCTCTGCTGGCACTTGCGTGCGTTCCGGCCGGAAAATGTTAAACGGTGCAGAAAAACGTGACAATATTGAAGGGACCTTTGAGTTTTCTTTTTTTTTTGTTAACTTCCTCCCTATTTGAAGGCACACAAAGTGATAGATGGTCTGACGTCATCCTTCCTCTCCGTCGGCTTTGCTGTCTTCATTTATGCCACTTCGTGACTTTGTGGTTTTCGTCCCCGTTCGTCCCTGGAAGCCTCCCTCCAGACGGCGACGGAATTCCAAAGGCTTGAGTCAGTCGCAGAAATATGAAGCATTGTGGCCGGGCGTTGAAGTTCTAATAATAAATGTTCTCCACTTCTTCAAACCATCGCGAACTTTGTGATCTCAATGTCAACCGCGTGCGTTTGAGTTTTATGTTTTTCCCTAGGTGAAGTTGGAGTATATATGAACCTAAAAATGTTATTATTAATTACAAAAATGAATTTCAATGACTTTTTTAAACTTTAATGAAGCTTTGTATTATTTTAGTACCCTCAAAAATGTCGTCAATTAAATGTTTAATTTTTTATTAAATTCAGGCTGTTTTAGTTTGTAAATGAAATATAAATGAATTCTACATGAAAATGGCAAGAAATCTCGTTAACTTAAAGTGCTTTTTGTAATATAAAATTAGCACCATTTATTTACCCCAAACCAATTCCAAACCAATGGTCGTGGCACGTGCTGTTCTTTGGCGACCCAAAAACGCTCCATCATCGCGGGGAAATATATGAGGCTTGTCAGCCCACAAAACTATCGCAAATCGTTACGTAAAAGTTGACTATTATTATTTTTATATCAAACACATACACCTTGAAAGCCACATGGCGTGGGTGGTGAGAAGGAGATGCGACGGAGGGGCCACCTGGGGCCGCGGCTCCCAATGAACTTTGGCACAGTTCCAGCCATAAAAGGATCATTAAAAGTTCTTTCTCTCCTTTGGCGCTCCTCCATAGCGGCATTTAGTTCGTTTGACTTGAGACAGGCCTATTGGCTGGCCGAACAGTCCTAGGAATGTCTTGTGGCTACCTGGGACTGTGGCCGTCGTTCTCCCGCTGCTTCTGGAGCATCGAATCGTTCTAATGCGAATTGATTTTTGGTCAGTGAAGCGAGTGAGCGGGCAAATAAAGCAAAGAAAGAACGATGTGCTCCGGACGGTTGAGAAGACGGTGGAGATCGTAATGAAATAATAATTTTACGGTTGTTAGACTTAGTTCAGTTCAAAAGTCGTTTGACCCGGCGAGCAGACGAAACATCGGAGGGCAGAAAAAAAAGATACAGACATGTTTTCCTTCAAAAAGTGCGACGAATGTGAGGCACTACGACGGGGAGGATAAACTCTCCCGAGCAGACATTGTACGTTGAACGCATTTTTATCAGCTCAGCCAGTGTCTCAGGTGTCAACAACCTTCGCACGTTAGCGAATTTTCATTTAACACACGTCTAACGGCACACCGGCACGGTTCGTGACTTTGCCGGGCAATTATCACGATCTTACCTCTTCGGCGATCTTCGAGAGAAAGAAAAAGAAACGGCTAAATTGTCACAAATGCGTCTCCCCATTATACTCCATTTTATGGGGAAGCTTAGTTGCAACTGACATAATCCCAAGCAGCGTTAAATTTAGAAATACTCACCATATTCCCTTTGGGGTTGGGAAATCATATATCATAACTAATCTCGTGTGGATCGTTCCGTTCCTATAACGCCCCCTTTGGGTTTGAATGCGAAGAACGCTTCCTCCGTTTATTACCTCGAGTTTTTTTGTTGCCCCACAGACCTTTTCATGTTCACCCAAGCCCGCTAGTAAAATGATATTCCACATTATGTTTCGTGTAAATGTGCTGTTTGCTATCGCCATCGCCAAAAATACTGCGGCCGAAAGGGTGGGGACGTGTTGATGGGGAATGAAATTACGTTAATTAGTGGTTGGTGGTAGAACTGTACGACTGTGGGGGTCTTTGGCACATAAGGTGTGAAAATCAGTCTAAAAACACTGAGTGATATTCTTGACCTATAAATCTGTGTCGCGAAAAATTGGCTCTGACGTTGGGAAACAGACGGAATCAGATGTTTATGAAAAGAAAAACGGTGTGTGATATTCTAAAATGCGATTGTTTTGGCATTCATTTGTTTTGTTTTAGGTTTCAATAATAGTTTTAACACATTTTCATGAATGTTCGCATATCCTTATTCTCGTGCTATAGACTATCTCTTAACAATCTGTAATTATTGAAAATTTTCCAATAGTTTGTGTTGACTTTTCCAACCGTTTGACTGTCTTTCACCTTAATTGAACTTCATAGCTAGTCGCTGACTTTTTTTCTGAAATTTACCACAACAAAAGTTACAGTTATAAAGCACTTGCAAAAAAATTATTTACGTCTTTAGGATTTAATTGAAAATGGAACTTTCCCTTTTAGATGAGAAGATACTCCAACAAAATATCCAGTTCTTGCTAGTTTCTGTAATGAACATATTAAAAAATAACGAAAGAAAATTTGTTTAGAAATTGTTTAATTTCAATTTCAATTTTGATGAAATTTGGTAATTCTGTACTGTTTTGTAGAGTAAATCTTCCATATTTATTGTACACTATTAATCCACGACTTGCCACTTGCCCGCCGTGAATCCGCAGCAAAACCGAACCAAGTAAACAAATACTACTTCTCAACGACCATTTGAAGGGGTTTTGCGCCTCTTTATGTCGCGCTACCAATTCCGCGATGCGAGCGGTATTTAACGGTCGTCCATAATATCTTCATTACGGTGGGGATTAAATTTATCTCCTCTTGGACAAACAAATAAACACGGCCATTTAACAGATTGTTTTCCCTCCCTCCCATCCGCTCGCTGTATGCTTTGTGATTTCGGTGTAGATAATTCCTCATACTGGCGTTCGACCGAAATACTTGCCAACACAACCACTAAATGAGACCTGCGCCGGTGGGCAACGACCTAAACGATGGCTGTATTTGTGTGTCGGTAGTGTGTGCTTCGCTTCGCGGTGGTGCTATGTTTTCGGTCACTTCCGGCCAGGTTGTGGCCCCCGGCCACCACCACGGTCGGTCATTTCGGTGCTGAATTTTCCGTTATCGATCCGAGCAAACAGGAGCCTAGCCGAGCCGCGGCGTTACGGAAGATGAAATTGAACGGTTGCCAGAAAATCCCCTTCCGGTTTGCCGTTTGCTCCAGAAACTCCTCAACCCCGGGAACACGCGGTGGGGACTTATTGGTAATGCAAAAAGCGCGTCCGTCGTTTACTTCCACGTTCCGCTGAGTCGGCCAGCGGTGCTTCCGAATGTCCGTGGAAAAGAAACGGGGGGATTGGGGGTGGTTTGGTAGCAGCGAAACGGCACCAGTGGATCACCTCACGCGGGGTCAATGACACACGAGCCGATGTTGAGCCCAACGAGGGGTAAGGAACAACTGCAGAAGTCATTTTGGAGTTTGGAGAAAAAAGGAAGCAATAATACCCAAATCCCTCAGGTGGAACGTTTATTAATATTTTTGATAGCGAAATCCTCCTCGGGAAAGGAGGACGGATGATGGGTGGATAAGATCCAGAAGGCAGCACAATGTCAAGATCTTGATGATAGCGTCTTTTCTGCAGCATATTATTCCACCTTTTCACCAAACTCTAAAGCTTAAGCCGCACGGTATCATTTCGCTTTTCATGACCCTTGAAATATCGCTTAACCCATGAGTAAGGGAACGGGGGTGTGGAGGGTTTCGGGTCGAGACGGAAGAGAAGATGGCATAAAGTTTAAACCGCAAACATTAATCAGGAGCCACGAGGCCAAAATGTCGTTGGACGATGCTCCCGCCGAACGACATCACGGGTTCGTTATCGCTCGTCGTAACTCTACCAAGGCAAGGTTATGGAGGTGGAGGACGGAAAGGTTGCACAAACAAAACACGCAGAATTGATGGTCCCAGATTAGTGCCAAACCTTCCAGACCGTGGTGACGTTTGTCTCCAACGTGTTATGAATGAATATCGATCCATCCTGTCGGAGTGTAGAGGGCTTTTTTGCGTGAGATATATTTGTGGATTTGTGTATGCGCCATTTGTTCTTTATAACTATTTATTTATTACTTTTTTATCGTATATTTTACTAATTTTGTTTTTTATTAACGTTTTATATTACGGCAATCGCAACTTTTGTTTGGTATTGTTTTGTTGTTGATCTTCTTGTGTCTTTATGTTTATTTTTTATGTTTGAATTTTCATTATATTTTATCTTTGGTATCATTTTCTTCTTACCCATCAGTTACATCTAATGATTATAGTTGTTTCTATTTTTGTACCTTTTGCTATTTTTTATTTATGTTAAATTATTGTATTCGCTTATCCAGTACTTTTTGCTAACCATATTTTTATTAAATTCGTATCCGTATAAAATTACTTTCGTATCCTCCAGTAAAAGAATTCGGCATTCGCTCAGTGTTAACTGTTTCTAACGTCGATAACATAGTCACAAAAGATTAGGATTGATGTATGTGGCTGTAGACATTTCGATGATAACCCAATTGGCGCTGACGTAATAACCATTGATTATAGACGCTCATTCCGTTCACATTCTACCCTCTCTGCTACGGATCCGCCACATGCGTAGTGTTGACTTTAATTTCCACCTCTCGAGTAGGGACGTAACCGTAATAAACTTTTACTCCTCATTGCTCTTGCACCGAGACTCGACGGTTACGGTTTCCGCGCTCAGCAGCAGTAACGAGCATTTTTACAGGGCTTTATGATCCATCGATTTTTCGGCTGCCTTCGCCCCGCCTAGCCCCCCGTGTCCGTTGATGGACATCGTAAAATATGGTGATGCTACCTTTCTCCGCCACGATTAGTAACGTTTCTGCCCCCGTTGTATCGTTTCGTGCGTGGTGGGCGAGTTTATGAATCAGTCCGTCCCCATCGGAAGGGAAAGGACCCTTCCTTCCGGTGTGCTATACGCTTCCATGACCGGCAACCGGGGCCCCGAGAAATGGAGATGGCGGCTTCCAGCGAGGTGGAAAACCGTACCCCGGCGCACGAGACTTTGATTAATCACTCCGCTTTAAGGCTCTTTTACACGTCGCATTTTGTGGGGAGTTTGTACTTTTTGCTTCTTCCTCTTCTTCCCACCTCTTGCCCATTTCTCGGTGCACACGTTAGTGCAGGCGAAGTTTTAGGGCACGGAAATAAAAGAATTTTTTAAGAAACTCTCGCCCATTAACGGTTGGTTCGCTGTGTCGTTGTTGCCACGCTCTCGCAACAGCTGAGCGGACACAAGAAAGTGCTCTAAAACTAATGACAATGGGGTGGTACGATGGTGTGGCGATGGTTTTGGCTACGCTTTCTCCCGAAGGCATCCGGCCACCGACACCAGAGCTCTGCACGTTTCCGTGTGTCTTAAATGGCTGACTCTTTGCACTCGCGCTTGAAACCGTGGCTGGCCCCCGGGGCGGGAAAAAAGACCCGTGGTGGTCGGTTTCGTTTTCGAAAGGGAAAGCCAGGGCCACCTACCCTAAGACGAGAGGGGAGGGGTGATAATCATAATTGCTACCGGGTAGTGGTGGTGGTGGTGGTTTGGTTGCTGCAGACAGCGGAGGCCCGGCTGGCGTTACAATTAATTCTAATCGAACTGGTTGTAAATCATTCGCGTTGGGCTTTGGAAGCATTTACGGCCATCGGTTTCTCTTCGATTGGCGGTAGCAATAGTAACTTCAATGCTCGAACTCGCACATGTTCGCGTGGTTGTTGAAGGAAACAATCTTACGCAAAGGACGCCTTTGAGCGCGCCTTGGTGTGAAAGCAAGCAGAACCGATGAGAATTAAAGGGAAAAAAATATAGCCACCTCCCAGATACGAGTTTTTATACTGTAAAACGACAGTTGCTAAAGGTTTGATTAGGAAAACGGAAGACTAACATATAACACACGCTCGTCCATGTCGCCGTTTATCTGTTTGCATTTCCAACAGACCACGAAAAGATTGCGTGTTCCTCTTCCTCTTCCCATCTGGGCGTGCTGTAGTTTGTACGATCAACACATATCGATTGTGTTGTGTGTTAGTGCTAGTATTAGAAATACAGTGAGTATGTTCAACTTGTCTTTCCACCCTGCTAGACGAGGAAGTGTGCGGGAAAGTTGCTGATAAACAAAGACCGTGCCGTGGACGGGTTGAAATGTAAATCATACCCTCGGATGGGTTGACATTGAACTGGATCGGTCGGCAAACAAAAGCAAACAAGACGGGGTGCTACATCGAGGAAAGATAAACCAGTGTCGAAGGGAGGAATATTGTGATACACTTGTTATTAAATAAATATTTTTTTAAAGGAATTTGACGTAAACTTTTTTTTATGTTTCAGTTAAATTTTCTTCGTCACCAATAACCTCAAGGAAAATAAACAAAGGAAAAATCACAGACACGAAACAATTTGTCTCAAGGCCCGTTACAGTTGACTATGGAGTAAACAACAGTGTCTCGAAGGGAATGTGTAGTTTATTTACCCATTTCAATTTTCCTTCCCTTATCTAAATCGATCGGAAGGTTAATTAACCATCCAACCAAACGTCATTAAACTCGCTTACCTACCCATCCCATCCCATGAGCTCCTCCATCAGACTTCGCAAACGACGATAACCTCGAATCGAATCTATTCCAACCCCCCAACCGGGCGGGGAGGAACTCTTTAATTGGTTTGGTTCGAGCAAAACGAGATCATGCTTTCGAAGCAGATCGGTGGGATTCAAAAAGCGAACAAAAAATTATGCTTCCGGTCAATTTTTTTGGGGTGTTGGTGTGATTCACCGATTATTTTTCCTTCGCAAACAAAACATGTCTAATTGAATCCGCACGGTCGGTCGGTCATGGGGAAAAGGAGGGGGGGAAGGAGCGGGGTGTAGATGATCTTGGATTTGGAGGTTGCTTTCTTGTGCTCACATCTCCCGACCGATGTTTACTTATGCAGTCGGTGAGTTGTTGCCGATCGCATGGCTCGATCGCAATTTCCATTACGCCACCGCGCGCGAATCAATCATGCCGGGAGGGAAAATCAAACCTATCCCTACTCCGGGTATGGCACCCTGGGCGGGTGGTGTGGCGAGTATCGTTTCCGTTTCACTGGCGATGTTGCCGTATTCGCGCTTCCCTCACACTGGGGGAGTCCGATTGCGATGTGAAACCGGCCACTGGAGCGACTGTTGCGGAACGATGTTATGTAAATGGCGAAGAGGAATCAATTATCACGCGTGTATGCGGGAATCCGACGCCCGTTTGACGTCTGCATTTCGTTAGCGAAATGTTGGGAATGAGGACTATTTCCATTCCCGCATTTCTGCAATCAGGTAAAGCACTTCAAATTGACAAGAAGGAAAACGAACCTGGTCCCCTTCGGCGCTTTGCGATGCAAATGATCGCTAAATAAAAGAAATCACAAGGAATACTGTTTTTATCGATTCATTTATCCTGCATGACATTGCGTACTGAATGTAGACATAACCAAAAGTGACAGTCGACGAGTCGTTTTATATCTGGCTTAAGCAACGGCTGTTGCTAACTGGAAGGAAGCTGCACTGCACCAAACCACCATCATGGTCAACCCTACGCGCTCTGATAAACAAATAACACTATAACGGCACTCGGTCTGTTGAAGGAAGGGAAAAAATCGCGTCGTTAATGATTGCGCACGCCATTGATTGCAGTTCGCCCGACTGCAAGGCGTCACCGGGCACCACCGACAATGCAATTTGCACTTCGGGGGGTTGTGCAGCTGTGGCACCCTTCGGAGACAGTTAAATGCCAGTTTTGACGTCTTGCAAAAGGGAGCCACGTTCCCCAACCGCAGGTTACCCTGGTTGACTTTCCAAGCGTTCAATTCATTTATGGATCCCTCGGCCCGGGGAAGTCACATTTTCCCCAACCAATTACAAGTTGAAAAATAAAACTAATTTAACAAATCTCTACCACCAAGGGGAGCAAAGTAAAACATACGGTAGAGCTGTGGTCCGAAGCTAAAAAGTAACAAGTACAAATAACATACTTTTCTTACCCCGCACCAAACCCTCCGAAGGGGGTAAAATCTTTATCCCTGCTTGCACGTTAAGTGAGCCACGCGATAACGTGGAAGAAAAAAGTTTCTCTCGCAAACGGAACCAGCTGATTTTCCTTTGGAGCTGAGCTTGGCTTTCGTTTTAATCGCCAGGCCAATTACAAACGCTCACTCGGTGCTAGTTCAAGGTTAGTTCGGTGTAAGAAGGTTGTAGAAACATCAGCATCATAAGGTCAAGGGTTATGATATTTGGCTTGCAGTATTTGGTTCTTTACTGTACTTCCGTTGCAATTGCATTAAAGTCATGCAACCACCAGGGCTTTACATTGGCTGCAGTAAATTAAAGAAGTTTATTTGAAAACAAGCTAAAATGGGGAAATAAGGACCTTAAATGGAAGACAAGTTATTATTGATACAATGTTTGGTTAACTTTAAAATCAAGGAAAAACGTTAAATTAAAGAAAAAAATATTGTCGAAAACAAGTTGATTGATTCTAAAATACATTCAAATAAAATATATAAAAAAAATATTAACTTCTTCAAAGTTTGAATAAAGAAACGTGAATATGGATCGTCGAAGTTATTTTTTCCGAAGTTTTCATTATATTACAATTTTCAGTCCAATCCGTGGCCAATGGAAGCCATGGAAGGAAATAATTATCTATTACCCCAATTTTTCGGAAACGAAAATCAAAACTACCTCGCTCTATTTTCCAACTCGATGCAGCATTTCCGAACGGATTATAGGTTTGGTCCAGTACGATGGTATTGGAGTCTAATATTATTGATGTCCGATGGACGATGATGCATTCGGGAGCATTTCTACTACTTCCAGCTGGGGGGATTTTATTAATGATTGACGCTAATGCGATGTGCAGTACGCAATGCCACTTGTTACGGCCATAATAATAGTGATGATGACGATGATAATGATGCCAATGATAATGTGCTGCTAGTGTGTACTTTCGATGACGATATGGAGGTGGTAGTTAGGAAATATATTTCGGCAGTAATGGAAATATGCCACAAACCCCATTTTTCGTCGCCCCCGGAAGAGTGTTTCCGTAATATTCATGTGTGTTCGGTTTCGCTTACCTCATTTCGTTTCAGGAGCACAGGCGTCTAGTCTAGTTGGAAAAGCCATTTTCCAAGCGGATCATACCGCCGACAAAATTGAGGAACCACGGGCGAACGGCAGCAAAAAAGACGGCGGTATGGAAGTGAGCACCCATACAACTTCGACGCTCAGTCGAAGCAACAGCCGGACCAGCTCAAACTCGGAGCTGGAAAAGGAGCTGATCGATCTCGACCTCAGCGGGGGCACGCACAACAAATCGAACACACTGAAGAAGCGCATCTCGAGCAGTCGGACGCCGGCGAAAAAAGCGAAACGGATACGATTTTTTCGTAACGGCGACAAGTTCTATCCCGGCAGCACGATACCGGTCTCGGTAGAGCGTTACAGGTTGGTACGAAAGGGGGAGGGAGAAGAGTGACCCAATCCGACGTGATCCCCAATCTAATTTGTGTTTATGTTCGCCGGCAGATCTTTCGATAGTTTGACGGAAGATTTAACGCGACTGCTCGAGGACAGCGTCACACTGACGGGTGCGATTCGGGCAATCTACACCCTCGAGGGTAAGAAGATCGAGAAGGTGGACGATCTGGAGGACGGAAAGAGCTACGTATGTTCCTGCAACAATGAAGGTTTCAAGCGGATAGAGTATAATGTATTAAACACCAACACCAAGAACCCCAACAGACTGTCTAGGTAAGGATCATCATTGGGTTGGTGAAGGGGAACCGGAAGGGGTTGAAGAGAGTGGCACTTGTATGTTTTGTTTTTGTTGTTCTAGAATAATACGCCCACTTTCACCGGTAAAAAACGGAGGCTCTAATGGTGGCACCCCGCTGAAAGAGATCGACTCGGTGGTGCATCCCCGGATCGTGACGCTCATAAGAAATGGCGTGAAGCCACGAAAGGTAACCACGAAAGCTGATTACTGCAACACCCCGTTGGGTTCACATTCTATTCCATGACACCTTTTTTCCGGCTTCCAGATCCTACGATTACTGCTGAACAAACGCAACAGTCCAACGTACGAGCACGTGCTGACGGCCATCACACAGTGCGTCAAGCTGGACACGGGCTGCGTACGGAAGGTGTTCACCGTTTCGGGTGTCCCGGTGCAGCAGCTGGCACAGTTCTTCGGGGACGATGACGTATTCTTTGCGTACGGCAACGAACGGGTCGGTGTGAACGATTTCGAGCTCGAGGCGGAAGAAAGTAAGGCGATCGCGGCCCACCGGAAAACGCTCCGCAGCAGTACGACGCGGACGGGACCGAAGCCCAAGATGCCGGTCAAGAGCCACAACGATACGTTCGTTTGCGTGGACGAATCGGTGCTAAATGGGGGCATCCTGCCCGATTCGTTGCCACTGGAACTGCAGGCGAAATACACCCTTGGGACAGTGATTGGTAAGTGTGTGTTTCAGAATTAATATTATCCTTCTTTTATTGTGCAAACGTTATTTAATGATGTTTTTTTTTCCACACGACTAGGTGACGGAAACTTTGCCGTAGTACTGAAGCTAAAAGACAAGCAGAAAAACACCGAATTTGCATTGAAAATTATCGATAAGTCGAAATGTTCCGGCAAGGTAAATTTCTTGCACATAAACAGTAACAAAGATCAAACAAAGTTCTAAATGTTTTTCTCCACACACACTTCGTCCAGGATCACTACCTAGCAGCGGAGATTCGGGTAATGAAGAAGCTAAACCATCCGTACATCATCCAGCTGGTGCACGACATCGAAACGATCAAAAACATGTACCTCGTGCTGGAACTGGTGCGCGGGGGCGATCTGTTCGATGCCATAACGCGGGTGACGCGCTTCTCCGAGAACCAGTCGAAGATCATGATGAAACACCTGGCGTCCGCCATGGCTTACATGCATTCCCTTAGCATCGTCCATCGGGACATCAAACCGGAGAATTTACTGGTGAGTGACACGCGCGTGGTGTTATTACGTTTAGTGAGCGAGATTGGTTAACATTGCGTTTCGTGCTGGTACAGGTGGAACTAGACAGTGATGGTAATGTGGTCCTGCTGAAGCTTGGAGACTTTGGACTGGCCTGTGAAGTGACGGAACCGTTGCTTTCTATCTGTGGAACCCCGACCTATGTCGCACCGGAGATACTCATGGAATCGGGCTACGGTGTGAAGGTAAGAGTTACTGTTTCCCATTAGCTTTTTTTTTCTTCAGAAAAGTTTTAACAAATCCCTTCCATGTCCAACACAGATTGACGTTTGGGCCGCCGGTATCATACTGTACATTCTGCTGTGCGGTTTCCCACCGTTCGTGTCACCCGAGAACCAGCAGGAGCAGCTGTTCGATGCCATCCTGAACGGGTACTTTGACTTTCCCGCACCTTACTGGAACAACATTGGCGACAGTGTGCGCGATCTGATCATCAACATGCTGCAATCCGATCCGGAGCTGCGGTTTTCCAGCGAGGACATTCTCGACCACCCGTGGCTCACGAGCGACATCGTGGACGATACGCGCGATCCGGACGGGTACCGAATTTTCTCCAATCATATGTATTAGAACGTGAAGCGCGGGACCATTCGTCGGTACCACGCCACGGTAGATTATTGTGTACAGGAAGTGTGTTTCGTTTTCTTCGTTCCGTTCCGTTTGGTCGGTAGATGTCGTCGAACAGCGTTTGTGTGCTTGGTTTAGTTTTTGATATGTTTGTTTTTTTTTTAAATGTGTTCTGCTCTGGAGTAGGTTCCCTCGGCAGGCACTGGTATATGTTCTGTGATGATATTGAAATTCTTTAGTTTTTTGTACTCTTTTTTTCACTTTTTTTGACTGGCATTCGATAGCCAAATATCAGTTTTATACTTGTTTTGCGGTAAAGTCGTAATATCACTGGCAAGTGTAGTGACCGGTGCTGTAGTGAGCATGTTGACTTTTATTAATATTCCAACTGACACGGTTTTTTGCCTTCTTTCCATTCCATTTTCCACTGCCCTATGGTTGAAAATTTCAACTTCTATCAACACCGAAAAAATCCTCCGCTCAAAGGCTCGTTCTTGGAGAAAATTGTGTTCCACTCGAGACGACGGTGGTGGCAATTCCAATCAGCATCCAATAATAAGGGACGCCGTGTCGCTTTGGTGAGAGATCGATACAAAAACAATCACAAAATTACATAAAGGACGGCCAGAAAAGAAAATCTCGTTCCTAGAAGGCGCCTCATAAAAACCTCATCCAAATCTCACAGTGGATACACACACACATAATGCTGCGAGTGGGATGGAAGCGACCGAGGAAGGTTTGTGTGCCACTCTTTATTTTGCTATCAATTTTTTGCTTTTAACTGAACAGCATCACATTGGTTTGACGACACCGTTTCGGTAAACGTTTTGTTGTACATATTGCTTCACGAAGATGTATTTATTTCTAGCGTGTATTATGTTATAAATCCAGCGAAAGTAGTGAATAATTATTATGCCTCGTATTTCTACGACTATTCGGTTGTTTGTTTTGTAGCACCATTTGCATCACATTAGTTAGCAGCAGTTTAGTGTTTGTACTTTTCTACTCCTTTACCACCACTACTCACTGCTACTAGTCTTTATTAGTGTTTTGAAGAATTGATGACGGCGTATCGCCGATTAGCTTGGGGAAGAATCAAGCGTGAGCAAACTTAGAAACATCCCATGAGTACACACCATTGCGAAGATGAAACTTAAACACAAACAGCAAGTTCTTCTTTTTTCTATTTATTTACCTCCGTAAAGATGACATTGCATAGATAGAGCATTATAAAACAAATGAAATTAGAAGGAAAAAACTCGACGGATTAAAGAAGAATTGTAAGGAGAGTTGCTAAGCAAATGTTATGTTTAAGTCAGTCAATGTCGAAGCTTGGGAACGGTTTGATTGTTCTTCTTTTTTTTTTGTTAAAGCGAAAAGATTTATGCTACTCTAGTAAGTGCTGGTGTGTTATCATTTAAGATAGGCACGTTTAGTATTTGTTTTTATGCATATTAGGGGTGAATAAGGCTAAACATTGGTAGCTTTCATACTTCTGGTCATACGAGACTCAAATTGCAAAGAAAGGATCAAAAAGCACCAATGGTCTGTGCGTGTAACAACGGGACGGTAGAAACATTTTGATAAGAAACAAAAACGATCCAAAATTTAATTATATTTAGGCTCAAAACAAAACATCGCCAGACTGGGAAACTCCGTCACGGCGGGAATATTAGGTTTTTATTTTGGAAACGAACGATATTTGTAAACACGAAAAGAAATTGAAAAACCAATCTCCCCACTATTGTAGGACGCTTTTGTTTTCACCACATGAACATGAAATACACTGAACGCTAAAGATGTAAGATCTCAAATTGCACATTTTGTTTTCCTTCGATTGTTGTCGTTTTCTATTGGTTAGGTAGTTCAACTGTTAATTTTGTTTCTTTGTCCGGTAACCCGCACCAATAGCGTTTCATGCACACAAAATTTGAAGCCAGATTTAATACATAGATTTGCCCGATTTACGTTCACTCTGTTACTAATCATTCCACTTTTCTCACATTTGCAGCGCATTTCCGTAAATCATTTCTATATACGATCAGCCCTACGAAGCTGCTAACCTCAATTTCTTGCAGTAGCTTTTAAGGATCCGTTGGCCAGCGTTAGTCGAAGTCGATAGGTTACAGGTTCGGAAACAGTTGCAAATGAATAAGCATATAAAAATACGAATATATATTGTTTGATAATCATATCACCTTCTCTCCAGAATGGAATTCACAACTATCACGCTGAAATGCTATTAATTTCGGCAGCGTATTGCATCAATATTGAACTATACTATAGTGTAAGATACTGCCCACTACTTATTCCGATGGTGCTTTTTACTGTATAAAAGGTAAAAAGTGCATTGGATAGACGTATGAAAATAAAGCATCATCATACGTAAAGCAGTCTGAAATAAGTGACCAATTTGGACGAGCCAAAAAGAAATTTAGGGTACTTGTTATTTCTGTTGAGGTATTAATCAATATTGGTTCCACTTATGTTACACAAGAGATATTACAATATGTGGAAGGTGCCGAGCAAAACAAACATGATACATCACCCATCTATTCCTTGTAAAATAGACTCTGACCGACGGTTAGGATGATGGCACAACAGAAACGAACAGTTTAACGTAACGTGTGCCTCGAGAAAATGATATCGAACCCCTCTTGAAGGCAAACAGTAAACTGGCAAGCCGAAGGAAAATGCAGCTGCAGATAGCGAACGGTTTTATATAAAGATATGATATACAGTTTATAGACAGCTTATTGGCTTTTTAGACACGTTTACGATCGTATGAAGCGAAACGTACTGAAACGAGCAATTTTGACCGTACAAGGAGAAGGGCGAGCTAGAGAGGATGCGGGAAAAGTAAGGTAATAGGTTTCTCAACACAAATAACAACGACGAATTTCAAAACGGAACCAATTTCAATAATCATCCATCCATCATTTCTCTGCCAAGCTTCTCTTCATACGGTGTTTGACAAGATCAGCAAGAAGAACGTATAAATAACGTCAATTACACTTTTGAGTTAGATTGCGCATTCCATCTGCGCCAGCTAGAGCCTAGAGAGGGAATGAGGGGGGGTTACTTTACCCGAGAGGCATTCTGATGTAATTTTTGTGCATAGCTTTCAACACACAACCGTCTTCATCATTCTGTCCAATGAGGTTGCGCTTCTGCGGTACGAACATATTTTCCTCGCTCGCTTCATAAATCACCATCTTTGCCATTCTGTTCTAATGGATCGTCGCCATGTAAATATGGTGGAAAGGGACCTTCAGGGACCGTTTTTGCTTAACGGAGCGCGAAAATAATGAGCATTCACAATGGACAATAACAGATAGTGCAGAGATCGTATATTTCTCATACAAACGGTGGAAACACATGAAACATTATCAGCATTAGCCTACACCACACGCTTCCAGATCAGCATTACTAAGCCTCGCGCGTATAGAATGGTGGCCACTTAGAAGATTACAAACAGCAAGCAAATCAATCGTCCATCCAATTGGAAGGCAAACCAGTACACAGCACTGGCTGGCAGCAGTATCGCCACATATAATCATACCACGTTTCAAAACGCCCGGAAACCAGTCTCGATGCACCAGGTACACACAGTAGGCTTCTACATTCATTTCTTCGTGCATCTTGTTTGTGCTCTTTTCTTTCGGGTGCTACATTTCCGCGCTCTTTACGAACCGCAACTATCATCAGCAACAAACAAACCACACACTGTAAATACTGTCCAGCAAACATGCGGAATATTAAGTGCGGTAGTAGAAAGAAGGAGTAGTACTAGCGGCGAGAACGAAACAGTGCCGAAGGATTAATTAATCATAGGTTCGCTACATTTTGCGTGATATTTTGAGATGAGTTTCGAATTGGCTTACGCAAGTGATATATAGGAAGGAATATTTGTCAACGAACAAGCAGCATATTAGCATTTAATCAAGATTTCCGCACTACAGCTTACTGAATAACGGTGCGGGTGTCGGCCTCACTGCATATACTTTCCGACCCCCGGTACGCTGGAAGCACAAGACAAAAAGTATCGTATGCGATAAACTGCAGTACGCAATTGCACATGACGTGCGTATTAACGGACATTGAAGTGCGAAACCAAATCGTCTCTTGGAAGGACGGTGAGTGAAATCAACTATGAATAAATTATTCTATCGCGAGCAATATGAAAATTGATGGAGTTGTTTGATAATCCCTGGGAAAGAACTCAAGATAGAAAATATTTCCATGGTAACGGGGAAGTAATTAAACACGGTAAAATGATTGACAAACAGTTTGGCAACGATGACATTAGGAAGAATTTTCTTCTAACACAACTAAACTGAAGGGATAAAACTAGAAATGGTAGGCATAGCAAACCATGATGGAATTTAAAGAAGGTCGATAAATACGACCGGAACGTTGACGTAGATACAGTTTTCTATCTAAGTTTGTTCATAAATCTTGTAAATATTTCCCTACAGAATGCGCCCATGTCTCGGTTAAGTTATAAGCTATTACTCATTTTTCCAACACATCGGTTTAAAGATGAGAAATCCTCTTCTTTTGTTTCACGAAGAGAACTATCACTTGTAATTGCGCGTTGGTTTATCCAACGCTGATTCACTCGCCCTAGAAAATGTTTTGTGTTGTTCAATGTTTGACGCGTTTGTGAAAATAATCCCGGCCAGTTTTAAAAACAATCCAGCTGTGAAACCCTGGCAAACAACAAGGGTTGTGCGAGCAAAGTTCGAACTGCGCCTTCCTGCTGGAAATGGAAGAAACGGTCGACACAACAAACGGTGGGCCAGTCGTGTGCGACCGGTTTTTTTGTCCAGAACCGACAAACTGTTGAACCGATCAGACACCAGCCGAATCCAGATTGAGGCAGATCGGATGTAACCATAGTTTCTACCGGATTTCAACGACGAGGTGTATTATTCAACTGCTGATGGTTCCCTTGAACTTTTCGCATACTCGAAAGGAGAAAGGTGCTCAATATCTACGAAAGGTAGTTATACAATGGTTTTATTTTAGAGAGTATAAGGGAATATTGAATGTTAGTAAAAACTGAACTTCTAACCTCCAGTGAGTTCAATCTACTTAAATTTTCATTGATTTATTTTTCCCTCCAATAGGATCTATTAAAGTTAGCGTGTCTGGTTTGTAATGATGAATCATTTACCATTGTGGCCGTAATGACACTGTTGGTCCCGTTGTGTGCCATTCTACGGGGTTGCGTGTGTTGGCCCCGCAAACCTCAGACATGTGTCACCGTCGAAGATCGCTATGCTGCTTGCCAGGAAAACGGCAACGTGCCGCGATCGGCACTGATCGCGGCTTGAGAATAATTACCGCCAAATGGCAAGCTAATTGCGTTCAATTAGTAGACGGAATCGGAATCCGGACTTTGGGTGTACTTTGGCTGGAATGGGAAATGATACCAGAAATGAAACCATTCGCAGGCTAAAGAGGAATCGTCTCGATTTTCCAAATGCCTTACGGTTAGTGTACGTACGCGTTCGGCCAGTCCTTGCGTCTTTAAAATCACAAGTCACAACACGTCCTTGCCGTAGCAGGGGAGAAGATGGCGATCGTACTCCGCGGCGCTCGAGAGCACGCGGTAAAATTATTTAAATTACGACCGTTGGAAGGTGCACATGGGTGGGTACGTTTTTCGATGTCACCCCGGTCGTCAATAACAGTGGACCCTTCAACCGGTCGAATAGTAGACAAACACACGTAGGTAAAACCACATAGAGTCACGCAATCCCTAGAACACAGTGCTGGAAGCAACCAAGATCGGTTGACGCATCGAATGCTGCAGCGTAAATAGAAAGCGCTGGAGTGAATGAATGGGACAGGGTGTCTCCCTACGTTTGCCCACATCCAGCCGGTTTTCAGACAACCGATGGAGGAACATCTCCGATAAGGGCTCGAGGAACTATGGGATGTTAAGGAACGGATAATCTTAAATCTTTGAATTGTTTTCTTCAATGTTGCAATCAAAGTAGGTATGCTAAACGGCTTAAGTGGCGCATGGTTCTTTTACTGACATACTAAACGGATGTTTAAGTAGTCTTTTGCTTGTAAGGCCTTTTTTCGCAACTGCAATTTCCACAAGTTAGTTTTCTTCTACTGATTAAAATGTATTTGCTTGCATTTAGTTCAACAACACTTGTGTATACTTTAGATTAAATTAACATCAAATTAGGTCGCTTCTTCCCGACCGAAATGGTGACCGATCCCATAGTGTCCAACGTACGGACGGAATCGAACCGCAATGCGCGGGGTTGGTTGGATCATCGCGGTGCCCCCTTATGTGGCCCTCATGGCCGCGGGGTTGTGGTTTTCTGTGTGTGTGTGCGCGAGCGTGCTTGTTTGCTTGCTGGCCTGCGGTGGCAGGAACTTGTTTGCGGCATGATGGAGTGGTGCGGTAAACGGAAAATGATAATGTTTTAAATCAACAGTAAACAACAGTGCTCCGGCGAGGGCAAAGATTTAGTTCTTCGCTAGCAATCCGATCGGGTGGACGCACTTGCCTCTTCGCGCGTCGCAAGGAGGAGATAAGTTTGGTCCCGGTAGTGACTTTGGAGTGTTGAGTTGATTTGAGTGGGAAGAAAGTTAACTGATAGACTACTAAAAAGGACTTTGAAACTAAAATGAGAGTGTCAGTGTGCATTGTGGTTGCTCTTTTTGGATTATTCCGGGACCAAAATTACGTGAGCTCGTTAACGGTGGACGATTCTCCCGTGGTGGACCGTTACGAGTTACCACCCGCCCTTGCCCGGAAACTGGAACGCTTTGCCACCAACGCCAACGTCGAGGAAGCGCTCGACTACAGCGAGGCCGTGTTCGAAAAGTCGAAACGGTTGGAAGGAACGATCGCCGGTTCGCGGGTGAAGGTGGTCCGCGGCGGGACAACGTACGCGCAGATCATCGATGGCCATCCAACTCCCGACACCCAGCGGCAGGATGTACTCGCCCGCAACGTCCTCCGTGCGTCCACGTTCTTTGTCAATCGATACTGCGCTCCGGCCGGCATTCCCTCGTACGAATGTGGCCTTTACCTTGGCGGGATCATCGTTCCCGAGGGGGCACCGATCGGGCGCGAGTGTCGGAATGTGGTCGAGACGAAGGAGTACAACGACGAGTACCGTCGGTTGCTTCCGGCGGCGTACGACGACGGTATCTACGCGTTCCGGCGCAGCACGGCCGGTGGGGAGCTCCCGTTGGCCAGGGAAATTTCCAGCAAGTTCCATTCGCGCAGTGTAGACGCACGGGATGCGACCCGGTCGGTCGCACTCGTCCAGTGGAGTCAGTTTATCGAGCACGATCTCGCCAAAACCACCGTTCAGACCATGCACGACGGGGTGGACATCGAGTGCTGTTCGACGGAGCACGGTCAGCTGCTGCCTCGCTACCGACATCCGTCCTGCAAGCCACTGCAAGTCCCAGAGGACGATCCGTACTATCGCACGTACCGAGCGACGTGCCTTAACTACGTACGAAGTGCCCTTTCCGTCGGGGACGGTTGTCGGCTCGGTCCGGCTAACCAACTGAACCAGGCCACGGATCGATTGGACCTTTCCCAGCTGTACGGTAACCTCGCCAATGACACGCAGTCCCTACGAACCGGCAAGGGCGGACGGCTGAAGTCACATCTGTACGACTCGGTCGAGTATCTAACGGAAGCGGCCAGCGGAAATTTGTGCGTGGCCGACTCAACCCTCGAAACCATCTGCTACGAGTCTGGGGACACACGCGTCAATGTGAACCCTTACATTACGCTCATGCACACGCTGTTCCTACGTTCGCACAACCGGTTGGCCAAACACTTGGCACTGTTAAAACCGGCTTGGAGCGATGACCAGCTTTTTACGGTGGCCCGTCGGATTAACACACGCATCTACCAGCGGATCGTCCAGGAGTGGCTGAGCGTGGTCACGGGCGAGCGGACACGACCAACTGAGGACATTCCGGTCGAGCGGGACGACCGTGTGAGTAACGAGTTTGCGACGGTCGCCATCCGATTCTACAACACGATGATGCCGGGTGAGATCACCAGCGCGGTCAGTTCGTACGACCTGGAGAAGCTCTTCTATCGGCCGAAAGATCTTCGAAAGCGTGAATACTTTGCCCATCTGGTGGGTAGTGTGCTTGGACAGAGCGCAATGTCCCTCGACACGGCGTACGTGGACGATGTGGCACATCTTCTGTTCGGCTCACGGAACGTCGGTCTGGACGTGCTCGCCCTAGACATCCAGCGAGGGCGTGACCATGGGTTGGCCCGGTACACCGACTACTACACGCTGTGCAATGGCAAACCGGTGGCCGGGTGGGCCGATCTCGAGCAGGTCCTCCGACCGGACGATTTGGCAACGATACGCGCATCGTACGCAACCGTGCACGATGTGGATCTGATCGTCGGAGCGATCTCCGAGCGGCCCCGTGCCGGCGCCACCGTTGGTCCCACTCTCTCCTGTCTGATTCGCGAACAGCTGGACAATTCTCTACAGGCGGACAGCGTGCCCACTGCGCTGTTGAACGAAAGTCGACTAGAAGCCCTGCTGGACGGATACAGTGCGGCCCGGTTCATGTGTGATACGGCGCAGCTGGAGCGGGTCCAGCGAGACGTGTTCCGTGTGCCGGCGGTCGATAACCCGCAGTTACAGTGTGCTCAGCTTCCAGCGCTCGATCTTGCTCAACTTGTTTGAGTGTGCACACTCGGCGTGTACTGAATAGGTGATTAATCGAAGGAGAAAGGTCAAGCGACGCAAACACCGGCCCGACACCGGCCATGGCGACATTCGCCCGGAAGTGGTGGGCCACGCTGGGGATCGATTTATTATCGCTTCATTTGCGTACACCTCGTAGTTTTGCTGAGCTGTGAACAAAGTAGGCGCAATTGGAGGTGGCAGGGGCTGCAAACCCACGGCCTCCTAAGTTTCTCTCTTCACCGTTACATCTCTCTAAGATTAAGGGCCGGGCTAAGTTTAAGTGCCATCCCGCGTGCAAGCATTCCGCTAGTAATAAATATAAGCATCCAGTAAATATGTAAATGAAGTTAAACAGCCTGTGAAAATGACTATTTTTAAGGAATGCGCTCTTGGCGCATTTTGCTGCGCGTTGTGAAAATAAACATGTCCGCTGTACACATTAACAGCCATCTTCGAACGAATCGTCTTTTTTAACGACTTTGCCAGTGTATTGTTCTGTTTTCTTTACAGCTCCTCCAATGGTGGAATGGATCGCCAAGTCCACAGTAATTGATTTGTTTACAAAAGCTTACCCTCGTCCGGATCCTCCGGTTCTCCTCTAGTACGAGACCGGTTTTTGGTTTGGTAATGATGCACAACGTGGTCGGTATGCATGGGGCACCAAGTGCAAGTTTACGGCTTGTTGCGGCCCGTTATCAGCAAGTACGACACCTCCGGGTGTGCCTTGGGACCAATCGAACGGCGCCACTCCGAGCTAGACTTAAATCATGTGAAGCTCTTGTTTGCCCTTAGGCTGATTTTTGTGTTCCGTATGTTACCGGTTACGAATTCAGTTGGAAATGAACACCATATCAGTGCATATTTAATTTAAGAAATTGTTCTTGATTGTGATTTTTCATTTCATTCACATCTCATCTTTAGCGCAATCTAAAATTTTAAAACCAAATTTTATTTGCTTTCTTCCCCAACATCACTAACTTCGGCCATTGAACCCCTTGCCAGCAAAAAAAATCCCAAACATCCTCCATGTGGTAACCGCTTTAAAATTTCTTTATTTTCTAAAGCTAAATAAAAAAAACACAAATGCTTATAATTAGTGCTTGCATATATGTGACCCACTTTGGAGCCACTTTCGTTCACCAATCCTCGTTACCCTCGTCGCCCCAACCGTCCTCGGTGTTTTCCATCTCGTCCACCTTAATCTCCAACCGACTGCTGTTTACCAGGGGGAACTCTTCCTCCTTATCGGCACCCTTCTGGGATCGTGCGTTCTGTTGCTCTGGGACGTCCTGCTGTTCGGGTGTGTGTGATTTCACTTGTGGTGGATTTAATCGCTCCAGTGACCCACCGCCGACATCATCGTTGTTGGCCGTGTCGTCATCGTCGTCAATGAGAAGAACGTTCGCTTTTTGGATTACTGGTTCCATGTCTTTGAAGAAATCGAAATCTTCGCCCCCTGCCGGGTCGATCTTTTTCACCTTGATGTCCAACCGTTCAAGGCTTTCCTCCGGTTGCACGTCACGGGATGGTTTTCGTTTTGATTCCAGAGAATTTTCCCTTGTAACGTGCGCTTCTGTTTGACGAGCTTCCACCGAGTTCCCGTTGCCAGTAGCGCTTGGAGGTTCTTCGATCTGTGGACCGTTCGTGTCCCTGCCGGATAGAGGGTGGTTTACCGTTCGTTCGTTGCCATCATTCTCCCAGTCGCTCCACTCGTCCACCTCGATCTCCACATCGGAGTTGGTCTGATAGATATCCTCTCCCTCGGGTGACAATCGTTCGGGCATGATGTTAAAATTATTCTGCGCCATCAGCACCGACGAAAGCGACGTGCTGTTGTCTCCACCGCCATCCGGCACCGGACTGCCGGATAGAAATTCGTCCGATCCAATGACCGGTGTTATCGAGCGGACCCCACTCCAGGGATTGGCCGCATCCGGTATGCCCTGTGGTCGGCCATCGGCGAATATTTTACTACGATTTCCACCGATCACCAGCGCCGAACCGAGGATGGGTACGAGATCGGCCAAGCAGAGCAGTGTTTTCGCCACCAGCACATCGTTCGTGTCTTTAATACCGAGCAAAAGCTGAAACGAGAAAGATTTGAAATGCCATTTAATTAATGATTTATTTTTAAACCATATAGGGGATTATTTTATTATATCTATTCATCAGTTCCAATTTAAAGAAACAATACAACGTCAGAAAATATATACTTTAACGAAATCGGGTTCCTTCCTGGATAGCTTCGTTTTCTTACCTGAGGTAATATATGATCTTGCAGATCTTCCTTCGTGAAAAACTCCACGTACGCCGGGAAGTACTCCAACAGCATAAGCCGTATCTGTGCGTCCTGCACACAGAACACCTGTTTAACCTTTGGCAAAATGTATGTCGAAAAGATTTTGGGCGTAAACAGCCCCGGTGAAAGATCGTCGGTTTTCGGCCGCAGCACGTACGGCGTCACGCACAGCTGGGCGGTCGTGTCGAGCAGCACGATGCGCGACAGCAGCAACGAGCACATCTGTTCGGCCACCGTTTCCGGGTCGAAGGAGCGCAACCGATCCGCCAGGCTGATGAAGAATTCCTGCTTCGACTGGGTGTTTTTTAGTGGGAGCTCGGTCAGGAAGGAATGTATGAGTATGAAGTCATGGTTGAAGATCGGATGCAGCAGGACGGCGGAAAGGTTCGGGCGCATCGCCGGGTTGCCATGCTTAAGGTGCGTCGCACAGTAAGCCTTAAAGTCCTCCACCGAGGGAATGTTGATGTCCGTTTTGTTGTGGAGTATTTCCTCGCACATGACACCGAACGCAAACTGTTCCAGCGATTGACCTTTGCTCGCGAGTTCGTTGGGATCGATCGCCTTGTTGTACCGGTAAGGTTGGGATTTTTCCAGCAACGTTTGATTGAAATCGTTCGTTCTCCAGAGATGCTCGAACCCGGCCAGCCTCCAGGCTCCATCGTCCGTGACATAGATGGACGAGATGCTGATACTGAGATGGCGCACCGCCGCCTGCTCAAGAAGGAAGATAAGTGCACACAGTATGTTCCTCAGCCCAAGGCATATCTGGACATCGCTCGTAATGTTCAGGCACGTCGCCAGCGGTCGGCAGCGTTCCGTGGCCAACATTTTCAGCGAACCCTTGCTCCATGATGCAAAGTACTTCAAGATGTAGGGGTGGCGGTAGATTTTCAGATTTTTGATTGCACGTTCTAGCGGGTTTTGATTCGTCCAGAACTGCCCGCTGACTAGGGTTTCACCTTGGAATATCGATATGCTGCTACTTGGTGCGCCGTTCGGGTTCGGCAGCTCGCCATTGTACAGTGACCAATAGTCGGTCACCTGGATCGCTTTCTTGCTAATTTCAACTCCTTTCAGCTGAGACTGTTCATTTCCCATAGCACAAACTGGAAGCAACTAGGAAGGGGAATAATTAGTACATTTTTTCTCTAGCGGACACTTGAAAACCGATAGGTTTCGTCGTGGATGTGTGTACTGAACCGAAAAAGAAAAACAAATCAGAATGCTGTCACATGGGGTACTAGCCCTCGCGTTTACATCAAAAAGTTCACTACCGCAACGATGGGATTAGGGTTTTTTTTTGCATTGTTTACAATTAAAAAAGTATGTATTTTGTTCAGCTTAAGCCCTCATCTTTCATTTACAACTATAAAGCATGTTAAAAAAATATAAGAGGAAAACTAGCCAATTTTCAAAATAGATTTTTCGATTCTTTTTGTGCACAGTGTTGCGACGGATTAGCTCATACATATTCCTACCCCTCAACGTCAGAGTGACAGCTAGCTGTCACTTTGTCGATTGTCGGTCGCAGCGCCATCTTCTTTCTTTCTTTTTTCTGTAGGCACCGACGTGTGGAAAACGTGCTGAACGTTTCGTGTGTCGAATTTCTCCCAAATTAAGCCGAAATGGTAGGTTTTCTGTACTACAAATGTGTGGATTCGTTATATCAGTTCATATTCCATCGAGTTAAAGTGTTTTGGCGACTATCGGGCTGTGAAAAAGAGTAATTTCGGTGTCCAAGACATCTTCTAGCATTTATAGTGTCTGGTGGTGAAGACGTGGGTCGGTCGGATGGAATCTTTTGGCGTTCGTCGGTGAAAAGTTTAACTTATCAACATTAACATGCCCATTTCAGCTTTAGCAACGTGTTTACACCTTATTTCGATAGTATTTGGTAGAAAATGAACTGATATAAACAACTCGAATGCATTGGTAACACAGGGGTGACCCTAACCTCACATTGATGCACATCTGATCCGGTTGTTTCTTCTTTTCTCCCTCATCTCTCCTCAGGGATTCGTTAAAGTAGTGAAGAACAAGCAGTACTTCAAGCGGTACCAGGTCAGGTTCCGTCGTCGTCGCGAGGGAAAGACCGACTACTATGCCCGTAAGCGCCTGATTTTCCAGGACAAAAACAAATACAACACGCCGAAGTACCGTCTGATCGTTCGTCTCAGCAATCGCGACATCACCTGTCAGATTGCCTATGCCCGCATTGAGGGCGATCGCATGGTCTGCGCGGCCTACTCGCACGAGCTGCCACGTTATGGTGTTAAGGTTGGTCTGACCAACTATGCTGCTGCCTACTGCACCGGTCTGCTGGCTGCTCGCCGTATTCTGCAGAAGCTGCGCCTGGATACCCTGTACGCTGGTTGCACCGATGTGACCGGTGAGGAGTACCTGGTTGAGGCGGTCGATGATGGCCCGGCTGCCTTCCGTTGCTACCTGGACGTTGGCTTGGCCCGCACCACCACCGGAGCCCGTGTGTTCGGCGCCATGAAGGGTGCTGTCGATGGCGGATTGAACATCCCGCACTCGGTCAAGCGCTTCCCGGGATACAGCGCGGAGAACAAGAGCTTCAATGCTGAAATGCACCGCGACCATATCTTCGGTCTGCATGTCGCCAACTACATGCGCACGCTGGAGGAGGAGGATGAGGAGGCATTCAAACGCCAGTTCAGCAAGTACATTTCCCTGGGCATCAAGGCCGATGATGTAAGTATCGTTTATCTTTCACATTGCATTTATTGCACGTCCACCCAAATTTCTGTCGTTGATCCTTGATGTGTCACGATAGTTTCCGAAAGTGGACAACAGTAAACTACGACCAAAATAGTTCGGAGTTTACAGGATAATACCTACCTAGCAAACTTCCTTGATTTTATCGTACATTCAGTACTAAAGTATTTGCCTAATTGAAAGTTGCTTAAAATTAATTCTCCCCTCAAGTATCGTGTAGCATTCACATTGCATTTATTGCACGTCCACCCAAATTTCTGTCGTTGATCCTTGACGTGTCACGATAGTTTCCGAAAGTGGACAACAGTAAACTACGACCAAAATAGTTCGGAGTTTGCAGGATAACACCCACCTAGCAAACTTCCTTGATTTTATCGTACATTCACCACTAAAGTATTTGCCTAATTGAAAGTAGCTAAAAAATAATCCTCTTGTTTGTTATTTCTTTTCTAATCAGATCGAAAACATCTACAAGAATGCCCACGCCGCCATCCGCAAGGATCCTTCCTTCACGAAGAAACCCGAGAAGAAGGTTACCAAGAAGCGATGGAATCTGGCCAAGCTCAGCCTCGAGGCTCGCAAGGAGAAGATCGCGAAGCACAAGGCCGAATTCATGGCCAAGATCCAGGCCGATGCCGAAGCCTAAGCGTACAGATTCGCTTAGCCGTCGCTGTCCGAGTGTTACATCCTTACTCTTACTTTTCTCGCTCAAATACGGCGAGCAACAGAAAACATTCGTTTACTTTTTGCTTCTACGTTTCGCTGAAGATTAACATTATATTCCAAGTGATTGTGGTGAATACGATCGATTGTGGTTGGTGGTGTGTGTTGATCGCAGACCATGCTTTCATGCGCGCGCTTTCCTGCCCGAAAATCCTTTCTTCCTCCCGTTGGCCGGCACATAACTTCTATGTGCTGTGAATTGACCGAGGATTGGCGAGAAGATGATAATAACAAAAATAATAGTGAATAAATGTAATGTTTCTATTCAGCCGAATTGGAATCAAACAATATGAAGTTCGAAGTTTTGTTGTTCACGTTGTTTTGTAGCGGGATGAAGGGGAATAGAATGTTTCACTTATTTCATTTAAATTAGAAGATAAGTTTATATTGCCTGAAAAGGAACAAAATATATTACACTCTAAGCATATATGACAAACGAAAATCCATTAGTTTCACATCCATCTGGGGGTAGGTGAGAAAAAGATCCGATTGCAATGAATTGCACTTCAACGAATTTGTCTATTTTCGCTGACATTTTGAAAGAATACATTTGTTTTCGGAAGAGATGACGGACCCAAATTATATACATATGTTTTTATAGCTAAATAGCTCTTACACAGTCTTTAAGTCACTGATTGTTGTATAAATTCATATTGCAGCAATGTTATTGAAATCAACATGCATTTCGATGGACATGAGTTACAACATAACCAGTGAACAAAACAAATGTTAAATCAAACAGTGTTTTTTGAATCAATTATCTTGATGAATCGTTTACTATATGATTAATTATACTGATATTGTATTAAAGTAACAACTTTTTTGTGTAAACTATTTTTCAACGTAAAAACATAATTCAAATGTAGCCCACAGTGCGCTGTCAATCAGTTTTGTATCTTGAAAATTTATACTCCATACAAAACTGGGTTGATTATTTTGACATTTTACGCAAATGCCAAAAAGACAAGCAGCTCGTACCTCGCAAAGGGAGAGAGCGGGAAGGCGCATGCCAAATTGGTATCGCCGAGCTGCTCCAGCGCGTTGGAAAGGCCACACACACCAGCGCAGCCGAGCGAGGGATTGGAAAGATTCTCGCAACAAATGATCCAAATAGAGGTTCCGAAAAATAAGTGTTCCCAGTCGCTAAACGAGTCATTTGTAAATGATAAATTGTGCACTCGCTATCGGGCTACGGTAATACAGTGCCAGCGTAACGAACCGGAGAAAGGCTATCGAAAGCGTGTTCGTTCGTATTTCTAGTCGCGGTTTGCCGAATTTGACGGTGTGCAAAGTTAAAGTGAATGGTGCTCCTTCAGCGAATGAGCTCGGGGTTCGGCCATCTTGAAAGTGAAGCAACACAAACACACGCACAAACGCAGACACGTACGTCGTGAGCCGCGGCTATTTCTCGCCCCGCACCTCCTCACATTGTCGCCTTCTGCTTCGTATCCAGTAGAAGCTGCTGATTCTGTTAGCGGTCCGAAGAATCGGTTGCCGTCGAAGCAATCCTTGGTTTGCCTCGGCTCGTCCTTTCGCCCCACCCAAGCCCCGCGCGCGTACAGTTCAAAGCAGCGCACCTGCCGTGGCCAATCGAGTTCCATTCATGGCCGACGTTGGAGGCTTGAATTGAGGTTTTCGGAAAACGAAAAAAAGAAACGGGGCCCGCAGCTCAATCACTACCACACCACTCCACCACCAACTCTCTCCCTTTCTCGTTCGCGCACACGACGTTGGTTACACGCGGCTACCCGCTAGTTGTCCAGTGCAGCGGCAGGAGGCTTCAGCCAGAAGGATTACATCCGAAACTGTTCCCCACGATCCGGAGGCACGGCCACGAGCCCCTCGTGAAACGTCGGTATCGGCGAATCGAACGCTGGAGCAGCGCGAACAAGAGTGTGGTACACCGGAGAAGCATTGAAGGTCGAGAGGCTTTTGGCAACGCGCGCGCCAGAACCATTCCAGCGGCCAGTTTTGCATGAGTAGATTATGTCTGATATCTGTGAACAGATGTGTACATAGCCATGGCTGCGACGCGAAAGTTGCAAGGTGAGACAAATTACGTTAGTTTGTGGTGGCCAAAGGCGATTACAAAGCAGCACCAGCAGCAGCAGCAGCAGCGGCATCTAAAACGGCAGTCACGAAGCGGGGTTCTACTTCGAAGAACGAAGAAACAAATTCTTTCATAACGCCCTTATGTTCTATACCTTCTTAAACGACTCGTCGTACGATACTTGTGAATAATACCGGTGGATTAATATATCTGCACCCGGAAATCCTCCGGACAGTAATGCTAGTTTGAGATTCGTATGCGAATGAAAGTTTATTCCCTTTATAAAGAGTGCACTCAAAATGCGGTAAAATAGGAGCAGTGTATATAAACATTGTGTCTAGGGATTAGCGAGCAGTAATCTCGATGCACGGATGCTGCAGGAAACATTGTCAACGTTCGTATCGAGTGATGCTCCACGCTCCCCCCCCCGGTGGGGATAAATGCTCTGGGATGTCGATGTTGGGCTCTTAAAGAGGCCGAGATGAGATGAGCGAACGATGGTGGCGTTATGTGATTATGAGGATATGTGTGATATCGGGGATCGTGAAAGGGAATCATGATGCTAAACGGACCGGTTGGGGAGTTGTTTGAGTATAAAAACACGATGGTCCCGTGTTAGGCCGGGTAAAACCGCGAACAGGCGACCCATTTACAAAGAAATGTATAAACAATGTAGAGCACCTCCTCTTCGTTGGAGCTTGTTTTTTTTCTTTCATCCGCCAATATTTGGGGGGATACAGTTGGCGCTTTCTCGGCGTTGTTTGTTAGTGTACGATTCAGTCATAGAGCGCCGAGATACTATCGTAGTAGGCTGCTTGCATTGATTTTGACAGATAGTAGAAAGCAAAGTAGTGGTGTGTTGACAGTAGCAACACGGCAGTGACATTTGACGATCGACTACGTTAGTAGGACACTAATTTTGAGAAGAAAACTCGTTCACCTGCTGCTGCTGCTGCCTCCGTCGCCACCGAAAGAGCGATGCCTCTTCCGACCACAATACGTGCGTGCTGTATCTTGCGATCCGCGACTTTGGCGATTCTGTGCTGGTTATTGGAACCTTTCTTATCGTTCGTCTTTCCCTTTGCTTTCTCTCTCTCCCTCTCCGTTGCAGGTGAAATCGATCGGTGCCTGAAGAAAGTCACTGAGGGTGTAGAAACGTTCGAGGATATTTGGCAGAAAGTTCACAATGCTACAAATAGCAATCAAAAAGTATGCCCGCCAGCCCGTTACGGTTGCGCAGACCGCGCACGGCCGCCTGCGTAAGAAAATGTGTGATAAATTCTCTTCCGTTCTGTTCCGTTCCGTTTTTGCACTCAGGAAAAGTATGAAGCAGATCTCAAGAAGGAAATCAAAAAGCTGCAGCGGTTACGTGATCAAATCAAATCATGGATCGCATCCGGCGAGATCAAGGATAAAAGCGCACTGCTGGAAAACCGTCGGCTCATAGAAACCGTATGTGTACTTTGCCCTTTCTCTTCCGCTTGTGATGTGCAAATTGATCACTCATCCCTCCCGCTTCTCCCCGCTTCGTCCCCCTCACCCATCATCGTACTCTGTATTTGCAGCAAATGGAGCGGTTTAAGGTAGTCGAACGGGAAACGAAAACGAAAGCGTACTCGAAGGAGGGCCTCGGTGCGGCCCAGAAGATGGATCCGGCGCAGCGGGAAAAGGAGGAGATCAGCAGCTGGCTAACGTCCTCCATTACCTCGCTGCAGATACAGATCGATCAGTTCGAGTGCGAGGTCGAGTCGCTGCTGGCTGGCAAGAAGAAAAAGCTCGACAAGGATAAGCAGGACAAGATGGATGAGCTGAAGGGCAAGCTGGAGAGGCATAAGTTCCACGTCACCAAGCTGGAGACGCTACTGCGGATGCTCGACAATGACGGCGTGGAGGTGGAGCAGATCAAGAAGATCAAGGAGGACGTAGAGTACTACATCGACTCGTCGCAGGAGCCCGACTTTGAGGAGAACGAGTACATCTACGACGATATCATCGGCTTGGATGATGTGGAAATCTCTGGTAATGGAATCCTGCCGACACAGGAGGTCCAGAATGGGATTAATTTCTCTTTTGCTTGCTTTTTTTTTTATCACTCCCCATAGGCATTCCGGTGTCGACCGGTACGGACAGCAATAACAGCAATGAAACGGCTGGTTCGCCTAGCAGTCTAATATCTGGTACTAGTCCGGCGCAGTCACCGGTGCTAAACTACAGCGCCAGCACGTTACACAATCACAGCAGCGATCTGTCCGCCGATAACAACAACCTGAATGAGAAGCGTTCGAAGAGCGAAGGAACGAAGATTACGGTACGTGTTATGAGATGGTGCACACATTTGCACAACAAAACATACTTGCACAGGAGATTTGCACGAGTTTTGTTTGCTTTTTTCTCACCACCACCGTAACTCCTTAGCCGGTGAAACCGACTGCAATCCGCGCTAAGGTGGACCCGTCCGTAGCGGCTGCTGCGAGCAACGTCGTGAACAACAACGGTAGCAGCAACAGCAGCACCAACAGCAGTAGCAGTAATAGCACCAGCAACAACAATACGTCCAAGCCCGGGCTGATCAGCTCGACGCCCAGCAAAAACCATGCTACCGCGCCCGTACCCAGCATGCTGGTGTTACCGCAGCCGCCCAATAGTATACCGCTCATGGGACCCGCATTCGCTGCCGTTGCTAAACAACTTCCCAGTGAGTAGAAGCCTACTACGATGTACTGCCACCTGCTATGGTATACTGATGAACGTTCTATTTCACTTTTAGAAAACGGTTCCATACTCCAACCGAATACGCCGGCAACGGTGGCCGGATCGTCAGCGCCCGCGGCCAGTGGTCCCCTTCAAACGCAAGCTCCGAATGCATCGAATGTCTTTAGCAACCTCAGTCAGATTATTAATGCATCTCAACCTAAGCTTAGTCAGCAGCTGCAACCGCAGCAGCAGCAGCAGCACGGTCAGAGCAGCTTACCGAGTGCGGCCGCCGTGGTCGCAGCGGCGAACAGTAGTAGCGGGCAAGCGAACGTCGTGGGTCAGTCGACAGCATCTACGCAGCAGGCGCAACAGCAGCAAGCGCAGCAGCAACAGCAAGCCCAGCAGATTCCTCCCGGTCAGAATTCCATGCTGCTTCACAACAGTAACGCCCTGTCGTCGGCGTCGAGCACGACGGAGAGCAGCAATCATGTAATGAGCACATCGTCCGCGTCTACCATCAGCAGTAGCGGGGCGAACGTTATTAATAACTGTGTCTCACCCAGCAATTCCGCAGTCAGTAGCAGGTAAGTGGCCCGTACCGACGACATCGGAACCTCGCTCTCGTAAACAGCACATCCCCCGATTCTTACCCTTGTTTGTTTGTTCTTTTCAAACCAGAGCGTCACCCAGTTTGATGTCACCACCGCAACAGCAACAGCAGCTGCTGAACGGCCCCACAACACTCGGTAAGTTGTCGTGTTCCTGCTGGCCCGCAAAACACCGCCAACGTCGTGGCTTGCCAGTTCGTTCGAATGTCGTGTTGTGATTGTTGTGTAACGTTTGTCGAGCAAAGTGTAATGATTCATTGGTTCTATTTTCGGTGCGCTGTTTGTGCTTTTGTGTATATTTTTTAGCGCAAGAAGTGATAAATAGAACGGGAGTTCTCGAAACGGTCCCAAGCCCCAATCCGAACGCGTTGATGCAGCAACAACAGCAGAGCCAGCAGCAGCAGCAACAGCAGAATCCCCAAGGTGCATCGGCAGTGGCGGCAGCTTCCGCCCAGCAGGCCGTGGCCGCGGTAGCGGCGGCCCATGCGGCAGCGGCACAAGCAGCGGCGGCGCAAGCAGCGGCAGTAGCAGCCGTAGCCGGCCAGCAACAACAACAACAACAGCAGCAGCAGCAACAACAACAGCAGCAACAATCGCAACAACAGCAGCAACCACAACCACAGCCAGCGGACACGAGACAGACGGCTGGTGGGCAGATTCCTTCGAACCAGAGCGTGCAGCCGCAGGGCGGCGCCGGCCCGCAGTCATTCATGGTCGATCCCGCCGGTACGCCAACCGCGGCCAACCTACTACCGACGTCGTCAGCAACTGCCATCACGAACGGACCGAACACGATCATCAACACAAACTCTAGTATTTCGAACGCCACCAACGTGAACAGTGGCGGCGGCGGCGGAGGCGGCATGAAGGTGGCCGGCACTCACGATGCCTGCATACCCCCGCTACTCGGTGTGGCACCGCTTGGCACGTCCAAGCTGCAGAAGGAGCATCAGATACAAGTAAGAACCAGGCCTGTCCGTCGGACTCTTAACTCGATGAATAATCTGTGTGTAATTATATTCTTTTAGTTCCAACGGATGGAAGCCGCCTACTATCATCTGCCAACACCAAGCGATTCGGAGAGGCTCAGGCCGTACTTGCAACGTCAACCCGTGCAAACACCACCGCACTTTCCACAGGTGAGTTAGTTTCTCAGGTGATCGTTTAAGGTTATTATGTTATTCCAACTGTTCCGAACGGAACGGCTGGTTTCCATTGTCTAGCATGTATGACTGGTTTGAATTGTGTAGCTGCGTTTCCACCCGCTAGGACGTTTTTCGCGCAGTCGTCCTACTTCGTCCTACTCACAATACAAAACTGCTTGATATTTGTGTCACGAAGGACGTTTTTTAGGACGATTTGCTCGAAATCGCCTATCGGGGAAGGTGCAATTTTTAACATCCGCAGCAGGCAAGGTTAAGCTTTAACGGTTTGTAGCTCCCTTGCTTTTGGATAGTGGTACGTGAAGCATGCGTTTACTTAGAAGAAACTAGGAGCGATGCAAAAAAACGAAGATTCTCTATTCTCGTTATGGAACACCACCATTTACTGCTTTATTATTCGCAACAATCGTCCTCTAATGGTACAAAAAGTTAGGAAATAAATTGAAGTTTGACGTGAGGCAAATAAATGTAAAATATTCTAATGATTTTCTTATCTTCTTTTTATTTTAGCAACAACTTCCACATTCTGATACGGTTGAGTTTTTCCAGCGCCTCTCGCCTGAGACGCTCTTCTTCGTGTTTTACTACATGGAGGGAACGAAGGCCCAATATTTGGCCGCGAAGGCGTTGAAAAAGCAGAGCTGGAGATTTCATACGAAATATATGATGTGGTTCCAGCGCCACGAAGAACCGAAAGTGATCAACGAGGAGTACGAGCAGGTAAGCGTCCACATACCCCTTCCGTAAAGGGGGGGCAGCATTTGATCCGGACTTTTCTCATTTCTTCTTCCTCTCGCCCTCCCCCATCCAGGGAACCTACATCTATTTTGACTATGAAAAATGGGGCCAGCGTAAAAAGGAAGGGTTTACGTTTGAATACAAGTACTTAGAAGACAGGGACCTGAATTGATCTTTACAGATTACGGAACTCTTTTTTTAAAAAACATTGTGGAAAAAGCAAAATGAAACGCAAAAAAATTGATCAATAAAAACTATAAAATGTTCTGAAAAAAAAACCAACCAACAACAAAGCAAAACAAATCCACCCGCAAAAAGAATCACACGACTTTTGAAGCGAGGGATCGGTTAGCGAGACAGAAAGTGAAAAATGATGTACATTTGCGGAAGAATCATTGCAAGAGATCGCGATCACTGACGGCTAAGAAGAGCAGAAAAGTTTCGCTATTCAACCTCATTTGCACCACTTTTACTTGACGCCATGATGATGATCATGATGATTATTTTGGAACGATCGATCTCTCTGGTTTGCTGCAGTTTTGCCGCCGGGATGAACTTTGCAGCATTTTTCTACACTCTTTCCAGTTTTGTTCTATTTATTTTTAGATCGAAAGGAAACGGGGGTTGCCACGTATTTGTTCCCCATTTGCAGCTTAATTTTCTTTCCAGAAGTTCCTGTGCAAGAAGCAAAAAGGTTTGATAATTCAATCTTCGATCAAATGGTCCTAAGTTCTAGCTACAACTTGGAACGGAGTTTTTCTTGTGTGTGTAGCACGTGTTGCGATATTGCGGTCTTCTTCCTTGACACTTATCAAGCTTTGATACACCACCATCGATCAACCACACAGCTTCTGCTGGAATTCACTGAATGTTGCTACACGGATTTATTACCAAATGTTTGCATTTTTAGTCCTTGTGTCCTCGTAGCGATTGTCCCCAACCACGAATGGGGCTAGCGTGAAAGGCAAGTTAAGGAAGGCTTCACATTAGAACAGCCGCCCGGAATAAGGAATAGAAGAAAACACACAGCATAATAACGCATATTCGGTCATACCGCAAACATAATCTCCCTAGTTTGATTGTTTGATTTGATGATAGGAAATAGCTTTTAAAAGAAACAAAAAAAGATGAAAAAACGGAAAACAAAAACGAGAGAAAAATTAGAGAAAACCACAAAAAAGTATGCAAACGCAAAACCGCGACTAACAAATGATCGGTCCCCAAATTATGTGAAGCGGAAGAGGAGCGGGGTATTTCGCGAGAGACGGCGGTGTGTTGTAGTGTATCTAGACCTCCCCTAGATCACCCCACCCATAAGCACCGGGGTTCCAAGAGTCAGTCCAATGAACGCGGGCGGGATGCACGGAATGGTATGTGGTTGTTTACATACCAATGATCCTCCGACGGACCCGACGGGAAAGGGATGGAGGTTTTGTGGTGTTTTTTTTAAATAATGGCCGACATGTAGCAGCAGTAGCAACCTTGTAAAAAGCAAGCGAAAGCCAACAATCATGTTCTAGGCCTCGCTAACGACCGGAACGAGGGCGAGTTAAAGTCGTTCGGTAACATAACGATCGAAAGGGATTGATCGGTCTGTCGAATGTAGAAAAATGAACAAAACAAAAAACTAACTTGCGTGTAAAAGTAATGTTACGAGTTAGTAGTGTAAAGTTACATTGTTTCCCAGTATTCTCTTGTACTCGGTACCCATAAATACACATTAGCCCCAACACAGCATCGTCACATCCTTTTTGTGCACCATGACGACGAAGAAGGAGATTCGCAGGCCTCCTCTGACTACGTACTGTTTTCCTTTTTTCGTTTGTTAACGATTGTTCTGCATGTTTTCAGTGCTTTCTAGATTCGAGAGAACAACAATTAAACCGGAGTAGTGAAGCAAGTTAAAAGAAAAGATCCGTTCTTTGATGAGTACTTTGTGTTTTAACGCGATAAAATAAAACAATCGCGCATGACAGAATAAACTAAAATTCCGATAGGTTTCCCCGCTCTAAAGTTGCAAACAAAAACTTTGTAAGAGGTAGTGTTCGTTGGTGTGAGGGAGCATTTAAAAGGGAGTTTGAAGTGCTCCGCCTGCGGTCCTCGAATAAAAAGTAGTGCATGACAACAAATCATCAAAGCAAAACAGAAATAAGAAATGTAAATCACACAATAATGAAACAACATCACCGCAACAAAAGCCACTGGAATCAATTCTACACCGTGGCACCGTTGTTGTTGCCGTTTGTTGTCTGCGTAATGTTTTGCACCGGTCAAACGGTATCCGGTTTGGCAATCGGATACGGACTCTATCGTGCGGGATGAGTAGAGTAAAGTAAAAACCACCCGAAAATCCAAACCACCATCACCAACGATAGGAAGAAAAAGTTTAAAAAGCGATACAACAACAACAAGACTATCTAGCAAACGATAACATTTTCGTATGAAATGGCATCTTCATCACTGTTAGTAGATTGTGTATAGAAAAGTAACAGAAAATCAACTGTTCGGCAAGAACGAATCGAAAGCATCATCCCCATCTGTTTGTACCGGATCTAGTAGACTTAGGCTTACTTACTCGGTTCCGGTGCTGCTCATCCGTAGCTTTCGGGTTAACAGACATTAATCGATACCTAGTGGCCGGGTAGCCACTGGTTCTCTCCGAATCGAAGAGGACACTGGCACGGGTTAACGCTCTGGCCCCCAAACAGCAGGAGCATCCGAACACACGCCGGGAGAGTGGGTGAGCCTTCGCAAGCGGCACCGTTTAATGATGGACAAAATAATTAACGTACGCTCAGTAGCAAATAAAACATAAAGAACTGAATCCGAGTGCAAAGAGTGTCATTCCACGTGTGGAAGTGCAGTGCGGTTTTTTTGTGTTAGTTTTTTTTTCGGTAGGCTGACACTGCCCCAAATTATGAGTGACGCCAAAACGAGGCAACATCGCTAGAAGATCCAAGCACATACAAAAACTAATAACAAACAAAAAGAATGAATATGATTTGTGTTAATAGAACATAAAGAAAGTAAAACAAAAAACAGAAATCATAAAAATTTAAATGAAAAAAAGAAAAAACAGAAAAAAAATCACAAAACCTACAGCGAGACAACGTTGAAATGAATAGAGAAGAGAATCAGAACAGCTACACAATAAAAAAAAAAAAACAACCAGACTTACGGGATGGGAAGTAGTTGCCAAATGAAGATCATCCAGTTCTCCTTCTATATTTGCAACGGAAGCACGTGGCACACTTCTTGCGACACGAATGACGATAAATGAATGAACAAAACAACTGCATTAAAATGTGATTTATAATTATAGATAAACTGATTGAGTAATTATTAATGAAATAAAAGCTCTATATATTAACGTGGGGAGTTTCATTCAAGCTTTCACAAATCGAATTGCTACTTAACTTTACGTGTTTATGGTTTCTTAATTTTTTTTTTCTAGTTTTTACAACCATTTTCGATTTTTAATTTAATTTTATACTTTACTATTATTTAAGTATGTAAATTTTATTTTACTTATTTTTATTCTTTATCTTTAATCTATCTTTTGATATAAATACAAAACTTTGTGCTGATGTCGAAATCGATTATTTTTGATATATTATATTTATCCATTTCATGCAGTGTTCTAGATCTAGGTATGACAACCACTTTCATTAATCAATATTCAATCATATTCAATAAATTTTCTCAATAACTTTAACATAACAATTGTTTTATTGCCTGTTCTCATTTGGTATGAGCAATATATGTTTCACGTTCAGAAAAAGGAAAGTGACATCCTCCGGGGGTCGGCAATGGCCACACTGCGCACACTCGTAGTTGTTCCCATCACCTGTTGAACGGTCCATATCGCAATATGGTACCAGCCAGCGAATCGTTGTCACTCTGGACCATGTAATGTGGTGCCGATAGCATCGGATTCGGTATATATGATGCAGCTATTTATAATGCACCGTGAAAGTATTGATCAAATACTGGCAACAGTTCGAACACCCGCAGTGAGTTGAAGTGTCGTGCAAACGGATACAATGGAGCTTTCCGATCTTCCAAATGAAGTAAGTATCCTTCTGTGGAGCTTTATTGTGTTACAGTTTACCACACCAAAAATTTCTTCTGATGTTTTAGATTCTGGAGAAAATATTCCTCCATCTGCCCGTGGATGAACTGGCCACCGTTTCGCTGGTGTGCACCGCCTGGAGTGAGCTCATCCGGACGTTCGTCCTGCCAAAACACGCCAGCGTACACATTCGACCGGTTCATCCCGTCACACACCAGCTGATCCCGATGGAAACGATCCTGGCGGAGCTGATGGCCAAACCGTACCCTCGGTGCAACATTAAGCTTACCATTCCCAACGACGATCTGCCGGCGCGGGCCGAGTTTGGTAAATTTTTCCAGCACCAAGGTCACGCCCTGAAAGCACTTGCCCTTCAGGTCACGCAACTGTCGGCGGACGTGCTGGAAGTGTTTCCGACGCTGTACAACCTGGAACGGCTTACCATTACGAGCGAGTCGGAATCGGCTTACGGTGCGGTACCGGAGAACATCGAAACGGCACTGCGGTCCTTGAAGGCCCTCCGACATCTTCGGTTGCACTTGGCAAGTTATTCGATTCTGCGAAGTGTTGCGTTTCTCAATGGAGCCCGACTGGTTTCGGTGGCGTTTGAAAGGTTCGAGATGGAACTGCATCATTTAAGGCCACTGCTCAACGACCACCATGGCACGTTGAGGGAGTTGACCGTGCGGGTGGAAGAGATGAAGCCACTGTTGGCGCTGCTAAATTCCTACCACGGGCTGAAGCTGTACCGACTGAACGTGAAAAGTGCCGGCAACGAGGACGATTTCTCCGACGAGTTGATACGCCTGTTCGAGGCACAACCGCAGCTACGATCGCTTACGATCGGCTCGGAACTGTCCCTGCGGGCGGTGGATGCGTTGCCGAAGAAGCTGCTTCAGCTGCAGGAACTGGAAATAATCGCCGAGAGTATCAACAACTGTAAGGCATTCCGGGAGCTGCGCCATCTCCGGATCGAGGGCGTAACCGAGCTTTCGTTGGCCGTAACCTTCCCGCTTATTTCGCCGGCCATATTCTGCTCCTTTCCCCGGTTGCACCGGCTCTGCCTGGAGGATGTGGACGATGAAAGCCTCATGCGTGACATCATCGTCGTGCGAACCCTGCTGGATCGGATGCGCCATGTTCGGGTGCTTGATTTGGAAAATTTTGTGTTCCGCGAGCGGGAAATCCTGGCCGAGGGGGTGGTACGGTTCGAGGAGTTGGAAAACCTCACGTGCCTGCGGTACAGCTGCCGGGATATGTCCGACGCTTCCCTGCTCACGATGAACGTTCCGAACTTGCGCGAGTTGGTCCTCACGCACTGTCCACAGGTGACATTCAAGGGGATCTCGTTCGTTGTGCGCAACTGTCCACTGATCGAGCACCTGCATCTGGAGTCGAACAAAGCTGGGTTCGATGATGACTGTCTGGCGCTGGTGGCCAGGAAGTTGACCCACCTCCGCCGATTGGTGCTGGTGAATCTTCGTGCCCTCACGAACGCTTCCGTCGAGGCAATCGTCCGCAACTGTTTCTACCTTTTGGTAAGGAAATGATAACTTTCGTTTGACTTTTTCTCAAATTTCTTTCTTTTTTGTCCACAGGAACTAACCATAACTCACTGCATTGGAATTACCCTTGAAAAGGCGGATGCGATCGAACAGTTATCCACGGTGAAGTCGTTGAAGAATTTAATCTACAGTTAAACGGTGTACGACACGTCTTAAAAGAAATGCTTTCGCTTCAAATTTTATTGGTACACCATATTTTCACAAAAATAACCAAGTCCCTTAAAGCACGTGCTGTTCAAATCGATAATAAATTGTAATCATTCAACACAACTTTTCTTAGATTTATATTACTTTATATCTTTATTATCTGTATAGCGCTGTATAATCTAATGTCGACGATACAATACTTTCAGAAATCATTTTTATGTGCCTCACCATTTTCCCCTTTCCCGCGCAGCTGCCCAACAAACTTACCTGCTCCTATATTTTTCCTACCGTCGGTTGGTTAATCATACACACAAAAACACATACATGTATGGTTTCCTACGCTGAGCTACCGATATATCTAGGATGACCGATCGTTTTCCTCCCACGTTTTCCTTCACACGCCGCCCTGGATGACCATGTTCTATCACTTGCCGATGACAATGATGATGAAGATAAACCCGCGAGTAATTGGTTTGCGAATAAACAAACTAACAAATCCGTGCCAATATTGGTGGCTACCGATAAAGCGTCTAAATTTCTTGTTTTCTCTTTTCTAGTTAGGCTTTTTTTTTTTTGGGGTCGAGCCTTATCCGCTAATCTCCCCCATTCGATCAGGTCACACTCTCTGGTTGCGTATCGTATGTTTTATGTTTTACTTATCCCGTTTGTGTTCACAAAATTATTAAAAATCCAAAGCTACCGTTTTAACGAACGAACGCTTGTTTTCCCGTGTGGTGTCCGAAACCTATCATTGCAAGGGTTTGCAAAGTGTTTTCCTTTTCCGTTTAAACATCTAATTAACAACAGTGGCCTACTGGGGTTTTTTTTTAAACTTGCTTGGATCGATGTTGACGGACGTGTGATGTTGGTTATAAGATTCGAAAATGTGTGTGTGTGTGTGTGTGTTTAATTTAACAAAGTGTACAATTAAAGTGTAACCATTGCCATCGCCTAATAATTGTTGCTCGATTGTATACGATAGTTATATATGCTTCGTTTGTATGTCTCTTTTGTTTGCCTTTGAACATTAGTTTGGTTGCAATGCGATACGTATTGTTGACATGTTTTAGACGTTCATTTACGCTTTCACTTCACGCCCTTTTTTGCTTCCGCAGATCTTGAGAGGTTTAGATTCGAAGGTTTTAATGATGGAATAACAATAAAACCAAAATTGAAAAAAAATTGCCAAATTGGTGCCAAATTGGTTTCTCCATTTGTGGCATAAGGAAAAACACTTTTTACATCTACTTTCCACTTATCCTACTCCAATGGTTGTAAACAATATCTTAAAATAAACACACAACGTAAAATAATTGTATCACGGGTTTTACGATTACCTGCGCTAATTTTACTGAATTAGTTAGAAAATATAAAATCCAAATTCGACACATTTGAGTGGCAAAAAACACATAAAATCCTACTGTTCGTACGTCTCATTTTCTAATCGTTCTATATAAACTATTCACTAAAGCCTTTCACCTCATCTCATAAGATATTGCCCTACGCAACAAACACACACCTACGCCTGTGCCTTCGTCGCACGCATGTTTGTCTAAAAACTTCGCTCCGGATCTCAGATCCTAGAACACTTCCACCGGGGAGATTGTGCTGTATTTGTTGGCTAGTGTCATCCAATCCGTCCCGCGACCATGGACAATGGGAGCTTTCGTTTTTGCTAACGTCTTGCCTTCTGTAATATGCTTATAGAAAATATGTTGATGGATGCGTAAGCTTAGGGATTCATTTTACACTTGTCTATTCTCTAGTGTTCTATGGTGATACGAGACTATATGGATCGATTTAGTTGGATGGACCAGAGCGGGGCATTCTGTTTAAGCCATTTCTTAGCAATTGTGTATAGCTCTTGATAGTTGCTTGTGAAAAGAATGATTTGGTAAACGTTACTCCTGCCGTACATGGTATGATTTAGCAGAGATTTTTCCAACTTCCAGTTACTATCATTATTTGAATATTTTAACTTGTAAAAACTGCACAAGACTGTAAATTTACACATTTCAACGAAGATTGTAAATGTGTTCATTTAAAAATAATTTTCAAAAAGCTAAATGATCCATATCCATATCTCATTTTCATTGTTTTAGGTTACCTGGAGGTAAGAGACGTGCATGGTAGCTAGTTTAAAAAAGGAGGTTCACATTAGACCAGCTTAAACCAGCTGGACCATTCATAATCAAAGCGTTAAAAATCTGCGGGTAAATGTTGTGTTGGCCTAACTTTTTTTTTTACATACCGATACTATAATTGTGAACTGGTTGGTTTTTCTTCTAGATTCTACCAGACGTGTTTCCCTACGTTTTATGCTACCTCTCTACTCTGTGTCGTCGCCCTTTATTATTGTCCACTTCACACCGGGGACACGTACACTTACAAACGCTCAGACCTACTTGGGGACGGCGGCAGGGAAGTAGCGTTTTTGCTAAGATTCATACGAAACAGCTTCCTTGCTTTTTTTGTTTACCTACACTTTTCACCTACGAGATCCTTATCGGTTGCTGTTTGAGGGATTGTTGTATCGTTTTGCTTCTTCTCTCCGTTAATTGATTATACTTCACATTCAGTAACAGGTGTCCTTAAGCAGTTATAATGTACCTTGTTTAGCTTCTTGTTTTTGTGTCGTTTAGCTGCCTCTAGTTAGATAGTTATATAGTGTTTCTTTGAAGAGTTTCGTTTCTCCATAATTCGATTTTCCTTTTGTTGCTTTCAGTTTCAGTGCAAATACAACCTTTTCATTCTAGCCTCCTTCCTCCCAGGGAGGTAATTTCTGCAGTCAAAATGTTTGAAAGATTCATAGTAAGGGTAGTTTGGATTGTTGATAAAGATTCACTTTAAAAAGAACCATAGCGGAGATGGTTATGCGCCGAGATTCATGCTGCTTACACATACTGGGTATGATTGAACAGAGTTACGGGGTCGGCAAGGTGCCGGCAGGCTCGCCGCTAGTGCCAATGCTAGTGCTTGTGATGTGGGAACATTCTCCCTCTATCGAGTGGGCGGAGGCCCCGGATGTGGTGGCGCTCCGTTCAGTCTCATGCGTTGCCGTTCATCATCGAGATTGTAGGCTGTTCGAGGAGAATCCCGACTGCAGACTAGTCATCGAGCCTTTGTAGTTGGCCGAGCTGAGAACCTCGTGGAAGTACATCAGCTGGGCCGGACCGTCGCAGGACGGTGGACACATCCACTGTAGGACGTACGAACCGGTGCTAGCCATTTCATGGGAGCCCTGGGAGAGGGAAGTTATAGTAGCATGAGGGTTTGTTTGTTAGGTCATGTTTAAATTTAATTATTTAAAAGAAACATTTAGTTTATCATTTAACAAAAATTACCTGTACTCCTTCTTTCGGGCGGCATTTGACGTTCTGTTCGATTTTCTTATAGTTCACACCTTCCTTGAAGTCTGCTGAGTCAAACACTGAAGCGAAATTATCTGAAAATATGTTTGAAGTGAAGCAAACATTTGCACAAACCCACAAAACTCCAAAACCTACCGCTTCCACTCGCTCCGAGTTCCTTCTCCGTGTGGTAGACGGCGAACAGGGTATCATTTTTCAGCACCTCAAAGTCCCACGTCAGGACACTCTTTGGGTCGGTGTTGCGGATGATGAGCTCGAACAGCTGGCCCGGTTTGAGGTCGACCGATTTGTACAGTCCGTGGTGATCGTGCGCGTGAACCGCACCGTTGCTTTCCTCGATCGATTCCGACTTGTAGAGGTGCTTCGGGACCAGGCCCCCTTCGTGGATCAACGTCTGTAGCGAGTGTGTAAGAGTGGGAAAAAATGGAACCAGTAAATTTAAGGGCTCTACCATGTGCGCAATAAAATGCAATTTGAAAATGTTCAAGTAACGAGAAGGAGAGAGCGGCAGCTAAACGATGTCACTAACCATTTTTGTTTGAAAGCGGACAAAATTTGATGTTTTTAACCAGCGACAAAACTTTGCGATCGTTGTTAAGTTGGAGTATCTATGCAGTAAATACAAAGTGAGCAATAAAGTTCAATAGATCACAAACTTAAAGCGTAAATAAATTCCTTATAACGCCACTACAAACAAACAAAAAACACGAAAAAAAGTATCAGGGTATCAGGGCAAAAGCAAAAACAAAAGTGAATCATAAAATTGCACCAACGAGTAGCTTAAGAACGATGAACGGAGGACGATAATGGACGGCCAAAGTCGAAGGCACTGATGAAAGGTGACGGCAGTGTTTATGTAGCGTTTGGCTGATTGGTCTTAAATGTTTCGATTGTCTGGCACGATGTAATGATGTGTTTTGCAAATCTTTCCATAACGTTTTCCGAATACGAAAGCGGACAAATGGTGCGGGCGTGGTAGCTAGAGAGCATACAAGTAAAAGTAACGATCAAACGAGAGAAGGTAGGTAGGGAAAGGGGGTGGTGGTAAAAGAAACACGGAAATATATGTACATTCTTATCTTACACAGTGACATGCGCTCAGAAAGCAGCGCGTGTACAGTTTGGCCGGTACCGGTTCCACCACCGTCAGTATACTTGGCTGCACGTGTGGGAGGAAGGTGGTACGGGGAAGTGGTTAGTGGATTTTTATATCAGTTTAATTACAAAACGCAAAAAAAAAAAACGGAGACTTGATTGATCTTTCAGCCGAGGGATATTCGTCGAAATATTTGGTTAACCGAATCCGTGTGTTTTAACAATAAAAGTACATGAACAAGACCGTCACGTGCAACAAGGTGTACAAGTTGTCGATTCCCAATACTCCCCACCCGGCCTGGGAATACTTACACTGCATGACCCTCCCAAGAAGCTGGGGATCTTGTCCGTGTGTACGTACTGCTCGATCCCGTCTTCCGCGTGCAAACAGTCCGGTCCACCGAAGAACAGAAACTTTGAGCGTGTGTTTTCATCTGCAAATATACACCAAAGGTATACAATGGATAAGCGATAAGATGCGGTCATTTCCGCGAACACACACACATACCGATGAACGTGCTAACGATGGTCCACAGAACGGGAAATACGCGCGGTGCACGCACGATCAACACGCGGCCCATCGTTTCCGGGTAGTTTGTCTCGACCGTTTCGATGATGCGCAGGAGGGCTTTCACTCCCGGCCGCCAAAGGTGCCGCATCGAGAGGCCATCGAGATCCACCAGCAGACACCAGTTCCAGATTGGTTTGGCGAACTGATTTGCCGCATCCTTCATCAGCTGCAGGCCTTGCTCGCAGATGTGCAGTGTCTGCAGGAAGTAAGAGGAAAGAAATAATGTTTATTGATAACGGCCGTAACCGCGGCAAGGTTTCGTTTTCTCCGGGTGATGTTGCTTAATTTGCGCGCTGACCGCAATATTGCGCTGACCTAGTACCCCCTGATAAGGCTTCCCCGGTGAAGGAATGTGCTCTTTGTCCCTGGTTTGCGGATAGTATGTTCTTTTTCTCCTCACTCTTTTGTCCACGAACACGAGGACGGAATGTGAATGAATTTAAAAACCACCTCTTCTTCTTTGTTGTGCATTGAGACATTAAGCTAAGCTGGCTATGATTCTTACAATATGTTTTACTAACACAGCCTACTGTGTTCACCACAGCATCTTACCAGTTTGAGGAGTTCGTCTTCGCCGACCGATTTCAGCAGACCCTTCACATCCATCGTGCCAAGTCGTAGGATGTACAGCGGACGTCCGTCCTTGTCGTGATGGTGCCATCCGCCCGGGAAGTACTTCTCCACGACGGCGGGCGTCTTGTACTCGCCGAGGATGTCATCGATACGGTGCTCCTTGCGCCACTGCAGCGATTCCTGCAGCATTACCGTGGCCTTGTCGATGCTGAAATCGCGCGCTCGTAGAAACCGGAGCAGTGTTTGATAGTCCGGCACCGGTTGTTCGGTCGTTTCCTCCAGTCGCTTACGGAACTGCACCAGTTTGGACTCTTGCAGTGGCGTCAGCTGGCCGAGATGCTTGGCGATGTAGTCCGCGTCCAGGATGGAGTTGTCGCGACACAGCGGGGGTTTCTCCGAGAGCACCGTGCCGCTTGTGGTGGTGTTGTTCGTGGTACTAGTAGTCATCACATCGGTATCCACCCACCTGGAAGGGATTCACAAGTAAAGACGGGATGTTGAATCAGGCAATATTTTCCTGGAATCACTCCATTCCTACCTCTCCACATGCGTGACACCCTCCTGCTTGAGCTCGTTGACGAAGTACTCGATGATCTCCTTGCCCTTGAGCGTCGTCTGCGTGTACTGCTTCATGCCCATCTTCTCCATCGAGTGCTCGATGCCGAAAAAGTTCTTAATGTCCAGCGTCGCCGTCTGGTCGAAGCACGTCCAGTCCGGGTTTTCCGGGTGCGCGTAGTAGCGACACTTTTCGAAGATTTCCACCCGCGTCGCGAACGACTCGTTCGTCGCCTCGATGCTCAGCGTGCGCGTCTTCATGTCGAGGAAGTTCTTCTGGATGAAGTACACCACGTCCACGCCGATGATCTTCTTGATCAGGTACGGTGCCTCGACCGCGATCTTGCACCGACGCTTCGTGTCCCGGCGCGCCCCATTGTCGAACACGCTGTCCTCGATCACCTCGCAGTCGAGCACGATCGGCATCTGCGGACAGGTTGGGAAGCGCCGCTCGTACGCCTGATCAATTGGAGTAAAAGAAGAAGGAGTTTAGTCAAACGATTATAATATTTGAGAAAAGCATGCATCTTTTGGCTTTCTAAAATAAGATCAATTTTGATCGCAATCATCCAAGAAACTTACATAGAAGATACTTATGATAAAGCTAGCACAGCTTCAGTATTTAAATACTGACTATTGCAATAAATTTAACTTATTTCAATAAACCAGAAAAGGCTTTTGGTCTTTTGGAGCAAATAGTCAAATTTGGTTGAAAAATCAAATATGCTTAGCCAATCCCCAAGAGCTTTTGTAAACTTTGCTCATTATTTCAACGTTGTGTATTTCGATGAGCAACCATTCGAATACCTCTGTGTGTTTATGTAATACAAAAAACACAATTTGGTATTTAATCTATAAAAATGGGCCATATGATTTTCATAATCCATGGATCAATCGGTACGCTCAATCGAGTTTAACGGCGGATAATTAGGTTCATTTGGTTTGTTAATTTGTATGCAAAACTGAAGCAACAAGTCTCTTATGGAGTCAGAATTTCTCCTTCCACTTCTTGTAGTTCCGTATAGCTTTGTTTTGAAAACAAACCTGTTTATAAATTCGATTATTTCGTATTTGTTGCTATAGAGGTTTAAAGAGATGTTGATAGTTTGGAGATAGTTTTAGATAAAATACATTTTGTTTTAAGAATATATATGATCGTTATACTTTTCTGAAATAATTTTGCTATAGTAAAATCGACTGTCATGGGGTTTTAAAATAATGAGTTTCCATTTTATACTTGAAGACGTGCTTAATTCAATAATTTAAAATTAAACAATCTACTTCATGTCTGCACAACTGCCAGAGGTTTTGTTTCCCATACACACACCGTAGACCAATGTTTCAAATGAACGGTAAAGTGCTTTGTCCAACAAAAGGTCATCGTGCAATTCACGGCTCAACTTTGCCACCAGATTATCATCCACGGTCTTTTGCAAGAGTTGTTTAAAACCTGCTCCACCCGAACCCACCATTTGCGAGGGCAGCAACAAAGCTGGAATGGAAAATAAATAACATTTTCCACACCGCCACAGCCAAACGGAGCCATCCCGAGCCACTTCGCGTACGACATGCGGAAAAGTTACCGCATGGAGTTGCCATTACATCGGCGTGTGTGGGCTTGTATCTGGTTGGATTTTGCAAGTACCATCTCCCAGGGTGATTGTGCGGGACACAACAGCCCGGAAAACCCCGGTAATCCTCCGTCGAGCCAATCCATCCCCGTTGATTACAGTTGACATAATCCACCCACCAGAATGGCTTTGTACGTTTGTTGCGAACGGAAGGCAAACAAGTTTCCGGCTTTCCCGGGGCTTACGAATGTTGCCGGGATGGCTAGCCATTTGTAGAAACGAAAACTGTACGCTTTTTCCCCCTCGCTCGTACATTGGGCAGTTGTGAAAAAGTTTTATCAATAACCATCATCATCCGCAGCCCAATGTCAATCAAACTGTTTAACGACGTTCGTTTGGCGAGCGAACTTTGTTTTTGTTCCCCGCTGGAAGTTATCAGCTGCGCGAGGACCTTGAACAATAAGTTCTCACCAAACTGCCGGTACAAACATTACTGCAAACGAGGCAACACTGCTAAAGAACTAAGGTCGCCCTTGAAGGTCCTCCGCACCTTTGGGGCGAGAGAAAGGAGGGAAAATAAGTGGAAGGATCGTTTAGCAACCGAACAAAGAGGAAAGAATGCAAACACAACCGAAAGGACCAGGGGAGCCAATCAACTCGCTGGGTCGCTTTTTCCCCGCGGGCATCATGCTATTGTCCCAACGAGGTGGGATTTTTCCTTTTATCCCTCGTCTTCTACGCACTGTGTCCTAATGATCAATCAATTAAGTAACAATTAATGGGCCCGGGATGCGGGCAAACCGCGCGCGCGTACATCGATCGGAAAAGCTCTGGTGGTGCTTAGGCCATAAAACAAACATCGAACGCAAATTGTTGCCAATCGTTCATTCGTCATGGAGGGGGGAAAAACACCGGAGTAGGCAGCGTGGGTGCCGAACCTTCCAGAGAGCTTTTCACCCAGGGGGTCGGGGATGAAAAACGATGTCCTAGGCAGCTCCCAGTTGTCGTCAACCCGGGGCAGAGCTCGCAGAAATCGTGGCGTTCAATTTATAAATAACGTTCACCTTCACTCCTTCAGCCCACGCCAAACCATCGAGTCAAGTGGGAATGCCACAAGTGTGGCGGGTTGGGGACACTTTCTCCCGCGTGCACCAAGCGAGTGGCGGGGTGGTGTGGAAAAATGATACTTTTCACTGCCACTGACAGGCACGTGGAATCATTCCGTGCACTATCATCCGCCGAGCGAACCGGGGGGGGGACACTACTCTCGGTCGGCCTCCTCCCAACAACCTCACATAACGTGCATAACAGCACCGCATAACACACGCCGGTGTCGCTGATAAATGGAGCCTTTCATGCGAACTTAAGTGCAATCATACACAGTGTTGCTGGTGCTACTGCCCTCGCCTTTCTTCCGGCCCTCGGTAGGAACGACGCGCGATTCTTCGCATTTAGTTCTGGCAGCTTTTTCCATCCCGTTGACGTTTGCCGGGTTTGATCAATAAAGGAACGGTTGCAATAGATCGTTTGAAAACTGTCGGCGAGCGGGGGAACGAAGCCAAGGGGAATAAGTTTAACTTGTTGAGTGTTGGCGCTTCCGAGAAGAAGGAAAGGATGCAGTTTATCATGACGGATGAAATGCTGAGTGACATGTGTGTGCATAATATGATCAACGATCCGCTAAATAGGGCAATTGATAAAATTGCGAGAGGAAAAAACAAAATAAACTGGCATAACACGAAAGCGTAATAAATTCCATACTACAGAAGTGATCTTGCATGAAACAATTTCTACAACTTATGTTAGAGAAAATATTATTATAACTTTTAGTTTCTTAAAACTCTCTCTGTAAAAGTACAAATCCATCCCATTATAGTTTTATAAACTAAGGTACATGACACTTTAGTTACAATCCAATCTGTTTAGAAAATATGTAAACAATATAAGAAATTTTTAAAATGGCGTTTTATACTATAGTAAGAGTAACTATAATTGCACTGTCGCTAGAAGGAACAATATTGTGTGAATTAAAAATCATCATCAAAAATTTGTAGTGAAAAATAGATAAAAAATTTCCTAATTTACACATGTCTTTTTAGATGTGTAAATTTAACGTGTGGTATTGTTTTGTGTACTTTTGCAAAAATGTTTTGTTTTTCAAAATTAGTTAAAGCCTTCACAAACATATTCGCAATTTATCTTTAAAATAATACGTTCATAATCATTTGGAAATCTTCTAGTTTTCATGTAGTTGGATAATTTTTTTTTTTTGGATAATTTGTTTTAATTTTGTATGATTATGATCACTTTTTCCTAATACTTTTGCAAAAAGGTTTTGTTTTTCAAAATTAGTTAAAGCCTTCACAAACATATTCGCAATTAATCTTTAAAATACAACGGTCGTATTCATTTGGAAATCTTTTAATTTTCCTACATTTAGCTAATAAATTGTTTTAAAAAAGTACCACATCATTATAAACTGGATTCATTGAAGGTAACTGACCAGCTACACTTGCATCTCTTGGGAGTTGCTGTCTTTGTCAGGCACACCGTCACTATGGGTAACGATGCTCTATGCAAAGCTAATCTGATTAGTCCCGGTCGGTCACTGTGACACCTTTGTCTGCAACTCTTCAAACATTTACAATTCATTAATTACTATTGCTTCATGGTCGTGCCATTGCTTCATGTCGTTGATCGATTGTTTCAATACCGTTGAAAGGTGGCGGAATATCAGCGAAACGCAGCATATAAAATGTCGCATTCGCGCCGCAGACGTTGGTTTTTTAGTTCGTGTTGTGGGCAAAATTTATTAGAATGAGCCCCCGAGTGGTTCTCTCCGTCGGTTGGTTCGTTTTCTTGACGGGAGCGGTGGTCTTGCTCCAATTCACAAGCGAAACGGCTGCACAATGTACGATCGAAGTCACCGAGGACGAGATGCGACCGTTGCTTGGCAATCCATCACCCAGCTGGAAGTGTAACGAGCTGTGGAACAACGTGCTGCTGCAGTTCTACTACACCCGGAAGAACCTAACGGCGTGTGAAACGCGCGAAGAGACGGCCACCACGCCAGAACCATCGTTCGCCTTCTGCCAGCTGATGCTGGACAAGGCACGGGCCGATCTGGAGGGCGACCTTCGGATGCACGAGCGTGAAATGCAGACGCGCGTGCAGGTAGCGCAACTCGACATTCGACATCAACAGAACGAAAAGCAGGCCATGGAAGGGGAAGTGCGCAAGCTGAACGGGGAATGGCGTCCGCTTCATCTCGAGCTGCTGCTGACCAACATCGGCATGGGTTATGTCAGGCAGGCGCTCAAGTACTACCATCTGTACCTGGAGGGACATCCACCGGACACGCTGTACCGCACGATCATCGAATGGGTGTACCGAGATGCCAGGCGCCAGGACCAACGGTTGGACAATCTGTTTACCTTCGTGCGCCACCTGCCGGCCAAGTCGTCTAAGCTCACCATGTACCGGCTTATCAAGCCCGAGATACTGAAGCGCCAGGACCAGCGGGAGGGTTATCTGGCGGCCGTGGCCGGCTTGGATGCGGGCCGTGTCGTGTTTGAAGACGACAACCAAAATGAGTATCATCTCTACACGGACCTGTACGAGCCCGTGGAGAAGCGCTGGAAGAGCCAAGTTCTGGCGGGAAATTACGACGAAGTGATTGCCTTTGCCAACTCCCATCCGATGCAGTTTGGCGAGGTGGAAACCAGCTTCTCTACCTTCAAGCCGGAGGACTGGAAAAAGCTTAACCTGAACCAGTTCATAACCTTTCCGAACCAGTTGCCACTAGCGAAGCAGCGGCTGGAGGCGCTGCTGATGATTCTACTCCAGCTGAAGGAACGAAACGCGAACAACTTCAAAGACTACCTGATAAAGCTGGCCAAAGAGGTGGAAATCTGCGAGCAGCTGGTCAAGAAGAGCAAAGATAGCGACACCGTTCAGAAGAAGCTGTCGGAGGTTAAGGGCAAGTTTGCGGAGATCGATGGCAACAACGACTATGAGTACTATCTGATTGAGTCGAAGAAAGGTCAGAGCAAATCGGGCTAAACTAAAATAAGAAATCGGAAGGACAAATGATAGGTTTTAAATCACCATTTTAGAAGCTCACAAAGTTAGTATTCGCACAACACTACGAGGGAAGTTCATTAAACATACTGCACGCAGCACATGTACAAATATTAAAATGTAATAAAAAAATGTAACGGGAATTTAGGTTCAACTTATCCAAAACCGTTACTGAACTAAGAAATTGATTTATAGGTTTTTGTGTGTGCTTTTATTTGGATGTAATTAATTTTTAATATTATAGAAAAGTTTTTATTGTATGACATTTATAGAAAATCTTATGATTTATTTATAGAGACATGCAGTTTTATTCGTTGTTACAAGCTTTAACTTTGTAAATTAAGGTTTTAACTTTGGTAAACCAAATTCTCATGTTAAAATCACCTTTATCTGTTAGCAGATGACCCAATTTTCTTTAATAATATTCAAATTTTGTCCATGATTAATTTTTCTCACCTCCTCCCCTTGCGTTTTGGAGGGAATGCAAACATTACTAATAGAAGCTCGTTGTGCTTGAATGTCGTACAATTATAATTATAGCTTGGCTGTTATCACAACCTTACCATCCAGGTTCCATAGCGATGAAAAGATCATTAGTTAAATAGTTGCATCGACCGTACTGCGGTCTATAATTATTCCCCTCCCACACCCCGTGGTAAGGGAATCTGTCGTGCGCCATCGACATCGACATTCCACCTGGACCCACCCCCTCTTCTGGCCAGGTAAGATTATTTGATCAAATCTTGTCTCCGGGTCAATGACTATGTGGGAGCTTTCAGAGATTCAGCCCCCATCGGGGGTTTTTCTTTCTGAAGGGACGAGAGTTTGTTTGTTGCCGTTTGTTGCCAATAGCACCAACAGTGCCGTCGGATGTGGCTTGAACTTTGACATTTTCCCTTTCGCTTTTCGTGCCGAGGAATGGCGGCGGAATGAGTTCGCCATTGGTGCGTGACAAACGTTGCTATATCCCGGTGACGATTAAATCAAGCTGTGTGAGGTGGCGGCCGTTGTGGGACGAAAAAACCTCAGGTGTATGCAACTCCACCCCTCCGAGGGCGTGAATCGCCCCCTGCATGGGGACAGGAAATGGATTCAATGGTAAAAAAAGGATCCACAGGACGCTCGTTGAGGGCTAAGAGCCAACTTCCTTGTCGGCCACAGCCAGACTATCGTCGGGTGGTCTAGCCCGCTCCATTCCGGCGCAATCAATACTAATTCCCTCACTAATCACTAGCATTGAACGTTCATTATCCAATCAGCTGGATGGGACGTCGACGAACCTCGGCCTCGATTGTCGCACCAAGGGGAAAAAATGAGGACTGAGTTAGTTTTCCGGCTGGATAAACCAACCACTAAAGAAGTGTGGACTTTAGGGTCGCGCACTGGAAAATGTATCGATCGGGTTTCACTTATTTTTTCCATGTTTCTGCTGTGGGAAACCTTTTTCTTTAGGCACCCCCGTGGCGGACGCAGTAACGCGTAATTTTCCCACGGAAACCGTCAATCAAGGAGGCACTGGACAACGCACTTTTCGAAGCCGATGGAACACGATGACGCGTTTGAAGCACGTGGCGGGGATTAAAAAATATAAAAAATCTCATCAAACATTCCGATAAATAATTCACCCTGTACACACCTTAACGAGGACATCGAACGAAGGGTTTTGTCCGGTTCAGAAGCCAATGCATCCAAGTGCCGGTGTTACAAGCCGTACGAGAGGCCCAGCTGTTTGTCCAAGGACGAACGGATTGAGTTAATTCTATGGGCGAAGAAATCTGCATTATTTTCCCCCGCCAGGCAAATGCGTCACGGCGATGTTAAATCAGTGCGTTGTAGCGCATAACCAGATGTGCCATTTACCCGGAGAGCTGGTTGAGTGCATGCTTCGGGCCATGCAATTGCGTTTGATTGCAAGTTTCTTGTGCCCCGCAGGCCACGAAGCCCGCTTTCCCAGTCTACTCTCGACCTTTGATTGCGACGTGTTTTTCTCGCTCAGGGGGTTTTCTGCCAAAGGTTCTTCCAAAGTCCTTTCGCACTCCTAGAGTGTAACATTTGGTGGCAGTTACCGAAACAAACTCGGGCCGACAATATCACCCGGGCCGGAAGTCAAACATTGGTAATGCCATTTTCTTTACATCCGGTTTTTTTTCCTTCATTTTCTTCAACACGACTTACGACTTCGTTTGGGTCGGGTGTTTTGTTGTTTTTTTTACTTCGTGGGGGTTGGGAAAATGGGGTCGCAACTGTCGTTTGGAGTGTGTGTGTGTCGTGCCCGACTGACCTCCTGATGCACTTTTCCCACCGCTCGCCCCGTTCCACGGTTCGCCTTTTTGTTTGTTGTTTGAGCTAGTTTTAAATAATTCAAACAGTTCGTGCACACCCCTGACGAGTGTTTCCTTGCTGTTTTATGGCGTACCGTTGGCATCGGTATCGACATGCATCTCTATATTACCCGGTTCGCCAGTTGGTGGTGAAGCCCCACACAGCAGGACATTGTACTTCCGGAGGCTACGAACGGACCGGGGGGAACGGGAGAGACAGGCCGGTTAGGCCTTAATAAGTGAGTGACTTATTCGGTCGACGACGGACTTTCGCTAGCAAAAGCGGGCAAATTGTTGCATGTGTTGGTAAGGCGTCCGGTCAACCGGTCTGCCGCTGGTCTAGGTCCCGCGTGTTACGTAAAGCCGCTTTCGTAACATTTATTTTGCAACACGATTAGAAAGACGAAGTCGAAGCTCAAGAGGAGAACGTCGTCAGCGTGCATGGGAAGAAGTGAAACATTAGCAGCAACTGGTTACATTTGCATAATTGCCGCCGGTGTGTGATGCATTTTTGCTTTGTTCTTAGTTGGTGAGGGTCATTCGCTTTTCATATTGCCAATCTTTGTTTTTGGGAACCAACTTATGCAAAGGAAAAGCAGGGTCTTGGTGGGACACATAATGAAACATAATAAAAATATAATTGACAGCAGGTAAAAAAACACAAGGTTATTCAAAAATAAACTTTACATTCAATTGCACAAATTAATTTTCTAAATGACATGAAGAAATATTGTTTGATATTAACCTATAAGTTGTCAAATTAAAAAAAAACTATTATTTTCGCTTTACAAAAAATAAACTAAATAGAAAACAATCTAACATTATCACATCACATTTGGGTTCCTTCTAATTAGCCCAAAATTATTTGTCTTTTGGAAACAAAAATAATAAAAAATGTCTTCTTAAACGTTGGGAAACTATACCGGTTTACGTTGCAAATTTAATTACATTTCTACCCCACGACGACGTTGTTTGGTTGCATTAAATTGCCAGAGGCGAAAATGTTTCGTCATGTAAGGGACAAATTATTACTCCACCTGCAGAAAAAATAGCTGTCACCTGCAATTAAGTGTTACATTTTCTCCATACGTACTACCCCACTACGGTTGAACAGTCTCGTAACATTCAAATGGGCAACATGGTCGCGAATGGCTTGTAGTTTGCCCGGAAGAATGGCCAATCAAATCCGCACTTTTTCGCACATCCTTCCCCCCCCTCCCCCACCCATAAACCAGGGCCATCAAAGAGGTGTTTCGCGAAAGGTAAAGAGATCGCCCACGCCATTAATGTCGCCGAAGCGTGTACGTCAACACGGACACGGTGCTGCTGCTGCTGCTGCTGTTCCAGGTCGTTTGTTTCGTGTTCAATTTGCGGCTAATGTTTCAAAACGCAACCCAGATGGCCGCCCATCGTGCTAGTATTTGGCGAGCTTTACGATGGTTTACACATCGCGCCAACATAACCATCCGTTTCGGCGGTTGTTTTGGGAAACATATGCGCCTACAGTGGTGGGCGTAAAGTGAAGGGAGGATGTGCGATAAAGGTACGAGTTTGATTTAGCGACATTTATTTCGAACCCTACCCCGAAAACATGTGAAGCTCTTCGAGTTCAATCTTTAAAACAATCAACCTTTTTTTGTTTAATTAAAATCATAAAAATTATGAACAAATTCAGTCGAAGCAAAATGTCTCGAAATCGAGGTATATAAAATGATCTATATGAATGTCAAATAAAGCTTCTTCCAGCCTTTTCCGGTAATGAAGTTTAAGGATTTGATATCCACGTCCATAGAATCAATAAAAAAGTTGACAGATACCATGATGGATTTCAGGTTGCCATATTACGGTTTCACGATCCGATAGAGGAATTCACAGAGACGATCAACTCGTTTAAGCTTGCTCTAGCCATAGAAAAAGGCTGTATAAAATATAAATATTTTTAACGAAGCTTATTGTAAATCAAAATCTATCTGTAAAGCCTTCTAAATGACAAGGTGCAAACAGAGAACTGACTCTCGATTCCGGGAAACATTATAGTTTTTAATTGAAGAATTAAGTCCATCCATAATAGATATTAACAGGGGTTAGCCAAGGCGCAACGATAGCGCAAGGAAACATCACACCATACGTTTGGGATCGAATCTCGAGTCTTGATACCCCACTGTATTACGAACGGCTGACCACCGATCTATTTATTCCCGTCTATCGGTCACAAATAGTATCTTCGGGAAAAGGCCTGGTCCCACTTGAGGATGTTGTGCCAAATAAAAACATAAATAAATAAATATTCAGTAATTGCAAAATAACCATCCTTCTACCAATAAAAGTAGTTTCGCCTGTTTATTAATGTTACTATAATTTTGGGAAAAAATCTAGAAATTTCATATTTTTTTATGCAAAGAGATTATGCACTATTTTACAAACAACCACACATGTTTGGCGATGCTACAACAAAATATTTAAGTTTGGCAGATCCTCATGTCCAAGGTTGCATAATTATGACGCACCACTGTAGATCTAGAGTGACGCAGGGAAGTAAATTCTTTTTATCGCCTTGTCGGGCCAATTTTTCGGCAATTTCAAGTGTGGCCAACGCGCACGGAGATAGGAAGGCATAATTCTTAACCGTCCGATACAAGTGCTAGCCGGATTTCTGGCGTGTTGGTGGTTTTTGGATTTGGCAGCCGACCAGCACGCGAGTTAATTCGAGGGCAAATCTCTGCCTCCATTGCAGCAGATTTCGGCGCCGTTTGTTGACCTTTAAAGTGTCATCACTACCACGAGACTACTGTTACTGTGTGGCCCCCCCTCGGGCCCCAGGTGTAGTCAGCTGTTCCCGGGGAAGGGAGTGGCCCACGAAACACCGTAGTGTGGTTGTAAGGGCCCTATCATATTTGGGTAATGGGACGAGTGCGGCGGGGAAGTGATTGAAGTGATGTTGTTTAAAATTTATTACTATTGCGAAAGTTTGTCCGAACAACCGACTCGGTGCGGGGAGATGCCGGAGGTTTGCACACAAACACACAGACGAGCGCAAGATTCCGCGAACCATGTTCAACATTTTCCTAACGCGACTGCATTCCTTGGCGCTTTTCTCTCACGCTCGGTGCACGTGGTGGAGAAGGTGAATGTTACTTGGATGTTGGAAAAATGCACAAAGCCGCAGCATTTGTGTGTCCGTGTGTGTGTGTGTGTGTGTGTGAAGTAGCGGGCAAACGGCGCGCGCGCGCACTCTTTGTGAACCATCCCTTCTCCTCCCGCCGCGGGACAATTTCGACTCCAAATCCAAATTCTTACGCTGGTAGCTCTGCCGTGGAACCACTCTACCGTAGCTTTTTTGCCATCCACGGTCGAGACTTTGGTGCAACCTTGAAGCAAACGAACCGCCGTACGCGCCCCGTTACTGCCTCCCTGCCCCGTCGTTGGAAATCAGGGCGGCCACTTCACCCAAGGGGCCTGTGGCTTCTGAATTTTCACATCGGAGCTGGCAAAGGAAAATAACACTACTGACCTCTTGTTGCGAGGCGCACTGTGCGGAGCTGCTGGCTTTTCGAGCCCCATCGGGCAGAGTGCGGTTTAAAGGCCACGGTCATCATGCCATCGCAGAGCCGCCCTGCTGCAGAGGATTTAAAATAGCCTCCGTGAAAAGGACGAACGCAAGGGCAACAAACGGGGCTTTCAGGACTGTTTCCGAGCAGGAATGTAAAACGAGCCGGCTTTCCGTTTTGATTGCTTTTCCCCCCCAAACCGAGTCCCTTTCTCCGTACACTCGTTTGTTTCACTTCAAAGTGGTTTTGATATCAAATATTATTCCAACATGAAACGACGGAGTGTCAAATGGCGCGTTCGTAGAAGTTGGAAAATGTTGCGAATGAAATTTTGTAAGCTTGACCATGACAACTACACACTTCAAAAGGTTTGGTTTTGCGCTTTGTGAAGAGTCTTTTGATATGAATTGTATTGTAAAAACTGTGGCACAATGATGTTTTCAACGGTTTTTTGAATAATGAATTGAATGCGATTTTTTTAAATTAAACAATGTGAGTTACACTTCATTGTTAATTCCCATTCCACGTGCAAGATTAATGCAAAGTTCAATCTCTGCAATGGAGAAGGTGGACCAAGTGGATTTACAGCGAACGTTTGGGGACGATTTTATGGGAAAACTTTCACGTCCCTACGCTAATCCGAATCATCTGGCCAGCCGCGGCCCCAACTGAGTGTTCCATGGCTTGCGTCGGAACGCTAGTTAAGCATTAAATTGATAAAGTACACGCCCGAGACCACTAAAGTGCAGGCCCCCCTGAGGGTGGCCAGTGGACAGGTATGTTCGAGGGGCTTTGGGGAGGTATGGTTGGGCAGGAAGCCCTACGGGAGAAACTTCATCAGTTGTAATAAAAATACCAACTCTCGAGTAGATGCAATTGAAAGAAGGGAAAGAAAATATTTTTTAAAAATAAATTTCAACTATTTCTTTTCCATTACAGTTGGAAAAAGCTACATACCTTTCAAGTAAATTCTTTTGTTCAGTTCAGCGCAAGCGTTTGTCTATTTTAATTAATTTTCTCGTGTTATTTACTACCTCGCAGATGCGCATGTAATATTTTCAAATAAGTATTTCTGTGGTTCCTTTTTAGCTGCACCAGGGCGCGATGGCAATAGTGAGAACGCAATTGTCCTTCGAATAAATTTCAACCTGACATCCTTTCCTGCTCGTTCTACTCTGCGCCACGAAAACCCCACCCCTTCGGTTCCGAAAAGCCCGCGGGCCTTGGAGTGTCTTTTCGTGTGGAACACGGTTACTTTCATTCGGTGGCGACGATTGTGGCGTTTTAATCAATACCCAACGGCGCCTCGTTGATTTTGGGCAAACAGTTGCGTGGTTTTTTTTTGTTGATTTTATTTATTTTTGTTACTTTCATACGTTTTTCGTTTTCGTTGCGTTATGTTCCGCCGAATGGCGCCCGATCGGCTGGCGGTGCGGTGGAGAACCACGGTGGACCTCTTGGGAAATTCCGAGCTAAAAGGTGAATTAAACGTAAATAAGTACACCCGGGACACTGACTAATGGATTTTTTCAGGAATGGTGCCCTAATTGAACGAACATCAAACGGGGGACGGTGGGGTGTTTTTGAATGATTGATAATTTGTTTGACGTATAGCTGAGTCAAATGAAGCGAACCGCGTACTGCATGTGTACTTTTACTTGGTACTCTAATCAGAAATAGAATGACGATGATAGAATAACTTTTATCATTGTAAATATCAGGCCAGATTGGTTGACAAAACATCAATAACCGTAGAAACTCCTGTCCGAAGGTTACGGAAGGTTTCACTAATAACATTTCAAGATCAAGTCGGTTGAAGTCTGGTCGAATAGAAACAGAACGCGGCCAAACAGCGCTTGGTTGAGATACCAGGACGGTGTACATAAATACAGACATTTGAATCAAGGCTAAGGCGAGCAATGTGGGAGGCCCTTCTTCGCATTAAGGAAACTCAACAACAATTGAACTCGATCGTGATAGAATGGAAGACAAGCATTCGCTTGTAGTTTACTGTTTGAGATGATTAGTTTGAGGAATAAAAGTAAAAGAGACACAATCTTGACCTTGAAAATTGCAATTGAAATGGCTTGCCGTACATACATCTATTAATCCCATAATTCCATACTGGCTGCGCTTGAAGTAACAACCGATTTCATTCACCATTTCGTTTATCATTCAGCTTATCTTCTTCCATTCGAGCGTGAAGCAACCCCCGGCAACGATGTTTTCGCAAAACGCCCCCGGTGCCGAAAGGATAACAAAAATAAACAGTGCACAAAGTTGGCGTTGCAAATCGGTGGCGCAAAACATGTTTTCGATTTGTCCTCGGGCGCGCTTCTTGATCAGCACGCCTCGCAGGGTTTCTGCCGGGCCGCCCGTGTGTACCGTTTTAATTATCGATCACATGTGCGGGGCGTTCCGGTCACGAACGGCCGACGGCGGAGGGGAACGAAATGATGTTAACACATTCGAAGCGCCCATCCTCGTGTGAAGTGCCATGTGATTTTAGCGAGTCTTCTTCATCGAGCTTGAAATGAGATGGAATATCCCAGCGTCTCGAAGGGATGGATATTTTGGGATCTCCTTGAAATCGGTCACTAGCGAAGGAGGATACAATTTAAATACCGCAAGTACTGCATGTGGCCCGGGGGGGTACTTACCGCGACGACCAGCTCGAAAGGATATTTGTAGATCCTGACGGGAGATTCATACTTCTGCACCATGCTTCGGGATAATCCTTTGTAGTGTAGAGGGCAACAGGAGCAATTATTCACACGATACTGATAGCACCTCTTAACCTCGGGATGGGTTGGACTTTATTTTTGTCGAGTAATAAAACAAATCTTCCGCCTTCCGGATCGTCCCAGGTAGATATCTCTCTCTCTCTCAGCTCCGAAGCATCCAAAGTAGCTGGAAAGGTTTCCTTTTACCACGTCCGATTTGTTTTATCGTTTCCTTTTTATAACGCACCCACCCCACAGCACGACCTCCAAAACACGCAAGGCAGGCGCAAACACTTTCGCTTCCGGAGCGCAGGGAATATGATTCTATTTCAGCTTCACTTCCGGCCCGCGTTTAAGGTCAAACCGAGGAACCGGTTATCCGGGGCGTTTCTTCTTATCGCGCTTTGTGTTGTGTGCTAGCGCCGTTTTTCCCTACCAACACAAGCTTTCCCGCCCGTGGTTGTTGTGTGGTTGGTTTTCCACTCTTTTCTCTGCTCGCCGACCACTAAACAACACCGACCAGCATCCCACCGCGGATTGCAGTGTGAAACCAATTTCACCACCCGTCGGACGAGATTCGCGGGTTAATTTACACACGCGACTAGCGCTGCGAAAATACACTTTATGAAAATGGAGAGGTGGACGCAAAAGTAGGCTGCCCGCTGTACAGTGTGAAGGAAACGCGAGGGAGAAGAAAAACTGGTGCCAGTCGCGCTTGTTGGCTGGTTGGACCAGGCATCGGAAAGTGTGGCGCTGCAGGGGAGACGGACACGGGATGACACGGTTCACATAAATCACTCACGAAAAAGGAAACATCTTGCGAACGACAACAATGAACCACGGCTGTCCGACTGTGAATCCCGACGTGCGGAATCGAGACGTCAACAAAAACACGACGCTCCGCGAGGAAATCTAAACTCTTTCTGACGAGTTCGGTTGTACACGACAACAACACTAGTGTTGGCAGAATCGGGATTCGGAAGACTCGAACCCTTGGCCGATTCTAAAGGATTGGATCCGATTTGATGGGTTCAAATCCGACTTAATTCGTTTGGGTCTCGATTTGATTAAGACTTGATTAGAAAGTGATCAAGTCTCAGATTGTGAAAATGTAGAGACGATGTGATTGAATGTGTGATTGAAAGGTTTACGTGCGATTTGGCGCAGGGTATGTTAAAATAAATGAATCCATTTTAAATTAATCAATACACTCACGTTATCACACTAGTCATCAAAGGCATCGTGACAAATTCACTGGACTATCAAAATGCAGTGTTGATACCCAGTTTCTGCAGCTCGTAAATCAGCTAGCATCTGCATATTTCTCAAGCAGGGCAAGAGAAGACTATTGCAACTATTGAGTTGATTGAATTTTATGAGAAAAAGAGAACTGAAATTCTGATTTTCTTGCATAAATCGTTCAATGAATGAAATAATGACAGATATACCTGGCAATCTGAATTTGTCCGCATGGTATAACGGAATGGGATTCGGATTTGGCGATCCGGATCTCAGACCGGATCTGATTTGAAATATTAAAGTCCTTACAGGTATTTAATTTTTCCATCACTAGACAATACAAGAAAACCAATGGGCAACTGACAGTTGTCTTTTGCACCAAACACCTTTGCCACAAGTTTAATAATTGCTAATTTCTTTATAATGTTTTAGTCTTTTAGCCGAATCGAATATTTTTCGATCTATTTTAATTTTTAAGAAAATTTAACATCCGAGAAATGGCTTTAGGCAATTGAAGCTGAAGCTGTGGAAGCGAGCAATGTTCCTCTAACCATTATTTGTGGGTTTGTCGTTCGTTATTGAGAAGCAGATTTCATTCGCTATTTATAATAATAGCGAAGATACATTTTCTAAACATATCAAGCTGTTTGAAACATTTTTTTAAAAGAAAAGGTTTTGGTTTTGTAGTTTCGTCAAAACCATTGTTGTGTGCAATCAAATTGTGCAAGCGATTGCATAATTTAACCGCATACAACGTTTTCGTTGAGCTTGCGTGTTGTATGAAACTTAACATGGACTGCAACCGTAGCTTTTGTAAATTGTTTGTTGATTTAAAATAATTAAAACTTACGTTAACTTCCAGGAATTGTAAAATCGCCCGTTACTTGTCTTTAAACTTAAACATAGAATATTAAGAACCGCTTACAATCGGACATGGCAGTCTAATCACGAGAATGGAGCCAAGGAAATAGAAAGCTGCCAGATGTTTAAAAAAAAATTATTTAAAAATACACTTCATTTCTTTACTTAACTAGAAGATCCAAAACATATACAAAATATTTTAATAATTTTCTTCAGTAATGCGTTATTGCGTGACACGTGTTACAGGTTTATTTTTCCAACCATTCAGTCTTATTGCGTTCAAGTGTAGCATAAAACATGCTGTGCTATAAAGATTAAACATTGGAAATAGCTGCTGGAATGAACACCAGAGGGCGAACGAGAATTATGCTGCTTCCAGCATAACCGAGCACCATCAAGCGCATTAGAGTTTACATGCTTCGGCCGCTTCCTCCGCCGCAAGTTTGTGAATTTCCTGCAGATGTGCTTTGAATTCCTTTTGGAAATTAGTCCCAAATATCCGATCAATTTCTGGTTGCTGGCATAATTTACACTCATACAGGAACTTCCCTTTGTGCTTCGACGTAGAGATTACATGTTTGCGTAGATTTTCCTTCGATTGGCAAAAGAAAAACAGTGATTAAGTAAATCAAGTGCTTAATACTTATTTAACTTGGTACTTACAATGTTGTTGCATGAATAATCACAGTGCGGACACGCGTAGGGTTTGCTTCCGGAATGCACCAGAAGATGACGCCGAAGGTGTCCGGGAATGCGCGTGGCAAAATCGCACTGATCGCATTTATACTTCTTCCCCACGTCTTCGTGTCGGAGGGCATGTCTGTGAACGAGAAGGAAACAACATTAATGATACCGGTTGTAAAATGGTTGCGCATGGCAGAGATATCGTAAAATCGAAGAAAAACAACCGCTCAACGCCACCAACGCGCATAAAGGATGGATTAAATTACGGTATTCCGGAATGTTCGCTAACTCAAAACGTAAGTAGCGCACCCACTAAACGGTCGTAATGCAGTCCAAATTGCCATAAAGGTTATAACCTGCGTGTAGTTTCCCTCCTTGCTTCCTCCACACACACACATGGCCGTAGAAGGGAGTTGATAATAAATTCACTTGATAATCCCTCGGGTTTGAAGAACTTGAACGAACCGTAGAACGCAGAAAGGAAAAATCTGGTTCACTTTAATTGTCCATCGCAGCCAAACCCTTCCCGAGCGGATCGATCGTTGTTTCCAACGCAGCATAAGCATAATGATCGACCGTGTACCGAAGGTTCCGAATAAAATGGCCGGTTTCGCATCCCCGCGTGCCTTCCAACAGGAAGATAAAGGCGTATGCGGAGGCAAGCGGTGTCCGGAATCGGTATGATTCGATCGCGTCGGCCCAAATTGGAACTGCCGTAAAATGAAGAAATCGTGACTTATTAACTGACCGTTGCCCCACCCGTGCACACACACACACACACACTGGTCCCTTTCATCTCCCCCCCTCGGGAAGGAAAGTTCAACTCAACCGAAAGCGCACGCGTCCACCAGATTTGCGCTTGCCCCTTGGAAGGGCAGTTGGAGTGTCTTGTACGATCTGGTGGATTTACTTGAAGCTGCACCAAATACGAGACTAAAACAAGGGCACACATACAGATCGACTCCCTTTTGCGCACCCCCGATGTGCGCAATGGCAAAACGGTTGCAATGCGATCATATAAATTATACGCGTTGATGATATCGTGTCGATAATAATATGTATTAAGGTTTTTCACTTCACCCAAACCGAGCGGCATCGATTACGCGGTACTGACGGAAGCCCGGCACGGCGGGTGGGTTGACAAAGGTTTACGGAATGAGAAATTATGCGCCTGTGTCCCGCGGGAGGATGGCGACACGGCATATCGTCCGGTCGGCCGGGCCGAGGGAGGTTTCGGGAACGTGATGGGAACATGATCACCAGAGAACAGGGTATGTGCTTTATTTTCTCGTTCATCACATTGTAGGTCCTTCGGTGGGTGGGTGGAAAAGTTTCTAACTGAGATGAAGCTTATAAGAAAATACTTAGAAAATAGTAATTATTTATAGACGGTTTCTTGGCTTACATAACTATTTACTTGGCCAATATATTTATAAATGTACGTTCTTCTAACGCAAAGATCATCATTTAGACTTAAAAAATACACAATTTCGTAAGTGTTGCCTAGTTTAGCTTATGTTTCGTTTGTTTCGATTTAAAGACTGAAATATTGTTCAAGTCAATATGATTTTTAACTAGTCTTAAGAGTTTCAACAAGAACTAAATCAAATTTACGCGTCCGTAAAACAGTGTGATTCTTCACTAACAAATCAAGTCTAGAATTGACAATCAACTCGAGAGTAGATGATGAAAATTAGGCAATTCTGGAAAAAAAGCAATGAGAACATGAACACGTCATTAAATTCTTTAAAAATTAATCTAATGAATCATGGCTTAATGACATTAACGAAAACGTAGAAACAGTTTAACTTAATATGAAAAAGAATAAAACACTTTTAACAAGCTGTAATAATGCGTCTTTAAAAGTTCTATATTCTAGACCCTGTCACTGTTCGTTTTACCCCCCGAAAGAGTTTACCATCGGTTGCGTTCGTAGTGACTATTTGAACCGACGTCGAGTGCGACATGAAATCGGTTTCGAATTGTAACAATTTCACTCGGATTCGAGAAGAAAAAAAAAAGGCGGGCAGCAACAGCAGCGATCGCGTTCCTCTCGAATTACAAAGGGAGTACAAAAAGCAAACCTGCAGTAGGAAGTGAAGAAAATTGAAAACAAAGCTCTTCGCGCACCCGGCGTAAACGCGCCTTTTCGCGCATAATTCGCAAGTGGCTCTACCGTACGTGCATTATAATAATGTCCGCCGTGTGCAGCTTGCAGTTGGCCGGGGTCGTGGAACGAGAGGGAGGCAGGAAAATGAGACACACCATGTTGATCTGCCGGAGGGTGGTGGCTCGATTTTCCGAAACCGAATTCGATCGTGTCCCGCTGTCCGGCCAAAGGGGCGCATCTTGATCGAATATCATCCGTCCCGGGCGCTCCGAGGATCGACCACTGGAGCCGGGGCGATGAGAGCCGATGCGAGGCAAGATGAGCGTAAATATATTCACCAAACATCAACCACGGACGCAACAAGAGGTTGCTCGTTCGATGCAGGTCCGATGGCAAGCGTTCGAAGATGTGGTGACGCTTTTTCTTGCTTCGTCTTCGCGTTTCCCCGCGGAAATCGATCGTAACTCAGGCGGCATTTCGCTGCACATTTCCAGCGTGGCATGGCGGTATATGTAAATTGCGATCACTATGCGACAATCGGCATTTCGGCATTCGGCGCGTACTCCTTCGGAAGCCACAGTCAGTGTACACACCGCCGCATGGTGTCCATTTTCTTCCGGACGCTAGGCCCTACGAGCGGTCGGTGGAAGGAAGAGCGAAGTTGTCCGCCGGTATTTGAAACAGTTTCTGTTGCGGTCGGATATCGTTGCAATGTTCGAGATTTGTTTTAGTTTTAATGCCAATCCTCTTTGTCGAACAATCTATCCTTCTTGTTCTGTTTTCCGTCATCCATCGTTTCGAAGGAGAGTTTTAACGTGATTTGATTTGTTTTCTACATTAATTTGCGAAATATGAAACTGTTCGGAATCACAGTTTCATTTGTCTCTTTTTTGGAAATGTTTCTGGCTTAGGTGAGGAAATTTTATTTGGTTCTTTCCATCGGCTTAAGTCTTATTTTTACCTATCTGAAAATTTCACTAGACGAACTATTTTACAGTGGGATCATTGAAGATGAAAGTATCCTTCTTTGTTATATAGTTAATTGTCAAGGATATTCAGGATATGCATGCTCAAAAGATTTGATAACATGCTTAAAATATTAAGAAAAGCCTGTATCGGTGATTTTGAAAGAACTTATAAGACACGACAGATAATCAATATTTTTTTATTTTGAAACATTACCAAATGTAGATTTTATATATTTCTTTCAGGGAAGCAATTCTTGTGCAAGCTTATAGAGTCTTAATAAGACTATTGTACATCAATTTCAATGTTCTCTCCAGCATTCCCTTGGATATTGATGTTTATTATTTTAATAAAACATGATCAAGAAGAACGTCTATACTGAAGATCAACGATGACGATAACAACGACGGAGATCATCATCATTTATGTACGTTTGCTTCGCAATATTGATGTAATGGAATCACAGCGAGAATGCCAGCCGCTTCCAAATGTTGGCCAACGTCAGACATAACACTAGAAAATATGAAGACATTTTTATGCGCAACAACGTCACGAGCGCTTCATGTGCTGGATGTGTATATTGTACGAGATGGGGCACAATAACAAAAAGAGAGTAAATAGTGGAATAGGAAAGCTCACCACGCGCGGTGGTGGAAAGTTTTTTCCCATGCCGGCGAGAAGTTCGCTCGGTTTGTCTATTCCGGGTTCCTATTTACCCACTGTGCACCGTGCCGGATTGTCCGGATTCCGTGTTGTCGGTGGTCTAATAAACCCATTTGTGCAGCTGGGAACGTTCGTCGCCCGTTCGTCATAACCATAAGACCGGCCAATCGACATTCCCCACCGCGAGCGACCCCTCAAGCGAGTGGGAGGGAAACCCAACGACGACGGAAGCTAATCCATTGCCACGCGGCGGGGTGTAACGGAAGTAAACAAATCGTTTACTCAGGACTCGGGAAAACACCCGAGACGAGAAGCGAACGATCACGGAGGATCCATTTTGGCGCAGCGTTCCGAGGACAGTTGATTTTCATTTCCTCGGCTATTGTCTTTGTCCGTTTTTACAATTTCACTTTACCGACGCTCTTCACCCGCTCCGAAGGGGGGGTTTTATCCCTTTTCCGCCGGCCCAAAGTCCATGTAAACAGCACGATGGTGAAGTGAAGCTTCTTAATGTGCGTATCGTGAGGATTGTATGTTTTGATTAAGACCGTGTACGATTGCGCTGTTTGTTTGCGTCGGACGCCAAATTGCATTTGTTTTTCGCTGTTTTCCACACCGCTGCCGGTATCCACTGGGGGGGAAGGCACTTTTTCTTCCTTTACTGATTTGCGTGTTGGAGCAACGGAGTAAGGTTGCTCCAACACGCAAATCAAGGCAAACGGCGTGGAACGACACGAATCCGGCAGCACTCCAATCTGTTCGCTTCCCCCCGGCGAAAGATATTGATGACACATCCAACAGCGTCATTAACATCGTCTTCCGCTTCGGCCGCCCATTGTGCATTATTATGCATTTTGCAGTGACCTAGGAGGAACCGCAGTGGCAGTGGGTGGGCGAGGAATGCATAATAATGCAAATGATAATAAAATGAAATAATAACATAAAGAATTATCTGAGCGCAGGGAAAAGTGCACGTCTGTGTATTTCTCGGGCAGTAAAATGATGCGGACAGGGACACAGACACACACAGGGGTTGCAAAATGGTGGAAGTTTTTTAAGGTAAACCTAGTTATCGTCGGAATCCAAGTGCTCGGAAGGGGTACACAATTTTTAATAAAAATAATAGCAAATATAAGAATGCAGCTACCGAGGACGATCGGCAGAAGACGATAAGCGGAAAATATGCATACGTGGCCGATTAAAGACGAACAGACGACAGAGAGAGAGGAAGCGAGGTTCTCAAGCGTTGCTTGAAACAATGGAAAAGTGGAATATTAACCATGAATCCCACCCCGGAGTGCGCCCGGAAAAGTAAAAGAATTTGTATCAAAAATGGTGATAAATTCGTGACTGTCGAAAAGAAAAAACACAGATCCGGTATCGAAATGCATTCCCAAAAGCGTACAGCGGGGCGCTTGACATTGTCTATGGAACGATTTGAATTATGACTAGAAAGTTTAATACAATAATTATGTATTATTCATGCAAACCAAAAGGCGGAAAATGTAGCATATTTTTCAGTTATACGTATCCTATGTTTGATGGCTAGTATCCGAACATAAATTGTAGAAAATAAATATATTCTAACGGCTTTAAATGTTGGAGAGTTCAAAATTTTTATCTTCATATTTTTACAATAACATGTTGCATGATTTCGTTTCATAAAATTTTTATAACATCGAATCTATAAAATATGCAACTTTTGACAAAATTTTACTTATAACTATTTTCTATTTTCCTTTCCTATTCCTTTTCCAGAGTTAGTAATTTGAATAACCAAACCATGCAAACTTGGTTATTTTTTCCTAAACTTATTTCCTTCCATTATTTCTATACAAAACCGCAGATTTAATCTTTCTTCTCGTTAAAAGGTGAAATTAATGAAGTTTTGGCAAAAGGCAAGACTTTTTTTCGCGATTTCAAACGTTCGATAGGATTTCGGATACGATCATCCCATCGAAAAGGGAGACTCCTTTTTACATTCCAACGCCTTTGCGTTACGTCCTATTCCTCGAACGAATTTCGATGGTAGGAAAATTCCCTCGGGAAGGTTGGAAGGTTGCCCCACTCAAATCGAACCCCGGTGCCACCCCCAACCACCCCTCGTGGCTCGTGAGCGAGAGATATCTTATTTGATCTCGATTTTGACAATATTACGACCGTGACAGACGGGTATTTCTGCGCGGAACCCTGCGAGACAACAACGGGAGAGATATTGTGCATACGCCGTTTGTGGCCCTTCGGTTGGGTTTTTATTTCTCGTTCTCGTCTTTGTTTTCATCGGTCTTTAGGAATGATGACCACAAAGGGGTAAGGGTGCATCGCGAAGGCCTTTCGGTGGCTGCACTCGTTTTCCCTATCGCGCCGCCATCGTGTGAAGGTGCATTCCTGCGCCGGAGAAGGCAGCGTTCGAAGTAGCTGGTGGCAGAAGTTTTCGTGCACATTTTTGCATCAGCCCACTGAAGGTTTCGGGAGCTCCTCCTTGTGGCTCACATGGTTTTGGCCTGGTTTTTCTCCCATCTCCTCCTCTCTCCTTGCGCTGTCGTCTTTAAAGACCCATCATCGATATCGCAAACCGTGCCGCGAACAATCTCGAGCTTCGCCTCCCTCGACACCGAAACATGCTTAAGGTCCTTCGCCATCACTCTCACCACCTCCCCATAACCTCCCCGACCACTGATTACAGCTGTTTCCTTCGCTCCAACGATCTCACACAAAGCACGGAGCCCAGAGCTCATTGTTGTCTTCCTCTTTTTCCTGCGCCGGCTTACTCTTGCTACTGGCGGTGCATGCTGCACGAGATGCACACTGCTGCACTGCACTGACGGGTAGTATCACACAATATATGCATTATGGGACGCGTTTTTTTTCTCTCTCGCCAGACGACACAACCTTTAGCCGAAAAGTTGAGCGCGGAACCTCCGTTTTTTTTTGCGGGATCGGTTCGATGCGATATCGTATTTTTCCCGGCGCGTTCCAATTCGGTCATACGTCCTCGTGGTTCTCGGCGTCGACGAAGGTAGTTGATTGGCAATGAAATTGAATTGATCGAATCGTGGGGATGCTGGGGTTCGGCGAGGCTTAGAACACAACTTCTTGTGCTATGAAGATTATTGAAAAAGATATAGTTTTAAATGTCGATTGTTAGGACGGATTTTAGATTAAAATTGCTTAATATTGGTAGACAATTATGCCTTCTAAAATAAATCTAAATTTAAATATACTTGGTTGAAGTATGTATGTCAAATGAATATTTTTTTTCAATGAAACAAGGATAATTCTTAATTTTTGAAATGTTTAAATCATGTTTTAAATGAAATCAATATCAAATAAATGATCTGAGATTAGTGAATCCCTTATACAATTATGACTTTTAGACTGTAGGTTTTATGCAGGTTAGTTTTTTCTTAAATAATTTTTCGAAAATTCGTCTTGAGCCAAACATGAACCTTTTTGCAAATATTTCAAATATTTTGTCCGATACAATTTATTACACACTCTGAGCTAAACCAGCGTTCGTTAGCACCCAGCTCTCCCCTACAACAAACCCATGCGGTGCACATGTATCACATGCAACCGTTAAAAAAAGGGACTGTAAAAACTGAAACCGATCAGCGAGCGATCAGGTTTGTGTCTATTGAATTTACGTATTTCTTCACCGTAACTTTACGCCATCGATGGACCGATCTCCTCCCCCTCACCCACTCTCATCCAAGCAGCTTTTCGGCAAAAACTCGTGTCCAATTATTTCCGATATCCTTGCCGCACAGTGGCATTTCGGTGTGTGTATTTGCTTTGTTTTTTTCTTGCTCTCGGTGGTTGCTTGCAGGTTTCAGTTTTTTTTTTAACTTCTTCTACCCGTGCTTTCCGATCAGTCCAATCTCGGGACGTTCGCAGCTTGCACGTTATTTATATGCACTTACGGCCTGTTGATATCCTCGCAACCCGAGTGTCCTTCCAAAACCCCCACCCCTTTGATATGACGAAACGGTAGTCAACCGAGGGGGTGGACTGTGGCAGCGAAGGGGAATTTGTGTGTGTGTAAGATGGGAAATTAAAAACAATAAAAAAGTGCTTCGATATCAAAGGAATTCGGTATTAATTTAATTTAATTATTCCCCCATTGCCTTGTAGTTGTTTGCGTACGGGGCGTTTTTTCAAAGGCTTTAGCTGCGTAACTGCCTGCAACTGATGCTGAAGGGAATGGCCGCTTAACGTTCTCCCCGTTCGACAGCCACCATACGCCCAAGTATTTCATCGACCTATCGGAAGGCTGCGCAACAAAGGTGCAAATCCTTCATGCGTAAGATTCATGCAGCCAGGTTTATCGGAAAGCTCGTTACGCGCCCTCCCCAATGCAACGCTCCGTATGGGACGAAAAAATCAATCGTTGATAAACACAACCCTTCCCTTGTGCATTCATTGGTAGTGTGGGGAGGTCCTGAAGGGGGGGAAAATATTTTGTCCGTGGTTTTTTCCCCCCCATGTTTCCATACCCTCGTGCATCATGTTTTCGCCCTCACTGGAATATCCTCGCCGTAGTTGTCGCTGTCACTTATCTATTTGCGTTGCTTCGTTGTACATACGCGCAATTGCAGGCAAAGCTTTTCTTTAACCGCGCTCGTCCGAGTAAAGAATCTTTCTTTAGATAAGTTCCCATTTTTTTTCCTTCCAAAGAGTGAGAAAGAACCACACAATGGAAGCACCAGGTGAGTGTTCCTCCGTGGCGTGAATGTCCTTTTATAGAGGTTGGGGAGAGGTGGTAAGAAAATTCCCTCCCCCCAACCGTGGGTAAAATATCGACACGCGTTAACACACAATGCGAAGCATTGAATGGTAATTTTTGCTATCTTTCTGATAGTTCTGTGTTCTCCCGGGCTTCTGCAAAAGGAACTCATAAAACTCGAGCACGGCACAAAAATGCTAATGCGTTTCCCTCGAAGGCGTCTGCTACCCGTACGTCATCTCGGTGCTCGGAATGGTTGATAAAGTAATCAATTGGGATGGAAAAATGGGGAAATTCATTACCAACTTATCGCCAACACATGCCGGTTTGACGATGAAACCAGGATGATGGAAAACGCCGAACTTGGTTGATCGTGGAATAAGATTTGTGCGAAGGAAATTAATTGATTGGTTTTGGAGATTGAGGAAAAACCCACCGATGTGTGTAATTCGTTAATGAGAATCGAGAGGAAAAAGGTTCGCGTCCACACCGTCATCCGTCAACGTCACACAAGCTTCCCGGTGGAATCCCCCCCGAGGGTCTCCTCGGGGATTCCAATTATCGTGGAAATCATCGTTTAATTAGATGGGGTTTTCGCGCCTACCTTCGCAACTGGGCCAACGATTTCCCCCGGTAGTCGCAGCCGTCCTCGCTGCAGGCAAAGTTTCGCTCGTCCGAATGCGACGGCAGGTGGCGGCGGGCGTCGGCGGCGGACTGGGCCTGGTAGTGGCAGCCCTCGTACTGGCAGGCGAACGATTTGATGAGCCGCTGCTCGAGATGGACCTGGCTGTGTAGCTGCATGATGTGGCTGTGGGGTAGAAGAGGGAGAGTGCGAGCGACGATTAGTGGTCGGTTCTGTACGCCGGTGGGAAAATGGTAATGTGCGGACATTGATTTAATCATTACTTGGTACTATCAATCATGAAGGATTTGGCAGATTCTTATCTGGCCATAAGGAATACCCATTTCGTTTGAGATGGTTCAAGGAATCGAGTTACGTTTGGAAGAAAACAAGATCAATTCCGACTAAATACAAAGAAATACCCTTTCATAATTTTCGATTACATGCGCAGTGAATGCCTTTAAAAACACTGCTAATTTCGCACAGAATATTAATACTATTGGCGGAAGAAAAAGGTACACAAAAGTTACAAAACATACTTCACAATAACAAGTAAAGTATCCTTGACTAACATGATTAAATTTGCTCTAGACATGTTGTTAAAGCAATCTTAAACATGCCGAAAAGTATAAGACCAATTGTCTGTTAAAAAATTTAATAATTTGAACTGCTCATTAGCTTATTAATAAGACTATTCCAATTGCATTTTTCATGTTATATATGGCTATAATGTTCTCTTCAGTTAAATCTATTTATAAAATGTTATACAATTTGCACAATTATTCCACACAATGTTTTTCCCACTGACCAACCTCATTTTGATTAATTTGTAACATTTTACTCCGGTGCCAATTTCCTGCAGAAAAGAATTTTTCACGCTTGAAGGCGGTGTGACTAGCACAACTTTCCACGATGGCCAGCCATAGACGCCACCGAACAAAGAAGTGGTCAATTCCGATTGTGTCCCCGTATGCAAAACTCAAACTTACGACCATCGGGCACTAAAAACCATTCATCCCAAAAGCGGAATGCAATTATCATATATATCTATAAGCCGCCGTCCGTTTCTTTCCTAGCGCTCGCTTCCTTCCTTGCTTGCGCAAGCATCGTGCACTTTCTTTTCCATCCGGGCCAGTGGCCGGATCCCATCAACTGGGAAAGCGCCCTTTAGCTTCCATGTTCTCCTTTTCCCTTTGCCTGACGGAGTGACATTTTACGTTCGAAATGCAAATGACATTCGTCGGCGATCCGTTCGTTCCATTCGGTTTGAGATGCGTTCCGAGGACCACATTTTGTCCCTTCCCTTGCCTCCCGATCACTCACTTCACTGTTTCCGTCCCGCTAGAGGGCTGCCTAGACTTCTTCAAGCTCATCGTTTTGCTTCACTTGCTGCACTTTGCTTTCGTTGCATCGCTTTTTTCTATTCTCTCTCTTTCTTTCTCTTGTGCTATACGAAATGGATGTTGCGATAAATTTTTATGTTTATTATTATAATCAAGTGTAGTTTTTCTTATGACCGAGCGCTGCATTTCCCGGGCCACTTCCGTTCGAGGCGCGCACAGGACCCGGACCGGTTTCCGCGTTTCATGCACTCTTCTCAATGGCCAATTTGCATCCTGCCTGCGGACACGGACACCCAAACACTCCAATGCCAAAAAGGTGGCCATCGCCGGCAGAAGCAAACCCGGCGGAACTTTTTCCCATTTTGTCATCCGTCCGTCCATTCGGGATGAGTTTTTCCAAGAGCTTTTCGAAGACATTGGGGGGTGCGCTTGCCCCTCTAGTGGAAGACGGTCCTCGAAATCGGTCCTCCAAGCACTTGATGATGCATCGGAGTCGTCGTTTCGTCACCGTCGTCGGCGCTTTGAGTCTCCGGTGTCGATGAAATGATCCTTGCCTGATTCCCGCTCGCTTTCCAGCGCCCGGCGAAGGACATCAGCTGCATCAGCGAAAAGAAAGAAGTTATAACGGAATATCTGCAATTCCAAGAACTTTTCCCACAGTTGATGATAGTGTCCGAGAAGGGACAACTTTTTTCTCTTTCTCGTATCTTCATTCCGCGCCAGCAGATTCCCATCAACTACAGTAGGAAATTTCGAAACATTCACCTCCGCAAAGCGCGCTTTCCCCCGTGCCGCAATTTATTTTCCCACCCAGCAGTTCTTGAATATTTCATTTTTTATCCTCACGAAAATAGTTTATAAAGATGGCCCAATTCACTGGTGCCTTTCCCGATCGGCACCCGTGGAGGTGGAAGTGTTTCATTTAACTTCCCAAGTGGTATTTAACGGTAACGATTATTTCTAATGATGAAGAAATTTTCTTTCCCCAGCTTCCCCCGATGGATCGATCGCACAAATTTCAATGATCATAAAAAGTTGATTTAATGAAGTATACCGAAATAAAAATTAGAATCAAGGGACTTACTCCGCCGTTGGGTAGCGTTTCGCTTACATTCTACTTCACCTAACGGAAAGCTGGTGCACCGGATATTCCTGGAATGCACTGCCGCATAGTTTGAACCACAATCAATTAGGCAGAACATTGTGCAACCATAATTTGTGAGCCCTTTTTGCGAACCAGCCATTTTGGAGTTTGGGCGACGGGGCGTTTGCGATCTTAGGAAAACACTTAGCAAATTGCCGCCACCGTGTGCCATTAGGTATTCATCGCGAACGCAAACGGATACCGAAACGGTGTAAGCGCATGCAAACTCCGTGTGAAAGATATGGTTCGTATCTTCCTGGTGTGGAATATGAAATGGAACCGTTGTGGAGCGTTAAAATGTTCTGTTTGTTTCTTAAGCTCCACCGTGGAGTGTGTCTAAATCTTTCGGTGCAACTTGTATCGCGGTAAGATAGAGAAAAGGAGTAGGCGACGACGAGTGTTGTCCGGGGTGTGTGTGTGTGTGTTTGTACTCGTGGAGGTGACAGAGGAAGAAACATTTTAAAATTCAAAAGACAATAGAGCACCGCCCGTAATTAACCGGCATCCCCATATAAAGGCGTGTGAAAAAAGGGTGCTACGGGATCTGGTGGGGGGAGGAGATGTCGGTGGGCAAATGAAAAGTCGTAAGAAAACCCGTACGTGAAGAAGCACCACCGGGTGAGCTTCTTAACCTCGACCACCATCGCTCTTCGGTGTTTGGCTCGCACACACAAAAGTAACACTTCTTGCGGGAGACCCATTTATCGCGCGGGGAAGCGGTGGAAACATTTTACGATTTTCATTTCCATTAATCCTTGCTGCCGCTTACACCATGTGCGAGTGTGTGTGTGTGTTTGTTTTTCATATTTATGGCAGTTCGTGCGGTCGAGAATCCTCCGCTTCCTATTTGCTTTCGTCGTTTGCAGGCGCTTCGTTTGAGATGTACTTAATTTTTCCTTATTACTTCGACCCCGCTTTTCCACGCCTCGGCTTCCTTCCACCCCATAGCCACTCGAAAGGTGTGAAATGAATCCGTTGAGTAAACGGCTCAATGAGTGAGTGCACCCGGTACACCTTTTGGTGCGAGTCGCGAAAATTAACTTTTATCTGGTAAAAGTTATGGAAGAATGATTCTGGGAAAAATATTTCATCCACCTGCCTTCTCCCCGGTGTGTAAATATCCTTCTCCGGGTCCTTTCATCTCTAGGGGTGGTTCGTTTATATTAGTACAACTTTCCAAAACGAGCGAATGCGTAATAAGCCAATGGAAGTGCCTTCCTAGAGCGTCTGAGACAACGCGGGCACAGTTGTTCATATCATTCGTTATCCTTGGGAAAAGGAAGGGAAGGAAGGGAGAAAAGTTCTTCCACATGTGCGCCATTGTTTAGGGGTGTCATGAAGGTGTGTGCTCGGGTGTGTGTGTGTGTGCGTGCCGGTGTGAAAATATGACATAACAGCACTACAACCGTGCGCCCTTTGGTGGCATAAAAAGCAGCGTGTTTTAAAATTGGCCCTCCCCGAAATGAGAAGAAATCGGATAAAATCTCATGTTCGGTGCTGAATATTTCATAACGCACCCGGTTAGGGCAACCGGTCCTTATTCTATCTTCTCGATTAAGGATCTATACGGATGATACGATGTGGCAGTGCTGTTGAAGAAGTAGGTGCACGCGTTTTGCCGCTTGGAAATCCTCGGGGAATGTTACGTGGAAGTTTACAAGCCTGCGAGGGAAGGTTAGGAGAAATCACCTACAAAGGTAGAATAAAATTTGTTAGCAAAAAGATGAAAGAAGATCAAATTACAAAAGGTTATGCTGAAAGAAAAAGGTATGATTTGACACAGGCACCTGTTCTCGGCAAATATTCAGTTAACCATATGAACTATTGACATTTTGATGTGGTTGAAATTCTGGAGTTGAACACTTCGTTCTGCGATTTATAATCTTTAGTTTTATTCAAATAAAATTTGCTCTTCATTGTGAAGTTTCTGACGATGCTAGTTGAATTCAAATATTGCATTAAATTAAATGCGTTTTAAGTTTGTACTGTGTATGAAACTAAAAGCAATCACGCGAATAACTTTAGTTTTGATCAAATGTAGCTGCTGTTTTATCCGTAGGGATTAGAAACAAAATAATTTCTTAAGTATTACTATACTCTTGAATTATTTTTCCATTAAAAACATTTGATTTTATGTTTGGTTTAATTCTTAAAAGAACCAAGTCATAGTAGTAAAGAATCTAGCTTCACTAGGAAAAACTATTGTTTTGAAAATTGTATCACTTTCGAGAAAAATGTTAAAGATATTATAACATGCTCTATAGAATGTGAAAGGTTTCGAATAATTTTGAAATATCAACACAAAATTAAAGTATTTTAATTTTGTTGAACGTGGATATCGAGTAAGAGAGCTTTGGTTGTGGATGCCAACATAAATAAAACAATGTTCTACTATCGCAAACCTTGAACCGCATTCGAAACATTACACACTGAACGAACGAAGTTATCTTATGCCTCCTGTAACACCATCAACCGGTGTCTTAAATCAACCTTACGACGTCAACATCAGACATCAGCGTTGATCGTTTCGAAAAAAAAAGAAACGAGCTGGCACAACCGAACCCGAACCGTCACCGCAACGCATGTGGACCACCTTCATCGTCGCCTGAACTGGAAGTGCAATCGTGCTGGGTCCCGGATTCCCGACGTGGACACGATAAGGATGATTTGTTTCCCATAAACGGGACACACACACGGGCGCGGGCTTTCCATGGATCATCGGCGCCAATCACTCGGAAACGCTCACGAATCGCATCGCCGGGTGCGGTAAATACTTCCGTGCGCACACTTCATTACCACCTCTCCCCTCGATGGGTTGAGTGTTACTTTCCGGATCGTTCGAGTCCACCGTCATCATCGTCAACACGGCTTTGCGCCCCGCGGTAACGGAAGGACTCGCGTGCTCTTACGACAGGACCAAGTCAAGGATGAGCTCGGAACCCACCGACGGCAGAAGGGTGGGTTCCGAAGAATTGTGCGCAGAGTCCCTGTGAAGTCTGGATATCGGAAAGATTTATAAAGGCACTTTCGGTCGAATCCCGCCAGCCGACCGAAAGTGCACTTTCGTAATGGAAACGTCAGAGTGTGAGGGCTGCGGGTTCGTCGTTTATAAATCGCTTTTCGATAAAACTCATCCCTACAGCGCGGGTCCGATGATATGTGGATATGTCCGGCCCTTTGCGGTCAGATACGGCGGGACAGGCGTCAAACACCTTCCAACTTCGGTTGGGGGCACTTTTGGGAGGTGAAGAATTTGTCGCCCGCTCGAAAAGTGAACGAAAGGAGCACGTCAGGGCTCGCTGGGACGCATTTCGCATTTTGGAATGCGTGTTGAAATACACATTTCTACACTTTAAAGGATTTGAGGGTTCTTTTTTTACGGGAATAGGAACCGTTGTTTGTTTGCTTGTCCATAGACACATGGCTAAAACGGCACTTCTCTCTCTGTAGGTTGGACAAAAAAAAGGGGCCTAAATAGCCAGGTGGAGATCCTTGGCCACCTGGAGCGAAGGATGCTCCGGGGGGCTCGCTGGTCGTAAATCATGTACACGGTGGCGTTGCACGGGAAGATAAAAGTATTCAATCGTACCGTGGCCACCGACAAAGTGCGCCATAAAATACAAACTGCAGTCTTTGGCATCGGGGGTTCATGAAATACCAAACATCCTTGTCGTTGTCCGGGTCCCTCCTCGCCCTCATCCCCCGCGGGGTTGGCCTTGCTGGGAAGAAAGGTTGCTGAACAACGGTCGGGATTTCGCTCGAATTTCAGGAATTCGCGATAGTCTTTTCGCATCCCTTTGACTGGCCGGGATTGTGTGTGTCTATGTGAGTTTAGGTGTTTGAAAGAGGGAAAATATATTATTATCACCTGCAGAAGCGAAAGACGTCCCATGGCCGGAGCCTGGACCTGGTGGCCATCGAAATGCACGGAAAACGATTGGCTGCGATTGGTGCAAGCCGGTGGATTTTGGGGGAAATATTTATAGACATTTATGTTCTGGTCAACTGAAATAAGGAATATTTTCTCGCCTATCAAAACGGGCCGAGCAGCCTATGGTCGGTTTTTTTTGGGGGGATGAAGGTGTCCTCAATAGATTTTCCCGGCACATGGAGCGCAATTCTGGTGCCCCAAAGTTGTCCCCGACCCGTTGGCAGAACGTTCTAAGACCTACGATGTGTCCTCCCTGCGCGCAAGATTGCTTCCTTGCCTTCCCAACCCAGATAGGGCTGCCGCCCTGTCCCCATACGGTTTCCCAATGGACACCATAAAATAAGCTGACCATGATACTTCGATGCAGGCCAATAAAGCCAAGAATAAAAAGCAAAACCCCGGAGGAAACTCTTCCCAAAGAATGATCCAACTTTGGCATCGGGTAAGGTGGGAGGGGAAGGGGCAAAAAGGTGAAGCAAAGAGACATCCAACAGCACTCGGAAACGATTGCCGTGCATCGGGACGAAAGAAATTAAAAGTAATGGCCCTCGGCTAGCTCTAACGCCTTGCAGGTTAGTGGAAGATTTCGGTTTATGTGTGGGTGAATCGCACCGAGAGCCATTATCTCTTCCCTTGGACTTGGGTGTCCGGTATCACCGGGGTTGTTTAGGAGAAGTGGTACTACAAATAGACGTCCTTTGAGCGGGTTTAGAGTTTAAATTTGTAACAAGCAATTAAAATCCGACGTTACAAACATTATGTTGAGCTTAACATCGTTGTTGCGAAGAACTATAGTTTAGAAGAATTAAGCAAGCTATCGGGAGTATGATCTTTTCAACGTCCCATCTAAAGTGCATCCAATTTGTAAACAAAAACAACTTTGGTTCTAGCGCGTGAAACATGTGGAAACACAAACGTCAGAAAAGAATCCAAGTAGTCCGAATTCCTCCTCAACCGAGTGTGTTTGGAATAAATCAAGGAAAAACGTCAAAGCGTAACCAGCTGAAATAAAAAGGACATCTTCCCCGAAGCACAGCGAATGCGAAGTGTATAGGATATGGAGTAAGTACGACTTCCGTCGCGTGGTCATTTCGCTATGTAATCTATGCGGATTGAACTGGTAAATGCTTTCCCATTTTCGGTTGACCGAAACGGACTCCTCGAGCAGGTGTAGGTAAATACCGTCGACCATGGGATCATCATAAAAGGAGCGCAATGAAGGAAGCAACCAAAACCGACCGCCAGCGAAAAGCTAATACAAAAGTATGCACGGCGAAACCTCCGGACTTGGCTCCGGATCCCGGATGGATTCCTGCATACCCGGGAACGACTTTTCCCGGTGGCCATAATGTCCGGTTTACCTGCGCTTCCGAAAAAGGGATGGCGAAACAAAACGGGCGATTTACGTAACCCAATATGTGTGCGCCCGTCCTGAGCCCGGGTAATGGGTCTTCGGAATCATTTTCGGTCATTTTCGGTGGTTCCTTGGCCTGCAGAAGGTGGGTGGAGAAAAGGACAAAAAAAAACAACCCCCCATCGGTGGGGAGACAAGAAGCGACGGCTCGGTGGCATTATGTTGCAAATATTCAACGCAAACGTCGACGAAAACCTCGACAAAATAAAATAAACTGCCCAGTTGGTTGGTTCCCGGATGGCTTGCGGGGGTGGGGGTCACTTCACATCCCGGTCGGGTTCGGCAGGAAAAGCGCCCGGAAAAGTGATTCCAATGCGGCGAAGGCGCTCAATGGTGGGTCAAAAGTTTCTCGTACATTGGCGGTTTGACCGTTTGGTTTGCAAAAGAAGATAAACCGTTTGAAATCGGAGCGAAACCGGGGAGTGCCATGGGGGACAATCACCCCACCCCATTTTTCCCCCCTCTTTACGCTTAAGCAACAGTAAAGTGTTTTATTTTCCACACACATACAAACACATAGATGTCCCTGTGCGAGCAGAGAATGCCTACAACTTGTTTATTGCTGGCCCACTGTAATTATATAGAAAAGAATTTCCCGAACACCAAGTGGGACAAAAAATACAACAACAAAAAAAGGGGGAAAACAAAACGACCCATTACCAGAGCATCGGGCATGAACGGACACTTACGGACAACATAACATTGGCCATCGCCCGCCGAGAAGACTACCCGGCGATACCGGGCTGATCGTCTGTGGGTTTAGCTTTAGTGCCACCATTTTCCTTCTTAACGGGTGTTTTATTTGTGATCGTATGCATGAATGTGGATTTGTTGCGCCGATTTTGCTCTCTTGTTTTAACGTCTCTCAATATATTGTTTTTTTTTCTTTTGTCGCCTTGATACGCCTCATTGCAGGTTGTTATGTTGTGTCACGGCTTGTAGGAAAATGTTTTTCCACATTCTTTTTCCTTTCGGCTGGTACCACGAGATGGGTGCAACAGTTAAACCAACGAGCGTTGCTGATGCGGGCAGTTTTGGGACAATGCAGTTAGGCAAAGTAGCGCCGGAAACAAAACAATATATCTATTGCGGAACCACAGTAATGGACGGTCGAAAGTCTGTTGGATTTAGTAAGGTGACATACTATTATGGCGGAGGACTAACGACTAAACAATTAGTCAGACGCGATTTATGCTCTATAGTGATAGTCTATAATTTTACAGATTAGTTTGACAATTTTGTGTTTGACTACAAAATTTCCAATAGTGAATAAATGGATAATTATTTTAAACGAAAACGAAGAAAAACCATTTTTACGTATCTTATTGTTAGGCATGAAGTAGATAAAAAGGATAAACATCGAGAGTAACAAAACGTAAAAGGTCTCTCAGATAATTATGTTTTAGTTTGATAGAATGTAACAGTTCTATGATCGATGTAAAAGGATAAAGAACATGTCCGAAATATTAAAACATATAGATATCTATTTAAAATAGCATGGTTTAATTTGTTGTAACTGCTAAGTAAGATTAATGATGAAACAAATATACATAAATTGAATATTATTTTAAAAGATACTAAGTAAAGTTCTCGCATTATGATCAACATTAGGTACCAACGTAAACTGACCACATACGTGAGTTCCAAAATGGAAAAGAAAACAACATAGGCATGAAGATCGTTAAACCCATGTCCGTTCCACAAAAAAGGGAAAAGACCAAACAAATGGCGAACCTACGACACTGCAGTATCCTTTCCGGCGCAGCTCGTGTACAGTGGGAGTTTACAATTTTACCGAAAACAAATAAAATGAAAATCTTTATAATTTATTTGCTATTTAGATTTATACTTATGCTTAATGGGGTAGCGCCTGGGCCGATCCCGGTGTTCTCTCCGCACCACCGGATGGTCCGATACACCGGAAATTCAAACGGAAGCCCTGTTCACACCGCGCGACACGACAAAAGACGGATACGGCCGGTGGCACGGAAGCGCCTTTTGCGCGCCGGGTGAGTGTCTGGGAGTCCTTCTTACCTATGACCCTTACGGTTGTCGTTTGGCGAGGGTTTTTGAAAATAATTTTAATCTTTTCCCATACATGTGTCCCCCCCCACCCGGATGTGTTGGCGGAACGTCGGAGCCGGACAAAAGCCGAGTGCCCATTACGAAACAAAGTATTACCACTAGGTGTGAAGGTTTGTGTTTTGTGTGCCGCTGTGGCCGCTCGGTCTCGCAAACGGAGCCTGGGCGGCGGCATTTAGATGAATTGGCATTCTGGTGGTTTTGTGCGGATCTGTCCTCCTCGGAACGGGCTTTTGCTGCGGCGGACGGTTTGTAAAACATTTCGCGCGGAGGTTCCTCCACGCCGGAGCAGGAGTCGAGGTTGGGTCGTAAAGTTCTCTTCCCCCATAATGAGCTCCGGGAGGGTCTTGCCTTCCGAACCAAGGGCTGGTGTCCGTGTGGTATTTTTCAAAAAAAACCCCTTCTCAATGGCGGTGTTCTACTCATAAATTAAACGAAATGTTTCTCGGGACTTAAGCTCATTTCCTTGCTCTGTTTCGAGCACCTTCCGCCGAACGCGTTAGCATGCGTGTCCCTATTGGAGGCAAATCATCAAAACTCAATCGAATTATCTTCCCTTCCAACCCGTCCACTTGTCTTGTTCTGTTCGAGATTTGCTTACCCTTTTAGGAAAAGGCTCATTCGTTCCGTGTGACCAGCTTCGGCTTTGCCCCCCCCAAAAAGCGGTGCTACGGTGTATGAATATGTAATTAAATCTATCCCGCCATCCGTGGAGCTGGTCCGGCACTGGGGGCAAGATCCGGCTGAAAGTAAATTGCCTTCGTTGGCACGTTTGGTCGCGCCAAAACACGGGGAAAACGGGAACTTACACTACGAAAAGGCGCGGATGCATATGGTGTCAGAAATTTATTCGATAAATTTTCGGGATCATATCCGAAGGGAGGAGGATGTGAGATGGTACTTTATGCGTTTCCAAACGATGCCGTAAAGCTATGCCGTTTGGGAGTGCAGAAACGAAATTCATCCATTCAATGGCTTGATGATCAAATGTAATGTTGAAATCTTTCATAAAAATCTTTTATATCCATTCTCTTTTGGCTAAAGATGCCTTTTATATAGTTTTTGTAAATATTCCAACCATTGTTAGAAGACGAAAACTTATCCTTTTCTGGCAAATAAAATTACTAACACGTTACCAAAGGCTGAGTTCTTCGTTGTAGCAACTCACTGGAACTAATGAGCCATCTCCGAAGCCGACCGTACAACGGCTAGTTACGGCACATTTTGATGAACCCCCCACAGGTTAGTGCTTGTGTTGGTCGCGATTAGCAAGCAGCATCCGAGCACGGGATGGGAATAGTAAATCTTAAAACAACCCCTATTACCCGGAACTCCTGGCCCGAGGAGTGGCACTAAATATATGTGTTGGGCCAGTGTATATCACCGGGGCCTTGTCATATTAATATCGTATATCCAGTCGCGGGCGTCAGGGGTAGTGTGTGTGTTGTGTGTGTGTGTGTGCAAGTGCTTGACGATGTTCCGAGGACCTGGGACCGAATTCCCCATCTGTTACGGTTATGGTTACGGTACGGTACGCCGTCGGATGGTGTCCTTGTCCCGACCCCATGGACCAGCTCGGGCAAGTTTATGTCGATGAGTGCGTACAAGCTGATCACAAAAATGATTCGTCCTTCGTCCTCGCAGCCACCGCTGCGGCGGGACGGGAAAAACCGACACGACGACCCCACGGCGGCCGGTAACGGTAAAAGGTTCCGTCCGGTATCGGGCGACCGAGGGATGGGCAAGTTTATGTGCTGGTATGTTTATGCGCCAACTGGGCCACCGTCCGTTGTGGTTTGAGTTACTTGTCCGCCTCGGTCCAACATCGCACCAATTAAGAAGCGTCAGGATGAACTTCCCGGGCCCAAGCCACCGGGGCACCGGTGTCGTGGCGCGTCAGTGTGTCGTCAGCGTGCCGTCATCGTTACGCGCTCAGGTCCACAGACTGACAGGATGTTCGCGCATACACTTTCGGTGGTCGGTTTTGTCCGTGGGTGAGGGGCGAAGCCACATCAGCAGCAGCGGACCCAATCCGGAGCCGGTTCGGTCCCGTTTTGGGGATATATTTGAAATTTATCTACATTCGTGCAGCTGCCAATTACAAGCGTTCGTCGAGCTGCTGAAATATCGTGTCAGCCTTGATAGGAGTATTCTCTCGTAACGGGGGAAAAATTGAGCGTTAGCTAACGCAAGTGTATATGAAAATATATTTCACTTGTGAGTGAAACAATCGGCCAACGAGCTTGGACGGGTTGATACATAATTATGGCAGAAGCAGGGGAAGTACTCGCAATCTTTTTACTATTTGGGTTTTGTCTATGATAGCGTAGCATGTGATTTACAAAAAGAGCATTTTACATTTACCCTAGGAATTATATTCTATTTTAATACGTGTAAAATCATTAAAACTATTGATTTAAATACTTAAAAACGTCCTAGATAGCAACGTATCATTTGACCATTAAGTAAAATAACTTTTATGAAATGCAGTACTATTTAATGCTTATTTGTTTGATGTTCAATCGAGTATCAAATTTCATTACCTTAAAATATATTTTAAATTTTTATTGATTGCAATGCCAACTTCATAAATTTTAACAATCCAATCGTCATCAATTGAATTTAATATCAGATTCTGATTTACAAAAAAAAAGTACATTTAAAAGTGTTTAGATTGTATCATTTACAAGTTTATCGTTTGAAGTGAACACATAAATTGGATAAACCCGTGCAACTACTAATTGAATTGAATTTTGTTTACGTCTTGCTAGTATTCCATTCCTTAACGATGTAGTTTTCTTCTGATTGCAATATTCCCTATTTAGTTTCCTAAAAGAAAGGTACTAAACCTCGTTAATTGTCCCAAACGTAATCGAATCCTGATGGCCCTGTGATCAAAGGCATGTGTGTCCATTTCTTTCCCTTCGGTTATTGGGTCCTTCAGATTGGCATTAATTGGTTATCTCAATATAAGCACTCGAGCAGTATATGCTCGGTGGAAGGTAAAACATGTGTACAAAAAAAAACACACGGTCGGTACATGGGATAAACAAGAAGTAAAAAGAATGAAAGAAAAAAACATCAAGATACGCCACATCTAACCCATCCAAGAGAATCCATGCGAAGCGAAACGAAGAGATATTTTTTCTATAAATCTATCAAGTCAAGTAGCTATTTTCACAAATTACGTTAGATTTTCTGTAATTAACTTTGCATTTTATCGTTCGGATATGCGCACCCACCGGAGTGAGCACGGGTTTTTTTCTCTCTCTCTCTTTTTGGTTAGCCTCACCGGACACCGGTCGACTTTTCCGGTTCATTTGAGTCACCCGATGCCAATTAATGCTAGGCAAGGTTACCACCAATCACCGGGCCACTAATCGGGACACGACCGGACCAGATATAGGTGCCGGTACGGTAATGGGCGCGCGAAAGCTACCCGGCCCGCCCGGGAAATGGGCTGGCTACACCGTGTCGCTAATGTCGGTTGTTTTTCTGTAGTCTTCGTATTTGTGTTTCGCGCCGGAGCGAAGCGAATATGTTGGCCGGCAAGCTTGGTGACCGGATCTCGAGAATCCCGCAGCGAAGCACTTACAATGAATCTTCTACCGATCTCCGGTGTGGGGGAATTTGCAGTCGGAAAATCCTCACACGCTTAAGTGATCTTGATGTGCGATTCATGAATTAGTTTCGCCGGTCCATTGCCGGCGTTACAGGTGGATTGGTCGTACGTAGGGGATTGGGCATCGCTAGCTTCCAGTGAGGAGATAATTGCTAAGTTATCTCGTCGATGTTCGAAATGGAAGGGGGATGTCGACGTAGAGTGACCAAAAGGTTCTTTCCGAACTAAAGATTTGTCGTTCGCTATCGCACATCCTTGTCTTTGTGAAGGAATTTGACTATATGCCTTACTTTTTGGAGTTTATCTGGGAACACTATTGAAGGAACCTTAGTATTGAACTGATGAGCATCTTGCAGGCAAAGGGGAGATATATCCATTTTATCCAAGAACATAATCCTTACTATAGGATGCTCTCTGTGCTTTAGACCAAATGATACCCCTTCGGGACGTGAGCCAACAAAAGAGGACTCAGCACCAAAAGGTGTACCCAACACCGAATGCTTATCTAAACACTCGTAAAGTACTGTACGAAGATATAAAAATGTTTAATTATTTACATTCAAGTGTGTGTGCGTTGATGTTCCGTACCCGAACAGCCCGGGGACACTTCTCACACGAACTCTTATGACCCGTGAGCGTCCTTTTAAGAGCTTTCCCCGAAAATTTGTGACATCACCCAGTGAAGTTTGGTTGGGTCCTGTTGAGGTTTGCCCTCGGTTTGGTGAATGACAGCCATTTGCGTTGTCGGTGCCAGTTTGCCGGCCCATTACCACTCGTCAGCGGGAACTGGGGGCCGCCGGGCAGGTTGACACAGGTTGGCTGGCCTTCTCGCTGGTGTCAGCATCCTTGTTGGCCGTGTCTTTGCCACAACATCGTCAATCGCATCTGGGTGTGAGTGTTTGTGTGTGTGCTTGGGCGGCTTGGTGGTCACATAAAGTTATCAGTTTTAGCATCATTACACTTCTATTCTTTCCCTACATAATTATTCTGGCGCCGCCAGCGTCGGCGTGTGTGCTTATGTAAACATTTGTCAAACCGAAACGAAACGCATGGCGTGCGTGCGAGGGTGGCGAATTTGGTGGCGGTAACGGATGTGTTTTGGGTAAAATTAACCTGCCTCAGCGAAGTGGATGACCATGTCTGCGGAGGGTTGAGTCTCCTCCCAGACATTCATCCGTCAGCTGTATGTACCACGGTGGGGGTAATTTAAATGGAAGAGTTATGCATTGGTTGTGTCATTGCCACAATGTCTGGTAGTTTATGGAAAAATTTAGCAGAACTCCATGTGGGGGAAACCGTTTCATAATGCGGCGCACGGAATACATTAAGGATTTACCTAGAGCATTTTATTAGTAAGCAAATTTGAAATATTCTGTGTTGGGTTGGGTTTAGTAATTATCATGCTTAAGTCGTACTAGAGGTTGTGTATTTATTTTTATTTATCTAATAATTATAGAATTGCAGCATCAAAACACTTTGGTATCCAAATTAAAAACAAGAAAGAAAGAGATATTCAAAAAGCGAAAAAGTAATAAATTTATATTATATAAATAAAAATAGCATTCAAGTTAAAAAATAAAAAAACTTTAAAGTAAAAGTTATGAATTTAGAACATAAAAATTCCACTAACAAAAATATATTCAAAATATATCCTTTGTTGCATTTCTATCCAAATAATTACTAACTTACAAAAAATAAGATTAGTTATTTGAACCAAACCACACAGAAAAGCATTTGAAAAAATCTCCCAAAATATGTGCTCATGGTTCCGATAACAGACTTATCTAATGGTAGCAACGAGCTTTCGCCGGTCGACCCGCCGGAACTCTCACCCGGTCATATTTGCATTCCCTTCGGCAGGAAAGGGAAAAACTATACAAACTTTCCATAAATTTGCCCTTTGCCTTTCTCAAGACAATGACAATGGCCGGGCGGGCCACATTAGCGATGGCGCAACCATCGCCATTGTCGTCCATTTCCGGCCGCACCGTTCCATCGGAATCAACCCTCCCTTCCGCACCTCCCCCTCCCCCTCCCCGGAAACGGCTGTGAATGGAAATCGCGCCGAAAGAAAACTGCTAAATATTTAACCATTTCGATATTATTTCCCAGCGGGTCATAAATTAGCTGCAAAATGCGTCCGGTTCGAGGCTGAGGCCACCACCACCAGGGAGGAGGAGGAAAAACATGCACAACAATTACACCGAAAAACTATACTCACCGATTGGCGAACGTTTTCCCGCAAGTGGTACAAACGGATCCCTCCTGCTTCGGTTGGGGTTGGTCCGTCGAGGTGGTGGTACAGCTGTCGAGGTTGGATGGACTTTCCACCGGTGCTGGAATGTGGAGCTCCCCCTCTGCCTCCCCGCCGCTCGTCACCGTCGCACTCGCTGCCGGTTTCCGCTGGTGGTGAATGTTATCGGTGTGATTTTTGAGATTGGCCTTCCGCGTGAAAGCCATCGGGCAGAGCGGGCAGGGGAAGAGCCGCTCGTCGGTGTGCTGGCGCAGGTGGCAACGGAGGGACGCCTTCGAGAACGCTTTCCCGCACAGGGGGCAAGTGAGCTTTGGGCGCGGGCGGTTCGGCCGGGGGCGGCCAGCTTCGTCCGGAGGGCCCGATTGGGACGACTTTGCTTTGTCATCCAACTTTGATGAGTGCAAAATTTCGTGAAACAGAAATTCGGCCTTCGATGACGTGCTATTTGAGGGGAGGAAAAGGGGCGAAAAGGGACACCCCAGCGCAGGAGGGGGTGGGCAAGGTAGGGGACGAAATAAATGAAATGAGAAAATTTTAATGAAGGTTGAAAAAGCGCCATTTTGCCCGCACAACCTCCCGCCCCGGTTTTATCCATGATAGGCCTACGTTCCGGCACTTCGTTCTATCGGCCTCCTCTTCCCCCACACGGTCCCCAAACCCTGTTTACCGTGTTTGCGTGCGTGTGTTTCCTGTTCCGTCGATCCCGAACCGATACGGCCCCGGGTACAGACACTAAAAGGATACGGCAAATGGACATGTTCGCACAGCGACGCAAAGCACATCAAGCCCGTACACACAATCACACATACACACACACACACTATGGCTGATATTTGAGTTCTTTCTCGGCAGTGGGAAAAGGCCTTCACTTTCCGGGGAAAAACCCCGGGCGACGAAAAGCGGCGGAGGAGAAAAAGTGGGAAAATTAGCAAGGACAGCAACAAATAAGCAAACAGGTAAACACACTCCGATACCCATCCGGCTCATTTGCTACGCAAAAGGACAATCACTGAGCCGAGTGCCATCTCCCGCTTTCCGGTGTCCATTTTCCCGCCCGCACGCGGGAACGCTTCGGAAAAGCCTCCTGGAAGCTCGGGAAAGCTGTGGGCTCCTGAAAACCCCGATGGCAAAACAACAGCAAAAAAAAACAAGATTCAGACACATAATCAAAGCAAGGGAGCCGGAAAATTTGTGCCTCCGAAAATTCATCTCGGACCGAGTGTGAGTATTTTGAATTGAGCTCTGCCCGAGCGGCAACTGGACAGTATGAGGGGCGGTGGGTGCAAGTGCGAGCGAATCTCTCTCCCCCGAAAAATACATAACACCAACAACAACCACAAATACCTGAATGGGCATATTTTACACTGCCAGCAAACGACCGAACCGTCCTCGCCGATGGTGCCAACAATTTCATCAACGTAAACAGTATTATTCTCGGACGCATTATTAGCCAGTGCGAAAAAGATTTCTGCTGACGCCTGCGGGTCGGAGCGCACGGCGACAATATTATCGCAATCCGAACTTGATACCGCCGTCGATGATTCGCACCCTGGGGGGCTGATGCGGCCGGGGGTGGCGGGGGCCGGCGCAGATGAGTCCAATTTAATTCCATACGGTGGCACGGTGGACGGCGGAAGTGCGCTGGGTGCCGGTGGGCTGGGTGAGTAATTTTCCATCATATCAACTGTTTGCACAGTGGCAATGGCGTTTTTGATGCGGTTTGACGTGATTTCGCAGTTCGCAGGCGGTTCATGAAATGAAAAGAAAGTGGGTTTTAAAAATGTTGTGAAAAGCGCGTTTAAAAATAATGTCAAAGTGAGGTAAACAGTGGGGCGTGACGGGCGTGTTCTGGTTGGCGCACCACTCGGGATGTAGTGATGTACCAAATTGGGGGAAAAAGTTCCTTGGAAGCTCTTGTCATCTAGGATTTGACAAGGGAGGTTTTCGTTATTATACATTTCAGAAACGACCATCACATAAACTGTTAACAAACGAGTAATCCATTTATGAATTTAGATCATAAATATTTTTTACTAAGTTATTCCACGTTATTCTAGAGGACATTTTGTGCTTTGCTACAATAAATAAAGTAACTATTTGTATTTCTCTCATTATAAGACAAAACCTAACTTAATAAAAATTTCCTTTCCAAAATCGGTAAATCCATATACTAAAAACATAATAGAAATGGGTATTTAATGAAAACAAGCAACAAATTAAAAATCTTAGCAAAAACAAATAAATGCATTCTTTAGCAATATGAAAAGACGTTCCAGATGAAACCAAACCCCGAGTTGTTAAGTACTGCTCGTATGGACTATATAACTCCAAATGAAAATGAAAACTCTAGAGTAGAAAAATAAAGTATGATTGTTGACATTGTTGGATGTAAAAGATCGTCAAAGTGAAATGTCGTAGGAATAGGACTAATATTAAGACTGATCGATGAAGTTCTATGGATTCTTTATCGCTCAGCAACCTCGAAATTTAAATGTAGAAACAGTAAAACAATTTACACTTACAACGTTCAAGTGCAGAATGAAAAACATGATCGAGGGAAACATAAAACAATCATCACTCAATTTTAATCGATTTCTTTTAAACTATTGAGTGTTAAAATTTGTTCAAGATAAGGATTTTGTTAAACTTTAAAATATAATTCAGACTGCAGAGTATGTGAATACTAAACTGGTCTAAATAGGACTTTTTTATCATCGTTTTAAGCCGCTCACACCATGACGCAAACTTCTGACAGTACAATTATTTAGCCGCCCTATTCTAGCATTCGTTCTGGACCAGCCACGGCCACGGAAGGGGTTGAAGGAAAAGTTGTTCTTGCCCGAGCTGATTTCCATTTCGAGGCCAGTGCGCTTTCCGGGATGCTCGGGATGGAAAATAAAAACGGGTGAATTATGTGCACCGAACCAACCTTTCGCCGGCCCATCAGCTGTGCCCTGCCGGAGCACTCCCGGTACGGACGCGTTGTCACCTCGGGCCGATGCGGATACCGCAATCGACCCCTGGTCCGGATCCGACGCGGACCGTACCACGCCGGTGGCCGAATACAGCTGTGCCTCCTTGCCTAGTTTACGATCATTCATATTTACTTTAATTGAATCATTCGAGATAATTGAATTTGTGCCCGGAAGATGCGCCCGGGTTGCTGATGACGACGACGACGACGACGACGGTGAAGTTTGCGACGAGCCCACGGCCAGAAGTGGACGCTGATGAGTCGCAGACGGACCCGGCGAAACCGGGCCACCCGAATCCATCGCTACGAGTGGCCCCGGTAGCGACGTTGACGGTGTCTCCTGTCCGTCCACCGATGGGGAGGGGTTGAAAAATGTACAATTTTTGTCACGTACGTGTCTGCCCAGTTCCTGCGCCAGGACGAAACACTCGCCGCACCGGGGACAGCTGGAAGAAAACGGGAAGAAGATGGACCGTGTGAGTTGCAGGAAATGGAGCCGGGGCAGTAGGACTCTTCCTTGGCGTACGTTCGTAGCCAGGAGTTTTCAGGGATTCGAAGATTCGTGAAATGAGGCGAGAAATTGGTCGACATGGAACGACACTCGAATAAGGTTTTGGGCAAAAAGAAAGCAAGAGAGAAAAAAATATTTCAACATGTGGTCATAAATTGATAATCTGTGTAGGACTAATGCATTTTCAACTAATGATTGAATGTGAATCATTCTGGGAATTTTTAAGAGCAATTCATGGAGTTTATGTTCAGAGTGAGATTTGAAAATGGAACCACCAGAACAAAACCAAAACAACTTCTGAGAGAATCAAAAGATTTCTCCATCAGTAATATTCTTTTTAAAGAAATAGACTGAAAACTCAAAATATAGAGAACCTTCTAATATTTGATTGTTGTTTAAAGTGACATAAAATTCAGAGTCTCACCTATATTTCACTTCTGGATGACAGTTGGCGATATGCTGCTTCAGTTCGAGCACGTCCGCCAGCTCCTCCTTACAGACGGGACAACTTTTCCGCACCAAACTCGTCTTCTTCCTTCTCCTGGCGGACAAAACCTTATGACGCGAGGTTCGCCGATGCCTGGCCGATTCCTGAGCCGTCTCAAACGAGCACTCACAAATGGAACAGTAATAGTGCGCCAGTCGGTGCAGCTTCTGTCCATGCTGGAGCAGTCGGATTCGGTTGGGAAAGGTTGAGTTACAAAGCTCACAGAGGAACGTGTTTTGAACCCGGGTGCGCACCTCTTCGATCGCTTCCAAGCTGGCCTCGGTGCAGTGACGCTGATGGCGACGCAGTTCCGCATTGTAGCGAAACTCTTCCTCGCAGAAGTCGCACCGGATGCGCGTGATCTTGCGTATGATGATCGGCACCGAGCGGTTGATCACGGCGATCACCTCACGGTGGTTCGCTCCACGCAGATGCTCCGTCATCTGGAAGTTGCTCTCGCACTCGAACTTACAGAAGCTACACCAGAACTTCCCATTCGGGGACGCCACACGGGCCTCGTGTTCGGTCGAGTTCCAGTGAGCCATGAAGTGCGGCTCACTGTTGGCGTAAAATTTACAAGGCGCACACTGGAATGGAGATTCCAGCACGATGCGGTGCATGTTCCGGAGCACGACATCGAAACACTGAGCCGGGTGGTTTAGCATCCGGCGGTAGTGGTACCGGGAGATCAGGTGCTTCCCGAGCAGGTGCGTCGGAAGTCGCGTCTTACAAACCGTGCACTTCGTGTAGTAGCACTTACGCTTCCTTTTCCCCTTACCCGGTGATTCGGTCGGTGGGCAAACCTCTGAAGCGGGTTCTTCCACACGACCCGAGGAACTCCCAGAGGGTTCCGGTTTCGCCACCCGGCCGGAAAGCTCGTTCGCGTACAGTGGCCGCACGGCACGTTCGAGTTCGCTTTCCTCCTGGGCCCGCTTGAGATGGAGGTTCGACTTGAGATGTCGCACGTACACAAATCGCGACGCCAGCCGTCGATTGCATATGCTGCACCAGAAGCTGTCCTCGTAGCTACTCCGGGCCATCGGCTCGTGGACGGGTTTGTACTCGAGCCGTGTGATCTTCGACCCGGGCACCCACTTGCCCCGGGTGTGTCCCGGAGGTGGCGAGAAACTCTTGAAGCTGTCCAGTTCGTCCTCTTCTCTCGCGTCGAGCGATTTCTCGACCGGTTCCGGCGGTGTCCAGTGGCGCCATTGGGTCGAACGTTGCAACGCATTCGGTGAGGGTCGATTCTCTGGCTTCCACTTGCCACCGGTGTGCGTGCGGGGTGGTGCATCGTACTCGTCTTCGTCTACCGGACCCGCCGGTTCACTGTCGTCATCCGATGGGTCGGGCGACTCCTGGTGGAATATCGGATACAGCTCCACCTTTTTGTGCCCGCTGATATCGCTGACAGCTTTCATAAGCTTATCGGACTCGTTCGGTGTCGCCAGCCAGTCGTCCGGTAGCTGATGATGATGTTGCTGTTGCTGCTGATGCTGATGCTGATGCTGCTGATCCGGTTCGGCGTGAGGTGGAGGAATCACAAGGAGCTTTGGCTTCGCTTTTGACTTGTGCTGCGGTGCTATCTTTGACGCAGGACTGCAACCAGCAACTCCGCTCGTACTTCCACCCGGGCTCGGTCCAGTCCCTGCCATCGTGGCCGTCGCCGTTGGTCCCACACTTCCTCCCGCCTTCTGCTTGATGATGCTCTGCAGCTCGAGCGACCAAAAAAACATATCCGCTCCGAGGTCGTAGTCGAAGTTTTCCTCGTTCTTGAAGTCGGGCGCTTTGGCACCGTCCGACCTGTGGTGATCGTCATGATGAGCCGGGGTCACATCCAGCTCGTAGTTGTGATACTCATAGCTCGGCACTTTCTTGTGCCGCTCCGGTTCCTTGATTGGTTCGCCAAAGTCAAACGGCGTCCCAAAGGATGCCGACGTCGGTCCGCTGCTCGATGGCGTACTGACGGCGCGTAGTTCCACCGTTGGCTGATCGGTGTTGCCAATCGGCTCGTCGCCACCACCGGGAACGGTACCACTTCCCCCACCGGGAGCTTCATCGTCCGCGGGCTTGGGTTGGCCACCGGTACTACCGGTGCAGCTTACCTTGCGGTGTTTAATGTAATTTTCAATTCCCACCACAGTGCTGCCACACTTAATGCAGAGATGTGTGTCATCCAGCTCGCTGTCGTCCTCGTGCAGCATCGTTTGCCGAACGGCCCAAAACGGTCGCCGACTTGCGGTCGCGCCTTTTGACACCGCACCACCGAAGAACCTGGAAGTAAATCAAACGTTAGACATAAGCGTACATTCAAGAAACCGGCACACTCTGGTGAACGATGGTCTCGGATGGCGTATACGGCGTGACAGCCCCAGCCGGGGCCTACCTTGAGAGATAAGTGCAGCGAGTGCCGATCCGACCGCAGATGGCGGATGACTTTCCGAGCGGACCAAGGTTCATAATTATGAAGGCACACCGGGGGCACACGGGGGCATGCATGTAGATTACCGGCATGTGTCGTGCTCGTCCAACAAAGCAACTCGCCTAACGTGTGTGAGTGTGTTACCCTCCCGAGAAGGTGATAAAGAACTTTCTGATAAATATATCATGTAAAAACATTTATTGTCCCCACTCTCGGTTTCTTGAGGGAACTGCACCCTGCAGTGTGGCGTGCTGCAGAACAAATTCGCAACCCGTCCACCTCGCACGGGACTATGGACATACCGCACCCTGAACTTCCCGGGCGTTCGGCAAGTTCGGAAGCGTTGTTTTGAGCTAGATAAAGCATCGTCTCCCGTATCCTCTCCTTGCTGAAGTTGGTTGGAAAACATGACGATGACGGTTCGGTAAGATAGAAGTTGAAGTCGAGTCGAACCAGTCTCTCTACGGTGGCGTGTCAGGTAAGAAAAGTGTCGGCATCGGAGGGGACCAGGGTTCCGGGGGCGAACATTTCGGGTACCCGTTTGATGGCGGCGGATAAGGCACGATGGAAACGGCGAATACTTGTGGGGAAACGGATCCATTACAACCTGTGGTACCAGGTTGGCCAGGTTTTGGGAAGCCCGAGAGGAGCCTCCTGAGGTACCGTCGAATTTTAGCGGCGTTGATACTCTTACGACAAGACCCCAACCGTTGGACTAGTGGCACCGAGTGGGAATGGCATGGGGCGTGGGGAACAACAAAAGGACGAGTCGCATTAAAGCGACACACGTGGATGGGAGTTTGGCGGAGGTCGCCCAGGAAAACCCCGTACGGACCTTCCGGAGGACATGACGAAGGCGAAGCAACCGAAGTTACTACACGTCGGAACAATGTTCGCTCGAAATGGAAAACAAGAACGGAGTGGCTTCGTATGTGTGTGAAAGTATGTTCACGTATGTTTGTCCATGACCACCACGGGAAGGGCTCGAGCGTACAAGCGATATCTTTTAACGTACTGGTATATCGGCCAGCCGCCAGCCGTCCGGTCCACTACCTGTTACCCGGACCAGCGCCCTCGTCCAGGGAGGGAAGCTTTTCCGAATGTTATGATCCCTGAGGAGGATGATTATACTGCCATCTAGAGCTTGTTATGGTCATAAAACTGAAATCCTTATTTTGATGAATGGCCAAAGTTGTTGTCTAATTGTTGGAATAAATTCTGTTTGATATATCACATGGTTATTACACAAATTTATGTACACACAGACATGCCGACCCGGCGCTGTTAGGCAAAACTTAGCAGCTCATTCCGGGCGGACTACACCGGTGCACGAAGTAAATGCAGTCAATGTGAACTCATATTTTCCTTAATTGCCATAACCTTGCACGAAATAATCAGTAAACTATTTAAAGAATGAATGTGAACTAGAAGATGGGTCAAAATTGATATTACGACATTTAAAGGCTTTAGAAAAGTGATAGATTTATTTTAAAGATGAAAATTAAAGGTAAGACATTTGCGTTTAATTTCATGTGATTTTAGATAAATTCTGCGGTATTCATTTTCCAAGAGTCCACTCAAATAATTCATTGATTTCAAATCAAAATTATTACGGTTTTATATTGATGTTACAAACAAAGTAAACATTGGATTTTACATGCAATCTGCAAAACTTTTCACCTCGACTGTGCACGTTATCAAATGGTTCTATTGAAACATTGGTAGTAACTCTTTTCGACGAACGACCCCCAGGACCTTGTGTGCAGCTCGTTCACTCTCCGGCCGGCTTCATCTTTCGGAAGGTCGCGTCAGTCGCAACCATTTTCCAACCGGCCGGTCCGGCCGAACCGAAGGACGAAGAGAAATGGATCCTGCGGTCCAGCCAGCGTGAGGGTAAACCTTGCGAGAAAGGGCCATCTCTCATCTCCGTACACGGCCAACGTGTGTGTGCGTGGGCAACTTTTCTTCCACTCGGCCGAAAACTCGGACAGACCGGGGCAGCCCCAATGGTCCCCGATGGTCCGGTGGTTTCGTTCGAATTTTAGCGAGCCCCTCCCCCTCCCCAAAGCCCATTCCGTATCTTTCAGAAGGATGTTACTTCGCAGCGTCCGAGATGGCCAGCGCCGAGGGAATAGGAAAGTAGTTCGAAAGATACACTCGCACTCTAGGAACACTAATAAATATATCTAATTACGTCGGGAAAGGTTTCGCTGCTGGAATGGGTGGATAGAGTCGTGCATCGGTTCTGAAACGGCGAAACAGCACTTCTTCACGCATTCGAAAGAATGGACAACGAGTGCGATCGGCATATCCGGTTTGCAAAGGTGATCTCGGGTGGGTAAATCCGGGGTCGGTCGTAAGTGTAAGCGATGGATCTTTCGTCCATTTCGGCGCCTGGGAAACAAATCAACAGTTACGTAATGACGCAGGAACCGATCCCGCTCGAATGGGTGAAAATTCGTCATGCATGCACCACTACAATGCATGCACCATGCTCCAAAGGGATGGCCAAATGGCGAAATGGTCCACCCGAGTGGAAGAGTATGGTAATGCCAAACGGCCTGCGAACCGCCCGCTTTCGAGCGGGTAAAAGATTGCAAAGGATCATAAATTTCATAAACTGTTAATAACTCATGATTAAGTCCTGGTAGCAGAAACATTAGTGCAGTTGTTTTAACTACTGTGTGTGTAGCTACTGCCATTCGCATTCGTCGGCCCCCGAGACTCAACCGAGGAGAACAACCGAGAGAGAGAGAGAGGGAGAGATCATGCATAATGTTTCACAATTGCGGGTTTTGTAATGCTGTTTGAGCTGTTGTTATCACATAAAATGGAATCAGTGTCGGCTTTATAGTTTCACCACGCAGAAATGGGTGCAAAAGACAACGATTTCCCGAGAAAGTGATCCGCCATCAGTGAAGAATGAGAAATGTTTGGGAAGGATTAAATTAAATTTGGTATTGTCGGCAAACTTTTCTATGAATCTTAAGAAGACCGACAATGGGGAAAATTCAGCAATTTTTTCCCATTCCTGTTTTTCTTCAAAGGTCTTGTACTAAACATTGCGGAAAATCATGTCTGCATCATTGCCTGATGGTTTATCGTTCTTTTTTATTTTTGCACTATACAGTAAATTATATTTTATTACATTTGAGTTACAACAGTATCACAATAATTCAAATACTAATTCAGTATTTTAGTTATTATATCTAGTGAAAATCTAGCGCTGAATCTGAGAGAGGTTTTATTTATGTAGGACATTATTATAAAAATTTAAAAATCTTTGTTCGCTTCTGTAACTTCAAACTCGTTCTTCGATGGCCGACTTGTTCCACGCTCGGCCATCGCTGCGGTTGTGGCCGAAAGCGCTACCTCATATGCATGCACAGGAAGCGGATCCTGATTTGCAGGATATTGAAAACAATAAAATAGTCCCTGAGGTCTCTTAAATTTTCTCCCAGGGACTCTTTCCGGTGCGGGTCCGGTAGTAAAACTTTGGCTAACATGCGCCCCGGCGAACGGTGTCGTTCGGTTGTGGGCCGTTCTTCGTCCGTTCTTCGTCGAGTCCAGCTTGGAGTTGACACCGTGGTGAACTGATTGTGCGTCTGAGGACCGCACGGATTACCCTTCCGTCCGTCCGACCGCTGGATCGCTGGAGTTGCGGGGTGGAGAAATGTAAGTCTCACCCTGTCGCAACTAACTTGACGACATCGGACCCCGAGAGCGAAGCGACTTCCGGGATACGCACGTATCCATCCACGGGTCGGGCACGAAGGACACGCTGCTTACGAACAAGGTCCAGCTTGGGCGGGTCCACCGAACACCCCACCGATGCTGATGAGCTGTTCGCTTTGTCGTGCCACGCTTCGGTCTCGGACCCATGCTGACCCAAGGGACACCAACGCGGTCATAAGCAAACGGATCTTACTGCCCACCGTGCACCGGGTACGGCGCCGATAGGGTAGGCCATCTTATCGATGGAAAACTCCGAAGGCCATCGGCCATGATCGGTGGGACTTGCGGGAGCGATGTTATCCGTTTCCGCACGCCGGAACTCGGACATCGATGGCCACAGTTGTGCCGAAAAGACACGGCGAAGGATATTCGCTTCCGTCGGAATGTTACGGACTCAAAATTAGCACTACAAAGAAAACATCCAAAGGTTTGCGGTTGGCCCTCGTTGATCCAAACCATGTTGCCTATTCTACATTATTTTTCCGTGCGAACGCAAAAGAAAGCCGGTGTTTGTGTGTTCGAGAAATTGTTTGAACAGGACAAAACGGTGTTGTCATGTTGTCACCGAAATTCATGAGAAGCTTAATGGTTAGAGTTTACATACCAAAGAAGCATATAAAGGATCTCTGTACGTTGGTTTTTGAAAATTTATTATGAAAATTTACACTCCCTTAACTTTAATTGTTTTTTCCACCTACTGTTAGGATTGAGTGATTGATCTGGAAATGCTTCAGTATACTCCTTCAGGTTAAATTTGACATAAAATAAAAGTTTGACTATGAGAATTTGATGAAAAGCAAAAGGCTGGGCGACATGGAAAAAATATCCTGAATATAACCATATTTAAAAGGCAAAGATGAACAAACTAAGGAGTAACTCTAATAAGCTATAGTTTCAAATATCTATGACGATAATACATAATCGTAGGTTATGCAATAATCAAGGAAATTATGTAGTAAATTAGTCTATACTATTGATTGTTTTATGCGGTAGAGCAAAAGATTGACAAAATTGTGTAATGGGTAATCATGAAGAAGTAGCGTCCCACTACAAAAAACCCATCCAAGTACTCCAAATTCTTTAACAACCCACCCGAGGTGTTCGCCCTACCTGCGTAACCTGGGCGGGCAATAAATACACGATATAACAATTGCTATTTAAAGTACTCTAATAACTCGCCCTGATTTAACGTTTCGCGCTTCAAATTCCTGCGGTTATTAGCCGCAACACCGCAAGCCGTAACGGGTGCACCCTTAATGTCCGCTCGGTGAGCGCGTTGGAATTCGCGAACGGCGAACGTTCGCCAGCAACGGCCCATTCCCGGCGTACGATGGCTACGTGAGGCTGGAGCCCCCGAAAATCCGTTACCGTCCAAAAATTGCTGACCGGAATCGGGGTGGAAAGGGTGCAGGAGTGGTGTAGCCGGTGGCGGGGTGGGTCGTTGTGCGAAATTTCAAGCCATTCCGACAGACAGCGCCACGTTTTCGGGTGGCGTTCTCACGAGGCCACGGCGAGAACGTCGCAAGTCGAAAACCCGGCTCGGCAACGACGGTGGTCTGCCGACCGGAAGGACATGTATGTTTTGTCGTCGTATTAGCGTGTTTAGCCGAAGATAAATGCTTCCTCCGACGGCTCACTGCGGGACGACGGCTCCCGATGAGCTTCCGTCTGACGCGCCGGTGTAGTTCTCGAAAAGCGTCCGGCACCGGCGTACACCTCGGTTGGCGGTTGCACATCATTGTGCCGGTGCTCGCAACTGGCAACAAACCGGATCCGGTTGTTGCACCGGTAGGAAGGCTCCGTTTACCGGCACGGACGGACACGGCACTTTCGTTTGGAAGTCTCTCGTCAGCGCCGAAGGAAGATGATTGCGTAGAACGGCGAGCGGTTTGTTTATGCGGCCGGACACACTTGACGCATTATTTGTGGTGTGGGTGCCGTCCAGCACCGAGTTCGTGTGTTGCGAAAGGGAAACAAGCGCCACCGGAAACGATGCGTGCTTTTTAGGGGACGACGCGCAATATGCAAAATATGAACCGGTACGAATACTTTACGCACTACGCTGTAGGTTAATTTTCGATCGTTTAAGTGCATTGTTGGTGACGATTAGAAGTAAAGGTCAAAATAAAACTACCTCTTAAAAATAGTTTTTGTAGTTAAACTAGTAGATTTTTCCAAAACAAAAGAACTCATTACTTATCATTTTTGTAAAATATTACTAACATGAATATCAAGTTGAAAACGGAAACAAACAGTTACAAGTGCTTTGGCTTTAAACTGTCTTTTATTTTCTTAATCAGTTTGATTTGCTTCATCAAAAACAAACTTATTATATTGTATTATATTTGTATTATTCTTAAATGGAAACTATACTTTGCGGACTACATCTTTAATATGATGAATGTTTATAACAATTATAGCTACCTAAATATTTTTGTTTCAGCATTGGATAATGCATGCAATATACCAAGAATTTTTTCTGGGTATCTTACTGAATACAATTTTGTTGCATCTAAAACTCCCCAAAAACAACGTTCTGTCCAAAGTAGTCGTCCATTGTTCACATTTAGTACCGAACACGCCTCGAAGAGAAGTCGAAAATCTCGAGAGTAGACGCGGTCACTCATCGAAAACATCTCCCAGTCCCGGCGCTCCCCAGGCCAAGAGACAATTTTCACCATTTAACGGTAGATTTAAATCAAAACACCGGAGAACTACCTATTTCCGGTAGGTCTTGTGCCATCATGTTTACCATCCTCCCGCGTGTTGCCCCTACGACTGCATGATGAACAGACGCGCTATGCGGAACTCGGCCACATATCGAAGGACCGTTCGCTTGCAAGGACGACCGGAACGACATCGTTCTGCAGCGTAAGGATTCAGCGTTTGCGAAGGTGAAACCGTCCCCAAACACAGCCGAGCCCGAGAAGATATGCGTCATGTGCGAACGGGACGCCGGTTTACTCAGGCTACGACAAATTGACGATATAATATCGGGAGTAATGAATAATTTTGCATTCCCACGGGATTCATCAATCGCTTGCAAATGTTTGCGCACACGTGAGCTGAAGGGAAAATGGGAAACTTTTCATGTGTTTTTGTGCCAGCGGTGACGGTGATTAGGTTTTCTTTGCGAGAAATTTCTAGGGCCATAAGAGGGTTTTACTTGGAAATATAATAAGTTAATTGGTGGAAATATGACAGAACTATAAACTTTCTAGACATTTTTATCCACTTCTAATTTAATCAACTCAATATCCTATAGCCTGAAAAGGTACTTGTTTGCTTTATTCATAGCGTTAAGAGTTTCAACATATATTAAAAAGAAAAAAACTACAATACTAATAAATAAAAGGAAAAACTGTTGTTCGTTTATTACCAAAGTCAGCTTCTGAGTTCTAATTATCTCCAAAATTATCAAAAGTTTCATCAAAACCATACCTCGGATGGAATTTATGGAGCATTGGAATTCTTTTAGATCATCCCAGCATTTCGGTCCCCAGTCGGGGGTGGGGGGGGAAAAAGCCTAAATTAAGAAACAACAAGAAACACTCCGAACCACTTTACAAACTTTCCAACCGATGCCCGGGCAAACGCAGGGGGAAAGCTTTTCGCTCGCAACATTTCGCAACACTACCACTTGGCAACTTCTTGCATGACAGCCTTCCATCTGGAAACTTTCAATCAACACAAACCCATCGACCGGCTTTCTCATTTTAAGTTGCGTGAACCGTTCCCATCGTTTGGCGCTCGGTCGTTTTCCCCTGGAGCGAGGAAAAACCCCTGGTGGAGAGAAAAGAAAAATCCTCAATGGTGGGGTGAGTCGCGCGGCAAAAGCAACCCAACAAATTTAGCGACGCGTAAGAAAAACAGGAAAATTTAACAAAATTCATTGCCATCGTTTTGCGTCCGCGTTGGTGTTGTGGGGGGAGGAGGAAAGTTTTTCCCAGCCACCACCTGCATTTCCCACCCCGTTCGGTGGTTGTCACAGTCCTCGGAGCAGAAGCGAACCGTTGAAGAGTACATAAGCGTCAGCGTATCGCGTATCGCTCTCGTCCTCGTCCGCTGGTGTATCGATGTTTTCCGAGCACGCCGGAACTATCGCTGTAGTTGTGGGACGAACGTGAGGCGACTGTCTGTGTGCCGTCTTCGTGCGGTCGTCCGGGCGAGCAGGGGGCGGGAATGGTGGCCCGGAAGCCCTGCGGCACGTCAAAAAAGGCGTCCGTGCCAGCGCTCACAGTGACACGTTTATGTCTAATCGATGTCGGGATGCGCTCCGTCGACTTGACGGTGAACGCCATTACGCACCTTTACGGCTGTTCCTCCCTTCGTCACCCCTCGGCCGTGGCGTCGGCTCCGGGCTCGCCTGTGTTGGTTTGGGTAGTGTCTGTGCGCAGGCAAAACGTGGCCCGTTTTTCCCGAGGCTGTCTTCGATGCTGTCGGTTGCTCGTCAACGGTCACGACGGTATGCGCCGAGCATCTCGAGCCTTTGACTGACACAACACGTCTCGGTGAATGGGAAAGGAGAAAAAATCACCCCCAAACCACCCACGCGGGCTGGGGGGGTGGGATGGTGGCCTACACAACACAAGCGCCATTCGTTCGTTGTACAAATACACAGCAAAGCAAGCAAACCGGACTCTTTCTTTCTGCCCGAAGCAGCTCTCTCGTTCCGTCCCGGAGCGCGTCCTTGCAGGATTCGGTTTCTTTTCTCCGGCATCAAACCGCTGCTCGGGATTTGTGTAAATGATTTTTCTCGAGGGAATTTCCCGGGAAAATCTATTTTGCGGGATGGGAGTCGGGAGACGAGTGTGCGGTAGTTTTAAAAGAAGGGAAAATAACGGGAACGATATGTAGAATCATCTGCTCATTCGCGAGCTCGTCTCGTCATACCGCAGGGAAACTCGTTTGCAAGGGCTCGTTTTATTCCGACTGATATTTCTGTACATAATCATATGAAATGTGTGCATCCGAATGTTTCGCAAATGAATATTCTACACTCTAATGTAACGTGTTGATTTGATCAATATATCACGTCAATAATTGAATCAATATAGTTACAATGTCATTCTTTTCTTAGATAGTTATTTAGTTGAGATTCTTTTATTTTAGGTTTTGGACTATGGAAAAAGATTCTTTTAAAAAAGGTTAATAGTGTTGCAATTTTTCTGTTCCTATAGTTGGAAGGTGTCAATGTTAATCAGTAAAACATATATGAAACCTATTCTCATTTTGTTTTGGGATAGACGTACTATGAATGTCCCAGAAAATACAGGATCAGTCTTGCTAACCGCCAGACGGCCACATCTTTGGCGTTTTTATTACGCCATTTACCTTATGTCATAATTTTAATGGTTTTGTCTGTCATTTAAATCTGAAGAGGAGGGTAGACATAGAAGATGGTGATTTTAAAGTTTTTCATTGTTATCTGTAACTCTACCCGCATCTTTCTTCAAATGATGCATTTCAAAAATGAGGCGAGGGTGAAAAATACAGCATTCTAAAAATGATCCTGACGAGCGAACTGGCCGTTTCAACGTGTGTACGAAAGATTTTCACTTCGAAGCTGTGTTTTGTGTATTGGTCCTGACATCCCGGTTTTCCCGACTGTGGTATTAGCTTTTGACAAAGTCGTAACAGGTCAGCCCCGTTCGAAGGAAGTGCGTGAAAGGTGCCGCTTTTTTCGACGAAACTGAAGATTATGGAGGGATGAAGGGATCATACGCTTTTCGGGGTTGGTTGACCCGGGAGGTGGGTGCGTGGAAGATTTATGAGTTTGATGATGGCGGAAGTACTTTCCACTCCTACCACCAGGTGGCGTTGGAGGTATCGTAGCGTGATGTGATGGAAAAATCGGAGTTAAAGGAAACAAATAATAATTCCACAGATATATTTTAGATTCTGTCCTTTATAATAAAATAAGGAAAGTTTTCAATGTATGGTTCCTATAGAATTAATCAAACAAAGAAATATTTGGAACTGGTGGAAAAAATATGCTGATAAACCTCACGATGAATGTTGATTGGATGGGACGCAAATGGGGACCGAAGACACATATCACCGTTGGTGCACCGACATGAGCCGTCCGTTACAGGAAATTGGAATCATTCATAGGGCGCACATGGGAAAATGGAGCAACAGCAAGAAAACTAGCACCAGCAAGACATACGACAAGATACTTGGCGTCATTGTGTTTCTGCTAGAGCCCTGGGCTGCAACAGGGGCAAGATGAAGAGATGAGCGGCCGAGGACAATGTCGTTGGACATTTTCTTGATTGAAAACGAAGTTTTCCCATGGCTCATCGGAGTTATTTCTTTGTGTTTTGTGTTCCTGCCGTGACCGTGAGGAATGGAATCCTTAAGGAAGCTACGAACGACGGTGATAATATGCCAGGCATAACGGAGACGTGTGTTTGTTGGTGTGTGTGTTTATTTGCACAATTTAGGCCACCAGCAAACATCCAGCCTAGCACTCGGGGACACAAATTTATTGGCACAAGCGAAAATGGTGATGATGAGCAAGATGCCCCGAATCGATAACGTCCGTAAGCCATCCATAATTAGGGAAAATGTGTGTCCCGGGGAAAATCAGAGAGAAAAAAAAACAAACAAAAAAAAAGGACATACCGTAACGATCCGTGCGGAGGAGTCTACCGACGGTTTCGAAATGGTTTTTCGTGAGAACTCAATCACATGCGGAATGATGCAACCATCAAATCAGAAAGTATACACAAAGCCTTGAAATAGGCACGATTCAGGGACAGAGGAGAGGGAGGTCCCACCACAATCCTCGCAGAGTGGTTTTCGTTCATCAACCCATCAGCATCTTTCTACGACAGGAGGACCTAAACAAAGAGCCGGCCAAATGAAATGTGTGCTCGGGAAACATTCGGCGGGTGAAGAAATCGAATGAAAAACTGATAGGATCCTCATCAGAAGAGAAACAGTAAAAAAGCGAAAGCAAAGAAAAACCTTGACAAACAACGGCCACCGGGTTCCATCCTATCTGACGAGCACGCAAACGCGTCCGGGGCTCAAATGTCTTCGCCGACACGATTTCGCCATTTCGCGCGGCATTCGGCAGTGTCAATCTTCGTTCCATCTATTTCCATAATCGTAATCATATTTTTCCGTGTCGATGTGATGTGCTTTTGATTTCGTCGGCCGGTTGCGGTATCGCAACCGAACCGGTCGGTGGCTCGATGGCTCGAACGCTCGTTTGGCTAACGGTGGCAACAAATTGGCAGACTCCATATCGCTGCCAGCAAATCGATGCGGCGTACGAAATAAATAGTCAGAACTCGTCAAAAGCAGTCCTAGAATCAAGACGCTATTATGTGAACGTCGTACACGCCCGAAACTCGTCGGTGGAACTAGCATGAGTGTGCATTAGGTTCAGAGATAGTAGAAGGAAAAACAACACCGCACGAAATAATAACACATCAAACGAATGAGTCGAGAAGCTATTTCAAAGATTGAGATGCTTCAATCGAGATTGAGTAAGTTGATAAAGTTGTCATTTATCCCACATTTGTTGTTTTACTTTCTACTTATACAAATAACATTGCGGGATATTATACAAGAATTTAAAAGAAACTTTCGATAGTTACGTGTTTGAGTCGTTTTAAACAATGTTTAAAGTCTTTTTGAATCTATGAATCTGAGAAACGTTAGGCTTAATTGATTAAGTTATCAATGGTTATTTAATATTCTCCTCTGTAAATATAAAACTAATACGGCGAAAGAAAGTTGAATGATATTTACCTAATTATAGCGTTTTTGTCCTTTGATAGATTGTACTTAGTAAGTGTCATTATTTAGCTTCGTTACGCTTATTTAAAAGGTTTTCAATTATTCTTTTTATATACTAGTGTTCTTAAAAGTCAACTCTATAGAACTCTGTTCAATGAACATTATAAATGGTTATCAATGTTTCGAGTGTTTATGTAACAACTTGCTAACAAATAAAATGAAACTCTCTTGCCGGCACGTTTTGAAAAAACAATTGAAGATCTACTCAAACGAATCTATAAAAACCAACGGACAAGAAGAAGTCCTTCGGAAAAACAGCGCGGAGGGAGTGAGTCCAGGTTGCGGAAGGCGGAAGGCGGGCACATTTATGCGCCAGTGCTGTCGACGTCGCCCGGGAAAGAAATGAGATGCTAGTAAATATAAACAATAACTTAGGATAACCCTCATAAGTCTTGTACGTGTTATTGCCGCTTCGATGCTGGAAAACAAAGCATTTCAGCCCGGGTCCGTCCTCCGATCACGATCGGGTTACGCTACCGACCTCAACCCGTAAGTGTCCGTGTACGGACGGGCGAAGGATGTTTGCTGCCGTATGTGTGCCGACACCGAACGGTGCCCCGGGTTTTTCTGCTCGCTGGGTGTTGCAAATGTTGGATGGTGCGCCGGGCTGAGTGAGCTCTTCGAGCTGGGAAATGGAAATATTGCACCACTCGCCGACGAATGGAAGGAACAACGAAGGAGGCGAAGGGAGGAGTGGAGTGAAAAAGGACCTTCGCAACAGAACCGCCTTTCTTGGGGCGATACTGGGAGGTTGGGGTTGTACAGGGTAGATGGGACGCTGTTCGATTCGATTCGGAAAAGAAATGAAGGACAGAGTGGAGCAGCAGATGATGGAGAAAGCGTTCTTCCTTCAATGTCGAACTGGTCGTGCAGCGGAAGCCCGGAGAGTGATGGAAAATGTCGGAAAAACGGAGCAAAACGGCGTGGCGACGGTGGTGGGGCGGCATGTGGTGCGCTTCCCTTCATATTTATGTTACGACTCTGTTATCTACGATAACGAGTTCCGTTTGATTGGATGCCGTTACAGTGCGATGGGTTCAAATTGAAGGCAGCAGCATCCGGAATAGATGATACGGGTCTGTAGTCGGTACGGTGAAGATTTTGGGGCCGCCGGCCTGAGGCCGTGAGAGGTTTTGAATAAGCTGTATGGGATTGTGTGTGTGTGTGTGTGTGTGTGTGTGTGTGTGAATGCCATGAGGGATGAAACACTTCTTGGACCCCGATCCGTGCTGTCGGGCACAAAACTCCGAAAGGGCTGGAAAAATATGACAAAAATAAATTAACAGAAATATCGGTACGGAAAATTCAAAACGGTCCAACTTAGTCAGACTATATCTGTCTGAAAACTTTTTTCCACGTCACAAGCCGTAGGAGACTTTCCGGTTTTCTCCTTCGAGTTTTTCCTGTACACCATTTATGGAGTATGATGTCAAACTCAACAGTTTTAGCTATTTGATGGTAAATTGAACTATTTTAGAATCTTTAATTAAAAAATATGAATACGAGTATTTTATGTTCATTATCAAATCAGTTTCGAAATACGTAAGATGCTTAAAACCAACTTTAATGAGCAATAGACAATCCCAAGCTTTTCTTTTCAAGCGCGGAAACATTTGCCCCACCACCGAATGCAATCCATTATTTGTACCAAATCATCCCGAAGGAATCGTGAAACTTTTAAATAAATCTTCCCATAAACCCCTGAAATTTGTAACATCTCCAATCCGCCGGCCTTTTTCTTTACTCCAAGAAAACCTCGAGAACGTGAAGATAGAACCCGAAGAACGATGGATTGCTGGGGAAAGATTTTCCCACCACCCATTCGCCCATTTGCTTCCGGTAACGGCCAAGCACCGGATCACCTATCGGATGCCGGGTTCGGGTTTTAAAATTTATGTCACCACCACCACCACCACCATCGGGGGCTCCTGGTGCATCTTTTCTCCTTAATTACTCTCGCCCGGACGTCCTGCAATCGGTCCCGGTGGGTTTCGTACCACTTCAAGAGTAGGAAAAAAAAGGCAAGACGCAGGAAGTTTTCTCCAAGAAAGCACGAATCGATCACCGGCCAAAAACCTGCCCAAAATGCGACGGACGGATTCGGATCGAACAGGAATCGCTTTGCACGTCTTTTTCATTCCCCTCCCCCCCACCCCCTCCCCCCAACTTTGCAGGACACCATTCCCGAAGGACTCTAAGGAGAGTCGTTGAATCGTTTTTTTTCCCCCCGTTTTGTTTTCCACCTTCGATTTTCCTTTTTGTTCCGGATTTTCCATCCGGTGCGCGCCTCGGCGAAAGCAAAATCTTGTGCCGGGGGGTTGTACGGGGTTGGCCGCGTGTTTGAAACACGCTTCGCATCAAACCGCACCGAGGCCGAGGCAAAGGGCCGTGGCACATAATTTACTGATGTGTCTAATAACAAAAGCGTTCAGTGAACTGTGATGCAATTCCGGGACGGGAAAGCTTTTCCGCGAGCGCCTCCTCTCCCGGGGAACCGGGCCGTGCACCCAGCAGCACCCGTCGACAGTCGCAATGCTGAGATCCCGAGGTCCAAAGGTCGTCACTGGATGCACACTTACAAACACACACACACACACACACACACACACGCTGGTTGGAAATAAGAAATCGTCCAGCGACCAGCGGGTCACGAGGAAAGTGCGCTGCGGTTTCGAGGTGGAAAAACGCCACTGCCGCCCCGGTGGGAAATGGCGGAAAATGGGAATGGTATTGACGTCGCAGCGTCGCAGGTCGCGTCTCCCGGATGATCGATGCCGATGGGAACGAGGGGAGGGCGGGCGAGCGCCGGGGCATTTTCTGACAGATTTATTACATTCGGCCTGTCTTGGAGTTTGAATTATGTCCGAAAATAGACGAAATGTACTATTTACCCCTCAAAGTGTCGGTCTGTGTTTTTTTTCTTTCTCTCTCTCTCTCTCCTCTTCCCTTCACCCCCCGTGTGCCCACCACCCCTCGGGCCGGGCTTCGTTTGAAGAACTGCCGCAAAGAACTGCTCGCCTTTATTTCCTGTGTTCGCTTCATGCTTCACTCTCGGCACTCTTTTCCCTTCCAAGTCCTTCCCCTTTTCAACGCTTTCCTCATCCCGGAGTGAAGCGATTTTCGTGGGCCAACGCGGAGGGGGGATGGATGGATTGCTGAAGTGATTATGTTCCGGCACTTTTCTCAATCTTTCTCTTCCCTTTTCTGCTTTTTTTTTCCTCCAGAGAGATTTGTGTGTCCTGTTGGATTTGTGCAACTGGACTGTCGGCTTGCGAAAGGAACCGAAAGTGCTTCGCATTCATGGAACGCAAAGTCAATCGAAATGACAGCAGCGGTCTTCACTTTAAGGTTTAGACTTTCTCAAGACTTGAATTTCAGATTATCGGAACGTTGCAGGGAGCAGAAGAAGAGAGTGGTTTTAAATTTGCAGCTGGGAAAATAGTTATTTCTTCGATCCGAAAACGTAAAACGAAAAAAGTGAACGAATGTTTCGTTTTCTTTAAGCAGTTTTTACCGAAAACGTGCAAGAAAGCTGATATGTTTTCTCTTAAGATCTGCAAGAAAACATTTTAAAACGAAACGATTCTATAAAAGCTATAGTTTATGTGCTTATTTTCCTCAGCGAAACAACGTTTCAGTCGCAACGGAACGCAAAAACTCGATTTGTATCCACCTCGGAACACATCAGTTTGTTTTTGCCGTCTCTCCTATCCTGCCAACATCCTGATGATCACCATCATCACCGTCAGCAAGGATTTCAGCCACTGCCATGTCTCGGTGTGTGCTTCGTGTTCGTCACCCCTCCCTTTGACACGGGTTTCCCCTCTCCGTCGACTAGAAGAATCAGTCTCTTTTATTCACGCTCCCGAAATCGTACTCAACGGGTTCGTTTGCCTTGACTGCGTTGTCGACGGCGCCGTTCAGCATTTTCCTTCCCTTACCGGCCCCGTCCGCGTCACCTTGGCGGACGCGGAGCAATGTCCTTGTTTCGCACTCCCAACGGAACACCCCGTTATTTGCCCGTTTTTCCTTCTGTTTCTTTATTTCGTTTTTTCGCTTCACTCGCTAGACTAAGTGCTCCTGACGGAAAACCAGGGGAAAGCGTCACTCATCAAACTCGATGGCATCCCTGGCGGGGGAGCTGAGGGGAGGTATCGGGGAACTGCAATCAGCCCCCGGTGGCTTTTTCTTCAGTTCCGTTGGAGTTGGGTTCGAACGGTTGGCGCTCCCTGGCGGAGAAAGAAATAAGCAGAGCGAAACTCACTCAAGCCGGTGGAACGAAAAATCAGTTCAGCATTCCGGGCCGGGGAAAACTTTCCGCAATGACAGACACCGTTTTTCACCCATCTTTCGGGGCGCACCACCGGTGAGATTTTCTGCCGCTTTTTCTCATACTCACACACACACACACACGCTTGTACGCCCTTTCGGTAGGTAGATGCAAAACCTGGCGGTAAAGACATGGCAAAAACACCTCGTGGCATTTATTCCCGAGAAGGGATGAAATGATCCGTTCATCGATCTAGAGGCGCGAAAGAGAAAACCATAGAAAAGGAGCAAGAGAGAAAAGGAACGACGTAGCAAGGAAGAAAAAAGCACAAAAAAACAGAAGGGAAAACATCCGAGGGAAACTGGAAAAATGGCAAGACACGCCAGATGGTAGCGCTCCTGGCATTCGTCACGTTGATATGTTGATATACCCACAGACACACACAGCCACACATCTAGTTAGCCGGAATGTGCGAGCGAGATAGTCGGGAAATGAAAAGAGAGAGCAAACTATGCGACTTCCAGCTTGAAGGACTGAAAGGATCGCACAATGATTGATGCACGAAAGAGGGAGCACCGTACCGTTCGTGCACGAAGAAAAGAGATGGAGATGGAATGAAAATGTTGTGAGACACAGATGGATGGATGGATGGATGCTTGAGCAGTTGCTCACGGGATGGAAGGACTCCCTAGGGGAGTGACTGAGGAGAAAACAAGATGGAATGACATGGATGAGCAACGAAAATCAAGCACATCGCAGTGTGTGTGTGTGTGTATTGGAAAGGCGCAGAACAAACGTGACAGATAGATGGGAAAAGGGCGAAAGAAAACATGCTCAAGGACGAGCGTAAAAATCAAGGGAAAGCGAGCAGAGAAATGTGTTAAAAATGGACGGATGATGAGGATGACGACTGCGATTCAGATTGTTTGTGTTGATGTGCTGTAGCCCTGTGTGTGTGCGTGCGAGAGGGAGTGAAATGGGCCGTTCCTGGAATCGCTCGGGAAAAAGCGAGAACGCGTTCCGCGAAACGAATCCTTGCAAGAGGGCGATGTTTCGGTATTGGTTGGATGTCCTTTTTTGAGGCACGGGAGTTTAGACGAGAAGCTGCGATGCTTGGTGGTGGTGGTGGTGATGATGCGACGGTCGTACTGACAAGAGGCTGACGAACTGACAGGACGAACGAAAACCCGCTCGCTGGCAATGGCTGCTCCGTGATGAAGTATCAAGAGGGAAACGTGAAAAAGAAAAACCACCGGCGCAGTCACGTCGCCGGAAAGGGAACGGAATCAAGTTGTCGTAGTTTGATTTTTCTTGATGCCGGAGAGCGAAGGATTCGGAAGCTGGGAAAGTATATAAATATGCGCTTTGGGAGTGTTGGTATACCGTTCGTTCACAGTGTGCGGGAAAATAGGATGCCATCTTCGAGGTTTTTGGGAAATGCGGAGTGATTCGTTTGCCATGTGATTCTTGCTTGGAACATCCTTTCGAGGGATGGTGATTTTTGTTTTATCAACCGCATAAGATGACTATTTGATGTTGTCCTGGTGATTGAAGGATGATTGTATGGCACATAAGGAAAAATAACAAAACATTTGAAAATAAAATCTTGCTTCCGTTCTTCAGTGTTTTCAACATTAAACTTAAATTATATATACGAAAACACGATGAGAATTTTTCGTTTAAAACTTTTAGAAAAAACTAACCATTTTTAACATAAACTTTCTAAAATTAAAAAACTCTATCAGTTTCGAGAACTATAAATTCATGTTCGGAAATCTAATTTATTTTGTGACTTTCTCGTAACTTGTCTCTGTCACCGTTTTGCTACATTGAACTTTCTCCATTTATTTTTGTACACATAAACATAAATACACAAAGAACCGCACCAGCCAGCTTCCTCCATCCATGTTGGGTTGATGGGAAATTATTGATTTTAATTCAGTTAAATTTAATTTCCCTGATGCTCCCATTATCATTCCGAGCACATCTCAGTCAAAGTCGTCCTTCGTGTAGAAAGACATCCTAAAAACCGTTCGCCAAACATGGAACCGAGTCGGATGTAAAGGGGTGGGGGCGAGGGGGACAGACGTTCACTGTTCGGGAAGGGGGTAAAAAGCATCGGTGCGCATTTACATAAAAGTATCATATCTACACTTGAGCTGAAGTGATCTACTACCCTTTGGTGCCATCGTCTCGGGCACATTGCTCGGAGCGACGACACCCAAACGAGTGAACCTTGATGCTGCTTGAGCCGGAAGGGTGCAGTGGGCGCAAAGGGTTGGGGTACGGCGGGGGTGACGTTTTGGAAAATTCGTCGGCAAGGATGCCATTTCGCCTGGCGTCTCTTGCGTTCAACGCCTGACGGGAATGAGGTTAATGTTGAGCGTCGACGCTTGACGAAGCTTCTTTGTTTGGGAAGAAAATTGGCTATAATATATTAATGAAGCGCAAGCTTTACGCGGGGTTCAACGTAATTAGCGCTGGGTGAAGGAAAGGCAGCCATCAAGTGGATTCGCGGAGGATAGATGAATGCTGCCATTTTATCTTCGGTTGTGCCGTGGGAGGGGGCGGAAATTACCGATACGAGTACTTTATCTGAACGATTCAAAACAGGAGGGAAATCAAAATGAATGGTTTATTCAGGAAAAGTCGAGTATAGAATTAATGTTTGCCTACAACAAATCACAATCGTCTACTCACAAAACTATAACAATATTTGTCTGTATTCAAACGGAATGATTTCGTTTCGCCTAGTTAGCAAGAACTATCTCCCTCCTTCGGGACCAAACTACACTTATGACTTCTTTTACCTTCGTCGCCTTTCGCAAGGATTACCATAAATTAACAATTGTTATCTGAAACGGGGTTCCACTATCAACAATTCACACGTTCGCTTTCCGGAAATGTGCGATGTTAAATGTCCAACCGCCGTACATGGTACACGATTTTTTACTTTACTTCACCACCACCGAAGGACCAAGCCTTCGGTGCGCCTCTTTGGGGGGAACGGAACGTCGAACGTGAGGACAATAAAATTAGAACCAATTTTATAAGCAATTAAATTTTACGATCCTTTGTTTCTGCCACGCACGGGGGATGCTTGCCACAATGCCACAAGATGCGCCTTTCTCCTGCAGGCATCACCGAAACAGGATTTGTGTTGTTCCGGCGTGATGGAAAGGAGATATCGGGTTTGGGGTATTTCTTCTCGAAAAATATTATTATTAAAAGAAAACTTCACTCTGAATTTTTGTCATTTCGTTTGGGAATCAAATGCAAAGGTGCGCGGCCGGAATGATGCCCTAAGAAAGGTGCCACTTTAAGACGTATCGGATCGATAAATAAAATTTATGGATTAGAAGCTATCAATGCGACATTCAGGGTGGCCGGTGGCCAAGGGGACAACGTTTTTTTGGGGAAGCTCGAAGACGGATGAATGAATCGGAAACGGGACACGGAGAAAAAAAAGGCAGTTTCCAGTTCCTGAAGGTGTTTTTGATGGAGAGCCATAAAAATTAAGTCCCAGCGATGTGGGACACGATCGATTTTTTTTTTTTTTTTTTGGAATCGAAACTCCGGCTCCGGAGGATATCGCGCGTGGCCGCTCGAGGTTCGGTATCCTTTTTGGACGCGGTTTTAATGGACCTCGCACTCTCGGGGACACCCGGGCGTTCTGAAAGGTCTCGGGGAAGATTGTGTGAATGAGGCATGCATCAAACGCTGCTCATAAAGTTGAACAAGTAATAAAATCTTTTTATGGTGTTTATCTTTCGCCTTTCATTGGGCGAGGATCCGGCGTGCGAGGCACTGGAGTCTTGGAGTCGTGTTTTAATACGACAACAGGAATGCTTTAGTTTGTGGAGTGTTCGGTTCACAATAATCGCGCTCAAGAATGGACGTGCACATGGTGAGGTTTCAAATAAAACGCAATGCTTTATGTTTCACCTTTTACATTTCCAATTTTCAGACGCACGTAAACTGCCAACCAACATTTTCAGCTCCATCCGTCACGAGTTAATAAATATTCCTTAAAGGGTTCCTTCCACGGTGTTTGCTTTGTCGGTTTTGAGGTGCCTTTTCGCTGATTTCCACCAACTTTAACGAACACCATCAACGGGGAGCCATAAACATTGCTTTTGATTGATCGGAAAGGTCAGACCGTGCCTGGCTGCGATCAAACACAACTGACGCAATATGGTTTGATTTATGACTCCGGTGCTCTGGGCCTGCTGATTAGACTGGTTTCGATGAATATCAAATTTTTCGATGTCGGTACGACACGTTTGCGGGGGAATCGAACCGTGTTGGGGAAATGAACATCCAAACGGAATGGACCGGTGATATAACATATGCGCAATTCTCGCCTTTTTATCAATTCTTTGGGCTCGACCAAACTGATTGGCATCATAAATGACGGACCGGTTGTAAATCATGCTGGAAACGAAGCATTGGTTTGGACCGAAGATCGTGGCAGATGGATGAAGTTGGAGTTAACACTTCAGAGCGGGAAACAATAAAATACCTTTCGGCTCCCGAGCGATTCGTTGCAAAGATTGTTTTGACAATTTTATTTGATGTGAATGATTAAGGGAAGAGGAGTTTAGGTCTGTCGAAATGTGTTTAGAGATATTTTTTAAACATAACTTTGACGTTGAGAATAAGCTGTTTTCTTTGTTCGTGGAATTAACGACGGGATGATTAGTGGATTTTTTTTACTTCTACACAAATTTATCATTCTAAATACATTGCTGAATAAAACTTTTGGAAGAAGTATAGACGGTGTCACCTGCACGGCATGGATAGATATGTCAAGATGGACGAAGGAGAAAATATTCTGAAACGATACGCCTTCCGATATCTTGTCGCTATCAAGAAGGCAATCATTCTTCAAGTCTCTTCCAGTACTGGCCACTCCCATGTTGGCGTCTTGTGTAACAAAAGACAACTCCATTCTCCAGCCCAAAAAGGCTCCGAACGCTTGAGAACATCATCCTGCTGGCGGCTGATGAAAGAACACTTGATGGTTCTCTTCGGAACCTTCCCATCGGACTTAGGAACCATCTGAGGGCGGAACATTTTTTTTCTAACTTGCGTTTGGAAAACCCATGGATGAGGTTAAAAAAACGTAGTCGAAGCAGCTAGTTTGAGCGATTAGAGTCCACGCTCGCCACGAAAACAACGAAGAAAACAAGGGTGAAAAAAAATGGACGCAGACGAATGATTGCATTCAAAAAGGTATAAATCATTTGACCGTCGTTTTATATTGAGCTGTAGCTTTGGGATGCACATTTTCGTCGATTTATATTCCCTTTCTTCGTGTTTCTTTTCCCTTTCGACTTTCCTTTCCCACCCCGACCGCTCCCTGGGGGGTGGGACCTTTCTCTCGCCCGCTGGAAAAAGGTTCCTGGTTCCTACATCTTCCTCGCGTGTCGCAATGTTAGGTCGAACACATGGTCGAGTTTGTTGCGTCGTTTGATTTCTATCATCCTGCTGGAAGCGGTGGACTTTTCGGCCTTTTACAGAGCTTGCCTTACACGCACACGCAACATGGACGAATGTTTTAAATGCCTCGAGGCTGTTTTACCATTTTGCCAGGACCAAAAGTGAAAGCGTACCGTAGGTCTGCATTTCCTGCTGCGTCCATTTTCGGCAGATCCGTTTCGTTAGATTGCCCCGGACCGAATAAAAACGGCTGTATATCGGCGAAAACATCAGGATCCAGAAAGTAGGGCCGTCCAGCGGATTTTTCGGTTGCAAACGTGACCGAAACCCCCGGACGCTTCGACGGCACCGGGAGTGGGAAAACATATTAGAAAATTCACCCCCAACGCCCCGGAATGCACGGCACCGGAAGTGCCTGCTCGCTTGCAGGCTGCAGGCCGGCCTAATTATCTCCCTCCCCCTCCCCAAAGGTGAATCCCAAAGTCCCGAGTCTCGGCACCGTCGAGTGTGTCCGAACGAGGAATGAAATGTTATCATTTTAATGAATCTCTCCATCGGCTTCACGACTCGCGCCGGAACGGACGGTTTTGGAAGCGTGTTTTTATTCATTGTTTCTGGCGCTTTTCCGTTACTGGTTTCGTTATCAATAATTCGCAAAAATGCCCCCCGGCTCCTTACATCCGGAGTACGGTGTGTTTTCCCGATTTCCCCAACCCTCCGCCCTCCCTCGATGGTAAGTCAATATTAGTGTCCGGATAGTTTTAACCTTTCCACCCTCCCAGTCTCGGGTTGCGAAAGCGGTGGAAGCTTCCGCCGTCGCGTTGCATGAAACTCCAGGTGGCCATTACCCATTTTCGGGCCACACCGGATCCTGGGGTTCGCGAACGTGCTCGAATATTATCGCAACAAGGTCGCGACGATGGTGGTGGTGGTAAAAATAATGCTTAAGCAATCGTTGCACCTTTGGAAACGAATTAATCCGAAAAGCAAATCCCATTCCCCTTAAACCCACCCCCCATTGCTGCGGCCTCGGGCAGGATTGGTCGGTGTTCCGTTCCGAGCACTTGCAGGGTCCACCGTCCGCACGGAAAGCACACCGTCGCACGTACGGCCACGAGAGGGCCCTGGCGTACGCTACCGGGCCCCGGTGCATAATTGGATGCAATAAAATGATTTAACACTTAAATGATATCATAATTTAGCGAAATAAATTGTTAATAAACGTTTTAATAAATACCAACATTAGGTCGCTATCTTAATTTAACATCTTCCACGCGCGGTTTCGCGTTAGCTGGAGTGCTTTTAACGGCGCGATGGGTCATTTGGTGTCGTCTTGCGAAATTGAGCTTCTTTGGCGGGTCAGACGGAGAAAAAGGTAGATATTGTTCCATTGGGATGGTGCATCGTTTAGTTCTCTTTCGGAGATTTGGACTTAATGCTTTGATGTTGCCGTGAAAAACGATTTTGACAGAATGAATTTTTAAACGTTTTACAATGAGGAGTACAAGAAACTCACGATTTTATAATAAGATATCGTATAGCGTCTTTCAAATTGAAGTGATTAAAAGCCGAAGATAAAACTTATATTTCATACTTTAAATGTAATGAAAAATAGATCAAAAATTTGACACAGAGTTTTATGAGTGTAATGGTTTAGATAAGGATTTCTTCTATACTTAGTACGGAATTCTTTTCTTCCAATTGAAATGATCCTCAACTCTTCCGTCATAATTTTTGTAAATCTTTTTCCAACCAACCGTATTTAGAATCGTTCTGTAAATTAATTAAGCTAATCATTCGCATACAACTTTAAATTGCTAATCCCATAAACAAACAGCTTGTGTTTTATTTCTCCCAGCGCAGCTCAGTCGCTTCTGCTCGCCTTCAAAGGATTACATTATTTAGCATTAAGCGGCGATAGGAGCTGGCAGTGGCAGTAGCATCGTCGGCCAGTATCACACGCCATTCGCTGTACGAGCGTTATTGAATATTCTTTTTCGCATTCCGGGGCACCCCAACCCGGGCACAATGGCCACCGGGCAGTGGCTATGCAAAGTGGTGGAATGTAAGACAAAAAGGGTTGCAGGAGAAAAAAAGAAGTGAAAGGAAGAATCGGCCTCGTATCGGTTCGGGCAACAAAGTGGAAGGATTGCTCCGGATGGGATGGCATGCTTTTCCCTGACGCCACGGGGTGGAATGTGGATCGCGGTTGGCGGAAAATTCCCTCCCCCCACCCCCGGAAAGCGAGGGGACCGACCACGCCACTCGCCAATTGTCGTCGGACGCCTCCTCGAGCCGAAGGTATTTATGATTACGGATGGGTTTTGATCGAGCTGGCGTTGTTCCGTGCGCCCTGGTTGGTCCCTTCTGGGTTCACTCGAGCTGGCATTCTTACGTCGGCGATCGACTCCGTCCGATTCAATTCCGTCCGTCCATTGTTGTGATCGAGTGCTATCGCGCAGGTCGTGATTGAACCAGGCTCGCCATATATAGGCTTAGGTGGGGTTGCGCGAATGCGACCGATAAATAAATATTTCCCCGTGTAAAGCAGCACCCGCTGGAAAGCGCGTGATGTTTCCCTCGGCGCAAGTGGCCCATTGGGTGGAATGGGGGGCGAAAAAGGGGAACCAAAGGGAAATGTATGTAATGCACTCTCGCGACGGGACGCAGCGCAAGAAGATTTGAGTTTTGCGATAAATTTTCGTCGTGCCCTTGTTGTTATCATTTATGTAGCCGCTGCTTTATGGGTTCGATCCTATGGGTTTTCGCTTCTGGATCGTCCTTCGCGGATACGGAAGCCAGTTGCCAGAGAGTTAGTGAAAAGCGTCTTGTTTATAACCGCCGCACCGAGAGCATTATTGATGTTATTTTATATTTCATATGACTTTAACTCATCTTTAGCAAAGAAGACGTGAGCAAAGGTCCAAAGTTTGTCATACTTAAAGTATTCCTTTCTAGTTAACCTTCTTGTTGAAAGAAAGCAAACAATGTAAGTCGATCATCAACACTACCCTAACGTTAATAACAATAATCTTTTTCGTAATTCTTTCAAGCGAAAACCTCATTGCATTTTTATTCTGATTATTATTTGACAATTTTCTTTTTTTAAAGAGTTTTGTTCAAATACATATGTCATACATAATGAAAACACTTTTATAACAAGAAATAAATGTGGAAAGTTCCAAAAAACCAAGTTCCTCTTTTATATCTTAGAAATATAATGCAGAATCGTACCATTTATCCTGCCATATCAACAACGAGGAAGATAACTTGTAGGATTTAACATTTCAAAGCCATGCATTTTACTCTCCATTGTTTTGAACTAGTTTTGTTCACAACTCATAACATATTTTATAGGCAACATTTTCTTTTTGATATGTTTCTACCATGAATTTTCAACTTTTCATCATACAAAAGAAAATGTAGTTATGATTCAATTGAACCCACAGCAAGAAAAGTGTTTTAATTAGGACTTTCTCACTTGCATTGGATGTGTAAATGTTTGGTGCTCAATAACCGACTTAGAATTTCCTTCGCATTAGATAACGTAGCATTTCGCCGGGTGGAAAGGAAAACATTTATCGATTATCGTCCTCGGCATTCACCTGCCCGAAGGTTTTCGCTGGATGAGTCCGTGTGTGCGTGTGTTTGTGTGTGTGTGTGCAGGCAAACACATTAATTGAGCGCCTTTTTCACCTGATCGTTACGATTCTACGGTTTTCCTCTGTCCGCCAGCAATCTTCTTACTTCTGACGTAAGTACTATTTTTCCCTGCCGCTGGCCATCCCTTAGGGACGGAACGCAGGACAGCGGCGACCTGTCCGGTGCTGCAAATGGGATTGTCACCATTACGGGTCGACCAGATAACGACCGGCGTCGGAATGGAATGGAACCATTTATGAGTGTGTACGACGATCGACGACGACGACGGAGATGATGGGCAGGCGACCGGCTAAAAGCGGAAGCGGAATGGCAAAAGGACATCATTTCAGGCGGGAAAGAAGGAGACACACACACACGCGCGAGGGCACACACATTACACGTCGATGGTCGGAAGGTAGAAATCAGAATGGTCTCCAGAGGAGGGAAAATTAAGCATCGTAAAAGTTTTACGAGCTTTTAATTTCCGACGATAATATTCAAACACCAGTGTGCAGCAAAAGTCGTATGCTTGTCGTGTGTGTACGTGTGTGTGCATGGTGATGATGGCCGGATTGATCCATTTTCGGTGTGTCGCCTGTCCTTTCGCGTCAGGCAAACAACACCAAGCCCGCTCGTCGAAAGCGGATCAAAACCTCGAAGCTCCGGAGCTGGGAACGGAAAAGAATAACACCGAGCGAACGGTGGAATGCACGTATTCATAACAATTTATGACAGTGAATTATGGCACCGAGATTCCGGAGCTGGTTTCTTCTTTAGTGTTATTGGATTAAAAACCAACAAAATGGGCGAAGGAACCGTAGAAGAAGCGTCCCGCAGTCACACCGGCTCCGGCATCAATAAGAGCCAATCTTTAATGAAACGAGCCCGACAGATGGAAATGTGAATATGAATCTTAGAGCGCGTTCGCCCCGAAGTCATTTCGATCGATCGCACCACCCCCGTCCCCTCGCTGGCTCCCCGATCACCTTGAAATAACGCTCCCTCCAGGACAAAGATCGATCGAGAAGATTGAATCCGAACGAGAGACCCCCTTTAAAAAGCATCATCTTCGGCGATCGAACCGCGATTGAAATCGTTTGGGCATTTTTGACTAATTTCCGATCAGGTTACGCATTTTAATTATACGAAAACTCCCCCCGAAAAGCACTGGGGTTGTTTTTTTCTTTTTGGTTTATGAAACGTTCTGGACCATTTGTCTGTCTGGTCTTTCGGGGTACGCTGGGGCGTACGTTGGATTCTCGTTTAATTTTTCGACTCTGGACGATCCTCTTTGGCCGCTGGCATCATTGGATATTTGGAGCCGGTGTTTGAAGTTTCATTTGGTTCGGTTTCCTTGCTGCTGCCGCCCTCCCCCGAGGGGTCTCGATAGTCCACACCTGATGTATCGAAAGGAAGGAATCAATGATCACCGGACCAACTCGAAGGGGTTTTTTTTTCGTCCGCGGGGTGGATTATTACAATGGCAAGTTAGCAACGCGATCCACCACACAGTTCCACATCGATCGATACGAGTCGAGTTCTACACATGACAGATCACACGGGGCTTAGTAAATTATTACACCGTCCATTCGGGGCTCGCTCGCAAAGGGTTTGGACGGGCCTGGAGAGAATTCTTTATATTTTAGTTAGGACTGTAAATAACCGAAAAGCAACACCCCCTTTTTCGGGATGGAATGGTGAGGGTTTTTTGGTTTTTCCATTCGATCTTGAATTCCACTCGATTCCACCTCGACTGATGCTTTTCTGTCACACCCGGGATGGTCAAACTCGGGTTGGGTGGGGAGTGGATTTCCGAAAGAATTATGAAACGTCCCAGGGCAACCGAGCCGAGAGTTCCAAACCGTTTGGATGAGGAATTTATGTGCGGCACGGAGGGACGTCTTCCCACCGGCGCGGCCGAATGAAAGATGGACGGAAAATAAATTATTTCGATTCCGTTCCGAGTTCGATATGATCGCTCGCGAACTTACGGGCGTGCGAGCAATACGGTCCGGTTTCGCGACTTCTACAAGGCCGGCGTTCGGTGGAGGCATTCTGGTTTATATCACTGGCCAGGTTGTTGTGGAGAAAAAATCCCCCCGCGGGTAAAAGAGAAGGAAAAGAATGATCCGCGGTTGGTTCGGTTCCGTGCCGTATTTCGCATCAAAATTGAATTCAATTCAATCGATTCCAGTGCATCTCGTCGGGAGGAAGTGGTCGGTTTTTCGCGTACTCTGCGGGACCCTTTCGACGAGAGGAATGCCATTTTGGCCATCGATGTCGATTGGTGGTGGAAAAGCGAGAGAGATGGAAGTAAAAGCCAAAAACCGATTCGAGGGGAATCGAAGAAACTTCTTACGACCGCGTGCGTTCTCCCGGCGACTCGCCTTTGATGGATGGTTTTCTTGTTCCGCTCGTCGGTGGCCAAAGCCGTCGTGAGTGGTTTTCGGCCACCACGCCGCGGCGAGTGGGTGCAATCGGATCGGAGGAATGGATAAATCATGCTCAAATCTAATGCATTGATTGCGGAGGGCGACCCGCATTCCGTGCGTCATGATGCTTTCTTTCCGCTCGACGCCATTCGACGCCTCCCACGAGAAAGCAGCGGTTGCCGAGGAACTCGACCCTCATCGACAGGCCCATCATCCGACAGGCCGTCATCGACAGTCGTCATAGTTGGTTTGTCCCTTCTCCGGGTTCCCTCTACCCATCACAACGCCTTCGAAACGCGCAAGATGGTCGTGGTCGTGGCGTTTTCCACTCGGTTGCCGAAAACCGAAAACCCCGAGAGAAGTTTGCCTGTCGGTGTCGTGTCTTCCACGCTCTCCCTCTCTCTCCCTCTCTCTCTACCGACCCGCTGATGCTGCTGCTGCCGCTTTGTTTCGATGCATATAAATCATTCATTAAGAAAATGAAATGGAATGAATAGATTGAGTTAAGTATAAATCTTCATAATTTATGGGTTTTCTTTCATTGTGTTATTAATATTTGTGCCCTCTCTGCCCCGGTCTTTGCCGGGCCCCTCCCGACCCAACCAGACGGGATCTGGTTTTCTTTTTCGGGATTTTAGTTTTTGAGTCCCGCCAGCTTCTAAGACACTCAAAGACTCACATCAAGAACCATCCGGGCGGAGTTGAAAGGAAGAGAAAGAAAACCGAAGTCAGGCCGTGGAACCGATCGATGGATATGATAGTTTGTTATATATTTTTTCATCCTCTCAAAGGGGGTATAACAAAAAACTAAATCCAAATACGGAGCACTGAATCAAAAAACAGAAAAAAAAACTCCAAAGAACGTGGGATCTTTGAAAACTTTGGGTGTTAGATTTTTCGAGCAACCGGGGTTCTCTGTTCCTTCGTTGCGCTCCGCTCGGCCGGTTCGTTGCATTCTGCAGATGCGCTGACAGATTGGCGGACGTTTTTACGGCCGCGTCGATAATATGGCCGCTGTCGTGTGCCACGCAACAAAGTGCTGAAAATGGTGGCGTGCGAAACTGGGTGAGAAAATTCAGACATTCGGCGGCGCTTAATTGACAGTTATAAGCAAGTTTAAGATGGGGTACGAATTTGCGTTTAGTAATATTCTTTCATAGGATTGTCAGAATAATGGTACGTCTGATATAAAACTTCTGGCGAAAAGATTTTGAGCGAATAAGTTGATGTTGAATAATAAGTTTATTTTAAGCGCAGAACCAACAAAGTACCGTGTGTTTTGAAATAAATCCTAGTGGATCAGAAGCAAATATTCAACAAAGACATAATTATACTCAAGATGTTAATTATCTTAATGCTTATTCCTCCACGAAACGTTCAACTTGATAAAACAGACCCAAAACAAAGCTGAATCGAACCTTGATCGAACATCGGCCGCTACCGAATCGAATCTCCCCGGTGCGGTAACTGTTCCGGGTGGATTCGTTGACGAATTTGGGCCATTAATTATTCTCCATGTTCTTAGTTTTCCTCCTCCTGCGGAGGTTTGTTAAAATTTCTTCGGGACGTCGTTATGCAAATGTCGATTTCCTGCTAATCAATGGTGATTAATTGCGTGACCAAAATTTCGCTTCTATTTGGTGTTTTTTTCTCTCCAGTTTTGTTTTGTTTTTTTGCAAACGGATCTTCCCCGCCGAGATAAAATGAAGCATCCTCTTTCGGTGCTCCTGCGCGAAATAACTTGATTTGGGTAAAATCAGGCGTGTTTGTTGATGGGATGGAATTTGGAGTCGGTAGGTTGGTATCTATCTCTACGCCGCGGATGTGGGTACGAAACGGGAGAGACGGAACACACACACAGGCATAGGATTGGCGAGGCCACATGTCCATTCCCGGTGGCAATCGGTTGCTGTCCGTCAGTCTAGTAAATCGAATTCTACCACCAATTTAGAGCACGGTTAGCAATATCTGCACCGGTTCGATGGCCCTCTTTCACCGACCATGCCCTCACCCCAGCTGGCACACCGATTGACAAACATTAATCTTAATTATAAATTAGAAAATTACTGCCCCACCGACAAACGGGACTAACGGCACGAACGAGCGCGGCGTTCGTTTTCACTCTTTGGAAATCTTTCTCGATGGCAGCTCGCATCTAATGGCGCTGGAACACAGTGGAAGAGAGTCTGACAATCTGCCAACTTCGGACCACCAATGTGACGCGACCATCGACGACCCGGACCCGGGCTTGGCCCGGAGATAGGTTCACTAAAGCCGGACTCGGCACGGAACGGCACAGCGTTTAGCGTAAATTATTCAAACATTAGATGCTCATCCGGACTGAGGCGTTGCGCTAAAAGGTAGCTCAACATCAAGCCGGGCCCGGTAGCGAAAAGCGCGCACTAAATGGACCGGTGGACCTCTTAACGCACTTATTAGTCCCAACGATAGTGACGGGAGCTGATGCATTTTTGCTCCGAGTCAGTAAATTGAGTGTGCCTCGGATGGACGTGCGGTGATTGTGGCATACGTAATGATATTGTTGAGCACTGGAAATTGCAATCAGTGTAAAGTATCATTTCAGTCTGCGAACACGTCTGGCCATCTCTACCGAACGGTATTTCGATGTAACAATGTCTGCATTGTTTGTCAGAGCTAGAGAGTAATCCAACTTTTAATCATATTTGTTTTGCCGAGGCATTAAAAAGTCTTTAATTATGAGGAGAAAAATAACAATTTGTGCAAGGATTTTTCATGTTTTCATACAACTGATTTAGACATAAACGAAAAGTATTCTTCAATTACAATTGGGAATGTCAATATCGCTCTACAATATTTTTAAAAGAAGGAGAGTAAAAGTTTTGCACTGATATTTTCGCGTTATTAATAAAAAAACATTTAGTTTTTCTTCCTTCCTTGTCCTTTGTTTTAAGAGAATGTTATGTTAACACGAGTAGTTTACGACATTTCCAAATATTTGTCAATTGTTTTAAGTTTGAAACACGTTTGAATCATTTTCCAAACGTAAACGCAATAGTAAAACGAATAAATTTAACAGTATTTCCAAGATTAAACACACCGTTTAAAGCTCTTTAAAATCTTAACGAGAGATCCCCGGGGGGTTTATCACATAAATTAGGGTGATGGAAAATTCCTTAGCGGAAATCGCAAACACTCCATCACCTAAAGCCGCCCCGAACCGTTGAAAATCATCGATTGGCCGTAAGACATCCATCTTTTTTCCTCGGCGTCACGGTTGGATCTTCTTTTTTTGTTGCCTCCCCTTCCCCTCTGCCCTGCGCCCTCCCCAGCAGCAACACAATGGAGCTTCCATCATCACTTGAACCACGCCATTAGAACCGGAAGCACCATCACAGCCACTCGGTACTTTGGTGATTTATGAGACACAATGCTTTCCAGCGCGTTTTCTTAAGGTTCTTTCACCCCTCCCCATCCTCCCCCTTGCACCCGACCAGGAGCGATGGAGGGAAAAGTTAGATTCCACACAGTTTTTCCCTCCCAACAAAGAATTCCGATCGAACTGCGAGCGCGAACCAGATGGCCGCTGTTATTGTCGATAAGAGGACGAGGAAAATGGCAATCGCAAAGTGCACACAGGACACAGAACACTGGGGGAAAAAAAATAAAACCACGACGATTGCATTCGGAAACTTATCTTCGAAAAGCACACCACCGCAATCAATTGATCGGTCGAAAAATAAGTAGAGAAAAACTCTTCGATTTGATGTCGTTTGCTGAAGGAAAGAAACGAAGCTGCTTCCCTTCGGGCGACCGAGTGCTTGAATGAGTGAAGTTATTTTGACGGAACAGTATGGGAAACATTTGGGAAATTACGTTGTGACCATTTTCCAACATGTGTTGGTATTACGTAGAAAATAGAAAACATTACGGTACGACACGACGAGCCTTTTTTCGCAATTGTTGCTTGCCTATTGAACCTTCTGGCACTTTCTCTTCCAAGGCCATCCTCCAGGTCAGGGGCTTTGGATGCAGCCCGATGGGACTTGCCTTCCGTTCCGTTGTAAGACGCTGATATTGGTGATGGGCTCGCCCTCAGAACGCAACACCCTGACGCAACCGTGCAGCTCGGGGTAGGTCGTAAAAAAGAAAGACGACGGCCTCGGCGGCCTGGTGTCAATCGATATTTCAAGGCCAACGGAGCACTTATGTTTTTATGGCCCTATTTTTTCACTTCCTCTTCGCACACAGACTCGCAACGGGGCAACCCGATACAGTCGTCCTACCCCATCTCTCGGTGACCTTCTCCCGGGGGCCGACCTTTGCCACCCGCCGTTGGGCAGCCACGAGGCAGCGACCTAAAATTTCGGGCAACAGGCAAAACCCCAACGACCACGCCGGCATCACCCCCATCGTCCCCGTTCCTCCCCGGATCCCAGCACATGGGACAGAAGAGAATGGAAAGGAAAAAAATACCCCACAAACCCCGCCACCACCACCACGGCGCGGACTCTCATCGTTGGGCGCAACATTAGAATGTTTTATTGCACGCGTAATGATTTTCCTCCCCAAAACCGTCCCCCCGGCCGGGCATCCGTCTGGCGGGACGGTGTGCGGCAAAACTTCCTTTTTAACGGGGCACGAAGATTTTTATGGCCATTACCGGGGTGCGTGCAGTAGTTGCGTGGCGTGGAAGATGGTCCTGCTGGCTGTCTGGCACGGCGTTGGAAGAAGGTCGACCGGTGCGTGTGGCCTTGCTTTCTGCCTTGGCCGGGGGACGGAAAGATTGTGCGGTGCTTAAAGTTCTAACCATGCTCGCACCGAACCCCATTGGATTTTGCTCTTTAAGCGACCTTCAGGCTGCCTCGGTTGTGTTGTGTAATGTGGGCCAGTTATCGCCATTAAATCGCCGGGAGAGGTGGAAAAGGTTGTTTTATTGCTTTCGGCTCGGCTCGCATTTTCCGCCACAGGTAACAGGTTGCCGTCGGCAGATGAAACCAGATGCCGCTGGAGAAAAATATAACAACGAAACGGGAAAAGCAACAAATTCGGAGGAAAAACTAAACCCCACACAATCGAGCCCATAAACAACCCTACGTCAATCACCGGTTTGAATGGTGGATAGCGAAAAGTTGGTGCACCGTTTTGACAGCTCATCGTGCGAGAGGGGATCGGAGCAGGCAGGTAGACGCTAGGGGAATGGCAAGCAAACGATTAAGCAGGCCACACCTTTAAAAGGGCGGTACGAATGTGAGTGCTCGGCGTGCGTGCGAGAGCGGGAGAGCGCGAAAAAGGTAAAGCAAATCGTGAGCAACGGCACCGTGAGGTGCTGCCATCTGGTGGCCCAAACTCGGCGGCACAAGATTGACAGCTGTTCGGGCCGCTTGGACTCTCCGGTGAGTTGCAATGTTTTCGTTCGGTGAACACTTTTCAAACAGAGATTTAAGGATACTTTCGCGAGGAGGCGATGTGTTTCTATTGGAAATAGAACGAGCAACCCACTTGCTAGTGATAAACAATGGAGTACAGGGTTTGCGATGCTTGCTCAATGCAGAAAACTGCGAACAATGTTTACAATGGTACACACTGCACCGATCAAAACAAACACTACCGATCCCGTCGGGAAATCGTTCAGGATGCTTTGACTTTGATCTTCTTACCTTCCCGGGTCACTTAGTCGGCGAGCAAACGTACAACCAAACCACTAGAACCCGTAGTCACCTTGCTACACTTCACTTTTGCACCCGTAAACAACCATCCGCCACCGTCATCGAAAGACGCGCCGCAAACTGACGCCGCATGCTGTCAAACGTGAGAGGGGGTTCTCAGTGTTTGTGCGAGAGCGCACACGAACACCATCAAGCAGCTGATGTTCGTCACGTGGAAGGGTGTGGGAGAGGGAGATGCGGAAAACGATGGCGATTCTCCATTCCACTCCGCCACTCCTTCCGGTGATGACCAAGTGGTTGTCCAGCGTTTGTTTTGAAGCGTTTATGCGATGCACTTTGGGGTTATTAATGAGAAATCGTTGGGAATGCTCCTCCTATCTCGAGCGAAGGTAGTGACAGCTGATTGACCTTTACGGTAGCGTTCATAAATGGAGTCCGTTTAGAGCATCATTACTCAACTCGGAAATATGGTTGTTGTGGATGAATTGACCATAAAGGATAACATTTTTAGATGTTTGAACTATTCAAACTGCAGTGTGGACAAATAGAAATGCATCATCGTAAAACGTCGAGCAAATCTTCGATGGAAGCTATCCGTTTGATTGTATTCAGAATTAGGTTGATCGTTCTCTGGCAGCCGCCGGGGCAGAGTGGGACGTCTGTGCAGTTTATCCAGCCAATGTCTTCCTGATTGTGTATGAAGTCCGGCTCACACGCGGACACGGACATGCTTATGCTTTTAAGGAGAAACCAGAGTGCGCTCGGGTCATCGGGCTTCGGCCGCCCCCGTGCAAATAATGAACTGCAACTCGCAGCCGCGACAGGCCAACAGGCAAACGGGCGATATCAGCCATTCGGTTGTCGTTGTCGTTTACTTGTCGACGATCCTTAGCATATGGACGGCGGCCGACCGTCGCTGTATATGCACATACGTTCGTGTTGCCAGCCCAAGAGATGGCACAACACAAGCAAACCTGCTTCTGCTGCTGCTGCTGTGGCGACTTCCCATGTGGAGGAGCTTCATCAGCATGCACAATTCAAGTTTCATGCCCACGGTTCGGCATTCCACGAAGCGCCCGAAAACCGTGGCTGGGGACAAACCGAGCAGAAAGAAACAAAAAGCTCCACACAAACGCAAACGACCGACGCGACCGACGCGACCGACCGAATCAAACGACCGAACCGGCGGCGGTCGAGAATGTGTAGTAGTAGTTTTTAGTAGCTCGAGAGAATCGTCCTCAGCGGCGATATCGGCGCGTTCAGTGATTTCGTTTTCGCGAAAAGTCGCGCTCGTCGGATCCCGCGTGCAGCTCCGTGGTGAGATGTGAGAACGTATATACGATTCGCTTGTTGTGTGCCTGTTTTTTTTACTCCCCCCGTTTTGTCCTGTCGCGAGTCTTCGCGCACGTCGTGTTCGTGGTCGTAGTGGTCGTTGCCGCGTGTCCAGGAGGCAGAAAAAGGGAAGACGATCGATGTTTCACCGCCTTCTATGCTCGCACCGTGTCGTGGCTTTTAATATACACGCTCGATAATTGTGTACTCATCTTATCATCGAGCTTGTGCGTGTGCATTTTATTTTTCCACGGAATCAAACCCCCCCGCCATCACCATCATCACCATCATCGCCATTACCATTATCCTCAAATATGTCCTCCGGTTTTCAGATCTTCAGAATGATCGACATTAATTAAAAGTGCGACAAAAGTTCCCGCTTCCAGGCGAAACGATCGCAACCGATACCGCGACTGATCTTTCTCTCTGGAACATTCGATCCACGAATCGATCGACCTTTCGCTGCTTGTTTAGCCGGTGTGACTGTGTGCATCGCGTGTGTTTTGGCTGCGATTGGTGACGTCACGGAAGGCAAGCCATCGCGGTGGTTGACGCTGTGTTGGTTACGGTATAGCGATGTGGTTTATGTTCTCGGTCGCAACCGGTGCTAGAGCAGACCACATGGGTGAGTAAGGGAATTTGAAGTGTTCTCTATTGCTGGAGGTTTGCCCTTCAGGGGCCATCGGTCTTCAGAACGTACCGAAGTGCGTGTGAATAATTCAGAATTGATGTTGATGATCAGTTGTTTCTGATATGTCATGATGATGCCTTAATTGACGACGAAATTGAACTTGCTTAGAAACGGTGCTTAGCCGGTGAATTGAAGAGAACTGCATTTGGACAAACATCAGGTAGGTGCAAGAATAGTTAAAATTCCATTGATTAATAAATGACTGACTTTTTACACAAAGTTTTGTTTGTGTCATCTAAGCCTTAGATCTTCTCTGGATGAATGGTATTTTATTTCAGAAATTAATCCTTCTTTTGAGGAAGAGAACACATAAGAATTTGTAAAAGTATACGATAAAATCACCCACAAACTATGAGCCACATCACATCATCCTTACGCCAGTAAATGTTTGTCTTGCTCTCTTTTATTTGCCTTGTAAGAATCCTTGATCCTGACGAAACCTAAATACTCTCCTTGGCCGGAGTAATGCCGGAGACGACCTTCCTTCAACGTCTCCCATGGCAGGAGCTAGAAGCACACTTTTCATTACACTGCGCATGCTTGGCACAACATAACACACAATGTCGCTGCTGCTTGCACCCTAACACGGCCATGGGACAGGATACCCAGCACGGAATGTGACTCGTCTTTGGTGACGTGACGCGTGAGCGATAGAGATGACGAGAGAAAAGAAAGCGTTCCGTCATTCTGGTGCCGCTTTTGTTGCCGGACCGCTTTTTCCCAGCAGATGGAACTGTCCATTTGCGTTGGTTGTTGTTGTTTTTTGCTTTATGTTTTCCCTGCAGTGAACATGCTTTTTACTTCCAATATGGTTTCGTTGACCTTTCATCTTTTCTGCCAACGGGACCTAGTTTGCTAGTGTTTCATTACACCTGTGTGTTTGTCTCGAGAAGGTTTATATTTTGTCTGGAACAAGGATTGAAGGACCTTTCATTGTTGCAAAGTTGAAATAGATTTACAGTTTAAAAACATGTTTGTCCTTTAAATTTCACAGGTATATGAAACTGTTTTTAAAACTCTTTTCGCAATTAAAACAAAATGCCTATATGCCTCGACTGTGCAGGTGCAACGTAAACGCAGCCAAGAGGCCAGTTCCAACGGGTTGTTTCCTTTTTTTATATAATTGAACAGCCATCGACAATCTTCGGGGAACCGAAAACGACAGGGTCCCGTATGCTGCTAGGAAAGCGAGCCCATGGTAGCCATTATAAAAAGAAGAAAGAAAAAAAAACAACGCACACAATCCAGTCACTGTAAAGACACGAGCCGGTGGAAAAGAAGGGCCGAAGGCAGCAAACGTGAAGCATATGTTAATTGAGCTAAGCATTGACTCACGTTTTGCTGGTGGTGAGCTGGTGTTGGCAGCCGCTTGGGGGCATTATTTATGTGCACGATCTGGTCTTTAGTAAGCGATTAAGCCGATCTGATTGCCTTTTTGCCGATGGAGCAGCCCGTAAGGTGTTTATGGGCAATGGGCAATGTGCAATTATGGGCGACTGGAGAAGTGCGTCTTGTGGGCAAGGAAAGGAGACTGGATGAAGATGAAAAAAAAAACGCACGAGGAAGAGAAAAAAAGCAACAAAGGTTTGTCTTACAGCTGTGTGGGATCAATATGTCCTACTGGGGGGACAGGAGAGGGTTGTAAGTGTACTCACAGCAAGTGTGGCTCTCGTCACGGTTTGGTGAATGGCTAATGGGGCATAATATAGGAAACTAACTAGCGAACAAATGAACCGGCATTAAGGAACGCAAACAAAGGTCCAGGTAAAGTAGCGGGCAAAGATCTAAAATCAATAAGCACGGCACGGAACAAGCTTCAATTTGTTGCAATAGACCATAATTGAAGCAATTGAAGTGTCAGTATTAAAGCATGGAAAGAGCATTTTTTGTTTTGCTTCACGCAACTCTACATTCCATGCCTTCTAAGGAAAATATTTCACCGAACAACTTGCACATTCTTGTGGCGAAAGCGTTCCTTTACCTTAAAACCGCGGAATCCTTCGTCCGTCCATTTTACCAAACAACCAAACTTCCCACACACATCCCGGAACACACGCACACGAAAGTCCGCGGCCATTGCGTTCGCAATCGTCCGTTGGCGTGCCACCGGCAATTGCGTGACATTAGCCGCACCACGACGACAGGCCACGCATATGATGGACTGGGTTTATCGCGAGTGTCGTCAAAAATACGGCTGACACTGAGTAGGCGGTGGTGGCGATGATTGCCCTCCGGCAATATGCTGCCAGACCGGTGTTGCTGCTGGTGGTACTGGTGCCCCTGCGAAAATGCCACGGTTGACGATGATGGTGGTGGTGATGAATATGATGCGCAATGTCGCGCCACAACCGACCGTACCGAGTTTCGACGGTGCCGTTTCCGCCCGATGGGCGCATGAATAATAGCACACGTCTTCCGTCGTTTCATGATGTATGCCGTTATTTATGTGGCCATATCAAATTGACGTTGCCCGACATGTGTAGGTAATTTTTGCGACAATTTCAGCCCACTTTACCGACCACCATTATTGCGGGAAGCGATGGGGGCAAAAGGCTCGTTGAACCCGAGTAGGAGTTGTTTTAGTTTGCCCATTAGCGGGAATTATATCGTGAGGTGTGAAAATTTAGACCACGGATATTCATACCCCATAAACATGTGGTACAATGTATGAGCACATTTCATACTTTCTTTTTACATATTTCAATACTAAGAAATTCTATTTAAAAGTATTCTAAACTTTCCTTATTTAATTTTGGTATTTTTGTACTTTTATTAATCACAAATATAAAAAATAGTTTACGTAGTTCTGGTTTTCCTCTCTTGATCACCCATTTTGGTTTTCGGTAAATAGTTTTATTCAAAATCTCGCTTTTCCATTTTTCTTTGCTTTATTTTCTTGTTACGTTTTAGTTATTTTTAACGAAGAAGATAAGTTTTCGTTAGAAGTAATTAATAAGAAATTAATGATTCTTATCAGGAATAAACAAAATTAAAAGCACATTTTATTCGTGTTTTGCAATCTAACGTTTGTAAAAACTCCTTCCGTATTAAACATTTCTACATATTTTTGTAAATGTGAATGTAATAAATTCAATTTCAAATCGATACGTATATAATAAGTACTCTAAAAATGGCCTATCCATCTTTAATTCTTCATTATATCTACAAATGGAACGTTCTAGAATAGGCCTTCTCTCCTCGACCACCACCAGATGAACGAGTAGGTGATGTAGGCATTCGAATCATGCCGGAAATTTCACCCATTCGCTGTCATCCAACGCACCATCCCAACATTCCAGCGCTGGTGAAAAATCTTGTACACCACGTGTCGATTCTACACCACCAATGGCGCATCATAATCTCGCGAATGTCTACAAGGGATGAAAAATAAAACGAACTACCTCGGCGGACTGTTGGTGTCCGTGTCATCTAGGAGTGTGCGGAGTGAAATAAGTGCACACATTGCATCTCACAACCGGTTGTTGTAACTTCGCGCCGAACGCACCGAATGGCGGATAGCGTCCGTTGCGAGTGTGCGGAATTTTCTTTCGGTACGTTGAGAGAAAGAAAAAACACACCCGGCCCGCCTGCACAAGTCACCCCGGAGGGGAAAAGAATTTCCTTTCTTTCATCGCACCTTAAGGCACGCGTTTGGGTAGCGATGTTCGGAAGTCGAGGAAGCGGTCACAAGCGGTGGTCAGCTGCAGCACCCCGGTGTCCCGGTGTGTTTGTGTGTGCCTGCACGGATTGTCAGCCGTGTCAGTGTGCAGGAGTACTGTTCCCCTTGTCCGTCCTCCTGTCCCCATGTCGACCACGGATGTGGTGACCGCCTCCGGGCATCGTCGGTGCAAGTCGCTCGCTCGAAACATGAACTATGTCTGCACGTCGATCGATCGGAACATATGTTACAAAAAGTTGCCATTCCATTGCACGACCAGCATGCCTTCCCCCATCCCCACCCTCGTTCCTTTACAGGGTCTCTACACCTGCGTATCCTGGTTCGGCGCTGGAGGGGATCGCCTTGGATAGCGCGAGTGCGGGAAGAAACAAAAAGTACACCGAGGGGGATACTGATGCCGAAGGTGATTTGTGGCCACATCGACATCGACAGTTGGCCGGGCATGGCGAGAAGTGCTGGCCGGGTGGCTGGCGTATTTCTTGAGGGAGTGTAGTGCAATTTTCGTTATTGCCATTGTTGACGAGCGCTCCGGGGGACAGCTTATGACGGTGACAGGTGTTTGCCGTTGAGGCCAATGAGGAATAGTTGTTTGATTTGTGGCTGGGAAATCACTCTGCAGCGGGTGCAATTACGAGAAAAGGATACGGGTGAAGGTAATGCGACACACTTTCTGCGAAAGCTACGAATGACGGAAATGACAGAACAATTGTAACGTTTGTGTAATTTATTGGACCGCATATGAGAAAATATAGAGCAAATTTCAATAGAAATAAAACTTACATGGCGCGCATTGTAGTTTGTGCATTTTGGATTGATATTTGAAAAAGAATATTTTTCGCATATCTTTTCTAATAGTAAACCCATTAGAATGGCCAACGCCGTAAATAATATTTTTTTAAGATAATTACAAAGACTTAAATCAAATGAAAAAATAAAAAAAAAACGCAAAATGATAATTTAAAAGTATTTAATAAAAAAAAGGAAGATTTAATGAAAAACATAACAAGTTAAGTGAAAATTGAACATAATAGCCTATTACCGAAAAAGAAGCATTCTTCAATAAGTCTTATAGTTGTAATTGTATCTGAGTTAAAGATATTTGTATTCATCTAATTCGTTTACTATCGAATATGAGTTTTTGTTTGTTTTTCAGTAAATATTGAAGATGCTGCAATCCCGCTATAATAAATCAATAAAGAAATGTGGGTAGTATTTATTGGCAAAAATAAAATCAACGAACAAGAAACTTCTCCTTCAACCCCTTGTTAGCAGCCATCAAACGAAAACGAACAAAGTGCATTAGCTGCACCCTTTAACGATCGATAGTTGCCGATTAATTTTCCACACCACAAACACACATCCTTATCCGCACAGTGGGTCCTTACGAGGGGTCCAAATGGTGCTACTGGCTAGCGGTTTCGCCAAACCGGGGAGTTCGAAAGCGGAACCTCGTATTTGCCTATCGTTTACCAGCGCTGATTGAATGCTCGCTTTATCGGTCGGTTTCGCGCCAGGCCCATTTGGCGCAAGGGGACGCTGACTGATTGTGGGTAAAAATAGGCTCCAATTATTTAGTCGTATATGCGGCACCGACCAGCCGCCGCAGGTGGGAAACGGCTTGAATGAGAGTAAAGCTGAGGGGAAAGGAGGGAGGGGAGAAGGGTGTATCTTAAGACACCAACGAAGGCGGCCGCAAACGGTGCAATCTATCTCGTTACTCGCCTTGATGCCCCGGAGGGAACGCAGTCGCGATCGACCGAGTACAGTTTTTCACGCTATCAGTAAAAACCCCCCACCTTCCCCGCTCGCTCCTGGACGGCATATTTAAGTCACTTTCGATGTGCGCCGGCAATGAAAAATGTCAAAACTGCCGCAAATTTATCTCTCGAAGCGCACCGAGAGCCCACGGACATGAGCAATGGCCTCGCCGAGTGGGTCCGGCCGAGTCGGGCAAGCGCAATCATGGGCAGGTTTCGATAGGCGGTCGGTGGTGTTTGCGATCCTGCAGGTTTGACGTTGTCCTCGGGAACAGGTTTGTTTTTTTTTTGTGTTCGTTTACTGCCCGAGCACTCAGCGGCACGGAGCTGTCCAATCGGTGCGTTTGAGCTTGAGGATCACGTCCACCATGTTGCCCACCGATTCGAAGGACGATGACGTCGATGATGATCGCCTTACTCGAAAAGGCCGTACCATACATCAAACCACCGCTTACTGAACCGTTTCCGATCGCGAAAAGATCGCTGTCGAAGCTGTCGGATAGAAAATGGTGCGTCCGATAAGGACACGTGACGCACAGCGTGATCGTGTACGATCGGAGTGGTTCGAAATCGTTGAACCATTCACGCGATTTGATACGGTTGAGATGCATTTGTGATCTTGCAGTTTAAATCCTCCTTGTTCCCGGGTCCTGCAAGCTTCGATCCGACTCGCATCGGGATCGAGGGCGGCTGAATAAATTATTGTTATTTAAAATGATAAATTGGAAGCCATCCTTTATTTCTTAGTCACCTTACCAATGCACGGTGGCAAAAGGCGACGATCATTTTTCGTCCCAAGCCAATCTCATGATCATCCGCTTGAAATTGAATCACCAAAGCTTCTCCAGTGATCGATTTTGGTGCTCGTGCTGAAATGAGTTAATTTAATCCCAATCCTCCACCGCAGACTTAAACACCGTGTGACGGCGTTGATTAACGCACCCTTAGCTAACATTCCACGGTCGGTTGCCGATTTCGACTTATCAGATTCGGTTTTTCGAAATCAGCCCCGTCTCGATCGGTGTCTCAAGCCTCGGAATCTCGACGGTTTCCTTAACCCTAACCCCGGCATGGGAAACGGAGACAAGAAATACCACACGAATTGCGAAGGGTGTTGACGGACTTCGGTGCAGTTTGTCTCTCCCATGTCGATCGATGCAACGTGTTTTGCATTTGTTTGTTTTTCCTCTCTCGAACGGATCGATTTCGGCGGAGGTGGTGAGTTTTTCTGTAATGAGATGCATCGAAAACGCGCGATGCCTTTGGCCCCGGCTCCACGCTGAGGATGAGGGATGGGGTGAAGATGCACAACACCGTTTAAATTATTGCCCTCCAAACGATGAACCTCCCCGGTCCGGTTGTTCGAACTCCTCGCTGGGTAGGCGTCCACGTCGCGTCCAAAGATGGATGTAATCAATTTTCGATTCACTTTGTCTTCTTCGGTGATGGAAAAGTGTTCCAGGTGGGTTTCTTGTCGGTTTGTTGTACTCCTTTCCGTTCCGTCCAAAACCTGTCCGTCCGAATTTATCTTGCATGCTCATTTCGGGAGCCGATAGCCAAAAAGTTCACGATTTCGATCGGAACGATGGACGACCGATGGTGGGCTTTTTTCTTGTATGTGTGTTTGTGTGTTTATTTATTTTTGTCTCTCATCGCTTTCGTCTCCGATTGGGAAACACAAAGTTAATTATGAGTTCACCACGTCCGAAATGAAACGTCGGTAAATCGACGTTCGAGGCAACGTTCGATAAATTATGCATTGCTATTTTAAATTTCGCTTGTTTTGACGCCCGGAAAAAGAAACTGGATGGAAACATAATGGGAAGATGTGAGAGGGTTTGAAACGGGGGAAACGGGGTCGATGTTATTTAAAAATATGCAAATTTACATGCATACCTTGGGATGAAGTTCATCGAACAATATATTGAGAAGGGAAGTTGATCAACCAATCGGGCAAAGGTTGAATTGGGAACTTAATTTATTTCGATCCATCCAAATCGATCAATGATCACACGGAAATAATAATTTATTTAACAAAACACAAGAACCTTCCCTACTTGAATTTATTTTGACATCTTCCCTGAAGTACTCGCCGCCTTTGATGCGTTGTTGTATTGATATAAAGCTTGAAAAATGTGCCTGGTTAATGAACCTCTAAAACCCTTTGCAAAACACGCGTTGGGTCGACTTCCCGGTCGATTGTGGCAATCGGCCATCGGTGCATGATTTAGCGATAGCACCTCCGACAAGTACGCAATACATTACTCATCCGAGCCGTTCATTAATATTCAAGATGGCGCAAGGTAAAAAGGACATAAGCTCGAGTGGCCATTTATCTTGGCGTCTTAGAGCGATAGAATTGTTCCTCCCGGAAGGTGGGGAGCCTTTGGTCGAGTTTGGTCGCGGCATCAAAATCTGTTTTACGCTGATTGCATTGCGTCCCGGGCTGAATGTAACACTCGCCGAAGATTAAATCTTTCTCCCGTTTCGCCTCACCGGAGCATCGGAGTTACCGAATCCTATTTTCTTTGCCATCCGGCCAGAACGCGCATCCCGACAATGGCCGATTCCTTGTTGGAAGGAGTCGTCTTGGGTTGATAAATTGCTTCGACATTCCATCTTCGTCGACGAGGGCCCAGCGTCGTCGTCGTCGTCGTCGTCGCCTATTCTGACCCCGGTGAGGGCGCATTCTTCCACAATTACAAACACTTCGACATTGTGCCGTGGCGGATTGCGATGTTTTATCTCCTCTCAGGGAGGCGGAACCGAACTTTGTGCGACTTAAAGTTGGAATTCATGGGATGAGGGGAAAGAATTACGTGGCGCGGTGGTTCGACATTTGCACAAATCGTTGCAATTCTCCCCACACCGTCTTCCCAGACAGTCTGTTCCTCGCGTCCAACATCTGAGAAACGCTTGGCAGCGATAAAGATCCTTCGAAGTTCATCATTACTTCATTCTTCAATTAAAGCCTATGTCCGACCTGATCGACGGCCTGATGGGTCCGTCCTATCGGTTCCAGCTAAGTTCCCCAGCATTCAGCGGACTCCGTATCCCGATCGTCGATACCCTTTTTTGGGGTGGAACAAAGCACAACCCCATGACAGGAAAGCTTGCTCGCGAAGTGCTTTTGGTGATGGCTACGTTTCTCGCTTTTGTTCGAAATCTGGATAGGAGTTCTTTTCGTGTTCTTTCCTGTCTTTTCCCTCCCACTCCCGGGCTTAGCCGATGTTTTATCTTTTATATTCATGATGGGAGGTGTTCAAATAAAATAACAAACACCAGCCAACGACTCGGTGGAAATAAGATGGCGCGAAGCATTTTCCTCCGCACAACTGAAATGTAATCGAATTCGTTTCCCCTACCGACCACCTTTTTGTACTGCCTAATGGTGGATGCTGTGGGGTTGGGTTGTGTTTTTTTTCTGTTCTTGAAGGAATCAAACACAAAATAAAACCAGCTTATCCTTAACTGTCTGTTACCGGGGTCGGTTGTGTTGGTGCGCTTAAAACTGAGCAGTGTGTGCGCTCGACGATGGATGGCTTTTGAGAAGCATAAAGCAAATGGCGAAGCCAATTCGCTGCCCATAATAGGTAATTAATCAAACCGATTCGGAAGAGGAAAAAGAGGGTCGGACGACGGAACGCAATGGGAGATAAATAATTATTTTTGTTTCGTTTTTTCCCTTCAACTGTGACTCGGATGAAACTGTCCAGGGAGCGTCGATCCGCGGAACAGTATGATGAACAATGCAGGGATGTTATTAAAAATGGACGTTCAAATGTGCAGTTTATCAAATTTAAACCTTGTATTTAAATGTTGTTTAAGCCAAACTTTTTTTTAGATTCCAAACATTTTTTTGTTTTAAATATTCTTATTGGACATAAATTGCAATAAGTCCTACGGAAAATAACTAACAAACATATAGTTTTGTTCCCTTAAACTTAACACAAGAGATTTACTCTTAGAATAGCATATAAAGAATAATAAACTTGGCGAAAGTGCTGTGAATGTCTACAAATATAATTTAGTTAAACCTAGTGCTATTCACTGTCTAAATATTTTAGAATTACCGGAATCGACTAGAATGTCTAAGAGTTTTCAATCACAGCAAATTTAACCAAGTTCGAAAGGCATAACATTTGAGGGCCTATTGCTCACTTTCTTACGATAACATTACTTATTCTATTGCAAACGCTACCATAGGATTTATAGCGTTTACCGATTTTATACGGATTGCTGAATTTTAAAGCAATTGTAAATGGAATTTCCACCACTCGTACCACCAACGACGAACTCTTCCCGCTTTCTTCCATTTAAAGCCAGCAAGTCATCAAAACAATTGACATAAGCCCAACCGCACCATCGCCGCGCGTTCGCTGACGTTGATAAATTGACGTTGAGGAATCGCTTGAATCCAAAGCATAAAAATTGATTGGTTTCTCCGGCCGGCCCAATCAGGAAAGATTCCCCTCGCGTTCCGTTCACGGCTCGGCACTGCTTTCATCGACTTGCTCTTTTCGTTCCACGATTGCCCGATTGTACATAGTGTGTCCCTGTACGTTTGTGTGTCCGCCGGTCGGTCGTGGCAGGATAAATCCAGCACTATCCATCCAGTTCAGTCGCAAAGGCGGAATAAAAAGGGGCAAAATGGGGAAGAAAAAAAGTACCCAAGCACACCACCATCTCACACCGAAAGGCCGGGCCCCGTCCATCTCGGCACGATCCGTTTCGTGACTCCGGTTGACGTTGAAGGAACGGCCGGCGACCTAGAGCTCCGTTTGCTTTGCCTATCGATGGCAAAAAAGCGACCAGCACCCTTCGGTCTGCAGGGCGGGAGAAAGGAGCCACCGACGGGGGTACGTGGAATTGCAGGGAGTGAAAGAAAGAGGACGATAGAGAGACGCTCCTAATACGACGAATCCAGCAACGGCCAACCGGACGGCCATATCGCAGCACGGCGCACCAACTGCGAACAAACTCTATTTGTAATGAGAGATGACAATGATTGATTACTGCTCCGCTGGCTTTCGGTTGATTATTCACTCCCTTTTTCTCGAGCTGGGTATCTTCGCGTCGGTGTGTGAGTGTGTATTAGATGGCCAGGGGGTGTTGGGTGTGCTTTTCGTTTATGTAGTTGTGCACCCCGGTTTGTCCAGTGGGGGATGGTCGGCCATCGTGATGTTGCATCAACGCCATGATCGAAGCTAGTTATGTTGCCTGTCGTCTACGTTGTTGTCGGCATCAACGGCATCATCACACATTGTGGCGTTTTTGTTTTACACTACAGCACTTTTTGTAAATGTCTGCTAATAAACAAGATATAACAAACAATAAATGCATCCACAAACAAGATGTTTACTTACAATAAATAAGCATGAAACTCTTCATTTGGCAATAATACATTAAAATAATGAACTTCTTGATAAAATCTTATTTTAAAGTCTGATAAAATAGGACACAAAATTAGTTGAGAGAGTTTTGGATGACTGATTATGTTCACTGAATGATGTAGTTGTTTTCACAGGTGGCTGGAATCGTTTTGTTTGTTTTCATAAAATTTCTTAAAACTAGGTTCAACATTTCAGTTTTTTTAATTTTGTTCATCGTTCATCTACTTGATTTGTAGATAATTTTGATATTTTTGCTACACTTATAACATGTTGTCAAAATAATTGTGCTCTACGTAATTCAATAAAACATCCTCTAACATACTTTACTTTGAAAACATTTTTTTAAATCTCCATTTTGTTTTCTCTAAAACTCATTCTATACGCCATCGCTATGGCATCCGGGCGTTATCTTATAATAGCAGTCACTTTTCCACAGCCATCAGTTGTTTCCGGAATCCGGATCGATTGCGCAAGGGGGAAAAAGGCTGGGCGGACTGGATGGGAGGCAGTTTGATAAATTAGAATTTATTTCCCGCTTCAAGGTTCCTTTGTTTCTTGACAGGGTGGGCTCATTTTTCAGGATGGATTTTGGCGCACGCTGAGAAAAACCAGAAGGGTTCGGTTTTATTTACGCTTTACTTTTTGCCACCGTTTTTCCTCAAGGGGTGGCATCCTTCAGGGTATACTGTTTTCCGTCGAAATGATTCCGCTTCCGCCGTGCTTTACGTCTATCAAAATGTGTCTGGTGCTGGTGTGTTTTTTGCTATTTTTGGTCTCGTCGCTAGACTTTTTATGACGTATTTTTTGCTGCCTTAATTGTCTGATATATTTTTCCGAGTGTGAAACCCATTTACATTTTGCCATTTGAACCATCCGTTTGCGGGAGATGGGGTGCATAAAAGTTAATTAGCTGAACCCTTTTTACCAGTTTCATTTCTTCTTGTGTGTCGGAGTGTGGGAGGGGCTGTTACATCTACCCGAAACATTAAATTATCACTTGAGTGATAAGATATTTATTGCTCGATCGAGAGATTTTTGTAAACGTTGCAAAACAATGAATGTTCCGCAAGCGCGTTCGTTTAATTTTAGCCAATTTTGTCTGGCGTATTTTTTAAACAAATCTTTTTTTGCTGACAATATGAAATCACATTTTCCATCAACTGCAGTCGCACTCGGGGTTTATATTAACCCTTTGAAATCGCTGATCACTCCCCCATCGGAACTAGTCAGTCAGTTCCGGCGTTGACGTTCCTCAAGCGCGAGGGCGATTAATGAAGTTGGAAATTCGGCATTCCCCTCCCGAACGAGGCACTTCAAAACCAAGCACACTTTTTCCGTGCAAAGTAAAGGACTTTGATTTTTGCATCCGATTACTCACACACTGCCACCCGGCCTGCTTTGCCGCGCTACACAAGTGTACTTGTGTGGAAGGATGCGAAAAGATCAAAGTAGCCATCATAGTTCGACCGGTTTGGATCGAGTTCCACGGTCGGAGCATTTTTCATTCAATTATGTTTATTTCAATAATTATAACATTAATCAATTATTGATGCGTGAAATTGAATTAAATTTCTACTGCGATAGGTTGATGTTTTTTTGTATTCGTTAGCTGATGAACCCTCGCTAATGGTTTGTTGGGGCACTGAAGGGCGTTACTTTGTGGGAGCTCGTTTCTTGTTGCAGACGTGCAACGTCAGGACGAAAAGGATGCGCTTTCGGTTAGCCACGTGTTGTTGCTTTTTTTGTTTTTCAGTAACGAACCTGTTTATTCTTCTTTGGTATTTTTTATTTTCAGTACAGATGTATGCTCGCGGAGTATTTTCACGCTTGCTTGCGTTATGTTGTTAAAATTTGGAACGTACTCGTCCCGATGAGTGAGGAAAGGATAAAAAATCACAGCAGTAAAAATAATTTGATTACACATCGCGTCAAGTGAAGGTTAAAAAACAGGAAACAAAAAATAGAGCATCGTTGGAAGAGAGATGAGTTTAATTTAACCGTTGCATGGGTAAAATCGTAAATTTAAGTCTCACGAAGAGCAAAACCTCCACCAATTGGGTTTGAGTAGGGAACGAGCTTTGGCGTTTGTGGATGCACTTGGATCTTTTGCCACGTATTACATTCACGTTGTGTATTTCAAATTGGTTTTTAACGATCCAATTAAACTTCCATATGTCTTTGCAAAGGGGACAAGTATGGACAAAATTCGTATGAGTGGTCAATAGGAATTAATGAAGTCTAAAATATTCAGAGCGAATAATAAATCCAATCCATACGTGTCGTTTGTTGACGAAAAAGAAACAATGTTGATAAGTAAATAAAATTTTGTAAATGTTCTACAAGGAAGTTTTCCATCGGAATAAGCAGAATTATAAAAAATAATAATTTCAGTAGAAAAAGGAAAAACGTTGAAATGAAGACTTTTGGAACCTTAAAACCTTCCACGCCATCATGTTCGTGAGTATGTGTTAATAAAATATTCACGTTCCACGAGTGATCAATTTAACGCCCCAGTGCAGTCGTTGGTCGGAAAGGAAGAAGTAAAAAGGAAGAAACAAAAAATGGAAGTAAGGTAGCTTAAATAATTAATAAAAGCAAAAACGCCGAATATTTGCAACTGGAGGTTTTCACACTTGTTTTTTTTGTGGCAGTATGCTACACTTTCATTACCGGCCTCGGCGAAAATTGTCACCGTGCTCTTGGGCGGGGGTGCGCAGTGATTGTGCCTGTGTGCTGGTTTGATCCTGTCGGCAATGATTTCCTCAATTAGCGCCGAGAAGTGGCACACATGGCCAAGGGTGCGCTGCAGGAAAAACAAAATGCCCTCCAGCTGTGGAAGGCACACGCAAAAAAGGGCCATTGCTTAAAAAAGGATCGTGAAAATCGAGCCACACCAAAATACGGCACAAACAAACTACGGTGGGCCAAAAAATGGACTGCCATGCACCCACAAAGGCACACGTATACAAACGCATAATCAAGCAAAGCCTGCGGAAAAATATCAGCTTGCAAATCCTGTGTTTTGTTTTGGGTTTCATTTTTTATCATCGTAAACTCTTTTGATTTTGTTGCTACCGAACTTGTTGGCTTCATCGAATGGGGTGGTGGACTTTTTTCCAGGCCTCAGGCAGGGCTACTGGTGTTGGAGTGCGTGCGAGAGCGAAAGAGATAGATTGATATCGTTTTTGGTGGGTAGTGGGAGTCGGACCTGTGTGTGTTATATTAAATTGAAATCGGCAATTTGACAAAATCGTTTCATGCTCCAGTCCGGCAGGATATAGGATGTTTTTTGTTTTCCACATTTCCCTTTGGGTCCAGCAATCCCTCCCTCCGGGTAACCCACTGTTGTTGAGGGCTTTTTTGTTTCTTTTTTGAAACACTTCGAGGGTTGACAGGAGTAATGAAACTGAAAAAAAACATCCTCCTTGACACACCGAACACTGGGGACGGCTGGAGACGGTAGAGCAATAGTGCATGAGGGGGCCGAAGGGGTGGTGTGCGGTTAGTAGTGGTCTAGCCCAACAGGCTCTCCAAATCCTTTTTTTCATCCCCCAGGCCGGTGTGGTTTGGGGAGGGCTGGTTTCCCGCATAAAGCATAAGCCTAAATCTGGCCACCCGCCGGGGTGGGAAGCCCCCAACCCACACAAACACACAAGTGTATTGATAGTTGTTTTGCGTCGTGTGCAATTGTGTGTACGAACGTGTGAACGTGAATTGTTTTACTACGGCTTTAGTGTCCTTTTTTTTATCGGCCTCGTTTGTCGGCATGCTGCGGGCGGCGGTTTTTTTTCTCCCACTTTTATTTTCTCTCTCCCACAGCACTTTACGCCATTTTCCGAACACACCGGCAACAACCTGTTGGGCCATTATGGATAAATTAATGTTTTTCTAACTCTCAGCGAGTGGAGAGGCCACTTTTTGTATTGCTTTTCGTCCGACGATACTTCACTTTAATCGTATGGCCCGTTTTTTTTCTCCTTCGCTCCGTGTAAGCGATTTTTCACTATTTTATCTTTAATTGGCTTGCGGGATAGTGCAGTTTTTTTGTGGCTTTTTTATGCATAAACGATAGGGTTGGTAAAAGTGGAGAGTATTTATGAAACGAATAAATCGTAAGACCAATTATATGATCATTAGTATTGGAAGAGCAATGTGGTTAATAAATTTGTTTTTCTTTGCACCATCATTTGCATGCTAAACACTCCTAAATGGTTTTTTCTAAAAGTGTTCAAAATTGCTTGCATTGGCTCAAACATTACTTAACTAATTTCGTTTGTTTGTTTTATAATTTAGCCTTGAATTCAATTTGGATGAGATTTTATAATGAAAATATGGTTGGAAGGAGTAATAAAGTAAAGAATTTTTTTCTATTAAATGTCAAAATGATATGCAATTAACATAAAATTTTCAAACACCTCGTTTCAAACTAATTTATTTTATTAAAACAATCTGCTTGTAATCTAGTAAATATATTGCTACACACTCATCTGAAACTAATTAAAAGTTTGCTCTGCTCTGAATGTTTAGCTGAAACTAGAAACTAAAACCTAAATTGGCCACTCGTCTGCGTCTTTCCACAGCAAATCAATTTTTTGCATCGATTCCGCTTTTCGAAGCTTTCCAACATTCCCACAGTGCGAAACAAAACCACTCCCTTTTCCATCCGTCTCCGTTCGGTGGCGAGATTCGTGATCGGTTGGATTTCGTTAATTTAAAACTGGTAGCTGTTAATTTATGCTCGGGTTTGCAGTTTTATTGCACTTCGGTGTCTCCTGCGCGGTGTTGGCGTGATGTGTTCCCTCCGTTCCTTCCCATTGTTCCCCTTGCCGGACGGCGCGCGGACAGTAGTGGGATTATGCGACACTTTTGTGGTTTTCACGGCGGGAAAACAGGTTTCGCTTCGCGTTTCCGCGGAGTTCTTCGGCCCGAAACCCGATCACATTAGCGCCCGGCTCGAATGGTGCCGCATGTTTGCCACCGTCGTGTCGTGGTGGTGGTGGTGTGCAGATGAAGATGATGACCGCCGTTGATTGGTCCTGACGACAGGGCGGCAGGCGAAATCGTCGTCCACCATGCGATGGGGCGAAGGCACAATTCGCGCGCGTTGTGCGATGATGGAACGGCACCATTCGGTGCTGGCCCGGCTGATGGTGGTGGCCGTTTTCTGATTGTTATTAATTGTTTTGCGGGATGCATCGCAGCTGCAGTGCCGGTGCAGTCGACGTGGACGGACGCCATACGTGAGGGCTGGATGTCGTGCCGGGGTGATGTTTGTTCCCGTTGTCCGTCATCTAGATGCGTTTGTCGGGGGCGATCGGGTTCGTGGCGTGGCGTGGTTTGCATCGCATTCGACCCCCGGCAGCCCTTTTGCAGGCTGTCAGGGCCCGAGCGGGGCAAATGAATGGCATTCGTGCATCGCGTGCTACGACTGGGTTGGTGATTGGTAGAGATTAAAACAGGATTTCACGCGAACGCGAATCCGAGCGAATGGATTCGCTCCTGCACTAATGCTACCGATGCTGTTGTTGTGTTTGTGGAATGGTACGGAGCATCGCGGATGCGAGGGGGATGAGGGTTGGATGCATTCGATGGAGTAATTTTACAGCTGCCGATGTTTCGCACACCGAACACTAGATTGCGCTAATGGTACAGTTTGCTGATACTTCAATATGGAGAAATAAATGTCTGAATCATATATTTTGTAAATAAAATTGCACTTTTAAATATTGAACAAAATGCATCAAAATGAAACCAAAGAAATGAAAGACGATAATGAAAATATTTCAATGATGAAAATGGTCAAGAAGAAGCTAGAAAAAATGAAATTTGTTGCAAGGGATGTTGAATAACTTCAAACAGTTGATTTTATACTTCATAATGCAGTCTAATAATGTCTTAGCATGTATAGAAAAGATTGCTGCTTTGTAGGATGGTATTAAGTGTCTTAATTAACCGAAGACCAAAATGTTTGAGATGCAAATAAATATGGGAACAATCGACCGGTTTATTTCAACTCATTTATACGTGAAGATTTATGGATACAAAACGCAATAAAACAAGCTGCCTCCTTCGCTCAAAACCCGTTTGCTGGAGGGTGTCCAGGGAACACTATGAGAAACAGGACGGAGCTGACGAAAACCCTTGTTTCGTGCACGATCACACTAACGAACGTCTGTCAGCGAATAAAAACACGATATTCCTTTCCATTCCCTGGTCAACAAAGTGGGCCAGTTTCCTTCAGCTGTCCATCACGGAACCATCAACCTTGCGATGCTCGCACACGGGCCCATACCGTCACCGAGCGATCAACCGGTGTCAGACCGGACGGCCGTCGTAATGATGCCCGGCCGTGCGGACCGAAACCGACTCCCGGGAGGCTGGCCCGGCGTTAATCAACGCGCGCGCCAGTCGCGGGTGACGAGCTCTTCTTGGGCCCATAAAAGACGGTGCCGAGGTGCATGCGTATAATTTAATGTACGCACATAAAACTCGAAAACAAGACAATAAATCAATAATATTCGCGTTTGACGTGTTAATTTATTTTATTTACATTCCTTCAAACCATCGGGTTGACCGGGCCAGGGCCAGCGCCGACCGGGGCGGAAGGACGCCACTTTGCGCGCTCGGTTCGACCTGTCGATTCAGGTCAGCCACCGGCGGAGGGAGAAGATTATGGTTTTCCGGAGGGAAGGAATGCTGGGGCCGGCGGTGGGACATCGATTCCAACACCGCAGGCAGGACAAGTGGTCCAACTTGGAGCGCTGACTGTTCGTGTTGGTCATCATTCCCGGTGATCGCCACTCGGAACTGACTCGGTACAGTTTAAATAAACTCTCCGTTGCGCATGGGATGACATCACTCCAAGGGGTGGAAAGCGGCCCACCTACCCCCCGCGGATCCCCCGCGATACGAGTTTCATTTCATTGTAATAAGTTTTATTTTTTATTTATTACCCAAAAGGAAAATTTATGAGTGTGCGCACACGCCGCGTGCGAGACGCCATCCTTCTCGTCAACAAGACATGCGAGGCCTGGCCGCGATGGCCGCAGAGGCGTCTTCGGCAGCGTCGAGAATGCTGCGAAGATCTTTCCACACCGCACACATCCCGAAACGCATCCGAAAAGCTGTCCGCTAATAATGATATTTGCAGCGATTCGCGGGATTGCCACTTTCTTGTTCGCGAGGGCGGAAGGAATGGCATGAAGGCAGGTTCCGGTTGGTGAAGGGACCGTTCTTCCCGGGCCACGGTTGTGGAATGCCAGTCCGAATGGTGATTCGTTTCGACCCACACTCATCACATGCCACGCGGCACAGTGGGGCAGTTGCTCGGAAGAAGGTGGACACATAGCATTATAATATTACGGAGTTGTTATTTTTTTTGATAAAATTAATTGTACAGACGTTTTGAAAGTTTTAATTATTCTTCTATTAAACAAATGTGTAATCATTGGGGCTTTTTTATGAATGCTTGGGGCCTTTTTAATGAAACCATAAATCTTCGGTGTACATTTATTTTTCTGTCAGAATGCATTTGTAACCATCTTTAATCTAAAACATACCAAATTCTTCTTATGTAGAACCATTAAAATTAAAATTTAAACTCCTTGTTTTTGTGTCTTCATTTTAATGTTTGATGCAATGTTAATCAACATAGATTTTTTATTGAATAATCACTGAAATAGGAATGGCGTTAATTTAGATTTTAAAAATATTTAAAAATTATGTTTGAGTTGTTCTTTTATTTTGAAGAACTTATATTCAAACGATGGCTTATTGAAAAAATTGTTTCTAATAAAAATGAACTTTCTATTTTTACGCTGCATTTAGGCATAATGCCTCCCACTGTGCATACATTCACTCATTCGTTGTACTAAATTCTGTTGTAGCCATGGGATGGATGTGAATTTCTCTATCACCCTACTGCTTCCCTACCCTTCCATGTCCGTTTGCTTTCGCCCCGAGGTTCTATTGGTGGTAGTGGCCCATCACAGCCGCTAAGTACTAACGCATATACTCCACGCTGCTCTTACCCCCGGTCGAACCCCAGAGCTGTGCGTTCCCGGAGTGACATTAACGTTCTGATATAAGATTGAATGATTTACAGCTGTCAAGCAACGAATGTGAAGCTGGTGCGCTGGTTGTTCTTGGTCGTGCCAGCATCGGCAGCGTTTTTTTCGACATGCGTTCGTTGTGCCTCAGCTTCATTTCCAGCGTCTCTACGCGCTTGGATGTCTCTGTTAGAGTGGGGTTTTCTTGAACATGGCACGCACGCCTTAGCCATGGGCCAGGGTGGAAGGCAAAAAAGTGAGCGGGGCGCGGGGGATGCGAAATGTATTTATGTGTTTATGTAATTTGCCTATAAAGCATGGCTGCGAGATGAATGACATACGATGGCGAGACGTCCCTCCATACCGCGCCAGCCCTCTATCGATTCGCCCGCGGCGATAGCAGAGAGAGAGGGAGAGTGTGTGTGCGGAAAGCCTGGGGGTGGTGTTTGTGATTTGATTCGAAGTCGACTGGCGCAGTCGACCGGCCCCCGTGACTCCGATAGCAAGCCCTCGTGCCCTTGCGCCTTGGCGATTGCCTTTGCGATGAAGTGAACGCTCTGGTGCACATGTGAGATGTCGTAAATTAAAGACCATGCGTCATGTGTGATGTGCCAGGCTCATCAAGCACAATTGTGTGAACAGGGCGCGCTGCTGGTGAGTGGTCGGCCTTTGGCGCCCCCTCTCCCACGCCCCCTTCCAAAGCCGGGCAGGGCTGGCCATGTTGGTCGCGGACCCTTCGGCGCTGACACGATCCGGGATCCGGCCCTGGGAAGTGTTTATTCGCCATCAGCTTAATAGGGTGCGATGGGGGCATCGAAAGGAGGTTAATGTTTGGGGATCACTTTATAAACAATTTGTCAACATTGTCGAGCCAAAGTTGAGATATTTTGATTTAAAAAAACAGTGTTGGGAATATGCAAGCTGAAAGGAAAATAAAAATGGGGTTATCAACGGAAACAGTAGTCGGACGAGCCAGCAAGCGCTACTGACAGTTCAGTAGAATACATTGTAAAATTTTGTTTTGAATGTTTTTATTGTAAGAAAATGAAAAGAATGATTGTGTTTGAAATGTCACAGTCAAATTTAGCTGAATAAAGGTGCTTAAAAACCAACTGATTTAAGTGCTGTAGATTGTCTAAAGAGTTTACACTTATCATTTCGGGTATATTTTTTGACAATTTAGGTGGGTCTGAATTTTATAAAATTGATTTATGTTTTTTACTGCACACATGCTGCAACTCATGCGAAAAATGTCCCAAAGCATTCAGCTCATAACGTTTATTGAAATGTTTTTATTTGACTTTAATAAGTTGATAATTCAAATGGTACGTATTAAACGTTTATTTGATTGCATGCATTTGTTTTTCTGATGATTTGTTTGAACTTGTCATGCAATTTCAAAGTGGACTGTTTAACAACATGTTTATTTTAACTACAATTAAATTTACATAAACTTACAACTAACTACAGATACTGTAAGCATCATGTGCAGAAAAAAGAAAACCTTGCTCTAGTTTTCTTTACCATTTAAAATTGCCGCATCAAAAACATGCATTCATTAATCATGAGGCAATAGTTTTTAAAATTCATCTTCCTAGCACTCATATTCCCAAAAACCATGTCCGAGGCCATCTCGCTTCCAAAGTGCCATCAAGGCGGGAAAAACTCCGGCCAAACAAAAGGCCCCGAGCGGGAAGAGGCATTGGGCGCGCACCAGTTTAGTTGCGGCCCCCGGTCCTCCGAGCCGGATCCGGGCGGTACCGCCATAAATCATCGCCGCTTCTGGATATTTTTTGAGCAGTGATCATTCGTCACCGTGAAATATGGAGCCGCAGGCAAACAACCGCAAAAATATAGCTTCCCGGTTTGTGTGCTTGTAGATCTGGCCGATCTCCCACATGGCCTCGGTGGGACGAACCGGTACCATCGTCCGGAATATGCGCCCGGTCAGTGTTTTCGTTGTGTCTTCGGCCACGTACGATTGCACCGGACGAGACAAGGCCAAATGTGAGCCGCCGGAGAGAGAGAGTAAAAAAAACCGAAACTGAGTCAAATGGCCATTTACATCCATCCATCCTCACGAAAAATCCGTGGCCAGGAGTGCACGGTGGTTGCGGAGGTAGGGAAGCCAAAATCGGTCATTCATAACCCTCAACTGGTGGAAAATGGCAACGGATGGAACACCGCGCCGCGGAAAGAATTCCGAAGCAAGTCAACAGAAATGGGCAGCGTAAAAAACTGAAAGAGTTTCCCATTCAGCCAATCCTTGTTCCGAGCGGGCTCCGGTGTCCTCCGGGAAACCTACTCCACTACGGACTGGCCCGCAAAAAAAGGAAAACCCAACCTTGACACGATAATTGTAAATTATTTATTACTCACGTGGCAATTCAAATATCCTGAGTAACGACGATTCGGAGGTCTCCAAAAACCCGGGATCGGTGTTCAGGGCACCGGTTCCGTGGATGCACCGCCGTTTCGATGGATTGGTTTGATTCGCGGTTCGGTGTGTTGCATTCGGTCATCTCCACAACGGCATCCGAGCGAGGCAAGAGGAGCGAGCACATACAAAAAAAAAGAACCGAACTCAAATGATTTGTGTGATATGAACACATACTTCAATTGTAAACGAGAACGAACACGTGAAATGTATCGCACTCGACGATGGGATGGACGGGAGGGGGTTTGGGAAACCGGCGAGGTATGTCCGCGAGTTGCATTCGATTTATTGATGCACCGGAAAGACAACCTCGTTCGTTGGAGGGACGAAAAGGGAAGTGTGTGACGTTGGGGGAGGGGTTGACAATTGCATAGAAAACGCACACCATTGTTGGCCGCCGGATGGGTTGGGGGGAGTGCACTATCCGTCTGCAAGCGAAATCCGATCCGATCCGACATCCGGTGGACGAACGACGGCCCAAACAACGACGTCCAGATGACAATGCACCGAAGATATGATATATGGGGACAGTGAATGCATTTTTATGCTCGCTCGTAGCGTTGTTTTAACAATTATTTTTACGACTTTTACTTAAATCATACACTTTTATGGGCCTTGTCATGTTTGTTCGTACGGGAGTATAAGGGGGGTTATGGAGGGGTCCACGATCGGTGACATGATGTATCGGGATGGAATCGGCGTGCTAGTTTTGCACACAACGCAAGTGACAAGTGCGTGCCGTTTTGGAGGCAATGATGCATTTATTTTCGTACCGCTCGGTCGGGTGAAGAGGCTGCGCGCTGCACATGCACTTTGCTGCACCGCGAAACAGTGTTGTTGATGACGATGACGAGGAAGGCACGAGACATCGACATGGACGCTTTTTTGAGCCGATCACATGTTTCCTGGCAATGAAATATATCAATATTTATTTTCTCCGACCCGTGGCCACGTTCGTCGTGCGTTCCGGATGGGTTGTGCTTAGGACAGGGTGTTTCCGACGTTGGTTTTCTCATCCAGGAAGTTGACAAAAACCATGAAATAAAACCTGTACAAATATCAGAAGGTTTGACTAATACTGATGTATAAAATATACAGTTGATTTTAAAGAATAGTAATCAACAAAAACAATAAATTATTAAGATAAAAATAAACATATTCATTCAGATTTTATAGTCATGTAATAAAACCAGTACAAATATCAGAAGGTTTGACTGATGTCCAACACATACAGTTGATTTGAAAGAATAGTAATCAACAAAATCAATAAATTATTAAGATAAAAATAAACATATTCATTCAGATTTGATAGTCATGTAACAAAACCAGTACAAATATCAGATGGCTTCAATAATACTGATGTACAAAATATACAATTGATTTTAAAGAGTAGTAATCAACAAAAAAACAATAAATCATCAAGATAAAAATAAACATATTTATTCAGATTTGATAGTTACGAAGTTTTGCAGCACTCACGATTAGAATACATTTTGAATGATTATCTTACACTCAACTTGTAAATAGAGAAAAATAGGACATTTGTTCTTATTTTGATCATTCAATAAGCAAAAAGAATAAATGAATAAATTTTCATCAAGTTATAGACAAATAAAGCTGGAAAATGCAGAAAATTTTCTCAATACTAGAGCAAAACTAGATTAAATTATATTAAAAAAAGGACAAAGTGAGGGTATTTCTGAACCAATTGGAGGAATCGTTATTTATGTGATGATTTCTTCTTCGTAATAATTTGCTATAAAACATTTCTAATTTTATGATATGTTTGACTTGGTAATTGTCTATTTTGTTAGCATGATTTTCACTCCACCCTGTCGAATGCACTTTACCGCAAGGATCCGGTGCGCCACAACAAGTGGGACGAGCTTTGAGCCGCCGCTGCGCACGTTGGCAGCGCGACGTCTCGGCTTCGGTTTAAAAATTATATCGCATAAAATATTGCACTGGTGTATGGGTTATTTATGGATTTTAATGGCACACCCCGCGTCCACTCCTCGCGCGCGCCCGCCCGCCCGCTCGAGTCTTTGGCAATGTTTTGGCAGAGGAAATCGTTCCGAAACGTGCGCCTTCACTCTTCGGCAAACCGGGATGGATCGGGACGAAATTTGAAAGCTGATTGAAGGCCGGACCTGGGAAAGGGAAACGGCACCAGAAAAGAATCGGGAAACGATCATAAAGAATCGATCGGAAGTGCTCGGTCCCTTCCATCTTCCCGGCGTCGAAAAAAGGCACCGTCCAAAAGGGTGGTTCGTCCTGCGCTCGTGACGATAAATCGGAGACAATGTTTTGCAGACCCGGGGACTCCGGGTGGATGCGGATGTCGTGCCGCACTGCTGCACCGGAAACTAGACGAAATGACACATCCTCCCGGTGGCACACAGCCCGAATCCGTTGCAGCGATGCAGCGGTTGCATCGCTCGCCTTCGGATTCGCCTTCGTCAGCGTCGGCCCCGGGAAGAGTTGGCTGGAAATCCGACAGGAATCTTAATTTATGGCCTCTATTTCGATGCAAAATTTGTGGGATTCGTTAGTTTTTTGAAGTTGGTCGACTTAGGGAGGGTACGGGCCCGACCCGGGTGCGCAGCGTTTGATTGTGTACGTTATGCTTCTTTTCCGAAACACTTTTTTTTCCCCCGGCTCAAGTCGTCTCTCAATTGTCGTTCCCATTTCCACGCGCCATGGCAACCATCTTCTGCAGTTTGGTGATGGATCGTTGTCCGTGTGTGTTTGCGTTGGCTTGTATTGTACAGGGGGGGTTTGTTTTTTCACCCTCTCCCCCCCCCCCCCCACCCGTCGTCAACCCTCTTCCCCTATGATCGCATCTCGCTCTATTTCCACTTTCGGCCATGATGGATTTATGCTGGTTTTGGGATTCGTTACGGAGTGTACACTGTACGTGTTTTTTTTTCTTTCGTGCACCACAACGATTCTATTCCTTACCTCAACACACTCCCGACAGTTATCCCTCTTTCCCGACCCGATGCCGACGCTCTGGTCGATGGGTTTTTGATTTATACTGGAAGCACAAGCACATTGCAACCGGAACGACGACTGTGACACAATGGTATTTGGAACGAATTTTATGCTCCGGCGTCCATAATTCCTATCATCTGACTGGGTTTGCTGGCTGGGAAAAGGTTCCACCAACCGTTTGCGATACACACTCCGATTGGCGCAGGCCCGCTCGCCGGTTTCGACCGATCGAGTGCCAAGAAAACTAGAAAACGTGTTTCAATTTGTTTGCATCGGCGAGAACGACAACCCAATGATGGGGCAGGGAGAGAGGTGGAGGGATGGGGGATCTGAGGAGAAGAGTTTTGAATTTGGGAAAACGCCGTCCAAAGTGGAAGTGCTGTTTCAATATTTGAATTATGAGCTGCCGTTGGCCCAAATGGCTACGGAAGTATTTTGATGAAATATTTGTATCGAAAAAAGTTCGGCTCCAGCGTGTTCCGTTCCGTGCCATCAACGTTCTTCTTGGCTTATGAACGCAGATGTCGTTATTATATTTTTTTTCTTCCATGCGTTCAAAGTTTCACATTCTTGAGATTGATTATTTTAATTTGATTCAACACATGTTGATTGTTGGTTTCCGCTATTCGGTTTCGGGATTCCCACCGCGAGTGGAATTAATCACAACCTTACCGCAAATCCCAAGCATCGGTTCGGTCGTTTCCGTGATTTGAAATGTGAGTACAAAAAACAAAAACCCCCCGACATCAGAAACCAAAACAAGACTTATGCTCATGCATGGGTGTTCCCGATCGGTCGGAAACGATCTACTTCACCGCGTGCGCTGTCAATAAATTCTTCACAATCACACACACACACACACACACATTTGGCAATGGGATGGAAAAGAAACAGACAGCAGCATCATCGCATCGTCACTGTCGGTTTCGATTCGGAAGACTCCCGGCAGAACGACGACGACGAAATACCGAACGAGCGCATTCGATTGGATTCGCATAAATCTCCACATCAGCAGTGGAGTTGGTTTGGTCGGCCGAGAGACAGAGCATCAGTCACTCGTTTGCCAGGCAAATGCGTTTGATGTTGATACGCCTGTGTTGCAGCTTATGCCGATGAGCTAGGAGTAGGCACGTTTCTTTCCCGTGCGGGAAGATTTACGACCATCGAGGGTCTTTTCCAAATGAAGTTTAGGGCTTCGGAACAGCGCAGTTTCTGGGCGCTTCTTGCTCGTGATGCAGCGGGAAATAGATTTCCCAGTGTATCAGGAAGGTTGCTGCAAGATCTATGGGCAGGAAGTATAACATTTCAATTGAGTAATCATCAGTAGAATAGGAACAGAACAACAAAACTTGTTCAAGTCAATTTGCCAAACAAGAAACAAAATGGAAAAACATAAACTAGAAAACATGTTTGAAACCAGTTTAATTGCAATATTTTGAATACTTTGATAAAAAATTTGTTGTTTGTTGTGACTGGCTGAAATGTAGATTGAACATTGTGATTGGTATTACAAACAGTAGATAACATAGAAATTCTATTAAAATCTGTTAGATAACAAGAAATTGTATTCATACTTTAGCCAATTTATAATTACCAATGTAAACCATACAGAAAAAAACTGTAGTTTTTCTTTTTTCATACCGTGCCCAATGGGTTTCTATTTAACTATTTTTAATATTTTATGAGTTTAAAAAAATACGTTTTGCATAGAATACTAGGAAACTGATTTGATTTGAAAAACATAGCTCTGGGAAATAACAAAATCGAATTGAAAAGCATTTATCTAAACTACATGGTATGAATTAAGTAAATAAGTGAAAACTGTTCATAAATTAACAGGAAACGAAAACATTCAACTGGTTACTGATAATTCCAGCAACACAAACAATGCTTTGCGAGAAAAGTATCGTTGTGGATGTCGTTACGCACCGGAGTCCATCCATCACGATCATGTTTTCCAACTGATGAACTCTGGACTGGCTTGTCGAATTGCCGTTTTCCTCCAGGACGAGCCACAACGCAAACACACAGTCCTGACGTTCCGGATTCCGGCAGTTGTTTACAATCCATTTAGAAAGATAGATTGCTTAGACGTTGCACCAGCAGTGCTGGACGCGTGCGGACAATCGAAAGACAGCAGCATTCCCGGGACAGCTGTGGGCACAAGCTGGGCGGGCTTTGCGGCTGTGGTCAAATTTTTGCTCTGTTTTGCCAATTTTTTGGGAGCATTTTTCTCCCCCCCCCTGTGCTTGTGCTTGTCGTTCGTCGTTTCGTCAACGTTGTCTTTCGCGGTGAGCTGAGGTCTGTTTGATTCCCTTCCACGCATTTCGTTTGTTTTTTGCGAATCGGGTCTCTAGCGCCGGACCACACCGGTTGGACTGATCCCGGGCGGGTTTATCGTCCGTGTGCACGCGTGCCACAGCCACAGTGGATAGGAGTGACAGGATGGAATGGATACCTGTACGTCAGGGTGGGGATGTGCAGTCGGTGCAGGGTGGTGTTCTCTTTTTTTGTTGCTCCCCATCCCGCCGTCATTCGATACGGCCACTTCGCGGTGGTCAAAGGGAATCGTCCGGGCATCGTTTGGCGCGGCTTCCGGCGTTCCCTGTCGCCAGGAAGCAGGAAGTGGCGTTTGATAGGCGAGGCGGCGCGAGCAAGAAGTCGAACAAAAGCGGTACAAGCGTGGCGTAAAGCGAGCCTGGAAGCGCTAACGTGGCGGTGTCGCGTTGAGTTGTGACATGAACAACCTGCCAAGCGACAGTTATAGGCCGTCAAGGATCTTTGTATGTCAGTCGTGTTGCAGAATGTTTCTTTTTTTCCGCCCCCTCGTCCCTTCGTTCCCTGTGGCACTACCGTTCTGCCCCGTTTCGGTTAGTTTTATTTTTTTAAATTCTCGCCTGCACACACTCTGCCCATCGTGTTCCGACATTCGAGTTTGTCAGCTGGGAGTTTCATTTACTTCTCTGGCCGGTTCCAGCGTTCACTTTTCAGCGGCCTTCCCTTCTTCTTGGGAACCGCGTCGTGGCAGATAATGAAAGCTGTTTCGGGGAGTATTTTCTCATTCCCAACCGCTTGTTCGTTTTTTTTTCTTTACTCCTAGGCCTTCCCATACTGTTGGCATTTGAGCCAACCGTGGACCGCGGGCGTCAGCGATCTGTTTGTTTATGACTATGCAGCGCTTGCACGGCGGTCCGGTGCGGTCGTAAACAGGACCTCGCGGTGGCCCTCCGTGGCTTATGCTGTGACAGGTAGCTTACCTTTCCCATTAGGCCGCCGGTGCTTCTACGTGCGGATTGAGTACACGTGCTGGTAACCGTTTGAGATTTATGTATGGCATTCTGCCGCAAGGGCATCGCTTCGGTGAGCTTCGGTAGAATGATTTACACCAGCTGAGGAGTGACGTTCAGGCGCTGAGTGGTGCAGTTTTGCGAAGGGACGGGGCAGACACTTGCGCTTGTGCTTTGTAACTTTGTTCGGTTGAGCTTTGCGATGGATGGTGTTGAAGGTGGTTGCGAAAATTAAATTAATTTAAAAATAATGCAACCTTTCCGCAGAACTGCACTTTTCTCACGTTGTTTTTTATGTTCTTCAAAATTTGATTACGGAACATGACCAGTTGAACAAAAAAACTGCAAATTAGTGTTACATTGTTAAAGTTGAAGACAAATCTTCTATGTCTGTTTGCAAAGCTTGAAGATTTTCATATAAAAGAAATAAATAATCAAAGAGATAAATAAATCAAGTAGAAAAGTAGCACAAATCAATAATCACCTTCTCAAGTACTTAGGGCTTTGTAAAATGATAACTTGACGATCAAATTGAATATGTCAAATTTCTTACCTTAGCTCAGACCAGAATACAGGTTATTTTAACCAATTTAGCATTAATCTGGGTAAAACATCATTCATGATATAAAAGAGTATGTTTAGGTCGTTTATTTCTTTGCAGAACACGGCTGAATCTCATTTCAGTCTTTTCTGTTTTGGTTTTGTTAATGAGCATAGCTTTATGAAGACAATCAAACAAACTCTCCCTAATTTTGTATGCTTTTGCTGATCTGCTTACTTTCACATGATCGATCTCATTATCATCAAAAAATGTAACATTGTTGAAGAGTGATTCCTTTTCCAACGACTTTTTTAAACCTTTAGCCACCACCACAACGCCCTACCCCCGAAGGGCCGCACTATGAATTTGATTTATAAGCCCATTGACCCGGCGTTTCTGCTGTGTTCTAATTTGAATAAAATCCTTATCGATGACTATCGCCGTGCGGTGGAACGGGGTGCGAGCGGGGTTTCTCGTGCAAGCTCGAGTGTCCATAAAACGCAGTCTGGGTCGGCACGGCGTTAGAAGTGAGCTCTATAAATCTTGCACCCGTTAATGCGCTCCGAATGAAGATGGAAAGGAATCGCTGGGGAGCGGGAGAGGGTAGAGGGGCTGAAAGACGGAAAGGAAAGAGACTCACACGGACACACACATTCGAACCAGATGAAAACTTCCAAATGGACCAATTCGTCATTTGTGGCCAACCATGTGGTGTGTGTGTGTTTGCAGAAGAGGTTTTCGCAGGGTTTTCTTCTTCCTATTTGTTGTTCCTGGAAAAACCGAAATGGGACCGTTTTCTGATCGGTTTTATGTCCGCGGCACCTCTTGACACACATTTCGCCGACAAAAATGGTCCCGCTATTCTGTAGATATTCCCTGTCCGTCAATGCAGCGTTTGGCAGTTCCCATTTGGAACGCTTAATCGAAATAACTTCTTGCAAACCAAAGTGGCTGTTGGAGCGCCATGATTTACTACCACGTGGCTCTCGCTGGAGCTATCCGTTATCGATCAAAACTCTAGACGCGCGTGTCAGGTTGGAGAAGTTTTATTATCACATAATTAGTTTGTTTAGTGTGAGGAAATGATTTGCCGGCGTGCACCGGCTTGTGATCATTCCGTCGTGACAGTTGACTTTGATGGGCGAAAGATACCCCCCCCCCCCCCCCTTCTCCCTCCCTCTCCCTCCCGGGATATCGACACGGTTTCGATCGACCTGAAAACGGGGTGAGTGTGGGACGGTTTCGGTTCGACTTGCTGCCGGGAATGAGCTCATCGCGGTGTGTGCGGGGGTCCCAAAGACGCCCATCATGCCCGGGCCGGGCACGCTGGAAAACACGGACAGATTTATGGCCCTCGATCATAAATCAGTGGAAGCTAATATTAAACTCCATCAAGTATATCGCCCTTGGCATTTCCCCGGCGTTCGACAGCGCCGCGCGAGGGGTCGCTTCCGCTCTGGTGTGTGTGTGTTTGTGTGTTGCTGTCTTGTTCGGTCCGGTTTTGGCGAGGGTGATTCGGGTGAACGAAAACGAGAGCATTGTGAGGCCGCACCGGGGAGGGTTTCTCCCGATGCCGATTACGAGGAAGCCGAGTGATTTGTGTCTTCTTTTCCGCGCCGGAGAATTACGCCAACCGACTGACGACGACGACGACGACAGTGTTCGATACCGGCTGCGACATGCGGCGGTTGACAGTTGTTTCTCATACGTTTACATCCTACGCGGGCCCGGTTTCGCCATAAATCAGATGACAAATTCCCGTCCAACCGTCCGTCCGTCCGTCCGTCCATTCATGGTCGTCATCGCGGGAAACCATTTCGGCATACCGTAAGCGAGGTTTCTTCCACTCAGCGAGGAAGTTGGGGAGGATTCAGCGAAAGAAATAAATCGACATTTCGTCGAAAATTGTTTGTGGCCAATTTGCAGCACCGGCTTATGCCCATTAGCGGGACGATCCCCGAATGGGGAAAGGGGGAAAACATTTGGTTTGGTAATTTTTGCACACAAAAACACCCATATGCAAATTGCAAGTGGTCGGTTGTGTTGCGTTGTTTTGGAGTAGTAAAAGGAAGCGCTTTGATATGAGATGTTAGAAAGACTTTTTCGTTCCTAACGCCAGCTGTCAGTTCGGCTCAGAAAAGACAGTCGGACAGATAACGCTAACATTAAAAAGGGGAACTTCAGCGATCAGCTGACTGATTGCCGATCTATGACCCCTGAGGTCAACCATCGCCTCCGGGTAGAAAATATAAATAAAGGAAGTTTATAAATCCTTTTTTAATTATGTTTTGAACGCGCTAGGTAGGGCGAGTCCTATCAAAGATGTTATTCACAAAAGTATTCCCTAAAGTTAACACCGAATCCCCAAAAATTCTGATGATCCACTTGATCTCTTCGGCCCATCCAACTTGTATATATTCTGCTGCATTTTGAGGTTATTTTCCCAGCATTCCCGTTGTCGTCCGCGCCGATGGAGTACTACGTTGAACGTATACTATGCTTTGTCTGCGACTAAGCTTCAGCTGAGTTCCCGTGTGCGTCCTCTAATGGCACCCAATTAGGAGCCTATTAGGTGATGATATCGAAACATTATTGAGCCGCAAACGCTTTCGTAGAAGATACACTCTTAATTATCGCCGCATAATCACCGTGGCGAGCAGCGCGCTTACCTCCCGGACTACTGGACGTACGGAACGGTCCAACGAGGACGCCACGGGAAGGTTGGAGGCAATATATTAGGTCAGACCGTCATAGCGTACGCGACGGACTGCGCTCGACGTCATCGATCTGGTCGGCGAGGCGAGGCAAAACGAGTTTCGAACGGCGTCGACCGGTTTCTAAGAAAAGGGGGCTTTTGCATACAGAGACACCGCAATCGGACACCGCCACCGGGAGCAAGGTTTAACCCGTCATCTTTTACCGTTCCCTTCGAGGCTCCTATTGCGACCGGTCGCCATTTTTGTCCTAGTTCTTGCCGACCAACCCGAGGTCGGGGTCGATCGAAGGGGAGCGGGTGGCTGTGGGGGTGAAGAAACTTAAGTACCGTAGGTATGCGCGTGTCAGTCCATCAATCATTTTAATTGACAATTTTATAAGATCCCCACCGTGGCGATGCGTGGTTCACTTTAGTTCCGGTTCCAGCGGCCCCGGCGTCCGGTTTTTCCTTTTCAACTTGACCGCAAACGGTCCAAACGGCCGAGGAAAACTCCCAACGAAAAGCCCCAAAGAAAAGCACCCGCGGGAAAGATGACCCCTGAAGGCACACTTTCCTTCACGTGGACACGTGCACGCGGGTACTTACTTCGTCCTTCGGTTTTGCTCGTAAATTCTACGCCAGTCCCCTCTCCCTCCCAATCAGGGCCCATTCCCACCGGTTCGCAAACATAAACGTCACAGCCACAAACTAATTACTGACAATCGATGATTTATACGGACCGTAAATTTAACCCTTCTCTAATCATTACCGCTCTGCCCAGCGTTTCGTCCAGCCACTTGCTGGCAGCGGAGGGCTTTTAAAAACGGTGCAGTTTTTGTCCCCGCCGGGGCTTCTGGGTCGACTTCAAACATTGTCGATTAAAAATGTACCTCCTACCGGGTTTTGAAGCAACGTGCGTTCCCCGTTCGTGGGTGTAACGCCTGGGAACCGGGCTTGGGAAGTGTTGTCCCTCCTTTGGCGAGCGTTCGCCATTTCATGTGAATTATTCTATCCATCGACACCATAAATAATAATGGACGGTGGTGCGAACGGCAAGTTTTTCCAGGCAAGATTCGCGCTGCCCGCCCGGTTGCAGCAAAAGTGCATCCCGAAGAAATGGGACCCTAGCGGACCACGGGCTACCTTCTACGGAAGTGACAAGCTTTTAGCACCCCCAACCCAGACCCGGGAGCCCTAATAAATCAAGCCGGCTGACCAGCAGCTGTGGATCGCCTACCGTTGGAGGCACCCGTGATTAACTTCGGACGTGTCCCGAGGCCGCCGCGATGCGAGATGATTGATGGGATGCCAAATTGAGCCTTTTAAGAGCGTCACACTGTAACGCCTAAGCGGACTGAGTAGAGGTGGAAAGTAATGATGGTTTGCGCGAGAGAGCAAAAGTTTTATTAACGATCAATGCAGGCAATAAATTGTCCTTTGGATTGGACTTTATGATTTTTTTATCTTACCAATTCTAAAGTGAGGGTGTCAAATCATAAACTGTTTTGTGAAACGTTTACGTACCTTACTTTTAATTACAATAAAAATATCAATTAAGAAAAGTAGTCTTGAAATATAGAATCAATTTGTTTAATAGTGCTGTGGAGATTCATAGTAGATTACGAATCTTCACTAAAGCCGCTGCAGTGACAGATGACATTCGACATCTGTCAAGCCTCGATCAGCATGCACAAGAAAGGGATATTAAAACGGGGCGATTTGTAAAGGCGGGCTCCATTTGAGTTGTAAATCGGTCAAAGATACTAAATTTGTGACGCGGTTCACAATTGACCAAATTATAACCTTTGAAACCCATTTGCAACAAGTGTTTTTAAATGTAAACTTGCTGGATGACAATTCAAAAGTGTTATAAATACTAACATTAATTGCATGGAATGAATCGGAAAGTATCAGTTTATGAAAAACTAAAAGAATCAAAGAATAAAAACTGTTTGATCTCATGTGTTTACTCTTCGAAAGGGTGTTCCAAATGAATCCCAACACCTTTTTCTTACAACTATGCGAGAACAAACTGTGGAATGGTCATTTAATGTCCGGTGATAGCTAGTGTTCATTACAACGCTCTAACCACCTCTAACTTGCACCTCTGTTCGGAGCGAAAAGCCCCAACCGAAGGCGGCCCGATTCCATTAGTCTAATATTTATGATGATGGGTTGCGGGCTGCCACTCCTACCCGCCACCATCCCCCCGCGGCGGTGACTCAACCGGACCGAAGTGGCAGAAACGGACCGTGCATTATTATTATTCCGCAAACACTTATTGAACACCGACCGGACGGGTGCAACGAGGGTGCGTTCGACTTTCGGCATCGGATCCTTCGCATTGAGGGCTTTTTCAATCGACGAGACACGCGGCGGACGATCCGGAGTGTGGTCCGAAAGTTCGGAACCACACCCCCACCGTAACAGCATAAGGTGCACCGTGGAAAGGAGTTCCGGGAGTCCTGGGCATGAACCGGAGCGCAAAGCAGAGCGCACCGAGCGCAAACAAATTGCCGTGAGCGGTGTACATTATCACGATACATGCATGACTATATTATAAGCGCAAAGTATCCAGTAAATTATTATGATTCATGTGAGCTCTTTGCCGGGCCCGGGCTCAGGATCGTACACGGTGTGGCTCGAAAGTTGGCTCCCATCAGGACGGGCTCCCTATCGTGCCGTCCGAAAAGTGCGCCCGAAAGCGACGTTCGGACCTTTCAGTCTTTGTTTTCCTCGAGCCGCTGGGAAAATCTTTCCGTCCGAGGCGTATCATAAGAAGCGTTGAATAAATCGTTGGCTTCTGATGTATCAATGGTAATAAATTTCCATGGAATCAAACGCTTCGCCTCGGTTTCGGAAGGAGGGAAACCTCCGCTCCTAAGCAAACGGTTTGTCGATCCTTACCCGCGTTGGACGATTGCAGTTCGATGCATCGAGGCATGCATTTGACTTTTGCACGGGCATCCAATGGGGTGCCAGGGCGGGTGGAAGGTGGTGCGGTACTTTGCGTTGGTGCAAATTTGACGCAAATTGATCGTTTCGATGAAAGGTATGATTTAGTCTTCCCCGGACTTCTTCCGGAGCTCCTGCTGACGGGCTAGGTTGGGCGAAGGAGCGGTGGTTGTTATTCTGCATGTCGTTTACTGAACCCGCAGGGTGACTATTTATAATGCAATGATTGTTGTTCCTCGCCACTAGAGATATTTATTCACCGGTGCACGCCAAAGGTGGAAGCGATACAATGTTTCGTCTTTCGACGTGGAAAGATATTGGCGTTGATGAGCTTTTGCTCGAAGCGTTAATCAACCGACGGCGTGCATTCATTAGCCGATAACGAGGCATGATAAATACGAGAAGGTGTATTTAAAATATGAGTCATATTAGTTTAATGCTCCAAATTTAATTGTCTATAGAACTTTATTTTTACCAAAAGCGATCGAACGGTTTGACTTTCGAATTATCTCATTTAGATCCTTTGCAGTATGAAAAGATGACAACAAAAATAAAATAAAATGAAATTCATACTGCTACATAAAGTTTAATCATACTTGTTGAAAATAAGAATTTTTCGGCATATACATTTTCATATGCATTGTTGAATGTTTTTTGACAGGATATCGATACAATAATTATAGTTTTCTATACAGACTACGCGTTGCTCATGATAAGCATCCTCTGCTAGCGTCATTCCTGCCGATTTCGTTTGAACAATATTTTTTTCCATCGCGTGTTTCAAATGATTCAATATTGAGTTTGATGAACATCTTGTTTTGATCAACATCAGCGTTATGAAGGGAACATGGGAAGAACATTACCTAGTAGCAAAACATATACACACAAGTTGCAACGCGATGTGTGGAGTAACCGTTCGAGATAACGTTCGACATACTCAGCTCAATTCCTTGAGCGAGTTTGTGGCATAAATCGAATTGCAAGTTCCACAGGGTGATCCAATGAACACGAAGTCTTGAAGCTTGAAAATTTTATGCAAAAAATGTTAAGAATCGAACATTCGATAGGTTGTAAACAGTTTGTGGGAAGGATTTATAATTTGTATTGATGGACATAACAACAAACACATCAAAAGACACCATAACACTTGATTACAAAAATCCTCAGTACTCAGAAACAGTTATCATAACTGAAAAATTGTTGTTAAAAATTTAAAAAAATTGAGTAAACCAATCCACCATCTGTTTGTTAAACAACAAACACTTACCTGTTCCCATATTGTCCGTGTCGTTGTTGTTTGCGGTCGTCTTCACGGTGGAGAAACTGTACGTCATGTCAGTTCGATCGTCATTTCATTTAAAGTAAAATTACTAACATGCTTTTAGTAAAGCATTTTTATTACTAGTAGCATAATGAAATTAGAATGATACTATCGTGCCGTGTATTATGTATTTAAAAGCAAAGACAAGTAAAAGTGAATTTACGATGTTTCATCACCCTGCAAGAATATGTTTTTGCAAAATGTGGTCGCGGCTATTTTAATGCAAAAAAATGTGGTTGCGGGTATTGGTGTTGCCATTACGTTATCGCTCCATTCCTGATTTTTTCTTGCCTACTCGCAATAAACGGAACCACACCAGCCTCAGTCGTCTTTATTGGTTTGATTTGATCATTCACCAGTGCAAAAGTGAACATTTGAAATTATGAATACTCGCGTGTGTCTCACGGTGTTGTGTTTTTTGGTGATCATGTCAGCCCACCCCACAACGGCTATTGGGGGGTTTGAGATGGAATTGCTGATGACCAAGCTGGACTTCTTGCAAGACAAACTGCAAGAAGTAGAGCAAACCATGCAGACAAACATGGAGGTGATGGTTTTAAATGCTTGAATAAATTAATTCACACAGGAAGATGAGTGAGAAAAATGATATTCTCTTGCAGAAAATGGAACAACATCTACAGGAAAAGATGGAGCAAATGGATTCTAAATTCGAGACAAAATTGCACGCAATGGAAGAATTTATGAAAAAGGTAAGGTAGGGTGCATTAAGGGTGGGAGATACGATTTTGTATTACAAGCTGTTTATGCTCATTTATGTTAATCGCTTTTTGTAGAGTGTCAAGACCAGCGAGGATAACATACGAGCAAAATTCGAAAATATAAGCAACCAGTTGATTTTTAAAATGGAGAATATTCTGCAGCAACAAGAGGCTGAAACGAAAACCTTCCAGGAAACGTCGAAAACTCATCTTCAGAAAATAGGTGAAAACAAGAATGCTCTTGATATGCTTTCCGGTACGGTACGAATTATGAGTACACTAACGGAAGGAAGCAATAAGATACTCGAGGCTCACTTTGTGTATCCTGTCCTTTCCTGTCAAGACGTTATGAAACTATCAGGACGATACGTTATTCATGTAGGGCAAAATTTACAACCATTAAAAGTGTTATGTGAACAAAACAAATTCGATGGCGGTTGGACGGTCATCCAGCAAAGGTATGACGGTTCAGTCGACTTTTATAGGAACTGGACGGAGTACCGTAATGGATTCGGTGCTTTGGATGGCGAATTCTGGCTCGGACTAGAATATTTGCATCAAATGACGACAAACCGACCCCACGAACTGATGGTAGAAGTGAAAGATTTTCACGGAAATTACGGATACGCTAAGTATGAAGAGTTTGAGATAGGTAACGAATCGGAGAAGTATGTGTTGAAGAAGTTAGGGTTATACTCAGGGACAGCAGGAAACTCAATGCAGTACAACAAAAATGAAAAGTTTAGCACATTCGATCGTAACAATGACAGATTTGGAAACAAGTGTGCTGAGGAGCGACACGGGGCCTGGTGGTATTATGGATGCACCAATTCCAACTTGAACGGGCGTTATCAGAACACAATAGATGATCGGAGTGCGATAGAATGGTGGTACTTTAAAAATGACTTTCGTGGTATGTCTTACTCGAGAATGATGATTCGTGATCGCATCAATTAGCATAAACATACAACGATCAACGGTAAAGCTCTTTATAATTCGTAACCGAATTGTTTTACTTCTTCTCCTTCTTGGCGTAACGACCTTGTTTTGTTGGTCATGCCTGCCCGTTAAGGGCTTACGAGACTTGTTTCCCTTTTTCCTGTACGTGAATAGTCAGTCCTCTCGTACAGGGGAGGGCCCGGTCTCGGTTGGGATTCGAACCCACGCCGTCGAGGAGGTGAGCCTCGGCGCTCATGGGTCGATTTTCTAACCGGCGCTACCGCTCGGCTGTTGCGGACCCCCCCCCCCCCCCCCCTCCCTTACTTACATTATTCAATAAAAGCAATAGTGGTTGTATAGTAAAATATTTCTTTCCGATTTTTTAACTTTTTCGAGTCGCCTCAAATCAAGAAAATACATTAAAAGAAATTCACGCTTCTCCGGTCTAATTCCCGCTCAATCAGATTACATGATGACCATTGAATGAAATAAAGAATACATTTTCACCTCATAATCACCAGCAATTAGATTGGTCCATTAGGTTCGCGCTTGCATCCGTGTGTTTTGCATAAATAATTTACAGATTCCGGTGGTCCTGGTTCCGGAGCTTTCAAAGAGAGGAGCTCACGCGAGAGGTGCGCGGAACGGTGGAGTCCCGAGTATGTGTCAATCGAATGCACATGCACTACAATTCGCTCGTAGGGCGAGAGGAAAGAGTTAAAACATCAACCACGACTGCAGAACGCAACCGAAAACCTGCGTTCGAAATGCATCATATCCTTCCTTCCTCCGTGCCGCGCTTTTGTTGTCCTCGGATCGGCTCCCTTGTCCTCAAAGGCGTGTTCCACGGTTTTTTTCTTCTTCACCCCCAGAACTATTCACACCGCGGAGTGGGCCGGCATCCCGGATGAAGGATGGGCTTCGGGCGCGGGTTGGATGCTTTACCGAAAACTACGCCAGCGCGAAAACAGGCGCCACCGGAGATATTTTCCACGCCGGACTCCCGGAGAACCCCGATAAGTTTTATTTATATGCGTTTATATGTGACAATGACAGTTAATTATTATTAAAACGACATCTATACGGACATGACATACAATCAGTACGCCATTCCGAAACCCGTCCCGAGCGCCCCCCCCCCCCCCCCTCCCATTTTGTGGGCAACGGTGGAAAGTTTGTGCCACGGAAAAGGCGATCCGTTTTCGAGCCGGGGGTTGGGAAATTCGCGAAATAAAATTAGATACGCTTAGGCTTCACACACATACACACACACAGCTACACTCCGGAATGGGAACCTGTCGTTTTGGGTCCCGGGTCGGGAATGCACCGACACATACCGTTTTGAGAGGGTTTTTGGGAGTTTCCGTTCCCTCCCCCACCCACCCATTACCCCACCGCTTCCGGATGGGTGTTTGTGCGCCATCCTGTTGCCATCTTTCATCGCAGCTAAACAGCTATCTGTTTATGCTGATTTGGCGAAACCGTGAACACATCAAGTGGCTCTGATGTGGGCGGCGGGTCCTCGCACATCCTCCGGCCATTCACCCTAAGGGGGTGAGGTGGTCAGCGTCCGGGTGCTAAATTTTCTCATTTCAAATATTCCGGACACGCGGACCACAATGGGAAACTATCGCTCGGGAGCCTCCAAAAACGGAGGAAAGCCTCGGGTAAAGGGGAGGTGGGGGGGGGGGGGGGGGGCGTATGCTATTATAATGTTTTTCGGTCCACCGACCGCGGTGTTATTTTATAATGAACGGCCCCGGACGGCGGAATGAATGAATGAATGAATGCATGCAGGGTTGGCAGGGTGGCGGTGCGTCGCATCGGGACATTATAAAATTGTCCGAACGAGCATTAGCACGGACGGCGGCCCAGTTAGGGCACATTATATATCATATCAAAGCGCGTTCAACTGTCCGAATTGTGATTTAAAAGATGTGCCATCGCGCATCGTGGTGGGGTTGGGTGGTTGCGGAAGGAATGCGCCACGAGGGCTCGTGGTGTCAATGGCAAACAACCGCGATGATGAGTGGGTGTCCTACGCGAGGCTGTTGGGTTCCGTGTCTGGACCGCTCTCCAGAATGACCTTTCCATTCGTCCTTTCGCCGATCAAGCGTGGAGAGTGTTGGTGTGTGTGTGTGTCATGCCTCGGAGGCTTCTGTCACTGTTCGTGTTGAGCGCGGGTTTGCAAAGGCAGCCGTTTAATAAAGCTGAGCTTTTGATACGTATGACATATCTGCGTTTAGCGGGAGATCTTGACGGTTTTGTGCAATGCGGGTAGTAAGAAAATAAACAAAAAAGGAAACTTAGAAAGTAAATAAATATTTTCCAGAAATTTGAATTTCTTTTCTTAAAATAATTGTATGGTGTTTAATGACGGAAGCTCTTGTATAATTTAATTAATATATTTAATAGAATTCCAATGTGTTCTTATTTAAAAAAAAATCTACCCATGTTTTCAGTTAAACAAAATTAAAACTCAAACGTGTATCACGTTTTTGAAAGAAGTGTTTTCCTCGTTCCCACTTCCTGATGATCATCTTCAAGGGTTCGAGTTGCCTCGCTCGGATTCTTTCGTTCGTAATGGCGTCACACGGCGTCACACATCGGCTCATCCCGGGGCGATATTAATCAATCAGCAAGACTCATTAGTGTTGTCTGCCTAAAATCCTGTCGTCATCATCTTCATCTTTATTTTAATGTCAACCCCTCGCCTTCACCAACCATGGTTTCACTTCGGCGAGGAGGAGGAAATCAAAGCTGTATATTTGTCTTTCGGTTTGATACAAATTTATTTCGCTCCTCATCCCACCGTCCCCCAACCCGCCTCCGGTTTAGTGTGTTTTTGTAATGTAAATATGTGCTCCTGTAGCAAGGAGGGGTATGGAAAAGGTAACCAAACAAAAAAAACCAAACCGACATATCGGCCACCAATCAACCAAACCTTATCGGACAGGATGACAATTTGATCTGGCGGCGATATCCGTGGCCGGAACCGTGGCCAAAGATTCGACCGGTTCGCCAGACGGCGTCAATTAGCCGAACCGGGTCCATCGAAATTTCCTGTGGTTTGACAAATAATCCATATTTCACCGTCACGATCGGGATGGTGATGATTTAGTGGCGGGCAGTTTCTAGTGACCGTTTCGAGCGTGGAGCCTCAATTAACTGGCTGAAATATGGCGATGTATGGTCGGTCGGGCCGGTTCCGAATCCTAATGATGCGATGCGATCATTTGTTGGTGTTGGAAAGCACTGATTTTTTGAAGATTTTTTGCCACACTATTTGTGCGCATTTGTGTTTTGAAGATGACACGAGGAACTTTCAAAAACTTGTTTCGTTACGCCTTGTTTTTTTACAGTACAAAACTATCTTGTGCTCTAAAATTGCCGCTTTTTTATTTGAACACTTTGTTAGAGAGTTATGGCCTACTTTTCCATTATAGAATTCCTTCTGTCTCTGATGAAATGATCCTCAGACTGTCAGGCGATTTTCTCAACTGCTATGGAATGTTTGCTACACGAGCGGATCGCATCAACATTGACACAGCACTCCATCTGAAACAGATCGCGAGGTTGGAAATTGTATTTTCAGATGCACCAAGGCAAAATAAATAAATAAAAGCGCGCCAAAAACACCCGAACGAATAACTCTTGCCCAACAGCACGTCCGTCTGCCCGTGGGTGCTGTTCTGCTGAAGGGTATCATAAATTATTCCATCACACATCATTTTCGTCCAAAAACGCGGCAACAATTTCGTGGCGCGAAATATTGTTCCCCGTTCGGCGGCGAGTGAAAGCATGGAAAAACCGTCACGCAAGCTGGAGAAAGGGCGGACGGGGTGGGGGGGGGGGGGGGGGGGGGAGGCCTGTGGCACATTATATATAGGCACTTAGCAGTGTCACGTAAGTGACACAGTCATCAACACCATCAATGATCATAATTCATTTTACAGTTGACAATCGGGAGGACACTTTCGGGCCACGTCTGTCACGTCGACGGCGTCGAGTGTGTGTAGCCCGTTCCGCTGGTCCTGTGGATGCATTTGTTCACACTTGGGCTTTCCAAAACCCGGATTGCAGCAACCGCATCGTCGCAATCAGATGCACTCGGCGTGGTGAGCGAAAAACGCCACTGACCGCGATCGGAACGGAGTACTCGGGGGCGCGTTGTTGGGGCATTCGGGAAAGTCGTCTTTCGATCCTCGTACAAGATCCCGCCCCGCACCGTCGCCCGCCCGAGTGGCTGAATTAATGAAATTTTTATGATTTAATGACACTGATTTATATCCGGCTGATAGAAATAAGACAGCGATCTGTTGAAACGGACGTGCTAAAGTTTGACGCGCTTTTGGCACGCCGCCATCCAGCGATCGCACCGAGGTCGGGCAGTTCCTTGCACGGTTGGCTTTAAGATCGTAGTGCGCAGGTTTTTTTGTTCCTCCGGCCATTTTTACCGAGTCAATCATTTGGGACTCTTTAACCGGAAGCAGTGCACCTTTTTTTTTGTATAAAAGGGAGAGAGTGCATTGAAAATTAAAGTAATGACCTAAGGTGATTAAACAAACATTAAATTTCGGGTTGAAACTGGACCAAAATTAATATAGGAATTTGCATATGACAACATCGTAATTTTCAATCACAGTAAAATTATTAACACGCTTTTAGTAAGGCATTTTTTATGGCATAATGAATAGAGAATCATACTATCGTGCCGTGTATAATGTATTTAAAAGCAAAGACAAGTGAAAACACAGTATTTGTTGTTAAATGAAACCCATAATCTCGAATGAAACACATAATCACCCTGCAAGAATACGTTTTTGCCACAATATGGTCATGACTATTGGTATTGGTGGTGGAATTACGTTATCGCTAAGAACCCATGTTGCATTACTGTTCTTGTTTGCCTACTCGCAATAAACGGAACCACACGATCCTCAGTCGTCTTTATGGGTTTGATTCGATCATACGTACCAGTGCAAAAGTGAACGTTTTAAATCATGAATACTCGCGTGTGTCTCGCGGTGTTGTGTTTTTTGGTGATCATGTCAGCCCACCCCACAACAGCTATTGGGGGATTTGAGATGGAATTGCTGATGACCAAGCTGGACTTCTTGCAAGACAGACTGCAAGCAGTAGAGCAAGCCATGCAGACAAAAATGGAGGTGATGATTTTAAATGCTTGACTAAATTTATTGAACACAGGAAGATGAGTGAGAACAATGATATTCTCTTGCAGAAAATGGAACAACGTCTACAGCAAATGGACTCTAAATTCGAGACAAAAATGCACGCAATGGAAGAATCTATGAAGAAGGTAAGGTAGTGGGCAATAAGGGTATGAGATACGATTTTGGATCACAAGCTGATCGATTTGTGTTACATTTATGTTAACTATTTTTTTTGCAGAGTGTGAAGACCAGCGAGGATAACACACGAGCAAAATTGGAAAATATAAGCACCCAGATAATTTCTAAAATGGACAATATTCTGCAGCAACAAGAGGCAGAAATGAAAACTATCCAGGAATCGTCGGCAGCTGAGCTCAAGAAAATAAGTGAAAATAAGAACTCTCTTGACATGCTTACCTATTCGGTACGAAATATAAGTACACTGTCGGAAAAAAGCAATGAGATACTCGAGGTTCACATTTCGAAGCCTGTTCGTTCGTGTCGACAAGTGATGAAAGTATCCGGCCGATATGTAATTCATGAAGGGCTATGTTTGCAACCATTTGAAGTGTTATGTGAACAAACTAAGTTTGACGGCGGCTGGACTGTAATCCAGCACAGGTTCGACGGTTCGGTCGATTTTTATAGGAACTGGAAAGAGTACCGCAATGGATTTGGTACTTTGGATGGCGAATTCTGGCTCGGGCTAGAATACGTGCATCAAATGACGAGAAACCGACCCCACGAACTGTTGGTGGAGATCAAAGATTTCCACGGAAACTATGGGTACGCTAAGTACGACGAGTTTGAGATCGGCAGTGACTACGAGAGTTATGAGTTGAAGAAGTTAGGGACATATTCAGGGACAGCAGGAGACTCGATGGGGTACAACAAAAATGAAAAGTTTAGCACATTCGATCGTAGAAATAACAGAAATGGAAACAAGTGTACTGAGGAGCGACACGGGGCCTGGTGGTATCATGGATGCACCTATTCCAACTTGAACGGGCGTTATCAGAACACAATAGATGATGAGAGTGCGATGGAATGGAGGGGCTTTAAAAAAGACTCTCGGGGTATGTCTTACTCGAGAATGATGATTCGTGATCGCATCAATTAGAATAAACATTCAACGATCGACTTAACGATAAAGCTCTTTAATATTCGTAAGCGAACTGTTTCACTTACTTTATCCAATAAAAGCAATAGTGAATGTATCTTCTAATATATAAAAGTCACCGTTGTCTGTATATATAAATATATGTATGTATGTGAGCGCATCACGCAAAATCCACCGGGCCGATTTGCACCAAACTTGGCAGGAAGGTAGCTAATTTTCCATGGTTGAATGATCTGAACTTCGTTTGTTGATATTTCCAATCCTCCCTACCCCTCCCGAACACCTACCCTCTAAAATTAATGAAAAACAATTATAACTCAACCACTACTGATTGGATTTTCATAAAAATTGGAACACATACCGCTCACATAGGGACATATCATGGTTTAAAATTTTATCTTCCTAGGGGTAGATGGGGTGCCCATGGCGCAGCGGTAGCACGAGGAAACACCACACCATAGGTGTGGGATCGAATCTCGAGTCTGGCACCCTCCGGTATTACGAACGGCTGACCACCGATCTATAATATACCGTCTTTCGGTCACACAAACTCTCTTCGGAGAGAGGCCTTGTCCCATTAGGGGATGTCGTGCCACATAAAAAAAAGGGGTAGGGGAAAGAGGGGCTCTCACGATACCCCATACCTCAAAAATGGTAAAAATGCAATATGGGTATCAATTTCGTGGTATTTGTGGTTTCTAAATCGAATAGCCTCGCTCTTAATGTTCAATCTCAGCCCAGACTTCCTTTACCCTCCTCCTCTTCAGTAAAACATTAGCAATGCTGAAAACAAAAAGCTTTAATTCTTATTACATGTATGCAACGCAAAATCTACTGAGTCTATGTGTACCAAACTTGGCTGGAGTGTAGCTTTTTTTTATCCTGTCGAATGACTTCCTTCCCTTTCCCCCTTCCGAACACCTATCCCCTGAAATGATGAAAAATAATAATAATTCAACAATTTTGGAATGGGTTTTAAAAATAATTGATACACATACTACTTAAATATGTAGCCATCATGTAATAAAATTTCATCCATGTACAGGAAAGGATGAAAGGGGCTACCATCTTACCCCTACAGCTCAACAATGGTTAAAATGCAATATGGGTATCATTTTCGTAGTATTTGGGGTCACTAAATCGAATGGTCACAATTTGAGTGCTATATTTCATCTCAGACTTCTTTTATCTTCTCCTACAAATATTCTCAATCACACAAAATCGATCTAATCAATTTAAACCAAACAAAATTATAAGAAAGCCAACTTTCCAGTGTGAAACGTCCAACATTCTTAATATTGTAAAACTCAAGATACTGAATTAAAACAGTCTTTCGTTTGAAATTGTCTTTCTACCCGGATGAAATCGGGTTAATCAGCTAGAAGTTAAATATTTCTTTCCGATTTGTTAACTTGCACTGGGAGCAGTGCACCTTTTTTGTATAAAAGGGAGAGAACGCATTAAACATTAAAGTAAATCATCCGTTGTAATGACCAAAGGTGATTAACCAAACATTAAATTTTGGGTTGAAACTGGATCAAAATTAATATAGAAATTTGCATATGACAAAATCGTGATTTTCAATCAAACGTCTTGGGCATTTTTGAATGCGTCATCGATGATTCTATTCCTATTGAAAATCAAAAAGACTTTATAAATAGTGCTTTCGAAATGCTACGCTTAAGAAAACATATAATCAGTATATTCAAATCATCCCAATGATTTAAAATATTCCCATTCAAACAAAAGAAGTACAAGTCAATGTTTTACAAAATATTTACATATGAAGGATTTAAGACACAAGCACGCTGCTGACACCTTAGGCCTGTGACTGGACCACTGCATCGCTGCCTGGACACACTGGAGGCGTTGCATCCAATATGGCACCGCGCTTGAGTGCATTTACAATTGATGAGCCAAACCGACAGTGAAGTTCAATCAACGCGGCCAGAGGGCGCAACGCAAAACCGCGCGCTGATTAATAGAACCACTATTGGAGAACGGAAAAAAGCAGGTTTCAAGCGGGTGCAAATGGCAACCGCAACCTCCGCCCGCTCCGAGCTGAGACGATCCGAGCCGGAGCCGGAGTGAAAGAGAAGTTCAAGCACCGTTTAACGGGCCGGGGCGGATCGTAACTTAGCTTAATATAAACTTTTGCGCCAATATGAAAACGAATAATGTAAAATAATGGCTAATTAGGCGGGTAGGTAATTTATCTGGCAAAAACGGCATCCCGCGGGATCTGGGGATGGCGGTGCATTTGCATATTTTGTCCCCCACTCGCCACCGGAACGATTCGCCAGATGTCCGCACGAACGGTTGCGCTTTTTCGAACTGACATTCCTGCCCAAGGAGCCCATCGGAGAGCCTCTTTCCGAGTGCGATTGATGACCTCGTGCGGATAGCTCTTGCGCACTTGATCGAACATAAATAGAAGGCTTGCATATTGAACCACCGAATGATCGCGTGGTTGTTTTTGTGCCTGTTGCTGCCTTCGATCGGTCGCACATAAACGATTTGATTTATGACCTCACCGGTACGTTGCACGCCGATAGGGAGGTTCGGCGTGGATCGCCCAACGAGAAGCGCAACGTGTCGCTTGCGAATGTCAAGGCTTCTAGTGCGCGTCAAAAACCGTGCGATTCGCGACGTTCCTCGTCACCCACCGTTAGGAGCAGACAAAGTTTGTCTTACGGAAGGATAGAAGATGGTGGAAGAGTGGTTCAAAGACCTCTTGTTCCCTCACACTGGGAAAGGCAGCCACGACGGTGAGACGGTGGTGGATTAGCGAAGAATTGTCACCTTCCGCGATGCATCCGCCAACGAGCGGATGGAAGATGATGGCGATGCTATTATCAAACCGTGGATCGTAAATTGCGTGAAATGATGGCCCATCGCCACGCTTTTACCGGGACACGCCGGCATACCGTGGAAGTGGCTTTCAGCGCCGAGGCGATTATTAAGAAATTATTTTCGATACAAATTGTACTTTATGTCTGCCGGTTGATCCGACGAAGATTGGATGCTGGAGAAGCTTGTGAGGAGTGTTAACGAATTTTACGAATTATAAGAAGTGATAAAAATGGATAATAATTAGTTAAAGTTATTAGAAAGACTAACTTAGAATTGTTTTATTTCCAATAGTTTATTTTTGTAACTTTAATACTCATTTAATACTCATTTGAAATGAATCAATTTAATTTTACGTAGTAGAAGTTGCTGCACGATTCATTAAAACTATTTATATCTATGAAAGTATTTTATCTCATAAACCTGGTTCCACAACCAGTTTTAAAATTTTGAACACTATATTTGACCTTCATTGATCCTACTATGATCACACCGGGGCTCTTGTTGCGTCCTTTATCAAAAATGGACCGAATGAAGCAATTCATTCCGCACGAAGAAAGAAACCAAACCATTCCATCGATTAACAATCATTATCGTCATAAATATGTTTTCCATATCGATTTTCTTTGCCGCAAACTGGTGAACGGCAACATCGGGAAGGACAAACAAAACCAGAACCGGCCGCGAAAAAAAAAACCGAACCCTGTGAATGCGATCATCAGTTTATGTCGGTGCCAAAATTAAGACAAAGTCAAACGGTCATCCAACACCACCACCACCACAAGGTGGCGGTTTTTTGTTCCCTCCCCCTCGCTCGCTGCATCGCGATGCACTTTCGCGACCGGTTCGCCGTTTTTTTTTGTGAATGTGCGTAAATTTTGTGAAACGGTATGACGTTTCGTCTGCGCTCCCTCACCTCTCATCGCAATGCCGGTGTTGTGTCTAAGGCAATAAAATGGGCTGAAAAATTGCTCCAATAACTTTAATCAATGTGTCAACGGGGCTCCTCCGGGGGTGGGTGCGGGGAAGTGGTACGCTTTATTTCATACCCGGAAAGTGGTCCAGCGCCAGCCACCTTTCAAGTCAATCCGGGCCGGTTCATTTTTTTCCCCCCCTCGCCGGCCCATCACTTAATCGCCGTGGGCCGACCGCGAGGGCTCCGTCGTGGGCCGCCAGGTAAATGAACCGATTCGGGGCAACATGATTCAGGCGGATTATGATGTAATTTTGGGGTTTTCGTGGCCAGATTCGGAACATGTCCTCTGATAGAGCCGGGGGAAGACTCACTGTAAAGTAATGTCATAATTAAAATATGAATTCGGGTCATATCTTACCGGTTAATGGTTGGCGGCTGGAAGCGAAAACTAAATTAAATCTGGTTGGAATCTTGAGGCATCATCTTCTGTAGTTTCGAAAACTTTCTTTCAACAGTTGTTGTTCGATATTTCGTGTTCGAGCAGTTAAAAACAAAATTTGCTGCAATGGCGTTAATCGATACGAAAAAATTCCACCTTCCCCGGGTATCGGGGATGTGTTGTTGTTGTTGTCAACAACAGCGCAACCCGTGAGGCGGGAGGCTGTAAGCCAAATTTGGCGATAAATTATTCCCGACCGATCTGGCAAGACTGTTCCAGTTTAGCAAACCGAAGCGATTGCACCCGAGGAGGAACGCATCGGACCGGGACGGTACGGATGCAGTTTCGGGCCAACCTGCAATACAATCAGGGTGAAGGAAGGGGGGAGGAGAGGAGTTGTATTTTAGATTTACAATGGAAAACTGTCCGCATAAATGATGATTAAAATCGAACATTCAATAATTTATCAATATTATAATAATATTATTTAGTTTGCAATAAATACCGAAATTGCGTGAATAGAAATGAAATTTCGATGATTTATTGCGCCCGGCTCTGGTTGAGAGGGCATGTCCGACGAGGGGGGGGTTTTGGGCCGGGGGAATGTTTTTCCCGGGGTTTTCCGTGCATCGGGCTCGAGCTTAAACATGCATCCGACGCTTCTGCAGCGCGTGCACACGCTAAACTAATGATTGTCCGCATCTGCCGTCGTGTGCCTGGCCGTTTGTATGTGTGATCGCTGCATGGTCGATAACGCTGTCGATGTGCATTTGAAAGTAAATCCTCCGTCGCGCAAACGGGACGGGAGGACGATTTTTAAACCTCCGGTATGTTTTGTGTGACTAAACCGCTGCCGCTCATAAATATCAATAGCGTCCGGCAGCGGATATGCACCGGTAAAGGGGTGGGCTTAGAGGGGGTGCGCAGGTGAAGGGAGGGGCGGGACTGCTGCGTAAAAGCGCAATCAATTCCGAAATACGTTGTACCGGTCCCGGGAAGGAAAGGGGGTGTGCAATTTTCCAACCGGTTGTAACTCAACCGTAACCAGAACAATCGTCATCGAAATGTTTTGATAATTCGTTTAGTTTTTGATTTCGAGCGAGCGAGCTGTTTTGAATGTATGCAATCGAAAAAGGGGGTTTATGGGCACCCAAACAAGGGATGCATTAGGGTGAGGTTTGTTTGTGTATGTGTGTGCTGATCGGAGAGTTAGAGTTAGATTCTTTTTTCCCCCTTTTCCTATTTCATTCTCTCGCTGCAAAAATGTTCGTTATCCTCGAAAGCTTCACTAATATGATTTCCTCCACTCCGCACTCACCCCTTCTCGCTGGTGATTATGATCTCCACCGTGAGAGTTGATTTACATCGGAGTGCAGCTAAATGCACCCGACTGCATGCATTGCAGCACGCGCTGATATATTGTTCCGGTGTGAGGTGTGCATCCGCTGTTACAAACCGTCATCGTGTAATATTTTTTTGTCGACCAGTTATTTTACATTTTGTTTTTCATCTTCCCTTACCCTATCGAACACGCCGTTGTGTTTTATGGTGGTAAAATTAGGTTCGCCGGTTTTGCGAGAGCACTACATCAGAAGCGGATGCATTTTGTGGTTCATTTTATGGCGGGAGTTTTAATGTGGCTCAAATGAGGCATTAATTTGAGCGGTGCGCGTAAATTTGTTGCCAGAACGGCAATTGTTGTTAATTGATGTTCGTGTAATAAACAAAAAATGTAATGATAAAAATTACTTCTAATATCAGATCATTGATAATAATTAACTTAAAATAAGCTGACGTTCTTTAAACCTTTGTTAGATGATTCCTTTTATCGTAAATTGGCAACAATAAGAAACAAAAATACCCAAAAAACAAAACCAAACAAGAATATAAACCCCGTTCCGTGGAACACGCTGATTCATTGAATAAAATCCCCTTGAGAAAAACTCTCCACAATGTGACAACGGTCCATTCATCCGGCATTTCGCAATTTCATCCCGTTCCACCCGGAGTTTCAAGCTGATGTTGTCAATGATTTATGCTGTCCATCATAAATCAATCAATCCTACCACGCACGGCTGCCGATGACCGCCGAGGTTTGCGTTGGTGTGCTGCATATCGATGTCTCCTTATGCCTTTGTTTTTTCCCGTTCCGTTGTGTCCGTCGGATGCTGAAACGCTTTCCTTATTATTTGATATAAACAAAAACCAACAAATTTCATATCAATTTATCATTAATCTTAACGCAGCAATAAATCGCTCAACTCACACCGGTTGACACATTCGCGCCCCCTCGCCCCCGGGCTCTCCGTTGCCTTTCGGTCCCCAAAAAGGGGTGCCGGTGAATGTGGCTGGTTTTGACATTCTTTTCTTCACCTACGGCGACGGTAATCCATCACTCAAGCCCGGCACCTTCGCCGGTGCAAAATGCATCCGGATCGGCCCCGGAGCGACAGCACGTTGCAAGCCCGTTTCGCACCGTTTCGCGGAGAGAAGAATGACCACAGATAATGACTGCGGTTGTACACGCCGTCAATCACCTGATCGGCCGATCGGAGCGACAAACCGTGTGCCAACGTTACGCCACACTTCCTTTCTCCACCGCCGAAGAAGCCCGGGGGATAGAGCGTCCGGAGTTCCGTTGACAATGTCTACCACCGGACAGCATCATCATCGTCATCATCATCATCATCTCTGTCGTTCGTCGTCGTTCGATTGCTTGGATCGGACCACTTCTGGTTCGCTTCGCAACCAGTTCGAACCATCTCAGGGTGGATGCCGTTGCGATTTCCCACCGTCCGATTGTTTTCCTATTTGAAACTCGTCCGATGCACATTTTTTTTCGCTCTCAATCTTTACCTCCGATGGTATTTCCGTATTTTTTCTGGTTGTTGTCGTCTGATGTATCCTGTCCGGCGCGATCACTTTCTCGACGTTAAACGAAGTGTTGTCAGTGTCCACCGTGAGCGGACAGTTCTTCCATCTTCATCCGGCAAATCGAATGGACAGAGGGAATGATTCAATCAAGTTCGGTTGCAACTGATCCAGTTCGTCATTGATGGATTAAGCGTTGAGCGAGATCAATTTGCCATTTGCCAGTTGAACATTCATCATTCTGTTTTACTTTTCGAATGAACAGTCAACATTGACAACTGGACAATCGGGGTAATTAAGTCAAGTAGATGGACAATTGGAAGAAATGCTTAAAAGTATAAATTAAATTATTGTAAAGCATTAAAATAACTAGTATGTCAATAAAGCAATTTCTGGCAACTTGTTTTGTTCTATCATAGAAAAGAGTTTCATTTCTTCTTGGGACAGATTGATTGTTATGCTAATAAGGTTTGGAAGAATTCTAAGTCATGACTGCTGAAATGTATGTTGCACTATTATATTAATTTTTATGAACTATCTATGAGACTAGCATGACTCATACAGCATTTGAGTTAATTTGCTGATTGTGTTTTCTATTTTTTTATTGAGTAAATTGTCCTCACGATGATAAATGGATGTAAACCTTAAAAATCATATTCCATTTTCTTCTATTTGTTAAAACAAAAGTGGATAAATTCGATCACATTTTCAATGCTCTGCATGTAAAATTAATAAATTTCGATTTGGTGCATTTGTCACTCAATTCTTTTGTTTCTTTGGGAAAGCTTTCCATATTTTTGCTTCACTTTCACAGCACGCTACAATCGCAATGTTTCCCAACATCTTTCGTCACACGCAGTCGAAATTTGCCTCTCGAATACCCTTTTGTTCCCTAACTTTCTCTTTTCTTCCTTCTGCGAATTCTACGAAATATCCTAAGCCCGTTAACGTTCGAACATGGTGCCATAAATCAATGAGCAAAACTGGAGCAATCTGGACAGCGAGTCGGAAGAAATCCCGCCGCTTCGGTTCGGTTGTAAATCGTGCTCGGGTCGATTGACGCTTCTAAGACACAAACTTTCTACCGTTTGACTGATGCCCAAAAAAGGGACATCAATGTACGCGAGATACCTGCTAGGGAGCGTATCGGGTCAAATGTGTTCCACGTTTTACTTGAGCTTTGATGTGTTGTGTTTTTCAAACAATTTAAAATGGCATGTTTTCACCAAACACGCACACTACGGATGGCGATGCTCGGGGAAAGCGGGCAAGTCTCGGTGGTCTCTTGAAATGCATCAACACCGGGCGGCAGAACCTTATGCAAAACAAGCCCTCCGTTCGGGCATCGTCATTTGCGAAGGAAGGAATTTTAATTTATGGTCCACCATATATTACGCATTACGGGTTCGATTCGCACCAGGAGTAAGGATATGTTTGTTATCTTAGGAATCTGCTTGCATGTTGCTGCCCTTGTCGCTTTCCTTCCGAGTGCGTACGAAACTGACCCACATCGAAAGAATTCCGGGACTCGGAACAACACAAATTGTAGCATAGCACAAAGGAATGACAACAACAGCGACGACGACGACGACAAGGACGGTGACATTGTTTTTTTTTTTCGCAATGTGTGCCAATCTTTTAATCCTTCGCCGAAGAAACCGGTGTCGATGTTAAAGCGGGAAAGCCAAGGACCTCATCGATGCATATTGCTTGCCCCTCGGTTTGTGGTTTGGCTTCCGTTTCGAAATTGGGCGCACCAATTGCAACGCAGCTCCATCGTAGAATCGGGCCCTCGTGATCGTGCTGTTCTCGTTTTTTTTCCCCAAATCGAACCAAATGGAGCCGTGTCCGTGCGAGACACTCGCGGACCGAAAGCCGAAGCGATAAGCGAAAAACAAAAGTAGCGAACACCCCAAAGCGAATCGATGGCGTGAGGAGGGGGCGAATCTAGGGGGTTCCGGCGGGTGGAAGCGTTACGGTGCAGGGCCAGTTGCCGTTTGGCAATGTTGGCCCTCGACGGTGGCTTTGCGGTTGCACACACTGGCTTGGGGTGATACTACAAATTGATAGCGTTTAACAAGATTTGTGTTTAACATATTTAATTAATTTAAAAGTACACGATTGTCTTCTGCCAGACAACAAGCGAGTGTCCCGGCTCGGTACGACCGGAAGGTGCAACATTACACGGACTAACCAGTGGGGAAACAGTGGCGAAGAAAAACAACAACATAAAGCAGCATAAAAACACCCTTTTCTCATACCATCGCAAAGGGATTGGTTGGTTGGCTGGGAAATCGGGGTTCGCAATCGGAATCGGACTAACAATAGTAGTCATGGAACCGCGAGCCGATATTTGTGGTGATGGTTGCGGTGTTGTTTGGGTGAAAGAAAGTCAGAATTCTTTCTCCGCCGGGAGGGCTAGCGGACTCCGATTCTTATGTAGATATGCGTGAACGTATGCATTTAATAGTGGCTTGCACGGTGGCCACTTTTTCTAGTCGTAATTTTCCCTATTTAGGAAGTCTATGGTAGAAGGACCATAAGAGAAGGCGATCGAATAAATTGAATATTTATATGTTACTAATTTGCAACTTCGGAGCCATCTTTTAATTTCCAATTTTACCGTTCTTTTAGTAAAGGTGCATGGTTTACATGGTTACATTTGAACTTCTACAGGCGTATTTCATAGAAAACAGGCGAAGGTTTTAAATGGAAGCATATTGATGTTATAAATAATTATTGTATGGGAAACAGGGCTGCGAAATTAATTTTATATTTGGGAAAAAAATCATATTTTACTCACTCACCTACCGACAACCCCGGTTCTCGAAAGTTCTTTTCTCTGCTACCATCTGATGGCAAATTTGACGGTCATTCATATGCCTTGCGTGTGATTAACCTAAAATAGAATAAAGCATTAAAATGGCATGTTCAAAATTTCACAAACACAAGAGCATTTCTCGAGTAGGAAAGTGCAGCCGTGAACAACCGTTCGAGATAACGTTTGGCAACACATCGGTTACACTATGTTCACCGCTAATTTGGGCCGCTGTTGATAACTCCACATTATCGCTTAGAACACATGTTCTAAGTCGAACGAAATCGTACGAGCGTCAGTTGTCATTTCATCATTCGTTCGGATTGTGCATTTAAGTGTAAGAGAGTAAGTTAAAAGTCATGATTACTCGTGTGTATCTTACGGTGATGTGCTTGGGTGTTATTGTGTCCGACCGGCTGGCAATGGCTCTAGAAAATTTCGAGATGAAGCCCCTAATAACTACCATGGAGTTTGTGGAGGACAAATTGCAAGAGGTAGAGAAAACTATGAAAACGACTGACTGTGAAATAGGGAATTTGCTGAAGGTAACAGATTTAAACAACAAAGACGTGTTAAATGAACATCAAAAGACTACATGAAAGCACGTGTTTATTGCAGAAAATGGAAATTCGTTTGCAAGAAAAGTTTGAGACAAGAATGAACTTGTTGGAAATGGCAATGAGGGTGAGTTTGACTATGCTTTGATGAAAAAATAGAACAAATTTACTTGATGAATTTGGAATCTTTACTTTTTGAATTGATAATTCTTCACAGGAAACTGAACAAGCTTCAAAAGACCGCCATACAAGCATTAATGAAATGCTTATTAGACTTGAGAAAGTTGGGATGGAAAGGATTGGTGAAGTGGACTCAAAATTCAATGCAAGAATCCAAGCAATGGAAAACTCTTTACAAGAGGTAAGGAAACATTAAAACCGTTAGATGATACTATCTTGGAGGAAAAACTGGTTGAATTTTGAGAAATATGTATTTGTATCTATTGCAGAGTATGAAGACGGGTGAAAACAATACACGGGAAAAAATTGAAGACTTGAAGAATCAGATAATTTCTAAAATGGACAGTATACACCTACAACAAAAGGCCGAAACGAAAACCTTCCAAGAAAAGACGCAAACTGCGCTTTTGAAACTTGGAGAAAACGAGAAAACTCCTGATATACTTACAGATTCGGTACGAAATATAAATACTTTGTCGGAAAAAAGCAAGAAAATACTCGAGGCCCAGTTTCCATATCCTGCCCACTCGTGTCGGCAAGTAATGAAACTATCCGGACGACACGTTATTCATGTAGGGCAAAATTTGCAACCATTTGAAGTGTTATGCGAACAAACTAAGTTTGAAGGCGGTTGGATGGTCATCCAGCAAAGGTTCGACGGTTCTGTCGATTTTTATAGGAACTGGACGGATTACCGCAATGGATTCGGGAATGTTGATGGCGAATTCTTGTTGGGTCTAGAATACGTGCATCAAATGACCAAAAACCGCCCGCACGAACTACTTGTAGAAGTGAAAGATTTCCACGGAAACTACGGGTACGCTAAGTACGACGAGTTTGAGATCGGTAGCGAATCGGAGGAGTACAAGTTGAAGAAGTTAGGCACGTACTCAGGGACAGCCGGTGATCCGTTGCAGTACCAAAAAAATCAAAAGTTTACCACATTCGATCGTGACAATGATCAATCGAATAGCGTTAATTGTGCTGAGGAGCATCACGGAGCCTGGTGGTACTGGGGTTGCACCATTTCCAATTTGAACGGGCGTTATGAGAACTCAACAGGTGATAGTCTAATGACGTGGTACTATTTAAAAAACGACTTACGTGGTATGTCTTACTCGAGAATGATGATTCGCGATATCATTAATTAACGCAAGCAAAATGATCAACAGGTTCAATAGTTGTAATTGTTACTATTCTTATTCAACCTTTCTGTTTCACTGCGTAAAACCAATAAAGTTATAACAATGAAAAAAATAATTTTGTAACAAACGTGTTTCACCAAAAGTCAAATTGATGTACTTGGATAAGTACTAGTGAAAAAATTAAAAAAGAAAATGAAAAAGTTTACCATCACTTATTAAAAGTTTTCAAACAATACTAGAATTATAAAGTAAAACATTGAAACTATTCAAATAATGGCCGCACATTTGAAACATCAAAACATTCGTTTAACAAATATTGTGTAACATAACTTATACTGGGTAGTTAAAGTTATTCAAATGCATCTGTAAAATTATTTTGTCTTGTTTTCCTACGATAAGTAATCGGAAGCCTCAAAACAAAAAGGACTATTTCTCTTCTTATTTGACTCCATAAATTACCATAATGTATTACCAGCTCTATCAAATTGCATCATAAATATTGATCTCTTTAACTATTTAGTGCCATTATCTACTGCCACTCGGAGGATCGTTCGTTGCCGATGCACAACGCACCTGCATATGCACATGCACATGCATGCGGATGCCATCACTCCAGCCCCCAAAACAGTCCCCCCACCCAATGATGAACAACTTTCGAAACCTGCTCGAAAGGCCGGAAGTTCACATCCGAAACGACGATCATCGAAACCCATTGAGCAGAGGGCGAGAAGACTCATAAAATCTTACCCACCCGCACGGACACCACAACCCCCGCCCTGGTCCGGTGTCTGCTTAATCTTTCCTAAAATTCATCAGTCTTGTCGAGGTCCGGTCCCGGGCTGTTCGTCCGTCCGTTCCGTGCGCACGAGGACCGAAAACAATTCAATCTTTCGGCCCTAAAAACCACAATGATTATTTCATTGTTTCTGTTTCGGTGTATGATTGTTTTGCCATCGACAAAGTGACGTGCGAGTGCGAGTGACCGAGGGGAGGACACGGTGATGCTTTTATGCTGCCGATGTTGGATGTGCGTGTTCCGTTTTTTGCATCCACTCCCCCTCCTGCCCTCACACCCGTTTAGTCCTCCTCTATGACGTCGGTGTATCGTTTCTAAACACATTTCCGAATCGTGTCGTACATTGTCGTACGTTGTGGAAGCGGTTGACATCTTCGTCGTCGTTCTCGGTAGTCCCAGATGTAGACAAGCCCTTGGAGAAAACAGAAGAACGCCTTTCAATCGTTCTCACCCCTCCCACCCCTCCCAACCGACACACGGATCCACCGGGGACACGATGGATGGCGTTTAAACTGCATCAACGGGAATTATGTATTTGCATAAACGAACCACCCCTCCCGTTCCCTCGTTCCCTTCGCACAGAAAGGCCAATCTAGAGAGCTGTACCGCTAAGTGCATACGCATTCGAGTCATTCAATCTGCAACCGAACACTCCGGCGCTGGATGGACACGCGTGTGGGTGGTCATCTATCTTTGCCTGTCCACCGTGTCCTGCCATGTCCTTCGAAGTTGGATGCAAACCCGAAAGAACCGTCGTTGCCCCCGTTTGCCGGTAGTCTTTTCCGTGACGATAGGCGACCGGAATTTTCCGAAACGCATCGTTCAACCGGACGACGATGAAGACTTGCCGTGGTGTGACGCGCCCGAAAAAGGGACGCCAAAGGACGAATGGGGCGAATAATAATGCTTTTCCATCTGTCAGTCTAGGGCTGGTAGCTTTGGGCTGGTCGCGTGCCGGGCACTGGACGCGTTTTCTCGTGGTGGAAAATGATGAGAGTTTCTCCAAATTGGCAGAGATTTAAAGTCACCCTCCGTGAAGGGCGGGAAGTGGACCACGGACCTGCATCGAAATGAACACCGTGTGAAAGATGCATCCCCACGATCGGTCCTTGTGTGCCGATGGATTGCACTTCATCCCAGCGCCACACCACGTGGGAGGACAAATCGTTTGCGTGCGTTTTTGCCAACACCTCTGACGAACCAGAACCGGCCGGAAGCGACGAACGAAAGAATCATGTTTGCCTTATGCACCGACATTCGGGGGACGTCCTGGAACGTACGGGCTGAACCTCTTCGAGAGCGCTGTTGATGCAATTGAGGCGATCACCATCCATCGTTCACTTGCACACGAATGGAGAATGCTTCTGGACTAGTCCTAGCCGGACATTTGTCTACGTAGCTTGTTTTCCTTTTTTTCTCGTGTGTGTTATGCGTGTCCTTGGGAAACTTTGGACTCTGGTGAATTGGTGAACCCCCCGTAGACTTTCATTCGTTTTACACATCCAAGTGCATCGTATTTTTTGGGGAAAGGACACCGTGGAGGGTTGAAACAAAATAATAAACCTAAATAGGACGTCTATTACTTGCCGTCCTTTTATTGGTTTCTATTATTGAAAGTGAAGTCGTTAATTCTCGTTCTCTCGGAGTCGTCCCATCGAGTTTGGGGAAGGGAGAAAATGCAGCATGACGTCCAGAATGCAGCCGGAACGAGTCATACTCCCCAAAAGGAGGCCTGATGCGAATGGAGTACTGTTTACTTGTTCCATCCGGGGACGATGACGTTCCATTCGCATCCGGGTGTTTTGGGCCGTGCTTTGAATGACCTTACTCCTACTGTTCTGCCACTCGTTTGAGTTCTGTTTGGAACTTTCGGTTCGCTTGTTTTCTTTTTTGTTTTCTCAAATAGCAATGCAATCTTTCGATAGTTTTGCATCGGAACGGGTATCTCCGTAGGCCTTCCCGGGTTTTAGGCAGTTAAACTGTAAAACATGCACCATCGTGCAAGGATCAGCGTAGCTGGAGGGTAGAAATCCCTTTGGTGTCGGTTCTTCCGGTCTCATCCGGTCGGGTGTTTCAACCGCAAAACGGTAGGGAGAGCGCGAGGGGACACTTGTTGCACTTGTGTGATTTTCCTTTTCAACCGGAACGTTGGGACTACATGAAGGGGCCCCATTGGACGATTTTTCCCAGCAGCAGCAAGCCCATCGACTGGCCACTGGTGGGTTTTTGGTGAATGAATGTTTGATAATGTTTACATTTCCATCTGGTGGACGAGTTTTAGAAGCTTTTCGGGCCTCCGCACGGAGGGTTTCCGTTCGTGTAATTCGTACCAGATCGATGCCATCGATGAGGGTTGTTGATATTTATAACCATGTAAACGGAATCGTTATCAAATTACAGTGCGTTTCGATAGGCTCAACAATTGGAGGAAGGAGTTCGGCTTTCAAGAATGACTTCCTACGGAGATGTTTGAGTAGAAAAGGGGAAAATGTGGTTGCCATGACATTAAATTGAGAAGGATAACAGCATGATTTTGAGTCCTGTTTCAAGTATCGAACTAAATGTTTCTAGCGATTCCTTGAATTTATTGCACATATTTTATTCGGAAACATATTCCAATCTTCTTTCGAGTTTCGAAACAACAGGATGAGCGTCTATTTTAATACTTGTTGAATATATTTTAGCGACCTCTTTGTAAAAACTAACTGCTTTCAAGATGAGTAACATCCGGTAAGGGGTGAATCACAACTTTATTACGATCTTCGTTGCTTCAGGACTTGGGTATTCTCCAGAACATGAATCTCATTTCTTTTGTTGGGTCGTGAAATATGATGAGCAAGGTTATCTGAAACCATTTTTTCGCTTTAAGAGGAGTTTATCTAAAATCTGTTGTGACAAAAGCGACGATCCTGTCACTCAAAGTGACAGACAAAGTATAAACACCGATCATCAAAACGCCCATTGCATGAATTACCATTTCTTTTATTACTTCATTTCACATTCGTTCTAGTTTTTACTAGGGGATGATTATGAGAGTTGATTGTGCAACCAAAACTTTTCACAATTCCTGTGCAAAGATAGGTAAAGTTCACTGAGATAATAATTTTCAAAAGGAAAAGTAAGTTTGGATTTACTTTGACACTTTTAAATATGATCTTTCTGAAGTGCCCATGTTGAAGAACATTTACCATTTACCTTTAACTACTTCTTTCCTATACTTGCATTTCAATCAACATTTCAATACACCCATAAAACAATACACATTCTGACGTTCGCAAGAAATAAAACCCTCAACCCAAAGTCCCAAACCGAACACGTGACGTCAGAAATGTTTGATGCTATCTCGCCCGCGAATTCGGCAAGATTTATGCGCTACCCTCATTGTTTAGCGTTTTCGCTTTTGCGTTCGTGCCCGGTTTCGTCCCCTTTTCTTCTCCCCCAACCTGACAAAATCCGGTGATTGGATACGAAACAATTTCGGATGCATCGGCAGGCGGCAACGTTATTGGCAGCAGCCTCGGTTGCATGTGCACGGACATTTCGCACGGGACACGTTCTTTGCGCCCTGGTTTTTTGTTTCCTTTGAGCTGCTGCATCCGTGACGGTATCGGTAAATGGCAGAAACAATTTGAGCTTCGCGGAAGGAATAAGTGTGTGTGTGTGTGTGTGGGTATGCGATACTCCTGTGCTCCACGTTTGGGCGTGGGGTTTGAAAAGATCGGTACCCCGGGAACGAAACTTGTCCGCGATCCGTTTTGGCAGTTGGGAGAAGACCAAACAAAGGCGACATGGCATCGAACACACGCCGACGACGACGACGACGACGTGAGATCTACCGGGATGCATGATCGGCTCGATCGGCTGCAAGGAGCGCAGGATTTATGGTGAAGAGCCACGACAGGTGAGCTCGGTAGGGCCCGGTTTTGCGAGCGGTGCATCTCGAGCACGTGAACCGACCTGGGCCCGCCATCCTTTCCCCTCGAGGACGTGCGGAATTTTCTTCGGATCAAACGCGAGGCGTTCCTTCTTGGGCTCTGGCGCAAGCGCAAACCTCCGGACATAGATTTACCATTATACGCTGCACCGGCGAAACAATCGATAATTTATTGAAAATGAAACAATACCGAAAAGTCAAGCGGATTCGGTAAAGTTAAAACGCCGGGCCGGTGTGTGTCTTTTTTCGTCGGAAAAACCCGTCGGAGCGACGGGTCCTTATCTTTCGCCGTTTGTGCCGTTTCGGCGGGGACGTCTTCGAACGTGGAGGAAGTCGACCGCTCACGAGTCACATCAGGAGAATTAATTTTCTGTAGCCGTTTGATCGGACGACGAGTTTGGGGGAAATTCTGGGAACTTTGGAACGCGCTCGTATACGAAGCGGGTAACTCGAGCAGATGGATGCACACAGATTACTTTGTAGGATTTGGGCGCGCCTTTTTGGAGGCTTTTGCTCCTGGAATCCATCGGGTTGGTTTGCTTCATATATTTATTTGAAGCTCACGTTCAGTTGGGTATGTTTGTTTTCTTCGAATGAAAATATTTAAATGTCCTTAAGCTAACAATACCTTTTCACTCGCTTACTGACAGTAATACTCTTTAACTGCATTCCAAATATTTTTAAGAATTTAGAGTCTAGTTCAAAAGATTCGTTTTAATTTAAATTGGTGGCTTAAATTGTAAAGATCATCATAAAAATCTTGGAAGTTGTAAAATATGTAAAGTTCAATTCAATTTGTGCAAACATGAGAAACAGGGATCCTCGTTTATTTTAGTGCGTTTTACATACAATAATTGAAAAGAGTTTATTTGTTATTCTTACATTTTAATTATTTCTTTTATTTCCAAGACATTTGAAAGACCCGCTTGCCCACAGGATCTTTTCCATAAACGCGCCCGTAAATGACTTCCTCAGCTCGTCTGCTAAAAAGCGATCACCAGCAAGTTGATTCTTCTCAAGCAGCAGCAGCCTACAGCCACTCAGCTCATCATCGTCTAAACCGGTCGCGTTCATTGCGTGCTCGTAAACACTTTCCCGGCGTTGAATCACGGCCCGGCAATTCCACCCGTTTGCGAACGATATGCAAGCCGTTATGAGCGAAACCGCACGAATCAACGCAACCGACAGGCGGAGTGCGTTTGCATACAGGTTTATGATTGCCTCGATTCTCGCCGGTTCCGCGCGGGAAGTGCATTTAATGAAGAAATTAATTTCAGATAGCGATTGATTTACGACGATTGATGCCCGTTACCCGTACTTGCGCGCCGGATGAGAGGATGGTTGACCGGACCGGGCGCGGATGATGTTTGCGTTTTATGTTTTCCATTCTTTTTATTTACTTTCCAACCCGGTTGAATGTTTTATCTCTTTTGCTGTGAGTGTGTAGTTTGGTTTCATTTTGTTTTTCGCAACAAATCTGCACACCCCAACCCCTAGGGACGTGGGGGAGACAAATAGACATGTTGACAGGTGCCATATCTCCTGTGGGCATGCATAGGCCAAGGGAAGGACCGAATGGTCGCGGGCTAATTATGAGGTTTCGCTCCTACGAAAAACCCGAGCTCCTCATGCTCGGTCAATCTGGCGGGTAAGAAATGGACCGACATTAACCTCCTTCTCCCATCACGATCGGTTCCAGTTCGAATTGATGTGCGGGATTTGTGGAAAAATATTGATCGTTAGTTTTAATTGTTATTGTTTCGGTTGCGTCTGGTTGATGTGCGTGCCGCGTTCCCGTTGCCAGCGAAGTGCAGCCTGTCCCGAAAAAAAAAACAAGGAAGGAATATTGCCATTATGCAGCCGTTCTAGCGATGGGACCCGACGCGTCCCGCGGACACTCGGAAGCCTGATGAATGGTTTAATGAGCCACCAAATGTGTGTGATAAATTTAAATCCATGATATACGTTGATGGGGACAAGTTTGGAAGTATGATTTTTGTCTCCCGCTTGAATGGAATTTATTTTAATTCATCTGGAAACTTTCCTCCCTTAATTCGCCCCGTGAAGCAGCTAATGATCGTTGATGGGTTTTGATTAGTTTCGCACCGCCTTCAGTGACTCGGAGTTTTAGGAAGGGAAAGGTAATGAACAAGGGGATTTGGAGGAAAAGATTAGCTGCATACGTTAGGAAGAGAACTCTTTCTGATAATAATTAACATACTTCTTGTCTCTGAAACTCTTATTTAAGGATCATCGCTTTTGCTTTATCCACCTATTAAGCTAAATAAAGATGATTATCACCCCGTTTTGAATCTAACCTGATGACCGATCATAAACAACTGTTGACAAATCATTTCACCACACATTAAGGGGTGAAAACGTTGCAGCAAACCAATTAAAATATTTTTCAATAGGTTTCAAACGGGAAGTTATAAAGAAACATTGCTTACAAGTTTTATCACATCTCATATTGGTAGGTTGATTTTGTGAAATTAGCACTTATTTATCAATTCAAGTCGATAAACTAGACAACACTTATCTTCTTGTCAAATGGTTTTTAAACTTAAAACGTTTATATCGCATTTTTATAAACAATTCAGATAGCTTTAAAATATGAGTGATTCATATTTATCTGCTTACAATAACGTGCTATTTGACTATCTGGTTATGAAAACGAGTGTTGATTAAATCTCTTTTGAATATAAAAATACTCCAGTATCAAGCAAAGGCGTATTACAAGTAAACAAAACGAACGCGCCGAGTTGTAAATCCCATTGCATTGTTCCAGCAAACAGCAAAGGGGAGAAATTCGGGCCAAACAAAAGAATTGCACAGCAGCAACAGCCCCGAATGCAATACATCTCGCACAAAGTTGGGTACTACATTAATGATCATTAAGATGCAAACTTGGCGTGGTGAAAATTTACAGCTTCCCCGAAAGTTTATCACTATATTTTAATCTACAGCAAAAATTTTCCGATTGTTACTTCCACTCGATAAATTCCGGACAGAAACACCAACACCAAAACAGTGCCATCGCCACCACCATCAAACGGCCAGAAAAAAGAGTACGGGATGCGGGTGGCGGCAGTGACGAAGTTGATGATGATGGGGGGTCGTGTTTCTTCTCTCTTTCTCTTTGCCTTCGGGACCGCTCGCTAAGAAGGGGAGAAACGGTCGAACCGGCCGCTTTGTCCTGCGGGCAAACGATCGAGGATAATTGCAAGTGTGTATTGCATAAATTTATGCAAGCCATGTCCTGATGGTTGAGTTCTTCCGAAACGGCCATAAGGTCAGGTCCTGGTCGCTGTTCGGACGAGGAGGAGGAGGTGCGGAAACAGTTCTCATTTGCACACACACACACACGTACATACTACACGTCAAAAACAAGCAGAAACTGTTTTCCGTCCCTTCGTTCCCCACCCACTCCGGAGCATACTTTTGCGCCACCCCAAATGCAACTGCATAATATGGTGCACAAAACTGTGGCCCGGAAAAGGGTCGTACCCGAGCGCCGCGGTATACCGGGTCCTCTCGTCCTCCCCCGGGATGTTGCACGCCTGTCGGTGGAAATAAGACTTCAAATATTTTAATTAAAAAATTCTACAGAAAATTAACCACTTAATGAAACTAATGACTCCGGGTGGGGATTCCGGTGCAGCATATGCAGCACGGGCCTGGGGCCAGACAGACAGACAAAAGCGGATTTGTGACGGAGCGTGACTTCTTCGCCAAAGTGGCGGGAAGCGCATTCGCGCACATACATGCATCGTTCGTTAGCCCTTGATTGCTGAATTCCAGCACGTCACAACCGCTGTCACTCAATCCATCAAGTCTGCGGCCGGAGATGGTTTATTTATTTATTTTTTCCTCCCGAGTGGAGGGTTTTCCTTCCGTTTTCTTGCCCCACAAAAAAAAAAGCTGAACCAGCGGAAAGGATGAAGTCACTCGTCATGTGTTTTGAAACACTCATCTCGAAGTTCCACCTCCGAAGAGACATGACAAGAAGGAAGTCCTCCACCTCTTCCTCCTCCTCCACCGATGATGGCCGGCGGACGCAACCCAGTTTGGCGATCCGGTTGCACCGCGAAGGGAGGGGAAGGATTGCTTGTTTTCTTTTGCGCAAAGTGATGCAAATCGGATTTGATGTTGATCTGATGAGATCTGAGATGCGTGCGAGAGAAGGCCCCGGGCGTCCCGGACCTTAATCCATTTAGGCCCCGTTTCCGTGCTGCTGGGAAGCCGGGGCTGGGCTGGTCGGATCTCGCACATCGCTTTTCCCCCACGGGAGGACTATCGGGAATCGCCGCCGCGCATGACCTTGAAAGATAAAAACCCGTTCAAGATGCGCCGCTCGCTGCCCTTTTCGGAGTGGTTCAGTGGAACAAACGGAACGGAACGCGAAACCACACACACACACAACTCGACCTCGAGGGAACGACGATGATGCCGATGGCACGGTAAACTAGTTATCTAGTTTTTATTTTCCATTTTCGCCCTTTCCTTAGCCCAACCCCGCCCCCCGCACGGGGTTTAAAGTGTGCTATTCACTCGGTTTTATTTCCTCCCTTTTGCTATCTCGGGCTGTCCCTCTTCCTGTTTTGCGGTGCCCGAGCCGACCGTTGTGTCCTGCAGGTCTACGATTGCAGTTTTATGAGCTCCCTCTTCACGGGCGAACCCACTTTGGGCCAGCTATTTCCGTTGGCGGATTGGGGGCGAACGGATTCTGCATTCAAATCATGCCCAGACCATCATCAACCCCATCATCGTTCGCGCCCCGGTACGGCGAGTTTGTCCCTACGTCCAACGCAAACGTGGCTCAAAACAAACGCCTCGGGCGTAAAACGCTCGGTCAGAAGGTTTGGTAACGCAAATCAAACGAGTAAAACCATGAAAAAGGGGTCCAAACGTGTTAGACCAAACACGGCAGGATTTGTTAATAAATATTTTCAAACAGTTTTAACTCTTGTCACTCACGTGTCCGTTTTCGCGGAGGAAAAATCCCGACTTATTATAGTGCAACGAAAAGTGACTGACTTTGAGGCCATCGCGGGAAAGGTAGACAACGTCGTGCGGTTGTGGTTTTGATAGCCGTCCGCGAAGTCTTCCCCTTTCCGAAACGGACGTCTCTACGGCCCTTTTATCACCAGCAGTAAAACAGAGGGAAGGAGAGAGTAAAAAAACACAAGCCTGTTGCATTCGTCCAGTTGACGGTTTAAAAGTGATCTGACGTGGAGCCGTGATTTGCGGGAGTTGAAACGTTTCCCTTCCGAGTGAAGAAGCATCAACGGCGAGTGCGGGTTCCTCGGGTTCCCTCCTCCGCCGGGCTCCGGCCTGACCTTGTTTTCACGTTTCTCCGCATCCGTCCAGTCCTGTCTGTTTGTGGTGTTGAGGAATCTAATTAAAAATCTGCACCGACGCCGATGCACCATGTGTGTGTGTGGATGCAAATGTCCATCTGCGTTTGGAGTGAATATTTTTACCCCAGCCATTTGGTAGGAGGCTTCTCGCTGAGGCCACGTCGTTCCTTTCCCTTGCGCAGTGGTTGATGCGGTTTTTATTTTCCGTTGCAACTGCGATCACTCAATCAAGGTTTGACACACGAGCACAAGGAGGTTGTCATTGGATGAAGGAAGGAAAAGAAGGTCTGAGGGGAGAAGTGGGTTGGATTATACGAGCAAGTTTCTGATAATATTTGTACACCTTTCATTAATCCTCGCGATGAAAAGAGACGTACAACTTTGCTGAGTTGGTTGCTTGTCATATTTTTATCACACAACTTTCCTGATAAAGAGAAAACTGTGCATACTTTCTCCACTTCGCAAAGGAACTAATCTTATATTAAATGAAATTATATTTACCAATATTTTTTAAGGCTAGAAAATGTTCGAACAATTTTTCAATTGCTTTTAAATTTCTTTTCCACACTGAAAGTAACGTAATTAATTTAATTTGTTGGAAAACTCTTACACTGAAATGATTGCCAATCTTAAATCGCGCGTGCTACAGGAGATGCACATTTATCCGCGAAAATGTACCTCAAAAACGAACATAAATTGACGAATAAATTACAAAACCTGTCCCTCTCTTCCTGAGCTTTCCCTCCTAATTAGCTCCCGGTAAAACGCATCCATTACCTAGCCTGGATGCCTGCAGGCTTGGAGGAGAAGAAAATTTGGATCCAAAGATTTACGTCTTCATCGCGCGCACCCTTCGGTTCTGTAACGACGTAACGTTTTTGCCATCTCGCGTCTCATTTTGTAGACACATTCCCGGACAGCTTCCTTTCAGTTTTCCGGTGCGGGAGCACTTTTGTTCCACGGCTTTTCCCAAACTAATCACTGTAAAGGGGCTAATTTAAGTTCGCGCCGGTTTTCTCCATTCTCTGCCAACGGATTCTAGGAGGATCACCATTCGTTGCAGAAGAAAATCCTATGTTTTTTGTCGATGAATCGCGTTCTGGAGATGCATTTTTTCGTGTTTACCGAAGTGGTTTCTTCAGCACCGATCAGCTCCATCGTAGAGAACTTCGTCGCTTAAATACGTTTTCGAGACAGCTTGCGCAATAATTTCACTCGATGGAAATAGAGTTGTTTGAAATGAAATAAATTGGTTTCATAAGCCATTTTTATAATCTAAGGTAAATGTATGAAAATATAAAAAAAAATAGAAATAGGAAAAATAATTTTGAAAACAAATGAAAGACACACTACAATTCTAATTATTTGAAAAGTTTAATCATAGTTTATTTTAATTATTATCTCAAGCTGATAAGTTGAATCTCTTGAAAAGTTTTCCTATGCGTTGAGAAAATTGTGTCTTCAGTAGTATTTTCCAAGACGAAATTAGAAAAGAAAAATGCAATCCGATAAACTCCTTCGCAGAACGAAAGCTGACGGAAGTTTCAACGCAAGGACACGTCTCGAGAAGGACATGCAGCGATTTGGTGCAATGCGAGCGTGCCAGAATGGGGAGGAGTCACGAAACGTACCGTCCTGTCCATCCATCTGGCCTTCCCGCAGACTGCATTGATGATGTGTTTTCGCTACTGTTGTTCTTATTTCTTATTTCGTTTTCTCCTCGCTCCTGTTTCCCACCCGTCCCAAAGGGGGAGGCGAAAATAGCAAACTGTAAAGTGCACCGAGCATTCCGCCAGTACGGGTTTTCCCGCAGATTGGCAATGTGTCTTTGCTCGCGCCTGGCCACAACTTCGCCCGGTGCACGCGTATCCTTTTTCTTGAAAACTGTCTCATTCGTCCTGCTGGCGTGTCTGTCGAAAGGGAACCGAAGCCGTTAAAAGAAAGCGTGAAGGAGGGTTCAAAAGGGAAACCAGGGGTGAATGTGAAAGGCACAGATCGACAGAACAGGACATTCTCCGGACATGCTGGAGAAGAAATTCTTATATACACAATATATTTGGATTTTCTGACATTTACTGCCTTCCGTCGGTGGAAGTGTTGTGAAATGAGAGTGAGACGCGAAACCAGGCAAAGGAAGGACGGCAGAACGAGGGAAAGAGAGAGAAAGAGAGAGAGAGAGATGCGCAGCGAAAGAGTGTGAGATTGTCTATGGGTTCAGGATTTATTGACATCGTTGAAAGCGGTGGTGCATTTTTTCTGCATCCTTGCTGCCGCGTCATTCCTGCAGCCGCCCTTGCCCCTTGGGAAGGATTCTGCCGGCAGTTGGTGCTGGTGATTTTTCCATCTTTCCCGGCCTTCGGTGCTTCATGAACCGGGCATGATGAGGCTGAAGGATGGCCCCGGACCATGGGGCGCTTAGAATGTGATCCGCTTTGCGACCGGAGATGGAGTTTATTTCAGGAAGCATCATCAGCGTTTTCGCTCGGATTGGGACAGTTTGTTTTTTGTGTGATCCCGAGTGAAATAGAATTCCGGCACGAGGCATTCAACACCAACGCTCGGCCGGAATGCTCTGGCGCGATTCCGTTGGCGATGTGGTTGTAATATATTTATACATTCAACGGTCCCACAGGCGCATTTGAGTGTGTCCTTTTGCGGACCGGGACGTCCCCAGGGTGCGAGGACACTTTTCGTGCAATCCAAACGACAAGGAAAAGTCACATTTTAGACTTTGTTTGTTATTTATTTACTTGGGTTATTTAGAACTATTTCATTTTGCAACCAAATGATATGATCTGTAGGAAGAAGTTAAATTGAAATCCACTTTCAATTGCAATAAAACCAAACTTATAATATTTTTGAAGAGAACCAAGTTGATCGTGAATAAATTTGTTCCTATTTGTTAAAGAGATTCTGAAAATTTTAAGAAATTATAAATTTTCAACTAATAATTTGTAGAACTCCGCCACCTAAACTCTGCTGAAGAATCATTAATAAGATAGACATTTTTCTTCCCTCTTTCCCTGCTTTCATTTTAATTGAATCATCAACTTTTTGGACCGTCCTACAAAAATCCACAATTAGTTCATCGCCTGTCATACGCAACGCGAATCGGCGGGACATCAAACGGGAGCGAGACGCAACGCCCGCGCGCTATTACTCGTGTAAAAGTTTTCCATAAAACAATCGCTGCAGCTGACGTCAGCCGGTAGCGAAAAGAAATTATTATTTCAGTGGAAATGTGCGCCGCTCGGAAAACCTGCCTCCGCCAAGGAACGTTCGCGATGGAACTCGAGATGATCAAACGGAAAAATGGGGAATCATTTTTGGGGCACGAAAAGTTTTCGTACACCTTGGCGATACGGGAATCGGCTTCGGTAGCGTTCTGATGCCTCGTCCTGGTGGTGGGGCAACAACCACTTAAGATCACACGCCGCAGTGCTCCAGGCTAGGAAGAAGAACCCATGAAAAAAAAAAATACACCAGAGAAAACCGAAAGGAAATCATCCTTCGGTGGCGCACACACTTTGCTGTCATTTGCCAGTTAAAGCGTATTAGTGGCGGCGCAGCGTGGATGAGTGGCAGAATGGTTACGATTTGGAAGATTGTCAGGAATTGTTATTCACATTTTTTTCGCTCATTTTTTCCTCCTTGCCTTGTTTTACATAAGATAAAATGCCACCGGGTACCTGGGATTCCGTTTTAAGGAATCTTCGGCCGTTTGCCCGTGGCGGACGGTTTTCAAGAAAATTTTCATTTTCATTTTCATTTTCTACCACGATCTGGTGGTTGCTTTTTTGGGTTCGCTCCGCGGAATCAACATTTTTCTGTATCGACAGTCTAGAAACTTTCTCCGTTGTGCTTTGTTTTATGATGGCTGAAGTTGAAAGTATTTTTGGGGCAATGACTTTTCTTGTTTGATATTACCATTTTATCTCACACCGTTGTACTGCTCTTTAAGTGAATAATGTTCTTTAAGAGTAGAGCTGGATGAAAAAGATAAACTATCAGTTTTGCAAGTATTTTAAATCAGGATTAAAAGGATAATATCATACTGTAAACTTATTACATCGCGATAATAGAAGTTTTGGTTATTTTCTAACAATTTTATCATGTTTCGTTCCGTCTTTTACCTTTGGAGTTTGTTTATCAGAATAGGTCATATTTCATAAACATTTTTTATGATTTATCTTTGCTTATCTCGAATCATACATTATTTTCAATTCCTCATAAGTGTTTCTCAGAAGTGTCTATTCCTTCGCATGAAATTCCTTCAATTCAACCTGCTTTCAGGGCCGATCATATTCATCAGGCACAACTGCAGCGGCGTCCGATCGCATGTCAGCTTCGATCAATCGAACCAACCGAAGAAGCCAACTAGCGTTTCCCGCGGCAAAACGAGCTCCATCGCCTGCCGCCGACCATTAAATCAATATTTATACTTTGCCACATCGATTACGTACAATTAATAACCGTACGCATATTAGTTTGATTGATTTATGTGCGTTCGTTTCGAGGTGGCAAGGTCTGCATTCCGTGTGCCCATCATCCCACACAAACGACTCGGTGCAACTGCGGCGCTGTATTGCGGTTTTGCTGCACACGTTTTGCCTTCCTTCGCCACAGTTTGACACGCCGCCAATCCGCAGCCTCGTCCCGGTTCGTCTCGAACCGGTAGTGAACGATTGTTACCCGGAGATATACGGTTCTGCGGCACAATAGCATCTCGTCTTCGTCGTCCGTGAACGTCAGCTTCCAGCGCGCCTGTCATCTTTATCGTGCATTAATAATTTTAATGATTAGGAAAATGCACCTCGGGTGAGACTAATTCAATCGATTTATTACGTCCACTGGTCTGACGCTGGTTGTTGGTGGTGTGATTTGTTTATGACCATTTCTTATGTGAACCTTAGCGATTGCGACAAAATACAGTACAAGTTCAAGCCCGCACGTTTTGTAAGCCATTCGGAAGAAAAGCGGACCAAAAAGAGCCTAAGAATAGCTCTACATTCTCACCCAAACCTACGAAAATGGACTCTCAAGGGGGCACAAAGTGAAGACATTACACTTCACGACGACGACGACGACGACAACAACGGCGATGCTGAACGACGCGGCGGTCTCACGGAGGGTCCCTCACGGAATTAGATGTTTATGCATAAAATTCAAATTAGACGCAACGAACGAGGTGGCGCCCGGTAGTCCGAACCGCACCAGACCTGACCAGAGCTACCGTTGAAAGGTGATTTCCGGTGGAAGCTGGACAGTGAAAAATGACCCCGTTTGGCTTCGGACCCCTTCGGACTCGAGCCGGTGGTTTTGTCAAGATGGATTTCCCTCCGGGAGGAAGGCCACTGGATCGCGCGATGTATCAAACCGCTCGTACTACCACCCGGTGAACAAGCCGTTGATTAGTGGAAGCATTTGTGTATTCGTTGGGGGATTTGTTGCTTCCATACACACCCTGTCTCCCTCCCTCCGGCCGGGTGTTTCACCCCTTTGTCTCCGTGACGGAAATGATACTTTATCTTTTCGATCTGTCGAACATGCTTTGGCTTGCGTTGAGGGTTAATTAATATACACCTAGCAGTTGAGTAAGCGATCTACAATAAGAGAAGAGGTCGGTGATACGGATTTTTTTTTGCAAAATTGGGCAGTTTTAATTTAGCAGAAGTTTACACAAAAGCTGGTTAGATTCTTTCAATCGAATTATTAATTGTCGTGGTTGATCAAGAATTCTTGCTTCATATTCTCTTACTCGAAAACGTTGTATTAAAACAATTTCTATCTATTCATTGTATCTGTCAATGAATGTAAAAATTAAAATATCATCACCTCTCAATGTCAAGCTTTGCGTAAAGCAAATAACTAAAAATGACCTTGCATTTCCTCTGGTAAAGGTACTTTAGGTGTTTAAATTATTTCCCACGAGCTCGAAGTACTTCACTTTAATTCCGTACGCCCAACAACCTAAACACGTATCATCATCATTATCATCATCCCCAAGATGTTCCATGTTACTCACCACTTAATATATTTCCACCTTCCTTCCTCCCCCACCAAGGCACCCAAAAACTATTCGATCGCATTGTTTTGTTTTGACACCATCTCGCCATCATCTTTCGCACGTCCGTTCATTCGACACACACACAAGCACTGTTCAATCGGTCAGCAGTGTGTTCTTGTGGGGAAAAGTTTTCCTCCCACCCCCCCCCGGGTGACGCCGTTCTGCATTGCAGCGAAACCTGTCTTCGTCTCGGAGACACACCAACGTTCGTCGTCGCGCCAGACGTAAATAAAACACGCCACAGCGTGGTTTCGATCGAGGCAAGTGGCGTCGCCCGCCGCGGCAATGGTGGACTCATTAAAATATTATTTACACGTGCACACACACACACTCGTCCAGACCCGGGCGAACGATTTTCCCGGCGGAAAACCGAATGCTCTCGTTCACGGGTGGGTGCGATTGCCTGCATCGACGGGTGGACTGATGACGATGATGATGCAATGAGGTTTACTCTCCCGCAAGCGGTTACGATTGCGTCCAACAGACGTTGGTAGGAAAATAGACAAGGAAATGTGAGGAGGGAGGTTTGCCGGTGTTAATGAGTGCAATTCACAAAGTGTGTTCAATCAAGAAATTGCCCTTGGTTCGTTCTCGATCGCTCCAACGGACGCTTCATAGAACGAACGCTAATTCCTTCTGCTAATCTTGCGGAAAGGTGGTCGTAAGAATAAGAGAAAAAAAAAAACACTATCCGCAGCGTGATAGAGAAGGAAAGGTATCGAATGAGACGATACAAACCATCCGTGGCGCAGCATCGTCCCGTTTGGAGAGCGGTTTGATTTATGGCTCAAAAATAAGCATCATCCGCGTGTCTTAATCGTCTGCAGAACGATCTTTAAGTACACACACCGTCCCATGTCTCGGTTCGCGCTGCACGGTGTATGGTACCTGTGAAGCGAACAGATCCGTACGTCCTTCCCCCCCCCTGCAAGGTCTCCCCCAACGCTTGGGCCAAAAGTCCGCGCGAACGGGCGAAATTGAATTAGTTGATGAGTTAAATATTTATACATCGGCATCGACAGTGGGCAAACAAACGCAAAATTATTAGTGCACCAGACGCACGGAAACTGCGCACCGTTTTCCCGAGTTGCGAGCGACCGGCGGGGGGTTCCCGCCCGCGTTGGGAGACGGGGGTTTTTGGAAAAATATGCCCCATCCCCCAATGACGATCGTGTGAGGATCCGTTTTGCGTTAAGTTACGATCTCGAGCGATTCGACTAAATCGTTCGCGTTTCACGAAACGGTGACACACACACATCTACTGTTCACGTGTCTTTCGTAGTGGACACCTACGAGCACCGGGTCCGAAGGGTGGTTTCAAGGTTGGAAAAGTGAAATTAGGTCCCGCTCTCAGCGGCAGATGCGACTCCGCACGCTGCACGGAAGGAACCACTTGCGGAAGTGATAAATTGTGGGCGATTAATTTGTTTGTGGATGCGGTTGAGTGGCGCCGTGGTGGGGCTGGTGCGGCCAGGGCGGGGGATACTTTGTAGCTAGAAACTAGTCTCAAGATCTTCGTTCATCATCCGTGAATTAAAAAATGGTGCACCGGGCAGCAGCAGGGCCACAGCATAATTGCGTCGAAGTTATGATCGTTTTGGTGAACGAAACCATGAACGTTTGTTGACAATGGTTTTGTGTGGGTTTTATGGCAGATGGTTATTTTTCCATAACAAATTTGACAGTAAATTAATGCAACGAAAATAAAACAAGCAGTAAAATTGCGTTATGAGACGGTAATAGGTTAAACGGATGATGGATCGATGTGTAGCTCTATAAATAGATTTCAGCAATAGAACATACAAATGAAGGAAATAAGGTGTAGAAAAATAAAAAAGTCTCAAAATAGCTATTAGCTATAATAACCCAAGAAAGCAAAAATAAACATGGTATAATATACAACTCAATTGTTGGGAGTGGAACTGAACAATTTTTACGTTGCAAATTAGTTTTATTTCACATGCAGTTATTTTTAAACATTTTTGCTCATACTTTGCATGAATATGAAAACAAAACCCGATATTTTCAAGTCAACTGAAGATAAACAGACGATGAAGTCTCCCAAATTTGTTTTATAAATACAATTATATAAACATATTTTTGGAGGTTCTAAATAGTGTACCATAATTGTAGCACATTTAATTGCAAATCTGTGCGGAAATTGTTTGAGCATTTGAAAAACGGGTCGTAGAATAGTTAATTTTATGTAAAACTTTGTTCAATTTGTCTACTTAAATTTTTAAAAGTTACATTTTTTTAGGGAGTTTTAGCAGTTAATCATTTCTAGAAATGTGAACCGAGGTTTTGTACGTATTTTAAACATCTTTTTGTATTCTATTCTTTTCTCAAGCATTTGCCATCAATTGCCTTTAATATTATCTTCCGAAAAAACGAAATTATAATAAGAATCAAAACGCTATGCTTCATATTTGTTTCACAACGATTAGTGTTATTTTCCCTAGCATTAGATACACTCATCACTAGCGTCGCTTTATTGCACCAATATTTCATATCGGGTCCGAAAAGCGAATAGACCTGCGGCGATCACCCTCCCTGCCCTTTCCTCCCGCTCGAATAATCGTACCCCGTGTTGTTTTACGATATGATGATTTCCCCATCCCGTAAATCATCGTCTCCATTTTATAGAGTTTTCTCAACCCATGCCATAAATTTCGTCCAACTCCATCAAAAAACACCGGGCACTCCCAAAGCCCCCCCAACCCACCGTGCACCAGCAAACGGATACGGTCCGGTCGCATGCCGCATACTTTGCTCCATTGTCATAAATCACCTCCGAAAATGTCTGGAAAATCGTGTCCCCCATCAATCTGCCGTCCATCAGCAGCGGGCTTCGCTGGGAGTCTTTGGGAGTCGGGTACGGGTCTGGTTTTTGCGTGCTGATGGAAAATGGTGGGCCAGGGGAATGGTTCCCGGGCGGCGGGCGCAGCTAATCATGATGGCGTGACGCAATGAAGTGAATTTTCTAGCTTAAGGCTAAAGCAAAAAAACGGCCGAAATTGTCTCTCTGGTGCGACGGGAGTGAGAATTATGAAATTCTAGAATTTTCTTTTTATTGGCTCAAAGGCGGCGGTCACAGGATTTGTGAGGTATTTACACTCTACCACCGAGTGTATTTTTTTCGGACGATCATTCTCGATGATTTGGGCCACGATAAACGACCTGGGGCCTCCGGGCATCATTTTCTCTGAATTTCCATCCACTCCTTTGCCCCAAACCATGGTGCCCATTCGCGGGCTCCGGTAGCGTTAACCGTTTATCCGCTGATGGCTAGTTTCACCGTGGTGGCGTTGAAAGCGGGTCCATCTTGGATGGCGTTTTTATGCGCGGCGCCCCCAAAGGTGCCAAAGTCCCGCTGGCGAAATGCCCTCCGGTGCGTTCCGGCCATGGCGTGATGGGTGCGAAAATGGGCGCATCACCCAAATCGTTCCCCGAGGGCGAGTGTTTGAAGTCCGGGGAGAGGAGATCGACTCAAGACGCATCAGCTTGCGATCGGACCTGTCGTGGAGACCGGGGGGAGGTTTTCATCTGAGACGGACGAGCCAAAGAACCGCCTAATAGGTCCAAATTGGTCATAAAAATAATAACATAATTGCCCGGAATGAAACCGTCAAAGTTTGCGCCCTCTACCGTTTTGTTTGTGTTTCTGTTTTCGCTCCTTTCAGCTCGTCGCGTCTATGTTCCTGGATGGCCGTTGTGTTTTCATACTCTTCTCCTCCGGCTCTTTAGCATTCCTGTTCGTAAGTCTAGTTTGTCGTGTCTCGGCTTTGCCTTTGCCGTTTTCTATCTCCTTGCCGTTCGTTTGTTTTCTTTCCCGTTTGTGTTTTCTGTGTGCGTTCCCCTTCCTGTTGCTTTATGTTTCTGCATTTCCTTTTGCCCTTCCTTCCTTCTGTTTTGTTTTCCTTCCATTTTTTCCCGTTTGTGGCAGTTACCGCACTTTTATGACCCCCACTGGATGCTTCCAGTGTTCCCCCGATTGAAACCGGCCCTGAAATCGACCCGAAACGTCGTACCGAAGGCGTTGAGAGTAGATCACTTTACTATTCCGTTCCATGATCGTTCATCCCACTCACATGTGATACTCTTTTTTTTTCCTTCAAATACACTTCTTCACAGAGGTTGTAAATTCATCGATGGCCTTCCGTGAGAGCTTTAATCATCCTTCCGTCTACCTGCCGGGTAACCACACCCGGCCCATTACGAGGCCAAACCCCTCACCAGGTTCACTTTTTCACCCGCGCGTTAAAACATAGGCCTTCCGTTCCCCGTTCGTGTTGGAATGTGCTGCCGGTGGCTTCCCTGGTGACGCATTTTATGTGTTCCCGGTGTGCGTTCCGCTGTAAATGATCCATTTCGTTTTGGTTTTTTTGTCTTACCTCCATTGGATTCCCTTCGCTGACCACTGCACGTCGTAATAATTTTATCATAAAATCTAATAAGCATCGCTCAACCTGTACCAGTGGCTTAATTAGCGCCGGGCTCCTTAGTGACGGCCGGTTTAAGATGATGGAAGCTTGTGGGTCGCCGGCTAGAAGACCCTACCCAAATCTCTACCCACACACCACACGCCCACCCACCCCCTTCGCCACCCGGCATGAATATTAATAGTGTGAAGTGTAGCGAAGAGAAGACACCTAATTGTTGACTGTTCGCGATTAGTTCGTGTAGCCCGTGCATGATCAACTAGGTGGATGGGTGGTGCGACCTACCACCGTGGAATTTATGGCCCGCGTAAACCTACACCTGATGATTATGATATTGTACGCGGGGCTTCGCGCGGTTTTATGCAGTTGTGTTTATTGACGTGTTTACGGGAGAAAGATTGACCCCACGAGATAAGCCCCCGGTGGTACAAGCCACGGGTGAGTGGACGCGAGTTGATTGACTAAACACTGCGAGTACAGTTGTTTCTGGCTCGTTTTTTCCCTCCCTCCCCGCCCACTCTTGCTTTGCTATCAAACAACTACGTGATTGCGTTTATTTCTATTTCCGATTCCGCAGGAAACGGATAATGAGGAGGAAAACAAAACAAAATGGCTCGCAAAGGTCGTTTTATACTTCGTGCGGATGATTTTGTATCGAATTTATTCAGAATAATTGGTCATGCTTGTCAATTGGTGGAAAAATTGAATGGGGATATAGAACATAAATCCTTCGATAGTACCAATTAGAAATGAAATAATGTCCGCAGTATTTAATGAGGAGATGACGAGCAAGTAGGTTCTCGCTACCTGGTGAAATGTGTATTAGATACGATGTTATAATTTATCTCATAGAATTGAAATAATGAATTGTAACAGATATTTTAGAAATATGGCAGAAATCAAGCATTCGATCCAAATAAAATCTAAAGTATTTTGAAATAACCGAAATAGAGAACAACTGATTGTCAATACTAACTGTGCAAATAAAATTTCAAGAAGATTCTGTAAATGCACATAATTGGTAATCGCATAGAAAGTATATACGAACAATTTTAATTCGCATCGGTCAACTTTAAAATGTTTATTGTTCCAAATAAAGCATTAGTATTTCTGTCTGCCAAAATTACCTGACCTTTTATCATAATATTAGTTTTTCTTTTCCAGGTCGTTAATATATTAGTTTCTCTTAAGGATAAAGAATATTAAAGGAAAAATTCAGTTAAAGAAGCTATGCTAATAATGTTACAAATGTTTCCAAATGATTTAAAAAAATGTAAAAAACATATTACTGATGTCCGTCGTAAGGGGTTTTTTCCATTATAAAACCTTTAAAAACATTTGAATATTATCTAGATAAAACGTACACCAACGAAATATTCACTTCAAAATGCCGTCGGCAAATCGGTTTTGGTTTTCCACATCCAACGTTTCGGGTCCGTTTCATACGTTTTGTTGATTTCGAGAACTTTTCAAACGAATAAGAACTTTACGCTCTTTCTAGTTGTATAAAAAAGTAAACTTTTTCGGTGCATAGAAAAAACCACCCCACCTTTACTTCACCGTCGTCCTTTGCACCCTTATTTGCAACATTTATTCGACGCCATCGGTATGGTGCGGGTCGTAAAAACATTTTGCTTTCTTTTTTCCGAGCGAACCTCATCCAGAACAACCAAAACAGAAGAAATTCTTCCTTCAGGTGGTTGAATGTTGGTACAGTGACCGGGAGCGGTGGGGTAGGGAAGGGCGGAAAACGGACCTGCCGGACGGCGGACGGGGTGGAGTAACCATAATTCATTCATTTTTACAACCGTCACTTAGAGCGCACGCTCCACTTTTTTCCACACCGTGGTGTGAGCGTGCGAGCTAATGTGCGTGCCAAGGATACGATGCCGGGACGTTGCCAGTGTGTTTGAAGTCGCGTTAGGAAGCAGGAAGTCCCACCGCCGTCGGACCAATACAGAAGTGTGATTCGGTTCGCACACCACCGAGGACCGTACGGTGTGCGGTGGTATGCGTTGGTACATAATGTGGAATCCGCCACGGATATATTTGTTTGTGTCCGCTGGTCGAGGGGGAGGGAGAGGGAAAACGGAAGGGGATTGCTGTCAGACTTCAACGCGAGTGTGCTCATCAAGATTTGGATGAAATACGAATTCGAAATTAGAATGGACCATGTTCCCGGAGTGGCAGTGTATGGTTACGTAAAATTCCTTTTTCCAAACCGATTCGGAAGGTTTTTCAGAGTCCGACAATTGTGTGCTTCGAAAATATCACCTTTCACCGAAAAGTGTCCAAAAACCAAGGAACCAAGGCTTTTCGGTAGCTTTATGATCGTTGTTCGTGTCATTTCGGACGACATGTTTCGATCGTCATTGATGTCGGTGACACTTTTGCTCGCGTCCAAACCGGGACGAAAGCTGTTGTGTGCTCAGCGAACATTCCACCTCGCAAGGCGCCTCCATCCATGTCCGCCACCGCCATGTTTGGTCCAAATCATCCATCCATCCGTCTGTCCATCGTCCATCCGTTCGTATGTTTTGATTGCGGCTTCTTCCCCTCCTCGGAGAGGAGAAACAAACGCTTTGGTGTGCGTGAAGTAGAGCGTTTCCAACGAACTTCCCCTAACTAAAGGGGTGAAGTTCGTGTCGAAGGGGAAATGGTGGTGTACCTTGGTGTTGGTGTTTGGTTTCGATTCCCCTCCGTCGCTCAGTGAGTGCCCCATCTTCGAAGAAACGCGAGGATGCACCACACGCATTGCCGCATGCAACGCCGTCGTGCACACAGGTGGCCATATCTATCCGTCGGGGCCACCGTGGCGCGATGTTTTGCGCTGCCGTCGCGCTTTTCCCAAGACGGTGCCATACGAGCGATCTTCTTCCCGTCTGGGTGCGCTTGCTTTCTCGCTCCCGCCGCGCATCGGAAGGCCGAAAACCGACAAATTCCAAATCCGATCGAACTGGTCAACCGTACCAAACCAGCTCTTGGGGCGCAAGGGGGTGGGAGAGGGGGTTGGCTTGGGGCGCGCGAAACGGTGGGCTGGCGGTAGCACAAAATGACTGTAAAATGCACGGTGCCATCGAAGACCATTTCGCACAAACAACAAACCCACATTGTCCGGCGGAATTCAGTCGTTTTCGGACACGATCTCCGTATGTGTGTTCGCGCGGTTATGCTTTCGACCGTGCCGTGTCGCGGCAAGGAAAGTTGCTGCTAGTTGCGGACTCGGAGTTTTCGCGTGGTTTGCTCCGGTTCGGATTTTCTCGCGCGCCGGCCGAAGGGTGGGCGTCGAAGGAACGAAGGAAAAGTCATAAAAAGAAACACATGATTTATGTCGTACCGTTACGTCTTCGTCCTCGCCCAAGAAAGCACCCCATCGTCTCTGCCCTTAGTGCGTGTTCTGTCGGCTCGTGTCTGTGTGTCTGTGTGTGAGTGTGAGAAAGAGAGAGAGGGCGGAAAAGGGAAACAGTACGTGCCTCCGTTCATACCCTCCGCCGGTAACTCCAAGGATCGATCCATTTCCCACTTCCCCCCAACAGCCAACAGGAGGACAGGAAGCACGAGGAATGGTAAATGACGAACGTTCTACCCTCATTTTCACTCATTTTCCGACCCATCCCACCGGTGGCGGACCATTTAGCGTCCCCCTCCCTCGGGGTTGATGATTTTGATGGACAAATGATGGACAGTTGTCATTCGGTGTCCTTTTGTGTTTGCAGTTTTCCCGAGGGTGGTTTGTGTTGGTGTGAGTTGCCTTTTTCGGAGCGACAGTTTTCAGTTTCCGTTCGAGGGTGCCGTTGTATTGTGCTGGCTAAGTGTGTTCATCTGCAATTAATTTTGGACCACTTGTCACGGGTTTCGTATCGTTTAAGGTTTCGCAAGCGCTGATGAAATAATTTCTGCTGAAAATTAGTGACTAATTGAAAAAAACTATCCCTATCCAAGAGACACACTTGGTCGTTGTTTTTTTTTCAAATAATTTTCTTTTCAACATTTGGCACCCACCATTAAATCCGTTGGTGTTTCCTTTGGCGGCAATTCTACCCCGGCCGGTCGGTGCGGTAAAATGAAAACATAAAATCACATGTTTTTAAACCATTCCGGCACCCCGCGACTCCCATCCGCCCCCGGTTGCGTTTTATTTCCATCCATATGGAATGTGCGAGAAATAGGAGGAAATAGAAAGAAAGCCGAAGAAAACTCAAATCTGCAAAGTGCGTTTGATGTGAGCAACAGAAAGATAGAGAGAGAAAGAGAGAGAAAGTACGAGAGAAAAGTGAACAGGAAGAAAACAAATCCGCCACAGTGAGTGCGAGAAGCAACAAGAGGGTGAAGAAAAAAGAATCTTTAATAGGCAGTACAAGCCTCCCACCGAACTCCCGGGAGTAAATCATACCGTTCTGGCATGTTGGTGGTGGTACAAAGTGTCTGATTTGCCTCCTCCTCACCCTCGCCCTCGTCCTCGCCTCGGGGGGAGGAGAAAGAAGTTTGAGTTGCGGACGAGAAAAGCGACAGCATCTTTACCGAATCAGCAGCGTGCAATAAAACGCGAATTCGACGCGTTTTTCGCGTTAGGAAAGAAAAGGTAAGAGAAAGAAAGAGGATGCCTGCTTGGATGGGGAAGAGAACAGGCAAAGGGAAACGAAGGAAGGGTGGAGAATATGCACGGTATAAAAAATAAACCATCAAGTTAGCCGGTGGTTCAAAGCCGCAGCAGGCGGATTAGCGAAGTGAAGAGCGGAAGGTCGTTGTCGTAGTCGTCATCATCATCATCATCATCATCATCATCGTCGTCGTCGTCGTCAACAACAACGCAACAGACAACGGGGTGTGCGTTTGCCGGTTCACGGTGGTGTGTGAGTATTCAACCTCCACAGCCTCCTTCTCGTGCTTGTAGTTTTTTTTTCTTCATTCGCGGGAAATGGGTGGAAAATGTTGGCTTGCAGTTGATCGGTACGCGTGAATTTATGTTTACGTCGGATTTGTTTTTTTTTTTCTTTCTTTTATGTTGCCCCCGTCTTGCGTTGCCCGGAACAACACATGGTGCACGCGGAAAAATGCCGGCAGGTCAAAAAACGCGTATTGTGACGGTGTGTTGTCGTCCGTAGGACACACACATGCGTGTGTGTCTGACAGCCCCTCCTCATCCCCCTGTTTTACGCACTTCTCACACTCTCTCTCTCCCTCTCCCCATCTGTGTCGTTTATCAATGGTCGGTTTGTTGTTTGCGGTGTTTGTGGTACGAAAGCGTAAACCCCGATATCCTTTTTATTCCTACCCCGGTGGTGGTTTTTATAACGCAAGGGATTATAACCGCGACAGGATAATAGCTAGTGCTAGTGCAAGGATCAATCTACGCGGCCTACGTTTGAAGGGAAGGGGAAAAAACATTTTGCAAGGGAAGTGGAAAGGATACGTTAGGACCGTGCGTTAGGTTTGCAATCCCGGTCAACAGATGGCAGCACAGGGAAGGAGTACTAACGCAATGTAAATTGAAATTGAGAGGAAATGATGGATAGTTTCAAGTTAAGAGTTTTAAAGTATAATTAATTGATTAACTATGGTTTCATTGAATTGATTAAATCGAGTTTTATAATCTGGCGATGAATATTGTAATTTAACTGCTTATGTTTTCCACTTTCCTATCTTAATAAAATGGGAAAATGTAGGTTGTTTGTGTATGGACATTTTTAGTTTTGTTTATCATAGGTTAAGGGCCATCAATTCTACGTGCTGCTTCTTTAAAACTATTAGCTACTATTTTTAAACTATAATACTGTTCACTCAAAATAAAATAATGAGGCCCGAAAAGGGCTGTTTAAAATGTCAATGGTGAACTACAATTCATTTCCAACATGTTGATTTAAACTGACTCCAAGTTAGCCACATCGTTTGCCATCGTCTTTCCCAACCAGTCACAAATGTTAGTGATACTTTTGTCGAAACGTGTCAGTTTTCGCAGTGCGATACTTTACCCCCCATCCACCGAGTCACGAGCTGTCGCCTTCAAACGGCCTTCAAACATTAAACCCAACACCGGCCCGGGGTGGCTTCGAAAGGTGGCGTGGGCAAGAATTTCTGGCGCTCAGGAAATACCTGCGCTTTCTACCGCCACAACTCACCGGCGTCGGCGACGTGGAGGGCGCGACCGCTCCAGAAAGCTCGTCAATGACGGTTCACATAATTTTACGTAACTTTACGAGCATCAAACTCGGAACCCCTTTCGGGTCGAAATGAGTGGATTTTGCAGGCCAACGCGAAGGGTCGGAGGAGATTGGAAAGAATGTTCCGTGCTTTCCACGGCCGGTGGCGATTCCTTCTCCTCGGTTACGCCGAACCCGGGAGGGTCGCACGTTTTCCGCCGCCCACACCACCACCAAAGGGCGTTGCAGCGGATGGTGGAAATTGGTGGCGGCCCAGACTTCGACTTCGGTTATGAATTTATGAATATTTCTTGCGGTCAAACTTGACGACATGATTGGCCTTTGGGAGACGCCGCTCGCGGGACGGGGGATGATGCGGAAACACGGGGCAAACGGTGCGCGTCAGAAAGAAAGCTGCCATTCAGCAAACATCCAGAACGGAAGAGAAACGAGCAGGACAGGAGACGGAGGGGAAGGAAGCTGATCGTGGGGCGTGCGGAGGCGGACAAAGGGAAGCATAAATCCGATTGAGTGAAGCATAAGCAACCTTCAGCGAACACGGGCAAAGGGCGCGTTGCCAAAGCGAGAATGAACATCCAAGGGGAAGAACGAGAAAGGAAATCAAATGAGGAAAACCAGATTAACCGGGGAGTTATTACAACGATTTTCCTAATTTATGTCCTTTTGCATCGGCCTTCGACGAGTCGGAGTTGGACTCGGAACCGAACGTATTGGAGGAGCCTTGCATGTGCGCGATGTATGTGCTTTTCCGCTGGCCTCCCCCTTCCGCTTTGGCCATCATCGCTCTCGAGCAACAACTTTTCGCTGGGAGGAGATTTTGAGCCTCAAGTTTATGGGAGCAAGCCCACGCAGCCCGCGCCTGACCGGGTGGCCTTTAGGTTACGGGGAGAACTATTTCGATCCGTTCGTTTCGATTGTTTCGTTCGTTGGGGAACTCCGCTGAGTTTGGGGAACGTTTATTTGGAGCAGATTGATTGACGAAAGCTTTCAAAATTTTGATAAAGAGATAAATACAGGGAGTATTTTAGGGATTTACGAATTTTTTTTGTTTCTTGGTTCTTTCACGTTGGATCACTCCTGATATGTTTTTCAGAAAAACTAAACACATATCATATTTTTGGGGAAAACTGAACTCAATTTGACTTATATTTTAATGGAAAAATGTTGTAATGATTCTTTTTTGCTAGATATGTGTTTTATGTATCATATAGTTGTATTTTCTATTGAGCTTACTTCTGCCTTCCAACTTTTATAAAAACTTGTTTGTTTCAACTCCCTTAAAAGTACTTAAAATAAAACTTTTGCACTCGATAGAATGTGATATCAAATACAGCATTCTGTTAGTTTAAACTTCACGCATTTATTGCTTTAATTAGTGCAATAAATTCAACTATACTGCTGGCGAAGGGAGTCCTGGCTTGAACTGAATATATCCTATTGTGACTGACAGTAACGACCAGAGGGCCTGCTTCGTCTGATCTGCTCCTTCCCGGGCATTGAAGTTCTCAAGGTGTATCGCAACGGTATTCCGCACCGAATTCGACACCTTGTGGTGGATGATACGCCACCGAGAAGGTAACAATTTTTGGACTCCCCTTTCCCTGCTCTCCTGTGGCCCACTCTCTCCTGTCGGCAACGCACGCAAACTCGCCGAAGTCCGAAAGCGGACGAAATTAATTTATCAACACACTTTATTCGCGCTGATCACGAATATTTCCCATTTGCGGGCCCCAAACGAGGCGGTGGCCCCCGGTGTCCGGGCGGGCATTTGTTGGTTTTTCCCTTTTTCTGCGTATTTGCCTGTGAGTGACTGTAAAGTGTTGAAAAATACGACCACCCTCCAAACGTTTCCTGGCCTGCCCCGGGTGCCGTCGTGCCCTTCCCCCTGGCCCTTGGTGTGGGGTGATGGTTTCCGAGCCGGCCGGATGAACGACCTCCAGACTTTTCCACCCCTGGGTTTCGGCCGCGTCCTTTCGGGCCGGGTACTTCCGCTCGGAATTATTCGGACCCCCTGTGTCGTGCGTCCGGCGTCCCGGAGAAGCGACCCCTTTGGGGGCAGTAATTATGATGGCTGCATAATGAAGTAAAAGTGTCTGAGTTAATCAGTTCACGGGAATTATTCCAAGTGGGCCGTCCACTAGTGCCACTCGCACACATACACACAGACAGGCTGAAGTAAATATGGATTGATTTGGCCACGAAAAGAACGAGCCGGGCAGCCAACAGCGTCCAGCGCTCAGGACTCTTGGGGGACCAATTTCGGTCTGGATCAGATTATTAAATTTTAATTATATCATGCCCCGTTTCCAGATTGCTTAATATGTTCACAACGGAACTGCAACGAGACTGAACGGATTTCTTTTTTTTCGGATGCGCTTTCATAAACCTTTGATTCAATTGTAGCTGATATGACCTGGAAACGTGTGAAAAAAGGGAGTCCATATGTGCACAATAGTGAGGAATTAATTACAGGCTTCATGAACAACAAATTGCTCGGACGTATATAGAAAATGGATAGAAATTTTTGTAGTCTCTCAATGTATGTCAACTTTTTCTGATTCAGTTACAAAAATTCCCACACTTCCATTTACGTTTGCTTAAATGTCCTCTACGATAGGATGTTCGTGTCGTTATTGCCGGCAACAGGACACAACGGTGTAAAACGGACAGTCCACCAAAATGCGCTCGAAATGAAATGGGAAGGCAATAATAATTTACTTTGCAATTAAAATATATTTAAGATAATTAAATTACTATTTATGCATCCATGTTTGTTTTCTCCGTGTTTTGAATGCTCCAGTGTGAACGAAAAAAAAGTAACCAGTGAGTAACGGAACGATACACTCTGTCCACTTGTATTCTCATTTGTTTGTGCCCTTTTGTTCATTTGTTCGACAGTTCAGTGGGTATTTTACTGTAGCATTTAACCGTGCGCACATAACCTTGCTTACATATGTCCGAAGAAGTTTTTTCCTCAATTTTACCGAAAGGTTTCGTATCGGATTTTATTTTTCGTCTTTTAACTGTGTTTCTCCAATTGGTCACCGTGCGCCTCCATTACGTTTCAATCTGGGCCGGGTTGCAGTATTAATTATAGTTTTATGATTGCAATAAAAATGCATGCATGCATAGTATCAATTATAAATGTTTTTTTCACTCTCTTCTGATTACAGAGATGATTGAAATAAAATTGTTTCAATTTGGTCTCTCTCTCTCTCGTTCATTCGCCTGTGACAAAGTGCCTTCATATGGTTCCAATTTACACACGAAAACGTTTCATGTGTCTTCAATTTTTAATGCATCAACTAATCTACGCCAGACTTTGGGAATCGCCGGAGGGGGGAATAACGTGGGCGGGAAATGGGGTGGGCGTGCAAAGTATCCCGATAACGAATGACGAATGGCCATGAAACGGTACCGTGCGCGGATGATGAGTTTGAGTGAATGCCGACCCGAAATCCGACCACCCTCCCCCCCTCCCCCTCCGGAACTGCCACCACCAAACGGCGATGGAACCGAAACCGTTTAATCAATGGAACGTCACGTTTCGCAGGACATTACTGTCAACTATAAATCAGTGCCCCGTGTCCTTGTGACGTTCCGGTTGCACTCGCCTTATCTTCGTCCGCTCGTCTGAGCCCTCCGTCCGATGGCGCGTTCGGATGTGGGTTTAAATCACATGTCACACCTCCACCCTCTCGAGGACAATTGGAAGGATTCAAATTTTCCCTCCATCGTCGTTGGTTATCGGGAAATTTATGACATATTCAGAAATTAGTGCAACTCATCGGCATTATTTTGAGCGCCTGGCGAAGACTCGGAAAGACGCCACTAGTAGAAATGCTGCCTGGAACCTTTTGTTCAAAAGTGATTCATCACTTTAGATAACTTTAAAGCTTGATGCTGGTGAAATTTTAAATTTCCGGTGACGTTTTATGGTTTCGTTTATCTTTGAAAAACTTTATTCGAATTCTTTTACCAAACAAGCTCCACCTGCACCTGACGAAACTAATCCCATTCCGCTCGGCTTTATGACCGTTGATTGATTTTTGATCACTTGTAATAAACGGTTTTTAGTACCTCACCACTCCGAGCGGCGGTCCGTTTGATGCAAGGCATACAACAATAATCCTCCCAGCGGCAAATATAAATATACTCCAAACCGCATCAAATATGATGGAGCGTCCGGGCACTTTCGTGTGTGGGAACACCGAAATAAACACCCGATGGAATGTCGCTGGCGTGGAGTTGGAACTGTCTCGATGAAATTTCAAATAAGTCACTCGAAGATCCCGGCGACGATGTTGATGGTGATGGTCGGCATTGATAAAAGGGTTTCTGGTTGAACACGTCCATAAATTCGGTTATCAACGTTTCGATTCGTTGCGCTTTGGAAAAGGCCTTCGTGCGTGTGTGTGTGTGTGTGTTGTCTAGAGCAAGGTTCGAGGATCGAATACGTCGAAGAAGATTTAAGATTGATGGTACCTGGAGACACAACCACAGTGATGCCGCCGAAGCGAGAAGTTTGAGCTTCTCACACTTCGCGGAACATAATTTACATCGAGGGCGCGAAGAAAAACAAAACGAAAATCGTTGGTCACCCGCGGGCCAGGACTCGACGTGGCCGTGGTTTTGTTTTCCCAACCCCAACCGGTCGAGCTGCCAAACCGGGGCCAGGCCGGTTCAATCTCACCGCGGATCATTCGATCATCGGACCGATGGTAGCACCCGAGGGTAATGGCTAAGATATCGGGAACGACACCGGTTCAATAACAATAAATCCAGCGCGGGGGCCTCGCGACGTCCCATCGTGGTCCTTCCTTCCACATCCAAGGCTCCGTCCGTCCGGTTCTGATTGGTTCGCCATCAACCCGCCAACGACGGCGATCGACGACGATCGCGAGATGAGATGGGCTCTTAATTTGTGATCACGGCTTCGATCGGAAACGCATCCCTTCGAATCGGCACCCGGCGCCGGACCCGGCCCGTGTCCCGCCATACGGAAAGGTGTTGTTCCCATTGGTTCCCGAGAGAGTGTGTAGGTCTTTGGTCGCTTTATGCCACGCTGGGCGATGGATGGGACATATCAAACCGGCCAGGAGGACAGGAGGAGGGGGTGGAGTCCAGTGATCGTAAACCTGCAACCTGGAGGTGGACGCGGCCGACGTGGAGGCATGGGTCAATGAAATGTTGATTAACATTAATGTCCACCGCGTACACCGCGAATCCGAGCGGGGCCGCCGGTTTTAATGCCACTGGATCGCAGAGTAGAGAGAAAGAGAGAGAAAAGAAGAGAGGAAGAGAGATAAAGGTGATGAGTCCGGGGCGCGCCGATCCGCGGGCGGCGGGTGACATAAATTGTGGACTTAAGAAACATCATTTTTATCATTTTGTCGGTGCTTTTGTGACGGTGCTGCTTTACGACTGGCCGAAAGGGGTAGAGCAGGGAAGGAAGGGATGAAAAGTGCCGCAGGGGAAGGGAGGGATAACCGATCGGAAACATCATCTTGGCCGCGCGGCCTTGGCTGGGATGAATTTTTCAATCAAACTATCATTAAAAAACATAAACTCCTGATGTGACCATCGTTCGGACAGGAAACACAAGAGGACAGGACAGAGAGAAGGAGAGATTCAGAATTTTCTCCGTTTCCATAGCCAGATCAGCAGCTGGATTCGTTTTTTGATGTACACCAACCAGGATTTTTTATTTTCACCCCGTTTTTTCCCGCTATGCTTCGCAAACAGTATCCTCCTGAAGGTGGTTTTCTTGGTTGGGCAAGCAATTGATTTCTTGGCCCGCGAGTGCGAAGTCGTTTTGCGTTCGGAACGCGCCCAGTCCCGTCGCTGCAAGGCAGGGTGCAATTAAAAATGTGTGCATAAAAGTGTATATTAGTCCCGCACGCTGAACCCGGGCGTCGTAAAGTGTGGGAAAATATTAACTTCCTTCGTTGATTGTCGGCTGGTGAGGTGCAGGTGCAGGAGGGAAGTGGGATTGACAGAGAGGGGAGTGGGGCATGGTTTTTTGGATGATGCAGGATTTTTGCTTGGCTTTTTATTAGCCGCCATAAATAAAAGACGTTCTGTTAAACCAATTATCGCCAATGCAGAGAACCTGGATATTTCTTCGTTTTAAATTTATACTTCATTGAATTATTTTCTTTACTTCAAGGGTTTTCAAGCCAAAAACTATTTTTATTGTTATTCTTTTTGTTGGATTAAAGATTTTGCAAAACAAATTTGTAATTTCTTCTAGCTTATAACTCTTTTTTAACTTAACTTGATGGCAGAAAAGCAAAGAATTCAATATGAAAAACACCACATCGCAGCAGGCTTTATTTATTAAATCTATCAGACAAGAATGCTGTCACTGTTTCCACTCAAAAAGCCCATCATTTGACCTACGATCAAACGTCTTGGCACCTCTTCTTCACCTGCCCCAGCATGCCTCCAATCAGGTCCATTAGGTAGTTCTGTTTTGTTTTTCAAATCTAACTTTTACGACGCGCCCAGGTACCGCTCGCGGACCCGGTAGGCTTCAGCTTTTATGGTCGGTGGCGATGTCGATGTTTTCCACTTTGCATGCTAATGGGCATATCCCGCGTCCGTTGACTTCGACCGAGTGCCACTTGTCGCCCGTCCGGTGGTGGTGGCGGCGGTGCCGATGGCAGCGGGTCATAGGATACGATCGCGTTTTATGCGAGGATCGTGGATCGGGCGGTTTTTTACCTCTTTTGTTGCTCGATTTTATCGCTTCATGTTGCGGCAGTAAAATTTTTAATGCTGGATAGATGAGTGTTAACACTTCCGAATCGTATCAGTTCGATTATCTTTCGCCGGGGAGTTTTATGATTTTTTCGTCCCTGCTTTCTGTCGCTCGAAACTGCTAGAAACTGCTCCGGGCGTATGGTTGCGAATTTATTAATTTCATAGGGTACAAACTAATTAGATACAATCAAATGCATCGAGCGCCGCTATGTGAATTATGTTTCCTTTACTTTGTAGCGAAGTAATCGAAATAGATTAAAACGGCTGGTTTCAAGAAATTAATTTTGTTTTAATATTTTCTTTATTGCAGATGTATTCGGGGTGACAAGGATCGATTATGTTAAATTGAGGTAAGTAAAAACAAAAAGTAATGAAATTGATGATCCAAGTGTAATTATTTTATCATTTAAAATTGTTTGTAACGAGAAAAAGTGTTGATTCTTTCTGTTGATGTTATGAAAAAAAAATATTAAGTCTTTTATAAAATCAAACTTTATCTCGGGCAGTAATCACTTCTAAAAGCATGTTCAAGTTTTGGGGCAAATAGAATAAAATATATTTTCCTGCACAACGAAACTATTGATTATTGCAGCTGTTTGGATTTGCGTTAATTTTCTGCTCAAATGATCGACGAATAAAGCAGCGACGAATGGATTGGAAAACTTTTCTCCGTAAAAGGATAACAGACAACCCATTGGATGGGGCAGAGTGCTGTATTGAAAAATCATCAGAGACGACCTTTTCCAACTTTTCCACCACCCACTCCTCCGCCCGGTTTGCTGAAACTTCATGTCCGAACTAAATCCAACGTTGCAGCAGAGCGATGCTTCCGTACTGCGACAGATAAACAAACACATCTAGATAATTGTCTGCTAGCTAGGAAGGAAGATTACGATGCGGGGCCTCGCACTTTCTCTATGCGGAAGGACACCGGACAGGTCAATCCATATCGGGCCGGCGCTTCCTGCAAAACAAATGAACAACAACAAACAAACGTCATGCAGACGTGCACCGGAGGTTGCCGTACCGCACGCACCCATCGACCGGTTCTAGCGGAAAATTATCCTTCCGATCGGTTTGCGTATGGATGTGTTGTGATGTCCTGGGCTGGATGGATACATTTTGCTGGGCCGGCTTTCTTGGTTCATCCCGCCCTCGACTGCGTGTTTATTGATCTGGCAATAATTCTACAACTCACCTGAGCCTCCGTTGTGCTTGTGGTATTTGATGTTAGTTTTTATTTGTCAGATGGAAATTGATAACAGTAGTGGTACATGTTTATTAGTTTTTATTTCAGAAAAGTATTTGTTTATATTTACGAAATGGTTTCAACTTTTGTTGTTTGCAATTTGGATACATTCGTTTGAATACATTTTTTTTATAAACATAATTACACTGGGCCCAAAGTTAATCCGGACGCTCAAAAAATGAGCATGCGTCCGACTTTGTGGTCGATTTTAGAGTACTTAGAATTGATAACAATGATTTTTGTTCATTGCATCTTCTTGGTGCACCTTCCTACGAAGTACGTGCAAAAAGAACGGTGAAAAAAATCGTACCCAAACGGCGCAATAAACAATAGAGTGGAAAAAGTCAGAATTTTGACGGCCAATCGCAAAGTCGGACAGTTATATTTCATAGTATTTTTGTTAGCTAAAGTGGTGTGTAAGTTAGTTTCGACACTTGATATGTGTTAATATCGATGCAGAAGACTCTTGGGCATCGTTAGAAGCACTCGGATAATTCGATTTATTATATTATTGAAGTTTTTATTGAAATATGCGTCACACTACTTTGTTGGAACGAAACGTCATCATTTATCCCTCATAACGATGGAAAAAGATTTCAAAACATATGAAATTAGACTTACATTGGCAAACTAACAGATTCAGACATCATTAAAAAGTATTACACTTCAAAAAGTATCCTAAAATCACCAAAGAAATGCTCTTTGCAGTACACAATTCGGGAAAAGGGAGGTAGAATGATTCAAAAAACCATTTGATGTAACCCAGTTACTATTGCCCGTCTACTAACTCTCAACTACTCCCCTAATATTATGTAATTTTCCAACTCCTTTAGCTTACATGCACTCTCAAATTATTTAGGAACCTTCAAAAACTCGGACAGTTTTGGTGAAACCCTTTCCCTCGAACGCACCGTATGTATCGCCTTCTATCTGAGAAAAAAATGCGAATTTTTGTGTCAACTGTAAACAGGACATGCACAAAATATCATGATTGTTTAACTTTAACTATCTTTTCGACGTAGAATGATATAATTTGTTCCTAAAATCATTATATTTATCGATATCAGTTCTAGCAACAGAATCGTAGTTTTCAATTTTTCTCCGATATTAATAATTTCTTTCCCGGGGTTCTGGCATGCAGCCCATTCCAGTGTAAATAGTTCCTAATAGTTAGAGCACTTAACAAACACTTTTAGTAAAGTTTCTTTTAAGTAGTAAAGTAGTAAAAGGGATGAATCGATTGGTTCTTCCTCCCCTTTCCCGAATTGTGTGCTGCAAAGAGCAGTTCTTTGGTGATTTTAGGATACTTTTTGAAGTGTTATACTTTTTAATGATGTCTGAATCTGTTAGTTTGTTATTGTAAGTCTAATTTCATATGCTTTGAAATCTTTTTCCATCGTTATGAGGGATAAATGATGACGTTTCGTTCCAACAAAGTAGTGTGACGCATATTTCAATAAAAACTTCAATAATATAATAAATCGAATTATCCGAGTGCTTCTAACGATGCCCAAGAGTCTTCTGCATCGATATTAACACATATCAAGTGTCGAAACTAACTTACACACCACTTTAGCTAACAAAAATACGATGAAATATAACTGTCCGACTTTGCGATTGGCCGTCAAAATTCTGACTTTTTCCACTCTATTGTTTATTGCGCCGTTTGGGTACGATTTTTTTCACCGTTCTTTTTGCACGTACTTCGTAGGAAGGTGCACCAAGAAGATGCAATGAACAAAAATCATTGTTATCAATTCTAAGTACTCTAAAATCGACCACAAAGTCGGACGCATGCTCATTTTTTGAGCGTCCGGATTAACTTTGGGCCCAGTGTATATGCACTATAAAACAGAAATGACAAGTTTTCCAATATTCGTTATTCAAGGATATCGTCTACTTCAGCTAGAGTCGAGACACAACGATGGCATCCAGTGTAGGAAAGATTATCCATCAGAGACATGCTACTGTTTCCTGCACCATACACTCTGCACTCCTCTGAATTGTCCTGTCAGAATCTGATACTTGAAGGCCTTGAGTTTCGCAACTCTCTCTCCATCCGTACTCCCGTCTCGAACAACCGACTCGATGTTGTGGTAGCTCTGCAAACGGAAGAAAGTACAAAACACCCTTTGCCTTCTTCACACCCCTTTGCTGGCTCCCATCGCACTCGCCACGCGTATGTAGAAATCAAACCTAACGGATTGAAAACGTATTAGATCGTCCGATCGAATTAAGAGCATTTGCTTTGATGAAGATAAGATTTGTTGTGTGCTACTGCTTTTCTTGATGAAGCAGCAGGCTCTGTTGAGACTTTTGTGTCGGTTCGGGAGGAGGGAAACTTATGTTCATCCTGCAGCAAACCGGTAAGGAGCATCGGTCCGGGTCAGGGCGTACTTCTTGCTGCGCCTGTCGAGTAGTAGATCGTATTTTTTCAACCGTGAGAGGAAGCAGGAAATTGGTAATGCCTGTTCAGGAGCATAAATGGGCACCTTGCCTCCACCCAATGTGTGACCAAATTTTCCGGGAAAGCGGACATGGAAAGGAGTTGTTCTTCTTGAGGGATTATTTAAGCCGTGCTCGGTGATGTGTTGTCGTTCGGCAGCAAATTTCCTCGAGTTTTGTGTTTCCAGATTAGGATTAGCCAAGGGCATGAGTTTTGTTCTTTGGATTTGGTTTGTATTTTTCAGTGGGTGGGATTTTTTTGCGAATCTTGAATGCAAATTAGTGGCATAAGATTAGCATTTTCCAATCCAATGAAACAGAGACATTTGTTAAGCTTCTTTTTTTTTTTTGAGGAAGGGAAATCAACGTTTCTTAAGGGTAAATATGTTTGCATAATTGACTTCTCATAACTGTTAATTTTCAAAGAAAAGGACATGATTCTTTTCATTCCACTTTTATCTAAGCCCTCTGTCAAGCTATTTTTACCGAAATGCGAGCTTTCATTTATCGAAAAATATTAATATTTTCCTTCTCCGAATAAAAGAAAAACCGCACAAAAAATAACAAGCTCATGATGGCTGTGCATTTTCTCTTGTCTTTAGCTGTCACAGAATAATAGCGACTGCATTATTCCTGGGTAGAACTACAAAGCGAACACAGTACGCCTTTCCGTGTCGAGATGGCAGCACAAAATCCACCCAGCAGATGAGCTGGAGATCTATCAAAAAGCTTCAAAGTCAGTAGGTGACATGTCAAACAAGGCGAAGTAACGGATATTGGAAAAACATCAAGCATGTTGGGAGAGACAGAAATAAAGCAGCTATAAAACAAAACCACCGTGATCGCGACCGAGATCGAACAATGAACCGCAGGAAGGACAACAGCTAGCGTGGAAAAAAACCTTTACTTTTCCCGTTCTAAATCGTAGCTAGGAGAGATGGAAAAAAGGAATGAAAAACCTGCCAGAACAAGGCAGCAATCGTTCACGGGACCGTTCTGCAGGTCTTCCGAGGATAGGATGGATTTTGATTTATGTCAGAAATCAGATTGGAATAATACATCAAGAAATTTTGTTTGTTTGGCAAATCAATTCCTTCGCTTGTCCCGGTCCATTGGCGCTTCCCTCCCACTTCCAGGGTGTTGGCTTTTGGGTGCATATGTGAAAGTTTTTGTTTCTCCCAATCCATCGAGGGTTTTTCATTTTTCTTTCTGCCTGCTTCCGGCTTGGTTTTTTAGCGTCGTCCCCACACAACCGGCAAACCAAATACCGGTGGACTTGGACCCGGTCGATAAGTGAGGCAGAAGACATCCCTCTTGACTGACAGGAAACGAATCAGTCCGTCCCGTACGGTTCCGTTTTCCCAGGGCTTTGATTGTTCCTCCATCTTCTGAAACGTGTTCCGAAAGGGCACGGAAAGATGATTATTCGACAACGGTTCTACGAATGTTTGGGGGTGCTGAGGAGGGCTGGTACAAGGGGTTTCTGTCGCATTAAAGGGAAGAGGAAGCCTGGATGGGCCGAGGGTGGGGTTTGAAAAATAATAAATAAAATTTCAATCTGAATATGACACATAATTGATTTAGAACGATTGGAAGTTTTTGTGTGTCACCGGGTGGAGATGGCTCGAGGCTAGTAGGATCGAACCGGCAGATGGAAGTTGGCGCTCTGTCCAGGCGAAAAGCCGGCGCCAGTCCTGTGATGTCCCCGATGTGAGTGATTTGAGACCGGAACTGACCGGGGTGGTTCTGACTCTCCGGTGTCACACAACATATTAGTTTGATGGGTCGTTTAGGTCCGAGTTGGACCAGTTGGGTCACATCAGTTTAGAGGAAGCCAGAGCACATCCAACGTCCCACGACACGGGTTTTGATAGCCAAGGGAAAGGAAATCAATTGTACTTCGGGTCCGTCAGCTTGGTATGAGTTTGGTATTGCATAATATTCCGGAAGGGATACATTTTTGCATAGCGACGGTAATCCAGCATTCGGTCCATCGTACGCAAGTGGGACATACGGGGAACGATTAAATCCCGTTTCGCAAGGTACGTCCTCCCAGTCCCTCGGAGGGTCGCAATCTGGACGCTAATCGTCGCCGGTCGGAACAGAAGTGTGTGCATGGCATCCCCATGCTCCACGGGAGTGCCGGCTCGGACACACTTTTCCGGTTGATTGGTGGTTTAGGACACGTTTTCGCCAAAGGATTCCATTCCGTCTGCGACCTGGGAGGAGATCGTCTGGGATGACGTTTGATGCGTATATCCGGGGACATTTAAAACTCATTGCGAGCTAGCTGCAAACACGATGGCAACACGGCGTACGGTGAACCCGCATCGTCGGCGTTATCTCCTCGGAGGCCGGAGAACACTCGAGAGAGGACCGCAGCGGTTGCGACTTGGGCTCGGGGATAGTTTGGCGTGGCGTTTGCGGATCCTTATTTTGGGGGATGCGTCTGGAGTCTGGGATGTCCTAGGTTTTGATCCGCAAAACTGGTACCATGTTTCCTTTCCCAGTCCTTGCGGTGTTTACCCTGCCCGGGGTCGCCTCGGTGTATCTACATGTCCGGAACACGACTCGATGCATGTTCCCCCTCGGTGTGGTGGCGTTTGCATATCATCCGTCTGCATCCGGCGTATGCTTTGCTTGGAGAAAATGTGGCCAAGGGGAACGGAAAGAGGGAGAGAGTGAAAGGCCACCAGTCGGGAAGATAGAGTGATAAAAAGCGAGAAAACGAAACATCAAACGTTTTATTTTATTATTTCCGGATTAAAATGTCAGCCGGATTAGGCCCGGAGCGTGATTGCTGGAGCTGATGGTCCGGGCCTCTAGCTGCACGGGTGGACCGGGGCGCGTCCCGGTGATGTGCCCGGTGGCGAGTTTTCGGACAGTGAGCTCGCACAAAGATGCGCCGGAGACAGTGGTCGCCGGACGGTGTGTCTTTGATTTGGAGAAATGCTGCCTGAAATGGTCGCAGCGGGATGCCGGAGGGTTCCCGTGTCCGGGGAGGTGGCCGGGGGAATAGGCCAAAAGAAACTAATTTGAGTGAATTAAAATGAGCGTTCTGTATGCGGAGGGACAACCGAGGGTCTGGGATCAGATAGTAATTTGGGTGGATGCAAAGTTGAGGCTTGAAGAATATCCATTCGGCGCGGGTTTCACAGGGATCATAGTTTAATTATTTGTTGAAAGGCACGCTTTAGGCCAATAACCAGAGAAGTCATAAGAACTTCGCCTATTTGTTTATCATATGGATTATGATGTCAAGAACGGTTCATATGTTTAAAAATAGAATCTTCAAATTTGAATCACTAGAAATAAAATGATTTGTTGTCTAGGAACTAAAAAGTGATATCTTTCCTTGGTTTTAATTCAAACGGAAAATCATGTGCTCTGAATATTTCATAGTTTTATTGTGTATCTTTTTGCCCCATCCACAGAGTCTTCCATTAAATACTCCCCAAGAGCTAGCACCTTCCTTCGGAGAACCTTTGCGTTCCGCGTTCGAGGAAATCCATTAGCGTAGAGACATGATTAAAACCTGTCGTTTACCCTGCAAAACTGCATCCGCATCGCAACTCCGTAATAACTCCTCAATCACACAGTCAATCACTAATCATGTCAGATCTGGCAACGGCTTGTACCACGCGTTCATGAATAATCATTTGCCGCAATTATTTACGGGCTTCTTGTGACGTGGTTCAAAGTTTCATCCGCTGCCGTTCATCGTAACCTTTTGCAAGTTTTATCATAAATTCCGCTCGATTAGAAGCCGCGCACGGTTGTCGAAGTCGGACGGTCGTTCGAACGCTTTCCGATGAATCGGCGATGATGATGAAGTAGGCGGAATGAATAAAACTAAAGCCCCGGCCGCGTCACGTGATCCATCAAGTGGAGATCCTTGAGCAGCGCTCGGGAGGCTTGATCCGATGCATCATCGCAATTCCCCCGGGGGGTGGAAAACGGGGCGGGAAGTGCGAAAACTTGGCCCTCCTCGGACGCTAGTGCAAGCTGCAGGCGAGCAACTGCCATTTCAAAGCTGACCAATTACCTGCACCCCTCAGGTTCCCCGTCAAAGCAGGCCGTGGTTGCTGTCAGCTGTCAGTCATAGTGCTATGAGTGATTGGGCTGGAAGCTGATGGAGATATTACGCGCAAGTTTCACGCGCGCTGTCCGGTATTTGCGGCAAAATCCTCGTCCTCGATTTGAGTTCCCGTCCCCGGTCGAACCATCTCCGGTTGCCTGGGTAAGTTGTTCACTTCCCAACTTCGACAGATGCAAAAGTTTTCCCCCACTTGGGACGGACTCGTTGCGACCTGTCAAATAGATGGTGCAATCGATCCACACAAAGTACAGAAACAGCCCGACACACATTTGTAACCACAAATTGCGTTTTATTGCGTTGCGTGCCGCCTCTTTTAGGTCCGCAGGATAAGATACCGAAGCGAATACGCTCAGTCTCGGGCTTCGGGAGCCTTCGTCTGGCGCAGCAACAGGTCTTCGGTTGTCGTCCCCTCCGATGGGAAGCTCCACCGGGAAAGAGGTACGGTTCCGCGGGCTCCGGAAAGCATTTGCCGTTGCGTTTTCCGCGATGTCCTGTGGCGGGTGGCGGGAGGTGGGTGCGTGCGTGTTTACGTCTAGCCGGTCCCGCAAGCATTTAGCATATTTTGAATGAATTATTTATGACGGTTCAGCGACTGTCTATTACGACGGCTATTAGCGGCAAGCAGGGCGCGAAAACCAAGAAAAGGCGAAGACTGAAGGGATGGTGGATGACGTGGAAAACGCGCCAAGACTCGACCCCGGCCAGGGATAGCGCGTACCGCTTCCGGTGAAGCATGTGCTGCGTATTTTGTACCCGAACTGAGCGGCACGTGTTTCGGTGCGTGATTGCGATAAGTTGGGGATACACTTTCTTGCCTCGTTCACCAAACCAAATCACTTCTTGTGGCGTTTATGGTATGTGAAAGGGATATAGCAAATGTGTTATGACTTTTCCGAGATAACATTGTGTTTCCGTATTTGTTTTGGTAACAAATCAAATTTTATAAAAGCCACAAACACCTTTTAAAGAAGTCCTTGGTATATCGGACAAATCTTTCATCATTTGACAAAGTATTATGAGTTTCGTCCATCTCATGCTTATTCAGATTTTCCCGAGAAATCCCCCGAGTTGGTGTTCGGAAGCGGCGTATGTTACAGCACTTACCAGAAGAGCGCACTCCAGCCTGGCCACGGCTTAGTCCAAACAGCGACTCTACAACCGTAGGCTAAATCAAAGTTAATCTGCATAATTTGAATCACGTTCGGGGACTCCTTAAGGCTAACCTTTTGCGGTCGCATCAGAGGATGGAGCGACACCCGAGCACCCGAAGCGAGTGATTGAGGTTGAGTTGAAGTTTTCCATTTCCATAACCTTGGACCTCCAGCAGGGGAGCAGTGTCGCAGAAGAGGAGATAGAAAAAGATACGATCCACCCCGGTGCACGCGTAGGTGAAATCTGGCATGAAATTATCGTCCGCTGATGGTGCAATTTTTGCACAAGTTGTTGATGATGATGGTGATGACGTTTTTTTTGCGTCTCCCTGCCTCGGATCGATGCTTGTTGAAAAGGATGAGTGGACAAGGGACTGACGAGATGCGGTCATGACTACCTACGCTACAGAAGTCGTCCAAGGGAAACTTATAGCTCATAGACGCATAGATTTTGCAGGGCTTTTGAGTTTGGTATGTCCATTACGGTTATTAAGAAGATTTTGTACTCCATCGTCATCGCCGTCGTCTTATGGGATGAGTGTGACAGTAAATTGAGGAAGTCATTCGAACGCCTCTGGGGAAGATGACACGAACGATTCTCCATTTCGTTCTTTGGACACACACACCGACACAGGACCGACCCGACCGCGCCGGATCGAAGGGACACGAGGTTCCACGCCACGCAAAGTTCTCGTCAGATTTTCGCACTGCACTCAATATCGAACTGTCAGTCACACTCAATCTAAGGATGATTGAAATGTTTTCCTTTTTGTGGTGAAATAAAACTTCAATCCATGGCCCGGCGGTATCGACTTCGACCGGCGGAGGGTGCGAATCGTCACCGGAAGCGGATACGGGTCGTTGCGAAGGGAGTAGGCAAGGTGTGTAAATATATAAGTAGTTCGGCTGAGGTGATGAAGCATGAGGCGGTGGTTTTAGAGCCGGAACCTACCGAGAATTATTCGATGCGGTGGGCTGCGAAAAGAAGTTGAAGAATGCACGGGGGGAGACTAACGCCGACGGGATTCAACGGCTGGATGGATGGATGGTTGACTAAGAAGCCAACAAGACTCCTCTTAAGACGAAGGACCCGGGCCCGGGCGGATGAGGGTGTCTGGTGCAGACGCCATCCACCCCCGGGAATCGGTGGAAACGGAAGATGCAGGATTGATGATTGAAAGTGCTGCAAGCTACCACGAGTGAGTTTCAAGGTTCAGAGGGCCAACCGTGGCGTTCGAGAGGTTCGCGGTGTCGGCGGGCTGTTATTATCTCCGGTGACAGAGAAATGAAGAGGAGCTGCCGCTTGAACCAACTAGAACTGGTACACACACACACATACTCTCCCTATCCCGTGGTAGGTCAGAGGTATTCAGAGAACCTTAGCTCCGAGCGTCCTTAGGCAGCACCGTACCTGCTTATCGATTAGGTGGTTCCCTTTGGCCTCCGCTGTCGGAAGGTGACGGTGAAAACTCAATCAACCATTAGGGTGGCAATGAGAAGGGAACACACACACACACCTACACACACTTTGTAGTGTCCTAACGCCGGCAGCATCATCGTCGGTGGCATTATAAACCAAATCATGCTTTCATGTCCTGAGCACCCTGCCGAACTCGGGACCGCGAGGCTGGTGGATATCGGTTTCACCATTTTCATTCCAGGTTAGCCTTCGGGCGATGCTCCTGTCGCTTATCGTCTTACGGTGGCACTTTTGTAGACAGCAGCCCGATTACCCGAGTGTTCGAGTGGCGCATTCAGGTGAAAAATCAGAACTTTTAATCTCACCCATCCTTACCCGTGGATTTTTTGTTTTTGGGTGGGTTTTCCACGCAAGACGGGTGGTTTTATGCAACTTAACCACCAAGCAACAACTACCGTTAGCAGACATTAATCTAATTTTAGTGAGCGGAAGGATCAAAATAAATATCCTTGAATGATGCGTCAGTCGTTTCCATCACTTGACTTTTGGTGTTGTTCATTCGTATGTTTTTTCTACGATCAAGAATTCTCTAATTTATATCGTATTTAATAGGACGAGGAATAGCCCAGCTTTTTAACGAATATCTCAAATGTTTGAAGACAAACAAGTTTGAACGAGTTCTGATGAACTTAACGGAGCAAATAATGAAGAGTTTAATCTGTTTGCAAACAAATAATTCCATTAAATTGTTATCATTTTCCTTGGGCTACAAATTTATTTTTCAATTGGAAAATATACGTTGAATGTTTATTTATGTTATCAAAGTCATGCTATTGAAAGTTAAGGGGAACTGAACTCAGAACAAAAAGAATTGGAAAATAAGTCGATCAAAACTGCTGGTCAATGACACACTTTTGGATGTGATTCGTTCGCCTTCTCGTTGGCCGTTGGCAAAGTTCGCATCCGGTCTTCCTAATGGATAAAAATCGAATCGGACGTTGACAAGAACTTTAATCATGATTGACATCTTGTTTTGCCATGTGTGCAGTCCACCCCCGACCGCCACCACCGTCGCTCACCTTTCCACCGCCACTCTCTGCTGCACTCTGCTGCATCCGATTGCAGCGCGCGTTTCACGAAGCCGCTGTCTCCGGCACTCGAGAAGCTGGCAGCGTCTTACGTTGGCCGCCGGGAAGAAACTGGAACGCGCTCACGGTCCCACGGAACGCCGGAGAAGCTTCGATCATATTCCTTGACGGGCTGCGTTGGACGCGCGTGTCAATCACGCTGACGTCCAATCACCGGGGGAGGATTATAGCGTAATGACGCCTCAACGCGGAACGGAAATGGAACGTCGATGCGCCGCACGGTACGGCCCTTGCTTGCCCTTGCCCCGGCTTGCGGGTGGTGGGCCTATTGGTGTGTAAGTGCCGACTCAACATGTGCGACAAAAATCCAATCCACGCGGGGGGAGCGTTATTGCCGAATCTAGCTGACACTTTTTTTTTTGGTCGCTATTTTTCTGCTCCGTCTTTTCTACTTCCTTTCTCGCGCAAAAGGACGCTTGGCACTTGGTTCCCTTTCGCTTGCTCCCGGGCGGCCCCCGTGGAGTGTTTATGTCTCACCAAACGTTGGCGGTTCTTGCTCGGCGAATCGATTCGGGCGTTGCAGATAAATCACTTAACACCGGATCATTTGTCAGGCGGAAATGTTTTCACTTTCGATAAGTACCAAAAATCACCTCCGCCGGGAGATTTGTGAGTCAAGTGCAAGGCGTATTTTTAGCGAGGGTTGTTTTGTTTTTCCGTTCCGTTTGGTTTTTCCTTCCATCAACCAAATCGTATAAATATCTGCTTTGGTAGATTTTAAAGAAAAAAATGTTGGTTGTGCACATTTCTTATGTTTTCGAATGGAAGCCACATTGAAGAGTTTTTTAATTTTTGTAACATTCACATATTCTTGTACACATTCTTATTGTATGTTCATTTTAATCCATTTTTGATTGTATAAAATGAACTTTTATAATTTTTCTTAACTTTTGTATAATTCAAAAAAATGTTTCTTAGTTATTTAAAGAAAAAAATAACTAAAATGATTTATAATTTGATTTGTGATATGAGAAGAGTAAAATATAATGAAAACAAACACTGGGAGGTTGCTCATTAATATTTTTATTTGAAAAGAAGACAAAACTATTGGCTTGATTCGCGAACGGGTTAAAGTTTCACTTAAAGTTTAGGCTTAACAACTTAAAAAGTACATAACAAATTAAAAAGAAGAAGAAAAGTAAAGAAAAACGAAAGAAAAGTTATAATTTTTGTGAAGATGGAAGATTTTCCAATGATGTTTATTTTTCATTAGCAGAACACTTTATGTTTTTATGTTCGAAACGAACCGTACTCGCTTTAATGCCTCGTTTAAATTGGGTCGTAAATATTCGCACCGGGCACATGTCGCCGGACAGCGCCGATGTTTGGCTTTGTTTCCTATAATTAATGGATTGTGTAAAATGAGCTGCCCGGGTCGTAACGGGTTTAATCAGCTGCTGGTGCTGGAGCAGGGGCCAGATATATCATTTCGTTCCGTTTCGTTTGATCGGGTCCCATCGAATCCGCGCTCTCCCCCCCCCCCCCCCCCCCCCTTCGATCCGCCGTATTTCCGTCCCGGTTGGAGGAGTTCGGCTTGACGCAGGGAACGGGTTGACGCTCGTTTGCATTGGCTTGATTGACGAGTCGTTTCGCAGTTGGCAGCGAATCTTGAACCCTCCCCTGTTCGCTGGCGAAGAAACGTGACGCAGCGGCACAGGAAGTGGAACGTGGTGGACAGTCAATCCGTCATCATTGATCTTCTTTCGATTTTCCCCTCAACCCGCCGTGCCGACCCCGTTTTTTCCCCCTCCCAACTGCGATTGACCCGCTTCATGCGCTTCGATTCATCGATGTCACGTCGATTGGCGACGTTTAGCGTGGAAAAATCCGCCTCAACCGAGATGGGAATGAGAGAAATCCACGTCGCACAAATTGCAGCGTCCGTCAGAAAAATTGTGCGCAATCGAGGGGCCTCCGATCGGATTCTCTAGCACCTCCGACTTCCTCCCCCCCATTCACCCCCACCACCCCTGGGATGCAGTCCAAACATGGCGGTGCAGCCGGAGCGGTAAAAATAGCATTAAAATGTCAAACGTGTGATGATTTGTTTGATTGATAAGGGTTCTCTACACTTTTCTGTCGTGCCTGTGAGTGTGTGTATGAATGTGTGTGTGTGTGTGTGTCTACTTTTTTTTTATAAATATAAGTTTCCTTCGATGGTTGCTTACTCAGCCGTGCACGGATCCCGGACAATCTCGTCCATCAACGTCAGCACTTGAGCTGTCTCGTTGATTTCGCTGTCGATCGAACTGCATGCAAATCCTGACCCATTCGCACCGTTCGGACCGGTGGGCAAGGGGGTGTGATACCAGGTGAGCGGAGGTGGTAGTCTGTCCATCTGGCCTTGTGTAACGGGGTGCGGGTGGGTGGCGGGTCGGAGGGACGACCAGCTCGATCAAATCGATCAATGGGGTTGATGTAAAGGGTGGACGCAAATTCGTCGTGTGTGTCAGAACACATCAAAAAGTGGTGTTTTTTTTGCTTTTCCACTGCAGCATTCGACCGAATGAAGTGGATGAGCGGAATGCGTCGGATGAGGTTTGCTGTTACAGAGAAGGAAATTAATTGAGCCAAACACAGACGCGCACCGATTGAGGAGCAATTAATTGGGCATGGTCTATGTTTTGCAAACTTTGATTGAATTAATTCCCACTCAACGATCAAAATAGATTTTTTAATTTATTTGTGACAAAAAATGTTTTCAAAATACTCTCTTTCTCTTCTTCTATTTTATTAAACTCGGTATAAGTAACATTTAATAGAATGTGGTTTAATCCTTTCGTTTAACTTTTCTGGTAAAACATGGATTAAAAAAGCATAATAGTCGTTTTATACAATTTTTATTACCAAAGTTCATTCTATTTTGTAATTTTCTAGCCCTTTTGCGTTTATTTTTCTCTTTGTATTTGTTTCTTGTTGATGTTTACGTGTTTGTGATTTTGAAGGTTTTTTATATGTTATAACTGTTCTGTTATCAAACATCACTCAAATATATGGTTTCTTCTTTTCTTATCAATAAACAAACATTATTTTCAAGTACAGTAACATCTCTTTGCTGGTAATTTTGATGTTTTGCCATGTAGAATGATTTACCATAATCCTACCTCCGTGATACCGTTGAAAAGGCTTGAACGATCCCTTGAGCTGCCGGGAAATTGCAGAGGCAACTTTACACGGGTCTCACATTTCGGAAAGTGCGTCCAACTGACCAACGCAGTTCGGGCTGAGATACCGAACCCCGACGACGACAGTTCGATCCGCCTGCTCCGGTTCGCGTTTATAATTATTTAATCAAACAGATTTATATTTATTGATCGAATTGAAATGTGTTTTATTTGTGCAACGATGATTTTAATGCTTCATCCGGTTTCATCTCCCCCCCCCCCCTCTCTCCCTGTTCATTGCCCGTGTCCAGCATTGTCCGAAACTGCCGGGGATCTACTCGCACTCCGTTGATTTAACGCATAAAAGCTATCGAAAGGGCCTGACCGAGCGAGTGGGGGGTGTTTTGTACGAGGAGGACATCGAAAACGGACAGGATGATGGGTGAATGTTGTTTTACGAGAATTGTAGCTCGGGACTTAAAGGGGGTTTCGCGGGGTGGGCTCGCGCGGGGATGCGTGTGTAAATTTATATGCAATCCGTACATCAACCGGATCCCTGATTGATGCATTACAATAATTATTTGCAATTCCGCCGGCTTGGTTGGTGAGCCGGTGGTGCCAAGTAGGTGCAACGTGCTTGCCGCTATCCGCATCCCCCCCTACCCCTCCCTCGACCTTAAAGCTACAGGAATCTGCGGAGTGCATTTTGCGCAAAATGCACTCGCCCGTTCGGAATCGATCGAAAGGCTCCCGTTAGGCGACAGGCATACTCTCTGGCGCGGTGATCGATTTGTGACCGCGGCGTTTCCGGTTCGAGCGGGAACTAGGTTATGTTTGATACCATCTCTCCTGTGGCGAGCGGACGCGGGTGTCCGATCCAGCGTTCCACGATTAGGTTGACACCGGTCTGCGCCAAATCGCTGCCAAACACGCAAAACACCAAACGCTGGTGGATTAAAGCGAGAGCTTCGGTGTGCTTGATTCGGGGTGCTTATCACACCGAAATAAGTAGGCTAATACCATCCTGTGGATGTCATTGGAAACGCGCGGGACGAACTGTCAAACCGGGTGGCACACATGAAAGAATGATGAAGACGACAGCGATTATTATGTATTTATGATAACAATTACCATTGCGATTGCGATAATCGATGGCATAAATCCCGGAGGTTGGCGCATGGGTGAAGCTTTGCACAATCAACTGCATCGAGGTGCTGAGAGGGCGGTGTAATTGGAGAGCGGGAAGCAGCATTCGGAAGTCAATTTAATAAAGAGAAAATACTCCCCACGCCACCACCTGGGAGGAAGATGCGGATGAAGACGCATGCGAATGCAGTCCGAAGCGACCGTAGGTGGGCTTTGATAAGACTGAGAGCCGTATACAATTCGACTGATGACCGAATCCTGATGATCATTGTCAATGGGAAGCGAAGATCAAAAGGATTAAAGAGTCGGAAGCGAGCGGACTGGACGTTCCCGAGGACGTTGCTCAATGGCTTTGACCTCAAGGAGATCTCGCAGAGAGTCGGAGGTACGGCCGGCAGCCACGTTAGCCATCGGTTGCCGGTGTCGTTTTGCTGCAGCTTGCACTGCTGCATAATAATTCAAAATATGGACATCTGGACGGATTGGATTTGATTTATATTGAATTCGAGAAAATTAAACGAGATTTCAAACCATTCTCGGGCCTCGGTCCTTTACGGTCCCGGGTTCGGTCTCTTTCGGTCGTGTCCTCGAGGCCGACCGAGGAGTCAGTTTGGCCGTTCCGGGAGCCGTGAAGAGACACACTGGCATCCGGCGGCGCACTGGCACAATGATAGTAATTATAATTTATGTATAGAAATTGTACCGACTATGCAGAAAATCCTAATCACTCACATCAGCCGGTGCCAGGTTGGCCGGTCGGCGCCCGGTCTGTCGATAGGGCCGCACCGACCGAACGCCGGAGCCACCCCGGAGCACTGGGGCAATATTTATTGACAGACGACCCGATGCACGTAATGCCATGCGGCGCAACCGATGCCCGATGCGCTCCGTTCTGGTTCTGGTTGCAGTTGCTGCCGTTTGTGATGCGATTAGGGTTTCAGGGAGGGAGTCCTCGCCTCTGAAGAGCCACCACTTGTATGTGTGTGTGTGTGGGTATTTGTAAATTATTATATGTATGTGCAGATAATGGCAAATCATGGCGATCGGTAAGCTCGGCCAGGCTCAGCTTCCGCCGTGTCAGTTTGTGCGCTTACCACATAATCAAATTGCTGCACTTCATGGATTGCATTTTATTGATGCATTCCGTTTACCATCGGTAATCACTCCGCTCGATTACTGGACGCTCTATACGCATGGTGATTCACCTGCACTGGCATCACAACATTGGGTTCCTCCGCGTAAAGTGGGGGGACCGCAATACTTGTGTGCTAATTACTTACGATTTTTTACCAACTACTTACAATAGCAATTTTCCGGCGTTTAGACAATTTCGAACAGTCGGCAGAACATTCGCTGTCCAATTCGTTGGAATGAATTTGTCCCAATAGGCAAATTAATTGTGTGGTTCGTGCTACGTTCCGTTTGTGTGCTACAAGTTTGAACGATTTGTTTTTTAACTCTGGTTTTTTGCGCCAGGAATTAGTTTTTAATACAATTCTGGTTTAGTTTCTCCTCAAATAAATTTCAAAGATATATAATGATATAAAATAAACCTTTCATGTAACACTATATACCTAAGTATAGAAATAGATAAGTGGATTTAATTCTAACTTCTTACGTTTGTACAGTTTTTACAGCATTATATCATGCATTACGATATTTTCAGGATAAGGAAAAAGTTGTGGATAGGTTTACAGTTCTTATTTTGAAAACCGAAAAAGACTTAAACAAAGAGTAGATCTATTTAAAGTGAAGCAAAGATTAATTCTCTAGCTTTTTTTCATGTAAAAGAAGGCAAAAGTTTAGTTTTTAAGCAAACTGCAAACAACTTAACTACATTTCCGAAATTCATTATGGTTCATCCAACTTTCGTGACAAGAAAGCGTGTGTCCCGTTTAAAAACACATCGCTCTAACTTCAATATCTTCCTCACAAAAATAAAATATTGATAGAAGATTGTGTCACCATGGGACAAATTGCTGACAATGCATTCTTTTTGGTGGAGCGAAAAAAAAAACACAACCGTGGATCCATAAAGGCAGGTTCTCGGGCCATACCAAAGTCCGCAACGAACCCATCCCGGAGCAAGACGTTAGAAAACCGAAAACTCGCCCCGTCATCATCGTTCATTCGAGCTGACATCAAAAACCCGACGAGTCCGAGATGGCCTGTCGTGCGATCAATCCATCCCGTCGATGAATCAATCCATCGACCGGGTCTGGTCGAGGGTCTCGGTCCATCCAGTGGGCAGTCGGATGTGTTTTTCCCTCTCTTTTCTCGCGTTCGATTCCTCCCATCCTTCATTCCGAATGTCCGTCCCGGGGAATTGATTGATTCGTTTTGTCAAGTTAGATAGTTTCCAACGGTGCGCATCGCCATCATCGTCGTTCCCGAGCGATTTCTGACGCGGAAAAGTGTTTTGTGACGGGTCTGATAAGGATTTGGCGATTCCGTGGCGTTGCGTTTCGATTCCGAGGGTCCGCTGGCGTACGGCTCCGGACCAGACGACTCGAGCTTGTTGGGGTTTCGCTCGGACCGTCTTTCCTTGCTCGTTCTTTGCCCCGGCCAAAGCGCGAGCCTTCGCAATCGCACAATCGGATCGATATGACGCGAAGTTGATTATGATTGTGATGAAGATAGAGAGCCATCCGTGCAGAGGGGAGGGCTTTGGAGGGCGCTCTTCAGTGGGCTAAGCGTCGCGGTGAGGGCCTCTCTATCAAGCATCAATCCGTCCGGGCCCCGGGTTTTCTCAACGCAACTTCGGCATCAAAAGACTCGGGTTCGGGAACCAGACTCGTCTCGAGCTGGGTGAGTTTTGTTTTGAAGTTTCTATCACCATTATCATCATCATCATCATCGTCATCGTTATCGGCTAGGTAAAGACGGCACACTTGCTTCTTTTCATCAGTCGGTAAGGATCAACCGAGCAGACAGCTGGGCGATCGGGGCAGAGTGATAGAAAAGCATCCCGGGACCCACACCGAGAACCCGACGACGAGAGCGTGTCTGAAGGAGGATTTCACCCTCTCCTCCTATCCCCAGTCTTCAGTCGCTTCTAATCCCACCTTTGCCTCCTTCGGAGTCTTCCAAGAGGGGGGGGGGGGGGGGGGGGGGGGGCTACAATTTTTGACGATAACCCATTCGTCAACGGATGAAACACGCTGCGCACCGACGTTCGTCGATGGAGAGCTGCGGTTTTCGCCCCGTTTTTCGTCCAGTGTCTTGCCGATCGAAAGAATGAATGTTTTATTAATTGAACTGTCAATACGGAGATGATTTATTTATGCTGCTCGTGGGCTGCATGTGTATTGTTTAGGGGTTCTGGGAGTACGGGGATGAATGTACTCGCGAGAACTGTATCGGCTGCACGACGGTCGGATGATTGACGGGATGACAATGTGCTGAAGAAGATGAGGAAACGAGCATAAGACGTACTTGGGCGTTTTGTGTTTAATCTAGGAACAATTAGAAGTAGAGCATTGTTGCCTTTTTTCTTCCGATGTTTCGTGTTTGTTCCGGTTTTCCCCACGATGCATCCTTCAAATGTCTTTTTCGTTTTATTTGAAGTATTTCAACGAATTTGTAATCAATAGTGTATTTTACCAAACATTTTCCTTTATTATTTGTTTTGATTATTTATTGCAAAAAAACGTACTTCGCTAGTTTTGTTTATCAACTTTAAGTTGATCCATCAAGCGTATTCTAGATCGTTTGTATTTTCGTGGAAGGATTTTCGCTCTCCCAAGACGAATATCTTTCACCGCTGCCAGATCGCATTCTTCATTCAAACTTGAGCAAGAAGTTATTGCAACACGAGTGAGTCTGGTGGGAGTTAAGCCGGCGAAAAGTGACCGTCCCTGTACGCTCGCTCGCGGTGTGGAGCTCCGTCTTCCGAAAGGAAAAGTTAACACCGAACCGAACCGAAGGCGAAGCGGCGCCCTCGCTTCCGCCGAGCAAACATGGACTGGATGCCACCGCCGGACTGACGGATGGCACGTGAAAAGTATTTCAACGCGCTCTACAAATCCGCCCCGGGAACCCGGCCATGCGCTGGGATGATGAAATGATTGATTTGATTTATTGCAAACACATGGAGCGGATAATTCATCACAATGTGGACTTTAGCGTGCTGCTCCTACTGCTGCTTCTACGTGTGTTCTGTGGACCATGCCCTCCACCAATGGCCCCGTCCCTCACACAAGCAGAGGGTTGGAAGTGGAAAACCGTTCGCCAGAAATAACGAGATGCCATCAGTTTTGGAGGCGTGAAGAAAACGTCACGAAACATAAAGAGTGTTTCGAGGGTGGAAATAGAAGCAAACAAACACTTCCCGGGGAACCGCGTGCCGTCGATTGCTTTTTTGCACAGTGTGTGTTGGCGGGAAAGCGTGCAGCATGCAACATGGTGTTGTGCATTGAACTCGTCTCGCTCGTCGTCCGGAATGAAGGAATCGCCAATCGCAAAACAGCGCGACTGACATCTACACACTCGATGGAGACTCCGACGTTTTCGGCACAACATCTTGTTCGTAGGCCATCCCACACACTCACACACACACACGTGCACGCGCGCCAAACGACATTGGATGCACTTCCGTTGACATCCCGAATGTGACAGGCGCGCTAACGAATGCATTGGCGGGTTTGACAAAGGTGTTTTTTTTTAGCTGCCGGGTTTCAATGTATCGGAATGTGCACAGTCGACGTGTTGCGCCGTGTCCATCAGCGTGTGTGTCACGGTTCGTGCTAGTTGTTGCCAAGTGTTTTGCAGCGATATTTATGTTCCAGCGGCACCCGAGGAGGAATTTATTGGCATCTTTTTGGCATAACATTTTAATTAAAGAGAAAGTCAAAGAATAAATCTTCTGACTCACACATTTATTCTTATTAGAAAATATTGTTACTGAAATCATTTGGTGAATCTAAATAACGAAGTTTTGTAAAAATAATTACAGATAGATAGTAATTCATTGAATTATTACTAGAATGGAGAAAAACGAGCCGTTTTGACGTTTCCATTTGGGCGAACTTTCCTTTTGCCCAATTTAGCTTACTCAGTCATATGTTTGTCTAAACTTAGTTGCCAAAAATGAAAAAAACACACACACAAAAATATAACACGAAACATAAATATTGCCGTCAAAAGAGCAAGTTTTTCACGTGCTTTTCACTCCTCAACATAAATCGACCCGTGTTAGAAACCATAACCGCCTGGGGGCGGTGGGACTCCCAAACACACTCGCTCACCTTGGAAAAGGGGGAAGGGGCTGGGGGGGATTAGTCCTCAAAAACAAAACACACATACCCAGGCAAGCGCCAGGTATCGTGGTTTAATGGTTTCGATTGTTTTCGGTATCGAAAACTTGCAAGCCCAACCGAACCAGCTCGTCCCTTTCGGGCGGGCGCGGCAATGGTTGGCATGTCTGCGGATCATTTGTTGGCTGTTGATTTTCCCGTTTTCTTCGACCCCGGCACCCGCCAGAAGGGGGGAAAGCGGCAATCGGCGTGACCCGTTCGACAAAAGGGAAAATTTCTCACTTTGATTGATTGTCACCGTACCGCCGTTCGAGTTATGAGTGTTGAAGTTTCTTTATTTCGATGCTTTTCGCTTTCTTCTTTGTTTGCAGATCGGCCCTTTGTGTGATTTTGGTTTTTATTTTTATGGTTTGGAAAGATTTGCATACCCCAAGAGCGAAAAGCACCACCACCAAGGCGAAAAACACTTGCGAAACAGAAGAATAACTAATCATACATTCTCCATCCGCCGTCCACGAGGTAGCGGCGTGTCCTAACTTTGGTGCCGATTTATGGCGACTTGGTCCCGGCTGCCTTGCAAATCAATTTTCTATCGTGAGTGAAAACACAGCGCTATCGGCCGGGGGCGGGGTGGAACGTTCTCGCTAGCCGACATTAGCAAACCCATAAACGGGTCATTGATCGGCGCGTCTGAGTCGGCGTTTGGAGAGCGATTGCTTTACCAGCATTCGTACGCAATTCGACAGTTCGCACATCATAAAACGTACATTACAGCATTGCACGCACTCGCCCCCCTGTTTCGTAGTTCCGCTTCTCCACTGCCTGGGCTACTAAACACTATCCGGCCAACACATTTTCCCGAGTGCACGCAAAAATGCGCAAGTCCCTCCCAGTCCGTTTCGAGTGGAGTGGCAAATGGAGAAATAAATGACTCACGATTTACGATGCACACTGACATATTGTCATTTTGGCGATGTTGTCATCGCGCGGTAGCATCGTTCGATGTCGCTCATAACTGTATGTTTCGCATTCAACCGGCCACCCATTCCCCCTGGAAAAACGATCAGTTTCATCCAACCGCCCAACTTGAAAGGGGGCAGTTTGCGCTCGTAGAACTCGTAGTTGTTAATCTCGTCCCATATCGATCAGATTGTGAGCTGCTCGCGAGGACATTTTTGATGAGTTTTCCAACGGAAAGTGCCGCGGGATGGCCTCCCCGAGCGCGGGCCCGACAGTTGCCATTAATCAATGGATGATTGTAGGATTTTTGTCATCAAACTAATCAGTCTCGTCGTGACAGCAAGCACGGGGGTGAAAGGGCGCGGGTCGGTGGAAAATGACGCCAACAATAAAAATGATAGACCATGCTGAACACTGAGCATCGATGCTGATTGCGAATGATTTAAAGCTTCGTTTGTTTGATGCACGGCGTGGAATGGAAGCAAATGTGGGTGAAACGAGGCTAAAGAGAGGCACGGAGGTGTTAATTTATGACAATTTCATGACATATTATAGTGCGCACTGTGTAGTTTTCAATCGTTTGAACGTCAATTTAATGAAGCGAACATTAACAGTATTGACAGCGTGATATTTTCATATGATGGAATGATGTTGAGTTTATTTATCGCTTTCAATTTTACTTTCAAAATGTTTTTTTCATAAGTCGCCCCTGTATGAACAGCATGGTGCTACGCCTATTAGAAAATCGGTTGATAAGCGGAGGGGTACCTCCTCGACGGTGTGGGTTCGAATCCCAACCAAGCCCGGAAGTTTCTATGTCTAAGAGAAGATTTATCATCTACAATGAAAAGCGCGGTAAGCTCTCTATGTAAAGGCATGATCAAAGTCGAAGTATTTGGCCTAAATCCAAGAGCAAGAATTTCTCGATCGCTATTCTATTGGCATGTGGTTTAACAAAATAAAAAAAAAAACTATACTAAGTTTGGAATTTTGGAAAAAAATCGGTTTAGGCGGTAATAGTGTACAAATATGTTGCAATTTGTTATAAAAATTTTACTTATATTAATGAGTAGCTTAACGAATGCCCATCGACTACATCAATATAAGAAACGCAATAATCCCCAACCTCGGTAAATGTTTATTGTACGATTTAAATTTTTTTTTCCATTCATACGTTTGTTGGAATAATATAACGAAAGGTGAGGAATTGTTTTTATGTCTCAACTTATGAAGCCGTTTAGTTTTGAGTCGATCGTTTCATGACTATATTAATTGATGATATCACGAATCATCATTCGCGAATAAGACAGAGCACGCCAGTCCCATTTTCCAACGAAATTGTACCACGACATTGAACCATATTCGTCCGGATATTTCCCGTTCAAATTGGAAGCGGTGCAACTCCAGAACCACCAGGCCCCGTGATGATCCTCAGCACAATTAAGGCTATTCGATTTGTCATTGTCACGATCGAACGTAGTAAACATCATACCCTCGTTTTCCCACATCGAATCTCCTCCTGTCCCTGAGTATTTCCCTAACTTCTTCAACACATACATCTCAGACTCGCTACCGATCTCAAACTCTCCGTACTTGGAGTAACCGTAATTTCCTCTGAAATCTTTCATTTCAACCATCAGTTCGTGGGGTCGGTTTCTCGTCATTTGATGCAAATATTCTAGTCCGAGCCAGAATTCGCCATCCAAAGTACCGAATCCATTGCGGTACTCCGTCCAGTTCCTATAAAAGTCAACTGAACCGTCGAATCTTTGTTGGATGACCGTCCAACCGCCTTCGAACATAGTTTGTTCACATAACACTTTCAATGGTTGCAAATTTAACCCTACATGAATAACGTATTGGCCGGATGTCATGACGTGCCGACACGAACGTACAGGATATGGGCCAAAGTGAGCCTCGAGTATCTTATTGCTTTTTTCTGACAGTGCACTCACATTTCGTATCGAATCGGTAAGCATATCAAGAGTATTCTTGTTTTCATCTATTTTCTTGAGTTCAGTTTCCGATGTTTCCTGGTAGGTTTTCGTTTCCTCCACTTGTTGCAGCAGAATGTTATCCATTTTAGAAATCAACTGGTTGCTTATATCTTCGAATTTTGCTCGTGTGTTATCCTCGCTGGTCTTCACACTCTACAAAAAGCGGTTAACATAAATGACGATCAGCTTGTAATCCAAAATCGTATATCTCATCCCTATTGCACATTACATTACCTTCTTCATAGATTCTTCCATTGCGTGCATTTTTGCCTCGAATTTAGAGTCCATTTTTTGTAGATGTTGTTCCATTTTCTGCAAGAGAATATCATTGTTCACACTCATCTTTCTGTGTTCAATAAATTTAGTCAAGCATTTAAAATCATCACCTCCATGTTTGTCTGCATGGTTTGCTCTACTTCTTGCAGTCTGTCTTGCAAGAAGTCCAGCTTGGTCATCAGCAATTCCATCTCAAACCCCCCAATAGCCGTTGTGGGGTGGGCTGACATGATCACCAAAAAACACAACACCGCGAGACACACGCGAGCATTCATGATTTCAATTGTTCACTTTTGTACTGCAACGTATGATCAAATCAAACTAATAAAGACGACTGTGGCTCGTGTGGTTTCGTTTATAGCGAGTAGGCAAGCAAGAACAGGAATGCAACATGGGTTCTTAGCGATAACGTAATTCAAACACCAATACTGAAACACAATAGCCGCGACCACATTTTGGCAAAAACATATTCTTACAGGGTGATTACATTTGGGGTTTCATTAGTGATTAGGGGTTTCATTTAACAGCGGTTACTTTATTTTGACTTGTCTTTACTTTTGAATACATTTTACACAGCACGATGGTATGATTCTATTTTAGCTTGCTTCACTGATAGCTTGTTCGTAGTTTTACATAAAATGATATTATGATCAAACTTGAAAACAACTGTTTCAGGTAGATCCTAATAAATCACAATCGCAAGTGACGTGCTGCTTCGTCACCGGGAAGACGACCGTAAACAGCTTAAGATCTGCATAATTACCTTAAATAAACCTCCGTTACGGGAAAGCCGGTACAATAAGTTGTTACATCGGCAATGGTGTAGGGAGTTGTACGGTTTAGCAGGTTATATAAATTAACGAGTGCTAGGCAATCCCCTTGGTGTCGTTTGGTCGAATCCTGATTATGATCGGGTCTTGCCCTGTATGATCACGTATTGTAAAAAAGAAGGCAGTAACTCATAACTATTAATTGCCAGTGTCCGCTGTGCTAGTGAAACCACAATTAAAAAACACTTTAACACGAAATAGTCGCGAGTATCCATTCAGAATAGTTGGTTGCTCTTGAGAACACGATCAAAACGAATTGTGAAAGACGACTGATCTTTTGAATTAGTTCGTGTCCAAAAAGCAACGAATGCTGCATATGTTTTCCAAGCGATAAAGCAGTGTCATTATCAACAGTGACGCAAAATAGCCACGACCACGTTTTGACAAAAAACAACATCTTGCAGGGAAACTATAACTAATGATTTTTTCTCATGCAATTTTCATTTGAGCATTGCTTATTTGTGTGTGTTTTGATTTATTTCATGTCTAACTTCAAAACATTATTAAAACACAAACTATTTTTGGTGTGAAATATTTAAACTTTCTTTCTTTTAAATCGCGACCATTGGACCACCCTGTGGAACTTACATCATTTCATGCATTAAACTGAGTCATATGATGTATGCTGATTATGCTGCCTGATATCTCGGAAATTCCCAGTTTCGCCTTTCATCTATTGACGAACGTTGCTGTGTGTGTTTTGTGTCATTCTTTCATTACTCGTATACAAGGCTTATCAATGACCGCCAAAAATTTTACCAACCCGATGGTGGGTTCGGAATAACCGTGAACGCGTTGTGAAAACAATCCAAACAGGCATGACCAAAGACGATAGCTACGCCGAAGAAAGAGGATAAGTAGAAGAAGAATTAAAATAATAAAATAATCTAGAATTCAACATACTGTGCAGCTGATGCAATGAAATATTAGAGTTTTGTTGAAATTCCTCTTGCGTTTGTTTCAGTGTATGAAGTTTAGGCATCATATTTACATCGCATAGCTTAAGAAGAAATTAGCTGCACTTGTTGGGAATCTGTTTTAACCGCTTCCTGCTATTAAACCGCGAATTAATACGAATAAACCTGTCTAGTCTGGCGAGCGAAAACCCGCTTTCCGATCCGCAGGACATGTGCATACCTTCCCGAACCGGTAGCATATGGCAGCATCGGCCACATCTCACTCCTGACATCGATCATATTCCCGTCAGAGATGAAAGTACGGCCAACGCAAACGTGCACACACGATCGCAGCAACCGTCAACCGGAGCATCGCGGCATCGCGTCGGTTGTCCGCAAGATTAATTTACCATCTCCGACAGGCGACAGCCGAATCGCAATACGCAATTAGCGAATTTCACAAATACTTTCACCCACCCATTCCTTCCTCCTCCCTGAGACCGCGGGTTGATCACGAAAAATATCTTCACCCGTTAGGGACGTTGAGGAGAGAGTTTGTGTTACCCGGCGTTATGAAGACTCGCAAAGGGTTTGGCAAATGTTTTTCTCCGTTTTCTGCGGCAATGCTACTGTCAGCGAAGAATGTTCCCTTTGATCCTGAGCAGCTCATCCAACTCGCGATCTTGCCACCCTTTGCCGGGTGCAAATCTACCCCCCGTCCAAACCACTGGTTATGCTGTTCAGCGTTGCTACCTCGAGGTATTTGTTCCTGTCACCCTCGGTCTGCGTCAAAGTTTTGTTTTTCTGCGTAAGCCTTCAACTTCGCTGGCTCGCGACGTTTTGGCGAAACTTGGTTAATTTTGCAAGGGGTGAAAAAAATGTTTTCAAAGCGACTGTCGTTGTTGATTATGCCAAATGCTCGCGCGTACTGTTCTGATTGATAAACGTGTGTGTCCTGATCTCATGGGCAGCGGCAGTTCATTGATGCGAGTGCGGTGTGCGGAACATGACCAACCAACTCCGAGACAGCGTTAGGTGTGAACCGAAAATATCCAACCATCGCACACCGCGGAGTCGGAAAACAAATCAAACGCGCCGAAACAAACAGAAGCCGTTTGGAAAATCGTAACGGCATGTCGTACGGGGCGGAAAATAAAACCATCACCACTAAATGGCGTCGATCCGTTTAAAAGATCATCAAATTTGGGGGTCGTTTATTCATCACCGTGAGCAATAAATTAATCTTCTCCACGACGATCGCTGCTCCCTCCCCCCGAAGGCGAAGCAGGCCAGATGGGGCGGCAAGTGTATTTATTTTTCGAGCAACACCGTTCGGTGTGTAGCCGTGGAATGGACAATTCTTCCCCCCCGTCCCCGACCTAAGCTGAACGTCTCGGGAGATGGTTGACGTATAAATTTCACTCTGTCCATCGCTCCCGTCGCGGCATTCCTTCGGGCACCGTTAAAAACCCGGACACCAAACGGACCGGCAAAACAGGATCATCATCTAATCAGAGAAGTTGCTTACAAATTTTGTGTGTTATTTTAATTGCGCTCCACTCGGGGAAGTGAGAGTTGAAAAATGTGGAGGCGTGCACGTTGGCGTCGTGTGGCCGGGTGTTTGGAGGGTGCGGGGAAGTGTTTCAATGATTTATAGACGACAGTGAGTGAGGTTTTTCCACTCGCAAACAATTCATCTGCTCGAGCCGAGAGTGTTTGTGTCGGAACTGAGCAACTTGGCACACAGTGGGATTGGGAAGCGGATGGACAAAGTTTCAGTTTTTAACAATATGTTCTTGACAAAATAAAAAGATGTCTTTGATGTTTATTTCGTTCCGAAGTATCGTATCGTCTGGAATTATATTTGCACAAATCGATTCCGCTAAACAATACCCAAAACACAAGCATCTCATGTTTGGCAAATAATAAATCATTAAACATTTCAGGCATCGAAATTTTCCGTTTCCGCCAGACCAATTTCCACCAAACGGGCATCCCGGGCATCAATAATCGGCTCCAAAAATAGGCACACCAAAATGTCAGCCGACCTTGCCGCCCAGGTTTTCCGCGCATTTGTCGTCCCACGGTGGAGCGACAGTGACTGAAAGTGAACGGCTGAACTGTCACGATTGGATGTGAATTATGGAGATGAATTGCGGCGCGATATGTCTTCATCATCGTCTAACGCCGCCATCATTCGGGCGCAGTGTCGCATATTTTCGGGCGGTTTCGACCGGGTGGAAGAAAAAAGTCACGTCTCTGGTGGTGGGTTTTTTTCTTTGCTCCCTCTCCTCTCTCTTTTCCTCCCTCGCCGCGCTTTCCCGCCACCCTTGGAAGGGACAACAAACGGTAAGAAATGCCAGTTTTCATATTTATAGTCAACAGATCGCCACCAGACGCAGTGTGTCTGTGCCCTGCATTGCTCTCCCTTGGAGGTGACGGATCAAAGTCTAGTGGTTGCCCCCTTTTTTGGCGCAACACTGCACGGAACGTACCGGAGATGAAAGGAAAACGTTCAGCGAGTCCACCCGGGAGATTTGGGCGTTCGATAGTGCCGGCGGGTTTTGCGCGTTGCTTTTTCGGCCCGGCGTGGATTCGTGGCGGGATATAATGGAGTCGCGTGAGCCGGATCGTGTGAGATGATTTTTCATGTCAGATAAATCGATCGTTCCGGGGAGGTCTTATTGATCAGCGTATTTTGTAGACATTTGGCCGACATGTGGCCAGGCCCTTGATGGAGCGGTTCAAATTCTTACAAATTGTCAATGCAAATCTCGGTTTTTGGATTACAGTGGGTGTCCGACCGACATGCTTCCTTTTGCAGATTCTAAATTTTTCAACACAACTATGTTTCGTAGTTGTTATACTGTTTTTGTAATATCGTTTTCTTTCACATTCTTGTTGCAGTTTAAGAAAGTTCAATTCTTTGCGGTTGTATGCATTATTTCTCCTTGAATTTGCACTCTCTTCTATTCGCAATAATTGTGTATTGTGAAGAATTGATATGTACATTGTTTTACTGTTTTCTTTTTATTTTATGTTTGTTTATAAGTTTTCAGTATGTAAAGGAATTCGTAAACTTAGTTTGAATCATTTTTGATACAGCAGTCAATTTTGTGTTTTATATGTAAACATTTATCGGACACAAATACAAACAGTACCGATTTGGGAGGTTTTTGCAGCGTTTTTGTGCCACGGGCGTTCTTCCAACTGTTTCGGATGCATTTCAAATGTCGCATAATTTATTCAAACGCATCCCGAAATGAGTAATGGGCGATTGCAAACAAATGGCCAAACCATCTGTCCATAATCGTCATCATTATCACGTTCATAAACCGCCCGGAATTGGCCCCCCTCCCCCCCTCCAAAAAAGGGTGTCATTGCACGTTTGGTGGCGTGACGGAATCGTGCAACGTGTTCCCGGCTCTTCACTAGGCGGTGATTATTATTATCACATCCAACATTAACGCATCTGATTGGCGCTGTCAGTCAAAGAGGGGAGTAAATTTATCCGACGCGTCAGACAGAGGAACGTTGGCTGCAGTTGTAGCGTCGAGCCGAACGCGTGTTCCCTTCGGGGCGAGCCGGGATGCCGGGGGATGAAGGTCGGTGCATTTTCCCTTGGCTCGAAAGTGTAGCAGTCAGTCAGTTGCGTTCGCCCGTCCGCCATTCGGGATCGCAATGCAGAGAAGTAGCACCATCAGCAACACCGTCCTCCCAGAGATGACGAGAAGCGAGCGATGTATTTGTTTTACGCGTCATGCCACTGCCAACTGCACGCCGGAGGACCTCAACGTCGGCGCATTCGATGCAGACCAGTCAGTCATTCAGAGCCGAACGAAGAAAGCGACGTTTCGCTTTCCCTCGGTGGATGAAATGCAACCACTATCATATAAATATCACGGAGCGTCAGGTTTTTTTTCCTCTCATTCCTCCTCAACTGTTGAGGAGACAAATGAAACAAAAACAAATGATCCACCGGACTAAATGACACCAATTTGTAGCCCGCCGCGGTGCAATAAAACGCTCTCGGATAATGATTGTTATTAGCGGTTTTGGCGTTTCGTCTCGTCGGGTTTGCGGGATGAACCAACCGCGTCGGGAAAAGGGCAAACTCCCGGGGGGGAGACAGGAAAAGATCTCCAACCCCCCATCCCGGTGCGGTGCGAGCGGTGATTGAAGCCGCTAATCATTGTGCAGCTGTTCCCGCCCCGTCCGTTCCTGCAAGGAAGAGACGCGTTTTGCATGCGTTCGCCGTCGAGGGCAACAAATTCTCGACTCATCACGGACCGCTAACCGTCAGCTCGTCAGCGTCAGTCATCGAGCGGGCTAAGCCGGGCCAGCCATTCCAAATGTCACACGGTGCACATTTCGGCGCAGCGGATCGTTGCAAATATGCACCGACGTGTCAGACGGTGCCGGTGGTGCAGTTGACTTGACCAGTCATTCCCGTCCATCAAGCTGGGTGAAACTGGCACGATCGAGTCGGTTGCACGTCGTCACCAGAACACCGAAGGCACCTTTTCGTGAGGTGTTAATGTTTGGAGGGGGGAAAAAAACAGAGAACGACGAAGAACGACCATGACGCTTGGACGAGGGAGATCAATCAATCAGATTTATCCGCTTAACCAAACTGACAGCTAACAAAACGCAACCTCGTAGCGATCGTCTAGTTTCTAAACCGGAAAATCACCGCCAAGCGCGCGAGGAGTGGGGGTTGATGGAGGAGTGGAACGATCTTCAAACCGAAAAAAAAGCGCTGATTAACGATGTTAACAACATAATCATCGTCAGACGCTGGAGTGGGCGATCGTGGGCTTTGGAGGGCCCACCGTCACCGAGACACAAATTATGAAACATCATCGAGTTATTAAACGAAACAATATTGCTTACCGGGGCCTTTTGCTCAACATGAGAAAGCCTTCGGAAAACGAATCCCCGGTCTCTTGTTTCCTGATCGCATCGTGCCGGCTCTTTATTTGGGCTAATAGTTGACGATTGAACTTTCTATGGCCCTTTCGCTGAAAAGCGTGCGTACCCAACAACCATGAAACGGCGCGATTGAGTGGATGATCAATCGCGATCTTGACAACGGAACGGAACCACGACACCCGGCGACCTGGGCGAACCTTGTTTTTCGGATCTGCCTCGGAGTGGATATCAACATAATGCTCGAGTGACGTGGAAAGCGCGCGCTGCCAAAGCCAATCAATCGATGAATAAAGTCGTGCCCGGGTCGATCGATTGGGCTTTGCACCGGAAAGGAGGGTAATCGATTTTCTTTCGCGAACAGCTGGATCGATTTGCGGTTTGAGATTGCATGCTACGATGGTTACGTGGGTGTCTTTGTCTGAACTTTGGTTGCTTTGCGAAAAAAGTGCAAAGTTGTTTTAGAAATAAAATGGTTTCATTTGAGAAGATACGGATCGTATTTGAAGTTTAATGTGTAGTTTTTCTTCTATCAGTGGATTCTGAGATATATTTTACTGTTTGCACGATCGATTTGGAGTACATTTTTAGTTGTTATTCACGAAAAACTAATGGTTTTGATTATATAAGCAACACCTTCTACCTGCGGATCCTTTGATCAATGATTATTTCTGTTTGAATTCTACTTATAAAATTCTGTCTTACATTGCAGTCCAAGAAGTTCATTCATTTTACATTGTCTTAAATCATTGTCATTTGAACTTTTTAGTAGTTTAGCATGTCGTTCTTTATGACACTTTGTTTTTGGTTTCAAGATTTGAGTATTTATTTGTTGAAAACTTTCTTTCCAATTTAAGGTTCAATAGTAATACCAATTATTCCTAAACCATCGTTTACCTTTAGTTTTTAAAATGTTTACCTAGTGATGTATTCAAAGCCTTTCATTACCACTTTATTTACTACTCTTACTTTAAATACTTTTTATGTGTTTATTTCAAAAAGTACTTATGCTGTTAAAGAGATTTAAAACTGTCACAGCATTGTCAGGAAAATAATCCAAGTATATTCCCGTTTGTTGTCAGAACTCTCTTTTCATCTGCTTTCACCGGTCAGTTAAATGCTTCACTGCACTCTCATTAGGAGGCGAAAAGTGGTCATTTATTTTTATTGGCCAGGATACGTCCATCCACTATAGCATAAACGGGTTTCTTCTTGAAGGAAACCAAGTTGGAGTTGAGGAGGACCACCTTCCGAACTAAAATAGACTGCTCAAACCTGACCGAACGCTGGCGACGGAGGGCTCTTTTGCTCGTCCTCTTTTCTGCGAACAAGCGATTCCGAGCCCGTCATAAAGAATCTAGCCGCGGCTTTTCTCGGAGAAAGCACACACTAACGGCAACATTTCTCTCCCTCGATCGACATTTCTTTTGGCGAACAATCACTCTTGCTCCATCTCGTGCACACACCTTCTTACACACACACATACGCCTCAGTTAGTCGACAGGCAGGCATCGTTCAGGATCATGAAGCTGAATATCGAGTGGACCGGGCGAGGATTTGTCCCCTTTTCCGTGGGCGGGATGGACACAAATACGTAAAATAATTGCTCCAGCTCGGAGACGATGATGCAACGATGACGACAGCAATAAGGACGGCAGGACCTTCCGTGCCGTGTGCCGTCGTTCGAGAAAAAGGAACTGCACTGTCCTTTGCTCGACGTCGAAGACCGACCCGAGTGGACTTTTCTGCACACATACAAACATACACACACCCACCCAACGGTAAAAACAAAACCATACATACCGTTTCATTCGGGCACTTTGGGAAAAATGGTAGTCAACCGGGCGGGTGGAAGCATTCCTCGGAAAACCCGGGGAAGGTTAGATGGAAAATCAATAGCGGTGATTTTTATGCTACAGAACACTGGAGATTGGTAGACGATTTTCATCCCCCCCTCACTCGCCCGTCGCACCGGACATTTCCGCTTCCTCCCGAGCTACCCCCCTCTGATGCCGGATGTCCTTCCCGTCCTCACCCCCGGGCCGGTCGAGATGGTGTGATGGGTTCGCCCACTGACACGACATTTGACCGGCACCGGATGGCGTTCCGGAGAGGAGGTGGAAGGTGGGCGGGGTCTTGGGGGCGCGGCAGAGAGTGTGAGAGATAATGGGCGAGCGAGTGGACTATGCTTTATTTGTTGCTGTTTTATGTTGGACATCAATTGTTGTCGACATTACCCGCGCGTGTATGTGCGAACCTCCCGGTTCGGTTCCGGGCCGGTCACATCCTTGGCGAACATGTATCTTCCGTAAGTGTCTCCAGATGATCGGTGCTGGTCAGGGCCGAGATCCGATAACTGGCGCATTAGGTGCATGGGGCACGGACGCTTGGACACACACACACACACACACACACACTTCAGAGCCTGGCGTGAGCTGAAAAACAAAGCAGGAGAAGATATGAAAATTAACGGTAACGACGATGGTTTGGCCAAAATAAGATGCGACATGTTGGAGTGGGGTTGAATGGACATTGTGGGAGACGGCGCTGGACGAGCGAACGAGGCCAGGAAGGATGGACACCGATGAAGGGTGAGCGCTAGGGAAAATCGTCCCTCACAAAGTGTTTCTTCTTCATTTTGGGTGGAGGGAAGGTTGTGTCGTTTGTTTTTTTTTTTTCGCCTACTCTATTTTATCCTCTGGGCATTCTGATTCTGAGTGTCCATTCCAGATGGGGAGTTGTGTCCCATCGATCCCAAACGAACCAACACACACACATATACACACTGGGAAGGCAAGGGAAAAAAGAGCAACATTATTAATATTGATGGATTCCATTTGCCGTATGAAAAGGATTAAACACATTTGGTCCTGATCAATATAAAAATAAACCTTCAGGATAAACAAGTTTGCTTGAATAGGTTGAAAAAGGAGGAAAACGGCAAGAATGTTAAATCAAACGTGTTGTTTTTAAAACTTAAAAGCAAATAAGCAAATAGGTTAAAAAAAATGAAGGCGATGTATAAAACATAAATTTTACAATTGCTTGCTTATTGCAAAATAGACAGAATGCTTAGCAGTTGGTAACTTACTAAACGAGTCCAGTAAATTTTTAAACTCTTTATGACTAAAACTACACATGTTTTGGATTTTAATTTAATTTGAGTACGAATTACTTTCTCTACTGTTGTTTTCAACTTTTGGTTAAAACGTATGGAAATGGTTGGATCATGTTCTGTTTTAGTTTTCGATATGATAAAAATATGATTGTAGCATTTTGATTGATTACAGCCATGTCGTTTGAATAATGTGGTAGATCCTTACAAATCCTTCTCCGCCTTCGAGCGGCAAGCCATGCATCTTCGTAAGCGCAGCATGACGCCACCCGGTTGGTACGTGGGTCGGTTTCGTCTTTCCGAAATCGATTTTCCCATCTCATTAACCTTTTCGTACTTTCATCGCATGCACGGTGCGTCCACCGCCAGCGCCACCGCTGGTTGCGATAATTGGATGCATTCTAAATCATCGCAGATAAGAAAATAACTTATTGCACAAGGGCACCCCGATGTGACGATTTTCTTGTTCTGGGCCGTTGGGCGTCCCGGACGATCCATCGCTCGCATCGGGTGGAAGCTGACGGAACTGATCTTCCGCTGGATCGGGGGGGCTGCGGGACGGCTCAGGTATCAGCAATCCAAGTCCCGCACACTCCCTGCCGTACGTCGTGCGTCTTCCGACCATGCACTCATATGTTCACAGGGTTCAAGAATGAATGCTCCCGAGCGCGTGGCACGTTGCAATTCGACTCCCGGGCAAGGCGGGCCAATATTTTAAGAAAATTTCTGACAGTAACGCTAACGTGGTTTTGCCTTTGCCGAGGCTCCCACCGGGTGCTTGCTGTGGCTTTACTATGAGAGCGCCTCGGGACGTCCTCCGATCGTCGTTTGTGCTATTTGCTAGCGTGTTTTGAGGACATAGTTGCATCTGGAAGGGAAATGATCTACGATCAGTCGGTGGGGTGTCGAAAATGAGAACGTATTCACATTTACCGTGCATGTAATTGATTGCTGGACGTTAAATGTAGTTTGTGTAATGATATCAGCAGATTTAAGCCATCTAGAAACGTGTGTATATTTTGTAGCTTTTTATAAAAAATTGGTACCATTTATTTTTAATCACAGATAATTGGTATTCTTCATGAAAAAATTCCTTTTCGATTGGTCAACATAACTTAAACAATGTCGTAAGATAGAAAAATATACTGCTGAGGTGCTGGATTTTATGCTCCACTGCTCAACATGACAGTTTCTCCATCTAATCATTAATGCGTCCATCGGTTCCCAGTGCCGATGATGGCCAAAGAAATATGCCACCACGAGCTCCGTCTTTTTAGCGACGTCGGGTACATTTTGATGCGTAATGGACAGACCAATTTTTGGGTGTCACACGATTTTAATGTCGAGCCAGTCGAAAACAATTCCGTTAATTATTTGCCATGGCGCGAGTGTTGCAGCGCGCGCAAACGTGCCCATTTTTCGGCCAAGGCGTGAAGAACGCGTTTCGCAAGGCCCTTGCGATAACGATTAAATATTTGTAATTAAATTATCTCCTCCCGGTAGGCGCTGATGGAACGCAGTCTCCGATGGACACGTGCCCGTGCTCCGTTTGTCTCATCCAAATGGATCCATCGGCTTTTGTTGCCCCCAGCCGGACGGGGGCCACTGTTTCGAGCGAGGTGATGTTCGATAACGGTTGATGGCATTTTGTCATCACGGAAAATCGTGCGGAAATAGTATCACGCCTAGCAGCGCGTGCGGGGGGGGATGGTGGGGTGTGGCTAAGCACTTCCCAAGCGCGGGAAAAACCATGTCCGGTGAACGCGATGAAACTCATCCAATCACCCACCCCAGCGCTCCCCTCCCTCCACTCCATTGCATTGGGAAACATGATCATTCGGCGAGTTTTCATTTAAAATGACAGTTATCGAAACGCGCGCGCGCTCGCATAAAAAGCACGATGCTCTCGTTCAATTAAATTACCATTAAAAAGTGTGTCCTGCCGTTTCGGGGCAAGAAGTACCGTGTGCCTGCTCGAGCTGGAGCTGGAGCTGACGTTACATGAAATTAATTTTCATTAACGATGTCAAACAATCTTAAGAAAAATGATGACCACCGTCCTGCCCTTCCAAGGCTACGCTCTAATAAATGGTATGTTTTTCCCTCCTGTTTGTTTTTCTTTCCAGATACTGAATCTGTTTTCGCTGGAAGCGTTGTGTGAAAAACAGGTGAAAAATCAGGAGGTGGAAAATTAAAATATCCAACGGTGGATGGAATTTGTGTGTAATAATGATTACCAGATGAAGATAGTGTGCAGTGTGTTTGTATCGTTTATTGGTAGTTCATAAAAGTGTTATTGTGGTAAGAGTGACGTTACAGGCCTTCCTTCGACCATCATGCGCTCCAAGCAGCAACCCCGACCTTCGTACCGATGGATCGACAACGATAAAGGTAGGAAAATGTTAAATTATGTTTACGTGTATTTTTTCATAAAGGTTCCCGCCACCTACACATTTTACCGAGATGCTATTCTTTTATCTTACAAATTCTTCTGTACATCGCTCCTCCGGCGCTCTTTTATTTACAAACGCACCTTTCGAACGTATCGATTTGTAAATTTACAGTCCCGTGTGTCCTTTTTTTCAGCTCACCTTTTTTCACTTCATTTCCATTCCTCCAGGCCGCGCGATCCGAGAATGCCGTTTGCGGCATTGTGGACGTTATTATTAATTGATTCGTTAGTGTTAATAATTATGGTGCGCTCCGGAGTATGTAGGCGCTATATTTGCTCTACACGGGGTATGATGCTAATAAATAAAATGTTTCCCTTAAACGCTTCACGGTGTTACAATCGGATCCAGGGCAGTGGAGGTGGGGCATTCGGCACGTGCTCAGGCATGCAAGGACCGTATGTTGCTCGATGGGCCCAAGAAGCGTAGCATATTTTGCCGCCAGCTCGGGCGAAAATACTTAGCAATCATAAATGGCCACAATTTGGTTGGGCGAAGTTGTTTGTTGTCGTTGTTGAGACCGTTGCAAATGTAGTTTCTCATACGGCGGCAACTCTACAAACGGCCGTTCGCCGGTGCAAGGAACTACGGGCGTTCCGGGACGCATTGTTACGGTTATGGAGTTGGTTGCACGGCGTGCGGTTGCGAGAAGTTGCTCGCATAAATGCAACCCCCTTCGGTGCGATGCAATCGAGCCCGGTTGGAAGTTCAATTTAAGCACATTTTTCTGCAACCCAACAGCGGCATTTATCAATCGATTATCAGAGATTGGAGGTAATGAAATAATGATAGCTAAACGCTTTTGCGCAAGGGTGCATTTATTGGTGCAATATTTATTTGCATCACACTATTGAGTTACGCTTCGGTTCACGGCTTCCCCTACTAAATGCTCGACATAAATCCAATGGAAGGAAATTGTTTGTATTCGTTGTTAACTGTAACACGACTTTTACATCGCACATTTAAACGTGAATTCATTTTTATGATTTTCATAGTAATGGTTGATAATATGTTGTTTGATATTTTATCATACAAAAAATAAGATTTCAGGGAAAATAAATTTTTAAATTTATATCATCAACACCTTGTTGTTCAATTCAAAGGAAATAAATAAGTTTCTTTTACTGCAAGACGTCAAGACCAAACTCAAATAGGAAAATGCTTGAGCTTACCCTAGCTTGCATCAAGCACCATAAATCCCTATCCTTCTTCAACTTCCATTGCTTTGGACGAGCGATCGAGCACAATGACACACGCTGAATGTTCCTATGGCGACCGTCACAGGATGCGCCGGAAAGCAAAATTCATTTTTACGATTTATGTGTTTAATAAAATTAATAAACGCCAACCGGAGCCGATGTGCCGAGCGCTGGCGTGATGAGTGTGAAGCGCCCCGAAAGGATACCAAGCTGGGCATGAGTTTTAGAGAGCCCTCAGGGGTTGGCTTCAGGCTGCCGTCGCCAAAAATGCCAAACGCCGCACTGAAACATGCGATTGCTCCCGAGGTGGTGATGGAGTGTTTTGCCAGCTTCCCGCTTCCCTGCGGGTTGCGGCTCGAGTTGATGCATCGGCGATACTTGCGCTTGCCGATGTTTTCCACCAACGGTTGCCACGGAGAAAATGGCCTCCCGTAGTCACTCCAGGAGCGGGCCGGGAGATGTTGTTTCCCGAGCGGTATCAGTTCTCATAATTTTAATCTATAAATTATAGCCTTTATAACAACACATCCCATAAATCACGATTCAATCAGCTTTTTATTTTCTTCCCAACGTGGTCTCCGGGGGATGGAAGGGCCGTTCTTAGGGGTTGCTCTCCCGTGGAACTTGTTTCAGCCCGGGGGTTGGCTCACCCTCTCCCGCCGCTGTGCCGGAGCATGACGTTTACGACGGGTATCGCTTTGGAGTTCCGTGCATGTCCTTCCATAATTATCACCACGCTTTCTTCCTGCACAGATCCGGAGCCGTGGAGGGAAAGAAAGAGGGTTGGAATGATTGGTGCAAGAGTTATTACCTTCTGGATTTTGTTTCGTTATTAGTTGGTTGATTTGAGTTGCTTTGCAATACGATGGAAATGGGTAATTGAGCAATTGTTTTTTGAAATTGAGATTTGATAATGTTTTAATCAATATTTTATTTTGTTTTCAACAGGATAAAATTTCGTTTGTGAACAGATTTATTCAAACCCACATGGCAACGGAGGATATCAAACATATTTTTTCTGACCATTGGATTAGTCAAGGGTCACTTAAACATTTGATACGCCTCGGACGAAGGCCGACGAGAGGCGGCGATGTGGTTCCCTTGTCGCAAACACCGATTTGCGACACGCCGGGAGATGAATGGCGGTAAAGAAACACAACAAACCTTCCTACCGGTTGATGCGGTAACACTTTTAATGGACACGTTTTTTTTCGTCTGTTTTGAAGGATTTATGATTTTTATCATGATTGAAATAGATTGCCGCACACAAATTTATTGCTTCATGCTAATTAAATCCGACCTGGTCCCTCCCGACCTCAGTCCCTAGCGGAAGGCTACGGGGAAAAATAGGAAAAAGGCGTTTGAGTCGTTGTAAGAAGTGTTCGATGATGCAAGGAATCCTTTCGTTTTAGGAGTGCTGGCTCCTGTCGTGAGCAGGAACCATCATTCGCATATGTTCAGGGACACCCCGGAGTGGATGCACGTGACGCAGAGGGTCGTAAAGCATGCTTCTGGACTTGCACGGTAGAAACAGATGTTTTTGATGACCACCGATTCGATTCGTATGGAGATCCGAACGTTAACTTCAGCAAATGTGATGAATTTAACTATGTTTTTCCACGTTTCATTGCAGTTATTTTTCGTTTTATTAGTTAGCTTACCCTCACACTGCTTTGTTGTATCATATCACACAGAAGTTTTACTCACAGAATTTATTACGATTGCGAAAGTTCCCTTTACATTTTGGAAATCGTTCCGTTGCATGACGAAATCATTGACCGTGATTTTAATACTTTCATTTCACGAAACGATAATTTTAACGCTTCAATATTTTTGTCTGTTTGACAGCAGTTCGCGACAAGATAAACCTTAAAACATGCTTAAAGCATAAGCAAACCCGAATATTTTCTTTGATGCAGCAACAGAGTCGCGGTTAGCAAAAAACAAAAAACATTTGCGTCCAAAACATTCCAAATTTATGTTTATTTAAACCTTCCAATATCGAAATGTAATCAAATTAAAATATATATCTCCCATATAAATCGATAGTGCTTCTGATTGCCCGCTATCAGTCAGCTGTTTATGCATCGTGCTTCTTCGTGGAGACGATCGCGACGCCTATCGTTAACAGTCACCGAACTTTTCCGCCACGATCGAGTCAAATAAAAAAAGGGTACATAAAAATGAATGCGTCGAAAGGTGAGTATTTCTTGTTTTTTTTTCCTGCTAGTCTGTGATCAAACCAGAAGCCCATCATTTTCGTTTCGGTCCGAGCGCTGTAAGCAAAGTAGCTCAACCTGAAAGCTACGGCGAGTTTTGATGAGAAATGTGGTGATTCGGGAGAAGAGAATCGGTGCTCCTTTAGTGGCCCTGGAGTCTCGAAACGGACTTGACACCGGCTAAACTTACCAGCGCCGTCACCGAATAACACTCGGCGTTCTGCTGGGAACGAAACTGTAAATTTATTGGTTTCGATAAGATTTCTGTTGTTTAACGAAACCTAAAGCGAGAGGAAGAACGAAATAACATCTTCTGGCGACATCGCCGAAGACGGCGTCCGTGATGATGTTGATGATGATGATGATGAGGAGGACAACGAGCACGACAACAACCGCGCCGATGAGGCATTCAAACTGAAAGATAGCCATCGAAATTGCAGCTCGCGTGGGTAGGGCGAGGGGGGTGGGTCCCGGGTTCGGGCTGGCGAGGGGTGTATATTTATGACAACTTGATTGCCCGAAGAGAGCCTTAATTAGGATACGGTCGAACGGGCGATGAGGGGCAGAGGGGTGGGTAACAAACATTCGAGGCGCATCCTGGGCATAAATCTTGGCGTAACATATCATTTTAATTTCTTTTCCATTTATTTTAAAAACGAACATGGCGCACACAGACACAAGCACTACTACCGAACCAATAGGATGAGTACGTGACAACCAGTCCTGCAGGTTTGAACCAGGAGGTCATAAGTTATGTTTCGATCTCTGTTGTGTTGATAACGTTTTTTTGTTTGACTTTTTGTCGGTTTTCAGATTGAGAGTGGTTTTTATTCCTTTGAACATCGGTTCTTCGTTTTTTATCTTTTTCTATGCGTTTCCTGTTTCGATTCATCAATTAGAAAAAATCGAAAGACTTGGTCAACTAGATCGTATGAATGGACGCAAATTAAGTTCGCGCGACTAATCCGCCAAAAGACTGTGAAAAGTTTACCGACAAGCGGAAAAGGAAGTTGATCTTAAAGTAGCAAAAAGCTGAGCTCTTTTTTAACTCCTTTAAAAACCGTGACGGAAAAAGAGCGACATTTTGAACGAAACACTTTCTATCGTTTAACGACGCTTCGAAACTCGATCAAAGCGACACACACGCACAAAAAAGACTCAGGTCCCGTTCCATTTCCGTTCCAGTTCGGGACGAAGAGTTGGTGTCGTCGAAAAAACGTCGAAACAACGAACGAGCCCGTCATTGTGAGGTGATATGTTTATGATCATCACCATCGACAGGCCGTGCGACACTGACAGCCGGGAGATGTAGTTCGCTTCCCTTTCCCTCGTCCCCTCCCCCGGCGGCCGGTTTGCGTCAGGCCGGACGCAATTTATTGCTTTCAGATAAAACAGTTTATTGAAACCCAAGATGGACCGGCTCGGGCTGGCCGTTCTACCTTGACGCCATTTTGGGTCGCGAGTGGCCCGATCGATCGATCGAGCCGTTTGTTGTGGGTCCCGGGTCCCGAGCCCGAGACGCCATCAATCGTTCGCGGGCTCTTTCGCGCGACAGCAAACATTCGACTACAAGGCTGGAATTTGAATGACTCCGAGTGGTTTGATGTTCGGTTTTCATTCGTTCTCGCTGACGCTGCCTTTTAACTTCGTCGATGTCTTTGAAAGGCATTATGGAAGAAGTCATGCCACAGGTGGAACGTTGGTTGTTTTTTTTTTTTTATAAAACCCAGTCCCTCCAAACCCCCTTCAGCAGGAACGAGCCGGAGACAAACATGTCGATGATGATGACTTTTCAACCGCGCCGAAAAGCAGGTCGGTTTACCAATTCCCGGTCGTCGGTAATTTATGGGACTCCATTATCCATGACGGACTGCCGTGGCGGGTTGAACAAGAGCACGGACCAGATCGAAGCCTTTCTTTAGGTTGGAGGTGAAAAATAAAACGATATTATTTACGACCCCTGGCCGTCTGCAGTTCGGGCTTCAGATTTACTTCTGCATCGTTAAATGACGCGTTTTATGGAAAGAGGATGACTTTTATTCCGTAGTGATAATTGTTTTGTGATGTTCAATAAAATTCTAGCACGCGACTTGTGAGTTTCCAAAGAGAACAGGAGTCAATGTGAATTCAACTGTCTTGTTAAAAATTTTTTTTTTGCTGACAATTTTGAAATAAACAGCTACTTTTCGTAAAGTGAGAAAAATTAGGATTCAACGTCCTTATTTAGCCATTAGAAGTTGGCTCTAAGTATTCTTTTGTGGCCAATATTAAAATGAAAACAAATCAATAAATTGTTTTTCCATTCTTTTCATCACCGGAAAGAATGAGAGGAAATATTATTGTGCTGCTTAGAGCATTATCACATTTCAATGAATTCTTTAATTTGTGTAACGCACAGTTTTATTAGAGTTTAGATTCCTCAGACTATAACATTTAGTGTTTGTGAAGATTTTCTATTTTTAGTATAGGTCTTATACTATAATATTTTTACCCTCAAGAAGCACAACTCTCGTTTGTTCACTTTATGAACTTCATGGGTATTCTGAATCAAGAGAAAATTAAGCTTATTTCCATCAACCAATGAGTTAAATTAGGTGAAATTTATTAGGCTTAATTTTGTCCTCCTCCTTAACATTTAAAACGCACCATTACAATGTATCGAAACCCACGGGAGGCGAAAGAAAATTCAATTTTCTTCCCGCGCCTTTCGCTAGCCTCGTTGTGAGAGAAGAAATCGTGCCTCGTTTCCACCATTATCGGGCTCGCTGCATCGGTTTGTCAATGAAAGCCCAGCCAAAAGGCGAAACAAATATTACATTAGCGGCAGGGAGGGGGTTCGCGCTGATCTGGCGGGTAAACTTTAAACCGGCTTGCGCAGAAGAAAAAAACATAATAAACCCCGGCAGTGCACGATGCACCATTGATGTTGATTTATTGGGCTTCATTTTCCGGAAATCAGCTCGCACCGAGCTGCCCATCAGTTACGTTCGGTTACTCGCGGCCTCGCGCAAGAAGCGCAGGGAATTTGCAAAGGGGTGGAGGTGGAAGAGGCTATACCGCCCCCTCCATCGTCTTACCCAGGGGTTTTACGCTACCTCCGGACTGCTCGGGGTTTATGTAAAAGTGTCGAAGAAATGGCCCCATCAGTGCGCGAACTCGGGGGATGGCTAAGAGGAGAGAGTCCCCGGGGCTGGTGGTGGGGCACGGAAAAAAGAGTTATTAAATGTGCAAAAGGTTGGGCCCATAAATTACTCCGCTTTGGCCCGCTCGTTGCACCGAAGGCCCGGAGACCCGATCCGGACATCCCGTCGCGCATCACTCACTTACGGGCGAAACTGCGGACGAACACGTACACGATTGGCCGAAATGGATCCACCCGAGGAGGGAGGGTGTGTGGCGGGTGCTGCTGGCCGGGCACCGGTTCTCTGGCCGGGTTGCTCGCACGTCTTCAGAAGCGCTTCAGCTGGTTGTGGCCGATGGGTCGGCCGATGCTTTTCCTGCTGCTTCCCACTCGAGCACTTGGAGAGAGGAGGTAGAGGGGGAGTGTGCAGCCGGTGCAAGGGCGGTGTAATTTTTTAAACGATTTGAACATTTCTTGATTATTCTTCAGTTATTGATTAATTGGAGCTTGCCAGCCCGGTTGAATTATGGCGCATCGTTGCGAGCCGTCCACTCCCTTCTGGCGCGCTGGTCAACGCGGGCGAACGAGTTTTCCGGTTCTCGCCCGGTCCGGCCGGTCGCTATCGGCGTGCATCGGGTGCCAGGATTGCAGTTTCGCTCTTGTGCACCGAGCAGCCATCACGCCTTCTTCGGCTTCGGGCGCGGGCACCACACTGGGCACCACAATCAATGGCTACCACCTGGTCCGGGCGTGCTTCGGTGCGAAAGAGGCTAGATTCATCATCATCGTCCTCGCAACTGCATTCCGTCCCCCGGCCCTCAGCGAACGCCAGGGTGCATAGGAGATTTGATCGTACGTCACACGGATACGGACGCTTTGCGACATCCATCGAACCGTCACGGTGCCGAAATACGACGGCCTTACGCTGTACAAGGCAGCAGCTTTCCGATAGGACCCGACCCAATCCATCCGGCTCTCCGTGGAAGCGTGGGAGAAAAGTGCTACGGATCGGGTTTGGAGGTCACAAAGAATGAAAGAACCGGAGAAATGGAAAGGAAATGGAAAGCCAATGCCGCACAAGAAATGTCACTGCAAACTTTCTCCTCGTATGAATTATACGATCAATCAATTTTCGCAATGCGCATGGCGTACGACACTCTCACAGTGTGGTCGAAGAATGATTGAACCACTCAGGAATAAAACGAACTAGTAAGGAGATATTTTCTTATATTTTTATGTTAGAATACTATTTGAAATGTTTTCAATTTCTTCGTTTAAACAAAATTGTGTTAAAAAGAAATCAAAGTAGAATTAAGCTTCTCACCATCGTTTACTATTTTCTATTTCTTTAAATTAATAAAAAATGGGCTTTGATTAATTGGTTTACATATTAGTTAGCAGCTGTGAGAAGATAATCCTATTTCCAACCTGTTAAAAGCCTCACCCAAAAGATTGTCTACTCTCGTACGGATGATAACATAATTCTAAATAGAAATGTTGTACGGTTTGTCTTTTTTTACCTGCTGCTCACTGCTACGAAAACATCCAAATGGTGTTTAATCCTAACCCACCCAAACTCCCTTCTATGCTTGGCTTAGGGGAGTGGGAAATATTTATCAAATTTGAGTGAAGACAAAGAAAAAAATCGAAACATACCTCAGAGACCTGTACAAGTCTCCGTCAGGTCATTGAAGCGAAGGGAAAATAATGAATTAACAACCAACCAACTGCTCCGATCGTCTTTCGTGCCGGCTTCACGAGCGATCGCCATATCGGTTGGGAAAAGAAGGGGAAACAAGAAATCACAAGACGAACGCACGAAACAAAATGAAAGACACAGAAAAAACACCGATATGAGTTATGTGAATTTAAACAATATAAAGGTACTGATTATTTGATTTATCGCCACAGAGAATGAGAGTGTGTGTGTGAGAGAGAGAGGGAACTAGAGGGAGGCAACGAGCACACCCTACTGGAAGCGATGGCCGATGAGGTGTCCTGCGGTAAAGACTGAAGCTTCCACCGTCAGAATCAGCAGCAGCAGCAGCAGCAGCTCGAACCGTCAAACCTCGCAAGACGCTGCGGGCGGGAAATTGAACCTACCGCGGAAACAGCTGAACGTGGTCGGGGCCGGGGCACGATCGGGGTGTGCGATGAAGGATGGCAAGAAAAATGACGAGTTTGTAAGAGCACTGCCGTTCTCTGCTGACTGAAGATGGTGAAAAGGGAACAAGAACGAATTAACAGCCTCTCCTCGCTTGGGAGTAATTTTTTATTTTTGATGTTTTGGGATACGTTTTCCCCACCCCCCCTTTCAGTCTCCGTCCCGTTGGAGTTTGTACTTCCTCACTGGGAGTTGTTGTTCCTCTCATATTGTTGAAGATTTTCGAATTTAGTTCCTGCGCCGGACTCCAATCTTCTGTCATCTTACGTTGATTCATGTATTGTGCCTTCTCGAAGGAAAATAAGGGAAGAAAGCTTAACTCCTTGCAACCGTCGACGGTTATTTCGGATCATTTGATCGGCGTAAGACACGGCGGTAGGGAATGCATTAATACACTTCCCCTCTCTCCCCCCCAACCTAGGATCGGGCTCAACGTTGCACACATATGTGCAGACCGTTCCTTCGAGGAGAGGGTTTGTGTGTTGGTGCGTCCGCTTCACGCCGATCCTTCGCCGGCCGAGGTGAGGGAGGGACTGGTCAGACGGGACACGTATTATTAACTCATATCGCTGGAAATAGACTTTAATTAATAGCGATAATTTATCTTCCCGCCGCGGACCCTCCGGTCGAAAGAAAGAAAGTGGATGTCTCTGTAAAGGTGTGCTCTTCGGAGATCGTTTATGCGCGCTGAAGGATGCCCACACCGGGTGTGTGTGTGTGTGTGTGTGTGTGTGTGTATGTGTGTACGGGAGAAATATGTTGCAGGAAAAATATGGTACCACGGTAAGAAATCGCACACAGCGGAAACATTGACAGGGAATCGGCTTCGGGAGTTTGGAAATGATTTCTTTCGTTCAATTTCCTTCCCCCGATCATACGCGCCGTGGGATGGTTGGACCTCCATCTTGAAGCAACCAGCAACCACTCCTATCCCAGCACATACACGCACACACGCCCGCCCGCCAGTCAGTGTGCCCCGGAGCACCGAACAATGTCAGTCATTACTCAAAACATTGACACGATCATTCGTCTTTGAAAGATGGCCGCCATGATTTCGATTCCGTTCGATCTGACTCACCCTGACCCCGCGCTGGATGGGGCGTTGGATGCGCGTTCCCGTTGTGTTCGAATCGGTTCCATCAGCTCCATCTCCATATGGAGCTGGGACTTCCAGGCGAGCGCGATCGTTGTGCCTTGTTGTGCGCGCGCGATCGTGGCGAGAAGAGATCATTGCGATTGCGTCCGAAGAGCCCGCTGGCGCAGGGACTGCTGGTGCTGTAAATTGACAGCAACAAATGGGCCATTTTGTTTGAGAATATTGTTGATTAATGTGTCTTTCGTGGTGGTGAGGTTCTGTTTTGCCGGCTGCTTCCATGTGTGGTTTGGCGAATCCGCTTTGCAACCAAGCGCACCAAGGGCAAACTTATGAATTTCATCATTTATGTGGCATTCGATCGTGTTTTGCAGAATAAGCAGCATTATCAAGTCTCGCTCAACACATTACATATGTTTATTTTATTATTGGGAATGTTATTCGTTTAAATGAATGAAATAGTGAATAAAAATAATGGAAAACACACAAGTTATGAAATTTGAATCATTTCATTTCAAAAAGACGTTCATAATTGTAGCATGCCTATGCTATACGGCTGAAAATCAACCACCACAGAAGTACCGCGTTTTTGCTGAGCGTGGAAAGCACAATGAACTCTCCATTTCATAATCAAATGTTATAAACTAAGTATCGAAAACAACAAAATCAGGTGACACCGCCTCAAAACAAACAAAACCCATTTCGGTAAAACCTCAACCCAGAAACAACCGCAAAACACCCAAAACTGCAATCTAGGCAAATTGATAGATCGACGCACCCAGCGATACCGCGCAAACAAGTTGCGACACGATCGTGCGCGAGCATTGCACATAAGTAATATGACCCACGGCAAGCCGGTGCATGAAAAACAGGGAACCAACGGGTTCGGGCATTTGAGCCAAGTTAGCATGACCCACTTCAGGCCGGATGTTATGAAACAGGCAGGGAACGATGCGCGCAAAAACGTTTGCGCGATCGACGTCAATAACCTAACCATGATTAAAAACACCAAAATTATCCAACCAGCATTTATAGAATCGATAAACAAAAGTTTGTAAACTAGGTCAGTCTCAAACCCAACACTTATCCAACTACCTGTAAACCAGCCTTAAGAAACGGTATAAATAAATCGACGCCGAATAGACAAAGAAACGATTCGGTGGACACTGATCGGACGTGGTCGTAATGCCCGTCGCGCATCCAGTAAGTTAAAAACTTCTGAGTTTTCATCTAAGTTCAAGTTGTACACGATGACAAACCCTCCGCTTTGATAAGTCCGCGACCGCGAGTGGTTTCACGCAGTATGCGTTGATACAAGGTGACCACGAGTTATGGATACCGTATATCCACCACATGGCGACCGTGATTATAATCAGCAATCTTCGGAGTGAAGTGAATAATAAGTGACTCGAATCATCGTGACCAACAAGAACCTTGATGGTTGAGAGTGCGGAAAAGTGTCAATTCAAAAACGATAACCTTTAAAAAATAGACAAAATGGGAGGAAAATCATCCAAGCCGCAGGCTGGTGTCTCTGGAACAAAAGACATTACAATTGTGCAAAATCAGGAAATACACACAGAAATGCACGTAGCACATGAGTTCAAGCTCAACATTCTTTTGGTTTTGGTGACAGCAATCTTACTATGCATACAAGTAAGAGTTGTTGTAAGTAAGAGTAAGTTGTGAAAAACGCAAAAAACAAGCATTAAAGGCATTAGAGCTACCACGATAAAAGTGACGATAGTTATCGCAAATTTGAGTTTAACGAACACAGAAACAAAGTGCCAATTATACAAAGATAAAAACAATTAAAATAATGGTGCGCGAAAAAGCAGTGTCGACGCACGCAGCAAACAAAACAGAGTGAAATGCATAACGCCTATCGTTAGAAAATCATGTTGTGTGTATGAGTGACTATGTTACGCAAAACACAGTTATTGGCGGAAATGAATCGAGTGGTAACCGGAACGGCACTTGTATCAAAGGAAAAGGCGCACACCAAGCGACTACAGCAGTGAAGACGACTCTACCGAAGGAAGGAAGGAAGGAAGGAAGGATGACGATAGCAGCAATATAGGATGATGACGAATATCCCTGCACCCCAGGTCAACGATACACGATGGTGGCGAGAAGCATGAAAGTTAAGTTTATTACATTTTTATCATAAATATATTAGAGTAAGAATAAGAACTAAAGTAAAGAAAGATGCTCTACGGATAAAATAAAATAATACGACAATGAAACAGAATATGAACGAAAAAATATGAAAATATGAGACATTGGGGATAATATGCGTATAAATGAGAATTTCTATAACAAAGTTTACAATTAATCCAACAAATAGTTGCACGATGAACGATGCCAGACAATATTAAACCCGCGGATGGAATTAAAAAATTAGAAAGGATCTTAGATAGGATTAAAGATTATACGAAAAGGCATAGAAAGGCCACATTAAGAGCAATCGAATTAACTTCAGAAGAAACATTCGAAGGGTTACAACATTATTTCCTTAAGCATGAGAGCAAGTACTCGGACCACGAAGTAACTGCATATATGGTAGCAGCAAGAAACTTGCTGACAAAGATTAAAGAGTTAGTCAAGTTGCATATGTCAAAACCGCAACACGTACAGTTCAGTATACTGGTACGTTGCATTATTAATTTGACAAAATTACACAAAAAGCATAGGAAAATGGCTACGTTCGATTTCAAAACGATTAACGCGGTTGTACCGTCGTTTGATGGCAAGCCAGAAAATGTGAAAATGTTCATCAAGGCGATCAAGATAGCCAGGGATCTGGCCAAGGATAATGAACCAATGTTAGTAAGGGTATTAGAAACAAAGCTGATAGGGAAGGCAGCTCAAGCGATGCCCGAGGACATTATGAAAATTGATGACTTCATCGCCGAAATCAAGAAGCGATTTGAAGAAAAAACGGATCCATTGAAAGTGATCGCTGCTATCAAAGCAATCAGGAAGTCGGACAATAAGGCAATAGGAGAGGAGATTGAGCTCCTCACGAACAAGCTGATGGCTTTGTATAGGGAAAATAAAGTCCCTGACGACTTTGCAAATAAGATGGTAGTAGGACTGGCAGTCGATACACTGGTAGAAAAAATTAGTGGCGAGAGAACGAAAACATTGCTAATGGCAACTAAATTTGCAACTGTCTCAGAAGCAGTGCAAAGAATGCAGGAGCTCGATGCAGCAAGTATGGACACCAGTAGAGTGTTAGCAGTTCAAAGGGAATCAGGAAAGGGACAACCTTATAGGAGACAGTTCGAGCCTTCCTATCAAAACAGAAACGAAGACAGATACCGGCAAGCTGGGAGGTATCAGTCGAACTACAGGAACGAAAGAGGTGGAAGAGGAAGAAGAGGAGGTTGCCAAAACTGCAACCACTCTAACAATGGATATCCATCCAATCGTTATGGATACCCACCCAACCCACCCAATCACTTCCAACACCACGCTAATAACCAAAACAGACAGGTGATTCCAGGCCATGCACGCAATGTGCAAACACAGCAAAACTGGCGTCAAAACTCGCAACGGGTTTTGATCGCGCAGGAAGGTGAACAAATGAATCCACCTTCTGGCGGCGAAGCGTATATGGAAGAAAAAATACGCCAAGCACCCAACGCCAACGCTGACCATTTTTTAGGCCAACAGGCGCAATCTCAACAAGATTGCCAGTTTTTGCAGTAAACTTATCAGCAAGCAATTACATTAAAGTAAAACTGGATATGTCAAGGGATGCATATAGCATACTAATCTTAGATACAGGTGCAAACATATCCCTATTCAAAATGAATAAAGTCAAACCAGATCAAATGTTAAATACTAACAGAAAGATCAATCTGAAAGACCTTAGTAGCACAGTAACTACAACAATAGCGGCAACATCATCAAAAATGCTATTTGGAAATAACTGGATTGAACATGAATTTCACCTCATACCTTCAACCATTGACATTAATGCAGATGGAATTCTTGGAAAGGATTTTCTTACAAAATTCATGTGCAACATTAACTACGAACATTGGTTACTTCAATTTCATCATAAAGGTGAAGGGATATCGCACCCAATTGAGGAAGAAGCTAGTAATCGAATAGTTTTGCCATTTAGAAGTGAAGTCATTCGAAGAATTAAATTAACTAATGTTCAGGAGGACTCAATAGTACAAGCCGAAGAAATTAAGCCAGGTATATTTTGTGGAAACACAATTATCACACAAAATGAACATTATGTTAAATTCATTAATACAACTGACGAAAATGTAATTTTATGTTTGAATTCATTTAAACCACAAACAGAACCACTGAGAAATTATAACGTTCTCAAGTTCATGAACAACAATAGCAACAACTTAAAGCGAATACAAACAATTCTTGATCAAATTGAACTTAGTAAAGCACCAATAGAAGCACAAAAAGACCTCGAAAAATTAATCATTGATTATTCAGACGTCTTTTGTGTTAACGATGATCCAATTACAACCAATAACTTTTACACACAACAAATCCAGTTAAAGGATAACATTCCTAGCTACATTCCAAACTATAAACAAATTCATTCACAGGCAGAAGAAATCAACAAACAGGTCGATAAAATGCTTAAAGACAACATTATAGAACACTCTGTTTCAGCATATAACTCTCCAATTCTTTTGGTACCGAAGAAATCGGATGAGGGAAACAAGAAATGGAGATTAGTTGTAGATTTTCGGCAATTAAACAAGAAAATCGTAACTGACAAATTTCCATTACCAAGGATTGACACAATTTTAGATCAATTAGGAAGAGCCAAGTACTTCAGTACTTTAGACTTGATGTCAGGCTTCCACCAGATCTCTCTCGACAAAGACTCGCGAAGATACACAGCGTTCTCAACTCCTTCAGGCCATTACCAATTCACAAGAATGCCATTTGGACTAAACATTAGCCCCAACAGCTTCCAAAGAATGATGGCAATAGCCATGGCCGGGTTGACACCTGAACTCGCATTTGTATATATAGATGATATAATTGTTACTGGATGCAGTGCACAGCATCATATCAGTAACCTAGTTAAAGTATTTTGTAGATTAAGAAAATATAATCTTAAACTTAACCCTAGTAAATGTAAATTTTTCAAGTCTGAAGTGACTTATTTAGGACATAAAATAACAGATAAGGGCATTTTTCCGGATGAATCGAAATTCGACAAAGTAAAGAATTTCCCAACACCTACAAACGCAGACGAAGTGTTACGTTTTGTAGCATTCTGTAATTATTACAGGAAATTTGTCAAAGATTTTGCAAAGATTGCAAAGCCGCTCAACCAGTTGAAGAAGAAAGGAGTAGCATTTTTGTGGACTGACGAATGTCAGCTGGCGTTTGAGCAGCTAAAGCAATGTCTGCTATCGCCAACAATCCTTAAATACCCAGATTTTACAAAGGAATTTATTATTACAACGGACGCATCCGACTTGGCATGCGGGGCCGTATTATCCCAAATAACAGACGGAAATGATTTCCCTGTTGCGTACGCAAGCAAAAGCTTCACGCCGGGAGAAAAGAATAAGCCCATCATTGAAAAAGAGCTTACAGCGATTCACTGGGCCATCAATTATTTTAAACCCTATGTGTATGGTCGGAAGTTCAAAGTAAGAACCGATCATAGACCACTAGTATATCTATTTGGGATGAAAAACCCAACGTCTAAGTTAACTAGAATGAGATTAGATTTAGAAGAATTCGATTTCGAGATTGAATTTTTAGCAGGTAAAGCCAACGTAGCTGCAGATGCATTGTCCAGAATAGTCATCAATTCAGATGAACTAAAATCATTTATTCCCAAAAATAAGGAGGATAAGATGAATGTACAGATGAAGAGCACAATCTTAACAGTGACAACGAGAGCAATGTTAAAGAAGAAGGAGATAAACAAATCTGAGAAGAGTGAGGAAAAGAAGAAGAAAAATGAATCGAGGACTGATCATCCTGCGATGTGGGAAACGGATAGACCTTCCGAGGTATCCAAAATACTGAAAATAAAGACAAATGAAAGTAGAAAAGGAATAGAGCTCATGGTATATAACCATAAAGGAAATAAAGCGCTAGGGTCGATAATAATCCCCTCTAATAATGATGCACCGAAAAATGGAAGTCAAGCACTAGAGCTTGCTCTTCTAAAGTTGTGCCAAGTAGCAAAAGACTACCACAGAGACAAGTTAGCTTTGTCAATTCAAGATATATTGTTCAAGTACTTCTCCCATGAAATGGTAAAGGAAGTAGCCAATAGGACTATTTCTAATTTCAGTATAATTCTGTTCACTCCAACCAGTTGGATCACAGAAAGGGAAAATCAGCTGAGAATAATCCACGATTATCATATGACCCCTTCGGGAGGACATATAGGCCAGTACAGAACGTATCTAAAACTTAGAGAGAAGTATAGATGGAAAAACATGAAGGAAGATATAAAAAATTACGTACGAAATTGTAACGCGTGTATTAGGAATAAGACAATTAAGCATACTAAAGAAGAGACAGTTGTGACGACAACCCCTTCGAAACCATTTAGCGTAATATCCATAGACACAGTTGGACCACTTCCAAAAACAAACAACGACAATAGATATGCAATTACAATTCAATGTGACCTAACAAAATACGTTGTTATAATCCCCATACAAAACAAAGAAGCAAACACAATAGCCAGAGCATTGGTAGAAAAGTTTATTCTCACTTTTGGTAATTTCTTAGAACTAAAATCTGATCAAGGTCTGGAGTACAACAATGAAATTTTAAGCAAAGTAGCAGAAATTCTCAAAATAAAACAAACATTTGCAACCGCATATCATCCACAAACCATAGGAGCGTTAGAAAGAAACCATAGATGCTTAAACGAATATTTAAGGTCATTCTCAAACGAACACCATAATGATTGGGATACCTGGACTAAATTTTACGAATTCGTGTACAATACCACAACCCATACAGATACAAGATATACACCATTTGAACTAGTTTTCGGGAGAACAGCAAATTTACCACAAGATTTATATAAAGCAAAAACAGAACCAGTTTATAATATCGAGCAATACTACAATGAAATGAAATTCAGGTTGCAAAAATCAAACGAAATAGCCAGGGAAAATTTAATCAGAACAAAAGAAAAACGACAGGCAACCTTGAACAAAACCACAAATCCAATAAACCTAAAAATAGGAGATACAGTGTACATTACAAATGAAACAGGAAGAAAACTAGATCCCATGTACATTGGACCATTTTTCATAAAAAGCATACAGGAAACCAATTGCGTAATACAAAATTGTCAATCTAAAAAGGAGAGTACAGTTCATAAAAACAGAATAATTAAACAACCTAGTGAGTAAGGTCATGATTCTTGACAATTGAGTAAGAACCATAACCTTCCTCAAGAAAAGGGGGGCGTGTAGCATGCCTATGCTATACGGCTGAAAATCAACCACCACAGAAGTACCGCGTTTTTGCTGAGCGTGGAAAGCACAATGAACTCTCCATTTCATAATCAAATGTTATAAACTAAGTATCGAAAACAACAAAATCAGGTGACACCGCCTCAAAACAAACAAAACCCATTTCGGTAAAACCTCAACCCAGAAACAACCGCAAAACACCCAAAACTGCAATCTAGGCAAATTGATAGATCGACGCACCCAGCGATACCGCGCAAACAAGTTGCGACACGATCGTGCGCGAGCATTGCACATAAGTAATATGACCCACGGCAAGCCGGTGCATGAAAAACAGGGAACCAACGGGTTCGGGCATTTGAGCCAAGTTAGCATGACCCACTTCAGGCCGGATGTTATGAAACAGGCAGGGAACGATGCGCGCAAAAACGTTTGCGCGATCGACGTCAATAACCTAACCATGATTAAAAACACCAAAATTATCCAACCAGCATTTATAGAATCGATAAACAAAAGTTTGTAAACTAGGTCAGTCTCAAACCCAACACTTATCCAACTACCTGTAAACCAGCCTTAAGAAACGGTATAAATAAATCGACGCCGAATAGACAAAGAAACTATTCGGTGGACACTGATCGGACGTGGTCGTAATGCCCGTCGCGCATCCAGTAAGTTAAAAACTTCTGAGTTTTCATCTAAGTTCAAGTTGTACACGATGACAAACCCTCCGCTTTGATAAGTCCGCGACCGCGAGTGGTTTCACGCAGTATGCGTTGATACAAGGTGACCACGAGTTATGGATACCGTATATCCACCACATAATCATATCCCAAATTTTATACATTAACATAAAGGACCAATTCAGAATATTGTTAATTTCATCATACTTTAGTTCTTAAAAAGCATAAGAAGGAGTTAAGTTCTGTATCAAGGAAAATTACTAGAATTTCAAGATTTGTCTTTATCGTAAAATAATCAACTAGTTCAAGTTTTTTTTATAAACCAACATACAAATATGGTTCTATCTTAAAACACTGTAATGAATCTTAGAAACTCGATGATTTAATTGAAGATGAAATCAAAATAATAATTTTATTTAACACAAAAATTCTGGTCTCAAAATGTATTTTTTTCAATTCCCAACGCTCAACTTTCTAATACTCACTTGAAAAATATTCACTTCCACAATACCCGCTGAACATTCGTTTCGGACCGGGTGGAAAAGATTTTTCATTAGCACCGACATCAATCACGTACACAAACTCATTCCCATCCGAATGGGTTGCAATCAGTTCGTCTTGGGAAAGCGTTCCCAATGTCCGTTCCAACCCGCGCCCGCCGCCCCAATGCTCAATCATTTTCCGGTCACCCTCAAAAATCACCCCGTCATCCGAGCGATTTTTCATTCACCACCGCTATCGATTCGATTCCGAATTGTGCAGTGTTGATGTTTGCTGATGGATGACGCGGGTGAGGGTCGAGGAGAGGTGTTTGCGAGGAGTCACTCGTGTGTTGGTGTGTATGTGACACCAACGGTGGCCGTGTGTTAGTTGCTTGTTAGCGAATCCTGCAAGTGAAAGGGATGAAACGGTTTGGTTGGTCTTGGAGAGGAAGAACGTTCCCCGATGTCCGGAACGACCAGAGTCCCACATCCTAAAAGGTTTACCGTCGGGTGTCACCGTCATCGTCGCTTACAGTGTGTCCAGCGTATGCGACGGTATTGTCCTCGCTCTCCCTTCCCGAAGGTCCTTTTCGTGTTCCGTTCCGTTCTGACTTTTACCCGGAGCTGTTCCCCGAGTCGACGACGAAGAAGCCGGGAAGGAGGTTAAACAACGAGAAAAATGCCATGTAGCGAGGTAAAAGTTCCAGACGAGAAAAGTGACCGCCCGGGGAGCAGCGAGCGCTCGGGCGTCCAGCTCGGATGGAGCCAATGTCCGCTCGTCGTTGTCGGTTCCATCTCTCAAAAGTAAAATTAAACATCAGAAAAATTAGAGGAACCGTTTTGATTGATTCGCTTCGAGTGTGACATCGTATCAGCGGCTTACAGTTGCCTACATGTGTGTGGGTGGGTGAGGAGGATTGTGGTCGTCCAGCCCTCCGGGAGATGATGCCGTCAAAGTTTTCCTTCTCGTCCGGTCACCATTTAATGTTGGAAGGAGGTGGAAAAGAAGTTTTATCGAAGGAGAGCGAGACAGAGAGAGAGAGAGTGAGTGGGCAGGAAAAAGGAGGAAGTAAAAGGACACAACCGGATGGGGACGGTGACGGATGGAGAAACCATTCGTATGATGAATGCCACGGTCTCGTCTCGTCATCAGTGAGCCAGAGTGTAAACGACGGGAAAATAACTAGACCATAATATTTAATATGACGAAAACATCGCACCCGTGCGCGTGACTGGATGCCTCGCCGGGGAACCGCTCGGACTTGGACCGGAGGGGGGGTGGGGCGAATGTTGATGGATGCCGGCAGGATGAGTGATTTTGGGGACGCAAACGTCGCCGTTGTGCGTTAGTGGCTGCTGTTGCGCTCGGGGGATTGATGGATGAAAGGGACCAGAAATCCCGGACCCGCTCGCATCGGACACCCACACTACAGGCGGCACCCATAACTCATCTCATCATTTCGTCCTCCGCCTTGCCAGTTCTCTGCCAGTGGATGGATGGGGACGTTTTACCCCGCCCCGGGCTTCGTCCGGATCCGCCACATAAAACTGCGACTTGGGGGACCGTAAACTGATGGCAACATCAACATCAAATCATATTTTCTGCTGAAGGTGACGGAAGAAGCGATATCCGTGATAAGACGCATGAAAGATGTCTGCGACAAAGCTACGGCACAGTGGTCCTGCTGAATAAGTCATCGCGTCAAAAACTCTAGCACAAAAATGATCGTTGATAAACATTGTATTACTAAATTATCTCTCATTGGCTTTAATCTTTACAATATTGCTTATTTTACTTGCATCGCAGGTCGTATCACAAATTTTTGTTACACCAATATTAAAACCTTTTTTATATTCATTCCTCTGGACAACTAAAATCGCAGATTAATACAAATCATAAACTTCTCTTCCATCTCATTCTTTATTCTTAATCTTCTGCGAGGATTTACACCTTTATGGATATTGAATCCGTCCGTGATTTAGTCCTTTAAAGGGTTAAGGACAGGCAACTAAGTCCATATGTCCTGTGAAAATTAACCTTTCAAATGCACCATCCAAAAATAAATATAGAATGCAGCCTAAAGTTCTGTACTATTCATCTTCTTTTCAATTTATTTTACTCTCATAGCTATAAAGGAAAAAAAGTAAATGTGTGCAAATGTTGACCACCCCAGGACTCACTGTGCGCAAAGTAGCTACTTCCTTTCCCGAGCCGTGTACCGATCCGGGCACTGTTTGCCGCTGGACGCTGGCGCACCAGGAAAGAAAGCTTCAAAGTTCACCAAATGAGTGGTCTGGGGATTGAAAGTTAGCAATCCCGGAATAGCCACCATTCGTTCCTTGGTTCCTCACAGGCTCGAGAGATGGACGCGGGGGGGTGGGGGTGGGGAGGACACGCAGCGTTCAAGAAAACTTCCTCCCAGGAGCGGAAGAAAAGTTACGCCGGCGGAGGAAAAACGTACGTAATACCCCACTGGCGCAACGTTGGTATTCTGCTCACCCTCTTTCCCACCTTCATGAGGTGATGGTGGGTGGTGGTGAGTGGTGGTGGGTGGTGCAGAAGGTCGCCATGGCGGGTCGAGCGAAGTCCATCTCCCGGTGTTGCTCGCACTACTCTGATGGCGATGATGATTCATGATTGATGTGAGGTGAAGGAAGACAGATTATTATACATTTTCGCCCCCGCGCTGGCCCCTTCTCCCCCCAGGGGCCCCCTCCTAATGTCACTGCGCTTCGTCTGCTGGATTTTCCGTTTTCTCTCGATCACTATTTCTCTTTGTTACAATTTCCTCTTCCCTCTTTTCTGTCCGCTTTCCCCCGGAGAAGTTGTCCTTCGCCCGCAGTCAGTTTTCTTGTTGCTGTTTGGTGCAATGATTTCCACTGGCCTTCCGCACCCAAGGGGGTTGACTCACCCTTCGCCCAGGCGCCGTCATTGGTGATATATAGCCGGATGACCATGCTGATGATGACGACGATGATGATGGTGATGACGCTGGGAACCGCGGCGATGGAAGTAAGGTTACGCGAACGCTGCAAGGTGGGAAAAATGATGGCACAACTTTGGCGGATGTGAATGGCACTTGGGAGAAATGACCCTTCCTCGACCCCGTTCCCCTTCTCTTGCCATCGCGTTGGGAGCGTTTGGAGAAGAAATGTTGCACATTTTTCCACCCATCACACCCACCGACCGGAGTGTCCTGAAGGAGCGCAACCGACGATACAATTCTGGAAGGCCATCGTGGAACTATTACTATTGGCAAGCGAGTGTGGGCTGATGGAAGGAACGGAGAGAGAATGCGCGGTGAAGGAAGGGGATGAAGCTTTGGTCATCACCGTGATCAGCACTGTCCGGGCGAATCACAATCCGTCAGGGTTTCCGGATCTGGACGACCCGACTGATGGGACATGGAATTTGATGGAGCGTAAGACAGTGACCGAGCACGAAATAGTTGAGTTCCGGCATTCCCGGCACGGTTCGGTGGGCTTTGACGAAATAGGAATCCTAGTGGTACGTCTGGTCTTATTCTGTAAAGATGGAACTATGAGGTGTCGATATTAGTATTTTTCACATTATTGTTTGGAAAAAATGTTGGAAGTAATAGATTGCAAATCTTTTTAATATTTTGATTTTCATTTTCATTTGCCATCTACTTTTAAGGAATAATGTTGCACAATGTTCTACAATATTTTCAGTATTTCTTCTTACTTCAACAGTAAGTTGTAAGTTGAATCAATGGATGGTGCTATTTGTTTCGATTTCGAGCATCAAATCGTCGACTCGAATGGATTTCTTGAACCTTTTCACAACGCTTTCCCGAACGGTTCCCGACTCTATCTAGATCCAGCGCTGAGTGAAAAGAATAAAATATGACGGATTCCTTGCTGGACGTGTCGTTTCGTCAATGTCAGATAAAATAACGAAAAATTTATCAGCAGATTACACATATTATTTATATTTCCCCTGCATTTATTACAACCGCCCTCTATACCCATTAAAGTAAATAATGAACGCCATATCCTTCATCGGCTGCGGTACCTCCGGTTGCTGCACCGGTCACTCAGCCCGAGCGGGTTGTCCGAGTGTAGTGCGGGCTAGTGGTGCTGCTGCTTTTGGCATGGGTGCTATATTTCCCCTTCTGCGGAGGATGACGGTGTGACACGCAAAGGGATAAATCGTCGAGACGACGATGGGTCGACCGGTTAGATTGACTCCGGTTCCGAGACTTCGCCTGGGACGCAGTGACACGTTTGCTTGATTGTTTGTTTCTTGTTCTGTGTTTTTGCTCTTGCTACTGCTTGGAAAAAGTCTCCACTGCCCAGCGTCTTTATACGTTCTTCATCTTCGTTGTGAGGAAACAAATCAGCCAATCGTCCGAGGTGGTCACCCATAACCATCAGGCCGGCACGTTCGACAAGTTCGACAGTTGTTGGCGTTGATAGACGACATCTTGAGTCCGCCACCGACGGAGGCGAATGAAAATTTGATGGTTTAATTAAAACGTTTTTTAATTGAATATGTCCATCGTTAAACAATTCACGATGTAAATTGTTCATCACCCGTCACAGATTTCGCCGAAGAGGAAATTCTAAAACCAGTTCAAGTCATACAAAAAACAACATTTACAAGCAAATGTCCTGTGTTTTCGAGGATAATTTTCGAGCCGACACCGAACAGTAAATTGATAAAAAGCAAAGCAGGAAGAAGTGAAAGAAAAAAGATCTGTACTCCCATTACACCGTCACGAAACTTTGGCCACCAACATCAGCTGACAGGTGTCAATCATGATTTCCACCATGGTGCGGCGGCGGCGGCGGCGGCGGCGACGATACGGTGCTGTTTACAACGGCCGCCCGGTGACATCCGGAATTGGATTAAACGGTTTTGTCGCACGTCGAACGCAGACGGAAATGATTAGATTAGCTGCCTGCCCGACGCCCGGGGGCAGCTGGGCTCAGTTGCTGACAGGCGCAAGTTTGATGGGCTGACGCACAGGGAAACCCCAGTGAGGACAGTTTTGGGGAAGACCTCTGTTTTGAGACGCCAAACGCCGACATCCCATCGAAGCATAGGGTGTTTTATCTATTTTAAAAGAATTTTGCGTATCTCTACTAACCACATATTTGTTTGACATTTCTACTGGTTTGAGGCAAACATTCTATTCAGCAGTTTTAGCGCAGACTTATTAAAAGAACCATGCATGTGAGATAACCAAGTTCTAGAAACCAGATAACAGTTCTGACCGAATTATAATTTATTTTATTGGTTTACATAAAAAGCTTTATTTTTCACCTCCAGGTGTAGCGTTGTGAACCTTTCCAGAAAGAATATAAATGTGCTCACGCTCCAACCCACCCCAATCACTGCCCAGAACGGCGCCAAATCACCAAACTTCACTAATTCGTCATCTTCACTCGGAGGTGTGGTCTTCAAACGGCTCTTCGATAGTTTTTGAAATATTTGAGCCCAGTGATTCAGAAAACCAGCCTCGAAGATAGTGTGCATATGACGTTCAAAGGTCTCTTGAACCCGCGTTCGATGACGAAACACATATGATGTCGGATGAGCGGAGATGGTATCTTGCAGTAGGTTGAATCGCTTCCGCTGGTTGGTGTGATCGTAGAACGTATGATCATCAATAATCATCTTTGCCGAACGATAATCATGCAGCGTGGCCTTATCTATTTCCAGACTTGTCATTAGAAGCGTGGTCCCATTTTCAATAGGTAGTTCATATTGCTCAAGCAGTGTTACAAAGAAATTTTTACCATACTGACTACTGACGGTTACTGGCATCTTACTGTCGCGTAGCTGCTCAAAGGTTAAGATATCTTGATGGTACGGTACATCTGAGATTAGTGAGATGATTATGGATTCATACCCGCTCTGAAGAAGGAAGTAAAACACCATCAATCCGAGAACCATGAGCTTTTCGGCGAAATGGGCATGATTCAAATTGTACCGCTCTATTCCACACACCGGTAGCAGGATAAGATCATTTCGAAAGTAGCGTTTAAAGTTCCACATCACTAGAAAACTCACCACTACTATAACAATCACTAGAATCCAAGCAGCCGTTGTCAGTGGCCTTAAGAATATTTCAGGGATCGTCAACCGTTGGCTACGAGGTACGATAATGACGAACTCACTCATATCAGGAGTCGTTACAGAAGTTTTGAAATGTTCCGTTATAACCATACGGTTGAGCCATAATGTAACACCAGTTTCATTGATGGTCTTCGGGAATTTTACAACTTGCGTCCTCGTTATGAAATATACTTTAAGATGAAAACTAATGTTGGCCATCTGCCCGATGAGCTGAAGCATTGCGAAATCTATTCCCGAGACCTTCATTGACGCTGGCAGCGTGATAATATATGGACTGGCTGGCATGCTGCAAGCAATCACTGGTTTCCTGTAATAGTTCCGTTCATAATCAGGGAAAAATGTGTGATACTCATCAATGCGGTGAGTTGCATATTCCTTCCTATAGGGATGACAGGTAAACGCGCGAGACTCATTGCGTTCGTAGTTTTCTATCATGAAAACTGTATCATGATGCTCTGTTTTTAAGATTGCATTGACCAGTTTTCCCATAGCCGAAGGACTCTGAACATCCGTGGCGACGATGAGCTTCATGCGCGTGTGCTGTTTTGCTATTTGATCGAGCCAGCGGATGAATTGCGCGTGGTGTTTCTGCAATATTAAATAAATGTGTTGTATTCGAGGTTTTTAAAGGATTTTTTTTTTCCAGCACCTGATTAACGATCACGATCAAAACCAATGGAGTGGCCATGTTGTCAATAGCTTTTGTGGCAGGGAGCGACGTAGAAGATTGTGTGAAAATCACTTTAGGGATATTGGGCAACGAGGCCAACTGGTGGCACAATTTGAACCAGTTGTCATCTTCAGACCATTTCTGCGGGAAGCTCATCCACACATCTCTATCGTTTGTGGTCGACGTGTCACGCAAGTACTGCACAGTTGACTCAATATGTGGGAAAAGTTCATGTGCAATAGTGGTTGCCCAGGTAATATGTATTGTAAGCGTAAAGATTAAAAGGTACCAACGCATGTTGACGATCCACATGTGACTGAATGAACACTTTACTCTTACTGTAGTACGGTATTGAATTAGTTTTTCATATAGGATGGTTGCAGAAGGCGTTGGTTTCATCATTAATTTACTAATGCATCGAGATGCAGATTGATAGTTCCTTGAAGAGTAGAATTAATTTATTAAATTTTATTTTTTTCATTTTCGCACGTATTCATTTTCGCATGCAAAAAGAAAGATAGAGCATAAACATGCCGGCTGAACGCGAAAGGAAAGCAGCCTGTCGTCAAACGACATGACACCAGGAATTGTGCGGACGTTAAAGTGCTACGAATGATAATTGATGAAACGATATTGTACTGAGATTAACTGATCTTGCTTAATTTTCACCCTGAAATTTCTATCTATGCTTTACAATGTCAAATTTAGCAATGTCCTGATGTATGCACAAAGGTTGTACAATCTCATGTTGCATGCAAGAATGCTGTGCAACCGATAGGCTACTGCAGGATGAGTAAAACAGTCATCCCATCCAACAGTGCCTCAACATTAAAAAAGATTTATCATTTTCATGCTCTGTCATAATGCTTTTTGTTTTCTGTTTCCAATCGCTTGCTTGCCGCAGGCGATTTCCTTTTTCATTTACCCAACAATAATGAAACAAGGATGAAGTTACTGAAACTATACGCTTTTGGAAAAAAAGTCCAAATAACTTTCCCCATTAAATGAAATAGTTAAAGCAACCTGACAAGAAAGGTAAGAAAAGATAGGATACATGCATAATCAAATGTTTAGTTGTCAATTTGATCAACTTCTTACTACTCACATTCAAATGCAAAACCTTCAATCAAGAAAAACTCCACTCCTGGAAACACTTGACATGCAATGCCGCAAAATTTGACACATAAACAAATGCCAAATAAAACACAAACAAAAGTCGTTTCAAATTTCCCCAGTCGTGGCTGTTTGAATACTAGCAGATATTAGAATACGGTTCTAAAATATTTCGGAACATGCATCAAACACAAACGCATGTAACACATAGTGATACATAGAACAAAAGTTGCACTTTAAAGCACACTATCTAGGGTTAACCACACGCAAGAAGTATAAGCTAGCTCTTGTGGTCTCTATGCGGAAACAGAAGGTCATATTGCATCAACTTTAATTTCACAACGTGTAAAGCTTGATTTGCAATTGGACTGTATCGATATGCATGGCTCAAAAAGAGGCTAATCCCCCACTGATCTTGAAAAAATGAATGATTTGTAATTTGACTAAGGCTTTACTTTTTATTAGTATCCAGCTTTTATCATCGCAAATGCATCGCGCCAGAACACATCAGCTAGTATTTGTAAAATATCTAATGTCAATCAGTTTGCCACGAGATATGCGCTAATTACTTTATTATTTTAGTGATCATAATGATACATATGGATAGCTTTAAGTTTCACCTCTAGCTGCAGCGTTGTGAACCTTTCCAGCAAGAATATAAATAAGCTCACGCTCCAACCCACCCCAATCACTGCCCAGAACGGTGCCAAATCATCAAACTTCACTAATTCATCATCTTCGCTCGGAGGAGTAGCCTTCAAACGACTATCCGAAATCTTTTGAAATATTTGAGCCCAGTAATTCAGTAAACCAACCTCGAAGATCGTGTGCATATGACGTTCAAATGTCTCTTGAACCCGCGTTCGATGACGAAACACATATGATGTCGGATGAGCGGAAATGGTATCTTGCAGCAGGTTGAATAGTTTACGCCCGTTGGTGTGATCGTAGACCATAAGATCGTTAATCAGCATCCTTCCCGTTCGGTAATCGTTAAGCGTGGCCTTGTCTATTTCTAGATTCAACATTAAAAGCTTCGTCTCGTTCTTAATAGGAAGTTGATATTGCTCAAGTAGTGGTACAAAGAAATCAATATTGCGCTGGTTATTCACGGCTACCGGCATCTTACTGTCGCGTAGCTGCTCAAAGGTTAAGATATCTGGATGGTACGGAGCGTTCGAGATTAGTGAAATAATAATGGATTCGTACCCGCTCTGAAGAAGGAAGTAAAACACCATCAATCCGAGAACCATGAGCTTTTCGGCGAAATGGGTTTGATTCAAATTGTACCGCTCTATTCCACAAACCGGTAGCAGGATAAGATCATTTCGAAAGTAGCGTTTAAAGTTCCACATCACTAGAAAACTCACCACGATTATGACTATCACTAGAATCCAAGCAGCCGTTGTTAGTGGCCTTAAGAATATTTCAGGGATCGTCAACCGTTGACCACGAGGTACAATAATGACGTACTCGCTCATATCAGGAGTCGTTACAGAAGTTCTGATTTTTTCCTTTAACACCAAGCGATTAAACCAAATAAGGGCGCCAGTGTCATTGACTATCTTCGGGAATTGTCTAGCTTGCGACAACGTTATGTAATATACTTTGAGATGAAAACTAATGTTGGCCATCTGTCCGATCACATTAAGCATGGCGTAATCTATTCCCGAGACCTTGGTTAACGTTGGATGCGCGATTACATATGGAGTCGCTGGCATGCTGCAAGCAATCACTGGTTTCTTGTGATAGTTCCGATGGTAATCAGGGAAAAATGTGTGATACTCATCGATGCGGTGGGTTGCAAATTCCTTCCGATAGGGATGATAGGTAATCACTTGAGACTCGCTACGTTCGTAGTTTTGTATAATGAAAACTGTATCATGGTGCTCTGTTATTAAGATTGCATTGATTAGTTTTCCCAGTTTCAGTTCGGCAGTGAATCAGAGCGGAGGTTAGCAGTGCAGTTCCTGAAAGGGTTAGCGGAAAAGTAAGGTTACGGCACGACCGCGTGGTCACGCCGAGCTGGAGCTCAGGTCAGAAAAATCCTAGCTGCCGCACATCTCGTTCTGTTTGAGTCAATCAAGCGGACCACGAGTTCTTGTGTCCTGACAACGGAAGGAATTATCCCTTCCGTGGCCGGCGGGTGGACATATGGCTATTATTAGCCGGTCCTAAAGGACGAGCCCCTTCATAGGAGTTCGGACAGAGTCGGTACGCCTCTGATTACGAGTAAGGGAACAAACGTTCGATCTAGCGTAGGAGGATATACCCCGACTCGCATAGCGAAAGAAGAAGAAGAAGAAGATTAGTTTTCCCATAACTGAACGATTCTGAATATCCGTGGCGACGATGAGCTTCATGCGCGTGTGCTGTTTTGCTATTTGATCGAGCCAGCGGACAAATAGCTCGTGGTGTTCCTGCAATATTAAATAAATGTGTTGTATTCGAGGTTTTTAAAGTATTTTTTTTCCAGCACCTGATTAACGATCACGATCAAAACCAGTGGAGTGGCCATGTTGTCAATAGCTTTTGTAGCAGGGAGAGACTTAGAAGATTGTGTGAAAATCACTTTAGGGATATTGGGCAACGAGGCCAACTAGTGGCACAATTTGAACCAGTTGTCGTCTTCAGACCATTTCTGCGGGAAGCTCATCCACACATCTCTATCGTTTGTGGTCGACGTGTCACGCAAGTACTGCACCGTTGCCTCAATGTGTACAAAAAGTTTATGCGGTATGGTGGTTGCCCAGGTAATATGTATTGTAAGCGTAAAGGTTAAAATGTACCAACGCATGTTGACGATCCACATGCGACTAAATGAATACCTTTTACGGTAGTACGAGACTGAATTACTATTTCGTGATGGATGATTACATAAGGTCTTAGTCACATCATTTATTTATTCTTCGAGATACACATGGTCTCATGTAGAGCAGAAATATGAAACACTGATTATTTATGGCTGCAATTTTCATCGAAATAATATGTAAGATAAAGTTGTATAGATTTGTTGATTTAATTCACTTTGCAGTTGAACCCGTTTCTAAACACTGTTTCTCGTACAGACACATCGAGCAAGTTTTGTGCTTTGATCGTCTAAATTTGACTAAATTTGTATTTTGAATCAAATCATTTCGACACCCATTACATCATACTGGATACACACAACTGTCAAAAAGGAATGTAAATAATTTTCACATGGGTCGTTGCTGACCGTACGCTTTTTCGCATGCACAAAGAAAGAGTGGGCGGATTTCAGTTTAATTGGTTTGCTACTAAATGTGTCCTTATTACTTTACTATTTTAGTGATCGTGATGGTAACAACGTGAAGCTTTAAGCTTTACCTCGAGCTGCAGCGTTGTGAACCTTTCCAGCAAGAATACAAATAAACTCACGCTCCAACCCACCCCAATCACTGCCCAGAATGGCACCAAATCACCTAACTTGACTAGTTCGTCATTTTCGCTCGGAGGAATAGCTTTCGGACGGCGTTCCGATATCTTTTGAAAAAATTGAGCCCAGTGATTCAGTAAACCAACCTCGAAGATAGTGTGCATATGACGTTCAAAGGTCTCTTGAACCCGCGTTCTGTGACGAAACACATATGATGTCGGATGAGCAGAAATGGTATCTTGGAGTAGATTGAATCGCTTCCGTCCGTTGGTGTGATCGTAGAACATACGATTGCTTATGATCATCTTTGCCGATCGGTAGTCATGTAGTGATGCCTTGCCTTTTTGGCGATTTGCTATTAGAATGGAGGTTCCGTTTTCAATAGATAGCTGATACTGCTCAAACAGTGGTACAAAGAAATCAACTTCGAGCTGATTGCGAACGACTACCGGCATCTTACTGTCTCGTAGCTGCTCAAAAGTAAGGATATCTGGATGGTACGGTACACCCGAGATTAGTGAGATGATAATGGATTCATACCCGCTCTGAAGAAGGAAGTAAAACGCCGTCAATCCGAGAACCATGAACTTTTCAACTAAATGGGTTTGATTCAAATTGTACCGCTCTATTCCACAAACCGGTAACAGAATAAGATCATTTCGAAATAAGCGTTTAAAGTTCCACATGACTAGAAAACTCACCACGATTATGACTATCACTAGAATCCAAGCAGCCGTTGTCAGTGGCCTTAAGAATATTTCAGGGATCGTCAACCGTTGGCCACGAGGCACAATAATGACGTATTCGCTCATATCAGGGGTCGTTACAGCAGTTTTAAGGCTTTTCTTTAAAACTATACGATTGAGCCAAAATAGGGCACTAGTATCATTGATTATCTTCAGAAATCTTGCTGCTTTCGACCTCGTTATGTAATATACTTGAAGATGAAAACTAATGTTGGCCATCTTACCGATGACCTTAAACAATGCGTAATCTATTCCCGCGACCTTCGTTGACGCTGGTTGCACGATAATATATGGAACAGCTGGCATGCTGCAAGCAATCACTGGTTTCCTGTAATAGTTCCGATCATAATCAGGGAAAAATGTGTGATACTCATCGATGCGGTGGGTTGCAAATTCCTTCCGATAGGGATGACAGGTATGCGCGCGAGGCTCATTGCGTTCGTGGTTATATGTCATGAAAACTGTATCATGGTGCTCTGTTTTTAAGATTGCTTGGACCAGTTTTCCCATAGCCGAAGGACTCTGAATATCCGTGGCAACGATGAGCTTCATGCGCATGTGCTGTTTTGCTATTTGATCGAGCCAGCGGATGAATTGCGCGTGGTGTTCCTGCAAATAAAAGGAATATGTTGTGTAAGAGGTTTTTAAATGATTTTTTTCGTATTTAAGTACCTGATTAACAATCACGATCAAAACCAATGGAGTGGCCATTTTATCAACAGCATTTGTGGCAGGGAGCGACGTAGAAGATTGTGTGAAAATCACTTTAGGGATATTGGGCAACGAGGCCAACTGGTGGCACAATTTGAACCAGTTGTCATCTTCAGACCATCTCTGCGGGAAGCTCATCCACACATCTCTACGTTTGTGGTCGACGTATCACGCAAGTACTGCACCGTTGACTCAATATGTGGGAAAAGTTCATGTGCAATAAAGGTTGCCCTTTTAATATGTATTGTAAGCGTAAAGATTAAAATGTACCAACGCATGTTGACGATCTACATGCTACTGAACTGTAGTACGAGACTGAATTACTATGTTGTGATGGATGATTACAGTATGCATTAGTTTCATATCTTATTTATTAATGCTTCGAGATACAGATTGATGATTCCATGGAGAGTAGAAACATGCACTTTTCAATAGAACAATTTCAAGGATTTCGTTAAATAGATTTGTTGATTTAATCCACTTTGCAGTGACTCGTAGTGTTAAGTTGTTTGCAGTCTGAACTCCTAACTGTTGAACCAGATTCTACGTATCGAGCAATTGTGTGTTCTTTGATTGTCCAAATTTGAGTGGATTTGTATTTTTTTTTTAAACTTGTGTGTTTTAATTTAAATAGTGTTAATTTAACGCTTGCCTTCTGCCAACGAAGAAACGTTCATGGAAAGCCGTATCGGGCTTCATCCGAACGCATCATTTTGGAAGGCTGCCAACGCTGTCAACTGATACGCATCACATCATACTGGATGTAAACAAACGTTTAATGGAATGTAAATAAATTTAACGTCGATTGTTGCAGCAAGTACGCATTTTCGCATGCAGAAAAATGAGGTACATAAAAATGCCGACCGTACGCGAAAGAAAAGCTATCTATCGTCAAGCGTGCAAAAAATTATAACTGACAAAATTGAGATTATACTAAGTGTTGGAAACTGTTCCAACACTGTGCAATGCAAAGGAGAACAAGAAATTCGTTATTAGCCGCTGTGGTGCGGAACCAAAAAAATAGTCTTTATTCGATGCTAGATTTTTGCACAACGGCTCATCGCGTCCAAACGAGCCCTATTTAAATACTTCCACCGGCGAAGCCGACGCCAAAGGTCATCGATCCTCTCGATCAGCCGATCCGTCAGCTGATCGATGAAGTTTCCTTTCGGCTTATCAATATTATCAGGCTGCCTGTTCTTAGCCAAATTGTTAGCTGGTCGTAGAAGCAAAAGTGTTTCTAACACTAAGTTTGAATCCTTCTCGATTTTCATCCTTTATAATTTTTTTTAAAAGATTAAATTTCAATTGGTTTCATACTAGGAATACCCTCGTTACTTTATTGTTTTAGAGACCATGATAGTAACCACGAGTAGCTTTAAGCTTTACCTCGAGCTGCAGCGTTGTGAACCTTTCCAGCAAGAATACAAATGTGCTCACGCTCCAACCCACCCCAATCACTGCCCAGAACGGCGCCAAATCACCAAACTTCACTAATTCATCATCCTCGCTCGAGGGAGTTACCTTTAAATGGCGCTCCGAAATCTTTTGAAATATTTGAGCCCAATAGTTAAGTAACCCTGCCTCAAAGATAGTGTGCATATGACGTTCGAAGGTCTCTTGAACCCGCGTTCGATGAAGAAATACATATGATGTCGGATGAGCAGAAATGGTATCTTGCAGCAGGTTGAATCGCTTCCGCTCATTGATGTGGTCGTAGAACTCAATATCGTTAATGAGCGTCTTTCCCGATCGGTAATCATGCAGCGTTGCCTTGTCTATTTGAAGATTTGTCATTAGAAACGTGGTTTCGTTCTCAATAGGAAGTTGATACTGCTTAAACAGTGGTAAAAAGAAACCAACATTGCGCTGGTTATGCACGGTTACTGGCATCTTACTGTCTCGTAGCTGCTCAAAGGTTAAGATATCTGGATGGTACGGTACACCCGAGATTAGTGATATAATAATGGATTCATACCCGCTCTGAAGAAGGAAGTAAAACACCATCAATCCGAGAACTATGAGCTTTTCGGCGAAATGGGCATGATTCAAATTGTACCGCTCTATTCCACAAACCGGTAACAGAATAAGATCATTTCGAAAGAAGCGTTTAAAGTTCCACATCACTAGAAAACTCACCACGATTATGACTATCACTAGAATCCAAGCAGCCGTTGTCAGTGGCCTTAAGAATATTTCAGGGATCGTCAACCGTTGGCCACGAGGTACAATAATGACATACTCGCTCATATCAGGAGTCGTTACAGAAGTTTTGAGTTTTTCTCTTAAAACCATACGGTTGAGCCAAATCAGGGCACCAGTTTCATTGACTATCTTCTCGATTTTTTCAGCTTGCGACTTCGTAATGAAATATACTTTAAGATAAAAATTGATGTTGGCCATCTGACCGATGAGCTGAAGGATTGCGACATCTATACCCGTGCGCATCTTGGATGTTGTATCCGTGATAATGTATGGAGCGGCTGGCATGCTGCATGCAATTACTGGTTTCCTGTGATAGTTCCGATGATAATCAGGGAAAAATGTGTGATACTCATCGATGCGGTGGGTTACATACTCCTTCCGATAGGGATGGTAGGTGAACGCTCGAGACTCATTACGTTCGTTGTTATGTATCATGAAAACTGTATCATGGTGCTCTGTTTTTAAGATTGCTTGGATCAGTTTTTTCATAATTGAAAGATTCTTAATATCCGTGGCAACGATGAGCTTCATGCGCATGTGCTGTTTTGCGATTTGATCGAGCCAGCGGACAAATAGGTCGTGGCTTTCCTGGAATAACAAAGAACTAAGTAGTATTAGGGCATTTGTATTAATTGTTTCCGTATTTAAGTACCTGATTAACAATCACGATCAAAACCAATGGAGCGGCCATGTTATCAATAGCGTTTGTAGCAGAGAACGACTTAGAAGATTGTGTAAAAATCACTTTAGGGATATTGGGCAACGAGGCCAACTGGTGGCACAATTTGAACCAGTTCTCATCTTCAGACCATTTCTGCGGGAAGCTCATCCACACATCTCTATCGTTTGTGGCCGACGTATCACGCAAGTACTGCACCGTTGACTCAATTAGCCCAAGCAAGTGAGGCCCGTCGGTGGACACTTTTGTGATACGTATAAATGTGAAAATCCAAATGTACCAACGCATGTTGAAATAGAATAGAGGACTGAATAATTTCATTGCGGGTTTGTGGCTTTCAAATCGTGCTCTGGCTTTAAAATGTTTTTATTATGCAGGTCGTACATTGTCATAGCTTAATGGCGATATTGTTTTCTGACATTCTTTTTCGATTGTATCTTGAGTTTAGTCTCTTTGTAGCGTTGTATGCCTTGAATTTGGTTCTATCCGATAATGTTTACGTGTTTCAATATTTTACTTCACTCTTTGCTCCTCACTCATTTGAAAGTTACCCAAATTCGAGCACCCCGTGATTGGCATTTGTCGAAGTGCAGTTCGTTGGTGCATTAAAGTTGCACAATTTAATGAACTAAAATAATCTTTTCCTAGTGGTACGTGTTCTTTTGTTATAAAATGATTTATAGACAAATTCATAGCGGCGTTGTATGCATGGAAGACATTCGAGGAGGCTGTCTTCTCGAAAAGTTTATTCCATCGTTCCATCGTGCATGTTACGCCTTGTCAATTATTCACTAGTTTTTTGGTCGGTTATGGATTAGAAAAACTCAAAAATATTATATTACTACGTTCTCCCTTTGCTGGTCAGTTATAGCTTTCCCATCAAAGTGTTCACTAACCATGCGCCTCCATTTAGCGAAGGAAACGAAAAGCATTCAATATTTTTTACATGAAAGTATCACTCTGTTATTTGGGAGAAAACCGTATGTGGGATAAGTTGAAGATAAGGTTTTACGTATAATGAATTTTGTTGGTTATTCGGAACTGTTCCATATATCCAGGCGTTAACTGGTTGTTGACTGTTTAGTGTTATCATTTAAAGAGATTTGAAACCAAACTACGAGAAAACTCGTATTCGACATTTTGTCGCGATAACATTTACTGGGTGTTTTAGTTTTTTGTCATTATTAAACAACATTCTCATCGAAGATAAGATTTAAAAGTAGTACAAAATTTGAAATATTGCCTACGTCATACGTTCTAGCCCACAAATGACAATCAATACTTTAATCGAAAATCCTACAAAATAACTGATGTTATTTAAAAAAAATAAAGATTTGATAGTTGATTCAATTCAATTAAATCTTGGTAGGTTTTTTTTCGTTCGCTTCGTCCAACAAATGCCAGTCCGTGAAAAGTGTATTTTTCTTTCCCTCACGTCGGGCGGCAGCTTACACAGTTGATGGAACCTGGATTGATTCGTTGCTGGTCGGGTATGGTTGCGAGTCCAAGGGACAGCCGAAAAGGGTTCCGAGGAGAATGAAAAATTACAACGTCTTTCAGTTCGGTAATCTTACTCTTTTTCCATTGCACGAGCGGGGATTTTCGGACAAACTAGCTGCAAGGAAGGGCTACGAAAGGACGCTCGGCCAAAGGGCTGTATGAGGGGGAGGGAGGGTAGGGTAGGAAACAGTCGGTGAGAGACAGTTTTCCGATGTGAACGTGGAAGAAAACTTTCCTTTCGACGGTTCCATTCCAGCAGCGAAGTCGACGATTGCATCGCCCGGTAAACCATCTCCGAAATGAGGCATCGATCGATTGCTCTCAGACCGGTCGACCAGTCACATCACCCACGAAGACGTTACTCATCACTGTCTGCTTCATGTGTACTTGTCATTCGATGGGGATTTCCTCGCGAAGAACGGGGGATCACAAGGGGAGGGGAGCGGTGGGCTGAGGCTAAGAAAAATATCATGCCAATCATTCAATTCTTTTTCGTTCCTTCGCTCAAGACGAACGTCAGCTGGATGGATGTACGTATGGATGACTCGGACCGTTCGGATGTGTTCTGTTGGTAGCGTCTTCGTACTTTCTTCATTGAATTTGTCAGACGGAAGATCGCGAATCCGGCGGACAGCCGGATGGGTTGCGTCAGGAGGCGGAAAGGTCGACCAAGTGAGGTCCATCTGCTCCTTCCTTCCAGCGGCTTGCAGCATTTCGCTCGAAGAAAGCGAACTAACGACAAGCACGTACTTTTGAGAAAACTATGTTCCATTCGGAAAAGCAATGCCCAGGACAGATGATGGATACTATTTTCCGGCGAATGAATTAGCACAAATTCATATCCGATCCCGAATGCCGCCATTCAACCTTGCGTGTATTTTTAAACTTACATGTGAACTTTAAGTTGAGTGAAAAAATGGTCAATTTTGTTGTAAGTTCAAAACTGGCAACTGAGAAAATTGAAATTTATTGAAAGTAAAAGCGGGTATTATAAAATTTTATTCAAATTAAATTCAATAAATTCATCCATGAAATATAGACATTAAATAAGACGATTGAATTTGATCAAAGCTTGAATATAGTAAAACAAAACATAACCACCACAACCAGTGTTGCAATTCTGTTCAGTAATAAAAATAATAAAAAACAAAAAGAAAGTACAGAACAGACCAGAACGTATTGTGCCGTTTAGAAATCCAAACTAAAAGACAAACATGAACTAAAGCCCTATCCATACCTATCTTCACGAGCAGCAACTGTTGAGCTCACCATGTTTCCAAGTTCCAAACCATTTTTAAATCACCGCTGACAGATGAAACGGGCTTCAAATGTGTTTCGAGTGTGAAAAAATAAAGCCCTTTCCGCTCAGATAATGGCATTTTGCAAATACCCGAAAATGAAGAAACACAAAAATTGCACAAAGTGACACGTTCTAACGCGGACAAAACGAGCCAATTTTTGGCAGGCTCCAAAAGTGGTCGCTATCCTCCCAAAAACCATTACGAACTGATCCGCGCGATTGATGAATAAATCGATGAGCGATGAAATTTACTGTGTTTATGTGCATGTGTACTGTTGCATATTCATGTTTGGAAAATTTTGTAGCGCCTGCAATCTTTCGACTCGTCCCGGAAAGCAGCAGTGAAGCTAGTGGAGTGCGGACTGTCGATTATTCTTACCATTCTGTCGCCACGATTTCGACTGCCGGCCAAATGGCGTGGTACGGCTGTCACTCGCTGATGGTCGCACACAAATGATCGCCATGTGTAATGTCGTCTGTGCACTTACGCGATTGGCATTTTTAGAGCTTAAAAGTACCACGTTGGGTTTGGTTACGGTGATGGAGGTGAAGATAGAAAATAAATTAACCATCGAAACATTTGCCGCTCCATCCGTTGCCTGACAGGTCGGGACTTCCGTGCATTTTCCGCTGGCCATGGTTCGCCATTAGGCGTGATCGGTGCTTTGTCTGAAACGTTTTGTTTTTTCACACTCACACACACACACTCCGAGGCTTTCGAATCCGGTGGCGTGCTGTAGCGGTGTCACGAATCCATAACCCAAAAATTAAAACAAAATGCCTCTATCTATCAGTGACACTGTGGCGTTCGGCATCCACTGATAGCTCAGATCAGTTTGCCGGCAATCGCAGGGACGGGCAGTTCGCGGATTTCCTCCGCCGGACATTTTCGCCTGCAGTGACGCATCCGGTCGTTCGACCAGCACGCATTCGTTGTGCCGGATTGGATGTGATAAATTAAAACAAACGACAATTGATTTGTTAAAATTTATACGCTACTATCCAATCAGTCTAGAATGGACATTGTTGCGTTTGAAAGGCGTTTACGTGGAAAAAATGGAAAGTTTCGGAAAATGTAAAAGCCTAGGATGGGTTTATCGATTTCATGTTACCAACGTACAATAAGTTTTGTTAAGCAAATGTGAAACCGTCAATAGTCTAGCGAATGCCGGTTATGTATCGATTAAGTTTAATATTGTTCGAGTTCATATACATAAGATGCGAAATTTGATGTAATAACAATGGGGCTTTCATTCATTTCCAAGACTAAATTCTGATTGATGTCAAGTAAATTTTCGATCAACCATCTTCATTCGTGGAACAGTCAAAATCTCCCAGTATTCACGCGAAAGCTCTACTGAAATGTTTGATGAAAAGGTTCAAGTTAATACATCACAGCCCTTCACTTACATCGGCGAACCGAGACTGCAGCCGGGCAGTGGAAAGTGGGAAAGTGGAAAATAGTCTACCAAACTTTCCCCACCGAAGCAACGTGGTCTAGTATTTGTTACATTTCGGAGCTCATACATATTTCTCGTCACATTCCTCAAACCCTGCGGAAGCTCATCGGTGTTTGCAAAAAGGCTAGCTATATAATGAAAGGCTCCTCCAGCACTCGTCCACCACTATCACCACCACACCACATTCGGTCTGCAGTAAAAGGATGCCGGACGAGGTTGACACTTGTTCGTAGCACAAGTGCCTTGGACACGTCAAACTTGCAAGCTGTCGAAAAATGTTCCTATCCCAAAAATTGGTAAAATTTTGCCTGCCGAGGTTGGAATTTGGAGCGATGAGAGTGCGAACAACTTTTCGCTTCGCTATTCAGTCCGTCGACGAGCGCACGCTTATGGCCGAAAGTCGTCGACGTTGAATTTTCAATAATGTAACCTACGAGGTAGATAGTTGTATGGAAATATGTTGAAAATTTGTATAAAATTTATTAATATTTTAAATTTTTATGCATGGACTTTAAATCATGTTCATCCAAATTTGAACTTTTCGGTACGCCTAAATCCAAACTGACCAATGCTTGCAAAGCTCAAAGGCATATGCAAATGTATCACCATCTTACCGTGAAGCACCTTCCAAACGAAACCCACTCCCAGCTGCGGCCAGGTTAAAGTAAATCAAAAGCAAAATGGAATGAGCGATTGACATATTTATGACGATCGCATACGGCACGGCATCCAGCAGGGAGAAATATTTTATGCTGTTTTCTGAAACAAAGCTTTATTCGCGGGTTGAAAACGCTCGCGAAAAAAAAGACGAACAGAAGTAGGCCGTCGTCGATCCGCACGGGCTTCTCAGAATAACTCTTAAGCTCGCCAGCTAGATGCTTTCAATCATTTGCTTTCGGTGTCGAGGAGTTTGAACAAAACGGGGTGAAAAGGATGGAAAAAACAAGCATGTTTAAAACCATATCGAACGCGTGGTGCTGCTTTGCCAAAAACCGTGCCAGGGCGGGATGTGGCGGAGCGATTTTGATAATGTTCCTCTGTTTTTTTTTCTGCCTCAAGTTGTTTGTCGGTCGGTATCAGAGCATCATCAATCGCCATTCCGTGGTAGGTTATCTGCTTCCTGCCTACCTGATCCTATCCATTATGCCCGCTTTCATCTGCACCTCTCCGTCTGCCCATCAAGCGCCCATCAAACGCATTAGCATCTCCCGGTGCGGCGACGACGGCTCCGGTTGACTGGTTTTGTTCGATCGGGTAAGTCCCCCCCTACCCCCTCCCCCACCGATTTTGTCTTACCCTTGTCCGAAACGATCAACATCCTGCCAACGGGATGATATTAGTTTTATAATTCTAAATTATTTGATTCACTCTGACGTTTATCATCCGGGGGTATCTTAATAATTTTGAATTTACTGTAATTTATTGCGCCTCAAATTAGTGGCCCGCATTCAACCGGGTGGACGGTGGAGGAACCGCTCTGGAGGAGCCCACCCGACAGAAGGACTGCGCGAGATGGAAATGAGGAAAAGATACCAGATTTAATTTATATCATCGATAGAGCGCGGAAGTTTTGAGGTGTTCGGTCGCCATGCGCGAGTTTGGGAATGAGCACGAAAAAGTGATGGACCAGTCATGGGTTTTTTTCGGAATTCATCCACCGAATCGATTGTGAGAATGGTGGTGGGATTATTCAATATAAATAAATAAATCAGGGTATGTTGAAACCTGTTGGAATATGAGCCAAGTTTGGATAACGGTTGCGGGACGCATCTTTGTGGACTCAAAACAACACTGATAACTTAAAACTTAAACAACATTTTGAATTTTTTTCTTACCAATTTGAATAAAACTTACATCAAAATTAAGATGCATATAATCTTCTAGATTTCATATTCAGAGAACAGTATTGCTCGAAACAAAGACATGGCCATACACCATTGTTTGCTCGCACATCATAACTTATTCATCCTGAACTCAGGAACAATGTTCTAAAAGTACAGGTGTCTTCAGTTGTCAAAATTAATTAAAATTTTCCACCAGCTCCAGCGGACTCCGACGTCGACTTGTGCAGATAGTGGCATCTGCGAGCAGTGTCACCTGCAGTTGACGCGCCGGAGCTTCGTTTCGAGCCGAAGACTTTTAATTGTTGCTCTACCATTGAGTGACTGAGCACATGGGCCACAAAGCTAGAGCGAGCCCCGCTGCACCGATGTGAAGCAGCTCGATAAAATATTTATGTGCCGCACGGAGCGCAGAAGTGATGGAAAATTGCACCCCCCGAACCCATCCCGTAGTCGGAAAGTGTTGGAAAAACGTAAAAAAGAGGTCCTGAATCTTTCATCGAGCACACGAACGTCGATGGAGTGTAATAAAAGGCAAGCAACCTGTCCGCGGCAAACAGCCTCAGGAGCACATTACAGAGGGAGAGTCTTCCGGGTCGGGATGTCTGTTTTGCCAATAGACCGAGCAATCATTTCAACGTTCGGCAGGTTCGGCGACGTAACTATCGCGCGAGCGCACACACACAGGCCAGAGGACCCTGGCCCACCTTCCACGCGACATAGACATTATAAGTCGGGCGCAGGCAACCGGAACACACGAAGGAAAAGATCGTTCGCGTTTCTTCAGGTTGGGAAAAACAAAAGCCATCGGCAGGCCAAGGCGCAAAGATGGCGACGGGAATGGTGTCAGCCAGCTGGGTTGGAAACGGGAGCAGGAAAAAAGTGGTACCAAAATAAATGACGCACCAAAGTAAGACGGAGTGCAACCCTTCTCATTTCCGTCCCCCGGTCCAGTCATCAGTTGTCGCATCCTAAAGGGAAATGAACGGCTTTGCAAGGGCGCAGCAATAGGAAGTCAAAATGGTTGCCCGTTTTTTCCATCAACACGTTCCCGCAGCTCGTCAATTTTCTTCCCCCGCCACCCTCCGTTCTTATCATCGGCCACCGCTGGAGTCATTTGCTTTTTGTCCGGATGCGCCCAACAACCTTCTTCTCTCGGGGCCTAAGGGGCCGCTTATTGATCGCAAGGCCAGCCCATCACCTGAACTTACCGCGCTTGGTTTGGCGTTTTCCCACGGCCTCAGTTTTCCATTCGCGGGAAATGATAAACAACTGCTCAACAAGACTGCTGCAAACTTGCCGTTGAAGAATGCATCGAAGGGCATATCTGACAGATCTGTGAATAATGAACCACTCTTCCCAGTGACAGTTGTACGAAGCAGTGACGGCCTTTGTTTACTCGAAGGATAAGGAATATTAAAATGCCATCGTTTGGTGATGGATAAAAGTTTACCAACATGAAAATAAAATCCATTCAAGAGAGTAAAATCTTTGAAGTGTCTCCGGTGGGAGAACTCACACCTAAGCAACAGTTTCCCAATAAGCAATTCTTTGCGCCTTCAGTGCTCCCTTGACCGACCACACCTTTGACACTTAATTATGATAAAGGGTAGCTTTCGGATTCACATTCATCTCAATTCTAATCTCCCGTGGGAACCGAAAACTCCGAGTACCTCTGTTCACCCATCCCTTCGGCTAATTAGCGGCGATAGGAACATGGCCCACACGCCCGACAGTCTTTGAGCAAGGTAAGACAAATTGGGAGAATTAGAGAAGAACAAAACCAGTACACGAGTGTGTGTTTGGTTCCGGGTTGGTCCCCGAAACAGGGAGCAAGCTTTGACAAACACGCCTTCGAGAGTCCGTCATCTTCGGTATGTCAACCGAACCCAAAGCGTCCACTTGTCAGCGATGTCGGAAACCGGAACTGGTCGTCCCTGCAAGTGACCACCGGTGACGAGCGAGTTCCCGATGAAGTGGTCCGTGCCGGTGCGCTTCCGGCTGAAATGTTAGACTCCCATCCTTTACGTAGCCCATTTCCGGCTGGTCAACTTTTAATGTCCGTCCATTCTCTCGCTTCTTCGGTTGACGCCATCACAGGCGGACGCTTTAGCTGTCATCGTGATGACAAAAAGTGTCGTGAAGGTTTTTGAGAGCTAGTCGTTTCATATGTCTATTTTTCCTTTCACGATGTTCTAATAGCACAACTATACATATCGACTATTTCAACACATTGAACGTATGTAATATGAATGTTCATGGTCGCTGACTCATTGTTTCTGGGTTTTTAAACATGTCTGGTTAAAATAAATGTGTGCTGGTGAAACGGATGCGCTAAACGGAACCCGGTACGCAAATCACCGTCAAAAACTTTCAGCCGCTCAAAAAGCCAACACGGACGAATGTAGGACAAAAAGATTGACTCTGACGTCCGAGGACGCCTCTCAGCCGGACTCAGCCACACCGTTTGACGGCTTTGTGCCCGGTGCCGGGAGCTGATGATCGGACACGGAAGTCTATTAACAGTGCCTCTGAACGGAAGTGGCCGTCAGCTCGTCCAGCTTTTCCAACCTGATGAGCGGCCAGAAACCGCGACCAGAAGAGAGCAATCGAGCGTTAGGCTAAGCGTGTTCCGAAAGGCTTTTGCCGTGCTGTGGATTTATGTAGTGCTATCCTTTATCCGAGTTTCTCTCCGGGGGCGGGAAAGGAGCGACCCGGAGCCGATGATAAACCGGTGAAGATATGTGCCATCGCCACGTTGGGTTTTGTGATTGCTCGGAAAAGTGGGCAGTTGGGAAATCAGCTCATTCGGAGGTCCACAATTAAAATGTGCTCGCTCGGTGCCCCGTGCCATCCTCTACATCTGAACAGCGGGCATCCATCAGAAGGCACCACTCAAGTCGCAAATAATAGTCTTCCGGCTAGCGGGATAGGATTCTCCTCCGTGCCGACGAGGTGGTGGATGAGTTGAGGTTCTCTCGCCGTTGGACATCCTTTTGTCGGGACTGTTTCGTTCTCCGACGGCATCATGCGTTGTCAGGTCGGTTGTGTGCATGTGTGTCTGTATTATGTCATTGTAATAGTTAGGAAAGCAAAATGACACGACATGCATTGAGCTGACAGACGGACGAATATAATATGTCATGTTTATTACAACATCATGCTCATGATGCGCTGCAACCGTCACATCGGTACATATCGTCCTCTCTTCAAGCGATCCTGGAGACTCACCTGCCGGAAATGGGGTTTTTCTGTCCTGTTGCTGATGTAAATGGTGGTAAGTGAGACCTGACGTGCCAGTCTCGAGTTCTTTTTCTGAGGTCAGAGTTCTGCAGCTCATTTGAAGGCGAGAGACAAATATGCTCAATTGACATTTACTTGGGGTTTTAAAAAAATGTTTTTTTAATTTGACTTCGTATTATCAAGGGTTAGGAAGTTGTAATGTTGCTCTATTCAAGTCAATTATGAAGACTTTTAAACGGTAATTAAAATCTACTTGACGCACCGTCGCCCCATTTCCATACTACTCGAACCCTTTCCCTTCACATAGATACTGAAGTTCCCACGCCATTGCTACCGAGTCCACGGAAGACTTATTACTTTGTATCCAGTCTACACACGCTCCTCGTACATCGACCGTTATGTGACACGCCGTGCCGTCGCCCGGTGTCTTTAAGCCCACAATTAGCAAGCCCAATGACGGCGATACACGAGGCGTCCCATAAAATACGATTATTAATATTCGTTTGAAAAATGGGCAAAATATTTTTTCACGTGACTTCACCGTATTTATCACCGCCCAACGGTGACACCTCGTTCAGCCTGAGCCCCCCCCCCCCCCCCCCCCCCCCCCCCCAGAAGGTAACAGTTTTATGCGCACGATTTGCCTACGAAAAGGTGAGGTTTGGGAACAGGTTGGTTGATTTCCGCCAGCCCTGCACTCCTGGTTGGTTGAGCTTTTGAACGTATCCGGGAATGTCACCGAGCACCCACCCAATACACTACTACAGGCCCAGTGACTGTGACGACGAAACGGAAAACCGTTCCTCATCGTGTGGGTCGGGGTTCGCCACCGACATCACTGGAAAACGGTGTTGAGAGACAGCGACTTTTCTTCACCAACCGGAACCGGTGAACGGGGTCACTATTTATGCTATTTTGGGTGAACAGTGTTTTGAAAAGACGACGCAATTATCGTGTGGTAAAACTCGACCTATTTAAGGACAACTGCCTGTGGGAGGTGGGTGAAAAGATGATGGGAAAACTTGGCTTGACTGGCTCATCATCTCGGTGCATGTTGGAATGAACCGTTGCGTGCTCTAAATTATTTACTCGGAGGTGGTTGACAAGCCTTCGGATAGGAAGAAGAAACGGAAGTTTACTTTTCTGCATAACCATTGAATGTATTTCCTAAAATTAAAATTATAAAAGCTACAAGAATTTGTTTGAAGGGTTTGCAAATTACAAGAGTATGTTTTAGTTCATGCAAAAAGATCACTTTACTTTATGCCATTAAAATATCAAGCTCTGAAACAACCACACAATTGTTAGCTGATTTTTGATAAATCAAATGTATCATAAAGATACAGCTTTGCTGCAGATTATTGACGTTTTCTATCTCCATAATGACGGTAACGGGCCACCGGGAGTCACCCCAGCACCAATCGGAGCCAAACACCGATACTATTTCACCCGCGCCGGTGATAATTATGACTAATCAGTAGTTTACACTTTATTCATAAAGATTACCCCGTAATTGGCGTGGATCATTAAATTTGCGCCAGCAGTAAACAATTTAATAGTCGTTGGTAAGCAGCGGAATTGGTCTTTCGGTTTGTTTGGGGAGTTTTTTTTTTCGTGTTGCTCCAGAGCATATAAACGCACATTTTTCTGTACAACTGGGAATCTGATGTAAATGTGGCTTTATTGATGCGATGGCCGTGAGAGAAAAAATAGAGATATGTTCGTTTAACTACGGTGACAAATCTAAATACGGGAAGCTCTACCCGAAAGCCACGGTAAGCGTGGTGGAAAACTGGAAAAACACAGCGCCCGGTTTCCATGATGCTCATAGGGAGGTACTAGGTGGTTAGCGGGGGGATGTAATAAAACGCGAACACTTTAAATATTTTATGCGTCCCGTGAGTGAGCTTCGATGGAGTCCGCGTTTTTTTGCGCCTGCGTTAATGTGTTTACGCGTAACGTGATTACGACCCACCCCGGGAACAAATATCGGGCTAATCAGTTGAAAATCACAAATTAAATATCGGAACCGGAGTAACTGGACCGAGGACTTGCCCTTCCCTCCCTGCGTCCTGGCCTCCCCCAATCCCGCCCGAGTGGACGTTTGTTTTATCGTAATGAAGTGAACGCCAGCTCCACGGACTTCAGACACTTGTCGGTCTGATTGGATTGCAGTGGCCATTGGTGGTGGTGTTGTTGGTGGCCGTACAAAAAGGATCAACTGGGCGCATGTTACAACGTCACCGCACCAGGTCAGTGCAGACCTCTTCCCGGAAAGCTTTTCCTATGGCAGCTGGAAACATGTTTTCCGACGCCACAATCGAATCAGCGGAAGAAATATTGACAACAATCATCATAAAGAAGGTGGCATTAGGGTGCCTGTAGTGATTATGGACACGGTCCGGGAGGCTTTTCGGTCAAGCCTCCGGGAGTGGGTCGTGTTTTGTCTACAAAGTTCCGCGCCAACCCAGCTCTCGCGCTGAACGAGAGCTCTAATGCGCTGCCGGGCAAAGTTCAGAACAGTTCATTTTTAATTTCACCTCCATTCTTCCCCTCGTCCTCTCACCGGGGTTGCCCGTTCGAGGGGACGTGACCACCGTAACAAACCCCCGCTGAAGAACGGCCTCACGGCGACAGTAGCTTCGGAAAACGATTAACATAACAATTTATTGGACATTGATGGACGTGTCCGATGGCATCACTGGAACCTCCGATGGAACTGCCCTCTGGACGGTGAACCTTTTTCGCACCGGAGCGTCGATCCATCCCGTGGACTACCGGCGCACCGGGAAGGAAGCGTAAATATCCGCGTCCATTCGCTGTGACAACGCCGGACGGCATCGGCACACGGTCCCGATAATGACGGACACCATTCAAACACAAACACAAATTACATAACCATAAATTGTCAATTTATCGCTTTTATTTATTCCCTCACTTGGAAGCGCTGCTTCGTCCCGTTCCCCGCGGCCAGACTACACTCGACACCCGGACTGCCATTACTTCCGGTGGCTGTCCCGGCAAATGCGCTAAAGCAGTCCCCACCGACGAACACCTTCGACACCAACATTTCTGGCGGCTCGAAACACGAAACAACCCCCGTCTACTTCTTGCCATTTTACTTACGCACGGCAACTGAATTTACCCTCTTCTAGAAGGTTGCTTTTAACACTGCCAAAGGTTCGGTTCTTTTATTTTTGCCTCGAGGTGGTAATAAAATTTTGTTGATGCAATTACGCCGGAGCTACTCTTGGGACGATCTCCTCTCGGGGTGACTATATTTACGATCAGTTTGGATGAATCAGAATAAAAAAATAATCAGTCTATATGAGAAGTCAACCATGCGTTCAATTGGTACATGAAGAGGCAACTGCTAAGGAAAATACTAGATGCAATAGCGGAATATTTCAGAGTTTACTAATTATTTTTCTTTAACGCTCATTTTCGTTTAACATATGAGCATTTTATAGTTTATGAAATTCACTAAAATTAACGAGTTCAATTTAATAAATCGTTATTGCTTACTAGATAAACATTTTCGGCACACAAATGTTAAGTTTTTCATCACATTTTTCTGCAGTCTTGTCATACGAAACCAATTTTGCAAAAACTGCCAGGGAAAAGGAATGCAAACAAAGTGTCCTCCGATGGGACCAATTACATTTAACCTTGTTGAATCGAACTTCCTCCAGCTCATCCCGTTCGTTAGGTCATATCGAAATGTTTCCAAACGACAAACCGGTATAGCATCGTTTTCGACACATGTACGCTTCAAAATATAATCGAACTGAAACGAAATTGTACAAACGCGATTGCATATAAATTTATGATGTTATAACGGTTTAGGACACTCCATCGAGACTCCCGGTCGTCTGTCCCTCAGTAACGGTCGCAAATTGTAGACGGAAATCGGCTACTGCATCGAGTGTCGGATGAAGCTGCCTACGGAAAACTCTCCCCATTCCCACGCCAACTGTCGGATTTGCACCGATTGCAGCGAGTGTGGTTGGCTTGGTGTGGTTTTTGGGACGATACCGGGTGGCGATACGCACTCTAGGGGCCATGGATGGATGTCGCCACCGTCATACACCGAGCACCGTGAAATGGTATTCCGTCTTGCATCAACCAAAACCCGGTTCGGTGTTCGGCTGCCGGATGGGCAGTATTTTAGCACGCCGTCCGAGATGGAATTAACAAATGCAAAGTTACGATTATGACAAAACGCATAATAATGTTATATGTTAATGAAGCGGAAAATTTATATCGCAAAAATCTGCCATAAATTGCTTAAAACTGCATTAGTTTGTAAATTTGTCGGGCTGCGGCACCGAGTGGAAAAGGATGAGGAATCTCTAAATCCAACTAACTCATTACATGATGGAAGGGTTTTGCAACTAAGCGATCATTTATGACCTTGCTGTAGGAATTAGTAATAATCTAATGGAAATGAACATGAAATAGGATTATCTACGTGAGTGAAAATGTATTCTCACGCCAAAAATTTTCCGATTCTAAGCATAAAAATACACTCTGTGGATCTGTTGTGAATAGTTTTAGATAAGACCCACTGATGAAAAGAGCATCAAAAATTAGTATTTACTTATTCAATTAGATTTGGTAATCTGATCCGTTCATTCGTAATAGTCACTTTATTATGGGTCAAATTATTTGACAAAAAGTTTGTGACATCGACAGAAATTAAAATACATTCTACGTTTGCGTTTCGCTTAAGCCGATTCCGCCAGAATTTCAGCCCCGAAGCAATTCAATTTCTGCGCCACCGTTAGTAGCACCATCTTAGAGCCATCTCAAACTGTGGCGAAAGAATCGTTAAGATTTTACCGCCACGGGGCTGTAATTCGTGAGTCGTCCAGATCAAACGTCAATCCCGTGGCGAAAACCGAAATCCCAAATGGCGCTACCCTTCGGGACATTTTTGTGTAAATTGAAATCTATTATCGCTTGCCCTTTCGACGCTCCGTGGGTTGCATTCTTTTCAATTTCGCTCCACCCAAATGGCGATCCGCTGATGGTAACGGTGCTCCTTGATGGCTACAAATTCTGCGTTTGGCAAAAGTTGTGTTAATTATTGGACCTTCCCATCGGTTCACCCTTCTCCAACAGGGCTAGCTAAACGCATTTTGGTCGTACTCGGTTTCTTATCAAACGCCGGGTTCCATTGAGTGAAATGTTGTCGCATGAAAATGACGCATAAAAATACAATCCACTTCGTCCAATCAGCAGGAAAAACGCGGGAGGAAAGCCGGACGGGCCGTGGCTTGGTTAAAAGTGCCACTGGAAAATCACCCCGAGGGAATGTGTTTCAAAGTTGTGGAAATAATTAAATTTAAAGAAAAGCTTTCGGTGGCGAGGAACGGAGTACAAAAACTCTTGGTGCTCCACGGAGGGAGGCTAAGGAATCGCCCGGCTGCGGACGCAAACCCGTCGCCATTGCTTTATCCTCGGTGTCAGTCAAGTCGGGGCGGCCAGGACCGCCTCGCACGGACAACGGAGCTGGCAAAAGATTCTCCTCGGCTCGGTGACCGAAGAAACAATAGAAAGTGAGCGGGCGAATAATACACCCATTAAGATTACTTTACCGCAAGCCTGGGAGGCAAGGGAGAGGTTTGTGTTGCCATGAGGGAGCCGGGGAAAAGCTTCACTTCGCCCGGTGGCTGACTGTCTAATCAAGAACAGAGAAAGCGGCCTGTCCGGAGCCTTCTGCCAGCGCCGACAGACGGATGTCCTCGCTCGATGTCCTCGTAACCGAAGGACTCTTCGAACAATGGTTTGCTTAAGACATTGCTTGGACGATGAAGCGGGTGAAGGAATAGTTTTAGTGTATTTTAAAATTATTTGAAGGATAAACTTATTCGTATCCTAATTCTTAAGAATAATTCCGCTTACTCTGTAATTGTAAACATCTTTGTTGAAGAAGCACAATATGAACGTATTCGTTTTTATAAATGAACGGTTGAAATAATTAAAAGTTCATGGTAAAATTTATAATTTTTAGCACTAGGCAGAAGAAATAGAGAGAATTATTTTCTCCATTTCTAGAAAACAGCTTCAAATAAAGATAAATGAAAATAGTTCTATTATCTTCCTATTCAAGCCCTGCGAATATCTCTACCGGTATTTCTCATATCGCTGGTTTGATTGTTCTTCACGGACACATTCTACTGCTCCTCCGTACAACAGTGACATCCAACCGGAGGCTTGATATTTACCAGTATACTGTCTCAAGTTTCGTTTCTCCTGAAACTGCTCCTTAGTTCAAGTCCTTAGTTTTCCTTTCCATCTCTTGTGTCATGGTGACATGGTTTGTATTTTTTAACTTCATTTCGGTCCTCCCGAACATGTTTCTTACCGGTCGGGCTTGGGAAGAAGATGGTAAGAATGATTTATTAGCAGGCACACATGCCTTCGAATGGGTGTGTGTGCATAAAATTGACGGTAATATCAGCCCGGTGTGACATCAAGCAGTCGGCACGTTTTCCGGCCAGTTCCGGCGGTCCACATCGGGACCATCGGGGTCAACGGGTGCTCCGGAACTAGATGCCAACTGTGTACGTGTGTGTGTTCAGTTTGTCTGCCTGCTTTGAAATGGTTTCACTATCTTATCCCTTTGACTGTCCCACTTTTGTGATGCAAACGGGCAACATTCTTCATTCATTTGCTCATTTTTTCTGATGGATGCTAATGAAACCCAAAGGGTGGCCCCAAAGGCACCTTGCCTTCCCGGTCTTAAATAGTTCTGACAGTTGTAAAAACGACAAACATCACAGTGCCCCCCTTTTCCGGTAGGCCCAATGACACCCGAGTGTTGTTTTACTTTGGAGTTGAGAAGATCCGGTGCATGGTCATGCAAGTCGCCGTTTGTTTGGTCGGTTTTCTGATGGTTATATCTAAATAAATAATTTTTTTTTATACTGCTTTAATTTATGCAGAAAAAGCCTTTTCCGAGTAGTTTTCAACTTTATCGTTAGTAGTTTGTTAATGTAAATTATTAAAATAGAAACATTTTTTAATTTGTTTTAAATAAGACTATAGATAAGTTTCAACTAAAACGTGTATTTCATCACTCTTTCAATTTGTCTAATAAATTTATTTTATACTAGCTTGAAGCCCCAGCGAATTTCGGGGAGGGAAAACATTAATGCTTCTGAAGTTTTTGCTATTTCTAGTCTAAAATCTACATATTCTTTCTATTTCTACATTCTATTAGTTTGCCTACAAACCGTGATCAGTAGCTGCAATTTTGCGGGGAAATATTCTATTATCAATAATTTAGAGGATCGGAATTTTAACTTGTGCTATGCTTAATCGGCTTGACCACGACATCGCACTTGGTGAACCCGTGTTCGAGTTCCGTGTCCACTAAGAGTTATTTAGAAAAAAGCATGCTTCACGTGCACTTTAAAGATGTACTGTTTATTGCCTCATCTCAAAAAGGGACTTAGAAACTAAGAGTTACAAAAATAAAGATTTATGAAAACAAATAAATTGATTAAATTTACATGCATATATTCGTTTATATAAATAAATATACAAAGACTAACAAATCTATTGACGTTAAATATCCGTCACGACATCAATTTGTTTAAACTTCTGATGTCCATCCAGTCTTCATGTAAAATCCGCGAGATCCCTGCTCACAAAACAGCACAAAAGATTGCTCGATGTGTCTGTACGACAAACAGTACTTAGAAACGGTTTCAAAAGCGAAGTGGATTAAATCAACAAATCAATTCAACAAAATCTTTGGAAGCTAATCTTTCATATTTCTACTCCTCATGGAATCATCAATCTGAATCTCGATGCGTTCATAAATAAATGATGAAACAGAAATACTGTAATCATGATTCACGAAAAAGTAATTCAATATCGTACTGCAGTAAAAGTAAAGTGTTCATTCAGTCGCATGTGAATAGTCAACATGCGTTGGTACATTTTACTCGTCACGCTTACAATACATATAACAAGGGCACCCACCATCGCGCATAAACTTTTTGTACACATTGAGGCAACGGTGCAGTACTTGCGTGATACGTCGACCACAAACGATAGAGATGTGTGGATGAGCTTCCCGCAGAAATGGTCTGAAGATGACAACTGGTTCAAATTGTGCTACCAGTTGGCCTCGTTGCCCAATATCCCTAAAGTGATTTTCACACAATCTTCTAAGTCTCTCCCTGCCACAAAATCTATTGACAACATGGCCACTCCATTGGTTTTGATCGTGATTGTGAATCAGGTGCTGAAAAAAAAATCCTTTCAAAACCTCGAATATAACTTATTCCTTGGATTTGCAGGAGCACCACGCGCAATTCATCCGCTGGCTCGATCAAATAGGAAAACAGCACATGCGCATGAAGCTCATTGTTGCCACGGATATACAGAATCGTTTAGTTATGGAAAAAGTGGTCCAAGCAATCTTAAAAACAGAGCACCATGATACAGTTTTCATGATACAAAACAACGAACGCAATGAGCCTCGCGCGCATACCTGTCATCCCTATCGGAGGGAATTTGCAACCCACCGCATCGATGAGTATCACACATTTTTCCCTGATTATGATCGGAACTATCACAAGAAACCAGTGCTTGCAAGCAGCATGCCAGCTGTTCCATATATTATCACACAACCAGCGTCAAAGTGGATCTCAGGAATCGATTCCGCAATGCTTCAGGTCATCGGTAAGATGGCCAACATTAGTTTTCATCTCAAAGCCATTTACGAAACGAGACCGCAAGCAGCACAACTCCCGACAAAAAACAATGATACTGGTGCTATGATTTGGCTCAATCGCCTGGTGTTAAGGTCACATTTCAGAACTTCTGTAACGACTCCTGATATGAGCGGGTACGTCATCATTGTACCTCGTGGTCAGCGGTTGACGATCCCTGAAACATTCTTAAGGCCACTGACAACGGCTGCTTGGATTCTAGTGATAGTCATAATTGTGGTGAGTTTTCTAGTCATGTGGAACTTTAACCGCTACTTTCGAAATGATCTTATCCTGTTACCAGTTTGTGGAATAGAGCGGTACAATTTGAATCAGGCTCATGTTAGTGAAAAGCTCATGATTCTCGGATTGATGGTGTTTTACTTCCTTCTTCAGAGCGGATATGAATCCATTATTATCTCACTAATCGTGGATGTACCGTACCATCCAGATATCTTAACCTTTGCGCAGCTACGAGACAGTAAGATGCCGGTAGCCGTGAGTATTCGGTACGATGTTAAATTCCTGTCAAAAATGCTTGAACCACATCAACTACCTATTGAAAACGAAACCATGATTCTAATGACGACTCTACATAAAGACAAGGCATCACTGCATGATTACCGATCGGGAAAGATGCTCATAAGCGACTTCTACGAGCACACCAACCAGCGGAAACGATTCAACCTTCTGCAAGATACCATTTCTGCTCATCCGACATCGTATCTGTTTCGTCATAGAACGCGGGTTCAAGAGACCTTCGAACGTCATATGCACACTATCTTCGAGGTTGGTTTACTGAATCACTGGGCTCAAATATTTCAAAAACTATCGAAGCGCCGTTTGAAGGCCCCTCCTCCGAGCGAAGATGATGAACTAGTGAAGTTTGGTGATTTGGCGCCGTTCTGGGCAGTGATTGGGGTGGGTTGGAGTGTGAGCATATTTGTATTCTTGCTGGAAAGGTTCACAACGCTGCAACTAGAGGTGAAACTTAAAGCTGAACATGGTTACCATCATGGTCACTGAAATAATTTAAATGATAATGGCACATAGGGGCTAACCAATTGAATTTACTATTATACAAAAAATATTCCATGATAGAAATCAAGCAGGAGTAGCCAATGTGTTATATTGTAACATTTAACTCTTCGACACTTGCATGTTTTTGCTTTGACGTTGGCATTTACTCACATGTAATAGATACCAAAACTAAACTTGTTTTTTATCACTGACATATAACAAAGATTTTTTTTCTTGTTATTGTATCGAAACAATTTGTTTGAAATCAACTGTGAAAACGCATGCTGCTGTGGCTGTTAATACTTGCGAGATGAGTTTGCATGTCATATGTCATTGCTGAATGTAAACATACAAACCAATAGAATGACGATAGAAAATCGTTATTAAGTAGAAAAGTTTCTAGTTTCCAGGCGTGAGATTTAGTTAAAAACCTTTTGCCATGACACAAGAATTTTAGGGATATAAGAAGAATAAGATAATGAAGAATTATGATGTCGAAAAATTTTAAACAAAAATCTTATGACGATTGTTCTGATGTTAGTTGACTACACGAATCGATTGAAAACACAAATAAAAAAAAAATAATTCTTGTTATAAACAGTGCCATGTTCACATGTAGTCATCATTCAATCCTAAAGCAAGTAAATTTCACGTTTCTTACCGTCATTTCCTCCACTGCTGCCAAATATCGCTACATTATTCAACACGTTACCTTCGCAGTTTATCACCTCGCTATCGCACGGACGAGCTAATCTCTACCCAGTGCAATCGGGTGCACCTTCACTGCACGCAACAATCGCTCCAATCATGCACCTTTTCCAGCGCTTCTGCCGGAACGCAACGGCAGTAGTTGGCGAGTAAACAAGCAAATCTCGCATTCCGCAAATCAAGAAGACAAATTGCTCCTTCTTCACCGAAGGCAATCATCAGCAGCATCATCTCGCATCCAGTAGCAACCGTTTCATCTACTCCCCGGCACGTTGATTCGCATGCTCCGGTTGTTTGTTCTGCCTGTTTTTTTTCTTCTTCCTCTTTTCGCTTGCTGCCCACCGAGGCACAACCAACCCACGACCGCTCGTTTGTGGTCCATCAGCGTCCCGGCTCGGGTCGGCGTGCAAAGTGCACGGTACGGAATAATATATCACGGCCCGTGCCAACAGGCGCAACATGTTGCCTCGTGCGCTCTTCTACGTGCGCGTCCTCCCGAAATCTGACAAATGAATGAGGTGTTTCGGTTTTAATTTACATTTATTCGTCCAATCCTCGACCGTCCTCGAGGTGGTGCATCTTTCCGTTTTTGCGCACGGAGAATGAAAACTGGGATTTTCCGCACAAAAAAACTAGCATCCTTCCGTTCCGATGCGAGCATCCTTGCGCCACGGATGCAGATGATGCTGTTTGGCGTGCGAGAGGTTTCGTCATTCTCGGTGCTTTCGTCAGCGTCAGCGTTCGTCAGCCACGGCCATGGCGTAAACGGTTGGGCCCGCAGTTTGCGTTGCAGTGTTCGGCGAAAGAATTTGATTTTTTGCTTGCATCTCCGTCAGCGTGGCTGAGAGTCCTTGTGAAACTCCTGTGCAACTAGTGCACCGTTCGCTGGCGAACGATGCGTTCCGGGACGAACGAGCACTGACCGAGATGGTTGCTCTCATGTCCATCATCATCACCATCATCTACGCGTTTGGCTGACATTGCACTTGTGCAATGACACTACATAGTAAACAACCGCAAGGCCTCTCATCACCGACATCGTTCGTCGTTCAGCGACGCATAATCGGCGGAACTACGGTGCGAACGAACGGCATCCGCTTTGTGGCTTTGGCAAATGCTGGGGGAAAACACTTTGTGGAAAGAGATCGAGAACGGAAATGTGCAAAAGTGCGCCCTATGGAAGTAAGTCCCGTTGTTGGACGTTGCTTTTGGTAGACGTTCGTGAGTATATCAAGTGAACAGGCTCATAAAGTCATCGAATCATTCTTAATTTACACCGGCAAGATTCCGAAATCTCGAAGGGGTCGCTTGGCATGCGTTCAAAAAGAGTTGTAAAATTAGTTAAAAAACTTTATACTATTCAATAAGTTAGATAATTGGAAGCTTTAATTTTCGAAAACATGATGATTAGTTCAACAATCGGTTAATGTATTCTATTTTTAAGAATACATGCAATTATGTAAACTTTAATAAAAAGCTTCAATTCAAGGATAAATATTAAACAAGACAATTAAGATCAATAATAAATTACTGTTCCCTACAGTAAACAAATAATTCGATAAATCAATACTAGAAAAATGATCAACTAATGATCTTGGTGAACACAACTTACTTCAACTCAGAACCTTCAAAGCATTCTCGTGTAAATCGTTGCTTACTTTCCCACCAATGTGGGTGTAATGTAAATGTAATTGAAAGCTAAAAACAAATGCACCGCAATTAATCAACCATAATATATTGAAAATTCATATTTCATGCATCGTACTCCTATCTGCGTGGATGGTTCCTGTGTAGAGTCAAGACAGGTAAAATTCGGATTTTTAAGAAATTTAATGCAAGGAAAAAAGAAGAAACACTTTGGTTCACATGAACATCACTCTTTTCGTGAGGATTTATTTTTGGAAAGTCGAAAACAAAGACAATTAAGGAAAAACTCTGTTGCACCTTCCCCGAACGTATGTTCGTTTCTGCAAACAATTTGTAATATTCATGAAAACGCGGACCGAAAAATTTGAATAACGCCTTTGAACATTCGATCATTTGTTGCCCCCTTTGCTTATGCTCTCCCTGTGTGCACGTGTGAACGCCTTCTCGACCCGGGACTCGTTCATCACCAGACAAGGTGTGTATGGTTTCCTTTCCCCCCAGTCCACCCGTCCCGTCCCCGGCCAGCGCTTGGCCGCCATTTGCAACCAATCCGCCTGCGCCAAGCAGTCAAACCATCGTCAGCGCGCCTCGCCATCATGCGCCACGCTTCGATCGTGGCCACCAATCATACACCAAACCTGATGCGCCCCCTCGGGTGCGTCGCAGGAAGCACCTGGGAGGGAGGGCGAGAGGAAGAAGGGGAAAGAAAACAGCGACAAAGCGGGGCCGGCCGATATTAACAGCCACGGAGTTATGATAAATTAAAAGTTTTCAATCAAATAGAGCGCGAACGAGCGAGAAAGAAGGACAAGCAGACAAAAAGGGCACGAGGGCCGGTGTGGCGGGAAGCTTGAGAAAGCGGAGGAAGGTGAGGCAAGGAATCTTCCTTTCAGACCCGTTTCGCTGACCGATCACCGCGAGCCCGAGATGGGCAATTCCCTCTCGCCGGGAAGAGGGAGAGCACCAAAGATGGTCGTTGAGGACGGAGGAGTCAAGAAAAATGGCTGACTGATGAAACGAACCGAACGGGCCGATAGCGGGCCAACCCGCCGACCCGGGCCGGCCTCTCGGTTCGTTCCTTGGTGGCCTGGGGGAGAGGGGAGGTAAACCGGCAGACCAAAGATTATGAAAATACACGACGACCGACATTTTAATTTACGAGCATCAGTAATCGGACTCCTTCAATTTCAGTTCGTTTGCGTCACCCCGTCTCGACCGTCCATCGCTTTCGGGCTCGGAGCTGCGGAGCTTTCGAGGTTTGTCATAAATCGACGTCGCGAGAGATTTTTCCCGACCCCTCAGCGCGTCGCCCTGGCCGCGGTTTCCCACTCCCCGAAGCGCGCGCGCAACCACACACTTCTGTCATGTTTTGAGCTTTCGTGAGACCGTGGCCGCTCCGTGCCGTGACGATGGTAGCGCTGAACGTCGCCGCCATTAGCCACCGGCGTCACACCACCGGAAAGCTATGCTGCGCTGTTATGCTCCGGGCCCCGGGATTGGCATGGCGGACATCGCACCGCCCGACGGTCCCGATCGCCATTTGATCATCTCACCGACACACCGTGATGGTCGGAACGGACGGGCGGAACGGTGGCGGACGCGACGGACGGATGCGACGAAACGCGAACGAAGGCAAGAAGAGAAAAGACGATCGCTTCCCGCTGGGCGATGAATGGCCATTTGGAAAGCTGATACGGTTATAATTATCTCGCTCGAGTTCAGTGGGCCTTCAGCGTCTCGTCGTGGTTTGGTTCGGGACGGGACGGAAACGCGGTCGCTAAGCGGTAAACGCGCTGCAGTTTGGCCTTTGATTGAGATCTCAGTGAGGCCGGATCAACTAATGATTGCGTGCACTTATTTCGTGCTTCCGAAACTCACCGGATTCCGGTGCGCCGTGCGTGCAAACATACAAATGGGTTTCCCCAAAAACGGGAGGTGAAACTGGAGAAGCGACGATCGATGATGAATGTAAGGATAACCTGTATCGAGGGAGCAATGACTTCATTCTATCAATTAAAATATCTTATGCATACTTTTCATACGCCGCAAAGAATAAAACGGATATATTCTTAAAACTAGTACAAGTTGGCAAAAGATACTTACAGATATTTATTTTCGAGTGTATTTTATTTCTCTTTAAAGGCAAATGAAGGGAAAAATTCATGGAAATCATTAATCTTCTTCTTTTCTTCTTCTTGGCGTAACGACCTCTTGGTCATGCCTGTTCGTTAAGGGCTTACGAGACTTGTTTCCCTGTTGTACGTGGATAGTCAGTCCTCTCGTACAGGGGAGGGTCCGGTCCCGGTTGGGATTCGAACCCACGCCGTCGAGGTGTTGAGCCCCGGCGCTCATGGGCAGATTTTTCTAACCGGCGCTACCGCTCGGCTGTCGCGGACCCCCCGCGGAAATCATTAATTTGTTTGTTAAATTGTTCATTTAATTGTATTTGAAAGGATATCACGTACAAATTATTTATTTAACGCTTTATTGATCGTTAAACCTAACAACTTTAACCAATTTTAAAGCTTCCCATAATCGAGATGAAATTCGGAAGCTTTGTCTTTTACTCAAAAGTATTTTACCGCTCATTGTTCATTTTGCATCCAATGTATTTTATTTATCACTCAGATCACTATTTCGTCAGCAAAATAAATCCTTCGAGTTAGTTCAAATTTGTCTGCCAATATCTGCAATAAAACTATCTAATTTAAATAACTCGTTAATCACTTGTTCATCGTCACTATCACTTTCGCTTCGGCAGAAAAGTACTCTTAAAATTGTAATTTGTGACTTCCCGCTCCACAGGGCATCGTTCTCCCATCGTTCGATCGATCAGACACTGATGCAGGGCGCAATTTATTATTTTACTTCATTTCCGACCCAGTCACAAAGCTAGTCGCCTCCTTCCCACCCTTTTCGCTTCGAAACTGACCAATCAATACCCCGTGACCGTTCTTTGAAGTGCACATGCACATGAAGTGTGTCAAGTTGGGTAACATTTTCCAGAAAAGATTTCCTTTGCGGACGGATGTCGCCCCGACGCCGATGGAAGGGGGAAAAATATGTGACGCACACACGCTCGGACACACGTAAACTTTAGTGAAATATATTTTCCCAGTGTCCTTGCAGTGCCGCAGAGTGGTCAGGCTAGGTTTAGGATGGAGACGATGGGCCCCGGAGCCGGCTGCGCCAGTGTGCAAAGTGTCGTTTCATGATCACCTTCACTCAATCTAGCAATCCCCGAAGGGTGGTGGAGGCTGCTGCAGGCGGTACTCCGGTACATGAAAGCTCAATATTCTCACCCTCCACCCCTGTGCCCTGACCTCCGCCCGAAGCTGCTTAGGGCTGACCAACGCCAAGGCAAAGTCATCGTGCCAAGTCTCAGTGGTCGGTCCACTGGGCTGTCAAGTGACAATGTGACAGCCTGTAACGGTCGGACATGTGGGAGATTTTGATGCAGCTGGTCATTTTTACCTCCCCCGGTCAGTCCCGGGCGGCCGACGGATATATACAGACTCCTTGCACGGCTTCTCAAGTGCACACACGGATTCGAAGGAATAAGCGGGAAAGTATTACAAAATTATCAATCTCCCCGTTGTGTGCCATATGCTCAATCTTTTCCCTCCTTTTACCGTTGGTTTCCATTTGCCTCCGTTTTGGTTTAGAACCGAAATGACAAGACCGTTCTCAAGAGGGTTGAGGGAACGTTGACATTTTATGGAAAGAAAACATAGATTTATTTTCTCAATTGTGTAGGGTGGAACTGCGTTCCATCTTTTGTTAATGTTCTGAAGCGAATTTGATTTGCAAGTTATGTTTTTAATTCTATAAAAATGTAGCAAAACTTTTGTTGAAAAAAATAATTTTTGAACAAAATGTACCTTAAGTTACTTTAGTTATTTCATTCGCATTCTGATCTACTTTAACCATGCCATCTGTCCGTTAAAGTGCTTCACTTTGAAATACCTTTGAAGAACTGTGTCTACCCTCCTTTACCACGTGCGCCAGCGTAATTGAAAACATAAAAATCCGTCATGTTCAACACGGTCGATCGAATGTTGGAAAATTAAATTTTTCCCATATTAACTGCGACAGACGTATAGAAACTTCCCGTCATTAGTTAGCGCTTGACGGGCCGCCCACACTACCCACCCAACCTCACCTCGGTCTATTGGTCCCTCGGCCAAGTCAGTTCTTCACCTGCACGTCACCGTAACCGAGCAGTCAATCAAAAATGTTTTCCCCTTTCCTCCCCCCCACGGCCACCTCACCCACCCCCAAGGAAACTTTTCCGACGGGTGCAGGAAAGAAATGTTTCGAACGGTTCGGTGGAAAAAGTTCCAATCCTAGGGCTGAGGGAGGGAAAAAGAACCATTCCACGGGTAAAAGGAGGTAGTGAAAGTGTTTGGTTTCCACGGATCTCGTGCCATTATCGACCACGTTCAGCGTGCGGCGCGGTGTCAAAGTTGCTGGCGCTGCCGTGCATTCGGAGCCGGGTTTTGGCCGGTAGTTGGCGTGGATGTGAAGGCATGTGCAGTACCACCACATCACATCACGGCGAATGGCACGATGCCTGCCAAAGTGGGTGCCTGCCAAGACGAACTTTCGCGTGCTGCTGCACCGGTCGAGGGGGAGGGGGAGGAAAGGGTCGAGTTGTAATTGTAAGGCGGTGCGGGCCGTGACAGGTTTTGGGAAGGCAAACTTTGAGCCAACGGATCTGCCACTGACACATGGAACTGTCCCGAACAGGGCGCGCTGTCACGTTGCCCGTCAGATGGAGCTTTTTTCCCCCCTGGCCACGTTTGGTACGCTTTTCCACCCCCCCTACCCCTTATGTTAGATGTCACGACGCGCCGTTCGTCAGTCAGTCGGTGTTCGGTGGGAAAATAGTGTGTCCTTTTCACGATCGTCGCTCGACAAATAGCTGTTTGAGTGCGCGTGCATCCATCAAACTCCATTCGGGAAACCTTTGCAAACGCCAGGTGCTGGATGGGGGGGCTTTCCATTGCATTGCCATTTTATTTTGTAAAACCCAGTACAAGGCAGCTTTTATGCATCTATCAACCACTCAACAAGCACTCGGTAGAGCGAAATCTAACGTAAGGAAAATTCCCCAAAGCAGCCACCAAGGAAATAAACTCCTCAAAGGGCACTTTATCCACGGAAAAATCGAGAAATCGTACATCAGTACATCGAAGAGTGAATCCCCGCGGGCTGTTACGAGACATGCCCTACGAGAACGCTGACAAGTATATCATTATGCAACGTGTACAGCGGTGCGCGATGGCACGACGGAACAATGATATAGTGGTATGTAATGTTAACAGATTTCATTCGCATTTTCATAAATTAATGCACGCTGTCTCGCTCGGTGGCGTTGCAGTTTTGGAGGGTGAAAGAGGCGTGCTTTGAATATGCCTCTGGTAATGGTGGTTTTTTTCGAAGGTCAGGAAGGGAGGGAGGATGGGAGCATGCAGTGGAGATCGGCTAATCTTCATTCGAGCATGCATTTCAAAATGGCAAGATGACAGCATTTAGTGGAGTTTCGTTTTCGAAAAAATGACCAACAACGTGAGAAGATTTTATCAGAGGTATATTAAAGAATTTATAATGAAAGTCATTTATATGAAATAAAAAAATATTCTATAATATGATTTATTTAGAATTATAATGCATCTGAACTTCGATTAACATAAGAAAGTTCATACGGTACATAATTTCAAGAGCAAAAATTTATTTATTTTGAATAGAATCTTCTTTTTGTAGAATTTTTATAATTTTCATAATAAATATTATTTGTATCTAATACGAACGTGGGCTGGCTTTTATGAAATTTATTTTTTCACTCACAAAAATCACTTATTTTAAACGTTGTTGTCAGTAATTTAACCCTCTTTCACATCGATACTTAATTTACTGCTTCGTGTTGATCTGTCTTCGCATTCTGGGCTTTCATTACACAGTGGCACACACACACACACCTACAAGCTCCCAATGCCTGCGAGAAACGGCAGCTACTACTGCACTTTTCCCATCCCGCTTGGCGCATCAAGGGTGAAGGGGTGGGCGGCGAACCAAACACTCCACTCATGCAACCATGACCGACACATTTCGCATTTCTGACCTAAGACCCGACCCGCCGTCGACTGACCCGAGCGAAAATGAGCCTCCGCGGTCCATGCGACCCTTTCCCCCCGACTGCCCCACGGAAAGCCCGACGGCGACGATGTATCCGTTGTAGCGAACTTTGACAGAATCATAAAATATCTGGATATACATTTCATGAATTATCATAATTATATTTTAATAACATAATTTATGTCATACAGTGTACTGTTGTTCTGTTTTGTTTAAAATTTATTATTTTCCACTTTTGCTGTTCTTCTGCGGAACATGTTCATGCTGCCACCCCGCCCCGAACCCGCTCGCCGACGCCGCATCACACGCGTGGGGCCGCGCTTTTAAACACTGGCCCTGGCGATGATGGTACGTTTTTGATACCTTGCCCACTGCCACGGTGTGTGCCAGGCCAGCAGCGCTTGTCGGTTGGTTGATCAGCAGCACCAACTCCCCTCCCGCCGCCCTTCTCGCGTGTCAACACCAACGCATCTCGTGCTTTCTGCGCCCGCAGGAAGGGTTGCGCCAGAAGCGCGGAATTTATGCTGACGCCTGCGAGGAGGAGGGCCACGGGAAGCGCGGTGGTAGGGCATTTTGCAGTTCATATTTACTTTTATTTCATGTCATGTGAAAAGGTCTCCGGTTTGGCTGACGATTTGAATATTCACTTCAAGAGTCGTTGCTGTTTTTTTTTTTTCGTCCATTCGTTTACTCCACCAAAAACCCACCGTGCAACCTTTTCGTCTTTTGTTGCCGTTTGATAAATTTATCCTTCTTTCGCATGCGAATGAAAGCCAACGTATGTATGTGTATATGTATGTGTGTTTCAGTGGAAACCCGCGGTCAACTTTCACGCTGCAGGGATTATGCTGCGTATTTATTCTCGGCCAACCGTCGCGATGTCGAGTGCCAATATTATTTTTCTGCCCCGCGCGCCGTCTTTTAAAAACCCACCGAACCGAGGGGTGACTATCGATTACGATACGACGAGGGCGATAACGAGACAGATGACAATGTCAAGACGATATCTTGACGATAGGGCTACTTTCCTGGAACGACGATAGGGCTACTTTCCTGGAACTCTGCTCCGCCGATGACACCGACCGGCTTGGGTTGGAGAATTTACTTTTTATGGCGGATGAAGAATTTAATCTTCGGCCCTTTAGCATTTGCTGGTCCGATCGGGAAGCCGTTTATGTAAATACGGAAAATTTGTTATGCTCCCTCCTTGGCAGGCAGATATAATCGGATTGATTGACGTGTGGGATGGGATGGAAGGAGCGTAAAATGTTGTTTCATGTTTTTCACCATCAAAAACGTGGTCAATTGTTTCAACGATATTTTTATTGGTAAAAGTAGAAAATATGATAGTCAAATACTTTTATTGATTAAAACAAGAAAACTCATCATCATTAAAACAAGAAAAAGTTAATAATTAAATTTAAAATAGAAATAAAGTAGGTCATCATTACAAGAAGAGCTCAAACATCAGAGAAAATTTATCAAATTAAACATTTTTATGGGAAAAGTGAATGATGGTATCTTTTACAAAAAAGCTGCAAATGGTTTTTGTAAGAGTAACATACATTCTCCTTAAATTTTAACGACTTTAAAAAATAATAATTTGGACAGTTTTGGTCGACATAATAATTTTAACTTATACACTTACCAATAGCATAAACGTTGTCCATTGGCGAACATTGCCGTGGCACCTAATCCATTTGCAGTCAAAGTGTCTCAAGTGCATTCAATTAGAGCTCCATCGCCAACAGACACACCGGATCGTGGACCAATGCCGGATGGAAGGACGACCAGAATCGCCAATCTTTTCAATCCATTCCTTCCCGAGGGAAACCCCCATGGTTTGAGCTTCCCGATTCCCGATGGAGAACCGGTCGAGTGACACCCGAACAAGATGTTCCCGTGGCATGCGACGCAATGGATAAAGGACGTCTGATCGTCGGCCGGCTTCTCCAATGGTTCAGGATTTTGTGAACGTTGTAGGTGGATAAGATATCGCTGGGACGAGAGCTCTGGTGCATCATGCGACGATCCTTTCACCATGGCCGGTGCGACGTGAAGATGGAATCGATTCCATTCACCTTCCCTCTGCCGAATGAATTCATGCACCGACGCCGTTCGTACCATTCCGTTTCCATTTCGATGTCACCGGAGTAACTTCTTGTGCTTTCATTCGGGAGGCTGTTTTGCTAAATGACAAAAACTATTAGCCCGCACACAACACCGTTTATCAATTATCAAATTGTTATTATCGCTCAGCAGGATTAAGGAACAATACTCGCTTCGAGCTGTGCCTTCTTCGATTGGTAGATGGTCTCTATCGACTGTCGTCTTAATTCGTCACAGCCTACTGACTCTACCCTTCGATCAAAAGTGAATCCTGGCACTTGCATCCATTTGCATACACTTGATTGTTGTCTTTCCAGGCGCATACTCAAAGAAACCTTCGACCAAGAAGAAGAAGAAACACGCCCTCGGGCCAGGAAGTTCCCATTTAATCCAAGAATCTTATCCTCCGTAATCCGAAGAATCTGTAAATTGGTCCGAATTGGACAAGGAAAAGCTGTTATCACTCTCGGCCGAGCGTTGGAAGCGCATGTTTCCCATTGTTATGACTATTCCGTACGTGTGTGTAGTATGTGGCCGAAATTAGGCATTGTTTATTTTTCCACTCTCGAGCAACCCCCCCACCGGCCCCATCGGCCCCGGTAATAAAGTTTCGAGTTCGGTTCCGCAAGACGGATATTGGAGGCTCAATATTTTGGCAGCCATTTCCTTCACCACGTCCGAAAACGGACCCGAAAGTGTCACGTTTCATTTGCATACGTAGATTTAAGCACTTGCCGGGTTTTTAATGTGTTTGTATGTGTGTGTGTGTGTGTGCAAGCATTTCTAGTGGGATAATTTTTCTTCCTTTTTTTTTTAATTCCATTTTCTTTTTTTCGATTTGCATGCCGCAGGGTCCTTCGCTACGAATCGGGACAGGTTCCGTTCAATGGATACCTCTCGGAAAAATCTATACATCTTCCCGTTTTCCCCGATCCGATCCACGCCTGTCCACGGTGATGTCCCTGTACAAAGAATGGTGGAGCAAGGGGGGGGGGGGGGGGGGGGGGATTGGTATTTGAAATTTCGGTATCAGAACTCTAGGCCGAGGATTATCCACTCGGTATGTTTCGAGATTATCGATGCCTCTCACTTCAGAATAGCGTTCATTGTCGTGTCGTGTGCAGTTTTTCTTTTTTTACCATTTGCTAGGGAATATATTTTTTCCGATTTTCTCGGACCTTCCTACGGGCCAACGTCCTTGCTTTCCCCCCCCCCCCAAAGGACTTCAAGGACCGAGGCGAGGATGTTCCCTTTCGCAATCGGTACGAACGGATTGGGAAATGGGGGACGCCAAAGGAAACGTACACTTCACCGTACTGACAGGGCGGTTTGACCGGGTTGGAAAAGCGGGGATAGAAAAATCGTCAGACGACGAAAGAAGAAGAAAAAAACACACACACACCCGAGATTGAAAGCAAAATATCTGCACCGGGCAAGCATTCCAAAATGTGAGACGAAAAAGGAAGGACACACATCGACATGCCTCAGACATGGACATATCAAGCGTCTCACGAGCGAAGACAAGCGGTAGGCGATCCAAGGGGAAAGGTGGAAGCCGCCGTGACATGGCCACGGCCAGTATCTCACAGCTCCGTCCCACTTCCCCCTCTCCGTTCCGTTTGGTTTCAATATGGAAATCCAAGTGATTGAGGAAGTCGCCGCCGCTGTCCCTCAGAGTGGTCGGGTTTTGTGCTTGTGGGTTGATTTTCCTTGATCAACGACCGAACTGAGGAGAGAGAGAGATACAAAAAAAAACAAACCTTCCCCGTACGGTGGAGGGTGTCACGAAAGGACCAGAGAACACAATAAGGACATCGCGGAGTTGATGAAAGGACCACAAGCAAAGAATATGCATGTGTAGCCGGCCGAAGCGTCGGGTGAGCGGAGTCGGAGCGAGTTCATCTAAATATTTCAACATATTCAATTGTTTGTTTTGTCGTTCGGAAATCTATTTCGTACGGAGGCTTCCGGCACTTGCGTTCGGTTGGAATCGGCAGGGAAAAGTACGTTCGGTTGTTTTTTTGTTTTCCAGTGTTGTTTTTTCTCCGTGCTCGAGTTCTTTGTCTTTCCGTTTCATCTGCCAGCTGCCATACGCTGAGCTATGTTTCTCCCCGTATGCGCTTGATTTCGCCATCATGCTGAAGGACATCAGATGTCCTGTTTTTTTTTTTGTTTGGTTCCGGGTGGGGGGGTGTGAGAATGGGTGGCGGCATGTTTCAGGCAAGAGCACGCCCGAACAGACGGACGACGGAAAGTAGCAAATAACGTCAATATGGGAACATTTTTGCATACATACAAGCAAATCAAATCAGGCATCTTTGGAGATTTTTAATAGCTGATTCATACAACCGTTTGAGGGTTTTCGTTTATGTAAACAATTCAAATTAACATTCATTTGAATAAAAACTATATCGGATGGAGAGGAAGGGTAATGAACGGAGTCTTATCGGATTTTTATATTGATAGATTAAATTGAAAATTTTTACAAATGGAATTTATTTGACTTACGAAAATTAGTTTCTCGATATACTAAGACCTGAAAACAAGGAAGTTACAAAGTGAATTTCTCGCAATTTCGGATGAATTCGATAATGTTTCAAAACTAAAATATCTTTCTTTACTTGAATCGATTTTTCCATATTTTTTTTTTAACATAAACCAAATCATTGCTGCTTTTAAATCAGACTTTTCCTTTCTTTTTTCAGGTACTGTCCCAAGTCATGATTCATTGATGTTGCTAACCGTTCCCCTATGCAAGGTAAGGTACACCGATTTGGATAATGCTTCGTGCCCAGGAGCGTTATTTTCCGTTACCAAACGTTACCTTGCGTCTGGCATCTCCGTGACAAAGAAAACTCCATGCATCAACCGAATTGATCATATTAATTCGAACATTTATTCTAAGAACAATTGCACAACATTCGACTAATGCGTTTGGTTGGAGGACGCCCGAGGCTCTGTGGCGCGTGAACGGGGCCTTTTTTCTTTGAGGACCAACGATGGGTAATATCAATATCAAAGGCAGTGCACCCTCGGCCAATGCTCGCCGTTGTTGGTGGTACAACCCACGGGAACACAACACCGGAACAGGACGATAAGATTGGTTCTATTAGGGAATGTCATTTGCATGCATGCCATCTCCGCCATCTCCACGGATGATGCCAATGTTGATGATGATGATGATGATGCCGATGATGATGAGGCTAGCGATGATCCTCGTGCCGAGCAAACTGGCCAACAATCTATTGTTGGCCACCCTTTTCCCCCCCCGACTCGCTCCGACTCTCTCTTCCATCGGGCAATCAATTTTCCTTTTTCCATCAAGTGTTTTCCACGGGACACGGAAACGGCCAGGACTCGGGTTCGTCAGCGCATCGGTTGTGCACTTTCCGGCCGAATGGACCGGCACCCTATGCTTCTATGCTCGTACCGTTCCAGTAGTTTCACCGTGTTGGTGATTCATATTCATTTCAGCCTCGATGCTTCGTTTGGCCGATGGCCGGTATGATCGGATGTGAAGCCTGCTGGAAAAGTAGCCCCGATCCGAGGGCGGGAGGTGGCAACTGCTAATGGAGCGCCAGAGCAAGCCCGGTCAAGAAAAGCCTTAATCGATCTCGGAAAACCTCCGGCCTCCGGAGTGCCATCGTAGCTTGATTCAATGTCTCCTAATGGTTTCAGGTGAGAGATCAAATGCGGCACTCGGCTTCGTTCGAGGGAAGAAGGAAGGCTGTAGGGCGGTACAGTCACACGTCAAATCACTCAAAGTCGATAAAAATTTAAACGCCCCAATACACATCAAGTTCACTCGGAAGGAGGGAGCCCACCTCTTTTGCAGTAGCATGCAATAATCAATCCGGTATAATCATAAAAGATGTTGCTTCTTCCATGCGAACGGACGGTGTGGCCTTTATCCTACAGCGCAGGAGGGCTGGCATGGAAATGTGGGGGGGAAATGCAATCTGATTGTTTTCATATGCAAGGAATATCCCCTTTATTTGCCTACATCGGCATCACATGCACACGACCCAGGGTGCTCTGCGTAATCCTGGGCTAAAGTTTATCAAAGGGATACGAATTCCATTTTGATTTGTTTCGTGTTCGTTGTCGGTTTGGAACGAAACGCCTGGTCCTGTCTATGCAGAGAACCTCTGTCAAAGGGGTTGTGACTTCTACTGTCCACGTTTATAACTCATTAATTCGATACGGCACAGGCTAACTGAATCGGTCGGTGCGTATGAGGTGAAATGTGGCTTTAAATTGTACCAATTTGTTTTGCGGGAATTGTCATAATTTTTTTTCATGTATCTTGCAATTGTTTTATACGTTGCTGATGTAGTCGTATTTTCTTGATAAGTGTGTTTCTTTTTTAATTAAGTTTTACTAAGTGTTTTCCCTTGTTTTTGTTCATGATCACAAAATGTGTAGAGGAAATAACCATCCGCTTTCTTATCATTACTGCAGTAAATAATAAATTCCAGATTTTGTTTGGATGAGTAACACTTTTGTGAACGAAATAAATAAAACAAAAGTTACGGATAGGAAACGAACCCACGACGGAGAGAAATAAAGCGTAAACTTCACATCACAAAAGACTTATATTCAATTGCTGTTCCCTATGCTAAGAAATTAAATGTACACAGATACGACTATTTTTGTGATCGATTCGCGAGTCGGATTGCGCACTAATGACACAAAGTAAACTTTTTTAAACACCAGTAAAATGGCAGCTAAAAATTAGGTCTGACTGCCGCAAGTGTTGGTTCGCGAATGACTTAATTTTTGTTTATTAGTTTATATTCCTCTTGGAAGTGCCAGCGCAGTCTGCTTGATAACGTTTGCCGGTCGATCGTCAGCTTCCCGATCTTCGTCAGCTTCGTCGAGCCTCTTCCAAGATTATTATATAGTGGCGGTAAGTGGCAAGTGGAAAGTAAGCAGGCAAGTGGCCAGTAGCCATTCGCATTGAAGCAAGCCCTTGCTGAAAACACAAGTAGACAGTAAGTTATGCATTTTGTTGTACTGTTGATTTAATCTTCAACTAATAGGAAGATCGATTACACAATCAAATAAATCCCCGAATAGACTTGCTACTTGATAGATCATGATGCATCCGGGTTAGGTACACTTACACTTGCCACTTACCACTAACAAATCAGATTTAACTGGAAATAAAAGAAGAGCGTAAATATAATCTCATCAAAGAAAAAAAAAACAAATAAACCGTTCGTCGAGTAGGAATCTGAAGTTGGGAAAAGCCGTACGAGTTAAAGTTCTCGGATTTAAACCGCTCGGTTTGTGAAATGAGCTGATTAGTTTGTTTCATGGAAACTGTTGGCTGATGTTTGTAACATCCTCACGTGTGAAACAATAATCTCTTATGGGACATCCTTTAAGAAATGCTTTTGCTAAATCAAGTTTCGTTTGTGTTTGATCAGTATTGACGATAACTCGCGATTCTGAGAACGTTCCTAGATCTTTCTTTGCCTATTTAAACCAAACGAATGCACATCAGCCTCAATTGCCTTTCATCATTCGTTCTGATCGTGTGGTCAAGTGCATTTTAAAGCCATGAATACTTGCGGTTATATATTGGTGCTGTGTTTTGCTGTTGTGTTACCCGGCCGGTCCGCAAGGACTATAGATTTTTTTGAGATAGAGCTTCTAAGAAAGCTGGATTTCTTGCAAGAGCAACTGGAAGAGGTTGAGCAAACTATGATGACAACTATGGAGAGTTCGCTGGAGGTAAACTTATAAAAGTAAAGTAAATATCAGGAGGTTACGACGAAGTATTTTTCTTTAAGGAAATGGAACATCGCCTCCTCGAGAAGCTAACTAACCAAGAAAATAATATAAACAAAAAGATGGAGTCCAAAATGTATAGCATGGAAAACTCTTTAAAGAAGGTGAGGAAAGATACAGTAGTGGCGTGTGCTTATATTGGAATGCAAGCTGATTATATTTAGTGAAATCAATGATTATCTCTTTTGTAGATTGTGGAGGCATCCAAAGAGAACACACGGACCGAACTGGAGGAATTGAAGAATCATATGATGCCCAAGCTGAACCACATTCAGGAAACGACGGAAACTGAGCTCAAGAAACTAGGAGAGAGCATGAAAACTCTTATCCAGTTCACAGATTCGGTACGAAATACTAGTATCCAAAGCAAAGTTAATACACCGTCGCTTAACATGACGCATCCGGTGAGTTCATGTCGCCAAGCTCTCAAGGTGTCAGGGAAATACATGTTAAAAATTGAGGAGAATGTCGAACCATTCGAGGTCTTTTGTGAGCAAAATAAGTTCGAAGGTGGCTGGATTGTAATCCAGCATAGATATGACGGTTCGGTCGACTTTTATAGGAATTGGACGGAGTACCGCAACGGATTTGGAACTTTAGATGGTGAATTCTGGCTTGGGCTAGAATACGTGCATCAAATTACGAAAAGTCGACGGTATGAGCTGCTGGTGGAAATTCAAGATTTCCAAGGAAACTACGGATACTCTAGGTTCAACAGGTTTGAGATCGGCAGCGAATTTGAGCTGTACGAATTGAAGAGTGTAGTAGCATACTCAGGGACAGCAGAAGATGCGTTGTATTTCGCAACGAATAACAAATTTAGCACATTCGATCGAGATAATGACGAATCGCGTAGAGGGAATTGCGCTAAGGAATATCACGGAGCCTGGTGGTACAGGAACTGCCACCGTTCCAATTTGAACGGTCGTTATGAGAACGCCACTGATGCTAGTGCGATGAATTGGTTCCATTTCAAACAAGACATGCGTGGTTTGTCTTACTCGAGAATGATGATTCGGGAATTCACCCCATAAGCATGAAGCGACCAACTCAACAATTAAGGTCTAGAAAAGTTGTGACATTTAAAACGTTTTCCATACTTTATTATACTTTTCCAATAAAACGCATTCGGGTTTAAAAAGAACAAGTAGTTTAATTTTATAATCTACAAATGCATGAGGAGGGGCTTCAGCGTTCCTGCGTGCTCTGCGTAATCCTGGGCCAAAGGGATACGAATTCCATTTTGATTTGTTTCGTGTTCATTGTCGGTTTGAAATGAAACGCCTAGCACTGTTTCTGCACATAACCTCTGTCAAAGGGGTTGTGACTTCTACTGTCCACATTTATAACTCATTAATTCGATACGGCACAGGCTAACTGAATCGGTCGGTGCGTATGAGGTGTAATGTGGCTTTAAATTGTACCAGTTTGTTTTGCGGGAATTGTCCTAACTTTCTTTTCATGTATCTTGCAATTGTTTTATACGTTCTTGATAAGTGTTTTTTTTTCTCAATTAAATGTAGTAAGTGTTATCTCTTGTTTTTGGTAAAAATTAGGTCTGCTTGCCGCAAGTGTTGCTTCGCGAATGACTTAATTTTTGTTTATTAGTTTATATTCCTCTTGGAAGTGCCAGCGCAGTCTGCTTGATTACGTTTGTCGGTCGATCGTCAGCTTCCCGATCTTCGTCAGCTTCGTCGATCATATTGCTTCCAAGATTATTATATAGTGGCGGTAAGTGGCAAGTGGAAAGTAAGCAGGCAAGTGGCCAGTAGCCATTCGCATTGGAGCAAGCCCTTGCTGAAAACACAAGTAGACAGTAAGTTATGAATTTTGTTGTACTGTTGATTTAATCTTCAATTAATAAGAAGATCGATTACACAATCAAATAAATCCCCGAATAGATTTGCTACTTGATAGATCATGATGCACCCGGGTTAGGTACAGTTACACTTGCCACTTACCACGTGCGAATCAGACTTAACTGGAAACAAAGGAAAAGGTTAAACATAATCTTATCAAACAAAAAACAAACAAATAAACCGTTTGTCGAGTAGGAATCTGAAGTTGGGAAAAGCCGTACGAGATAACGTTCTCGGATTTAGATCGTTCGGTTTGTGAAATGGGCTGATTAGTTTGTTTCGCGGAAACTGTAATCTGATGTTTGTAACATCCTCGCGTGTGAAACAATAATCACTTATGGGACACTTTTCAAGAAATGTATCAATGTTGACGATAACTCGCGATTCTGAGATCGTTCCTAGATCTTTCTTGCCTATTTAAACCAAACGAATGCACATCAGCCTCAGTTGCCTTTCATCATTCGTTCTGATCGTGTGGTCAAGTGTACAATATTTTAAAGCCATGAATACTTGCGGTTATATATTGGTGCTGTGTTTTGCTGTTGTGTTACCCGGCCGGTCCGCAATGTCTATAGATTTTTTTGAGATAAAGCTTCTGACAAAGCTGGATCTCTTGCAAGAGCAACTGGAAGAGGTAGAGCAAACTATGATGACAACTATGGAGAGATCGCTGAAGGTAAGCTTATATCCTCAACAAAAGTTAAGTAAATATTAGGAGGTTACGAAGAAATATTTTTCTTTAAGGAAATGGAACATCGCCTCCTCGAGAAGCTAACTAACCATGAAAATAATATAAACGAAAAGATGGAGTCAAAAATGTGTAGCATGGAAAACTCTTTAAAGAAGGTGAAGAAAGATACAGTGGTGGTGTGTGCTAATATTGGCATGCAAACTGATCGTATTTAGTGAAATCAATGATTGCCTCTTTTGTAGATTGTGGAGGCATCCAAAGAGAGCACACGAACCGAACTGGAGGAATTGAAGAATCATATGATGCCCAAGCTGAACCACATTCAGGAAACGACGCAAAATGAGCTCAAGAACATAGGAGAGAGCATGAAAACTCTGATCCAGTTCACAGATTCGGTACGAAATATTAGTGAACAAAGCAAATTTATTACACAGTTGCGTAACATGATGCATCCGGTGAGTTCATGTCGCCAAGCTCTCAAAGTGTCAGGGAAATACATGTTAAAAATTGAGGAGAATGTCGAACCATTCGAGGTCTTTTGTGAGCAAAATAAGTTCGAAGGTGGCTGGATTGTAATCCAGCATAGATATGACGGTTCGGTCAACTTTTATAGGAATTGGACGGAGTACCAAAACGGATTTGGAGCTTTAGATGGTGAATTCTGGCTTGGGCTAGAATACGTGCATCAAATTACGAAAAATCGACCGCATGAACTGCTGGTGGAAATTCAAGATTTCCATGGAAATTACGGATACGCTAAGTACGGGCAGTTTGAGCTTGGTAGCGAATCGGAGAAGTACATGTTAAAGAAGTTAGGTACATACTCAGGGACAGCAGGAGATTCGATAAAATGGAACGAAGATGAAATGTTTAGCACATTCGATCGCGACAATGACGGAGATAGCACGAATTGTGCTGAGGAGCGACACGGGGCCTGGTGGTACTTTCGCTGCACCTCTTCCAATTTGAACGGGCGTTATCAGAACGTAACGAATGATGAAAGTGCGATAGAATGGTGGCACTTTAAAAATGACTCTCGTGGTATGTCTTACTCGAGAATGATGATTCGGGAAGTCACCCCATAAGCATGAAGCGACCAACTCAACAATTAAGGTATTGAAAAGTTGTGACATTTAAAACGTTTTCCACACTTTATTATTCTTTTCCAATTAAACGCATTCGGACTAAAAAAGAACATGTAGTTTAATTGTACAATATACAGATGTATCCGTTCGGTAATTCACGCCGGCGAAGAGAAGCCTCAGCGATCCTGGGTCAATTTTCTTACGCTCGTTACGAACCCCCAAGTATGGAGTATGGATCTTATGAATGTCGAATCTTTTGTTTTCGGTTCAAATAACTCTCTTGCTACGATACCTATCGTGTTTATTTCATATATTTTATTTCAGATTGAGTGAAATGCTATTTTACTTTACAGCTTTGTATGTAGTATTTAAGAATTCATAACAAAAATTTAAAACTCTTTTGTAACTTTGCAATTCTGAAATCTTAAATCTTCCTTAAGTTGTTCACCGCATCTCAAGTTCTGTACGCTCTTTGTTTCCCCAACTTGGAAGAGATTCGCTTCCATCGAAACCAGTTCCCGTAATGGGCCACAGCAGAATGGCCCGAACCGGAGCATCGATTTAATTTTATATTTTGTTCATCTATGTAATGCACTCTCCTTCTTCCGGTGAGCAGCGTCTTATTTCTTCTCGCTTCTTGTCGCATCAAAAGTTGCTCAAAACTATCACTCTATCTGTCGGGAAAATTCTGCAACTGACCATTCCCTGCTGCCCTACATTTCCATCACCCAACTCCCCCCCGCCACAACAAGAAGCGGCTGACGTCCGAACTCAAGATCAGATCCATCACAAATGTGCACGAACCGTGATGGGTGTGCACAACTTCCCTTCCCATCCCCTGGAAAACTCTTCGAACCCTTTATCCCCACCACGGAAGTGGCCGTTGCCCGTCAACCCTGCAGTTCTACGTGTGTGGGTGTGTTTGCTGCTAAAACCCATCAGTCACTCATTCCGAGGTCCAGTCGAAAGCTCGCCCGCCCCCACCAGTTCGCCCACCCCCCAAACGTGGCTGGCAGGAGAGACTTTTTCCAAGGAGCAACCGAACAATCTTTCTTGCTGGCCGCTTCGGTTCGGCTTTGGTGCAGCCGGTTGCGAAACTCGAGGAAGCAAGTTGAACCGAGCACGACGTGGACAAGTCGGTCCTGAGTGAAAACCCCACTCACTTGTCAGACGTCTCTCTATTGTCACGATGGACAATGATGTTGGATGAGACTTAATTAAATTTTCCATTGGAGTTTTCCCCGTTTCCCGGCGTTGCCCCGCGGTGCGGTCCGTCCCTGGCCCTCCGGCTGCCGAGCGGATCTTCTTGTCGGTTGCGCCAGCTGACGAACCACGATGCTCCTCCGGGCGTCCGGACCCGAGGGATTCCTTCAACCAGTCTGTGAGTTGTTTCTTCGAAGCCGTGGCCTGACATTCATCTCCTCTCGCTCCAACACAGCAGCCTCACCACTCCTTTGGTTGGTCATCCTTTTTGTCAACCCCTTCCTACCAAGGATCTTCCCCCTTCTGGAAGGATGATGACTTTTTTCTCTCTTCTATTGCATTCACTTGCATTCTTGCTCCTTTTTTTAGTTCAACGAATACTTCGAGTTAGCCAATTTCTTTTTGTCCCATTTTATCTGTTCCCCTTGGTCGACTGTGTCTTTGGCACAACTATGATGACGAACGTGACGCTTTATCCCGTCAATTATACTAATCTGAAATGATATCGATCAACATCGAAGGACAGTTTTTGGGATTGATACTCGAGTTTAGTTTCAAATATCTTAATTTTTAGTTTTTCCTCGTGTTTTCCAAAATATAAATTATATTAATGGGCCTTATCCATTCATTCGTTGGTGACAATGAACTAGTTTCCCCAAATCGATAAATATTTGTCCTTGAAATTCTTAAGCTCACCAACATAACCATTCCACTTCCGCCCAACAACCCAGCAATGTCATCTGGAATGTCTCCGTCTGCGCAATGTGGATCGTTTCGCTTCCCCTGACCTCGTTTACTGCGGTGTCATTATAAATCTTTAATTGATGCTGTCATTAGAGAAAAGCAAAGACAAGATGAACCTGTGGGGTGGAAAATGGAATAGGGAAAAAAAAATACTGCTCGTCAATTAAGCAGCCTTCAATCGCTAGATAGCCTTACCATCCTAGCATGTGAAGTTCTGCTAGCCTTTGCGGGCGTTGACAGTTCGGAATTCTTAATCAAAAGCAAATTAATTATCCTCTACAATTGAACTAATTATCCTTTTAGCGTCCAGTAGGGTCACGTTTTATTAGGTTGTTTTTGTGATCTATTTTAGAACGTTAATCAGACGTGTGAAATTTTTTAATCGTTTTGTGATGTAATATTAACAGGTTAAATTTTTGTTTAAAAAACATTTCTCTTGCTGAATAATTTGTTTGCGCCAAGTAACAAAATGGGCGAAAACGAAGGAACGTCTTAACCTGCAGTGCAGCGAATGCACCGGCCGGTTCGGCTTTATCGGGCGCCCTCGTGGTCAATAATGTGGCCACGCAACTTCGCAACAAATCTTCGCTGTCACCGAGCCCGATTAGCCGAACCGCGGGGGCATACATTATCATTATCGTATATTCGAAAATTTTATTGATAAATAATTCTCCCGGGTGCGGGTCAGGCCACGGGTATTTTTTTCCACTGTTTTTTTCGTGGTGGTTTCGTCCAAGTGCTGACTAACATCGTGACGCGGACACCTTGCGAGACGGACACGGCTCTCACGCTGCGCTCTCTGAAGCCAGTGGAGTTGCGTTTAGTGCAAACTTCTTAAGCCTTCGTGTTTGCCTTTGTCCCTGTCGGCTGTCCGGCTCACTGACGTGCCGCTAAGCGAGTTGGGCCCACTGGGACAGGACACGTCAGTGACAATCCATTTCCGCTCGCTTCCACCAAAAACAGCCAAACATTCTTCCGTTGGCTTCATTCTGGCGCGCTAACGCTTTCTTTCCGTCTTCCTCTTGTCGCTTTAATGAAGTCGAATAAATTTCAGTCAATTTCTTTTTACTCTCCGCGAATTATAAATTTTAAAAGCTCCGCTTGTTTGTCATTGGTCAATTAGCATATAGTGTGCGCATTTCGGGATGCGATAAAGCTCGCAGGGTTGCGGGACCTGCATGCATGCATGTGACCGCCGAATGCATGATGCCGCCTATCACTTGCGTCGGCGATTGCGTCGATTACCGCCATCGCACTTGTCCGGGTCTCGAGAATGGAATGCGTCTGATTTCGGATGGCATCAGGTTGGCGTGTTTGCAAATTTGTTTGCCTTTTTTCTCCATTTGTTGCGCTTTGTGCACGCTCGATGGCATCATTTCGGTTCGTTCTCACCGACGCCTTCCTTTTGTCCTTTTTTTCACACCCTTTCGGCGGGAAAGGAAGACGCAATCACCGTTCGGGAATGCCCAGCAAATGACGGTGGAATGACGGCTGGGGCTCGCTGGGGTGGCAGTTATTGATTTATACTAATTTAATGCAATATTAACGATGCCGAAATTAAAGCCGTTTAGCTGAAGCTTTCGTTCAGGCCCAGCGGGTGCAAGTGTCGATGCGTAAAGCTTTCTTGCAATTGCATTTATGAAGTCGGAGCCAATGAAAGGCGGCACATAAACACTTGCTTTTCAAGGTTTAATGGGAGAGGTGCTGTGTTGCAGTTTTATTTCGGGGCGATGAGTTTAACATTTTAACCTCTTCGATTGTCACTCGGGTCGTGTTAAAAGAATAAATCATATTGCATGTTGCCAATTTTACAATACAATGAATATTATTTTATTTTTGCCCAGTCATCAAAAAAGAGTATTATGCTAATACAATTTTTTAAATATTGGTGGACTGCACAAAAGTACAAACATAAATCCTTTTTGTCCCTTTACTGAGCGGCTCATTGTGCCAACATCCACTGCCGTTCATATGACGTCGGTATGTAGCACACGTATTAATTTTCATTGAGATTTCACATTTCCAATTATTTCTTCTCATTGTGTTCGGGCGTTTGTGACAATGGTGTCGAGAAAACTCGATAATACGTGGACAGGCTAGGCTCCGGCTAGATAACGGAATGTTTTTAATGAAATAAAAGGAAATAGCGCAGGACGAGATACCTCAAGAAGAGATAATGAAGGGAGGTAGACAAGGAAGCCAAAAGAGTCGAGGAGAGGATAGGCGAGATGGAGACGAATGAATGAAAAATAAAAAGGTATTATTCGTCTGGGTGATGAAGTGAAGCCGGGCTTGTGGATCGATTTTTACCTGGTGATGATAGATTTTTCAATATCCTTTAACAAACTTATAACATACATCGCTCGGAAATAAATCTCTATAAACTCGGTCACTGTTTGAAAATATCGTTTGAAAACGAAACTTATGTATAATACACAAAAATGTAGCAACATTCGAACAAAAATATCTTAATTTTCTATGTCTATTTTGTATTTTGTCAACGAAAAGAATGCTGAATGAGACATTTTTTGTGATATATTATCATTAAATTGATCGTTTCTAGTTCTCTTTCAGTCGAGCGAAAATAAACTCGTCCCTCAATATTCCGACATCATAATTTATTCCCCAAGTTGATCCTGCCGAGCTCGGAAAACGTCCAGACCAATACTTTCCGCAACAGACGATACGAGCTGGTGACACTGGATGGGAACGATGTCGTTTCTTGCCGCTTCGAGATGAAATGAAAAGATCCAAAACTACTCTCCAACCATCCAATCCATCCATCGGAACCATCGGAATCATCCATCTAGCCATCTATAGCCAAGAAAACGGAGTTCCGTGTCTCAAAAGTTTTCGCCCAGGGTTTGACAATCGATTGATGGCTGTCGCGTTGCTATTTTATTCGCAATCGCACCCACTTCCCCCCCCCCCCCCTCCCGCCGGGTGGGAAAGCACAGGATGGATGGATTTGTCTGCGAGTTTGATATGTTCGCCCCTACGTCATGTTTTGGCTACGTGATATAAGAATGCTTCGGCCAGAAACGTCGTGTGTGTGTGACACGATTGAGATGAAGCGCCGTTCGCCTGGAGTAGGACGGGGAAAGACATAGCACAAGGTAGGGGTTTTCAATAAATTTTCCCTTCAAGCACAACTTGCATCGAACCGCCGGTCCTGCAATCGACCGAGCGAGACCGATTATGGAGGGAATCAAACGAATCCATTGTTCTTTCGCTCACCTTCTTCGGCGGGGCCAATTTGCGAGACTGAGAGATAGCGAAGCGGTGGAGCTGCTGCTTGTTCCTCGACCGCATCCCCGGTGCTTAAATGTCCTCGTACTCAAACACCAACACCACAGGCTCGGTTCGAGCGCATGGTCAAAAGGACGAGATAGTAGACACGTAAAATAAGTTCTAGTTCCATCCCGTGCCGAATGAATTCTATCTTAAAATATATACCGTTGAAATCGTATGGCCCGTGTGTGTGTGTTTAAGGGGGGGAGAACCCAAGGACATCGTTGGAGCCGGAGCTTCGGACCCGGATCGCTTGGACGGTCAAATCCTTCCAATCCTTCAGCGGACCTCGGGCGACATCCAGGCACTCAAAGCCGATCGTCGTTGATTTGCTCTGGCTAACTCCTTCCGCCTACGGTAGGTCCTTCTTTTTCGTCCTTCTGCTTCATCCGTTATCTTCCGGCCGCCTATCCTGGCCACCGCTTGCCACCCACCCTTTGGGACCCTTTTCATCCGTTGCATCGGCCACGCCGTGTGGAGTTCATTCGGATTCGTGGCAGTTCGTTCCCGGGCGTCCTCGATTTCGATTGACATCGTCCTTCTGCTTCTGACGATAGCGGTGATGTGTCCGCTCTGTCGTCCTAGTTCCCTCGCCCTCCCCCATCTCCCAGCGTCTGACGACGATTCTCTGTGTCCCCTGGCCGTGTGAGAGTGTGCAGATGAGTGTACTAGCCCGCCCGCTCCACCGATGGCCACCACCACCCCGACCGCTCTGCAATCAAGATGGACAGATGAATTTTCTTCCTGGGTACATCTATTTATTTCTCGTACGTGTGTATCGAAACTTTGCTGTGAACAATTCTTTTCCCTCGGCCGTGCTTTTTTTTATTTTCTTTTATATTTCTCCCTTTCCCTCCATCAGGCGATGTTTGTCTCTGGCGGAATGGAGTTTGACTGTCGGTGGCGAAGAAGGTCCGAAACTGTGCCGTGGACGGCGATAGAGTTAGAGAAGATGATTTCCACTTCTTACTTCCCGGGAGAGAAATGCTGCTTCCCAGCCCTTTGCTCTCCCCCTCTTGCGTCGGGCTCTACTGAACCGAGAAAATATGCGATTGGTTGAGGATTTCAATTGGAAACTGTTCCGTTCGGTATGGTTTTTGGGCGCCAAGGGGAAAATGCGATGCGGAGGCTGCCCTGATTTATAGGTTGATTGTGCCTTACGAAGGATTTGCGGTGTCTGATCTTTCGGTGATCGAAACCCGCCGTAATTTGGGTTGTGTTACGATATTTAGAGACTAATCGAACCACGCTGGAGGTAAACGGAAAGCAACATGGATTTTAGGAATTTGGATGATGTCATATTATTTTTTGGATGCATTTTCCCTATCTCAATTTTTTTAATGTCCAAATTAATCAGCCCTATGTAAAATAAAAAACAATCTCATAAACCGTTAGCTAATCATAAAATGAACCTAACATGTAAGTTGTTACTCACTCAAGGATCACTCTACAAAAATGAATAATTGTGCGCAAATTCAGCATACTGCTATTTTCGCAGATTTTGACTTGAAAAGTTGAAAAGTCCAGCACCGAAAACTTAACCAGTTTTTCATCGACTAGCAGACTTTCGTCTCACCTTTTCTATATATCTTTTGTCAACCAAACTTCAACCATTAAAACATTGGTTAGCAACTCACTGGTGCAACCAAAAGAGGAACTATCTTTCCTTATCAATCTTTGCAAATTATCCGCTATTTTATTCAATGAATATGCATTTGAGTGTACTAAACACTTGGCTCCAAATGACTCGGACTCCCTTCCGATCCAAAATATTTACACATGCACGCACGCACGCTCAACGAGTTCCCTGATGGGTGTGTTTTCGGGGGTGAATGTAATGAATATGTAAATAACTAGGAGGCACTAAAACGTGGTAAACTCTTCGCTGAAGCCGAACAGCAAGTACGGGGGAATGAAAGTCCTACCGTATCGCGGTGTCATGTGTCCTTCGCTCCAATCTATCGAGGTGACATTTGCGCCAAAGACAACCGTCACACGCGAGTAACCTCCCGGGCCTCGTCTAATCGTTTCGACTACCAAATATACATAAAGCCACGTTCGCCCATCAGTTAAACAACTTAAATGCTGCACCCCCAAAGGATTAGCAGCACTGCAGCATTATTCTAATCTAAGGACTTGGGTACGCCACCGTTTTTCCTTTCTCTTTTCTTGTGCAAAGGATGCTGATGAAGAGGAATGTATCGCGTAAGAAACTCATTATTTTTTATGTGCACTCGTAAAAATAAACGACTGAAAATCCTTTTCTCTATCTATTTTGGAAATGAATGCGAGGGGAGTTCGATGAGATAAATATGATTTGTTGTTATGTAGCGATCAGCGCCGTCGGAGTAAACGTAAAAACTCGCGGAGTTTGTCAGCAAAACTGGGCAATACTTTCATGACAAAGGGTACTTTTTCGATAGCAAACAAAGAGCATAAACTTTGATGAACATGAAGTTGAAAAACGAGCATAGTTGACTGCTGAAGCAGATCTGTCAGGATGCATCGTTCAAAACATTGACAGATGAGACACCAGCCGGTCCTTCCATTGGTCAGTTGTGGAAAACGGATGGAACGGCATGAACAATCGAGCGACATCGTCTGACGAGACAGATGACTATGCAAATGCCAGTGATGATCATCACGATGATGTGGATGGTTACGGTGTGATGATATTGATACTGGCGGGACAGATCGATCGGGAACAGAAACAGTGGAGAAAAAACCGGAAAAAACCATCCTTTGTCAAGCTGGCGAACTGAGGAATCGTTCAAAAGCAACAACAAACTTACCAACGACACTCTACAAGACATCTTAATGTCATTGTCAAGGCTTTGACGAATGTGATGCCAAGGTTCATTCGTTTCCATTAGAATTTTTGATGATAATCATTGATAGTCATTGTCGATCAAAATGAAGTTCGTTAATTATAATATATTATCACGTCTAGATGATGTGTTTCTAGGAGGACCTTCTTAGGGTGATAAGTGTATTCTTTTTCAATATTTCGTTAAAGAAAACTTTCAAATTCAAATTCGAAAAGGTTATGAGAATTGGTTCGACGACATCAATATCTCTTAGCATCCTGCGCCCCCATTTGTGTCAATGCAACGCTCCATTTCCAACGTACAGTGTAACCCTTCCGTTAAGGTTTATCTGTCTTCAAAAAACCTCAATCAAATGTCACCCGAAAACATCCACCTGGGGTCATCCCGAGCGAAGCCGGCAAAAACAAAACACACCTTCAAAAACTGCCCTGTCAAAATGATGTGTTTATCGCGCAATCATATCATCGCCCCAAAGTATCAGCTGTCATCGGTCGGAAGATGCCACCTCTCCCAACGCATGCAGCACAAGTCGTGTGCTTAAAATTCCCAAAGAGCGGCCAACCCGAAGACCCCAGCAAAATAAAGTGTTCCCCTGCTCGCGAAACGAAACATTCCTTATTCAATCATCCTCCCATCCCAAAGAAACCGAGCCTACATCGCTGGGCCCGGCACGCGGTAGGGGGAGACCGGTGGGGGCCATTCCCCAAAAGGGTTTTCTCTACGCTCGCCTTCCACCGTTCTTCGGATGTCTAAAACGCTGTCTTGCGCCGCCTTCCGACTCCTTTCGAAAACCCACGCGCCTCGCCCTATCTCTTCCGGATGGTTTGATCTTCGTCTTATCATGTTAACTTGTGTGCTTCAATTCGCAAATCGAGTGGAATCGAGCCGTTCAGGCGTCACGGGAGGAGGGGCAGTTGGGGAAAGGGAGAAGATTGCCGGCACCAGCAGCAGCAGCAGCAGCAGCATCAACAACAACGTCGGGCTGAACGCGGGTTGGAGGCTGATGGCTCGACGACTCGGTGATCCTTACGACCTGTCAGCTCGTTCTAGATTTATATACACCAATGATTTGTTTATAAACATGGTTAAGTTTATTTCGTCTTGTTGATTTATACACGACTCGCAACTTGTGTTGCTCTTTCTTCTGCCTTTATCCCTTCTTGCCTCCTACCTTGTTGATCATAGAGTTAATATTGCTGTCCATGTAAGTGAACTATTACACGGAGCTACATTTTTTATTCCACCATTCGTTCTTTTTTAAAATTTATTGCAAAATTGAACTGTTTTGTTATTGAATTTTTACAGTATATTTTGAAATTAGTATTTTTAAATTGAAAATAAACTTTTCATCTTTTGACATAGTTACAATTCCCATTTTGAGAAACAAAGAAAGAAACAAAAACAAAATTTAATGTGGTAACGTTATTCTTCTGCAAGAAAATGGCGAGACAATATGACGACAAATTGAAACACCCTTTTGCTTCTCTTCCCACCGCTTGACGGATGGTCCAAGCCAGGAAATGTTCAATCAGGAAAGGAACGTTCGCTTCCACGCGCTGTTTTACGAGCCTCGAGACGGACGCTGCCAAAAAAACCGACCGAACAGTTTCTCAATGTCCGAGTGAATCACTCTGTTTACTTTATGTACGGCCTGCGCCAAGATATGGGTTCATATGGCAACATAAATTCTTCAAATAACGAAGGGAGATCATCAATAAATCTATCATTTTGATTTCCCCCGCCGGTGTGCGTTACGGTTGGGGGGTGGAAAAGGGAAAGCAAAAGAAACAACGAACTCCCAGCATTGGGCCGTAGCATCCAGTGTGCTGGGTATCCGGGATCGAGGGCTCGAGGCGAACAGAAACGAACGAAAGCGTGGGAGCCAGGGAGCCCGGGAATCGAAAACTCGTATCCTTCCGGCGCATTTTGACGGCTTCTGGACATCTCGAGGGCAAGGCCATATATTTCGGATTTTAACCTGCCACCGTGGAAGGGAACCGTACGAGCCAAACCCGAGGTAAGCCTCCCTCTGACTGACTGACTGCTGATTTTGGCACCCATAAATATGTATTTCGCAAGCCTACCCACCTTCCGCCCAGGCCGGCCTGTGCCAAGAAATTGTGTGTTTTGTTTGTTTCGGTGTTCCCTTACCTTTCCGGGATTTTGCTATTGCACGGAAATCGAAGCCCTTTTTTTGTTCGTGGGCCTTTCGGATGAATGCCTCGAGGGACGAGGAGGACTAAAGGGGAGAGGAGCAGTAAAGAAGAACATTTATCTACCCATTTTATGGGGATTGATGGGTGGTTTTTCTTTTTTCAATCACCTCAAAGTTGCTTATACGCTTTGTTTGTGTTGCGGCCGTGAGACGTTTGGAAGACGAAACTAACCCGAGCGTGGTGGAATTTTCTAGGATTTTATTTAATCGACTGAGCTGTTTGTTTTGTATTTCAATTAGAATTCAATCACAAATATCTTCTACTGCTTTTCTTTAGTTTAGATTCTGTTTTAGATACTTCTAACAGTTGTGGTTGCTGTTTTCAGTCATTTAACATGGATTTGTCCAAAACTGATTGATGGAGCGTATAAAAATGTCAATCTGGCGCCTCACCATCCGCTTCAAAAGGCACCACACTAAGCCCCATTCAAGCACGGGGAGTTCCTGGTAAAGGTACAGCCGTAATCTGCTTTTCCGATTTTCAAATTATGCGTGAACATAAATAATCCACCAAACATCGCGCGAACGGTGACGGTACGATGAGGTCGAGCTTTTCCCCCGGCACTGGTTTTGAGATTTGGTCGGCAAATTTGTCGGTACTACAAATCGCCGTCGTCACTCGTCACTCGTGCCACGGGGGCTCCATTTCCCCACACCCTTTTTCCGTGGCCGGGTCTGAGGTTACTCGCGGAAGTGGTCGCAACAAACGACGCCGATGACGTGTTGGGTTTCCTTTACGGTAGCGACGATGACGGCGATGATGATGATGATGATGATGATGCGGATGTCGGTGGGCTTTTCCTGGGGAGTGACTCAAAAGCGACGACGACGAAGGTGAGCTCGTAATGGCAGTGAAAACGGGGAGCAAAATGGACGGCTTTCAGGACTGGCGAACCGTTTCTTCGGGGCCACTGTTGATTTCTAATCTGATTAATGGAGCCACCGGTGGCGGTGAAAGTTGTTCATTATCATAAATTTTGCATACGCCGTGATTTTCCGCGATGTGGTGTGCACTTGAAATTTACAACGTGCATAGACGTACAACAACACACGCACGAAACACATAGGTAAAGACAGTGGATCATAGATTTGAATGATGTGGAAAAAGAACTAAAATGTAGTTTTAATTTTTAATGACATAGGAAGAAGTTCATTCAAATGAGAACAATTTTGAACGAATATTTTGGACTACATAAACAATTTCTAAGACATCTCCAAAACATATTAAAAATAGCATAATTTTACAAAAAACAGTAAATGCAGTAACAGTATTGTATTGATTTATATTAGAAAACAGTCTAACATAGTGTGTAAACAGTTTGGTTAAAATAATTGTTCATTGTATGTAAACAAAAACTATCTTATTTTATAACAATAGCAAATGAATATTAATGCACCACGGAATTACGGTACCAATAAAACAATCATACCGTACAATGGTGCTACTTCAACTGCCTAGCTGGGAAATGCCAGAACTTGGAAAACAGTATGCATTCTTACGGAGCTCCTTTGGGAGGAGATTGAACAGTTTGCGACATTTTCGCCTGTCGCGGCACATCACTCACTTCTCATTGCCACAAATTGCCGCCAGCGGAGCGAAAGGTGAGTAGAAAATGATCCGGATCGCTGCAAAACCCTCCAACTAAGCGCAAACATCCATCGCAATCAAGCAACGCCGTTGTAGTTGTCGCCATCCGTTCGTTCTCTCGATCCAAGGAGAGTCCGACCGACACACTCGGCATATGGTGCACCTGTCAGCAGTTCTTCATCAAGTATCTTGGAATCAGCGTCGTCGTCCGCGGGTTGACTTGGTGGCACTGCGGCACCGTAATCCATCTTGGTCGCGCCGAAAGGTACGGGCACTGACACTGATGCGCTCTCGTTGACGATGACGCGCTGCGAGCCGCCACGATGCATCAAAGCGAAGGCACGACGGACGTGTGCGCCCTCGGCCTTTTGCTGGGGTTTGGTGGCTAAAGTTTGTGGCAACCGTGAGACACTGGCCCTCCCCGGTTTGGCGGACCATGGTAGGAAGTGGAGATGCGAACTATCCTGCCCCGGTGCGGAGGAGTTGGTTGTAGTTGGTTTCTTGAAGACATCGCAGACGATGTGGTGCACACGGTGCCGACGGTGATAATGATCACGATGATGCAGTGAAGTGTAATATCGCGGGCCATGCGGTATCTTATATCTGCGTTCTTGTGACTTTCGGTGAAAAGTTCAAAACAAGTGCTAAACACTGACTTGACACCATTCGTCAACGCTGGTAAACGGGACCATCCGACCGAAACGTAGCGTTCTTCCTTGGCGACGAAATGCAAATAATTACACTGACAATCGCCGTAAGTTCACACCTACCGTGTCGGAAGATGCCTATGAAAACGAATGAGTTCTGCAAAAATACAATTAAGAAAATATGCATGTAACAGTTTGATATTTCTAATTATTTTAAGTAATTTTCATCACATGATTCAAAACTTCAAAACGGTCAGCTTGGAGTAAAAAATATTAAAAACGATTGGGTTATACATTTTTAACTGCTTAACCTGGTTATTTATAATGAATGTGGACAATAAACAAAAGAATATGGGCATTAAAGATGTAAAGTGAAAATGTTTGCGGTCTTTGGATACATTACATTTATAGTTTTATTTTTAGATTAAAATGTAAACGTTAAAATGTAAGTGAAAATGAATAAATGATTGTAAAGAGCTGAAATTTATGTATATACAAATAATTTAATAATAATTTTATTAATGATAAAAAGAAAATATGTTATTTAAAAAGTATAAACCTTTTTTATCCCCGAAATTTATGAGTATCGAAAATGAAGAACCACAACAGATACAATCGGATCTTCTGTTGGTTCTACCGGTCTTGTGCTCACCATTTCAATCGTTCTGTGTCAATGTCCGGCAAACCAATCAAAATCTAATTTCCTTTCGTTTCCATTATTTTAAACACGTCAAAAGTTTTCTGTAGGGTTCTGTCTGCCACTTTTAATAAATTTCCCAAACTACCGCCGCTATCCCACTCCCGATCTTCCCGATGCCAGAGACTCCTCCGGTGGGAGCCCGTGGTCATTATGTCCGCCCAAAATCCGGAGGTGATCCATTCTCCTTCTCCTCCCAGACCTGGATTGGCTCTTTTGCGAATTGGTCCTTTGATATCTTGAAGCCATTGGTCATTCGCCGGTATTTCCAACGGGGCCGAAAACGTCCAGAAGCTCGACGATCTCGCCCCACCGGACCCACCGGCCCACTCCTTGCAGTGCGCACCTTCTTCGGCCAAAGCTGGAGCCGAATTCGGGCAGACCGAACCCAAGTTTGATCGCAGGCGGCATTGGCCGGGCTTCGTCTGTTTCGTTTTGCTGTCTGGATTTGAGTTATAGACTCTAAGGACCGCATCCGGTGAAGCAATATCACACCCTTGGGAATCGTCAAATTCGTCCGAAAGGATAACAATGCGCCCACACGCCCGTCAGCCCCCCCAAATCAGTCTGTTCAGATCCCACCCCGTCTCCCGTCTGCCTCAGATTAACCCTTCCTCCGGCGGACGGTCGGAAAGGACTCACCCAAACGAGAGTAAGAGAGGCACAGCGACACATTAGGAATCGAGAGGCCGCTGGTTTCGCTCTCCTGGACGATAAACTGGACAAACGTTCCGGGTGGTGAAAAATGCCACCGAACGAAAGGACCGTCGACGTCGATGATGGAGGATAGGGCTGAATGGAGAAGAAAAAGATCGCAATGGACGAAAATAATCACATGTCACAGAAGGTGTCTACTGTAGAGCTGCATTTGACTGGGTCCTTGGCGGGAACGAGAGTTCAAAGAAAGGAAAAAAAATCGTTCTCCTTTCTTGTGTCGCAGACGCTGGCTAATGAATAATTAAATGTTATGAATTGATCGCTTGTGATGCTGCTGAAAATATGGTCCCTTGAAATAGCTATGATTTGGAGGAATTGAGATATTTTCTTTTTATTTCTAGGATTAAGCTTTATTTCGAATTTATTTTAGGATGACGATATCTCTTGTGTATTACAATAATCAACATAACATCTTCCTTACAATCCAACTTTCCTCTTCTCTTGTCGCTTGTTTATGGTTACGAAAGTTATTTACCTATATTTTTGCTTTAAATTTATTTTTTTTTTCAATTTTAAATTGTTTAATCTTTAAACCAAACCAGTTTTTCAACATGCCCATGCTTTTACAAAATTATTTTCACTTCATTTTGCTCAGGCTTTGCTAATCTTCCTTCGCAAAACCATGTTTTAATTAGAACCTTCACGTTTGATTGACAAACTAATCAATCGTCGCAAGATGTTTCTCCACCCCGCGCGGGGGAAGGAAAAAGCGCCACGATAAGCCCGAGCCACTTTTCCTCCGGTTTTTTCTACCTTCCCACAAATGTCCCTTGTCGTGACGTCGGTGACGGAGACGGACAGAGACTTCGTTTCCTTGCCGTTCAGGTGGTGCTCAGTGGAGTGTTGGTGTTGCAGAAACCCGGTCGACTATCCATAAGAGATGTGTCAATTTCGTGCGGTCCTGAGTCCGCCGGCCAACCGTCTGGAGACATACTTCCAATTACGAAGCGTCCGAGCAGCCGAGTATTACGTCAGTCGGAATGCATCCCTCGCTCGCTCGGTCGCTCGCATGTGCAGAGGCTGACCATGTGCCGGGGCTCGCGTTGCCAGCACGTCCGGTCCGGTCCGATTGGACGACCGTCAAGAAAGTTGTCTTGATTCGCCGCCCGACGACCGTCATCGGTGCAGTGTGAATTGATTGTGAAATCCCTTAGCTTTCAATCAAACCCGGCTGCTGCTGCCAAGCCGAGCCAAGCCGGACGTTTCTTGCTGCCAGCGTTGGGCCTGGCTTTCGGAGCGAAGACGACGCCCCACTCGTTCGTTCCAGACGAAGGTAAGGCGGGATGCTGGGCTAACTCCAGACGCAAGGACGAAAGAAAATCGCCCCAACACTACCACTCGGCGGAGGAAAATCTTCACATTTGCCAAACCGATGGGGCTCTCTCCGAAGGCAAAGACGGAGACTGACGGCAGATGAGTGAAGAGTTGTCTTGTGTTATTTGAAGATTTATTAGAAATGGGACGGCATTGCAATCCACCACCCTGCCCCACCCCCAAAACCACCCACGGAGCCCTGCGCCAATGTGCAGCGGTGCGTTTCATGCAGATGACAGTGATTGATACTTTCGCCCGGGCAGCTCTTTCGATCCATCGACCGATACCCCGACGAACCACGTACGGTCCCGGACCGGAAGAAATATGAAGAATTTCGGTTATTGATTGAACTAAAAATGAGCTCGTCGAGATATAGCGACAGCGGGCGGGACTAAGTAAGTGATTGGATTTACATCTGACGGACAAGTCGCCGATCAGATTTCGGAAGAGAGACTGCAGGAAGAGCGGAAGTGGCTGGTCCGGCGAGTATATATATTGGTCCGATCGGAATGACGCAAGTTTGCCCCAAACGATATTGCACATTTTTGCGACGTATGGTGCGAACGTGACGGGCAACATCATTTTGGTGCTTTCAAACTATCGGAAAGGTCGTAAGGTTGCCATATGCTGGAGATGTTAAAGTACATGTCCTGTTCTTTTTCATAAGGTGCACTGATTTGAAATCGGAGAGGTTTAGTGAATGCAACTTCCTTTTGGTAAATGTTAGCGTATATTCAATATTTCTTTAAATTGTTCACTCTTGTAAACATGAAAGTGTTTTACAATATTTTATTTGTTTTTGAAGTTTTTCTCTTCTATATATCGAAATAAAGAAAAGCCCAAAATCAACACTAGCTAGTTATGTTGTATCTACGGAATTCAAGAATAAAAACAATTGTTACTGAAATCAAAAACTGTAATATTCTACATAAATTCTTTAACGTATCAAATAGTATACTTTATAGAAATTGTCAACCTAATCTCCATCCAAATCAATACAAAAACAAGTTGTTGCCTTATAAATCATACCTTATTTTATGCAAACAGTGTCTAAAATGGTAACCATCAATCCTACAAATCGCTACAAACAGTACTTTGCATGTGCGTCTAATACTGCATCAAGTTCACCCGTCTGCTTGGATTGGTTTGTTCAATCGGAAAAAACGACAACCATAGAAACATTCCCTTCCATTCCGGCAAAGGGCGAGATTGTGCGACCAGCGTTGCGCCGTTAACACCCGTTGCTCAAACGCTGCAGATTTATAACTCGAATTATATTTATGTTACACACCTCCCGTGTTCCGGCCCGAAAAAGGTGAAACATAAGTTTTGCTGGCCTCAAACGGTGCAACATCGATGCATCGGTGCTGCTCATGGTCAAGTGCATACGGTACATGCTACGCCGATCGTCGTCCTCCTCGTAGTCGTCGCCGTTGTCGACGCTGGTTGTTGCCATCGTCGTAATAATAATAATACTTAAAGTTTATTTAGCAACATACCTGGCGCCCCGCAGGCAGCTGTGCCGGGTTGGTTGGGCAAAAATTTATAATATTCTCCCGAGATTTATGAGTCTTTCGGTGCCACGTTTTAGATGTTTTGTTTTCTGTTTTTGTGTATGAGTTGAGTGTATGCGCTTTGTTTTTTTTTTTTTTTTGTGGTCGTTATACCGTTCCCAGTGCCGGTTCGTCTTCGCCAGCCAAAAGCCTACGTCTACAAGGAACACATAACCGTGAATGATTTTTCTCTTTCCTTTTTTTCGGTTCCTGAAGCTACAATAAAAAAACACATGCATAAAAGCCATTCCTTCACACCCACGGTGCGGATGAAATATGTGAGTGATAAAATTATAAAGCTCATGTTTTGCGCTACGGTCGATGAGAAATTTCTTAATTTTGAGAAATTAATAAACGATCGTAACGACGCTGTTTTGCGAACTGTAAGCTTTCGTTTGGTGTAGTTCTTGCTTATACCTCTTGCCAAAGGTCAATGAGACTGGAAAAAAAACAAAGATAGCGTCAAGGTTTAACAAATGCACTTAAACGCCTCGAGAAAGTTGCAATTTTCCAAGTGCACCCTTGACTTCGTTAGCCGACTCGTTAGGTTGCAGTTCCGTTTCCGATTTTCCTCCCCCGGGGAAGACAAAAAAAAAAGTAGAGCGTGTCACGTTATGCTAATTCTGACGAGATGGATTATCCTCATGCGGCAGCAAATCACCTTCCTAAGTAGACAGACTGTGACAGATTGTTTGATTTCTACCGGCAACATGCAAGCACCGGACCGGCCGGACTCGCCCGGATTTCACTCGGCATGCAACTGACCGGTGTCTCCGAGGTGCCATTCCGGTAGGGAAAATAGAGCGAGACTAAAAGGGAGGGTGGGAGGGAGTGAAAAAAGAGAAAGGCACCATGCACCACGTGGCCCCGTTGGTTGTTCGCATGGTCCGGTCCTCCGTGTTCTTTTCACTCCCGCTCAGTTTTCCGTCAGGTGACATGAAGATAAAACTGGCGGCATAAATAATTTCCACTTTGCACTGGAGTTTTCCAAAACACTAGCCCCCTTCCATACTCCCTCCCCGGTATCCCGCTTAAGCCGGACCGGCAAAGACTGAAGGCAAAGTTGATACCCAGAAGTACAAATTCCACGCACGTCACCGTTCGGATGGATTGAAGACACGCCACAGAACTTTTGGGCACAGAAAGACTGTAGGGAAAAATGGACAGCAACGCCACACGTTGGACATTCAGCTGTTTTATCTTCGGAACAGTGATAGGCCCTTAAACCTTGCTCTCAATTAGCACGCTTCCCTTTTGCTGGCAGGAAGGAGGAAGACGTTGCGTTTTGCTCATCACACAACTAGCGCTATTTGATCGCACATGAATGACGTGAAGGCAGAGGGTTGCGTGAAAAGCGATCATAAATATAGCATCCACGTTGAACAATCAGGTTGAAGTGGCTTACTTTCAATGAGAGAAAACAGTTTTCAAATCCTTTATACAAATTGTTATGATTTTTAGAATATTAAAAAATTACCATTATTTGAAAAACAAATTTTAAAATTATTTGTAATCGTTATCGTTTTCCTGAAACAGATCTCTTGAAAGTTAAATTAAAATTAACTTGCGCAACGGTTTTTAATCAAACATCAAACATCCACATGGCTCGACACTGCACTGCGGTCAGCTTCTTCACGTTCAACCCTCAATTAATCACTTGCTTCTAACCCACACGACGCCTGACAAAGCTCCCTTTTTCGGTGGAAAGTTATTGCTTCCTTCGGAGACGAATTTGCGATTCGTACATGTCCGCATGTGCACGTCACGTTCTGACCACTTTACCTGTCAGCTTTCCGGGATTCTTTCCCTTCAGCAGCACCAGCACCAGCAGCAGGAGCAGTGTCTTCCCACGTCCTTTGCAGGGACGGTCGGTTCCCGTTCCTTGAGCTCTGCTGTTCACCCCCATGCCCGACCACACTGGAAGTCACTTCTAATTGTCACCGTACGAAAAGTTGCACCATGCAGTCCGCACAGGCATTAGGGAACCGGACGTAGTTGACCGGGGGTTGACGGACAGAAACAGATTCATGGCGGTCACATGTCAACGGGCGACACATTTCGGTTGGCTTAGCATTTTTTTAGCGTCCGCTTTTGCGTTCCATTCGTAACCTCGGTATCTCCCGGGGATCGTCGTCGGCATTTAGGATGCGGTCCGCCGATGGTTGTCTTTCGTCGCCGGGCACAAGAAGGCCTCGAGGATCCATCAATTGACCACTTTGGGGTAAATTGGGATGTCTCACTTTGATGGAAGTGCGTCCGCAAAGGTTTCAGATGGTTCGATCGATGGTAGAAAGAAAACTGAAAACAGTGCAATCGTGAATCAATCGGCGCACGACGCAAGTGCAGCGCCGATAAGCAGATTGCAATCGTGCACTGGGTTTGGTTCAATAATTCAGCATCTGTCGATGGACAACCGAAACGAACTGTCGCCGACGGGTTTCGGTAGGGCAATAAATACGACGTCAGTCAGCCGCTGGGCGTCCGCGTCCTTTGGTTCGTTCATTCGCACTTCCCGGAGTTGTCACGATTTTGGTGGACGCACACTCGTCGTGTTGCGAGCGCTCCGGAACTTTCCGGTAGCAGTGTTTCCGATAGCTTACGTACGATGCATGATGCATACAAACCATGTCCCCTCCCTGCCCTACCCCATGTCCCTTCTTAATCCTTGCAGCTTGAATGTCAGAGTCCTCTCTTGCATCCGGTTCGGTGGCGAAACCATCTGCAAGGGTCTGTATCCCTCACCGATTCTTGACCAACAGTGCACGTCCGGGAACTTTCCTGTGGTACCTTCTTCTTCGACCGGCCACCCACCCGGCTTAGACATGGAAGTGAACATGCCGGCATTCAAATTGAGTTACAATTATTTAGTACCAACTGCAACCGGCAATGAGTACATTCTCGACCATGCTAAACAGTGTCCCTTTCTTGTCTGTCTTTCTTTCTTTTACTGATCCGATCTTCCACACTTCTTTATGTGACTGTGTTTGGTTTTAACTTCTTTGCTTGACACTCTTCTCACCTTTTTTACCATGCGTCGGCGATCTTTTCCTTCTGTTTTATGTTTTGTTTATTTTTGTTCGCTTTTTTCTTCCGTTATAGGTGGTTTGCTGTTTTAGTTTTGTTTTTGTCTTTATTTCTTTATTTCTAATCAATCCAGCATATAAGCAACGTACAAGTTCGATTTTTAGTGCTTTGAATGTGAGAAATGTATTCGGTTTTACTTGAGGTAATAACAAATGGTTTTTGAATCAGTTAATTAGAAATTAAAAATTATGAAAAATCCAATGCTAGTTTTTAAAAAAATTTGGCGAACTCAAATGTACCATCTTTATTGTATTTAACTTTATTTTGTCGAGGAATTGAATAAATCAACTGTAGTTAATTGCGTCTCGGCTCTATGATAAACCACACATTTGTACACGAGAAACGAATAAATCGACTCACCCACAAAGGATCGAAGGACCGTTCTTCCTCCCTCCCACGATTCCCCCGCATATCCCTGTCTCGTTGGAATCACTTGATGTATTGTAAAATGTACGACAGCTTCATGGCATTAGCGCCACCGCGCAAATACCGTGGGTTCATTGTATGCGGCACTTAAATCAGGACCTCTGACGGCACGATACACTACCCCCATCACTTCCACTCCTCTCATTTGTGCCATTTGAACCGCGAACCCGGCGAACCGGAGACATCCACGGTCCCACGGTGGAACCCCGAACACGGACTGATTCGCTAGTGAGTAACGAGTCGGGTAAGTGAGAATAAACTACAGCCGAACACGCGACGGTAACAATGGCGGTATGTGTAACCGGTGGCAGCTAGCGCGTGGTGTGGGGAATCCCTTACGATCCGCGCACCGGGCACCGGGATCGGATTGTTAGCACGGCTCTCGGGTTGCCCCCACCTACCCTTGCGCTTGCAAAGGTGGTTTTAATTTTCCCTCCGAGGGCCAAACTTACAAGCCTGAATGAAGCATAACTTTGGCGCGGAATATGCTCCGACGTCTTCTAGCGCCCGCCGGTGCACATGCCGGAGCAATAAATAACAATTTGTGGAAAGGATAAATTTTCTAATTTTGACGTTCATGATGGAGTCCTGTCGACACGAACCTCCCGACGGATCGCTTTCCCGTGCCCCATCTCCTACATTTTTCGCACCTTTCCCGGGGTTGAAAAGTGACGGTTTTAGTTTTAAGGGAATCTCCGAGTTGCATGAAGGAAATCATTGAAATTTCTATTATTCATTTGTTAGGCGCATTTCTGGTAAACTATGCTATGCAGAACTTTGAAGCTCCCATCAATCACCGTCATATAGGGGAAACGGTGTCTGTTTGAAGGTGACGACACTTGGATAATAGTTTTCATTTGTGTCAACAGTGATGGTAGTTAAATTTCATTCACTAAAATGTATATGCAAGCGTTGGTTTCAAACCATCAATTTTTTATCAAATATTATTTGAGGTTTGTTTGCATTCATAGAAAAATGAAATGCAGCTTTCAAATTGTTGATGAGTTTTAATTTTTCTAGCGTCGAAAACTTGATTACTATAATCCAAATAATGCCACGGAATTTCATTAGAACATGGTGTTTCGAAACCATACATTTGTGCATTGTATTGGCATAAGAAACATTTCCCATCAAACTCAATCCATATACGGCTACAGCTTTCTGTCTTCGTGACATAAAACAATCCATCGACGGGAATAAGAAGGAAAGCAAAATGATGGAAGGTTTGCTGATTTACATAACGCTAAATACAACCTATTGCTGTATTCGTATGTCCATCAACCAGCATGAGCTAGTGGGGGAGGAAATCGCGAACCACTTCGAAGTCTTCGTTTTCAGTAAATCTCGAACTTTGTGTCTTCCGATTCACCCATTCGCTGGTTTAATTCATTAGACTCTGCATGATGAGAGCATGTTCCAGAGGCAGTGCTTCAGCAACGAGCCTGGACGAGCCCGGCTGTCTTTCATATGAGGGATGGTGTTTCATTCCGTTTCTCCTTTTTCAACTCCAGAGGAAGCATGCAAAGAAGCTTTACTTCACTGACGACCCGTTGCCACCGGCGAGGGTTCGGTCGGGAAGGATGAAAACTTAATAAATGTAAACCGTGTGGGTGTTGACCGTCGGCTGTTTTCGATCATACCCCGTTGAGCTGCCCGTGGGTTTGTTTGGGAAAAGAACAAGCGTTAGGGCGGGAAAGAGGGAAAGGGGAGAGGGTATATGGTGGACTCAAAACGGAAACGGATGATTTACACCACACTGGCAGATTGTGTGAATATTTTCATTCCACTTTTACACCACCAATCGATACATGCAGGCTGCGGGTGTTGGTGGTGGAGCAAAGTTTCACCTAATTGACGTATGGTTTCGTTTGATGAATGGGTTGCGTGCACACGAACTGGCCCGATTCCGATGGGATTGCAAGAAAGTGTCTTAAAAAACAGATTCACACTGCAGGAATATCTTAAAGAAATTTAGATTAAAGGAACCGTTCAGATACGAAGATACAAGTGGAGACGCCTGGTGTTTCAGAATGAAAAAATGATGCTTATAGGATACAGGAGTATTCAATTGGTCGATCTTAATTGAAGCGGTAATAGATGTTAAATAACATTTTTTCGTCAGCAATAAAAAAACATCAATCTTGAAATGTGTTTGTGCAGTTCTAATAATTGCCTCCAGTTATAATCCAGTTCGTTGCTGCACCATTTATTCAACAGCCTGTTGAAAATGTAATATCTTACCATAATAGATTTACATAATTTGTACTGTAAATCTTACTTTTATATTACTTTTAATATGCAGCGTATGCATATTTTTACTAGCTTCTTAACTTAAATAACAAAGTAGTGATTTAAACCTATCTTTCTATTACAAGAGATCCACTATTTCGCATAAATAATCAATGTTAAGCACAAATTAATTCAACACTCCAACTCACCTACCTTGAGAGCTTTAAGTTTTTTTTAATTGATGTAACATAGTTGCATAGATTAAATATTGCTTGATGACGTTAACTTATTTATACTCATTTAGCCGTCCCAATTGAGCACCTGCGCAGGTAGCTCAAATTGGCTCAATTAATCTCGGTTGATTGATTCACGCACCGCTGCAGGTTCAACTCGAAGGCTTTTCTAAAAGCCCAAGCCCAACCGACCCTGTTCAGCCGACAAATTCCAACCATAACGACACGACATCGTCTTGCGCCAGTGTTACGTTGTCAACGTCTCCAACCGACGAAAACCTTTCTCCGTTCCGCGTGCGCATTCGTAAGCTATTCCTGTTCGAATACTAATGTTTTCGAGCCCCCCGTCGAGCAGCAAGGGGGTAGGATGGATCGTGTCGATCGCCTATCGGTGGTCACCGAACGAAAAACACCAACCGGTGAGCAACCACGACCACCTCCTGTCACCGATCGATGGCGGACGCAATTCGTCGCCGGTGGACTGAAATGGACCGAAACGGTTTCATTTGGGTCCAGTGCCTCCAGCGTTCGGAAGCAGCGACCGCGAGTGGAAGATTTACGCCTCTGCGCCCTCCTCCGACCGTTACGTTTCGAATGCCTGTTTACTCAACGATCCGCTACCAGGCGACCGATTGGGCGATCGATCTACATATGCAACCACGGCCTGCCCATCACCGGGAGATCGGAATCATAAACGTTATCGTGATTTACGCTGACCGCGCTTCCAAAGCGGGCGATCGGTCCGTGGGGAGGGATTTCCGAAGATTTGCGGGTTTGAATTTTTGAATCATAATTTTTAAGAGCCTCCATCCTGCTGCGGTGGAATGGAACGGGCTCGTAACGATCCCCAGCCTCCTCTCCCCTCCGGTTTCGTTCACCTTCGGGTGTCGTGAGCTTTTTTCGATATGGTGTTTCATCGGTTCTCCAGATTTCCTTTCGGTGAGCTCCATTCCATCAACCGACAAAACAGCACGCTCCACCGCTAGCCCACGAAACCCCGTCATATTTTCCTACACAACAAAGTGAATTCAATAAATCACCAACATTCCATTAACATTTTCGATCCGTCCCCGGCGTGTCTTAATGTCACCCGAAAGGTTCGGGGGGGCCCGAAATGAAGCGTATTAAAAATGATGCCTTCGCGTCCCCGGTCAAGACCCGAGGAGAAATCAGTCCAATCAAGCACACAGCGTACGGTTTCGGGACACCGTCCGGTGCGGAATTAATGGAATCGATTATCAATTCGCTAATTATGCAAATAATCTTAAGAATTACGATCGTACGTGCATGTGTGTCCGCGATCCAAGATGCTGTTGAAGAGGGGGAGGTGGTGAGTTTACATACACAGTCGCACATTGACCATAAAAAACTGGATTACCCGCTGCTGAGTAGTAAAAAATATCACGCTGTTTATTCAACGGTTTTTTTTTGTTGCCTCCCAGATAACGATTGTTTCTTGTTTTAGTATTGGTCGATCATCTCAGCAAAGTGACTCGAAAAACAGCGCGTGTCAGTTGATACCAGATTTGTTGGTTTTTGAGTGTTGGTAAATGTCATTCATCAGATAATTTTAGTTAATGTCAACACGTTACAAAACATGACAAAGTTTAAAATTATCATACGTGTTTTAATCCAAACTTTTATATTTTCGTCACTAAATCATATTAAATTTCCGGTTAAACCAAGCTCTCAATTCCTCATCGATAAATCACATTAAATTTTTGGTTAATCTGAACATTTTCAGTTGAATGAATCAACACAATAAAATAAACACCAATAATAGAGAGTCAACAATTAAATAACACATGAAATCTTCTTACTAATACGGATCTAGAATACTGCAGCAGCTGGCTTTATCGTTATTCTAAACTCGTCTCATCCGGATCGCATCCCTGCATACGCCGATGCGGGTGGCGTTCCGATGCGTACGGCTTAATTACCCTAAACACTTCCTCACACTAAGGCCGAGTCCGATTCGCAATCGAACACCCGGTTCGAAGTGCCCCGTCCGCCGGGCGCGCAAGGGAAGAAGATTGCACCAGAATGCATTTCAATTGTGCCATGGATAATTTATTGAGTCTGAGTGCAAGATTTCCGTGTTACGTATCGGCGGCATCCGATGCATCCGGATGCATTACCAACCCATTCCGTGTAGTGAGCCGGTCGGCGCTCGCCATCCGACTGGCGACCGACGACGCTGGCGCTCCGGATGTGCGGTTGCCCAACGACATCGGCGACGACCACGCCGACGACGCCGACGACGACGACGGTGCGTTTTCCCCGGGATGGCGAGCCGAGTCGAGTCGATGAAACGGTTCGACAAAGTTACGTGATTACCGCTGGGCCCCCGGGTGATTAATCTAATTGAAAATCGGGAAGATTTACACGCTGAAAATACTAATTAGACGGTGGCTTCTTCCCGGATTCCGGCAGCCTCAGCGCACGCCGGCAGCCCGGCAGGAGATTTATCGCAAGCGTGCGATTGACAAGGCGAAGTTGACAATAATTCATGAATTAATTACGATTTCCTATGTCGGCAGGCGTGCACGAATGCGGTGCCCGTGTGGTTCACCTCGCAATTGGCAACCGGGCGAGGTAATGTTTTTTGCTAAGTACGTTTGAAGAAAAGGATACTCCTTGTGAATGTGATGCGGAATTTGTAATTTTATAAAGTGTGTTAGATGATACATTTACAATGATTTGGTGTTGATTGATCGCCTCAACTCTTTTTAATTGAAATATATTTATTGCAAGACATTTTATCGTGCAGCGATCGAAGTTTGATGAAGTACGGAAACCAGCATCCTTTCACCATCACAAACATACAATTCCCCAACTCCATCCACGATCGCCCCACGATCCCGATCAGCCCCATTCGGCCTTCGATCACAGCCCGGGAGGTGTATCGTTTGCTAATAAAAATGTTGTAAAATTTTACGACCTTCGTGCGAAATTTATAGCTCCCATTCCCAGAGTGCGCCGCAATTTGCACCGGCGGCGCTGAGCCGGATCAAAAAACCGGCTGCGCAAACCAAGGGCGGGCGGCAGGTTGAAGAACCGAAGAGGTGAAACATAACTGTCACCCATTTTCGCTCACTTTTCCACCGGCGTATGGCGGATCAATTTGGAGTATATGTTTGTTAGTTTTGCGCCATAGTCTTTAAGCGAGGGGGGGGGACTTTCTTCATTCCATCTTTTTCTGTTTTATTTTTGTACGGCGAATGACAACTTTCCAGGATTGATCAGCAGGTTTCAGTGATTTGGAAGGCTGTTCGGTTGAAAAATCGAGTCGCCAGCGAAGCGTGCGACTGTCACTGGCGAGAAGGTGTAAATACGGTCAATGTACTCCATAATTGTCAGCTTAGGATGAAATTTATGATCTTTATGAAGACTGCTTTTTCTGAGATATTATTGTTTCTTCAAATCTCTTTCCAACTCTCTTTTCTGATCTACTTCGTTTTGCGTCTTTCGTCATCTTTTGACTCGTTTGGGTTATTTTTACTTTTTTTAAATCTTTTTTATCTTATTTTTCATGTCAGCTTCTTGTTCTTGAATCAGCTTTTGCTACATTTTTAAGCGCGCAAAGCACCTTTGCTAGCTGCGAAAGATCACTTGAATCATATTTTCTTGACTTTAGGAATGCACCACCGGTACAGTTGAATTTAATTATCTTGACTTTCATGTCGTCGTGTGTCAGATCACAAGAAATCCGGGAAGGATTTAATTTTTCCCACCAGTTTGCTCCAATTCCAATCACCAGTTCGTATCACAATCATCATTCAGTGCAATTCGTAAAAGATGCTCATAAAATGTCGACAATCGGCTGTTTTATGTTTTTGATCTTTTAAATCATAACTTTTTTACTGATACACGAGCTTTCCAGGATTTCGGTAGACCGGTTGCCTTTGGCCATATGGTATGATATTTTATTTTTTTTAAATAAAATAAAAAATAGTAAGGTTGACTACCACCGTATTCTTTTTATAGTTTTTTAATTAACTTGTTTATCAATTATGTTTTATATTTGATTGCAACTGTAAGGGTTAAGAGGAAAACTATTTCAAAAGATCAACTTAAGTCGGTATTACACGATGACAAAATATTGTATTTTCTTTCGTGGTAAACTGTGGCGTTTATTTCTCTTTTTCTATCGTTTTACGCAACTCAACACTCTTGTTAGGTATCGGTTGCACGTTCTAATTAAATTCATATCGATGAACCGATGAATTGTTGCGCGTTGCCAGGCAAATGTAATCCATCGCCAGATGTGGAACAACCAGTTCACTGACGCCGTGCTATTAATGATGGTTGCATGTCGTCCGATGCTAACTAAAACCGCAACCCCCCGATGCTTTTACTATGGTCGAGTAGCAATCATTACAACCGTACCATCAATCATCCCGGCGTTGCCACTCGTCTGGCGTGGCCCAAATATTCGTTTGACTGCGTTAGAACGTACCGACTGGTCGTAAATTATAACGATAATTAATTGCACATTATTAGCTTGCACGATGAACAGGAGAATCAATAATTCGGATTGTACCGAAACAAACAGAGGCCATAATACATCGTCCAAAGGTGAACTAGAGCGGTTTGAAGTGATTTTTTCTGTGTTATATTCAATCCCTCACCGCGTATTATCAGCTTGTGTGATCAACTGTAGTTTGGAACAATTCAAATGTTGCATTGCAATACGGTAATGCTCAAAATTTTCCCGACTTCGCTGACAGAATGATGGTTTGCCGGTGGCTGAACTCGATCAAGTAACACTTTCCCAGGCGCCCGATCGGCGACCGTTTGCTCGAGCCTGCCCCTCTTTCAGCCCCCGTCTTGCCATTGGTGGGCAGAAAAGGAAAAATTCTCGTAAATCTTGCCTGTTTGTTTACGAATCGAATGAGTTATGGGAGACTGTGCGACTCGCCGGGGCGAGAAATTCCGCAACCCGAGCCCATCCCGCGACCGGGAGCCGTGGGAGAACGGCATTCTAATTATTCTTCATGGAAGTGTAAATAAATACGTAAATCAAATATTGAATTCAACAATTAATTCGACGATTGAGTCCAATCCCGGGGTGCAGCGTGCTATCGATCGGCGATCATTTTGGAAACGCGCGGACGTGGAACAACATTGTTGAAGCTTGTTGCTAGGAATGTATTTTTGGATGCACGCTGACTGTGTGGGGGGACGGTCAATTGGCTTTTCGGAGGGAGATTGTGCTATGATTCAACACCTTCGAAGCGTCTTTGGGAGGCAAAGACCGGTAGTCAAACGGAGGATTTCAAACAACTTTTTTTTAATATTTTTCCACCCCGTCGACGAAAGCGGCAATGAAGCATAAGATCTCAATGAATCGAATCGTGCGCACACAAACACACACACACACACACAGCGAAAGGCAGGCCGGTGATGAAGTACTGAGGACACAATGTCAATTGTGCGTCGTTGGTGGCGTCTCTCTCGTCTCTCCGCGCGGGAAGACCTTTTACACCTTCTTACAGGAAGCGCGAGCGTCGTGTGTGGTCGCGGTCACGGTGCAGCATAAGCCGTTTTGCTTGCCCGGTGCAAACATTGTCCCCACACGGCACGGTCCCCGTCCAACCACCCCACCCCAACCGCGGACTTCAAACTGGCGCGATGTAAACATGTCAGAATGTTTGGACTGGGACGAAGTGAGCGTGAAGCCGCGATGTGGCGATGCGTCCGATCGCCGCGATGTTCGTTGCCAAGGCGTGAAACAGTGCGAACCCAGGGACGGCCGGTGTGAGAGTGGGTAATTTACTTTATGGGAAGCAGTCGCCTCCGTCTCCGGGCTTCGGACCAAGTAGTTGCTATATTTACTTTGCCCGATGGGGCAGACAGTTTGCTTATAGTTTGGCCCGGGTGTTGGGTCCGGTTGCCTTCGGTTGAGCTCTCCGCAGCTCGGATCTCGTACCTTCACGCGATGATTCGTCAACTGTCGGCCGCCGAGGGTGATCGATTAGAGTTTATGAGTTTGAAAAGTAAATGCCATGCAGCTGGTTGATGGGAAAAAAAATCCTGCTTAAGAAGCCAATCTTGTAGAGTGACATAATATTCGTTTAAAGCTACGAATAATACGTTGAATCCTCGATCATCTAAAAAGTCGCGTGAAGGCTCTATCCTTGTGTGTAAATTCATTCTCATTCTATTCTTTAGCTAATAAAATGATAAGAAATGCTAAATTATGCCTACATTTTCCATCATGCTAAAGGCTTATCTTTTATTACTTTTAGTTTTTTTTTGCGGGATGACGTGGATCCAAATTACAGACTTTAAATACGTTTTTAAAAATTTAACTGTTTTAGAGCAAATCATGGCCTTCTCTGGTCTCGATTGTTTCCTTTCGCGCTTTACTTTCTATGTGGCACGATTTAATGTATGTTCAACAGGGTGATTTGTTAGAATCCAACTGAAACAATTATTTTTAAGTTTGATCATAAATTTCAAAAAAGCATTTTTTTTTTTTCATTAGTGACATAAGGGAAATAAGCCGTGTATAATGTAATAAAAAGCAAACACAATTTAAAAACAAAGTTTATGCTGCTAAATGAAACCCATAATCTCGATTAAAACGCATAATCACCCTGCAGGAATACTTTTTTGCAACAATATGCTCGCGGCTCTTTTGGTTCAATATTGGTGATGGAATACGTTATCGCTCAGAACCAATGTTGCATTTCTGTTCTTTCTTCCCTACTTGCAATAAACAAAACCACACGAGCCTCAGTCGTCTTTGTTGATTTGATTCGATCATACGTTGCAAATCATGAATACTCGCGTGTGTCTCACGGTGTTGTGTTTTTTGGTGATCATGCCAGCCCACCCCACAACAGCTATTGGGGGGTTTGAGATGGAATTGCTGATGACCAAGCTGGACTTCTTGCAAGACAAACTGCAAGAAGTAGAGCAAACCATGCAGACAAACATGGAGGTGATGATTTTAAATGCTTGACTAAATTAATAGAACACAGGAAGATGAGTGTGAACAATGATATTCTCTTGCAGAAATTGGATCATCTACATGAAAAGTTCGTGAAAATGGACTCTAAATTCGAAACAAAGTTGTACGCAATGGAAGAATCTATGAAGAAGGTAAGATAGTGTGCAAAAAGGGTGGGAGATACAATTTTGGATTACAAGCTGATCGTCATTTATGTTAACCGGTTTTTGTAGAGTGTGAAGACCAGTGAGGATAACACACGAGCAAAATTCGAAGATGTAAAGAACCAGATAATTTCTAAAATGGACAATATTCTGCAGCAACAAGTGGCTGAAACAAAAACCTTCCAGGAAACGTCGGAAACTGAACTTCAGAAAATAGGTGAAAATCAAATTGCTCTTGATATGCTTTCCGGTTCTTTACGACACATGAGAACACTATCTAAAAAAAGCCATAAGATACTCGAGGATCACATTTCGAAGCCTGTCCGATCGTGTCGACAAGTGAGGAAACTATCCGGCCGATACGTAATTCATGTAGGGTTAAATTTGCAACCATTTGAAGTTTTATGTGAACAAAATAAGTTCGATGGCGGTTGGACGGTCATCCAGCGCAGATTCAACGGTTCGGTCGATTTTTACCGCGATTGGGCCGAGTACCGCAATGGATTCGGAGCTTTGGATGGCGAATTCTGGCTCGGGCTGGAATACGTGCATCAAATTACCAAAAACCAACCCCACGAACTGTTGGTGGAAATGAAAGATTTCCACGGAAATTACGGTTACGCAAAGTACGCAGAGTTTCAAGTAGGTAATGAGTCCGAGATGTATGCGTTGAAGAAGTTAAGGAAGTACTCAGGAACAGCAAAAGATTCGATGGGAGGCAACAGGCATGAAAAGTTTAGCACATTTGATCGCGACAATGACCAATCTGACGAAAATTGCGCAGAGCAGCGACACGGGGCCTGGTGGTACTATAAGTGCACCTATTCCAACTTGAACGGGCGTTATCAGAACACAACAGATGATGAGAGTGCGATGTCGTGGTACCATTTCAAAACCAACTTCGAAGGTTTGTCTTACTCGAGAATGATGATTCGCGATATCATCAATTGATCAACTCATAAAAGTGTATTTTGTAAGGTTTGCGACAAAACTGTTCCACTTAACATCTCATTTTTCTTATCAATTAAACTTAGTTGCAGAAATGTTGTAAATGCGTTGTTGTAATTTCAGTATGAATTGACCCTTTTCAAAACTAACTAACATACGAAGAGTCCAGTAAATTTCAGCTTTCTTCTTCGTGAAATGTAGGTGATGCACCTGATTGAATTTGCCCTTTGTCGATTGTTAGTAGTGAAAACAAAAGTGCAACAATCAAAAAGTTTATTTAGTAACTAATTCACAAGACTTTCTCGCAACGTAATTTTTTGAATTCTCATACCGCATTTAAGGCAATCAAGCAAATCATAAGCTGAGTGAAACAACGTCCTAAATGCCTTTCAAATTCGATCGAATAATTACTTCTGCTGTTCGACGCAAATCGATCCACCATCTGTTTGTTGGACAATAAACACTTACCAAACCTGTTACCGTGTTGTCCGTGTCGTTGCCGTTTGCGGTCGTCTTCACGGTGGAGAAGCTGCACGTCACTTTCGATTGTATGATTGCGAAAAATTAGTCGAAGCCGAATGTGCTGCGTGGTTCTTCAGCGAGTGGAATACGTCCTCATTGCGATAGGATATAACCAAGCACGGTCTCAATTGGATAGAGGCCAGATGATTGACACCGATGGACTGTACTTCAGCGTGAATCCGTCCGATTGACAGCCACGAGAGTACTGCAGAGAGACTTAATCGTGTCATGCATCCATAATCGTACGCGCCATCGTTGCTCATCTTAATCCACCGGTTCCACCACTCGCTCGTTCGCGGTGCGGCCACTCTTTTATAGCGTCCCGGTGAAGGGTTCACAGTCGTGGCTAAATTTAAGCGAATTCGCACCAAAACAACACTTTTGATCTTATCTTTAGCATGTTTTGAAAATAGTTGAAAAGAGGTTTTGATATTTAAATTATCACAATTCATAAAAGCAATTTTGTAATTCGACAATATTTTGTAAAATAGTAAATTTGATTATCTCGACTTCTCACTCATGGAGAAGTAATTTTGTGCAGCATAGTGTATCTGCTGGCGAGCCATCGTATTACCGAGGCCACACTCCAGAGCCCGCAAAAGAGTCTTCCGGGATGCGCAATCCGATCGGGCGTCCGTTTGATTCCACTGACCGCGAGCCCCGAACGGCTCGGCCATGACGGAGGGAAAATGGAAAACGTCCGTGGACCGACCGCCGGCCAGAAAAGCCCGCGTGCGGTCACGACGAAAAACACCCGATGCCGGACACGCCGTGAAATATGGTACGGTGGTGAATAATTGACAAGATAACTCTCAGCCGTATTAGTATCAATCAAAGTTATGGACCGCTCCGGAGCATCTGCTCGCCGCACGCTCCATCCCCGTCAAATCCGTCCCCGCATGGTCGGATCCCCTCAACCCTACCACCACGTCGTGTGGGCCGCTCTTCTGCACCGCGGATGATGGAGCCCCATAATGGAGAAATTTTCAACCGGACAGCTCGCCACTTGAGGCCCCGAGCTCGATGGTCCTTGGCTGTCCGCCGGGCCATCTATCACCCGGCGTGGAATCGGCGTGAATGACAATGCGGTCGCCGACGACGACGATGATGACGACCACTACGACGACAACGCCGTGGTTCGCGCCTTGTAATAAATATGTTTATAGAGCCATCGCTGATAGTCCCGTTGGCACGCTGAACCCCGGAGGTCCGAAAGGCAGAACCGCTCTAGGCTCTAGGCGTGCTCGGTCGGGTAGTGCACCATGTGACTTCTGATCTCGGAATCTTGTGTCGGAACTATTGGGATGTGTGTGACGTCGTTTCTCGTATATCGACGCTAATGTTACTTTTCGAGTTATATCCAATCCCAAGCAAACGCATTAAAATAAAGTAAAACGTACGTTTTGTTCATTCTGACTATAGCTTTAAACATATCTTTTGTGGGATATTATTAGAAAAATGCCAAGTTGTACTATTTACCAACCGTTTTGATAGACGCGCAAAAGGTTGTTACAGTTTTACTTAATTTTATTTCTGAGATGAACAGAGTACCACAAATGTTGTTTTTGAAATTGAATTTTAATGGATAAAATAGTTTTGTTTATATCAAAATAATATTCTATTTTGCAAGTGATGTTGCATTATTTTTTTTTTCATTAAAAGAAATATAGTTGAACACAAAATATATCACAAATATAGGAAAATATACGATAAAATACATGAAACTGGCAGGGATTTGCTTGCGGTGTCATAAACGTGTTGCGACTTCTAATTATTACCAATCCAAGCCCTGCTTGGATGCGAAATCATTCGATCGGGATTTCATTAGCCACATTTGCTCGACAACCGTCGATGACGCTTGTCACCATGCAACCGGAACATGAAAAATCTCTCCTTTGTCTTTACCACACCGGGAACGGGAAAAGTCCCCCGTTACGCCCTCCTTCCCCCTCCCAGTAATGGGCAACGCGTGATTAATTGTGCCCAATTAGGACGATAGTTTTAGCGTCTTTCATTTGTCCCCCGCAAGACGGTTGGGAAATCTGCAACGCTGCAGAACGTACGCAAACGTCCGCACAATAAATCAAATTTGTCCCCAACAACGAAACATTCATCAGTCACCGAAGAACGGCACACACGACCCCGGCCATCGAATCGTTGGTTTCTTCGCCCGGAGTGCTGGGAAAGGGGGGAATAAAAATGACGTAAAGACGATTGACAACAATCAACGTGAACACAACGAGACGAACGAAGATGAGGCGTCATTCCGGACGGACGACGCGGGTCATCGCTGAGCGATGGCAGATCGATGGATCATCTTCGTTATTCTGGATGCCGTGGGGCTGATAAAGATGTGATGCCACAACCCGTCCTCCCCAAAAATGGGAAGACGAGCGAGAAGAACGAGGAGTCAGCAAACACTTCTTCAGAAACGAACAGCAGAACGAAGGAAGCTGGCATGAAAAATCGTCCGCACGTTCAACAACCGATGAGCGCTCGGTTCTGATGGCCAAGATGGCGCTGGAGGGACGGGATAAAAATGTGCTCATAAGCCCAACCGAGGAAGTGATTGACGATTTGGAGTCCCGCGTGACACCGCGTGCATTCTACGCTCCAGCGTCCCGTCCTCGGGTCCCCCCGGTCTTCGGTCAGATAGATGGCAATCGATTGGCCACCGCGATTGCACAAGGTATTTTCTTCCACTTATCAAGATTGAGCTAACAAAAACCAAACAAAAACAAGGATGGGGAGAAGAAAAGAATTCTTCACTGCATGTTGGTCATTGTCCTGTCGATCATATTCGTTTGGCTGTTTGGACGGAGGGCGAGAAACGTGAAATGCAGTGATGCAATCTGATACTTTCTGATATCAAATGGCAAGCAGGTGTTATCTGGCATGATTGCGTTTAACTGCCGATGGATGCATTCCTCGCCGTTTTGGTGTGCATTTTTCAAGAGCTGAAGATATAACAAACGTGTGCCATCTTATTTGGAAATTTGACATGCGACTATAAAGTGTTGTTTTTTATTTGCTATCGAATTGAATGATGCCGAAGTTATACAATCTGTATTCTTCAAACGTTTTATGCAACTTTCACGCGAAGATAAAATTGTGCAACAATCCAATCAAGGAAAAGAATCGGTGTCAGTTGATTTCCTGCGGACACTTTAATGTTGTTTCCAGGGCAAAAAACAAATTGAAAGAAAAAGTACGAACTTTAAACCCACTCGAAGCCGCTCCCACCGATGGAGGTACCACTCCCTCGGGAGACGTGGTTGCGGACGTTTGAAGTGCCGGGCGCATGAAAAGTGTCAACCACCAACGGCCGTGTCCATCATCCATCATGCGCTGACGCTTGACCGTCAATTTGTCAGCCGCGCTGGAATGCTGAAGTGTTGTTTATAAATAATAAAATATATGACGATGAATAAAAGCATAATATGCGCGCCCGGTAGATTTATCACGCCGCTCCGTTCCCGGGTCTTCCCGGTCATTCTGGCGTCATGCCTCCGTACAAGACTCCGACGGCGAGCGTGCCTTTTGCTCGGCACGATGACGTGGCCCCATGGATCAACCGGTGTAAATCACAATTTGTCAATCCCGGAATGCAACCCGTCGGCGTCCGACGGTATTCGCTCTTCAATATTTTGCTAACCATGTAGCAATATATTTTTGCCACCGTTCCATGTCACCGTATGGCCGACCCGTTCTACCGGCGAAGGACGGGGAAAGGTATCATTACTTGCCCAAGGCGCGTTTGATGACTTCACGCTTTTCCCAGACAAGATTAATGGATGACTAGTTCGTGATGCTTCCGAACGCCAACGGGAAAACAGGGAAAACGAACAGAGATGGGGTGTCACAAACTTGTCTCGGTGAGGCAAGAATATTTGTCCCCAAACAAGTGGATATAATAAAGAATTTTAGAGGTTCTTCTCAAACACAATTATTTAAGTAAAGGTGACATTTTGTTTTCAGAATTTATTGACCCACCTAATCAGACCCCCCCTCTTCTTCGGACACACATACGTGCAAGTGCACCCCACCGGAATCCTGGCATCAAAGTGGCAGCGGCGATAATGCGCCCGAAAGAATAAAAAAAAGACCACCCAGCAATCCACCCCACGATAAATGAATCGTCGGGGAACGATTTTACGCATCCAACCGCCCATAATTCAACGTATCAAACGACGATCGACAGCTCATTGGGCCATCAGCTGCGGATAGAATGTCCTTCGGGGTGGGGGGTCCGAGTCCGGGTGGACAGTGTCGTTGTACGGTACCGCACACCATGCTACATGCATACATTTCAACTTAATAATGAATCCGAACGGTCGCCCGATCAGTATTCATCGGAGCGTAAAATATATTGTCAAAAAAGCCACCCCGAAATCGATCGAACATATCCCCGGGTCCGGTCACGGCATCGGAACCGAACGTAACATGTATGAATTGCAGAAAAGCTGATAAGCTACCATTTTAAATTATAGCCCTGCGACCCCCGGCCGACCTTCTACCATCTCCCAACCCTCTGTCCCGGCGCTGGGGATCACTGGACAATGAATTAAAATTTTTAATGTACACATTCAATCACAGTGCCCGTGATTTCAACCCCCTCTTTGGCCCGGACCCTTCCCCTCCCCTCCCCCGGCTGCCCATGCCGACCGAGGTTCCGACAGTCGGGTACACCTGTCGTTCGGGATTGCCAGTTGCCCGATGGCATACCGACGCCCGCGTGTGACCAAACGCACCCGCGACACGTCCGGTCGAAGTGAAAGACCCAGCAGGGACAAGCCGTGACAGCCCGAATACCCGAGTTCGCTCCCGGGGAGCGCAGACCGGCACCGCAATAAGGAGTCAAGGCGCAAAGAGGGGTGGTGGGGAGGGAAGAAGGGTGGATTCGCCGGCAGTTCGTGTACAACAGTGTGACAGCAGCAATTACGGATTCACCGAAAATTTCAACGCGGACATTTAATCAATATCAATTTAATGCGCCAGATAAAAATAACATATAAATCAAATTAATCTTAAAATCAAAAATGTTCAAATTAACACATGTTTTGTTCGGTTCGCTTTTTCGGCGGGTTTTTGTTTTTGCACCTTGTGTGTCCGTGATAGCTTTCACGTGTCCATTGATATGTCCTTATGATACACATTCGTTGATTACATCAAAAGGCTGGTGTTGGTTTTGTAATTTAATGAGTTTTATTCAGTTCTCAATAAAAGTAATTCTAATACAAGCAAGCAATCATTAAAAAAGCTGGTGCAGAATTGGTTTTTACTAAACAGAATTTTTTAATTAGGTAATTTTTATTTTTTTAAGTTTTCAAAAGTATTTTTCATTTTCTACAACACTTAAGTTATTAATCATCACAATCACAAAATACATTTACTCAATATACCCACGCTTGCTTGAAAAATTCTTCCATACCTCGCTCTTATATGCAACATAAACTTGATTAAAACCCCCAATATGTCAATCAAGTTATTACAGCATTTACAAAAACACAATCGGGTCGGTCGTTTATGATTTCCAATAATTTCCTCCTCCGGTTGTCAGTCCCTTCCACAATCGACCAACAGGCTGACAGTCAAATACACCTGAACCCGGTAGTGAATAGTGAGCAACAGTGACAACCACCGACATTGATGACCATCATGAAATTGTGATTTTTCGTCATTCATTGTTTTTGTTTGATTTTGAGTGAAACTCGTCAGAGTCATGAGCCACTCGCGCTTTCGGTTGAACTAGCTCCTTTTGCCAGCTCCAATTTTCCCTTTTCCCTTTTTTGCAAATCGATTACGTTGGCAAACCGAAACAAGAAGGAAACAAGTTCCACGTACTCATGGCACCGCAAAATGGGAGGGAAAAATTTGCGCCCCCCTGATCGCGGTCGTTTATCTTGGTGGCGAGAGGAATGGAGCCGGATCCAGTTTTCTCGTTTTTGCGATCGAGTTGTTATCGATGGAACGCGATAGACTCAATTAACCTATGCACCTGATGCGTTCGGTTCACTGCGTGGGATAAATAAATAAGGCAACAACCAAAACGCCCTCCCCTGGTGGTGCCCGGGTATGGGTGCGGCAGGAAAATGACACTCGGGAAAAGGAAACAAAACACAAAAAAGGAAGTCAAGGGAGGGAGTAAGGGAAACAAACAAACAGCTGTAAAACGATGATGGAAACTGGGTGGGAGGACAAAAAAAGGGCATCCGAAACGCTGACAAGTGCATCGGAACGAACGGAACAAGTGGAAAAGTGTGCATCTCTGGCGATGGTCTTTTTTTTTGTTTCGTGAGCGACAAAATGCATCGACGAGTTTAACGAGTGATTGAAAATTGACGAGATTAAAATAAATTGGATTTTCGATCATGTTTGCCAGCCGACGTGGAACGACGCACCGGTTGATAACTGTTTGATGCATTGTTGCGTTGCTGGAAATAGATTTAAAAGGGAAGCATTTTCCGCTATGATGATGCTTTAGTTTATTAGTTTTGTTTTGTTATGAGAAAAAAACACAATTCAACGTTAGTTATTTATTGATTTAAAAATAGATAAATCATTACCATTAATTCTTTTACACAGTAGAACAATATCTTTACCTCATCGATTAGCCTTATTCATACTGAGCATAAAACTGCATCCATTCAGTGAAATTCTTTTTATTTTCATGTCACTAAATCTCATAAAATGCGCAATAAATAGTTCATGCTCAACGCGATTTATATATTCTAAACCCGGGGTGGGAAAAAAGCATTAAGAAATAAATCACTTTCTATCGCTGCCCCGTGCATCGTCGTCGCCCGAAATGCAATAATGCAATGCTTACTGTCAACATACGCATCGCTCAGCTGTGCTAATCGGAGCAAAACCTCAAAGCAAACTACACTCCAACCACCCCCACTTTCGCCCCCCGCCCCAGTGGCTTCCGAAAACCTCGAAACGTCAACAAAGTTTTGGGCACTATTTCATGTAAGTGCACGCGTTTATGCACGCATATTTGTGCGAGTAAGCGGTAAATACCGTGCATCATCCGTGACAGATCCCCCCCTCCTCCGCCTCCCTTTGGTCTGTCCCCTACCGGTAGCGGCGGTCCCCTCCCGAGGGTGTTTCCGGCCAGCTTTATCGCCATACGTATATGCCGTCGCGGGTGACTATGTATTCATGGCGTGTAATGAATAATCCATCATTCATTTGTTTGATATTTTCATGTTTCCCGACAGCACACGGTTGGGCGTGTGTGTGTATGAAGCAGATGTCCACCTGCGGCCACCTTCAACCCCAAGCCGCGTTCACCCCCGAGCGAGATTGCCTCTCAATGAACCGACAGAGCAGTGGCCATCCATCCGACAGCTGAATCGAAGTCGGATGGGTACTGCTGGGTGACGGGGGGATGGAGTAATATCCCGGCATCGTGCACGCCATTGTCGTGAATGATGGATGCCAGCTTCTGGTGGACGACCACGAGCGACATGAATCCATCCAGGTCCCATCCAACAAGGGCGACCTAAGTCATTCAATCCTTCAAATGCACACGCGCTTTCCACCCAACCAACCTTGGGTTTTCCCACCCGGTTCGATTCCTCTTCCCCTTCCCTAGAGGTTCCTGTTCCGGCGGGAACCGTATCATTCACTGCATAACTCACAATGATTTGTTGATTTTTGTACAACGCGATGACCGTCGCACTCGTCCCGAACGGTGAAGCGTATAATAGTGGCGCCTTTTATTTTTTGGCTTTACAACCACCTTCAGCAAGGGAGTCGGTGGAAATGCATTGTCGGCCGACTGTGTCCACCGGGTGTCCTTGTCAGCAGAAGTGACCACAGATAGCGTTGCGGTCAATCAGGTGTGATGTACAAAAAGTGTTCGGTGTATGATCCGGTGTACAACTACTCTTTAGAGATTAAAAATTATTTTAACGGTGATAAATTTCCAAATTTATTGCCATTTTAGATACTTGCAAAATACAACTACCTTGCAAAACAGAAAATAAATTGAAAAACGACTCGAAAAAACGAAAAATGAAAGGAAATAATTATTAGAAGCCACTCTCCAAAGATAAGCAAAGAAGAAGTTCACATCAGTCAAGTGCTTGAAATCTCACTTATTGGTCAAACGATTAGACTAATCTTTCCCGTTCTGGAGCAAAAAGTGCTTCCTATCCACCTCCGAAGATCATATTCCAACGCCTCTTTATGAGCTACTCGCCTCGACAGTACACTCCATTGTAGTTCATTATTTTCCGGGTCCGGTCCACCTGGACTGGGTGGACACGTTTGTGATACCTTTCTGTTGTGTCTTGCGGTGCCGATTATTCCCTGCATCAACGGACGGTACGACACGATCCGCTCGAGTCCGGTCGTTGTTCCGTTGAGTCAGTCCTCTTCAGATGGCTACCGTGTTTGCAGAAGCCACTGTTCCGCTGCATCCGCACTAGAACCGCCATGCGTCGGTGAGCGTAGGCCACCCAAAAGGCAAACGCTAGGCCTCGAATCATCCCCCGGTCGGGTGTCATGTTGACGCGGAAAAACAAATAGACACGCCAACTACGCCGAGGGACTCCTAGGCTACCGGATTGCGCTTAAACGCTCTGCCTTTTTCGCACTGTTCACACTCAATCCGTTCGTCATAAATACCGTCCTGACGAACCGTCCGTTCGGTTCGGGCGCAAAAAACGGTGATGAATACTTGCGGTGCGCTTGCCATGACCACGCGATTGCGGACGATCCACACGATGGGAGTGAGGGACCTACGTTTGCATAACGCACGAACAGCGAAAACACGTAGAGCCACTCTCGCAGCATGCACACGAGGGACCTTCGCCCCTTCGTCCAGGCCAGGGAGCCTTTTACCGTTCGGAAAATGCAACCTGCAGCCAGCCGGTACGGAATCTTTTCCCAGCGAGAACTCCGAAGCCCACCGACGGTACGACGGTTGACTGACAACAACTCCCCGACGAACGATGGACGACGACAACGAGATTCGTGGCCACAAAGTGCACAAAAACTCGTGAATCAGCTAAATGCTAAAAAGGCAATCCGATCTCGCCTCGGAACGCACCGGACGAACACGGCTGATGCATCATGTATCATCGTCAATCGCTTTGCGTAGACGCCGTTTCGGCACTGCAATCTGCGTGCATCGGACCGACCCCCGGGCACCGGAGGGAATGCGTCCGGATCGGATCCTGTTGCTTCTGTTGCGGAAGCAAACAAACGTTTAAACGATTAGGAGGAACACCAACATCGCACTCTACAGTGAGTGTTGGTAAAGATGCATGCGCTTTTTTCTAATCCTTCAAACAAATCAAACAAACCGAACAAACCAACAGATTATTCTGTACAGAAGATTATTTTCTTGTTTATTTTCCTTTTTTCAACGTTCGCGTGTGCTACTATGATTTTTAATTTTATTTTTGATTGCATCTATGCATCAGACATTGTCGCTTATCTGTTGACAGACTGTAAGTAGGCTGTTGCGTCTTTACTTTTAAAACAAATTACATTTTGGTCAAGTTTCTTTTTTTATTTTGGAAAATTTACTTTGTTTATCTTTGCATTTTATTTAACGACTTTAACACTTGCTTTATCGTTTGAGGTTCATTATAGATTGTGTTTCTTTAAAAAAATCTTTTCTGTCCCATAAAAAACTAGCACCGATTATTCTTTTGTATTTAATGGTTAGTTTTGGAATGCATTAATTTTCATTGCGTTTTACTCATAATTTCTACCCAAACCTTACCAAGTTGATCAGCTTTTAGTTGGTGAATACAATGTATCGTACGTTAAAGAAACGTCGTCTAACACAACACTTACGCATGGAAAATTTGATGTGTAACTTTACTAAAATAAACCAACGCCTGTGCGTGAAAACGGGACGATATTTAAGAGTGATCTGATGTCGGAAAACCACCCTCCCCGTATAAGACATTGTGAACGACACGGTGAGCTCATAAGACACGGAAAACGTTCACATGCTGCGGGAGGGAACGCGAGGATGGGATGGGAAAATCCTACCACCGCACTAGCATTAGTTCATCAACGGAAAAGTAAACACATCAAACGTCTGTCCGGTGGGGATGGCCGTAATTCGACCGCAGCTAATTTATTATCCACTATTAATCAACCCACAAGGTGCACACCGTGCTTCGGTTTGCCGCAGTACAGCCCGGTTTCATCAGAGACATATTCATCATGAACAAGTGATGCGGTCATCTGGTTTGCCGGTCGGAGATAGGTTCGCTTTTGTGAGAAAACCACAAGACTTAAGCATGCATGCAGGATCACCCCCTTGGGAGGTCGACATTCTTTTTTGACACTCTCGAAAAGAAACAATCCCAGGCTGGGGAGACGGCTAGAAAGACTAAGTAAACCACCGAAAAATGTCTACCGAACCGATTTTCCCTCCCGACCACGCCACCCAACGCAAACACTACACAAATCGTTTTCGTTCACTTCTTTCGCCGTCTGTCACAGTTTAATCATTCCGAATCTTTCAATGCCTCCCGAAAGAAATACGATAGAAAAGACCAAAACAAACACATACACAAACGCTTCCCTTCACACAATCCCGGTCACGATTTAACCTCCAACCACCGCTGCCCCAACTACCCTACCCTGTGGTGCGGGAAAACTAGTGGAAAAATTCCCACAAATCACGATTTTCAGTATATTTAACTCTCACTTAATTTGATGCGGCCATGTCGACATCCAACCGAGCATCATCCATCAAACATTGTTTTAATTTTTCATTTGCGCGTTCTCGATGCTCGTTCTTTACGTGCCATTCCCGCACTTCCTCCTTCCTCCCGTCCACTTGCGCAGAGTGTTAGGAGGGTTTCGAAAGTGCACAGGGAATGGTCGACTAAACCGCAGAAACCAGAACATTGCCGAGCATCGGATTGAGTCGCTATGTGGGAGTGTGTGTCAAGAGAATGTTTGCTGTTTGTAAAAGCTCCTCGCGAAAACAGATGCTGAAGGTTTTAATTTCGATATTGTGTTTAAGAATAACCAAAAACAAATGTACGAAAATGATAATTGTAACTGATATTAAAATTTGTTGAAATGATAATGTAACAATCATATTTCTTAAAAAATTGAAAAATCCTCTTTGATATCCTCTTTAACTACAAAATCCTTTTGGCGAAAACTTTTTCATGACTAAATCATTTTATTTCTTTTAATGCACAAACCGTTCAATATTATAAAATTAAGTGAAATCTATTCAATCTCTGGTTCATCCTCTGGTTTGTCGTGTTCATTCGACTCCTCCACTATTTCAGATAATGGTTTGATATCTTCCAGAAGCGTTCTAGGAGCGAGCCCTCGTCTGCGAAGACTTCTCTTGTTTTCATAACTAACTAAATGCTCCATATTAGTACCAACTTTCACACCCACCTTGTCGCGACGTTCGTGGCCTCTCATCAACACTTCCGTGAAATTTTCCATCTCTGGCAGATAGTGACCTCGTAGGATTTCATGGGCCTCGGCCTCAACTTGACAGTAGTTAGCAATGTTCTGCTTGAATTTATGCAAATCCCCTTTCCACTCAACAGAATCTACTGTCGTTTTTCCAGCGTGGCGCAGAACACGTTGAAGGTTCGCGAAATCAACATCGCCCTTCGCAACGTTCGCCTCAACCGCGAAACGCTTTTCAGCATTGTACTTTCGACGCTCCACTTCCGGACGCATTTCGCGTCCCATTCGTTCCGGGCTGACGTTCCGACGTTGCATCAGCTTCCCCAAAAGGGTCTGGAAGTGTTTTGCCCTGTACTGTTGCTCTAAACGATCACTCAAACGCATACGCTTTTCAATGTCGCGTGTATTCTTCGGCTTGGCCTCATGTACTGAAGCACGGTTTTCTTTTTCGGTTTCCTTAGGTTTGCTCTCGGTTTGTAGTTGGACTTCGGTTTGTATCGGGTTTCGTTTGTAATATGCTTCAGTCCATGCTAATTGGTCCTTCTTTCTAGTCAACTCATGTTGTATTGTTTCTCGTAGGGTACGCTCTTCATTTGGAATTGGATTCACCAATGCAGAGGCTAGAGAAAGTATCCGGATATTCGCATGCCCATCGGCAATCGCTAAACAGTGCCGGGCACTCGCTAAACGATGCTGGGAAATCATGGTTACACCTTCTGCTCCCAAATTCAAAGACACACAAGCACGGAATGTTTTCACTACGAAATAAGAAGAAAATTTGTACTGATTAATCAGTCCTTATTTATCCCGCATAAATGATACTTACTATTGAGATCCCAAACTTCAAAGTCTCCATTAGCCAGTCCTATGAAAAACAGAGCTGCCCGGTCTAGACTCCATCGACCGGCTGTTATCACGACGCTTTTCTTCCGCCAAAATATTGGCGACCTGTAATCTGTCTCACTCCAAAGTGCCAACACGTGTCCGCCGATGGAAAGAAATGTATCTTTGAGGATGGGATTCCTTTCCAAGGCCACAACCGGTCCATCGTGGACGTGACTGTATGGTTGGGTGACCTGCATCGGCTCATCGGTAACCAAACTGCCCTGTTCAAAGTCATATCCTTCCCATATTCCTCCGAGCAGCGAACCAGTTAACGTTCCAAATCTGAGCATCATTGTGCAATCGTTGGGTAACGGTTTAAGCCGGTGTTTTATGCGTCGGGTGATATCTGTTCCACATTCCTCCGGCTGTGAGAGATACAGCGCCTCGTCTATGAGCACCGTGGTGATTGGGATATGACAAAGAACCTTAAACGTAGGATAGAACACGTTGTTCACACACTGGAAGATCGTTTTTTCCACCACCTTGGATGCAGCTTTCTTCGAAGCGATCACTTTCTGTATGGCAGGACTCGAAAAGTCGAGATCCCAAAAGCAGACACTTCCGTCGAGCGATGAAGTCACTAAAAACCGGTGCAACTTTTCCGGTTGCTTCTTCAGATGGCCTGTGGTGGTGCAGAAATAGTTCCTTGGAAGCCATTTAATGCTGCTGATGGCTTTCCTTGAAGCGTGCTCTAATGAACTTAATGCTGCCGGTGCTACCGTACGATTAATCGATTCATCTGAGCTGTTTTCCATAAGCTGCGTTATTTGATTCCGATATTCATTAGACTCGCGGGCAGTTTCAAAGGCCATTTCTACGCCTTCAATTTCTCCCTTCAAGTCCCACAACGCTATTTGTCCATTGGCAAGCCCACCCACCAGGAGATCACCGTCGTACGGACAGAAGGACAGCGTCGTCACTTCGCGGATTGCTTTCAGCTCGAGCAATGGTTTCAGAGGGTTTGCGAAGGTCCACATTAAAATGGGACATTTTTCAAAAATAATTCGGTGAACGACGTCTTTGGACGGATTCCGGGAGCTTTCGTTCTCCTTGGTGGATAGTGTTGCCAGCGTTTCAAAGGTGTATGATGCCACAAAAACTCCTGAAAGCTCTGGATGCCAGTCCATGGAGCAAACGATACGTCCCGCACAGATGGACCGATTCATAAACGAAAGCACTTCATCGATTCTAGGAGTTTGATATTTTTGGACACGTCCTTCTTCACCGATCTGATATTCGTTTTTGTACAAATCGATCAAGTTAAACTGTGCTTCTTTAGAAAGTGACTCCGACGAATTATCTAACCACTCTCGTGGAATTGTAGACGGATCAATGTGACTTTCCGAAGCATCAAACAGATACTGCGTAGCGGCATTCGTTGGAAAAGAAGGTTCCGTTTGAATGAAACGACTCTTTGCCGGTGACTTGACTTGCGTTCCTTGATCCGTAAGTCTCCTTGGCACATTCTTTGTCTTCCATTTGAAGGGCAAAAGTTCCACGAACCCATCGCGCACATCATCCACAGTTCTCAAGCGTATCTCTGCACCTTTTCTTACGGGATAAAGAGATACAGCTTCCGTTGCAACTTCCGGCACTTCCGGTACCCTTCTCCAGCTTTCAATTTCACGATCGGTACATTCACCAGCCCATCGTTTTTTGAACACTTTCTCGGTGAACAGGTTCAACCTTAAGCGTTGCAGCAGCTCCAACTTTCGCACGATCTCGCTGGCTTCGTTGATTTCCCGCACGTCGGCGTACACGAGAAAAACATCCTCCTGGCTGGACTTTTCCGGAACGTATTCAATCAGAATCAATGCCTCCGGTTCCAACTCTTGAAGCATTTCGACGAGTTTCGTTTCTTTTTCATCAGTTGGTTGAAGGACATCTTGCAGTTTGTCCTTGATGATAGCTTTCCAGCGATGCTCATCGGTAATGTTGTGGCCAACCACGAGTCTTAGTTCCTCTTGCAATTTCGAGCTGTTGAAAAGCGCAAAGGTTAATGCTGTTGTGTTTGAATACTTAGTTCATACCCACCTGATGGTGATTTCTGTAACGTTCGGGAATGAGTGTAAACGGTTCCACGCATCTTTATCATCGAATCCGAAAACGCAACTAAAATCCTCTTCTTTAAGAAAATCCTCCGCCAGAGCGGGAGCCAACTCCAGTTCGTCCATCTTTGAATTTGTGACTAACACAGCCTACTTACTTCCTACCATATGTCCAGGCAGGCATACTTTGTTCGCATTCTGGCACAACAACAGCAGCATTCGATGAGTGGAGCCATTGATCGATAAACCATAAATTTATTTTTAATCAAAAACGACATCTTAACATGAAATCACAAAAAAAAATCACATCCCCAGAGCGATCGAGTACAACTTGATAAGCGCAAAAATACAACTTATATCCCAAGTGCGCTCCAGTTGTTGCCATTATCTGCGCGTGTTCGAGTGGCCTCTTCCGAACGGGCACAATATCATGTTTTGATTGCCACAGCATATCAAAGTACCATAAATTATACACATTAAATTGATGTTTCAATTACACTCGCAGCGTTCTGAGGCAGACGGCATGAAATTTAATTAATGATATGTAGATTATTTATCTAATTGATTTGGCGACTTTAATGAGCCATGCCATCGTGGAAACGGGCAGAGCGATGTGTTCGGCGAAATCAGGCCGAGTCGATCGACCCCGGCACTCTTTTTCGCGAGAACATGTGTATGCATTCGCATACGACCTCGTCCCGGCCGGCCCTACCCCCCTTCGCCGCCCCGCCGGAAAGCTCATCTTCCCGGGCTCGATGCATTTTTATTATTTTTCCAATTGTTTTCCAATCGAACACGGTTTTCCATTTTTCCCATTTTATTTATGCACTTTGATATGAAACGCGCTGTCCGGTTCATGTTGTGGCAGCTCGGAAAATGAGCCCCCGCCGATTTTCCATGTTCGCCCGGGCTCATCACCCGACCCGGTCCGCGAAGCGACGCCCGCGTTGCCCGACCGTTATCACAATTTGTCATCGGAAACGAGACTTCTGATAATGAACGAGATGGAATGAAGTGTCGTTTTCATGTGTTTTTATGATAATTAACCAGCACATGTCTTGTCACGCCGCTGCTGGCAGGCGGCCAGCGCGTTTTGAAGGGCCCGATTGATACTGAAACAACACAAAGTTATGGCGAGCCCGCGGGCTTGCACTGGACGTAGGCGCTTCGCCCGCTCGGGACGGCTGGAAGTGGACACACTCCAATCGACATGTGCTGGCTTCGCGGCGGATTGTCATCACCGGCCGGCCTGTCAGGAGTTCGGTCCGTATCGCACCTGCAGACTCGGCGGAAGGCAAACGAGCAAATGACGATAGCGATGGCAGGCAAATGGTCGGGCTGAGCTGTTTGAATTCGCATTTGGGCCGCCGTGATATGTTGGCCTGACTTACTCGATCCCAGATGTTTGGCCCGTGCACGGGGAGTTAATTTACGGCACAACATAAACAACATCGCGCGAATGGTAAAAGAATATCGTCACTGGCAGAACACCTGAACGGGCAGTTAAGGTTTCCTTTCAGGCGGGATTTGATGTGATTCCAATTGAAAATAGTTTTTTGAAGAATATTTGCTTACAACTGCAAGGTTTGTTGAAGTATATTTGAAGATACAATAACTGAACTTTCATTTCTTGAGCAAAGCAAATTAAGAGAAAAATTGTTAAAGAACTGTCTTTCAGATTGAACTACATAGTATTCGGCACAAATAACTTCAGATTTCGTATTATTGCTGATTTGATTTGAATCTATTTCATTCTTCTAAATTAGGATAGTTTTCTGTATCAACTTACGAATAACTAAAATACGAATAACTAAAATTGTGAGAGCAAAACACTTTTGCTAGATTTATTTGAACGTGCCATTGTACATACTGATTTATTTATTCTTTTTATACTGCATGTACTTACAGGTAAATCCGAGCTACAACGACATCACCAACCTGCACACCATCCAATCAAACTGGCACGTGAATTCGGAAGAGGCACAACTCCAACGTCAAGGGACCGAATGTATCTGCGTTTGGTGGATGGCGCGACATCGAATGCTTCAACTGGCGCACATTGATTGAAATGTGATTCAAATGTCACGCACAGACAAGGAGCTGCGTCGCTTCAACCCTATTTAATTTATATCAACATCAAATTCACCCCCCGAACGCTGGCCAGTTCCGCCCGGCCAGACAGGTACGAGCGGGGTGGGTGGGCACGGTGGAGGCGGCAAAGGACGTCCGTTTGATGATTTGACTAGGACGCGGTTGGCGCCCACCAGCGGCGGGATGACACCGATGGGACATGAGCCCGGTGCCCGGAGGTGCGTACGTTGCAGCCGGAGTGGGCGGTAGGGGCGGGAAGGGCGGAAGAGATAATAGGCACCGTGACTGGTGGTGACGCTGACAGCAAGGACATCTTTGCTATCGGGGTTGCGTTGAATGCGCTGAGCCGCACCAGACTCAATGGAACCCGGTTAATCTACACCGATATCCAGTAGCCGAATGTTTGAATAAACGATCGGATGACTTTGTGGTTGAACGGTTCCTAACACAATTATGGTCATCCGTTCGGACGAGTCCGAGCACCGACGCTGTCGTGTGTTACAGGATTAAAATGAATAATTCTAAATACTTCTGATTTGCAGTTCATTCAATTCTCTTTCACGTCTTGTTTTATTATGTGACATTTTATTTCTGTTAAGCTTTTCTAATCTATTTTTCCAACCAAAACGTACATAATCTTTAACTTCACCCTTCCTTTTCATCAAAATACTGATGTGAAGTGTATATGTATTTCTTTGATAGGCTAGATGCAAACAATATGCCTTCGTCAACATCCGCAGCATAAACCGCTGTGTAAATCCCGTATCATATCATGCATCGTCTTATGCTTCGGCGGTCCTCCAAAGGCGCTTCCATCATCCCTGCGTGTGAGAGCTGACAGACGAGAGGCGAAAACGGCTTCTGGCGAGACTTATTGCCGGTGACATAAACCTCGAGGACGTCGTCTTCCATACGCAACGCAATCCTAATTCCCTCATACTTTGTCCTCGTCCTCGTAGGAGAGGCCGACCTCGTCGGTCGTCTTCTACACCCTCCACCCCCCAACCCACCCCATTATCAGCCGGCGCTGAGATGAGTGACGCTTTGCTGATTGGATAGGAGTCAAAAACAACCGGAAACCGATTGATGCCCATTAGAAAGCCAACACCAACACAGCAGCAGCAGCTCGCTTGGGCGGGGGAGGGTGTATCGGGCCCGTGGGGTAGCGGCGTCCGCCCGTCCTCCGCTCGACATAAGAAGTCTTGCCAGGCCGTTGCGAGAATAAACATGTCACTGTCAGAATGAATCCGTCAATCAGCGTTCCGCCACTTGACTACGGGCCGCCGCGGTGTCACGCAGACACGCAGTTCCTTGGTGTCCTTTGTTCCGACCCTCGGTGGGTGTTTGTTGGGGCGGGTTTTGTCCATCAGAACGGTTTTTGTTGGTGTTTTGTTGCGCCGTGTTTCGCCTTTCAAGAGCAGCTGAGCGTCAGTGTTTGTGAAATCAATTTATAAATCTCTGAACAGCAGGATTTGCTGAAGATACTGTAAGCATAAAAGTGGATTTATTTTAGCTTGTTGTAGATTGTATTTACGTGACCCAGGTTATACTATTCTTTTGATAATTTTCGCAACCTCATTCGATGTCCAGAACTTTTCACATGTTACCTGATGCGAAACATTAGAAAGGACGAAACAACTACTGGCTTCCAATACACTAATTATGATCATTTCCAATTAATTTTTAACTTCCAATGCCGAAAAACTTCAGCCTCACCTGATTAGTTTTGACTCAAATGGTCGGCGAAGGGAAACGAGAACCTTTTGAAAGCATTGCATAGGTAAAATAAGCCCGACTCACTCCGTGGAAGATTCCCAGCAAAAGACCAGGAACCAAAAGGATACACCCCAAGGATAAACGAAGAGATAAACCGCCTTCGTACCCTTCCGAAAGGACACGGTTTGAAATGAGATTTTCGTACGAGTTGTTGTTCTGGTCTCGAACGCGTACGAACAAACGAAGCCTTGTAACGGTGGGACATATTTTATGCCTAATATATGCTCCTAACGAGTGTAATGCAAAACATACATTCCCCCGGCTCAGGGGTGTTCTCATTCCCTCATCCTACGCATCCTTTTCTGTCACAATCGCACGTTGTTTTGTGGTTAACGTCACAAAAGGCCGGGCTCCCTTCTCGGTGCACCCGATTCTCGGTGTTCTAAATTAATTTAATTGAAGAGGGGTGAACGAAATCGAAGGTAGCTTGTATCACGTGGCACGAGGTCTTCGGTACGGTGACACATACAAACGTACAAGGCACACTGAACCGTGCGTTAACGGAACTCGAGCGGGAGTGGAAGCTGACGTCACTTACTCGGAATTACTTTAGCTTTCCTTTCCTCACTCGAAAGGTAAAGGGAAAAATTGAAAAAAGTTGGTTAGGAATCGCTTGTTTGCAGGAAAATATAACAAAACACGATTCGTGGTGCCAAGTGTCGATGTCAACCCTTTCCTCCAATCAACGGCACCCGCCTTCCTCCTGCAAGGCCCTATCATCGACTCATTCCGTCTGTATGCATCTTTTTCCTCGCATCGATTTCCCACCCGCGAGTGAATGGGAAACTTTCAAACTCTTCTTGCAGAGCGCGCGGGGAATGAATGAAAAGTGAAAAAGTAGAAACAATACAACCGCCTTTGATCAAAGCAGAACGTTCAGTATCACGGTTTCACCCGCCGGCCAACTGGAATCGGATGAGGAAAAATTCGGATGGAAATGAAAAGAAGGGACCGGTGAGTTTTTCTTTCCCCCTTCCTATTGCAGCCCCCTCCCCATAGGTGCACTGGCTGCCAACTGGCTGATTATGCTAATCGTAGTCATTATCGTGTGATATTTTTATTAAAATTTTATACCTTCGAAAGTTTGCTTAAAAGCTGTTTACCAATGAGTGGCAAGGAATGAGTTGATGAGTAGCAAGGGTATGAGCATTTTTGTTTGTTGCGATTCACATGGGTTCTAAGTGTTTGTGTTAAATCGAAAAGGAATATATTAAGGTTAAAAAACCACTTAGGATTGCAAAGATGCTTGATGTTTTGCCTAAGAGCAGCATTGGAATTTGTTGACTTTTTCTTGTGCGTCTTTTCTAATGACAGTTCGCATAGTAGGTTTTTTTGTGATGATTTTGGCTACTTATTTGCTTTGTATTTCAAAGCTAACTCAACACAAGTTTCTCCTACAAACTATTTCATATCTAGAATATACTGTAGCTTTTTATTTATATATCATATCATATGAAATTATCTCTTTCGCACAAGAATGTCTATAAATATTCAAAATAATATTTTCTTGATTTGATATCAATATTTCCAATGATTTTTTACCCGTCAGTTGGAAAAAAGTAACTGATTTGAAAATTAATGAAATATACAAACCCATTCAATTTGAAAAGACATGACGAATAAAAAACAACGGAATTTAGTTTGAACATCACTTCAAGCTTCTACAACTTAACCAAAACCTATTAGCTTTGGTGATATAAAATTGAGAATAAATTATTAAAGAAGTAATTTGTTTCGGAAACCTTCAATAAGTTCTGGTCAAGATTGGTGCGACATTAAAAAGCTTTTCCTTAATATAAAACCTTCTTCTTTGGACACGGAAGTCTCTCGTAAAGAGTTTCCGGTCATTTTACCTTATCGGATAGCATACCGATTTATAGCAAAAATATACGAGAATATTAAAACGGTTTTTTTCCTCAATAAACCATCGTGTGTCGGTTCACTCGGCGAACCATCGTCAAACCAGCTTTCCTGTATCAATCGTTCCATCGCTCGGCTGATCACATTTTAATGAATGATAAACGTGGCGTGCGGCTTAAGATCCCTGGGACGCCATGCTGATGATATATGCCCGAGTCCGCCGGACGGTCGGTTTCGTCGGTGGTATTCCGGTTATGGTCAAGATTTTTGAAATGCAGAGCACTATCCTTCCTCCCCGTTTCTTTCTACCGGGTTTCCCGTCCGCTCCGTGTTCCTTCTCCTTCGTTGGACGTCGCGAACTCAACTCCATCGCTTTCTTCATCGCAGCAAGCGGTTTATCAATTTCGAACAGGAAATAATATCCAGTGATTTATGGGCGGGTTGAAGGTTTGTCACCAGTAGGGGCCCACATTTAATCTTTCGCTTTGCTTTTGCTTCCAAAAAGTCACCCATCCGCCTCCGAGGGCCCCGGCGTATCGCACTCTTTGAACCGTGGACATGTGCGAGCATTTTTTAACGCTATCCCCCCCGCCCACCAATGGGACCCCCTTCCCCCGCCAATGGGTGTCCAACCCAAGCCACCATGATGGAAGTTTGGCGGTGGAGATGGATTTTTGATTAAGCCTGAACCGTTAATATTTAATTAAGGTGACTTGCCTGTCGCGCCATCACCATCACGAGCGGGAGAGTGGATGTCGCCTTCATTTCGTCGCCGGTCGGGCGTTTCGTGAATGGCGTAAGTCTTTCCCCGTTCCGCTGCAGCGTCCGCTTGGGGTTTTATCTTCCGATGGACGCATAGACTTGATAGAGAGACCTTCGTTTATCGGTCGCGTTCGGTTCGCTTTCCCACCGCATTCCTGTTGGTTCCTTAGTTGATGGACGCCGGGTACAGACGCCACTCTGGTAGAAGCGCCACACGCTAGGGTTGAAAATGGAACTCAAATTAATTACAACTCCAGGCCTCAAACGGTGAGCGTTTGTCGTGCGGTTGTGATGGAGGAAAACGTAAAAAAAGCGTGCGTGATTTATGGACGGTCGATCCATATAGGTATGGAAATATAACCCCCTGCCTACTGAGGATAGAAACTGTGTCATGTGTATGATATTAGCATTGCGGGCATCCTAGGGGTCTTCGAGATGCTTCAAATGGTTTCCATATCGGAGTTTGATACCGACTATCTGCATAAATTATGGGCGTTCTGATTTCGGTGAACAAATCATTAGCCAGACATAACTCGTCTGATTTTGTGTGTGGATAAAGTGTATAAGAAAGGGTATTATTTTGAAGAGCAGGAGATGGTTGACCCCCTTATTTGAAATAGTGTGAATAACTTAGAATCATCTCAATCCCCAAATCAAGCGTTTATCGGGTTTTTTGAATAAGTCCTGCCCTGTATTTTCCAGTTTTTGTGGTTCACCTAAATTACTGTTCAAAGAAAAGGTGTAATTTGATCTCTCTTCTGCATTTGTTCAAATCTTCGTTTTAATGTTATATGACTCATGAAAACATGCTGATGTTACCAAATGCTACTACTTTTTCTTATTTTCTTCTACCAACCTCCGCTACTTTTCAGTTTCAGTTACTTTTTATGGAGTTGTTGAAATGAGACGGCTTCATGTTTTGTTTGACAACATCATACAATGATCCAGAAATTGCTCATTTACAATTCCTGCATCTCAAGACCCATCCAGATGTTCATTCCGTCAGCTTGCACGTGTTCCGAGCCGTGCAAGCATAAGTGCGGACAGCATCACTGCTCGAACACTCTGAGCAGAAAAGACACACTAAACCTGCCCGAAACGGGAGCGAAAGGCAGCCCGGACGAAAGTTGGCCCTCCTGCGACGTGCTCCAGACAGAACAATGCCTGTAATACGCGAACCGAGCAGTGTACTACCCGTTGCGGAGTAAATTGAGGACGATTAATTGACAGACTGTCAGGGGCTAACTATATCATTAGGATTTGCATCTTGCTTGTCATTTGTCAAAATGTAAATTTCCTTTGCGCTGGAAAAAGGAAAGCGGCGGCTCGGCAGCGAACTGCAGAAAAGGGCACTCGGTTGGAACTAGTTGGAAAGAGTCGTCGATGTCAACGCCGCTCAGCGAACCGAGCCTTTGCCACCGGGAGTCCTTTTTCGCCCCGGGGCCGCAAACGACGAACCAAGGTTTCGATCTTCCGATTCCCGACCCCTTGATGATGGGCTTTTACAGGCCGTTTCCCGACCCGTCCTCGACTCGTGCTCAGTGCAAATCACCACGTCGCTCGACGGTTCGACGGCCCCGAACGGGGTGGTGCAGTGTTTTGTTTCCAGCGCTGGCCGGATTTCCCGGCACTCTAATGTAATTTGTTTAGCCCGTCAAAGATAGCTCTCCGTCTCCGATGCAGAATCAAGAACCTCCGAAAGGCCGATGTCACGGCGACAGCTATGCGACGGCTGCCGGTGTTCGACCAGCATTCTTTCCTTGCTGGCTGACAGGTTTAGATCTGCTCCACTTCGTTCCCTTCCGCTCGTGCGGAACTGGCGTGGCAAGACAAACAACACCATCGGAATTCGTCGCTTCCCAAGGCCAATTGAACTCGTCCTTTGCTAAACACGCTGCTGACTCGAGCTGGATGGCGAATCCCTCCAGGAGGGAAGGAACCGATGGTCGACTCTTTTAGAAATCCACACATCCATCCGAACAATCGGTGAGTTCAGCCGGCAGGATCCTGATGCTGTGCATAAATTTGCTCCCGTTTTTTCTCTCTCTCTTTCTCCTATTTTTCTTCACGATCGTCGAGAACCCTTTTCGGTACAGAGGGCCACCTTTTTTTGTGCCGTCCCACAAACCCACTGTTTTCCCTCCCCACATCCTTCGGGCGAACCAGACCTGCGTTAATGCTAATTTGTGATGTATTATGATGTACATCAAAACGCTGGAAAAGTCTTTGTCGCTATCATGTTCGGCTGTTTGACTTGACAGACGATTAAATACCTGGCTAAGCGAGGCGACACGAATGGTAAATGGAACGCTCGAGATTGAAGGGGTTGAGCGCTAATTACGAATGTAAGCGCTAAGAACATGATTAGCATTGTTCGCGAAGGATTGCAATTTGTTCTTTTTCCTTCCGGGTGAAAAATGATCTCATTATCCCTATTATGCGTAAACACAATGTCTTTCCCTTAGGAATAACTTGTTTTATGTTTTGCTCCTGATGCTTCGATACTTTTTTTATCGTTGTAAACAGTTAAAAAAACTTCTTTCAACATTGAACTGTTTTTGTTATTTTTACTGAAACTTTATTTAAACAGATTACGAACCGATTGTTGGACGATCTTAAACATAATTTCTTCAGTGTTCTTGTATACTTACTTCCTGGTTTTTTATTGATTTTGATACTAAAATAAATTTGTTTTCGATGTTTTCAATAACTTTTCATAATTTTTGGTAATTTTTTTGTCACGAAACAAATTTGTGCTGGGTTTCTTAAAAAGTAATATATAATTAAAACACTTTTTACCGAGCTTTGAAAAATCAAAACCAAGTACACATAATGTTTTAATCGCACATCGTTCCGATCGTTATCAGAGCCGCGTCAACATCGGCAACCGAGCCGATCGAATCGTATCACTTTCAAGTGCACTGCATTCGAGCCAAACATCGTCACCATCGGGCCGCATTTTTCTCCGTACGACTACCGCAGCTACCGCAGATCGGTCGCCCGATGGCCAATCGATGCGATCTCGTTCGCCCGATAAACCGGCGTGATGATGACATGATTCCGACGTATCCTCATTAGCTTATCGCTCGCTACCGATCGGATCGTATCGGAAAACGCTGTACTGCTCCGATCCCGTTGGCTTTCCAGCGCGCTCGACTTAACCCGGGACGCCTTTCCCCAACATCGATCATTCGATACCGGCGTGTCGTCGATCGTCGCCATCGAACTCGTTGGTTGGCCACGATCGCAGCCAAAGACACCACCGACACCCGGTGTCCACCCGCCTTAGGGTGCGGTTTCCGAGGCACGAAAAATACGTTCGCCTTCTCACTCGAACCGAATGGAAAAACCACCGACTCCCGGAGCACAGGCTTAATGCTGAAATATGCTCATAGTCTGCAGTAGAGCAACATTTATCGCACACAATTTGAGCATGCTGTACAGCAATGACATAAACATTGGCACACTGCTCCTTCGCACTGGAACTTGGTAAGCTGTCCACTACGCTTCTCTCTACCCCTTCCTTCCCCTGGACATTGACACCGGGACACACCGTATCTGGGATCGGCTCTTTTCCAGTCGTCGGGAGTCGTCGCAAAGTGTTACCCATTTGGCGAGAAATTATTTGACTCTCGGTCATAACATTACTCAACCAATATCTAATAGTGCAAGCCACACACATACACTTGGTTCCATTTGTCCGGAAAGCTCACGAGGGGGGGAAATATATTGCGAGGTCGAACGGAGCGTGGTTGTGCCGGACAATTGTGTTGGACAACTTAAAAGACGCAAGTCAATCTCCATACATGCTCCATTTGAGTAAGTTTATTTCCATTCGCCAGCGGCGTCCATCAGGGTACAGTATTTCTGTAAACAATCAAATGAAGGGCGAATAAAATCAAACACAACGCTTAAACGATGTTCAAGTAACCATTGTGCACACAGTAACGGGTCGCTTTTCTCAACCGGTCTATGCTCGGTCGGAAAGCCAGAGCCGAAGGACGAACCATGTTCCGTCAGTCTGGACCGTTCCTTATTTATTTCTTGAACATAATACCCACATCGTCACTGCACTGTCGTCTCCATTACTGCGACGTTCATCTGTGAATTTAGATTTTAGCCAATGAACCTCACCCGGGACGGCACGATCTCCACCACGACCGTTGCGTCCGTGTAATGCATGTAGCATAAATTTTCTTTTTCGCACTACAATGCGAACGCAAGCACAGGGTTGCTCTCTGTGTCGGACCGTAAAAGAATGTCAAATTCATATGGACATGGTTTTAGTCAGGGATGATTTCCTCCCCCTTCCTCGGGTTGTAACGTGGACGAACGGGGGATGGGGGGAATAAAATAAAATAAGTATAAAATGTAATGTTTTTGTTATGTTCCTGTTTAGCAACCATCGTCAACGTTGGCGGTTGGACGGGATTCATCTCAGGCTCTCTCTCTCTCTTTTCCATCCAGTTCATCTGCCCTTTGGCGACCGAAAAAGGGCTTCCTGGGGTTGGCCGAGAAGACACTTTGCGTCTGGAAGTGCCATCCTTCCACCGCGCGAAGGGTTTTTCCGTGGCTTCCCAGCGTTTGTGGGTAATATTTAAAATAAATCTTAATGATACGACAGTGTTTATATTTGTCACACTGCGCTAGTCCACATGTCCGGTTCGAGGCTGAAGAGAGGTACGGGGTGGCCGATGACTGGGGCCGACTCAGTTTCCCGCTTCCCGGCATTCCTTCGAGCGTCAAGCTGTCTTGTCAGTGTTTGTTAGTTTGCCGCAGTTGAGATGAGAATCTATTATGCAGAAAACAGGACAACGGCGATCTGCCGTCCCAGACAGCAGCATGCGGCCAGAACCTTTCGGGATGACTCTCACGCTCTTTTGCTTGCCTCCCGCACAACCCCCACGCCACCCACCGCCACCCGTCGACGGGAGACAGGCGGAACACAAGCCGGCCAGTCAGTCCGTGAACGTTTTCATTTCAACCATTCACCGGCTCAACGACTTCACTGACATATGCATGCTTTTTACGAGGTTTTCCCGAGGGCGCTGGGAGGGGAAACGCCACCCACTCCGTCAGACCGATGCCTGAGGTTTTCGCTTTCCCACAACCAAACACGCACACTGCCAGACCGGAGGGCGCATCAAAAACCGTGTTGTGTTCGGTCTGGGTAGGTCTGTGTGTGTGTATGAGCCATCACCGGCACGTCTTCCATTGCCACGAGCGGCAGAAAGGACACGGCAACCGCATTAGAGAGACCTCATCCGACACATGTGCTCGACCCCTTCCCCCTCCTGCCTTGTGGGTGGCTCGCCCCTTCCGCCCCCGGGCCGGTCAACTTAAGCCATTGTGAAACTAAAATCGGGCAAATTAAAAACAGAGAGCGAGAGGACATTAAAAAACGGAGCCGACAAAAACAAGGAAAAACACACCCACACATACCCGAACGATACGTCCTTCCTGCCGGAGAGCAGGCAGTAGTTCGCTTTTATCTAACGGGACGAGCCGAAAAAGTGTCCGTTGCGAAAGGAAATTCTAATCCAAATTATAAAACTTTCCGCTGACGACGGCGCTGGCGTTTCATTTCATTAGCCAAGACGAATATGTGATGCGACTGGGCAAATCAGATTCGCTCGGAATGTGCGGTCGTCCTGCAAGAACCGAAAGGTGTTCATATGAGCCGATGATGGAGGAGTTTTCGTTCTGAGATTTAAACGGGATCATTCAGTTACAATTGTCGCATTTTTGCTTTTCGGAAATCTTTGAAAAAGAAATTAAAAACATTTCCGTTTTTTTTAAATGTTTGTAAAACTTTTATTTAGTTTGAAATCGATTTCCTCTCCGGCAAATCAATGTTAAAAACTGCTATTCCAAAATTTTCTTACAAATTATCCCAATTTAAAATCCTGCTTTTACTTTATATACACATTGATTAACCATTCTCTCATAAATTAAGAAAAGCAAAAGCAAAATTCGCAAACAATTTTATTATATGAAAATACATTCAAATGGCAGGATTAAATTTAACAACAACCTAACACTTGACTCTAAAGTCCGATTCAACGAACCAATTTTAAATTTAATCGGGGAAATTTATCATATTAGCAATAAGAGCCATTTGAAGTACAAATTTTATTTTCATCTTTCTTCTAATGTGAATCATTCTTGAAAACAAAACAATTATGCCTTCGGCAACTAAAACTACGGTCGTCGTATGCTTTCGTTTGAATTGCCATGAAAATATAAACTGATTCCCATTTTCCAACCCTTGGCCGATGTTTGTCATCGTTACGATGACATATCCGTTTACACAAATGCTTCCAGTAAATGCAAATGCCGTTTCCCGGTTGGAAACCCGGGGATTTTCTTCCATCACACGCTCGCTTGTACCCCGCAGAACCGAATTTAAACCGATCATCAAGTGCATTGACCCGCCGAAAGCCATTGCCGCGCCATTGATCACCATTAAGCGGTTGACAACGCCCGGTGGTCTTTGCCTTCCTTCCGATTCACTCGCGTCCTGCTCTGAGCATGGAAAAGTTCTGAATTTTACCAAACCACCCACTGCCTTCCCCAGTTCCGCTTCTGACCGGAATTCGGGTGTTTCTGTTTTTCCTCATTTCTTCGGAATTGTTTCGTCCAAAGTCGGGCCCGCTGTGCTGCTGCTGCTGCTGCTGGAAAACCCACAACGGAACGGATTGTCCTTCGTATTGCACCGGCCAGGACGCCGGTGCCTTCCTTCCCTGCCAAGCGACGCTCAAGCGCAATGAATCATTGAACGTGGAATAATATTTATGTGTCTTTTGTTCCTGTTTTCATTTCGTCATCGCTTCGACGATATGTGTTTGTTGTGTTTATAAACAGCGGTAACGAATCCACGACGATTTCGCGTCCCCGCACGAGGAAAAGAAAACTTGACAACGGGCGGGAAAGTTTGGTGTTTGCTTTGTCTTCGATCCATCCGGAATTTCCTTGCCCGTGCGGCCAAGTTCGGCTCGCTGGTGTTTTATTTCCCCTGGATTACTTTTTCTTCCATTCAATCGACCCAACGATAAGACGAAGATGGAGGAATTTCGATTTCATTTTACCATAATCGTATTTATCTTGCAACCTTATGGCACATTCGTTGAATCGTTCCGGTGGGTTGAGCATCAACTTTTGACCAAATACGACGAACGGCAAGATCGAAAATGGCCATATTCGGCCCCAGTTCGCTGAATAACAACATTGATGAATGTTCATTGCAGTCCGGAAAATTCGAACACCGGGCGATCGTCAAACAATCATCTTCGCTGGCTTATTGAAATTCTTCTCATTCGATTTCCAAATATTGTTCTTTAGGAACAAAAAACATCTTTGCTACGAACTGGACCTACAATGGATACGTACACTTTTCTCGGAGCTTTGTGATTCCTTTGCGATGATTTGTTTCATTGAATAAGAATTAAGTTCCGTTTCCTATAAAGAAACTATGTTATAAGTCCATCACATTTTATACTTTGCTTGGTTTGTACTTTGAATAAGAAGAATCGATTGAAGTAGCAAAAATCCATTGATTTAATGGAAAATCTATAATGTGATAGTTACTTTATGCATTAGGTAGCATGTAAAAAAGCATTTAAGAAATTCAACTTTTGGGTTTAATTGTATACTTTCATTGCTACTCAATAAGGAAGTAATAAAGGCTTCTTAAAACACAAGTAACTCTTTCATGTTATCTAATAACTCTCTGTAATATAAATTGAAATAAAATTCAAGTAACCCTTGGTACTAAAAATACAAATTTAATTCAGGAGAAAAAAATCATCTCCCATCCAACATTCAAACGCCACGTATTATATCTTTCGCTAGGTCCATGGCCCGAAGCTGACCAGAAAGAGAATGATGGCACATGGGATGGCACAAATAAATCAACCGTTCCGATTATGCCCACCTTTAGGAGTTTCCCTTCCCCTCTGCAAAGCAATGTTGGTTTGTAGATTCCCGGATTCCAAGGATCGAAATAAATTTAACTCTAGCTAACCTCAAACGGACACGAAATAATTAGTTTTTTTTTCGTTTGACTCGTTTCGTTATCGTTTTCTACATGTGTGTCCCTTCGCAACCGTTCAGGATTCGCTCGAACCGCGCTTTCGTTCGTCTCGAGCAATCGAACTTATGGTTGGATCGTAAAGACAAAAAACAACAGACAAACACACACATACGGTCGGGGAGTCGGTCGGAGTGACCAACCAAATGATTTCAAAACGATCACATTCACTATCGGGGTGAATCCTATCGTGCCTGCATAAATAAATCAAAAATTAATTAAAAATATGTATCGTTCAAGCCGGCCGCTTCGGCTTCGGAGATCCCGAATCGACTCGAAATGTGAGGCGTACGTTAAACACCGCCGTGATGTTTGAATATGTGTGCTCTTTTTTTTGTGCTTTGCCGTGTGGTGGGATTTTTAAAAAATGTTATTTTCCCTCTCTAGCAACGGGAGTATCTTTAATCTTTCCAGCTCAGTTGACCGTTTCGCGCAAAAGGTTACCAGCGGATATTGATATTTCGTTGTCTTCGCTGGGGTCTTATGAATTATGGTGTTTTCTATCAATAATTTCCGAGCATCGGCAAGCTGCGCGGAGGACGATAAATTGTGGGATATTTCTATTCTTCCTTACCCCGGTTTGTATAGCAAAATGGCAATAGATAATAGGAAGCATTTCATCGAGACAACGGGAATCGATCGTGAAATCTTGAAGCGAACGCCAACATCGTCCCAACGGCGGAATGAAATCCTATTTAATATATCCGCTAATCGCGCAATTTCACTTAAATTTCACGATACATCAAGACACCACGATGCACATGCACAACGTCGTGGCTCAAGATTATGCAAAGCGGCTGCCCGGGAACCGGGAGGGATGCCGAAAAGAAGCAAACCTTCTCCACCATGGCGATCATCGTCCTCACATGGGGCCTCGTATGGATGTCGTATGGCTATCGCTAAATTTATTGTTTCAAACCAGTCGCCTGCACCCGTCACTTTGGGACGATATTTCTCGTTCCTTTGCCTTCCACCATCCATTTACGATCATTTTTCCAGCTTCCTGATTCGGGCCATTTTTTTCCCTCACTGTTTCCCTCACACAAACACGTACCAACACTTGCATGGCCATGGGCGCGCACGTTCCACGGGGTAACGGCGAGCACGAAGGGAACAATTTACGGCGGAATCTTCGGTCGCTGATAGTGTCCAAAGATGGCATGTCACGGGACCATGTGAATCTTCCGTCGACGACGGCTGGCACGAATCCTGACAACAAACCCCCGCATCCCCAGCGAGCGGGCCCCCCTGGATATCGGCGGTATCAGCGCGGTCGGCTCATCAGCGGCTCGCGTTCGGCACCATCACACCACCGGAAAGACGAGCAAGGGAACGCTCGGGTTTGAGCGCGGGTTGCTTTTAATTTATGGAAAAGACAAAGACATGGAATTGATTTTAGTTTGATGATAGTCGATAGTGATAGGTCTGGCGTTTTCTTTATTCGACGAAGCCGGTAATCAATTTCACGAGCTCCGGAACTACATTTGCTTAGCTCTGGGCCGCGGATCGTGTGGCAAGGGAAAGGGAGTTAGGTGGGAAAAAAGGCATCAATACAGAAGATCGAGCAGCAACATCGCTCTTGTTGTCACGTCGTCTCGCTTCGCAGTTTATTAGCGTAACTGCATACGCCAATCTTCGTGAAGCAAAGACCATTAGAGCATCTTCCTGCATCAACTGTATCTAGTATAATTATTTTGCGCAATTTAACGATGATTGCGAATTTTTAGAACTTTTTAAGAATTTTCTTTATAACAACAACTATGAGATACAGTCTGAAAGAAATAGGTTACTGAATTGATTCTTCATTACATTAGTATCCAATTAGGTGTTAGCAAGCTAATTCTGTGTCAGCATTAGTGACTCCCAACCCAATCAGTGTAAACAAATGCAATAACCAAAGTGCACATGATAACTTTATTTCTTCTATCAGCTGCATCCAAATGCCGCGCGGAAATAGCCTGCTCCGACAGCACGCGCACATACCGTTTGGAAACGTTTCGGAATGTCATCTAAACGAGGGAAACTGTCCCTCCTTTATCGGTGTCTTAACATCGGCGGACGATACCTTCGCACAGTGACCAAAAACTGGCAAGAAAATCGCCGGTGAGTCGCGATTGTACGCCGCTGAATTCCGTCGGTAATTATCACGTGTATCTCCAACACTCAACCAGATGGCTTACCACCGTTCCGGTAGAGGATGATTCCGTACGAACGATTAAGCAGAAGAAAATTATCACTATCCGGCAATGCAGGTTTCACCAAATTGAGAGAGGCAGTGAGGTGCAATTTCTTTGAGAATGGCTGACCACAATATTTTGACATTTACAATTTAACGTTATTTAATATTTAGCAAAATAAGTATAAATGCAGTTAGCTTAATGTTGAACGGATTCATTAAATAATCTAATTTCAATAATTCATCACAAAAGATGTTGCACGATTAAAGAAGGACGCCATACCAGAGGTAAAATATTTTTTGAGAACTTTTTTATTTTAACGATTACTATTTTCTCTATATTTAGGCAAACTTTTTGAATTTTATGCGCCTCACTTTTTATTTTAACAAGCATTACTTGTTCGAAACATTTTTTCGTATGTTATAACTTCTCGCTGAAAAATGTTTTTGATTTTGATAAAAATATTAGCTACGAATGATTTACGAAGGTAATGCAGGGAGTGAAACTCATTTTATTAACCTTGTATCATTGTTCCCCTGCCCTGCTTGACCTTCTAGTCCTTGGAGAAGACGGTAAATTTGGTTGTAATCAGAGAAATTATTGATATTATCACTATCCCTTTGTCACTCTCCGTACGACACTTTTTTTGCTGATGATTCCTTACGGGCGTAAACCATCCCTGGTCGCCGTGCCCGAGCCCAGAAGATGCGATAATGAGACGGTTAGGTACGCTCGGGAAAGAAACCCCCGCCCTAGAGCGATGTGTCCACCCTGGAAGCCGTAGCAAGGCCAAGATTGTCGTATCGTTTAGCATTCAGCTGGGGAAAAGATTGCAGAAATTGTCCTTCACGCGGTGGCAGCTGTTGGGCCTGCGAAGACTCAGTACGCTTCCCGTACGCTGTAACCCAACGTGATGGAAAGATGAAGCGGAGCTGGATGTTGCTAAAGACAGCATGCCTCAGTCTCGGGCTGGAATCACTGGAGGAAAGCGCCGAGGGTCAAGGAAAGAGTGCAGGCAATTTATCCTGAACTGCTGAACTCAGGTCCTAATTAAAAGCTGACCGAAAATAGATACCTTCCGCCAGAGGCGGTATCGCTGGTGGTTGTCATATGGAGCTGGTGGGATGAAGATCCTAAGACGGGCGCACAGTTCTGACACATGGTATCGTTCCTGATAGCGGACAACAACTCGTAACGGGCAGAACGGGCAACGGCTCCATTGCGATGATGGTCACATTTTGGGCGATGGTCCTCACAGGGGTGCGATGGGTTTACCGAAATGGACGTGGCCTAATCGTGGCCAAAAATTGCTAGCAAGTCAAGCGAAAACGATCACTATTCCCACCCTCCGGAGAACCCCGCAGCAAACATTGTCCACCTACTGCGGTTCCGTCAAGCGCGACAGGTCAACCGATATGGCGAAAGATGTGTCCAAAACTCCATCCATTCGGGGCGAAAGATCGACCAAATATCTTCATATTAAATGAACGTGATTAAAGTCAACATCTTGTGCACGATGAAGTTTTGCCCACATTCGCTAGTTTGGGGCAAGACACACACACACACACACGAGCATAAAAAAAACAACCCACAAAATTGTGCTGCCTCGTCAAAACACTTCGGACGAACTTTCCCGACAACTTCCACTCCGGTTCGCTGGCAGTTTCGTTCTCCCACTCGAACGGTCTCTTCATCCTCCCTCCCCGAATCGGTTGACTTTCGGCAAGGATGGAAAGCGTACGGTGGGTGACACACTCCTTTCTGTTTCTATTCCACCTCCAATTCCTTCACAAACCAATTGCGATACCGGCTCGAAGCTCGATGCCGTCGAACGTTTTGGGAACGAGAATGGCAAAAGAAAAATTGGTATTACGAGCACGCTGGTGCCATGATGAAGACATTAACGCGAAATGAGGAAAACTACCACAAGCACACACACCATGTTTCATCGGACGGATGAAGGGAACGGTCAATCCATCCAGCGTGTTATGATGATCCAACCACAAACGGCAAAGGTTGAAGAAGTTTTATTCCTGCGCACTTTTATAGCTTTCTTTTACCAACGTTTGCGGTCTTCCAGAAAAAGGGAACATGGTAGAATTCCTATCTGCCGGAAATTGACTAATTACCGCAAAGCACCGTATCGTCATCAGCCTCGAAGTTATATTTATAAAATAAAAAGAAAACTTATCAATCCCATCATTTTAAAAACATCCTCGATGTTGCACTGAAACGTTTACAAACTGCTCATAATTGCAATCTTTTCTCCTGTCATCTCGGACAAACATTCCAGTCACCTTCACGTCAGATCCCAACATGCCCTCGTCACCGGCGATACACATCACCATAAAGGACCGTATCGCGATGCCGTGTGCGATGTGTGCGATGTTTTTTTAATTACCAACATATCACTCAATTAGCACCTCGTGGGCTGGGAAAACGCATTGATAAAGTGGCAATAAATTGTTGCCCGTTCCGGCGCGTCAGTATTTATCGCAACCCCCCTCCAGCCACGCCCTGGATGATGGTTGGAAGTCAATTTTCGTTCGTTCGTTTTTTTGTTTTTGTTTTATCATCTCACGTGTTCACTGTACTTCCGCCATCCACAGTCGTTCTCTGTAGCATTCCATCAATGGGGTAATTTTTCAAACCAACATGCTAAAGGACCTGTCCATGAACTTTTTTTTCTGCATTTGCTATTGCCACACCCTTCCGCACCAAGCGCCCTTTCGGTATGCGCTGGTGCCTTTTCAAACTATCCATCAATTATGATTATGTAAATCATTAAAAATAATGAAAATAAATTTTAATTATCATAAATATCCATGTGATGTCCTTAATTTGTCACCGTTGATATTGTGCCGTTAAAAATGAGGCACAACAAAAAGTTGACGTTTTTGATATTCATTTTCGTGTGCTTTAAAATAGTCAAATAGATCGAAATACCAATCAAAATTGTACAATTTCTAGGTAATGTAAAATGATCCTTTTTCCGATCTTCTTCAGTGCTATCGATCATTAGCTTATTGATGATATCACCTTCATGTTGAATATCAATAAATAACCTCAATTGATCTAAAAGCATGGAATACATTTTGTTTTTTATTAATGATGTCTTTCTTTATCGAACGTGAATGCATATCGTAAGATTTCCTTTTTACCGTTGCCTAAATTATAAAGAAATAAAAGCATATGTTTTCATGAAAATATTTACTAAAATACAATGCTTCCACTTCTAACAATTCTTATTTTATATCAAAATTACCTTAACCACAGAAGTAATTTGGTTTTATTAATTTTTATTTTTCCACTCTGAATAGCGTCAAGTAATGATACGGGTTTGTCTTCGCCTTTTGTTCCACAAAAGATTATCCTGTTCTGTTTAATTTTTAATCCAAGCTCCCCTGAAAACAAAATCACACACTATCCGCATTGGCAGAAAAACTACGCAACAACACCATATTTTCCGGTTAATTATGTTCATGTTCTATGTTTTGCCTCCACGCTCACCTCCCGCCCGCCTCCATATGTCGGCATACTAAATCGCTCGAACCGTACACGGCCGCAGCTGGTATCATTTTTTAAGCATAAGAAATCTTATTTCGTCCACCGATCTTTTTGTTTATTCCCATTCCCATTTGCGGTTTGCTCGGGACAAACGCGAGATCAGCCTCTCCCTGGAATCGATACATCGAAAGTGGCCCGTTTTTGCCGGCCTGACAGCTGAAGCGACCGGTGGACAAACAGTGCTGTCGAATTTGCGCATAAACATCGCCCAATCCTCTACGCAACGAAGCTCGCAAAAAAAACAAAAACCCCTCCACGATCCATACGAGAGGATCCTCGGTAATGATCTCCTTTGTTTGGCTGCGAACATCCGCGGGTGCAGCGGAACAAAAAGTGCAGTTCAGAAGCTCCAATGCAGTCCGATAATTCTCCCTCATTTCCGAACAAACTGCACCCTTTGTTCCATAAATAATCCTGCTGGTAGCACCGTACTGCTCATGGAGCAGCCCCAGTACCGAGCATCGCCAGCATTATGCTGCTGCAAAGTCAGAATTTTACTGTAATTTAAACACCGTCCGAGGCCTGGAAGCTGGACCACCGTCCAGCAAAGCACCGACCGGCCGGGGCCTGATCTTGATCGCAAACCTCCTCGTTTCACTCCTCCGAAAGCCAAGTTCCTCGAGGATGTCCTCCGCCAGTCGGTAGCGTGGCCGTTTGTGTTGCGTACGATTTTACCTTGAAATACCGAAAATCGTGACACATCATTCTCCCGGCTCGTTGGCAGCGCAAAATGTTGCTGCTTCTGATGCTGCTGCTGCTGCTGTTGTGTTTCTCATGGGCGCGCGATCGACAATCGATCGGAGGGTATTTTAAATATTCTCGATCGTCCACCACCCGCTACTGGGATCAGCGTGTGTATGCGTGTGTGTGTGTGTGTGTTATCCAGAGTGTCCTCGTTGGTTATGGTTGACGTGGAGCAAGCCAGCGAATGACCGAGCTGATCTGGCTTGGAATTCTTGGCCCGGGAAGGAAATCAGTTCAATACCGTCCTCTGAAGGGAAAAAGAAAGAATCGATCGATCGCCCTAGAGGGATGTTGTGACTTGCAAGTCAAAAGACAAGAAAGAAATGATAACTTAAATCCTCAATCGTTTCACAGAGGATATTTTGGTGAAATTTATTTTTGCCAGAATATGTTTCCACAATTACTTACCTTCTTCGATCTTCATCCTTCGAGTGGAAAGTAAAGCAACACACAACATCAATACCACCATTGTCTACCTTGCCTGCTGTCTTTTCGTCCAGTGGAAAACAACGCCCAGGGAAGGCGGTCTGCCCAACGACGTGCGCAACATGATGGGGAGATGCCGGCAACAATTCATCCCGGGAGCCATCTACCGTGGCGTATAAGATCCCACGGACTGGGATCGTCAACGACCGACGACGGAGGGATCGGATACGGACGGCCGGAGATTTACCGATCGCATTGTTACGATAAACACGCATTTATGCTATTTATTGCAATTGAATCCGCTCTCGTGTGGACAACGCTCGTTGCGAGCTGGAATGTACCGTGGCCGTTTTTCCACGTTTCTCGTTCTTTTCGTTCGTCTTACCGTGTGCCTTTCACCTGATCCGGGGCGGATCACCCTCGATCGCCGGAGCCAATCGGCAGAATCGGATTGCGGGAGTCGATTTGCAACGTCAAACCATCGCTATTAGCATAGGAAAAAACGGGGAGAAACATGTCTTCCGTTTAGAGCACGCGTTACTACCTAACGTTTGGAAAAGCCCCGATCGAATAGCCAATCTTGAGTCGAAGGCGTCAATTTCAATGCGATTGGTCGACGTTTGGATCGATTCATTTTGAAAGCTTTATGATCGAATCCGGTTGACAAACGTTTGTTCCTACAATGCAAAGCAATGTTTTTTTCTTCATAACCCATGATGAGTGTCAGTGTTAACCTTCGTATGGCTGATTTATGGCACACACCGACCGTCCTGGTTTGCAACAAACCGTGCTTCATGTAACTGTTTTGCATTTGACAGAACGTCGAATCTGCCAAGTTAATTTTTGTTCCGAGAATATTTGCAACTCAAACCGTCCACGCTGATCCGGAAATTCCTAGAATAAGGCTCCCCTATAAGGGCGTTCTGGATAGGATACTATTCCAACGCGCATAAGCCGCAGAAGCCACCAAGCTGCGATAGGCAAAACTCCACCGATGGACTCCCGATGGCGATGGTATGCTTCTGCGGAAAGAAAATGTAACCCTTCAGAGTGTGTGGACACTTCCCTCTTCGGCCGTCCGCGTCCTCCTGAATGCCAACCTGCAAAAGATACGAAAAAGATACGGCTGTTATTATAAAGCGATTCGGTGTTAATTCCAAACAACTTGATGGCACTCACCGGAGCGGCTCACATATTTTACCTCCGACTACACGGATTGCTCGCGGGTTGATCGGGCTTCGGGATAGAGTATCGGCATATTTGTCCCGAGGCTGGACAAACATGCATGCGCTAATGTGTAACCACCAGATGCATGCAACGAAGGTTAGGGTGCTGGAAGGGGCGATCGGACGTCGAAGCTTCCCTTAACCCCGTCTGGCCCTTTTCCAGATCAGAGAGGTGACAAACATATGAGGTTTCTGAGAAGCTAGCAGTAACATGTGCTTGAAGGAATCTTTCAATGGGTTATCGAACTGTCTATCGATGGATGTCGTTGAGTATGATGTTAAGGCAGTTGAACGGCCTTTCTCAATAACGATGCGTTCAAAAACGCTCAACTATTCGTTGTTCACCATTGACGGTTTGTTTTATCTGTTAGTTTCATATTAATATTTAAACATACAAAGACACATAAAACACATAAAATTCTCACATGGCCATTAACAACTTTGTGTTTTCTACATAATTTTTACCAAGGTGTTTATTTCATAAAAACGTACATAGATATACTAGTCTTCCATGAGCTACATAGAATTTTCACAAACAAATGAGAGGGGAGGCAGGGAATGATTGAAAAGCTTCAATGATGAGTAGATCGTTTGAAGTTTTTGCTAATTGATGATATCGCGAATCATCATTCTCGAGAAAGACAGACCACGCCAGTCTTCATTTAAATAGTACCACGTCATTGCATTTTGATCATCTTTTGTATTCTGATAACGGCCGTTCAAGTTGGAATAGGTGCACTTATAGTACCACCAGGCCCCGCGTCGCTGCTTAGCACAATTACTCTCACTATTGTCATTGTCTCGATCGAACGTACTAAACTTTTCATCCATGTTGTATCGCATCGCATCTCCTGCTGTCCCTGAGTATGTCCCTAAATTCTTCAACGCATACATCTCCGATTCGCTACCGATCTCAAACCTGTCGTACTTAGCGTATCCTTCATTTCCGTTAAAATCTCTTAATTCCACTATAAGTTCGTGGGGTCGGTTTTTAATAATTTGATGCACGTACTTCAGCCCGAGCCAGAACTCACCATCTAAGTTCCCAAATCCATTACGGTACTCCGTCCAGTTCCGATAAAAATTGACAGAATCGTCAAATCTTTGCTGGATTACCGTCCAACCGCCACCGTACCCAGTTTGTTCACATACCACTTCAATTGGGTTTATATATAGCCCTATATTAATTTTGTGTTGGCCGGATAGTTTCATCACTTGTCGACACGAACGGACAGGGATTGAAAAGTGAGCCTCGAGTATTTTATTGCTTTTATCTGACAGTGTACTCATACTTCGTACCAAATTGGTAAGCATTTCAAGGGTATTCTTGTTTTCACCTATTTTCTTAACCTCGATTTCCGACTTTTCTTGGTACGATTTGATTTGTTCGAATTGATGTTGCCGAATGTTGCTTACATGGAAATTCAAGTGATTTTTAAGATCTTCCAATCCGTCACTTGTTTCGGATTCAATTGTCTCTAACCCCTGCAAAAGAAGCATATATTAATTCAACAAAATAAGAACAGTTCACTTTCGTTGTGTCACTTACCTGCTTCAGAGAGTTTTCCATGGCCTGCATGCTTGTGTCGTGCTTAGAGCTCACTTTCTCGAGCCTTTCCTTATCATTTTTCTCCAGTCTCAATAGCAAGTCTTGGAGGTTACTATGCCTTCCCTTTGAGGCTTGTTCAATTTCCTGCAAAGAAAATTCATTTAGTTCAATAATAATCTTGTATGATCCAGGTACGTTTCAATAGTATACCTTCATCGAACGCTCCATTGTTTGCTGTAAACTTGCCTTTACAGTTTGCTCAACCTTTTGCTGGTTGTCCTGCAAAAAAATAAGTTTTGACGGATTTTAATTTTGGATTGTATTTGTAAATAACTAATCTCACCTTTATTGCTCTTTGCAATGAATTTTCCACCGAATTCATCCTAGTCTCAAACTTAGAGTCCACTTTTCCAATCCGTTCCACAAATTCTTTCTCAAGTTTAGCCAGCAGATTCTTATGACTCTCCTTAGATGCTTCAACTGTCTGCAGTTGGATCTGCAAGTGATCCGCTATGTGTTATTACTTGTTGTTAGTTTTCATTTGAATTATAAAGATATGACTCTTACTTTCATTGCATTTTGAAACTATTTTTCCAATATATGTGTCACTTACCTGCTTCAGAGAGTTTTCCATGGTCTGCATGGTTGTTTCGTGCTTAGAGCTCACTCTCTCCAGACGTTCCTTATCATTTTTCTGTAGTCTGATAAGCAAGTCTTGGAGGTTACTATGCCTTACCTTTGAGGCTTGTTCAATTTCCTGCAAAGAAAATTCATTTGGTTCAATGATAATCTTGTATGAATCAGGTACGTTTAATTAGTATACCTTCATCGAACGCTCCATTGTTTGCTGTAAACTTGCCTTTACAGTTTGCTCAACCTTTTGCTGGTTGTCCTGCAAAAAAATAAGTTTTGACGGATTTTAATTTTGGATTGTATTTGTAAATAACTAATCTCACCTTTATTGCTCTTTGCAATGAATTTTCCACTGCATTCATCCTAGTCTCGAACTTAGATTCCAATTTTCCGATCCGTTCGACGCCTTCATTCTCAAGTGTAGCCAGCAGATTCTTATGACTCTCCTTAGATGCTTCAACTGTCTGCAGTTGAATCTGCAAGTGATCCGCTATGTGTTATTACTTGTTGTTAGTTTTCATTTGAATTATAAAGATATGACACTTACTTTCATTGCATTTTGCAAGGAATCATGAAACGCGTTCATTCTTGTCACGAACTTTGAATCAACTCTCTCGATGGTTGTATTCATTGTTTGCTCCACTTCTTGCAATTTATATTGCAAATAGTCCATCTTACTCAATAGAAGCTCCAACTCAAAACCTCCTATGGCCACTGCGAGCCGTGCTAACAAACACAGCACAACTACTCCTCCGCTAATATGCATGGCTTTACAATTGCTGTACACACTTTACACTTGAACATACGATTCGAACGAATGCATAAAGACGACTGAGGCTGGTGTGAATTTGTTTGTCTCACTAAAGCAACAATCTACAAGCGATAACACAATCCTATTATCAACAACGACCTAAAATCATCACGACTGCATTTTTGCAAAATTATATTCATACAGGATGGACCATGAAGGATTATTGGTTCACTTCACATTGGTTTGTTCAACTTGAGATGAAACACGAACACGAATTTTGTTTCATATCAATCCTATTTTCAATCTATCCCCCTTTAATATTAGATCCTCTACTTAATTTGAATAAACTTTTTTTACAAACTTAGAAAAATAACTGGCTTGTATAGGAGCACCCTGTTGAACATACACATAAGTATTTACAAACAACTGAGTCTAGCGAGGAAACGGTTGTTGAACATTATTATCTCCTACGGTTATTCCCAGTTTCGCTTTCTGGCTCGGCCATCTAACTTCTGTGAGCTCCACCAGGTTGTTTGTTTTTTACTTATTTTGTTCAAATGAGTCACACGACAGATTCCGTCTGCTGACTAAAATTGGCACCGGATGATTAAAGAAAGCAACATTCAACAGCTGGTTGACTTGGAAATAGTTTAATTCAAAAAGGAGTCATTCAATTACAAATATGCGTAACCTATAGCTTCTCGGTTTAACATTATTTAATTTAAAAATTAAATTACCCACAAAAACACAAGGTGGACAACTTCACACCTAACAAAATTTAATGTCAAACATCAGTTGTTACGCAGCCAGTTTTTGCCAGTGTTAAGATTGGATTTCGTTTCCCTTAAATTTACCTATACACTATGTATGGTCAGCATGGCAAATCATAAGTAATTCCAAGGATCACGGATTGTTACCATTTGGCCAGTGAGGTCAGACTCGGCTCCTCATGCCATTAGGATAGCGCTGGAAAAGGGGCAAACAAAATAAAAAGAAATCGGTTCAGAGCCCGCGATCATGCGTCAGTAGGCGGAGTATGTTACAGTGCATCAAATCAACGCTTTATGCCTCGAAGACCAATTGAAAGCGGTGGCTGCAAAATAACAACAATGAGCTACTCACATCTACACGAGACAGCACGCCGAAGAGTAACAAAACTCTGAGCTGAATTTCAATAGCTGCACGCCGATAGATACTCCTATTCGGTAGATTGAATTTGTTCTCATCCTGAATAGGGTAGGCCACAGGAGGACGTGGTGGAATGCGTCGAATGGAGGAAGGTGCATCGATAGAGTGCTTGTTGCATGGGGGCTGCATTTGTCGAAGCCTTCTCTCTTTCCCTTTTCCTTCGCGATCGAGTCATCGAGCTTCGATCAGTTTGAAGGTTGATTTGCTGTTCTCTTTCCTTCACCGGTTTTGGCAATGTATGTTGGACATGTATCGGTTTTCTTGATTCTTTCTTAAGCACTCTTTTACGGATTACGGAGAACTGTAACACACCCAAAACCGAACCAATATTTATAAATTTTATCGCTCTGATTTTTTCTTTTTACATCAGTTTCAAGATTTTTTCGATCAGTCTCCTACTGCGATATAGTTTTTCCTACCTTCTCCAGTTTTTTGTCGCTTTTTTAGTTATATAATACTTATACTAATACTTTAACTTGTTCTTAGTTTTACTTTGTATCTCATTCACTGTTACGCAACTGCTTTGTTTGAATCATTCAAATGCTGAGCAATTTTTTTTTTTTTTAAGCAAATGCTAATTCAAAGAACACAGCTTTATCCAACAAGTCATTTTGTTTTTTTAGTCTTATTTTTGATTGTTTTGTATGATGTAAAGTATCATTAAATACAGTCCCTAGGTTTAATTTTTCGAAATGCGTTATCTAGTTATACTTCATATCATCATTAATAATAAAAGCTTCAGAATGATGCAGTGTGATACTTTTCTCCTAATCCTTATCGAGCAGGAAAAAACCTATTGCTCCTAGTACTATTTTTATTTTTACTTGTTCTACCTTGTCCAACCTGTTTGTTCAGTCGTTTGTTGCATACGTACGTTGGTTGAAATCGCTCGTCAAGCATCCCCACCCCAACCTCGCACCACCCATCGGTGGGCGTGCGCAAGGAGTGGATGAAAAGTTAAATGGCCTTCTGTGTCCAGGTAGCAAAGCATACTACCATCGCATAATTCGCATGCACGAGAGCGAAAAGCGAGAGAAGCTCCAGAAGAAACGATAGATCAACAGAAGCTGATTTTCCCTCCACTTTTCCTTTTTTTTTTGTTTTCTGTAATGTTTTTACGTTTTGTTCCCATATTCTGGTTGAGCGTTGATCACTCGGCTGAACGCGAAGAGAGCGCGAAAAGGATGGAAATAAACACTAAGTGCAGCACGGCAATGCAGATTGAGGGGTGCATATATCAGTTGCATCCGAAAACGAAACTAATTACACTGATTTATGTTGCTATTGTTCATTGTTTTCTTCCACTCTTTGGACATTATTTTTGTTTTGTTTGCTCCGCTTTATTTCTACATATTTGCGTTTTCTTTTTTCATGGCAATGTATTTTTCCCATATCGACTGTATGTTTGAGCGTATGTGTTTTAATGTTTTGGCAAGTCCATGTTCATATGTACATACATTTTCATACTATCTTCGGCCAGTCCTAGCAAAAGGTTTTCCTTTCCTTTTCATTCAAAATCATCATGCTTCCACACCAGGTAGGTCTTCTCTCTCACTTACCGGAACCATGTAAACTTGTTGGGGGTGGTGCATGATAACAACTGCAAGGACACTCGGGATGAGACTTGGGGATCCCTGAGGTGGTCATGCCCCACAGCGCTCCGCTTGCCCACCTGCCGCCACCTTGTCGAACAAGTCGCGATTTCGGAGGGATAATATATTCTTTTATGTTACGGGCGGTGGAAAACAAAATTAATTCACGTTCACGTGACGCAACTGTTGCATTCTTCGCTGGCCCCCGTCGGTGGATATTACATTATCCATCTTTCTTTCGGGCTGCATCGTTCGTTCGGTTTTGTTGTTGTGCTTGTGCGGCGGTATGCTGAGCGTGCTTTTTCTGTTCATCGTGCATCGTGGTGAGCTGCCATGGAAAAGCTGCCATAATGACAAGCATCAAAGCCAGGGGATCAGTTCGGGCTGCAGCAAGGGTAGTCCGGCTGCAACTGGTTGGGAGACGGTTGCTGTTTATGGTAGCCGTGATATAAATTCCTCCACTAAAAAGCCCTTCAGCAAGGGGCAGCCAACCTTAAACGGATGACTCGAAAGGAGGAGGAGGAGAAAAATCGGACAATGTGGAGTAAAAATGGGCTTCCATTCTTTTCACGCGAGAAGCCACACGGTTGGCAGCTGAAAAGCACGCCCTCTTCAAGAGACACTTCCAACGATGGCAGGCTTCAATGCAGTGAAGCTGGAAGATTGAAATGCATGGGTTACAACAGAGTGCAACAGAACATATGACGCCATTCAATTTGCCTTGAGCATCGACTGATGAATTTCACTGAAAATCTGTTTTTCAATATCACAACGGTGATAGTTGAATATAAAAAATAGTTGTTTTCAAAATGATTAATTTCAAATTTTGTAAGCTGACAAAAAAATCGTTTTACATTTCATGACTTAAATCACGCAGAGATATGCTATCTTCTCACGCAGAGATATGTTCTGATTTTGTCGTATTTGCAAATGATTCTTAAAACTGAGAAAAAATCTTTCTGTCAAAAACCCTTTCTTTGCTGTACCAATATCGATTTGTTTACGAAACCGCCACGTTTTTGAAAACATGCTAGTGTCATATCTAAAACCATCTTGTTGTTAGTTTTTTTTTTTCTAATGAAATTCATCCAAATACCTTTGAACCTTCCCCATCTTTTTACCTTTACAATTACCAAGCATCAAAAACCATGCTTTGCTAAAATATCCACCTCAAAAAGAGGGTTTTGCCACGACAGCTTCCCAGATAAGCCAGGCGATAATGCTTCAGCAAACAATTCTTCATCGAAGATGGCAACGAAGATGGTCAGTGCACTACGAACTGCAGAGTAAAGGGGGCAACGAGGTGAACCCCATCAAAAGTCCACCTTCCGGGGCTGTAATACGCAGGGACAAATGTAATTAAAATCCATCCAAACTACTCGCGCCCCATCCTTTCAGATGCCGGCGGAGTCCTTGTCCTTCCGTCCTCGCTCGGTCCACCGGGACGGAACGAGATTTTGTCTATCTGCGCCATCTTCGGACTAATTTCAGCGTGACGCTAATTTTCTTTTCTTCTGTTTGTCCATTAAGCGCGGGTGTCCCTAGGCGGGATTCCCTTTGACTGCATCCTCCCGGAGTGACGGTGCGGCGGAGAAGATGGCGAGATTGCAGGATACAATCCTTTTTCTTACCTCCATTGTCTCAGACAGATCCCGGGACGAGCTTTTCAATGCCGCTTGCTTTCACTGACGCTCACAGGGTTCGCATGGACATCGGCGCTGCGAAAGGACTCTATGGTGTTTTTACTCCTCCGATTCCCCTGTCTACTGTCTTATTAGTCTATCTTGCGGGACGGAGTGATTTCTCGGAGTGATACTAACGTTGAATTTCATCTTTGGTAAATAATTCCTAGCGGGACCAAAATGGTTCTTGTAAGCCATCCCTAGAAATATTGCGTTAAAAATAAAGAGGCATGGTTTTCTTTCATGTACACTGAGAAAAACAAACACTTATCAACTCACCCATAACGACATTTTGCTTAGTTGTATTTAAAAAAGAAATGGCTTACCCCTGTCTTCAATGCTAATGACAAAACGTTTTCCATCCCACACATCAGTTAAACTCTTCAAACTCACAAAGCAACCAACAAAATAAAACAAAACGAACAGTCATGTCACGTCACAATCCCAAAGCACACAAACATCGAAAAGCGACATTAAAGTTAATTGATTTGATGAAATAATGTTAATCAACAACTTTCAGTCCCTTGTCGTCCATTCAACCGTTGGATCCGCGCGCTGCTAAGCCCTCCACAACTGTGGCGCTTGATTTGATTTCCTTGGAGTATCCTCATTTTAATATCCTCGTTTTATAATTAGTGGCTTTTTTTCCCTTCTGTTATCTACTCCCACTTCTATCTCTGGCGTTTCATTTAGCTCTCCACTCCACGATCGATCCACGTCCACGGACATCAACAGTAAAGAAAGAACGATCCTTTTTTTCCCTGTTTGTTTTTTTTTGTTTTTTGCTTCTCTACTTTTCCCCATTTCCCAGTCAAAGTTCATCGTTTTTCTTTTTGGTTCTTTTTTTACTGCTTGTGGCTCAACCCCCGTTCAACTTTCCCGCGCCGTTTTTCCTGCATCATTATCATGCTTTCCATTCTCGTGACGTGATGCCATCATGTCAGTGTCAATCATTTAAGTCTCTTTAATCACCTTTTACCCTCGGCCTTTGAGGCGGGTTTTGTGCGCGGGGGGAATATTATTGGGAATACCGGAATATGAAAGTGAAAGAATCAGAAAGAACGAAGTCAACATGTAGAGGACGAGCAGCAAATATCGTTTGGAGACTTTCGGAGCCGGATTGGAGTGGGCAGATGACTTTGGGCTTAATTAATGTTATAAGAAGTCGGTTTGGATTCGGGCGAAAATAAAATCCAGCAATGGCTTCAAATCACGCTACGGCTCGTGTTTCTGGTGGAGCGAGGATGTGAAAAAGGTTTTATTTTCTTCCATCATTTTTTGGACGGCAAAAATTCAACAACTATTCTACAAGCTAGGAATTAATCTTCACTTTGGTAGCATAGACACACACACAAGGAGAAAATCGGAAACCGGAAGCTGCAGCAATGCTCACAATCAACTCGGAAAACATTCTCCATCCGCCGTGGAAGATATAAAAGTGAACCGAAGAAAATCTATCCAGAATTACATCTCTACCGGGTTTTTCGTCCCTTCGCCCGCTCGAGATGGTACGAATTATTTCCGCGTGTTAATTTTCTGTACACCAAGAGCCGAAACGGGTTCAAAGTTCGCCAGTGTCCCGAAACCCTTTCTTTCCTGTTAGCACTAAACGCAAAGGCGGACGTGACGATCTGTTGCAGACAGCTCGTCTCAGTGTGTCGCGCGTTTGGGAGAGAATGTCCTCTATTCGTTTTTTCTTCTTTTTGCGGGTTTCTTTGTGTGCTTTGGTTCAAAGGATACAAGGAAGTGCAGTTCAAGGATTAAAAGATGACGGTCGGGGACGACTTGATAGTGATATTGTCTTTAGTGTGAGATATACCCTTTATTTGGGTGTTTTGTTGAATATTCTTTTAGTCAAAGAAATTTTATCGAGACTCGAGCGATTTGAATTCTAAGTAAATTTAATTTTAAAAATTCTGAATCCAACCGTTAATTTAGTAACTTTCCAAAAAACACTAAAACTAAAGTTTTTTACTCCTATCGCTTTATGTTTTAAGCCATGTTCCCATAAACCACAACGTTTTTTCTTTAACATGGTTTACCTTACTCCGAAACCTCATACTTCCCTTCTAAACTTCATTCTGTCCAAGGCCTCACGACTCACAAAGACGGTAATTAAAATATTCACCCCGCAGGGCAATGCGAACCGGGCGGAAGTGGCAAATTACCTCATTCAAGAAGTGCCAGAACATTACGTGACACTTTTCCCTCACAGTTTTATGAAGCTGTACCATCGAACCACCGAAAGGACGCACATAAAAACGAACTGCGGAGTAGCAATTCACGATGAGTCTTCCACCGAAAGCAAACCTCGTTTTTCCTGCAGGAAGTGCGCGCGAAACGCGCGGTGTTTGTGCAAATAAACGGATGAAAGCGCCAATTCCGATATCTCTCGTTTGCGGATAAGCGGAAAAGTCCACTCGAAAGCTGCCGGCTCTTTCGCGAAGTGCAATCCCAATCGCGGCGCTTTACGATACCGATATTTTCCGAAGTGCACCGTCGCAGCTTCCTCCGGGCGTTCGGAACACGCTACGGCAGCAAATGGGCATGGGCCACCCCGAGACCCACTCAGACACTGCTCAAAAGAGGGCTGAAGAATCGTAACGAAGGAATTTCATAGCCATGTGACGAAGGGGTGGGCAAGGAAAATAAACAAACTCAGCTCCAGACCATTTTGTCGATCAAATTGTCTCAGCTCAAACTCTCACATCTTGAGAAACACCCTCTGAACAGCGAGCTGGAGCGTGGAGGAAAATCGTCCAGCAAAACAAAAGTCCCATCCAGTTTTCCACTTCGAAATTGGCCAAAATTGCTATTGCGTTGGGCGCTCGAACGATGCTGCAAAAGCTTCGGCTGCAATCACAATTGGATCGCCCGGGAAGCGTTATGGATATGTCCAATGGCATCGATGTGTTCTCGACGGTGCAATCGGTGGATGGCAATGCGAAAGGGATGTCTTGAGTTTTGAGAAAGAAAATCACGAGTGAAGGGTGATAAAGAAAACAAAAAACATTGCAATTAGACGACTAATTAAAAAAAGATAAGCAGTATCGAGAAAAATGTCATCAACAGTCCTGATGATGGAAGCGATATTTTATTTCGCAAAAGGATTGCTACTTCCTGATAAAGAAAAAGAGAAATATCTAGAAGAAAATGAAGCTTTGTTGTTGTAGAATAGGTAGAAAAACTATACTTTAAAATCTCAGAAACAGTCAAACCCACATAAAGTGGTCTTATAAAGAAAACATAATTTAATTCTTAAGAAATATATTATGAAAAAGATTTTTCGGAACTAATTTTGATTTTGATTAACTGATTTGAGAGTCCAATATTATATGCCATATGCCATATATCTTTTATCATTATAATTAAACAATAGACACAATCATCTAAACTAAGTTCGTGAAGAAGTTTTAAAATCATAAAAAGAGCTAAGCTAAATTCTTGTACAAGGACTTTCCACGGGTTAGAAAACTTTTCATGAAAAAAAAAACTCAAATCAAATTGACCTTCAACTCCCAAAGCGTACGGTCATTCCGCTGTCCAGCAACATATGGCTTCCGTTCATGCCGCTTCTCCGAAAGACGTCTCATTAAAACTGTCCGTCTCTCGGGAGAAGAAACTGCATCACCCACCCCGTTCGCCTCCGTCGGCGTTGGGAGAAAAGAAAAGCCCCTTGGCGAAGAAAAAAAAAGTCCCGGCCGGGTCACGGGTCGCTGACGTCCCATCCCGATCAGCTACAAATCAGCAAACAATCTAACTTCTGGCAGTATCTGATTGACACCGTGTTATTAAACCAAACGTCGAAGTCATTTGTTTCATTTTCATTTCGTCGCCGTACCGAACACCGTACGATGAGGGTAGCGGGTGGCTGGGAGGAGGATGGGATGGGGGGAGAAAACCCTGGAGATCGGTCGGGACGCCGCCGGGTATATACGGCGGTGTTCACGGAATTCATGAACAAATTCATTCATCAAAAGGAAAAACGGGAAGTAGCTGGGCGAAAGACTTCCACCCAACGGATTGACTCCCCGATGCTGCGGGGAAAAGGAAAACACGGTGCCCCACCCCCCACGGATAGGGAACGGGAAAAATTATCCGAAAGAAACCCAACGACGGCGAAGACGACGACGACGAATGAGCTTCACTTTCCGATTTCGTCGCTTCCGACTGAAATGCGACACCCACCCGCGGGTTCACCCGGTACGTTCGATTTTCCAGCTCCCGACATTAGCGTCGTCGAACTTTTTCCCTCCCTCTCACTCGCCTCCATCTTCCCTCCCCATCAGCTCATTCGTCACATCCGGGAACTGGAGGATACGGCGTTCGTTCGCCCGCCACCAACCCAACCGGTTCAACAAAGAAGAAAGAGTGCTGTACAGTTTTCTAATTAAAATCGATCAATCTCATTCTCTGCTCATGTAGATCTGTCTCGTTTTCATTCGTCGTCCTGCCTGCCTGGCGGCGGCGACGGCGGCGACGGCGGCGTCACTGCACACGGCGCCACATCGCGCCATCCTTTAGGTGTCTGACCTCATCTTCTCACGCCCCTTGCCGATGGTGCCATTTGAGCTAAATCCGATCCTACCTCCCAGTTCCCAACCGTTTCCGTTGCCCCTCTACTCACCTTTTATCCACCCCCATCTCGCTCCCGCTGCGGAAAAGGCGAGCAGGAAAAATCGGAGGAGTTGGGGCCGATTTTTCCAGACTCGTCCTGTCTATCATTCCGTACTTAGCTGTCGATATCGATAAACGTCTATTCCATTCCGAAAGAGTTCGGGCTTCGGGCCGGTGACGGGAAGCTGAAGCTTTTCGAAGGTCTATGTGTCTCTCTGGGCGTCAATCCGGGGTTGGTTGCGTCGTACGAAAAGAGAGAGAGAGAGACAGAGAGTTCGAGTGAGAAAAAGAGAGATCGATACACGATGGACGAGGGAAAACTTTACCCACCACCACCACCACTCGGCACACCGCTTTCCCGAGTGCAAACACACAAACACGGAAAGGGGTTAGTGTTCATGTGACAGTTTCGATAGGACATCATCCGTATCTGTCCGGCGGAAGACAACGCTGGTCAGCTTATGTGGCTAACGGTTCGGACGGGATTGGATTGAAGTACCACCTTACGAGCCACCCCCACTCCCCGCCCTCCCCACCTCCCCGAAGTGCACCGTAACATCATCATCTTTTAAAACCTTCCATGCAACAATGAGACAGCAATCAGATGACGAATGGTTCTCACTCTCAAAGGATACCGGTTCGAGGCAGAGCATCAATGGCGAGCGATGTATTCTGACGGACAGGATTCGAATAAAAAAGGTCCCTCTCTTTTAAAACACACACACACACAAACACCCAACGATGCACCCAATGAGTCGGTTGTGCCGTTGCTGCATAAATTCGATTTTATGTTTAATTACACTGTCCTTCCATTTTCTTCCCGTCATCTTCGGTGCCGGTCGTCGGGAAAACGATGCAATTATCCTTCGACATGGTGACATTTTATTGTTTCTCTGCATCCAACTCGGCTGGCCGGCCGACTCCTGCCGCCGCTGTTGCTGCCGTCAATATTTCTTTTATCGATCGTACCGGGTTATTAGTAAGAAGTGTCCGCTTCTCCAGGATGATCATTAATTGATGTGCATTGTTTTTTTCCCTCGTTTCACTTCTACTTTTTCCATTTTTAACTTTCCTACCAACCCAGTGTCCTCCGGGGCAACATCAGCTACACACACACACACACCTTGGCAACTAGTGGCAGCCCATTTAATCAACACGATTGCTATTAACGATTGTCATAAGTTTCCATGGCGCGTAAGAGAAACGATTCGATCGTCGACGTCGGGGCTGAAGATGTAATCCATGACATTTATATTTTAATCGATTACGGTATGATGAGTCTGCATCAAAACGGTTTTCCGGTCAGGGCCAAAGCGTAGTGGATATGAATGGGCGAAGCATTGCAACAAACAGCGACATTTATGCATGGTTCATAAACGGGAATACATTGAGTTCCCTTTGTGCGATTCGAGAATTGAAGCGCGAATATTTTATTTCAACACACGTAAAATAGTTCAAGCCAGTAGGTCATACTGAATTCACAAGGAACAATGCATTTTTACTATGAAATTAATAAGTTGTTCAAGCAACATTATTTATTACAATTTTAAACTACTGATACATGTGAAGTAAACCTACGCAAAATGAACGTTCAGTGGGACGCTGATTTCTTGTCACTTATTCTAAGCAAGCCTTGAGAATTAACTAATTAAAAATTTCCTGTCAGAACTACTTGTTTGTAAATAGAATCTATTTTTCGATACCTTTTCTACAATTCAACAGTCCAAATGCAAATGTGAAAAGGATCAACCTAATTTTCAATAAATCAAATTGTTATATAAAATCGATATGCAAAAAAATCAAGCAGACTGATATGTTAAATACCCTCTATTATTATTATTTATGAAAATTACCTGTGTTTGTATATTATACTGGGTCAATTTAATGTTGATTGTCATTTAACTTCATTGTTCACTTGCTGTAAGGAAAAAAATTATAAACTGTCGGTAAGAAATGAACAAAAATGTGCTACAAAGTCATGATTGAAGCAGGCTTATTTCCAGTTTTTATGTTACTCAATCCCCCACAAACCTTTGTCCATGTTTGATGTGAGCAATTTGTAGAGTTCATGCTAGATCTCTTACATCCTTCATTACAATGACGAAAAATATTTCCTACCAATTCATTGATCAACTTTTTTCCCGCCCGTTGTTCACCGGAAATCAGTGGCAACCACCATCGGGAACGTGCTAGTAATGGTGAAAAATCACTACACCTCAACACCGGGCACAACCCAACTCCGTCTTCATCTCCACACTAGGAGCCACATACATTCGCTCCGGAAAGTCTCACGAACACGTTCTTCCACTATTCTTGCCCATCAAAAGCTCCCTTTTCCGGGCACTGGTGAAAGTTCCTGCGGGAATTGAAATCTCCAACACATCGCTCAATCGCTCTTCCAACTTCGAACGCCCAATTGATCCGAATCCGGCCGCACCTCCACCCCGTCGAGCGCTGTTCAAACAGTGTCCAATTTTAACCAACTCCAACGGCCAGATCTCCCAGAAGTACACCACAAATAACTCAGCATCAGTCCGCCGCCTGTCGGTGCTCTTGTCCTGGGCACGGCCAACGGTGAAATTTTATAATATTGATAAATTACAAACGAAATCTCGCCCGGCTTCGGTGAAGCGGCTGCTTCCGGACGGCTCAGTTCCGGTGTGGGTATTCAAAGGGTGGCAGGATGGGGTAGGAGCAGACGGATCACCCATCGGAAAAATCACTCCACACCAGCACGGTCAGTGCTTCTCGAGCGAGAGGGTGTGTGTGTGTGTAAATATATATGAAGATAAATTCTCGACAAAATTCCGTCTATCCGGAAAACTATTTCCTCCGAGATTTCTCGACGGCCATCGTCGGATGTGATGTCCTGATCTCGGCCTGGCCAGAGCAGGCAAGACGGGAATGGAAGTGCACGTTGAAGGGAAAGGTAAATTCAACAACAATAGTTTTTCACCATCGTCCGAATATCCCCCGCACTGTGGAGGTTGAGTTGGAAAAACCGAAGGGCCGAATGAATTTTCATTCGCCTGCCACTCGACAAGTTTTAGGGATTCGATTTTTGTTTTCTTACTCCCCGCCATTCCCTCCAGTGCCCCCTCTAAGAAATTTCGATTCGACGATTTTCCATTGCAACGAATGCAATTGCACACACTTCAAAAAACTTATCTTGTGTCCCGCTCCACTTACGTTCCATTTCAGATGAACCCGGCGACGAGGGCGTTGAAAGGCCGGCCACGAAAGATGTGTTATCCTCCGGTTCGGTAAGTCCATCATCATCATCCACTCCACCCTCGCCGGGTCCCGCGGACCACCTTCCGCCTGCAACAACCCCCGGAGTGACGCACGATGGGCTCGAAGCAGTCGAACAGTCCAACTTTCGGCCGGTGCCCCGATCGTCTTCGGCATCATCGCCATCTGCCTCACCTACGTCGTCCCTTTCACCCTCGAACACACCACCCACGAAGCAGCGGCGCACGGGGAAGGGAAAACCACGGGGCGGAAGAGCGACCCCGGAGGTCAACGAAAGGATACCGGAACCCTCGACCACGCCGTCGCAGTTGATTGATTCGCTCGATGATGTGGAGCATAACATTCCCGCCACGCTAATCCACGACCCGGCCGGGCACGTCCACCAACAACGGTAAGTCTCCTCGTATGTCTTGTTCCGCTTCCTTATTTTTCCATCCCGGCGCGAAATATTTCGGGCACTTTTTCACCCCCCCCGGCAAGCTGCAAGGGAACTCCAAAACCAGTAACAAAGTGTTCCCTAGTACCGCCATCGATTTGACCCCGGGCCAAGTTCGATGCTCAGTAACCCATACCCATATTCCCGATCACCCGTCCACAAGGATGCACCTTGGCCTCGAGCTAGGAAAGAGTTGTGAGAAATTGCATTCATTTCACATTTTCCTCTCCGCAAGCGAGGCATTTGTTTGGGGGATGGTGTCCTTGCTTGCGTGTGTGTTGGTGTGTGTTTGTGTCCCTGACCTGGCGGCGTGAGGTGGGGGTGGGGGTTAAGATGGAACATCTTCTCATTTATTTGATTTTCCCTTCGATTGCTCTCCGATCAATAAGGAAGCGAAAGCATCATGCTTTTATGCAATAGCTCTTTTTATTTTTTCTCGAAAGTTTCATCCGGTCCTGCTTCCATCAATCGCTGGTATTCGGATCAGACACCGCTTTTAGCAGTATTTAGTTTTGAAGTTTATTGAAGAAATGGATCCATTTTTGTTTTTTATTCTATAAAAGTGTTTTCCAAGTGAACAAGAAACAATACTACTTGTATTGTAACAAAGACTAACTGAACAGTTGAATTTGGACTCACCTTAACAACACCTGCCAAAGAAACAAGAAACTGGGTAAGAGATAAGAATAGAGTACAAATAGTCGCGGAAAGCGAAAAAACGGCATCTTCTGTTACAAGAAAATAGTTAAAAGTTAGTTAGTTAGCTAGTTAACACAACTTCCGATAAATATTCGATTATTTTAACTTATGTGTTGCTAGTATTCACTTTAGCACTTGCAAAACTGGAAACTTTCTCAAAACGTGGCGGAAAGGTTCCGGAAATTAATATTTATTTATTCATTTAAATTGAGTTCGATTAAAATTTTCTGCTCATTTTAGACTAACAAATATATTATCCGAATCTTATAACACATATAAACCCACACGTGCGACCTCTTCTAAGACAGAATGCTATGAATATAAATCATCGTTTGCTGCCCGTCTGGAAATTCACCAATCATTCTTAGGTTCAATCGTTTCACTTAATCTATCATTTTTCGCCTGCAACGCACACTGACGGCACATGGCTTACCGATGAGTTCCCGATACCCGTCAACACGGTGACACCTGGTTCTGCTCCAGCAGCAGCATACGGGCTCAAGCTTTCTAATTATGTGACACATGACAAATGCACATAAGTTCTATCAATCACTGTCAGGCCCCGGCGAGCATTAGAATGGACATTGAAATACCGCAGAAATGAGTTCGTGCGAACCGTCCGTAGTACCGGAGGACGTGCCCCGGCCCGGCACGACATATTGGAATGAAAATAATTTACAACGCCGCACGGCAGGAAGGCGGAGGAGAGGATAGACTGTGTGGCCAAAAATGGGCCAGCGAAATGAATTGTAATTTTCGGCAAATAATGTACATCCACTTCAACCCTTGCAGATGCGTTCCCTCCGCTCACTCTCGCTCAACCGTTCAGCCCGGACAAAACGTTTCATGCTGACACACGGCCGCAAATCCATAACAACTTTCGCCATCCCCATCCAGAGCCCACCCCGCCCCCACCATTACCCGGTGCTCATTTCCAGAGGGCCGTCAACTTTTCGGATTATTTGTCGCAATTGTCTGTCACACATTAAATGTCCTTTGCAGAAGCTCATCCTCCCACCCGGTTTGGGATCACTTCCTTCACTCCCCTCTCCCCTGCGAGTCTTTATCATTTTCCCACATTCCCAACGTGTGCTCCCCAACTGGACGGAAAGTACCGGCGGTCAAGAGGCATGAGTAAGCGCGCGTATGTGTTGGGGAAATGACTCGATGCTCAAACGATTTCCACCAAATGATGTCGACAGCGGCCTGGGTCACATTATTGGTGAACACGCTGGGAGGAGGCATAGGAAGTAGCGAGGGTGTGTAATGGAAAACGATCCAGATTCGGCCGATCGCCAAGCTAATGACATCTATTGTGCATGCCAGTGGTGTGGAAGTTCAAACAGGCGAGGTTGGGATGAGACTTGTGTGTCAACTTTTATCACCGTGATGGCTTTTCCCCTCGCGAAATGGTGTTAAATAATTTTCTTTCATGGGATTGCAAAAGAAAAATGGGAAAATTTCTTTCTCCTGATCAAATATCCTTTTTTCCAGTTCAAAGACGTGCAAAGAGAAAAGAAAATAAAGGATCAAACCAATCCTTCGGGCGGATTCCGAACTGACACGCTGCTCGCTGATGGATAGCGTTCGGAGTGAAGTGGTTGATGAGTTGGCGAATTCGTTCACCTGTGATGTTCCTTTGCTTTTGTGGTCCGCTTTCTCAGGGGCCACACGGTGCAGTCACGGTTTCCTGTTGCTTCCAGGACCGCGCTGACTTTTCCCTTCGCTTCGCTCCCCAACCCGTGACCCGGCTTTCTGACGATGATGACGAATTTTCCAGCCGTTTTCTTTTGTACTCTAACGCCCGGCATTCCCGGCAGCTTTTATTCCTCGAGGCAAACAGCCGCAGTATACACACACGCAGACACACTACCACACGATGCAACGCATGACGCAGGGACCATCCATTTCCCGGGATGATCAATTACTACGTTGATAAATATTTTCCGAGCAAAATTGAAATCCTTTCATCGGAAGAGTGCGTTTTGTTGGCGAGCAAAATGGCCCACAGCTCCACCGAGCAAATGGACGAGGCCCGTGGCCGGACCGGATCGATGCCGGCCGGACCCGGACTATGATCCGATGTGTCAAGTCATGCCATATGCTCGCCTTCCGCCCATCATCGGGCCCTGTATACGTTTCGTGTGATAAGTGGATGCTCGATGAGTGACAATTTTGGGACACCTTTGCTGCTCCTTATCGCTGACGATACCGAGGGTTTTTTTTCTCTCTCTCCTTCTCTCTTTCACCTTCTTTACGTGTGTTCCCTAACGAACCACTTCCGAAGCATCATCAATTTTCTAATTCTTTGCACATTCTTGTCAATAGCTTCTGTCGTAGAGGTCTTGTCTTCCTTTTTTTCTCCTTTGTATATCGCACGTAAGTGTAAGTGCCTTTCGGATTGATTGACTAATGAATACAAGGTTTGACAATCTTTTCATCGGCCCGGTTCCATCAAACGGAAAAGTCACGATCGAAATGAATATTCACCGAGAAAGGTGCTCGTCAAACAGTTTTGTCATTTGTCACTTTCGGGGAGGTTTTTTAGAGTTTGCGTTTTCGTTGACGCTTTTCACACTCACACCCAACCAAAAACATATTCATCGATAATGCTCAGTTCTATGATGTTGCTCCGTATTTCTGTACCTAAAACTGCGCTTTTAACAAATAAATAATCGATGATTTAAAATTAACAACATTTTGCTTTAAAAAACGAAAAAACAAAATAAAGATAAAACAATTCAATATTACAAATAAGATGGAAAAATGTTCTTTGCTCAGATGAATGGCACAATGCAGTTATCAAAATCTAAACTAACAAGCTAAGAAAGGATAGTAAATCATATTTTTCAAAGGATTCATTTTATTTAGTTTTTTTGTTGTTCATCTATGAAAGTATTCTGCACCATCTGTAACGTCAAATGTAACGAATTGTGTGTTGAACTACATTACACCGCTATTCTTTCCCCTTCCATATGAATCTATGCACATGGCACGATTTATGCTTAACATATTCCTTAAACCATCATAATAAAATCATTCACCACCTGCATCCTTCTGCAATTTTTCTTCATCCGTTTTGTTCTCGGAAATTTGGTTCACTTTTGTGGTCGGAAAAGTAAACGAGAGCAAACACCCCGGCCGCTTCGGTTTCCGCTCCGTGCAGTTTCGCGCACTCCCCCGTAAAGACAGGGGTAAAAAAAAGAACTTGTCCATTCATCCGGTCCATCAACGTCCGGCCCATTTTCGGGAGCACCAGAGAAGGTGGGAAGCGGGGGTGCGGGAGGTGTCGGCGGCGGCTGCACGCTGGCGATGGAAGAAAAAAGGTGATGCTTTTCAATTTAAGTTGATTGATAGGTTGATTGATTGATGGATTTGGACGGACTGACTGACAGTGTTATTGAGTGCTAAACATTCTCAATCAAACCCGGGGCGTCCCAAAGGCGAACCGCCCAACCGATCGAACCGCGGGAGGGGTGGCGGTGGTGTATGAATGTGCGTTTTTCTCTTTTATGTTTTGTTCCATCGCTTTGTTCGTCTCTCTCGAGGCTGGTCGGAAAAACCATATGGTCGGCTAGTTTTCGGTAGGCCAGACACCAGCCAGATATCGAACATCATTGAGGCGAAAGCGTGAAAGGAAAAACAAGCATATCATTTTTGGCGGAACGATAAAACGGAATGGATGCCAGAACGCATCTTGTGCCGAAAAAAAAGCGTAACGTCGGCCGTAAATGAAACCGAGGCTTCGCATAATGAAATTTATATTCATGCACCACCCGTTTAGGGGATGCTTTCCGTTTGAGGAGTGCAATGAATATTGAATAACTCGCGTGATTGCTTTGTTCACTCTGATGAAATGTATAGATTGTTTTAAAATGTTACGAGCAAACATTTCAAACTAAATTTCTTGGTATCGGCATCATACTTTTGATGTATTACATTTCAAACTTGAAAATTTGGCTAACTGTTCTCATTTGCTTGTTTATGTTTGAGCCTAAATATCATGATGGTATTATCAAACTCTCCTTCCCGACAATTTTATTCATTTTTTGAAATTCTTACTTCTTTTTAAAGTATTTTAGAATTAAGTAATAAAAAAAGCTTTTTACATTGAGAATATTTCAGCCATTATCAATTGTTTAACAATGAGAAAATATTTATTGATCGCTGGTCAAAACAGAAGAACGTAATTTTATAAAGCTCATTTGTGCAATTAAGGTTCACGTAGAAGGAAATCTCTGTGAAATTTCTCTTATATATAAATTATGATTGATTATTGGTGTGGCTGGAAGTAAAACCCAAAACTTCGGTAACTGTTGGCCATACGACCGATAATGAAAGTCATGTTCTTTCGAGCATCAGGAAAAATAAACACAACAACAGCCACATTACTCAATGTATGTAAAATTAGCAGCACCATTGTCCATCGTCTATCTCGAGCCGTCCATCTGCGCCCTCGGAGTCACTCGGAGAAATGTTTCTCTGACCTTCGACTGTCTCACGGACGATGTGACACTTGATTTATGTCCTCCAGGACGGGGTCCCTGAGCCACACTCTGTGTCCTTTCTCCTTTTCCCTGGACGAACCTCATTTACCCCGGAAGGAGAGCCCAGCCCGAGCTTGTTCGCTGACGCAATCGGACGACTTGTCAGTCGTAGACCGTTTGCAACAGCCGACCGTAAATCATGCAGTGACAAAACCCAAAAAAGAGAAAGTTTTGTCCCCGCCGATGCATTGCCGCCTCTCCCGGGACCTCCGACCGGGCCCTGTGTTCCCTGGCTGTAGCGGGTTGCGAAACAATACCTACATGCAAGGGGCTGTAACCCGAACTGCACTCGTTGTGTGTCCTTGCCCGTCGTGTGACGCCGAAGCAATCGGAACGGCATGCCTTCGGATGTTTAAAAATTATTTACAGCAATTAATCTCACGCACAAATCGACCGGAAAAAATACCAATAACTCATGGGTTCTATGCAAAGGAACTGTAAAATTTTCCAAAATTACCTTCTTGGGTCTAACGCTTTCCTAGAAGGAATTTTCTAGGCATCATTTCGATCCTTTGCAGAAGAAGAGAAGGAACAGAAATATGCGTCCTTCCGTGGAAGAGTCGGAATTAATTTACTGCCATCGTGAACAAAATCCTCAAATCTCACTTTCGTGCCTTGGGCGATGCAAATTGCAATTGCATTTACTTCACTCACTTGTCCGTCCTGCCTCCGCCCGGTCGCTTCCTTCCTTTGTCGAAAACCCTGCGATGACGACGAAGGGGTTGAGAGTTGTTCATGTCGTCCGGCAAGTTTCGGCAGCAAAGACTTTCTTAATTCAACCCGACATCTAACAGACAAAACATCTTCCGTCCATCAACTCAGCTGCAGTGCAGTTCGTCTTGCATTTGCATTTCCACCCGTCCACCCGTCCACCAGCTTGGCCGACAGCTCGTTTTGCGGACGATGAATTACTTCGCCATTGTGCCATTGGTGGATGGCGCATCTGCATCGGCTGTATGCGCCCTGATCTGCAGCTGGTCAGAAAGCCAACGTTCCTTGCGTTCGGGCGGTGATGCGTCGCCAGTGTTTCGGTGAGTGCCAAGACAATGCGCTTCCTGCAGGTCCGTGGAACCGCCCGGTTGCTTACTGCGTGTCTTATGGCATCTCAAAAAAAGGGCCCCTGACGTCCTGATGAAGCTTCTTGCGTAAGTCTTTGCACCATCGCCCCGTTTGCACCGTTGTCCTTGTGGCGCTCCGATGCTAAAAGTGGCATTGAAATTTTCCCGCAGTCAACGAGCCTGTCGCACTGTTTACCCACCCGCTGCTACTGCTGCTCCCGAGGCCACGATCGTTTGGATTTAAGATACCAGGCCAATGCGTTTCCGGGCTACTCAAGATAAAATGGTTCTCTTGTTCTCGAGACTTTCTTGTCAGAGATGTTCTGCTCCGGTGCGGAGTGGTGGTGTGAGTGTTCTTGTCGATGAGGACGACGTACAAGTTCGTATCGTCACGACGGGAGTGGTTCTGCTAAGAAATGGTTCCTCAACACGATGAAGAGTCGACTAACGGGATGGACGAGTCAAATACATTAGACTCGCTTCAATCAATAACGAAGTAGTTGGAATGAAGATTACAAGACATAAAAATGCTTCGTTAAGAACGCCGTTTTCTGCAATTTTGTCATTTGCTAGTTACCTATAAAATCCGCTGTCTGTTCTTTAATTCTATCATATGCATTTTCTTATCAAAACTAAACTGTGAAATACACTTCACAATCGCTGCATCATTATATTTTCCATTTTTCTGATGGAGTGAAAACTAGTAGAATGTTACATCATTTATTCCAAAGTCCCATCAAAACAACGTCGATTTGACAGCTCTCAAACCTTAATTTCGGTCTTCGTCGCCTACTGGACGCCGTCGTTGATCTTCGGCCATCTAAAACAAGAATGCATTTTCAACTAACTTTCACGCTAAATAAAACTTCATTACTATACCATTTCAAAAAAATTCAATCGCATTAAAAACGCACCGAAAAAACCTCTGGGTTGAACAATATCAAGGTTTTTGAGAGCTGTCAAATCGACAGCGAGATGAAACATGTAAGATATTGAGTTTGGCTTTGTAAACCGGTAATGTTACCATGCCATCGATGATGCGTTTATAGAGCGCATCTTGTTAGATGAAACCTGGCACTTGTTTGTGTTTTGATGGGACTTTGGAATAAAAAGCCGGGAGGATACTGAAAAGAGGATTGTTTGATAAATTCTATCCGTCGCCATCGACACCAAAGATTCATCAGCACACGTCATTCTCGTCATCGACATCGCCATCACCAAAATCGACCGTCGGTGATAAGAACATCAGCGTGTGAGCAACGTTTCCCTCCAAACGTCAGCTGCTCGCACCAAACCGAAGCGAGCCGGGGGCTTCGAAAAACAGTGTTTGATACAGATACGATTGCATTTTATTATCATAAATTCTTATTTTAATGTCTTTTAATTATAATTTATGGTCACCATAATTTACGATTAAAAATCCCATCGTCCAATTTTCCCGGCCCCGGTTGCGACTCCTTTTTAGTTTGAATTCTTTTATTTCCGTTCACTTTGCTCGCTATCACTCTCCCCCTGCTTTCCTCACGCGACTTCCTCATGACGCGTGGCCCCGAATGTTGGACGCGACGACCGACGTTTGTTTCGTCTTCGTCCGCTCGATCTATGCAAGCGCGTCAGAAAACGGCTGTTTGTTATGACTCTATCACGCCCACCCCGCCCATTGCCCCGGGAGCCCTACGGTGTGGCAAGGCCGCATAGGGACGACTTCTTGCATGTCCGATGCGGTCCGTGGCCCTTAGGCGGCCGGAACGTTGTTCGGTGGGTGGGAGTAGTATCGCTGCGTTCGGCAGTGTTTCTGCAAGGGAGAAACTAATAACTATTTCTCGGTGCGGCGTTTGCGCATAAATTCAAAGTTTAATGCACACCGATGGCGGCACCGGTTGGGTGAAACTTTTCACACAAAAAGATTTATTGGCATGGTGTAATAATGCATTAAAGAACGTTACATATCGTGTAAAAATATTAGAAAATTGAGCTGACTATGTTTTGGTGTATTTGTTTGATTTTATACCGTAATATTCCTAACATGTCCAGAACTAGATTGTCAAATAAAAAAGACCAACCACAGCACCTTTAACAACCTAATCTCACAAAAAATCAACACTGTTTGTCGATAACTCGAGGGATAAGCTATACATTTGTTTTGTTTTTTGTTTTTTGTATGTTTCGTTTTGTCCAGGACTAATCTGCAACTGCCATTTGTGAGCATATCTAACGCATTTCCAGGGGGTTCGATATTATTGACAAAATCCCTTCTTGATGTGCACCTACTTTCCGTCACAATGCGAGCGGAGGAAGCAATCGGAGACGAAAATTGAAAGGTTATTTAGACATCGGAGCCAAAAAGCCCGTCATATGATTACCTTCGGGAGGATTTACATCGAAACCTGACTGCGTTCCCCCCGCCCTGAATGCCGTCACGATCCGCCAACTGAAGACGCACGCTACCACTCCACCCGCTTAATATCGTACTTAGAATCACCTAAATTTACGCCAAGCTGCTGTCACCTGCCAAAGTAGTGTACGATTCGGGGACCTCCTTCTCCTCGTCCCTTCACTACCACGAAGGAGAGTTCCCTTCTAGAGAGGGCTTATACTTTTACCAACGACATCCACCCCGAAAAACCCGCACCGACGGGGGCACTGATTAAATCGGAAACTCATTCGTTTAACCCGCACCAGGGCTCATATTTTTCGCTCAAATTCTCTCCAGCGTCAAATTATCTGATAAAATTTATACATTTACCCAAAGCCTCAATCTTAACGGCGTCCGGGGCCGCACTGAGGATAGTGCACGGGAGAGGGAGTTTGGGTCCACGGCTCGGTAGGTTGCGCATTTCGAACCGCACGTTGTTGAAAGGTGGGCCAACATCCCCGGCGGACCGGGGACGGGGTTTGGGGACAGAAACGTTTTAACTGTGGGAATACGGAAGGTTACGCACAATTCGGCACCTTTCGATCGGTGTCAACTTGGGTGATATTTTCTTGCGCCCGACCCTGCGGAACTTTCCGCCCTGCGTCGGAAGCGCGCAGGGATGGGTGAAAACTAAAATATTCCATACACAGTGTTGGGTGGTTGTTTCGCAAATTGGTGAATTCTGGAGAGTGAGTTTTTTCAGATATCATAAGACCCAAATATTTAAGAATTAGCACAGATCTCACCCATCATTTTGTGATCAAAAATCAACGTTATATATTATCAAATTTTGTCAAACAATGCCTAGAAGTTCATCCCGAATTTTAACAACAAAATTTGAAGATAGTCGTAGCAGTATCAGAGTGTTTGATTTTTTCACAAGTCGTTAAAAATATAAAAAAAGAAGGAGCAAGGAATAATGTCTACACATTGAAGTAAGAAATATCACAACCATCGTTTCGTTTTGTTTACAAAAAAGAAAAAAAGAGATCTAAGAGACAAACAATCCCTAGGAGTTAATACAGGGATAACAAATAACAAAATATGAAGGTAGTCGTAGTAGTAGTAGAATATTTGTTTTTGCCAATACAATATTTACCAACTAGAGAAAAACATAGAAAGGATGCAATCAAGGAATAATTCCTACATATTAAAGAATGAAAAATCACAACCTTTGTTTCGAAACATTTACTAATCAGGGTCTATGCGAGCTCAAAGGATAAATGAAATTTGCCATTTAACGGCAAATGTTTTGCATCACACTGTGCTAACCAAAAAGGTCCCACTTCAACATACCCCCGCTTGCACAAGCTGCCCGTTACTCAAGCTTAAGAAGGGATTAACCGGAAAGAAGTCACCGTTCGTCTGCTCACTCACTCACTCACGCACGGGCTCACTCATTCACGTTCTCACCTTCGTGTCACCTTCCCGTCCTGTTCCGGTGGATCTTTACGTCGCATCAAAACTCCCACCAGGTAGTGCACGATCTCCCACCGCATTTGCCACCCGCAAGCTGGGATTGTGTGTGTGGAGTAAGAGAGGGTGGGTGGGTGTAGTTTAGTCGTCATATTTTATGGATGATAACATCTTCACCGGTCAGACCAAACACCTTCACCACGTTCGAAATGCCGGGCACAATCTTTACCGATTTTCCCATTCGATCTTATCCCGCCGCGACACCCCGAAGGACTTCCAACCCGCTGCCAGCTCCTCACTGGTGGCTCCTTCTTTTTTTTTATGCCGTTGTTATTTTGTTTTCGTTTTGTTTGCTGGATATTGGCACATCCCATCAACTCGCATTTCGCCATTTCGCCTCCCGGAGCTGTGAAAGTGCGCCCGGCATCTCGGACAAGGAGCCGGCGGTCCGTGTTCTTCCGCCAACCAACGGTCGTAACATAAATAGTCCGACCCAATATAACACACGCACACACTAACACACACGCTTACGAAAAATAGTTAGTGCCCCGGTGCGAATCGTTTTGTACACGCCGCATCGAAATATCGAATGCCGGCTGGAAGACAAGGCAACGCCAGCAAACGCCGTCCATTATGTTGCAGGGAGGCTTTCGGGGGAGGTTGCTGGAATCAGCCGTTTTTCCGGGCTTGATTATGATTAAATTAGCAGCATTACTCCCTCCAAGGCTTAATCGTCCGTCCGGATGGGCTCGCCCACTGCAGCTCACTGGTTCCGGAGCATGAAACAGAACCGGTCGGTAGAGAATCGTCTTTTCGGTAAACGAGATTTCCGCAGATGGGAGAATTTTCTCGGTTTTAGACATTTGATGGTTTACTGTACTTGGCTTAAGCTGTGATATGTTTTAGTATTTCTTATAATCTTTTCAATTTGTTTTTCGTTAGTTACTCCTTGTGATTTTTCTGATTCTAAAGAGTGTCTTATTTGTTAAGTTGTACTTAGTTTAAGGTTCAGTATTTTAGAATTTTTTACACCTCTGTTAGTTTTTGAAGTTTTCAAAGTTTAATTTACTCTTCCATTATCACTGTACTGCTTCCTTTCATAAAAGTAAACAAAACGCTCCCAATCTAACGCCTCCCTATCCGAAGCATTATATGGGTCCTACTTCGCTTCCATCCGAACCTAGAACCATCGACCCCGAAGCCCGGAAAAATCGCACTGACAAACTCCCCGAAGAGTTTTTAGGCTCAAATTTATGAGAAATTCACACCACTCACCGGTGAACGACCATTTCCATACCGTCATCTTCGGCTCGTCCCGTGCGTGTCGCAAGTACACCGGGATGGACCGGAGTGAAAACACTCCTCCGAAGCCCAGCGTGAGGAAAATTGGCAGCGTGTGTCGTTGGACCGGCCTTTCCTACACCCAGAGGAGCAGTTGGCAGGGCGCTTGGGTTGCGCTTTGTGCGAAGTGCGTCGTGTTCTTTTTCCCTCCGATCCAATATATTTAGTCCGGAACAACCGGAAGCCTTTAAGAGGCGAGGACGGGAGGAATGGTTGTGAGGAGATCTTTGCCGAACGCTTCGGTGAAATTTACGGTCGTTCTTTCGCACCATATGATTACTTTTTCTTCAAGAGCCTTCGGGTGCCTTTTCTAAGAGGAAGTTTTTCTGCGTCCTTTTACCGTTCACTGTCTCTTTAGTTCTCTCTCTCTCTCTCCCTCTCTCGTTCTTCTCCGGCATCGGTCGGCGGGAAGTGGCCAGTGCCATAATCACAACGATAAACGAAATTCAATTTTAGGCCAAGCTTGTCCATGGAGTCTAGCCTAGTTTGGTTTGCCCTTCCAGCCAACCTCCCCCGACTCGATCCTTCAATCGACGCTTCATTTCGCGCTTCGACCAACCCCTCCAGGGGTCGTGACCTTCCACCCGGCCCCGAACGGGCCCTGTTTCGGGGTGCAGATTTTGTATCTTTCCAAACGCCGCCGCCAGTGTCCGTTCGGTCGATGATTTTCCGCCGGCGCGCCCGTCTATCATCGGGCACGGCGAGACGACGAGCAAAAGAATTCTTGCACCTCAACGTCATTGTGGCATCGTTTTGCAACAATTTTCCGTTCGGTTTTGTTTCCTCGATTTTGCCCCGGTGGTATGCACTTTTTTTTTCGGTGGAGAACCTCGCGCCCAACAAGGGGCAAAACATCGAACAGCGTTCTCTTGTCTGCAACTATCACATCAACCCGAACGAGTGCATTAGCTGAGGAAGCATCTGATTTTTATTTTTTAGTTTTTGCTATTCCTCGATTGATGTGAACTCTGTGCAAACATTGAACGTTTGTGGGTGGTGAGAGAAAAAAAAAAAACCCAACCAAAGTCGTCTCAATCAAACGCCAGCCGAAGGCCCCAAAGTCGTCAAGAATGTTCCTTCCGAAACGGCGCGCTCTGAAAGGTGTGGAGGATCGCATCGATCAATTAACGAAACAAAAACATCCACCACCACCCACCACCCACCCCTCGCACCGTAAGACGGGCCGACTGCACCCCACATCTCGCCCTCGAGAGGGTGGGAATTGAAAGGGTGGGGAAGCATAAAAATCTGACACACATCAATAAAATCGGGTGTTTTTTGATAGCAGATTTTTTCCACTCTGTCTTTCCCTCTCTCTCTCTTCCTCTGTCGGAACTTCCTTTGCCGAGTTCATTTGGTTCGGTTTCATTCCATGGACTTTCGGCTGCGCCTTGCCACTGCAATCACCTCCGCGAAAGGAGTGCATCATATTTTGCATTCTCGTTCGGTTTGGTTTGAATTCTTCTTCCCTTTTATTTGGGAAATGCCACTGTCTATCAGTTGCCTGTCTCCCCCTGTGGACTTGCCTTGCCGTATATTTTTTTGTTCTGGTTAAATTCGCGTCCGACTTTCTCTTCCCATGCCCTACTCTCCACTCCTTCTTTCACTGCCGTGTTTGTTTCTTTTTAATCGACAAACTGTTGTTGTCCTTACGGTGGGCGTTATCAGTTCGGTAAATAGTGTGTTCTTTTTTTTTTTTTGCTGTCGTGCTGTTCAGTGTTTCTTTCGTTGGATAAAAAAAAAACGAAAACCCCCTGCTACCCGTTGCTTCGTCGTTGTCATTTCCGGCCACATCGAAGTCACATCGGTTGCCATCAATTTTTCACTCCGCGTTTCGCGATTGCATTTGTGACGCGACGTTTTGAGCCCTGCCCGAGCCCCGGAGTGCGTCCGGTTTGGGTGCCATCAGCACACCGGCATTCGTCCTGGCCGTGCAAGGAACGGTGACAAGACAAGAAGATAGGCCTGTCATCAATCAGCTGGCAGAAGGGCTGTCAATTCGCTGCAAGTGGATCTTGGCTGTTTCGGCTGTAGTTGTACCGTTGAAGCGAATAATGAATATTTTTTATGATTTATGTCAACATCGCAACGGCCGCTTTTTTTTCCTTTTCTTCCCTCGAACGTTCTCTTCGGCAAGCAAATAAATTCTTAAATATTGATTGAGATATGATTTGAAATTTATCATTCAAAATAAACTCTCATTCTTTTAAGTGTCAACCGATAAACTAGCCTTAAAAATTTGTCTGAAACAATGACAAATTCAGTAAAAAAAGAGAAAAACTATTCCACACACCTCAATGACACCGTCAACCGACTTATTGATTGTTGCATGTTTGTGGGCTAAAACAAAAAGAAAAGAAAAATGGAAAGGCTCTCCTCCAAACGTGACACTTGTCAACTGTTTTATGTCCCCAATGTGACACTTGTCACAGTTTCGTTCGTGCCCCCCGGACTCCCGAAGCGAGGCATTGGGCGAAGCCCCCCTCCCCCCCCCCCCCCCCTTTTAGCTTCACTCTTTTGTGTGGAATAGTTTCCTACACCAGACAACCGGGCCACAACAGCTTGCCTTTTCCCAGAGCGGGATATAAAGCCCCCGAAAGGACACAACAACTACAACAACAGCAGAAAAAAACCCGTACCGAATCACGTGCTAATGAATTTGACTGCTCATCGTCGACCCCGTAATACTCAAAGCAGCCCGTATCCACTAATGCTTAGCTCCCAGTTCCGGCATTCTGTGGTTTTGACAAGGTCGGAAAAAAGCTCACATTTTCATTACCGCTGGTTTGCTTCTTTTTACGAAAAGGAAAAATAGTCGTTCTGAACAGAACACTTTTTGCTTCTGTTGGTAGATGTGGACCACTTTTTTTAATGTAGCTCCGATCAAAACGTCGTGGACAGGAAGCCAACAGCGTGACAGAATTGTTTCATCGGGGTTTATGGTTGTTATTGTTTGTCAGCTGCGGTTAGGAGCTTCTCTATTTCTGTCGTGACCGACTGCTCTTCACATTAACATCTTGCCTTGGGTGTGGGTTTTTTTTTGCTGTGACGAGCTGTTCGTTCCACTTGTACACCGAGTACTTACCGTGTTATTATTTTCCCATTTCAAAGCTTGTGCTTGTGAGACATATCATCATGACTTTGAAATAATTTTGAACAACATTGTTTACACGCTAACGAAAAGTTTAACTTTATTTCTAAACTAATTACATTTTGTTCTTCCATTTTCACAAAAAACATGGAAATTATATTTAAAAACTCTTCACCGATACGAAAGGTATAATTGAAATAAAAAACTAACACTGAAACAATCACACTTGACCCTATTTCACTACTGTCACCCGGTTCAAGCCGATGATGGAACACCAACATATCTCTCGTGCTTCGCAATGTTTCTAACACCCCAGTTCTTCTTTTTCCCATATGGCCTACAACCCGGCACACGAAACCGTACGTACTTCGGGTGCGATTTATGAACCTGCAATGGCACGCCTGTAATTGCCATTAAACCCCTCTTTGGCAGCAGTAGCCAAATGTTCTCGACGGGGCTGGGCACATCTTTTTTCTTCGTTCGCAAGAAGAAGGAGGAAAACTATTTATTTTCCCTCGTTCACGATTAACACGGGTGATGATGAGCGGGCGCTTCAACTTATGACTCACGCTAATAAATATATCAGTGCCCCGATGTGCCGAGTTTCACATTTATTTGGCAAACAAAAAAAAAATAATAGACAAGAGAACATCATCACAAGAGTGTGTGAGTCAATGAGGGAAAAATATCATTATGAAACAGATCACAATAAAATAGGAACATTGCAATCAGGGAAGTGAGGATCATGTTCCATTATTTACCGTGCAATGGCAAACACTTCCACACGCCCGGTTCGTTCGTCACAATTTGTGCGCGGAAAACAAAACCCGGAGGAAAGGGCCAGAGCCAAAGATAAGCATTTGTCAATGGCAATAGAAGTAAATTGCTCACGCGAACATAAATGTTTACGAGCGACCGTTTTCGGCTGTGGCCATCATAAAAGGGAACAACACACGTGCCAGTTCGATGGCGGAGCCGAAGGAAAAAATCCTCCACGTTACGCGAGGATGCGTTTTTCGCCCCCCACGAAACTCGCCAAGGGTTCGTTGCGGTCCCGCACCGGTGTGGTTTGTTCCGAGCTCATCTAAATTCCTCACGAGTCGAGCTCGTCAGTTGTGCGCGCCGCTTGGAAGAAAGGAGCGAAATTAATGGCACATCACAAGCGCCACCATAACGGCCAGAAAGGGCGGAAGGAGGGGGTGGCAAGAAAATCGGCGTCCTTCGAACACTTTTTCCCGACCACTGTGTCACTCTCCGCTCACCACCGAAACTGCGTGCACCATCGCGAACACGATCTGAATCACCGGAGGAAAAAAGGTAAAATACTCCCCGGAAAAACTTTCATCAACCTTCCATCAGCACACGTGAACTACGGTCGCGGCACAAAACATAAAACCACCCTCTGCTGAAGCATAAAAAGTAATGCTCAATTATACGATTATCGGTCCCTTCCGCCACCCGTCGCCACCCCCTACGCACCAATAAGATACACACGCACACACTTGTCTCACTGGCAGACTGGTTCGATTGATGACGACGACGACGACGATGATGATGATGATGATGATGGTGTTGATGTCGGTGATGATGATTTATGCTCTGAACGTCGCCAGATCAGCCCGCTTCAATCGTCATCACACGCAGGAGCCTCGAACTGGAATGGATCGAAATGATCCCATAATTTACACACATATCTTTTTCTCCCTGCTTGCCCGGGCACTCACCGGGACGAGCGGCGATGAGTTACGCCCGACTTCGTGTGCGATCGTGTTAGTGAACCCCAAACCCCACCCGCCCTTCCGCCCGATAAAAAAAAAAACTCACAAAACCACCCGCACACACCAACTCCTTCCAAAGCGATGCACAACTTCGGATTCACCTTGCGCACGCAGCATCTCACACATTCCACTCGAACGAGTGCCGCACGCTTCACTCCCCCACCGGCAACTGGTGACGAGCGAGCGAGAAAGCAACAATAACAATAAATTATGAAAACAACATGCAACCGTCTGACATGCCGTGCCGTGTCCGAACCACACAACGTCAAACCGGTTTCCGAAGTTCGGCTCGCACCTCGGGAGGGGAATCGGGAAATCGTTCTTGGTGTGCGTTTACCTTCCCCTTCCCATGGGACAAGATATCCATTTTGCTATGTACAATGCCGATCGCTTGGTTGGCTGTGTGGGTACGGTATCCCCACTCCGGGAAAAAAGATCTGTGAGTGCCGGCAGCGCGATTGAACCACGGCGGCGGTCGCGAAAATACGGATCTCCCTTCCACAATTCAGTGTTCCGTAGACAGGCGGCATAGATACACACGGTATGCTGTTGCTGTGTCGTTTCGCGCGAGAATTCTACCTTTCGTCTGAAGCGTGCCGCACGGACTCGTGTCCGAAAGGGTTCTGGAAGGTTTAATCCTTCCCCTTACAATTTATCTTACACACGCTTATCCAACATTTATTCGTGAAAAGTCCATATGAATTCGTGTTTTTCGCCGTTATGGTTAGTTTAAACAAAAAACAAACAAGTGTAAGATTAAAATAAAACTGTGGAAGAGTACCTTGTGTTAACCGCACATTCCCGTCGGTTGGTGATTTTTCCGCAAAAGTTCCGTCACTTGTGCAACGGCAGCATCCGTCATCGGTGCATTCGTCATCGTCAGCGAAACCAGTTGCGACGTCATCGTACGTGACACGGGAGAAAGGACGGATGAGCCAAAGGTGGACAGCTGCTGTTGGCGGTGTGCGTGACGAGACGTCATTTATCCTCCGGGGCTGAACAAGTGTGTGAGTGCTGAAGGGGAAGCAACCGTGCTGGAAGGGTGAAGTGTGGCTGCTAGAGTGGGCACGAGCATTGAGAGTCCCTTCGTCGTATGCGTAACCCGTATCGTGTTCGGCCTCCCGTTGACAATCCCGACACACACTCTCACACACACTCGCACACAAACACGTTGTTGGTCGTGTTTTGCGCACACTTGGATCGTGCGCACACACCAGCTCGTGAAAGGAAGGCTGCGCTGGTGTGCGTACGTGCGCTCCTTATGTGTCACGGGTGACGCTCGTGTGTCAGACCGAAGACGACTCCTGTCGCGCTCCGTCATGTCACAGATGTGATTGCCCGTCGTCGTCGTGGTCGTTGGTCGTCGTCGTCGTCGGTGCGTGTGGCAGTGTACCAACCATCAGCAGTCCGTCGCTGCTGTCCGTCAGCTTCCGTCAGTCAAACGCCGTCGCGTAGCGGAAACACAACACACACCCTAAAGAACGGCGCGTTCTTCGGGATCGTCCTTTTGCGACGGCCAACCTTCGTCCTTTCGGGCGCTTCGTGAACGACGTGCTTTCGTTGGAGCTTTTCCTTGCGCTCCAACGGATCGGTCAGGTGCTCCAACGTTATCTAGCTGCTCCGGCTGTCAGTTGACACTAACGGCATCTCGGGACGGGAACCAGCAACCAACCCGAAGATATCGCTTTCCAGCGGACGGTTGATATGCTCCGTCGTACGAGCAGAGACTTTTTACTTTCGTAAAATTGTTCCACCGAGCAGAACGAACAGAAAGTTCCAAAAACAGTGACCTTCTTCAAATTGTGAATTTTTCCAATCGCTCGAAAAACATAACAAAAACCATGGTGTAAGACAGCTTGTGTGTGTTGGAGCTTCCCGTTGGGGAAGTGTGCGAAAACAAAAACCGTGCCACACTTTCCGCTTTCCGGAACCAAAATCGGAGGGAAAAGGGGGAAAATCAAACCCCTCGCCCTAGCGCGCGATCGGCGATGAGTTCGAGAAGACACAAGAAAAACCATCAGCCAAACGTTGGTAGCCACGAGGACGAGGAAAAGCGTACGATGTTGAGTCCGGTGCTGGACGGGCGCGCACAGCAGTGTGGTGTAGTTTTCTGTAAGCGACCAGTGATACGGCCAACATGTGAGCATAAAGGTGCAGCATAAATGTAGCCAATACGAGCAGTGAAATGATCGTTGTTTCTTGTGATATGCAGTGAAGTTATACGAAATTTTCTCACACCCCCCCTCTGAAACCGAGATATACGAAGAAAAAAGATACGCGAGTATTTTCCAACCGATAAGCAACCGAGTATAAGGCAGAGAAGGAAATGAAAATAGTAAAATTAGTTTCGCGTTCCAATCTCAAATAGGCACACTTACGATAATCTAGCGCTTTTCCTGTTTGCTTGAATTGGCGCGACCTAACACGTATACGGTTATTTGAAATTTCCCTCCCCTTGCCACACGTATTTTTGTCCAAGGGAAATGCCAAGCGGCAGAAAGTGTGAATGCCAAATATCGTACAAAACAAAACGACGTCCGTGTGAATCAATCAATATTGTGCAATCCGGTGAACAGCTTCCCCGCGCAGGGTGGTGGCATCAATCGAAACAGTCTTTGAAAAAGGCGCCCACCAGACGGAGCGAAAGATAAAAAAGCGAAGAAAGAAGAATCGTCGCACAAAAGACCAGTGTTGTTAAGGTGTGAAAAGCAGCAAACAGCAAACGAATCAGGCATTCCGCTAGCAGAAAGCAGCGGAACGTCAAACGTCGACAGAAACCGGCAGCAGCAGAAAATACAGAATCCGCCAGAAACAGCGAGCTCTGTTTCTGGTTGTGCGAGAAGGTTTTGAGTAAAGTTTCAAAAATTGATAACCAAAATCTTCCATCGATGATGCTCCACGAGGCAGTGATGTTGGAAATCTACCGACAGGCCCTTCACGCTAGGTAATTGTGTGATTGTTTTTCGCTAAATGTATGGGGAAGATCGGGAAACACTGCGATCGCTGAAGAAATGATATGCCAAGTTGTTAATAATACCTGTTCAATAGTGTGCTGTTATTGTTTATGCTGAAAAAGTATAGAGGGTCTAAAAAATTGTGTGGTAGAAGCCTAAGGGACCAGCAATACTTGCTATAAACAGCAACAAAATTTAATATTCTTGTTGCAAAGTTGATTGGAAAATTGTGTGTTAAACAATCGTTTCAATAATCAACCAATGTCTTTTGCATTTAAATTTAAGGAAAACATCATGAAAATGTTGATTGTTGTTGAATCTTCGATACGATGAAAATCAACACATTTGTTTCAACATAACATTTATATTTCTGAACAGTTTTCCTCAAAGTGAAACAACGATTCTCGACTCACATTCACTTCCTATTTCTCAAATGTGATAAGTTCCGTTTTCGTCACAAATATTATCAACATGATAACCAGAGCTCTAGTCCAAATTGCCTTCATGAAAGCATAAATACTTCGGCTCGGGTGTGCCTGCACACATAAGATTAATTGTCCACCATAACAGCAGTTCTGTGCCGCTTGATTAACGGCATAATGTGTGAGATTGCTGAAATCACGGCTAGGGCACTTATGGCCGGAAGCTTCCAAATTCGCAGGTGAGAGACCGTACTTCACCAAAATCAGTCTCTATCGCCCCACACAACACACACATCTGGCCGGCGAAGACCACATCGGTCGTCGTCTGCCGGAAAGGACCTCGCCACTCATTGCTTTAATTTCTGCAACCTCGACAGAGATGATGGATAAGGCCAGCGTTTGGAGCGAGTTGGCGCCTTCCAATGGCACACAGTGCAGTTCCGTCAATCTGGACGTTCGGGAGAGTGCAACAATAACAACACTCCCCGCCCTTTCCCCCCCGCTTCAAAGCCCTCCGATCTCGGTTATTTATTGTTTTAACGCTCACTTTTAATTACCTCGTTAAAGACGGCACTACCGGTCTGCCAGTGTCTGGCCGGTCGTGGTTACAATGTTTGCCATGCGGGAAAACCGCCAAAAAGGGCCGCCAAAGAGCCTCTCAACTTGCTCTCTCTCTCACTCTCTCCCTCCAAGGGTGCGTGTCCCCCCATTAGCCCCGGGCCCTCATATGCTGGCAATTTTGGCGGTCAATGGTGCGTAGAGTAGCGCAGGTCGGCATTCGTCTCCTTGGTTGCTCCTTCTTGTTTTCCCACCAACGTACGTGTGTGTGTATGTGTGTTTGTCTATGCGAACACGCGCTTTTTCGCCCGAAAACCCTTGGTGCGGGTGTGGAGGGTTCTTCGCGCAAAGTTGTTCGGGACGTTCGGGCTCGGTTTCAATCTCCGCGGCCGTTTCGCGAAGTCGTTTACGGTGTGGGTGTATTTGTGCCGATGCAACCCGCGTGTACGTGAACGAATTTCCCGGTTTACTTGCGTACGAACATCGTGTTGATTCGAGGCAGGGCCAAAAGGGCCCACCAAGAGATGGGAGAGTAAGTAAAGGGTCGTGAATTCGAGAAAAGACCGACCGGGAAAACGCAAATAAAGATTCAATGGATGAACATCAAACGGAACATCAGACACAAAATAAAAAGGCACATGTGTGCAGGACAAGCGAGAGAGGCCAAGATTTATGTGCTGTTCTCACTGCAGTCGTAAAATTTAATGTATCAAAGATGAGGGCAGAAAGCATCGGTAGGGAATTATCCGCTGGACAACTGTCACTCTTGGAGTTTCGAGCAGCAGCTTCCAGCAGGGAGGAACCAAAGGTCCAATACTACCTGACTGAAGTTGTGTAATAATGTTTCAACTACCGACTCATTCGGGTCCTCCTTTTCTAGGTGAATTTTTCTTCCTCTCAAAAGCCGCATTCGGTCAACCGCTCGGAACGGTCGGACATGTGTCACGGTGGCCAACACCGGTAGCCATGTTCTCGCCACGAGGGAAGAAGCGGAAAAAACACAACCGACTGGCTAGATCATCTTCTTCGCCCCGTAAAACCTCCGAGGAGGAGGGTATAAAGAAGGAGCAACAACATTGGCCTCACTTAATTTATATCAGCCATATTCCGTTGGCTTCATACGGCCCCATTATTTATCGGTGCCGTGTTTTTCAGGTTTCAGGCCCGTTCCGTTTCGGAGTGGGTCCCAATTAAACCGAATCATCTTCTCCCTCTCTTCCTCTTTCCCTTCGTGCCCCCCACACCGGTGTTGCCATTTGGTTGCCTTTTGCGTCTGTTTCAGGGCCTCCGCAGCCATCAACCGGAAACTCGATAAACGATTACAGTGGTGCGTGTGACAAATGTCAATTATGAGGAGTAATAATTCATTTTAATAACATCGCGACCAAGGAGAGGGTTTTTTTATCCATCCAACTTTTGTTTCTGTCTTGTGATGTGGTGTTGGTTTTTGTTTCAGTTCGATACACCTCGATTTCCACGGGCCGGCCATGAGGGTTTGCTCGTAGCTCGTTCCATTTGTCCGCTGTGTGTATGTCATATGTATATGTTTGTTTTACCGCTTGTCCAGCTGGACACGGTGGACGGTTGTTCCGGTGTTGTCCGGTTGATTTGCAATCTATACTTTATCCGGAAATGAACTCAAAAGGTGATTGCTCCAATCGCATCGTTCGTTTTCTGACAGACGATTTAAAATGAGGATAATTTTTAACGGTTTATTGCATGCTATTTTCTTGCGGAGTGGAAGAGAAATTTCTTATTATCAATAAATGAATACGTTTAATAAAACATTTATATTTAGGAACAGTTTTGCTGAGCAGAGAAACAATGTTAATCACTCGACACAGGAGGATTTTTTTTGATAAATTTGACTTCTGATGAAGCTGTCAGTGAAACATGCGCTTACATTGTGCTAACATAAACTTTTCGTGCTACCAATAATAAGCGTGTTGATGCCGTGTGCCACGCCACGAGAGGGGGCTGCCTTGCTCTTTCTGGGAGCCCAGTGACACCACGAACAGAAACTCTAATTTTAACCTAGAACCAGTTCTTACGGTCTCGACGCGCGTCAGAACGGATTCGATTGTCACATTTTTCATTCTATGTTTACCATAACTCTGCGGTTGGTGGTGGTGGCGATGAGGAGGATGTTGGTTGGGTTGCGTCGCTTTTGCCGTCCGCTCTTTGTTTGGCACGAAACTGAAAAACGAAAAGCTAGGAAGACGGATTCGAATTCGGCTCCCCGAGGATGGTGACAATTATGGGACTTTTAAAGGCTGCCAATCAAAACGGCGAGTGAAAGACACGCGGATTCGGGTGAAGCGCAAAACAAACGAACTCACAAGGACGTGTTGATGGGCGGGTGGGAGAATTTATGTTGTTTGAATGTCATTAAAATGCGTCACCGAAACTGTCAGGGTTCGATCGAATCCGTTGGCGATCGTTGTCGAAGACAATTATTTCATTTTTGAACACAGTTTTGATTTATATCGTTGATCACTTGAAAGAATAAAAACCCTCATACTATCGTATCGAACATTTTCCACCACCAAATGGGCCGAGACATATGGTAGACCCCCAGGGAAGGCATCACCAGACTATCTCGGTTCCTCTTGCCGACGTCGCGACTCACTTGAACTCGTATCGAAATGAAAATTAATCCCTCTTTAACTGACAAAATGTAATTTATGGCGGACCTTTCTTTAGGTCCACCCCTTGGGATCTTCCGCCAGTTCCAAGGGAAGGAATGTCTCTTTGTGAAGAGATAGTTCTAAAGCGATTGAGTCACCGTAACAGCATAAGCGTAATTTTCCGGCTCAACCTTGCCAACGCACGAAGAAAGTTCGAAGACGAAGACAAAATCACTGCGCAGTTGAAATGAAGGAAAACCCCCAATAGGGGACCACCCTCCCACTCCCTGCACAGCACTATCTGTAATTTTCCCATAAACGGTTATTTATGGGCTTGTGTTTTTCGATTTTCGGGATGCATTTTTCCCTTTTACTCGATCGTCCAGCGTGTCGGAGAGCGTCTTTGAAAAGTGATGCGTAATGTGCGTTGCCTTAGCAACACGCCAGAGCTTCTCAATGTCATCCTTGATGACGGCCGAAATGTGTTTTCTCCTCCTTTTCATCTTCTACTTGTCGCGCCATGGAGGGTAGGGTTTTCTTTTCACCCTTCCCAACGGTCTTCGATCCTTTTCCCCACACAAACACACACCAAAGTCATCAGCGTGTACGGTCAAGAGTAGTTTGTGTGCGCAATTAGTCGGTCAGTTTCTTTTGTGCTCCCGATTTGTTGCCCATTCCATTCCACCCGCTTCGGTTTCGTTTCGATTCGCGTGCGTTCTTCTACATTTTATGCATTTATCAACCAACAACCACATGCATCGATCGAGCGAAAGACCGAAAAGGGATGAATGTCCAGCGAAAATAAAGGAAAACAAGAAGGAAAAAACCCCCGGGGCAGCAAAAACCGACCCGATCAATAACGAACGGGGCAGGCGTGGTTTTGTTTTGTCGGTGTGTCCTTTCTTTCGCACCCACCTCCCGTTTGGTCGTGTGTTGGCCTGGTGCACCATCTTTCTGTTTCGCTCGCTCCTTGCCCGTTCACGGTCCACTTTTCCGGTGGCCACCGGTTTTGTGTCCGTTTTGGCGATTGGTTTGTTGGCGCGATTGTTTTTTTTTTTCTTTCTTCTTTTCCTCCACGGTCTACGGTGCTTTTCGCAAACGTCCACTTTGCCAAAGGGGTTGTTAATCATGCACATCATCATCATCATCATCGTCGTCGTCGTCGTCGTCGGCAGCGAGTTTTTGGGTCGTAGGTGTTATTCTCCTCCCGACCAATCCGAGTTGACCGATTCGTGCCGAATTCGAGTCGAAGATCGATGGTTTTGTTCGTCGCTCAAAACCAAACCATCTTTTTCGTCCGTTTGAATCGAAATCCGCCAAAGATGGAGAAATAAATCGATGATTAACGACACGCCACCGTACGGGGGTGGGTTTCGTTACCGAAGATGTTTCCAAATTTGGCCTCCCAATTCGTCCTTCTGACATTTTTCTGACACGGAAAAATATGAACAATGACACCGTGTTCCGGGGCTTGGAATGACATTTGAAAAGTTGGTCAATTAAAATGGTTGATTTACCTCGTACTAAAAACTATAGTGACAATAACCGTTTCATATATTTGCTCAGTGTTAATTGGTTGGTTTGAATAACTTAACTCTGATGACGGAATCATACTTGTCGATCGCTTATTTTATTCTGATCTTTTCAATCAACGGACTTATGCTATATGAATTTTCCTGTAAACTCTACAACCATACCCTCACCGAGCTTCTAAACGCGCTTCATTTGCATGCTAAAAGCACTTGATCCAGTCCAGACAATTGTCCACGGCACGAAGCCCACTCCATTATCGGAGCCCGTCAACTTCAGTGGCGTTTGCGATAAAAACAATTTATGGCCAGATTATATGCTGGGTGCTGGTGGCCTGGCTGGCTTCAGGATCTCAACCTCACTATCACCTCCAAATCGGTGCATTAATGAACCATCAGTCGCGAACGACCAACTTACACCGCACTCGCGTGCATTTAACACACATACACACACACAGACACACGCCCTCCACTGGCTGAAAAACCGAAACCCCGTCACCCCGGGGAGGGTCGTTTTTATGTGTTAGTTAATAACAATAATAGCAATAATGATGATGATAAACTCGTAATAAAACAATAACTGTAAATCAAGTCGAATTGACAATGACAGAATTATCCAATAATATCTAACTGTGCACATAACTATAAATCAATTTTCCATTCCATTCCGCCGTCACTTCGGAGCTGGCTGCGTTGCGACTGGTTTTTCCACCCACCGTCGCCACAGCTTTCCCTCCTCTGTTCGCTGCGGTGTATCTATTTTCTTCACTCCCACCCCCGGGGTTGTCCAACAGCTCGAAATGCATCTTCAACCGACACTTTTCCAACAACGCCATTCATCTATCCATCCGACATCTATCCGTCCGTTCGGGGGTCGGTATACACAATACACACACACAAGTTGCCTTTCTCTTCGATGGGTTGTTTTTTTGGTTTTGAGTTTTCCAGTTTGTTTTTTCTCTCCACGGTTCTCCAAAAGCGTAAGCATTTCCATTCCCGAATGATTCGTTTCAGTTTATTTTCATGTGAACGAATGGTTTCGGTACTTCGGGTTCTATGTGTTGTTCGCGCGTGTAGTTTTGGGTGTGTTTTTCATTCGTTTTTTCCACTGTACCACATATGGAACGCGTAAATAAGAGTGAAAGCGACACAAATCCACTCCCCCCATCGGTGGGGTGGGTGGAAACGCTTTTCCCTTCGCCGTCGATGACGAGCTCGCGGCTCGATTCGAACAACCTGATGGCTACATAAATAATATTTGCATTTAGGGCAATCATAATCTACTCCGAACCCGCTTGCGTGCCGTGTTGCGAAAGGCGACCCCCGACAGAGGGTTCGGAAACGAAGTGCCACGCTTTTGATGGATTGACCTTTTCTTTTTGTTTTTCTTGTTCACGGGGAGGGGCCCGCAGTTTTGCTATTTGTTTCTACCCGGAGGACACCTTTTTCCGGGCGACGAAAATCCGTCACATGGCAGGACTTGTTGTTGCGGGTCTTTGAAAAATACGCTCAACATACCGCCGCCGCCTTGAACCCGTTTCAAGGGACAGTGTTGTGGGCAGAAAGGGAAGGAAAGGAGGAGGAAAAAAATGTTCAAACTCCAAATCGAGCGACACCGTCGGTCGACTCTCGAGAGGACGCAACTTTCCCCGAGAACCCGCCGAGTGGCGGGTTTTCCGAAGAAGGAAAACCAAACCCGCTACCACTAATCATAGTTTCGTCAAGCGTCTATCGCGCCTGGCCATATTTAGTTTTCAATCCCCCCCCCTCCCCCTCTTCTTCTTCTTCCTTTTCGGTCATTCGGTTTGTTTCCATCTTCCTTTACTTGCAACCTTGCCTTCCCTTGAATGAGCAGCGGGCTGTCATCGTAAATCAAATACAAAAGCTGAAAATTGTTCCATTTACCCTATCATTCTCGGGTCGCTTCGGGCTGATGTTGTTGCTGGTGCTGCTGCGCAACGCCAACGCATGCGTTCGGTGGCAATTGTTGCGGGCCATGGTCTGCGCAAGAGCACACACACACACACATACACACACCGAATAGTGTTGCCTTCCGAAGCGATGTTGCTGACATGCTCATGCTATCTTAATCCCAATTGGCAGACGGTGGCGGTTCTCTGTTTTTGGAAGTCCCAACGCGGGACCGAGAACCAACTAACGAACTAATGCCATTCCACCAACCGAAACCTAAGCATGCGTGTGTTTCCTTTTTTTTCCTCCTCTTTTTTCGGTTCCTGCCTCTTTTTTTCTTCACGGGCCATATGGGGTACCCTCGGTCCGGATGACGGATGAGCGAGGCCGATGCGTTCGGAACTGACTGAAATTTGAATGGTCCATAAATTATCATTCCGTGGGACGACGGCGACGACGACAACGACGATTTGTGTGTGTGTGTGTGCGCGCATACGACGCACCCCCTGAGAAAACAGCTCCCAAGCCGAAAAAAACCCCGATCACCGAAAAAAGTAAAAAGTTGCCAAATGTTGTTCAAAAACATACTAACCGACACCCTTACAGAAGACGTTTTCGGTGCGTATTCTGGGAACCATAAACAGCTTAAGCCCGTTTAATCTTCAAGTTGTACCAGCAACGCATCATTAAACCATTAAGTGATATTTAGGGTTGAAGGCTTACGAACTGAAACAAATTAAAATTGAACTGGTTCAAGGGACGGTTCGCAAACTGATCGGTTTGATCGTTTGTTTTACACATTTAATCTTACGGCTGCAAAACATTATTATTATTAAAACAATGAAAAAGACGATCGAAACAACGTTAACATAATGAAACAAACGAATTCGAAGCTAAATTTATTCAACCTATTTGAAAAAAGACTCATTTTCATTCATTTATTACTGATCTTTTGCAAGCCTCTATGATTCTTATGTATTTTGATGCTGAAACAACAATCGTTCAACTGTTTTCACTTAGTTGAGTAATGGAAAGAAGTCATAAATTGTTCAAAAAATAATAGAAAGATGTAGCATTCGAAAGCATGTTTAAAATATCTCTAAACTCAGGAAGTAATACCCCGAGAAGGGCATAATTTCGAGCGATCTTTATAAATATACTGTAATGATTTAAATTTGCCAGCAAAACTTTGATACAAACAGTTTTAGGATTTCGTTTGTGAAAAATAATTAAGTGTCCATAATTAAAAAAGGAATATTATGAACACTTCATCTTTGCATCAACTATGAGTTCTGAACTGGAAAATAAGAAGAAGACATTGAAGTAGAATTTGAAGAACAAACAAACATTCATGATTCTAACAAAGATCTCCTTCCAGAGTATCGCTTTCAGTGTGTGCGGTAAAAACTTTTCACCAATTAAATGTACGGCATTCCAACCACACTCCATATATCAATCCCATCCCATAAATCAATCTCGGAATCACTTAAGACAAGCCACGATGCATTCGATTCCGCTAATGGATGTTTTCTCCTTCAGACCCTTGCCATATGATCGATAGAAGATCGTTGGAATTGGAACCGTTCCCCCGCATTTCGACCCACGCCGACACCGAAAGTATGGACCGACCTTAACGCTTTTCCTTTTCTCTATCTCTCCCACTCTCTCGTGTAGTGAAATGGCCAGCCCTAGATGCCAATCGAGGGAATCGTCGTCGGGCGGGGGACGCTGTCCATCGGACGAGTCCATCCGCTCGGAGGGCGAGCGTGAGGAGCAGGGCGGGGGCAACAACCTCAGCCCGGTCTCGATCACGCTCCCGCCGACGCTACCACCGGCCGCTGCAGCCGCCCTCCTGCCTCAGCATTCGGCCGCGATGGCGGCCTACCTGAACGTAGCAGCCGTTGCAGCGCAACAGAACCGGCTGCTGCTCGGGTCGCCGCTGGCCGCCGGCCTGGCCGCGGCCCGCAACGGCTCGCCCCCCGTACTACCTCTCCGCTCGCCGACGGACGAGAGCGACGACGCGACGACGGTGCTGGACTTTAGCAAAAAGCGCGGCACCGGCGGTGGCGACGGCGCCGACGACGACGAGGACGACGACGAGGACGACGAGGACGGTGGGGCCGGGTCGGGCAGTGGGGCCGGAGGTCGCGGCAGTCGCGGAATGGACGGTGAGGGTGATGGGGACGGTGGGAGTGAGTGCGGCGATGCGGTTAACCTGAGCCAAAAGTCGTCGCTCGGGGACAACAGCCCGCTGGACCTTTCCGTCAGCCACCGGAAGCGCACGGGGAATGAGGACGCGGCCTCGCCGCCACCCCGCAAGACGACCCGCTCCCTCGACTACAAACCGGCCATCGTAACGCCCTGGAGCACCCCGGTCACCCCTCAACTACCGTACTTGGCCGCCGCAGCCGTCGCAGCCGCCGGACTCTCGCCCAAGAACAACCACCATCATCACCAGCAACATCATCAGCAGCAACAGCAACAACAGCAACAGCAACAGCAGCAGCAGCAACAACTGCACGACAGCTGGAACGGCAAGCACAAGTCGAGCTCGGCGTCGATGGCCAACGACGCCACGAAGGCGCTCGAGAAGATGTCCGAGCTGAGCCGCCTCGGAGGAGAAGACATCTACCGGCCGTCGAACGCTGGCCTCGGACGGGATGGCAACACGGGCGGCTCGGGTGGTGGTGGAGGCGGAGGAGGTGGAAGGCACAGTGCGTGGCAGTCCCATTGGCTCAACAAGGGCGCCGATTCAGCCAAGGACGTGCTGAAGTGCGTCTGGTGCAAGCAGAGCTTCCCCTCGCTGGCCGCCATGACGACGCACATGAAGGAGACGAAGCACTGCGGCGTCAATGTTCCGCCGGTCGGAGGTCCCGGTGGACCGGGAGGCGGTGGTGGACACTCGCAGCAACCGATTCCTCCTCCCTCGCAGAACAACAACAACAACAACAACAACGGTGGCAGTATGGGAGGTGGCCAGGGTCATGGTAACTCGAAACCTTCGCCGAGCGAGCTGAACATGCTGATCAAGGAGACGATGCCGCTGCCGAGGAAGCTGGTGCGGGGTCAGGACGTTTGGTTGGGCAAGGGGGCGGAGCAGACGCGCCAGATCCTCAAGTGTATGTGGTGCGGGCAGAGCTTCCGGACGCTGGCCGAGATGACGGCGCACATGCAGCAGACGCAGCACTACACCAACATCATCTCGCAGGAGCAGATCATCTCGTGGAAGTCCTCGGACGGGGAGAAGGGTGGCGCCGGTGGTGCTGGCGGTGGTGGTGGACCACCGGGTGGTGCCGGGCCGAGTGGAGGCAACGGAGGACCGAATGGAGGTGGTGGTGGTCCGCCACCCGGTGCGGGTGGGAATGCGGCGGCCAGTGCGGCGGCTCAGACGAACAGCCACGTCAGCGCCGTGCTGACGTGCAAGGTGTGCGACCAGGCGTTCTCCTCGCTGAAGGAGCTGAGCAACCATATGGTGAAGAACGCACACTACAAGGAGCATATCATGCGCTCGATCACGGAGAGCGGCAGCCGCCGGCGGCAGACGCGGGAGAAGCGCAAGAAGTCGCTGCCGGTGCGCAAGCTGCTCGAGATGGAGCGAGCCCAGCACGACTATGGGAAGAACGGGGGACCCGAGGGTGGCAATGGGCCCGGAGCGGGGGCGGCGGCAGCTAATAAGCCGCTGCGGGATCTCGGCGCGGGCAAGATCAGCTGCGAGAAGTGCAATGAGAAGATCGAGACGACGCTGTTCGTCGACCACATCCGCCAGTGCATCGGAGGGACGGCGTTGCTGGCGGCTCAACAGCAGCGCGAGAAGCTGAAGAGTGCGCTGCTGTCCAACACGATCCTGCCGCCGGACTCGATCTCACCGGTAGCGGGACGCGACGGTCGGAAGAGCGCCGACGAACACCATCTCCATCTGGTGTCGCCACTTTCGTCGCAAAAGTCTCCACTCGGCTCGGACCTGTTGTCGCCGGTGTCGCTGCTCGGGAAGAAGGAAGGCTCAGGCACTGGTGGTGGTGGCAATGGTGGTGGAGGTGAGAAGAGTTCCTCACCCTCGGTACTGAACGCAATCGAGCAGTTGATCGAGAAGAGCTTCGACACCCGTTCGCGTCATTCCGGTTCGAGCTACCAGGGAGGTGGTGGTGGTGGTGGAAGCGGTGGTGGAGGTAGCCAGAGTGCCACTCCCCTCGGCTCGAGCATCCTCAAGCGGCTCGGCATCGACGAAAGTGTCGACTACACGAAACCGCTCGTCGATCCGCAGACGATGAATCTGCTCCGATCGTACCATCATCAGCAGCAACAGTTCGCGTCGCAAGCTTTTGGGCGGCGGGAGCGGAGCGGAAGTGAGTCGAGTTCGATCTCGGAGCGTGGCAGCAGCCGGTTGGACTCGCTGACGCCGGAGAAGAAGTTCGACACGCCGAGCCACTCGACGCCGCGTGGAACTCCGGATAAGCCGTTCCTGGACGCGGATGGCGGCGAAGGAGCGCATCGGCCGCCAAGCGGGGTCAACATCAAGCGTGAGATGAACATGAGCGACGACGAGCAGGGGGAGGAAGGCCGGAAGGGCCACTCGCCGGTGGCGGAACAGGGCAAGATAAAGGTGAAGAAGGAGCTGGTCCTGATGCCGGACGATCACGATGAGGAGATGCGGCCACCGAGCACGGCGCAACACCGCGGTGAGGAGCGGGAGGATCACCCGGAGCGGCGGAACAGTGTCGCCTCGAGTCCCGCTCCGAGTCCCCGCCTCTCCACGGCCAGTGTCCCCCTCAGTCCGGCTGCTAGTCCCCTCAGCGATCATCATTCCATCGCGTCCCGTTCGACTCCGGGCGCCTCGGACTGCTCGAAGAAGCCACCCTCGGTGAGCAGCAGCCTCGGAGCGCTTTCGTCCATGTTCGACAGCCTGACCGGTGTCGGCGGTGGCGGCTCGGGAGGCAACGACACGGGTTCAGGTGGTGCCGGCAACGGGGGGGGTTCCGGGGGCAAGAAATCGAGCGCTCACCCGCTGGCCGCCCTGCAGAAGCTTTGTGATAAAACCGAAACACCGTCGGCGGCTGGAGGAGGTCGAGGCGGCTCGGCTAGTTCTGCGTTGCTGGCCGCTACGGCGCAGGGAGGTTCCGGCTCGCGGACCGCCCCCGGTGCCATCCTGGCGTTCAGCTGGGCCTGCAACGATGCCGTCGTGTCGGACGACGTGAGTGGCGTGAGTGGCAGCACGATCAAGTGTGCGTACTGTGATACGACGTTCAACTCGAAAGGCGCCTACCGGCACCATCTCTCGAAGGCGCACTTCGTCAGCGACGATGTCATCCCGGACCCGAAGCAACATGGCGCCGGCTCGGGAGCCCTCTCGCTCACCGCCACCAGCGGCGCCCAATCGCTCAAGACACGCGCCTCGCCCGCCCCCCACTCGCCAAAGTCGACCGGATCGACCGCTCCGCTCTCGCTCGTCGCCGGCTCCGGTTCCGGATCCGGATCGTCCTCTTCGTCGTCTTCAGGCGGCGGCGGTGGAGCGGGAGGCAACGGACGGGAAAGCGTCGAACGGCGCTCGGACGGTGCTTCCGGCAGCGGGAACGGACCGTCGGCCAAAAGCCCACCGCCCCCGCAGTCGCCCGCCTTCGACGAGAGTCCGCACTCCAAGTTCCTCAAGTACACCGAGCTGGCCAAGCAGCTGTCGTCCAAGTACGTCTGACACTCTTAAGCGACGTCACACCAGTCAACAGCAGGGACAGGTGGGTGGGGCCACCCGAAGCCAATCAGAAGCGCAGCATAAAGCGGAAGCGAAACCAGATCACCCCACGACCACTTCGCCGCCGCGGCAGGTAAATGGACGACGCCCGAGCTAACAAAATGGAGATCATCCGCGATCGTCACGACTCGACTCGGCGTGTTTCTTCTTCGGCTGCTTCTCCGCAACAGGCAACAAGCTTTCGGCCACGACCAAGATGATCTCCCCACCACACACATATCCTTCGGGGGAGGGAGTAAAGGAGCGAGTCACCACAATCACCGAGCGCGCACGACCGTTACGAAAGCGAGACGGCGTAAAACAGAAAGGTAAACCGATCGGAAAAGTAAAGGCAACTTAAAAATAATAATTAATTCAACTCACCCTAGCAAGAGGAAAAATCTGCAACATGGTTATACGAAAGGCAACACATACGAAATTGTAGTACGCGATAGAGTGCGTACACTGCTTGACACAAGAGAAGCATTCAATTGAAACAGAAATTTGGTATACGTAATTTACAAAACACACAACACAAAGCATACAAAAACACACACTCAAAAACGTTTGAAAATATACACACGAAAATGAACAAAAGACGAAAGGGAAAGTTATAAAATTAAACCGTTAAATTTTGAACAACTACCAAACACGAGAGAGGAAAAAAACCACAAGTCAATCTATTGAAAAAAAAGTATACTAAATTGCATTTGGAAAATGTTCGGCACACACGCGCACCCGCATAGTTGACACACACCGATACACATACGAAAGAAAAGCAGTATACGCAAATGAGTCACATTAAAAATCGAGTCTTGTTTGGTCATTTTCCAGCTTAAGCTAAACTAAATCGTATTAGGGGAAGTTAAATGAAGGAGTAAGTTGTCTCGGGAATTCAAAAAAAGAAACAAGCTAAAACACAAACTGCACACAACAGTTGATGATACGAAACCGAAACAAACAGACGTGCCAAAACTCAGTATACTAACCAATGTTCGAACGGTTCGCATCTTTTACACAACTCGAATAAAACGTGGCCGTGTTTTAAATCGAACACAATAACCGAATTCCGTTTGTTTTGTACAAAATCGTACGCAGTAGTGGGTTTCGGGGCGATTAAAAAATCAATAATCAAAACAAACCGCTTTAGCTCCACGACTGCAGGGGAAATCGTGGTAAGAAATGGATGTTTTATTTTTCGTCAAAAAACGCTAGCTTGGCCTCGATTTGTTTGCCTCGAAGCACATTTTAGGAGCGACGCGACTTCTTCCATTTGCATTTATTATCCAATTTGCTCGCGTGAAAATGAACTTAAGCTTTGTTGGCTTTTCCACCGGCTGCGAAATCAATTGCCACGTGTTTTCCGTCGGATTTGTTTGTTATCTTTACTTACGGACGCAACTAGCGCTAAAAAGGGTACTTTTCTGGCATTTAAACTAGCGTGCTGTAAATAGTTTGATATCGACTACCGATTAGCGTTACTAAGAGTGAAGCAAAAGCTGAGGAAAATATCGAATCAAGCCGAGTAGTAGAAACATCTTCAAATTAACGAATGAAAAAATAGTGAAACCCCTTTTCCAATCGCCGCGTGCTAGACACAATGTTGGCACGGGACGAAAACGGTAGTAGGCTTTGGTAGTTTTCTGCTGCTACACCGCCTGCTATTACAATCTGCAAGCAACGCAAATAACACATCACCTTACAAGTATCGTAGGAGTTAGTGAAACCTGTAAAAACGAAGTGACCCGATGAGAAGAAGGGATCCATTTGGAGCCGGATGGAGGAAACTTATTTATTGAGAGTGATTTACGTAAACGATAGCATTACGAACTAATGTAGTTCCCCTTAGACTCGATAACTGTGGCATCAAACGTCCATCCCTTCCAGTGGTTGGGCTTATGCGACCGTTAGTGCAAGAAGAGCAAGTAGGCATTTAGCATTTATTGAAAAAAAAAACCTGTAGTTACACACACAGTGCATACGATCGAAATTCTGTATACGCGGGCAAAATTGCAAAATTCAAACATTGCGCAAAGCAGTCGAATTCACACATTGGTATACTGGACGGAAGTGGAATCTATCCTTATATATATATAGACTTATGTATATTGTATATTTGAAAGCAGTTTGAACTATATTAACTATTACTATTATGATTATTATTCACGAATGCAAATCAAATTCCCAAAACCGCGATTCGAATGTCGGACCGTGGCTGAGCGTGTGTTAAAACAGCAATGTATATGGCGGGGCAGCGCTGGAGAAAAGTATTTAAAAACAACAAAACAAAAACAAAACAAACAAGTTTGGCATCTTTAAGCGAGACAAATTAAAACAAAAGTGAAGAAAAAAAAATATTCTGAACGAAACTAACAGTACTAAACACGTATACGTAATTTGACGCCAGAAAAGCGCTAGAGTAAAGTTTAAATTATGCAGTAAAATTGCAACACGCACGGGACGGTGGAGAAACAAAATCATGCATCATCTCAAACCCCTCACGAGGAAAGCCATTGCAGCCGTTGTCCTGAATCCTGTAAAAAGCGAAAGAATGGTGCAAACTAATGGTTTGTTTGCAATTATCACGACGGTTAAGACCCTGTATTTATAGTGTTATCGGCAAACGATCGTCTCCAACGCGGGTTCCGAGCGGTAATCTCTGATTGAATAATTATAAAATTAAAGAAACAAATTGAATTAACTAAAACAAATTAGAAGGCGACCACAAGCCCAGTGAGAGTAAAATAGAGTGACGCAGTAAAAAAAAACACGAGGGTCGTTTCGATCTTTTAGATTTCAGCCGTAGTGCTACGCAAAAAAATCCGAAGACTTCCCTGAACGGTACGCTACCTACTTGTAGGCTGTCTGGAACGAAACCTTCATTCGGTCCTAGTGAAATATTTCCGATCATGCTTTTTTCCTTCTGGTTTGACAAGCTGCTAAATGAAGTAAAGCGAAAAAAAGGGGTTGCATAAAAGACATGGGGCGAGCTCAACCAATTCAAATTAACGATAACATAAAACTAGTCTACTCCCGATGCGTTGCGGAGGCATAACACTTTCTGCAAAAACCCGAGAAGAACTGAACCGAGAATCAAATTCGAAATGATACGATCATCAGAACATCAGCGAAAGAGTGGCATTTGAAAGGAAGGCAATCCCCGTTGAAGTTTAACTAAAATGTGTGAAACCATAAGCCATCAGTCAGTGATGTAAAGGATCTGTAAAGGAGCGGGCAATAAGCAGCCGCCGAAAAAAGGAAGCCTCATACTCATTCTATCAAAAATGCATTGAGAAAAAAAGATCAGAATCTTAAACATACACAAACACACCCAAGAACCACGAAATGAAGTAGCAGCGAGAAAAAAAAAGTGTTCCGACAGATTGTAGGAAGTGAGACATGAAGCGATGCAAAAGGCGAGAGTGAAACGTAAGATAATATTGAAAATAATAATAATAAAACTATTAATAATGATAATGGAATGGAAAATAAAACATAAAATCAATTATTATTTAAATGCAAATTTTTAAAAACTTTTAAACGCCCCTCCAATCCCCTTTTCCGACGCTCCGTGGTGGTGAAGAAAGAAAACGCCTAGAGAAAAGAAAAAAGTACGTGAAGCGCGAACGTAAATCAATTTCAACCGCCAACATACATCTGCACACATACACCCACACACGGGCACTTGTGCACACAAGGTACATACACACTGGAGGAACATTTGGCGTGGGCACAGCTCAAAAGAAGCGAAAAGCGAACGAGGTGGCAGGCAGCAGTCAGTGAGACAAACAGTAATAAAGTAAAACAACAAAATACAACAACCTATGTATATGTTAAAATTTAACCACAGCTGTCTACCGGTGTTTTTATTAGCAAGATTGTCCGAAAACAGGAATGGTTTGGGGCGTTTCGGGGTTTCTAGTCATTTGAAATCCATTCTGGTTGCTCAAAATAGTAGAGGTACACATCCCTGGATCTTTAAAGTCGCCAAAAGCTTCTTTAAAAGTTGTGTAGCGGACATCAAATTGTTTTCCAACGTCTCCGCTGCAGTTCTGATGCAAAAGAATGCAAAGAAACGGCAAGTGCATCAAGAGAGCAATAAAATCGAAACTCGCGCTCTCAGCATTTGCGTGGCGGTTGCATTTCGCTCTCCCTCTCTCTCGCTGAGCCAACGAGCGGCGATGCAGCGGGACATCTCTTTCTTGCACCAGGTGAGCAGTGCGCGCGATGAATGCTTTTGTCCGTCACGCGAAGTAGGTGGTAGCAAGGAGGAAATCGTCTTCGTCATGTCGCCATCATTCTACCTTCGCGTCCATCGATCTTTTTCGCCTGCTCCGCTTGCTGATTGGATTCGGCGTGCAGTGGATGGGCGCGAGCGAGATAACGCTATTCGTCAAACGAAGGTTGATCTATCGAGTGGACAGCGGGACCGGAGCTTCGACGATGCATCGCAAAACGGACAACACGATAAATGGCAATTTCATGCCAGACACCTGGAAGGGATTGTGTGAACAGATGATGCTTTTCCCCTCTGCAATAGTGACCCATCAAGTGTGTGGAAGGGGTTGAAGTAAAAGGGTTTCGCGTGCAACTGTTATCTGTCTCACTTGTCACTCCGGCGCTCTCTCACTCTCTGTCGCTGGTCAGTGCTTCCATTGGCGTGCTCTTTCTCGCACAAGCGAAGGTGCCTGCCGCGATGTTTATGTGCAATGATTGATTGCTGCTGCTGGATTTTTCATGTACTTTTTGTGCGCCTTCTCCTTTCGCTGCTGCCAGCCAAAACCCAGCAGGTCCTCTCGAAGCCCTTCCATCGTGTACATGCAGTTTGATTTGTCCACGCGCCGCCGATGGTGGGAGAGCCTGGAAGCCACCATGCGCCACAGAGGGCAGATTATCGGTCCCGAGGACTGGAGCGCAGTGATTGCTAGCAGCATTATGTATTCGAAGTGCTTCTGCTTTACATAAAACTGACGTTGGGTTATCTTGCTATTGATTGGACGATCGTGTTGGGGTTCGTCACTTGCCAAGGATTATTAAAAATTAAACTAACTGAAAAACAAACTAATCGTTCCGAATGTAAACGAAATTTGTCCATGATTATTGGTTATTTTGTTTCATTTATACAAAGTTTACCATTGGACATTTATGGGCAACTAAAGCTCTTTCTTTCGTAACCAGTATGTAACTCCTAAAGGATCTATTAGATACATGCCTCAAAAGCAATCATTTCAAAAGTTAAAATTTAAAATTGCAATTTCTTTGGTTTTTTATGTTTAAGATGTGGAGTAAAATAAACAAGGCTAGCACCTTTCCTGGAAAAAACATCTCGATCAATTTGTAACGGGTTTGTAAGGAGCAATTTGATTTCGTGTTTTTTTCCAAAAATTTAAGTGGCTGTTGAATTGACCTCGAATGCTTTCGCAGATCATTATTTTGTTTTGCCGATGCCAAACACAAAAAGTATCTCAGTGCTCGTAATCCATGGTAAAATTCCTTTAAAATTGTGCGGTAATAAAAGGAAACCCCTTACGTCTTAGTTGTGGTCAGTTATGGCAGCAATTTTCCAGTCGGTGAAAGAACACCAAGGTTGTTTCACTTTCTTTGTTACATTAATTGTACCGACAGATTTTCCCTAGAACCTAGAACCACCAGTATGTACCACGAGTTGCATAGTTTTATAGTATCTCGAGTATCACGTAGTTACCGGGAATGGTTTTTCTCAGTACAGTACAAAGTAAAGCGTACTTTCGTACCCTTTTACGATTTCCACTCACCGAAGCGTACACAAACACACGAACCACCCCAAAATGTCCGTCAACCGAAGCGATCCATAAGCGGGCCCGCTTTTAGAAGCCGGCTACGATCGGAAAATGCGCCATTACGAAAGCGAAAGAAATCAGCACTTGTCATAAAAATGCATCAGAATGCACCGGCCAAAGGAAACGGACCGAAGATGCTGCTGCTACGGACAAGTGGCCCGAAGGCTTCCGGCCCCCTTTTCCGGCCGGTAAGCAGTCGAATGGCCGCATGCGAGCGATGTGCGAGGCGGTCGGAGCGTTGTAAATCTTTCATGCCCGATGCAATTTGCAGTGCAATAATAAAGGCATAAATCTTTTTAAAATATTTTTACAGCATCAATAGTCGGCTGATGGAAGCGGATTGAGAAAACAAATGCCGAGAATCGAACCACATCACGTTTCAGGCGACCAGAAAGAACGTCGAAGGCGTTTTCCACAAACGCTGGGTGCTTCACAGCGAACCTCAATTCGTTTTATTCCTATCGGTTGCAATCGACGAAAGGTTCCAATCGTAAAATGTAATATTTTTACTATTTGTAAAAAGAAGGATTTTTCTCGACCAGGTACGAAATGCAATCGACATTTTCAAGTGGTCATAGTGATAAATTTCACCCTGAAAGAATCTTTTTCCCGCTGGGCACACACACACACACAGCAAATGTTTTCTCTCCAAAAACCGACGTAAGTACCATGATTGAAGAATGATATTTCCCAGCATTCCAGCAACAGACCGGACCTGGCCTTTTGATAGGTCGCGCCATGTGCATGTAACTCTCGCTCGGCCACTTTGCCAATTAAATGCATGCCATAAATTTGGCGATTTACTTCACCATCTAATGTGGGTCAGAACTGGCCATTCTATGCCGTGATTTTATGACGAATTTTTACGATCGCCATTTTTACGACTGGTTGAAAGTAACAATAAGTACTGCGTACACTCGATTCCAATTTAATGGGAGGGAGAAAGTTAATGCTCGCTGATTTTGACGTGAGTTGCCTTGGCTAAATCCGGTTTAATCTACCATTGCGTTTTGTTTTTCGAAACCCTTCGTTCTAAATATGATTGGGATGTAGGTTGCCTGACTCATAGTTTTAGCATTCAAACTAAGTTTTGCTTTTAGTTGAAATAACTAGCTCACTAAAATGAAAAAGTTATACTACATAGTAAAATATAAAATGCGAAAAAATCTGGCTGGTAAAACGTACAATACAAATATCCTAGCTATCATTTAACAAACAAATTAATTTACCTCAATTAAGAAACCATTTCATAAAAAAGAAAAAAAAACCCTAAACTTAATAATCCAATGGAAAACTCTGATCTTATTCACAGCACATGCATCTCGATCCCCATTTTACCAACAACATTACGCGTAGTATCCATTTTCACCTCGGTTCTGAGCTACATTTCCAATTAGAAGTGTTTGGCAACCTCGGTTTGTGTGATTAGTAAATATTATGATTAAAGTGTTTGCTGCCGACAGAGGGTGCGCTGATAAACGGATCGCTTGATCTTAAGGAAGCCGCACACACGCCGATTGAAACGCAAACTAGGTTCGGGCCGGCGAGCGGAAGCGCGTCGCAATTAACTCGCCGCACTTTGGGCGGCTCTGGGGAAAGTGGTTGAGCTGCAAGATTAAACACCTTTTAAATAATGTCATTAGCGAACGGCGGCATTCACCGCACGTGGGAAGATGGGCGCTGATGATCAACAAATATGGGGCGGTTTCAGGTTTTTTTTGTTGTCTTGTGTTTCGCCACAACATTGCGCCACTCGCGAACGCAATAGATAAACGCGGTATCAAAGTAAACTCGTGCCGGTTCAAGAATGTGTCGGGTCGTTTTTCATAATTCCCATACCGAAGGTGGAAGGAGCCGCCAGGATCGGTGGCTTTGATGTTTGCAAATGTGTGGCACTTTTCGTGGTGTAATAAAGATCTGGTGAATCTAGTGATGTGGTGAAATAAACCATACGTTTCCCAAACAATAAGAGTGAGTTTTAATTCCTCTCTTGAGTTTTAATCGCTCTTTTACAGAAAATGTTCTAACTCTATTACTTTATTATTTTACCGCAATTTGTTGAACTGTTTGGCCATGGTTTTTAAACTAAAATTTTTTTTTTTTACATTTTGGGTAAGAAATTTTAAATTTCACTCTGATAAGTATGGTTTGGATGTATTAAAAACTTTAAAAAATCATTTAAGGTTGATTTACTCGATTTTTCAGTTTCAAGATATCTTAAAGTAAGTACACTTTTGCATTGATTTGCATAGATTGGAGCAAAGTGTCAGGTGTAGCAATAAAAAATAAAGTAATCAAATGTTTTTGGTCAAAATTGTGCTCTTTTTTAAATAGTCTTCCAATCTAACTATTGATTCTTACTAGCTCAACAATTGTAATGGTTAGAGTAAAAAAAAGTCAAAAATACTACTATAATAAAGCAACCATTTTAAATTAGAATTTGTTTTTCCGCGGTCCTTGTTTGTGAGACTCTATCTATTCAAATTTTATTTTCCTGAGATAAGAAAATTACACAACGCTCATGGGTGGATCGGACACCGCCTTTAATCAAACTTCTCGCTATCCAGTGTTTGAGGTGGTAAGCCACCGGAAATGGGCTACAAGTAACGCCCGCTCGAAGCCTCTATATCATCATTCAAATATTTATCTCACCGTTGTTTTCGCTCTAATTAAAACTTTGCGCAAAATCAAAGCGGCGTTGTACCGGTCGGATAGGCATCGTAGCCTTTGATCCGCGGAAGACGCACCCAACTGGGGAGTTGTTCTCATTTCCCCCCCTAAGAATTCACCCTCAGAGACCTTCGGATGCCTCCGCTTGCGAGTGATTTTCGGGATTTTAATTTGTTCAACTGTTTACCGAGCGGATACCGCCAATCAACGCGTTTGATGATGGAAGGTATGCGAAACAAAAAAGAAAGCAAACGGTGGAAAAATAAACATCACACGGCCGGGGTGGTGAAAAACGGGCCTCCGAAAAACGCAGTCCTAAGTACAAAGTATCAAAAAACCCCATCCATGAAATGAGCCCTTCAACGGGGCGGAACGTGGGAGAGAGAATATTTTAGTTTTCCTCACCGTGTTTACATGACCACTTGTCTCGGGTGATAGTTTTCCGAGAGGGTTTTTTGAAAAATGTGAAACCCGGGCCCGGGTAAAGCAAGGCCGTATGGACAACAAAAGCCGCACGGTGTTCGGTGCATCAGGTGGAAGGTGGAAGCGGTGCATAGTGTAGCGCCCTCTGGGTGCATCTGCGGCTTGGCAGCGAAGTGTGCGGTGGCGATATGCTCGTATAATTTATAATGTAAATAAATAATAAAAACACGTGTTTTTGATGATTCTCAGATCATTTGTTAGCGCAGCAGCCACGACGGACTGGACAGAGGGCCCCCGTTCCGTTTGCGACTGGCGCCAAGGATGCACTCATTCGAATCTCTCTCCTCTCTGCGTTTCCGGTGCAGTTCAGTAGGTTTTCCTCCCCCCCGGGACCGTCCGCTCGATCGATCGATCGATCGATCTATTTCATTCAGCATCATAATTTCTCGCCTAATTTATGTGCCCGCGCTACATCTCGAGGCGTTGGGAAGCGCATCTTGCCAGACCCTGCGCGGTCCGGGCAACCGGATGTGCGGCATTGCCACACTACTGATTAAGTGCTATCGATATGCAATAAATGCGAACCGTGTTAGCTCCGGGCCCCGGTGGCAAAGGCAGGAAGGTTTGTTCCAGCCCATGGTTTTGTTCACCGGTATCGAGGTGGCGCTTCGTAGAGAAGGAAAATTTATGAGTTTATGTGTTGCATCGGTATCGGCCCGCGTGGTAGCTGATGGTAAGGAGTCTTTCAAGGGTCTCAAATGCACTCAAACGCTAGGTTTCTATCAGCTCCGAGAGACCAAAGCTGATCTCGTTTTGATGGTTAATACCTTTGGCATATTAATAAAGTATCAAATTTATGATTCAAAATCAAAATAAGACGATAGTGCCATTGAGGGATAGAAATAGTTGATCTTCCACATGTTCACAATCTTACACATCATCACTAAGGAAGGGTAGATAACATTTGGTTATTTTCAATATTATGTTTTGAATGGGTTTCCATAGCAACCAATATTCAAAGTGAACGTTATGAAATACATGTGTTTTGAAATAACCTCAATTTGGGTTTAGCTTTTTAACAACTCTCTCCAATGCATTCATTCTTCCGACATCCATTCTTATGGGTTACTACCAAAACCATCAACCTCCATAATTTCAACGAAAACGTAAATTGCACATTAGCGTACCGAAATCATTACCAATCTTTGCGTAACAAATTTCAATTTTACAATCACCACCAAGTGATCCAAGGGTGGGAAAATGGGCTGGCACTATGCTGCCATTACATGATCGTTACTTTCTCCACACGCATATCACTAACGTGAGGTTGGGAAATATATCCATTTTTGGTCCCATTTCCGAACATTAAGCCCATACGCGACCGAAAGGTTTGACTTCAAGACAAACCGAGGGGTTTTGCAGTGCGATGGAAAACCACTTTTCCGGAGTCTGGTACTTGGAGTTAAATCACGACAAAACGTATCATTTTACGTTAGCATCATAATGACTATTTTGTGGGGGTTTGAGTTAACTGAGAGTAAAATTAGGTAGAATGTCAAATTACTTGATTCTTAAAATTGTTGTGAGGAAGTTTTTAGAGTGTCGAAATCAAATTACAGTGAATTTTGTAAATATAAAAGATTTTAAACAACACAATTCCGTCGATGCGTGACGATATTTATATTTTTCTAATGTTTGTCTATCCAAGCCAAATTCTCGAACGCAGAATTCGTACGAAAATGTGATAATCCAACTGACGCTTCCTGTTTTTCTTCACCAATCTCTTGCTCACCCCCATCCCAACCGAAATGTTGTCTCCATGGCTTCAGCGGTTTCACACATGGGCACACACACACGCATCCACGACCAGCACACGGGCAACTTTTCCGCCGTTCGTGTTTGGATATTATTTAGTGTTTTTGTTTTGCAGTCATTAAAAGAATCTGCTACACACATTTATGGAGAAATGATTTGTCGTCAGTTCAGTAATTTAATGGCCAGCTCATCTAGGCACGAGGCGCTGGCAAAGGTTTCGCTGCTGGTGTGCGTTTCCCGTTCGACATCCGCAGGACGCGCGAATTCCTCCTCGCACCCGATCGGCCAGAACGGTGGCGCACCGAATGTGTGTATGAGGACCAGTTGTGCATGCAGGGCGTAAGTGTGATATCGCGGCGCCGGGAAGGTACGCGGAAAGAAGAGGGCACGAAACCGGATAACGACGTCGGTTTTCCATTGCGCCTAGGGTGCAGGGCAGGAAGGTGGGGCGTTTGGAGGGGTAGGGGAGGGTTTTTCACCGTCGCGTGTGACTATTGAAAACGGCTAACACACAAAATGCTTCTTTAATTGCCTTTTAGTGAATATTTATGATTTTCATTAAAAACGTGTATATGCGCCAGACTTAAATCACTGGACGGAGGATGTTTTAGACAATAGTATTAGCCTTCCTAGCGAACGTACGCGCTGTTCATCTCACACACCCACACAAGCATCGTGTTGGGTGCCTGGGACTGTATGCACCGAAAACCTCCCCCGAACGAAGGACACCCATATGCGGATCACCCTTTCCATCGGGTGGATCCTTTAACGGAAAAGGATTCCCTAAGCTAACGCTCAAGAGTGAGCGAAAGGGGACATCGTTGAAAAAAAAAAATCGAATAAAATAGCGGGTAGTGTATGAAGTTATTTAGGAAGGCCATTAGTCTCGAGGCTGCCGTCAGCATCTGGACTAAACGAGTGTGTCTAGTTTTGCTACACGATCGCGTTGCCGAAAATTACGCTCACGCTTAGTTCCGTATAATTAGGCAACGATGGCTACAAACACCTCAACGGCATAACGAGAGTGGCTCGCGGAGTTGGAGAAGATGCCTCGGGGAAGAAAATGTTTAGATGGAAATTCGACAAATTGTTGAAAAGGGTTAGATTAGACTAAGTGTACTGAAAAACCGGGATCAATAACATTTTCCAATAAATGTTAGTCATAAGTGTTAAATTTCATGCAACGAAGTCCATTTAAAAACTATTCCCGAGTTACTCTTTGAAATTTAGTTTCTTTGTAATTTGTAGAAAACATTCAAAACTATATTTAAAACACGACAAAGGAAAGATTATTTTTTTGTTTCACTTTGTTTTTTATCGTCAAAGCTTTGTTTTCATATAATCTAAATGTTATTTTAAATGTGTTATAAAACTAATACTATTCTTCAATCATTTTAATGCGTGCTTCGAATTAGCTTTGATTAATAATTAAGGCAAATTTTCTTTCGCTTTCAATATCCAAGTATGCTTTAATCAATGATTCAAAAAAAATGTTTCCGTTATTTTTATGATAAAACATTTAAATTTCATTCCTCTGTTAATATGCCTTAGAATCATATTTTGTGCACCTAGTTTTCCTAGGTGAATAAATGTCAGTCTTCGAGCTAATTACACTTTTCATTAATGAAAATAATTCAAATCCCAAGCTGCAGTTCTAGAAGTCATTTCATTCAAAACGCATCTCGATGTACGCAGTGATAAACCAAACCCTAATGGACGGTTGGATGTTTCTCCCTTTCTCGGACGATATTTACGATCGTTGCCGATCCGCGTCATCCAGAGGCACAGTCGACAACCAACAACAACAACGACGACGACGCCGATGGTCGGCAGCTGAGCAATGGGTTTTGCGCCCTTTCGCCGCATGATTTATGGCAAGATATTAATGCCAAAACAACGCATTTGATAGATGACTGTCAATAAAATGCATACAATTCATCATTAGAGCAGAGCCGGGCCGGGGCGCCTCGTGCACGATGTGCAGGAAGTGGCGAAGGCCATAAACTGACGCACCATGTGCATTTGTGAGAAAAGAACGAGAAAGCGAATTTATTCCGCCCGGCGCCGAGGCGGATGCGGATGGCGTGGTGGTGTTTTAGGTCCTGCACGCTGCCGCTCGACCTGCGGCTAGAATTATTGCACCGACCACGGCGTCTAGGGCGAAAGGCTGCCATTTATTGCGATGATTATTTATTGCAATTAAACCTCGACGACGACTCGAGTGTAGTTGCGTGAAGGACCGCAGGCCCATTCTCTTCTTGGCCTACCAGCTGCTCCTGCTGTTGTTCTGCTGGATGATGAAGAGATCCCGAAGGCAAGGTAAGGCACGACAATAAGATTCCATAAAGCCATCCCAGAAACATGTGGCCGCAGAACATGCGGACGATGAATCGTGTTGACGAGAACGTGATTGATAAATGACAGGCTTTAGAAGCCGCTGGTTTTCGCATCGAGTAGGTTCCGTTTCCGTTCCCTTGTGCGTCCGTTTCGCGTCGTTCCTCGCCTTCCCCTGGGTCGCCCCTTTGCGAGACAATATTTCATGCTATTGGTGGTGTAATTTTTCATTGATCCCCTCCGCCATTTCGGGGCCCGAATTCGGTTCAATTGATTTTTCGGGCCACGCTCGTTCGGGGCAGGTCGTGATGGAGTGATTGGAGGCAATTTTTCTCCGTCCACCGCCCGGGGAACATTTTTCGCATGCCACCCGTCCACATTGTTGCACGGTGACGGCGTAAATCAAAACTGTCAACTTGATCGAACGCGTCCTTCACGCTACATCACGACAGAAACCGTCGCCGGAGGAAAGGAACCTCGGGAACTTCGCGTTTGATGGTTTGATGTCGACGGTCATGTTAGTCGCGTTTATTCCCGGCTCGTGCTCACTTCGGGAAGTCGACTCTCCACTTGCGTCCTTGCAGCGTCCTTCGATACGCGCCGACATCCTTCCGTGCCTGGGCGCCATCAATCCGAAACCGATCCAACCGGGAGGACACCTTCCCTGGGAATGGCTTTCCCAGGGAAATGCGACGGTTTCCCCTGTTCGCGCTGGAAGGTGGATTAGATGACTGCAAGCCCGGGGACGGGCATGGGCTGAGTGATTCACGGTCAGACGTGCAATTTATGCTGAATGTGGGATGTTTACCGTGCGCCATTAATCACGATTTTGTCACAAACGTATCAGTTTTGATTGTCGCATTAGACGTACCAGTAAATTGTTGGAATAATGGGATATAAATTATCGCCGGCGATGGCTACCGGTGCTGAAGCCCTGGTCCGAGGGATTGGATGGGAGAAAAGAAGGCGAGCCTCCGGGCATTGGGCGAAGGAATAGTGCAGGAGAATGGCGGTGAGGGAGAAACCCATTTCCAGCGTCAGTCGATAAGGGCAGCTGGTTTATTGAGGTTTTTGATTTATGGTCGAAAGCGTTCGGTTTAGCTTTGATTTACAGATTGGCAGACAAAAGGGCCAGGTGTCGACGGAGCGATGTTGATTTAATTGAATAAGTCATAAAAACGCATGCCACCGGTTTTCCCTGGAGGCTGGCTAGATGGTGTTCTCTTGGGGCGCTATGACCGCAAAGTTGTCCACCTCAATACCGTGGCTTATTCACCTTCGCTATTCAAAGAGAAGTACTCCTGAGTAACGTGTTTTAGTTAGCAAAGCCATTAAGGTGACACATTTTCTCTGATATAGGTAAGAGTTCAATAGAATAGTTCTCAAACGTCCTAGAAAAACCGACAAGGAGTGTATAACAAACCAACATAAACAAACATTTGGTTCCAATGAAATACAAAAACGAAGGGTTGTAATGTGAAATGTTTTTATTGAATTGAAGGCTTATATTAATCGATAGTACCGCGAATCATGATTCTCGAGTAAGACAGACCACGCCAGTCATTTATCAAAGAGTACCATACCATCGCACTCGTATCACCCATTGTTTTTTGATAACGCCCGTTTAAATTGGAAGAGGAGCAATCATAGTACCACCAGGCCCCGCGTCGCTGCTTAGCACAATTACTCTTACTATTGTCGCGATCGAATGTGCTAAACTTTTCATCCTTGTTGTCTCGCATCGAATCTCCTGCTGTCCCTGAGTATCTCCCTAACTTCTTCAATGCATACAACTCCGATTCGCTACCTATCTCAAACCCGTCGTACTTAGCGTATCCGTAATTTCCGGGAAAATCTTTCACTTCCACCAACAGTTCGTGGGGTTGAGTTTTAGTAATTTGATGCAGATATTCTAGCCCGAGCCAGAATTCGCCATCTAAAGCTCCGAATCCGTTGCGGTACTCCGTCCAGTTCCTATAAAAATCGACTGAACCGTTGAATCTATGCTGAATTACAGTCCAGCCGCCTTCGAACATATTTTGTTCACAAAATACTTGGAATGGTTCGCTATTCTCCCCAATTTTGATCATGTAAGTATCCGATACATTGGGTGCTTGCCGACAAGAACTCGATGGATACATAAAGTTAAATAACCTAGTGTTTAATTTTGCTTGCATACTAATATTTTGTACCGTATCGATAAGCATGTCAAGAGTATTCTTGTTTTCAACTATTTCCTTGAGCTCAGTTTCCGACGTTCCCTGGATATGGTCCATCTTGGGTATCACATGATTCTTCAACGCCTCCAACTTGGTCCGGGTATTCTCGTTCGATGCTTCCATACTCTGCAAATGAAACAAACATAAATGTAACACAATCGAAACAAACAAATATGTTTCTTCAACATAATTTTATTGTTTGTACCGAACAATATTCAGTTAAACAATTTGAAATCTGTTTCATAAACGGGAATCAAAATGCCAGCAATCGCTTCAGCTTGTCGAATGTTTCATTCTTTGCGTTATTTATTTCTTAAACTAGATATTCAAATAAGGCTTGAATGAATTTAAAAGAGTTGTTTTTTCATCATTGAATCACCTGCTGTCCCTGAGTATTTGCCTAACTTCTTCAATACATACTTCCCCCATTCGTTCCCTATCTCAAACTCTTCGTACTTAGCGTATCCGTAGTTTCCGTAGAAATTTTTCACCTCTATTTACTATTTTCTTTATGTACATACATATATATTTCTATTGAATTGAATTTTTTTTAACTTTCTTCATGTATTTCCCTGACACCTTGAGAGCTTGGCGACATGACTCACTGGATGCATCATGTGAAGCAACTGAGTGTTAAATTTGCCTTGGATACTAATATTTCGTACCGAATCTGTAAGTATGTCGACAGTATCCTTATTCTCTCCTAACTTTATGAGCTTACGGTATGACATTTTCTGGGACGTTTTGCCTTGAGCATCCTGATGTTGCTGATTTTTTTCCATCTTGTGTGCGTCAAAATTATTGACGGATTGTGATTTTTTAACTGTCGATAGTTGTGGTTTTGACTTCTCCGGCATGTTTAATGTCAACATATTCGTCCGGATAGCAGATACGATTTATTTTGTGAGCTACTACACAATTCACGTCCATTTTTAAATTCACTATACGACTTGTAAACATTTGTTTTACCATTGCTGCATTACCAAAGGCATTCTCATCGAATCCGGAGCAAAAGATAGGATACGCGTACACATTTTTATGCAAAATCAAATTTGGCAAGGAACGAAAATAGAGGAATGCACGTGTAGTAACTCACAAAATAAATCATATCTGCTATCCGGATGAATATTTTGACATGAAACTTGCCGGAGAAATAAAAAACACAACTATCAACAATAAACAAAATAACAATCCGCCAATACCTGCGCACAGTTTGAACTCCAATGTCTCCTCACTTTTTGAGCTGAGGTTTGGTTCGCTATATTGTCTTCGTTTGCCTTCACACTCTACAAAGAAGAAAACATCAATATCGCAGCATTCGAACAGTATTCTAAGGTTGATCAGCTTGTTTTCAAAAGGTTGTTTCATCCACTGTAATTCGTGTCATCTTACCTTTTTCCGAGAAACCTCCATTGCCTGCATTCTTGTCTCGAAGTGCATGTGCATGTTTTCCTGCAGACGTTGTTCCATTTTCTGCAAAAAAACTTAGTTGTCACTCAACTTCAATAAAGTTGTTTAGACGATGTAATTCAACCACCTTCAGCGAACTCTCCATGGTAGCAATAACATTTTGTTCTACACCTTGCAGTTTGTCCTCGAACCTCTCTATTTTAGTCACTAGTTTTTGTAACTCAAAACTATTTATAGCCGTGGTAGCTCGAGCTAAGAAAACTATACCGAAACACAAACCCACGAGGTAGCCGCTAATAATCATGGCTCTTGATATACTTGTACACACAATCGAATTGAGTGATGAAATACGACTGAGGCAGAATGTTCCAGAAACGAATGATGAACTCATGGTCTTAGCTATGATGCAAATATTATCACCAACACTGAACCAAATGCGATCACGCGAAGCAAAACACACTCTATTTTGACAAAAACATGTGGTCACTGGGTGACTCATAAGTGATTATGATTTCACTTGTGATGTTTTTGTTTCAACATAATATTATTGTTTGTACCGAACAATATTCAGTTTAACATTTTGAAAGCTTTTTCATATTGGGAAACATAACACCAGCAATCGCTTTAGCTTGTCGAATGTTTCATTCTTTGCGTTATTTATTTCTTAAACTAGTTTTTCAAACAAAGCTTCAAAGAATTTTAAAAAAAATCTTTTTTGGTTAGTTGAAACATCTCAAAAACTCAACTTTTAATGGATCACCCTGTTAAACTTCTTCTTCTTTTATGCGAGTCGGGGTATATCCTCCTACGTTAAGTCGAACGTTAGTTCCCCACCCTGTTAAACATACTTGATTTTGTGTAACATACAGCGTCCAGCCCGTGAGCTAATAATGTTGAACATTACTTACCTTCGCTATTGAAATAAGAGTACTTCTGGGTGGCGTTTTTTAGTTATCTCAACCATGAAGGTGACAATTTTTTTTGGATTTAGGTCAGAGCTCAGAAGATTAGTTCACAGCCATTCTACGAGTAAGGAGTACGAGTGAGAGGTACATAATAAACCAACATAGACAAAACTGTTGTTAAACTGAAATAAAAACGAGCAGTAAAATGTGAAATGGTTTTATTGAAGGTGAATGAACTGATCGAGTCAGGCTTATATTAATTAAGAATGTCGCGAATCATCATTCTCGAGTAAGACAGACCACGCCAGTCTTTTTTGAAGTCGTATGACGACATTGCACTCACGTCGTCTGTTGTGTTCTGATAACGGCCGTTCAAGTTGGAATGGGTGCAGTGCCAGTACCACCAGGCCCCGTGTCGCTGTTCAGCGCAATGCCGTTCATCTTTGTCATTGTCTTGATCGAACGTGCTAAATTTTTCATCCTTGTCGTTTCTCATCGCATCTCCTGATGTCCCTGAGTATTTGCCTAACTTCTTCAACGCATACTTCTCTGATTCGTTCCCTATCTCAAACTCTTCGTACTTAGCGTATCCGTAGTTTCCATGGAAATCTTTCATTTCCACCAGCAGTTCATGAGGTCGGTTTTTAGTTATTTGATGCACGTATTCTAGCCCAAGCCAGAATTCACCGTCCAAATTTCCGAATCCATTTCGGTACTCCGTCCAGTTTCTATAAAAATCGACAGAACCGTTGAACCTATGCTGGATCACAGTCCAGCCGCCATCCAACATATTTTGTTCACAGAGAACCTCGAATGGAATTGAATTTACTTCAATTTTCTTCATGTATTTCCCTGACACCTTGAGAGCTTGTCGACATGAACGCACTGGATGCATCATGTGAAGCAACTGAGTGTTAAATTTGCTTTGGATATTAATATTTCGTACCGAATCTGTAAGCATGTCGAGAGCATCCTTATTCTCTTCTATCTTTATGAGCTTACGGTACGACATTTTCTGGGACGTTTTGCCTTGAGCATCGTGTTGTTGCTGAATTTGTTCCATCTTGGTAATCAACTGGTTGTTTAGGTTCACTATATTGTCTCCGTTTGCCTTCACACTCTGCAAAAGAAGCAAATATCAATTTCACAGCATTCTAACAGTTTTCCAAAGTGTGCAAGCTTATTTGCATGTTCAAGAAAGGTTGTTTCGTCCACTGTGATTTCGTGTCATCTTACCTTTTTCAAAGAATCCTCCATTGCCTGCATTACTGTCTCGAGGTGCATGTCCACTTTCTCCATATGATCCTTTGCATCTTTCTCAAATTTAGCCAATTTGTCCAGGATTTTTATGTGCCTTTCCTTTGAAGTGTGTTCGGTTTCCTGCAGTTTTTAAACCAAACAAGAATTACCAAATTGTGAAACGTACGTGGATTGTTTTTTGCAAGGAATCATCAATCGCCCTCATTGTCGTCTCAAATGTGTAGTTCACAACCTTGAACGATTTGTCGATTCCATTCTCAAGTTTAGCCAACTTCTCGTCCAGACGTTGTTCCATTTTCTGCAAAAAATCATAATTATCACTCAACTTCAATAAAGTTGTTTTAACGATGTAAGTCAATCACCTTCAGCGAACTCTCCATGGTTGCAATAACATTTTGTTCTACACCTTGCAGTTTGTCCTCGAAACTCTCTAGTTTGTTCTTTAGTTTATGTAACTCAATACTATTTACAGCCATGGAGGCTCGAGCTAAGAAAACAACACCAAAACACAAACCCACGAGGTAGCCACTAATATTCATGACTTTTTTTTATTGTACACACAATCGAATTGAGTGATGAATTACGACTGAGGCAGAATATACAGGAAACGAATGATGAACTCATGGTCTTAGCTATGATTCAAATATTATCACCAACACTGAACCAAACGCGATGACGCGAACCAAAATTCACTCTATTTTGACAAAAACATGTGCTCACTGGGTGACTCATAAGTGATTATGATTTCACTTGTGATGTTTTTATTTCAACATAATATTATTGTTTCATAAACGGGAATCATAACACCGGCAGTCGGTTCAGCTTGTCGAATGTTTCATTCTTTGCGTTATTTATTAGATTTTCAAACAAAGCATCAAAGAATTTAAAAGAAATCTTTTTTCGTTAGTTGAAACATCTCAAAAACACAACTTTCAATGGATCACGCTGTTGAATATACTCGATTTTATGTCACAAACAGTGTCCAGTCCGTGAGCTGATTATGTTGACCATTACTTACCTTCGCTATTGAAATAAGAGTACTCCTGGGTGGCGTGTTTTATTTACCTTAGCCATGCAAGTGACCAATTTTCTTGGATATAGGTCAGGGCTCAGAAGATTAGTTCACAAGCGTCGTAGAAAAATCTACGAGTAAGGAATGAATAACAAATTAACATGGACAAACATTTGATTCCAATGAATTAAAATACGAACGGTGATAATAAGAAATGTTTTTATTGAAGGTGGATAAACTGATCGAGTCAGACTTATATTACACTGTTTTCAGGGCCAGTTCGTCCGTATCAAGCTGCTCTTTGCCGGTAGGTAGGCAGTGAATTGCACGCGCAAGGCTTTTGTTTGGCATCGTTAGGAAGCACTTTGGGACTGTTAAGTTTAACTTTGCCGTTATCGGTAGCAACATTGGCGCACCGAAAAAGGTCGCGTTCTCTATTGTCAATCTGTCGTTGTCTTGGAGTACCGTGACGCAGTATGATGCTACTGAGAAACATAAGTATGGTGTGTAGCAGGAGCAGCAGTTGCTGGCCGAGATTACTGCAACTGGCACGAAGAAGGTCTGTGGCCCAACGGAAGTGCCGCAGTTCAGAGGATGTCAGGAGCTATCGGTAGCCTCGGGGAAGTGGGCTTGGCAACTATTTGACCTATCGTGTTGGCCGATAATCAAGGAAGACGGAAAGAAGGCTCGGAGTAATTTTCTGCCCGGTAACAAAGAAAGCAGTTAAAAACCCCGACGATTGTCCTGATGATTCGACGGCTGTGATGACAACCTGGAAGGACGCAAAGGGCAATACGGGTTCATCCTAGCGGCGTTGGATAACGGAACACTTACGGCAGTTTGTTTGATGGAAAGAACCCGATAAAGATGCTACACAAGGTTCAAACTATTCAGGAAAGCAACGCGTTCACATTGATTCCTCAAAATGTGCCAAATTCACCGGTGTAGTAGTGCGGGCCGAAAACGGCCAAATTGAGCATAAGTCAGTAGTAGAATGGCTGGCAGTAGGAGTGAGAATAGGATCGAACTACTAGAAAATTGCTAAGGTAGACGTAAAAATACCAGGCGAAATATATACAACTTACCTTATAAAAGCAACTAGGTACGTTGAAAAATGCACGTGTTTAACATGAATCAAAACAAATCAGTTCGGCAGCTAGGTAGAGTGAGACGGTGGCAGGTGACAGGACCAGGTGATTAAGATGCGTTTTCACATGGGCACCTGATTGATGTGTAAATTAAATTTAAGCCGTTGTCACATTAGGAGGGAGAATGTTGGAAACGTTTCGGTCCAACGAAGCTGACCGAACATAAACGTCGCCGCGATGTTTTAATGTAAAACGTCATACGTTCAACTTGTTTTACCCTGTTTCGTACATGTCGAGCACAACAGCTTTACATCAAATGAAATTATTGGATGCAAACGCAAAGTCAACAATGAGTTATATTGCTTTTTCCACGAGTAAAAGATATACGTAGGACCAAAGGATCATAAAAGAGGGAGAACGTAAGATTGACATAATTTAAGTTTTAATGTACTACTAATTCCTATTAATGTGTTTGTTTTTTTTAGCGATGCTTAAAAGAATAGATTGTTCTAACACCGTAAAAGCACTATACCAGTGGGAAAAGGTCTCACAACTATATGTTTTTCATTCCAAAAGCCCAATTGGAGTAGTTTCGTTCATAAGATACCTACCTCATAAGATAACTTCAACCATTTGATTTGGTTGAATCTATTTCACCCCTGTTTCTTTCTTTATTGTTCTTTTTATTCCTTGAATGACAACGAACATTCTACAATAAAACGATCTGTTCGATTCAAAAGCAATTGCTGTGCACATTAGTTCTGATATCAAATTTTCTGTTATTACTTTAATTTGGTAGAAGTGAAGGGAGAGAAGAAACAAAGATGCTGCAGCCTGCAGCTGATGAACATCTTCACTGGTGAGGTAATCGATTTATGTTTGCATTAATCAATGATATCGCGAATCATCATTCGTGAATAGGACATTCCACGGTATTCTTCTTTAAAATGGGTCCACAATATCGCACTCCAATAAACTCTGTTCTCATAACGCCCGTTCAAATTGGAACTTTGGCAATATCTGTACCACCAAGCTCCGTGATGTCGCTCAGCACAATTAATGGGAGCTGGGCCATTATCTCGATCGAATGTGCTAAACTTTTGATTCTTGTGGTAGGTCAACGAATCTCCTGCTGTCCCTGAGTGTGTCCCTAACCTTTTCAACGCATACATCTCCGACTCGTTTCCTATCTCAAACTCGCTATACTTAGCGTATCCGTAGTTTCCATGGAAATCTTTGAATTCCACCAACAGTTCGTGGGGTCGATTCTTAGTAATTTGATGCAGGTATCCAGCCCAAGCCAGAATTCGCCATCTAAAGCTCCGAATCCGTTGCGGTACTCCGTCCAGTTCCTATAAAAATCGACGGAACCGTTGAATCTATGCTGAATTACAGTCCAGCCGCCTTCGAACATATTTTGCTCACAAAAGACTTGGAATGGTTCGCTATTCTCCCCAATTTTGATCATGTAAGTAGCCGATACACTGGGAGCTTGCCGACATGAACTCGCTGGATACGTAAAGTTAAATAACCTAGTGGTTAATTTTGCTTGCATACTAATATTTTGTACCGTATCGATAAGCATGTCCAGAGTATTCTTGTTTTCTCTTATTTTCTTGAGCTCAGTTTCCGACGTTTCCTGGATATGGTCCATCTTGGGTATCACATGATTCTTCAACGCCTCCAATTTGTTCCGGGTATTCTCGTTCGATGCTTCCATACTCTGTAAATGAAACAAACATAAATGTAATACAAGGCTTGAATGAATCTAAAAGAGATGTTTTTTCCTCATTGAATCTCCTGCCGTCCCTGAGTATGTCCCTAACTTTTTCAACGCATACTTCTACCATTCGTTCCCTATCTTAAACCCGTCTTACTTAACGTATCCGTAGTTTCCGTAGAAATCTTTCACCTCTATTTACTATTTTCTATACATACATACATAAATATTTCTATACATACATATTTTGTTTACAGAGTACCTCGAATGGAATTGAATTTCCTTCATTTTTTTCGTGTATTTCCCTGACACCTTGAGAGCTAATATTTCGTATCGAACCGGTAAGTATGTCGAGAGAATCCTTATTCTTTCTTAACTTTATGAGCTTGCGGTACGACATTTGCTGGAAGGTTTTGCCTTGAGCATCCTGTTGTTGCTGAATTTGTTCCATCTTGTGTGCGTCAAAATGATTGGCGGATTGTTATTTTTTAACTGTCAATAGTTGTGTTTTTGACTTCTCTGGCAAGTTTATTGTCAAAAAATTCGTCCGGATAGCAGATACGATTTATTTTGTGAGCTACTACACGTAAACTCTTCTATTTTAGATTTTTTAGATTATTTTAGGGTCGTAAGCATAGTTCTAAGTCTCGTCTCCAGTAATAATGCCATCAAATTTGGCCAGGAACGAAAAAAGAAGAATATGCGTGTAGTAGCTCACTAAATAAATCGTATCTGATACCCGGATGAATATTTTTACATGAATCTTGCCGGAGAAATCAAAAACACAACTATCAACAAAAAACAAAATAACAATCCGCCAATACCTGCGCACAGTCTGACCACCAATGTCTCCTCACTTTTTGAACACAGTAAGGTTCGCTATACCATCTACGTTTGCCTTCACACTCTACAAAGAAGAAAACATCAATATCGCAGCATTCGAACAGTATTCCAAGGTTGAGCAGCTTGTTTTCACAAGGTTGTTTCATCCACTGTAATTTCGTGTCAACTTACCTTTTTCCAAGAATCCTCCATTGCCTGCATTCTTGTCTCGAAGTGCATGAGCATGTTTTCCTGCAGACGTTGTTCCATTTTCTGCAAAAAATCATAATTATTACACAACTTCAATAAAGTTGTTTTAGCGATGTAAGTCAATCACCTTCAGCGAACTCTCCATGGTTGCAATAACATTTTGTTCTACACCTTGCAGTTTGTCCTCGAAACTCTCTATTTTAGTCACTAGTTTATGTAATTCAAAACTATTTATAGCCGTGGTAGCTCGAGCTAAGAAAACAACACCAAAACACAAACCCACGAGGTAGCCACTAATATTCATGACTTTTTTTTATTGAACACGCAATCGAATTGAGTGATGAAATACGACTGAGGCACTACATTAAACGAATGATGAACACATGATGTTATGTCGTAGTTATATTGCAAATATTATCACCAACATTGAACTAAACGCGATCACACGAAGCAAAACACACACTATTTTTTCAAAAACATGGGTGACGTTTACTGGGTGACGCATAAGTGATTATGATTTCACATGTGATGTTTTTTAATGCTTCATTTTATTGTTTGTACCGAACAATATTCAGTTTAGCATTTTGAAAACTGTTTCATAAACGGGAACCAAAACACCAGCGGTCGCTTCAGCTTGTCGAATGTTTCATTCTTGGAGTAGTTTAAATTAATAATTTTGTAGAAAAGTTGTAATTTGAATTAAAAATTAAACTAGATTTTCAAACAAAGCTTCAAATAATTTAAAAGTAATTTTTTTTTTGCTAGCTGAAAGAAATTCATTAATAACTTAAAACACACAATGTTTACTAGATCACCCTGTTGAACAACTTTGAATTTGTGTAACAAACAGTGCTCAGCCCGTGACCTGATTATGTTGAACGTTATCTCGAACGGCTATTTCTGGCTTTGCCGTTGGACTCGAAACATTAACATGTGTGTGTGTTCAAATTGACTCAAGGCTTTTGCCTTCTTTTATTTGCACTTTATCATACGAATGCGCAAACGAGCATACAAGAAACTGCGATCTTCCTATTTCGTGTTCCGCAAAAAGTAAAAATGCTTTCATTTTGTATTTATATTGACGGTGTCGTGTTGCATTAAGTTTCCAGTAATTAAAAAAAAACCTTATGTTGTTTAGCCTCGAAATGTTTTGTACAATCGTATAACAACGAGTCAAAACACAACACTCGACACCTGGCACTAATAACGCTACTGTAGCCGCCGAAGGACCGTACGCGTTTCCACAACGTGTTTGACCCGCGTGATGGCTCCACGCTGAAGTATTCCATGCGATCACCGCATAGGTCGTCCTTTCTCAGACGCCATTCATCTTCGACATAACACGCATCAACACACAGCGAGCGAAACGGTAGCGAGAAATCATTTTTTTTGTTTTCTAGCCTTTTCCATAAATAAATACACCATCCATCACCCGTTCGCGCGAGCTCTCGGAGGCAATCGATACACCGATACCTGCCACACTGCCCCGTCCCACGGTAGCCCGGGTAGCTTATTTGCAAGTATATTCTAAATACTTAGCGTGGGTCGATTTGTTTACAACACTTCCACGGGCCCTAAATCAGATCAGATGTTTCTAATCCATTCACGTGCTGCGTAATTCATCATCGCTGGCGGCGACTGGACGGGCGCACCAGTTGTTGGGACCATCGAAGGAGAGGTGGGGAGATCAGTGGGGCCGAGGGGGGGTTATGTTTATCGTTGGTCTGGCGTCAGGCCGTTTCAAAAGTGGCGGTGCAGGTTGTGGGTGAAAACTCGAATAAACACATCCCATTCCCAAACCCTGGACGGACGGCGCAGCGAACAGCATAATGGCAGCATAACAAAAGGGAAAGAACAACACTCGTCAAAACATCGGGCGCGCAATATGTAAAGCCTTAAAATGTGCTTCCACCGAACGATTATATCGCCATAAAGGTCCACAACGCGTGGAGGGAGGAAGAATGGACGAGCGTCGGGTCTCACGATGATGGATGGAAGTCGTAAAACAATTCTGAAGAACACGAGCCACTACCTGCCGGAGGATGTATACTTGCTTCGAGCCACAGTGCGTCATCGTCAAACCGTACGTACCGCAGGCCTACGCGAACTTTCCACCGAAGCGATAGGTTCTGGCAAACCTGCTGAAAGTCACAACAATGCGCGTCCGGATGAAAAATCGTTGCATATGTAATGAGTGGTGAAATGGGGACGTTTTGGCGTGCGGGTTCGTGTGTGGCACTGGTTATCCTGAGCTGTTCGAGACTCACAGTGGGGGTCGCAAAACTACGGTTTCGCAGGATAGGCCTGTAAGTGCACCGTGAACGTTATGTAATGGCGTGCCACATCGTAAACATATTGCAATTAAAACTGTCTCGCTTTCTTCACCTCATAAAAGTAGTTTCGAAAAGATGAAACATCTACAGCGCTGGGCATAAAACTAACCCGAATGAACGCATTTTGAAGTTCATCAATTTAGAAACATTTAAAAAAATATAATTCAACATTATCTCATGAAGTCATTCACTGTTCTTGTTCATAGAACTGTTTTCAATAGTTTCTTAAATCTATTTCACAAAAAAATATATTTTGACTAACTAACATCTTTGCAAAATAGGTAATTATGCTTATTTAAGCCGACTAGGTTTCATTTCAATAAAAGGTATACAACCTTCCACAGCAGAGTGTTTACATTTGGTGTCGTAATCTTACGGCACCTACTGTAAAAAAAACATACAACTCTAATTTCTAAAGATGCATCTTTCCTACCAATGCCTCATGTGCTTGCATGATACATGCTGAGCCCTATTGTCCCCTGGCAACGAGGGGTTCCTAATGACGGAAGAAGTGAGAGTTTATTATGCTGTAAAATACGTTTATCCTTGTTACAGTTTTGCTGTCATTGTAATCTTTCCTTTAGCAGACGACCCTGCCTGCGGAAACTAGAAGTCAGACCTGGGACAGCACAGAGCACTCGATGGCCTCGAACGCAGAGCCTTCGGGTGAAGTATTGCAGTAGACAAAAGCGACAAAAGAATCTACGAACAGGTAAGGATGGCGGGAGAGGGTTTTCTTTCGCTAAGTGTTAAGTAACATCATTCTGGCGTAGTTCTTACACGGGAAAACACAAGAAGTTTCCGCTGGTTGCATGGAGGAAAAGTGATATTATTACCCCAACTCCCGTTCGCTCCCAAATGACATTCATCATTTCGCGCGGTAACGACAGCGCAAGGCATTGTAGGATTTTCTCCACGGACCTCCGGTGGATTTGTGTTCTTCCCGTCCCGCCCGTTCCGCACACCGATCTGCACACTTAATTGCGCATCTTCCTTTCCGCGGTAGTTCGAACTCCCTGACTGTCGAGCGAACTGGGTGGTGGAGGTTTCGGGCATACGCACCATACGCTTTTCGCGGCCCGATCGAGTTTCCCTACCGTCGCTAGACCGGCTCCCGTTGGTGGGCCTTTATTTAAAAATAATTTTTAATGTACCAACCGTATCAAAAGCAGTTAAAGGTGAATTATGACTGCTTGCTTTTCTTTTTTCCCTTCTTGTTCCTTGTTGCTTGCCCTCGGAATAAGGGAAATCACCCAAATCTCTTGCGCCGTCGCCCGTTGTCGGCCAATCATTCATACGAACGGCAGACGGCCGGTGCCGTTTTACTGTTCTGTTAATTCCCTCTCTCGTTTCATTCCCTTTTTTTTTTCGTTGAGGTAAACGTTGGGTCTTAAGCGGAGAAAAGCCTGCGTCATGCCGTTGATGTGCGTAACGACATAATTTTTATTGCACTTTTCTGCAAGCGGAAGAACGGAAGCCGGTGGTTGTTATGTTCGAGACAAAAAAAGTTGATCTGATTACGGCGTTAAGGTTGTTATTTGTTAGAGCGAGCCGATATTGTATTTGTTATGCATACAAACCGAGAGAAGATTTATGTGGAAAACCTTTTATTGGTTGGTTTGGTAATTTTGGTTATTTTTCTAAAAAACAACAGATCAATTGGTTGTGTAGAATTGGAAAACAAATAGATAGCAAAATTAATGAAAAAATAAAATTCTCCAGATTTTTTGTTATTACACAAACTAGTAATTTAGCTAAAACAACAAACATAACGGTAGAAAGTACCTCCGATTACACAGCAGAGAAACGCAAAGTAACAAACGGGAAGCTTCACCGAAAACCACAGATCCTATGCCAAAAAATAGCACAAACCCACCGAAACCACCCCAGTTTCACACATAAATCTGCGAGCGGCCAGTAATTCATCCAGTAATCCACTGACAACTTGCAGTTCCATTTTGCAGATCCTCTCTGCAGAAGGTAGCCACCGAGTAAGGACCCGGAAAGGCTGCGCGCATCCTCGAGACCGGGACGAACTGAGTACAAACCGCAAAGTGGAAAAGCATAAAACGTCCCAAGAGATGGATGGCACACGCCAAGCAAAAGGAAACACATTCGAAAACAACACCCCGATACGGTTGGGAAGGGAGCCAGCGGAAGGCTGGAAATAAAAGTACATCTAAAACATGATGGAAATTTTCGGAAAAAATAACGGTAGATAAAGGATTTAACCAAGGACATGAGTTTCTTGACCATGAAGCATTACCCTATTGGGAAAGTGAAGTACAAATTTAAAAAAACAGACGACTAGTACATTTTTCGAGATATTCCTAAGAGGTACAAGCTTTGTAAAATTGGAAACATAAGAAAAATGTCACCAATTCCGCGTTTTCGTTGAGCTTACGTCAATTTCTGCAATAAAGTATCCTGGCCATAACGCAGGGAAGGTCTTCAAAAAGTACAGCAAGCCCGGCTGGGTTGGCGACCGGCTGATCTGAGCCCTTCTCAGTGTGTCTCAGTTCATAATTTATACCGTCAGCTTTTCACGGGTTTGCCCAACGGAGGGCAGGGACGATGAAAGACACGAAAAAACAACACCACCATTTGGGCTTGGGCGCCCGCTGTCTCCTGCACAGCGTTCCTTGATTTACCATGAACATAAAAATGATTTATATTTGACATTAAAATAATGCACACATTCACCGGCTAAAGGAGCGTCCGATGACAACGAGCTGGGGGAAAGGTGGGCTTGTGGTCGGAAAACTGCAGCAGATAGTGAAGACGGCGCAGATCACTCACAGGACATGGTTTTGGAGGCTGAGTTAATGACGGTCTTGAGCTGGAAAAGTAGGAAACCTCATTGCAATTAGGGAATATTTTATTTGTATCTTTTATGATTAAAATCAAAATTCCATTTTGCTGTGTGAGTAAAACACGATAAAAACGGAAAAGAAGTTTAAAAAGTAAAGCATGCCATGAGTTTTTAGCAATTCTTTCGACTCTGAGAAATACATTTTCCTTTACAAATTAACATAAACGATTCAAATGAAAAATTCATAAGACTCTAAAAAGCGATTGAATTTATTCAATACGTCAAAGAATAATTACCGAAACCATTTTGAACCCTTAAAAACCCTTCCACGAAGGGCGTGAGGCGTGCGGTGTGCCGGGCCCCATCCCGTTTGCGCATTTCGTCAATCACTCAACTTTATCTTTTGCGACCCGACCGAAAACGCGCGCATTTTAATGACGATCCCTTTTCACCTCGGCCCGGGCATTCGGGGGCGGGAAATATGTATTATTAATCTGGAGTTATGTTTATTGCGCGCGCTTCCTTCCATTTGCTCGCCCGGACAATTGAATGCGCGGTAAGTGATGGTATCAGGATGTGCCTCGGGGAAAACTGTCGCCATCCAAAAAACCCCTCGGTTGGGGTAACGGTGTAACGTAGTGTTATGAGGAAGGTCCCCGACAATGACCTCGATAATCGGTGGCGGCGATGTGGTTGTTAGAAGGTTTGCATCAAATGACGGTTTTGCGGTCGGTTGATCAGAGGTTGATGCTTTTTTGAAAGCACAGGTGCCGAAATTATTCTACCTTTCGTGAAACCCCCTTTTCACTCGAAACGGGTTTGTAATGTTGAAATAAATTGTAAACACTGGTGTCGTTTATAAATTTCATGGTTTTCCTCGGCTTGCAGATCCCATTTACTACATTTTAATTCTAGTTAGATTACGAAATGATTTTTTAATATTACGTTACAAGCCTTTTACAAACCTTACCAAAAATAACTGTTCATCAAAATCAAACTCTACCAATAGAGAAACCAAAAAACGACGCTACAGACAACCTCAAAAACCTTTGTTAAAAAGTAACAAAGACCTAAACAAATATCCAGCACACACATATGTCGAAGCAATTGTCAAAATCTCACGCGTAAGGCCGCGTGGCATCGGCTAATGGATTCGGCAAGAAAGTTGCGCAAACTCCGGGCATTCAAATCTCTTACATGTCGAGCGATAGAATGTACCGTGAAGTGGTCCCTATGATTTATGTATCCGTTAGTGATAAGTGGACCCAGCGGAATGCCGGGGTGAAGGGCGAAAGTGAAATAAAAGCCAGACGCTTCGGAGCATCGGTGCAGGATTTTCCCGCCGAACCACTAAGAAGCTTGTCCCTTGATACATACTGAAGGCATATTGTCCCAGTCCTGTTCTCTTACGCTGAAGGTTTCATTTCGATGGTTTCTTTTAACTCTATCGCACGCAAAAAGAGAAACTTTCCACACGAATCGATAGTGGGTGCTCTTTCGGGTGATCTTTGGTGGTCGTGGAAATGCGATACCACACTCTTACGCCCGTGTCTGGCTTTTGTCACCCCGAGAAGCGGGCCCGTTACCAGTTTGAGTAGCATAATTCACCGCGGCACGTCACGATTATTTGGTCATTCGCAACATGACACTCCCTGCTTCCGTTCCCTGCTCAAACCAAGTGTAGAGGGAAAATGCGGGAAAAACTGGCAAAAATCCTAAAAAAATACACACCCGAACGGAGCAGTAAAAGCTTTATGGCACCCATTTCGGGGACAACTTCATGAGCACACACAGCCATACACAAACCCTGAGCATAGATGCCGTTGTATGATTTATGGTGAGCCCTCATGCATGATGTTATTATTTTCATATTTCTGTTTGATTTCGGGGCATTCTTTTTTGCTTCCGATTGCGATCGACATTGAATCGTTACAAATGTGCAATTTATTGGTAGACCCTGCGTGAATATCGGAACATAAAAAGTGCACAAGGGAGTTCGATCGCCTTCGATGCATTACTCAGCAAACTAGTCCAGTCACATCCCGTCCCGATCCTGCCAGGATCCAGTTTCAATCGGTTTGATATCTATTTGACTACTCTGGTGCCGATTGTAGACTTTCCTTCTTTTTCACTTTTTCCCTCCCTTCTGCATGTGTGCAACCGTGTTTGGAGATGAGTTTTCTCTCTGCTTTTTACGGGTGGTTTCATTCACTTCTTCTTTCTTTCCTCCGAAAACATTACTCTCCCATTTTTACAACACTGGAATAATGTGCAATAATTCATTGACACATGAAAGATGGGATTTGAGTAAAGTGTGAAAATGGAGAAAGTGCAGAAATCTACCACCGTTATTTGTATGTGTGTGTGCCTTGGTAGAAAGACAGACAGTGAAGGGATGTCCTTCGGCGTCAGGGTCGAGGGCGATCCTCGGAAAGTGAGAACGTGCGCTATGTACTCCGCATCAGATTCATCGTGTTGATGTGTATGTGGTGTGTGTAAAAAGAAAGTGCCAATGGCAATGATGACGACGCCGCCGACCTCGTCGAACGCGGTCGGTGTTTGGGAGAAAAATGGTAATAAATTATGAAAATGTTATAATTTATATCTTCTCGATTAATTCTATTTAAAAAGTTCCTTTTTTTCGATCAACCCCTCCCGCAGGGGTCCGGGGAATCGGAGGGTATGAGCGATCGGTTTCATCGGAAGATTTATTTACGGTTTCACCGAAACCGGCCACACTCCGCTGGCGTATGCTCAAAAAGGCCGACTTTCTCCGCCGTCTGTCTGTCCGTTTGGTTTCGGATTTGTTTGACTGCGGTGCTACGCAGCTGTGATGATGATTCGATCCGAAAATGGAACATATTTTACACCATCCCACCACCATCGCGTCCATCTTGAGCGTACGACATTTTGATACGATTCTGGAATTTTTGTTCACATATTGATTGGAGATTATTGAGCTCGCGTTCCGATTACGATTCCGATGACGGCACGCCCGGGGGATGGCGATGGGTGAGAAGGAAAGGGTCATCGAAAGAATAGAAAGGAAACAGGATGCCACTAAATCATCGAGCCGTTGGAAATGACGAAAATGCAAGGAATATGGCTATAAATTCTCCCGAATGTGACACCATATCCGATGTGGAACTTTGCGCACAGCGTTGTGGCCTTTCGGGTTTTTTTATGTAGCATTTGTGGACATGCGATTCCACGGTAGGGGGTTGCGGCGGGACGGAAAGCATATTGGCTTTTGATCGAAGTTTCAATCGGTCTCAGGCGTAGTGGGAAGTCGCAACGAAGTTTTATCGAAATGGAGAGACATGTTCAAATACTCGCGCTTATCTCTTGTTCAAATACTTCATCGACTCATGGTCCTTGGATTGTGAAGTTTAAAACATAAAAATTCTTTTGCTTCTAAAATTAGGCGTGCCATTACAAAAATTCATTTGATTTTTCTTGATTACTAGCGAAATGCCTTTTAAATTTGCTCAATTCTTACTGAAAACTAAAGTGGTGGTTTCGATTCGCATTTCAATCATTGTTCGATGCCCAATTCGGTTTTAGAAATTTAAAATAATGTGTCAGTTTTATTTAAATTTTACTTTGTTACATTCCGAATTTGTTGATCATCAATCTTATGTTATAAAATTGTTAGTACATAATTATGTCATGAAAAGTTCCTTTTTCTATCATTCAAAAAGGATTTCGAAACCGATACAAGTAAAAGAAGCTTTTCGATGAAACTATTTTAAACTTCAAATATTTATAACGTCAAAAACTCAACCTGCAAACCGACCTGTTGTTCATTATCTACAACCTCATCATTTTTAAAGTTTGGAACGGAAAAGAATGCCACTCATTGGAGCTTGATTAGTTCATTAGCAAATATTATGAAACAGGTCGTTGTTATTTTTTGTTGATGCTGCCACGAAGTCGCCTAATTTACTGGGACACCAAAACCCATATCCTTCGACACCAATCTTCGGCGCGTTGTTTTACGAGTCTCGGGAAGGACGAAAAGCCACAACAAACCACATTCCAATTACCGAGCTGCCTCGGAACAAAGGCACCCAGACACCCTGGGCCAAATCAAGTGTCAGTCTTGGGTTGAATGATTTATGACGTATTAAAACCAAATCCACCGATCGCGGCCGAGGCTTCCAAAAAAGCCCGGAGTGCACCGGGCAGGGATCTAAGGGAAGTTCTAAGAAAATGAGCATTTTATGGCATTGCTGCAAAACGTTGGCGCGACGCGTCTTCCGACATTCGTGAGAAACTTTTATGGCCTATTGCAAACTTTCCAAACGCCACGCAGAGTCCCTTCGAGGGGAGTTCTCTGTAAATCCCTCACTCCAAGACCCGACTTGTCTGGCTGGATGTGAGACTGCTTGTTGCTTGCTCTATTGAGTCGATTGTTGTTTAGAGAGAGGCGAAAAAAAACTGACACCCAAAACGTTCCGATCGATACCGATACCGCGTCGAAGGAGATGCCCCCGTAGAAATACCAGGAAAACATGTATTGTTCGGCGTCGCGTATTGCTCACGCGGTCGCTCCGATCCGGTCTGGAGATATTTATGAGATTTCTGCCGAACGGCCACGGCACCCGCGAACAGCCCGCGCCGATCCGTTGCCCATTCCCGTTGATTTCGGACCACGGTTGTGCGGTTGTGGGTCATAAATATTCCTTCGACAGTCACTCTTCGGAGTGATGCTGCTGGGAAGGCGATTCAACTCGTCTGTCAATCAACCGCCGGTCAAGGATTTACATATTCCGAGAAGCTGAAAGGCAAAACAACACAAAACCACACAGTCTTTATTCGGGGGTCCCAAAACGGCCGTCTGATATATTCGAGGCCGGATCTCCGTGGGCTCGGAGGAGACCAATATCGTTTTTAAACGAATTTCGCGCTCCAACGCCTTCGGACATAAATCATTGCGTTCCTCGAGTGACTTGGGGTAGGCTTAAGATTTAGCCTAAACTGCCTCGGGAAGGCCTTGGGGAGTGAAAGTGAACAGAAAGATGTTAATTTCGCTAAACCGTGAACGAATGATAATGAAATACAAAGTGGTACAAAAACAAACTAAGTCAACCGGAGCAACAGTTTAAAATACTTAAGTTTTTACAATGTCTTGTGGATAATGTATTTCCTGATTTTTTAAAAGAGGAGATAAGAAACCATTGTTATTCTTTTAAATCATCAAAAACCAAGAAATTTATCTGTCAAAATAATGAACTTACAAAACGAAATCGGGGTCGCATTGTCGAAATACTTACTAGATATCTAATCCAAGATAGTTCTCTTAATAAGCATTGAAGCTACCTGCCCTCTGGAAGGTTCTATTTCATATCCGATCCTCCTCTTCATAACAGCAAAGATACACCGCAACGAGACCGTTGACGAAAAGTCGGCATCCGACCGACAGCCAACGGTGTGTTGATGGGAAATATCAAATATTTGTTTTTCTCCACTCATTTTTTCACTCGACCCCGGTTTCTCAGCATAATCAGATCGGAAGGTTCTGACGGGTGCACCTCTTGCTCGTCCAAACATGTGTGCCCTCACGTGTGTTTGCGATGCTGCGACATCACGGCGGCAAATCTTTACACGCCGTACGCGGTTCCAGTGATCCGTGCGATTAGACAAGACTTCGTCATGGCGAAACGCACGGTGTCGCTGCAGCGCTGATGGGAAATTTACATAAACATCCTCCGAAACAACAAAGTGCGGGTGTTCCGGTTCGTCAGCGCTCTGGAAAGGCAAGGGAAAAAAGGGAGGAAGGGCGGTCTCCGAGCGGTCCCCGGGGAAGCTCAAAGTTTTCGAGACGAAAGTCAACAGAGTGAAAGATGTGGAAACATAACAAACGATGCATTTCGGTGCTTCAAACTAGCGACGAAAAGCCCTAAAAACCCCCAGGAAGAGCAAGTGAAGGTGGCTTATGTTTATTCCACTCCAGTCTCCCGTGCCGACAAAGTGTGTTACCTGATCCGGAGGACAAGGTGAATAAACAGCGTGAGGTGAGGGATACAATTTTACAGAAGCAATCATGCTCTTCTAGGTTAGGTTTCATAATGCAAGGAATGATGAGCAGCACGTATTGTTTATTAAGAGACCTTACAACTTTGGTTGTGCCATAATTTGTTCTTTGATGATGGAAATTATTCTTCTAAATGTCTCGAGGAAAATGATTGGTAATATTCAGTAAAATTAGCCAGCACAAAGTGGAAAATCAACAAACAAACAGCAGAATAAAACTAAATCTAACAAAACTATTAGAGTAATCATGAACCAACCGAGCTGACGGGAAAATGGTTAGTTAAAACGCTCAACCAAAGATCCATCGCGTTATTCCGGGCAGTTGTGCTTTGTGGTAAGATCGGCGCCCGGTTTCTCACCACTCGAAAGCTCTCCATAAAACGCCGGCCAAGAAAACCGCTTCGCTTATCTCTTGTTCGCCGCTCGCTTGTGCGCGCTTGCAGATTAGTCTAGAAATTAAGAAAGATTAGCCTTCATCCGAGGAAAAACCCGTCCGGGTCGATCCGTCCATTCCGTCCACGGACGGCTGGGTTCATTTCCGGCCGGATCGACCGGCTCATCCGTGCTCGACTTCACTCGGGATTTTGACGACTTCCCGTCGGACTGCCTGGTGATCTCTTGTGCCCATCAAGTCGCTTCGCATTGGACGGGCCGTTGTATTTCTTCCCTGATACCAGCCATAACTTCGCATCTCCTTCCGCCACCGTCTTTCCCGCCTCGCTTCTTTATCGCTGGGACACCGCTTTCTTTGCTTCCTGCTTGATTATGTGCCTGCGAGGAGGAAAATAAAATGCTCAAAGGAAATGATGCCAGTTCAGAAGCTCCCTACTACTGCGAACACTAAGACTACTACTACTACTACCGCTACTGGCGCTTCTAGTGATGGTTTGCATATTAAATCGTGACTAGCAAACCGGGCGGGCGTGTAAAGGCAGCGGAATTCATCGGGAAAGCGAAAACCCTCCCCCGGACAAAAGACGAGGAAAAAGCCTCATCGCACCCACAAACACAAACGTAAACCCACCAACAGTCTCGCCCGATAATAAATATAAACAAAAAGGATTTCCCGGCAAAAATAAAATTTTCTTTATGAGTGGAGCTAAATTATTTTCATCCATTCTTTCCAGCAGTCGTTGTTGTTGCCGTTGCCGCGTTTGCGGGTGCGTTTTCGGCCCGGCAATGTTTTTCCCCTACGCCCGGGAAATGATGTGCCGGTTGGTTTGTGTTTTGCGTTTGCGATCTCCGTTATTCTTTCTGGGGCGGTGTATTTTATTCTCCCAAGACCCCGAGCCGGCCGGAGATTTGGATGCATGGGGACGCCCGTGCCGGGGACGAATTTTCCACTCGGGTCCATCCGGTGATGGGAGGTTTTGAATTGTATTGTAGGTGGTTGGATTTTTCTCTTCCCGTTTCCGAAGGTTTCTTTCTTTTTTGTTGCACCTCACATTGCTCCCTTCAAACCGTTCATTTGAGCATTAGTTTCCTTCATTTCATCTCAATTTGCGTTTTTCAATTTAAAAAATGGTGTATAATAAAATAACTTCTGCCTGACTAGAAAAGACGTGGATTTTTATGACACAATTCTTTGCGCGGCTGGGTTGAGAATAAAATGAAGAAAAGCGTTGGTAGGAAAGAGAGCTTTTCTTATATGATTAAGTAGAACGGAATCCTAAATCTCATACCATAGGAGAACCATTACCTCAAAATGATTCAAAGACATGGTAATTCATTCCATTCCTCGGAAAAATAATGTAAAAACCCACGCCGAGTCTTAATCTATATTTATTCTATCGGAATATATTTCAAACATTTTATATTATACTTTATTTTACAAATAAAACAGAATCATCGTCTTTGCTTGCACTTATCCAGATGTTTAGGCAACCAGTTTAGCGAGTAAAGTTTACAAAATGCTAACAATTATTATGATGGCTGAATTGTTTTTCACGCCAAGCATGAAGCAAAACAATCATCTAATGTGAGGAAAGCTTTCGATACGCAAGCAAGGGAGGGAGAAGAAGCTGAGGTCAAAGCATAAAGAACCGATAAAAACAGGAAAATAAATTCCGATGATTCCTGCTTGGTCATGCGATCAACTTTGTGAGTTTTCCCCACACACGGAGCTGCGTAGGGTGGAAGAAGTTGAGTGAACACTTCTTCAGAAGCAGCGCCGCCCAAACCGACCACACGCCGTTTGCTCTTGGAGGGTGAAGCTTGTAGAGGGTGTGTGATTTAAGCGAAATAATCACCATAAGTTGCGATTAAATAATTAGATGGACGCGTACAGCATAAATGAGTGCCGCCGTATTATGATTGGAGGAGCGCAGTATCAGCGAAAGTGGCACGCCGGATCCTCGAGCCCTTCGCTGTGGACCATCGCCACCAGGATGGAAACGTTTGTTTTCAATCAAAACCCCCCACCTACGCCCCTCTCCCTTTCGGCCAAGAAGGTCAACAGGATGGATGCACATGATAGCGATGACCAGGGGTGCGTTGGTCGGAAAAAGAAAAACAAAGTCATAATTTTTGCATATTTTTATCTTCGTTAGGTCGTTTCTTCAGCTTTTTGCCTGGATCGTTCCTCCGCAGATTGGTGTTTGGGCTTTCTTCGTCTATCTTTCACGCACGGCCGTGAAGATGGACACAATTTACGCTCCTTCGGAAACAAGGGGTGGAAGATTGTTTATGGGTGGTTTATGATTATGACTTCTATTGCTCGTTTTCCCGCCTACAATCCATGACTAATTTCAGTTGGGCAGGACGATCATAGATAAACGGAAAAGAGAGGGATACGAGCAGAGGATGGTACGATGGCAGTGGAAAGGAAAGTTATGTTTAAAAAATGATTGGACAGGATATTCGACAATGCAAAATTAAATTGTTGCTAACGAAAATGAAAATACGGACAGAGTGCATGTTTAGAAAACAAATGAATTATACTTTAAAGCATTTTTAAGTAGATTTTTTTTGTTTTGTGACCTATTGAGTTTATATTAACTTTTGTTATTATTAATATTTTGAATCAACCTGGTCTCATCTTTGTTTCCTTTTCTCCTTTCCAGCGAATTTGAGATCGGTAGTGAATCATTAGTAGCGATCAACTCTAAAATATACGGCATCAACAGATCCTATCCTCTTCTAGATCTTCTCTTGCATGAAGCAATACTTCGGACTACAGTTACTCTGGTTAGAAGAATATTGTTCTAAAGCTATTATGTTTGTTTTTTTTTATTTTCTAAGCAAAATTAGCGTAGTGAAAAACATATTTATCTATTTGATGGAAACTCACTTTTTATTGCTTGTTTTATTTTCCTAACGAAATCCTACTTTGAAATAAAATATTAACCTTTTTACTAAAAATTTACAAAGGTCAAGAAATTGGTAAAGTAATACGAAGAGGAAAACCTTGATTAAATAAATCAAACGCATATAGAAAACTTTATCTATTATCATAAAATAGTCAATAAACAAAACCAATCCAAAGACCCGACCAGCGCATGAGACGAGCGTGATTTGCCCGGGAAGCTATTTCCATTTGATAAGGTTGCACTAATAAATTTCGCTTTAATATTTCATCGCAAACACACAATCGTAACCGTTTTCGGTGAAGTAAACCCTCCATCAAGAAGGTAACGGTAGCTGGTCGATGCAATTCCACCGTTCCACCGGGCCAACCGGGATCCTGTCAGCCATCAGCCAATACCACCGGGACGAATCGATTGATGCAATCGAGCAGAGAGAAAGGAACGCAAACCTTTGGCCAAACCCACCCGATTAGCCAACCTCGTGGAAGTGTTGCAATCGCGAGTACAGACGTGAAAGAATGTAACTGAGACGAAAAGCGTCGAAGAAAAAGGTGCTGCAGAGCGAGACGGAAAGTAAAACGATGGCAATAAAATGGAACCGTTTGGCACGGAGTTCAATATTTGCTGAATTATTGAAACTGCCATAATTCCAGCTTTTCCGTCTTCTGTTTGATGGCTGAGGCGGTCGAACGGAAAGCGTCAAGCTCGCAGGAAAGAATTCGAACCGAAGATGGAAAGAGCTGCATAACCGGAGCAGGAAGAAGGAAAAGCATACATACACACACCCATACACCCGAGCCAGTTGAGTTGTCAATATCCTTTCACTCAAGCGCAATCCAAATGGAACGGAACGGAGAAAAGTACGATTGACGAGTGAGTTTTTCCTTCGTGCCAGCACTGCTTTTCTTTGCACTTCGTGAGATGAAATGAAACACCCACAGCGACCGCACACAAGCGCCCCGGCGAGGTCCTGGCGACGGAAAAATCGAGTGGAAAAGTTATGGAAATGTAGTAAAGAACAGAAACAAATCGTGCAACGACTCTCGGGCACTTCTCGGGGGTCGGGCGGAACGATGGAAAAACCAACCAGCATCATTTCGTCACGTTCCGTTTTTCGCAGTCGCCATCCTTTTTTTGCTCGGAGGGCGGATAAGGACGCTATCGAGAGCAGGTCCTGACGGAAGGAAGCGACGCGAGGGCCGCACGGGGTGGCGATAGCCAGCGTGACGAAGAAAATAACATGGGAAGCAATAACAGTTACAAGAAAATTAAATTGTCGATTGTATTTCATTGTTATGACTGACATAAAGAAGCGAGCTAAGAGGAAAGCATCGCCGAAGAAATGGGGAAAAACGGCACAAGAAGGCTGCCCTGCAGGATTGGAGCAGAGTTGAGTGCAGATGTAAGTGGAGGGAAATGGAAAGAGTTGACTGAAATTTATCAACGTGCTGACGGACGTGATGTAAGTGGGAAATGAAAATTGAGGTTTCACAAACTCTAACACTGCGAAAGATTAAGGTATAGAATGTAACACATTCAGCACAGTCTTCATTACACCAGTAAAAAAGAACACAGTGTATCTAGAGCTCAACTCGAATTAAAAGATGTTGCAAATATTATAAAAGCTTTGCAATATTTTCAATCTCATAAACATTTAATTATCAAACCTAAGTAAGTGGAAAATTGACAATGTTTGAGAAAAGTATTTTAAGGTATTCTTTTCTGATATTGTTCATCCTTGCAACAAAACCCAGCTGTGACGTTTATAAGAACCTGAAAATCAAGTAGAATGTAAAAAAACACTGTTATAACGTTATGAATAACAGAATAGGAATTTGATTAGCAAATCTTGAAAACTTAACAGGAAAACTATGTTCATACAATGAAAGTTTAAGAAACGATAAATCCCAATAGGGATTAAAAGTGGGGTCAGAAATAATATTTTCAGTCATCAAAGTGAGCAAATTTTAGTTTAGTTACAACTTTTTCAAAAATAGTTTAAATTAAACCTAATGCATCAACCATACATAATTGTAAGTATGATAATTTTTGTTTTTCACTATGTACGTTAAGCATTAATTACGCTGAATACCATCTATTGAAATCCACGTTGTCAAAAGAAGAAAAATTCGGATGACAAATCTCCCGCAAAAATTGCAGGAGCATCCCGAAACCCTTAAATTTGAAAGGAAGAATTGTCTATAAATCCTCCAAACGCCCAACAAACGGTGAGCCAATTGTTAATTGTTTTCTCCCTAACCCCGTGGCTGGCATCAATAAATAAAAATAAAATATAGAAGATTATAAACCTCGGCTAGCGAAGTTACCGCTCATACCAGCAGCGTCTCGTACCCTCTGGCGTATCGTAAGAACTCATCCCTGGGCAGTGAACGAAAGGTTTTCCTCTCCCGTCCACCGAGGGCGAGAGAAAGTGGGTGAGACGGTGGGTATATAATTTATTAGATTTTTAATTCTTCTCCGGCGTAAATCTGATAGAAATAAAATGGCATACAGTCATCGTTCGGCTCGTAGTCGTCACCGTCGTCGTTGTCGGCGTCGCTAAACCTGGGCCATTCCTTGCAGCTGGTTATTACGGCTGGTGCAGGCAGGAAAAGAATACTTTCCACCACCACCACCATCACCACCTCCACCACCAGTAAGCAAGGATGAGTCAAATAAAAGCGGGCCGCCTCCGGAAGAGGGCGGCTGCCCAAGGGCATCCCGGTCGGAATGGTAGCTTCCGGTGGGTTCTCCACCCACCGCGTGAAAACCATTCGATTGCATTTAGGAAAATTCCTCTCATTTAACCGCTTCCGGGTGCTCCGACAGCGATCCTCCGTAATGGGCGTAGGCCAGCGTCTCCGAGATGCCATTGTGGTCCCGAATCCAAAAACCGGTAAAAGTAAAGCTGAGGTAAAAGGTAATTCCTCCCATTCCTCAGCACACTTCGATGCAGTTTTGTCTTTCACTCTCGATCGTCGCCTTGGAGACTGGGATGGGATGGTGATCATATTTTGGCAAGGGTACGTTGTGAAGCAACCCCACCAATCGAGCGCACGTTCAAGCGAAACAAAGCAAAACAAAACGTCGCACACATGAACACACCTATACGCCATCCGAAAATAAAAGAAACGGCAAGGAGCTGTGATGGGAGAGCAATAATAAAAGGGTAATCCAAACATGAACCACCCTTATTTTAATCCCTTCCCGTTCCGGCGTGTTTTGTCGAAGGCTGTGGTAAGGAGAGATTCGTTTATTTTTTCTACCATCATAAAGAGACGATGTCTGAGTGGATGTTCTATGTACCGAATCGCTATGTCGTATTAGGTGCCGCTTTAGGTTGTGTTATTTATTTTTTCTACTATTTATTTATTCCTCAGCACACCATCACTTTCTCATGGACCGGTGAAGCGAATGCCTGTCCAGGGTTTCGTGGTCTCACCGTAAGATTCCCCTGCTTGGCCACCATGCTTCGCTTTGCTTAATGGGGTCGATGCTGAAACGGAGTCCTTTGAGCCAGTGACCGCTGACAGTGGCGCAACGTTGACTGTCCTGGAAGCGGATTCGGATGTCAAAAATGGTTGATTTATACGTGGGCCTCCTATTGGGTTCAGGGTGTTGGGCAGAGGGAGAAGGTTTGGAATGACCATTTCTCCTGCTCTTTTTCCGTGAGGGATTATAATGTATACTTTTATTTCATTTAAGTAGGAAAGTATTTCGATCAGAGCTGAAGAGTTTTTATTGGGTTCATTACGTACAAAAGTGTTTGAAAAACATCATTTAAATATTTTGTCTATCATTGGATTAGATATTTCGACTTTAAAGCAATTCATTTCTTCTTCAGATGAAACAAAATTATATCTTTTCTGATTGACTCTTTAAATGAGTAATTTTAAGTAAGTTAAAAATCATTTAGTGATAATTACATCGATTTTTGAGACCAGGTTTTAAATCGTTTTATTTTTTTCAGTTTCGAATACATTTGATTGACTTGAAACTAAACCTGACAAAACAAATTAAGATGTTTTATTGCGTTCTGGTAACACCCCAACATTCCTCAACATCTCCCAACATCCAGAAGCTTTAAATCACCAAATCTCAATTTCCCAAAGTGCCTCAATTTCACCAATCATAGCGAATGCCAAATCAACAAACACACTCACACACACACATACGTTCGCAAAACATTTCCCCTCGACCATATCTCAACCGACAAATAGAGCAGGAATTCATTTGGATCGTCCCAATTTCAATTCGTTCCAAAAATGTGTCTCTCCAGCAGTGAAACGGCGACAAACTCACACAAAAAACAAAGGAAAATGCCTTCGGATCGGGGAGGTGCCATTTTGGATTGCGCCAGCGGATCGGCTCAGAAATCATCCCCCCCAAAACCCGCGCCAACCACCGGCCGTTAGGTATTAAATCATTTAGATAAATATTTATGCTCCTGCAATGAGCGAAACCGGGAGGCTGAACCGAAGATATTCGGGAAGCATGAAAGTTGACGTGAATGTGTTTTTCTTCTCCGCGTCTCTGTGGAGCTTTTCCTTGGCCTATCCACCATGACGGTACACGGGGGTTGGTCGCACCGCAAAGGTCGAGAATTTTCCATCGCCGGGAAAACCTGCTCACCCCAGCCTGCCCGGTGGAAGCGAACGAAAACAAACCGTAAACCATGTCAATGTCTGTCGCCTTGATGATGCTGCTGCGACACACAAGTTTGGCCCGGCCCGGGCCGGGTCGGGCGGGAAGATGAGCCGAAGATGTGCCGGGGGAAAAGTGCATGAAACTTCCATTGGTAAAGACATATATCATCACGAAGTGACAGCGTTTATTATCTGCGTACACAAAAACGACGGATTGGATGGATTGGTCGGATGGTTTTTCGGGAAGGGACGAAGTGCGCGCGTCTCGCTTATCTCGGGCTCCGTCTACGTGTACCGACACGCCAGGACTCGTCTCCGCGTGTATGTGTGTCTGTATAATGGTGTGAGAAAAGTGGTTTCTTTTCGTGGCACGGCAGGAGTCGCCCCCTAAAGCCACGATTTCGTCATTGGTCGTCTTCGATGCGCTGCCGAGTTTGACAAGGGACATCTCGGTGAGTGTTTGTGTGTGTGTGTTTGTGTGAGTGAGTGAGCAAATGATGGCCAAGAAGTGAGCTGACACGTGGCGAGCAAGGACGAGTGAAAAAGAGGGATGCTTGAAGGACGCCATAGTTGGAGAAAACTGTCGACAGGGAGGAAAAGCAGAAGAGCGAACGACCGGCAGAAAAAAAAACCCCGACACAAGGATCACCGGGAAAGGAAGCGCCCGGGAAGAGGCTCTCAGGAAGATTGAAAGAAAGCAGTGTCTTGGCCGGTGTCGGCTCGCCCGAATCCGCTTTCAGCTGCTTCCTCCCATAAATCCTGGCGTGGTTCATATTTTAATCCACCGTGGAAGGATGCGTCTACGCCGCGAGAGGCGGCCGTTGTCTCTCACCAGGAAAAGTGGATGTCGTATTGTTGTCTTTCTTCCAGTTTCGCTATAAATTAGGACATGTGTCAGCTTTCTGAAGGATTTATGACAAATTTATTCTTTTCTTTGGCACATTCAGGCCGCCGGGTAGGGCTCGGGTGGCGGACGTGTGGTGTGAACGGAACCGAACGGAGGAAAGAGGGAAAAGCGTCCGGCGATCAAACCCCCGGGAGTAGAACCATGCCAAGCCAAGCGTTACTCGATGGAAATGTGAAGTGACGTTTTCCCGCTTCACACTTTCGTCTGCTTTCTTGAGTCGTCGTGTGTCTCCCGGTTTCCTTGATGAATGGCCGAGGTCAGGGCAAGCCATAAAGAAATGGCCGACACTTTCCGATGTCTTAAAAGTGCAGTTAACTGTAACCGTCGCCGTCTGTTGCTGGTTGTGTGCGTTGTGACCCATCGTTGGAATCAATAAAATTAGAAACATCTATTTAAACAAATAGCGGAATAGACTTTAAATTATTTAATATCAGTTCATTTTTCATAGTTAGGGGCTAGTCTAGCAACTTTAATCCAAAATCCTGACATTAAACTTTTCACTCATTTTTTAAATGTCATTTCAATCTTAAGTAATGTTTTCTAATTTCTTCCTTATGTTCAAAAAACTTTAAAGGCTATACTCGAAAAAATAACGCTGCCATCAAATACATTTTCGATAGCAACTAACAATCGTAAAAAAACTGGATTAAATTACATCCATCCAAGGTCTAAAATCACCATTAACAACCACACACAACGATGATTTGTTGTAACGACGGGTCAAATATTGCCCTCTATCTGCTACTCTGAGAGCTGCATTGGCGAATGATGACAACATTTGCTAAACCGAAGAGACACGCCGAAGGAAAAAACCATTTCAGTCAAGCTATAATCGTTAAAACATTGTTTACAGGACTTTCCGTTGACGGTGTTCGTGTCCACCTTTCGTGTCCTTGTTTTTATTGTGATTTTTTTTCTCTTCTCTGTTTTGTTCGACGGATGTATCTTTGATCCTTGCTACTTCTAACACATCCAACGTTAGCTCTTCCACTGGCTTCCTTCAATCGCTGACCATCGCCCTTCCGTTCGGCAAAGGTTGCTACAGACAGCAGTTGTATTATATCATTACCCTTATTGTTATTAATTCCTACCGTGTCCACCTTTGCCTTGCAAATACGCACGAACCGTCGGTGTCGTTTTGCTCGCCGTAAGAAGATGAAACTACTACAAATTATAATTATAATTTTCCGCTGACATTTACGACTCGCCGCCCAACCAGACCAGCCCGGGCGAGATCGGGTGATTACGTAATGCTAATGATGATGATAACGACTCACATTGGCGTGTTTTTTCGCGAAATTGACGCGAAGACGACACGGACGGTATTACCCGAGTCAACGAGGAGAATAGCAATGGACGCCTCTTTTGGCGACGGATGTGCTGACAGAAGGACAGTGAAGGACGTTCGAGATGAAGTGAGACGCAAAGAGAAAGAAAGAAGAATCCCTCAAAGAGGGGTGAATTAGGTACCGAGGGCTGGCAACGTGTTCGGCTTTGATGCGATGTCCAATGAGAGTAAGAATTATGTTACAGGTTCTTACAGCTAAATGCAAAATATGAACCATGAACAACAACAGCTTCTTATGATTACATTTACAATGAATTATCATTATGTAAGTTTGTGTCATAACCGTACAGGGTTTGAGGAGGCTGTCCATCTTCTGAGATTCTTACAACAATCATTAAGGAATAAACACAACAAGGACGATCACATTACACTGGGCGTAAAAACAAATCCAGGAATAAATCATTTACTTTTTCACATTGCTTAGTGGATGAGGTTGAAATAAACATGCTAAAAATAATCATGTTTTATAACGCTACTTTGCGAATAAAATAGGTATAAAATATTATGTTTTATTTTCTTTGTCATAACAACATTCTTTAATTGATAAACATAAAATTAAAGTAAGCAAATAAGTAACAAGAACGCATTTCCAAAATATTACAAATGTGCAAACCATAAAAATATGATTAGTCAACATGCTGTGCAATCATCGTCAATTTATTGGTGTTAATATTCCACGATACAGTCAGCGCTGTTAAAAAGTCAATTAGTGTGTCATACTGCTTGCCGGGCGAGGTTTTTCCTCCTTTTCGTATGCATCTCTACTTCATCCCTGGCACAGAGTAAAAAGCTCGAAAAAAAGAGTGCTGAAAACATATAAAAGTGAGAGAGAAAGTGAAGTAAGCAAAAAAACCAAATGCCACCCAATTAACACGGCCCCAAATTGTAAGGGTGGGTGGTCGCTGCACAGACGGACAAAGCGAACGCCGAAAAACGCGCCAAATGAATGTTTTCGATAATTGTTTAATAATCGTTCGCTTACATTGGGAGTGCACGGTGAACACAAGAATGCATCCCGCCCTCAGTGGCTCACTCTCCAACCCGACCTTCCTCCCCCCTTTCGCCCACCGATTAATATATCAATGTTCAACACTAAACGGTTTCGAAAACATCATCTCCTCCGTTCGGATGTGCTCGGCTCGGATGGTTTAATGCAATCCTCGTGCAGTGTCCTTCCGTCGGTCGGGCGAGAAAGCGGGGACGATCGGAGTGCGGGCGATGGGACAAGGGTGCCCTGAACCGAAACCGATGGTGCTGCACATACGCGAGCATAATATACTTTTCGGATGTGGTCACGGGCAACTGTAGTTAAGTGCTACCGTTGCGATCATATATAAACGGCACCGCGTGTACGAAATGTTTTCATTTGCGACAAGTTTCTCCTGCGCTCCAAGCTGGGTGGATGGGGTGGGGAGAGAGGGAGGATGCAAACACGCACGCCACTTCCTGTCACCGAGCCACCCGGTTTGAAGTTAGTTAATTTGAGCTCTCGCAAGTCGCGCCACCTTCCCAAAAGGCGCCGGCAGCTGGAAACCCACGGACGACGCTTCCATTTCCCATCGATGCCATCATCTGCCTGTCGGTGCGAAAGGGATGAGCCGTGCCCGGGTGGAGAAGTTGTACAGGCGACGCATGAAATTGTGACACATTTAGTACCGCCAGATAGTCGTTGCGCGAGAACGGCAAACGCTGGCCCACGCTAAAGCGGGCGAGCGGGAGACAAAAAATGTCATCCAACACCCTCTAGAAGGGCGCCCATAATGGGGAGGGGGCCATGCCAGTGTCGAAGGGAAGCGCGAAGGACTCCATTCGCACCACGATCGCAATGGACACAGCATATTGACTTCACGTGCTCGATTGTTTATTATCCACACCGTGCCGCCGCCATTAAACGCGCTGCGCTCGGTGCATAAGCTGTGGGAACTTATCTCAACTCGCTCCGACGGCGTTCTCGTCCGCTGTCGAATGATCCTTGTTGGCCGGGTCGGAGTTTGACTCGTCCGTGTGTCGTCATTCACGCGCCTGTCGGACGCTCGGTGCTGGGCATCGAACCGGGGAGGGGATGCTATCGAGTTATTACGCCAATGACTGCCGAGCGTTGCGTTCACCGTGTGGCACCAAGGACTGTTCATCCGGAGGGTCCCTTATCCTGTGTTTTTTTGCAGCTCACCATCGTGCGGAGGGGATGAGATTTTAATTACTGTGCGAACTGTTGCCATACCGGGGCAATGAATTTCGAAAAATAGGCTCACTGCTTTTTTTTGTCCCGTTTATTGGTTTCGGTTTCGGTTGGAATGATTCAAACGCTTTTGGACCAAAGAAAAGGAAGAAAGTTGAAATGTAAATATGAAATGAAGAATGAACGATACATTGTCGTTAGATTCTGTTTTTGAGAAAATTATATTTTAACCTTCAACATACTTAGATTACTGTCTTAAGAACACAATTGCAAAAGTCTTTTTTGAAAAAAATATATACTTTCAAATATTTTAATATTTAGTATCATGATTGAACACTTAACTGAGATGATGCGCTGCTACTAAAAAATTACATTTAAAATTGAATACTATGATGATCTTCATCATCCCTTAACATATTTCCCGATTAAAATGTTCTGTCTGCAATAGCATCCTGTTGAGGAAAATTAATAAATGAGACATCAAATCTTCATTTTTAACCATTTGTTCTAGTTCTGTACATAAATTGTTGTCATGTATTTTACATAAACATCACTCTATTTAAAATTAATTTGGTGTTAAGAAAACTATTTTTAAAGTAAAATATTTAGTTTTGAGTATTATTTGTGGTTTATTTGAATTATAAATAATTAAATCTAACGTTCAACTGCTGGTACCGCCATAATTGCACGTAGTCCTCATGGCTAGTGATCATAAATCATATCCAAACTACTCGCTGCCGGAGATGACGCCTGGGATATCCACCGATTGGCGACACCGGTGCGGGAGGATGGTGAAATATTTTATCACTTATTTTCATTAATCATAAAATTTCCACCTCCACCGAGGGGTTTGGGTGGGGGAAAAGAGGAGGCTAATGCTGCTTGAACTATGATTGTTTGATTGCGCCCGGCCAGCGTTTTGTGCCGCGCGTACGATCGTGACGAGCGAACGGGCGAAAAGTTCCGGCGATCCTTCACGCTTTTTGCGAACGTCCTCCCGGTGGCGGCTAGTGGCATTGAGAGGCGCATTGAAAAAAAAGCGGAGCGGAGAACAAACACTACAGCAACAACCGGTAGAGCAGCGAAGCACGGCGACGGAGAGCCCAATAGGAAAAACAGACCAAATTTCCATCCTTCCGACGGTATATATTTTGCTTTTGAATGTCTGCCAAGACAAGACAGAATTTAATATTTATTGCCCCGGGAGCGTAAATCAGCACTATGCATAAATAATATTTTAAAGGCTAAGCTGGCTAGTCGGGCCTCGGTGTCCGGGAAGTGCCTGGCAGTTAAGCTACCGCCGGTGCTTCCGTATTTTTTGGGGCGAACCATCGGGCTCAAAAGAACCGCTGGCCGGATGGGTGCCGTCCAGCGGGTGGGTTGTCTTGAAAATGACAACAAAGAGTTCACAATTTTAATCGCTACTCTTCTGCCATTGCATGTCGTTAGCTGAAGTTTTCTTCTGCGTTCTAGTATTCATTTGTACTAGAATAATACTTAAATTGCTCATTTCGCACGGATCTATATTCAGTTTCTATTAAGTACAGCGTGGGTGAAGTAGAAAATAGAAAATTTGGAAGGAATAAATGTTTGGGATTTATTTTACAATTTAAAAAAATGTTCAAACTGCCCCGAAAATAAAGCGAAACGAGATTTAATCACAGCACTAGTAATGTATACAACAATGGGTCAAAGAACAAATGGGAAGGTGGTTGCATACAAAAAAACCCATGAAAATGCACAAATCCCCGATTTCAATTTACAACTTTGATCCAACTGCACAAATCAAGACGAAATATTCTGCCCAGACACGCTACCTTCATGTGCAAACTTACACCCTGCCGTATTCATTAGAAGCCCTCGGAGAGGTTTACCTTGCTGAAAGATTTATGCGCAAAATTACGCCCGAACAAAATAAAACATTAAAAAAAAAACAAGTCCGATTGACTCCGGCAGCCATTTGCAGCAGGTTCAGCATGAGCTTCATGCTCATGCTACAGCAAGGCACATCAAAACCCCACAAACAAAAGCAAAAGGAGGCAACAAAACCCTTTAGGGATGGAATTCAAAATGATATACACAAACTTTTCCTCGCACAAACGAAAATGCTTCAATGCCGGTGGAAGCTAGTGATATTTCATTCGGTTTGAAGTCCATTTCGGCTCCAGCCTTCAACTGCTGAATGTCTTTCCCCGAAGCACTACAACACTCCCGCACAATGAATCAAATGGTCGCACGGAACGTGAAGGAAGGAAAAAGTTGTATAAAAACGTAACAATTCCGACAGACACGAGCAAAACTTCAAGAAATACACGAATATCGCTCCGGCGGAGTAATTACAACCTAACCACGGACGTTCTGATTGATGGTCTGGAGGCGTTACAGTTTTATTAATTTATGTTCAATTCTTCAAGAATTTATTCTGCTGTTTGTGTCTGGCGGCACTGATAGTCTGTGTATGGCTTAGGCCAGTTGTGTTCTAGATGGTTTTCGGCGTTGGTTTTGAATTTGTTTCCAAATGATGATTACAGAACCATGAAACTGTTCGCAAAGTAAAATAATACCGGAATGTAACCCATGGAACAAACTACTTAATTATTAATTAAAATGTCTGTTTTCAAAAGGTTGGACACTCAAAATAAATTATTTTGTTTAAATTTGTATGTCCTCATTAACTATTATGATTATTTTGATTCGTAAATGTTGTTTGTCTAGAATCGGTCACTGATTATATTTGTCAATTATCGATTATTTTTCATCCGCCTGATACCATACCTTAAGTAAGAATTGAATTTCCCTTTTCCTAATTTCTTCAACAAGACAGTCATTTAGCAATATAACAAAACTTCTCCGACTTTTCGATGGACCTTTCTGATAGCAGGAAAACGCCGAACCTCCGTGGATTTGTACTCGATGCCCGGACGGCCAGGAATGGCCTCGCCCACCAAAACAAGAGGCCATTCTTGGAGATGCTACCTCGTAGATAGGGCCAAGAATACGCCCAGTCGCGACTACGATGGATGTCTTCTTCGTGGTTCCTCGCGGCCGTCCCTCCACAGGCCCCGAGCGGGAAACTTGTGTAGCTTTTTGAGGTTTAGATTTTCAGAACTTTACATCACTTTTCTTCCTTTCAACTGTCTGAGTTTTTGAGGACTATGTCTATTTGGATTAAAGCTATTTATTTATTAAGTTTTAATAAATTAATAAATAATGTTTCATGAGGACTGTTACATTATTTTTAATTTCAACTAATTTTATTTTTCATCAAATCCTTCACCAATTGCATTAACACAAACGTATCTTGTTATCCTCCTCAAGCTTTTGCGATAACAAACGAAGCTAACTCGTTATATCCGACAGCAGAGTGGCCCCATTCGCCCCCGAAACATCGAATCGCTCACCGGAACTATGATTAATTGCACTTAATTCTAGCTTTACCGTCCGGGGAGGAAGGGCGAAGTGATTAGACAGTTTGCCCCCGCGGCCAGAGCACGTTTTGCTTCAATCCATGGACTCTGGAGCTGACGTCGGAATCTTTTCCTTTAGCTTCCCTGCTTCGCCATCGATATCAATTGATCGGTTTGTTACGAATATTGTACACCGGTTGCGAAAACGAATGGCACATTTTTCAATCGTCGATCGTGAAACCAGATCGCTTTGAAAAGAAGCAATAAAATAAACCATGGCACAAGCAGAAGGTTCGCGAATGCTGCCCGGAGGGCTTTACTGGCTGGATCGTCCATCGTGGCTCTAGCGGTAAACCCTTGATTACTCGGAATTTATCATTGCTTGTCGCAGGCGGACTTTGGTGAATAGTGAATTTCCACTTCTTGGCATGCAGGGGGAGAGGCAGTCTTTCCGGATGAGGTTGTAACTCTCATTAATGTTTAGCTTCAAGTTATGCGGTATGCAAATCAAAGGAGATTATCATCAGAACAGATTCTCTCAATACTTGAACAAACGTATTTCTTGTGGCATGTTTCAATAACTAACTACTTTTTTCCCTCTTCTGTTCTGGTATAGCTTTTTAATTACTTCATTTAATCCTCGATCCCAAATCTTCTAAATAATTCAAATTTATTAAGCACAACATCTAAGAAAGAACAAAACACTTGTCTTGTTTCTCTCTGGATAGTCTTAAAAAGTTGACATGTCAAACGATTAGAAATCCGTATGTGACCTCACTCATAACTCTGCCCAAGGATTGACCAAACCCTCCGCCGTCCTTCGCAAGCTACGGGATCACGGAACCGTGTCGTTCCGATAACAATCATTCGTCTTTCCATACTCATAGCGCAACGAAGGCCAACGTGTTCCACTCTTAAGATGCACGCGCCAAGGAATGTCGCAAGTATAAATCGAAGGAAGGAAACACGAGGAAAAACCCTTTGTCGACATAAATTCCGAAACTTGTTCTGGTCCAACCGCTTGGGGCATTTTGAGAAAAGGAAGGGGGGATGATCGGGGGTTGGGATGGCCCGCGCGGTAAGGGGGTGATCGAAAAATCCATAATTTGATAATATATTGAAGAAAACTTATACAGTAATTTATAATCTACAAGTTATTCTGTCTACCTTCATAAAATATTTTCACTTGAATGACTCATTTATAAACTTAATATACTGGTGACGCTCGGCTGTGTTGTCTTGGGCTCGACCGCCAGGCAGGCAAATGAAGGTATTTAGTGCCGGTGTTTGGTACGACCGCAAGAATCTCTGGTCGCCAGTCTTCTCCCGCCTCGGGCAATGGTGTCGCACGGTTCGGTCGCTCCGGTCCTGTCCATTCTGTTGGTGCAGTTTGTCGCAGGATGGGTTTTGGGCGGTAGCCACCGGAAGGACCGTTGCTCGCTGTGTTTCCGAATGAGTGACGGCGTGTGGGAGGGAGCCGGGTCAAGATGGCGATGTGTTGCCATACCGAAGCGACACAGTCCAGTCAAACTTTTGCACGCTGGTGGAGTCGATCCGGAAGTCCAACAACGGCACTCCCGGACAGGGCGGTGTCAGAGCAATGGGCACATGCATGCAGATATGCACGCAAGAAGTGCGACCACTCCCGGTGCACCCATCTTTGACTCCCCTTTACTGGTAAAAAGATGTATGCCTGGTGGGATAAAACCTTGCCTCCGAAGAAACGCTCCAGAAGCAGGGAACGCACGACGAAGGCAGGTGCTACTTGGGTCCCGATGCAGTCCATGTCCTAGTAGTTCCGTCGCTGACGAAGTTGGCTCGCTCCCTGCAGCAGCTTTCTTGCAGTGCGATCCTCGGGGCCCCCGTCATCAGACCGCTTGCGACAGCAAATGACAATATTCTCGTTCTTTCAGTTTCTGCGATCTGAGAAGATGGTTCTTCCAGCTTATCCACATTCCTTCGCCGACATGCACTCACATGCTTGCATATGAGCCAACTCTACAGTCTACGGTATCGGTTGACTGAGAATTTACTGTAAGATCCTACCAAAAAAAAAACTCCCCAACTCACACACACCCACTCACCTACAAAGACATGGCCAGTGGAAGGTCTTACGAGTGAACAAGCTATGAAGAAAATGCTATTAGTCTTTGATAATAATAATTTACTACTGTTGATTCGACTTTTGACCAATACACTGTACCACCGGAAGTGTTTGTGCGTGTGTGCATGAACGTAACCGTTACAATCCTTCGAGATAATTCCTACCACCTCGTGAAGCGGCCGAAGGCGGGAAGTTTATTTGATTTTGGCACCACCTTTTACCCTTTTGTGAAGAGTGATTTATGACGTTCGAACTATTTCTTATGAAATCCGTTGGAAACGAACGTTCAATGAGATGATCCCGAAGGGGAGATTCAATCCTATATGAGAGTTTTCTGTTAGTAAGGCTTGTTCATTTCTTGTTAATTCATTGTTATAATGTTTTTAGTTGTAAATTAACTTATTAAAATTATAATCCTCAACAATGTCTCGATTTGGATGCTTCAGAAAATGTTTAGCCACATTAGATATAATACGATTTGATTTAATGATAATTCAGACAAATTGCAGCGATCATTTGATTGCAAAATTGTAAGCACAATGTTTACAACTTTGAAAAAAAGGGACGCTTAGAAAATATGCAAATTAAAAATGTCCATTTATTTTTTACTATTTTTCTTGGTTGTTCAGTAATTGTGAGGACCTTCTAGAAAGAAGCCGTTATACAAAATAGATAAGACGAGGATTTGATTTTTCTTATCTTCTAAAATCAACTTTCCAATTAAAACGATTTATAAAAATTGAATGGCTAAATCGAAGTTGTTTTATAGTCGCAAAAATATGATAACAAAATATGAATATGATCAATGAATGCTTCATTTATAAAACGAACCCTAGACGATATATCTTAAATATTCTTCTTTACCACGATACTCTTTTTCGGCAGCTTGTACTTATTATTTACATTTCATCACCCCAAAACGGTTAAGCAATCCTTCCAATTATTCCAACAAGAGCTTCTAACGGCGTAACCAACAATCGGTTCATTGAAACCGAGTCGTCAAAGTCAGATCCGGTTCGATAAAATCCATCGGAAGTAAGTTACCACTCGACCTGCTGCTGATTTCAATTACCTGCCTTTACAGACCGTTTCCGAGGCTCGTGGTGCCGCGTTGGAGCCGGCAACCGAATCGTTGCGTATCTACGACCATCAACTGACCGATTGTTCAGCCAAGAGCCCCGACCAGGGAGTATCCTAACGAGACGTTTCTTATCCTGCTGTGTGCACCGAAGGACTCGTCGAAGATTCTCCCACCGACCAGCGGTTCCCGATGCAGAAAGGGTGATAGTGCAACCCTTTTACGAAGCTCATCGATACATCCACCGTCGAAGGGTTCCCACCTGGCAAAGCAGATGGCAGCGGTCGAACGATAGAATCAAAGCATTTCGATTTGATTTCGAGAAATTGCATCCACCCTCCTCCGGTTGGCTGAAGATGCCCTCCAACATTCCCACAAACGTTCGACGGGCGATTTTCACATGCGGCTAAATCTCGAATCCTTTTCCCGCCGCGCGCGTCAACCCACCCTTCTGCGGAGAGGCGAAGGGCAGCGAGTTTGTGGTGAGAAAATCGAAAACATTCTGATTATAATAAACATTCTTGACCGGTCTTATCAAACCACTGAGGCGTGGGTAAAGCTTTCATTCCTTCCGATATCTTATCAGGCGTTTCGGTACTTCGGAGCGTCGTGGTGCGCTTCCCTTCTTTCTCTCTATCTCTCTCCCCCCATGCGAGTGCTAGTGCAGATGATGACCACGCCGCTGCCACTGCTGCTCAGAAGTTTATCCATTTGATTTAGCCTCCACGTGATGGCAGCGGGCTTTGTGGAAGCACACAACAATGCACACACTCCGATCCTTTTCGTGCACATGAACGACCGAACAACATCGAGACTCCCGTTGGGAAGGACGGAGTGAAAAGAATCCTTCCACCCCACCTTCCGAGGAACGGAGGAAGGTTTGGAAATGCGGGATAATAATCTCTTTGGAAGCATCTTTCCGAAATCGAGAGCACGAGTGAAGAAGATATTCTGCTCGTAATGAACCAATCTTTTCCAGAAGTCAATTTTCTCCGATCGACTCCTTTTTTGCTGTTTCCCCACCCCTTTTTACCCCATCCAGCCGTAGTGAGCTACCCGGCATATTTCTTTCATCAGCGTTTCATCGACCGCATACATACATGGCACCAGAGATCTTTGCTAAAAAGCGGTGCTTTCATCCATGCATGGATATGATGATTTTTCCTGCCGCTGCTGCTATCGATAGGTTTTGGCCGTCGTTTTTCCCAGCTCCCTTTCCCGAGCAGCCAAAATCAAACGCTTGCCGGCGATGGGAAAGGGGAAATAATAAACTTTTATTCATTTGCAGGATTTGAATTTTACCTACTGCCGGGCAAACCCTGAACGGAAACATCAGCACCACAGGCAGGTGTAACCATCCGTGGGGTGAGGGGAGGGAGTAGGGAGTAAACTAAGATTCGTTCCAAACCAGGCTGGGTTGGGGAAATGAGGAAGTAAAACCGAACGATGCTAACCAAGTGTGCAGGGAACTGGTTAAGTAGATGGGTTATTAATTAAACGATTCGCATGTTTCGGTAGCTCCAGCTGAAGCTTGTTCATGAACGCTTCAAAAAACGAATGATGGTATTGAAAACTAACTATTTATGTAAGCATATCCGTGTTTTTGTTACTTCCTATTACCTACTCTTAAAGCTCATATAATAATGTCCAACTATTTTGTTATTATCATCAGTTTTGGGGTATGTATTTTCGTAAATCTTTTCATTTGATCTTATTCGCAACGTTTCCCCGGAACAAATCCGGAAGTTAATGGCTGTAAAAACATAGACTTCTTTTAGACTGTGGAACAAACACATCAGTTCATGCCACAAACAGAGCCAAAAGAATGAGCTGATTATGTTGGGCGTTATCTCGAACGCTTATTCAAGACTTCCCCTTCTGACTCCACAAAGGCTCGTGTGTGAGGTTTTTTATTTACATGTGTCCAGTTCATCATCCGATAGAGCTCTGCAAGCGATACAATTAGCACACTTGTGCATGTTCTATGCAAAGTTAGATTGACATTAAAAATAGTCAAAGCCAGGTATGATAAACATGAAGTACGCTATTATTTTAAAATTGATATTTAAATTTGGAAAAAATATTGAACCATAGCAGATGATAAACTATGAATCAGACTAACATAATGTGTTTATAAAATCCAGTAAAAAATAATAAAAATGAATTCAAATGCCAGGGAAGAACTAATCATTGACGAAAACAAGTAATTTGAAAAAAACATTGACAGTCAAATCCCCAAACAAAAACGATAAAAAAAAACAAGAAAAATATCAATCATATTAAAAAATATTCATTCTCACAACTTTTTTGAAATACAATGGAAATAAAAGTTCTTGAAACTGATGAAAATGTGAATCTCAAAACTTTTACATTCCCAAAAAAATGTTCATCTTCAAGATTGATTACTCCGATCTATAATACATCAACTGAAAAGCATCAGCAACGTTTCTTAATAGAGTTTTAATAGTATTTAAGTCGATCAAGTTGCAAAACACTCTTCCGTTTAATATTCAAATACAAAATCAATTCGATGCATGGTCGAAAATGTTTCGCCTGTCGTCGATTAATTTTTCATGCACTCAGTCTCTTCCCTATTCATGGAATAAAATCCGTACATTAAGCAGCAGCGAAAACGAAAACTAATCTTTACCGAAATTTGCTCTGAAACGGAAGGGATAAAAACGTCGCCTAGTGGTGCCACCGGAGGATCATCATCATGCAAAATCAATCTAGCGAATTTATCGCCGAACGCGACAAAACCACCCGTGTGGGTTTGGCCAGACAGTAGCCGCATACAAATGGACCTGCCGCGCTATGAATAATTGAACGTCAAATCAACGATCCGATCGGCATCTGGATGACGCTTGCGATGGCCTAAGAAAGAAGTCGCGCGAAAACCAACCACCCACCGAAATCGCCGATCCGGAGAGCAATAGTCAAATGTTTGACACATCTGCATACATCGCCACGGACACGTGCTCCCGGCCCGGGGCACTCAGGACGGGAGTCGTAAGGCGTTTTCCCGTGTATTTGTTTTTCTAACGGGCCGTGCCCGGGGAATCAGCACTCGCCGGTGCCGAAAACACCGAAACCGTGTGATGTTTTACTAATGCACCGAGTACTTTAGCGGACCGCGCCGACCCCGCCGACACCATTAGGTGTCACCTTTGTCGTGGCCACCGGCGGCCACCAACCATCAGCAACCGCACAAATGGCCAACGTCAATGGCATTATTTCGGGTGATTCCGAAACGGGAGGAAGCGAACCCCACCGAACGAAACGAACCCTTGCTGGGCGGGGGGTTGGTGTCGTAAAAATACATAAAGGAACCAGCACGGTGGACGCTCTTGCCGACGAACATCTGTAAGACGATTTGCAGAGCGACACTCTGACGACGGTGTCCCCGAGCGGGGATGAGTATGTCGAAGTTTCCTACCTTATTGAAGGCCCGTCCCGGGTCGTTTCTGGCGCGAAGCGGGCGATATACTGCCACTTCAATAAGTAAAGCGTAGAATTTGGATTAAAATGGCTGAAGGTGAAGTGGAAATCCCCATTCACGAGGGGGGGAAAGCAAAAAACAAAACAATGGAAGGGATCCTCTTTACTCGTCGTACTTTACTTTTTTGAGAACACAGGAAGGTGGCAGGAAGATTTAGCAAGAACACAATGTTTGCTGATCTAAAACAAAACAATAACGGAATGGAACCGAGGAGGCGCTTAGAGCCACAAACACACACACACACACACACGAAACGTCCCGCAACATTCCGCGATCGGGCGGGCGAATGTGAAAAGTTTGCAATTTTCCCTCAGCCGGCATGTATAATAAACGGAGCGATGGGCCCCGAGTACACTCCGGCATTGCTCCTTTTTTCCTTCCTCACCACACACTGATGAAGCCCGTACGTGCCCCGGCACACATGCACATCCGCGCCAGCCGAGTTTACTTTGTATGGAAATTTTTAAGCGAAGTGAAATGAAGAAAGATACTTTCACCCGGCGAATATGTTAATTCCTTGCCCCGGCCTCCGGTCGGTCGGATTTTCCAACGGGCAAACTCACGACGGTTGATGTCGGCGATGTGACTGCTTGACTTGCCCGAACGAAAGGTGTCGCAGCGGAGGAAAACTCTCGGTGAACTGTTCGATATCCGCGCGCACCTGGGCGTGAAATGGTAAATGGTATGCAAAACGTGGCATGTGCGAACCGCGCGCCAACGACCGACCGCAGAGTGGCACTAATTTCGCTCCGTTCCATCATCGTCCTCGCCCCAGTCCCCGCTTGTCATACCCCGAAGGGTCCTGTAGAGACTGACAACTTTTCTTCAAACGGCTTCTATGCGTTTGCGAATATGTTGCCGGTGGAGAAAACTTTCCTTTTGTGCCAACGAGATCGCATAAAGTTAAGAGGATTTACCATTTTTCTTTAAAGTAGTCTTTCCGGCGCAAACATGAAAACGAAAAAGGAAAAGAAAGGACGAAAAACATTATAACAAAAAAATATAACAATATGCCTCCAAATCGTTCGGTGGCTTGGAAAAGCTAATTACATCGAAATTTAGCAAATCTGAACAAACCGTCCGGAATCGATTACTGATGAAGCTAATCGAAACGATTCTGATTGTCAACGTAAAATACTGTTCTAATTGCATATATCGTTGCCGCTCGACAAATATAAAAAACAAGGTTCTTTTTTAAATGGGTTTTTTCACAAAATAAAAAGCAAACCTCCAACCGATACGGCAGTTCCCAACGAATTCCAATTTTACGAAGCATAACATTGCAATTGATATAATTTTTCACAATTAGCAACTAATTGAATATTTAGTTCAACGTCACCCTCGTCGCGCAGGCGGACGATGTTTGGAAGCCACAGATACGGGCTCGCACGAGAGGACGCCTTCAACCAAGGCACCCAAATGAACACACACACACTCCACCCCATACACGCGCTCGGTGCAGTAAAAAAGTTTGAAAAGGCGAGAAAATTGAAATACAAAAGCAAACCCACTTCCGGATGCGACTTTCGGTTCCTTGCCGTGGCCTGCGATTCGTTCTCCGGAGGAAAACGGGCAGCATTCCCAACAACGCCGTACACGGTAAAGCGACAACGATCATTTCTCCCCAAATTGTCGTAATGACCGAGAATTGTAATTTTTGTATTTTCTCGCCCGCCTTCCCGAGGGCCGTATCGGTTCGTATGCTGCACCTTAGCGGGCTGCTTTCGGGGAACGACAAATCGACGGCTGGGAAAGCGCCTGTAATGTCCCACCGTTCAGTAGACATCGACCAAAAAACAGCTACCATCGTTCCCTCCACCCGCACATCATTACACCCCGAAAGGCGTTCGAATGCAGTACCGGGCTGTATTATTAAAATTCTAATTTCCCCAGCAAGATACCGCTGGGCAAAATATTTTGTGACAATAATTAAAGTCTTCAGCCAATTACGAAGCGAGTTTATTTTTATATTTCGCCCTACGCCACCGGCCGGATCCGATCGAACGGTTGAAAGTCCAGGTTGCATCTCGACGTTCCGGGCATTTGGTCATTTGACTGTTGATTCCATTCGACTCACTTCCATTGCGAATGACAATTACGTTGGAGAGGAACGGAAATGCTGATCCGATTACCGGTTGTTTAATTTCGCCTTCTTTTTCCTCCTCCACTATTGCAAATGGACAAATCTCAAGAAAGCGTGATGGCACAAATTGAAACTAGTTTACCATACTTTAAATGGCCACCGGGATGGTAATTGCATGCCTCGAATTTGTACTTTCAACTGGTGCTAAACGCTCGAACAACTGACAATACAATTTAATTGAAATTGTTTCTTAAATTCATAGGACGATTTGGAAAACACGTTTAAAAATTGAAAACATTCTATTTGTTTCTTTGTGTTTTCGTACCACAAATCATTTGGTTCATTCAGTTCCTAATTTTCGATCAAAACGATTTCCCGTGTTGCTTGAAATTTCATCTCCGCAATAATATTCATTTCTTTTTAAAATTGTAATTAGTGATTCCCATGCGTTTAAAATATACTGAATCGATTAAAATATGAAGAGTATAATTGAAACGAGTTTCATAAAGTATCTTTTGTTTTCTTCACAAAGGTTCCAAAAGATAATTTAGATTATAAATAAATAGTGATTGCCATGCGTTTTTTTTACAGGACTGAATCGATTGAAATAAAGAAAGTATAACTGTTAACTCATTGAGAGGGTAGAAGTAATTGCAATAAAATATATGTTGTTTCTCCCCAACGGTTCCAAAAAGTTTAGAATGACAGAGCTGTCACGAAGTTTTCTCTTTCTCAAAACTGCAGAAATATTAATCTATCTACCGATTGGTTAAACTCTCTAACGTAACGGTTCACGAAACCAATGTGTCTGTAACTCGTTCTGGCAGAGAATGCTTACTGCTACCAACGGCACTAGCCTGATCCTGATTTTCGTTCTGCATTCGGTGTCAATAAAGTAAAATAATCGGAAAATCTATGGGAATCCTTGCTGCGGCATTTCTTCCTCCCACCGCCACGCCACGTAACATTCTGCAGCAGTAGATTAGTGGAAACGTCGGCTTTCCACTACACTACAGTAGATTGGTTTCGAGTGTGTGCCGTCACGGGTCCGAGAAGATTCGTCCGGGGTGCCAAACTCATCGAATGTCCCGAAACTTGTGACGGTAACTGTGGGGAGGAGTGGAGGGGTCGGAGAAAGATTTCGTCGATATTCCGACAAACCGGTGGGATGGGAAAACTCCCACCTTCCTCGCCCAGAGCCGGAAACGGCATCGACACACCACGTCGACGTGTTTTCCCCGCCAAGAAGCGCACCGCTTTTCCGCCGTGATGCGATCAGCTCACCCGTAAGCATTATTTTTCCATCAGTGAACTGTAATAAAGACAAAATCGTGACTTTCATTTTCAATCTTCCTAATCATAAGAATTATACACATAAACACGCACCGAGCCACACTTGCAAGCCGGTGCGAGGAAAACTGTCCCGTGGAACTTAAACTAGACCCGAGAGGCGGAAGAAGCGCCTGAATGCGACACCGCATCGAATTGTGGAAAATGTGCACGCATCTCGGAAAACTCAATCCAATTGCGGTGACTTCGTCTCGGGCTCGTGGATCGGCGAGAGGCGTGATTGTGATCACGTGAGAGTGTCACACGACGTTCGGGAAGAAATATGATTTCAATTAACGACTTCGACGGCCGGATACCAATCAGTGGATTTCCGAAGAGTTTCCCCCTCTGGCCTCCCGCTCCCGGAGCATCAGATCGGGCTGGTAATGCTGATAAATGAGCAATGATAGTTGGCCATAATTTACTCGCCAACAAAGGCCTCAAAGGCCGCATCGAGTCTGGCTGGGTGAAGAAGAAAATGGAAAAGTCAACGGTGTCAGTAAAATTTTCTCAATAGCAAAAAAAAAAAACAAATTGAACCGTGGTAATCTGAGCACCCAAAATAAGAAGAAACATAACATATAAAACCGAGTCCGTAAAACAAATCTTGTTACGGGTGCAATCAGGCATGCTTCTGCCAACGCGTTGGCCAAATTCGAATTTATGCACTCGTGTGCACTCCGAGACCGGGAACCCTTTGATGGCTCGCATGCACCCGGAATAAATCCCACCGGAGCACGATCGTAATTCACTCGAGATCAATTAAAAATTTCCTCCTCGAAACTTGCACCGGTTTTAATAAGCTGATGGAAGTACGAAAAACGGGAAACAGAACCAAATAAAATACACGATGCCACACGAGCAATCCTGATGAGCGAAGGTCCTCTCGTGCCAAGGACCGTCACGGGAGGAACGGGGATTTGGAGGTTGAGGCAAGGAAACGAATCTGAAATCTGAAAAGTGCATATAAATTAATAATAAATTAAATTTACTTTTTTGAAGTGCGCAAAGTTGCAGCACCGGCAACAACAACCAACGGGCCGCAGTCTGAATGGCATCCGCAGTTTCCACTCCGGTGGCTGAGGAAATGAGAGTCACGTTTTTGTGACTCAATCTTTCCTACCCCGCCGCCGATGCCGTACTTCCCGAAACCCCCGTTCGCGTGTCGGGACGAAACGAGAATTTATCCAACTTATTTTTGCCGCCATTCCACCGGAACGCGTCCCCCTGTGCGGGAAATGGGTTTCCAATGAGAAACGCACTTTTTCTACGTTGATTGACACAAAAACCAAACACGTTTTCTCCCTTGTAACGATCTAGCCCCAACCCCCAACCCCACACCACCTTCCCCGTCGTCTCCCGGTCAGGATTTCGCAGTCCAAAACATTCCGAACGCCAAAAGGGTTTCAATTTGCAGATTAAAATATAACAAAATAACATAAATCCCACCCATTTTCAAACTCCACCAGCGAGATCGGGCCGGGAAAACCCCACGGCTCGGGAAAACCGGCCAGCCATTTTCAGCACGCTTTCAGGGGCGTTCTGGGGTGTTGCTGCTTGAGCCGCCGCTTTCCATTCGCATTCGGCTGTTGTGGGAGGTATTTAGAGTGCCAGCGAACGTTTTGCGTTTGCGTCCTAGGCGGGTTTCCCTTCCTTCCTCACTACCACTTTCTTCCCACTCCCCCAAAGGCCCCCCCCAATGGAAGGGTTCACTAATTTTCGGGGACCATCATCACGGTCATGTTTTCGTCACGGACTCAAAAAACCATCCACTCTTGATCCTGACGCGGGCTATAGATGGAGGCATTAACACATAAACAACTCTTGCTTTCCGTTGTTTCCATCCCGTGGCCCAGGGTTGCTCGGTGGCCTCCGTTCACCCCCGGTTCACCCCGGAACGGAACCAATGGGAGAGATTCTGACTTTTGCGTCAACGAGCAAAATCATCAGTTCGGCCCCGGAGAAAGGGCCCCGGGACTTAGCACCTTCTCTGCAGCGCAAACGTCCGATCCACCAGCCCGAAGACAGCCACGGGGGCACAAGTGTTGAGAGGTGAAGTTTAAATTATTTTATCCCAAGTTTCCTTCATTTACAGCAAAATTCAATTACTTCAACTGTGAAAACACTGTGCACAATTGTACAACCATGTCCGGAACGATGGCGGCGCTGGTGCTAGGTAGGGAATTATTTTACCAGCAACGGGATGAAAGTGGAGGCAGGTGGACTGGCGATGGACGAACACGCGGAGGGTTTGGGATGGCGTGAGTGAGTGAGCCAGAGAGTGAATGAGTTTTTCGGTAGTCTGCTTTTTGCAGGCGAAATGACTTTTATGAAATATGATGATGAGTTTGTATCGCATTTTCTTTTGGCCGCGGCCGGGTTGAAGCCTTAGTCACTGGGCATGTCTGGTAGCGGTAGAGCCACTGCTGCACGTCTTTGCCTGACTCCTTCTTTTATGTCCGACACCGAAGAACAACGCAAACAACAAGCCGAACAAAAAAAAAATTCGTTCGTTTCGTGAACATTCATCTGGCAAGTGCTTCTGGTTGGCTTCTCCGTTGGTGCAGCATTTTAATTTCATTTATGCACTTTCTTAACGCCAGCAACGGCTTCCGGCGAACCCGGCGAAGGCAGCGCACAAAGACCTAATGGAGGCGCCTGGTTGTTTATGAAATAGAGGTCTTCTGTAACAGAAACCATGGCTGGTGAACGGCGTAAGAGTGTGGGGCTGTATAGGAAACGATTGATGCGAGCATAAGCAGGAGAATGTCTGCAGATAAATGTAAACAAAATTATGTTGAACTTACAATGTAAATTATTTTCAACATTTAAGCAAACAAACGAAACGGGTGGAAAATATATAGAGTAATGAAGGTTACAGGAATGTTACATTTTATTTAGTTTAACAGACATTAAACGACTCTGTTATTTACGCTCACTAAAATCAAAATTTATAATGAAAAGCGACGTGTTGCCTTGATTAAACACAGTTATATTTATGTACCTATCATACTAGAAACAGAACTTTCACAACATTTACCATGTATCCCACTTTTCACACAATTTACCTCTCAAGTAAGTGCTGAATAATTCCCTCCACAGTGTTCCGTTCGAGAGGCCACTAACGGCGAAGGGGACCACTAGCCACAAAGTACATTTCAATGTATTTTTACTCCCGTCCGAAACTATCATCATAATCATCATAAAGATGGCGACCATGGCCATGGAGCAAACCAGCTGCTGCATAACACATATCACGCGTCACATTCTACAACTCACGTAGGCATGAAACAACTTCGAGACACATCTTGTCACCCGCTCCGGCGAGCTTCCGAGCAAAAACGTTCCGAACATCAGACAGCCTCACGTGCCAACAAACAAGAGCCCAAGGACCAAATCGTCCCCCGAGAGGGGGAGTTTCCACCGGCAAACCACCTTCACCAGCATCTCGGTCACGGGACGAACGGGAGGGGATGGTTCCATCGTGGTGGATGACGGTGCTCTAAACATTACCACCATCCCGCGGAAGGGAAGCCGGTGTAATGGGGAAGAGCGGCTTGCGGGGATCTAAATGATGCTTTCGGGAGCGTATTGTAATTCAGCCGAGAGCTACCCGATGGAAAATGTGACACCGTTCGAAATGTAAAACTCCCCTGAATCGCACGTTATGTACACAAATAAAGGTTGTAAAAATGAAATTTACAAGAGCCGAGTGTAAAAGAGGACAGGACCACCCATCGAGGGGGTGGAGCGGGCGCTTGGGGAAGGGCGGGAAAGGGCAAACCGAGAGCTGACACGTGGTGGTCGAGGTGAATGAAATCTTCGTTCGATACACCGAAGGGATCGGTGGCGTCGGTATCGACGATAAACATATTTTGCCCCCCCAGTGAAGGTGACACGCGGTGGAGGGTGGGGTGGAGGTTTTGCACTTCATCCTGACGGAAAGGGTGATTTTCCGAAAAAAGGGGTTGGAAGTCAATTTAAACTCATACAAGTGCCGTTTGAGCCAGTTGGAAGAAAAGAAACTCCTGCACGCCCTTCGACGGTGGAGCGGTGGAAGCGGATGACCGGGGTGGTTAGTCGGCTGCCTGAACTCCTTCCCTTACCCCCTCCCTTCACCCCTGTTTTCCTTTGACGGGGCCATTGTTTCCAGCGGCCGGTAGATAGCGAAACGAAAGGAAAATTATGAGTAGTTTGGGAAGCGCATATTCACACGGTGCTGCCCGAAATCCTCACGTGGTGACAAATTTTGAGCTTAAGACGCCTTCCATGCTATCGCCGGGCGCTTGAGTGCGGCTTGGGGATCACGCTGGGTCGTTGGATTACTGTTTCTTATTCCTTGGTTTTTGCAGAAAAGTATTGCACGAGGCAGAAGTTTACTTAAAACAGTATTTCTTGTATTAGAACGAACTAAATCATCAAATAGAAACACTCGTAAGATAAGGAAAATGTTCCTATCTAAACGGTATTCGTTTATTATGAAGTAATTTAGTCAAATTTAAAACAAAAATACAAACAACACTTTAGTCTTGAAAACAGATCTTGAAAAGATTTTATCAAAAAAGATGAAATCGAATAAGCAAAGGGTAAAAATATAAAGACTACATGCATCCTTTTTCCTTTAAAACAACTGTAAGAAATTTATGGAATTTTCATTTATAAATAATAAATAAGCGAATTATTTTCTCACCAGCATGTCACTTGATGAAGCAATCTAAGAACTCCAACAGTATTTCTAGATTCAAACACTTAAAGTTGTCTAATCCTGAAGCTTCTTGCGTTATGTGTCTTTCACACGAAAGGCATTCGTATGTTTCGAGTTTGTCACCATTTCACCCCTTTTCTCAAACGGGACGAAGAAAAACAATCACAACCCTGGTGCTTGGGAGGATTGCTTGGATGAAGATTTTTCCCCGATGCTTCTGGCTCGATCCTTCTATCTGGCCTGCCGAGATCGGACACGTTGCTTCACCGATTCGCACGCCGGCAAAACAAAAATACCTCAAATGAATATTTAAACAGTTCGCCTCATCGGTGCACATCTGTACACTTTGCGTACGTTGCGTGTTGTTGTTGTCGTCGCCGAACCTAGAAGACGTAGCGTAGGAAGTAAAAACCTTGCGGACCGGAGGCATTTTCGATTCATAGATTCATGAAAACTGAGCCGAAGCCGAAAGTGCCGCACCGTACCTCGGAGTGCCGGCGGTAAAGAAAATCAAATCCAACTCAAAAAGACTTCAAACCGGCGGGTTGGGAGGGTGTGGAGCGGCACGGAGGCAAATCCTCACCGGGTGGGGTCTGGAGTTTTGCGTGCTCGTTCCACCGAGGCGCATGTATCTTCTCACGATGGCGTCCGCTCGACCGCTGACAATCGGAAGAGTCCTTCCGTTCCGGGCGAACCAGGGACACTACAACGGTAGGGAAACGAGAAACCACCCCCATCCCCCGGCCGCCAGCCAGCGCCAGCAACAATGGCAACAATCATAATCACTAATTTATTGCCTGGAAAGGGAAGCGCGCCCCCGTACCTATCGGGTGCGGGCATTTTGCGCCCGGGCTTTTCGCCGAGGATTGAGCCCGAAATGTATGCTAAAAGATCCATTAGAGGACAATTTACGACACTATCGAGAAGGAAAGTGTGACTCGTGGTCGTGGTGGGCTGCTGCCGTGTGCCCGGCGCGTTTGATCTGGCACCTCGAGCGTCAGTAAACATGCGGAGTAAGGACAGCCGGGTCCGGCTCCGGAGATCCACAAGAGCAGTTTTTGTAGCTCCCGAGCCTACTACTCCACCGTCTGCCACCTTCCGGCCATTCAGTGTGGACCCCTGGGAAACGGAGGGTCGAGGAGTGTGTGTGTGTGTGGGTGGGTGAGAATGGAAAGTGGAAAAAATATCACCCGCCTTTAGCCAGTCCTTCTTCGGGCGCTTATTGAACCTGCCGAGCCTTGAGCCAACACGACACGGCAGTATCAAACGGAATTCATAATTAAATCTAAAATTGAAATTTTCCCTGCCCTGCGGGACGGGGGCGAGGGGTCGGTCTTCGGGGGGGCATTAGGTGTCCTTTAAGGCAACAGTGATATAACGAAGGTCCATCTGCCCTCCGGGTGTGCCCTCCGCGCCCAATGCCGATCCGTTCTAGGGAGGAAGGAACCGAACCCCTGGTTCACTCATTTATTTTCTTCGCTCGAAGAACTCACTCGAAAGCTTTCCCTCGGCTACTTATTCGATAAAAGACGAGCCTTTGGAGAGCCCAAAGTGGAGTTTGTTGATTAGTATTAGCCACTGCGAGGCAACTCTTCGGCCCGAACGGTGCGAACTACAATCTTGCGTAACATTTTTCAATTATTGATAAATCTGGGATAAACTTCGGTGGAATTTTCCCAACCAACCGAGGGAACTGAAGAGTCCGATGTTATGTACTGCTTGACTTGAAGCTTGTAGAAAAACGCTCCATTTCCCCCAGTTTTCTTCGCATCCCTCGGTGATATTTGCATGCAGTTTGTTTCGTTTCCATCCCTCCTCCATTGGGTTCCATATATTTCCCAAAACGACTGGGTGGGATTCGGTTTTTTCTTTTCGTTTGCTGCCTTTCATTAAATTACCTTCCGCCCCCGCCTCTCCCCCCCTGAGGGTGTCGGTAATTCGCCTTTTGACGGCCCGCACACCGCACTCATTGAAGCTGCCAGCTTCAAAACCGACGCCTCCGATCGCCAATCACGCGTCAGGTGTGAGAGGGTGTGGGAAATAATAATAATGTTCCGCTGGCCGGTGGATTAAAAAGTGAACAGTGCAAGCGAGTAGTAGCAGCGAGCCTTTCGGCGTACCCTCCTGCTTGGCGGGTGGAAAACTTCACCGAACCGAAGCCAGTAATCGGCCAAAACCCGTGGAAAGGTAGTTAGTGTGGCTATGAATTATTAAATGAAAATCAGGCACCTTTTTCCCCGACGTTTGCCAAAAAACCCGACAATCTTTCGGCGGACCACTCTCGCCCCCTCGGTTCCACCGGCCAACCGAGCACCGAGTCGCAACTACTTACGTACACGTACATCTCGGATCAGGGCCGAAACAAATCCCGGTGCCTTCGGTGGTTGCTCGAGGGAGGAAAATGAATGCCACCAAACCCGCCCCGAAAACCGAAACGGACAGGCAAAACAAAAGGCATTTGCAGGCATAAAATATGAAAATCCCAAGGTGAAAGCATCAACAAAACATCATGATATCGTGGAATTATAAAATCTGATTAAAAATGCATGGAACGACTTCAAACAGCGCCAGTTCGGCAAGCAAATGATACAGGATTGGATACCGGGCTTGGGAACCGGGGAAACCCTGCCCGATGCTCCAGTTAAAGCTGTAGATAGGTGAGAGGTAAGCAACTTTCTACTCACGCAACTCGAGTTATGGAAATAGAGGAAAAATCGTACATGAGAACTTTCAATACCAAATAGGTATGGAGTGGTTTATAAGAATTCAATATGAACTAAAATAATTTGATTAAAAGAATTTAGCTATTATGAAACATTCTAAACAGAAAGTTCCTTCAGTCAAATACAGTAAATATACGTTACAAATGATTTCACGGTCCAAAGAATCGGATCTTTTTCAGTAAAAAAACACACACTGGCAAAAAGTGGTAAAAAAACCATCTACCCTTTCTCTTCTTATCTTCCTTCAATCTTCCTCAAAACCCGTCATCGGCAGCCATTGCAAGCCGCGTGGCACGGAATGAATATTTAAGACGTTGCGCTAATCTCCGCATATCTTGCCGGTGCGCGACAAAAGGTGGATCTATTTTAAGCATAATTACAAACAAAAACACACGGAAGATTTGCTTTCTGCAAAACGGAAAACCCCGAAACGCATGACCTGACTTTCAAATCATTTTCGGTATCTCGGCAGTGCCTTTCTACCTTTCCTCGTTTTATGTCCTTGTGTTGCTGGTTTTTTTTTGTTTGCTTCTCGGTTCTCGGCGCACGAATTTTCACCAGTGTGACGGTGGATCCGGGCGGCTGCGTTTTCCACTAAATTCACCTCAGTCGGATCCGATAGACGATTTTAAGAATTTTCCACCGCGAATTGCCGTTGGGAGGGTGATAAAAGCCCCGTGCGGGGGAGAACTCATGCCAAAGATCTCCCAAAGCGGAGGGGAAAGGAGGAGATGCTTTTCACCGCATACACAACATAACACACGGCTAGGCTAAAACGCGAAGGCGAGGAAAAAAGATGATCCTTTCGGGAAGGCGTTTCGGTTGAAATGAAAGCATCAACAGCAAAAAAGAGGAAAAGAAAGCAGCAACACACCCCAACCAACAATAACACCAACACCACAAACCTCTTGCGCGGGTACATGGGGATGGGGGAAAGGAAAACTTTCGAACCGTTCTATCGCAGCTCACTAAACCTTTCTACTTTACGACAGGTTCGTGAAACGGTGAATCTCTTTCCGGGAAATTTTTGATTCGTTCTTCCATCGCGATCCGGCCGGGAATGGTTGCGAACCGGAACGCTACGGATGGCCCATCGAGTGGAAGGAGGGGAGAAGGGGTCCGGCATTTCGGGAGCGGTGGGAGGTCTAATTAAACCCAAACTTAGTTAGACGGTGTTCGCAGGGTGCCAAAAATGGCGGCCCCTTCTTCCGAACCCCGACGGGAGACTGATAGGCTTCGAGTTCGAGGCTGGAAAACTCGCACCGAGCGGCCACCGAATCGCAGCGTGCGACGACGCCGGAATATATGATCGCGATAATAAAACGCAAAACGTAAATAATGCCGCACCGGAATCCTTTAAGCCACCGCTTGAAATCACTGCATTCGCGCCATCGGCAAGCGTTGATTCCATCGTCAACGGTGGAACCCATCACTATCATATCGAAGCGAAAAGGCTCGGCCTAACTCCATCCAGCGTCAGGCATCAAAACGGTGCCGTTGTAGACAGTATCGGTCCCGTGAACCTAGGCCTGGGCACGTTCGAGCTCTCGCCGGTCGCTGGTATGATCCAAAATTTACATTTGACAATAACTTATCATTGATACACAAAATTGCATTTGATTTCGTTCCTTTCCCGATTCCGTCCGAATTGTGGGCGCCGGCCAAGGGCGACTCGAGCCCGGAAAACCACCGCCATTTGCCGGAAAACCCACCGATGGATGTGGCAACGCCAAACGTTGATCCAATGAAGGGTGCTAAATCCACTTGCACTGCATACGGATTTCAATATTTATGGACCGGACCGAGCTGTGACCACTCCTGGAATCCTTGCAAGAGCTCATACACACGCACGCGGACTCGTCGGTCCACGGAACATCAACATCATCATCATCGCTGCTCCCTCGGACCGGAATGGTGCAGCGTTGTGCAGGATTTGTAGGATTTAGATGGGTTCGAAGTTTCACACTTGCACTATTCATGCGTGTTTGCGCACCGGACGATTTCAAAATCAAATTTTCAAATACCGGTTAATTTGGCGTACAATGTAAATCATTCCTGGAAGGAAGGGGACAGCGGGTGGATACGGTCGGTTGGAAGAGTTCGTAAGCAAGCGGGCCGAATGTCGTGCAGGTTTAAGCCGTAGTTTAACTAAATTATTACGTTCATTTTCGAACCTGGAAAGGGATTAGTTTCGTTAGCGAGCAACGAAACAGATGATTCAAACAATAAATGCTGTTTGGATGTTGTGTTATGTTTCTGATGCGCTTCAAATCAAATAATGTTACATGAAAAACTACATCAATAATCAACCATGTTCGCAACTTTTTCAATACGAGTTTTCACTTTAAAATTTATTATTTAGAAGCATGTTTCTTTTGCAGTTGAAACAACATAACTTCGAAGTTTTGTATTGCATTATAAATAAAATATCCACAAGAATTATGTTTTACCTTTTGTTCACAGTCAAATGAAGATAATACACGATTAGACGTAAAGAATCAATTAATTTCGAAGTCAAAACATATAAAGCAACAACAAAACAAAACCTTCCAGAAAACTTCACAAACTGAACTCATGAAACTGGGAGAGACTAAGAGTAAAATACTATTAGACAGCCTCAGAAGCCCTGTTCGTTTGTGCCGGTATGTTACTTCAGTATTTGGCTAGTATATTTTCTGTTTGTGGGGAAATTCTTTTTTTTCTTTTTTTGTGAAGAATCCCTTTCAGTTACATCAACAGTCAATTTTCACCACATTCGTGTTCCATAGTTTTGATTTTGGTTTCATTTCATTTGATTTTCGCAACTAAATTTCCTCCAAACGATATGTCAAAGCTAGGAAAAAACTATAAAGTACCGAAGTTTTATGGTGCAACACATTGAACCCTTTTCCGGTCGGTGGGCCGTCCCATTGGGGAAAGGAAAATCACCGTAGTCCCAAAAATCAATCCATATCAATCCGACACGAGCGTGCCAACCCTAACCTCACCGAGGGAAAGCCGATGTAATCTCTCCCGTGATGTTGCTTTTGGGCATAAAAAAGGTGTGACTCCACACGACAACTTTCCCGGCTTTCCATTCGGCACTCTTAAACATTCACCGTCAGTTGTCGGCATTGCGTTACTCTCGGGGGACGGCATGATTTGAAGAGCTACGTGTTTTTTTTTGCCCACTCTTCGGCCCAAACGAACCCGGAACGATGATGATGAGGACATAAATTTGACTCCGACATAGACTTCACTTTCGTCCTTCGTCCTTCCCTCTTCATAAATGTCAACTCACTTCGGAGCTCACATCGGAGCCCGAAACGTGCGAAGACACTTCGAAACCAATGTGTCAAAGAGTTTCCGGTCAAATCTCCCTCTTGTTTGTGCGATCCGTTGCCAATCCTTACGGACATCTGCCAGCACTACGTCTTAGTGGTTGCGGGAGTCTGGGGGGAAATGTGAAATATTTATGGACCGAAAGGAAAGCATGAGCCACCCCCCTTTCCTTGCTGAAAGGGAGTAAACTTTGATCCCAAAACCATCACCATTCGGTCGATTCGTGTTTTTTTCTTCTACTTTCATTTTTATTTTCTCCCACAAAACGCAATGCCAACGGATTGGCTGGACACACAACGGATGAAATAAAAACCGCAACCCTTCACGCCGATCGAAAACTTGATGAAATGGCAAATCTTCTACGGCTTATTGCACCGAGCACGTTTCATCTCTTACTCGGGCGGTCGAGATGATTTATTTGGATGCTGACTCAAGGATTCTTCTAGCAGCAAGGGAACAGTGAGTCAGATTTGTTTTTGTTTTGCCCAGCATCACTCAGCTGATAGACCCGTTTATCAATCGTACGTTGGGGGAGGGATACGTTTTCTTTTATTATCCTTCATCCGTTTTACAAGTTTGTTAAACAACAGTCAACGCGTACGTTTACTACCTTACACCGGTTCATTGATTTGTTACCATCCCGGGCATGAAAAACATGCCCAAGAATTAATAAACAAGATAAATCTCAATGCCATGTTTACAGAGCATGCATACAAATGCGTCGTAATGTGTGCACTTCGGAATCCAAGGCGACCGATTCGAGCACCTCTGAGGGCAACATTGCAGAAAATCAGCGCATATCTTCGGCTGTACCGATTTATTCGACCGAACGCTTAGTTATGTTTTAATTCTACACCACTATTCCTCCAACTCCAATGATCCTCCCCTCTCTAACACCAAACTGGATCGTGAAGAAGAAAGCACTGCGGCTTCTGCACTCTGTACAGCATCTATCAAGCAAAACCGGTAAAACATAGCGCAAACATTAGGAGCGATCTTTCGATCTCTAGTTGCAAACATCCACCGAACACACATCCACACACACATACAATCATACTCGGACCCCAACTAGGACGGGTGAAGAATGTGAAATAAATAAATAAAATAAACAGCCAGCCCTACAGGTATTTTATCATTTCCAGCTTAATTTATAACAAATATATGTAAATTGGCGCACGAAACACGCTGAAGGCAGGCTTATGGGCGGAGTGCAGAGAGTGCCGCTTCGCTTCGGCGGTCGGTTGAAGAATCGCACGAAACCCCGTCGATGGAGCCGGCCCCGAACAGAAATACCAATATTTATTATCTAGTGCGAGCGAGCATAAATCTTTGCGATGCAAGGTTTTGCGTAGCATTGCAGCAACATGTACTTGGGAGATAATGTTTCCAGCGCGCAGCCCGGAGAAAGGAGTGGAAATGTGAATCTTGAGCAAGAAGATTGAAATGCACTGCATTCGTTATAACAACTACAAAATATTGGCATCGTTTTGATACATCCTTGCCATTTTGGGAAATTGATTCTTTGAAATTCAATTGAACTGATTTTCATCAATTCACATTATTTCAATCATCTTCTTTGTCAACCAAGTTCAAATCAAAACAACAACTAATTTGACCTTTCTGCTATGGAAATCGTTGGAAACTTTACAAAAATACATCAGCTAAATGCATAATACAAACATAAAAAATAAATCCAAATACATATCCGAAAAAAACATAATGCAATCAGCTGACAGCGGTTAAATTGTTGGATCTATTACTAACCACTCGGTGACACTTTAGAGGGCGTATTTTTATTCTTCCCATTAATTCTCTTAATCGATAGCCACACACTAATGTAGTCGCATATACTCTCATCTAGTCACCGAAGGGGTATCGGCTAAGCGATCGAATGCATAAACTCTCATAATGTCACAAGTTCCCGGCGTGGAAAAGGTAATGAACTTCAACCGCCAACGATGGCGCGGGAGGAGGGGGAGGGCGAAAATGCGCCCCGGGCTCTGGTCACCAATCAGAGTGACCCGCCAGGATCAAGAGGGCCCCCGGAAAAAACCGCACCCCGGGAGCAATACACCATTACTTCTGATATCGTACATCTTTCAGGGATAAATATTTTGTCCATGTCCAATATCAATAAAGTCTCATTTTCAGTCCGAAAATCTTGGCGTTAGATTGGAAAAAATGGAATCGAATCTAACGGGTCATCTCGCTCAAATCCCGACCATTTATATTACGACTTCGACGACTTTCGTCGGCATCGGCGGGAAAAACTATGGCTCAAAACCCACCTTTCGGCGGCCGGCAGGTGGGCAGGTGGGCTGGGGGGAGAGTGGGGGGAAAACGCGCACGGTGGAAGAAACTAGAACCGGAGGAAAGTGTCGTGCCTTTGGACCTTCAGTTCGGGATAGTTCCTTTGGGGGCAGCCACGCTCGAAGCGGACACGAATTCGATTGCAGTACACGTGGCTCCCGTTACTTCGGCTGGCGGCCCATATTGGTTGCCTATCTACAATCTAACCGGTCAGGTTGCCAAAAATGGGAATGCCCGAAGAAAGGGCATAAGAAGAAAAAAGAAAAGGAAACACGGATACCCTTCCCACCTTTCTCCACAATGGAGACGCTCAATGATGACCATCGAGACGAGGCAGAAAAATAAACCCCACCGCCACCCGCCCGGAGAGCCCCGTTCCCATTTCCAATCACTTTCGCCAACCTTCCTCCCCCCCCCCCCCCTCTCCGCTTGATGGCCTTTCCACCTCTACTCTCAATCTGCCTGGTCAGCGACACCAGCCCCAACACGGTGTATCGAAGAAGTGAGGAAAAGCCATACTGGACCTGGACCTAATTTATGAATACAACATGTCGATATCCTTTTGGCAGTGGCTTTTCGTTTGGGGTTTCGTGTTCCTCCTGAAGTGAAAGTTATGCCCTCCACTTGGGGCTTTGTGTGGCACCTTCGGGTAGCGAAAGAAATGAAGCTGGCAACGGTCACAATTTCCAATCGTCTCTTGCTTTGCGGCAGTTTACTTAGCGAAGAACTTATGACGACAGTTTTTAATTCACATTCATACAATTTAGTGAACATAGAACCAAACTCATGGTCCCATTTTCCGTGCTAGATGTGATGTGGTATTGGTGAAGTTTTGGACTTTGGAGGGTAGATTAAACAAAACTCGAGCTATTCAAACTAAATTCGGTAGAGTGTTTAATAACATAAAGTATATTAAGAAGGTCGAATACCCGAAAATCGAATCCAAAGTAGAAGTAGAGAAAGCTTCTATAAGACATGGTCGCTTTACACCCCCTCAAAGAACAGTTTCTTATCAGACGGAACGTAACATTTACGGACAATCATGAGCGCCGACCGCTATCGACGAGCCGTTGATCGACAGCGACAGCCCAATCGCGCCCGGCAGTCACTTCGGTGGACCATTTCAATAAATTTAAACTGCCGAATTGAAGTCATTAGTTAGGCATCCTTTCAAACTTATGACAGCGCACGACTATATTTTATCGATATTTCGATAATTAAATTGATATACGACACTAATTAAGACGGGAGGTTAATTTATAAAGGCTATTTTCGAGCGTCCGGACCGCCATCGCATCAAATCGCGCCGGACGCCGACACGGTTCTCTTCCACGTGCGGCCCGTTTTCCAGATGGTCGGGTAAAGGGGTTCGCCAGAACGGTTTCCGATGGTGGCCGCCCGCATAGTACGTGCTAAATTTCGGAAGGAGTCGTCAGTTCTACTTCGCTGCATAAAACGGTGATTTCGTAGATATTTGAAACCGATAGAAACCCCGACCGTGCCGTGCCGGGTCGCAGCATCGATACGTCACCATAAGAGTTCGCAGTGCGATCCGGGGCGCCGTCCGGTTTCGGGCCTGCTTCCGTTGGCTGGAGGGGGTTGTAAAAATGTGAACTATTTGGCCTGAGGCCATTTTTATGACCGCTTCAACGACGACACCGGTGCGTCAAGCTTTGGCTTTTCGTCGATGGTAGCCCAACCTCAATGATAGCCAGTACAATTCTTCAGTTAGTTCAGTCCGGAACAGCTTTTGGCAACCTGGGGGGTACACGAGAATATGGTTGGCGTTGGCGCATTCTCTATCTCTAATGTTGATCCACTGCTCTGCACTCGACTTGCGATTATTCGTTCCTATCAGCAAACGATTAGGGTAACTGCTCCCTTAAGAAATATATTTATGCTCGTCCGAGGCACATTTGGTGAGTCCTTCTGGATGGAGCACTGTCGCATAGTTGGCCCGTGTCAACCGCAGAAGCGGCTGATGGGAACCTTAGATGGAGTTCACTATCATTTATGGAGGACTCGACCCTAGCGTCATATCAGCCAGGAAACGATCATACTTATCTGCACGCTTCATACCAACCAAATTTCAACCATGATAGGCTGAGAAGATTTCGGCGTCGCCTACAGAATTGTATAATTACCAGCAGTTGCATCTGCACAAAATTTCTATTTAGTTTACACTAGTTGTTTCGTGCCAAAGGCCCAAGGTAACAGTGGCCCTAGGATGTGTTGTCTTCAACATATTCCAAATCCATTCGCTTTTTGTTAATGTTTGGTGCTAATTATCACCAGTACAACGCAACATCGTTCGCCAGTGGGATACAACGATAAAGGATTTTAATAATTGGAAACGAGGTGTAGGTTAAAATATAATTGCACCAAACGACCGAAGCTAGATGCGCTACTAAGGTGCCTTTAAGCATAATTTTAGAATTAGCAATTATGAGCGCAATGTAGTTTTAAAAGTTTTCTAATAGAACATTTTCAAAGTATTTGAAACACATTTCATTTAAAAAGGACTACTTTATAATAATGCTGTTAATACTGCTTTATAATAATGTTTACCTTGAGTATATACTGACAAACGCATAAACTCTCAGCGAAGAAAAATCGGTTCAATATGGTTTATTTTATTTTTCATATTAAATTAGCTTCTTAAACAATTTCTTAAAAAGCTAAAGCTAAAATATTTAGTAATTCCTTTGACAATAATGTCAACATAGCACATGAATGAAATGAATATAAACGAATTGAAGCGATTTGAACCCTTCTCACTTTTCCAAAACATCGAAAAACGGAACAAATAACTAATTGCTCAAGTTTTAAAGACAAACACCATTGCAATAATGGATTGAGAAAAGAAAGACTGCAGGAGGGGGGTTACAGACAGTGAAAACTCATTCAGCTGTAACTAAGTCCACTTCCAGCAGAAACCATCTGAATGCATCCTTCATAATTTTTTGATTTAAAACCTACCCTGCCGTCTCGTTAGAGTCTAATTATTCTGAAATTGATCACATGGAATCTTCTCCGTTCTTCCGTTTGATCTCATGCTTGCTTACTACGGCGTGCACCATACAAGAACACTTACTGAACACTTTATTGGTCTTTCTCATTGGATACATCTTTCCTAGTAGCTTTCGACCGTAAATACCTGATGCAGCCTGATCTATGATGTATGCATGCGACGGGAGTGGGCAGTAGCAGCTCCACAACGAGTAGGTCACGTACGGAGAGAAAGGATTGCATTATACATGGATCCTTGGTTGGTCCAGCACACCCAAAAATACACACAAACCCACACACACACAGTAATGGTGGTCGTCCGGTTGCCCGAGCGAGCATGAAATTTTATTTATAAACTGTATTAAACGTTAAACAACGTCTGAAGGAGTAAATATTGTCCGAAAGAATTGAGTCCGAACATTGCGAAACGATTGCCCTTCGCAGGTATTCGAAGGCTTGCAAAGGCAAGGAGGGGGGAATTTTTCCCGGGCGGCAGTGGTAAACCAACTCGGTACTTGTCTTCCAACTGCCTTGCCAGCCCGGTGTTCCGTTGTTGTAAGAAGCTGGCTCCGGTTGTGCGTAGTTTGTGATTGTTTAGTTGCGGCTGCAGGACGTTGTGGAGTCGGTTTTTCGCAAGACGTTTCCGCCACGGAGCGTTACGATGCAAACCTCAGCACGGAAAGTTAGCCCGACCCAGCTGGAAAACTTTATGCATCGAGATTAAAATGTTAGCTTTGGGGATCTTGATTTCTTGACTGCCCTACCACAATCAAATGTTCCGGAAAATGGTCGTCGGGCAAGAGGAGGCAGTAGGTTAAGGAAAAAGGGATCAGTCTTAGACAATGTTGGATGCAATTTGACGACTGTTGAAGATCTTTCAGATGGTCCATGCATGCATGTGTTGTAAGGATAAGTTTGCTCTTTTGTTGTTTTGTTGTTCAGCTTCTAAAACCTGTTTAAAATTAAGTAAAATTAAACTAAAATTCATTAATGATGCTGACAGTTTTGTTCTAACCACTTCAAACAAAATAAAGAAAACTATTGGAAATATATACGTTTGACAGTGGATCGCTTCCCTATTGGTGAAACAAACGGTTGACAAAACTTAATAATCCCCAACGTGATTACACTTTCCTTGTTTACGATCGATTCAAAGAGAGCCGAACAACTCTTCGGTGGAAAAAAAATCATGCTTTTGTTTCTTGCGATACATGTTCGGCTGCATTTGCATATTTATATTCAAATAGGTCGTTATCCTCCCGAACAACAATCCCCCTAATCATCATCCCTCGCTGGGGGGGCAAAAAGGGTGGATCGCTTCTGCCGTCGGTTGCCGGGTTTTAAAACAACTGTTCTAAGCAAGTAAGCCGATCAGAGCTAACATACGTCTCGCCCCACGACAATGAGCCCGATAATTGACTTTAAGCAACATTAACCACACACAAACGCACCGAGGGAGAGAGATAAAGTGGGTGGAAAGTGGGCAAAGCTCCACATGGAACACACATGCACCCGAAGGGGGCAAGGAGCTGTTAGAGACCACCACACTTCACACCGCATGGAAAGTTGATTTTAACCATTCACCGGAACAGAACCCCACCGCAACCTATGAACACCTCCCCACCCACCATCGAGGACCACCACGTGATCGTGCTTCTTAGCATTTTGGCAAGCGTTTGGTGCCGCTTTTCACCCGAACGGCTGCTAATCCGATGCTACTTAACATCGGAAAATTAAAACCTCCGCCTCTGTTTACATATTTACCATTTACATTCTAGACGCTGGCGCACAAAAGCTTTCCCGTTTGCTGGCTGCGTTCCCAAAACGCGGTACGGATGGTATTAAAACTTACCTGTATTCGAAAATATGGCTCTGGTGAAGGTGAATTTGGCGTTAGGTTTTAACATTCCCGTGCGCCCACCACAGGCTTGTAATGATGCTACGGCTGGGTGAGTTTTAAATTGTGTTTTCCTTTGTGTGTGTTTCGGGAAAGATAGAAAACAAAAAAAAAGATTATGCTCATTCAGGAGGATCACTTTAAATCGATCGCCTCTGTCAGCGGAAAAACGATTAGATTAGCTTCTGTTATCCAACATTAGATAGTTTGCGAACTGAGTAAACTTTCATAAACATAGCTTACTTTTCGACTGTTTTTCTTTCTTTTGCTTTGTTTAGTCATTTCGTCTCTCATTACGTTCGGCTGATCTAGAGTGCAAACTAAGACGAGCTGCACCAGCGTACGGCTCAATGCTGCATCATTTTTCCGCAGGCATTTTCCATTCCGAGTGCGCCGTTTTACTCTTGTTTACGATCATTCTAACAAACGATCTGAAATTGTACGCTAAAATGCGGCAAAACTCGCGTCGAGTTCATGTCTATTCGGTTGCCTCCAAAACGACACTATGTCGCCTTCCCCGTTTCCTCTTCTTCCCCCCGCCCTTGGTGGCCCTTGCAGCCTTGGCAAAAGGCACTGCTGATGGCGGTGCAACCTCCCCGGTGACTCTTTTCCCGCTCCACCTCCACCAGGCTAAACCCGGAAGCCCGGGAAAACTTACAGGTAGAAAGGTACGCTTGGAGCAAACAAGACAAACAGTATGCACCGCGCGCGCACAACCAGCGCACGGAACGAACACATGCACACACACCGTGATAGATAATAACGCTAGGGCCGTTTCGAATCCTTCGCTTCCACCCGTTCGCTCAAACTTGCACCTCCCCTAACCACGCAAGTATAATGAATTCTTTAGTCGGTGTTGCAGGCAACATACATTCATCCCAGTAATAACAATACCGGTGGTGCAAATTTATCTAATAAATAATAATTCCCGGAAAATTATTAGCACACCGTGCCGCTTGCCGCGTCGCGCTGTTTTGTTTGTTGTTTCTTGTAGGAGATTTTTCCCCCCGACACTTCATACCCGGATCGTCCTTTTTTGGTTCTCACCATTTTTCTCACACCCCCTCGTGTATACTTTCTAAGGACTCTTTTGCAAACCCCCGGACCCCCATCGGCTCACTCTTCCTTTTCCCCTCACCGTTGTTTGCCTGCATTATTTGCCTCAGCCTTTTCAAAATGCATCCCGGTGGCTGGGAAAATGATTATTTCCACGGCGAACGCTTCACTAGGCCCGCTGCCCTGCGCCGTGCGATGGGGCAAAGATCATTTCGTTTATTAAAAAGATAAACTCTGTAAAGTATAATTATTATAATTTGAAATTATATTTCATGCTTATTGCAGCAGGGTTATGTTTTTTTTCTTCTTCAGTTTCCTTTCAGCAGAACGAAATCACACTGCAGAATCCAACGAGCCAGTAACGTGGAGAAGAATCTTTTTTCGATGCTAGAATGAGGGATAGTAACTACAAGAGTTGGTGCAACATTTTCCAAGAACGATGCGAGAAAATCAACTAAAACCTAGTGCAGTTTAAAAAAAAGAAGCATCATTGTAGCCTCTCAAACTAATGATACAGAGCAATTCATTCAACCAATCGCTTCCACCTCATTGGAAAGTCAGACTCGACCAACGAACGAACGCCAACCCGACGATCCTGGCATTTGTTTCCGCCGTGCGCTCCCCGGAATAGTTCTCTTCGATGCGCGATGGCGAGACAAAAATTAAATTAAATTCAATTACTCGGCAGCAGCGCAGTCTTATGTATAGCATTTACATTACCCTCATTAGCTACGGGAAGTTTTTTTTTTTGCGAAAGTAAAAGAAACCGAAACGGGCCGCAACCGGTAGTGTACAGAGACACTGTTGCAAAGCGTACCATTTGCATCACATCTCCGGTGGTTTGGATTACGGAATGCTTCTAACGGGGTTTGCTTTTTCGGTGCACAAGAAAGTGGGGATGAATCGCGATCAGCACAAAAAGCGAGGGTTGTGCACTCAGGTGCACACTTTTGCACCTTGTAAGTATCCTTTCCGGAATGCACTACAACATTCAAATGGTGCATTCACCCTTGGGTGCACCAAAGTAACGTATTTAATCTAAATTACCAGCTCATCTAACGAATTTCCGGGCTCCACATATTTTGGAGCCAATCTTTAATCTGAGTTATAAATATAAGCCCGTTGTTTTCTTTATGGTAAGAGATCTTTGATCAAATATATTCCGCTAAGTTTGACGTGAAAATTCTGCCATAATTTATGACTAAGGTTATACAGCGCTCACTAATTAATATGACATTTTTCACAACAGTTGTTTTCTATTGCTCGAAAATCCGTTGTTGGATTGCTGATTTATTTCTTAATATATTTTCCAGCAAACCTCCACTACCGACCTGCTTGTACGGTTTTCAAAAAAGGTCCATAAATTTGAAACAGTGAAGGATTTTAGCATTTGCATATTTCACCGTTTCTTCGAGCCAACAATAACTGCCATTATGATGGAAGTGAAAACTCCAAAATTTATACTTTGAAAAACTCGAGTATTTGCCCGAGGTTAGCCGCAGGAGCTTGGCCGAGACGGCGAGTGTGCAACAATAAATAAAAATATGCTCACAAATTCACCCGGAAGTGTGTGTGTGTATTCCGTAAAAGTGCAAACCGCAGCTCTTCGATGACAGACGGCCACCGCGAGCGGGTTTTCTGGTCGGGACACAACTATTTACTGTTCGGGAGCGTTGCATATTGAGGCACCATTTTGTGGAACACCGAAAAACATATCGTTGGCCATTAGCGCGATGCCTTGTGCGTTCATTCGGAGGGGAAACCGGCTTAGGACCGAAAGGCTCCGGGTCCACGAAATAGATCTTTTTCTGGTGGTTCTATTTCACGCCACTCCGGTGCATGCTGCTGCCGCTCACCCGGGCACCCCCCGGCACTTTCGGACGCACACGTACAACATATTCGGGATCGACCCCGATGCTCTACCTCTACGAACTGCACATCGGAGGTTCTGCCACGAGGCTGCAGTATCGCGAGAACCGGCCCAAGCAATGGCTCTAGATTTACTGATAAAGTTTTTAAATACATTTTGTATTATTTCTATGATGTATGAACGTTATGTTCGCTCGCTGTAATGCGACCGAAGCCCGCCGGCCCGAGGCCACTATTGTCGTCCTACTTGCCCTCTCGGCTCACTAGTTTTGGACAGCTCGGATACGGGCAGCACCTCCATCGCGGCGTAATGTAAATGGCGTTCCGAAACGGGCACGGGCGGGTTCCTTGATCATCCTCCACCCAGCCTCCGGCCAGCCCCGGGGGGAGGGATGGACAAGGGTTGGAGTGCCAGCGCCGGATCCGGAGGAGACACTAAGACCGGAGTAATTTATTACCCCTTTTGCCTTCGTTTGATAAATGCCAGAAAGTGGTTACACCATGCGGAGACAAAAGGGATCCCCGATGCTGATGAGCGAGCAGCAAAGGAAAAACCCCGGGAAAACCTCGGGAAGTACTAACAGCGGCAGCACAAGTGACAGAAACGGACGGATTTTCTTTATTTATGACACATTTTTGCGTTTTCCTGCTCGCGCCCCGTTTCGGACCCCGCCCTTCCCGCCGTCAGTCGAACCAAAAAGATGAAATCGGTCCAAACAACTCAGAGCGGTTGCCGAGAGGAAAGTTTTCAATCCGCTCCGTTCGGGATGCAGCTTTCCACAAGTATTTCGCTTTACGTCGGTAGCTGGTCGAACTTCAAATGGAAAGCGTCGTTACTGACCAAGCGCCTCCTTTTCCGTCAAAGGTAGCTGTTTGCAGAGTGGGGGTAAATATTCGTTCGAAAAATTAAACAAACAAACATCACAAAACAGGACAGTTACAATAAATCGAAGATTAATAACAAGTTCATTCTATCCTTTTTGTAATAAAACTAGATAAGAAATCAGAAATTTTAAAACTTCAATGTTGCTGATGCTCAATGTTTTAAATTGTCTTTGAAATTAGACCATTGCATCACGATTTTGGTTCGGATTATAATGTGCAGATTATCAAAACATTTATTTCCCATCCCTTTTATTAAATTAAAATTCAAATAATTAACAACAATAAACAATGACAGGATTTCGATAACATATAAACAGATGCATTAACCTTAAGCATATAAACAGAATACTACAAGTGAGTTGGGTAGAGAGTATACTATTTCTAGATCTGAATAAAAAGACGCTGGACGCTTCGCACAAAAATAAAAAAGAGAAAGTAGCCGAATAATCTATACTCCCACTGCGCCGTCCCCGGGTTTGGCAGGACGAAATGAATCGAAAAGATCCCCAGTGCATCCTTACCGAAGGTACGATCGACCAATCGGGGGAGTGACATTTTCTGAATACAGCCTTCGACTCGACCAGCATAAAGTCATAAGAAACGACCGCCGCTTTTTCCTACCAAAAGACCTCCAAAGAGAGCGCTTCAAACGACCGTCAGCAGCGGTGCAGGAAAACCATGGAATTTTTATTTTCTTCCCACAACGTCTTGGGTTACCGTTCCCTTCCACCCCCCGGCCACCAGAGGCAACCGGGGCCAACTGGTTACACAAAAATGTATGGCCGTGCACTGTGAAATTCCTCGCCCGTTCCTGTGGTCACAAATCTTGGATTAACGTGTCCCTAGGTGATGTTCCTGGGGCAAATAATTAGTCTCACGTTCTCTTCACCCCGATCCCCGGACAGGGACGCCCCGGTTCGGTGGCCGTTTTTCCCGCTCCTTTGGTTACCAAGTTGTTTTGCGTCTCTTTGGTTTGCTTTTTGCTGGCCGAATCATGCTCTTCATTTCTTTGTTTAACTGCACTACCGCTGTGGATTATATTGTTTGCGTGAAAGTTGCCAGCATTTCAGGCTCTTGTTCGGTTGCTGCCGTTTTCCGTTTTTCATCAAGCTCGATTCATACATTAACAACCACTCCACTTCGCCATCCTTTTGCAACCGTAAATACTTTTCAAACTTGTGTGTTTCATAATAATCCTTATATATTGCACACGAAGTCCTTCAGTAATTTTCCATTTGCAGTACGCCGCAATGTTGAAGTTTTGTGTTTTTATTCATCTTTCCCTCTGCTGATTTCCTAATTTCGCTTCACGTTCCACACAATCAACCCAGTTGCAGTATCATCATTCTATCCTCTTTGGCGTCCTTTCCATTTCTACCCGTGCTGATGCACGCCCACCCCGCCAACGGAGTGTGTCCCCGCGGACGGGCTACTAAGAAGTAAACTTTTTTCATAATTTTCTTCATTATCATAAAAATATATGAATTATAGATAAACTAAATGAGCAACTTACGGCAGCGCCACGCGGGAGCCACCGGGAAGCCACGTTCGGCAAAGCGGGGTGAGCGTTATCGGGCAACCGACCCCAGGAACACGCAAAGTGAAGCAGTTATGCTACTGCTGGCCGACACTTGGTAACACTTAAAAGTGAATAGTTAAACCATTTCGGCTGGCGTGACCACCTTCTCGGGGGAGCCAGAGGTGTGCTCTGTGCTCCGGGTGGGTGGTAAAAACGGACTTTCCAACTATGATTAATTAATAAGATGTGGCAAATTACTCGCACCTCGCTCCGGTGTACTTTTGCGAAAAAGATTGATCTGAAAGTTCTTCGGTGAACGGTGTGCCGGTAACGTTAGTAGAAGCGGGAAGGATGGTGGGAAATCTGTTTGCCTTTTTTTTCTTCTTTGCGCCTTTCAAAGCTAATCCTCGGGCAATTTCTTTATCGTGCTCACCGGCCATAGTCCACTGGAGTTCAAGTTTGTCAAGCCAGTGAACTTCGCGGCTTCCCGAGCAAAGGCAGTCGTAATATTGTTTTTTGGCAGAGATTTACATTCTCAAATTCTTTCTCTATAAATTTCGTTTTCAACTACGGAGGTTGTGGATAATTTTCGAGCAGAAAATGAATTAATAACAAACTATAGCATATCAGTCATACATGAGAGATTGGTGAATATCTGATTAATATAAACAAATCAAACAAATCGTCCTTTAAAGTAGTGCTCCTTCATTAAATTCCGTTACAAAGTAAATAAATTTTATTTTGAAAAGAGAAACGTTAAAAGTTGTTTGTAAAATACTTAATAAAAAGTTTCTCTCGTACGCTACCTCCTATGAGAATAGATGAAAAAATTAGCTCACCATACAAATGTGTCTTCCTTATAACCGAAACCTTGCTCCAAGCAGATGTTTCAAACTACGCGCATAAATACACATCCGCATCCTCATCCAAACTCTCTCTCTCTCACACACACACACACACACACATAGACACAAATCTCTTTCGACCAAGCACAGGAGGAACATCAGCAACTACATTAGTAGTGTGTCCTCCATCCTCCGACCAAGCGCTAGTGGCGCTAGGCAACAAGAAAAACATCTCATCTACATTCACGCTCGCTCGCCGAATGAGATGTAAATATTTTTCCCTTCATATCCTTGATAAAATCTAAAGCATATCATCCCGCACCCGAAACCGCCGGAACGGGGCCGACCCCCCCGGTTGCCCGCCCAGGGGTGAAGAAGCACCAAGAAGCATTATAGCCCGGCCTGGCTCGGCTGCGTTTCCACATTTCTGCTACATATTTTGCCGCCTCCCTACGCTGGCGGGCGTCGTTTGCATACGTCTTCCCATCGGAGTAGCCTGTGAAGCTTGTCCTTTTTGGAGGATTTCGCTTTTTTGCCTTTTTTTTACCTCCCATCACGGAACGATCACGCATCCGACACCGGGGGGGGGAGAGGAAAAAGGACATGGAGAAGCGGGTCGCGGCAGCTGACATGCACGTTTATTTTCCACTCACCCGGACGAGACTCATCATCACATGGAGCGGTGAGGCCATGGTGTTTCCATCTTTCCCCCAGGTTGGTGGCATACGAGAGAACGAGAGAACAAGAGAGAGAGATGAATAAAAAAGGAGGAAAAATCGCAGAAAATGGTTCGTGCGCCTGATGGAGCCTCGGCTTTGGCGACGGATCGGGGCACATCGGAGGCGGGGCGGGCGAGCGGGGATGACGTGTGGGACTGGAGGTTGAGGCTGGTGGTTGGACGAGTGCAGTAAATTTTGAAGTTGGCTTGAAGCTTTTTGCATTTCAAAAACACAAGCGCAAAGTGCTCCTCCCTGGTGTGCCCTTTTCCGAGTGGGGCGGATAAAGTGAAGCGATGGAGGGCTGTGGGCAAGGAAAGGACGAAGGGACGAATGGAGGTGGTGGGGATAAAAAACACACATATCAAACAACTTGGCCAACTTGAAGGCGAGACAGTGAAGCTCGGAAAAACACCGGAATCACTTGGCGATGAGTGGCGTTCCAGGGTGAGGAAGTCCTGTCAAAAGGGGGGGACGAGCGGATGCTAACAACGTGGTGTGCGCCGTTCGGGCCGGAGGGGGTGAAACTACGAAATGGAAAAGTGAGTTTACGTTGGGAAAAACAGAGAACGAACGATAAAACCAAAAGCAGCCGCAAGGATTGCTTGTGGCAAACAGAAAGAGATGGATGGAAAAGGAAACAAACGAAGAGGAAAAGCCGAGCGGCTGGCGGTCGGAGGGAAGATTAAGCGTAGATAGCAAACTCCGAGAAGTGATGAGGACGCCACTAAGATTGGATGGCAAATGTATGGAGGAAATCTTGATAGAACACACCGAGTGGTGGAGCTCGGGAAAAAAAGGATCATCAACAACCAACTGTCAGTCGAGATGCGCACGCTGGGATGCGCTTGGAGTTTTGAACGAAGGGAGGAACCTTCACTGAGACTCCAGTTTTCCGTAGCTTTTGAAAAAACAAACACCGGGCAAGCAAGTGTAGCAGAGATTCGCTCTAGAAGCTTTTCCGTTTTGTCTAAGGATTGAAAAAGGGCTCGGGAAACTGTGTCCCTTTGAATATTAACTAAATTGTAAGGTAGAATAAAATATTGAAGATTGCAAATACTAACCTACAATTGTATCATTTGAATCCTAAAAAGTCGAATAATAATCATTAAAGACATTAAATTCTGGAAGCTAAGCAAAAATGTTCTTGGACAAACATTTGTTTGCTCCAATTATTAAAAAGAGATACAATAAGAGGAAAATATCACAAGAAGTAATTTAAATCAATTAAAACAAAAAAAAGCAGATTAAACAATTTTATTAATTTGTTTGTAACATGTAATGCAAACGAGTCATTTGTTTTGCTTATTATTTTCTAGAAAACAAATTGTAATATGTATAACAATCTAATTTAGTGGAAGCTGTATAAGTTTTGTACTTTTCGAGATGTTGTCGGCATACATTAGATGCTACCCTAGACAACGCAAAGCACATCCAACACCATCACCATCGCTGCACCAAGCAATTCCATCGTATTGCTTTTTGCGGAACAAAAAAACAAAATGCCAGCAAAACGAGAAGGACAGATAAGAGCTAACGTCACGAGGATCGACATCGACGGCGGGACGGGCCGGGACATAAAGGATGGACTCGGGAACCCGAAACGAATAAATATTAAAACAACTGCATTTTAAAACTGAAATTATACATAAAATCAAATATATGGCCCACTTTTTCGAGGGGCAAAAGATTTGTATTTTATTATTTCGCTCGGCTTTCCCGGCAAGGGCAACCGTGCAGTATGGATGTGCGCGTGGCAGCTTTGGGCCCCGCCGTCGGGCCACAGTTTTCCAGCTGCATTCGTGGCTGGCGTCTTGCGATTCCATCATTCGGCGGAAAACGGTGACGATCGTCGAACGGTGGACACCAATGGAAATGGTTGGAAAGAGGCGAAGGGAAAGATACATAGTGTTCTTTCTACTATACCAGCTGAACCTATCTGTCCTATCTCAATGTATGTGTGCGTGTGTGTGTATGTGTGGTTGTCTCCTCCAGTGCAGACGACACCAACTGCTCGCAACTTCACCGAGAGACGGACCATAATTCTAACTGTTTTCGTGTTTCTGATGCAGTGCAAGGACGAGATTTCTTTTCCGTTTCCTTTTTTTTGTTCTCCACCGAGCCTTCAGGAATGTCGGCACGATTCGTCGTCGGTTTGGGAAATGTGAAATGTGCGCCGAAAGCGACGATTTGGTCCAGCGGCAAGTGTTGAGCGACAGCGTACAAATACAATCCAGAGGAAAATTGTGCTGTCTTGTGACGAGGTGGGGGGATTGGGGATGGTGGGATTCGGTGCAATTTTCTCGCGCCGGTGCAGTTTCGGGAAAACGGTCGTAACGTATGATGCAGATGCCGTAATTCATGATTGTGCCACGTGTGAAACAAAACGCGCGTGATTCTGCGAAAGGAATAACGTTGTACATTGTATTGATTGACATTTTACACAAACCAGGATGATAGAAAAAGCTTATGTTGTTGTAAAAACATAGTTGGTAACATTAAGATGAAACTCAAAAGGGAAATTTTCTGTAATAAGACATTTTGACGTCCTTTTTAAAATAAACGAACTTTTATGTCACATGAGTTTTAGGATTTAAAAATAGTGAAGCAGAATTATAAACATACTTAAAGAATACAATTTGATCGTTCGTAGTACCATAATAATATTCTCTTCTTCATTTTAATTACCACAATGACTATTAGTTTCTCAAACTAATTACATTTAGTGTCTTTGTGTTGTCTCTCAATAGTGCATAGTTTACAAACATTCCTTCAAACCGTCCGCAAGTCGCATAGCTCTATCAGCCCGGCGTCGCTCTCATACATGCTCGTACCGGAACGAACTGTCCTCCCGCGCTCGGACCAGACGCGCCGGAACGGGGCCGGAAACGAACGCCATCCGAGCAGCGCCACCGGAACCACCGGAACCGATGGATGCACCGAGGCGGGCTGAACGACGGGCAAAAGGCGGGCTGAAGTCAGGCGTTCGGGAGGCGATTAAGAAATATGTTAAAAGTTTACCGAAAGATTTATTTTCACCAGTCGCTCGAATCATTTTCCGTGCGCTAATCTGGTCCGTTTTCCATCATTCTTCCATTTTGCACCGCACCACCAACCACCCTTGCCCGCCCCGTGGACGTGGAAATCGTCGCTCGACATCGTCGTCGTCGTCGTTCGGGTTGGAAAACTATTTCCTTCAATTATATAGTCACTACCGTCCCCAGCCACTTTTCCCTCGTTTCGCTCGCTGCATTCGTACATATGTCTGCACGGATGGTATTGCTTTGGAAAACTCCACCCTTCCCGGTGGGTGGCGTGACGCAGGATTTAGCAAATGGCAATCGAAAACGATGGCCTCGCCGGCTTCATGCGCGCCAGCTGCTGCCTGTCCTGGTGTCTCGGTGGCGGATTTTAAGGATAGTTTCTCCATCAATCGATCTTGTGCTGGGCGGCAATGTGGGAAGGAAAAGCGCTAACTTATGACTGGATTGAGACAGTTTCATCGATCGCTTTCGCGGACGGAGGGAAACGAGGGGGGCGATAGTTGGTTTTGCCAAAGCACACGGAATGAATCAAACTTTGAAGAATGTTTGCCCCACCACCCACCGCCCCTCACTCGAACGAACCACGCGCGTTCCATGCGAACTTCCATCTGTCAGGGCTTGGAGACCGGAAGCTCAACTCCGTACCGAAACGTTGGAGATTCATTAAGATTTACTGTGGCAATTTTAATCGGCATCGCGTGAGGCGGGTCGGACGATCGAACTTTTAACCCGGACGTCTGTGGCAGGTTCAGTTTTGAACGATGATTTGTGATTTTCCAGTGGAAAATCTCGGCAGCGAAGCGGGGAGCCGGTCACAATATCGTCTCCCAAAAATCCAACAAATCATGGCCCGGAATTTCGAACATTTGGTGTATTCATTCGTCGGGAAACGACCGCTTCTTCCCCGAGGAGGACATTTATATTTTCCAGCTGAATTTTTGCTACACTCCTTCACGAGACGAATGTGTTTCATTCCCCCCACACACATTAGCTGGTTGATTTTCCCTCGTTTTTCTCCCTTTCCGAGAATCGACCAAACACTTTATCATCCACTTTCCAGCCACTAGAGGCGCTCTAATTATCGTCCCACAGTCCTTCGGTGGAATTTTTCTCCAAACCATGGAACGGATTCCCATTTCTCACTCACTAGTTTGCAAAACACCCACACACACACACAGAAATACTCCCGAAACTCGGCGCCATACAAATGACGAGCCCGAGAGAACTAACGTAAACAAAAAATAATATTTAGATATACACCAAATCGTACCCTTTTTATCGGTGCCGGCTTTTTTGTTTTGCTGCTCGTTTACTTTTTCGGTGTGACCACCGCTGCGATAAATCCTCATCACCTTCCCCTCCTTCCCATGCCCCATGCCAGGTGTCAGCAGTCCCGTGAGGAAACGGACCGGGAAAGGGGGGGGGGCCGGACGGTTTTCCTGTGCGCCAGAAATTATGATTATGATTTCTAAAGATGTCGTTTAATTTATGATTTATTGCATTCGCCATCCGAACGGCCTTCGAATCACCCCGGGTGGAAAGGGGTGGAAGTCTGGGGGAGATGGGGATGTTTGAGGCCATCCCCGGAGCACCCGGAGCGAGCTGATGAGGATCACCGAAGGATTTGGCCCGGCCACCTTCACACCACGCCGGGGCACAAACATTCGCTCAGGACGCTCCCATTCCCAAAGCAATCCTTTGGAATGTTCTGCCTGCCAGGGCTGGGTGGACGGCTGGGGGAGGGAAAATTTCACCGAAAAAAGGGGTTTGTGATGTGATGTGTTCTAAGCCACCCAAGCAACCCCTGGGAGGTGTCATATAAATATGAAATTATTCTACCAAAAAAGGAACAACCATTGGAATCCATGAAATGAAATGAAATGATATGGTAGAAATCATTGATCGATGCTTGAAATTAATGTGGAGGGCCGTGTAAATAAAGCCCTTTCGTATAATTCGTTAATAAAACAAATGTTTATAGTAGGACATCACGAAATGCTGAAGAAATTTAACAATTTAACTTAACCAAATAAAAGTGTGTTTCGCCTGCGTTGTGATCTTAATATTGATACTTTGATATAATTAAAAATTAACTAGAATAAATCTTTAAATTGTCATAATTAAATATTAATTTTATTTAAAAAATGTCATGGAAACATTTAATTCAAATGATCAGACTTCCATAACATTCCAATTGAATGTTTCACAAATTTCTTAAAAATGAGCATATCAATTCCCAGGTTCATCATAAATATTCTCCTAAATATCCTTTGAACATTCCCAATTAAAAATCATGAAGGATTCAATTGATTGGAACTTATAGGGCTGTATTTTGTAAAATGGACCACTATTAAAAATAGTATGGAAATTTTCCATTTTCAGCAAAGGAGTTCCATATTGTAGAAAGAATAAAAACAGTCTAGTGAGTAATAACTTGCCGACAGCTTCCCATAAACAGTGGCCCATCAAACTTGTTTGAAGCGAGGGGCGGCGTGTTATTTCATTTGTTGCAATGCCCCAAACCTAACAACCAACGATTTACATAAAATGTAATGGGAAAACGTGCGTCCGTACGATGGAAAAGCGAATTTTACGGTGTTATCTGCTTGATTAGAAATATATTCGTATCGAACATTCTAAATTTCAACAACCCCTCGACCGAAAAAGGCCAAATGAAGTGCCACCAACGAACCGAGTGTCGCTCTTTCTCTCTCTCGCTCTCTCTCTCTGCCTCTCCCGGGGACGAACTTTCGCCCGTAGACAATAACCATTACTCACTAATGGGCACCGTTGCTTAAGTACTTTCTACTTTCCCTACCGAGTCACCCATTATCGCAGTCACGAAAACGCCCAATGCTTCGAACTGATTAATAGGAATGTTTCCCTCCCCCTCCCCCCTGCCACCCGCATCACCGGACATCGAAGGCCGAGCCCGAAACCCTCCACGCGCCCGAAAAGGACGAAACGAGCGGGCAAACAAACAAACACCAACTACCAAACAGCCAATCAAACTAATATCAACGGTCCAATAAATCTGCCATCATTCAACCGGTAGTCATCGACCCTTCGGTTTTTCGATTCCACCCCGCCCACCGCCTCCCAGCCGGAACCCACCCCCCTCCACGTTGGGTGGTTTGTTGGTGCGCAAAAAAACACACAAACACACCCCGAAAAGAAGTAGAATTCATCGTCCTCATCATCTTCATCCCTTTTCCGTTCTCGTATATTTATTTTGCGTTTCGTCCAGCCATCATTTCGGGGGCCCGCATTAGCAATTTTTCTCCCCGGGTCGGGAGGTGGGAACTTGGTGGGTGATTGGTGGTTGGATGCTTGGGAAAAGGCACAGGGAAAATATATCCACGCCAGGGATCGATCGGTGGACGCGCATAAAAATAAATATGAAAATCATACCGAAGGAAATTAGCTTTGCGTTTGAAATTTACGATAGAAGCAATAAGAACAAAACGCTTCCCTTTTCTTTTAACCTTTTTTTGTTGTTGCTGCCGTTTGCCTTTTGCCTCCCCCGTCGAAGGACCCGTTCGGCCACTAACGCTGGTTCAGGTTTCGGCTTGTCTCGTGCGAAACTTTCGTCCTAACGCAATCCCAACCGTCCGGGCGGGGTGGGAAAGTGGCCGGTGGGTGCTTTTCCCCCGGGCGCATAAAGGGGAATTTATGCGCTCGAGCGCAAGCGGTGCTCAATTTTCGCAGCAAACCCCCCTCCTCCCCCACCGGAAAGATGAAATCAAGCGAAACCGAACTTTGGGCATCATCATTAACGGTACCACTGGGTGGGAAAAAGTAAAAAAAATATATATATACGGACGGAGCCACCTTCCGTTTCCGGCCGATCCCGGGCCCGATTTTCCACCATCCACGATCGAAAACCCTCGCAATCGAAAGCTCGATCCCCGTTCGGCTCGGCATTCATTTCTCCGACACACACACACCGACTTGCTCCGAAAGTCATCATCTTCATCAAACGGCCCTCGCCGGATCCGGAAACATCTTGCCACCGTCCATCGTTCCCTCCCAAAAACCCCCCGTCAAAAAAAGGCCCGACTGAATGCACACAACACACAACACAAACGGAATAAAAAAAGGGCCACGAATGAGGTGCACAAGAGAGAAAGGAAAAACACGGATCCTCCAAACATCCGGAGCTCCCGCAAAACCCCGCAGGCTATTTTTTGACGTGAAATATATTTTTTGAAGCCTTATTGTCGAATTCAAATCAAATCAAAATGAAGAAAAGGAAACTTTGGTTATAATCGTAAATATACCCCCTCCACTCCCCCCCACCCCCACGCGTTTTCCCGGGTGCCGTTTTCCGCCTTGCTGCCCGGGCAAACGCCTCCGGCACCGAAGGATACGTTTGGGATCCGGATTTTATCCATCCCAAGACGTGTCAGGATCTGTTCTCATAACTTTCCCCGCGCCCTTACCACCCCGACCCACCCTGTCCCAACCCGGTGTGCCGCAGCTAGCAGCTTATCAAAGGACCGCCTCACCGCAAGGACGCTCGACGAATCCCTTCGCCCGCTTCCCGGCCACGAGTTCCAGCGAAACGCACACAACGGCGAATCGCTCAAACTGTGCGCCGTTTTTCCCGCTCGTGGTCGTCCTTGGTGGATGGATGGAAACGGTTGCCGGGCTGCTGCTGGTGCTGCGAGGGGGTGGATGTGTATTGGTGTCGCCTACTTCGCCTGACTGACAATCGCGACGAAGCACTACACTGCTTTGGGGAAAACGGTTGAGGATCGCTTGGTTCATTTTTCCTACGCCTTCTCTATCATATAAATTGTGCACACAACCCCCGATGCGTTGTGCCGTTTGGCAGCTTCATTTCCCGGACTGGCTGACGAAAGGCCCAGTTCGGTGGTCCACCGGCCGACCACTTTCCCCGATACCGATTCCTCCTTGTTGTAAAGTAGTTTTGGGCTCTGTAAACCGCGCTGGCCGTAATGTCCATAATAAACATCCAACGGAAATATTTGCTACTTTGTTGTTCACTTAAAAACTACTAACATTGTATCTTTACTCTGCTAGGGTATGTTATAGCCTTGTTTGAGCTAATTTAAATTTTGTTTCAAAAAGATTTAAATAAAAGTCTGGCTAAATGGACTGTAAAGCTTCAATACATTCAATTTCTGTCTGTGTTAATTTTGGTGATTTGCCTGTTTGAATGCTACCCCGAAGTGTGTCATTATCTGCTGTACAATATTCCCTTACTTATATGTTTTGTTTCGACATTGAAATCGTATCGAAAAGCAATTTTTTGTCCTACACTAACATTATAAAGATAAAACTGGCTTGATTGTGTTATTGGTGTTCAGAGCACAATTTATATATTATAGCAAAACTATTTTTAAAAAAAATTTAAAAACGTAGGTCTTTTTGCCCCGCTTTACCCTATTTTATTTTTCGCTTTTCTTCAACATAAAACATTGCATTTGGAACAAGTAAAATCTATGGTTTTGTGTGCCCCTACGATCGAGTTAATGGTAAAAACTAAACCTCTAAAATTCCCCAGTTTTTACCTATGTTTTGATGAACTTTCAGATTAAATACAAGGAAAAATACATTTCCACCATTAGGTTACCAGGGTTACCGAAAGCACAAATCCCCCGCCTACTACACCAACTGGACCAACCACCGCCACAAGAGTGATCCAATCCCTTTACTCCACCAACGTCCTACACCACCACCCCCTTTTTCCTCCAAAAACCCTAACACGAGCCATCAGTCAACGTGGCGAAAGGTTCGTTGCTTCGCAAACCTTCGACCATCTCTTTTCCATTACGGTTGCGCTGTGGCGCTCGACCGAGCGAAACTCGAGCTCGTCAGAAAACTTTCCGTCATCCTTTACACCCCCCCGTCCGTCATTTGACATTCCTCTACACCCGCACCATCGCTACGACTACGAGTTGACGTTTGTTTGAGCACCGCGAGCTTCGATCCGATGACGAAACGAGAAGAGAGAAAGCATCAACCATTTCCACCAGCAGCCCTAACACCGCGACGAGTGGAAACGCGCGCACAAAACCCATCTCAACCAAGGCAAGGGAAGGGAAGGCGCAGGATGGTAGAAAACCCGGAACCCAATACCAACGAAAAAGGGCGCCAGCATTCGAGACGAACACGAAGACGACTACGAACCTTCGGCGGCGAAGACGTGATGTGATGTGATGTGATCCGTTTTTGCAGCCAAAACCAACCCCATTTTCTACCTTCCCATCACCCATTCGCAATGGCGCTGTGTGCGCTGTTGGAAAAACAACCCCGCCACCCTCTTTCAGGATTTTCCGCATGTTCGTTCGCTTTCTTCCAGCATCCATCAAGCAAACACTCCCACCGAGAGGCGATCCCATCTTGCCTGCCGGGGATTTTCCTCGCTTGATTTCCCCCCTTCTCTCCGCTTCGTTTCCCTTGCCCCCGTTGGCATATACTTTTGCTTGCTCTGATGACTACCTACCTCCCCACTGCCACCGAACCCGAGCGAATCCCGGAACGTTTGGCGAGATGAAAATGAAACGGAAAAACAAATAACGAGTCCGCCTTTTTGCGGTGATGCGGACCGGGTGGGTGGATGGATGGGTGGAAAGGAAAGAAAATTTACCGAAGCGCAGTGGCAGAATGTATTCCCCCCTTCCTATCCCTCTATCCCTCCACCCCTCCGGTGGCTCGTCACTCGATTCGGAGGATTCGCTCGATGTTCGCCCGAACGACGACGGAATATCATCTTTTCCAACCATCAACCCGCGGCACTGGGCTGTATTTTCCATCGCTTTGTGTGTGTATGTGTGTGTTTGTGTGTCCCACTCACACTCATTTGTGTCCATGTTTTTCCTCGGTTCTCGTCAACGTCGTCAACGCGTTGGTAGTCTTCGTTTTTGCGCGTCGCAAGAAATATGAAACCCACGAGAAAAAGCGAGCCGAGCGAACAGTTTTCCCAACCGTTTCGCCTACGCAAACTTTGTGGGGAGAAAAGACGGTTGAGGCATTGGTGGAGGGAAGAACCTCTCCCACCCTAACACTCTCTACCCCGCCATCGAGGAACGTCAACGAAATTTTGACGCAACTTCGTCCCACACCGCGGGTTGGTTCTCGTCAAATTCTCGCTCTGGCTGCCGCGTTTCCACTTGACGACTTTCCACCCCCACTCGTCCTTCGGCTCACGACCACGGTATACCCTTTATGTATCCTTTCTCGAGCTTTCCACCCGATCTTTGCGCCAGTTGATGAAAGTGGAAAAAACACGACGCCGAGTGAAAGATCTCGGTCCGTTTTGCAGTGATGGGGAAAACTGTGGGAAGAAAAATACGGGGAAGGATGAATTAATAGGGCCACCGAGAGAGTGTCCCAGCTGTAAGACAAAACGCAACCGCGCGCGCCATCCGATCGGCTGTCGGCGAAAATGACGATGGCGCATGTTTGTCCCGGGGATCTGCAGGACGCTTTCCTACCACTTGCTTCCTCGGGCCTTGTCGACGGTCTGTTCCCCTGCCTTGCGAGCGTTACAAAATGTCGTTCGTTGCAGTGAAGGGTTTCGTCAAACGACTGTCACCTTTATCTCTTTCTCTTTCTGAGCCAGAGAAAATGTGCACCACAGATCGGTGAGGAGGGATTTTGAACATCACAGTTTGTTGCTAAGTATAAGTACCCCATCATGATATTGATGAATTATGTATGAATTAGCGTTAAAATTAAAATAAACAAAAATGGTTACTTTTGAAGGAATTGCTCTTGATGAGGGAATGCTTGGAAATTGGTTCCCTTTTAAACAATGATATTGAAAAGTTTCCCGGTTGACAAAAATTCAAATTTTTGTCGACCGGGCGGGTTTTATTATCTTTTTTGATGTTATTTATTATAGCCAAGAACACAATATTTCACATATTGATACCAAATATGATCAAAACGCCATTTTTTTAAAATAATGGTGGTATGTTTCCTATAATTTTATAATGGTGGTTATACAGAAAACTTGGAAAAGATTGATTATATTTCAACTTTATTTAGTTTTGATGCATACTTCAAACAGAACGGCAAAATTATTCATTTAACAAAGCCCAGTACATTAGTATCATAGAGACGAATTCGACACAAAAGTGAACGTGGTGAAAGACTTGCAAAAAGGAACGAAAGTATGTTTTGCAATTTTTAAATTCAAATTTAAACTTAGAAGGATAGCGAACTGTACAAAATTGAACAAGCATCAAAGGAGAGGCATATAAACCTGACGGACAAGCTGGCTAACTTGGAGAAATATTTCATACAAAAGATCGAGATAGTGGACTATAAGATCGAGACAAGTGTCCAGGTAATGGAAAACTTTTTGGAGAAGGTGAGAAAACTTGTATTATAGCTAGATACATTCTTGAAAAACAAGTTTATCGAAATGAAAAAGGTGTCCGAACGTACTGAATTTAATGTTTGATGTTTTGCAGAGTGTGAAAACTAATGGTGATTTGGAGACCTAAAATATTAGTTGATGACCAAGATGGAAAATATTTTGCAACAACAGAAAATTCAAGGTAAATGTCTATCTAATGATTATAAAAACTAGTTTAACAATGGCTGATGTCGACCACATTTGTAAAACAAATGTTATATGTTCGATTGTTTAAAGCATTGAATGTTTTAAATGTTTGATCAACACATACTCTTTGGTTTGCTTCATGTCTGCTAAATCATCAATCTTGCACGGTAAACGCTTATCGTTGGAAAAAATCTTCCGATAACATCCTTTGACACGTTTGAGGACGCGCCATCGCCATCTTCCTCCGGAACCGTGCTGTCCATTACCTTGAAATTTCATGTCCGCAGCCCGTTCCCTCATGGTTCGCCAGCTCCTTCACCTCGCTACCCTCTCCCTTCATCGCTGAAAACGCAGGAACTCGTCTCCCGCGTAATTACCGGCTAATGGTCCGAGAGTTGGTGTTAAATCAAATAAATTACATTTAATGATCATGCCGCTGCCAGCAGAACTAATTCTCGCAACCCTCTCGCCGTACCGTCTGTGGAGTCGGTGGAAAGCCTCTCTACAAGGCTCCACTTTTTTCGTTACCAATCCAATCCCCTTCGCACTCCCTCAAAGTCGTCAGAAAATCGGTTTGTCGTCGATGGACGCCGGCAGTTGGCAGGCGCTCGGTGTCGGAAATGACGGGATCGGAATCCGTTTGGGGGTTCGCGCGCCTGACTTTTTCCAACCGAAATGCCCATATTTTATCGGGCGTACCGTACCCCCTCCACCAAAGCACCCACAAGGCCGGCCGGCAACCCGTCCCCGTCCCCGGAAGCTGAGAGTTGGAAAACTTTCCCGTGCTTCGCGCGAAAAGCGTCCGCTCCGTGCGGTGTTCGGTCGTAAATTTTGAAGCCCCGGTGTTATCTTTTAATCAAATAAGAACACGGCCTCTTCCGGCGTTTGGCATTTCGGGGCTTCCTCCACTCTCTCTCTCCCTCCGCTCCGAGGCGTTTAGACCTGCCAATCATGTGGCCCCGTCAGATGTATCGGAAACGGGATCGAAAGTGATGTTTCGGAAGCACGAGAAGATTAATGTTCACGGCGATGGACGAAATTTCATCTTCGATCAGTGTTTTCATAACCGAGACGAGGGGGGCAGGAGGGAACAAAACGATGTTGGCACTTGTAAGGCCTCACTTAGAATTTAACATGCGACAGTTTTGAAACATCAAAATCAATAACAGTTTTTGCACCTCAATACTACGTTTTTGGAAACCAACCATACTTAAGAAATTTCATTCTTATTTTCAAATATTTGATTCACATAACCTAAATAAATGAAGCAAGGTTTGGTTGAATATTCTTATCAAAAATGAAACTGAATTTTTGAATTTATATGTTCGCAAAAATAAGCCACGCTTGTACATTATAAACTTTATCCATTAAGATAAATTTGCATTTTGAAAAAAAATTATAGATTTAGTTGGGTAAGATCATAAAAGTATAGAACATGCGTATCATCAACCAGCAAACTTAAATTTTATGTCCTTTATATTCAACGCAAACCTGAACAATTTAACAATTTTTCCTACAAAATTTTTAACTCGGATTGGTTCAATTAAAATATCTTCTCTTACGAAGTATTTCATTTATTCTATAGTTATTGTACAAATATTATAAAAATAAATTGATCTTGTTTTAAAACATCCCTTCTTTCCAAGTTTGTGAAAACGTTTTCTACCATGGAGATGAAAATTTACCAAACCTTAGTGCAAATTGGTCCCGCGTGAAGATCCTCTCGAGCGAGGCCGCAAGAAGGATGTTCGCAATTTAAGGCCCTCATGTTATTATTCAACAATTATGATCCACCCGTTCACCTCCCCCTTTCCCAACCCACCTGCCAGCGTCTATTCGACCTCGAAGAAAACACCTCGCTCGAGAGGACAGGGGAGATATTTCCCGGCCGATTCCGCCATTCGAAGATGGGCCTCCAAACCTCCAGCTGCTCGAACACTCACTCTTCGACCCTCGTCAATCTCACCGTCTTCCCCATGGCCACACTCTGCGCCCCCGCGATGCCTCCACCTTTCGGAAATCATCGACGCAGCAACAGCAGCCCGAGTTTTCCCTTCGCATTAGACATCATTTCCATCTCAGTCCCTCCGGGTTTATGCTTTTTTCCGTCTAATTTATATTCGAAATTTATGTCCGCTTACAATATCACCAGCAAACGGACTCCACGCTCCACCACCCGCGGCCGCCCCTCGTGCCATCCGACCTCGCGCCGGCCGAGGACGAAGACGAGGACTGTCGTTTTCCCTACTCATAACTTGTGCCCCTTCCCGCACCACCCTTCTGCGCGCAACCGCCTCTCCTGCGCTCCTTTTTGTTGTCCCTTTTGCTGATAAAACCCCGAAACTACGGCTCTTATCACCGCCGGTTTTCCACCGCCACCACCGTTCGGGGGGGGGGAAAACTTTGAGGGAAAAATCCCTCCCCTTTACCCGAGCGGTGCGCACATTTCTCGCTCGCAGCGAGCGAAGCTATCAAAGCAACCTGGTGGAAAGATGGCGTCTGTCGCTGCCTCAAACCCGTCAGGCGTCCATCAGACGTTCGTTTCGTTCGCCCTTTGCCGCTTTTCGCTGTGTTGTATTTTTCTTTTTGTCTTTCTCTCTCTCGTTCCCTCTCGCTTTCCGTTCACTTCACCATTTGTCCTTTACCGTTATTTTGCATTTGTCGTTGGCAAAAGGCGAGGAACAAAAGTAAAAATTACACAAACGGACAACGGCCCGGAGAGATCGTGAAACGAAGCGAATCACCTTTCGCTCGATTTCATCTGTTTGTCTTTCAGGCAGGTTCATTGTTTAACCACCCTCCCTCCCCACTTTGCTTACCGTTTGTTTACCCATTGTTTCTTCCATTTCTCACTGCCATCTTGCCGTTTTTTGACATTTTCTGTGACAGTTTTCCTCCAAAGTGCTGCGTCAAAAACAGCATGTTTCGCGGCTTCCTGTTCCGGGTGACGAAGCGTGCTAACACTGTACTGCAGCAACGTTCCTGGAATGGGGTGGAAAGGGGGGGGGGGGGGGGGAGGTACATTTAGGCAAACAGACGAAAGATCGAACAATTTACGGAGACACTTTGTGAAGCACGGGTCTGGGTAATATTTGTCAATCATTAGAACCCATTTTGCTCAAAATAGCGAGATCGATTTTTGAACACACTTTCTTTTGGTTCTCGTGCTCAAAAAGTTAACTTAAAATACTTTAGCCCTCTTCAATCCAAAAGACCGTCAATTGAATCTTGAATCAAGTATTTCAGAGTTTTGATTATTGAGTGTCATGAGTCGTCAGGATTGAATAAGAAGAAATTCAAATATAATTGAAATTATTTATCATTTCACTTTAAAACTTGTCTAACGTTGTGATGCTGTTTTGTGTTGAATTTGAATAGTTCCCTCGTCAAAGGAAAGCAGGGTGTCATCAAAGTCAAAGTAGGCATCTATCAAGCATCCTTCTTCCAGCCATCATGTCGAGATTTCACCCCCTTTTAGTGCCCATGCAAACAAACACTAAGCAAAACACATACAGCCACACTAACATACGTACACCCTCGGAAACATCCTTTTTATGAGCCATGGTAAATTTATTGCAAATAAGTTTAGCTAACGGCTCATCGGTGTGTCACAATTCACACTGTGCCTCGACCGTTGTAGGCCGATTTTCCGTTGTGGAGTTTTCCCCCTTTTGCTGCCGAAAGCAACTGCGGTTGCCGAAAAGGAGATCGGTTGATCAAGGGGAGAATGATGTGAACGTTTGGCTGGAGAAAAGATGAAGCATAAGGCATCGACTATTTCAGCGTAATAAAGTCAGTTATTGCGGCTAAGTGTAAATACTAAAAAAGCACTTGAAAAAAAGAATCAAACATGTATCTGATCGTAGGTTATTTTTGTTAGCCACATTTCTCTCAAAGGACATAAGATTGTTATCCTACTTGTAGCTTAACACGTTGCGTACCGCGTCACCCAAATATGGGTGACGGCAGTTTTAGTACAAAAAAGTTTTTGACCTATAAATAAATGAAAATGCAACATAAAAATTATTGTAATATTTTATATAAATATTTTGGGAAGCTAAGTTTTTGCTTGGCCTTCGAAAACAATCGGTTTAACAAATATTATAAACAAATTGTAATTAGAAAAATTGTACTAAAAATTGTGCTAAAACGCTTGGTACGCAACGTGTTAATCAATAAACTTATTTAACAATTTAGTACTCGATAACGATTACGTTTTAATAATGGCAGGAACAGGAAGCAGTGGTAGGAACAGGAAGCAGTGGCAGGAACAGGAACTACTAAATGTTGCTATAATCATTTATTCGATTGGTTCATGTCTAGAATACATGCATTGTATGCAATGTAACGCATCTAACGGTAACGATTCTAACACTGGAAACGCCCATGTGGCGAAAATTGAAGGTTTCGTTAAAGTTTCCGGAAATATTTACGGTTAACGAAACAATTTCCGCAGACATTAACGAACGTCACTCGTTCCGGATTATAAAGCTCATTGCTGAAAGATGTAACGCTAGTGCAGAGCTTGTGAGAAAAAGCTTTAATAGTGGTGTGTGCCCTTGATGAGCTTATGAAGGGGAAGTACTTTTGGGGGGCAACACGCGTACCACGTGTGGAATACGTGTGCGAGAGCGGCAAAAAAAAAACAGATGCTTTCTTTCTTTCTGTTCGCTTATCTGTTACGCCACTCTGCTCTTCGTGTGTGATGAGGACGACCCACCTGCCCCGCATGGCTACGCGTACCAATGCATTTAAAACCCCTCGGATCCCTACCAATTTTTTATTTGTATGTTTTGTTAATGTGTTAATTATTATACTGGAAAGATTTTAATTTTTACGTACCTTAAACTTACATGTGTATTTCATCGGCTGGTAGAATCGATGCTCGGTTTGGCATCAGGCAGAATATGTTTGTAATTACCCTCGTCTAATCCACGGTGCCACGAAGCTGGTTAGCCTTACTCCTGCTAGATTGGGTACAAAAGCGAAATTTTGCGATCATAGCCTAATTTCATCCGGACACAATATCCGCATGGTATTAGTGATTATGAATGTGCGGGCGCATCAAATAGGCAGAATCATCTCGAGTATTCAGTTTCGACACATTTGTGCGCTAGTCAACATCTCGGTCGATCAAGAAAAATTGAAGCGAAAAAATGTCAAGTGTAAATAATCAAGATATGGTGAAAAAGTTGATGGCGATTGGAGTTTTGCGCAAAGGTAAGAGAAACAGTGATATTTTGGTTGTACGTTGTTGAAAACGGTTTAATTTTTGTTTATTAATTTGTTTGTTTTTCTTTCGCTTCTAGTAAGCAAATCCAACATCCCTGTACCGGTGCCGAAGGTTCAGGAAAAAGTCCATCGAGGTAAATCCTTTTTTCCATAATGTGTTCGTCATTAAACTTAAACATTCTATATAATTTTGCAGCTGAAGCTGCCCCTGTCCGGGTAGTTTCGATCCAAAAGCCATCCCGTATTCCGACAAGTAAACCCCATCCCACAGCCATTGAAACGCCCACACCAGCGATGATACCCCGTCCAGCACCGTCCAGCCTCCCTGGAGAAGCAGCATCAGCATCAAGACCGGCGGCAGTCTCAAATGGTAACAGTTTCTTGTGCAAAGTACGTTTTATGTAACATTAATGAATAATTATCTTTTCCAATTGCAGAACACAAAAAACGTAAATTGGACCACGATCCTCCTCAACCGCGTGAGGAGCAGCTAACGGTACGCGAGATGCATTCGGAGATGAAGGAAATGTGTCAAAATTTGGAAGATAAGATGAATCTAATTATACGTAAAATGGGAAGGATGCAGGTGGCCATCGAGGAGCTGGCGGAAGCGAGCAAGCCGAGGGATGGGCTAGGTTTAAGGATAGATTTTAAGTTTTCGCCTATTAAGACGTTAGAGGAACTGCACACATTCAATGCACTCCTCAAGTCTGACGAGGCGTATAGAACTAAAGTGATATCGTGGCTGCATGCCAATATCACTCGTGCAGAGGTCAATAATAGACTGCACGATACAATCGATTTATTGTTCGAAAGAAAATTTTTCGCAACAATGAATTGGTCCGGGATATCTAGAGTAAGTGGGAAGGATAGGATAGGTTTAAGTAAGTTTAGCTTAGTTTTAGATATTTTTAAAGAAATAGGTAGTACAGATAAGTTAGTTGTAGGGAATGATTACTTGGTGAAATTTTTACAAACTAAGCTAAGGCACGCGAACGAGCGACTTAATTTAGACGAATTCAAAGTTACATCGTGCCATATACGGCGATCCGATTCTTAATGTTAATTAATGTTCCTTTCCATATTATATTTATTTAATACTAGTTTTATGTATTAGTTTAGTTTTAGTTTAGTAAGTATGAATTGAGTTAGTTTTAAGATTCAAATCTTTTTTTTTTTGAGCCTTATGGAATTGTGCATAGCATGGGGGTGAAATAAAACTATATTTTATAAATTTATCATAATTTACATTTGTTTTATTTAATATCTACATTAAACTTAAAGCGTATGAAGAAGGGGGGAAAAAATCATGGTATCGTCTCTGTCTGTGCTTATTGCTGCTAACTTACATTTTAGGTCAGGCAGCCCAATTTCTATCACGCTGTCTCTGGCACTGAGCCTCCCTTCGAGTACATGTATTACCCCGGAATCCAAAATGTTGGGCTCATTGAAAAAGGATTTGGTGTTCTTCACAACTTTCCCCTTCAGGGTCCACCTGTCGGTTCCGTCGCCCGACAAGAGGGTTGCTTCCTCAAACAAAACGATGTCATTCCCTCGTGTTAGGAAAAACCCGTTCCTTCTATTATTTGCCAGCATAAGGCCCTGGCGAATATATAATTTTGAGCTACCTCCTCTTTTGCTCAGTTTTGGGTAGCTCCGTTTTTCAGCCTTGGATCTGCAATAGCGCGAATTAAAATCGTCCTGCTCCCCAAGACGATTTATTGTCTGCTCTAATACCCTATGCGGGCTCCTCACAGTTCGCTTCAGATGTTGCAGCTTGTTTTCGAAAGGGTATGTCGAGATGGTCGATAGCGGCCCAAATCGACATACATCTTCGAAAACATGCTGCAAACTGTGTATGTTGCTGGTGATGAATCCTGGCCCGTACACGCTATCAAATTGTAGAACGTAACGGTTCAACAGTTCACCAGCATATTCCCACATATTTTTATAGGCGTCAGACGCCAACAATGTTACACCGCAAAATAGTACCCATGTGGCGAAAATTGAAGGTTTCGTTAAAGTTTCCGGAAATATTTACGGTTAACGAAACAATTTCCGCAGACATTAACGAACGTCACTCGTTCCGGATTATAAAGCTCATTGCTGAAAGATGTAACGCTAGTGCAGAGCTTGTGAGAAAAAGCTTTAATAGTGGTGTGTGCCCTTGATGAGCTTATGAAGGGGAAGTACTTTTGGGGGGCAACACGCGTACCACGTGTGGAATACGTGTGCGAGAGCGGCAAAAAAAAAACAGATGCTTTCTTTCTTTCTGTTCGCTTATCTGTTACGCCACTCTGCTCTTCGTGTGTGATGAGGACGACCCACCTGCCCCGCATGGCTACGCGTACCAATGCATTTAAAACCCCTCGGATCCCTACCAATTTTTTATTTGTATGTTTTGTTAATGTGTTAATTATTATACTGGAAAGATTTTAATTTTTACGTACCTTAAACTTACATGTGTATTTCATCGGCTGGTAGAATCGATGCTCGGTTTGGCATCAGGCAGAATATGTTTGTAATTACCCTCGTCTAATCCACGGTGCCACGAAGCTGGTTAGCCTTACTCCTGCTAGATTGGGTACAAAAGCGAAATTTTGCGATCATAGCCTAATTTCATCCGGACACAATATCCGCATGGTATTAGTGATTATGAATGTGCGGGCGCATCAAATAGGCAGAATCATCTCGAGTATTCAGTTTCGACACATTTGTGCGCTAGTCAACATCTCGGTCGATCAAGAAAAATTGAAGCGAAAAAATGTCAAGTGTAAATAATCAAGATATGGTGAAAAAGTTGATGGCGATTGGAGTTTTGCGCAAAGGTAAGAGAAACAGTGATATTTTGGTTGTACGTTGTTGAAAACGGTTTAATTTTTGTTTATTAATTTGTTTGTTTTTCTTTCGCTTCTAGTAAGCAAATCCAACATCCCTGTACCGGTGCCGAAGGTTCAGGAAAAAGTCCATCGAGGTAAATCCTTTTTTCCATAATGTGTTCGTCATTAAACTTAAACATTCTATATAATTTTGCAGCTGAAGCTGCCCCTGTCCGGGTAGTTTCGATCCAAAAGCCATCCCGTATTCCGACAAGTAAACCCCATCCCACAGCCATTGAAACGCCCACACCAGCGATGATACCCCGTCCAGCACCGTCCAGCCTCCCTGGAGAAGCAGCATCAGCATCAAGACCGGCGGCAGTCTCAAATGGTAACAGTTTCTTGTGCAAAGTACGTTTTATGTAACATTAATGAATAATTATCTTTTCCAATTGCAGAACACAAAAAACGTAAATTGGACCACGATCCTCCTCAACCGCGTGAGGAGCAGCTAACGGTACGCGAGATGCATTCGGAGATGAAGGAAATGTGTCAAAATTTGGAAGATAAGATGAATCTAATTATACGTAAAATGGGAAGGATGCAGGTGGCCATCGAGGAGCTGGCGGAAGCGAGCAAGCCGAGGGATGGGCTAGGTTTAAGGATAGATTTTAAGTTTTCGCCTATTAAGACGTTAGAGGAACTGCACACATTCAATGCACTCCTCAAGTCTGACGAGGCGTATAGAACTAAAGTGATATCGTGGCTGCATGCCAATATCACTCGTGCAGAGGTCAATAATAGACTGCACGATACAATCGATTTATTGTTCGAAAGAAAATTTTTCGCAACAATGAATTGGTCCGGGATATCTAGAGTAAGTGGGAAGGATAGGATAGGTTTAAGTAAGTTTAGCTTAGTTTTAGATATTTTTAAAGAAATAGGTAGTACAGATAAGTTAGTTGTAGGGAATGATTACTTGGTGAAATTTTTACAAACTAAGCTAAGGCACGCGAACGAGCGACTTAATTTAGACGAATTCAAAGTTACATCGTGCCATATACGGCGATCCGATTCTTAATGTTAATTAATGTTCCTTTCCATATTATATTTATTTAATACTAGTTTTATGTATTAGTTTAGTTTTAGTTTAGTAAGTATGAATTGAGTTAGTTTTAAGATTCAAATCTTTTTTTTTTTTGAGCCTTATGGAATTGTGCATAGCATGGGGGTGAAATAAAACTATATTTTATAAATTTATCATAATTTACATTTGTTTTATTTAATATCTACATTAAACTTAAAGCGTATGAAGAAGGGGGGAAAAAATCATGGTATCGTCTCTGTCTGTGCTTATTGCTGCTAACTTACATTTTAGGTCAGGCAGCCCAATTTCTATCACGCTGTCTCTGGCACTGAGCCTCCCTTCGAGTACATGTATTACCCCGGAATCCAAAATGTTGGGCTCATTGAAAAAGGATTTGGTGTTCTTCACAACTTTCCCCTTCAGGGTCCACCTGTCGGTTCCGTCGCCCGACAAGAGGGTTGCTTCCTCAAACAAAACGATGTCATTCCCTCGTGTTAGGAAAAACCCGTTCCTTCTATTATTTGCCAGCATAAGGCCCTGGCGAATATATAATTTTGAGCTACCTCCTCTTTTGCTCAGTTTTGGGTAGCTCCGTTTTTCAGCCTTGGATCTGCAATAGCGCGAATTAAAATCGTCCTGCTCCCCAAGACGATTTATTGTCTGCTCTAATACCCTATGCGGGCTCCTCACAGTTCGCTTCAGATGTTGCAGCTTGTTTTCGAAAGGGTATGTCGAGATGGTCGATAGCGGCCCAAATCGACATACATCTTCGAAAACATGCTGCAAACTGTGTATGTTGCTGGTGATGAATCCTGGCCCGTACACGCTATCAAATTGTAGAACGTAACGGTTCAACAGTTCACCAGCATATTCCCACATATTTTTATAGGCGTCAGACGCCAACAATGTTACACCGCAAAATAGTAACAAGAAGTGCTGGTACGCTTCCTTCGGCAGGTGATCTCTTAAAACTACAATAGAAATGTAATGTAGAAAAGAGGCGTACTCTGATCCCTTCCAGGAATGCGCCCAGTGCATGCCTCGAACAGTGCGGTGGATTTCGGATGGCAGTAGAATTTGGTCTAAAGCAACCGAAATCGCATCACACTGCCCTTTAGACAGCTTTACTTTGCCCAAGGACCCAGAACGCCAACCTACCAGCATACGTTTCATTATGCCTAGGTCTATGAGGTGCAGCCGGTCCGCCACAACCACGTCCTTGATCATATCAAATCCTTGCAGCTGCAAGAGAGGTGTCGGTGATTTGATATGACCAGGCTGCGTGCCGTTCCGGAAGTCCTGGTCCGTTCTCTTGGCTGCGTTTATTCCCGGGAAATTCATTCGCCTTGCTTGCTTGTCGTAAACCCCTTTAACCGTACACTTCTGGCACCCGTTGTACCCTCCGTGTCCTGTAACACCTGAGAAAAACAAAAACATTATATTTTTGAAAAAAACATTATAAGTTTAAGTAATTATTTACCTTTTATAAAAGCTCGTGCGGGGGTATCAGCAATAATTGCACGAAGCTTGATCGTTACCCTCTTTTTATTTACCATGAGGCCGTTTGCCGTTAGACAATTAAGTTCATTTACCATGGGACCCAAATATTCATCAAGATTTGTGGGTTTGGTGTCACCATGGAAAATCGCTACCGTCATAACTGGCGCTTGGGGCATTTCATGGATAGAAAATAAAATTGGCCAATACGGGGCTTTGCTATTTTTATGCAAAGGTATCCCGTCGACCGAAACGTTGAGTGATACGTTTTGCGAAGTCAGCTTAGCGTATCTAAAAAGGGGGATTGAGAATAAATAAAATATATCGCATGGCGAAAAAGTTATTGCAGTAGTAAATCTTACTGAAAATATGTAGTCAGGCTATTTCTGATACCATTGTACCAAAATTGCCCACCGTTGTCCATCTGCTTAATCTGCTTCCCGGTGTCTTTTTTAGTGCCCAGCAGTTTTCTTGCGTCAAAAGGTAAACGGACGTTTACCTTTTTAAACAAGCGCAGCACCATATCAACTGATTGCACGGTTGGTTTGTGCTTATTTGCCCAATGTCGAATTCCTTCGATGAGGGACATGGCATCAAACCTCTCGTCTACACCTTCTTCTTCATCACCACTGCCATCATCTTCACTGGTCTCTTCATCGCTATTGTATGAAGCCTCGTCTTCCTCATCTTTCTCCATCCCTGACATGTCATCTTCTGCCGACATGTCTCCTGCCAGAGGATCGGGAGCTAGACCATTTCCTTCGGAAATGTTTTCATAAGATGGGGCGCGAACTACAAATTAAGAAATAAATTGTTATGTTCACATTCACTTGCACATGATTTTCACAACATACCTGCTCTCCTTGCTGCTTTCAGCTCTTCTAACTCGGCAAACATTTCTAGTTCATGTTTCTTAACGCGCTTGTAGTAATTACTAGTGTAATTACGTTTTTTGTACATGTTTTAAAATCAAAGAATTCGTGGTTTACAAGAAAAAAGCAGTTCAAAAATCAGGAAAGCACTAAAATCAACACCAAAGATCACCCACTCACTATCAATAACCGAGATCGAACTATACTGCTAGCAAACAGTATCACGCATACGATTTTATTAATGGTGTTGGATAAGAGTAATTGAAATAAAATTTTAGTCTATTTCGGGTGGTGCGGAGGAAGGGACGACGGGGGATGCTGGGCAGAGAAATAAAGCGGTTTGCCAAATATTTAAGGAAGAAATGAGAGGCAGCATTGGGAGAAGAGAAGAGAACCATTGAAGAAGGGGAATTCGAAGCGTCACGCTGAGCTTCGTGCAAGATCGATGGACGCGGGATGGAGATGCACCGGTAGTGAAGAGAGGAAAAAAAGCTTTCTCCATACAAAAATGCTTTTATCATCCGAAAGATTCCACTTGGGCGACAGTAAACTAAATTTAGAAAAAGTATATTTTTATACTTTTAAAATAAAATATATAAAGTTTTAGTATAAATGCATTTCAGCTTTACGATATGCATTTTATTTTCTTTAAAAGAGAAAATGATCCTTCATTTAACTGAGTTCACATAATAATCCGATTAGTTTATTGTTGAATGACTGTCTTGCGAAGAGACACATATAATGTTTAGCGAATAAAATTCATTAAATATGATTTTAGAGTTACTATCTTCAACTATTGAACCCAGGCGATACGCCGTAGGAGAACGTAAACTCGCTATTCATGTCAATTGCATGTCCTCCCTTTTGATGTTTATGCCGCTTCGTTTCGGGGATAAAGTCGTCTACATCTTCCGAAATCGATTCGTACCTTTTGCGACCCCTACCGACTTCAGCGTCCTCCGCAGCTCCCCCATCGTCCTCGACTTCGTGCGCCTGATACTGCAGGTACAGCGGATCGATGCGTTTGCCTGACTTCTTCAGCATGTACGGATCGAAGGGGAAGAACGTTTCCAGACAGTCCTCCGGTAGCTGGGTGTTGTTTTTGTACACCGTGGCCAGCTTACGGCGTGCATTGCGCTCCAGGATCGTGTGGCAGTACGCGAGTTGATACGCTCGCGTAATACCGGCAAATGCCGTGGCCACCGTGGGTAGGCAAACGCGCAGCGGATTCAGCTGGCACGTTACTATCGACGACAGCTGAAGTGATTGCAGGAACGTGAGGTTCTTTGCGTCCGAGGTAAGGTGCTTGCTGCGGAACGCCACCACGTAAAAGATGGCCTGGCACACGGAGTAGAAGACGAGATGTGCCTTCAGAGATTGATTGTACTGCATGGAGTCGCACCGTTGAATGTAGCTGTGCGCCCAGTGGGACATTTCGTGAAGCATCGATTTAAGATAGCTGCAAAACAAATCGCTTGTTAACAACAACAAATGACCCCCGCTCATATAACACTTACCTCAAGGGGACAAACTTTCCTCGGGCCAACATACTTGCTATGTAACCGACCGAGGCTTGTCGCACCACCGGCGACATGCTGGGATTGCTAACGTTCTTCCACAGGGAAGTGATGAAATGCTCTGCGTACGAAAGCTTGAAACTGCAGAAGTAAAACAGAAGGAACTGTACGTGGTCCGTGTTGTGAGTGGGCAGAACGTGAGACTCGAACTGGTTCAGCATGATCTTGAACAACCGATCCCCCTGTCCGCTCTCCTTCACCGTACGGTCGATGAAGTGAAACATGAGATCCATGAAGCAATCCAGCGTTTCCGCCACCGGATGGCGCATGGTGTCACTGTCCTCCTCGTCGCCAGTGTCGGCCATCTCGAACATCTCCTCGTCGGGATACTCGGCATCTTCGATTTCGCTGCGCGGAACGTTCACGTCTATTTGGAGCAGCTGGAAGAATACGATTTCCAGCAGCTCATCACAGTAGATCGACGCGTACTCCGTCATGTGCAGAACGTTATGAAGGTATCCCACTACCTCATAGGTTGGCTTCTTATGGTAGGGGAAACTCTTGCGAAGCTGCGTAAGCACCACGTCGAAGATCATCGGGATCACATTTTTCAGTCTTGTTATTAGATCGTGCACCGATGCCATCTGTCGCTGCTCTTCCTCGTTAGGTACACCATTCTTATACCGTTGTTTACTAGCTTCGCCTGGAATAAACAGTTTCAGCAGCTTCGTAACGGTCATCGTACAAAAGTTCTTCTGCACGATCGATAGTTCGATCACGAAATCCTTGTACGACTCGATGGACTGCTCCGATCGATCCAACCAGGGGGTGGAGAGGAGATGGTCGACCAAGTTACTGAAGTGGGATTTCAGGAGAGGGACACACTTTTTTGCTTCGGTGAACATTTCTTGGAATTGATTTTCCTACAAAAAAAGAAAGAAACAATTCATTCCCACACCGGTTACGCCACACCACGAAAGTGCTTACGTACATCAAAGTCTTCATCCTTCAGCTTCAGCAGCAGCTCATCGTACAGCACTAGCCGGTTGTTTTCCAAAACATCCTGCAACGCTGACTCGATCGACAGCACGGCAAAGCGCACTTTGTTGCGAACGACGGGGCTCTTTGAATCGGCAGACTGGGTTTTGAGAATCGATGAAATTCGTCGTTTATCGGTGATTGCAGACATCTTTGCATTTCTTCGTGGCACGGTATCTCGGGCGGAAGGAAGTTGTTGTTCTTTCAAGGTTAGGTATTTACGACGCAAAACCCGTGACTGACCGGAATCAAATCGCCGAAAACACTCGTCTACTACATTTGCAATCTACACTGGACGATGAAACAGTCGTACTTTGTGTTATCTATATTCAATAAACCAACTAATCTTCGAGTATTTCACAATTTTCCATGCACCGACAACGAAGACCGAAAAAGCACGTTGCAAACTTCGCAGAATAGCATATGCAGCTGTCAGTGTGACAATCTGTTGATTTAAAAAAAATGAATAGAAAATACGTCAAATATGACAAAACGATAAGTTCTTCTGTATGGTTTACATGGTCGCGTGGAAGACCATAGGTTATTTTCAGATAATTAGAAGATTCTGCAAAAATATAAGCTTATTCTTCAGTATTTAATGCTTAACACCATTCTATTTTATTCATTTTCCATCATTTAGTAATGTCGTACCAGCGCAAGGAGATACTGAACGTTTGAAACTGCACGTTCGAAGCATTCAAGGGTTATCAGAGTTTATTTTGTCGTAAAATCAAAACAATCTACTTTCATTCGCCAACAGAGATGTCGAGATTTAGCAGCGCACTGCAACTTACAGATTTGGACGATTTCATCACTCCATCACAGGTAAATAGTGGATATTTAACAATGGAGCAATAGTACCACCCTTTGATTTTCCTAACAGGAATGTATTAAACCGGTAAAAATTGAAACGACCAAGAGCAAAACTGGTGCAAAGATAACAATCCAAGACGATGGATCATATGTTCAGGAATCATCGGTATGTACAATGACTTCAACAACCCCATTTAGCGTTCAACGTTTTCACCTCAAGTTTTCTCCAACAGAGTGGAATACAAAAGCTGGAAAAGGTGGAAATCACCTTGGCTGACTGCTTGGCCTGTTCGGGATGTATCACCTCAGCCGAGGGCGTTCTGATTTCGCAACAAAGCCAGGAGGAACTGCTGCGCGTGATGAATGCGAATAATCTTGCCAAGCTGAACAACCAGCGAGATGAAATCAAGTTCGTTGTCTTTACTGTTTCGCAACAACCAATTCTGTCGCTCGCAAGAAAGTATAATCTAAACCCAGAAGACACGTTCGAGCATATCGCGGGTAAGATAAGACAATCGTCAATGAAATCTAGCATGATAAGCTATGTGATGTACTACTATGTGCGTTTAATCCCCTGTGGCAGGTTATTTCAAGAAGTTAGGAGCGGACATGGTTGTAGATACGAAAATAGCGGATGATTTGGCACTTATTGAAAGCCGTAATGAGTTTATCGAGCGGTACAACACCAACCGGAAGACGCTCCCCATGCTGGCCTCATCCTGTCCGGGGTGGGTCTGCTACGCCGAAAAGACCCATGGCAATTTCATTCTTCCGTACATCTCAACCACTCGATCACCACAACAAATAATGGGAATGTTGATTAAAAAGTATCTCGGTCAAAAAACGGGAACGGCCAGCGATCGGATCTACCATGTGACCGTAATGCCTTGCTACGACAAAAAGTTGGAAGCTTCGCGGGAGGATTTCTTCAGCGAAGTGGAAAATAGTCGCGACGTGGATTGCGTTATAACGTCTAGTGAGTATAATAATTTCTACTTTTCTTTGTGGCATATAATAATCTGTTAAATCACTTTCCAGTTGAAATCGAACAAATGCTTGACAGTCTCGGCCTTCAAACACTCCAGCTGGTGGACAAATCTCCCATCGACTGGCCATGGCCAACCGCCCGACCGGCCACCTTCGTGTGGGGCCACGAAACGTCCGGTTCCGGGGGATACAGTGAGCACATCTTCAAGTACGCCGCTCGGAAGCTGTTCAACATTCATCTGGATGCGGTACAGTTTAAACCCTTGCGCAACAACGACATGCGGGAAGCGGTGCTGGAGCATAATGGCGAGGTGCTGCTCCGGTTTGCCGTTGCCAACGGGTTCCGAAACATTCAGAACATGGTACAGAAGCTGAAGCGCGGGAAAAGCACCTACGATTATGTGGAGATAATGGCCTGTCCTTCCGGCTGCCTGAACGGTGGTGCACAAATTCGCCCAGAGGAGGGAAAAAACGCACGCGAACTTACGGCCGAGCTGGAGTTCATGTACCGTTCGTTGCCACAGTCCAATCCGGAGAACGAGAGCGTCGAGAATCTGTATACTACCTTCTTCGACAACGATGGGGACTTGAACAAGCGCAAGACTTTGCTACACACCAGCTATCATCAGATTGAAAAAATCAACACAGCATTGAACATTAAATGGTAGGGAAGCACAAGACGCGATCGAGCGACGCTTATGTATGTTGTTATTATCGTATGGTAAAGGACACCGAAGTTCCGTGGGAAGAAGGTGTAAAAAAAAGACGAATAAACAAAACAACCGCCTCCGTTAGCGGTCCCAAGTAGCTAGACTACGAAGAAAGTCAAAACAAGCATAAACCGGTTTGGAATCTCGAGACTGGACCAATCGATGCATTTATGGAAGTGGTTGCGGTCGGCGATGCCGCCATTCTATATGCACGCAATCCGAACACACCCCACCGAACGAACACGATCCGCAAGAAACACGTTTAGTCTCGGAATCCTGGCACAAGGTTGTGTGCCTCCTGGTCTTGACATTCGACCACCATTCGGGCCGGCCTCCAAAGGCAAATAGTTACAGGTAGTCGTTGACTGGTCTGGTATTCATGTCGTCGGCGGTTTGTCGTCATTATGGAACCAGATCCAGGCGGCCCAGAACGTCACTGTCGGTGCATCCACAATGGAACTGCATCGGCCTCGGGTGCAACAGTGCAAGTGGGATGGAAAAAAATATACAAGTATTATAAATATTAATTAATACACGCGATGGGATGGGTGGCGGGTAGACGCGAACATTAAAAAAAAGGGAACATAAAAACCTGCTTGCCAGAGGTCTATGACATTTGCTCAAACAGAACGAGATTCGATTGTTTTTGCGCTTCGCTGAACATGAACGATGGTGATCGAATTTTGACTCTCTTGCGTTCGGCGATATTGATTTTGGCAAATGTACAAACAGGTTCTTGGTTGTTATTTGAGGAACGGGGAAAAAACCACACAATCTCCACGCAAATATTGCGTTTGACATTCACAGGATTTGTATTTTGTTGCACACAAATCCGGGCGTTACAAAGATACAACATGGATGGTTGAAAGTGTACCTTGAAGAGCAGTTTAAATAATCCACCGTCTCATGGGTCAGGTAAGTGCTTTCCAGTTGAATAACAAATGATGTCCAGAAAACTGAAAGAACTACATAAATATATTGTACATAACTTTACCAATTATTTTAACTTTCTACAGATAAACACCTGGCGTCTCCATAAGAGGAACATATCGAAGTAAAAACTTTAAATTTTAAAAAATGGTGCGTTCAAATTAAATCAAATAAATTATAAGAGATCGTAATATAGTTTCCTCTGAAAATATTCTGAAATAAGAGTCAATGAACCTTAGTAAGCGTTTTTTGTTCGATACGATCCACCCATATCTGACCGTATTTCACTGTAATTTGATCAGGCTCATTAATTCGGCAATATGTCCTACAGCGAATAAGCTTACGATTTTTTGTCGCCCCCCTCATCCAATCGATGTCGTAAAACGGTCGATGAGCCAAAAAACAACAAGACACGGGATTACTAACCACGTATGAACCATATGGGATTCTGCGCACACTTTCACGAGCAGATGAATGTTCCGAAAAGAATCCTTATTTGCATAAGGCAGATTAAGCTGTTTTCGATCCCGGCCATCTCGCCTTCGCAATGGACCGTTGGAAAGCAACGGTAAATTCGTCGCAAAAGAATGTTTTCCCCCCAATTCGCGCAATATCGGCTGTAGAATGTCGCCGGTGTACGTTTACTGGATGCTGTGGAGACACAGGGGGGAACCACGAAATCGAATCGTTCCGCCGCGTCCACCTACGCCGCGGCTGGATACGATGGAACCCGCGTCCAGAACCTGTTCTGGGGACCAGCTTTTCGAGCTCAATTTTGCGGCTCCGCCACCGGGCCCGGGAGTTGGCAATTTATCGGACAACATTGAATGCCATATGTATCGTGACTACCTGTAGGAAGAACTTGGTAGAAATCGTGCCCGAAGGATTCTTCCTCCCGTTTTCGTTCTGCTGTGCGGTAATATGGCGTGAAGATCAAGGGCGACCAACAGCCTTTCTAAGGGGGATTGGAATACCGGTTCGATCGGTTCCAGGCAGCATGCAACTGGAGCACTTTAATACGCGATCTGCCGAGATACGGTCCGTAGAAGAACCGGGCTGCCTGGATGCCCGTGCAGATGGACGGCTTGGTGGGCCTCCTGCAAGGGACGATGTAGAGTTATTACCTTTGGCGCGAGTTGTAGGAATCGCAGCCGCATTGGTTTGGCACTCCGGTACTAGGAACTTTGTACAATCCTTGACTAGCCGGCGATGCGTGTGTGGACTTCCAATGGTTCGCACGATTGATCGTAGATCGTACGCGCGTTTCTGGTCCAATGCCATGCAACGGACAGCTGCACGTGGATCTAATATCTTCTGCCCGTGGTTGATATTCTAGACGATGTTTTGTGCATACAAGATGACCGATATATGGAAAAAGCTATTTGTCGCTAGCTCAAGGAGAGAGCGAAGATTGACTTCCGAGCCGATTAGCATGTTGTAGGTCTGCAAGAGGTTTTTGTCGAATGATATAAAATAAGGAAATTAGTCATAGGCAAAGGATGAACGCGAACGAGTGTCATTGACCCAAGCAACACGATCACACACGATCGGTATAAGTTCACGCTCGTATGAAATCACCACGCCTTGCCTCCTTGGTGGATAGGGTGCGAGGATCTGCGATACTTCTTTATTTTTTCAAATCAAACTCCCAATCGACTAAAACAAAAAAGGGGGTAAGAAACAGTGAGAATACCATTTTGTCACAGAACAAGTTTGATCGGCCGGGTTCCGCCCGGTCTGCTCGTCCGTGCCGTCCATCGCAGTGTCCAGTATCGAAGGTATAAAAGAAGGAGTTCGGGATGAATAAGAATTAGTCGGTTCGTTGGCGTCTTCCCCGTCGGTACGGTCGGTGTAAAGGATTGTGATCGCATGTGCAAGTACCATCTCCCCCAAGGTGGAAAAAGAGTGTTCAAAGTGTGGTGAACCCGGTGCATATAAAAAGGTGCGTTTGAAGTTTATGGTCCCGATGCATTCGAGGGACGGTGCCAATATTCATGTGAAAATTATCTTCTTTTGTGCGTTCTGGATAAACCCCCCTGGATCTAGTACGATCGTACAGTGAAGTGTCGGTTTTGAATTGTGCCAACGTGTGAGAAACGTTTACCACCTCATCGAGTGCATGAAGGGCAGAAGGTGCCGCGGAGAAATTTATATTCATACAACATAATGCAAAAAGCGGCTCATACCAGCGAAACATTGCCGTTACAAGCTATGATTAGGGAATGGTTCATGAGTGAAACGGAACGAAAGACCACCAACCAACCGGTCAGTAGTGGGCAAACCGTTCGTGCCGCAACTTCGCCGATAGAATTTGCCCGGAGAAACTGGGAACAAATTGAACACGCTTCAAAAGTGTCTTGAATTATTTGAAATTCGTTCGTTGTGAATCTTTTTCGCTTGTTTTGTGAATATATTATAGTACGTGTACGGATCGCAATCGGAAGAATCGCACCTACGAAAATAGCGTTGACAATGAAGCACGAAACCGTTATGCCACTGCCCAAGTGACCTCAATATTCGATGAGGACAGAGAACTGTGAACGAAAGGAGTAATTTTATGCAACGGTTTTTTGAACTTGTGAAAAAATTTCCAGCCATTTGAAATTTGTCTTTAAGAAACCAAGGCTCTACAGTCTCTTCACATAAATCAAACAGATTTTAGATTCAGCAAAAAATCCTTAGTCAAGATCAACAAATTAATAAAGAATATTCAAATAAGTGCAATCACTTAACAATATCGTTGCGATTTAAACTATTCAAATGTGAAGTGAATACGTTTGAATTAAATTCGTGGATTATGTGTTGAATGTTGGTAATATTTTAACCACATCTTCTACAAAACTGACGAAGGGTGTTCAATGGATCGAAAATATATTTTGTAAACTACTTTTTTAAACCTTATTTTAGGATGAAGTCTTCGTCCGTGAAATGTGTTAAAAGTTAATCATTTGTAGCATTTTTTGAAAGGAAGGTCAAAATAAAACTGGCTTCAAAAACAACGTGCCTTAACAAGAAGGAGCATTTAAAAAATTGCAAATACGTTGGTGATACGTGTGTACTTGCCGAAGTAATAATTTGGTTGCAACCTTGATCGCCTCGAAAAACAAGCATACACGCCCCTCGAACTCCCTTATTTATTTGATCGCAGGCAGTACGAGGTCGGAATCGGTAATCATACTAACCTCTAACAGGGCCAAATCTAACTGCTTTGCTTACGCGAACATCACAGCCTTGTGAAGGTGGACGGGCAAGAATGGTTACTGGCTTCGATCGCTCGAACGGGGATTACCGAGAAGATCTATCGCCAGAGAATCATGTTCCGCGGTGAAGTATTTTTTTTCTGAATGAACACTCGACGAGATGCTGTTAAGGAGACGGAACGCCTTCATCTCAGCACGATCACCTCGCCCACCCAGCGGGTGCCCCATTCGTTCGGCTGACCCCACGTAAATGGAGGCCTTTGCTCCCCTAGCGGTACCGTGTGTAACCGTGGACTTGAATCATAGCATTCGTAGTAGTTTCTTATGTTTCCGCTGGTTCTTTTGCTCTCCACGAGATGTTTTGAAGTTGAATGGGCACGCGCCCCCCATGCGACGGGGAGAATGGGAACTGGTTTCTGCCGGTGACGGCAATTATCGCTTTCAGCTCCGCAGGCCTGGGTAGGCCAATGACATAGACCTTGAAACGGTTTCTGTTGGTCCCACTTCCCGCATTTTCCCTCGTTCTCGTGGTTCTAGACGTTGCATCAAAACGTTACCGACCGAGCGCCGGTAGGTCAGGGCACGACCTATTTTTTGAGGAACCAGCAGACGGCGGCACGTTGACGGATTTAGGTTTCGTTTAATTTCGCGCTCAACAAACTGACTGCGTCGCTATGGCAATGGCGATGGCTCGGGTGCGGTTGCTTGATTCGATTGTAACCGCGTTTTCCTTTTTCGTTGTCTCCTCATTTAGATTCAATGCTTCGTTGAAGTGAAAGCTTAAGAATGAGTCTGATGCCGTATAGAGCGGTAGGTATCGTCGCATACGTGATCCCCGGCCGGCCGTGAATGCACACTTGGTCATGCAGTTTTGACGTTGCACTCTCTGTTACAGCTGGCCATTGTCGGCGTGTGGTTGGCGGTGGCGGTGGCACACATAAGAATTGAACGACCGGAACCGACCAGCTTCGTCCGTAGCAGCGTGGAACAGGTACCGCCGCATGGGTTCGAGAAGCAGGTGGCGGCAGATTCGGCAAGCAATGACTACGGCAGTGAATCGCTGCCATTACGCAGCGCCGTCGAAAGTGTCCCGGCGAGTCTGTAAGAAACGCTTTGTTCTTAGTACAATGTATGTCGGTATGCTAATTCTTTCCCTATTCTTTCGGTGATTCCTCCTCCCTCTCAGTGTTGATGGACGTCTTCCGCTACGAGATTCTGTTGAGTTTCGCATCCTGGACATGGATGATGCCATTGAGGACACCGTCAGCAAGGTGAAAACCGTCGTCAGCAAGCAGCAGTTAAAGTTATCCTCCACCTCGAAGAAGGATGTGGAAAATTTTCGTGGCTACACCACGCAGGATAAATATGCGGCCTACGTGTTGCCATCCCGACCAGCCGCAGGACCCATGCCGTATCGTACCGGTTCCCCCTACCAGCAGCTGCTGAGCAGTAAGGATGTCACCATGGTTCCGAACGTCTTCAAGCAGCTCTCACCGTATCGTCAAAGTGACGACAGCGAGTACAAAGTGATCTGCCACATGACCAATTGGGGATTTTATCGTAAGGGTGACGCACAGTTCGTCCCGGAACATCTGGATCCGAGTCTTTGCACGCATATCATCTACTCGTTCGCCACGTTGGATCCCGCCACACTGACGATGAAGGAGTTCGACAGTTGGGCCGATTTGGATAACAGTAAGTCGTTTACATAAACTTCCACATTCTTGGTTCATCAACTCCACTTCTCCGTCCCCAGATATGTACTACCGGACGACATCAACCGCTGGTGAAGTGCCCGTTTTACTCGGAATGGGTGGTTGGACCGATTCTGTAGGCAATAAGTACTCGGACATGGTCAGATCAGCGACAAATAGGAGAAATTTCATCACCAACGCCATCACATTCCTCAAAAGGCATGGCTTCTCCGGGTTGCACATGGACTGGAACTACCCGGTCTGCTGGCAGAGTGATTGCTCCAAAGGATCGGACAGTGATCGATCAAACTTTAGCAAACTGATGCAAGAGCTTCGACAAGCTTTCGACGCGGAAAACCTTCTGCTGAGTACGAGCATCTCCGGGTACAAAGAGGTCCTTACGGTAGCGTACGATATTGCGGAGCTGTCACGGTACGTCGATTTCATGACCATTATGACATATGATTATCACGGCTCCTGGGAAGAGCAAACGGGTCACGTCAGTCCACTGCATGGCAGTGCCACCGATAAGTACCCACAGTACAACACCGCGTACGCCATGGAACTGTTGGTTAAGATGGGTGCCGATAAGAAGAAGCTTATCGTCGGTGTGCCGTTCTATGGACAAACGTTTACGCTGGCCCAATCTGCCCGAGCGACACCCGGCGAGGGAAGTCCTGCCATAGGGCCGGGCACTGCCGGGGACGATACCAGGCAGCCGGGAATGCTGGCTTACTATGAAATATGTCAACGTGTTCGCAAGCAGAAGTGGAACGTTGGACGGGATTCGTCGATGAAGTCTGGCCCATATGCAACCAGTGGTGATCAGTGGGTTGGATACGATGACCCCGTGTCGGTCACGTTTAAGGCGCAGTACGTGAAGAAGTCCGGGTTTGGAGGAATGTCCGCGTGGACGGTCGATTTGGATGATTATAAGAATCGCTGTTGCGAAGAGAGCTTCCCCGTGTTGCGAGCGATAAACCGAGGTCTGGGAAGGTTGGCTACACCACCGCCCTCGGCAATGGACTGTACCCGACCGTCTCAACCAGTTACACCGAAGCCGGCCGAAATGACGTTTAGTCCGGACAGTGGCATTCCGAGTACAACTTCTACTCCGGCTCATTCACACACAACCTGGCCATCATGGAACCCGGATCAAACTTCCACGACACGAAGAACCACGACTCCCACAACAACGACAACTCCAACGACTACAACGACCACTACCACTTCGACAACAACTACTCCTAGGACCACCAGGAGGACTACTCCTTCAACGACAACGACGACATACAGTCCACCAGCGACAACGGCAATCCCCGTACCCGGGTTAATTATGCCCGAGCTTAGCAACGCCGAAAGCTGCGAACCGAATCAATACAAGGCGCATCCGACGAACTGTAATTCCTACTATCGTTGCGTTCTGTCCGAGTTCAAGCAACAGTTCTGCGCCGGAGGATTACACTGGAATAATGCAGCGAAACTGTGTGATTGGCCCTCATCTGCCAAATGCGAAATGGACATGGGTACATCACCCGAAGATGAGGAACCATACACCACTACGACCACGACTACAACAGCACGTCCCACAAGGACGAGACGCACCACAACGACCACTACGGAGTCCACCACTCAAGAGGCCACCACATCGCGTCCTCCTCGGCGAACAACTGCTCCTCCTGCTCAAGCACCCAACCAGCCGAAGCCGACACGCCCTGCGAAGAAACCGGTGACGACCACCAAGAAACCTGCCGGCCGTCCTACGGAGAAGTGCAACAACGGAGAGTACTATCCGCACAAGAACTGCGACAGTTTCTACATTTGCGTCAACGATAAGAAAATCGCCCAACAGTGCGGACCAGGGCTGTACTGGAGTCAGGAAGAGAAGAACTGCGACTGGGAGGACAATGTAAATTGTGTCAGTAACGAGCAGTACTTTAGACTGCTGACGACCTTTGGCGCTCTGAAGGCCCTGTCGGAGGACGATCCTTGCGATGGAAATTCGCATGTTCCGTATCCGGGCGATTGCAATCAGTATCTCGTGTGCAACTGGGGCCGTTTGGAGGCAGCAAGCTGTGCGGATGGTCTCCACTGGAACCAACAGCTGCAGATCTGCGATTGGCCGGCCGGTGCAAAGTGTTCCCAGCAGGGTGGAGTCCCCGAGAGCACGGAGAACATTTCCGATGAGAACAATTCGTGGCAGAACTCGAACCAGGACATCGACGGTCCACAGTATGTCGTATCGACGACGGAAAAGCGAACCACCACCACAAGGACAACTACGCCCGCTCCGGTTTCCACTCCTCCACCGGTGCTGGAACCACTGTCCGGGTACTACAAGATGGTGTGCTACTTCACCAACTGGGCCTGGTACCGGAAGGGCTACGGGAAGTACACACCCGATCACATCCGAACCGACCTCTGCACACACATCGTGTACGGATTTGCTGTACTGGACTACAGCTCGCTAACGATCAAGACGCACGACTCTTGGGCGGACATTGACAACAAGTTCTACACCCGAGTGGTCGCGGCGAAGGAGAAGGGCGTAAAGGTGACGCTCGCCATCGGTGGATGGAACGATTCTATGGGAGATAAGTACAGTCGACTGGTGCGAAGTGCTTCCGCGCGGGCAAAGTTTGTCGAGCACGTGATCGGCTTCCTGGAGAAGTACGGCTTCGATGGGTTGGATCTCGATTGGGAGTACCCGGTGTGCTGGCAGGTGGACTGCAAGAAAGGATTTGCCGATGAAAAGGAAGGTTTTACGGCGCTGGTGAGGGAGCTCTCGGAAGCGTTTAAACCACGTGGCTGGCTACTGTCGGCGGCGGTTTCGCCGAGTAAAACGGTTATCGATGCCGGGTACGATGTGGCACCATTGGCAAAGTACTTCGACTGGATTGCGGTCATGACGTACGATTTCCACGGCCAGTGGGACAAACAAACCGGTCACGTTGCGCCATTGTATTACCATCCGGATGATGAAATTGATTTCTTCAATGCGGTAATTTCCTTTCCTTGAAGAATTTTTCTATATTGTCCGCCTACTGAGTTTTTCATATCTCCCTTACGCAGAACTATTCCATCAACTATTGGATTGAAAAGGGAGCACCATCGAGAAAGTTGGTCATGGGTATGCCACTGTATGGGCAATCATTCCAGTTGGCTGACATGAAGAAAAATGGTCTAAACGCCAAGGCACCGGGAGCGGGGCAAGCGGGAGAATTTACCAAAGCGGCCGGATTTTTGTCCTATTATGAGGTAAAATTATTACAACGCAAACCATCACATGTTCCATTTACAACCAATGTTGTTCTCCTTCTATTGTAGATCTGTGATCGTATACAGAACAAAGGCTGGACAGTGGTACAGGACGAGCTGCAACGGATGGGTCCGTACGCGTACAAGGGCAATCAGTGGGTTTCCTTCGACGACAAGGAGTCACTGCTAAGAAAGGTACAGTTCATACGAGCGATGGACCTGGGAGGAGGTATGGTTTGGGCACTCGATTTGGACGATTTCAAAGATCGTTGCGGACAAGGCAGTCATCCTCTGCTGACGGCAATTCGAGAAGGTCTGCGGGATGCACCTAGCGGAGCTGAAGTGTTACGTGAGTAGGAAGCGAACATAAACATTTTAGAACAAGGTGACAACGTCATTTTTCTTCTTTGCATTGCAGCTTCTATTGTGGCCGAATCGGGTGTGGAGGAAAGTAACGAGCGACCAAATGAATCAGGCAACGGAAACTTGTCCCCAGAAAAGCAACAACCTGGCATCGGCGATAGTACGGAGGAGGAAGAAAACGAGGTCGATTCCGACGAGTACAAAGTCGTCTGTTATTTCACCAACTGGGCCTGGTACAGGCAGGGTAATGGAAAGTATCTGCCGGAAGATATCGACCCGGAACTGTGCACGCACATCGTGTACGGGTTTGCAGTGCTCGATCGGGAAGCGCTAACGATTAAACCGCATGACTCGTGGGCCGACATCGACAATCGGTTCTACGAGCGTGTGGTGGAGCTGAAGAAGAAGGGCAAGAAGGTGACTGTCGCCATCGGTGGGTGGAATGATTCGGCCGGCGATAAGTACAGCCGGTTGGTTCGGAGCGAGCAGGCAAGGAAACGTTTCATCGAAAATGTGATGAAGTTCATCGCAAAGTACAACTTCGACGGTTTGGACCTCGACTGGGAGTATCCGGTGTGCTGGCAGGTGGACTGTACCAAGGGTTACGCGGACGAAAAGGAAGGATTCGCCAGTTTGGTGGTCGAACTGGCGGACGCTTTCAAACCGTTCGGGTATTTGCTTTCGTCGGCCGTATCGCCGAGTAAGAAGGTGATCGACGCTGGGTACGATGTGCGCACGCTTTCGGATTACATGGACTGGATCGCCGTTATGACGTACGACTATCATGGCCAGTGGGACAAGAAGACGGGCCATGTTGCTCCCATGTACGAACATCCGGATGATTCCGATAAAACGTTCAACGCAAACTTCACGATCCACTATTGGATTGAGCAGGGTGCGGACCCTCGGAAGCTCGTCATGGGAATGCCAATGTACGGGCAATCGTTTTCGCTTGCGGACAACAACAATAACGATTTGAATGCTATGACTTACGGTGGAGGTGAAGCTGGCGATCAAACGAGAGCGAGAGGATTTTTATCATACTATGAGGTAGGAGAAACATTTCCCATAACGCATTACTTTAAATGTACTGAGAATTATCTTCTTTTCTGTATAGATTTGTTCCAACATCTTGAACAAAAACTGGCAAGTTGTACGCGACCGCAAGGGACGCATGGGACCGTACGCCTACAAAGGAGATCAGTGGGTTTCATTCGACGATCAGTTCATGATTCGCCACAAGAGTGAGTTCGTGAAGGCGATGGGTCTCGGTGGCGCCATGATCTGGGCGTTGGATCTGGACGACTTCCGGAACACATGCGGATGTGAGGAATATCCTTTGCTGCGCACGATCAACCGTGTACTGCGAAACTATCCCGGACCGGGCCCGAAATGCATATTGGGATCGGGAAAGCCAAACGAACCACCCAAGGAACGTCCCACTACCGCCATGACTACGACCACGAGACGTACAACACCAAGAACCACGACGACGACGACGACGACGACGACGACGACGACGACGACAACTACCACACCAGCACCCACCACGACTACAAGAAGAACCACCGCACGTAGGACGACTCGTCCTACCACGACCGCTAGACCCACAACTCCTTACATTGATGACAATGATTCTGATCAATCGAAGGGTGTTTGTGACGGTCGGTTGTTTGTGCCACATGAATCCGATTGCTCCAAGTACTACATTTGCCAGCATGGACAACGCTACGAGCAAAAGTAAGTGATAAAATTAAATAATGCTTCAAAAGAATACCAAATGAATCTCCATTGTCTTCGTAGATGTCCACCAAACACGCTTTGGAACGATGGCTACTGTGATTGGGCGGAAAATTCGAAATGTAAAAACAAACAACGTCCGGTATCGTCGGCCTCTGCAACGACGGAAAGCATTCCGTCCACCAGCCGTCCCGGTACGACCACCCGCCGATCTGCCACCAGGCCTTCAAGCACCGCTGAGCCATCAACGACCGTTGCAACCACCACGTCGAGACCTTCCCGTCCTCCTTCGACCACGGTCAGTTCCGGAAACGATGACTACAAAGTAGTATGCTACTTTACCAATTGGGCCTGGTACCGGCAGGGCGATGGAAAGTACACGCCGGACGATATCGACAGCACCTTATGTACGCACATCGTGTACGGCTTTGCGGTGCTGGATCGCGAAAGTTTGACCATTAAAACGCACGACTCTTGGGCGGACATAGATAACCGATTCTACGAGCGGGTGGTGGAGCAGAAGCGCAAGGGAGCAAAGGTGACGCTTGCGTTGGGCGGGTGGAATGATTCGCTCGGCGATAAGTACAGCAAGTTGGTCCGGGATCCCTCAGCTAGGGCGAGGTTTGTTAAGCATGCCGTCGAGTTTATTGAAAAGTACGACTTTGATGGACTTGACCTTGATTGGGAGTATCCGGTGTGCTGGCAAGTGGATTGCCAAAAGGGCTATCCGGATGAAAAGGAAGGCTTTGCACTATTGGTCCAAGAACTGGCGGTTGAGTTCCGACCACGTGGCTGGCTTCTATCGGCTGCCGTGTCGCCAAGTAAGATGGTGATCGATGCCGGTTACGATGTGCCAGTGTTGGCAGAATACTTTGACTGGATCGCCGTGATGACGTACGATTTCCACGGCAACTGGGACAAACAGACCGGTCACGTGGCCCCTCTGTACTACTACCCGGGCGATACGTACGATTACTTCAACGCCAACTATACCATCCACTACTGGATCGAAAAGGGTGCACCGTCGCGAAAGCTGGTCATGGGCATGCCACTCTACGGACAATCGTTCTCACTGGCCGACGCGCGTCGAAACGGATTGAACGAAAAGTCATACGGTCCGGGTGAGGCCGGAGAGTTTACCCGTGCGGGCGGATTCTTGTCGTTCTACGAAATTTGCGAAAAGGTCAACCGACACGGATGGTCGGTTAAACGGGATCCGGAGGGTAGGATTGGCCCGTACGCGTACAATGGAAACCAATGGGTTTCGTACGACGATGTGGATGAAATCAAACGAAAATCTCAGTTTGTTAAAGAAATGAACCTGGGTGGAGGAATGGCGTGGGCGTTAGATCTGGACGATTTCCGAGGACGTTGTGGCTGCGGAGCGCATCCTTTGCTGCGTACTATGAATTTGGAGCTGGGCCGTATCAACACTCAGCCTCCGGAAAATTGTACCTAATTACGATAGCTCGGAGCTCTTGTACGATTTGTGTCATATTAATAAAAACTACTAGTTAATAAACCATTGTCGAGCTTGTGGACTTTTTACGATGACCGGTTGTATAATTCAACATTGCGGTTAGTTTGTTTAGTAATCAATGAAATACTTACATAGCAGCAGTTTTAATTTGTTTGATGTGCTAGATTTGTCTACGGACAAATGTTGGTATCACTTATTTAAAAATTTAATTTGTTTGTCGAATAGATTTACCTGGTCTAACCTTGTGCAAAACACAACTCCGCTGTCAGTCAAATAGTGATGTAAGTTGTAGCTCCGAGAGGGAATAAAATCATTCCACTCCGATGAGGCACAAGTCCTTACATTATCTACAAGGTTCCGAGAAGAATAGTTCTTCTTCTTCTTCAATTCGGCGAGGATTTACTCCAGTACGGCTATTGAATCCAGCTTCCTGGGCCTTCGCAAGCTAACCTGGAGACATAGACCTCTTTAGGTTAAGGACTGGCAACTAAAGGCCATATGTCCTGATTTTCTGTGGTTTTCGATTTTCTGTAGGCGTCGCCTTTTGACTGCCACCATGCGGCCAGGAGCACTGCTAGCCAACCACGCTAGTGCGCAGTCAAAATGCGGCTGTTCACCCGCCGTAACGAAAGGAATATTTCCTTCCGTTTGTCAGATCGCACGAAACTCGTGATCCGCTTGATTACTCAAACAGCACGAGATGTGCGTCGGCTAGGATTTCTCTGACTTGAGCTCCAGCTCGGCGACACCACGCGGCCGTGCCTAAGATAACCTTACTTTTCAGCTAACCCTTTTCAGGAACCTCGTGCACTGCTAACCATCCGCTCTGATGCGACGCCGAACTGGAACAGGAGAAGAATAGTTAAAACTACCAAATCGATAGATATTCAATTTATATTCGAGCCTGCGATGATGCACTATTCTTTCCCGAATGAAATCCTCATTCAAATCTAAATCCACTCCTGGAGCGATTGAATGTCAAAACTACACCCGCTCCCGGAGTAAGTTCCAACTTCTTATGGAACGATGAGTCGTGATCCATGCAGCTCGCATCTCTAGCGCATTGAGTGTTTTGATCTCGTTCAAGACGGTACGAGTTGTGCGTCGGTGACGAAACTCCGATACGCTTTTCCTCTGACCCGGGCTGTTGTGGGTGGAAGTTGCGTATTCTAGCGAACGAACGAGCGAACGCGAAAAGTGCACGTGCGCGACAAAGAGATCGTCGTGGAAAGCGTGTTGTTGTCCCTGTCAACGGTGGGAAAAGCGGACCAACGCTCCGACGAAGTCCATTCCTCGACGAGTTTAGTGATAACGTGCGATTCCGTGGTGCAAGACCACCCAACCCGTTCTTCGCGTTTGCATCATCAGGAACCAAGAGGCCACAACAATGAGTGCCAATGTGTCGTGTCTTGTGCGCGTAACCAGCATGATGTCACAGTGCGCGAAAGCCAACCCCTCCAGCCTGGTGTTACCGCCGCGGTTCAGTCACCGGATACGTGGGGGATCCAGTGCTGCATACTGCAGCCCGGCCACAGCGTACGTTCGTCCACATCCGTCCTCCAAGCAGGACGGCCCATGGGGTGCTTCCATCCTCGGACGTAACCGCACCACGAACCTCGTCCCGAGGCTAGAACCTTCGCGGGGATACACGCAGGCAGCATCAACGCTCACCCGGGAACAGCTGCACGATCTGGTGTACAGGTTAAACGAGGATGAAAGAGAATTGCTTATGAACACCTTGAAGCAGTTCGAGTCCAACAAAGTGAAGGCGAAGTTTGAAGGTGAAATTTAACACTTCAGCGCAACGTCCGCAGTGTCTACTCTATCCTTTCTTTTGCTGAAATATCGATGTGCCTACTACAACTACTACTCGCATTTCAAACAACTGACAGAGGGATGTACGGGAAGGCCAGAATTTCGCTTGCTTTATGGGCAGCTAGGCCAAAAATAGAACGCGTCTTTTGGTTTCGCGCAATTTGCAACCACATAACCGTCGCGGTTGAAGATGGAATGTAAACAAAAGGCGCGTTCAATTGGCACGCTCAGCGAGCTCGCGTAGGACGTGCCGAATTACTCGATTACGCCGCCAGGAAATTGGCCTACAAGCAACAAGTTCTGCCTTTCCGTCATCTACTACACCCTCCTAGCATTCGAGCGCGGTGAATTACTGCAGGCGTCGATAAATACGGGCAGCATGATGATGGTCACAAAATTTCATGACACGCTCGAACCTTAATAAGGTGCGAACGGAACCCGACCGATTCGTAGTAAATCCTCGGCCACTGCAGTACCACCGCCGGTTGAATGATGTAATCAATCTCGTACAAGATACCAACTCAATTCAATGTCAGTCAGCAACACTTCACCTGCAACATGATACGCCCCCAAAGAACAGTACAATGATCACACCCCACAGCCAATACCTACCCCACAGTACCGCAGTACCACCCGCCGGAGGGCTGCTTCACACCCGTTGCCACACGCTCTTATCAGAAACCTCCATTATCTAAACCGTAATCGTACAGTAATCGTGTCTCTGCGGCAGTTGCACGTATTTCTCGTATCCGGAGAATGTTATCTGCCAATATGTAGGATCTTCTACCACTGTCTATCTCTTATATTGCGCTCTATCAAGCACTGTCTGTCGCCTACTCTTCTAGTTTACTATCTCCTCCGCGATTGATGTGATTTTAATTTAGATGTTATCGATAATCGATCGTTTTATTTATGTTGGCAATGCTTTCTATAGCGAAATCGTATCATTAGACCATTCTTTCTTTCGAAAAGGCATCTCCTGCCTCCCGGTGTAGCCATAGAGCAGTGTAAATAAATGCCAAATCCATCGCGCTTTATCAAACAGGTTATGCAACCAGGTGTATGAAAATTATCTAATTTAGGATAATTGTAATGGTTTTGAATTGATTTATTTTTTGCACAATTGTTTTACAAAACATAACTATTTGTTGTAATGTTGTGACTAAGGCAAAGGAAAGTATATTTATACAGCTTCACAACAAATAGCTGCTATCAGCGGTTTAGGTCGACATTGATAATGTTGTATATTTAAATTACCCTTGATATAGTTAAACGTTACACTTGACGCAATAGTGTTGGCATTTCAAAAACGCTTACTCAGCAGCTCGATAGTAAACTATACGATAAAGTATGTCTGAGTAATTTGCGAAGTATAAGAAAATGTATCCCTGCTCCATCATTCTCCATGGCCAAGAGCAAAATTTGCATATCCCCTTGCCGAATTCTAATAGGGTCTAATAAAATCTCATGCATGAATCATAATCCCTTTGCCGGCCGCCAAGCAGAGCCAATCATGTCCAAGACTGCACCTTTCTGAACGGTTGGTCGGCAAAATCAGGTCTGAAACCAGGTGTAATGTTGTGATCACGTTTGGCATATTATGTGCCGCTTGCCTATCCGGCATCCGGTAGTCCGTCCCCTGGCCATCATTAGTTGCCCGGTCCCCAAACACTAATAAAGCAAGCTTCGTAACGACAGCAGGATGAGAGATGGCTGTTACTATATTCAAAATCCTACCCCTACAACATAGGGCAGTTGGCTGCAACCGTATGGCGAAGTAGATTCGGTCGTCCAGCAAAGCTAAAGCCCGTCCTGGGAGATGTAGATCCTACCGGTTCCTACTGCGCGGTGCCGGAAGATTGGCTGCAGAAAAAGTTCGGTATGCTTTGTGTATGTTATTTTTTTACTGGTTTGTGTTTGTCCTACTTTTTCCTATTTTGGTTTAGCATTCGCAGGCGTGGGAAGTGGCAGACCGTTAGTTATATGCTTTCGTTCCTAGTTGGTTTGGTTATTCGACTAATTGCTACCATTAAATAACAGCCACTAATTACTAACAGCAGGTTCGTTTCGGTAACATTTAAAAAGTTTTTCTTTATGCGTTTTTTCATTGTCGTTTTTTAATGAATTAAATTTGTTAGGATTTTTTGACGATATCGGTAGAGTAATTTTGCATTTAAAACTTTCGGCGAACAAAGAAAATTACTTCTTTTATATTCTTGCTTTGCTAGAATAGAAAACTTTTTATAAATCAAATACATTTTATTCGAAAAAAAGCATTAAGATAAGCAATGAGGGAAAAGTTTTTTAAAGAAAAAATAAGCTTGTCCAATTCTTTTCGATTTGCTTTTTGTCGCGTGAATGTGCAGTCATGAACAATTGCCATTGATAATCCCTCATTCTGCATGAAGTAAGTAGTGCAAACGGATGAAAAGTTCCGAAATATCCGATGGGCTTACTAGCTGGCTTAACGTACTACAATTCCCTAGGTTTTCTCGCTAGTGTTGCCCGGCAGTAGGAATATAGCGTAGCTTTACGAGGATAACGTTTTTCATCATTTATTTCTCCTCAAATTGTCCGAAATCGGAATTGCCTCCCGTCCTTACCATTGGCATCACGAGTTACAAATTGAAATACGTTTTCATTTTATTTTCTCTCAAGTCCGCCACGCCGTAAATTAATGCTCTTTCGTACGAAACATGTTACATATCAGAAAAGAAAATGCAGACGGCTCCGGCAAGAGCTCGGTTTGGGTAGGTTTGTGCAAGCGTGCTATGTTCGTGTGTGCGTGTTGGGGTTGTACGAAAGTGATGTAGTATGGATGTGTATGACGTTCGTAGGCATATACTTTAGCAAACACTGACCCACATCGACGTAGTTGCCGGAACTCCCTCCGGGGCCTGATTCCAGGTTGTATCCCCGTATGATTCGTGTTCGTTGTGTAAATATTGATTTTGCATTATATCGACGGTGCCTGTGCCAAATTCTCCTATCACGTGCCTGGAAGTGGCGCCCCGAGCCCCATTTTAATGGCAGCTTCGTATCCGGATTAATTATGATGAAGTAATTTCGCGCGTCGATTGTTTCATAATTGGCATTTTGTTAATATTTTAAGTACATGCGGTTTCTGTTTCTTCATAAGCTCTCCATAAGGCCTTGAAACAATTAAAGGTTCAAAAACAATATTTTCTTCGCATATTTATTTCAAGGATCAAATGCCTTGTGTTAACTGCTTTAAGAAATTGCAATATTTTTACATCAGATAGGGATCAACGTGCTAGTTTGTTGACCTTGCTCTCCTAAAACTTAATCTTTAAGATACTAAAATAAATCCCATCGTAACCGAATAGCTCGCTTACGTCCTGTCGCCCCTAATTCACTTGAATGTATCACAGACCTGCATGCCCTTACCCTCTACGGAGCTAATTAACCAATCTTCCATTAATCATCTGCGTGCAATCTGAGAAGCATCAACTTGAACCTTGTTGTACTGAAGCGGCCATAGTCGGAGCATGGGTGATTTATCCTCCGTTCACAAACGTTTCGCGTTCCGCCAGAAAAAAGGATAGAATGCCCACGAGTGCCACGAAGTCGATCCTGGCGATAGGCTTGCGCCCCAAAAAGATAGCAATACTAATTAACATTTTATGCCTTCTTGTTGTTCCTCTCCAATTATGTATTGATTGCAAGAGTTTTCTTACCACAGTCCCACAACCGTTTGCTTGTTGCTTTTTCGCCATTCGTCCTCTCGTCCGGTCCTGGGGGGGAAAGGAAAAATGGTTGTTGTTTTCGTGATAGAATGTAATTTCGACCCGACCCCGTAATGCCGCTCACTTCCCGAACACATTGCAATAATAATGGTCGCTGGAAGGATACGTTCACGGTTGTTCGACGTTTGCCCATAAACGAGGCATTGGATGGCGATCGGAAGCACGCTGAGGAACGCGAATCCCGATGATATGGCCTTTGTGCGAAACTCCAATAACGTTCCACTTCGTTTGGGCTTTCGCGTGGGCACGTAAAGTAGGGCTACTTCTGCTGCACGGGAGAACGGAATTAGAAACGGACTGTCCACTTGGAGCAGCGGCGCGCTGTATCGCTTTGGGCGCTTTGAAACGCATCGAATAACCCACCGTCTGGTCTGGAGTAATTTAATTTCATGCTTTTGTGCTATTCTATTCCTGTGTGCCACCCTGGTATTTGATGTTAAATTATGCATGGCATGAATTTAATTCTCCCTCCAACCTCTAGCTGTTTATCTCTTGCTCCGTTTCGCTCCTCCGCTAAAGGCACTTCTTCTAGCTCGTAGTGTTTGTTTCCATTTCTTCCATCTTGCTTGCTTCTTTTCCTTTCCGGATCGGATAATGTAAAATGAGAATTCCATTCCTTTTATCTGTAGGTGGATGAATGATTATCTTATTAAGTGTTGGAATGAATTTGTCTGCATGTGAACATTTGGTGGAAGGGAAAATAAATAAAATGTGTGACTCTCCGGTACCTCGTCGGTTTTGAATTAATCGCCATAATTTTCCTTTCGCAATTTACACCCCCACAGCCGAGACAGTGCCACCACCAGTAACATCGGACCTCATGAAATGTAAGTATTCACACGCGTTTGATTGGGTATAAAGTTTGTGTGCGTTTCTTTTACGATTTTTGTATTTTCCTTACGCCTCGATGGAGGCGCATGGTGCCTCACGTGCGGTGGGTAACCGAGGCAAGTGGACATGGGAGTTAATGCGGGCGTAGCAAAAATTATAACAGATGCCGAAGCGAATCGCATGACACGTTAAACTGGATACAGGAAAAAAATGTTCACGAATAATCCAGGGGAGTGGAGTGTTGGTGTCGTTCAAAATGGAAGGTTATCGCACCAGGAAATATGTTTTAACAGCCTTGAACGCAGGGCCACACCTCGAGATATACTTGAAGCTGTATTTTTATTACACATTAACGTACTTTATTGCAAATAATATTTCTCGTTACGCCATTTGTTTGATGTTGTCTTTTTTATAACTAAATTGTTGTTTTAATATCATTGTTTTATAACACGTCTATTAGCAATTTAAATTAAAAAGGTACTCGACAACATACTCTTGTGATGAATCACATTTTCCATAGTTTTTATATCAAAAAGCTACAAAACTATTAAAAAGGCACGATATAGTTAGACACTTTCAATCTTGTCGCATTCATAAAAACAAACTACAAATTTCAAGATTCAATTTTTAATAAATCACGGGCTTTGAATGCTGGATTAGATTTTCTCCGTGGTACGGGTTTCTGTACAAATTTCACTCGAGGTCACGTAGAATAAGACCAGAAGGGAACATTCATCATGTCCGTTTGGAACTGACAGCCTCCAGAACAATTGCTTCTCGATGTCACTTCTTCGCATTTCCCATTCTATAGAATTTTCCTTTCATTTGCCCGACAATATCCTTTTGGTCGAAAGGATCGTTTTTTATTGTTCTGAAGAATATCTGTTCAAGTTTAAGTTTCCATGAGGAAAAAGGAAGATATATCAAAAACACTCATGTTGAATGGAAAGGAAAGCCACCAAAAATTATATTATTATTATGTAAATCAACTTGTGAATTTTCCGTTTTCGAATAACACAGCAAATAAAGACCATAGTTCAACCATTGTGCTACCTTTATTTGCATTTGGTTTCTACCCAATCGGTTGTCACCAATTTTCTAACCGTAAAATATGTCCGCAAAAAGCGCGCTTTCCTGTCGTGACTCATGGCAAACGAAATTGAATAGAGCCTCCCACCAGGCCTCCCACGTGTGGCTTTCTGTTTTCGAAGCCTTTCTTTCATTCGTGCACAACCCGTCGAAAGGAGTTCACTTTTGTCGGATTTTTGTTTCGTTTAGTATTTTTTTTTACAGTCTCTTCCCTCGTTTCCCCAGGTTGGGGTTGGCTCATTCGAATGAGCCTTTTTTTTCCTACTCCCAGCACCCGACAGTTTATATATTTGCAGCAATTTAAGGTCGCACTGTCATGCTGGCGTGTGTCGGGGCCGTATTTGTTGAGCTACTAGGTAGGAACCACTCAAAAGGCAATCTTTTTCACCTATGCTTGGGAAGCGACACAAGTGTGTCAGTGTGTGTCCTGTGTGTGTGTGTGTGTGTGTGAGAAGGATTGGGGAGGGGGTGGGCTTTATTTTTACGAGCCTGATTCAACCGGTGAGTCTTCTCTCGGGCGCCTGTGTTCTAGAACCTAAAGCTTACGGTGAAAACCGCTTTCCACTTCAACTGCCAAGTGAGCGGAACAGAAAGGAAGGTATAAAAAAATGGTCAGAGTAAAAGCCTGTGTATGTGTGTGTGTGTGTGTGTGTGCATAAAAACTGAAATCCCTGGCGCCGTGTCATGTGGATGCAGCAGGGGAAAAAAAAAGGGAAAATGAAAAGAGTTGTTTCGCTTGACGTATTACTGGCCTCAGATGTGTGTGGCATATAGCGGCCTCACTAGAATGGATACTCTCTTTGGTACTCCCCCCATCCCCGGGGGGACTAACTGTTGGAGCATCCTGTTCGTTAGGTGAAGCGTAAAGATGGAGTAATTTTGTGAACCTAACTACCGGCCGGATGGCGGAAAGAATGACTTCCGAATGGTACCGATGGGAGATGGTAACGTAAACTTTCGTGTTAATTGAAGCGTTGATTGATGGTTAATTTAACCGTTGAACGACGGGGTTTTCCCCCTGGAGGACTTAGGAAAATCAGATCGGAATTGAATTCCGCCTGTTGTGAGTGTTGGCAAGCTTTAAAATCCTTCTTTAAACTTTTGCAAGTACTGCTGGGCTGCATGATGCCCCTTGGTCCATCACACACACAAACACAGTGTTCCATCTCCTCTAGGGAATCTTTACACTAGGAAAAACTTTGAAGAGCTCGCAAACAAATGTTTCTACCCCGTGTGTATCCAAGCCCGGCCCAGCCAGCGAGCGAGCCAGATTAAATGTAAAACTTTATCGCAAAGGAATTGCACAAGATAAATTGAGTTGGACGGTCAGTTCAGCACACAATCGATCCATCCATCCCTCTAAAGGGCGAGCGGGCACGGGCGCGTGTACCGGTTTTCCAAGAAGGAAACATTTTCCGTTCTTCGTTTTCGAGGTTTCTCCGCTCGCTCTGAACCAACAATTTATGTTGTATTTATCTTGCTTTGTTACGCGCCGGCATCTTTGGCAAAAGGGTGAACGGGTGCGGCCAGAGGTTAAACCAACTGGGCTGGGTGTCCCTTTGTTCCCGGTTCTTTTCCCGTGGCGCCTGCGGGCGAAGAAACATCTTACCGCAATCCATGGAAAACCGAGGAAACTTTCCTTTGGCGGGTTAGTTACCACCTTATTCTTTTTTTTGTCTACTGTGCCTTGTTAAAACCACCCTGTTGCTTTATCCGGAAATCAGTCGCCGACCCCAAAGGTAAAGGCCAAAGGGATCCATCTAGATTTAACGTTTTCCATTTTCACCACCCAAACCGTCCCGGGGAAGGCAATTTCCGGCCGCAAATGTTTGCATATTTGTGTTTGCACACACACACAGACAAATTTTCGGTGCCCTTTTATTACCCACCAACCACCGACAAGAAGCTGGTCAGGGAAAACCGTTTTGGATGTCTTCCTTTCTTTTTCTTCCAACCACAAGAAACACAATCCTAGCGGGGCTTTACTTTATGACTAAATGTGGGATTGAAAGGGAATATAAAATTAAGAAATATCGAGCAGTATAAGGTGTGGCGCAAGAAGACTTATGAGCAATTATCACGTTGGGATTAGGCCAACTTCTATTTGCAACGCGGGTGGAAAACGCCGATGCGCGACCGAGACCGCTCCGACCGACCTGACAACGACCTCCTCCCCCCCCCCCCCCCCCCCCCGCTTTTCTCCATGTCGGTTCGGTCGGGAAAAAGCAGGTGGGCAAAAGTTGTGTTCGTTGTCCTCCTTTCTAACGAGATCTGCTCGGAGCATTTATAAGTTTTTCCAATCTCTCGCACGAACGGTGGAAAGTGTTGGTTGAAAGTTTTTAATGACGTATATTAGCGCTTCGTGCGCCTCGTTGGATACAGATTCCTACTCGAGGCACGTAAATCAACGACATTATTTGCTAATTGATGAATTGAACCTTGGCATTTGGGATGGACATTTCCGTTTGAGGAACGTGTTGCGGAGGGACATTACGTTTCCGGGGTTCGAACAAAACCCACCCAGTTTGGTTTGGCGCTGGGCCGGAATTATGTTTTCGTTTAAATTTTTCAAGTTGGGGAGAAGTGCTTTGTGCAAAGAATCCCTCCCAACATTGACACTCGAATGAGTTTTCGTTTGTGTTTTTCACGATGGGTTGGGTTGACCGAAAATTGTCCAACAACATTTCCTCGGCATCGTCGGAATGCGATGATAAGGGTCTGCTTAGGGCAAACTTTCGCTTCAGCGGGCAAGGGACAACAAACAACTTTTTTCCTCCCCGCCCGTTGTTTTCGGGTCAATATCAGTCAACAAACCGTCGTTTGGGTTTCTGTCTCTATATTTACACACTGTGACGAATTTTCACGCACTCTCCTATCAAAACTTTAACTTCGGACGGATCTGTGACATGTTTGTGGGGGGGGGGGGGGTAAAAAAACAGACATTATTCCGCTTTCATGTACCTTTTCTTTTCCCCTTCCTCCCAGTGGGCCTAGTGAACGCGTTGCCTTTCATCGGGTTCGGTTTTCTGGACAACTTCACCATGATCATCGCGGTAAGTGGCGATAACAGCGTGCGTTATTCTTGTGCATAAACGATGTGTGTGCGGATAACTTTTCTTTTTCCATAAATAACAAACCAGCCGCAAATAAATGACCGTCCCGTCGCTTATGCTTCATGTATGCTCACGTCTAACACGCTTTCCTTTTCCACCCAGGGTGACTACATTGAGCATACGCTCGGGTTATTTATGTGCATATCGACCATGGCGGCCGCAGCGCTGGGCAACACCATCAGCGACGTAATCGGCATCGGTTCGGCGTTCTACGTGGAGAAGCTCGCGGAGATGAGCGGCGTAAAGCCACCGAAGATGTCCCCGATACAGCTCGAGATGAAGGCTAGCCGGAGGGCGGCCAATTTGGTAAGCAGTCGATTGAATATTTTCGTTTCTTTTCTGTACGTCTGCGGGTAAGATTGATGAGATTCATCCACGCTCTATTTACCTCCCGGAAATAATCCCGTGAGACGTGGGTGGTCTCTTAAAACGTCGATCCTCGAAACCTTTTTACCGTTGCCTCCAAACGCACGTTTTGCAATTCTATGACGTGTCCCCGTTCCTTAATACCTGCATAGGGGCGGAGTTGTTCAGCAACACTGTTGTGATAACAGAATAAACATTTGAGCACCGTCTCAAGAAAGCATCGCATCCCTTGCGCTAACGTCTTTCTGTTTACTTTTCTCATCATCGCACGCACGCACGCAACACGTATTCCTAGGGTCGAGTGCTTGGCATTACGATCGGCTGCCTGCTGGGAATGTGCCCTTTATTATTCATGAAGGAGGACAAGGATAAGGAGAAGAGCAAGGACAAGGCGAAGGCTAAGGATAAGGAACCGACGGATGCTGCTAATGTTGCCGAAAAATTGGTATCCCCGTGAGCGGCGGAATCCCGTACCACCGTACCATCGTAGGAGGCTGTTCCGATGCGCGCCTGTCTGTGTGTGTGTGTGGGTGTGTGGTAGCGATGCGGTTTAGGTCAATTTAGGTAGGCTCAACATAAATCCTACCGACCCGAACCGACTCGTCGAGCAAGTCAAACGAGCGACGAAATTTAAATTAGGCGGATCCTTCCTCCGAAGCGATTTATATTTTACGAGAATTGAGTGTGAACACACTGACTACAGCAGAGGCCCGGGTTGTGTAAGGAGTTGGAAGCGTTTACCTATAGCGAATGAATGATGATGATATGATATACAGAGCGACCGCACACGGTTGCTAGGTTACCATCTCGCATGGCAGAAAACGCTGTCGAAACCAAACCGACATCATCAATGCGATAACGAACGTGTTTGGAAGGAATGCGTTTTCGACTGTGTGTAAATATTATCTCCGGTCGTAGTCGATTTTCGATTTCCACCATTTCGCGGAACCATCGGATCGAATTCCGCGCTACGCTAACGAGCTGTACATTAGTTATTGATTTGCCACCGAATGTGTGCATATGCGTGTGTGTGCGCGGAAGGTGCTGCTATTTATTTCCGTTTCGCAAACGGTTGCGTCAATAGGAACGCATCCTACCTTGCGGAGAGTATCTAATACGATGGCTTCATCGAAGTGTTTTCTTTTTCTGTTAAATAATTGTTAGATTTTTCTGCGAATCTGTTATTTACGCGTGCACAAAAAACCCGCATGTTAAACGCTAATTGATCATAGTATCGTTACCTCACTTTAGAAGCGCTAGTAAAACTAGACGTTTTATGGAACACGTTCTGTTCTGTTGATATTCCTGTAGTAGCAATTCTGCTAGTTGTAGACAATGACGGCCCTTGTAGCGGGTTCCCGGGTACCGAGTATTACACTTAAATACGCTTGGTATCATGTAGCTAGTACGACCGTTCAGTCAATTCGCATAGCAATAGGAATCGTCGCAGCGGTTTAATGACACCATGAAGAATTTTCCATTCAAACGCGAGTTTTAGTTCGAGTACTTATCCTTGTAAGTTGCGCTTCCGGCAATTCCAGGCTTTGTTTGGTTGAAGATTCACTAATTGCGACACAGAAGAAGAAGACGAAGTAAAAAAAACCAGTACCATTTTGATGATCTTGAACAAGCAGAGTGGAAGGAAGTTGTAATTGGGTCCATGTTGAAAATGAGTAAGAAAAAATGCAGGAATATTTTAATCGATTAGAATTATTGAAACCATCGGTATAGCTTTCCGGGAAATCAGAGACCAATATCTCATACTTGATAGACGTAAAAGAATTTAAAAGTAATGATAAACAACAAATAAAAACTCATACGCCCCGCTGCTTCCAGTGGGATGAATTCTTCATTGTTCACCTGTTTCTAATGGAGCCAGCAGTCCTGGCGAATGCTTCTTGATATTGTGGATGATGATAACCTCATCGATATTCTCTGCCGCTTTCTTTCTTTCTTGCTTATCCTGATAACAGTAAAGTTACCCATCTCAGTCCAGAATGGGCGGTGGGTGGCGTATTGGTGTGCAGTATTAATTTACCGTTCGACATTGTTGTGTATAGCGATATTTCCATCGGATAAGGATAAACGTAATACGGCACAAGCCCTTTGTGACCGCCATCGTCTGAAGAGCGCGATAATCCGCATCCTTCCCATTGTCTTTCTGAATCGTGAACTCTTGGGACCGTGGCATATTTAACTCTTTAAAACTCTTCCATACCCTCGCCTTTCCCCCCTGGGAGCGTCAGTCGGTCGGTGTGCCGGTGGCGATGGCGTGTCTAAAGTCCCTCCATTTTAAGCACAATAATATTCTTGACCGAAATCTCTATTACTTAAACCTACCCTGGCCTTACCCAACGTAAATGGACTTGAAGAAGGATGTAAGATAGGATGGAGCTGGAAAGCTGGCCTCATCATCATCATCGTGAGGACACGGAGCACACATTAGCGAAGCGAAGAGAGAGCCAAACGAATGATGTAAAACTATTTTTCTACCAACCTTCCGACTGGTGATCAGAACCTTTAGAGTCCATGTAGTTAGCCGATTTAAGCCGCGCTTCCGCGAGAAGACAAACAAAAAACTCCAAGCAAACATTCGTAACATCGCGACAATGTCAATTTTCTAGAAAAAAAACCATACCTAGACACTGTCCTACATCGTCTTTCACGTTACTCATACTCTCAAGAATGGATATATAGATACGAAACGAATTAAACATCAAAGCAAGGTAGCATTAATGCATTAAAGTATAATATTAGCAAATTAGCGTAGTGGATTATATTGATAACACGCTGTTCATGTTGAAGACTCATCTACAAATACACTCATGCAAGATGCACATAGAATAGAACGGAATGAACAAACGCCCTAATGGCGATGAGATTAAATGGACGCATTTCGAGGCGATCGCAACGTGGAACATTGAATGCACCAACTGTGAAATGCTGAGTAGTTCTTCCACTTGATAAACCACGAGGAAAGCGCGCAATACATAAACTAATAAAAATAAAACTGCTCAAATCAAAAGGAAAAAAATACAAATAGACGTAAACAGTAAATGGGTAGACGCTTCGGATTCGGAGCGACGATCCTCATTCGCAAACTTGCGGAATAAAAATGATCAGCAATAGCCAGACATACTGACATGAAACAAATAAAAACTAATCCATTATCTTACCACAACTTGGAATGGGTTTAATTTAGGGTTTCTACAATAAATGCATCCGAAAGTTATCAACATTATTCTATTTACCTATATATCATTTCGGGTTTGTTAGGCTTGGGAAACAATGGTTTTTGTTTAACTCGACGAATGGTTTCATGTTTTAAATAGCGAATAAACAACTTTATTGAACAAATTCTTTAACTGATATGGTGGAGAAAAAAACATAAGCTCACCTAATGTTAACTTGTATAATTTTCGTTTCAAAAAAACGGGTTACTGTGTTCGGAATTGTATATAATTTAAGTTTTATCATACTTTGTATAGCTCAATGGGAAAAAAAAACTTGAAGCATGTTCGATCGAATCAAATATACTGTTTTAAGTAAGGTAATGGTTACTGTTGTGTTCCTTTAAACGAAACATTTTTAGAATGTTAGTTACACGCTAGCTACTGCAGGTAATGATGTAGGGTTTGTCTTGTTACAAAAACTTTAAAAGCGAGCTGAACATCTCGAAAGTTCTCTTGTAGTGTTTGTATATGCCATCGTAAGTCTCGTCGTCATCATCGACGCACCATTGGTTGCTGCTGCTACCAATCATAAGTGGAATGAAGCATTCGTAGGAGCAATTTTGAGATCCGGCGCCTTCTGTTGCAAGCACGTTCGATTCCTCATGCTTTGCGTTCTCATGACCGTCGCTAGGTTCGTCGTCCGAACGAAGGAAATCAACCTGCGACACAAACTTGCTGCCTCCCGTCGAATCGTAGATGAAGCGAATGTTCGGGTACCGATAGGGGGAGAAGAATTTGACCTGCCGTTGGTTTGTACCGTGCCATTTTTCGTAGACTAGCTCCCGCCGCCGCTGTCCAGGGGCGAACGCTACGTCACAGTCTTTTAGAGTTGCATTAATCGCGTGCATTTGCGGCGTGCAAATGTGCGGTCCTTCCAAGGTACAGTCTTCGGTTTGTTGTGTGAGTGCTTCACCGATAGTTCCGGCACCGTCGACCGTCGTCGAGGTGATTCCATCCGGGTGCGAAGTGTTTGATAGTGCGGTGCCACTTTGAAGGTTGCTGCTGTCGACAGGTGTTGTTCCGGTACGGTAGAGAAGGTTACCGGGCAGATGGAGATTGCTAGCTAAGAGGAAGGCTCCCGCAATGGTCATTACGCTGGCCGTGTAGCTCAGAGCAAGGACTGTGCTGTAATGTATCAACTGTTTGGCCATTGCAAAAGACGGTAAAAAGTTGATCAACTCGGTGTAAGTTAACCAGCCGCGCGTTAGACCTTGTCTTTTGGCTAGCACCTTCTCCACAGACTTCAATTTTTCAAAGAAATCATGCTTGGAAACATAAGCATTCCAATTCTAATCCAAAAAAGGGAGATAAATTAATAAAAAGCATAACGAAGCAATTAATTCCAGGATACATACCATTGCGTCTAAGAATTCCAGTTCTAATGCTTTCATTTGATCGGGTGTCATGTTTCCAGACTCTGCCCAGGCACTTAAATAAATATCCTCATCGTAACCACAGTAGAACTTCGTGGACACCATCTAAAATTGTAGAGTGAAAAGTAAGAGAAAGCGCCAGTCACGAATTGGTTTCCCATCGATGAAAGTAAGCTTCGAAACGGAAAGAGAAAATTGCGAACAACTATCTTTCTGCGCAGTGAAGCATGATCGCTCGATAACCGTAGGAAACCTACTTTCATCCGGGTTCGATTGATCGAGAGAAGAGACGGCGCTTATCAGCTACGCCACTTACACGGAAACTATGCACTTACCATCGAGACTATAAATAATTCAGACGGCGTTACACGACGAACAAAGGTCGGATCGGTAGCGTTCAAGCGATCGAGATAGATCATCGCCAGAATGAGTGAGCACGGTTGCACGGAAAGATTGCCCACAGTCGCAAAGTTCAGTCGACTGAGGGAATGACCGCGATGCGTTTCGGAAAACACATCGGCGGCGTAGTCCGCCAGCGGGCGGCTTATTTTGGTGCATCGCCCCTTGGACGAGCCGTAGTAGAGGGTTTTCTTGATACGATCAAGAAACTCTTCGTGATCTATCACCTAACGGGAAGGGAATAGTGGCACAAAACATGACCATAATTAGACAAGTCAACATGGGGTAGTCAACACGCATTGACTCATTGGTACGGAAGCCCTTACCGAGGTATCGGTGATGTTGGGTTGCTCGCATTCGATCATTTTCGTTCACTTTAACTACGCGAACACCATTGAAACGTAATTATTCTTCTGTGGAACTGTATTTATCACGATCACGGTAAATATTGTTCTGTTTTCAAAGATCACGAAAAACACGATGCGAGCTCTTCTCCTTTTGATGGAAAACTAGTGAGGGGCTCATCAAAATGAACCCGACCCAAGTTCTTGATCCAAGAATCATCACAACTCCGAACCCAGATGGAGGAGGAACCAGTTGGCTGGTGAAAAAAATATTTTTTGAAGCGTATTGACCTATGCACGCATTTCAAACAATTTAAAATAACTTGAAATATAAATTATAAGTGAAAATAAGGCCCACAGCGGATAACGAAATTTGTGTCAATATTTTACAGCTAGTGATTTTGGTCAAATTGTTCAAACAGGAACGGTACACCCATCTCTCCAAAATGTTTGTAAATGTCAAAACTTTACATAAATGTAAACGTCAAAATCGGCTGACGAAGTTGATTACGAAATTTTGTTTACATCTAGTTTGTTGCAATCGTCGCAGAGCATATTGCAAAATAAAGACAAATATGTTGAAACTAAAGTCCTTAGTCCCGATGCTGTCGAACGTGGTAAGTTATAATTGCTCGAATAATTTAGCTCTATGTTGACACGAATCTGATTCTTTGCTTTCAGCGAAATCTGCACACGACGAAGAAAACCCTCCTGAACCTAGTGCCAATCGTGGTCGAGCAAACCGGTCGCGGCGAACGAGCCTATGATATTTTTTCCCGACTGCTGAAGGAACGTATCATTTGCCTAATGGGGCCTATCCACGACGATTTGAGCTCGCTGATAGTGGCACAGCTTTTGTTTCTCCAGTCAGAAAACGGGACGAAACCGATCCATATGTACATCAACTCTCCGGGAGGTAGTGTAACCGCCGGGTTGGCAATCTACGATACCATGCAGTACGTGAAGCCTCCCGTGGCAACCTGGTGTGTGGGACAGGCGTGTTCGATGGGATCGTTACTGTTGGCCGCTGGGGCCCCAGGAATGCGTCATTCTCTACCGAACGCGCGTATTATGATCCATCAGCCTTCCGGTGGGGCACAGGGACAAGCAACAGATATCCAGATACAGGCGGAAGAGATTCTGAAGCTGAAGAAACAGTTGACGGAGATTTATGCGAAACACACAAAATCTTCCTACGATCTGTTGTACTCTAAAATGGAGCGAGATACATTCCTTAATCCAGAAGAGGCACAATCGCTTGGGCTTATAGACACTGTATTGGAGCATCCACCATCTTCCACTGAAGGAAAATCGTAAAACAGTGTTTTAAATATTTGTGAAATTGTTGTCACGTCATAGTTACTATCGTGGGATTGTAACAGTTAAGGGTAAAATAAAAATAAAATGAAAAAGTAAATAAAATATTTTTTATACAAATTGTATAGATATTTCTTCCCTTCTTCTTCGTGCTTGATGGAAAAAATCAAAACTTATTATTATTAAAAACAGAATCAACAAACTATTAAAGCCATATCTGATTGCACCTGAAATGTGATAAGTATTGATCAGATAACAACGTAAGCTTTTGATGGAGCGAATTTGCAACAAAATCTGTTTTTTGACGCGAACAAACAATTAGGACAGGTAATGAGCCTTGAAATTAAATTAGATACTCTTATAGCTTAATTGTACCGTAATCAAACCATTATCTAAATCATTACTGAATTCAGATAGTAGCGTTTAACAGCATCTGTATTTTTGCATTTGAAGTCAGTCCGCGGTCCATTTCGTTTCAGTAATGTCTGTGAATTTTGCGTTCGTATCTTTATTATTTCTGCTGCCGTTCTGTTGCCTCACAGTTAACGCATTGGGCAGGGTGAGAAAAGTAATAATTTCGATTTGAATACTTTTAATGAAATTAAGCCGTCCCATTACAGCGTAATAAAGAGCTCGTCATAGAGAAGGCAACGACGTGCAAGACCAATAAAACCGATACGTTTTTAGTTAAGTTTGCTGCCCCGCTGAACTTCACATCCAAAAACAACGTGGTTCGATTCTACGGCAACTTTACTGTTGTACAGCAGATAAGAGCGCCGTTGGAGGTGTGAACGTTAAAATTCGAGTAATATTTGAGAATATGAGTTAACTCCTTCTTCTTTCACAATCTTTCAGCTAACGCTCATTGCCTACCGTTGCACAAGCGATTTGCAAAATTGTCAACGGTACAATGCGGTTCACATTCCAAGAGTGTGTTCGTTTTTGACCGATACAAATTCTTTTTGGACCCCCTTCGTACGTAGTATTCAACCGACGGTGAAATGTCCCATACAACCGGTAAGTCCCGATCTTTCGCCAACGATTTTTGATTTCTAATGGTTGATTTTACCACTTTTTTGTTCGATCTTTATCTCACCAAGGCCTTGTACCATTTTAAGGATTCAGCATTTGATTTAACCTTTTTCACAAGCTTTCCTCTTGATGGATACAGTTGGCAAGTGACTATGAAATTGTATTCCACCGCGTACACACCAAAAAGGGAAGTTTTTTGCTTCGCCTCGCAAGCTACACTCAATAAACTTCGGAAAAACTAATAGTAAGGCCTTGATTGGTCTTGTAAAAAATAAACATATTATTTTGTACACGAATATTTCGATTTTTTCTCTTTTAAAAGTATTATTCTGTTATGAATGAAAAATTTACAAAAAAAAAGGTGAAACAGAATGTATATGTACCACATTTTAAAATACCTGTCGTATTGATCATTGCATAACGTCGTTTTGAGCTCTATCAACATCTGTTGCAAAACGAATTGGATAAAATGTATGATCTAGCTCTACTTAAAATACATTATGCGTAAAAATTGTGCAAATATTGATTTTACAATTCTGTGTAAACTAAAATATGCAATAAAATATCTAGTGAAAAAAAAACACGAAACCCAACATGAATATTCATTAAGAGAAAGGTTTAAGTTTTTCCACCCCAGTTGTAAGGCGGTTTACTGTTATAAGGTAGCTGAACTCTGGCCGAGGTGCGTGACAGGATTGCTCAATTCGGCGTCCTGAAATGCGTTTTGAGAGCATTTTTCCTAAAACGTTCACTGGTTTGCGCAAGGGAGGCAAAAAGTTGCCTTTTTCACCAAATGATGCATTAAGTATTCCACACGGAGAACGTTCTTCGTGATTCCCGGTGGGGTGGGGGTGAAACAGGGGGCAGGAGCTTGGGCAAGATTCAGTGGTGAAAAGATCCGAACGCTTCCATTGACCGGCCTCGGTGGAAAAAACTTGAAATGTGTTAATGAGCTTTTCATCCAATAATAATGATGGCTTTTCCCACCGATCCTTCAACGGAAATTCTACCGCGGCACAGGGCGGTGGCGATGGTGGCGGCGCAACGGTCGCTTTTTAAGGTTGACGAAGTGTTTGGGATTGTTTTTCGAGTGTCGGGTGGGTCGTATAAGGAGCCAGGGACAGCCTCCTGCTGTTCCTGCTGGCGGTTTGTGTTCGGGAAGGTCGAAGGGGTACGAAAAACTTCGCCCGGACAACGCACCGGTCGACCCGCTTTGGTCACGTACTCCCGGCCGGATGCGCAAGAAGTGCATCTTGGCGAAGGCATACCGAGGGCCGAGTTCACAAATTGTGCGCGTAGCGTCGGGTTCGGGTCGTTTTACACTTGTACACGCGCTGTATAAGGATGTGGGCCGGTGTGTCCGGTGGAGTTCGCAAACTCGTTGACGAAATTGGCAATTTTGGCGACGATTGAGATCCCTTCGGGTTCGGCCACGGGAGGCTCGGGTGCTTAGGGACACGACCTCGTCCGTAATTAAACGCGATACATTTATTTATTTGAGCAAAATGACACAAACCACCACCAGCAACCAGAAGGGTCGCATCTCGGACACGGACCAAATTGGCTGCCACCGGTCACCGTTGGTGCGTTCCACTCCGTTGTGGCCCACAACGCTCGCATCGCATCGGCCCAAAACCGGATGGCCAGCGCCGGCACAAGAATACGGCCCGAAAATGTACGGAATAAAAATTAAAATTTTAAATTACGAGAAAGACTTTTTTCGTCAAACGCTTGTTTCTTGGTAGAGCGGGAAATTCTTGCGTTCCCGGTCGGCACCCACCCCCCGGGTACCCGGTTCCCCCGCTCGGATGCGTCAAAAGGAAGGCCGATGATTGGGGCTCCCCGTTGGAAGAATGAAGCAACGGGCGAATGATGGCGCAAGAGGGAAACAGTGATAGAAGATGATGAACATGGTGCATCGGTTTGGAGATTACTTACCGGCTGCTGTAAAAGTATGTGCAGTTGCTTTGGCCGGCTAAATGCCGGCACTTGCTTGAGCAAGCTATGTTGAGCATGGGGGGAAAGGAGGCTAACAAGGAGATCAATTTAAAAATAACTTAAGTAATAATGCTGAGGAATGTTTTCAGCCATTTGCTGTTATAAAACAATTATGTGTGTAAAGAAAGCTGGAACAATGTTAAGTCACCTAAATTCTATTTTTGAAATCAAATAACCTTCTATACAGCAAAGCACAGAAATGAACGTATTATACTAGTTCATCAGAATTACGCATGTCAGGCTATAGGCCGGATGCTACAACATTGTCATTCAACTTTTTTTTTTACAGTTTTTAGAACGTGACTTTTATAACATTTGTTTCCTTTCTGATTTTCTTCTACAAATAGAAGCGTGTTTCAAGAGAATCGTTTATTTATCTTTATACGTTTTCTTATTTCACTTGTTTGTGAGAAAATAAAGGATACTAAAAACCGCTATCTGAGCATGGACTTCCTCCGTAGTTTGTCAGCTTCCTCGGCATACGTTCTATTGAGCCTCCTGCCTTAATTTCTGCGCCACCATTTCTGAACATGCATCAAAATGCAGCGCAATGCTGAGCATTCGCAGCTGTAGATAATTAAAATTAAATGTACGAACCGCCCGAGCGAAAACGTCGATGTGGAGAAATGACAAATGTCGGCACTTTTACGTTTTCTGTCAGAAAAACGGATGAAACGATTTGTTTATTCTTTTCTTTTTTTTCTTTCCTCATCGGAACTCATCACGGGCACATTTGAGGAAAAACGAAAGATCGCTGGACGACGGTGAAGCAGAAGATGGAGGTAAAGCCAGTACCTAAAAGTACCCATTTAATGGCCACGGTGTTGTGTCCAGTGGCTTCTCAACAAAGAACGTTCTCGAGCTAGGAACGAAATTGGGTTAGTGTTGATTGAATTTTATTGCAATCAGATGCAAAATAAAGCTTCCAAAAGTTTCCCACAGCCGGAATAATAGTGTGTGCCTTTGTGCAGCCCTGGAACATTCCCAAGGGTTGGGGCGGGTTTTCGGTCGTCGCAAGGGCGGCGTTCTTGTTTTTGTTCGAGGTTTTGTAATTAAAACGATAGACAGTGCCGTCAACGAACGCCGGTTGGCCTTGTATGAGTTCGGGAAGGCCTTTGCAACAGAGTTGCAATTAAAGAACGTCGCTGGCCTTCGAATGTTGATCGCAACGAATTACAAAACATTTTATTTTAATTGCAAGCTGTGAAACGGAGTTTGAGGAGAGTATTATGAAGACTTTCTTTCCAATTCGGTAAACAACCCGACGCTTGCTGCATGTCTCCAAATCTTGAACAGTTTCCGAAGGTGCACTGATAATGACGAACGCTTCGTACAACACGTCAGCTTATCAGTGGAGATAGTTAACTGCACGCCACCGTTGGGATTATAAAAAGCCGGTCTGGGAGAAGCGAAATGTACCAGTTGGTTTTGTGGTTTTGAGGTGAGTAAGGACGCCTCCTAGTACCTCCCGCAGAATGGACCCATTGGACACGAAAGAACAAGGCCGGGAAAAGGTGGTGCACCATCTGGAGACGTGCTTCAACACCATTAACCATATGCTGATAGGATATGTTACGTTCTACCTATCCTACTACTCGTACGCTCGGGGGTTTGGCAACCTCTTCACATGGCACATATTTCTTTGTGCCGTCGGGGTAAGCTGGAGTGTTGGAGCAACCCCCAAACCATTGGACTAATTAACCTTCGATTTTAGTATCAATTTTTCATGGCAGAATCTCTGCTCACCCTCTACTCGGCTAACGGTTGGACAGATCGTTACTCTACGGTCGCGAAGCGACGTTTACACTGGATTCTGCAAGCAATCGGTTGTGCTGGTATCTTTTCCGGCATTGTCATCGAAATCTACCTGAAGGAAGACGCCGGACGTCGACATTTCCGGTCGGATCATGCCATTACCGGTAGGTGGATTACTCCCTAGCAAACTAGGGAAGTTTTATCATGCTCAACCATCTGAACCGTGTCGTAGGGCTCGTTTCGTTGATTTTTATCGGCCTATCGTTTCTGAACGGCGTGGCCGCGCTGTACACTGTCAAGATAAAGCACATCATCAAGCCGATCTACGTGAAGATGTGCCATTATTTGACCGGCATTGTCGCGTTCGTTATCGGTGAGTATTGGAAACGGAGCTCGATGGATTGTTTGATTTCTTGTACCTTACTTACCCGGGTCGCACTTTCGGTGGTAGGAATGACATCATTGGCATTGGAGTACTCCTCCCGGATGGTGTCGCTGCAGCATAAAAATATGCTGATCGCCTTCACATCCATTACGACCGCGTTGACATTGATCGGAGTGTGCAAAACCATGTTCAATCAGTTCCGAGGAATGTGCGGTAAAAAGGGAAAACAATGAAAGGCACTGTCTATTTTATTATTAAAAACCATTTATTTGTCACGTCACATAGAGTTTGTTTTTACAATCCGTTTGTATAGAAAATATGTAACGGGGGTACTTGTGGATGTGTATCCTAGGCGTGATAAGTATTCGTTATTACATAGAGATATTATCCTGACTTTTAAAAACAATGTTCGGAATTGACATCTAAACTGTGATGTAAAAGAAATACCTAAAATTATTATTTATAAATCAATAGAGTTTTAAGAGTTGTGTTTTGCGTTGAAAGAAACTGGCGTACAATGTGCCTTTTCCGTGTGCTTGGTGAAGTTGTTGCTAGTGTCTGTCCTTTTGTAACTGCCAAACCAAATGAGAAACAAGCACAAAATCTCTTGTATTTGTCTACGTTAGTCTAGGTTAGTTTCATTTTTTTTATTTTATTACTTTAGTTTGTATCGATTCGATTGATATGCTTTTATGCATTAAAAATATATAATTAAATTTAGTTAAACATAAGAATCACAATTTCTTCGTTTAGATTTGTTCGTCCATTCGCTTGTTTGTTTGTTTGTTTGTTCGTTCGTTTGTATGTTTATTTGCGTGTTTGTTTGTCTGTTGGTTTTTTTGTTTGTGTGTTTGTTTGTTTGTTTTTTTTGTATGTTTGTTTGTTTGTTTGTTTGTTTGTTTGTTTGTTTGTTTGTTTGTTTGTTGTTTTGTTCGTTTGTTCGTTAGTTTGTTTTTGTGTTTGTTCGATTCCACCCAAACTGTCCAAATCAACTTACGTTCCATTCAACATTAACATTAAAATTTGGCCGAAAGTTTTTGCTTTGTTTGCTTTTTTGTTTTGCTTTTTGCTCGTAACGCTACAATAAAATTTTCCTTTACCTAGCTTAGTCGATGTTAGATGTAAATAAAACCGCTTTTTAAATAAATAGCTTCACGACGAAATTAAAAAAAAATAATAATAAATTTTGCGTTTGCACTTTACCTATGTTTTTTTGAATTTAAAAATCACATTTTTTGTTTTTGCTACCTTCATCAGCGCCATCAACATCAACATTTTCCAAAAGAGTACGCCTGTCGGATAACAAACTGAAAGTTGTCTAAAAGCATCATAGCATAATGCAATCATGTGAGTCCGATACAAAGCCTGTGCTTACTTAGTACTTTGTGTTGTTCGTGCCACAAGCAACGCAGTCCATTCTTGGTTGCGTACAATACAAGTTAAAAGTAGGAAATTTTGAGTCACTCGGCGTAGTTAAGAAAGAGGTCGGTTTAGAAGGGGCAATGCTTTAATTTGTAATTTGCGAAAAATGGAATGCAGCAAGTTCCCTCAATATTTATGCTTATTTTGAGAGACAGATCGGTTCGACGAGCTTGCGAAACCCAAAAGCTCCAACGAGTTTAATGTACATAAATTAATTTTGCAATCCGAAACAATCAACGCAATTGAAAGCAATCGTAACAAATCGTGTTTACGTAGCGGAATAGGTAAGAAGCATGTTTGTTCGTTTGTTTTGCTCAGAAGCTAGTACGCTTCGTTCGCATTCGAAAGGACAAGTCAACAGCAGCCAAGCCAAGCTGCACATCCCGCCCGGGACGATGCTAGTCGTAATCATAAAAATAAACAAATTCCTAACAAAAAAAATATTATAATAAAAAATAAGTTTGCTGCGTTTCAATGCGACCGGCCGGTATGCGCGGGAATCGTGGGAGAGGGAGGCTGTTCGAGCTGCGCTGGGAGAGGGGGCGCCCGTTCAACTGTTGATATTGCTGCCACCGGTGAGCTGATTGTGCGCCATTTGCAGGATGTCCTTTTTCTCCTTTGGGAACCGCAGTTCCCGTCCCGCCAAACGGGCAGTCTCTAGTTCTCTCTCGGCTATAGCCAGCTCCCGGCTGAGCAGTCCCGGATTCTCGTGCTCCCGCTCGATCCAGTCGAGCGCCATCTGCTGACGCATCTCGTCGTCCAGAGATCGGTTGGAGTAGTGCGCGACCACCTCCTGGCGGGAGCATTGCCGTTCGCGCATCGCCTTCAGGGAACCGTTCCAGTGCAGCAGCTGGAAGACGGTCATCAGCTCCTGGAACTCCAGCATGGTGCGGCCTTTGTTGGTCTCCAGCATAAATCTGTAAAGGGCGAGGGTGAGGTTAGCGAAAACGCCTATGGCTTTTGGGGACTTGATCAAGCTGTACCTAAAGGCTCCTATGCCGGTATCGGGGCCATCATCCTCCTGGTTCTGGTCACCCTTGAAGGAGGCTCGCGCTTCGGTGACAGCTTTCTCGATGAAATCATCGCTGATGCGGCGGGAAGGATGTTCGTTGAATACCGAATTCATTAAAGCTATCTTGGCGGAGCTTCGCCGAGCTTCTGCTTTCGTGGGGCAGTTCTACAAACGACGAGAAAGAGAAACAAAAACATGGCCAATGTTAGCAAAACCAAAGAAATGTTGCATTTTCAAAGAGCCCAACCGGTACCTGAAAACTTCCGAAACAGCTTCCACCGGGCAGGGTGACGTAGCACACGTACGGCTGGCTTGTAGACGGAATGGATTCGTATATCACTAGGGCACCATTCTTCAGGTCAGCACCCCGTGCAGCTTTCATTTGCCAGAACTCTTGCAGTGCTTCTACGACGTTTACTGTGAGGGAGAGAAAAATTAAACGGAGCGTGAAGAATATTTGTTAAACACTATCTCGATGGCAGTAGAATAAGAAAATTGAATCAGCATGTTGCATAAGTTGGTAACGCAAAGTAAAATTAATATTCAGCTCGATCTACGCTTACCACCATAGTCACCGTCATCGTACAGTGCTGGAATGTGAGGAATCGACCAGATAGGCTCTTCTGGGTAGACCATCATTTTTGCGGCGGATTCAGATGAGCTTCCTCTTTATCTAAACAAAGACAAACGCGATGCGCGACCGAACGAACGCAAGCTAGTCTGAAAATGACCGTTAGGAAATTGCAGAACCGAAAGGGTCAGCAAACAGCGAAACACGGAGAGTTTATGTTGCGCTTGTGGGGTGCTTTGTTGTTGTCTTCTTTCCGTTGTTTAGCACTTGAAGACGGGGTTCGCACCGCACTGTGTGCACTCCGTGTTGGGTTTAAAGCGGAGACCACTAATGTGCACTACACCAGGAAACCGCCTGGACGCACTCGGACACTGGGTTCCCGAACGTTGTCGCCCTTTCTGAATGTCTCTGCTATCCGTTCATTCAGAAGATGAACCTCTTCCGGGATCAACATCACATACAGCCAGCCAGCCAGCCAGCGAGCCAGTGCCAGAGCCAGAGCCCGATGTCGCCGTCCCGCTTGTTCGCACTGCGGATTCGGTTTGCCTGCCGAACGCCCGCCTTGTGTATCCTTCCGGCTCAGCGCAGCCCGCCCGTTTGTTCTTCTCACATAAATTAACACTTGGACTCACATGAAACGAAGAACCCCCTGCAAACCGGGCGGAGGAAGCGATAGCTCTGGGCCGATACTAGTCCGGACGCTTTAGCTCACGCGGCCGTAATTGATGGGATCTTCGTTTGCGTGCCAACGATCGGCGTAGCGAATGTAGCGTTTGCTTCGACTCCGTGCGTTTGCGCCGAGACTATGGTAGAATGGGAGCGACTATATTGGAAATAAAACGATTATCTTCATGAGAAAATTGGTTCCCCCACACCCCCCTGTCCTGCTTTATGAACAACGTTCTGCGCGGTGGCTGAAGTGTGTGAGTCTATGCTTCTTGCTTGTGCTGTGCAGCTTCCGACTGCGGGAGAAATTATTGCCCCGATGAGACTCATCTTCGGTAGGTTCGTCTTTTCGCTGCCCTCTCTGTCCCTCTTCTCTGTGTTTTTCTTGTAGTTCCCCGGCCACTAGACGAGCACTTGCGAGCTCGTGATCTAATACCGGCCCGTACGAGTGTTTTCCCTCGAAGGAAAAGAGGGATTATCATCTTGGACTTTTGAGTGGGGTGCCTAATTACGGTGCCAAGTGCTTTAAGTTTTCTGTACGATTGTGGCCGCTTCCGGTATTTACTATAAACACTTAACACGGGGCCTTCCCCTTGCCCCTTGTTCTCGACCGTGCGCGGCATCGAACCCTGCGTTATCGGGTTAAGCGATTTTCCTTGGAAACCAATCCCGAAATGAAGCTGTTAAATCAAGAGCGCCATAAAAATTCCTCCTTATAGTTAAGATATATTTTTTGTCCTTCGTCACCGGTGCCCGGTGCGGGAAAGGGAGAGCTCAGATCAAACGCAAAGTTCGTTCGTGTTACATATACCGACGGCGAATAGGACGGTGAAGAAATAAACACACCGAATGTGGTCACGAATTAAAAGCACCCATAACAGCAGCCCCAACGCTCGTGAAACGAAACAAAGCGTACGGAATCGTAGCTCAAATGCACAGATAAAAACTGTTCAATCAAGTTGGAATATTTTATTGCTTTCGAAGTTTTATTTGCTCTCCCAGGCCTCGGCCGGCAGGGCCGGGCGGTTCGCTCTCGCGGGATCAACCGGACGTCGAACTGCGGCCTACCGCTCGCCGCGGCCGCCTGCCGGCGCTGCTGGGTTTCCCTGCAGGGCGGTGGGTGAGCGGGCGGCACAAGCGACCCGACCCGCGGGCTCCTTGTGGCGGACGAAGCGGAAGAAAGAAGAGACCGGACCGAAAGACGGACGGCGAAACAGGGACAAGATGAATATTAATTTCCTTTAAAGTCGTAACAAACTCCCTGATGAAGTCAGTACGCCCGAAAACGGTACATGGAAAGCAAAAGCAGACGCGACCCGAAAACAAAAGAGAAAGGAAATAGTGTGCGGGCGAAAAACGGAGAACGCACGAGAGACCGAGGGGAGGAAATAAAAACATTAGAGGTAATTATTATTGTTTAATCAAGAGATGTGTTTTTTAGTGCGACAGAAGTTGATCAATCTTTTTATCGCGATGTGCGTTTCCCCTGCTGACTTCGGAATGAAATATTGAGGTTACGCTGCCCAACGGTCACTGTTGTTCCTTTTCTAATTTTCCAAATTGATAGGAAAATCCCGTCAATCTGTCCTGGGTGTGTGTGTGTGCGTGAGTCGGTTTTGGTACCGCCACAATTTGGGTACAATTTGTGTTAACACGCGGCTGCATGCTCGACAAGCGGTGACGGTTGTCATGGCAAACGAAACGAAAGACTTGATCGGGCCGCCGATAAGCGACGAACCTTAGTTTTTCAAGCGCTCTTTCTGTTGTATTTCTTTGCGACAAACCGTACTTGTTTGGTATGGTCTGCATCGTATTGGATAATCAAATATTTGTTGGTGTACGGTAAAATTTGATTTCAAACCACACCAGCACGGGTTCAAACTCCAGCAGAAGGGAATAGAAAAGGTGTATACTTCTCAAGCAGAAATGTTGCACTAGTCTCCGTCTCCGATGGACGACTAATTGAATTATATATATCAGCGGGTATTTACATAAATTAAATTCGCAACGAAAAAGCAAAAAAAAAAAAAACAGTTCGCCATGCCGCGGTGCCCTGCGCGCTGTTCGCGTATCTGTATTTTCTGTCCTCACTGCTTTCATATTTTTTCGTCCATTCTTTCACCATCTCTCTTGTCCGCTTTCGTTTCGACTTTGCCAACCGCGAGAATACACACATCCATTATCGTTCCCTCTCTGTCATGGGCCATTTCCCTTCTCTTACACACACCATCCCCCCATCACTCCCTCCCTCTCTCTCTAACTCTCTTTCTCGTTCTGCGTTGCTGGCTCCATGTGTCACACTGTGTACTATTTTCTTTTCTTCATTCTTCTTCGCGGGCCAACCCTTAGCCACCCCAATGTCCGCGCGCGCGCGCGATCCGGGCGCGATCGCCCCTTCGCGAAAGGGGGCCGTAGAAATGGAACGGTTAAAATGTGAATCAGCAACAACACCAACAGCTTCCAGCCAGCGCACAGAACCGCCCGCCATCCCCCTTGGACCGCTCGGTATCGTGGGGAGGTTTCGCGAAAACCGAACGGCGATCCTCTCGATGACGGGTTCGCAAGCGGAGGCCGGTTGCGCATGTGGGCGTGCGATTCGCGATCCGCGTATATGCTGCTGCTGCTGCTGCTGCCGTTGCGGCCGATGCTCGATGCTGATGCTGCGGAGCGCTGTGTGCAACGGCACCAGTGGCGCGCAAGTGTGCGTTCCAGGTGGGTTGGTGAGTGTAGAAATTTTATTTCCATGCAGATGGTCACTTTATTTTTATTGAATTCTTCTCGTCGTTCGCCTGGTTGTCCGCAAGGTTCGGGCCCGCTGCTGCTACGGCTGCCGCTGCTGGCCGTTTTATTTATTTGCAAGTATTAGCTGCTTTGCATAAGCGCTGTACATCATGGGACAAGCGCACCAAGGCCTGGCCAGGTACATGGAAGCGAAAGGGTGCAACAAGTAGTACACGGACGAACCAAAGGGAGTCCGCGGTGGTTCAACGGAGTGCGCTGGTAAACATCTTACATTATTGCTCCCTTCCGATCGGTTCGTTGTACCTTCGTTCAAGCATTGCTTTTGGCGAGGATGGAGAAATTTCGAGGAAACAAAAAAGTCAAATATGGCGAAACGATGTGCCACCGACTATCCTGACTCACTGTGGTCATTGCCTCGAAAAAGGCATAAATAAAAACACACCAGGGTAATATGGCCTAAACCAGTTGAGTAAATAAAACCAGCTGCATCGTTTACGATGGTGCATCAAACGGGCAGGAAAAAAAGGAAAGAAAAAAGCGAGCCTCCGATGATGACTAACGCGAAGAACAAACTCCCATGGCGTTATCGTGTCCTCCGGTTCCTTCTTCTCGCGTTCAGGCGTCCGTAGCTTTTATTGCTGTTTTACTTTTTGCACCAACGAGCGGAAATGAAAGTTGCCCAAACGATTCCAGTAGGCTCCCCGCAGGAAAAGGTCATTGGTGTCGGGCACGTGAGCGCTTGCGCGGATGTTTTGGGCCGCGTAGAACCACAATAAAACAACACCACGCTGAACAACAAAGGCGGCAGGTAGCGTAGCACAATAACAAACAACAATAGGAAAGTAGGTAGTGGTAGTTAAAAACAAAAGTAACCACTCGGTGGAGGAAAGTCCAGAGTCCTAGCTACACACACACACAAGCGCACACACATACACACGCGCACCCCCTGAAGAAAGTCCCGCTACCCCTTTCGGTGCGCAGGGCAGGGCCAGGAAAAGGGGGGCAGAAGGTTACTCATCACTCAAACGAGGAACGCACTCGAAAGTCCACCCGGGCGGCCCGTAGTCCTACAATGCATCACCCAAACCGCGCATAAGTAAACAAAATGAAGTGAACAACGCCACAATAAACACTAAGCCAAGCGGGATCACGCCGGAATCGCGACGATCTTACACGTCAATGCTCCAACGATATAGTTAAAAGACTAAAGAACCTAAAAAGTGGAGAAACATAAAAGCATACGCTCCTGCTGCTGCTCCGGCCTGCCGCTGGCGGAGAGCGAGCGCTTTCGGTTCGGCTCAGTTCTTGCTGGTGTGAATGCTGTCCGGACACAACAGGGCCACCACCACCAGCGACTCCGCCACCACCGTTCTTCGCAGCCTCCTCCAGCAAGCGATGGTGCCGTCTCATTTCATCCCTGGAAGGAGGCTAGAAGACAGACCCACCGAGCCCTCCAACCCGCCCTCCCTCCGGGTTCGGCCCTGGCGCTGTCCATTTTCTTCTGGCTGCTTCTTCGCGATCGCACCGCGTTTTTCCTTCGCTCGCGCTCGCGGGTTGCGCCGAGATATTGTCGCCACCAGCGGACACCGACACCGAGAGTCCCTCGGCGAGCAACCGGTGTAATCTGCGCCCTCTGTGTGTTTTTTTTTTTCTTCTCCCCCTTCTAAGGAGGGTCGGGGTTAAGGTACCGGGGGCGGACGGGAGCTTATGCGCACACCCATACAGAAAGGAAATTGAAATCTCCGTTCGATCATGTTTCCCGTGCGCTGCCTTCCCTAGTGCCCGTGGGTCTCGTCGCTTCCTGCGGGGCCACCTGAACGCACATTTAGGAGCGCAACGGTTCACGTCCGTCTTGGCTCGCGTCCGCTGGTGTGCGTGGCCGAGTCTATTTGCGGCCGGGATGCGAGAGACGACGAACCTCGAGACGATTCCGCCGAATCGCGTCTCGCGTGAGAAACACGAGAAGATCATCGAGCGGCCTACACGTTTTGGGGAACGACGTCGGCGACGATCCGATTCCTCCTGGGAGAGCAGCGCGACTGCACACACAACAAAAGCCCGGAGAGGAAGTGAGTGAGAAAAAAACAGGATCCTAAGATCGACGGACCGGGCGAGGGAAAAGGCGCAAAAATGAGCGTCTTCGTCGGGGCGAACGAGAAGGAAAGCGGGCTCGCATACATGCCCCCGACACCCGGGGGAACCGGGCGACCAGCGAGAACAGCATAAAACGGTTTCGATGTTTCGGGGCGTCTTGGCAGAGGCGCACGACGATGATAAGCCGTATTAGGGCCAACGAACGGATGAGCGGATGAGCGGACGAGCCGATGAAAGGAGTCCACAAAGTGGTGTAGAGAAATTTCGGTTCGCCCCGCCGCCTAATGCTGCCTGCTGGCGCTGCCGCTGCTGCTGCACCGCCACCGGAGACTTGAAGGGTCAGTAGGGAGAATGATTTAAGCGACGAACCTCTCGAATTGGGCTGCCGGCGGTGGTGATTTATTCCTCTTGGCACTTCATCCTCCGGACGGGGTGGACAGGGTGAATGAGGGCGCCGGTAGTGGTGGTGGTGGTGAATGATTAGAGTGCCCTGCGTACCGGGAGGAACGGGAATCGCTCGAAGCAGAGGGACAATGGACAACGGTCCAAGAACCGGGATAACAACCAGAAAAGGGGGGGAGAGAGAGAGGGCTCTGGATGAAACATAATGGGCGATCGTTTGGGAAAGGCGTCCTCGGTAGTAGCTAGGAAATTAGCTACCGGAACAAATATGAGTTCTTAACGATGCAATTGCGTTACACGGGAGGAACGTCGTTTGAGCTACGATGCAGCTATGAGCGCGTCATGTTATTTTAATGTCATCGTTATAATGATATTTAGATTAGGGTGTTGGAGCAAAATGTGAGGAACAGGCCATTGCTTAAGCAATGTTATTGTAATGAATGAAGATTACAGGTAATTGGAAATAGAACGGTCGTATGTGTTTTCGAAAGGGAAAGTATAAAAAAGTGAATAATTGACTCGTTTTATTAAAAAAATTGAGACCTGCAGTAGTTTCAAATAATCTCGATTTTATAAAATTTCAGTATACATTGAAACTGATAAAAGTTATTGAAATCCTCAATAGTATGCATATAAGTTTTATCTGATTTTTTTGTATTTTATACGTTATTAGTTTTTCGCGAATATTGATATTTTTTTTCTATTTTCTAGATTTTTCTGAATAAATTTAAGCTGCCTTTTATTTCTTGATCAAAAGATAAACTTTAGGGAAAAAACAAGAAAAAGTTTCGTTTCATAAGTGGCATTTTTTGCACGCTAGTCACGCACTCATTCGTTCGATTTTCAGGAATTTATGCTCCTCTAACTTTCCGCTTTTTGACCATATGTTTTGAAACCTGCCTCAAAAACTGCCCACACCGAGAAAGACCTTCTGAAGACGGCTCGCATCCGCAAGATAAAGGCATTTATATTCTAAAAACTGCCCATAGTCTTTGCCGTCCATTTTTTCTCCCCGTGCGTTTGTTGTGAATCGGAGCGCGTCCCGAGAACGAGGAAAGGCAGCGAGTTGAACCGTCCGGTGGGGGGGCGGGAAGAGAAAAATCCATAATAATCAAATCCAACGACGGCGACAGGGCAGGGCGGTTGAAGTACCGAACGAACAGGCCAAAGGAGACAAAATCACCGAACGTTAACGTCACACTATCGTCTTAAAGCAGCCCGATTCGATCGATTGATGTGCGGCTACCAATTTGAAAGTTTGTCAGCGTATACTCCGCCCGGTCCGCTCCGCCCGCGACCCACTCCCCCGGCGACGCCGACGACAACCGCAACGACAACCTCCGCCTCCACGCCGCTTTCCCTCTTTCCCGCGGACGTGAGTCCTTCGCGGCGAATTCCACCAGGGCCGCGTCCCGAGCAAAGACATTCCCATTTAATCGTCGCTAATAGTACTGGTTATCGATGATATTTTGCACGTCTGCATACACTCGTTCACGTTCTCTCCGTCCCGATCGGTGGAACCTTTTTTCCTCTCTCTCTCGCTCTCTCACTCTCTTTATCGCTCCTTCCCGGCAATCCTTTTCCCCCTCTCACTCGTTCCAATGTTTCCTTCTCTTTCTGCGTATGGCTCGAGATGTGGGCTCGGGTCGCTTTCTTGTGTCCCCCTCGCGTGGTTCACATACTGACCAGGCCTTCTCGAATATGCATTTTAGGTGCGCTTCCACCAACCACACGACACCCCCATGCAGCCCAATTTTCCACCCCTTCCATGGACGACCACGACGATTTCGCTCTTTCGCCCGATCTATCTCGGCCCGGCTTCAATTTCCATCTCCTGCTCCACCGGTTCTGGAAGATGAATATTTCATCAGAACGGCAATCGTCTCCCGTTTCCCGTGTGCGTTTCTGTGTGCGTTTGTCGCGCTTCTTCTTGCGCGCAAAATCCCCTCCCTTCCCCCCGTTACCTTCTTCGGCCTCGCGAGCACCGATGATTGCACCGCAAATCAGATGGAGATCCGCTTCTTCGCGTCCACACGATCTTAGAGGGGTTGGGGGGGGGGGAGGGAACGAAGTGGAGAGGGGGTGTCTTTGGAATACATGGTGAAAAAAATTGATATGAATAAGGGTGAGAGCTTACCTTAGCGAAAGAGACCGAAGAGAGAGTGAGAGAGTGAGGAATAAAGGACGAAAAATGCGACGAGAGAAATCCACCGGCCAAGGATAAGGCGAGCGAGACGGAAAACAAACGACATCATAAGGTTGGGCGATTGCACCAGCAGTGCGCTTCCATTAATCTTGCTACGGGGCCAACCGCGGCCGGGGTTCGTCGAACCATCGCCGGGAGGGACCGTATCCAGCGGACTTTCATCACTTTCAAACCGTCTTCACGCCACGGCGCTGGGTCGCAAGGGAGGGGGGAGGGGAAGGGAGGTGGGAGGATCAGCGTCGCGCGTCGAAAGCAGTGCTGTGCCGGTGGTCGGGACCGGGGACACACTGTCAAAATGCGCTCCGAGAGCAACTGCATTTTCCTCTGCACGGTATTTTTAATACGGTGCAATTTACCTACGGTCGCTGGGCACAACACGCGCCTAACCTGCCTTCTGCCAAAGGGATGCTGGAGGGGCGGGTGGGGAGAGGGGAGGGGAGGGGAGGAGAACAATCGCCGCTGAATTGAAACCCATTTACGCTCCCGCTGCGATGGGCTTTGGGCTCAAAATTGCCCAAAATGAAAAGGAGACAACAGTGTAATTATTGAAATCATTTCTGGCGTGTTTTCCTTTGTTTAAGATTTTTTGCTTCTGATGTTGCCCACTTGCTGGTGGTGGTTGGTGTTGGGTTGGACCATGTTGAACTTAACCAGAGGATAGCAGGATGCAGTGACGAAGAAGGGTGACACTCTGTGGTAACTGCCCGATCATCGTCGAGCAAGAGGTGTTTTACGCCGCGAGGTGATGTTAGCGTAGGGTAAGCGTAACAGCGATTACTAGCGTACACGAAAGAAAATAAAACGATGGTGTTCCTTGGTGTGAGAGCAAAAGCAGGAGGATGTATTACCTTATGAAATTATTATAAGAGCACTAAGTGCCCAAATCCTGTCCGGTGAATGCGAACACGGAGAGGGAAAATGATGATGAAATCACCCGGTCGAACCGAAGCTTATATGAAATCATGATAACATAAACCGCCATGAAAGGTAATAAACTGATAGGCGCAAGCTACCACCAATTTAGGTCTTTTAACACTTACAAATTTTAAAAATAAGTGAAAATTCTTAGCAGCAAAAATTAAAAATCAATCTTGAAACTCAAAGCAGGAATTAATAAATTGTTTTCCTAAAATGCAAATGTATAATACACTATTTAAGATTTATATTTAACTCCTTTACTCACAGTATTTCTCTCCCAATCCTTATCAGTTAACCACAAATCGTCAGTAAAACCAACCCTTAAATAGAACTTGCCTTCGGGTTATTTTATGAACTGCATTAGAATAGAGTAACCCTGTAAGATTACCTGCTCTGCTTTGGAAAGAAAATTCCTGGAAAGAGATTCCTTTTTAGCTTGCCGCTTTCTGACGTTACACCGAACCGTGTGGTTCTAGCAGTATGCACAAACACTTGGACCCACTTACCGAGCAGGCGGCTCGCATTTCCCATTTGCCCGAAAAGTTTCGTGGGCTTTTGTTTGGTTGCTGTGATTTATTTGTTTATTCGATATTATTTCCCATGCGATCGCGTCCGAAAAACGAACTGGTCGCCGCCCCATGGCCGTACGAAAGGTCCTGCGGGCTCGCACTGTGCCGTGTTGGCATATTGCTTGTTTTTCTAATTATTGGTAGTATGTTAATGACGCCGAACGATGTGTGTGGGGGCCTTTCCCGAGGGATAATTTATTTGTCCCGAGCCTCCGTGAGCATTTTCCTGGAACGCGCGGGCTCGACAGCCGAGTGAAACACGGTGGACCCTACAAGACGTTTGTAAACATGGACACTCATTCTTGGGGCGTCTGTATTGCTTCGCTTCTCCGTATCCGTCCGTCCGTTCGCTCGGCTCGCGGTTCGCGGAACAAAGAACCTGCTCGAGTGTGGGACGCTGGACGGCTGGAGAAACAAACATCACCACCGTCGCCGTTACGGGTGTGAGCTAATTGATTGAGTCATCGTTAGATCGGTCTCAGTGAGGTATATTTAAGCAAATACGCTGTGTTCGACTTGTTGGTGCCGGGTGGATTTCATTTTTTGTTCTGCTCCATACGGCACCGTTAGAACAGAATCGAATACATTTAAGCATAGGTTTTTAAATGAGCTTGTTTTGTGTTTGAACTAAGGCATTGTGTACTGCAAGCATAACCACCGTATAAGGGTTTTGTTCAAGTATTAGTTTTTTCTGTTCTAAATCAATATTTTTTCGTTTAAAAATAAAAATAGTAATAATTTCCATGATTTTCTGTAGCTCCATCCGGTTTTTTTTAAGTAACTGGACTTTGTAAAGCCAACATGAAAAACAAATAATAAAAAAATAATAATAATAACAATAGTAATAATAATAATAATTATAACAATAATAATAATAATAATAAGAAAAAAACGAAGGTGTACACATTTTAATAACGACACAATTGTGAGCGCAATAAACCGTTACCCCCTCATGTTCACTTAAAAAGCCCAGTAAGTGAAAGTTTCTGTTCGTTCTGGTAAGCTTATCGTTTGCGATATCCTATTTTGGGTGCTTCGCGCAACAGGTTCGTCGAAACATTGGCACAAAAACTGTCCAGTACGAATGCGCCACTTCCGTGCTCGCACGGTGGTGCTACTTCTAGGTGGAAGAATCAAACAGAAACTCAACGCAGCAAAAGAAAGAGAAAAATAATCTTCCCCGCAAACGATCGAAGTGGACTGCGAAGGTGCTGAAAATATTGACCAAACATTCCGAGGCAGGAAATAAACTGACCAAAGATTACCGACCCCAAGCAAATTGTTTACTTTCAAATCAGTCGAATCCGGAAACGGTGCCTGCCGCGCCGTGGGAGCGAACCGGGCTGGACACTGGCGGCCCTGGCGGCCGGCCAGTGTTGCCAACCAACGAACCAGCGTCCCACAGTGCCACCACCACCACCACCACCACCAGCATCTTGCCGCGATTCATTAATGATATCAATGGCGTGTGTTACAGCGGGTAAATTTTAATAGCCCCGCTTTGGCATAGAGACCGACAGCGAAAAACCGGGCACCGGACCCAGTCCGTCAGCCTTTCGGTCGCATTTCTGCCATCAAACAGCAACATCAGCAGCAACACAAAAAAAAAAAAACGAACCACCCTTTCCGAAGGCAGAGCAAAAAGCCGTTTTATATCTTTGTTCCAGTCCTAGCGGGGCTAACCAGATAGATCCAGCGTTTCCAAACGTGATCCACATTAATGACACCGTCCCGTTGCTCGCCGTTTCTCACCTGTGCCGCGTCGTGGCCGGCTTGCACGGGGACGGGGCGATGCACACAGGCACGCACGCTTCCATATGGTCACGCATACGACGGCGCGGTGGCGGTCGACGGCGATGGAATCATTCACCCCTGTTGTGTCGCGAGCGATTTTCGGATCCCAAGGCGGCGAACCCCTTGTGGGACACCGCGATCTGCACTATCTCCCGCCCGATGACTATGAATGGAAGTGGCCGCGAAGGTGGTGGCGAAAGCGAGAAACATTAAAAACATCCCAGTAACCTCCAACCTACGCTGCATGCGAAGTGTTTGAGTATCACGCCAAAAAATGTAAAACCTTCCCGCACACCAGCGCAACCGGGCCGAAACCCGGCCACAGGGAAAAGCACGCTAGAAATTTTACAACCTTTCCGAACTGCAGCCAAAAGCAGCGGCGGAGGGGAGGCAGGAACACGAAATCAGCAAGCCTGAAAGCATTTGCTACTTCTTAAGTCGTTTTCAAAAGACCCGAACGACATCGAACTCTTGTTGTGGTCTTGGAAGAGGGTAGCAGGGAAAGGGGATGGCGGCTGGATTTGATTATAGGTCACTGCGTGGGTTCGTTGTTCCCTTTTTTTCGTCTCCACAAGTGTGGAACAATTGAACAAGTTCTGTCCGTTCGGGACGTTCTGCAACTAGCGGTTTAGGGGTTTGCAATTCCGGTTTCCCGCTTGACTCACCCTAAGCAACCCGAAGGATGGGTCTGCTCGTTTACCAGCTGTCAACCAGCTGTGAACAAATAACGGTGCAGCGAGGGAATTACGAAATTACAGTAATTACATGCGTTTAGAGTTAAGCCTCGATTGGTTGCAAATGGTCTAATGTGGTCTGGTGCACCGAAAATTGCACCCTCTCCGTGTGAGGGAGTGGCTCACGACAGCTTCGGGCGCATATATACGCGGGGAAGCCACTGACGCGTGCAGCCACTTCAGGTCGCGATGACGGGCCTAAGCTTCCACAACCTCAAGTCGTGAGGCTCCACGAGAGAAAGAAAACTGAGGATCAGCAAAGGGGTAACGCAATGCGTTAAGACAATTTCAGCTCCTGCGGGGGAAGCCACGTTTCGATCGTTTGTTTTCACCCGCGTTTCCAGGCGCACGCGGGTCCAAATCAACCCGAAGGGCGTAGGATGTGGCATGAAGAATCTCAGCACTCAGTTGTTCGTGGTTTGTGTGATGGCGAAAACTGTACCGCACATCGACCCGACGGCTCGTCAAACGGACGAGCCGGTCCGTCCGGCCTTGACTTTCGTGGTCCCGGAGCCCGTGGCCATCGTCCAAGTGCATCACGTTTGCCTCGCAGATACAGGCTGCCAACACGCCGTCTGCAGGAATGCAGCAGCATCTTCCAGACAAGCCGAGAAAATTATACCGAACGCGGGGGACGGGCGTTCCGGGTTTTTCGGAAGAGGGGGGGCGCCTGTCCAACAACGGGGTGCGAATCTCAATGCTGACGTTTCCTCTCTCGACACGGAAGGGGCAAGGGGAGCAACTGGCCGTAAGCCGGCAGTTAGCTGCCACGTGCGCGGGAGTTAATGGCCGACGCCTCCCGAAACCGTTGCCAGTTGCACGACTCAGCAACGGCTAAATCAGGCGGATTTACGCGATCCTCCCCCGTTTGCCAGATCGTGTGCACCGGCCAGGATCTCCGCCGTCGGTCGGGGGTGGATCGGAGGGGGGGGGGGGTCGATCTCATGCGTAAGAGGGGCGTTTCTGCCCCCGAGATAAAGGTCTGTTGAAAGAGCAAATTATTACCTCGGAAACGATGCCTCAACTGGGCACGAGGGCAAACCGGCAGCCCACAACCAGTCATCATTTACGCGCAGGAGGCAATTGATGATGCTTTGCGTGCGTTATCCGTTTTGCGCGAGTGGGAGTTGGTCGGGAGGGAAGACAAATTAACGAGCTGCACTGATTGGAGGAGGTTAGTTTAATTGAAACCATTTTTTAAGCCGTTTTCACGAACCAGCACCCTGTTATTCTTTTATTTTTATTACGGTGTTTTCGAGATCAAAGGTTTATGCAGAGGTGTACGATGCAGAAAACTATTTGTTTTCATTGGTTCATATAATTTAAATATTACTCAGATCTATTAAAGACTACTATAAATACCCTATTGTACGTAGGAAATCGTTTAGTTTGGAACTAATGCTTCTCGTACCCATATTGTATCTATATCTCGTACCCATATCTGTATGTGTAATGAAGTGATTTTGATATTTTACTTGATAACGAAACATAAAAATGAATTTGTTATAACATTTATTGAGGATGCATCATAAAACAAATGAAAAAGCCGTGTAATGTAGACTTTAACGACTTCAAAACGAGCAAATGTGGAACTATGAAAGGTTTCCTACTTTAAAGTAGTTTTTGCTAATCAATTTCAATCAGCTCTTGTATTTTATTTTCAGTTAAACAACAACAAAATTATCAGAAATTGGTGCAAAAAAAGTAGGTAATTTAACATATTAAAAGTTCCGATTTTCGGTTGTGACAAAACAGATCGTTGGATTGAACACTTAGAGTAAAAGAGGCTTATGATGAGAATTTAAAAAAAATCTTTGTTTCAAAAATTCTGATATTCAATTTAAATAATTACATATCATATAGAGGTTCCATTACGTGTTCATCTTATTTACATACAATGTTAAAACACTCTTTCCATTCGTTTGTTATGCGTGATGTTTTTTGTTCATTCATTTTGAGGTGCCTTCGCAATTGACATTTTTTTTTTAGTTTAGCACCAACACACTAAACAAGATTCCAAACCAAATTAGTTACAATTCAAATTAATCATTCTCTTAAGTAAAGATGAGATGCTTTAACATGATGAATGCTGTGTATTAAGTTTACTTGTTTAAAGTAAACTATAACTCTAGAAAATTTAAACTTACTTTCACTTCGCTTGCGAGCTCTAAATTACTTGAAAGGTTTTAATTTAATCAACATCACATATTTTGTTGAGATCTTAAATGAAGTTTGATAGTGGTAGTGACCATGATTACTGCAGAGTGATGGACGCATAACGCGCACAGTGTGGATAAAAGAAGTTCGGTTGCGCTTTCGCTTCTCTTTACTTTGCCTGTCTTTCCATTGCTCCACCTTACATAGTTGCAAACAATTAGAACCATTCGTCATGAAGAGAGACGTAACATAGTTCCCGAGCATTCGCAGCGTTTCGCATACGCCCCGGCATGAGCGGCCTTTTCACATGCACTGGATCAAACCAGGCCAAAGGCACAGAACGCAGCTGTGGCCAATAACCACATGTATACATTTTCAATTTTAGTACGTGAAAGACGAACATTTCACTTGTTGTGAGAATATGTTTTTAAGCGTTTCCCCCCTCCACCCCACTCTTTCCGAAGCGTTTCTCGCTTGCTCCAGAACTCGCGGCATCCTTCGCGCAATGCATTTCTGTGTCCGCGAGTTTAGCTTGCTGTTTTTATTGCTTTCCTTCGCATCCGTTCCTTCTTTTGTCCACGCCGGAGTCCGGCACCGAACGTCGAAACGACGACGTTAACGTTTTTGTCCCTTCGAACATGCTTCCTTTTGGAGGAAGCGGCTTTGTGTTGCTCGGGTATGCTCTCTGCATCCTTTGCTCGGGAGCTCGGGAGGGTCCACACGGTGCGGTGTTTCGTGCGGTGGTCAGCTCACATCCCCCCTCCCCCCCCATCTCCCGGTCTACCGAAGCACCCCACCGACAACCTTCCCACGGGACCGCCTCCCCCTCCACCCGCCCGGTTGCCAACCGACACAATGTGGTGCTTATGTTTCTGGCGCAGAAATGTAATAAAAATTTGTAGTGACATAAAAGATGATCAGAGGTAAGAAACTGATAATTTCCCTGGCACAGTGCAGGCCTTTTTGTCTCACGGCATACGTTGTGCTTTGCTCGGGTTGTTTTAGATTTTTTTTATCGTCCCTTCCGTTCCTCCATCCACTCCGCTCGGCGTCCCGTGCGTGGTTCTTGGGAAACGACTCATGTTCCCGGTTACCTCGCCATGTCGGCCACGCGGGTGTGTGTGTGTGTGTTCCGCCGGCGGGCATCAACATCGGGCGGGACATACTCGGGGCAGTGCTTAAAACTAGAGACCGCAAACCTGGAAGCCCACCGGATGGATGATGCACCGATGAATGCGTAATAGTTTTCCCGGCGGCAACAGCACGCCCGGCCGCGCGTGGTGTGGGAAAATGTGGCCGGGAACCCGGGGAAGCGTGATCGCTTTTCCCATCTCCATGCGATGGAGAAATCAATATCGGGACACGGCGGGTCGGAACTGCGGGCCGGGCGCTGATTTATGGGACTGCCCGTGGTGTTACAGGTCGATCGGCGAACTAGTCGGAAAAACGCTGTCCGGTGGTTGAGTGTTGGAGGATCTGGTGCTGTAGTGCTTCCTTCCTGGTCTAGCCCTAGGCCTCCACGGTGCATCGCGATGCATGTCGCAATAACATATCAATATTAGCTGATTGCACATGTCTGTCAACGCCGCACCTCGCCGCAGGGCTTCGCCACTCGCCGACCGAACCACACACACACACACACACACGCGGCCGGCAGCGCCATTATGCGTTTGGTCGCGGTATATTAATAGGTTCAATATTAATTAAATTTGTAAGCGCTCTTACACTTCGGACCAATGGGTTCGTCGCACGCAACCCCGGGCTATCGGTTTACCGTGGCGTTGCATGGCACCAGGACGTGGGCATTAGGTGCACCGTGGTGCGCTTTCTTCCTGGGAAAGTTTACCGCCGCGCTAGCCGAAAGATGGTCGTGGAACAAAAAAATAAAAATAAAGTAAAATAAAAACTGTCTCAAAGCACAAGCAGCACGGAGACAGCGAGAGGCAAGTGGGCGAGAAACATATAGGAAAACGGCCTATAGCTTAGCCAATTGTTGCTCCAGTTGCTCTCAGGGTTCGCTGTCCGCTTCGGCACATGAGCATCAATTTCCTGGCGGCTCCGTAGCGTCGCGACCGGCTTTTATAATATGCATAAAAGGGCGCTCGCTGCCGTTTTTATAATATGCATAATTTTATCATCATTACTATCAGCTGGTTTACCGTGCGGTATCACGCGTAATTGTCGGTTCGATTTTTATACATATTATCACTAATTTTTGGTTCTCGCACACTCGGCCCCGAAAGCCCGCTACGAGAAGCCGGAAGCGTTTTACTTTTGCTTTCGCCTCGTCCCACGTCCCTGGCTACTTTTCCTGGCAGGCTGGAATGTACAAGTTTTAAGATGCATTACTTCTTGGGCACCTTTAGAAGAGTTCAATCACCATGGGCACTTTAAATTTGCTTAATTATTGTACGATTTTTCTTTGGAGGAAAGGAACCACAATGTATTGGTAGATTTAGAAATTCTACCAAACATGGTGTTGCAGGATACGAAGTTTTGGTTTTTATTTCACTGGATCGAGTTTCGAAAACTAAAAAATATATTTTTATTTTCTTCAACAAATTGAAACACTCCAAAAGTGAATCGCTCTGGGTGGATCGAAGGAACACGACCTGCAACTCCGCAACCGACACGAAATATGGTTTAACCGGTCACCACAGCAGGCCCTGAACGTAAAGGTTTGTCAATGCAAAAATATCGCCACATGTCCTTTAGATGATGCCTATTAAAATTTCTTCCCTCCCGCCCGGGCACTCCTTTGGCCTTCCCTCGATGAAGCGGCTCAAAGCTCCAGCACGAAGGAACGTCCGCGTTTTTTAACGGGTTCGGAAGCGTTTAGCGTGCGGGTTTGGCTTCGCCCGTGCGGAGTAAAATACGGCGCGTATCATAAACAATCAATAATGGGACAACCGATTAAAATATTTGATGTAGTACGCGCGAGCCGTACATGCAAAAACGGACGCAGGCCAGCCGCCCTGTCCATATCGGGAGCTATGGATGGATTTTGTTCCCGCTGCCGCCACCCGTCCCCCCGTCTGACGCAGGCCCCGAAAAAGCTGCATGGTGATGGTGACAGCCCGGTCCTTCGTAGCGGGCGAAGGCAACGGGAAGCAATCAGGGACGCGACACGGATGCGCATTATATTTTCCATGCGCCCATGGTAGCATAAAAGCACGCACTTCTGCCCTCCCGGTCCTTTCGTCCCCTTGGTCCCCGGTTCGGTTTGCCGAAATCTTGATTGAGGAGAGTAACGGTAAATTGGGCAGATAACTCACTATTTTCCCTCCTGGGCGTAAGGCGTTAAAAATGCGCATGCACGGCCCGGTCGCGATTCGATCCGGTGGACTAGAGAGAGGTTTATCATGCGCGGCATACCGGCTGCATCGCCACATCCGGCCAGTAGTGTTAGCTCATCAGCAGCGGCCCGTGTTTTTTTTTCGTTCTTCGTTGCATCATTCTTTTTGCCAAGGTGATTTTGTTCACGATTTTCTTCTCACCTGAAATATACGACAACATTCGCAACAGCAACCAAACGTTCGGCGGGTTCGATCAGGGCCCGGCCTGTTTGGACCTTCGCTGGCAGTCACGCACAAAGCGCGCGTTTCATCTTTGAATTCGAACATCGAGCGAGCGAGTAAAAAAGTACGTTCTCTGAATTATTAGTGGTGGTGCTTTTTTTTTCGTTCCTCACGAACAATTTGTGTTGCTCTTTGACTGCTCAAAAACGTAAGTTATGAAGTAGTTCAGCGGGGTGAAGCATAAACTTCTCAATCCATTGTCGATCTGTCGGGGCGCAGGAATGGGGAGTCTTCGGAGTGGGGGAGACCAACAGAAACGGTTGGTTTGTTGCAGTACGCAAAAGAATTTATGGTGACCACGCGGAGAGCTGGCAGAAATGAGTTCCAATCCTAAAGCCTGTCCTTGAACCGTTCGAGTGCTTTTTTATTTCCTGCAAAAGTAGGTTAGTGGAAAATCGTTATAGAATGCAACCACGATGTAGTCTCTAGAAAACCAATAAGGTATTGTGCGATATGAATATTCAAGAGGATAAAGAAAACCACCAATCGAATTGACACACTCTTTCTAGATGCACAAATTTGACTTTGCCACAAACGAAGATAATTTACACAAAAGGTTTAAGCAAAGGCAAACCCGTAAAAGCTTTCCGATGTACTTAAATGTTTTCAATTAAAACCCGCTCTCTTTCGCAAAAAAAAAAAACAGAGAGATACGGTGGGGTTCGGACGCACTGGGCTTCCCTCGTTTTGCGTTAACTGCGTGCAATTTGCAAACTTTTCTCCCGTTTTCATATCGATAGCAATCGTCCATTTGTCAGTGTTTTGCTGGCGCAAATTGATTGCAAAGCATTTATTCTCCTGTCCGCTGCTAAATACCACTCAGCCCCGGCAATCCCTAAGCGAAGAGGGGGGAGGGGAAAACGGCAGGGGAAGGGCCGCAACCGAGGCTGTAGCGAGCCTCATTAGATCGGGAAAGCTCATTTGGCGATTCTGCATAAATCCATCAACACCCGGAGCCCGGAACGCTGATCTGATGGGATGCCATGTATCTTGGCGATGATGATTTCCGTTTCGCGGGTTTCGGGTTCGCCAGCCCTTTGACAAACTTGTCGTTAGACCTCCAGACCACAAGGGAGCACGCGTGTGTGTGTATGTGTTTGTTCTTTGCTGCATCCCTTTTCGGAACGTCCCCGAGTCGCGAGTGAGCGGTCCGGTGAGAGATTGTCGAATAAGAAATGACTCTTGACATTCCATTAAGCTCCGCACGGTTCCTTTGGGACCGTTCGCCTTTTGGGAGTGTTTGCTTTTTCGGTTTGCGAGGCAATCTAAATTAATTACCGCAAAAGGCTGAAGTGACCCGCAAGCACTTGTCGTTCGGGCCGTTCGGGTTCGTGGTGTGTGCGCGAGCGCGCGTAAGACGTAAGAAAACGCATTAAACAAGGAGGAGAACAGCACAATTCCCAAACCTCTTGACCTATGCAACCGAATCACACACACACAAACACACACATGCTGGCAGTTTCCTAATGCGTTCTGCAACATATGACTGCACCGTGGGGGAAAGGTGCATTCGGGCCAAGTGCATTCGGCTTCGGGTAGCCGAAAATTGTTCGAAATAATGATTGATGACTAAGCTTTCGAAAATAATGACTCGCAGATTTCTTTGTACCGATTGCGTTTGCGAGGGGTTGTGGTTTTTTTTCCCCCTTCGTCTTTTCTTTTCGTCCTCCGATGCTGATTAACATCATCCGGGATGGTCCGGCGCAAAAGGACACAGGACATCGCCGATGAAGGGTGGTGTGGGGAACGCCAAGACAAAAAACCAACACGACCGATATAACAGTTTCTTTCGGTGTCGGTGTTGTGTTTCCGTATTTTTTAAATTTTATTTTACTGTTTTATTCAAAACCCTCCCGAGGGTTGTTGATGTTGACCGCTCACCCGGCGTCGTTTGGGGCGAGCCGCAAAAGTAATTTTCACCCCGTGACAATGTGGCGACGCGCGTTCGCGACTGCAATCGGACGCCTTTTCGCGCCAGGCGGCGATTAATGAACGAGGACGGAGAACTCCCCGATATCGGTCAAGAAGGGGGTTCTTTCTTAGTTTTTGGGGGGCGTAAGTAAGTGCTGCGATGATTCAGCTATGAAATGCAATTTCCGTCCCCCCCCCAGAACGTGTGGCCTCTGCCTCGGGAGGCCATTTCTCTCTGTGTGCGCATTCGGATGCTTTGTGTTGACTGTACTGTTCATGTTTCTATATGTTGTTCTTACGGTTTGGATCGTGGTTTTCTTAAAGTTGGTGTTTTTTTTCGTGAAATCTTCTCCCCGGTTACCGTTTTTGCCTGAGTGATGGGTTCGGTTCGCGGTTCGTCATCCGTGCTTCAATGTCCGGCCTGAAAAGGATACCCTTTTTAGGGAGCTGCAACCGATTTCTCCTGCTTCATTACCGGGACACACCGCCACCTCGCGATCGGTCACCTCGAAGGGCGACCGAAAATGATGTATTGTGCGATTTGAAAAGATTTATTTTCAATGTAATTTTCTGGGTGCAACATTCGTGCTCCCTCGGTTCCACTGCAACACCTGCAACGGTAAAGCCTATATTCGGGCCGGGGCGTTGGCTATTGTGATGGCGTGAATGAGCGCTGCTCCTGAAATATTGTCCCGAGGGGTCGATGGCCTCCGGATGGACGCGGTTCGGTGCAAAAGTGCACTGCAATGCAACCGGTGGCCGCCTGCCCCATCACGCTCGGGCTATTCATTTTCCGAAAACCGCGAACCCCTTTGGGCCCTTGGGGGTGCGGTAGTGCACTGATGAGAACCCCTTTTTGGAGTCGCCAGGGGTTGGATCGGAAAAGCAATCATCCGTGGCCGGATAATGGATTTCGGGTCCACTCTCCTGCCGTCCTGCGCGGACGATGATGAGTTTGGGAAGAGGTTTGCGTTATTTTTGTTTTTTTTTTGCATTCTTTTTCGGTTGTTTTGGCAATGAGGAGTTTCACAAAATTAAGCACAATCGATTCCCGAATGCACTGCCCCAAATATTGCTGTCATAATGAGTGATGATCGACAGCGATGCATCACCGCTGTTGTTCGGTGCATCGAACGTCAAATGCATTATTTCGGTGGATGTGGATCCGGGCGCTAGGGGGGTGGTGAGGGGATGGAGGCTTGTGCGGACGATGATGGGTCCGACTGCAGAGTCATTGACCGTAATTAACCTGATTTCTCGCCATTCTATCAGGCTTAGGAGACTGTCGCCAGGTTGGAAGGAACCGTCCGCCGGTCGTGAGGATTGTAATTTAATATAGCTTACTTGAAATATTAAGGACGTGGTAGAAAGCAAGGCTAATTACTTGTTTTACCAACTGCAGTTTCAGTGATGAGTTCGATGCATATTGTCATACATGCGTTTTTTCTTCAAATTGCACCAGAGTACATATGTTTTCTGAATGTTATTTTTACATTAAAACATACCGCTGGGATTATTCATTCTATATTACTTCAATGAAGTGCTTTAAAAATTTGCTATTTCTACGGTTCCAAAATAAATGGCTATACACGAATTGAATGTCTTTATTGGTGTTTGTCCAATATTAAAAATCAAAAACAGATATTTTGACCCATTTTTTGAAAATATAATGAAAATTTAATGTACGAGTATTACATTGTCATGAACTCTCTTTAAAAGTGATAAAAATCATTTTAGTTCGTCCCATTTTTGCGAGAAAACTCTGTTGCATATTGGGTGCATAGAAAAGCATTGACCTAACACTAATTTCAAGTTGTTGGCCTTATGATTTAACAGTTTGTTCGTTCCCTGAAAATAATTTTATCGCTCAGTTTTGGAAAAACCCAAGTTGAATATGTGAACAGGATTGTTTTTTTAATAAAAACATTTCATCATCATCATTTAAGACATTTTTTAACTGTAATTTTGTCGAAAAAAAGCTTCCATGCAACAACCAGTCCATTACACAATATTTGTTCATCTCTTTTAAGAGATGTAAGTTATTTTCTTAGTTGCTGTCATCCTGTTGAGGAAAATCTCTACACATGTAAATATTTTAATCGAAATAAAAGCTTCAATTTCCTTAAAATAAAAACGGTAATTTTGTTTGAGCAATACATAAATACAATTGATGCAACATGCTGACTGTTAAAAGAGGAATGCGATCGAGTTCGACCAAGAACAACTAGTTGGTCTAATCTGTGCCACCTACCTCGGCCATATCCTTGCGTATGCTTGGCGAAACTATTTACAACAGCATCCACAGCCTCTTTCAGCACCTGTTTGGCGCGTGCGTCCGGCGCCGAGGGCACTGCCGGGGCCTGACTTTTCCCGTTCGGGACCAGCAGCTTCGGCGGCACGCTGACGTTGGTCATATGAATCACACTGTCGGTGGCGTTGGTCTGGGCGGAAGGGTTCTTGTTCTTGCTGTTCAGGTTGTTGTTGTTGAGCGTGGCGGTGCCGTTCGGGCCGGTCGTGGCTCCCTTCGTCCCGTTGGCGGTCGCGGTTGGTCCTTTCGATGCGGTCACTGAGCTCACTAGGTCACTTTGATGCTGGTTCATGCTTGTTCCGGTCGGCTGGCGGGCGCTGACTTTGTGCATCACGGTACGCGAACGGCGTCGGTTGGCGGCGGCGGCGGCCTATCAGCAACGTACAGGGCACCGGTTGCACTAGAAGCGGCATACTACCGTGCTGACCATAGTTGTCACCTACTCACACACTTCTCTTCACCTTTCCTTCCGGCGGAACACTTTAGCAAATCGATGTCCGTACTTACGATCTGATGGAGGTTGGCGATTCACTTACGTCATCGAATCAATCGAAGTTGAGTGATGCAATTAAGACGGCCACACATAGTTGAATGGATGCGGATTGAGCAGGTCGAGTCTTCTAGTCATTTTTCGCACCAAAAACACCCGACTTTAGATTACTCTCGTTCATAATCATTGAATCTGCAACGATGTGGAAAAGAATGTGTTAGTATTCAGATTAAAACTAGATGGGAAACACTTAAATGTGGACTCAACCTCAATCCTTGAACCCCTTGAACGTACGTTTTGCGCTTTGCTTTCACCTTCCAAAATATGATTCATATGTTTATAACTTCATTTTTAAATGTTTGGTTGAATGAATGGAAAATATAAAAACCTAGCTCTAAATAAGAGAAAAATCAAACTTGAGTTCTCGTTGGTTTTCCTTCTGAACCATAATTTGTTATCCCTGTTTATAAAATATTGTATTTAACGAATAAGTAAGAAGGAATTCTTTCGAGAATTATTTCGAATTCCCTACATCAAGGTTTAACCAACACATGTTAATGACCTGCAAAAAGCACGTATTGATCCGAAGAAGCTTCCCTTATTGATCTCTTTCACCCGATGAAAAGCAATATCCTTTCGCGATAGCAGATGATCCTCCTTAAGCTTATCACGTGCAAACGAAGCTCAAAAGTGTTTCGACCGATGGCAGAAGTCGTGACTCACTACTGTAACCGCCGTGCGCCGTGGTCTAGGTCTTACGCCAAGTCCATGCCTGACCCAGCGTCCGAACACGTTTGTTTTAATCCTTATTTATGGATTTCCGTTCCCGCGCGCACCAAGGCGTTGAAGTACGGCTCCCGCACTTAATGCTCCCAACTGCACACAGACACACATACTCACATACGAGCACACATGGGCGCATTTTCTTAGGTCTGCGATGGGATGTCGGGTTGGTTTCTGTTGAGCCGAGCGCGTTTTTCGTAGCCGTATGCCTGTTTTTGCTCATTAAAAATATGATCAGGATCGTCTCATTAAGACTTCATTAGGTCTTGCGGACCGAAGCAGTAGGTCCGGACATACCGGCCGACCGATTTCTAACGGACTTCTGGTAGCGGAGAGCACTGACGACAACGGCCCATGGTACGATGTACGCCGCCGTGGGAAGGGTAAGTTGCGTGTGAAAAAGAATTTGCGAGTAATCATCAGAGCCAGCAGGGTCGGTTGCACCGTGAGTTCCCCGGGAAGCGGGTTGCGTTCCCTTCGTACCGCCAGGGCCGGGTGTTGCGCTATCCAACTCCACGAGGGGATGAGCGAGACGCTGTACAACACCTCAGCACTTTGACGCCACACGACAAACCGCAGACAGACTCACGTCATCCCGCGACCGCCACCTTCGGTTCGGTTCCGGTTTTGTGTATTCCGCATTCTCCCCCCGGTTCATTCCAAGGTTCCCATCCTAGTCGCGGTTCGTATGGCGAATGTTTCAACCACCACCGTTCTGGTGTAGAATGTCCGAGTCCGATCGGTTGCCCAACGCCCAACACACGAGACAAACGCAAGGAATAGCTGCGGCATTCTTTGCGCAGTTTAGAACCGGATGGCATGAAGAAGAAGAGCAACAACCGCACACCGTAGGAGAAAGAAAGCGTTGGAGAAGAAAAACAAAACGCACCGTATGTGAATTAAAACGAAATCAATCTTCCGCGGTCCTAGGTCCGGCACTTCATCAATTACGCGAACTGGCAACGCGCCAGCGTCCAGTACTCCAAAGCTGTCAAGTAGGGGCGCAAGTGTCACCGCGTCCAGTGTCCGGTCGCCCGGTTGCGGACAAAAACGGACCACCCGAGCTAAAAGCTCACCGAACCTGACCGGGTGAGTCGATGGCGGGGAAGGACCGCATATTTTAGCGGCCATGTTTGTGCCATAGTCGATTCATATGGAACTGTGACGAATTGTTGTTATAGATTCCGCACGGTTTCTCCCTTCTGTCACGGTCCGGGAGGCTCCGATTTGGAGGGGTTGCGCCGCTCCCGGAGCCGGTCGAAGTTGATAAATATGATTTTAAATGGAAAATTATAGCACATGGGCACACGGCGGTCGTACCGGTTCGACCACGACCAGGTGTTGCCAGGTATCATCCGATACGTCCCGGTGGTACGCACCGTTGAGCGACCACATTTTCCAGCGACTCCAGCGCGGTGGTAGTCGCGGGTGGCGAGGGCGAAACCCTGGGAGTACCGGAAAAGTGTGCCCACTGTCTCGTGTCTCCCAACCTAGAACGAACAAATTACCGTCCCCTCTCCCGTTCCTGCCCCATCCGGGAACGCTGATCGAGGAACCAGCGTGCTGTTACTTCAGCCTGATCCCTTCCTGATTCCTTGCTCACGGAATTGTGCCGATTGGAGGAAACGTGGACAAAATCCACGCGAACTGCACGCGGCTGAGAATGGAATGTAGAGTGTGTCATTGTTGAGATTATCTTCTTACGACTCCATCTGTACCGCGCAAAAGAAAATTCCCCACCCTCTTCGTATCCACTCATCCTCCGTCCGTTGCGATCCGGTTGCAAATCTGCCATTGGAAACGCACGGGACACCTTCTTCTCTCGGTGTGGGGTTGTGTTTTTTTTTCTGCCACCTTTCTCACCCCCACCCTCAGGCCACATTATCGGTGGAGCTCGTGAAATCATGGGTTGCGACTCAGGCCGCTGCTAAGGCTTAGCAATACTGCGCGACCGCTATCGAAAGGTGTTGATACGGTAAAGCATTTCTGCGTTCCGGTCCCGGCGGTCAGAGTGGTGAAGCTTCCGAAAAGGTATTTTGTTTCTGTTTCGTTTCATTTTACGTTAAGACCTGCGCCGCACAGAGGGTTAACGGGTTGAAATCATCGGATCGGGAGGAAAATATCTTTCCGAACGATGCGATGCTAGGCATAGGGGAGAATATAGTAATGAATGACCGGTCTGTTCTGGTTTCGCTTGACTCCGCGAGGTTCCGTTTTAACATACCAACTTGAATACTTTTAATTGCAAATATTATTTATGTCAAACTCCCGTGCTTGTCACTTGGGTATTTACTTCACGCGATCACGTTTGTTTTGATAGATAAGACAAAATGCGTTGAACTAAACCGACGAGCGATGATGGATAACCTGAAAAAGGCCACTTTTCACCAACCTGAATGGACCTCCGGGGTTCGCCCATGGGCATTGCACTCAATTTCACCCCGCGGCAAAATGATACCTAATTGCTGGAGGCAAGCTTGTCAAGGGGCGAGGGGAAAGCCAACATTAGCATATTAAAGCGGGGGTATTAGCGGGCTCGGATCGATCAATCTATGCCACGGCGTACGCATGTCAATCGGTCGGTGGAAAAGTGCGCAAATAGCGAACACCGGTGCTCCGGGCGCCGTCTGCAAGGTGGAAAAATTATCAAAACACCAAACCAAATGGACCGGCCGGGGAGGGGGGGGGAAAGGCGTATGTGCCGCTACCAGTTGCCACTTCGGTCCCGTGCGGTGGAAAACACATTAAAGTAATGTGTTTATAATTGAAAAGCAGATTAATTGCACGAGCAGTTCCAGGGCGCGTTCGAACCCGTTGCTGCTGGGTTCCGGGAGGTGGAAAAACCCTGGTGGAAAAGGTTGCAACTGTGTGCTCTGATTTGTTTTGGTTAATAGGTTTGAAGTGCCCTGAATTGTGGTTTCCATTTGATGTGCGATTGATCGTGAAAGCGTTATTGGTCGTCCCATTTTTATTCGAACAATGTTCACTGCTGCAATCAAAACCTACAATTTTCACTGCTCTTTTCATTGTATGTTCGAAGGAAAAACTACCTATTATGAAAAATATTTATCTCTTTTATGAGATCGGGGGTTTATTTACTATTACTTTTATGAGAGGGGGGGTTTATTTACTAACGGAAGTATGGATGTTTTTATTCACTAAATTTATATCATTTTGAATAAATAAACTGAATTCATGAGCAATGAATGTATAAATTTGATTAAAAAACTACTGTTCAGAGGAAATAGAACCTTTACTTTAATTTTTTAAAGATTCTCATCGCCATCAAAAGAAAAGTTCATCGAGAGTTTGTAATTCATCATTAAGTTTTGCGCAAACTTCAAAGAACCAAAATGTGCTGCGTGCCGTTTTCTCCTCATGCATTTTGCTAACCCAACTTGCTTGTTGTTGTTGTTGTCGTAGAATTTCGGTTAATGTTACTACAGAATCGAATTTACATGCCATTACCATCTACTGCATACGCAAACAGATTATCTTCATAATGTGATGCGGTCGAGGGCGGGTTTTTTTTATTGGATTCCGATCCCAATTTACATTGTTTATATCGCGCACCCCTCGTTTGTTTCAATGCTGCCCGGATAGTGGGGTGGTAGAGGGCGGGTTTTCTGAGGTCCTTTCGACTGAAGTTTCCCTGTTCCGTTCCGCGTGGTTTAAATCAATTTCGCTGCGACCGTGTTTAACTCTTGTTTATTATAATCGTTATTGTTTTGAATGCATCACAATATTTTTGGCAGCGCAGATAAGGGGACAAGCTCACCGATTTCCCGGTTTCGTCCCATTCCTTCCCTCCCCGCGTCATTTCCGCCCCTTGCGCTACCGCACACCGTTCCCTGTGTTGTACTTTTTTGGGGTATTTTGGTTGCAAATTCGGGGCGACCCAACCATTATGTACTCTCGGTCCCATGTGTGTGTCGCCATGTGCAAAACTGCAACACGATGCACTTCGTTTATCATCCGGGCGGGGAAGAAGGAAAAGCAAAAAATTTAAAAACTTCACCGAAAACAAGAAAAAAAAAGGGAAAAAATGGTTCCCCCCGTTTTGGACACAATTCCGTCACATCGAGCGATCGATCCAAGAAGGATCGATGAAACGATCCACGCACTCCCCAGACCTCCCTACCCTCTCCACCGAGCCTCCCTACTTTATCTTTCTCGCACTCACACCACTTCCGGCAAGGGTAAGGCAATAACCTGCTGCAGCTACAAGATCCTCGCCGCTATCCTCCCTCTCTCCCCTCCCACCAGACTCGCAGCATCCATTCCTTTGGCGAGCGGTCCGATAACGCAACACGTTGACAGTAGCAGAGCAGAGTTCCGATCCCCGGGCCCGAGCGATCCACTCGCGCGGCCTCGCGCACATTATCGGTACGGTTGTGCACGATCGTCGAAAAACGGTTGCCAAAATGGTGCTGCCGTTGCTGCTGCTGGTGTCGTGTGCACAAGGGGACACGGCGCGCTTCAGGGAAGGGAGCGGGGGGAGGGGAAGAGTGGAGCGCAAAAGGAATGTGCCTGTGGAGGTACACATCGCGACGCATCTTTTCGCGACAACCGTCAGCAACGGTGGCAGCAACTTTTCCGAAACATGACGCGACAACGTTCGGATAAAAAGGTGGTGCCCACCACTTTTCGGGTGGACTAGTGGATGTTTTTCTTTTTCTTGGTGGTTTTGTTTTTTCCCTCTCGTACACACAACCCGATGGGAAGATTTTAGACATGTGGCGCACATGTGTACGTGCAAGTGCGGCGAACGTATGCATGCATGTCAAAGGACCGTATTTTCCATCCCTCTCATTCTTTATGGGTTTTTTTTTGGCGTTGGAAATCATTTTTGATTCGGCCCGGCGATTCAAGGAGTGGGGGAACGGGCTGGGAATGGAGCCTTCTCGCACATCGCTTCGATAACAATAATTTATATAGAGTAGAAGAAAACTGCAAAGGCACTTTTTAATAATATATAAAAATATGTATAATACCGCGCGCGGCCATCGTCCTTTCGGCGGCGGCGTAAAAGGGCTTTTGTTCCTACGGTCCCCTCCCCGCATACCGGCACACACACACACACGCGAGGAGGGAGAGGTTCGTCGCTTCTCAGGCGGACATTGCGAGCATCTTGTTCTGCATTGTTTCGGTGCACAAAACATACGGTGCGATAGAAGTGACCGGCGCATAAGATAAGAGCCTCCAGTGTGATGGTGGAGCAGAGAGAGTGGGGGGAGGGGAAATTTCGGTTTCGGCATCGGTGATGAATGTGGTGCGGAACGGGGCTCACACACACCGAAGATCGGGGTCGAAATCTGGCACAAGTTCAAGGAACCTGTAAACGGTCGTTTTTGATTTGCGACAAAGTATGGCTCGGAGCGGGGCGGAGGTTGGGTCCGCAAAACATCGGCATGAGGGAAGGGGTCCGAAAAAGGCAGCAGTGCATATTTTTCATCATTCCAGGAGGCCTTTTGCCCGGCCGGTCCGTGAGATTGTTTATTTTCCGGCTTCGGCGCGACATTCTGCGCTGCCCTTTTGCTGCCGCTCAACGTTTTGCACTACATACGCCGTGCGCCGTGTCGTACGAAACGATCCACCGTTCGCCATTCCCGGCCTTCGAAGGAGGGAGGGGGGACGGGTGGGCGGATGGTGGAAACAACCATCCATCGGGGTTTCTTACTGTTTAAAGACGTTTTCCTGCTGGTTGTTGGGGGTTTTAGAGGTTTTGTTTTTGTGCTGGACGAAGGAGCCCACCACCGGTAGCATAAGTGTGCGACATTTTCCAGCAAACTTCCAGCCCCTTTCCCCCAAAAATCCCCCTCTCTCCCCAACCGGAAGGTTGGCATTGGCTGCACCGGGCTTAGGCCGGCCGCGAAAAGGCAGCAGGAGTTGAGTGAGCGATTTTCGGATGACCATTTATTTTCGACTTTTCCCCCGCCACCGACCCCCCCTTCCCGCGCAGGGGGCGCAGCAACCCCCTTGCGCCATTCTAGCGATCGCGTTTTGATGCTCTTTGACTTCGACTCGGAGTAGCAGCTCTCGATCAAAAGGTCTCCACAGGTTCGTCGCTGTTACAGTCGTTGATGTCGCCCGTCGTTGTTGTCGCGTTCGTTTACGGTTTTTTTTTCTTCTCCGAAGCTTTTCTGGCGAGCGCGCGACTCGGCGACTGCGTGTGTATGCTTTTTATGTTTCGCGATTACGTTTTTGGTCAATTTCGTCATTTTTGGCCGGACATTCTCCTTTCCACCACCTCCCGAGCTCGGGCCAGTGTTTTATTATTATTATTACTTTTCGGTTTTAGGCTGCCGCGATGTGATTATGTGGGTATGGAAGCCGCCATTCCATTCCGCCAACCGTGTTGCGAGGCTACTTCCCCGGTGTTCTTTCACCTCCTCCTTCCTTCCTGCTGCAGTTCCTCCCCGTTTTTCCAATTTAACCAGCCTCGTCGGTTTAAATTTTTTGTTTCAATGTTTTTTTACTGTTTTTTGTTTTGGGAGCAAAACCCGAATCACCCCTCCCCAACCCCTTTTGGGTAAGGGCCGTTTTTCTCGCGCTCCAACTCGCGCTGATTTTATTGTGTGCCGTTGATGTTAAATCAAACATTTGGCGACACTCTAATCGTCGTATGAATAATGTGACAACGGGTAACAGAAAAGCAATCAAATAAATTCGCCCCTTTCGGAGGGAACGACGGCGTGTTGGAAGCCCCGTTTGGTCGTTTTTTTGTTGTTGTGGGGCTTTCCACTTGGATACCAATTTAAGGCTGTTATAGCTCTGTCGAAGCAAAGCAAACGAGGGATGGGGGGATGAGGGTTTTCTGCATCGTGAAAAGTAACGAGAAGAAAAGATCTGTGCATTCTGATTAAAGGCAGAAAATAAGTTCACACTGCTAGAGAATGTGTCATTCTAGCTTGAAGAATTGTTTTCAAAAGATTCCCGTTCGGTTGGAGAGATCTTCTCAACTTATGCAAGGTATACAAAATGTGTTTAAAAACTTGTAAGATGCGCAATTCTATTTAAATTGTGTAAATTATCCTCCTCTATTGTACAACAAAACATACAAACACAAACACTAAAAGCACAGGAAAAGGGAAACACTAAATCGTACTGAAATCTATTGTTATAATCAAACATTTTGGAGTAAAAATGTGCGGCGTGAGTGTCAAAACATTTTCATACATTGTAAACATCTTTTATTTAAATTATTAGCTGAAGTTATAACGGATTTTCCTAACGAAATGTTTCGCTGAAATTTTGCCTCGATGAGGCGTGTAAAACGTGGCTTCAAAGCCTTTCGGAATCGTAATCCCCTTTCGTTACACCAATTTTCACTAGATTATTATACTCAATAACCAATTTTCGCAAGCAAGCTCACGAGCGAGAAGCAACCATAAATCAGTCGGAACGAGCGCAAACGGAACATACGTCTTCAGGCACGCCATCCGATACGGCACCGATACAGCGATGATTCGCGAGTGGCCTAGGCTGCGGCTCGTTTTTGCTACAAGTTCACCCCACCTGTCCCAGTGAGGGGGCAAAGGGGAAAGGCAAAAAAAAAAAAACGGTAGAAAAAACTGCCACCAACAGCAAAAAACCGCGTACTGCCCGTCGAAGAGCGTACCGAGTAGGTACGATGTAGAAAATGCAGTGGGATAGGGCCAACGACTAAAAAGACAGCACCATGACGTTACAAACTCACATGAAGAGTTCAACTGCCTGATGTCCGTGGGATTGGAAGGCCGAAACGAGAGGAAAAAAAAAAGAAAAGAAACGCGACATCCTTCGTGGCAAATACCCGTTCGGTCTTTGCTCACCCGTTCCCCGATGGCGGGGAACCATTGCGCAACATTGTATCGTGACGATCGGCAGTCAAGTGGATGTTTTTCGCGACGAGTGGGGTAAGGGAGGGTGGACAAACGGGGGAACGCAAGGGGATCGAAGGGTTCCTCAATACTACGTCTATAAATAAGTCAACGGATGAATTTAAATATATTAAAATCGCTTGCATTTAATAGCACCTCTGTGCGCGTAATGAAGGTGCTGGCGGGCATTTTATGCAGGGGGCACAATCAAAATCGGAGGAAAAAAAAGTGCATAAGAGGGTGCATACTTACTTAGGGGAAAAAAAGTTACCAATAAACGGACAAAAAAAAAATCGCGATAAAAAAATAAGTAACAAAAGAGCGCTCCCATTGGAAGGAACAATTTGCTGCACTTGCAAAACGGGACGCATAAATGCATACGCACCAACACCAGGTTGCGTGCAGGGGGTGTCTTCAACCCCCGTACGGGGCCTATCATGCAGCCGGAGCGCCGGAGAGCGCCCCATCGACCATCGCATGGATGGAAGCCGTCCGAGCCGGCGACAACCGTCGCGACTATCGATGATGAACCCCGAAGAACAAAGAAGCACAATTTATTTGTAATTATAGTTCAGCTTACAGGTAGAGCCACCGTTGGCCCCCCCCCCCCCCCCCCTCCGCGGGTGCCCTTCCCCCGTGTGCGCTAGGTCTTTGGGAGAGCATCCGGGAGATGGCAACGAAATTCACATCACCCTCAATCATCCTGGCGCGGTGGGGCGCGTGGATGAAAAACGAAAAAAAAAACCAAAAAAAAAAAAAACGAAATGGGAAAAGATCACGGGACAGGAAACTGAAAGCCGCGCTAGGGAAGGAAAAGGAAAAAGTGGAAGAAGATGTAAAAACACATCACGACGAGAGATAAAGAGAGCGAGAAGAGTCAAGCAGCCCGAATGAACTCGCGATCGAACAGCTGATGAAAGATTGCGTAAAACAGCGCAGGTTATGATTCGCAGCGTCCCCAAGGTGCCCGAGGGCTTGCATGGTGGAGGAAAAAAATCCTCATACACACACAGTCACCCTTCGAGGGGATGGTTTTGCGGACATTTACGGTGATCGTCCGGTTGAAGTGCGACATCGGTGGGAAACGGTGACGTCCGTTGGCAAGAAGACTTTGGACAAGAAAAACATAAAAAATCACCCCTTTGATGGAAGGCTCGTGCAACGTAATGTATTAGAAGAGCGTCCTCAAAAAAGGACGATTTATTTGACTCATTTTCGATCGCTAGAAGGGTTCATCATCCTTTTCCAGTTCGCTCAAAGACAAAGGACAAACCAATAGACGCAAGTAAAGGACATGCATCCCTACGTTGTGGAGCAAACTACATCGGTTTCCCATGAGGCAGCGATGCATGCAAAGTGTGGCCACCGATGCGTGATCTTCCCAATCCTTACCATCGGCACCAGAAAAGCCATAGAAAAGTATTTTTCCCACATCACCATCAAAAACGTTTGCGAGGCGTCAATTCTGGAGTACCGAACCCGGGGGTTGGTAGCGCCTTGGAAGAAAAACAAAACACAAGGGAAGGATAGAAGAGAGGAAAAGCAAGAGAAAGATGAGAGGAAGAGGGAGAAACTGAAGCAACTTTAATGAAGCCTACCGTTGGCGTTTGTTCTTGGCTTGGTTGGGGTTTTTGTTTCTCTCCTCAAGCCACCAAGAGGGCAAGGGTTACGCGAAGCGGGAAACAGGTAGCAAACCCTGCCGCCACCTCCCCGGTGGTTCCCGTCTTGCAAGATCGCGACCATTCTTAAGCACCTTCGCACCCTCCACGATCGCGTTCCGATCGCGGACTATCATTCATAAGCCATCGAATGCTGTCACGCTCTGGCACAGGAAGACTAAGTTGGGGTCTGGAGCGATTTGCGATCTGGCCGCCTGGGAACCCGTAGTGTGTGTGTGTGTGCGTTTTAGTTTTTTTTTTCTCAACTTAGTTTCTTACGACTAGGATTGTGGTTCTTTCCCCTCCCCGTTTCCATGTGTTTTCTTTTCGTTTTTGTTTCACGAAATGTTATTCTCATTCTCGTTCATTCACTTCTGCGCGCTTCCGGCGTCAAGGGAGCACTGTCTTTGCACCGTGGACCATTCCGTTCAGATTTTGGCAGCCGCGGGTGCCTCGTTTCCTATTTTTGCCATTCTGGCTATCTCTCCTCTTTTGGTGATTGTTTTTCGCTCCCGAGTGCGTGGTGGTTGAAGATTTTACGTTTTGATTCATAATTTCCCACCCAACCAGATCCAGGCGAGGGCCCGAAATAGAATGATACCTTTGGCTAGAAGTAGTTCACCGGTCCCCGGGGTTGACGGTGCTCCCTGGCGGATGACATTTAAATTATGATACCGCGCGTGCCGCGAAACCCGACCGAGCGAGCAAACTTTTCCGGCATTGATTTTGTAACCGTCTTTCGATGGGGCGATGAATGTCTTCCTTCTAGTTTTGTTTATTTCGTTCTTGTAATCCTCGAGCTGAAATACGTGACTTTTGTGGCACGGAGGACTGTCGTAGGCCACGCTGCAGAGACTCTACTAGAGACTTCTTTGGGAAATTCCCTTAGGAACCATATCCAACCGGTGAAAAACGAAAATTATGCAATCACCGCGTGACTTTCACAATGCCGACAATACCAAGATCCAATTGGGCGATACGGTGCCATTTGCCAGGGCCACATGGTTCGGCCCCGGCACCCTCATGCTCCGGGTGCTATTTACATCACGCCACCAATCACAAAAGGAAGCCGGCGTTCCTTTTCGGCGGCGTTCGGGGAGGCGCTTCCAAAGCGCGGTGCACTTAGAACACATGTTGTAATCCTCCACTTCCTCCCGTCGGCAAGATCGGATTCATTAGCACACCCGGAGCATCCCCTGCCTGCACGATCTATGGGTGGGGTGGGAAAAAAAGGAAAAACTGCGCACTGGATGGAATAATTTATTGATTGATCACTCCGGCCCGAGCCGGAAAAGCGGCCGCGCGGAATGCGTGGAAACTAAAAGAAGTGGATTTCGTTAATTTACAGGTGCCGCGGCCAGGGCACGGTGGTTGCCTTTTATTGTTTGTTCCATTTTTCCGCCTTGACTTCGGGGCTATTTGAATACCATCTGCTGCGGTACACCAGATGCGCTGGGAACGGCGTGCCAAAGTGATGGACTGGCACTCACTTTCCAACCATGGTCCCGTGGGTTAGTATTTGAAAGGTTCCTGCAGATATGAATATCATTTTGACCCGCTCGATCCCGTCGGAATCGTTTCTGATTGTTCCGGAATGGCTTATACCAGCAATGCGCAGTTCTTCACCCGGCGGATTAGTCCGCAAATTGCCGGCACTTGACAGGAAGTGCTCGAATTATTTATGTACTCGCGTTTCGGGTCATGACGGAATGGAAGCCTTAAGGCGTGGAAATAAAAGCACCAGAGAGTTGGCAAGGCAGTGGAAATCTATCGCCCCTGTCAGGTACGGGTTGGGTTGGGACGAGATATTAATCTTCCCCAAGGGTCTCGCGAGGGAGTTCCCATTCGTAACGGAGCCAGGAGATTGTGTATCTGACTTTCCCAGTCCTTGCTGAATCGGATGGACCGTGAATGGTGCGTCGGATTAGTAGCTTTTCACCCGTCCCGCGAGTTGATCGCAGGAACTGATGCGATCGATGCGTTACAACTGTCACTTGTTGACCTACCGGAGCTCGGGAGTGCTCCATCAACAGCGTGCTGTGTCCTCCGTCGCCCTCGGTGCCGATATTGATTGCTTCGTTTGCTCCGGTTCACATTTATTGACTCAGAAACCCTCGAAGGAACATCCAGAAACGAACGAACGATCGAGAGTGCAAAGATTTCGACGAAGCGATCAGTTCCTTCTGGTCGAACAAAACGAACGCAATGATTCGCATCGAATGGAAGCGTTCGCCACTCCGCCAAAAGGACGAGATCTGCACTTGCCGATATGTCCAACCGTTCTCGGGCGCAACGATAGCTTCTCGGCGGTTGTCCCATCGCTCATTCCATCGTCGACGGACGGGGCTCTAAAAACCTAGGAAAACTAACCGCAACCGCCCCGGTTGGTGCAGTCAAGGACGCAGCCCAGAAACAGGCTCTTTTCCGTCCTCCCCTGACTGGAACCTCCCGCGATAAGGCGGGCACGAGCGCAAGAGAGTGAATTTGGCTTTTGATTGATAGTTCCCTGTCGACCGAGAGCGGCTCAAGTCTGATATATGAATTTGTTGGACAGTCGAGATAAGCGGCGACGCACAAAATGAGCTATTGCTGTTATCGTTGGGGGACCTTTACCTATATCCGGACCGTGCGATCTTCACTGCCCGAGGATGACAATTTACTTATCGTTAGTCGCCCGTGTTCGTACCCTTGTCGAGCAAATGTTTCATCGCGGACGCCCGGACGTGACGCAAGCGGGCGCATCTAATCATAAAGGAGGTGATTTATGTAGCCGGGATTACCCTCGGGCGATAGTGTTGTCCGGCTTATGGCTGATGTCGATAAATATATCGTCACACTTGTCACACTGCTTTGCAATTATTTGCTACAACAGATATATGAAGAACCATTTTAATGGAAAATCTCTCTAAATTTGTTCATTGAGAACAAAACGATTTAACAGTTTTTACCAAAGAAGGGACACAAGAATGATAAACTTTTAAAAAGTTTGATAAATTTTTATTTTCTTGCCATAAAACGATGTTCGGAAGCTAACTCAAATCAGAAGCATAAATTGAAGACATCGTTAGTAAAACCTTAGTTATGTTTGGAGTTATATTCTAACCCCTTTCCCAAGTTCATTCGATCACCTTAGTTGAAGGGTGTTAAACGGTTTGCTCGAGTTTTCAATAGAACCGCACTGAGATCGTTTCCCATTCACAATGAGTCCGCTGATCATTAGCTGGTGCTTGTGCACCTCGCTCGTGTGCATTTGAACTGTCCGCAAATTGATTAATTTACCGTGTTGGAAATATTGATTCGCACCGGAGCAGCGCAGCGCTTACCGGAGCACCAAAGTTTCGTCATCGTCGAGTCGGAGGGAAGGTGAACGTACACGTCGTTTGGTCGCGCGAATAAATCGAGGAAAATCATCCGTGCGCCGGCCGCGACGAACGTTTGGGTTTACATTTGAACCCCGGACTTATTTTCCTCCACCTAAACCATTATTATCCCGCATTCAATGGGTATTATTTACGGTTTGTTTTGAAACCGATTTTCTACCGCCATGCGCGTCACGGCGCCGATTAGTCATCGTCGTTCTTGTGCACTTGCTAAGTATCGCCGTTGTTACGGTATTGTACCCGGCGAGGGGTTGGTAGGCTTCCTGGGCCTTGCAAGACGATCGCGCCGAAGAGCGAGATCCTCCGCGGCACGAAGAATCGTCTCATCGCGATCGGGGAGGGTTTTAGGTCGCGAAAAGGGAAAAAAACAACCCCAAGAGGAGCAAAAATCGTCAGTCGGCACCCTGAAAGCGGTGTGTAGCGAATTTACATGGATGCTGAAAGGTGCTGGTGCACCGGCTCGGGTTCGATAGAGATTGCCAAACAGATTGCTAATTAACCGGTGCGGTCGTAGCCGGAGACCTTCTCCCGGGTTTCGCTGTTTTCAGCCCAAGACTGCCGTCCCGTGGGACAGGAAATTAAACTAGAATGCCACCACGGGCACAGGAGTGGCTGACAAGAGGTTAAAAAGCAGAATTCTCGGTGCAGTGGAATCGTGTTAATGCCGATTGCCAACGTAACGGATCGGTTTCGGATAAGTTTTCGTTAAATGTCAGAAAACTGTGAAGCGAGACACGCTCTCAAAATAGACACGATATTGGACACGTAATGCATGGGAAATTTATCCTATTTTGAATGCTCGTTAATCACATCAACTATGACAAAATACGCCTTGTTAATGACACAATACCAAACCTACCGTTTAATTTAGTTTTCAAGTAGATAATTCATTTTCGTTTTGACTATATTTATATAACACTTACTCGATATTCTTTTATGTGGATACGTGAAGTACTCGATTTATGATGACTCCGGTTTTATATTATTTTCAAACACCCTAAAAGGCCCACCGTTGTTGTCGATGGAAGAATGGTTCAGGTACTTAAACGGTGTAACTTAGAGCCGGCTCTTACACAGCACTATTCCATTTGTACAACATGATCATTCATTTTCCTTAAATTACACTTTCTTCTTAACAAGATCGACAAGATCACAATAAACTTGGTTTTCCAGCACACTTTGGTTTTCGCACTAGTGCTGCGTATCACATACGAACATTATTTCAAGTAGCGGTCAACAAACTTCTTTGGAAGCACATGCTTTATCAAACGTAAACCCACTGCAACCGGCGAAGTTTCTTTCGAGGTGAGCTAAAACGGCTTTCCGAAAACCTTTCCAAACGGATTTGCAGAGTACGAGCAAGCAAGGAGGTGGATTTGCAGCACGTTATCTTCCACTTCACTTGCGGCTTACAGTTTCCTTTTCCAGAGGGCGGGACGAAACGAACGGAAAAAGCGACAATTCCTACGAAAAAAAAACGGTTTTACACTCACTGAAAGCCGATACCCGCGGTAAAAATTCTTCCAATTTAAAATATGTACTCCAGAACGATGAAATTACATCCAATTGGCAGAAAGATCGCACTGCACGTAAAACCGCGATAACGAGAGCGATGACGGCAACGACGACAGCGACGATGACAGCAATCACTGCCGATCGCAGATGACGAACGCGCTTGTGCACGCACGCAATAATTCCACGGCGCGGCGCACCGGTGACTGCAACGCTGCCCTCGACGGCGAACCTCACCGAAAAATTGTCCAGAGTTTGTTTAATTCCTGTTGCACACAATGACAACAATAACGATAACTTCCACCGACGAGCCCGGGAGCGTCCGGTGGAATGGAACTTGTTTCAAGGGGTTTTGTCGCTGTTGTTTATACTTTCGGCGCTGGCGAGACGGGCGAGATAGAGTTTCACACGCTTCGGCGGTCGATTGGCCAGAAGTTTACGAACACAGAACCCGGAACACGGGAAACCGTTCCCGGACGCAGCCTGATCCGGACGCTGGACCCGGTGCACGATCAGAGCGTGTGTGCATAAACGCGACGGAAGTTTCGAACGCGGACTGCGGACGACCACGAAGACGGCGGCGACGACAACGACTGACAATGCTGACGGGTCCGGGGACGATCGCACCGCAAGAAAACCGCACAAAACAGATCGATGGACGGTGGTAAACTTACGACAACAAGAAAAGGAAAAAATACAACCAAAACGGGAGAGCGAAAAAACACAACAAAAATCCCTTCGTCCGATCGCGCAGTTGCTGGGTGTCTGCTCGATGGCCGCACCACGGGTTTGATAATGCTAATTTATATTTTGTTTTTATTACACCCGACCGTATCTGTTCGAATATTAAGTACGACTGACTTAAGTAGTTGATTTAAACTTAAGTCACCGGAGCAATTTTATATACAAATATCTTGCGCAGCCGAAGAAAGACCAATGCGCGAGAGTAGCGACCGTGAGCGACGGTGAACTCCCGGACGCGATCTGGCGTGCGCGTTGTGCATTTCTCCCGCGAAGGAAATCGCTCTCTTCCTCGCGATCCCGCAGGCCGGGACTTTGCGAGGCCGCAGAAGACGTGTGCGCATTCTCTTGCGTCCGATCGAGCGCCGCGGATCGTAACGGGAGCGTTTCACGTTTTCCTTAGAGATCAAGCGCGGAGCGAAAGCGAAGAAAGAAAGCAGCAGCCACGATTGCCCTAAAGAAAGGGGTTCGATCTGGCGCGGGGAGCAAGGAAGAGAAAGATGGAGAATGATATAAAGAGCGGGAGTGCGAGATTCTAAGGACCATGCGGCCAGTGGCACCGAACTGCACATGCGCCCGACCACTCATGCTCCGGAGGATGCTGGTTCGAAGATGAAACGAGCAACTTCTTAAGGTGGAAGGAACAAGACAGAATAAAAGATGAGAGCAAGGAATGAATGAAGGAAAATAAACTAGCGAAAGGGAAAAAGGAAAAACGAAAAGGAATTTGGTTTCAGGAGAATGAGTTCCATCAACTCAACGCGGGAGGCTAAAGCTTCGCGGGAAACTTGCAGAGAGGATCGCTCTGTTTTCTTCGATAAAGCTGTGTAAGGAGCGAAAGACAATCTTGAATGAACATTGCGGTTTCTTTTGAGGTCAAAGGTAAATATTTTCAAACCACTTTGCTCAAGGCACGGCTAATTTCGATAGTTTAATTTAATTTCAATAACACACAATTGCTTCCTCATTCGGCACATCATTTAGAAATCAATCCCATAGTTTTAACTTAAAATATCGTACATTTGCTGAACTTGCAAAAACCAGTAACAACATAAACATAACCCAAACCTCTCTGGATCTAACTTCCTTCGCCTTCCTCGAACGATCGTACTTGGTGGGGATCGTTTGATGGTAACGAAGAGACGGTGCCAATGATGTGTTGTTTCCATTTTTCCTACGGACACCACAACAAGATCCCCCCCCTCCTGCCCGTGGGAAACCCTTTCAATTCCAGAGAGAACCGGAATCGCGCGTACGTGAAATCGAAATCCATGCTGTGCGAAGGAAAAGCTTTCCGAGAATCGAAGAGAGTCCGGATCCTTGGAGAGAAAGCAAATTGGGAGGAGAAATTGCGTGCCCGTACGACAGATCGTACGCCGCGAACAGATGCGCGATTCTGCGGGAAGTGATCGTGAAGCCACGATCGAAGTAGGAGAACTTTCTCGACGAATGCACAGGCAAAACGAATAGGAAAAAACGAAGTAACAAAATTCGCACACACATCAAATCTCGCTCGGTTCGTTCGCTCGCGGGAGGAAATTGGGAATGCAATACCTGCGGGAGATGGTATCGCGATGCCAGGAGAAAACCGCGATGTTCCGCGATCGCAATCTGTGCCTCTCAACAAACAGTGTCGAAGCTTCTGTTTCTTGGTCGCGCTGACGTGATGGACACGGTTGAGAATTTTCTTTGTTTTTGTATTCCAAAATGTGCCTTATTAATGTGATGTATCATTTTTTAATCCATGAAGCTTAAAATTTAACTGTTTCGGAAAGACAAAATTGTAGGAAGAAAAGACGACAATTTTGTACAAACCGTTTTGATATCGTATCTTGTATAAAGTACAAATATTAATTCTATTCAATGAAAAACTTTGTTCTGGTTAATTAATTTTTACATTTAGAAATGAATTTTGGTTTTAAAAGTTTCTAGTTTCAATGTACGGTTTGTTTTAAAATATGAGCAGTAGTTTTTTGAGCAATTATTGAGCTAAAGTATAAATACGGTGCTTCTTTTATTTGAGTTGATTTTTCGAATTAATTTCGTGTCTTTTGGTTTTAATTTTAGTCAAATGCATACTTCCGTTACCAATGGATGGACATCCTGCCGAAGTTCCCCTTAAGTATTTAAATTGCTTGTCTCTTAATCACAACTTAACCTTATGTTGTGTTACAATAAAGTATTGACTTGATTAAGTTAATGGGTCTAACATATCATTTTGAATATAAGTACACCGATTTGTCCCGAGACGTCAAGCCTCGGATGGAGGACAAACGCGCCAGACGTCGTATGCTAATCGATGGTCCAATTTATATAGCGTTCATGTCACCGTTCATCAGTATTTAATCGGAACATTTCCCGGTCGATATTGACCGACTCGCTAACCTATCGTAGGTATAAATGTTGGAAAATAATTTATCGCCAAGAACGGACGGCTTCACTTTGCAACAATCTTGTCGCGCCAATGGCTTACAATTTCCGCTCGCGCGCATTATCGCACCGACGATACCGTGGTCTAAACCGGGTCAACCACGTTGCAGTTTTCCACGATGAGGTTTAGATGGTTCCTAAAACCGCATTTCCTACCCGGACGATGCAGTTCGAGCTGTTGCAGTACTACTGTTCATCGTCGTTCATCCTAATGCGATCGTCTGGCGTCTCGAATGATGCCGCACTCTGCAGCGTTCAATCTATCCTAACCAAGACGCCGAACCGTTCCCCACTCCCCGCCCTGTCCCTTCCCTTCCCAAGCTAAACGATAAACATCAATCCTCAAACGCACCGATCGTTTATCTCCGCATGATGTTTATTCATAATCAATTAATTCAATCAGTGCGCAGGCGCAACTATTCACGGTCGACAGCCGGAGTTATTATGTTCTGGTACCTTAGCTGCCCTTAGCCGCGCAGGAAGGTTTGCCGGGTTCGGGTTTTCCCTTTGGCGTCGTTTTCCTTCCGCCCACGTTTCACCGCGCTCGGGAAAAAGCGCGCCAAGCGACAAGCGTCCCTGCAGCATGTGACGGTGCGATTTGCTCCCTGGAGGCAAATTCTTCTCCAACCCCCCCCCCCCCCCCCCCCCCCCATCCACCCTCGCGCGTTCGGTTCGGTGAATGATGATGATGCGCGGTGGAAATGTGGTGCCATCAATCGAACGGCAAAAACGGTAACACTTTACTGGCTGATGATCGCAAACGCTAGAGACTTCAATGCTTCATGCGAAGGGAAGGGAAAAATGCAAGAGCAGACGCGAAACCCGATAGCGACGGCACACGGGCCTGGCGGACTGAGGACTTCATCGATCGAGACGACACAAGGCGGACGCCATCGACGAGCGAACCAAACGAAGACGAAGATGAAGTCCACCGTCGCTAGGGTTCCCGACACTCGTACGCAGGGATCGGCGGGCGAATAAGTGATTAGTGTTGCACAATTGCGCACGGTCGGTTGTCACTCGCGTGGAGGCTTGGGTGGGAAGGAAGAGGGATGCTTTGGGATCTTCCCCACCCCACCCTTCGTTGGCAGCTATCGGTGCGCTGTCAGTGCGGCCACATCAACGGCGCATACTGGCAGCACCCACCATCGAAGGCAGCCCGGGGATGGCATCGCATCGGACACGGTGTGTCGCTTCGAGTCGAGTTTTTCTCCTCCGGACACGATCTGACACTCCCGGTGGCGGGCGCGGACGGGGACCAGTCGTCGGGTAGTTCGTACATCATCGCGCCCGCGCGCTTTTTCCAAGGCCTTCCGAGGGAGCCTTTGCGAAGGTGTAATTCTCCGTTTATTGTCACAATTATAATTTATGATAAAAAAAAAGAGGGTTATAGCTTTTAATATTACGCTGCACTCCACATCTCGAGTACCTGGAGGTCCGTTCGAAGGGCGCGCTGACGCCTCGACGTGCCCCGATCCGAGCTCTCGGCGGTCGGCGGGATCTTGTGTTTTACTTTTTCTTCCAACCTCCCCTCACTTTTCATCCCACCGCGATGCGCTCGTTTGTGCAGGTTTTTCTCCATTTTCCACGTTTCCCTTCTTGCTAGCATAAATTCCCCCCCCCCCCCCACATGGCACGGGCACGTCTTACCCTCTCCCTGCCAGGTAGGGAGCCCGCCAGCGGACGTCGCCGCCAGCGTTTAATAACTCACCTACCGTTCAATTGACCTATCATGATGTACCGGTCTCGAGAGGACCCTCGACCGGGTGTGCAACCATTTTTTTCTCCCGCCCCGCGTTTTGCTTTCGATTCCGTACCGTGTCGGTGTGTGTGTGTGTTGTGGTAGTTTTTTTGTCCCTCAGCCTCCCTTTCGGTGCATCCCGTTTGCGTTCTCTTCCACCTAGAAAAATCCTGCGCAATGATAACATTAATGCTGCGCAAAATGATTGATTGCAATGATAAATTAAACATCGCCCGTTCGCCGGGCCGGAGCTATGCGAGATTGATAGAGTAGTCGAAGCACCGTAAGCAAATTGTTCAACAACAACAACAACAACCCCGCCGCGGTCTCGGGGCGGATGTCTGTGTCCGTGCGTGTGTGTGCGTTGGCTCCCGGGGGTTTGCTCCGGAAACGGAGCGCACCGTTCTCCCGGGGGCAAGTAATCTGTGTCCGAATGGGTTTTACCGCAGATTAGTTGAACATTTCGCTCGATCATCGACGAATGGTGAACTGTCTGTCGGTTTGTTCTCCTCTGTGTGTTTTTTTTTTTGTTTGTCTGTTCCCTGGTTCGATTTGTTTTTCAAGTCTTTTCACTGGCTAAGCGGAAACCCATAAAACATTTGCTCTCCAACGAGTTCCGCACCGTTTCGATATGATTATGAATCATCCAGCCGTTTGCTCCGATCCGGCCGATCCGTCTGCTGTCTGGCGAGCATTTAATCGGTAACTGCTGTTGGCCCCGCAAGATAACCGTTTACCGAACGATAATGACTATCTAATCTTACTTTGTTTCCCCCCGCCGAACCAGCCGAAGGATCATTAAGACTGATCGGTTCGAGATCGCACATGAGTGGATCGCTGTCATTCCGGAACCATCCTGTGCCACCGCAGCTCATCCCATTCCACTTAACCCCATCCGCCGTGGCACGTGTGGGAAAGAATGATACGCATCCCCGCGGCCAGCGAACGGTTGGACGCACTCTTGACACAAATAATTCGTGCACAAGCGGAACGGTACTCTCTCCCCCTCTCTCTCTTGCTGTCTGTGCAGAACTCGGTGGCAGAAATTCGAGCCGGAAAACCTACCGGGGGTCGTGGGGCAGACTATGTCTACCCCACATTCTTTCCAATCCTACAATAAACTGTTTTTTTTTCTTGATATAAATCCCTCGGTAGCTCAAGATCTTTCCACCGTTTTTCCTAAACGATACCTTCCCCACCCAGACACAATGGTACTAATTTTCTCCGGCCCGGTGATCACCCGTGCGAACTGGGAAAACCATTCTCCCATAACCGCATTGAGAATGTGACGAGGTTCTCATTTACACTTCACCCGTCTGGTGAGTTCAGGTTATAGTGTCCGTTTTTTTTTTCGTTATTTTGCTGGGAAATATCAGGGAGACACCGTCATTCCTTTAACCCAAACTTTGGTTTATTAACTACTTCAATCGTGATGTTAACACAATATTTGAAGTACTTTAACTGAGTTAAAGATGGAGAATGTCTGATGGATAAAGTCTTCCCCGAAAATAAACTTTTATTTTAATTTTCAATTTAATGAAGATCACACATCAGAGAATGAGGATAATGTATTTTTAGAAATTGTTCATAATTTATTTTAATGTTTTTGAAAACTCTTTTTCATTCGTTAATTTTTTTATCAATTCCTGTTATATTTATTTGAGAAATTTCTCAATTTTTCAGCCTCAGTACATTAAAATATTATTTCTCTCTTTGAGAAGTCAGTGATTAAAACTTTTTTTTTTTAAATTCTGCCCAGCTTTGGCAAAGTGCATTGAAATTCCCTGATTACGATGGTTACATATGCTAATTTTGCCTATAAAACCTTCGTACCTACTTTTTACAACACATTACATTAGCATGTTTAATATTGCTCAAAGTCATGACAGGAGGTGGTTCCTTGCTAGGAAAAACGGGGTTGCTTTCATTGGTATCAAGCGCCTCCCCACCGTCCACCCCGTTGGTTTGCATATAATTATGTAAAATGTCACAGGGGAGGAAAGAGATAAAGAAGGAACGCGATTCCGACCGCAAAAACCCGAACCCAGCAAAGCTCCCTAGAAGAGAAGTGCCGTAGGTTTTATCCCTTCGCCGTCGGGCGGAGTGGGAATCACTCCGCTCGGTGGGGCGGGGTGGTCGTGTCTGCGTCTCGGTGGTGGTCAAGGTGACTCGAGACGGGGCACGATCGAAACCGAACCGACCACTCCATCGAGTGGCGTCAATGACACGGAGTCTCTGCGCACTGCGCCAGCGAAACAAAGGATGTGTAATAAAAATTATAATTTTATTATATTGACCGCAACCTGCATCCGCCGGGCCGCGTGTCGAGGCGGGCGGGGTTCGGGCCGGTGGACGATGGGCCGGGGGGCAGGCAGGGATCAAAGTTGTCAAGGTTGATGACAGTCAATTTGAGCGGCATATGTCCGGTGTGCGCGTGCGAAAATGCACACCATCTGACCGGCGGCCTGAACGCCCGGAGTCGTTTGCCGGGTTCGCCGATTCTCGCCGGGAGATAAGATAATTAGGGCGACGGGACGACATAAGATCTGCTGCCAAGTGCGGCTCTAGGGAGGCCCGGAAGGTCACGTGACACTGTTGCCCGTCGTGCCGTGCAAACTCTGTGTTTAAGCGATGCTGGACGCGAGTTTTTCCGTTTCGTTCGCTTTGGCGTCGCCATCGTTGCGGGCCGGGAGACGGTTCCGACGGTCGCGGCTACCGATTATTATCCCATCAACAGCTGCAGTCGCGCTGCGGTGACGAGATAAATAGGTTATGTCTTCAACCGAATGGAAGTGATTGTTGATGTTATGCGAGCGATAAGCGCGTTTTTAAACATGCTCCATACATGCTTTGAACCCGAGTTTAAACTTCTTCCGCATGATTTATAGCGTTAAATACCCTCGATAAAATTCTTTAGCCCTGGATTGAACAAGCATGTTGTTTATTTACACAATCTGTATGCGGTAAAGGAGTTTTTAAACTTTAAGGGTATATTAAGTGACTAAAGATGTAAGTAAAAACGAATTGCTATATCTTGACTCAGTAGACACAGCCTAAATCCTATTAGTATCATTCAGTGAACACAGTCTAAATATTAATATTTTTGAAATATTTATCAGGAACGTTATAACGGTTTAGATTCAAAGAGTTCACGTGTATTATAAACTAAACATTTCTTTCAAGCTTAATTAAATACTTGATTACACAACTTAAAGAGAATTTTGAGCTATCTGAATCAAATTATCAAATCAATTATAATCATCAAATCGTAGGCATAACAATTTGTAATGTAGTATCACTCGAGACATTAAAGAGCGTGTCATTCCCCTGCCTGAGCATTGAGGGAGTCGATAATTTATCATTTGAATAAATCATCCTGTAGGTTTAGCCTGTCAATCAACCCATCAGTGTCAGACATCCTAGGATCATTATCCTTCAAAATCAGAACCACCCCGCTCGACATTCATCAAATCCGCTCTAACTTTGCAAGAATGAAGGTTACAGTCCTGCTATCGCTGCTGCTCTCCGTGGCAGTTTTCCTCGACGCAAACTTTGCCCGAGACCGGGAAAGCCTTCTGCTTGATTTTTTGTCCCTAAGACACTGCAAACACGCGATTATTTTCGACTGCCTTTCGGGACAGCTGGAGCAGCAACAGAAGGAAGTCATTTCGCAGCGGAAACTGGTGCTGCAAGCAGCTGGCACTAGGAGCATATCGGTGCGGTTCGTCGACATCGGCTCACCGATCCTGCAGCAGAACGTACCGGCCATATTTACCCCACGACAGTACGCCAAACCATGCTGCGTGCTGGACTACCAGTGTCCGGGTGCATCGGGTCTGCTGGAGGAAGTGAGATTGAAATAAAGAGCAGCAGATGTTGGGGAAGAAAGCATCGGAGATTTTGTGAAACGGAACACCCCACTTCAACGATGGTGTTTATCTTTGTAGGTCTCCAAATATCGGCTCCTGAACAACACCTACAGCTGGCTGCTGCTGGCTGCGCGACCCACAACCGACCGGAGGGAAGTGCACCGGGTGCTTTGGAATACGACCGGAATCCAAATGAACACGGATCTGATTACCGCCGATGCGGCGAGCGACGGGGCCGTTAGTCTGTTCGATATCTATTCGAAAGGGCGCCACCTCTGCAAAGACGTCTACCGGACGCTCTACGGGAGTTGGCGCAAGGGTGAAGGGTTTAGCTTGCTGGCGAACTACAGCCGGTATAGGATTCGGCAGAATTTCAACTCCCTCCAACTGCGCGGCGTCACGGTGGTGAGTCTTTTGCGTTGTGTTTGGGCTCGGTGAAGATTCCGCGCGCCTACAGGGACGCTGCTCTAGATCGATAGGGAAAATGTGACATCCGGGATGGTGGATCAGCTGCTGGCCGAACCGGGACTCAGCAAGGGTATCGTGGCGTTCGTCAAGTACCACTACGCGCTGCTGGTTGTGTTGCGGGATTTCCACAATTTCACGTACGTGCAGTGGCGAGCACAAGCTTCACCCAATAAGGGACCGATTGGTTAATGGTCTTGACCTCCTCAGCATCAAGTATCGGCCGACGCGTGGCTGGGCTGGTCGGCTGCCATCCGGCTACCGGTTGGGACTGCTGGGAGTGGTGCAACGCCGCGAAACGGACGTCGCCGCGACCGGCATCATCATGCGGCTGAGCCGTCAACCGGAACTCGACTCCATCCACTACAGCTGGGCGTTCGAGTAAGAGCGGGTGGTGGATGCGCGGGACCCGGTGGCTGGCTATCGCTAACTCGCGCGCTATCGACGCGCGATCGCTTACGGTCTCTTGCAGAACTGGTTTCATCTACAAAATCACACCGGACATCGGCAGCAAGTCGGAAGGAAACGGCTTCGTTGCTCCATTTTCGCCGTCCGTGTGGATCGCGTTTCTGGTGTCGCTCGCGCTGGCCGTGGCTGTGCTGAAGTATCTGGCACGGTTCTCCGAACGATGGCTGCGCGTGTGCGAGCCGCCTCGAGCCACCGTGGCGTACCTGGTCGATGTGGTATCCTGCGTGGCCCAGCAGGGGGTACCGTACGTGTCACGGCTGGTGCCGGCTCGCCTTGCCCTGATCGTGCTGCTGGTCGCCAACCTGGTGCTCTACAACTACTACACCTCCACGGTTGTCAGCGGTCTGCTGAGTTCCCAGATGATAGGACCGGAGACGATCCCGCAAGTGATCGACAGCACGCTCAAGCTATCCCTGACCGACACGGGTTATCATCGAATACTACTCAGGGTGAGTCCTCTGACAAACAACGGATGTATAGTAGGATGAGGCATACAGAAAGTTATAGTCTTAACCCTTACATACTCTACACTTTGTAGGAGCAAACCCTTCCGTACAGTACCCACATGCACGATCGCAAAGCCATACCTCCACGATCTCCGGATGATCTGCCATTGTTTACAGATGTGGACCACGCCGTGCCATTTCTGAGACGCGGTGGACACGTACTACACTGTGAGCTGACAGAAGTGTATCCCGCGATCGCTAATCAGTTTACCGCAAACGAGATATGTGAACTTAGAACGGTAAATATTTGTTTAGAAGCTATATTGCTAGAAGTGGTGGAGATCTCTTATTTACATCAATAACCCTTACCTTCCAGGTCGAAGGATTGTACAAGTACGACATCCGCGTGATGGCCTTCGTACTACCGAAGCATAGTATGTACGGGGAAATGTTCAAGATAACGTAGGTCCCTGTTGCTGCAGTGCCGAGAGTTTACCATTTTGCTCACCGTATGTTTTACTTTTGTTTCACGTTCACGTCACCGCCACGAATCCCACGAACCCGCCGGTCGCCGGGAAGGTTGATGCGGGCGCAGGAAACGGGCGTCGTAAAGCGGATTTATAGGATCCACAAAATAGCGAAACCAATCTGCCAAGGAAGTGCAACGGTCTACTCGGTGGAGCTGTCAGAGGTTTTGCTGGCGTTTATAATATTAGGAGGTTGTAAAAGCGGCGGCAACGGCCGTTTCAAATGCCGTTCGGCAAGCGATTCGCGGATGAGGCTAATGGTTTGAATTTGGTGACCTGTTTTTGCAGCAGGCATCGTACTATCGGGGTTAATTTACCTGGTGGAAAAACAGGGGATAGCCTTCCCCGGAGCACGCAGAATGCGGAAGAGTTATGGTAAAGGCTGGACGCCTGAAGACGACACAAAACTGGCGTTTGATGATGAGCAGCGGCAAGATGATAACGTCTAAATTCGGAACTTTAATTTGAAAAGTTGATATTTTATAATTGAAGCGCGCTGAGCGAAAAACTAAGTTAAAAAACAATCACACTTAATGAAAAACTAACCTTTTAATTAAAAAATTGATTTTTTACACTTATTGCTACACATTGCCATGTTTGTTACGAATCGTGTTTCATAATTTCGCGAATCATCATTCGCGAATAAGACAGACCGCGCCAGTCCATTTTAAAATAGGCCCACGACATGGCACTAATATCACTTGTTGTGTTTTCATAACGCCCGTTTAAATTGGAAACGGTACACAATTCGTACCACCAAGCCCCATGCATACCCTTAGCACAATTACCAATATCTAGATCGTTGTCACGATCGAATGTACTAAACTTATGATCTTTGTTGGCTTGCAGCGCATCTCCTGCTGTCCCTGAGTATGTTCCTAACTTCTTCAACACATACAACTCCGTTTCGTTCCCTATCTCAAACTCTCCATACTTAGCGTAACCGTAATTTCCATGAAAATCTTTGATTTCCACCAACAGTTCGTGGGGTCGATTTTTCGTCATTTGATGCACGTATTCCAGCCCGACCCAGAATTCGCCATCCAAACTTCCGAAACCGTTACGGTATGCATCCCAATCGCGGTAAAAATCGACAGAACCGTCAAACCTGTGCTGGATTACTGTCCAGCCTCCATCGAACTCATCGTGTTCGCAATAGACCACGAATGGGATTGATTTTGCTCCAATTTTGATCATGTATTTCCCTGACACATTGAGAGCTTGCCGACACGAACTCACTGAGCGAAATTTCTGGAATTCCCCTAGTTTCTCGAACTTAACTTGCGACGTTTCCTGGTATGTTTTATTTTGATCGATCTGGTGTTTTAAATTTTCAATCTTGGAATTAAATTGACTTTCAAGATCCACCAATATGGCCTGCGTTACGTCTTCACTTGTTTTCACACTCTGCACCACTTGCTGCAAAGAAGACACATAATACAAAATTCAACGAATTTTCCTACACACGCTTCGAAACATCTATGATCCACCTTCCTTACTTTCTTTAAAGACTGTTCCATTCCATGCATTGCCGTTTCTAACTTGGAGTGTAATTTCTCGCCTAGTTCCGTCACGTCCTTCTCAAGCTTAGCTAGCTGGTTCTGAAGGTTGACATGCCTTTCGTTTGAGGCTTGGTTGTTTTCCTGCAATCAATCGAATTATCATAATCAAATAATGATTTATACACACATCTATTATGCTTTTTCATTATTGTACTAAGCATGTTTTGAGAATTAGAATCTATTACCTTCAGCGAACTCTCTATGGTTGTCTTCATAGTTTGCTTCAGCTCTTGCAGCTTATCCTGCAGCAAATCTACCTTAGCCGTTAGAATATCCATATCGAAATCTCCACTAGCCTTTGTAAGCTGAGCAGACAAAACTATACTCAAACACACTACTAAAAGACACCCGTCCCTATTCATGATTTTAAAATCTCCCTTGGTCTAGCGCTCGGATGATGAATGACGACTGAGGTTCGAGTAAATTTATTTGTCTCAAAGCGACACGCAAGTTCTCAAGCGAATGTGTGCCAAGCGATAACGCTGTTAATGTTATCACCAGCTCAATCTTAAAATAGCGTAGATCCTTTTCATTTCAATTCAAAATCGACATTGATTATGCTTTAATCTACACTTAGTTTGTTTCAAATATTGTTCAAGCTATCATATGACAAAGTTGCAAAGTGTGTTGATGGAGAAAGAAACATGTCAGAACTAGCAAAATGTGGAAAGCGAAAATTTGATTGAATTTAAAAATGGCTCTTGTGTAAAATGTGCAGCAATAATTTCGAAATATAATTAAATTGATATCTTTAATAACTTAACGTAATGATACCATAACTACCACAATCACTGTCCACAATTCGTTTGCTAGTTTATGAATTATTTACAAGGAAAAGGAGAATGAAGACTTGGTAAAGCTTTCAGCTAAACCCCATTTTGTTGGTGCCTCTCAGAGGAAAAGGAAGTAAAACTTGAGTCATGTATAGGATGTTTTCGTTAGTTTCGATGTTATGCTTCTTTCCATTTCTAGCAAGTGGGTGGAAAGAGGAGTTTATCAAAGATTTTATATCCTACAAACACAGCAGACGAGTTTCAATTTTATATTGTGATGAGGGTACTGGTGTTAGACTATTTCTTAAAAAAAGAAACACTTTAATTTAATTTTTTCTTTACTCCCTTTCAGTGCTTTTTTCTGCAGCCCAAGAGTTGATAACAGAAGGAATTTTCATTCAAGTGTACTACATGGAAAGTGATTCAACGTTTGGCATACCGTTTTCTGTTATATCGCCACGTTCTGCAATAGTGGCAGATATGAGTTGTCCTGCGTTTCAACGAAACATCGTGATGGTCAGCTAGAAAAGTACGCGTAGAAAAATACTTCGATTTTATGCAATTGTTCCTTTTCGTAGGCAGAAACAACCTTCAACAGCTCCTATACATGGTTGTTAGTAGCAAGTCATGATAGATCGGTGGATGTTGTAGGCACAATCGGGAAAGGATGTGGTTTGCGTTTGGATTCGGACGTTACTTGGGCTCGAGAAAAAAACAACGATGACTCATTTTATCAGCTGATAGACGTATATACAACAAACAAAAACAGTTGCGGTTCCGTTCGAATGAACTTGCTGGGCAGTTGGCAAAATAATACTGGTTTGCGTATCATACCAGGATACAACAGAAATGAAATACGTAGAAATTTCAATCATGTTTTGCTACAAGGTGTGCTAGAGGTAAATGGAACAGAAATGAAGTTGAACTTTATTATCATTTATACTAGCTTACAGATGTCAAACATTTTATTTCCTTCAGGTCAATTTAAACCAAACTTCCCACTTTAAATACCACCTAGCCCTGATGGAATTTCTGCAACATGTACACAATTTCTCGTGAGAATTGCATAAAAAACATACGAATTTAGCCACAGATAGTCATTTTTGTACTCATATGTTCGTTTTAGAATCAATTATGAGCATATGGATGAACAATTTCTAGACAACATAACGCTTTTCGATGTTGTTGGCTCAGGTGTGTTGCAGAGTCTACGAAAAAAGCCCGTCAATATACAAATCGTGCATCAAAGTTGGAGTTATAAGTCAGTATAGAAAAAAGGTCTTTCTAAATGAGTTCAAGCGAGTTCAATTTCTAATTTGCAGATTGGGATTCATCTATCGCTTGACCCCGGAGGTTAATGGCGTCTCGCGAGGAATCACCTCTTTATCACCATTTACTGTACCCGTTTGGTTCGCGGTAATTGTTGTTATTTGCTTATCGCTGGCAGCATCACAACTAATGGGGGGTTGTGAAAACAACTATTCACCCTCATCGCACAACCACTTCCTGATCGACATGATCGGATTGATCGCACAGCAGGGGACAACAGAAAGTTCCTCCCGGGTTCCGGTACGCATTGCACTGTACGCAGTTATGGTAATGACCTTCCTGCTGTACAACTACTATTCGGCCTCGATCGTTGGGGAGCTGCTGAGTGGCATCAATCCGGGTCCGAGAACGATCGAGGAGCTGGCAGAATGTCCACTAAAGGTGGTATTTAACAACGATTCGTACAATCGAAATCTGTTAGAGGTAAAAGTTTAAATTGTCAGAGAAGGTGAATAATTTTAAAACAAACATATTTTTCATATCAATTTCTTAGGATAAATTGGCGCTATCTTCAATTCACAAACTTTACTACAAAAAGGTAAAAGATATTGATCACCTTTAAGTACACCTTTTAAAGCACACACCCTTTCGGTTTCAGGCATCCACAATCAGCGAAGGCACGACCTCCGTTCCGGTCTACGCGGATGTGGCCACAGCTGTTCGATTGCTGAAGCAGGGTGGTTTCGCTTTCCACTGCGAACCAACCGAAGCCTTCCGGGAGCTTGCGGAGCAGCTGGATGCGGACGAAATTTGCGAACTGCGCACGGTACATTTTTGTTTTTCGAGTCTCATAGCAGAGTATCGTATTTCAAGGATCGATCAAGCGATCACCTTTCCACTGATCGAGGTCGTGTTAAGTTTGTTGTTCAATGTTTTTTTCTTTATCTTTGTTAATTTTCCAACCATCCTTTCGACTTTTGGACGCTGATGATATGCAACCAAAACCAACAACACCGTATCGGCGGGTGGACCATCAGATGCAAGGATTGTACACCAAGCTAAGGATGATGAGTTTCGTATTACCGAAGGGAAGCATGTACGCCGAGCAGTTCAGAATAACGTGAGAACTTTTCACTCCTTTTGGCGGCTCGATAAACGATTTTTCGATCGATTCTTACTTCTAACGACGGATGAAAACTCTCTTTAATGTGTCTTTAAGATTGACAAGAGCGAACGAGATGGGTCTGATTCGACGACTTTTAGGAATGTATCGTAACGAAATGCCTGAATGTCAGAATGGTCCACTGATGCAGCCGGTGGTGATGGCTGGAGTTGCAACACCATTCACAATTCTCGGAGGTAATGAAGAAAATTTGGGGGAAGACTGACATGGGTGAATGATTATTTTCATCTTTCTTCTTTAGTCGGAATGATCTGCTCTACGATTATTCTTCTGATAGAAAAAGCTGTGCAATATGTACAAATTAGGCACTTGTTCGTCGCTAAATAGGGGTTGGTTCTGCTTCCGACGTTCGACGTAGTGCAGTAGCAGTACGGCTCCGGAATGTTTTAATGCAAAACGCACACTAAACTTACGAACCTGGCGTGTAATCGAGTGCACGCAACTGGTTTCTGTCCCTCTGCACGCCCGGTGGAAAACTAGTTCAACCGCGTGTCGTAAAAGTTTACCCAGTACGCGTCAGACCGACTCCCTACAGTGGATATGCAAGATGCAACAACGAAAACAAGTGCAGTTCCTTCGACTTTATCCCCCTCAATGCAACCGTGCGTTCGTGGCTGTTTTCTTTTTTTTCTAGATATATTCTGGAAACAATAAAATGCCCCGGCTAACGGTTTCGGTCAGTGGTCATCATTGCATGGCCACTTCAACGGATTGCGGCTAGGGTGTTAGGGGCTTATCTTCGACAAAACAGCTGGTATTTATATCGACAGAAAGGGGACGAATGGAAACCGTGGCAAATCCGTTTGCTACCGCTTGCAAGGTACCGTGGAACCGCTTGCCAGGTAGAGTAAGTCATTACGAAGCCTGGGAGTGTTTGTCACGGAACCAAAAATAGCCTGTTAAATGGTTGCCGTGCCACAAACTCCATCGGATGGCTAATTCAAACAGACATACGCTAATAGAAACGTTAAGTAAATTATTTGACTGCGAAGTCGTGCCATAAAATGGTGCATATTGTGCCAACGTCCTAGTCCCCCGCAACGCTGGCAGTCAGTGACCAATCAAATCACTTTCCAATCCGCCATCGCCAATATGGTAATAGCCTTGTTGACCTGCGAACGCACTTGCTGCAAGACCTTTCCTCCACAATTGATCCCACACTCACCCTGCTGTCCACAGTCAATGAGGATGCGTCGATGATGTCTTCTCACCCTCCCTGTCCACCATCAACCCGTTTGGCAGTGTATTCCCTCATTAAAAAATGCAATAACCCGTTGATGAGCAGAGTGCGGAGAAGCTGAACAAGCGCATGGCTTATAATTAGTTCGCGGGGTTTGTGCGTTGATCGGCTGTCCAGTCCTAGGTTAGCCTGGGACCGGACCAAGTATTGAGGCAGCAAAACATCCCGAAAGAGAGGCCTCCGTTGGTCCAATTCTGCCACCATGTGAGTCGTCTTAAATGTTTTTCAAAGATCATCGCGTGATGCTGAGTGCAAGTGCCACTGTATGCGATCGGTCGTAAAAACGCAGCTTAAAGCCGACCGACAAGTCCCGGACGTGACGAAGAGTGGAGTTCCCAAAGGGACTGCTATTCATCGAAACCTATAATGGTTAGTGATAGCAATAATATACTTCTAATAATCAACCGCAATAAAAACTCTAAAGTAAGTAAAACATAATAATAAAATGTATGGTTTAAACTTGGGGCTGCCTGTCGTCTTGTTAATCTTTGTTTTTTGTTGTCTATTTGATAAAGGACGTAAATATTACCGAATTTCATTAAGTATGTTGAAATACTTTATAACGAAAATGTATGCACAGAACGATTGGACATTTGAAAAACCTTAGAAATAATGTGTGAAACCATTTGGTGGCAGTAAAAAAGTACATATAAAGATATGAATTACAAATCCAAACAACTAGTTCATGTGGGAATATTCAATGGCACCATGAGTTTCTTGATTCGTTTGTTGCTTGTTTTATTTACTTAACATCACCATAATGTTGATAAAACTTATGTTTTTTGACTAAATTCTATTTTGATGGATAATTGCATATTTTAAAACATGTTCGGTTACTAATTACATTAACGGTCAGTCTAGTATATTTCAAAATATTATAGCAAAGGTTCTTAAAACAGAGATGTGATGGGAATACATTACACTAGCAATCTTGATTTTGCATAAGGTACATATAAAATAGTTTGAATATACCTTGGCTTCAATTGAAAACGTAAACAAATAGTTATGTCAATGTTTTGATTCTGTTTCTCTACAATCATACGATAATAAATATATTCAACGTTCTTGTCGATGGGAATAATTCGCTTCAGACTATCATTATAGTTTACCGTGAAATTGCAATGTACCAAAGCATTAATGTGTTGAGAAATGGGGTAGCTTGGAACAGCTCATTTCGCAGGACGTTTTTTAGTAGGACGAAAAGGTAATGGATGCGAAGAAAGGCGTATTAGCGTACCATTTAACCCACAGTGCTCTTTCAGGTATGATTTTGGAAAGTGCAACCTCATCACCGAGCTTGGAAATGTATCACCCGAAAGGCGTGTCCCAGAACATATTCCAAAACCACCCTACTATTTCGTCCGTAATTCTCCGAGTGATGGCGAGGGAAAACCGGAAATCAAATCCAACCAACAGATAGCCGGCATGAGAGATAGCTGCAGATTAGCCGCCACTATTCTAGACCGCGCGTGTCGGTTTGCGAAGGTTGTTTGTAAGACGTCGATTCATTTCGTCTTAATGATAAGCGATAACGTTTGTTACAGGTAGGCATTACGACGGATGCAGTAGATGATTTCGTTCACGAAGAAACGATAAAAGCAAACGCCTATCCATCCCCTTTGCGGTATTTGGGATTCCCAAAGTCGGTCTGCACGTCGGTCAACAATGTAGCTTGCCACGGAATACCGGACGACAGAAAATTGCTCGATGGAGACATTATCAATATAGATATCACGGTGTTTTACAATGGGTTCCACGGTGATTGTTCCAAGACAGTACTAATTGGAAATGTGGATGATCGGGGAAAATATTTGGTAGAAAACACCGAGCTATGCCTCGCTGAGGCAATACTATGTTGTGGACCTGGTCAACCACTCTGTGTGATCGGCAAGTCGATCGAGAAATATGCCAAAAGAAAAAAGTTGAATGTTATGCCTGCCTTTCTTGGACACGGTATTGGAAGCTACTTTCATGGACCACCGAACATATTTCATTTTGGTAAGGTTGTAGCAATACAAAGTAAAATTGCATGTTTACTGATTGACTTTTTGTTTCTTTCAGACAATGATTTTCCTGGTGTAATGCTGCCAGGAATGACCTTTACCATCGAACCAGTTCTAACGTTGGGTGATTCTGAGGCGGAAATTCTCGACGACGCATGGACGGCCGTGTCGGTGGATAATGCACGTAGCGCCCAGTTTGAGCATACAGTTCTAATAACAACCGATGGTTGTGAAGTACTTACAGTAACTGATTAGCATTGTAGAAAACAAATTGAATAAGAACTGTTTTAAGCTTTTGATTAAAAATGTTGAATGGTTTTCTACTTTATTCATTTGATTCTTTTTTCAATATATCATGATTTAATTAATTAACTGTTCCCAAATTGGATTAAAAGTGTATCAACGGATGATTCAAAATGAATTTTGGTATCACGCTTTCCAAAATGGCGCTATGTTTATGTGTCAAACAGTTCAACTTAACCCTACCTGGCAAACAATCTTGTGCAAAGATAACTGTCATGTCAGTCGATTCAAGTCCCAGCCGTCGAGTGCAATATTTTTCGCGTCGTCCCTAATTAAAACAAACCTTCTTGCAAAACCCCGGTCGGTAGTGTGTGCCTAAAATGTTTAAAAACACGTTTCAATCTGGGTTCCTGTCGATACTGTACAGTATCGGCAGCAAGCCACTGCAAATTTGGGACAAAAAAGTCCGCAATGGGCACATCAAGCGCATCACGGATCAGGACATTCAGTCGTTGGTGCTGGAAATTATCGGTACAAACGTGAGCACAACGTACATCACCTGCCCGGCAGACCCGAAAAAGACGCTCGGTATCAAACTGCCGTTCCTGGTGATGATCATTAAGAACCTGAAGAAATACTTCACATTCGAAGTACAGGTGAGTAGAAACCGGCTTCGCCCAGCGATGGCCAAATGCGGCGTGTTGCCGGTGTTTTGTTTTTATTTGCAAATGCAAGCCGTTGGGAGATTCAACGGCACGGAATTCGGTGGAATGTTTTACTTGCTACGGATATTAGCATCCCATTGTACCTTCGTGCGAAAAGTTCAATGATTTTAACATAACAACATAAACAGAAGAATCGTTTGGCGGAAGGGGAGGAGTGTCATGGACCGTTGTCAAAACAAAGCAATCATATGCGCACGAAATGTGTGTGCACAACTATGGTCTAGCAAGGGTTCAATGTGACCAAAAAATGAAGAAAAAAACACCTTTAAATTCAACTTTCCAGACATTTAAAAAGAAACATTCCTTTTTTCGAAAAATAGAAAATCAATATTCCCCCAACGAAACTAAACTGTTCCCGATCATTTTAAATCCATGATGCCCTCGTTCTGTCTGTCCTGGTCTATTGGCAGGTTTTGGGTGGCGCGGGGGTTTAATGCTCCTGCTACGTTCCCGGTAGGTCACTGCCTTTGCGGTGGCAGATTGTGTTTTTTTTTTGTGGGAACACAATTTGTTTTCTTTCGAATGGTTTCAACTTTCACTAATGAAATTAAATAAGTTCGCTTTCGGTTCTCTTCCCTAACTAAGCTTACCGTGTAAACAAACTGCCTCCCATTCATTATTGGGGTTAATGTTTCTTCTACGCTTAGTGTAAAAGTTTGTTTAATGGTGTTTTTCACCTCTCATTTTGGCTTCCCTTATCAACAGGTCCTGGACGACAAAAATGTACGCCGGCGGTTTCGTGCCAGCAACTACCAATCGACCACGCGTGTGAAACCATTCATCTGCACAATGCCGATGCGGCTAGACGAGGGCTGGAACCAGATTCAGTTCAATCTGTCCGATTTCACACGCCGAGCGTACGGTACCAACTACGTGGAAACGTTGCGCGTGCAGATTCACGCCAATTGTCGAATAAGGCGCGTGTACTTCTCCGACCGGCTGTACTCGGAGGATGAACTGCCGGCCGAGTTCAAGCTGTTCCTGCCAATTCAGAAGCCCCAGTCGAAAGCCATCGCACAGCAGGCATGCTAACGGCGTCCCCGTCCATCATGTTCAACATCGAAACACCGCCACAAATTGCACACAACATAATTTATAAGCTTCACTGGAGTGTGTTTTCGGTAGACAACATTGCAAACGCTGTCGTAATTTAACATTAATTAATTGCACAATGCATTAGACGTTACATAAAAGGTGTGTGTGTTCAGTATCATTTGCATCATCCCTATCCTATTATGCTACTAGGTAAAGAATTTGTAAAGAAAATAATTTCTGGCATTAAAACATCTAAACGGTGGAACCTAACACAAAAGTGCTCTTAAACATGTCTCAGATAACCCTCCCATCCTAGCTCTACCTTATTGGTGCACATGCGGGATGGGGACAAAGGGTCAGAGAGGTCGCCTTAGAGGTCGATCATATAAAAAAAAAAACATGTCTCAGATTAGCTGAAAAAAGAATCGACTATAAAATTTATGCCGGCGTACCACTTTTTCAAGTATCTTTTAAAATTTCAATATTCTCGACTTTGGATTTTACTGTAACTTTAACATGCTGCAGATGCAAAACTGCTTTTGAACCACACAAACGGAGCGATTGGTATGAGCATGTAAATAAGACGTATACCAAACTATGGAGAAAAGAATAACTAGCACTGAGTGTGAACAGTGAATTAATTCACGGATCCATTTGATTGTGACAGTGACGGAACTTTTGTTTTTGGAAAATAAATTAGCCATCTAAACATCGTTCTAAAATTCATAGTCTTTAGTTGGATTAGTCAATTAAGAAAGCTCGAAAAATTGTATTCTTTACGATAAATGAATGAACGATTGCTTAATAAATAAGACGATTGCCCTTTTAGACGATGGAGGAGTCTTTTCCCCTTGTTTTTGCGTTGAATTCTTCTGTTGCACCAATTCCCTCACTCACGATGATTTCTATAACCCCGTCTGGCTGTGGCAAACAGGAAACCCCCCAAACATGGTCTGATTTGGAGCGTATCACTGCGGTTTAAAAAAGACGGCTGCATTTCGGGATGGGGCGAAAAAAATAAGAAGAAAAAAACCAACCGATGAAGCGTGGAAAATAGCATAAATTAACGCCCTCATTAACGATGGGCGGAACGACGGTTCCGGCATGATTTGGATTATTTCACCCGATTGATCTTGATCTCCGCTCGTGGTTGGGCATTTGCGTGCCCTTCCATCGATGGGCGCATATTCTCATATTTCCCCTCCCACTCGTTCTGGTCACAGAAAATTCCACACGCGCACCCGGGGGGTTGTGTACATCGTTTTCCCATCCCATCCCGAACAGCACGAAGGTGTGAACGATTAACGCGTTTCGCATCGCTTTGGTGCAGTTGGTTAGCGCCGGGTGTAAACGTAGATTAAACGGTTTTTGGTGGAGGCATACGAGTTCGGCATGATGAAATATATGGCTGCATGAGTATAGAAATGGGTGCCAAAGGGGAAGAGCAAGGAGAGTGTACGGGATTACGCGAAATCTGGTTTCTGCGGTGCGTTAGCATAATTTGGCGAGAATTTCGGCCGTCAGTTTGGTTGACCTGATTATATCAAAGCCAGTTGGGATGGGAATTTAGTTCCAGTGCTTCTGATGTTTGTATGTTTTGAAAGCGATGCTAATCGATTTTTCGTTACAACAAATTATTTTGAGCATAATTATTGCTATAGCACAATTTTATGAAAAATATAAAAAAAGCCTAGAATAGATCATTAATGGCGGCTTTCATATAAACAAATTGAAAGGGTTTTTAAAAATCCGCTTTAATTACTAAATTATCTAACGGCTAAAATGACTGGCATTTATCCTCTTCATTGCCGCTTGCTGGTTGGCCCGACTCCGGTGGACTCAACCAAGACCGAAAGTGGCCGACGCTGTAAGCAGGTGGTCCTTTTTGAGTGCAGCTAACGGACGGGCGTTGGGCCGGTCCATGTTCGTTTGAATAGACCACCGGTAGAACCGTCGTACATGTTTCCGTTTGGCTTGTCAATCGGGAGCACTGAATCGTTCCTCGAAAAACAAACCACGGCCCTTCGAGAGACCGCATTCCCACCCTCTGCTTTCACGCTTGCCTAACTGGGTGCCCGAATGCTCGACCGAACTGTACATCACGGTACAGTTCTTAAGCGGTTGCCTACTCCTCGTGCTCCTTCAAAATTTATCTAAATTCGATCAAGAAGAGAATGCTCGCCGCTTCCTGTCCGAAGGGGAGGGGAAGGAGAACGGTCGGTTCCGATCCGATTGCTGCTGTGGTGGGGTGGCGAGGGATGGCACAGCACCTCAGGTGGCGGGTACGTGTTTTCGTTGTGGTTTTACCATTCAATGAACATGGATGGTGGAAAATTAAAAAATTTTCTGGATCACTTCCGCGCGCGCCAGCGCTTTGGCGCAAAACCTATTTGAAGAACGCGTTCTGGGAAAATCGGTTCTAGAATGTTGTTCGCGTCGTGTAGCGGTGCTAACTGCAAAACGAACATGTTACCACTATGTTCCGATATGTTGAACAAGCCGTGTAGCATGGGAAAGCAGGAGTGCACACTGTTTCCACTATGGTATGCAGAAAATTATGCTTAGTAACCGGAAAAGTGAAATATGATAAATTTAAAGGAATCTGAATCAATCGAAAACCTACTCCTCGTTATCAGGAATATAATATTAGTAAGGAGTTAGAGAAGATTCACTCATAATGGGAAACTGTGAGTTAGAATAGATGAAAAGAATAAAAGGATCAACTGAAGTGAGTTAAAGTATCAGGATTTCACACGTAAATAAATCTTATGATTTAGAAACATTCCGGAAGTGAGAATTTGAATATAGAATTGCTTTTGATGCAAATTTTCATTCCTCTCTCTAGTACTTCAAGGCAAATTTAATGAACTCAACATAAAAAGTAAGTATACGATGGTTGTAGGTAGTAGACGAAATTATTTCGTTTGCATTTACTGTTACACAATTATTGCACCTGATATTTTCAAACGGTAATCCGTTCTAGCGATCCATTTTCTCTCACTCTTCTGGTGTGGTTAATTTTTGATAGTTCATACAACTATTTCCCGTGCGTAGCCTCAAAGAAGAAGAAAAAAAAACTCCCGACCCAAAAGCATCATCAGCATCGATCGGTCGATTGCAGATCCATCGATTTGGGAGGCCTTTTGAGAATCGATCTTTTTCCGATTCTGCGCCACAAACATCCGATTCGATCGCCTCGGTTCCGGGCGGATCAATCAGTAAGTGTACCGAATCTGTAAGCTGGTGCTGAAATTGCGCTTCCATTCGGTAATTGGCAATTGGTGGTGGCCGGGGTGAACGCCGTACACCTGCGTGGCCACTGCAGCCCAATGGCTATCTGGTTTATCTCCTCAATTTTTGCGTTTCGTTCGTTAATTCGATCGGTTTTTCTCCAAGTCGCGTTCCGAGTGAGCTTTCGCGTGTCGGCGGTACGGTTCTAGATTGCGGAAAAGGCTTTTACTTCGGCTGTGGCGCGCACCGGACTAGCGTGAGCACATGTGCGTTTGGTCGTTTTTTTTGCTTCCTATATCTCCGTTGCCACGCTTCATTGTATTCTCACCTACTTTCCAACCAAGAATCGTGCGATTATATTTAATTAAATTTGTTGATAGTAACAAACGAAAAAAAAACTACCCTAACATAAATAAACCAAAAACGAACGGTAAACGGCGCAAGTGCTGTGATGTGAAGGAGCTTACACGGTCGATTTCAGAATCACCAGCTGACCATGAAGGGATGGAAGAACTTGTCCGAGGGGGAAGCTAGTTTCGATTACTGCTATTTGCTATCGGTACCTTTCACATTCGTTGGGATCTCTTACGTGATATCGAGTTGGAAAGTTTGTTTTTTTGCAAATACAACATACATCATGCACATCATGCCAAACGTTTGGAGTCAATGGAATTGAACATAGGTAATGGAGATGGACCAAGAACATGGGGTAAAGTATGAAGAATGGAATGCGAGCTGTTCGGAGTTAATTAGCTTGTGAAAATAACTGCATTTTTTTCGTGCCAAATATGTTCGGAAAACATGTCTCACAAAATTTTGTTTGGAGAACAGTTTCAAATGAAGTGAAGAACTTTCTAAAATGGATAAACTTAGAACATGCTTCCCCTACTTTCTTTTTTTTTTAATTTTCGGCTTTGTATCTGCTCTATAACAATAATCTGGAGTAAACAATGATTTTAAAATAACTTCTTCATTTTGAATGATTGGTCTTCTGGTAAAGAACTCCTTTACAATTTGACTGCTAAGCGTTTTTAGAAAATTAAAAAAATACAATAATTTTTGATACATTTCAACAAACGCTAAGACTTTCTTTTAAGAAATAACAAATAGACAAAGGCAAATTTTTAACAATTACTTTATTAGTGCAATACCATATGAGTATCGTGACAAGTTCCGAATAGCTTGTGACATACTTTTATCCACATTCTTTAATTCTTTTTGAATGTTTGTGCATATACATTTTGTTTCTAGAATGTTTCTTCTTTCATTCAATTTTATCAATTGTTCTATTTTTGGTGATTCTGATTTACTTTTATTATTCTACTGGTTCACCGCCTCAGAACCTTCAATTTACTATGCAATATTAAAATATAATGACAATAATGAACATAAGCTTTATTTTTACGATTTGCCATAAAATATCTTTCAAACAACATATTTCATCACCGAAAAAGAATCGATCAATTTATTTACTGGTGCATCTGGTGTTCCAACATTAATTTGGTAATCCCAGACTACCCGCCTTGCACTTGCGCTATCAAATTAGAATTCAGTTCAGTTGAGAGAAAAGCAAACGAGGCAAAACCCATCGCCTGTCTCCCATGGAAATCGAAGAAAATAAAACACCGCTTGAATAAATGGACGAGGAAAAACAACACGCGCCACCGCCAGCATCGAGCTGCTCGACCAAGTAAAATCATGCTTCCCCACGTCTCGCAGCATAGCGTACGGGGGATGGAAACCGGAGGTCCCTCCACCGTCCCCCCCCCCCCCCTTCGATCTGCAGCATGAAGGGAAAAGCCCACCACCGGAGGGAAAATGCTTCGCCGGTACCGAGCCAGCGTCGAAGCGAAGCTGCGATCATTCCACGTTCAGCGTGCGGCAAAAGCAGACCTGTTGTGCCCCGAAGTCTCCCGCGGTGTGTTCGCTCCAGCGAGCCTTTGTGCATTTTCCGTGCGTGTGTGTGTGTGTAAGTGCCTTGGCCAAAAATTGTGCATTGCGCGTTAACACCTTCGGGGTTCCGTTTCCCCCAAATCATCCCTCCCGGCCCGGCGGTTAGGTAAATTGCAGTGAAGTAGTGCCTCGGAACATTGTCCCCGTTCTAGGAGCGGCTCGCGATTGTGTCACGGTTTCCCGGTGACGTTTGGGTTCGGGTTGAGTGCGGCTTCCGAGTGCCAGAGTAGTGTTGTGATTACGGGTGCGTTGAATATGGAGCAGCCACGGGTTGCCATTTTTCATTAATCTAGCGGGAAAAAGTGTTGCTCGTTGTAACTGCAGAACGCGCGTTCGGGACTATTTTCGGTCCGATATTACTAGGGCATACCACCGTTTCGTTTGGTTAACGGAAACTGCGTTACATCATAAATAGGAAATATAGAAACCAATTATAGATTGCCGAAAAAGTGTTACCTTGAGCACCGTTTGAAAAGTATTCGGTTGGTAAGGAACGTTAATGGCTTAATGTAAACTGCAAGATGGCAAAACGATCGACTCTTAGGGAGCACAAGAGCCACACTCCATTAACACGTGTGACCGTTAAACGTTGATTGCACTCGCATTAAAGGTGCTGGGGCGAGGCGTTGACAGAATTTAAGATGCAGGTGAAAAGGAAAACCACCCATTAAGACAATGGTTTGTGGCGTTGTCATCGCGAATGCCATCGGCAAATCCTACACCTTGTCTTCCGAAGCCTTTCGACTGCAGTTTGCGGTTTTGCCCCCCTTTTTTTTTGTTCTATCACATTCAAACTCTCGCCATTTTCTGTGGACGTGAGAAGTGGGTCAAATATATTGATGAAATCTCATTGCCCCCGTATTGGCCGACCCGCCGCTTATTATGCGACGAAAAAGCGGCGTTAATGTAAATCTCATGGCATCTGCAAATGGGCAATGGTTTGGGATTGCGATTTCACCCATATTTATTTGAATCGGACCGGCGATTCATTTGGTCGGCGATTGAATGGGTTATGATAATTTGTATTTTATGCTTTTTCCATGCCCTTGCTCCTAATCCCCCGTGAGGGGGGTTTTTAATGGGAGCTCGTTTGAAGTCACGGTAAATTCGAAGCAACGGATCGTCTGCTGAACGCTGAAACGTTGCCACATATTTGTGATCAATTTGTGTTGACGGATAACACGATCGCGAATGGTGCCAAAGATGCATGGCGACCGTCGCCAGTAGCCCTTCGGTGCTGGGAACGGGTTTCCTTCTAGCGCTCGGGAAACTTGCCAAACCTGTTGACCGAACGCAGGCATTCTTCCCCGGTTTCCCGGACCGGGTTTGCTCTTTTCTTTCCCTCTCCCGCGCGGTAATTAATTAGCTCACCTTTCTCCTCGCAGGATGGATATAACCTGAATTGCCCGATCAAGTCGATCGCGCACATTGTGCACGATCATATTCGGCCTATGACGCGAGTCGCCGGCAACACGCTGACGACGGTTTTAAAAACGAGAGCACAACTAAGTCGCACCGATTACTCCCGGCTCCGGTGGGGCAATAAAAAGGAAAACATGTCGAAAATGTGTGCCAATTCATTGCGATCGCTAATGTCGGGGGCAAAGCTCGGGAAGCAAAACAAACCGCGGGGTGCGCCAGAAGAAAGCAAAAAAAAACACACACAACCCAACACTCACCCATTTCGGAGGCTGCATGCTTTCCCGCGCCTCTGTTCCGGGCGCAATCAATCAAACGTCCGATTGCAACCGTGACCGTGGGTAATGAGGGGTAGGGGGTTTCGGGACTGTTTTCGGTCCGCTTTTCGGCCCGCAAACCGCGACCAACGCTGATCAAACGGACCAGCCGGAGCCGGAGGGTGGCGACGGTTGATTGAGCCCGCAACGACGACAACGCCAAGATCAGGTGCGCTAAAAATGGTTATTTACCGGATCTAACGTGACCGCAAACAACGCGTCAGGGCCAGTGTGTGTGGCAGATCGTTGGGACGCCAGCCTGGAACCGGAGCAAGCATCGCTCGCGGAACGAGATCGGCAAGGAGATCAAGGTCGATGGAGTGAAATTCGGAGGGCCAAAGTCGGTTAGTCGAATGAAATGAGCATTAAGGATGAAAAGGTGGCAAATCGGTTCGCATCACTGCCCGGGGTCGCAATTGGGAAAGAGTACTTCGGATCGTGGAAAGACACCACCTTCCCTCCCGAGCCTCCGCCCTTTCTCCGGAGTCGAGCCAAACAAGGTCGTTGCGGCGAAATTTGGTGATCTTGAGGCGACACGAAAACTAAATCGTTCCGCCACCATTTTCACGGACCTTTAGCGCCTTCTCGGTGGCTTTTGCGCAGGGAAAGGGAGTTGAGAGAAAACTCCCAAAACGGGAAAACACAAGTACCAAGCACCTCGAGCCAGCTTGTCGCGCAATGAGAGTGAAAGGTGGGCCAGGTTTCGTCTGTTGGCCACCGTTTTTCGGGGCGATCAAATGCGATATCGCATTGCTAATGATGCCGATTGTTGTTGTTGTTTCGGGACAGCCTTGTTTTTTTTTCCTTCTTGTTTCGTTCGACAATTACATTCCAAGGGGAAACCGCAAAATGGTGTCGCAGTGTGACGCCGAGTAATTTGTGAAAACGATAGTATTTTCTCATTCGACAAGCACCACCTTTTTGGGGCCAATTTAAGGCTGGTTTTGTTTAGCTTCTTTTTCTTCTTCGACTTTAGAGGAAAGGAGGGAGGGGGGGGGGGGGGGGGAGCAACTGATAACCATCGCCAGTAGAATGCGGGTTCGCGTCGTCGCATGCTCCGGGGAGGAAAAGAAAGTTTGCCCAAAAACGGGATGGATTCGTGCCATTTGAGATTTGGTTTTTGGTACCTAATTTCAGCATGGGAATTAATGGGAAAATAACTCAACTTAGGAAGTCAATTGGAAAGCCGCGTGATATCTAACATCCAATGAATTTTAAGATTGCTTGCTTACCATCTAGTTATAATCTTCATCTTTTAACGAAATGGGTTGCAAGTCATATTTATCATTGGTATGCAACATTTTAATAATTAGAATAGACACCCGCACAAGATCCTGTGAGTAACCAGTTTTGATCAACTTTCTCCCAGAGCGGTAAAAACTGGCAAGTGATATTACTTTCCCTTTAATTCATTTCGAAGGAGCTAAACTTTGTCCGCAATCGCGCCGCAGGTTCATGCAGGCAGCGTTAGAGCGTTAGCATATGCATCCGCCCGGTTGAATTACATTTTCCGACTTTCACACCACCGATCGCGGAGGATGGTTTGAAATCGAAACTAATTCCTTCCTCTCCTTTCCCGGGGACCCTGCGAAGGGCACTCGAACGCGCTTCCGTCCTTGCGCCCCATGCTGGCGCATTTAACCTTATTTCTCGTTATTTGTAGGACACCCGGACAGATCCGGACGGTTCGGGTGGGATGGTACCGTTCGGTGACTTGCATCTGGCAACCGGTCGTCTATGGTACCGGGACCTGCATCAACCAAACGCCTGCATCGTCAGCGTCGAACCTGTTGTTGTGGGGCCGATCGGGGTGTTCCTTGCAATCAGGTTTCACCTATTTACCGGGCGGTGGTGACGGTGATGATGATGTTGATCATGGTGGTAGGGCTGAGCGGTACTGCGTTCCCAACGGGAAAACGGATCAGCGCGGGGAAAGAAATCGAAACCAGTTGCACGCGCGATTCGCGGCTAGGCTTCGAGAGATGATTTGTTTCCGTTCCGTCGCGTTTGCGCCCGATTGGGCTCAGTTGAACGCACGTGACGGACTAAGAGGCTTATTGAAGCTGTTCCTTTTGGCCATCGCCTTCCTTCCCTCTATGCATTCAGCGAGCTGTTGAATACTGAAGAAAAAGGGCTGATGAAGGCTTATGTACGTCTATTTACTTTCACATTGATTCTCTGGAACCAAAATGGGTGATCATATAAATGCACTGATTTATAATACCCGTATTAATTAACGACCAAACGTATCTCCAGTCAATTAGGATATATTTAGGTCCATAGATATTTTACAGAACAAGCTTGGCCGTCAATCATTCAACTGAATTTAATGATTTCAATATTTACAGAGAATTGTTTTCTGGGTGTTTTTGGGAGATTGACTTTTGTTACTGAGTTATCAAGTAATTTATCAACAAATAAGCTTAATAATATTTATAGAAATGTCCTATAGACGATAATTTTGCATCCCAAACGTAATATTGGTTTCCCTATCAAATGCCACGAATATTTACCATAAATAAGTGGTATGAACTCTATTTTAAAGTATCTTCAATGTTTGCTTTCCTTCTTTCACTATTCAGTCGCGCGATCACTCGACCGGGCTCGTCCGATCTTCGCCACTTTAATATTCACGATCGCAGCAAAAACCTTGACGTTCCGACGATCCCGAGGCACTGAACGATACCACAGCCCGGGGTAACGATCGGGTGTAATTAGTTCCATAAATAGACCTTAAATTCTGGCGATCTTCAGACACCCTTTCCGGGCCCATTTTGCCGCTGCCGAACCGTTGCGGTACTTGCTGCTGCTGCTGCTGCAATGGTTCTGCAGCGTTTTTTCTCTTTTACTTTTCATACCGAAACCGAAAACCAGTAATTACCAATGCTGTTTGGTTATCTTTTCCTTCCTTATCTGTTTTTTTCTCCCTTGCAGGGCCGATAGACGGCGCGAAAGCAACTGCAGCACGTGAAGAGGAAAATAACTGCGGTGATTTGAGTGTCGGCAGCATCAGCTCTCCGTTCGGTCGTCCCCAGTGCCTAACGTGCCGAGGAGAAAGAACGTTAGTGTGGCCTTTTTTTCTTCTTTCGAATGACGGTTTAAGGCGAACGGTAGAGCACGTTGCGTTTACATGCAGCTAACGGAACAGCCGATGCTGACAACGAAAGCGAAGATGAAGCTGTTGAGGTCAAGTATCGTCGAGTGCAGCAGTGGACATTTAGTGGCGGTACTTTTTACAGTGGTAAGTTTTGTACGTGGGTTTTTATTTGAATTACTCAATAGGTGACCATAGAGTGACCAATTATTATTTAATTCGATTCCATATAACACATGCAACGCTTGTACATTGGCGTATATGCTGAACTAAAAAACTGACTCTTTTAGATGCTTAGATGATGATTGAGAATACTCTGTAAGTTTAAATAGAAAGATAATAAACCAATCTTAACTCACCCGCAAGTATGTCACGTCATGAGGCGAATGCGTAATATTGATCGACCACGTAACAATTTTTATGCTTATGTACACAAGATAAATATGCAATACGTTAAATGTTTCATGGTTTGTAGAAAGATAGAAAAGAAAACAAAATAAAAATCCCGTACGATTCTCATTTGACCGGTAGCACAACTCTGTTTCCGGATTGAATCCCCGCACGGGTGCGGGTTCGTGGCTTCTGTTTGCGTTGAAGTCTTTCGTTTGGTTTATCGAAGTGAATCGGTTGATGAGCCGTATCCATCTCACACGTGAGTTTCAGGTGCACGGGGCATTTAAAATTTAACGTGTTTGAATGTTTTGAATAATTAGAACGAAAGTGAAAATAATACTTTATAAAGTAGTAAATATCTGTGTTTTGAAAGAAGTTTCTAGAAGGCTAATTTTTCTCTCTGCAAATAGGAAAAAAATGCTTTACTCTTGCTCTATCTTGCACTGTTGACAATTGTATTGGCAGTAAAACAGGCAAAGGAAACCTTTTCAATTCCTTACTTCGCTCATTAGATGTCGGCAAAATGTAGCAAATTAGAAAGTAACATTCAAAACATGTTAACAAGATGTAAAGCACGGGAAACTACAAAGCAAAAATGCAAATGTGTTAGCGAAACATCCTTATTTGCATTCAACCTAACTAGCCGAGGATGTTGCTATCTTGTAGAAAAGAACTCGCTAAAAATATTGAGGGTTCACGCCTTCCAAGAATCATACTTTTTTCCCTCTCCCGGGATGGCAACAACCCTCTTGCATTTGTTGGCTGCATTGCGGTTCCAGCGTAAGATGGATTCGTTTTCCCCCCTCCCCTACGGTACGCAGTTACGCACGGTAGCAATTTCATTTAACGGAGGTAGAAGAAAAAACGATCAGTTACCAGGACGGTGGAAATGGTGGAAAATACATCATTACTATCTTTAGAGGTAAACTGTCACGGTTATGCAGTTATGCGGCGCAAGGGAGCGCGTAAAGTGCACGTCCCCACCACCCGGTTGGCAGGCGGATGAAGAGGGCATGAAACTGCGCCATTTTAACCATATACTATTTCTGTCAATCGAATCGAGTAAATTGATACGCCACGGTTTGCGTTAACCCGTTGTTCACTGATATGTAGCAGAACCGCTAGGTGTATCAGAACGCTAAGCTACGGGATTTGCTTGGTTCGCCTTTTGGTTAATGCAGGAGCATATTTGTTTAAGCAATAAAATATGACGATTGCGGTGTACGTTATATTTCATTGTGTTCGTGTATCACGCTTGCAAGCGGTTCGACATGCATCGCCAAGGATTAACAGTGCATTCGTTCAATCGCAATAGAACATGAATCGGAAACAAATCGGCTCGTTCTTTCTGGGCCAGCGAAAGGGTTTTGCACCTGCACTCATCCGACGGCGCTTGGGCAGCTGAAGCGTGAAATTATGTTAAGCTATAAATCCACAGAAAATGCAACATTCAGTCCCTTCCCTACCTCTAGCTCTAGTACAGTTAATCCGAGTTTGCCTTCCATCTGCCATTGATTTTGAATTTTCTTTCTCCAGCTCCAGCTGATCGGCTCCCGGAAGTTTGCAAGCTGCGAAGTGCTTCGTTTCGGGGAAAGGGCCATCCAAAAGGCATGCACCAATTTTCCCCAACTGCACCACGACGACTTCTGCATTATTATGCTCAACCCAGTTCACTTTGCATGTGGAACGGTTCGTCGGACGCGAATCCCGTAGGAACGACGTTGTCGTCATGTGAATGCTTTAAGCCCTGCATCTGGCAAAGGGTTTCTGCGAAACTCGGTCACCGGGAAAGGGGAGGTCTTTTTATGCTGGGATTCAATTTCATAAATCGTATTTTTACGCTCAGCCACCATCACAAGCACAGACACACACACACGCTCGTACGTACGATCGTTTATGCTCGAAAGGCAGGCCGTCACCGTCTTAATGCGCCTGTCATGTCGCTTTTTGGCCATCATCTCCCGCCGGTGATGGTGGATGAAATACGGTACTTGGGTTGTGGAATGAAAGTGCTTGACTCCTGTCGCGACAGTGTTTTATTTTATGACATAATTGTGTCACGACTTATAGTTCGCTGGTTGAACTTCAAACTCGAGCCCTTCCTTTATCGTAGGACGTGGTGCGTCGGTTTTCCAGAAATTTGTCTGCAAATCATCGTTTACGACCGAACCGGAATCAGCGCACAATGAAACGATCGTAATGGGTTTATTCACGGTCGCCTGATGGACAGCTGGCTGGAGCGGGCGTTTAACGACGTTTGTTTACGGCCACCGTCACGACTGCTCAAGCTCAGCTGGCCATGAATGTTGGCACATATTCCTTGGCTAACCTTGGTGGCCGAGTTTCGAGATGCAGCCGTGAACCGCCCATCCGTCTTTCATGGGCATTAGCCTGTCAAACTTCCGTGGCAGGCGAGCAAACACAACGATGTGACGCTAGGGGGAAAGAGTGACGTGGTTGATCTAGTTAGTTGTATGCAAATGTGCATTATAATAATGCAATTTGCCAATCCACAGGGCCTCTATACTGTGTGTTTCTCAGTAGAAGAAAAGCTGTAATAAAAAGAAACCTTTTCACTTGGTGCGGATGACTTGATTCCGCTAGGAACCGATTCGAGGTGGCTTCACAGTCTGAGGGGTGCAAATTTTCTCACACCCCTTGGCGACTTTTGTTGCTGGTGTTCCCATGAACCTCGGTGTTTCGGTACAAGTCGTTGCCATTTGGAAAATTTCATATGAACGTTGACGTCACTTTCTCATACACCACGTGTTAATGCCTTTTGCGTAAACTCTTGAAATGTGGCACTAGTTTCGTGTGAATCATTTACTACTGTTTGTATTTTATGTTTCTCACTTCATATAGCAAGTACTTAGGGAAAGTTGATATGTTTTTCCTGGACTTTGATTGATGGCGACTCTTGTTTTCGGTGCTCCTGAGCATTGTTATTTATTTTTAATTTTGTTAAGCACCTAGACAAGTATCACTGCTGTATGAACACATTGAGGGTTTGTACGGGCATCGAGCGAATACATAAACAACAACATCGTAAAATAAATTATTCTTAGTTTTGATGATAAACGATGATTTAACTACAAAGCGGAATGGGTTTCGTTCAAAAGCAATTGTTACGTATATTACTGCTTCATAGGCGTGTTTCGTAAATAATTTTATTAGTAACAGGGGGTAAACGAGAGAGAGGTAAATCTAGTTACAATTATTTATGACCCAAATTGATGAACTGATCGTTTTATGTTTATATCAATTAACGATATCGCGAATCATCATTCTCGAGTAAGACATACCACGAGAGTCTCGTTTTAAGTACCACCATTCCATCGCACTACCATCTTTTGTTGTATTCTTATAACGCCCGTTCAAATTAGACCAGGACCAACTCCGGTACCACCAGGCCCCTTGTCGCTGCTCAGCCAAATTATGGGTCGAACTTTCGTTGTCACGATCGTATGTGCTAAAACTTACATGCAAATGGAGTCGCAACGCATCTCCTGCTGTCCCTGAGTATGTCCCTAACTTCTTCAACACATACTTCTCTGATTCGTCCGCTAGTTCAAACTCGTCGTACTTAGCGTATCCGTAGTTTCCATGGAAATCCTTCACCTCGACCAGTAGTTCATGCGGTCGGATTTTAGTAATTTGATGGATATATTCTAGCCCGAGCCAGAATTCGCTATTAACATTCCCGAATCCGTTGCGGTACTCGGTCCAGTTCCGATAAAAATCGACTGAACCGTCATACCTATGCTGAATCACTGTCCAGCCACCATCGAACTTATTTTGCTCACAAAAGGCCTCGAATTGTTTCGATTTTTTCCACAAACGGAACAGATACGTGCCAGATTCTCTTGTAACTTGTCGACATGAACGGATAGGAGCTATTAAGTGGTCTTGCAATGTCTTACTGCGTCTTTCTTCATTGGTAGTTAAATTATGCATCGAATTAGTAAGCATACCAAGAATTTCCTTATTTTCTCCTAGCTTCTTGAGCTCAGTTTGCGACGTTTGCTGTATGCGGTCCATCTTGGGTATCATATGATTCTTCAATTCCTCCAATTTGGTCCTTGTATTCTTTTCGGATGCTTCCATACTCTGCAAAAGAAGCATTGATTGATTTAATAAAATTCAGCTGGTATGATTTTCAAGCTTTTAACACAAACGCCTAATGCACGCTTCCTTACCTTTTTCAAAGAGTCTTCCATTGCGCGCATTTTTGTTTCAATTTGCTTTGCATGTTCGGTTAGTTTCTTTTGCAGACGTTGTTCCATTTCCTACAAGCAATTGTAATATTCCTCTATAACTATTTGACATTCAAGTTAGTTAGTTGTCTAGATTTCAATTCACCTTCAGCGAACTCCCCACAGTTGTCTTCAAAGTTTGTTCCACCTCTTGCAGTTTATCTTCCAAGTAGTCTAGTTTTGTCATTAAAAGCTCCATCTCGAAACCTCCTATTGCCATTGTCAGCCGGGCTGATAAAATTACACTAAAACACAACACCAATATATAGCTACAATTATTCATGACTTTCAAATTACTTTAGTTCAAAGCACTTTAGCGCACAGTCAGAACGAAAGATGAAAAACGACTGAGGATCGTGCGGACTTGTTTGGCTCGGAAAGGCAAATTCGGCACTATTTCTGATAATGTGTTCTGAGCGATAACGTGTGCACAATTATCACCAACACTGAGCCAATTAACCGGGAACATATTTTGACAAAAACATGTTCTTCCTGGACGACACACAACTTTATGGTACGCATCTGCTCGTATCACAAACTAAGTCGAGAGCGTGAATTGATTATATTATCTCGAACGGTGACGGCTCGTTTTCTGACTCGTCAAACGCTCTTGTCGATCGGTTTTATGGGATCACCCTGTAACATTGCATTGCACAAACTGAGTCAAGAGATCATACTTATTATTTTGAATGTTATCTCTTAATTTCTGATCATGGTGCTCAACTAGATTAAAACGCATAACACATTAACAAGATTTTTTTCAGAACACCGAGAAAGTGGCGCTTCGTTTGTTCATCCCGTTCAGTTAATCTTCTCTCCCTCGAACCACACCGGATAAAATCCGTTAAAACTCACAACAGGTGCAGCGTAGCCCTTTTCAGGATGGTTTCGTTTTAAATCGCCCGGGCAACCTTCACAGTTTACGCCCTGGAATCCGCTGACCACCCTCGAAGGGGCTATTATGTCCGCCCGTCCGTTCGTTCATTCGTCCGTTTGTTTGTTCGTTTGTTTTTGTGCCAAAGCACACGCCGTGCCGTGCATTTTCCGCGTTTTCCCTTCACGTTTCCCGGGCCGGGAGCCAGCGTCTGATTTGTGCTCGACGTTGGCGGTTGCCTTATTGGATAATTGCAGCGCTGATCGCTCGGCTACCAATTGTCGGCCAGAAGAGAATGCCAATCGTGTAACATTTATTTTTTGCTTGTTTCCTTCTGCTTGTTGCCTTACGTGGCCGGGGCCGAAGCGAGAGTGCTAAAACCGGCGTAAAAGTAAACAGGTTTCGGGAAGGAAATAAATAAAAACTCACCACACACGCACACGATCCTCGACACATTTGAGGGAAACAGTTAACGAAGTGCGTCGGAAGGAATGGTGAAAAAGTGGTGATCGGTGATCCGGACGTAGGTAGGGCACCGATGCCGCTGACACACAACGCTCTTATTGGGTTTGTAGGGCAGTCCACAATCGATCAGGAATCTGAGCGAATGGGCAGTTTATTTTATTTCCTTTTTACTTCATTTAAATCGCGCTCCCAGGGAGAGTGGAGTTAATTGGGATGCGGACTGCTGTGCGTTTTACAGACAGCATGTGCGTAATTTTTCTGCTTATCTTGTGATGTTTACAGTTCTTCTTCGGTTTAACTCCTCATAAATGAACTTTTTCATATTCCCTGTTTCAATATTCAATTTCCTATAGAATTCGGTTGTATTGTCGATTCGACAATGGTTGAAGTATTATTCTATAAGTTTTCGAATATATTATAAAAATTACCGACGAGCGAAGACTTTATTTTGCTTTAAAAACTGATAACTAATAGATGTTTTTTTATAGAAACTACCAAGACCATGTGGTTTAGGAAGGGTTATCAAATACTGTGATTCACAACAGCTCAGTTGAATTTCAATAGTCAACAATGTGTTCCTCTCGTTTCAATCTCAGCAATAAGAAAGCGACTCCGAACGTATGTTGATAATGGAAGAGGTTGGTTGAAAGGTCATTTTTCATAAGTAATGGCGTATTCATCAAAACACATTTTTTGCCAATTTGTTTGTAATTCATACTCATATGCAAATTTTGATTTACTAATTTTAAAAAATGTGTCACTTTTAGTTTTCATAACAAACGTTCCCATCAAAAATTTTATGTTTTCAAAACTATTCTAATGTTTCAATCTCAAAACAAACCTAGTTGAACTTGCTGGCTAAATTATCGTTAAACATTGACACATTGGCATCAATTATAAAGGCACTTCATCAAAACTTCCTGTAACGGATCTAAGCAGGAAAATTGCTCTTCTCCAGCTACAAACATCTGATGATGCACTTGAGCAAATAATCTTTTCCCAACATCAACACACGCGTCACTTGATCGGCACCTCTTCGATCGATCAGTTTTCAACACGCTCGAGTGATTGTGAGGCAAACAATGGCTTCGTTTCTTCGGCACCCATCGGGGCAATTAACGAAACCACCCGCTGGCCGAGGGGCCAAACTCGCGCGCCCGGCTTCGAATATTACCATTTCCCCGACGGATTATTTCTGGAACACGGCCCGCTGTTTTGGGTGTCGATCGCAGCGGGATGGAGAAGAAAATAGAAGGAAAAGAGGGTGCTCAACCTCTTGAGGAAGCTTCCGTTAAAAGCATTTACGAGTTTCGCGCGCTTGTTCTCATTTAACCCCGCGTGTTTGGTCCGTTGCTTCTCGATCTAGACCAGGCTTCGTTCGCCAAAAGAACAAGAAGGTCAGTGGCATATGCTTACCCCACCTACTAGTTGCGATCTTGAACCACCGTCCGCCAGCCCCCCCGACGGTAGATCATATGCGCATGTTGTACTGTAGAGCAATTGCATGAACTTATGCCGCAGCGATCAAGATATAATTGCATAATTAGGCCATTTTAGCACCATCTGGGTGCCGATAGGTTTTTCCTCCGGGGAGCAGAGGCACAGCCACGAGGTGGGACGTTGCGATTATATTTTTATCATAAAATTGTGTTAACGCTTTACCGTGTTTCTTTCTTCCAGCTATTACCGTTGGTTCGGGCACAGGATTACGATGGTAAGTAGCGAACTGTCGAACCTTTCCGCGGGAGATCTGTAGAATAGATCTGAAGTCTAACCTTTCGCCTTCTCCCAACCCAGTGACGGACATTCAGTGCTCGTTCGCCTCGCAAGGCTCTAACCTGGGCGACATCATTACGGCGAAGCTGAAGAAACCGATCGGCTTCAAGGGGGCACCGCTGTTCGCGGACGATCGGGGCGTCAATCCGGAAGCGGACTTTGCTTGCTCCATCAAGCAAGATCGTAAAGACGTGAGCGAGCTGGCGTACGATTTGAAGATTACCGATTTCTCACGGTGCGGCGTGCTAAAGCGAAATGTAAGTTATTTTTACGATCGTTTCCGAAAAACGAACAAAAAAAAATGGGCGCCAAAATAACAAAACGGAAAAACAAAATTCCCCCAATCGAAACGGCCGCGGGTGAATGGTGGAACGAGCGCCCTTTACGCCGCTGAAGATCGATATGGGGAATCGCAAAAGGAGGGAATCTAGTAATAGGGTCACGCGAGGTGCGATGCACCGGCTAATGAAGCTTACGGTATTTTGCTTGGTTTTTGTTTTTGTTTGGAACGCTAATTTTTATTTTTGGCCCCACGCCGCACAGGGTTTCGTACACGTCCGGATCTGGTTCCCGCAATTCCCATCGGTCGTCATGCAATCCGATCAGGAACTGATCATCATGTGCAAGCCGCCGGAGCCGACCGTTATCCAGAACAAGGCGGCTGGATTCGCGGGAAGTTTGTAAGTAGCTCGCTAAGATGACCTCAATCTTGGCTTCTTCTTGGTCGGTGTGTTTTGTTAAAGATAATATTATTTTATGTTTATTCACAGTCCACATGGGGCACGTGTTTCCGGAGTGGTGGAGGAAACTCCTGGACGGCTCGAGTATGAGGTAGCGCTGTACAAGGAAGCACCACCGATCGCGCGGATCAGCGGCAATTTGGCGGGTCACAAAAATCATTCGGCATCCTCACTTCCGGCCGTCACCAACAATGAAGTTCCGGTCGATCAGGCCGTCCCGATCGGCACCAAGTTGCAGTTGAGGGCCCGCATCAGCTCGCAGAGCGTGTGGAAGTACGTGAAGCTGATGGAGGTGACGGTTTCGCCCGATCCGGACGATCCGCATGCGCACGGATCGGTGTCGCTGGTGCGCGATGGTTGCCGGAATCGGGACTTTGCCTCGATCATTCCTCACCAGCCGGCCCGCTACCGTGACAAACCGAACGAGGTGTTCCTGGACTTTGAGGCGTTCCTGCTGAGCTCGATGAAGGAGCGTAGTACGCTTTGGATCCATTCCCAGATCAAGGCATGCATGGACGCGATGGATTGTCAGCCCGACTTTTGCCTCGACATGTACGAACCATCGAAAAGTAAGTTTTCTGTTTAATGTGGCTGATACTCCTTTTGTTACATTAACATATTCCTCGCTTTTTATTCTTATAGGACTCGGTAGAAGGCGACGTGATGCGCAAAGTCGGAATCGTACTGAATACACCAAGTTCAAGGAAAACATTGAGTACACCGTCATTATGCCGGGAGAGTACGACGATGCTTTACGCTACCAGCAGAGTCCGGAACAGTGCAAAAACTTTGTGGTCATCTCGGGCCTTTTGGCAGCATTGTTGGCGCTCTCGACAGTGATAGTAAGAAACCCGATTTTCCCCCGAACTTTCGGCAAAGCATAATGACTTACCTGATATTTTCCTTCATCAACAGACTTGCGGCTTGGCGTCACGGATGCAGGGTACAGGCAAGAAGACCATCGACGAACTGAACGCCAAGGGATACTCTGGGCGAGCGATTGTGCAGTAACATGCCTACTCTGTACTCCGACTGAAAAGCTCCGATAACTGCGTCGCATCGCAATCAGTACGTCACCAAACGAAAGCTTAATCAAAGATACGCATGGAACACGAGTTGCAATATTTAGTATCGTTATGCTTACTTCCGCCCTCCCAATCAACGTCTTCTGAACCAGTGACTTTCCCTAGGGTAGTAGTGATTAGACTAGGCCAAAACGTAGCGAAACTTTCGCAGCTAGTGCGCTAAGAGTGTAGGTACCGATCGATCGATTAAGCCTGATTTTTAAACAAACTACACGGTGTAGTAGCGTTGGTTAAATTTTTAAAAGTTAGGCTTACCATACATCGAACAAAGTAGTAGTATTACGACAATTTAGACTGCATTTCACGGATAGTATTAGTACTGTTTTACTGTACTGTTAGCAAACGAATGGTATAAGATATTTATTGAGCATTTAAGCGCTGCATACATTGTTTAGTTCGGTTAAATGTGCTTCAAGAGTGTAATATTTAGGTGCTAGAATCTGACAGTTCTTATTGTGCGAGGGAAAACGACACGTGGACGATTTATTCATGATAAAAAACTTAGAACAGTCGATTATTTTACAATAAAAACAATACTTTAAAATTTAAGTTTCTCCAGAATCCTTTTTGTTACCAAATTGAGAATTTTTTTTACTTTTGACGAGGAGTCATTCGTCTGACAACATTACGATTGAAAGAAACAAAAACTTTCAGCTTTAAAAAAATATTTTATTATTTTCAAATGTGTGCTGTAATTGTTATTATAGTTATAATTGTGATCAAGGTTGCAGTGAAACGGATGGAATCGCTAGTTTTGTTTGGGAAGTGCATATTGGAACATTTTTCCGTAACGACAGCTGCCCTGGCTTCATGCGCAACTTTTAGCTGAATTGAATTGATTTATTCACATCAAATGATTTGCTCAGTTATTTTGAGAGCCTAGGAAATCATAAATATGAAAATTTTCAAATTTTTGAACAGTCGTGAAAGTAACGGCAAATTTGAAAATTGTTATTATTATTGCAGTTCTTTTTATAGGAACTTTACGAACTTGTGGGTGCGGATCGGAACTACTGATGGTTTTTTTGACAACTTAAATAAAAATAAACAATTTGTTTATATTGTGTGATGCGAAAACATTTTGTAGTACTTTTTGACGAAAACAAATTAAAATTAATGTGTTTTAATTGAATAACCTCAGTCAAAGAGTGTCAAAATGCGCGCCAGCTGGAAAAACTGGTGCCGTGTTTGCGCGAGTGAAGCAGCCGCATTGAAGCTTGAAGCGGTGGACGTTATAAATACCATCATTTTACCTACATTACACGTTTCGGTGAGTTTTTGAGGATTTTGAACAAACAGTAAATCATTTAAACAATGCTGTCGTTTTCAGATAAGTGATATAAGCAAGGATGCATTATCAATATGTGAAGAATGTTGCAAGTTCGTTAACAAATTGGAACGGTTCAAGGAACGATGTGAAGAAACAGACCGCTTGTTTATATACCTATCCAACTTCAACAGCATCGAGATGAGCACACGGGAGCTTAAAACAATTCGTAGACGATATCTGGGGTTATTTGATTTAGGCGATGGGGCGGAATCTAATGAAGAAGAGATTGAGTCTGACGCTCAACATCTGACAACTGCTATCGAAGGGGTCATGCTCAACGAAGGTAAATTAATGTTCTAGGCCCTTGGCATCGGTTTAACATAAGACATGTTTGTTTTAGGAAACACGAAAGCAAACAATCCTGATTATCCGGAGGAGGACACCTTCGTAGAATTTAAGGTGGAACAGCTAGAAACATCCACCATTAACATCGCTCCGGAGCGTACTGCTTCCGATACGGAGCAGTGGGAACCGAACGAGATCGAATATGAGGAGGATCGTTCGGCCGATAACAGTGACCCACCATCCCGTGATGAGAAATTGGAAGAAGTGGAAGCCATCGCAACGGAATCAACAGCAGAAGATCAAACATCTGGCGATGACCTTGACAAAAACTCCTCTAAATCTTCAGATACCTTGTCGACAGTGCGAAGAAAAGAGAAGAGAAAACTGACCGAATTTCAATGTGGGATTTGTTTGAAAAAGTTCAGCTCACGCGACTTATTGAAGAAACACGAAGATTCGCATTTTCCGAAACATAATTTTTATTTTCCAGATAATGAATTTACGTGTCCTATTTGTGATAAAAAGTAAGTCCGTCAGATCCGTATAAGGCATAACAAAAATTTCATGCAGTGTTAAATGCTATTTTTTTATTTACTCAATAGGTTTCGACGAGCTATTAACGTAAAGGCCCATGTACGACTGGTCCATGATGGCATTAAACCGTTCATTTGTGAAGAATGCGGCAGGGCTTTCGGTTCGAAGGGCGCTTTAAAAGAACATTACGTAGTGCACTCTGACGATCGACCATTTAAATGTCCCCATTGCCCGATGACATTCAAAAATCAGTCTCGGTTAAAGGTATTTTAAAACACACGTATTTAAATGGTACCATATGATAATGACAACATCTTTGATTATTTTCTTCCGCAGACTCACGAGGATGTCCACAATGAAACCCATTACATCTGTCCATATTGCGGGCTACAGCTGAAAACGAAACGTACTCTCAATATGCATATGCTCGTGCACTCGGACCAGAAGAACCACAGATGCCAGTACTGCGGGAAAGAGTACAAGCGATCGAAGGCCCTGAAAACTCACCTGATATTGCACACCGGGCTGCGGCCGTATCAGTGCCCGTTCTGTGACCGGACGTTCACGAACGGATCAAACTGTCGTAGTCATAAGAAAAAGTTTCATCCTCTCGAGCTGGCCGCTCTGGAAGCGGGGGGTGGTCAAAAGCCTGCCTCGAATATTCCCAAATTAGAAAATCTTCAGCCAAAGTACGCCCGTGAGATCACCGACGTCTGTCAGAATCGGTTGAGTAATTTTCTCCTTTCTACCCATTGCAGGTCACAAAACAACACGGAAGAACCTGAGCTTAAAGTGGAAGTGGTTGAACTAGCACCCATCGTGGAAACCAATAATGCGAAAGAGGGTACTACTATTCTGAATACAAGCTTAAGACTTAAGTCAAAGAAAAGAGCGAGGTATGTTATAGCTTTGACGAACATGCCAACTAGTTGAAAATCAACCAAAAGACATGATTTAAATCATTTGAGCTTCTCGGAACCCAGATTTTACCCATCGATCCTATCTTGTGTCGATTTGCGTCAGCAAATCATCGTTGTCATGTTCATAAGTTTGGTTCATTTAGAACTGGGGCACTTTGAATGATAGTGGAGCCCCCCGTGGACAAAAATGTAAAACTTTTACAGCGTTTTGGTTATTTGGTCAAATTTTCGTGCAATTTAGTTATTCCTGCTCCAAGATTTTCGATATGCAAGAGGAGAAGCGAAAACTAATTGTGCCCAACTATCTGCAGAATCCATCAGTGTCATCTCTGTAGCTGGCAAAACGGTTAAGTTTGCTAAGTCGACCGTTGCGCGAGTGATTAAAAAGAACAAGAAAACACAGACGAGTGCCCGTAAGGTGCAATCTAAGCGATGGAATGGAACCGTGAATCGTCAATAGCGATTTATATTGGTATAAAAGATACACGCAATACAAAGTGCCCCATTTCTAAATCAACCAAGCCTTAGATTGCTCATATCGAGCAGTTGTACGCAACTTATAGTTAAGGCAATTAAGTTCAAATTTGTGTTTTCACAAGCAATATTATAATCAGGTTTCTTTTGGAACATGCTAGTTCATTCAAAGTGTGCCGTCAGTTTTGACCTATAGTAATTCAATCCAAATTTATTTTGGCCCAATTTGTTATTCATCACCGTGTTCTATTTCATTATGAATCTTAAAACTTTGAGTCATAACTCTAACTTACAGGTATGATAGAACATTTAAAACTCTTTCATTGTTAAGCATAGTTTTCATACTTTTGTGTCTATTCATTGATAAAAATAGGAGAATCGAATGAAGGTTATCATGTATCATGTTAGCTCATGTGGATATACAAGTCTGCGTAATGATTTCCGGAAAAGTTTGTGTGGTATAAACCACGGAAATAAAATTAAATTGTATACAGTAAAATTAAATTTTCGTAGTTCTTTATTTTAAATTTGAAATACTACGAAGATGGAGCCGTCCCTGGATGAACTTGACTCGTGGATTAACAAACGTAGCTCCAACTGCGTGCCAAACAATTTTTCAACACATAAAGTTATTTGAACAAACCCGTAAGTGATAAATAATTTAAAAAATCTTAGCAAGTTGGCAAAAGTAATTTCTTTTACTCAAATTAAGTACTAATCGATAGGCAACAAATAACAAAGCACTCTTAATCAACCCAAAGTAATCGTTTCCAATTCCAGCACTAAAACAAACTATTGCGAATCGCAAGCTCCAACTAGTTTTCGTTTGAGATTTACATTTGGTTTATTGTTCAATAAACATTCCCTCCAGTCCTGTTGGTGAGTATGTCTAGCGATCAATTGATAGTTTAGGCTGCTTACATTATCTAAGCTACACTTTTAATCGATCTCGTGGTATCTTTTGCGAATTACAAATACTTTTCCCTAAAATCTTCAATCTGCTTCATGGTGAACGTGGCCATCATGGTTGCCTTCCGCTGTGCCTCGGAATCGTTCAGATCCCGGATGCTGCCAAACGATCGTCCTGTCCATTGGTTAGGAAGGTTTACCTGTTTTGGGAGAGGAGAAAAAGCGAACATAGGACAGTTGGTGCCATAAAGGTGGTGGAACAGATTTATGTTTGTATGGTCATCCTACCTTGTGTCTCGCGATGGATCGTATGATGAGGATCGCGACGTAGAACGTAAAGTACAGCGTAAAGTAGAGCGGCACATACCAAAGCGTTCTACTGAGGTAGTAGTAGCTGTAGTTCTTCAGTCGCGGTGTTTCCGGTGCCGGTGGTGGTGGTGGCGGTGGAGGTGGTGCCGGTGTTGTTGTTGGCTCGTCGTGGTGATGGTGGAAGTGATCGTGGTCGAAGATTATGTCCGGATAGTGATCGTGGTCGAACCCGGTGAAGTATGGAAAATCGTGATCATGATGGTGATCGTGATCGTGGTGATGATCGTGATCGTGATGGTGATGGTCATGATCGCCACCCATTCCGGAAGGTCCTGTCGGTGGTCCATCCATGGGAGCATCCATGGGAGGGCCACCCATCATTTGCTGCATCATCGGAGGCATTTTCATCGGTGCCATCGGTGCGGACTGCATCGGAGGTGGACCACTATCTACAAGAAACATAAACAGAAACCTTAGGATCAATCAGTCCCGAGGTGGATCCTACTGCCCACTACACCTACCAGGATACCGTGGGGGCAAGTACTGTGGCTTGCCCGGGCCAACCGGAATAGTTCCGATGGCATCATCACCTGGAATGCCGGAAGCAGGAGGAAGATAGCTCGTCACAGCGTTGTTCGGTCGGGGGATACTATGGTAGGGTGGCAGGTATTGCGAATGCACATTCGGTGGAAATCTGTACAGATCCCCCGGTGGAATGTAGGAATGGGGAGAAGGAGGAGCTGGGTTGGGAGCGGAAGGATTCTGATAGGCGGCCGAATGTGGGTTTCCGGAAGGCGGCGGAAGATAGCTCGTAACGGAATTTTTCGAAGGCTCTTGCGATGGCAGGTAAGCGGTTTGAACGTTCGGAGGAAACTTGTAGAGTTCATCCGACATGACGGGGCCACTGACACCCGATACAGCCGAAGACTCTTGGTGGGCGGTTGGTTTAAGATTGTCAGGAGACTTGGGATCCCCAGATGGGGGTGGGAGATAGCTTGTAGCCGAGGGATCGGCCGGTTTCGACTCCTTGGGAGGCAAATAGTTGGAATTAACGTTCGGGGGAAATTTGTTCAACTCAGTCATGTCACTTGAAGTTGGCTTAAAGGACACCATATCACCGGTTGGTTTAAGGTTCGACGGTGAACGAGGATCACCAGACGGAGGTGGTAAATAGCTAGTAGCAGAATGTTTGGAAGCATCGGAAGAAGCTCCTGGTGGCAAATAGACCGAATCTACATTGGGTGGAAATTTAAACAACTCCGCCGTACCATTGTAGGACGGTGATGGTGAAGCCCCGGAGTTCGATCGAGAATCCGTATCACCGGAAGGCGGTGGAATATAGCTGGTAACGGGATTCTTTGGTCGATCTTCGTTCGGCGGAAGATAGCTGGAATTGATATTGGGAGGGAATTTCAACAGATCGGATGAGGCTGTCTTGACGGAAGAGCTCTCGGTGGAAGACGCCATCGACGCTGGCGGAAGGTAACCTGTTATGGGACGCTTTTTGACTGGAGGAAGGTAACCGGTGTGGGAATTGGGAGGAAAGAGGACAACTTCGGAGGAATCCATCAGTGCATTCACTTCTGGCGCATCAGCCGAATGAGATGGCGATGGTGCGGGTGTATCCTCACCAGAGTTCGGAACGGGTGTTGGCATAAAAAACGGTTGGCTCGGTGGACCTGCAGAGTCTGCAGGGCCAGGTGGCGATGGTGGCGATGGTGGCGATGGCGGTGACGGTGGCCCAGACTGTCCACCCGAGCTTCCACTGGACGGGGCCAAGATGGTGACGGGACTGTTGTCGGATGCGGCCGGCCGAAGCAAGTTCGGTGACTGAACGCTCACCGGGCTATTGAAGGAAGCGGCCGGAATCGAGCCGAAAGGCACTGTAACGGATGGAGGGTAATTGTTAGTGCAAGGTTAAGCAAAGAATCTTCCTGCCAGATCGTTACCTCCACCACTCGAAGACGCGAAGGGTTGCTTTTGTTTCTTCAACTTGTAAAGTGTCCCACCGTACGCTTCACCGGGAGCGAAACGGTCCATGGCTGTAAGAAAAAAGAAGGCAGAACCGTTCGGAATTGAAAACTTCTAAAACGGCTTCCAAGAATCCTTCTCTACCACTTTTTTTTCTCTCATAAACTATCTGGCCAAATGTGCGTTAGTAATTTGCGTAAGTGTTTATCTTACCCACTGGAGCGTTGTAGTACGGTTCGCCGTTGCGAACATTTTGCGAATAGCTCGGGTAGACAATGTACTTCGGGGTTTTGTAGCCCACGTCGGTTCTGGCCACCGGGACCGGCTTCGACAGATAGTCCGGGTGTATCGAATACGGAAAACCACCTCCGCCTCCACTGGGAAACCCTCGTCCGGACCTTAACAGGAAAAAAGAGAAGTGCAAAACAGTGGTGAAATGCAAATGGCGGCTCCAAAAGGATCAAACACATTCGGCAAAGCAGTAGAGTGGAGTGTGGATGTCTGGTCTTTTTCTTACGATTCGCTCGTTTGCTGACGCGTTACATCTGCTCGGTCGTTTTGTGATCCTCCACCGGTGCCTGCTTGGATCGGTTCGCTCGAGTAGGAGTTATAAACGATGGTTTTCGTTTCACCATGACTGCACAGTTCAAACACTAGCACCAAAACCAGTGGGCGTATGATTCGCTGCATGGTCTGCAGGATAGTTTATGGCCCTTCTTGTCGTTGTGCTGGACGTGTGTGTGTTTTCGATTTGAAATAATAAATACCCGTTCGAAATGGAGGGAATCTTATATGCACGTTATCCGCCACGAATGTTCGGTCACGTTAGTTTCGCATCACCAAACAATTATATCGGCCGATTCTCACACACTTAGTAGTCGTTATCTTCTGCACCGGTAAGGTAGATCGTCGCCTACTGCCTTTAGTTCATCATATGCAACTACACCAAGGACGTCCTATCGCGATCTAATCCTCAAACGGAATGACTTGTGTGTGGTTCGCCCAAGCACAGTAATCGAGCCGCACTGACCGCGGTCGAGGCTCGAATTATTCGTGACCACTTCCGCTCCTCACCTCCCCGCAGGCCGGGACCGTGAAACGTGACAAATATTTTCTGCCCCATTGAATATGGGCCAACGAGCGAGCACATTACCGATAACGGCAGGATCGATTTCCCTCCCCACGGGGGAAGATATGACCCGATTTCCCGCGTTCCGGCGAGAGGCGCTAATCGGTGCAAAGTAGCCAGCTTAGTACGTTCTTCTTCTATGTCTGGGCTCCCCTCCCCGGGAGGCTGTATGCTCCAGTTCTTTCCACCGGCCGGTAGAAAGTTTGACAAGCATGTGGTCGCAGGTGAAAAGATTTTCGTCCCGCCAGTCGTTAGGATGAGCCCCCGATTTTCTTACTCACATCTTGCCTCATCCTACGCATCAGCGCCGTCAGATCGTTCTCGTGGTGACCCATAAAACTTCGACGACATAAGCGAAAGTGCGCCCATTCGGCAGGGCCGATTCACAAATCAGGTTCGCTGGTACGTTCAAAAAACAGATCACGCGCGTCATTTCGCTCCCGGTGGCTTGGAGCCAGCAGTTTGGCCAGTAACTTATCACCCCGGGTCGATGGCAACCAGCTAGACAAACATACGGGCGTCAAGTAGTACTCCTTTGAATGGGAGCGTATCGGGCCGGAAACTGCGGTCAGTTGTTGTGGGACTAATTAAAACATCATTCATATTTTTCGTACTGAAACGATGCAGTATTAGTTTCATTATCCCGGGTGAAAGTATTGCTACGGTCAGTTGTTCCACGTGCTTGGCGCCTTAGCTTTGGGTCTAACGTACTAAGACGTTCGTTATGGGAGGAAAAATAATTGTAAAATACTCGGTGGCCTTGCATAGTTGTTTGGAATATCTCTTATTCGGAATACAATTTTCACTCACAACGTTATTGATATTTCCCGAAAAATTTAAGTAAAGAACAGATGAAAAAGGACTGCGAATAAAAACCTCCCGTCGATTTTTAATTCGAACTTATGCTCCTGAGTGAAGCAATTTACATTCAAAATCAATAATTGATCAAGGCAATGGAAGGCATTTTAATATGCGAGAGCCTACCAAACCATATTAAAATAGATTTTCAGAATTTCAGTTTTTAAGAAGAAAAGTATTCGTCACATTGTTACATGTGACAATGGATTTAAAATAAAATATGCCAGTTGCGTATTTTATGATGAACTGTTTCATTTGAGATTCGTGACAAAAATGGTTTCAATTGAAAAAGAGAGGTCTGAAAATTCATACTAATCTCTGTTCCTGTGGGTAATCAAAAAATGATTTTAATAATTTATCGTCAGTAAACACGGAACTGTGTTCAATTTTCACGCTATTTACTCTATGATACATGCCATACATGATGGAATGTAAAATCCAAAATATCTTTACCGTGACTGATCTTTTGTAAAATTCTAAAATTATTTGTCGAAAAAGGGAATGCAGCATGGGGTAAAGCAATATGAATTCCGTTACACGAAAACAGCTATCCTCCCCGTATTTGTCCCCGTTCGATTTCGGATGAAAATATCAAACGACGCAGTTCCGTACCGCAACGGCCTGTTTGCGTAGATCTGTTGATCCTAAGTCCTTTTTTTTAATCTACCCTGCGAATAACCTGCTTGTTTGTTCATTCGTCAAATAACGGATGAAAGTGATTTTTTGTTCGACTCATTTCACGACAGCGGCCATTTTTGTGTCCCATGCAATCACTAAACACCCCCCCGTTCCCATATTCGGGTCATCCACAAAATGTGTGTGTGAGTGTAAAATATGCAGCATACTGTTAACGGAAAACATTCGCACACACACACGCAAATACGGATAGACGACGGAAGTGCATAGAATCGTGGTTAATCCAGTCCAGGGGGTTTGAGGGGAAGATAGTTTCGTGCGGTTTGCTAGAAGGGAAATCAATTTGTGTGCATGCGAGGTTTCGGAAAATGGCCATTTTTTTCCGTTACTCATCCCTGCTTTAGTCCACACCAGCGTAGAGATTTACCGCAAATTAGTGGTCCCCGTGGCACGGACATACATTTTCCGCGAGGAAAATGCACACCCAGGTTCATTTATGGTTTCCCATTGATAATGATGGGCCGGCGAGGGGAATTAGTTACTTAGCATGGTGGGGGTGAGTGTGGTGAATTTTGGGATGGATTGAAATCAAAAGGGATGTTTTTCATACACCATCACGTTGTATGTGTCCCCAAGCGCACACAGAACCACACCAGGGCAGGGAAAGTTTTATTAACACCACTGACCTCATCCACCGCCGGATGTCGAAAATCGCCACTGGCAGGCGTCAGGCACGTGCGCAAGGTATCCAAATGGGACAGAATTCGTGCAGAACCGTGTTGGCCCCATTTTTCCCGCCGGACGCTCCAACGCCGCTAGGCCGGCGGACGTGATCACCCGCTCTCCGTTGGCCGGGGCTGCGTGATTACAACAACTGTAGCGGGCCGAATTAGAACCGAAGGGTTTTGTGATTTATGCCCGACAGCAGAAGCCCCCGTCCCCCCTCACCCTCCCCCACGAAAAGGCCAAAGGTTGCCGGACCCTGGATGCGAGGTGTCAAGAATACAATCGGTTTAACAAATGTTACGTGCTTTTCATCATTGATGATGCGTGATTTTACTGCTGACAAAACGTGACCCCGGGAGGACGAAAAAAGCACACACACAAACACACACACATACACACTTTCGGACGCAACAATTGAGGGATGGAAACGTACCTTAATGATTACGGCCCGTCCGATTGAGTAAGCATCGCATGCAACTAAGTTTGACTTGGTTAACTACTGCAAGGCGCCATTAAAGTTTTGCAGTCTCCACCAGAACTTTTTTTGTTGCACGCTCCAAAAGGAAATTAATGACGGCTTAGATTTAATTGGATTATGTGTAGCGTCGTGGAATGAGGACTAATGTGTTTCGGAAGACATCCAAAGTTAATGGAGTGATCGGATAAGGATAATCAAGTTTTGGAAGTCGATTATTTACAACCGGTGCGGGCGGGAACACCTTGAGGTGCCGTTTTCTTTTCCAGGACCGCACAAAGACTGATTGGGGGAAAATAAAAACGTTCCGCGTACAAAGCATTCTATTCAATCCGACACAAGCTAAGCCTACGGATCAACAGCCCTGACAGCCGGCGGGTTCCGGTTGGCGGAATAGCATTCTGGGTCGCAGCCGGAAGCGGACACGTTCGGCACATCTGCCCGTACGTACGATTGCTTCGTTCCTTCGGCATTGCGCACGTCGATTCCGGTGGAAAACGGTTCCGAATGCTTGCGTTGGACGCTTGACGAGTTCGATTCCATTCCTGGTTGGCCCCGAAGAGTGGAAGGGCCGGCCAGGATAGCTCGGAGAGGAAGGTACGCACACACACAAACACATACACTGGTAAAAACACGTTTCATTTTCTCCCCGGTGACCAAATCGATTTACGAATCGTTTCGTGAAAATTGAGAAATCTTTCGTAATTGAACATCCGGAGTCGACAGGTTCGGCTCGGAACGTCGGGAGGAGGAACCGAAGGGTGGTGGGGGACCGGGAAACGAAATGACCGGAACGGAATGGGGTTTCTGGTGGAAAATAATGTATGCAAACGGTAGCGTTGGATGCGGGCGGGACCGGTTCACACCTGACATTGGCATGCTACCGGGTCCGGGAAAGGTTTCGGTCCGATTGATGGAGAGTCCGATTGAAGCGATCGAAGGGTTCGCTCGTAACAAACTCGTAGCCCTCCCGCAGGCCTACGGAGCCAGGAAAATACAGCATCATCGGATTCGTTTTACACGCCAGTCGCAGCAGCATTTCCATTCCAGTTATCTGAAACGATGCAGCGAAAGCGAGTAAAAACCTTTCGGTTTCCATTTCCCGCAGTAGACCCTCGTACTGAGGGGAGGGAAATTATTTTATTAGCTCAGCGATGTTCATCAATCTAAGGACACCGATGGACAGTAGGGGCGTTGGCGAGCCTTGCGATCGATCGAGTTCTTCGTATTAGAACTTCATTTGTTATTCGTGTGGCAGACGGAACTGGCCGGGTTACGCCGGGAAGGACTGCGGGGAAAGAACACAACGGAACGGAAATTAACAAAAACGGACACAAGCAGGAAATTGAAGTAGCACTGTCTAGACGTTCGAACGAATGAATGAGAGACATTAATCAAATCAACGGAGAAATCACTTCGTCTAGTCGCAGGTCTCTGTTTTATCTGCCAGCAGTGATTTTCCATTGGATCTGATTTTTCGAAGTGGTTAGAATCTAGCCATACCATAGAATACGAGGAGGCAAACGAAATAAGTACCCTTGATGCCTTTTTAGTTTTGCTCTTTTAGTATCTATCTGATTTTGTGTTCTTATGCCCTAAATAAAATTGTTAATGTTAAGTTAATGTTAAGTGTGATTTATTTATTGCCGTACATAACAATTTTATTATACTTTTGGTGAAATAAAGAGCTAGATAACTCGGAAACTGCAATCAATCGAGTACTATTCATGGAACATGTTTTATCGTTGCTACCAATTTCGTTGGTGTGTTTTGTTTAATTTCTTAATTTAATTCAAGTACATTTCTAAATGCTTACAGTTCTTGATTTTTTTCGTTTTGTATTTTAACACACCTGTATTCTAGTAATTAATATGTTAATATAGTTATATTAAACTATTTCTGATAGCATTCATCTTAAGAGAAGCCAAATTTGTGAACCATCTTATTTTTGTCCATTTTCCTCTTTTTCTAAGAAATATGGCAATAAACAACTTTATATTGGACAATTCCATAGACTTGGAAATAAAAATTGGCTGTGAAATAATTTAATTTTAGTTACTAATACTACTACTCAAAAATTAGCTTGACATTGAACCAAAGCCTTAAAATAATTTAGCCAAAAATCACTTCATTATTACAACCATCTCCGTATCTCACCACCATATTTAACGGATCGTTGAATTTTGAACCGATCCGCGAAACCTGAATAACTTCCAACAACTTTCACAGCGCGACACAAAAAAAAAATCCTGCTAACGTGCAATAAGTGACCACCATTAAACTAGGTTAGGCGGGTTCCCTTTCCTCGTGGCGACCCGGTACGCGAGCCGGTAGCACAGGTGTTAATTGGAATAGTATATTCTTGTTCTCCTTTTCGGTCGATCTGTGAATTAAAGCACACCGTCCAACGTTTACTTACCTCCGGATGGCGTTCGGAATGGTCCAGTTACAAGCTAGACACTTGCCGGTGAAGAACGCCCGAATCGGAAGCGTCAGTACGGCTCTGGACCGTCGGTTGATTACATCGAAATCGTTTGCAGTGATTGCACGAGCTCTTGCCGTGATTAAACATCCCCTTACCGGTAGTGTTGAATGTGTTCGGGGTTGGTAGTCGACGAGCGACAAAAACCATACGTGACGGTTGGATTAAAAGGACTTGAAAGCATGGTGATCGTTTTTTAAGCCGATATTGGAGGAAAAAGTTGGTTATCTCCGTGCATTATCAGTTGAAAGTTGAAGAAGAGAAAAATGTTGGGCGTAGTTTTTATGAGTTATAACGAAGTTTGAAAATTGCCATCTGTTGCATTGAAAATTGAAACATTGCAAAGGATCCATCGAAAAGCCGAACTGATACGTCTAGTAGGAAAATTATTCTAAAACAATTCGGAATGACTTTGACTGTGGGGAAAATTTACGAACAATAATCAAGTGGAAAAGGTGACAAAATCCAAATTGAATCGTGACTCATCCCATGTGAAACCCTCAAACATTCAAACCAGAAGCGAGAGAAAAAGGCAACTTTTTCTTAACCTGAATTAAGCGTCTCCTTCAGTTTGGGGTTCCTCCATTTTCCTACACCTGAATAGTATTGAAATCTGCATTTAATCTGCGAAAAGGAAGGAGTGAGCAAAGGCACAAAACAACAAAAAATCCTTAGTGGACCCCAAAACTAGAAGCTAATGATGGCACGGAAAAGCGCGAGCATAAGTTCGTCCACGAGGTTGCAGCTGCTCGTTCGGTTGCTGCTGGCGGGGCTCGTTCTGCTGGTCATCGTGGGCCAAACGGTGGTCGAAGGTGGAAGCGTTGGTAGTTGGGACGACGGTTCGGACGAGCTGTTCGAGGAGGAAAGTTTGGAGCAAGATGTCAGCAGTGCGAGCGAAAAAGTGACCATCGCCGACGAACAGCAGGAAACGACCACCGTGGAACCGGTGTCCGCTGGCCCGGAAGGGACGACGCTTGGGTACAACGCCGTGGCCACCACGCCCAAGATAGTGAAGACGGTGAAGAAGCTTAGCCGGTGAGTAATGGATGGACTCGATGCACAAGTGGCATCGCGAGGAGAGTTTTTCTTGGTGGAACAAAAAAAAAAAAAACGGCTTATCACGAGCAATAGATTCTCGGGAGAGAATCGTTCGGTGATGAAAAGAAATGTTTATTGCATCGCAAATTGTAAATGTTCAGCAACAAGTTCAGGATGTTTGCCTGCATTAGATTTTCATTTAAAGTTAATCGCACATTCATAGTCGAGCTTCGGTAAGGTAAATTTTTGCATTTATATTGATTTAAAAAAATCAAAACACTTTATATGTTAGTTCAAATACTCTAAAGTTTTTAAAAATAATCTTCTAAGTAACTATAACACATCGAAATAATACTTAAAAGTTGCGTAGAACCTGATTCGATGAAGAAGAAATTGCTTAAGCTACAAGCAATATGAATTAAGCGCATAAAAAAGTTTTGGTTAATGTAAGATTTATTTTAAAACGTATCAAAACATTATAATAAGGCAAAACAAACTGCTGGCAAGGTTGGTTTGGTTCGTTAAAATGAACCGTAGTAGTTAATGTGACTTTTTATAACATTTTCCACGTGAGCGCTGCTTGTCTTCAGTTTTTCATTTCCTACACACTCCAAAATGAGTAAAACGCTTCTTATTGGCGAGAAAAACTCACTCGAAACGCTGCAAACATGACACTGACACAGTTTTGTTTGAGTTGTGAACGAGTAAACAAAACGATCATACACCAGCAATCACAAACCCGGTTCGCTTAACTTTGCAAAAGCGGGTGCCAAAAGTTATCATCGCCGGAAAAGCTCCTCGCCCCGTGCGCGTTCGTCCCGCCGAAGGCCACCGGAATCGTTAAAATGAGTTTTTCCCACCATCGACCACATCCAGCCCAGGGTGGAGACGGCGAGAAGGTGGGATTGGTGCACCGTGGCATACACACGCGGATGCATCGTACAGTTTTTGTGCGGTGCAAAGTGCAGCATGGGTGATGGCTGCCAACCGGAGCAGAGCGTGCGGGAGCGAGATCGCACTCCAGCTATCTCTCGTATAAAGTTGCCTAATTACTGCGGAAACTATTCATCAACTCCCCCTTTTCATTGAGCGGGGTGTTAATGAACTTCGGGCGCCATGACGGCATAGAATTTTGGCACCCTACTGCACGCCCGGCCCCAGGTTTGTTTGGCGTGCGATCATTTTGATACGGTTATTGAAACAGTGTGAGCATGTTTGACGTGTTTTTGTCACACGTAAAGCCCGGCGGGGTGGCGCAAATGTACTGAGTTCGTCAGAAGCAAAAGTTTTATTAATTTCACCATCGTTATTGCGGCCAAGCATTTATTCGGGCGTAAAAACGAGCAATAGCAAATAGCATCCCTTTTTTCACCGGAAACCGTGTCCATCGCATGACGCATAGAGATAGCTTTATATTGATTTTTGTTTACCATTCGTAATCCCGAGAAATGTTTTCTCCGTGCTTTCGCAGTGCCGGAGAGGTCGTATATTAATTTTTCAATATCATTTCACCGTAAAATAGGGTGAAAGATTACCACACGAATGGGTTCTATTCACCGGAAAAGCGTCGTTGGGATTCTTCTGCAGAATAGTGCACTCAATGAATACAGCTCATCCTCGGAATGGTGCTTATCGGTAGAAATACCGTTTCCACGAGTACGGAGTTCGGTATGGGATTTAGTTTTTTTTACTTTTACTTGTAAACTAATCCTCTTTTTGAAACGAGCAGCAATGGTTGTTCGTATTTTCCTCAAAATAAGCCAAAGCTAAAATATGTCATCATGCAACTTATAAAAACATGCTTTTAGTTAGTTGGAAGATAGAAGGAAGAGTGAATTAATGGAAATTCAAAAGGAAAGCTTCCTTGGATGAGTGTCCGTCGATTATTCAGAGGAAAAATAAACCGTTAATGTATGTGTAGTGTTGGAAGAAAGAATTTTATCATGTTTTAGTAAGTTTAATACATAAAGTAAAAGATGATACTTAACAATGAAAATAAGAATAAAATAAACGTTAAAATTAAACGATAAAACTCTCTTTACATCCTACAAACTCCAGTGTGTCACTTAAAAAAAAAAAGCAAAAAAGGAAAATCTCGGTTTCACAAATTTGTTCCTCAAACAAACTAGCTGTGCCTTGCCTCCGCCCGGTTTACTAATGCTTGTTGCATGTCGTGGGCCATAAAGTTACGCTCCCGGAAAAAAAAGTCCAATTAATGGCAGACTAATGCATATCCGTTTCGCCGGATGGTCCACGGGACCCCGCAGGCTAATGTACCGAACGACAAGTCGCATCATTGTTTGCAGAGAGAAGTAAAAAACGAGTGCATGGAAACAACCTCCAGGCGAAGCACCCAGGCCCAACATGCGGCCACGCTCGCCTTTGCCGGATGTGTCCGAGTCCTATTATAGCAATCGATCACGCCGGAGGGTGCAGAAAAAAGTGTACAAAACTGTGCTTAACAGTAATTACAGTATTTTCCCAAAGCAAGCGCGTCCCGTGGAAGGGCGGTAAGGGACGGTGGGGTGGGTAGGAATAGTGTTTTGGCCGGCTTTAACCGCCCGACCCAACCGATGGCCGGCACGGGGATGTCGGATTAGGTGGTGGGATTTATTGTAGTAACATACCAATTTGCCATGCAGTAGATTGTAGTCTCGTCGATTTTTTCCCCATTGTCTCTCTCTCACTCTCTCTCAATGTGTGTGTGTGTGGTTTGGACTGTTTGATCATGGCTGCCTACCGGTAGGAGTAAAAAAGCTCGCCGGCACACCGAACCTGCTGCCGAACGCTAATACGTAGATTGAATTTAAATTTATGATCGCCAGGGATTTAATGTTCACCGGATGCTCTGCAATAACAAACATTAAAACAAACTGTGGGTGAGCTCTCTAATAGTGCGCGGGCTCACTTTGCACACGGCCACTGTGCAGGTACGAGTGTCTGCGTGTGTGTGTGTGTGTGTATGTATTGATTGGCTAGGACAGGCTCGGTTCGTGTCCTGCAAAATCCTGCCTCGCCTTTGGCGTTGTTTTATGAGACATACACATATTTTTTAGCCCTTTTTGCGAGAAAGTGGGTTTTTTCGGGCAAAACGGGTACCGTGATTGTGCGCCATAACATGCAATTGGCGCGTGGTTTGGTGTCGTCCCCGTGGCCGCGGGGGGTTTTTCCCGCACATGCACCCTTGACCTCGGGCTGCGGGCGATCGGGAGGGAATGGTTGGGGGTTGCCGATGCGGCCTTCTGAATTATTTCACTCTGCATAATTTTCAACGGATAATCAATTGCATGTATCCTGGCCCGAGGACAACCCGCCACGCCTTTCCACGGGGGAAGCGGCACAGCGGCGGAGTGTTAGGTTGTTGCCGCGAGCTCCACCCGTGTGTATCGGTGTGTGGAGGTTTAATTTGTGGCACGAAACTCGCCCTTTCCACTTCCCTTCTCAGCGCAAAGTTCCCAAGAGCGCTCCGGATCCTTTTGTGCCGTAGGATTGAGATTTAAATTAAACCGCTTAATTTGACAATTACAATCACCGGCCTCACCACCGGCTGGCCGGGTGACCGATTCCGGTGGTTCCGGGCCCGGCTCGGTGTTCGGTTGTAAAAGTTTGCCCCCAAAAAGGAACAAGTGAGGGGGTGGGGGAGAGAAAAAAACCCGAATAAACCAAAAAGATCTATTCACCCGTAGCATAATTTGCACGCACGATCGGTCAAACCAATCGCTACCGGGCTGCGTTTAATCCCTGCCTCGTTTCCCCTCGCTCCAAGCACTGGCCCGGGATGGCCCCGAACTGCAGTGGGTGTGCAATCCGTGCGGTGCTACAAAATGGAGCGCGAAAAGGGACGAGAACTGTGTGAGCTTTTAATTTTAATTATGCCGTACATTCATTTATTACACCGTCCAGGAAAGAAAGGACGCAGCCTCGGGGTTTGGGCGGCATCCGGGTTCATAAGTGCACATTTTCGGACCAGTGTCTCCTTCTCTTTCCGGCTGCTGCCAAAAAGAGGTTGCTCTGTATCTTGCGGAATGGGGTGGGAACCTGGTGGTCAGGAATTAATTTTTATCTCATATCAATTGAAAATTGATATTCGCCCGGTGTCTTTTCGTTGCGTATCTCATGTCCCTTCGGATTTTCTCGTCCTCCTCCCCTCGCTCCCCAAACGCATGGGATGCAACGAAAAGGTTAACCGATTGCGAATAATGTATATGAGGAACAAAAAAAAGGAGAGCATAGTTCATTAATTCAAAATTGTGTCCTGAATTAAAACTGAGGGACGATAAAGAGGAGAAAAATATAACAACTGTACGCCCAATTGCATTCATCAGTCGAAAAGACAGGCACGTATAATGACAGTTATGAGCAAATAATCCAATAACCGCCTTGAAAGGGAATTGGGACCGTTTGAAAGGGAACTGGGTGTTGTTGGCCAAAAAGAACATGGCCAATTTAATGATGAACATTCGTGATATACTTTTTATTGTGTTCCTTTTGTAAATAAAATATATTTTAATAGGTCGTTCCAATAATTTAACTACAAAGGATTCGAAGCAGTCAACCTCGGTTCAGCACTGTACGTCGAGTTTTCCCGCCTTCTGCACTCGACGGGCTGGAGGGAATGCAATAGTTAAACCATTTACTTAATGCCGTCTGATCTGAATATTATAACAGCGTGTGTGTTCATGTGTGTGTGTATGCTGTTCGAAGGTCCTGTCCATTTTCCCTTCGTTGAATTCGATCGTTTTCCGACCCGTGTCGGTGATGATGAGGTTATGATTAATATTTTTAACATCGTGCTCATCGTGCTCTGTTATGATATGGATTTTATTTTCCATTTTTCCGAAACATTTCATTCGTATTCCATACACGAGCGCAGCGGATCCGTGAGGCGATTGTTTTTTCTGAATTTTATTTTGAACCCAAGGTCAGATAAAAATAAATTGAATATCATTGCACGCATTGGGCTCATTTCATATGTGGGTTGCATTTGGTGCCCCGTTGTCCCTTCGTTAACGCGTAAGTGTACGAGTATCGATGAATGTCGACGCCGAAATGGGCAACTGTTGTTGGAACTGGAAAATGGAAACAGGCGGGGAAACGCATCGAGTGCATCGTAAATAAACAGGTAAAATATTTATTGAATATTCAGACGAATCAGCGCCACAGTGCGGTGGGGCGTTGGGCAAGTAAAGTGCATATGAATATTGATCCATCCATCCACCCATTTCACCCGATGCCTCGAAAAGGATGTTCCATGGGGTTGGCTGCTGGTTGAAGCGAACCAAGAAGGAAAAAAATAGTAACCAAAACTACCAACCACGTCCATCCTGTGATCATCCTTTCACGGGGTGGCGGACCATTCACCCAAAATAATACCACGCATTTCGGGGCGGTGAAGGAATGATGGTGCGTCAGGTCAGGTTACATTAATTATTATTCGCTTTTCGCGGGATTTATTGCCGTAAGTTGTAACAGTAATCAGTGCAGCTGAAAGCTCCCACGCACCATTGCGCCAACATGGGATGTTCAAAGGCCGGTTGTAATTAAAACGTCCCACGTAATAGGAAAAGTGTGTAAGCTAGCGATTTGGCTTCCACTGAAAGTATATTTAAACTATTTGGAACCCAAATATAAATAGACCCTATACAAATGACGTTAATCTCCGAGTATTCCTAAATGAGTGGGCTGGCTCGTTGGAAATAGTTATTCTTTGAAACTTTCCCATATCACTTTTAATTAGAGCGTGTTACCCTGACATAAACCATTGGCACGTCTTAAAGTGACAAACGCCGTGTGTGTGTGTGAGCAATTTTATAGTCACAAAAACTATTTGTAACTTGTTGGGGGGATTCTTAGGTTTGGAGCCCTTTTAGTGTCACCATTTTGGTGCAAGAAATTAATTTTACAGTCAATTACATTTTCAGCAAAGTTTTGCGCATAAGTTGGCCACAATGCACGTCCTGGTAAAGGACTCCCCCGAAACGTTCTTTCCGGGGTTCTTTTCTTATCTCCGGTGGGTGATTCTTATCGTAATTAGTTCGGATGCCTGGAATTCATTTGTTTCAATTTGTTCATCGTTAGGCGAATTTCGGCCGGGTTGCGGTTGCGGAAGGCAACCAAAAATCGATTACGCGCGTGCTGGCAGTTTTTGTTGCCTGCCTGGAGGCCCTTCCTTTTTCCGCCAAATCGGACACAACATTATCAATTAACATAACCACGGCACCAGGGCTACGCAACGATCGTACATGTGTTTGCGGGATGCGGGAACATGTTGTGCGGGGGTGTCGGCAAGGGATGCTTCTCAACCTCAACACTCCAATTGTACGAGCACTAGGGTGTATGTGTGTGTGTAAGTGTGTGTGTGTGCGGTAAACGGCGACCATGGGAGCCATAAGCGGGCGTGATCCTTTGAACTGAAATCAGGATCATAATCTAGACCGTTAGTCTCACCCCATAAACTGGTGTTTGCCGGGCCATGTGACAGGAGGTATGGTGGGGAGGGGGAGGGGAGCAGAATACGGGGCACGAGGGACCGATGCGAGCGTGAGTCTGCATGGTCGGTATGTGTCCGTCCTAATGTGCCGGGTCCGATTCGGCATTCGGTTTCGGCTCGGTGGGAAGGCGGAGGTTTTTCTTTCATTAGCCTCATTAACTCCTGCTCCCGATAAGCGAACAGTGCCGGGGCAAGCAGTTTTCCGCAACCGCACTGAACCATAATGAAGCTCTTTGGCACGACCCGGAAGTGCCTTCGGGAGATTTGGTCGGTGCTCCTCCAAACAACCACACACAAGCACACACACACGCCGTTCGTCGGAGCATGTTGCGGTGGCACAATAACGACCGTCCAACGACGGATACAAGCGAGCGACAGGTACGATGCGGGGGAGGGTTTCGGGCTCCGTTTCGGGTCATTGCCATCGCCATTCGGCACTTTTCCTACATTCATTATTTCTAATAAAACAATTTGAGAAACTGAATTAAATTTTATTTATTGTTATTATCGCTTAATTCTGTTTGCGCTTTATCTTATCTGGTCATTGCCAAAATTTCCGTTGACCAACGTGTGCGAACGGTTTGCGACCAGTTTTGTGTGCGATGGCGGGCACGAGAGGGGGAAATTCTCTTGGGAAACGGCCAGGATGCTGTCGACGATTGTCCTCGTTACGAACGTACGGTCATACGGTACGGTTGCAGGGTTGGACAGAAACGCTCGAAGGCCTGCGCACATTCTTCGGATGGGTTTACGATTGTAGGATGCTCGATACAAAAACAGGCAATGCTAGGATAGAGTCCGGGAAGGTCCTTGCTAACGCTTTCGATTCAACTTTTATGTTAACAGTTGATTTAAGGAACTAATGCTAGTTTACTTACTGGAATGAAACTAAAACTCTAGAGAAAGATAGTGTCAAAATTTTTAAATACACAAATTTAACAGATCTACGACATATTGCAAGCTTTAAAGTGTTCTAGTTTTGAAAAAAACTTAGTCTAAAGCTTTTATTTAAAAATCAATCATAATGTAAAGTAATCCTCAGTAGTTTTACACTAATAACTTTATAACAGGACGGGCCTTCCTAACGCTTTCGATTCAAATTTAATGTTAACAGTTAATTTAAGGAAAAACTCTAGAAGAATATCGTATCGAAATTGACAAAAGCGTAACTTCAACAGGTCTAAGCTATGCTTCAAACTTGCTAGTTTTGGAGACACTAGTCTTATATTTTTATTTAAGGATAATGTAAAGCATAATGTAAAGTAATCCTCAGTAGTTTTGTACGAATTACTTAATTTTTTTTTTATTTTCATTACTTGAATTTGATTATTATATTTACAAACTTTTTGTTCTTTCTAAGCTAACAATGTTTTATAACAAAAAATAAACTTTATAGAAAGTGTTGAAAAACGTATAAACAACATAAACGTCTTAGGAAAACTTAATATTGAAATAAATTCGTAAAACTTTTACGATAAAAAAAACAACATGAAGGTTGTAATAAGTGTAGCCGATGTGGATAAAGAACGGGTTCACATACCCACGGCGTCCTTTCCGGATGGACGAATTCTTTTCTCTCGAATGCCGTTGAAAATATTTGCCTAGCGCGGCGTCGCTTCTGGACGACGGATTTTCCGGCACACCCGGGTCGGATTTTGTGCATTGCAGGCTCCCCATGGCCATTGTTCGCTAAGGCTTATTCCGTTCCCTATCTTGCCCGTTCTTTAGTTTGTTTTCTTTCCCTTTTTCCTTCTCTCTCGGTTTTCATCCCAACCTGGACTGACTCCCGATGGCCATCACCAACGCGCAGCTACGAGCAAGGGCTGGAGGACTACGACGAGGCGGCGGACCGGGCGGAACGGGAGCAGAAGGAGCAGGCGGCCGACCAGCAGTACAACAATATGCTGAAACCGATGCTGACATTATTCAACGTGATAAGCACCGTTTTATCGTCCGGAAGATCAATGCGCTCGACCGTGGCCACCGCCGACGGTGGCAATAAAAACGAGAACATCACTTTGGCCGCCGGAAAATCAACAAGCGGCGGAGATAATGAAAATGGTAATGAATATTTTGAATGCTTAGCATATTTCCCCAGTGCGACAAACTGTGCGAACCCGGTGACGAATGGAAGGCCGCTCGTCGTTGTCGTCTTTGGTATTACTATTTTTGGAGAAGTCACAGCAGCCTCCACTACCTGCTGAAGATTCGGGCAGAATCTTTTGAACACGAGAACGTTTAGCTTAATATTGATCTAAGTAAGGACTATTTCCACTGTAACAGCATCAAAGTCCGTTTACATATGGCTCCGATCCGTTCCATCGAAGTGGATCCCTTTTACGACATTCCTTTACGACCATAGACAAATATTTTGATAAACCAGGGTTTACATTTTTTTGCATGGCCATCACAGGAATGTCATCTGGAATGTATTTCTTACAGTTGTAAAATATTCAAACATGAAGATTCTTCGACATGCTAAGGGTAAAAGTAAAAGCCTCAAAATGAAAACTTTAAATTGCCAAACAGGAGCTTGATCAGGGTTTAATATACATGTGTGCAAAGTTTAAGACTTAATTATCGAATTCTTGGACTCAATGGACATTGTATAGAACTGGAACTCAATTCGTTTTTCCTGGAAATTAAAAAAGCATTCATTACTGGAACGAACGCACAGATTTGACCAAAACAAACGACCTAGACTGCCTCGTAAAGACGAAACAAATATGACCGGTAGCATTCAGGTTATTGCGTTGGATTGGTATTTGTTGATGTTCAAAAGCTCATAAACTGCTATGCACCCATGCCAGGAGGGGTGGGAAACCGGGTGGCACCCGTGAGAGAGGTGAACGTTGGGCTTCAATTGAAATTGCCCAAAAATCTGAGACTATTGCCATACCGTCATGGTAAGCTCCTGTTCTCCTTCGGATCGGAATGGGTCGAGAATAAATTGAAAAAGTTTACTACATACTCCTTGCCGGTCCATACCGTTTTCCCGGCCCTCCACCCCGATGGTAATCGCCTTTGGGTCTACGGATCATCGTACGCTTTCGGCTGAGTTGGTAGATTCGTGTGATTTCATATCTAAGCGTGTAACCTCAAGTTCATTTTGAACGCCAGAAAAGAGCCGAGTGAGCTGCATTCATAAGGGGGTCGGAGGGGGAAAATAATTCACCAAAATGTTATGCCCGGGAAGGCAAAAATAAGATGAACAACAAAAAATGAGTTTCCATGTGTCTTTCCGTCGGTGGTGGTTACTGCTGAAGGTTGATTTCGGAATGTGATAAAGTTACAAATTAAAAACTTTTACTCAAAACACATCACGGGCGCATTCATGGAGTTATACTTTATGCTATTACTTGACGTCAGCCCGATGCTGGTGCTGGATGTGGTGTGAAAGCTGAATACGCTTCTGGTTGAGTTGAAAATGTAAATTTTGATATGTGTTTTTCAAAGGATTTTTTCCAAAGCGGTGGTTCTAATACAACCTAGGGATGATGATTGGAATAATTAGAATTTAAAATTTAAAACTTCAAATTAAAGGAAAATATTTTTCGAAGGTTGGACCTTCGAGTTGCCACAAACCCTCACTCGAAGCAGAAGTTGAACTTGTATTCGAAACCATTTCATTATGCTTGGGTGTAACAATGGTTTGTTTCGCTGTGGATTTATAAATCAACTTTAACTAGTTTACGCGTTCTAATGATTTTTTGAAATCACCAAAAGTATGTAGATGCAGTTGTATACTTTTAGTTTTTTTCATTGTACTTTATTCTAGCCATTCTTTTGACTATTTTGCTAGCGACCAAAATGTCGTACAAGAAGATTTATCGTCAATGTTCATGAAGTACGGTTGAGGTAGAGATTTTACTCTACTATTCAATTTCATTTCAACCCTTTTTATCTTTATGGTTGTTTACCATAGTCAATTTTTCAACTTTACTTTATATTGATGACTCATTTTTACTATGTGGGATTCAATTTTCAGGAATCAAGTTGATATTACATTATCAATCACCAAGTTGACTTTCTTGTTAATTCATTGTATGCATACATAATGTTAAGGATTAGTAAAAACCAAGACGCTACGCGAAAAAACAAATACATGCTACACTTATCTTCCTTTGATTGCCTTATGGATATCGAAGATCCTTATTTTTCCTGCACAAATTTTCCATTTTACCGTGCTAAAAGTGCGATTCGTGTTTCATTCCAGAAACAGCAACCGCGGTGGCAGGTGGACGATACATTAAAGGCGATCCCCTGAATGGCTACTACGATTTCGTGATCAGCGAAGGATCGTACAAGTTTTGGGTGGTGTTTCAGGTAGCTATCCTTTCGTTATTATGTTCCCTCTTCTTTCCCGCATGCCGCGAGAACGGATGGCTGGGCGATGGAAATTGAACTTTCACCGAATGGCATTTTTCCTCTCCCTCTCACTCTAGCTGTTTACCGCCGGGCTTGTGTTGTACGCCACGTTTGCGGCCATCTACTACTCGAAAGTGAGCCCGCTGACGTCGGATTACGACTATATCGATTACCTGAACGGGGCGCGCTCGTTTGCCGGCGGCCGCTCGATGGTGGCCCAGCCCGGCAGCACGCTGTGGGATACGGTGGCCAACGGTCGGTGGTTTGGTCCGGCGGCGCAAGCGTTCGAAATCGTCCTGAGCGCCATCGAAAACGCGCCGAAATGATGTGTCTTGGGGGGGAAGAAATACGAGGAGGGGTGAGCAAGTTTGTGGTAGAAGGTGGGACCAGCAAAACCAACGCCGATCAGTAGGCGCCGATGTATTGCTATGAAACATTTGACGTTCCGTGTTGGATGTGGCCGTTGCGGTGGTGGCTCGCTTGAATGTTTCATCCGAATGCAATGGCCACCCGTGGGGGGTTTGCCGGGGTTAGGGTTTGTTGGGAAAATACGGCGAAGCTTTAGTTAGGTTTTCCTCCGTACACCGCGTTAATGTTAAGTGCACCGTTAGTAATAAGTGGATGGAGAATAGAATTTCCATATTTATTGAACGAGCGTGAGTGACGCGCTTTTGATGACGAAATTAATGGCGGTCTTGACCCCACCCGGTCCCTGTTCACCTTTTTCGCAGCGCTGGCCACCGTTGAGGGCCGCTACATCAAGGGAGATCCGCTCAACGGTTACTACGATTTCGTGATCAGCGAGGGATCGTACAAGTTTTGGGCCGTATTTCAGGTGAGTACCCGGTCCCGGAGTGACCAGCGTTTGGCAACGAGCGTAACCGCTACTGATCCATTGCAGCTTGTGACGGCCGCGGTCGTTATTTACTCGACGCTGACCGCCATCTACTACTCGAAAGTGGCTCCACTAACGTCCGATTACGACTACATCGACTACCTGAACGGTGGTCGCTCGTTCGCTGGCGCACGGCCAGCGGATGCAACGTCACGAACGGGGGCCAGTGGTGGCGGGCGGGCGGCTGGATGGAGCTGGGACAGTTTGTCCACCGGCACGTGGTTTGGACCGGCGGCCCAAGCGTTCACGATTGTGATGGATGCCATCGAACGGCAGCCCAAATGATGGCAGCGCGTTTCCCGTTACGGAAAGGACGAACGAAAGGACAAACAAAAAAAGGGAAGGAACGACCACATGGAAATTGCCATGAAATATCTGAACCGGTTTTTACGCTTTCCCAAGCCGAAGCAGACGGACGGAACCTACCTTGGATATTTTATAGCGATTTTTTAGTACACAACGGCTTTTTTTGCACCGTGCGTAGAAAAACGGCATACTCAGGCGAAAGTTTATGATAGATGTAATTATGGATACCGATGGTGGTAATAAAATGCGATCAAACATTTAGTTAGCAAACGGGAAAAAAGGATCAAGGCCAGTGTGGAGTTACGAGCTAGTTATTGAAAACTGGATGATCGAGCAAGGATGAAGGGAATTAATGCTAGAACTAGGAATTTTGTTTGAACAGCAATACCATAAGATAAATTTCCACCCAAGCTCGGGTTTTATGTGGAGTTTATGAACAAAAAACAAATAATGATGTGGATGTAGAAACGGAGCTTGGTATGTTCAATTGTAAAGGTATAGATTTTGCTTTTAATGAAGAATTCAAATCGATCGTTGTAAACCTTTCTCATTGAGAGCTGAATTCATTACACAATTCGTCGAAGCGCAATGCAATTTTTAAAATGGTTTTTTGAACTAGTGTACTTTTAAACGAAAAAGGAAAAGCTCAATTCGAAGAAAATGAATAAATGTCTGAAAAAGATCTTAACACGTTTTTCGTTGAAAACAAGAGCTACGAGTTCGCTCGCGGACGAAAAGTTTTCCTGAAATGAGAGCCACTGGAAAGCGGTGCTGTTGTTGATAAAAGATCGAAGATAACGACACGAACAAAACGAAAAAAATTGGTGAACGAAAAACCATCCATCCTAAAAATTGGCACTGTCAGCCGAGATGATGTTCATTCTTCTTCCCGGGCGTGGAGTGTAAATTTACATTTTCGTAAAGTGTGTTTTGTGGCCAGCGTTCGGACCGGCCGGTCCGTTCGTCACTGCCAATTTCAGCAGTTTTGCGGCGCATCAAACAAAAAGCAAACGAACGAAAAACTATGCAAACAGCATAAGAACGTAAGAACGGGGCATAAAAAAAAACCCGGAGCGGGAAAACATTAGAATAGTGTTTGTCTAGGTTGTAAAAGAATGGTATAGAGAATAAAAAAAAAAAAACAAAGAACATGTAAAGCAAGCAGAGGACCGGAAAGAACGGCCACAACGGACCGGTTTTTTTCCCGCGGACCATTGCCGAACGAAAGAGTAGCTGATGTAGGACAAGAAATTAATTTGATTTTTAATTGGTTTTATAATCGAACCGAACACAAACAATCGAAGCCAATGTGGTGCCAAACCCGCGCGTGCCGCCGGTCGCCCCTCACCGTCAGCATTGGGTTTGAAAGGGGTTGTGTGTGCCCGAGAAAGAAAGTATGCGCGAGCGGGAGCAATAGAGACAAGCCGGTGAAAGTAATGAAGTAATAACGATTCATCAGCCGAACGCGAACATTTCCGCGGACCGCGGGCTCGTGATGTGGTAGAATCTGATGAAAGAGTTTTAATTATTCTCGTGCGTTGAAAGAGACGTTTGTTTTTGCTGCTCCCCAACTGGGTTATTTTGCATCGGTCCCGGCGCGAAAAGGTAGAACGAGCAAATCACGGTTTGGAATCACTATTTCGCTTCGGAGTTGAGCGGTGATTGCGGCAAATGATAAATTAAGTTCATCCCTGCAAACCAGAGACTCTGGCATCTGATGATACTTTGAAGCCGTGCGATTAGGAAATGGTGAAATGGAGGAAAATGGTGGAAAAACCATCCATCCATCGATGCAAACGGTGAGTGCTTGGTTGGTCTAGGTGTTCTGCCGCAAACCTGACGTGCAACCTGACGGGACGGCCGGTTCCCGGCCAGTGCACTACCCCGAAGATGTACCGCACTGTAAACAATTAACCCACAACCCCGTGTCCGGGCACCGGCCTGACTAATTGAATTCGAACTAGATTGAAACTGCGGTAAATGAGTGTGACACGTGTTTGCCGGGGCAAATGTTGCAACTAAACGGTAGGGTTCCTGTGAGGGCTTCCACGAAATTTGCGGACGTCAGGAGTGCACGCTGGTTGATTGAGTTTTCACACGCTTCCCTACCTCCCTGCCTGGCTGTTGGTGAAAGTTAGCTTGTACATTGGAAAGAACTGTGTTTTTTTTAAACATTTTGCGTCCTTTTTGTCCCTTTTCTAGTTTGGTATATTTGTTTGGTTTGGTTTGTTAAAGCATGTTACAAAGTGTTTTAAAATTCTCCTTTTAGATATTTGAGAGTACATCCTCCTACACTGGTGGAAATTATTTCCTACCGATCGATCCATTTTCTTCCCCGTTAATCAACTTATAGCTTCCACCCATCGAACCCTTTTTCGGGCGCGACAAGTTGGCAAACAAGTTTGCACAGGACACGCCGTTCCATCGCATCCTCATTAACTCCTGGCCCCGTGGGCCGACGGAGCGCTGTATCCTGCCATCGCGTTGCCAATGTTGATGTGGTTGATGATGAATCCATCGGTTGAAGAAGAAAAATATAGCAATCTTCGGGGGAAGGAGAGGGATGTTTTCTGCAATCAGTGCTTGACTTTTCAATTAATCAAAACCTTGTTAAGTCGGGCCGACGCCGCATCGTAAACCGAAGCGCCTTCATGCGCGTAATAAGTGAATTGGATTAAAAATTCGCACCCTCGTCAAGTTTCGGTTTTCGGTTTGCGGAAGCGGGTGGTGGGAAGGCGGAGGGGGATTTTCTTGCGTTCCAGCGTCAAAAGTTTTCACCACGAGCAGCGATAAAATTGAGGCTGTAATTTAAATATTTTTTTATTTATTTTCTGTGGTGTTTATTCTTAGACGCTGCTGGCAAACGGACTGGAGCAGCGGAAGGAACCCCGATGGTGACATCGTCGATGAAGACGATGATGACAACGACACCGACGATAATAATGATGTGAAAGTGTCGTCAAGGAGGATCATTGGTGGCATAAATTGAATCCTCCTGCCTAGTCCTGGCAGATGTGCTTTTTGGAAGATGATGTCTAATTTGTTATTTAAATCACTCTCCCGGCGTTGGCGAAGCCGAGTCCGGGAGTTGGTTAGTGGTTTTTCTTGCTGGTTAGCTGCTGCTCGTCTCCGTGGAAAACGAGTTGTTCTAGCGTGAAATCTGACAACTATTTCCCGGGAAGCGGTCTAGTTGATGGATGATGGGAACGATCGAACTTCTGTTAGTCCGTTCCATTGGTCGGTGTAACAAATTTCGATAATACTTCAAAGCACAAGCTGGATAATATTTGCACTGTTTCCCGGTTCCGCTGCGCTCTCATCGCCAGGCAGGCTAGCAAACAAATCTGTCATCTGAGGCAAAGGAGCGGAAAAGTCAACAGTACGAAACGAAAATGAATTGTAGCATCACACACAGTTGTCCAGTCCGAAGGTTCGCAGAAGATTGGCTAAACTGCGACCGAACGCTGGTTGTGCCGGTAATCGTTAAAATATTTACACAGCCAACATCCGGTTGTGAGTTTGCTGACGGGCGAGGATCCGGTGAATTCCGGGGTTTTTCGGAAAATTTATAGCCCAGCGACGGTTGGAATAACCTGAGGGGTTGAAGGTTTTACCCGCTCGAAAGATTATTATCAGTAGGGATGAAATCTACATTACAGCAAGAGACGTTATCCCGTTTGTTGGTCGCTTTTGGCAACGTGGTTTTCAAAAACTCATCTGTCCTGTCCCAAAATGCGTCATTTATACTGACTTTCCTTACAACATCGCAGAGGCGTCATATTTTCACTAAGCGGCGAGCTGGAACAAATCATCTCAGTTGGCGTTAAAATTTCAAATGGGCAAGTGGCGAGCCAAATAGCAGTTCGTGACACTAATTATTCAACTATTTACATTTGTGTAACTGAAAGGCGAATCACGTATCGAGCGCTTGCGGCCTTAACGAGAGGTTCCAACCGTAGCAGCAGATGGAATTCGACTAAATTTAGTACGAAAGTATGTTAATTGTTACGGTTCGAATGTAGCAGAAATTAGAACGAAAATTTGATTGCAACCGACATCCGCCTCCCGGGGCCGTTTTCATAAACAGTGCGTGGGAGAGGAATGCAATCCCCTGCGCCGAGGTGTATTTAATCTTTTCGCCTACGATAACCAAGGCACCGGGAGGTCCATGCCAGGCAGGCAGGAGTATCGAGGTGACGCGTTCGACCGCTTGAAAACTAATTTCGTAAAATCCGGATCCGGCCGAAATTGTAACTGGCGGTTGGGCGTTTTTCCGGAAGCTGGCAACGGACCTAGACTTCGCAATCGCTTTGGGTCGGTGTCATTTTAGGACGAGCGCGCGTTGGTTGAGATGGTTTTGACACGTGGAAATAGTGTGTGATTGAATATTTGCCGAGTGGTTTGGCGTGGGAATCGAAACTGTTAGTGGAATTGTTTGGCAATATGTTAGCGTGCAATGTGAGTGATTTCTTTGAAGTGTGCAGAGGTTATACAAAAGCCACATCACGCGGGCTCAAACAAGCAAACTGATCATAGTAAATAGTAAATTCAATAGTAAATGAATTTTCAATAGACTTTAGCAAATTTAAGCATAGTATTCGATCTTAAAGTTAAAGTTATAATATTTAGAAGGAATAATATGTAACATGAAGCACTCGTAAAGCCCACGTGGTGGACGTGTAATATTTTATAATTAAGAATAATAGTAGATGCTATCGTTTTTTTATTGATCTATAATCATATGGAATGCAACAACTGCAGAAAAACACCCTTAAAAAAATTAAATCTGGTTCAAGAAGAGCTCATAGAAAGATTTGAGAAAAGGTATGACAAATTAGGTAAGTATGAAAAATTAATTTTGGTGACACTTCATACCTTTTGCTAAGTGAAAAATATTCTGAAAAGATGAGATAATCATTTTTCTTTGGTAACCGCTGCGTAATGTTTTTGTAAAGTTTGTGGAATCCTTTCGAAGAACCTTATATGCTCATTTAACTGGTTAAATTTTTGGATCGAGCAGTAAAAAAGCCAACAAAATGCCACAATGTGCAGTCATAAAAAATGCCAACAAAATATCACAATGTGAAAATGATGATACTCCAGAAAAGAAGCAGAAGAATTAGTTATCAAAATGGAACAGATTTTTGCAAACCTACCCTGATAATAATAATTTCTTTATTAGTCAAATTGCAAATTTGTTGCAGATTCATGCATTGCGAAATAAGGAATAACAATTGTTGCTACAATAGTGCATCTGTGTTCATTGACATGTACTTGCAATGCAAAAGTTCATACCACCATGTGCATAAGCTCATGATGATTATGATGATACCGATCGCAGTGGTGATGGTGGTGGCGTCATTGGCCGACTGTTTACTGCCAAACCGCGACGAAACCGTTATGCCGCACTTCCGCCATTAATGAGTGTTGGAAGACAATACCGTGCCCCCTATCGAGGGCCAACGTCCGGAGGGCAAAGTGTAGCATGCGAAAGGCTCTTACTGGGTCAAACATCCATCGACGGTGCGGTTGCTATCCATCATCGGGTCTATCTCCGGTCCCGTTCCGTTCCGAGAGGGAGGGATCGTAAAACGGCCACTTTGAAGGTAAAGCTTAGCAATCGATGCTTTGATCAGCCCACGAGCCACAAGGGAAGATTGGTCCATGTTTACGTCCCGTTTGCCACCGAGGGATGGAAAGAAAAGAGGAAACCAGCGGGTCTTTCTTCGTCAACCCTAACCTACAATTTGTGCGAACAGATCTCTGATTGTTTACCGCAACTGGTTGGCTCGCTGGTCGCGCGGCCAAGCTGATGTTTACGCACAGGAAAAAAGGGTTCAGGTTCTCCAGGGAAACCGTTACCTTCTACGCAGCCCGGTTGCGGTGCAAAAAAAAGGGGAAATAGAAAAACAATTTGGTTCTCCCACAAGCCGCCATTGACAAAGGGACGCCTACAGTTCCGGTGGGTTCCATCGAACCTTCTATCATTTTCTTGCCCGGTTCTGCGTTGTTCTTTGTAATCGGCTTACTCCCGCAAACAAACGTTGGAACCGAATGGAAATGCAAACCGAAGCATAAATCAACCGACATCGAGCTCTGCTCAATCCTTCTTCCATGATCTTATTGTGTAAGTACTGGAGGCATCCCGTGTGCAGCCAGGTTCTGGTCTCCCACGTAAACCATTGGGAGTCGCCCCGATGCCCAAACCATGGCGAAGTCGAGCGGTGTGCGATGAGCTGCAATCATTCTGCATCAGATAACCGTCTACAACAATGGAATACGGTGGGGAATTATGGGAATAAATTAACCAACGGACACTCGGCGCACTAACGGCGGTTTTCGGGAGGTACCGGTCAGCAGGGCTGCCGAGCCGGGATGATCAGCAACGGTGATTTCGAGTGGACAATTCCAGTGGAAACTGGAACGACGGAGGGAGAGTGATGCATTTTTCGCGATAACACCACCGTTGAGCGTGCCAAACGGGTGATCCGTCTGCGTTACAGTGAAAAGGGAGAGAAAAAGAACCATCGCCGGTTCTGGAAACTGCCACCTAACGGAATATGAGTGATTATTTAGCAGAGAAATGAGGCCACTTCGCGTGAAGCAAGGCGCGTTGGATCATATGACGGTACGGACGACAACATATTTTTACGATTCTTAATGATTTTAATGCCATTGAAACCAATGCGAAGTAAAATACGGCTACTTTAAAAAGATCTCATATGGATTTAAGAAGTTTTCCATCATTTCTCATAAGAAAATGCATTCTTTTTTCAATGTGTTCTTAAAATAAACAGCTCTTCTTCAGGTTTTCCTTGTATCAGTTGACATGGGAAAATAAGATAACGTTTCCTGATGCTCCTGTTGTCAAAATATTTAAAAGTGAAGAATGCGAAAAAACTGGAAAGAAATAAGTTCATTTTTAATTAAGTTTATATTATAGAGTAAATGAATAGCCTTAATTATTTATGGCAGTAAATGTTTTCATTCTACAAGTTCACAATTTTTTTCTCTCGGTTTTCATTGATTGTGTGAAGTATATTTTCCGATTTACGTTTCCAGTCAATGGTTATTTTTATTTTTTGTATGCAATGATCTATGAAGATAATATTCAGGACAAAATCTCTTCTTCGTATTTTGAAAATATTTCTTTATGCACTCTATTGAATTCACTTACCCTTTGTGCACTCTATGACATATTTTACGTGTCTCAGTTGGTAATTTGTGTATATTCTTATTATTTGCCTGTGCTGTCGTCAGCGGCATTTTGTGATAACATCATTTATCTTACTCAACTCACATGATCTAAACTCTCCGAAATATAATGAATAATCATAACTTCAATTCTGTATATTTTGTGTTCAGATTCCAAACATAATCGTATGCTGTGATGTTCTGTTTTATGGTGATTAACGATTTTTTTTCCATGTCAAAGAGCTCTTCATTTTGTTCTTTTATATTCCTATACACTCTTATTAGAACTAAACGAGATTAGAAGCTTCTAGCTGTGCAGTTTCAAACTCATGCAGTTTAGTGTGAATCGAAACGATAGAACAAACGAGTAAACATAAATATTTCCACAATAAATCGTTTCTTTACCCAACGGTGGTATTTGCTATTCAAATGGGAACATTGAACAACTGTCCGTGGCAAGTTTCCCGTAAATGTTTCCTTAGACACACTGCTGCATTGTAGCCTCTCGAAACACATGCCCACTTGGTTGCATTAGAAGGTTCTGTTCTAACACGGGATTCCACTAAACAAGCCTGGGAATTGAAAGCTGTTTGTGCACAACGAGCCGTCCAGTGTTGTTCTGGAACGTGTGTGTGTGCTCTCTCCTTAGGAACGGTACATCCTCCAACCGGCATGTCTGGAATTTGTTTTCGCTCCTCGACTTTTCCTTTTACCGCGCGGAATAATACTTCAGCAACATCATCATCGTCAGCGTCGTAGCCGAGCTCATCATGGACGCTATCATAAGCATCAGCAGCGTACATGTGTTCGGTCGTAACAGAAACAATTGAAGCGCAAAATGCACTTCTACCAGCTCGTCGTAAGAAACCGGAGCCAAGCTGGTTTCTTTGTTGCGTGTGTTCAGCGCCACACATGACGGAGTTTGCTGGCGTGCTGCTCCTGCCATGCGGACGGTATTTCCCGGCACTGTATCCTGGCGGGAAACTCCGAGGAAACCTGTCCGAGAGTGGTGGAGCTGGCGCGACTTGAAAGTGAACGCACTTTAAGAGAACGGGTTCCACCTTTGCTCGCTCCCTGGCCGCGTTCTCCTTGGACGCCCTAGACAAGAAGTTGTTGGTTCGTTCGTTTCGGTCTTATTTCGTTCAATTTTTCCGCTCTGTTGGGTTCCATTGGCGCATAGGGGGAGGTATATTTTCCTGTGGAGGGAAGGCGGTACCGGTGCCACTCAAAGGGGGACCTTTGTTCGAACCGCGTTACAACGCCACGACTATTATCTGTGTTACGCAAACGGCAAGGATGAAAGTGTGTACCGTATGTTGGGCTCACTTGAAGCAATAGAGGAACACTTGCATACACACATGCACACACACACAGCGAGCCGCGAGTATGATGAAATCGTGCGAAAGATTCACCGCTTTATCACCTACGTACTATCGCTGCTACGTGCGCTGGAAATGGAGACAGAATTTTGTGCGCGCGTACAAGACGTGATCTATCACGCGGAGCTTCCGGAAAATTGTCGGCGGTCGATTGTTTCACACTCTGCAAGTCGTACACGCCTTCGGATGCCGTTGAACTATGAGCCGGTTGAGGGAAATAGTAGACATCTTTCCTTCAAACGAAGTGTTTCATTTATGCGGTTCTTAGCATCGTTACTTTTAACGCTTAAGAACATCATCTAAAAAGGTTTATGGACATTTTTTTTTGGAAAAATTTTGGACTTGTTTGGATTGGCGATGTAAAAATGAGGTATTTCAACGTTTGAATTACATTTTTAACGACTTGAATACAGAATGGTGAATTTATAGAAATAATTAAATCAAATCCAAATCTAAATCCAATCAGAAATTGTTCAAAGAAATTAATCTAAAGCGTTACTTTAGATTTTTTTTCCCTTCTACTTTTTATGTAGATATATCAACATTCATTTAAAGATATGTAACAGAGGAAGAAAGGTGTTATTAGAAATAGTTGAGATGAATATAGAAAATTACCGAAGGCAAACATTTAACAAAGCTGCAAACAAGCCCAAAGTATCACAAGTTCTTATAAAACAAATAAGTTCAACTGTATAGGACCATTAAGGGCAATGGAAGAGGTGTGTAGGGCCCCGATTATCCCGTCGTCTGGAGCCCCGGAACGGGTTGTCCCGATTATTTCACAAACAAACTACGTAAACAGGAAACACAAAAGAAACAAATATTCACCATAATTTGTGTTCTTTGTCGCATTTCCACCACTATGCAATACGTTCATGCAAAATTTTCCAGCACAAATTTTGTACAGGTGTCAATGAAACAAATTAAAATGGCTGCCCAATTACATTACGCGACCCGAGCAAACTAACCAAACATTGTTGCCATTTATGAACCCGCGCAAAAGTGGGATTTACAATGTGCCAAAGTTCATCATAATCGGCACCCAGACCGGGGGGGAAAAATATCGGATCCACCGGAAGTGCAGCCGTTGTTCACTCGCTCGGGCAATAATTATGTTTTTAATTGGAACACACCGCTCGCTGAATGGGCATTTGTTCGACCCATCGCGCGCAACTTTATGCGCAATTTGTGCATGAAAAGGGATACTTTTTTGTGATTGAGCACGCTGTGAATGCGGTGCTTTATTGCTCCCACATCGGTAATCTTCCAGCGAAGCGTTGTTCATCCCATTAGATAAATTCATAATTCCAAGCATTAGTTGAATTGAAGTTTGTAATTAAAAATTACTACAAATTACAACATCCCCGACACATGCTGTTAATGGGAAATTGATCCGTGCGCGCTTCCGTCCGCGTTTTCTGCTCCGCTCGATTTGTCGGGCGCTGTATTTAAGGGCAGCTCGGTGGTTCTGATACAAAATGTTTTCCCAGTATCTCTCACTCGCCGCGGTAGAAGCTCGACTTGTTCGACGTGGCTGCAAGCACGGCAGCAGGTTCTCGCCCTACTGCTGCAAATGACATCGTTTAGATAGCGATGAGCTTCTCCTGCGGGCCTTTAATCACCTCGCACGGTACCCGGGGCCCTCCTACCGGGCGGATTGAGTGGGCGTGCGAGGTGTGTGTATGTTTTGCAACCCACCGTGCGATAGTTGTGCGATAGTTACCGCATAATAAAGTCCTCGAATCACTGCACTTCTTTGCCCGGACCCGAAGCCTGGCTAGTGCTGGATGGAAATTACGCAAGTGCGCTCGCAATGCTTGGCTTTCACGGAGAGGCAACAAGGCGGGGGTGCCAACGGGATCGGCACATGTTGAAAGCGCCTCTTCGTGGGGTGCTGGAGGCTCCGGGGGGAAGGAATCCAGCGTTTCGGTTTCTCGTACGGATCTCGTTCGGTTTTCTCTCGATGACGGTTGCGAATGCAGCGAACCGAAACGAAGCCCCCTCCCCCGGGGACCCAACCCCTCCGTGGCCGCCTCTCTTGGAGCACGAGCAAATGGCGCAACTTCACGAAAACCGCGACTGCACCCGACGACGATGACGACGTCGACCGGCGGATGTAGCCCGGATGGCGGCGGCTCCAACGGTACTCATAATTTGTTCCCTGTTCATTATGTTATTTATTTTCGCTTTGGTGCCCACCTCCGTGCCCTCCAACCCTGCCTCACCCGCGGCGTTGGTCTCTCGGGTCGATTCGCACCGGCATCAAACCCGGGCGGATGTCGCTGTTCGAAGCTCGCTATGCAGTCCTGTGGAGACTCGACATCAACCATCACGGGGATCGGGAGCAAGCCCGCCTCCTAAACCGAAACCATTACCGATTGCGGATTCTACGGATTGTTCGGCGTGGGGTTGCCATTTGCCCTTTACTTGCCGTGGCTCTTGCCAAGCAGACGCAACACAGCAACGTTGCTTGGGTTTTGAACAACATTATTATGTAGACTTTAATTTCGCAAAATAAGCAATGCAATCTACAACCATAAAAATGGGGTATCGTTGTTTCCAGGCAAAATGATTACAATTTAACAGTACTATAAATTTGCTTTTCGCATAAAATAAGTGTAAGCAGCAACTTGAGCCGGTGTTAGTTGTTGTTTTGCTTAAACTTGCCCGTTTCAAATTCTCTCAGATGGTATGCAATGTAAATAAGTATTAAGCTTCGTATGTGGTCCAGCGTAAAGATTTTAGTTATAGTCTTTTTAAAAACAAAAGAACTTCTTAAACTAGTTTAATATGAAAATGGTGTGTTTTGGTCAACATTTTCATCCTTTTTAATTTTCTTTTGAATTTCCATATAAACTTTTGTATCCCTACGTATAAGTTTTTTATATAAAAATTATCTTTATTTTATGTATAACCATCGTAAACATGCAAAGAAAAAACATTGTCTTGCTATAAAAAAATTGTTTTCCTAAAGATACTTTTAAGAAATGTGACTTGGAACATTCTCACTAATTCTTCTTTTACATTCGTTTCATATATCAATATTCTCTTTACAATAAACCGGTGAATCTTCTCTTATTTGCGAAATGATTTTTTATTGTTTTATAAATATTTCCTCAACAAAAAAAAAAACAAAACTACAGCAGCTTTTGGTAAAACGGTTTGTTATAAGAACGAAATATTGCACAAGAGAACTCGTCGGTTTTGTTATAACATTTACCTTCACTATATGTATCTGTCCTTCCCAACTCAACGCGAATAGAACACCACCGAAGATCACCGTTTGGAAAATCAAAGACCATGCCAAGAGATGAAATTCCATGCCAACAAAAAACCACCGGGAAAACACATGTCCGTAAACACAAATGGGTTTTGATGTGCCTTTTAGCAAGGACCTAGTCCGTCGATTCGAGGTTGGTACTGAAGTCGACCGGTGTTGCTTCCCTGGCTTGGCTTTTCCCAGCCATGGTGAGGTTTTTTTTTATCTTGCCACATCTTGCCTGTTGTTTGTTTGTTTCTTCGCCCATCGTCGCCACGGGTCGTGGTCAAGCCGCGGGTTTAAAGCAAAGCTCGGTCACGGAACGGAAAACGCTGCGGAATGCCGCGCCAGGATCGGGCAAACTATCGAACGACAATAATGGTTAATGTGCACCAACACCAACCCGTCCGCAGCGACCACTCGCCTGCTCTGGTGGTGGTGGTGATGGTCGGAGGATGTCCGCTGGCCCGTGGATTTAATTGGACAGGGTTAGCCAAGGCATCCGACGGGGCGGTTCGCTAATGGGCGCCCGATGTCCTGCGGTCGAGTCCTGTTCGCATCCCCGTTCGCCAAACCGATGTTGATAATGATGTCAGGAATGTTTGCCACCGCTTGTCATATGAGCCGCGTCCATTCCCCACCACCGCAGGGTTGGGGGCATGACCTCACCTGTACTGGGCAGGCTTAAGGTAGGAGAGAGGAAAAAAAACGAAACAACCTCGGCATCCTTTTTCATTGGAAAACTGCGCCCCTTCCGACCATCGGCGCCGTTCCCGAACCTTTGGCTTCTCCGGTATTTATGATGATGGCTCACCGTACGGCGTCGTTTTTATTACCTTCCTTCAGAGCAGCAACGGGCCATTAGTGAGCAAACTGCAACATTATTCAAGCGAGTTTTTTTTCTGCTTGTGCCGTTTTTTTTCCTCCACACTCATAACCTTCGGTCCAGGTCCAGGATCCCTTTCCCGGCTAAGAGCATACGTTCACCTTCACCTCTTCCTCATGTTTGGGGAAGGGCCTCGCCAGAGGGGAAATCCAATCGGTGGCTTCTGGCTATGACTGCTTTGGCCGATTTTATGGAATCCATTTGGTTGTGTCCGTTTCACCCGCAGGGGGCGGGAAAAGGCGAGGGGGAAAACTCAAGCCTCGAGGCTGACGTTTGGCGACCGCATCCATACCGGAAAACTCTCGCTGGAAAACTCCATAGTCCTGGGGCACTCGGGAACCTTTTTTTGTGTTGTTTCTCGTTCCCCGCTACCTTTTCTTCCCCCGCCTCGCCAAACCGAAAGGTTAGTGGTCTCCGACTCCAGTGGCCGGGAACCGGTTCACTCGCCGCTGCCCGGAGCGCGAACGACCGAACGGTGGCTCCGGTTATCGTGCCCAGCAGGGGCCAGATGTCGGGATGATTTCTTTTTAGATCGGATTACGAGCTTCATAAAATTTGCAAAATTGTCAACCTGTCCCCGGTCGCACCGGGGCTGATGTGTTCCGCTTTTCCGCGGCCTGTCAGCTGAAAAAGGAAGTGGAAAAGCTACGGGGGAAAAAAAGAAAACCCTCGTAACCGATGGCACAGTCATGCCGTGTAACTTCAGTACCTGTTTGTGAATGAAAACCATGCTTTTCGCGGCTCCACCGGGTTCGGGAAAAACTGGTGAATGTCATTTTTGTTTGACCACGCTCCTACACAACGCTGCTGCACCTTTGTGCATGGCAGCTCCGGAAAAGCGCCGGTTGGGAAAAGCTGCCAGCGTGGTTTCGATCCACTTCGAGGAAGGGTTCAGGTGACCGAAGGCTGGTGGAAAGCAAGGAAAAAAAAAGAAAACTGAATTCGCTAGAACGGGGAGCCCTAAGCTGATGTATCATTCAGTTATCATCCGGAGACAAAGCGAGAGTACTCCTTTTTTTTGGTCACAAGTTTTCATGGCACTGTTTGCGTTGTGCGCGATAATTGTACAATGGAGCTTTGCGAAATACAACGGGATGGATTTTTCGAGCGCAGAAAAGAAAAACGGTCGTAAAACGGGAAATTTGGTCACCTGGTCGAAATGAGGTAACACTTTTGCGTTAATTTCTATTGTTCGAATTAACCCAAATTCCTTGTTAACAAGGGAAGAGTCGCTCGAGAAGGTTGTTAAATATTTTATATAACCATAATCAGGTCAAAGCAATGCAAATAGTTGAGTTGATTTATCACTCCATCAACTTCCAGTTGTATTCTTCATTTTTTAAACCAACAATCATTAGCTCATCAGCGCTTATTTAGCTTAGTCGTGTCTTTTATGTTCTTTGCGATTGTTTTATCCATTCATTGTGAGCATTTTATTTGCTTTAGAATGTTTTGTCGTTTAAAAATTCAATTCAAAATTTTTAAACAATGTTTTTTTAAATATAGCTAAATATCTGAATCCTTCACAATTTAGATCATATGGAAAGCTAAATTTATGTTTAGATACCAGAATTCTTGAGTATTAAATTTTAATTTCAAACAATTAAATCGATATTCATTCTAGGAAACTCCCGAAGCAATGAATTGGAATTAAATGTAGAAACTCCTTGCTTAGATACTATCTTAATAATTGAATAGGCATAAGAATATCTTATAAGATCTTTTAAATGCCTCCTCAAGCTTGAACGCTGGAAAAAGTTATTCTTACTTAATGTCAAATTAAACTATCCATGTCTTTCCACATCAGGTTTTCCGTCTTTCGTCCACCCGTTAGTACAGAACGACGATGAGATCAAAGTTCAAGCAAGCGACACTGCTGGTTCCCCGGTTTTTCTTCTCCCTCCGTCCATTCGGCCTCGTTTGACACGGTTCTGCGAATACGCTCTTCCACCTTTGGCCACGGCATGCGGAAGGAATACCAAATCGAAGATTAATGCTAATTGTGCCGAGCGCAAAACTAGGCATTCCCTGAGGGCTGTGACCCAAGCTCCGGTGACTTTGCAGTGCGCGTTTACCATAATCGGCCCGGTTGGTCACCGTTAAGCTTTCTGCAATCTTCTCCATTTCTAATTACTGCTCCCGTCCCAAGTCGAGGAGTTGAGGTCTGGCGAGGGCTTTTCGTTTCGTTGACCGGGTAAGTGGTTGGTATAGCCTGTGGAGCATTTCCCAGTGTCCAGCGGAACGCCACGCAGCCGTTACGTTTCCCAGGAAGATTCCACCTCTTATCATTACGCCTCTCGTTAACATATGTTCCGAGTGGAGTGGCAGTGGAGAACGCGCACTTGCGTGGCAGAACGATTGGAGCACTCGAACCTGATTAGTAGGGGCACAACCTGGTGGTGGTGGTAGTGGCACAGTAACAGCTGGCCGAGCCGCTGATCAAGCTTCTAGGAGGTGCTTCGGAAGTTCAAGATCACTGCCAACAACCTTTCGCATCTTAACGACGATAGCCATCTTATCTTTTCTCCATTCTCTCTCCTCCAAGCGAACGGACTAGATGAAGATAGAGGAATTCAAGCATTACAACCTAAGCACGGGCAGTTGGATCGTACCTCGCGGCCGAAGAAAACTGTCATAAGGTTCTCGCTGCGGTGCGGAAATTGGAAACACAACAGAACGTTTCTGCGAACAAACACCGTCCGCGCTATGTATGGATCCACGGGCTGAAATGGGATGAAAATCTTCAACCCGTTTCCTCCGCGGTTCGATCACAGTTCATTCCCCCTCCGCGCGTCGGTTTCGTACGGTTCGTTCACGATCTCGCCGCCTGCCAGCGATTCTTGGACCCGCGGAACGTGATGCGGAATAATTGTGTTCGTTCTACTCGTCTTCTTCCAGACGCGAGCGGATAAGTCAACGAACCAACGTCGCGAACGCGCGAATGAAAATGGATAAAAATAGAAGCCGGGAAAGAAGTGGAGTGGTTTCCTGGAGGCTTGGGATTTGTTTTAGAAGTAGAAATTAGAATTGTAGTTTACAATGGGAAAACATTAATCACGCTATTATTCAAGCAGAATTATTAAAAAAATAATTCTAGCGAAGTAGGTGTCGTTGAAAACAAGATAAATTAGCTATTTCTTTAGTTTTATTTTAGCATACTTTAAGCATATCTAAATGCAATATACATGCATTTCATTTTTATTTCTGTAATAAAATCCAGCTGGAAACTAAACAATTATACCACGATCTGGCATGTTTTCCAATTGTCACAGTAACAATTCAAATCAATTGTTAAAGTATTTAATATATTCTGTAAATTCGTAAAATAAATTCTGTAAAATAAGCTATTAGTATGGTCAAAAAAATTTAAGGCATAATTTGCACAGTTTTCTCTATGATATTGTATTAGATGCCAGATGAGGATTAAAACTGAAATAAATAAAAATATATTGTATGTTATAACTGATTTACTGAGTTGCTGTTTGAACTTCTTGACTATTCAAAATTCAGTAATAGAATAAATTAATTTATTCTGCTACTAACACAACAAGTATAACCAACAAACCTTTTGTGCGAGTAATTAAAATAAATTTGTCAGTTCCTCGAGTAATGACTGACAACACAGGAAGTGATTTTATTGTACAATCTTTGCTCGAAGGAAAACAAATGAAATTCGAGTTCCACAGCTTTTTCCGTCAGTTTCATTCAATTCCGTCGCGTGACTCCTGGCGGAAGAAAATGAGAAAACTGTACCCGCACTGTTCAATCGGTGGCGCAGTCCAATCACCCAATTCTCATGGGCCTCGTATCGGGCACACATACACCACCACCACAACCGCAAGGGAAGGCTCGACGAGCATAAAAAAAGCCCCGCGCTCCGTTGTTTGCGTGCTGGCTGGCAAAGCGCGGGCAGGAAATGAGATTCTGAAGATGGCCCGGCCACAAACAGCAGCTTGGTGGCACTCTGGGTTTCCAAGCCCCGGCCAACACACCAACACACACCGCGGCGCGCTCGGTCACGATCGACACAGTTACACGGTTGAAGATCGTCGTGAAGATCATGGACCCCTGGGAGCAGGCCGGGGGGGGGGGGGGGGGGGGGGGGGGAGGAGGAGGCGGCAACAAGAATACCGGGAATCCGCGACCGCCGCGGAAGACGTACCAAAGCGGAATCCGAGCGAAAGAAGTGCGAAGGAGGACGCGAGAAAGTGGCGTCAAAGCAGGACGACGCTAGGGCCGGCCGAGAGTGAGATCGAGCAGCCTCAACTCGCGAGCTGCCAGCGATCTTGAACTTGGGAGCTTTTCCGCCGCGATCGTTCGCGACCGGGCGGCAGTACGCTGGTGTCGTCTTTGCGAGCTGCTTGGCTGCCGTCTTGCGGCGTCCGTGACTTTCGTTGGCCGTGTTGTGCGGGCTAACGGTGCATTTTCCTTCTTCGACTTCGTGGTTGGTGTGTGGCTTCAGTTTTTCTTCATCCAATCGTGTTCTCACCGTTCCCCAAGCCGGTGTTAACGTTCTCGCGTTCCGTCTCAACGCGCGTCGTGGGCGCAAAGCCCTTTTGCGCTTTGTGGACGATAAGGAAAGGGTTCGGTTCGGTTGGAGTCCCCTTGTCAAACGGAGCCAGGGAGCGGAACGACACGATCACAGTGCACGGATTAACGGGCCCTAGGGGGAAGAACGATCGACGTTGCGGTCGGAAAGAAAAGCCAACGGGATAGAATCGAAAAGGCAGCGAAGAATGCAGCCAGTGTCCATCGGCAAAAGGGGTGTTGTGGTTTGGTTTGTGTGTCGACGGTTAACATACGGCGTTGTCCACTTCTTGTGAAAGTGCATTCTGACGCGATGGTAAACATACACGAACCCGTAAGGGCCAAGAAGAAAGTGTTGAAGCTGATGAAACGAAGTGAACGAGTTTTGTGCTTTTAAATAATACGACGAAAAGATTCTATTTTATTTTGTGGTATGATATTTTGAAAAGAAAACCTTCCTGCTGTGTTTATTGAAAATACGAGATTTAAATAATTTTGTGCAATAGTGGGTTTTTAAAAACGGCTAATTTTATTCATCCCTATTTTCGGACGATAAATCTCTAAACATTTATGCTCTTTGGGAAATAAAAAAGCCCAACGTGTGTTTATAAGAATCCATCAACTACGACTGGAGTTACACAAAACTCCCCCGACAGTTTAAAGTTCTAAAAGCTGAAACGTAAAGTGTGCCAAGTGTGTGTGTCCCGCTTCGGGATGACGGATGGTTCCCGTCGGGAAAGGCGGTAAAGTTTTGTAGAAGATTTCCAACCCCAAGCCACCCGATCCAGCCAGACAGCATCACATATGAGCCGACTTTATCCGCTTATGCTTCCCCTCTCTTTCGGGAGAGGAGTTGATCCTCCCGTTCGCATTACCATACGATCGTTGCCAGCAAACATAAATGAGTTGAACGAGGTCGCTAGGAAAATAAAACGGAGTAAAGAGGAACCATCAAAAGTGTCCCGACCCAAGGGGGAAGCGAGTCCCATCGCTCGGTTGAAGTTCTTACGGAGCATAAGCACAAGAGGAGCATCACAAACGGAAACGCCAGCGATGGTGGAAACGAGAGAATGGTGAATACCCGAAAAGCAGAAACAGAAATAACGAAGGAAATCACTTGAATATTGCATCAACAACGAATGGTGGACAGGAAGAAAAAAAAACTTAGCAGTTGAAACACGGAAGGAAAACACTCATCTCACCTAAAGGATGGCTGTCGGGTTGAAGGTTGACGACGATCATCGCAAGTAGCGGGAGCATTAGCGCCCACCTGTGGGCGGAGTGGGTGGTACTGTCGCCTCGAAGTCATCCTCGCTGACTGACGAAGCTAGAGCATGTGCATGTGTGTTTGTGTGTGTGTGTGGATGCCACTTAAGCGATGGGGATGCGAATGAGAAGTGATTTGGAAATGAAAAGTTGCGAAATGCCAGACTCCCGGTTGTTATCAACGAAAACGGAAAAAAGGAAGAGGTTAGGTAGCACGTGTCTAATGGTGGGTGTGTCCTCCCCCAGGGGGGAGAAGTTCCGCGTGGGGGGGCGATGAATGACAAGGTGGCGCTTGGCGACGGTGAAGTGAAGAAGTTCGCTAATATTGAATGAAGCGAATTCGGAGTGTGAGAACCATGATGCCCATTGTTGGGTGCGCGTATGGTGGGGTGTCTCGGGAAAATTGGGCCTGATGGCTGCTGGGGATGAATTTTCCTCGATTGGCACGAACCTTTGCTAACTTGTTGTTCACGACCCCGGCTGGGGACGGAGGAAGGGGCACGAGTTCTGAGCACTCGAAGTAATATCAGTTACGCAAAACAGTTCTTCGTTGGTTTGTTAGGATGGTATTTGAAGGAGTTTGAAAGCAGGACGCTGGGTTGGGAAGGGGGGAAAAAAAACTTCTGCGGGAAGGTTAATTTAAATATCAAAGGAATTCTACCGTCGGTGGAAGGCTTTCATTTTCTTCTTTTTTGCCAAGTCTGCTTCGTGTTCGGAAGTTCCATTACAATTCACTCGGATTCGGTGGAAAATTCGTTCCGCATGCTGAAACCCTCGGGTTGGCCCCGGGAAAAAGCTGCCAGGAAACGATTGAGCTGTGATTGCCTGGCTTTCGGATTGCAAGCTCGAACTAGTACGGTTTGGAGTGTTTGGACCTCGCCGTATGAGAGGTTTTTCTTCTTCTTTCGTGCATGATTATTTGGTCCACAAACGGTGGCTTCTGATAGGAGAAGCGGGAGTTGAAGCGAATTTTTGACCGAAGAAAAGCAGCTCCAACTTTGAAGTGCGGAATGTTTTTATAAGAAGACTTGCGACAGCGTACCCCGGACACGTCCATCAGGCGTAGGACATGGTCGGAGGGATCCCATGGGGGAGCTGAAAAAAAAAGCTGGTACCAGAATGAACAAAGGCTTCAACCTGGGAGCGTGCGTCTTTCGGAGGGTGGAATGTTGCCGCCACATACGAGTGGGTGGAAGCAGTTGCTCTCATCGCGGCCAAGGGAAGACATGTCTGCGTCTTTCGTCTTACGACGTGCCGAAACGAAAACAACCGACCGAAAGTAGTCCCGCCGAGCGTGTCGAAAGATGAAAGTGAGCCCGGTGTAACGAAATTCGGAAAAGCAGCATCCTCATCAATCATGCAACAGTTTTCAGCGCTCAAATATGGTCACCATGGTTTCGGTCTCATGTGTGTGCGAGAACACCCTGGGTACAGCCAGGGTAACACCCGGTTCGGTGTCCTAAGGGATGGTTGCTAAGCTTGGAAATTAGTTCCACATAAGGGCACCGGAAAAGTGTGGAAACTTTAGTTTCTTTTGTTGCGCCCAACGTACGCGTCGCTTTCCCGGCAAAAAGTAGTTTCCACGGAACCGTTGATAAGTACGAACAGCTTTCCTTGTGTCAATTCGACGAAACACATGACAAACAGAAGAGACCGAGAGGGAGTAAAACCTTCCACAAGCATCTCACCGAAGGAGAAGCGCTCCGAGCAAATATCCATTCTCGGTACATACTGCCATGATTTTCAGTTCCGTGTGCATAATAATGGTAGAATGCATTACATTAACAAACATTTGCCCATAACCAACCTTTCGCCTTCCGCCACCTCTCAGCTTTCTTTGCACATGTTACTTTTTAATCTCTTGGCGCACACAAATGACGCCACGCAGCGATGGTGGTGGTAGCGTCAACAAAACCTTCCCAAAAACATCAACATCCGACGTCAATGCTAAGCGTTTTGCCATCAACAAAGCGGGCTGGGATGACGATTGCACCGGAATGCAGTGCCGGAACTATGGGACTCGAGCGGAGGGTCATTTGGCGAAAATTATGTTAATGAAGAATGTTTCGCTGGAAGTAAACGTTGTCGTCGAATTTTTCATTGTTTTAAACATCAAACAACCTGAAGTACTTGTTTACCTTTTTAACCGGAGATTTGTTATGGACCATTGTTGTTTTTTAGCTTTTTGAATATTCTGTTGGAAGAAATAGATTTAAGACTCATTATAGCAAATTTAGTGTTGTGTTGGTCAAATTAATCCATTACAACCTTTAACCATTCATTTTCGTTTGTATTTTTAAATTATTTTTGTATTTAAAAAAATAGTTGGAACAATGGTTTCGTAAACGATGTTAAAAGAAGCAAAAAGAACGAAAAAATTATTGTCAAACCTTGAAGGAAACTTAAACAACAAAAAAATTACAACTTTCAAAACCTTAGATCATTTTTGGGATAAGTAAACTATCCATAAATAAGTCCAAATAATTGGGGAAGTGATTCTTTTAAATCGTAGAAGTGCTTAATATTCGATCCAGATGTAAACCATAGTTTAAACTATCCCAAACAATGAGATATAAAACATGCCAAAAAATAATGTTTCTCCGCATAGTGTCCTGATTTGAGAGACAGCTGAACAGGAGCGTAGACATCAGTGGAATCCTGACCTTTGCCATTGTTTTGTGTACCTTTTTTTTTAAGTTCCACTCGATGGCAGCATCGCAATGACGATGGTGTGTACAAGTCGAGCGACAACATTTTATGTCACGCCGGACTGAAGCAGTGTGTTTAGCTGCTTTGTTATTGATGGTGATGCTCCCTCTGCGTCACTCCGCGCTGTCCACCACTCGGTGTCATTTGCCATTTTACATGCTAAAGTATTCATGAAGCTCGTGTCATCCGAGGCCGTTGTTGTGCTGGAATTGTACGGAGGCTGCCTCCCAAATCCTTTCACAAACATTCACTCAAGCTCGGTGGATGCTGCAAATAGTAAAGGATGTATAGAATAACGTTCGCCAGGACACGATATACCATTCTTGTCGAATTGTTAACGCTTTGTGTATGTACAGTTTTACTCTGTGCAAATAAACATAAACTGCACAGAAAAATGGAATTTACTGAACAGAATACAATTGGCCAAAAGTAAAAATACTGAATATACCTTTCCGCGTGTCGCCGATCACTTCAACAGGGAATGGTACCATACCGATGCTGAAAATAAAACAACAACAAACGGCACCAGCATATTGTTTAACCACGGCTGCCCAGCAAACGAAACGCTCTCGAAATGGTCACGACCAGGCCCGAGGAATCATTGCGGACCATTGGGATTGAATAAAATTGGAGCAAGACATTATGTTCCACCCCATTACACTCTCCGGCCGGCCAGCGGAGTAGCTTTTCTTTCCTTTTCCTAGGGTTTTTTTTTACTTCCCCTGTTGTTCTTGTTCGTGCCGGTCTTGGCGGTTGTCTTCCAGATTCGATCCATTTTCCCATACACTGCACGCCACATTTTCCTCCCCACGGCGACGCGCCGATGTTTGTTTTGCGCTGCTCCAATTCCCGGCCGGCTGGAAAAACTGTAAGCATGTAAGAAAACGGTTGGAAAAAATAAAATGGAACATGGAAGGAGAAGTACTTGCACTTGCAGTGTGGAGCGTTGAAAAAAAACATGAAAATAGTAATGCGTGATCCGTTCGAATGAACAATTCATCTTTCCCATCGGTTGACAGCTTTCAATGTTCGCTGATGGAAACATTTACAGCGTGCCCCGGGGAAAACAAAAATTATGTGGAATGCAGGGGAAGGAAAAGTTTAGAGCGTGTTTTAAGGACCCAACCCATATGATTCCCATTTGTTCGTGTGTGGGTTTGTGCTTGTCCCAGTGAGTTCTAGTTTTGATGAATGAGATTTCCGATTCGGTAATGATATGATTAGTTCATCCGGCGGTGTCGTTCATAAATCTCCATTTTCCGACATGATTTCCTTCCCCACGACCGGCAGTCTCAACTCAACGCAGCACCGATTTTCGGACTCCATTGTGAAGAAAAGCTGACCAAGCAGGGAGCCCAGAGGATGCGGTTTCCTGGACTATTCGCATGAAATCGACCATGCACCATCGCCGGAGCTATGCAATTCTTGTAACATTGTCCACCCCCGGGGTTGAAATATGTTCAAAATGTTTCTCGCCCGGCAAAGGCAACGACTCTCGTGTCTTTCTGTCGCTTAGAAACCAGCTCCTGGGCCACCTAATACCAGACTCTAGAACCGGTTTTCAACCGAAGAGACGCTGAACTAAATCAACGCCGGTCGACGAAAGCCGGTCGAAACGGTGCTGAACCAAAATCCCGTTTGCAGAATGACTGAATCCTAGATCTCCCACACAGGGTGAAGCAAAACAAAAAACTAAAAGTGGAGGTAAAAACCAACCTCACTTCTGGCAAATGCTGTAGCCACCGGGCCGGGTTTTGGTACTTTCACTGGTCGACACTGGGAACGTTGGGAGGGCGGGGGAGTAACCTGCTCTCCCGAGCTGGCTGGGCGAGATAATGAAATGGAATGTAAATACTTTTGAGATGACGTTCTTCTTTGGACCGGCTGGCGCTTCTAGTGTTGCAAAAAAACCGGAATCGGGCAATTCACTCTTCAAATTCAAGTTTCACTTTCCCGGCTGGTGCCCTGGGATGCGGAAATGTAAACAAGCCCGCCGAGGACGTGGGCCCATCATGCGATGGAAAACGGACCGCATTGCGGAGACTTTTGCCGGTAGACGGAATGCAGTTTATATCGCTTCATTGTAATCATGAAAGGGTTGGGCTTATTATTTTTCTTCGGTTTTATAGATTTTCAAAAAAATAATAGAATGTATAGAACTAGAGACAATTTCGATTTTCACTAATGAGTTTTGCATGACTGCCTCAAGGCGTTTAAACATCATGTCAAATTTGAGTCCATCTTGTGACGAACGATGGAAAGCACCACGTAATGAACCGATCAGACTGACAGTATTATAACACGGCGGTAAAAGTGTGTTACCGTTTCCTCAACCGGCACAAGAAGACGCACCAAAGTGGACCATACACCGCTCGTGACCATGTATGACAAACTCGTAAGCAGGCTCGCACCGGTTGCATCCTCACCCGATCGGCCAGTGATCGATGACATGATGCTCCAGTTTACTGCATTTTGTGTCCACAGACACACCAGCATTTTCTGACCCCACATGGACACAAAGGAAAGCAACCATTTTACGTTCTGAAAGGGATGACCAGCATTTAAAAGCTGTGATGCTGGGAGGCATTAATCACTTCGCACCACCACCACCACCACCACCACCGCAAGTGCAATTTCAACGACGATGAAGCTGGTACCATCCGCATCTCATTGAGGTCAGCCTTCCGTCAACCTACGACATTCATTATAAGCACACGCCGGCTGCACGCCGAGTGCAGATTTAATTTCCGACCGGTGGTTTTCGACTCGTTATGTCAAGAATTTCCATCATCATCAACATCGCCATCACCATCTCGACAGCATCAATGCCATCCAAACCTCTCCATTGATGACGTTCCTCTTGTCGCTTTGAAAGCATCAGCATTGATAAGAGGTGGAAGAAAAGGTCGAACGGCAGAATCGGCGTCAATGGTGCGGATGGTCGAATGGAAGTTTGCGGTTGCTTTCTTCGACAAATGTGGCTTGGCTCCCCCCCCTCTGCCTCTCTCTTCTTCCACTGGGAAGAGGAGAAAGTAGCGACGGTAATTATTCGATGAGGCACTGGATGATGCGTCTCTGTGTGATGTGTGAATTATGGCGCACAGACTGAAGTGGGTCTCGGTGTTGATGATTTGAATTTGATGAACTGTTTCTTTTCGCTCTCCAGTCCAAGCATGCCAGGCTTGAAGTGGATCGTTATATTTACGCGCAATAAATATTATAGCTTTTCCTACCCCGTTGCTTCGGGTTCTTTGAGGAGAAATAGTTTTCTGTTTGATCTGTGCCGCCACCTGCGATCGGTTTACTCATCAATCCAGAGCAGAAGAACACAGCAGTATCAAAAGCATTTCTTAGGAACCCACAAAACTCCCATCGGATGTTTGTTCCCGATATTTCTCACTTTCTCTTCAAGGAGTAAGGGTGTATAGTGTTTGAAAATATTTCTTCCGAAAAGATTATTAATTCGATTGCCCGGGCAGGGCAATAAATTTCCCCGATTATCATCAAACTATTAGCGCCGGCAGCAAATTGGGGGGCGGAAAAGCAACCGTAAGGAAAAACCCGCTGGGAAATCGTGGCGTGGGACGTTGAGGCGTTGAGAACTTTGATTTATTGACTGTCGCCATCGTTTCAAACACTTCCTCCATTGTGTTGCGAAATAACCCGCTTTTCCAAGCCAGTGTAAATATGTGTGACCGTGTATGTGTGTGTGTTTGTGTAGTGGTCAGTGTCTTATGAGCTTGCATCGCGAGTGAAAACGAGTTGGTCTGGCGTCTCTTGTCAACCTGAAGCCGTCGTAACGCTGGTTGGCATTTTTTAATTAGAGGAAAAGTAGGAAGCAAATGAAAGCACTCCATAGTAGTGGTCAACCCGTTTTACGTTCGTGCACGTTCGTTTGGACTGTCTTTTCCCATCCGCCGGGTGGTCAGCGGCTGTGGAAAATGTGTGTCGCCCCGGTGCGTTCGTCGCCGGACGATCGTTTGCGCTGAATCTGATTGTTCCGGTAACCTGCTTTCCACGTGTACGGCAAGGCATCCTTCCCGCTTTCCCGCCACGTCACGTTGGAGAGCCAGTTTGGTAAAAAAAGGTACTGAGCTTCAGAATACTCGGTCGGCGCGATGAAGCAACACTTGCGAGCACAATCGTTGTTGTTCCCATATTTTTTTCCGTTCCACGAGATGCAAACTCCTCCACGGAATTTCCTTCGGTATGTAACGCCGATAGGTGTTGATGAGCACATACGCCCCCGTCGTGCACACACAAACACGCCCCGAGTTCGGTATTGCCACGTTAAATAACATTTAAGAAGATCGGCCACAACCGCAGCACGGTTAACGATGTGTTGCTTCCTCGCAGGAGGTTTTTTATTCGGGAAAACTTTTGCCCGGAAGCGGTGGCAAGTGGAGTGGCGTTGGCCTGTGGGGATTATTGTTGTTCGATAGTGCAAACATCTGCTTCCTCGCTTCAATTACCCACCTCGTAACGATAACACACTCAGGCAAATAAGCTCACTCTTGCCCGGAATTCTTTACAAAGTGTATGGAAAGCAACATAAAAGAGTGCGGGGAGGGGAAAACGAACCCTCCCCCAAGGAAGGAACGAGCCGGTTGGAGCACGTTATCGAACGGGATGAAATGTGGGAACGAGCGTGAACCAAATTTCCTCCACATGGACGTTCCATATTGCGGTGTTTTGATGGTATGCTTTGGCAACACTTGTTTATCGATGGAACTACAATAAAGTTCGTTTGCGGTAAGAAGCTTACCGGGAGGCTTACGGTGGCTGGTATTCTCCACCGAACAGTCTACCGGAAAATGAACGATTAACTTTTTCCCTACAATCATCTTTTAACAGCATTTCAAATGGTTTAAATGAAACAAAGCTGGATCGATCGTTGAGCAAGAATCTCGTTGTTACTCGACACAAAAGGGATCGGCTTATCCGTGTATGTTTTCCAAGAAATCCATCTTAACAGAGGCGTAAATGAAATCGGGGATTGCCTAACCACCGGGTAAACGGTCCGACGACCCTAGTGCCTCTTGTATCCATGATGGGCAACCGGTTTTTTTCCCCCGTTTGACCCCAGAAAGCGTCATTGTTTGGGAAGAAAATCGTGTTTTAATGAACTGTTTACGGCGCGGCGACACAAAACCGAGTGCCTCTGCTTGTGACACTTTTCTTTCGGGCCGTTATCCTTCTTTTCGGGCACCGGAAAACCCGGCCCGTTCGTCCGTTTGAACTTCCCCATTCCGGGGTGGGAAAAGAAAACCACGTACGCTCTCGTTCGCTGAACGGTTTCCCGAAAGGCCGTATCACGGGGAAAGTCTGAAATTAAATTCTGTGGCTCGAGTGTGCGGTTTTCGTACCAGCTAAAGTGAGCATTATATCGGAGGGGTTCAATTTGAGATGGTTGAAAGCTATCCGGTATATTTTTGGCCGTGCCCTTTTGAATGACCGATATTTCGTACGAGTTTTCCCGTCACCTTAAAGAAACGAACGGTTCTGCAGAAAGGGTCCTTTCGTCCGGTTTCTCTAACGTGTCGCCGGGGGGAGAAAAAACTGACCAACCAGCTCTTTTCCGAGCCCAGTTTTGTGAGCTCGAAAAGTTGTGGCATCCAACGAACGAAAGGGATATGAGGAAAGACCTTTTTTCCCGATATTCAACTGATGCACAAGTGAACACATTTCCCTCGACGTCGTACGTCGAACGCCTAAACGCAAAGGCAAACACCGGCGACCGGGTCAACAACAGGCGTGTGGTCAGGATCAACCACGGTGTGTATGTGTGTGCGATTTCGTGGTGAATTATCGGACGATGAAGGAAGAGGTCCTCAGTATCGGCAACGATCGAAACGAAGCAGGCAATTAGAGTACCATTGAGAATATCCACCCACTGCTCGCTACCCATTTGCTCGACAGTCCACCGGGAGAACTTTTCCTGTTTGTTACCTGAAACGGTGAAGATGTTTTCCGGAGAGTGTGTTCAGTGCTTCTTTTTCGGTTGATGTCGGTACATGTTGTGCTCCAAAGTATCGGGCAATCGTGCAAACTAAAGTTTTCCTCCAGCATCCGTCCGGTCGGTGGAAAGCGGTGATGCGGTATGGACCCCGGTGCAGACGAAAGACAGCGTCTACAGAGCATGGAGTCGATCGGTTCCGGAACGTACGACGGTGTTGTTGTTGTTGTTGTTGTGCGAATCCTGGTTAGAACTTCCGGTGAACGACGGTGGAAAGACTAAACTTGTTTCATCAAGTGCCGAGCTGTTTACCTTTTTACCTCCGTTGTGGGTGTTTTGAAGTTTGCCTCGTGAAAGGATATTCGAACTGTTGCTACGAATGGCAACGAAAGGGCTGCACCACGCATCGCAATGGACTTACGAACCATTTCGCAACATTTCGAAAGCGCACGAACAACATGATTCGAAACACCTTCACCGTGGTGGAAGATGTATTCGGTCAGAGGAAGAAAAAACAGTGAGAAGAAAGGAGAAAATGCACCCTTTGCCCCGTCAGATGGAACACCGTGGCTTCGGCATTTTCGATTTCTATCTTTCCTTCTAATGATACGTTTGGCACCCGCCCCACTCCCCCTCCCAACGGGGTGCTCGATCGGATGATTTCGATCGAAAGTGAACTAAATTTTAATTATTTTATTTCACCCCCCGAACGTGCTTTATTTTGCAGATGCTGCCCGCGGAAAACGAGTTAAAAGCGCCCATTATCTAACGGCTCGGATCGACAGTGAAATAGCAAAACTGAACGGCACGTGAGATCTCTAGTGCGAGAAACTGGAAAAAAGTGAACTACCAAACCGGGAACAACTTTTAGTGCTACCTCAGGAGGTCTGTGCTTTTAGTGAGGAAAAGTGTGTCACACATTCACGAATGGCGATGGCGCGTCGAATTTGGATGTTGGAGGAGTGTGAAATATCAGCCGTGCTGTTGATGGTGTAGTGGTTTTGTGTGTTTTTTTTATACTTCATGGCTCGTTAGGCAAATTATTCTAGTGAAAGTGAACAGTAGTGCGCTCACGTTGGGCGGTTGTTGTGTTTTTGGAAGTGGTGTCTTTCGAGAGGTTTCTGAAAAAGGGAGGAAAATTAAGAAAATCGTTCAAAAATGGAGCCAATATACGGAACGAACAAGAAGTATCTGCAGAGCATTGCTGGCAGCGACTATTACCGGAGTCCGAGTACACTGAGGCCTATGGTATGTATAAAACTAAGTAAATGATTTACCTGAAGATCAAATCATATCCAACATCGTTACATATAGTAATAGTTGCTATAGTTTGAGATTGAGAAAGTAAATAGTATATTGAGAAAATAAAATATTGATATTGATATTGAGATATTGAGAAAGTAAAAGTTGAAGAAATTATTCTATGATCACGACATGAGATCATCTGGAATGAAAAGTGTATCAATCATACCATTCTATTATACCATTTGATCAAATGAAATATTGTTCAATATTTAGTAAAATTCTAAAGTAATTTTGAAGCGCTAGTATAACTTGGCTTAATAGTTCTATGCTACTCAACAACAACTCTAATTGCAGTGAAAAGTAAATAAAAAATCAAAAACAAACCCCTCCCACAATCTGAACCTGAACAAACAATGTAATCAGACGGAGTCGGTCGCTTCGTCTATGCCTTTTCAATTGCTAGTACCTGGAAGACGTGAATTCCTCAGAAATATTCGCCCATATTGCTTTCGTTTACAAGCGCCAATTGATTCTAGGAATGCCGAAGCACGATTTTTCCCGAATGTTTCAGCCTCCCGGTGGGCGTAAGTATTTGCGAAATATTGTTTTCGGTGCCACGCGGACTTGTTTAGAAAAAGCAGAAATTTGGCGTGGGTTTGATTTGATTTTGACAGCCTGAGACATAAACTGAACCGAGGCCGGCTTTGATCTTTGAAGGGTAGGAATTTGATTGACTGAAACTTAAAATGAAACGTGCACGTCAAATATGCCAAATGTTAAAGAGTGGCCATTTACGGTACCATTTGTTTTCGAAGGAATGCAAACTTCTTACCATAGAGTTGAGTTTCATATTCAACGTTCTCCAGACAATAAAAACGCTGTTGCTTTTCATATGAGTATCAAATGGAGAAACTAATGTTCAGCATCCTCTCGGGCCGGCTAAATAGACAAAGAGTTAATTGAGCTTTCGTTCTAATCGATGTTCATAAGACGGGGCGAGAATCTAGGCGTGAAATGAAATCAATCCATCGTTTATCGCTAATTCAGCTTATTCTATTTTTGGGATGCTGTCTACATTTCCGCACAATAAGCGCCGCCACTTTACCCCCTTCAGGCAATTTCAAACCGGGCAGCTATTTTCAAACGCCCCATGGCGGCCATCGCAGCTGACCACCCGGAGAAAAGATGGTCGGATAGAGCTCCAGTTTTTCATCCCACAACCACCTGGTAGCAGCTTCTGAGAGCGATCGATATTTCGAAAGAACTCCGAACGCTTTCGGGGCACTCGAATTCGATACGCACTCCATCCAGCTTCAGGGCCGGCCGCTTCTTCTCGCTGTTGCGTTGCTTGCCCAATTATCTTTCCCGGGTTAAGATACGAAATTCGGTTCCACTTTCCCGCTCGGCTCGTGCATCAAGCGCCGCCCGAAACGGTCAAAACGTGCCCACCGTTTTGGGGTCGATTTTCCGCCGCTGGAAAGCTCGACTGATGGATCTTCTGCCCAAAAGGCAATTGGGGAAGCGATGGAGGTGTTTTCTCGGCCAGTCCGCTTTCTTAGCGTTGATTCATTTTCGGGCCTGAGTAGTTTTTGGATTTACCACACGGAACGTTGGAAATGGTGCCAGCGATGGAAAGAAGCGCCATCAACGGGTTTGTTTGTTTGTTTGTTATTCATTATGGTTTGGAAGTCTACGGAAAATCTTGTCGTATTGTAGAATTGTTTAACTACTACGTAGTAACAACTAACAGTTTGTCTTTGATGTGATGTTTTGTGTTTTCGTGTTAAATGTTTAAATAAGGCTTTCAAAATATGCTTTACAAATTGAGTACTGTAAAAACTTGTCAAATATAATCTAATACTCATATATTAAAAAATTTCCATCAGCTCAACTCAATATAGCCTCTTCGATTTCCCTCGAAACAATCCATATTCGATGGAAAAATTGGCCTCGGCAAACGTATCATTTCTACCCCCGCTAATGTTTGCGTCCAATTTTCACCTTCGCGTTAGAAAACGCGATTAGATTAATCGGTTTCGCGAGGTGGAAAGAAAGAAGGCATCTCCCCCTCCCCATTAGCATCTTAAACGCATTACCCGCCCCGGCCCGATGAAAGTTAGCTTTGGCCGGCCGATCGGAAATCGGATTAGCCAAAGATAGCACCGGCCGTGTGTGGCAAAAGAGAGAACGGCGATCCGAACCGATTTCCGGCACCGCTGCGCCGATGGGCAAATTAGAGGAGCTTTCTATTTCCTTCGGGTTGCCAAAAAACGGCCCAAAACAAAAAGTCAAAAGCCCCGCGTCCGGGTGATAGGATTCGTATCGGATGGTTCTCCGGCCCGATCGGACGCGCGATACGGATTGGAGATGCTGTTTGCTCGGTCAGTTCGTTCGCCTAGCGGAACGGATCCGGCCGTGATAGGCAAAAATGTGGCAGATTGGATCGAATGTCGGCAGAAGTGCAGTGCGTCGGGTTTTTGTGTGCGAGCGAACGGACAAAGCGAAGGAGTGGAGGCAAAATGGGAGCTTTTTGCGATGACATACCGAAATTTCCCGGAAGGAAAAACTAATGTTTGGACATGAATTGAAGTGGGGGGGTTTTTTTGGTTCTCCTTCTTTTTTTCGTTTCTTTTTGTGGGTGAATGCGAAGGAGAGAAAGTGTTTCAAATCGTCGTGCGCCAGATTGATGCGATGCCCCGCATTTACGGTGCGGCCAGTGCAAACGCGCCCCCTGAGGAAGGCGGGCAAATTTACATAATTAAGTTTATTAGATAATTGACCTGACCTAATGCGAACCGGGTTAGTTTGCCTGGGTCACACGAATGCGAACCCCCGCCTCGGAGGAAGCTGCCGGGCAAAGCGGCCTCCGCTTCGCTAGACGAAAGGTCCGGGGATGCTTTTCGGGGTCCACTTCCAACAGCCGACCGTGGCAGTGAAAAGAGAACCAACCCAAGAGAAGAAGGGCACTGGTGCAGGCGAAGAGTGGATGCTAATGGAGATCGGCAGCCAGCATATTCGGTACGTCGTGGTCAAGCTGCCGTTCCCAATAGTACCGTGAGATAAATTGTCTGACCACTGCCAACACCTACTTCACGTGTTCGCCACTGGAATGTGATGGTGGTGATGGTGGTGAAGAGAGAAGGCGGTGGTAATGGAAATTCTACGTGCACAGGGGAACGAGTACGTGCCGAAACTTTCTCCAATCATCCGATCCCGCAGCCGGGTGAAGCCGGGATCGTTCCCACGACGCACATGACGTCGTGTGCCTGTTGGGTTGGCCGGTAGAAGACGTTGAATAAATTGAAAGAATTAGAAACAGATGTCACGCATCACCTTAGGGTGGGCGCACCTAAACGAACGGGGGTGAAGTTTTCCGTTTGCGACCTTAGCACGAAAACTGTCCGAACTGAATTTTAGAGTGGTTGGGGATCTTGTTTTGGTAGGGTGCAAGGAACGGCACTAGTTTCATGTAGTTTATTTTGATTGTTTTATGCAGAGTTTTTCTTTATTTTACATTAATTTCTCATTTAGTAAATGTAACTTCAAATAAATAATTTTATTAGGTTTTACTTGCCTGTAATAATCCTGAATAGAACTAATATAGCTGAAAAACATGTTTTTAGACATTTCAGTTTGTTTATGAAACAGACCTTATAATGTTGCATTATTAGGTCAAATATTAGGTTATTCCTAAACAGCTAGAAAATTGGTTAAAAGTGTTCTGCAAAACCCTGAAAAATTTTATGAAACTATCAAACAATAGGAATTAAATTTTCAAACAATTTCCATGTATTGAGTTATCATATTACTAATTTGTTCATTTGAGAAAACAGAAAAAAAGGAGGAATATTAACAACTCAATCTATTATTTCCCTCTAGCCCTAAGATCAAAATATAAATAAATGAACAGAACAAATTCGCTGCAATCAGACAACTCGGCGAAATAAAATAATGAACTTGTTCAAGCAAACTCCTTTTTAGCAAATTTATTGTTCACCGGAAACAATATTCCCACATCATTTAAAAACAAGTCATCTGACTCGGTGCATCAAAACAATGAACAATGATTATAAAATGTTGAACAAGAAATCACATGTTCGAAGGAACAATTATTACTAGGAACAATTAAAGAAATCCAGAAAATGAACACAGATTGAAAGTCGATTGTAATCAGCTTATCTTGTTTGCTTATATGAACGCTAATTCCAATCCCAATCGTAAACTGTGTTCCTTGTATCACTTTGGCCAATCGATGTAACACTGAATGCTCATTTGTAGCCGGCTTTACACTCAAACTCAATCAACCTCTTAGCTTATTCCCACCGATGATCGATGACAGCAATTTAAGCGCTCAATCCAATCAATGCTGCTAGAATTCCACGGCCGGCATCGATCACTGTTGTAACTTAGCAACGGGCTGCTCCTTGATTCTCGCGCCGGCAGCTTCGACGATGATTGATTTATTACTTCACCGATCAAAATACTTATCAATTTAATCTAGATTTATGACTACGTTGGTGTGAGGCTGGTGCCTTCATGATTCCTTCAGAGCGCTTGCAGAATGTCACCTCGCAACATCCTGCCGGCATCGTGCCAGACGTTTGCTTCCGGCGTTGGAAGGCATCGTCACCGACAGTGACGGACAGATGGGAGGAGTGAAAACCAAAGAAAAGATCCAAACCGAGCGGGCACCAGGCAGACACTAGTAAAGTTTCCATCCTAAATTATTCATAATCGTTACAGACCACTGCACCGCCGTGTCATTCGATGGCAGTTCGAGGTAGTTGCTGCATTGATCTCGCAGTGAAGTCAAACTTTTAGCAAGAAATCAACGCTTTTACTTTCGCTTCTGTCGTTTCTTTTCGGCCAGTTTTGCACAAACGCTTTAGCAGTGGCTCACTTCAGTGTTTGCCATTTTGTGGGTATATTTTTTTCTTCTTCCAACAAGTTCCTCCGGTTTTCGGTATTTTTCCTTCGCTCTCCGCGAAACGAATTGGTTTTTCCAATCTCGCCCGGTAGGATGGTATGCCGTTTCCGGGCCGATGCAAGTTCGTCCGGGAGGGTCCGAACGGAAAGCGGGAGACGCTTGGAATATAAATTTTATTGACACTTTGGAAAGTGTAAAGCTATTTCGCGGGAAACTTTTTCCCGATACCCGTGCATGCCAACGGCGCGTTTGGATGGATGGACATTCATCCGCCCGGTACGGTACGTGGTCTGCCCGGAACGGATGTGCCCGACGCCCGACTGGATGTTATAGAAAAAGACGACTTTTTTTTCTCTCTCTCTATCCCCACTCTTCCTCCGTGCAAAAAGTGTCCTTTGGATTCTACTCCGCTCAGGGAAGGTGTGAAGAAAACGAAACGCAGACCGTTCGTTCCGGTGGTGGAAGACATTTTCCTCGGGCTAATGGTCCCGCTTACGGCCGGTCGGAACGTTCGCCACCGGGAGTAGGATCTTGGTGGATGGCGGCAAAACTTGTGCAAGTAATGTTCACAATCGTTTTTCCACCCCCTTTGCCCTCCGTCCCGGGCCAACGAAACCGCGGCCGTTCGCGTGGGTTCCGTTGTGTGGACGAGTGAATTACCGAAATTGGTAATTTTGAAATTATTTTCACGCTCAAGCGGTTTCGAGATTTGTTACAAGCAATTCTTGTGACAGTCGTTTTTGTGTCCCTTGCCACGGCAAATACAATTTGTTGCACATTACTGGATGTTGTCCTGTGGCATGTGTCTTATTGGGTTTGGGTTGTGCGAGTTGGAAAAGGTACGAAAAAAGAAAACTGGTTAAAGCCAGTTCAACTGCAGAGTTGTATTGTTTCTATCTAACAGATGGGTACCAGAAGAATAAACTGTTTTGTTCATAAGTGGATCTATTAAACAATTTCTCAGAATAATTGTTATAAAACAAGCAATACAAATTAATAATTGTTTTATGTTAAAAGCAGTACAACAATACAAATAAAATATATTTAACAAAATGATTGTTTCTCAAAAGAGAATGAAATAGTTGTAAAATAAGCATTTTTATTTAAAAATTTTTTTGTGTTGAATTTGAAAAACAAGCATGAAAATATAAACTATCTCAAGTGCCCTACAAACACTTTGTATCTATTTTCATCGTATTCGCCACACAATTTCAGCACGACAAATAAAGCATCCCCACAACGGGCCAACGCAATCGAACTAGTTTCTAGCAGAATGTCAATTCTATCACCACAAACCATGCGACAGGAGGGGAGGGGGAAACAATATCACAAATCCTATTTCGTTGTCATCTAATTGGATTCATTTTCGCTCTGGTGGCGAGTTTTTCTGTTCTGTTTTGTGCCATGCAATTTCAATCGGATCCATCCTGTTCCAGGCGAGGGTACGAAAAAATCAGCACAATGCTCACCGCAAGGACAGCCAGCGTCCCGATTGCGATAACCGAGAGCGGTTAGTTGCACCAGGGGTTGGCCCCACAACACCCCCGAGGGCTCTAATTCAATCGCGACGTCGACTGCATAAATCTAAACGCTGGTCAAAGTCCGATCGCAGGGGTGGAACTAAAAAAAAGGACAGAAAAAACGATCTCAATTAATTGAAAACTTCACACGAAAACGTGTCATGATAGTAAGAGCTTTCACTGGTATTGTGCCTCTCGGTTGCACTGCGGTGCAACGGTGCATTCGACGCACTGTGGTAGTGCATTTGGGAGGAAATTGATGTGAATATGTTGAAAGGGGGGAAAACAAATCACAGTCCTCTACCTTCGAACAATGTGCAGTTTGTGGCGAGAGAACCCGTGTACACACCGTTTCCCTTTTTCTTCTTCCATACACTCGCACGTTTTGTACACCAATATACCAGTTCGTCCTGCATGGGGCTTTTCCTGTGAGCTTGCGGTTGGGTCGGTGTTTGTGTTTTTGCAGGAAACCTTCTCATTGTGGAATTCTTCTCCATCGTTAATGTTCAACATTGCACCAGTAAGTGAGAAGTTGGTTTAAGCTTAACGGTCGTTTTTATTCCTGCTTGTCCTCGGATGGCTGCCATGATGGATGACATCATTATAATCGGCTCGAATCAAGCGGATCGTCTCCCGCACCATTGAACAGCGAGCATTCGTTTCTCGTTTTCCGTTCCCTTGCAACATAAAAAAAAAGGTGCGGAGGTGACGACGGTATGAAAATAAAATCTCCTTCCGCATTGCCCTTGTTCCTGCTCCGCATAAAAACCGCACCCGAGCCACATAATCGGAGGAAAATGTCTTGCAGTGCATACCAACGAGTACAGTAAGAATGTCGACTGAATGGAATACCAATTGTGATGGCAAAACGGTAAAGCAAAGGTTCTCCATTCTATTGGTGGTTGGTGTGGGTTTTGACATTTTTCAAATCCAAAACCAAAGACTTGGGGTTCGGTTGGGGGTTTTGATTTTTTTTTCTGTTTTGCTCGATACGATCCGGTAAACTATTGTACGTTCGCCATTCTGAGCACGTGGCCGAAAAGCACGTTGGGCGTGTCAATTGGGTTTATGAAATGATTTTTTCCCCACCTAAAGAACTATCTGGAACGAAAAGAAAGCGATTATGGAAACGCTTAATATATTTGTTTAAATAATGTTGATTTCCTCATTGAATCTCTTTTTTCGTGAGATTGAAAAATATTATTCTGATAAATTTTAATAAGTCATGTGTTGTATGAGTATGTGTTGTGTGAAAAAAAACATTGAAATTTTAATTTACTTACCCTGAATTAAAAGTTTCAGATTTCGGCTGACTAAGAAGCAATCAAATAAGTATCATTACTTAAATTTCTTCTCGTGCAATGAAATACTAACTCGGCTTAACTCCATGCAACAACAAATGTCGCAAAAATTGTGCTGAAACCAATATTTAGTATCATGTACTTTTTCCACCAATATTTATTCAAACAAACGTCGACGGACTATAGTCGTTTCGTTCATAAAATCCTCCATAAGATCATCTTATCTTATAGGATAACAGATGTCATTCCTCCAAAGTGAACATTCTTTCCAATTTGCTCCAACCAATTTATTTGGTTGACTCTTATTCACCCGTGTTTCTATTTATCTTGTTATTTTTTGTCTTTGACTGAAAACGGACATTTTACTATAAAACGAACTGGTTTTATTCAAAAGCAACTGCCGTGCATAGTACTACACACATTAAATTTTCTTTTATTACTTTAATTTGGTAGAATTGAAGGGCGAGAGGGAACAAAGATGCTGCAGCAAATGAGCATTTTACTGTTGAGGTAATCGTTTTACGATCTACTTGGCCATCTCACTTTATCGCCGAAAAAAATAAAACCGTTACACTGAAAAAAATCTCAAAGACTAGCGGATGCACTCACAGCAACTAAACTTTGCATACTGATCAAGAACATGTTAAGCTTTTAACAAAAAATATTGAACTCGATCCTCTTTTCCCCCGCTTCTCCCTACAACCCGATTTCCGTTACTTTTGGGTCCCCACTCGTATGTTTGTGTTAATTAATGATATTGCGAATCATCATTCGCGAATAGGACATTCCACGGTAGTCATGTTTAAAACTTACCCACATTATCGCACTCCAATGAACTTTGTTCTCATAACGCCCGTTCAAATTAGAATTTTCGCAGTTTTTGTACCACCAAGCTCCGTGATGTTGCTCAGCACAATTAATGGGAGCAAGGTCATTATCTCGATCGAATGTGCTAAACTTGCCATTCTTGTGATATTTCAACGAATCTCCTGCTGTCCCTGAGTATGTTCCTAACTTCTTCAACGCATACATCTCTGACTCGTTCCCTATCTCAAACTCGCTATACTTAGCGTATCCGTAGTTTCCAAGAAAATCTTTGAATTCCACCAACAGTTCGTGGGATCGATTTTTAGTAATTTGATGAATGTATTCTAGTCCGAGCCAGAATTCGCCATCTAAAGCTCCAAATCCGTTGCGGTACTCCGTCCAGTTCCTATAAAAATCGACCGAACCATCATGCCTATGCTGAATTACTGTCCAGCCGCCTTCGAACTTATTTTGCTCACAAAAGACTTGGAATGGTTCGCTATTCTCCCCAATTTTGATCATGTAAGTATCCGATACACTGAGAGCTTGCCGACATGAACTCACTGGATGCAAAAACTTAAATAACCTAGTGGTTAATTTTGCTTGCATACTAATATTTTGTACCGTATCGATAAGCATGTCCAGAGTATTCTTGTTTTCTCTTATTTTCTTGAGCTCAGTTTCCGACGTTTCCTGGATATGGTCCATCTTGGGTATCACATGATTCTTCAACGCCTCCAATTTGTTCCGGGTATTCTCGTTCGATGCTTCCATACTCTGCAAATGAAACAAACATAAATGAAACACAATCGAAACAAACAAAAATGTAACACTGGATGACTCATAAGTGATTATGACTTCACTTGTAATGTTTTTGTTTCAACATAATATTATTGTTTGTACCAAACAATATTCAGTTAAACAATTTGAAATCTGTTCCATAAACGGGAACCAAAACACCAGCAATCGCTTCAGCTTATCGGATGTTTCATTCTTTGCGTTATTTAGTTCTTAAACTAGATTTTCAAACAAGACTTGAATGAATTTAAAAGAGTTGTTTTTTCATCATTGAATCTCCTGCTGTATCTGAGTATGTCCCTAACTTTTTCAGCGCATACTTCTCCCATTCGTTCCCTATCTCAAACCAGTCGTACTTAGCGTGTCCGTCCTTCTATGTATACATACATTTATATTTTTATATATACATATTTTGTTAGCAGAGTACCTCGAATGAAATTGAATTTACTTCAATTTTTTTCATGTACCCGCTGGGCGATTTCGAGCAAATTGTCCTTGAAAACGTCCTACGTGACACAAACATCGAGCAGTTTTGTATGGTGAGTAGGACGAAGTAGGACGATTGCTTGGAAAACGTCCTACATTTGTTTCATCCCCATACAAAAAAGTAGGACGTTTTTAGGACGATATTTCGAGCTGCCTAGCGGCTATTTCCCATGACACCTTGAGAGCTTGTCGACATGAACGCACTGGATGCATCATGTGAAGCAACTGAGTATTAAATTTGCCTTGGATACTAATATTTCGTATAGAATCGGTAAGTATGTCGAGAGTATCATTATTCTCTTCTATCTTTATGAGCTTACGGTACGACATTTTCTGGGACGTTTTGCCTTGAGCATCCTGTTGTTGCTGAGTTTGTTCCATCTTGTGAGCGTCAAAATGATTGGCGGATTTTTATTTTTTAACTGTCGATAGTTGTCTTTTTGATTTCTCCGGCAAGTTTAATGTCAAAATATTTGTCCGGATAGCAGATACGATTTAGTTTGTAAGCTACTACACGTATACTCTTCTATTTTAGATTTTTTCGGTCCTGGCTTTTTCCTGGCTCGGTATTTACGGTCTTGTCAATTTACTCAGATAGCACTATTTCACAACTTCAACGCGACGCCTTTCGCAAACAAAAATCTACGATTTTGGTACCAGTCGGGATTTCACGCGTTCCAAGCCCTAAACCTCCTTTAAAATAGTATTTGCTGATCCTTTCGATATTAAAATATCATCGGCGAAGTCTCTAATCATCCATCGACGCCGAATCCGTGTCCCATGACGTTCTTTGGCTTCGACCAATTCACGGCCATTTTGGAATTCACTATACCACTTGTAAACATTTTTTTACCATCGCTGCATTACCAAAGGCTTTCTCAATGAATCCGGAGCAAAAAGTTTGTTACGCGTACACATTTTTATGCAAAATCAAATTTGGCCAGGAACGAAAATAGAGGAATGTACGTGTAGTAGCTCACAAAATAAATCGTATCTGCTATCCGGATCAATATTTTGACATGAAACTTGCCGCAGAAATCAAAAACACAACTATCAACAATAAACAAAATTATAATCAGCCAATGCCTGCGGACAGTTTGAGCACCAATGTCTCCTCACTTTTTGTACACAGTAAGGTTCGTTATATTGTTTTTGTTTGCCTTCACACTCTACAAAGAAGAAAACATCAATATCGCAGCATTGGAACAGTATTCTAAGGTTGAGCAGCTTGTTTTCAAAAGGTTGTTTCATCCACTGTAATTTCGTGTCAACTTACTTTTTTCCAAGAATCCTCCATTGCCTGCATTCTTGTCTCAAAGTGCATGAGCATGTTTTCCTGCAGACGTTGTTCCATTTTCTGCAAAAAATCATAATTGTCACTCAACTTTAGAAAAGTTGTTTAGACGATGTTAGTCAACAACCTTTAGCGAACTCTCCAAGGTTGCAATCAAGTTTTGCTCTACACCTTGCAGTTTGTCCTCGAAACTATCTAGTTTGCTCACTAAATTATATAACTCAATACTATTTATAGCCATGGTAGCTCGAGCTAACAAAACAACACCAAAACACAAACCCACGAGGTAGCCGCAAATATTCATGGCTCTTGTTATACTTGCACACACAATCGAATTGAGTGATGAAATACGACTGCAGCCGAATTTACAGGAAACGAATGATGAACTCATGTTCTTAGCTATGGTTCAAATATTATCACCAACACTGAACCAAACGCGATTACGCGAACCAAAATACACTCTACTTACTTACTTATGTGGCGCTACAACCGCTGAGCGGTCTTGGCCTGACGAAGCTCCATCCGAAACCGCTCACGGTCGCTCGCCACGCTGGTCCAATTCCGTATCCCGGCAAAAAAAAAAAAATACACTCTATTTTGACAAAAACATGTTCTCACTGGGTGACTCATAACTGATTATGATTTCAAGTTATGTTTTATTAAAGCATAATTAAATTGTTTGTACAGTCCAATAATCATTAAAATATTTTGAAAGTTGTTGCATAAACGGGAATCAAAACACCAGCAGTCGGTTTAGCTTGTCGAATGTTTCATTCTTTGCGTTATTTATTAGATTTGTAAACAAAGCTTCAAAGAATTTAAAAGAAATCTTTTTTCGTTAGTTGAAACATCTCAAAAACACAACTTTCAATGGATCACCGTGTTGAATATACTTGATTTTATGTCACAAACAGTATCCAGTCCGTGAGCTGATTATGTTGAACATTACTTACCTTCGCTATTCAAATAAGAGTACTCCTGGGTTGCGTGTTTTATTTACCTTAGCCATGCAGGTGACCAATTTTCTTGGATATAGGTCAGGGCTCAGAAGATTAGTTCACAAGCGTCGTAGAAAAATCTACGAGTAAGGAATGAATAACAAATTAACAAAGACAAAGATTTGATTCCAATGAAATAAAAAACGAACGGTGATAATGAGAAATGTTTTTATTGAAGGTGAATGAACTGATCGAGTCAGGCTTAAATTAATTGATAATACCGCGAATCATTTTTTTTTTTCAAGTCTTTTTTCAAATAAACCCACGTCATCGCACTCACATCACTTGTTGTATTCTAATAACGCCCGTTCAAATTGGCATAGGTGCATGATAAGTACCACCAGGTTCCGTGTCGCTCCTGAGCGCAATTACGACCATCTTTGTCATTGTCTCGATCGAATGTGGTAAACTTATTATTCCTGTTGTCTCCCATCGCATCTCCTGCTGTTCCTGAGAATTTCTCTAACTTCTTCAACACATACAATTCTGATTCGTTCCCTATCTCAAACTCGCTATACTTAGCGTATCCGTAGTTTCCATGAAAATCTATCACTTCCACTAGCAATTCATGGGGTCGGTTTTTGGTCAGTTGATGAACGTATTCTAGCCCGAGCCAGAATCGCCATCAACATTCCCGAACCCATTGCGGTACTCCGTCCAGTTCCTATAAAAATCGACTGAACCGTCATACCTATGCTGGATTACTGTCCAGCCGCCATGAAATGTGTGCAAAAAGTAAATCAATCCAGTGTTTAATTTTGCTTGGGCACTAATATTTCGTACCGAATCTGTCAACATGTCAAGAGTTTTTTTGTTCTCTCCAAGCGGCTTGAGCTCAGTTGGGGTTTTTCCTGTATTTTTTTTTTGTTTCAGCCGTTAGTTGTAGCTGCATATTGTCTATCCTGGAAATTAACTGATTCTTCACATCTTCCAATTCGGTGCGTGTGTTCTCTTCGCTTGTCTTCACACTCTGATCAAACAACATCAAAACACAAGACTACGAGGCACTCAGAGTTTTCATGGTTTTAACACTTTTTATTTTAGTTTATGATAAAACAGGCACACGAAATCATTTTGACGTCTTTAGCATCCCAATGTAAAAAGCCCTTCAGCTTTGTGTATCGCATGAACTGACGCAAATTTTGGATATTTCACGTAAACGGTGGGGCATATTAAACAAAAAAGCGAACAAGTGAATGTTCAACGTTATCTCCATTCCTGGTCCTGCTCTCTGGCTTCAGTAGTGTCCTTATATGTGTTGATGCAACGAAAGTCTTATCAATGTCCACCAAAACTGGCAAGAGATGAGTAGGAATAACAGGAATATTCAAGAATCTTGGGATTTTAAAATGTTTTTATATTTTAGCGAGGCAAACGTCATTGGCCAGTACTGTGTAAGTTGTTCTAGAAGTCAACTCGCTCAGACAAGGAGGCTGGCAAGATTAAAATTCAACTTGTTCAAACTTCAAATATACTCGAGAAGCAAGGAAGCTTGCAACGGCTCACATAAACAACTCAAGCATCTACAATCTTTACAATGTTTTTTACCATCGTCGAACGAAAATGCGAATTAAATTCATTGCGGTTATGCAAATAGGAAGAATCCGATCCGGCCAACAATCCTTCGAAACGCTGGCTTCCTCTTAATGTGTTAATTATTTATTTCCACCCCGATGATCGGTTCTGTCACCGGCGGAAATCATGAAGAACGCAACAGCACCACTTTGGTCGCTTTCCTCTGAAGCGGAATCAAGAGGTCCTCAGCAGGCAGCCTTTGTTCGGAGAATTCGGAGGCGACGGCTATGACTCCGGCTGAGGTTTTGGTGCAAGTTTCTCCCTTTCCCCGTTCTATCACTTAGTCCACTCGACTGAGCTACTACTGCTTTGCTGATTTATATTGTAGAGCATTGCGGGGCAGTGGAGGATGAAAAAGTGGATACAATTAACGGATTTAATCATGTAAATTTTCCGACCGGTGGTACTGTTTTTCGAATATCAAAACCAATTTCATACTAATGAGATTTATACTCTTAGCTTCAGTGGGAGGCGCGGGAAAGTGCGACAGCTGGAACCGCGGAAAGCGGTGGCTTCAAATTTTGATAACCCCATTCAGGCCTGTCGGTGCGGATCGTTTCCCGCCAGCAACCTACGACCATAATCGCAAATACCCGCCACGACGGTAACGACGTTCCGGTTCCAAAAGTGCCGTCGGTTGAGTTATGGGCTGTGATTTTTCTAAATTTTACGCTCCTCTAGTGGAAAACCGGAAAGTCCCCTCGGGGTTGGGGAGCCACTCGAAACCACTTGTTAGCAGTGGCGATGTAGGACCGGCGTGCGATGCGAAAGAATCCCATTCAAGTTTACCTAAATATGTCGTTCTCGGTCCGGCCCTCGATGAAGTTGTTCAAGAATGTCGTCCGAAGCGGGCGGTCTGGTGTAAAATTTAGCAAAACACATCCTCTCGGCAATGGCCGTGGCTGCGGTGGCACATGCCGTTTGCTCGGTCATGCCGAATGGGTCATTAAACGGGTGAAATACTTTCAAACAATTTCCACAACGAGAGCACGCCCAGCTGCTTTGCAGAACCCGTCGCTGATGGATGCGTTTAAGTTGGGCGGCCGGAATTTCTTAGAACGAAATAAACGATCGGCCATAAATCATCGGCGCTCATAAAAGCAGCAGAAGAAATCGCTCGCACTGGGCCATTGGGTGGTAAAACCGGGTGAGTGTATTGTGTCAGAGCGTTGCTGCGCGGTTTCAGTCCTTACTGGGCAAGATAACACCAAGGTTTGCGGAGGGTGAGGGAGGGGAAAAAGATTAACGGAGTAGGTCATGATTTCTCCATACAGTACACGGAGAGCAATGTTTCAAAATGGAGGTTATTGACGAGCGAACAATGGGATAATGGTTTTCAGATTCCATTGTTTGTTTTGCCATTAGCGGGGAAATGTGCAGGAACGTAACGTTTAATGCTCAAGCTTTCATCCGGATTTTGCAAAACAATTTCCCAACCTGAGGAACATATTAGAAACATTTTTAGAAAACATCGCAAAGAAACTTGTATGATTAGTTTGCTCTTCCACTCGAATGTATTTTATTTTCCATCCCTTCGCATTTCATTTACATCATCCCTTCCGACCACCGCTCGACATAAATCGATCACGTCACATCCATGCTTGGGGTCGGTTCGTGCACTGTTCCGAGCCCTAACCTTCTGAGGGCGCACCGAGCGAAGCGAACGAGCGCCGAAAGTCGTAAAAAATCTTACCATAAATAAATGGCTTTCGTTTTTTATTACGCGTGAAATCTGTACTTTGTGTCAGAATTGTAGATAACATTTTGCCATCTTCTGCCAGCAGCAAATCACTCAGCGTTCTCTCACAGTCACCGGGGTGCAACAGGCACGAGACAGAGAGAGAGAGAAAGTAGGTGAGGTGGTGGTCCCGCTGGGGGAGATGATGTGGGGGTCATAAGTACTTCAACCATAGTGATTGCTGCGGCTGAGGGAGAATAAACCCACGGTGGGTGAAATGGTACTCCTTCTGAAACGTCGGGTTTACGCGGGTTGGCGAATCCACACGGGGACATGAACCGCACGGTCTCCGTCGCCATCGCAGGGAAGATACTCCCGAGAACCACCTAGCGAGGCGCGATATAACTCGCGTTAGCGCGAAACCAGACTCACCTGGGAGAAAATAAGCGCTAAATTGCCTCCATAAAACCGGGATCATTTTTATATTTTACGGAATATTTATTATGACCCCGGACCCTCGACACTTGGGCCGCTCACTCGGGAGCATAATGATCCTAATCAAAATAATTAGCTTCTCCACTGAGTGCAGATAATGCGGCGATTCGGGGCAAGCGGGGTCGACGATTGGGGTGGGAGCTCGGGAGTATTTGTTTTGTTTCCGTTTTGGGGTTACTTTTCGAATGGCGAGATTGCATCAACCACGAGGGAGATGGAAACATATTTTTAATAAACTCTCACCGAACGAAAACGGGTGACCTTACGCAAATGGAATGAAGTCCAGGCATCAGTTTCTTAACCTGATTTGCACGAAACCCGGAGGTGAAGCATCGAGCTTATAAACTCTAGCCCCAAAAATGGCGTCTCTCACACGCGCCCCGTGGGGAATTTGAAATCAGCGGAAAATTGGAAAGGTTGGTCAGTCAGTGCACCTCCGTCTGCGCTGCAGGGAAACTGTGCACGAAACGATGAACCACGGCGGTTGCTCGCGCCCGATGCTCGTTACTCTAATGGGCATGACCAGGGCTAATATCTTCATCACTCGGCTAATTGACCGTACAAAAATTTATGGCCCCGTTGCGATGAGGCCCCGGAAGCCTTCCGTTCCGATGATAACCGTTGAAAATGGTTCGAAACGAATGTGATTACACTGTTCACGAATGTGTTTGTGTGTGGTACGTTAGCCAACACTTTTCGGGATCGGTCGATTGGGCGAATCGATTGGAGGAACAGTTTAGGAACGCATCAAAACGGGTTCGAGGAATATGTTCTCCTAGTTCTACTTGATACTAGTTTGGAATCAAATTATGTAACGTAATTTTTCCTATTATAAGAAGAAGAATGAAAGATAATGTACACTTTTTGGGATCTAAAATATAAGATTTAAATCATCCTATTATTAAATTCAACTTCATCCAACGTGTCGTTACATGGCTTACTTCATCGTGAAATATCCACAAATATATTTGATCCTCCCACAGGGACTCCGGTTTCAACTCTCCGCTCCTAAATCATACCGAACAAGGCCCACGAAATTTGCATTAATCAAATCATGGCGACGTGATAGACGAAACATAAATCTTTATTCTCCCGCGGGACAATGGCGCTTCTAATGGTGTCCGGCGTCCTAAACACACGACCCATCACTGGACGACGCTGGACAACTGTTTCGCCCGACTCCGGTGGGGTTGGTGTAAATTTTCCACCATCGGGCGAGTTCCCGGGTGGCCCGGAGACTGTCGGGTCGCAAGTTACACCCCCAAGAGATCAGGGTATTCGGGTCCGCAGTGCACCGAGTGGTTTCGTGCGTGCGAACCTCGTGTGTGTCGTTATTGTTTGTGAATCCCTTCGATTGGGACGGTGTCATCCCAGTTGTACCTTCCCGGGAAAACCGGGGTGTTTTCAGTGGTGGTGTGCATTCGGGAGTAGGGAGGGGGATCATTCCATCATTCGCTACAAAGTGTTCGGTATCGTTTCGCATGCGGATTGAAATTGATTTAGGAACGCATTGGCACCAGCGCGTCCCCATTGCGAAACGCATGGTGGTGTCATTTGCAGTACGCTGCGTTTTCGAAGTGGTCATCATTAGCCAACGAAGGCGTCAGAGTCGCGTACAGGTCCCACGGTGCGTACGGTGGAGCGAGTGAACCGATTTTACATGTAACATTTATTGGGTGGATTCAGCCACGGTTCGGACGATGATGCCGCATCATGTTTGTTGATTTGCACCGATCGCTCGATGATGGACGAGCGCCACACCGTAAAACTAGACTGGGCGCGTACGCGGTTGTGGCGAGGATTAAAATTTGACAACCGTGCTGTTTGCCAGATTGCCCATTAATGGTCATCCGGGCTTTGCGTGCATCGTACTCGGGTGGTTGGTTCTGGTAATTTCTGGCCCGAAGCATCGATGGTGGCACAGTTCAAAGTGGCAAGTCTTGTTTTGTAATTAAGCTGCGGTGTGCGAAACGTGAGCGTTCGATCGGTGGACGAAGCTTCTCACATTGGAGCAAACTTTCGCAAATAGATGCATTTGACGGGGATATTTATTTGTTTGCCGAAATGGAGATGGGGCGATTTGGGGTTTTGTAAATGGGCTGTTAAATTTCGAATGTAATTATACAAAACGTTTTTCGGCTACAAATTGATCTACCCTTGTTCTAAAGCATTCGAATGGAGAACCCTGACGTGGAAAACTAATGATTTGAACTTAAAAGATGAGTGTTTATCGTACTTAAACAAAAAGATAACTTAAATTTTTATTTTCTTTCTCCATTTTTTTGACAAAACATGTGTCAGTTTGTATCAACACATCAGTCACTTTTCATAAGACAGTTTTTTTCAGATAATTTTCAACTCTAAATTAACACACTTTGAGTTTTCCACAGTTTCTGTTTGTGAGTTCGAAGTGATCAAAATATTTTACTCCAAATTTAATTCAATTCCGAAAAAGTTTTTGTGTTTTTCTTTTTAATACGAAGCTTTTTTGTTTACTAAAAGAAACGTTTGCGTGTTTTTTAAATACATCAATCCCTTTCCATCCATTCAATGCATTTTCTTCAACCGAACCGGCTTAACTTGTTGCAACGTTAGCAATTATTTTAATGCAACTCATCGCACTCGAAAGTGTCAATAAATGTCTAACGGTGATGTCTGAAACCGACGGTCGATTTCGTTCGCGCGAAGCCTTTCCGCTTAAGAGTGACACCGATTGCAGCAGGATATGTCGATGCGCGGGAAATCGGTTCGAGTGCCGTCCCGGAAGGAAGGCGGCACGTGTGCACTCCGCATTCACCATTCAATAATATTTGTTCTACGAAAGTGCGACACACGCAGCAACCTATCGACCCGACGCGATGGTAAACGTCAGGTTTTGCGAGCGAAAATCAATGTCAACATTATTATTCCATTATTCTGGATCGATACATTTTCACATGCGTCTCAGTATAGGGGGACTTTGAAGTGGACGGGTTATTCCTGCGAAACGATCGAAACCACTTTAGCCGACGGAGCGAGTTGATAAACGATGACGTCGATGATCGTCGACGGTGCCGTTGAATATTGCAGTTTTGTGATTTTTCCCCGCGTATCGAAAACATGCGTATGGAAATTGTAACCCAGGATATGGTGCCACGTTTCAGCGAACCGTAACTGAACGCACAACATTATGCATCTCCGGTTCCATATTCTGGCCGACCGGTTTTCGACCGCGCTCGCTTAATGTCATGCATTGTGCCGAGTGCGGAGGGATCGATAAATGTTGAGCCCCCGTACATCACCTGTTCGGTTTCGGGTTGGTTTTCCGTCGACGATGAACTCCGGATCGAGATTGACCTGATTTTCCCGAATGCCGGACGAGCCTATCGGCCCCGGGCCCGTCCGTAAAATGGAGCTTAGGCCCAAAGGGAGAAGAATCCCTAATTTAGTGTAGATGTTATCGCAATTATAATAGATTGACAGCTTAATCTGTGCCATCTAGGCCACCTAGGAATTGGAACCGACCGCAGCGGGGACCAGGGAGAACCGCCGACCGATGCAGCAGGACTCGTGCGTGGGCTGTCCGACGGTTTTCGGGATCGATGATTCGCTTACGGCTGATGCGATAGTTTGTCGGGGCCGTTCGATAATTATCTGTTTGTACAAATGACTCGAAAATGATTGAATAGTGAGTGGAGTATCTAATTGGTGTCCACGCGCGGCGGGTGACAGCGCGCTCGAGCCTATTGTGGGTGAGTAAACGATTATATCGATTAGCCGTGAATCCACCTAACATTCGTTAGCCATTGGACAGGCGGAGTACATCAACGGTGCAATTAATGTTGAGTTATGCAGCGCTATGGCGACAAAACGCCCATGTGGACAAGGGCGGAGGGGAACGTGGGATGGGGGCACGTGGCATGGAGGAGGAATAGAAAGACACAGGTATGGGGTCGATTAAGTTTTAATCTATAACAATGTATCTGAGTGGGTCGTGGGAAATGTGACATGCTTTGGAATTTGGGCATTGACAAAAAATCCCTTTGAGAGCATAATTTCTGTAATTTGGGTGCCATTTGTTTCCATCTCAATAATAGTAATCAAGTAACGAATACTGAATTTTTGTGGGTGGAGAAAAAGCTAAGAGAGATATTGTGTCAAGAAGTTCAATTCAATTATGGAAAATTAATGTGTGTTTTGCTTTATTCGATTAGATTTTTTGTAATTCTGAAACCACTGTTTGTGTGAAGTTCAGACAAGAACAAACCATTTTATTGGTAAAAAAGTAAGCCGCATATACAAAAAATGATATTTCATTCAAAAGCAATTCGTTTATAAATTATTTACCTTTAGTTGCTAAACCAAATCAATTATTTTTTTCTGATTTTTTCTTTTCAAGTGCGTATTTTAGACAATAATCAGAATTTAGACAATAATTTAGAATCAGTGAAGTAGTATTAAAATATCCAAGTTTGGCAGTTTGTTTTCCCAAACACCTAAAAGACAGTTGTTCTTTTTTCCTAATCTATGTCGAATTTCCTTTATTCCTTTTTTATAAATATACTTTCACATTTAACTTTCTTATTGTATTGGTTGCTTTCTCTCAGTATTTGGGTTAGTTTTGTTCAAAGGAAATGTATTTAGGCTAAGTTTCAATTTTAAATCTAATTCTTGAGTCATGAAGACAAGAATGTTGAACTGAAGAAAACATTTATTTGTGTTTAAAAATAATACACACCTCATTTGCTACCTTATAACGAGATCACAAACCACATACCCTCATCGAAAAAAATAACATACACATTTATTAAAAACCCGCTGATAATTTGTTTCACCTATACCTATCGCACCGATTACGCTGGGTGTTTTTTCCTCACGAAAGAAGGGAAAAGCAATGACGACCAATCAAGCTGGGCATAAAAATCAGTGCTCCGGCACTAACAAGCTGCTCAATATTTTGCCTCCAAAATCGCCACAATCGCACGGTGGTTTGATAAATGGAAACAATTCATTACCGAGTTAACGGAACTTAAAAACTGTTGGCCAGCCCACAATCCAGCGCCGGAATCTTCGGCCCGATTGGATTTGCACAATTTCGCGCGAACCACTCGAACGGCGCTCCCGCGGGGCGTTTTCGGTGACGGCCGATGCAATGGATGGCCTTTCCATCATCGTGGCAACGTTTTTAGGTTTTGTTTTCCTCTCTCTCTCTCTCTCTCTCTCTCTCTCTCTCAGTCGAGGGAACGCGAAGGGAGTGGACCAGTGGACGGGAGAAGGAGAATCTCCACGATCATCCGGTGCGCGGTGGCGAATGTAGGTCAAAATGTTTATTCAACAATATAACTCGATGCTAATGATTCCCGGCCCGCGAGCGGAGGGAAAAAGTAAGTACACGCGAGCGCAAAGAACACGATTGCACAACAATTCGCTAACTGTGAATTTCCCTCGTTCCCCGTTCCCGTCCCGAGCTCTCGCCACCGAAGGACCCGGACTTGCATGCCATTGTCTCGTTCGCTTCGGCGCGAAAATAAAAGGGTTTTGCGGGAAGACTCGTCGTTCGCGGCATTTTCTTTTTGCCCTCGCTTTCTTCGCCATCTCGCCCCTCAGGCTCGGAAGAGGTGGATGATTTTCAAACCAGCGTCAGCTCATCTGTGCTCATTTTCGTTTCAAAACCCTTTTGTCGTGGTTCGAGTCACGCTAACGGTCTCGGTAGCGAAACGGGAAAGCGCACGATAGAATATTACACCGCCGGTTTTTTCGGGCGTGAGGTTTGAAAATGCTACATTTAATTTTTAATCTTATTACCTACACCTCAACCACTGCTCCGGTGGAGAGTGTTTTATTTCATTTTTTACTTCAAAGCGCGGCTGGCGGGGGTTTTGGTTTTTCCGGGTCGAGAGGTTCTTTTCCCAAAAATCCCCGCGCCCCGATTGAGGCTGACCGCAGAATTGAGCGTAAATCGGAAATTGGATCGCATTATTATTGTTATTACTGTGGACGGCGTTTGGGGACGCCAAGAGCAGAAAACAGAACGAACAAAAAATGTAAAACCTCGCTCCTAGGCACTCGGAGCAAGGGTGCTAATTTGACCGTGACCGACGGCGTTCTGTTGGCCGGGGCTTTCCTCACCGCAGCGACAGAAAGGGAGGGCGAGCGCTGGAAAGTGTTACCTTTTCTTTACGACAATCGTCCGGAACGTTCTGTTTGTAGCACGTTGTTCGAAATTGTTCCCAAAATGAAGCCGGCAAACATCAAGACGGTGCTCGATGTGGCCAATTTGTGGACAGATTTGACGATTATAATTAGGTCGTTGATTCAAACAAAGGGCAGTTGTAGATGATTTATTTCGAGTACAGGTAAGCGGAGTAACCTTTTATGATCGCTGTAAACATCTTGTTTATACTTTTCCACAGATTTTTTTTTCATGATTTTTTACGTGTTGTGATTATCAATAACTTATTTAGTTGAACTATTTTTTTTAAAGAAAAATTTCCCTTTCCGAACACATATTAAAAATAAAAGCTTTTCCCAAAAAAAGCCTAGGACTAGGATTTTCAAAAGAATTTTCATTCAAATCTCGTCCATGATGACAACTGCACCATTTCATTGAGTTGTATTTCAAAATATGCCAAACCAGGTGATTATTTATGTTTCATTCTCATCAGCTTCCCGGGGTTCCCCTTTCGTTTTGCTTTTGTTTGCCTAATTTCGAGCCATTAATCAAACGCAAATTGTCATCACCGCGACGGTAAAAGCCCCGGCTCCCGAAAATGAGAAAAAGATACTTAAAGCCTTCCCAGTTCTGTGTCGGTAGGTTTGATATTTTTCCCTTTCTTTCTTCTGCTTACTGTATCTTTTTTGCCGGCACGCTGTTTTTAGTGTTCATTGCCACCGTAGCGTAAATATTCGTGTGAAATCAAAATGAAGAAATGAAGCCGGTAGGAACACAAAAGGGGCTGAGGGAGAAGAAAAATAAAGGGTCGCAAACGGGTCGGGTGTCCCGCTGATTTGCCTTTTTCACGAGGATGCGCGCCACGCCGGTTATGCTCTAATTTTTATTTCTTCCCATAAAACTCTCGTAGCTTAGCTTTTGAGCTTCGCCGGCGAAGGGGTCGTTTTATATAATTTTCCCGTCCCTCGGTTTCTTCTATGGGACCGCACCAACCGCGCCGAGCAATGTGTTTTCAGCGTTTTATTTTTTTACCGCTTTACACACCCGGCAGTACCAAGAGGGCAATATTAAAATGCGTTTGAAATAGGTCGGCGTTTTTCGAGCGCTTTACACCTGTGCAACCTTTTCCTTGCCATCATTACCATAACGAGTTGCGGTTTTTTTTGTCTCGGGGACGGGTTCTTAACGGCAAAACCAACAAACGTGGGCTCGGGTAAAGGTAAGAACGGATCGTTTTGATTCTTTTCCGCAAAACTTCAGGTCTCTCATTAGCATCGATAAAAAAATATGGTGGAAAATCGCGTTCCCAAGCGCGACTGCGGGTCAACTTCTTCCGCCCGCCCGGACAATCTCCATTGTGCTAGGCCGTGGAAAAATGGCAAACGCATCACCAACCGGCCCCCCGGGGGGTGTGAGCGGGGGCGGAAGAAAACAATGTCCCGACCTTTTTGTGATGAAATAATTATCCGCTAGAACAACGATTTACTCGGCGTTGAAGTGGTGAAAAATTGACCTCTCCTGGGAGGAGGCTGTTTGGGTGGGCGACGAGAACAAACCATTCAGAAGCCTTTTTTTTTCTTTTAAGATATGCTGTTTTCCCGCGTGAGCTATTAATCAAGCATGTTAAGCATCTTCTAAAAGGGAATGTGATTGTTACAGTCTTTTAATTTATTTAAGCTTCAACCCGGAAGGAGACTCTTCCGTGGCTTTAAGAGAATGAAGAAAAGAATAATAGCGAAAAGGGGTTGAATACTTCTTTCATGGAAACTTTTTATTTCCGCGTTAAGCTCACATGTTTATTTGCTTAACATGCATTTGCATTTTAATGATAAAAAAAACTTGTTAAATGTTTAAGGAACATGGATGAGGTTTTATAAATTTTTTATAAATTTTTCTTTTCTTTATCGGATCTGTCAGAAGTTAAATGATAAACCTTGCTTTCCGTACACCTCTTGAACCTTTTCTAAAATTGTTTGATGTTTATCCTCGAGTTGTATTTTCCCCCCTATTTCAGCTAATTGGAAGGATTTTGCTTCAAACCGTTTCAAAATAATTCATCCGCTATCCACCGGCATTTTTCTCGGCCAAACCCAAAACATAATTTTTGTATACCTCTCTACCCTGGAGATAAAGCGTTCGCTTCCTCCAGACGCTCGTCGCTACGCGTCGGGAGTGCAGATATTTGTTGCCTGCCTTCCGCTCACTTAAACGGAACCGGCGTCACCGACCGTGGCCAGTTAGTTGAGGCAAAGCGCGAGAAAATGAATTCTGACAGCTAGAAATTAATGCTACTTTAGGCTCCACTTTACCGCTAACTTTTAATCTATAAATAAGCCCACCCGTCTCCACCTGGCACGGGGGCAACAGGCAACAGGGTGGGCACGGTTATGAATGCGCGCCGTTCGGAATGTCCAGCCGGTGGACGGTGAAATTTACGGAAAGTGATTCCGGCCGAGGTGCTCGGCGGTTGGTGGTGGTAAAGAAATTCAATTAAACTTTTGCAAGAATTTATATCGTCTCGCGTGGTGCGTTGGAGGTCTCAACGGTAGACCACCTTTCCTTATCTCGTTAGTTACCAGTCGCGATAACGGAGCGGGCAGACCGCGGCCCAGGCACTTCAAGCGCCGTAATGTTAGGAATTGGAAATTAGTCTACGCCCGGTGGGTGAGTGAAGCATAAACGGCCCGCAGCGAAACGGTGTAATCGAATTCTTATCGATTGTGTTGTCGGAACCAAACAGCTGAGCTTTCTGAAATCACTTTTTCCGGAATGGCCCACTTAAATGGCCACTTTTCATCACTTATCAAAGCATTTCAAAAGCATGGTTAACATTTTCGATTTATTAAATGACGGAAAATAAAAACGATTTCTTACGAAACTTATGAAAGCTGTATGACTCATTTGATAATACTTTGAGACTTAAAGTTTTAGTATTTCGTGCTGTTTGACAGAAAAGTTTTCGTCGTTTTCGTATAGATTCATCAATCAAACAAATTGACCACAAGTATACATGCGGAGTAATATATGTTCGCCTATCGCTGGAGACAAATATTGGTTTCGTCCAATTCTTTTTGGTTGCACACAAGCCATAACACTAATAAGTTAATTTTTGCTGCACCAATCTCGTAGAAGTTGCATCAATACGGAATGGCAAAAGGGTCATGTGTTATGAAAAAAGCTGTCACGCATATGAGCGCATTTAATTCCCCCGGCGTGTGACCCGCCACAATGTACCATTTTCATGGAATTCCCTTTTATTTTGTTCGAATCAATGTCCGAGAAAAAAAATCAGCTATAAGTAAGGCTCGATATAAAATGATAATAAAAAGTAAAATGAACCATTATAAAGTGCGCTTGTTCGAGCGGGTTGCTCACTGCTTGAATCTCGCGCGCATTCCCCGGTCGGCCGCAATCGAAAATGCCCCCCGTAATGATGTCGTTCGGTTGGCCAACTGCCAGGACAAAATCGTGCCCGCCCGAATTCCGGGTGTTCTGGTCAATATTTTGGGCTGTCGGTGTCCCTCGTCGCCGGACGGCACTTGCTGCCCAATCGACCACCGGGGCCGTTATCTGACTGCGTGCTCTTGTTGTTGGTTCGTATGTTAGTTTCGTTCTTTTCGCTGCTGGCTTATTTTTCCACGCCTTGTCGTGCGCCCCCATGAAGTCCCCCATCATGCTCTGTCGAGCCGTCGAACATTTTCTTCTGCTCCGTAGCTGGCCACACAACAAGCCAAACTCTTCGGGGAGCTATTTACGTATTCGAGTCATGCCCGGCGAATGATTGCAGCATTATATTCAATAAAGCATTTTACTGTTGAATTTTTTAATCGCTCTCGGGGGTGATTTTTCCTTTTATTTTATTGAAAACAGAAGGACACAGGGAGGGACGGGAAAAGATGAAGCGTCCGGAAAATGGTTTACTACCGCCAACGACAAGATACCCGGGTTGATGTGGTGCAGAAGCAGAATTTGGAGATGATAAAAAAATGAATAAATAACATAAAGCAGAAAATCGGTTGTGGGACAACCGTGATACACAGGCACATACACTTCTAGTCATGAGAATGGCTGGAAAAGTCTCTAAAAGTGGGATATGGAGAATTGTATGACAAAAAAGTATTCGTAGTGACAAAAATTATCGATCCTAATCGAGACGATGAAGAAATTCCTTCATTTGAGTAACAAATTTGCTTGAAAATGTAATTAAACAAAAGATGTAAACGCGATGGGAATAAAAATTAACAAAGCAAGTTCTACAAAAACATTAACAAAAAAGTGTTAAGTAAACAGTTTCTTTATAACAAAGAGTATAACTCGAAAAGTAGAAGATAGAAAAGAAAGAGTGTATAAAAATATTAAATAAGCTTTGTTAATCACACAGAAGAATAAAACATTTTGGGAATTTACATGTTAAAACTATTATTAAAAGTAAACCCAATCCAATAAACTATCTACTTTTTTAGTTTCAACCACATAGCATAAGAAATAATCGTCTAAAGCGTTTCATGTCAAACACTGACAAAGGACAAAGTGAAGCTTGCTTCAAGTGTGCGATCAAGTGTTTTTCATCACCACTGCCGTAATTGTGCAGAAGTGCCTCACGTTGGCGCAAAAAGGAACATTCAGACAACAAAAAAGGAAGGGGACAACAAAAAAACGGGGAACCCTCTCACAAACGACAGATTGAACGAAATACATGCACGGGGTGGGAAAATGCATCGTAGGGTTGGCAGGAAGGAAAAAAAATCCACACAACGGTTCCGGAGGCTGTGGTGGCCGGGAAATGTGCACATTCGCACGTATTTATCTTCGATCTGGGACGATACCAGGCCAGGACACGCAGGCGGGCAAACATTCACTTGTATCACTTCGTCGGTGGGTGGAATTTACCGGCGGAACGTCCGTTTGTTTGCCACCGCTCGAAGGGCCACTGCTGGTCCCGGTTATGCATGTACCGGGGGTGAGGAGGCGGGAAGGACGGGCGGATTTCCGGTCGACCCCGTTAGAAAAGGCAGAAAGGTCACCGGGATACCGGGATTGACGCTGATGCGGCACAGCGAAGCGAAACGGTGAGATTTCTTTATTGATTTAGGCAGATTGGCCGAGGATGCGGCTGTGGATGACGTTTGAAATGATTCTTCAATTCGTCCGTTCGTTTGGTTGGAATTTTTTCCTCCTGTTTTCCCAAAGCAGTCCCCCGTTCGCACCGTTGCTTTTCGAGTGTTTGGTAGTTGAAATTAAAAACTATTTCCCAACCTAAACAGGACGGTGTACAAGCCCGCACTTCAGTCGATCAAATGCATACACTCGGGCGTGTGTGTGTGCGTTTATTTGAATGTGTGTTAGAATCCATCCGGATTCCTTGTCGCTGGTGGGTGTTTTGTTGTTTATTATTTTGGCTGCATTTCAAACTCTGTGCGATGTTCGATTTTCGAAAATGCCGTCCTAGACGGCACCGGGTCGTGCATGATATACGAACAGTGCACCAACCAGCTGACGTTCGTACAACCCAGTGGCCGTGTCGAGGGAATTGGATTAACGGAAGGGTTAATGTGGTTACTGCTGTACCTTATTGCCCTCTGGCCAGTCCAACCGCACCACATTCGTATCATTCACATGCAAACGTTCGCTGCTAATCGCTAGTACGTGCCTCTGAAAATGCCGGAAGCATCTTTATCAGGTGCGACAGGGAAATGTGCACGGCGGAGTAGGGGTGACTAGGATATGTGCCAAACATGAACATGGAAATGGACATCGGAATGGAAAACAAAACTTGCCCCGAGCTGTATGTGCAATCGAGAACCGGTTTAATCCAATGATTAAAGGTTCCCCTGGATCTACCATAAGTACCATTTGATCTTTGATAAGAAGTGCTGGTTGTTGTTCAAACATCAGTAGATTAATATTTCAATTTTTGCTAACGTTCTGTGGTTTTATTTCCGACCACATTCGATACTGGAAAGTGGTTTCTCTTAGTAACATAAAGAGTTACTTCTTCCATTTTTAAAACAAAGTAAGAAAAGCTGTGAAGTGAATTTCATTTACATTATTCCGGACAATGGTTCATTAATCACAATTGAGAAGAGTATTTTTGCGAAAGTAATGTTATTATTCCATGCGATGTGAATAATCAATTATTATGTAATAGTTCTGGCAATCACCAATTGCAAACTTGTACGATTTTTTCTGTGAAATTATTCTTGCATGCATAAAGCAAGGATTGGTTCTGATATTGAATAATCTGTTCTTAAACATAAATGTATGAAGTTTAATTTAATGGAGTTTGCTTCTGCAATCTTTTTTTCACTTTGATTATGTACATAATATGAGTTTTAACTTCTCAAATGATAGTATATTCTCAATATCATAAACCAAACTGAACTTGAGCGATGTTGGAAGCTAAAAGAAAAATAATCTTTGAAATATTAGATGATATTAATGAAAAAGGACTACTACAAGGTATGATGCATATTTTGATCATGCTTATGTCAATCAAATTATTTCACTCTTCAGGATGTCGGAATTCCAAAATCCCATCCACTATCATGCGAGGCAGCAATTCTTTTTGATGATATGTCCCCGTTCCGGTGTCCATCTCCGGAACGATGTGATACGCCGAATACGCGTCCCGTTGCGGTTCCGCCGCAACGAACCGAGCAAGTACATTATCTGCCGCGGTCAGCTTGCGGTTTCGTGTGGTGAAACATATAATTCCAACTCTAACTCGGACTCGAGTTCAACCTGTACGGGCAAATGTTCTGTCGTTTTTAACTTGTGTGTGTGTTTTTTTCTTCTCTCCTTTACCACAACGTGAGCGACACACCTAGAACCTGGTCGCTTTATCGTCGCTGCGACCGACATAGCTGGGAAACAATTTTCAAACTTTTCAAACTGTCCTCCCGCTCGAGGAGGGAGCAAAAAAAAGAATTGCATTTGCACTTTGCGGCCCTTCAACGGTGCAACGGTGTTAGCATAATTTTGGTCCAAAGCCGAAGCCCAACCGGCATTCGGCATGTGTCCGTCCCCAGCGAGGGGTGCTTGGACCTGGGTCTGTCCCTGATCGATTTTTAGGGGGATCCCGCGTCAGGTACTTCATCAATCTAATAGAAAAGCTATTGGTGAAATTGCAGCCACGTCGGTATCACGGAGGCGCAACCGCACTCAATTCGAAAAGTACATCGGCTTTAGCCCACCGACGCGCTTGTGTCTGTGTGTGATAGTCGGTTCGTTGCATCCGGTGTCTGTCCTTAGGCGAGATGTTTGGGATAGAATTTCAATCATGGCCATTTCTCGCCACGACACGACCAGACCGGCCAGGTCGAACATGTGCCGGTTTGAATTTGCGCCGCCAGAAGAAACGAATACTCGAATGGAAATGGATGGACATTCCCTCCGGTTCGTGTGAAGTGTTTCCCCTAACGCTGCGGGGGCGAGAGGCATTCCGACGAGTCATCCTTTTGCCTCCGGACTGACTGTTGACCGACTGGAGGTGTTTCTTGTTCGGCTTTTCCCTCACGCCGTTTGCACGCCGGGCGGAGCAAAACGAAGAAAGGAATAAACCACCGATTCGGTATTTATGGTGCCGCGGTGGCCACACATCGTTCGAAATAGAAAAACATCACTTACACAACACACTCACACACACACATAAACGCTCACACATATGGATGTAGAAGCATCCAACCACCTTCGATCGGTGAACATTCACAACCACTGGCGAAATAGCTTTCGTCCTGTTGTTCGTTATTCCTGTGATCGATTTGTGAAAAAAGAGATGTGGGAATAAAACACACACGAACAAAAAAAAACCGGAGATTTTCCCACTCGTAACGACGAGTATTCACCCTCCGAAACGGGGTGGCACAGAGAATGGAAAACCGCAACGCTCTCGTAATTGATGGGATTTATTTGATCCCCCCAATGGATTACCCTTCGGACGGCGCATCCTTCCTTTCTCCCTTCTCCGTGGATAAATCTTGCAACACGAAACGAAAAACTGGAGCAAAACTATTCCTATCGATCTGTGCTGTTAGTTTTTGATTCGAGTTTATCGCTTTCCCACGTACGTCCGCGCTGTGGTGTTGGTGGTGGTGCTGGTGGTCGGGCCTTTCCGCTTACGGCACTGTTGTGTTGCAGTGTTAATGACACTTGGATTCCATCAATGTTGCGTGTCTTCGGTAAATCGATTATGCACTCACCCGCCGGCCCTGATTGCAGCAGATTAGTGTGATTACCGGGAAAATCATATACTTATAACGAGCGTAACAATCCTCTGCCCGGGAATCCCGTGTTGAACAAAACTGTTTGGGTGCAATTATTTACTTGCCTGCCTCACTATTTACTGAGACTTATTTTGGAATTAAATTAATTTGCTTTTATATTTTCTACATAATGAAGTTTTGTGGTTTGTGCTTCTATTTATTTCAAGCTTTCAAACGGGTTTTCACAAATTGATAATTATAAGCTTCTATCAAAATGCTATTCACGAAATGTTTTGAGTTCATCAAACGCTTTGTTTATGTCAATGAACACCCATGATTGTTGTCACAAAATGATCTAAACATGTGCGCAGAATTAAAGGACGTAGGGTGTATTATTTTGTGTGTACCAATTCAATGGAAAAATTAAAGCCCATTTCATGCACGAACCACACAAAATGTACCTTTTGGAATCGAGTCCGACTATTACAATATTATTACTACTTAATGCATTCAAATACAAGTATATGCTGCAATGGAGCAAGAGCAATGTAAGTGAATTAGAGCCGTCAGATAAAAGAGATTTTCGGGCCAATGCAATATGCACTATGAAGGTACTGCTGTTGAGTTTGGAAAACTGTGCATGCGTTGTAACTTCAAAGCGGTGAACAAATACTTCATCTCTATTATGCTTTACAATAAAATCGGTCGTTATTGTGAATTGATGCGTATATCGAAGCCGTTTGTAGTCGGGATTTTGTTCGGTAGTGCATACTGCCAGTTTACTTTTAAACTTTTATATTTTCTTTGGTTCTATTTGAATGAATTTTCATTGAACTAGCGTATTTATTTCAGTTCAAATTTAATGCTTTTAAAATTATACAGTTTTTTTTGTCTCTATGAAAAGGTAACAAAAATTAAACACCGTTGGTAAACTTTTAGTAAACCATGTATTCGATAAAAGTTATAGATTTGTTTAGCTTCACGATCCTTCATCCATGGTTTATCAAAAACATCCAGCTCAATTAATTGTTCTCTTCCTTCTTCTTCTCACCGTCCTTCTCCCGCAGGCCAACGAGTACGCTTCGTACCAGAACACGCTCGGGCGTCGCTCGACCCTCGTCGGTCCGTACACGCACATGAGCAAATACTCTTATCCGACGGACGTGAGCCTCAGCAGCCACTACGGCTACACGTCCTGGGGGCTCTGGCGGGACAGCCGCAATTTGTCGTCGTCACTGTACGCCAAGAAGCAGAAGAACATCAAATCATTCTCCATTCTGCTGATGTCGGCGGCGTTCATCGTCGTGCTGGCCGTGCTGTGCGTCGCCGGGCTGGCATTCTACTTCAGCACGTTTAAGACGGATTTGACCGATTGTAAGTATAACGGGTGCCCAGCACGTCTGCGTGATTTTTCATTGTCAGTATCCGTTTCGATTAGTGAAAGATTGGAAAGTCCCGTAAGATTGTGAAGTACAAGTAGAAAAAAGATTTATTTATAAGAAACTCATTTTAAAGCTTTTAATGACAGCGATTGAAATGTTTGACTTTTCCCTTTCCAAAGACGTCAACATATAAAAATATTTAAACAAGTAGTTTAGTCTTCATGCCAGAATCATAATTTTATATCTAAAAATATTTTAAAAAAACTTTATTACATTACTTTCGAAAGATTCGTACGGCGTTGAAAATAATCACGTTATCCAGGTCAACGCTAACCTAACGAAAGTATTGCAAGCAACAGTATCCCTATGTTTCCATAAAGTATGACCACGTCCCCTTCAACTCACAGTTTCTCAGTGGCAGCATAAAAATGCGCTGAAATAATGGATGACATTAGCTCACTCGACGACAGCAGCTCCGAGTGAAGCACCTGGCGCCTCCATCGTCATGAAAGCTTTTGGTCACGATGTTGCTGGAACTCGGAACGGTGGACACAACGAAGCTGGTGCACCTATGCATGCTTGGACATGGTGCTGAAATGGCACACGGCATTCATTATGTCATCCCGGGGCCATCATGATGCATCAACTGATTTAATACCGCTGTTTACGGCAGCGAAAAGTGAACCGGTTCATCCACCGGCGGAAGGGAGAAAAAAAGCCAAAAACAAAAGGCACCTACGGACTGCTGTGTGCAACTATATCGATGTGGGCGTTGCAGTGGAGTAGTGACGGTTTTTTGTTTTTGCCCTCTCCTTTCCTCCTCCCCAGTTTGGCCGGTGACGAGTTGTCCAGCATCATCATCCTCATCACGACCCATCGGGTGCTTCACTATCACTCACCCGAAAAGATCCCTTTGTTGTGGCTTTAATGATAGTGCTGTAGTGGACATATGGCCAGGGCGGTCACTGGAGGGTTTTGTTGTTCTCTTCGGGGTTGCCTCGGCACGTTCCAGCTCGTCCGAATGGCCTTGTTTTTGCTGTTCGCCCGATAAAGCTACCTCCGGTTCGGTCGTATATAACCATAATTCAACAGCTTTTCCACCGACCGACGCTGGTCCAACACGCGGCCCACTCGGGGTTACCGAAAAACAAACATTGCGCTGGAGCTTAATTAAAGTCAGCTTGGATCAATAGATGCGTAGTTTCGCAGTTCTTTTCGTCCCTTGTCCCGTGTGTCACTCAATACCCAACGGCTTGCGGGGACGAAGAGGAAAACAAGCGAGCATTATGTTCATCAATTTCCAATCAAAAAACCGCAAGCTTCGTTGCATCGGGGGTGGTGAAACAGTGGTGACAGTTTGTTTGAAATAGTCCACGCTGCGAAACGGAACAACTTGCATGCGGTTAGCAAAGTGCCAGGTATTTTATGTAGCTGGTTTCGATCGGAGTGATTTAAAACTTTATTCATGTCACCCGGCGTGGTCTATTGTTTATATTGATGAACTTAGCTCATCACCACCTTGGTAGGGGAGTTTTTATTCACTTCAATTCTAAACGTTTATTTTAGAGATGCGAAAATGGAACAAACAAACAAAAAATCGAGATTTGACACGTCAATTATAAGTTTGACAGCAAATTTTCCCCTATTTTTCAGAACACCTCGTCGAAGCATCGTTTTTGGTTCGACAACAATAATCGAGTTGTTAACAATTTTTTTCCCCCATTTTCCACTCCTTACAGCCATTCTTGCGTTTGATTGCACGTTCCGGGTGGCCCGGGGCGACATCTATACAACGGGCTTGCGGACCAACAGCACCCCGGTCTACCGGCAGAAGACGGCGTTCTACGAAAAGCTGATCGATACCTCGCTCGAACGCAGCGGCCTCACCGTTTCCCGGACGGAAATCATGAACTTTGGTGACGGCCCGACCATCGTGCTCAGCTTTCGGGTGTTTCTGGACATGCGAAAGATTAAAATGTAAGCTGTTTAAACGGAAAACGATTTAATAGAGGGATTGCTAATTCCCATGTACTTTAGTATTCTAGCGAACAAAGAAGTTAATACTTTGGAAACGTATTTGTTTAATTTCATATTTCCAATAATTATTGTACTCGTGTTAAACAGTTTTTCTTATAATTCGCAATATTTTATGGAATGAATTTTCTACATGTCTTTATTTTAAAACAAGAGAATGTAGTAAACCCATTTACTAATAATCCGATATTCTCATCGTTATGTAAATTCGTTTCGATAATGGATTTTGTGGCCTCGAGGAAAACTGTTGTTCCAAAATAAGCTTCCAAAATTTGCAATCTACCTAACCTCACTTAGATAAACTCTCGCTTAGCGTACCAAACTAACTTTGTCCTGTGTGTTTTTTTGTGTTCAAAACTCGCCCTCCGGCGAACTTTTCGGTGCATGCGAAACCAACTCGTCATCGCCCGGTAGCACTATCAATAACGTGGAGGAGCACATTCGCACCGCGTTCCTAAGCGAGGTGCTCAACCCGAACTCGGCCTTCAAGAGCATACGCATCGACCCGGACAGTATCGAGATCAAGCGGTTGCTCGACCAGGACGTGCTGAAGACGGCCCTTCTCACCCGGAATGAGGTAAGCACTTTGGGCGCCGGACCCGGGATTAGATAACACTGATGATGATTTGTTTTTCCTTCTTGCCCACCTTGTAGCCGTATCCGCCGGCGCTGGTCAAACCGGCGGGCGGGGGAGTGGTGGAACCGGAGCAACGTCACGTCACGAAGAAGACGGGTGTAATCGAAAAAACTATCCACAAGTTTACGCCCCGCGTCCCGCCGGCCCCACCGGCCGGCCGTCCGCTCGACGATAGCAAGGGCACGGTCGTGGCGGAATCTGACATTGACATGGATAATTTACCGGTTATACAAGGATCGTTTGAGGTAACGAAAACAGACGCCGACATTACGCAGAAGCGGGCGCCGGCCGGGGGAGGCGCGGAGGCGGGAAAGGCGCCCCCGGTGGCGTCGGCCACCCTCAAGCCGTTCGCCGTCAGCCCGGCCCAGATAACGGTGCGTGGCAGCGAGCGGACGAAGGCGACCGAAAGCGTGAAGGCGGTGGTCGTTTCCGGTGGTGATGAAAAACTGCCGCAAGCGCCATCAACCGGTGGCGGTGTGTCGCCCCCGTTCGGCCGGTTCGGACCGGGCGGGAAGCTGAAGTACGAAACGGCAACGGCGAAGATTGAAAAAATGGATAAGCACGGAGCGACGACGAAGAAAATTAAAACAACCTCTCCCAAACCATCGTCGAGCGGAGCCCGGCGGGCGACGACGGCCGTGCTCGGACGTACCGCGACCACGACGAGGCCCACCACGTCGACTACCACGACAACAACGACGACGACGACGACAACGACGACCGAGGCACCGCCAACGGTGGCCAGCAAAAGCCGGACACCTACGACAAGCCGGTTGACAACGCTGCGCTATCAGGTAGTGGCATCGAACGAAACATCATCATCCGCATCATCCGGCGAGGAGGAGGAGGACGACCCGGAGGACGACGCCGACGAGGACGACCTGCGGCGGCACGACGAACCGTACGGGCTGGACCACCATCTGCCGGTGATTGGGCTGTCCGGCGAAGGTGGCGTAAAAAATGACACACTGCTGGAGACCATTTTTCAGGCGATCATTAACGACAGCATCCCGGAGGAGTTTGCGTCGGATCGGCGGCGTATCGGAGGCCTCGAGCCGGACAGCATACCGAAGCTGGACGTCAATCTGTTCACCAGCGCACCGGTCCTCGACAAGCAGCCCTGGCATCCGATCAATCCCAATCAGCCGGAACAGCAGCAAACTCAGGAGGGTCAAGTGCAGATACCGGTCCGCAAGAAGGCCTCACTAGCGGAGGAAATCCTCTACCGGAACCGGCCGTCGGACATCGAGAGCGCGCTGGCGTACACGGAAAACCCCAACGGGCACATTTACTACCAGAGCTACACCAATCCGAGCTTCGGCTCGTCGACGCTCGGCATCGAGCCGCTCGGCGTAGCGGACGTCCGGCCGTATCCGCTGCCGGTGGACAAGATCCACGAGGAGGTAATACCGGACTTCAAGTATCTGACGCCGACGGCGCTGGACGCGGCGAACGAGCAGCTGCTGGGTCTACCGCTGGACGAGCAGAAGTTCGAACATCTGGGCGACGGAGTGATTGCAAAGAAACCGGACCAGACTCCACTCACCGCCAATGGTGGAGATAGTTCGGGAGTGGATGGGGACGCGGAACTGGCTACGACTACGGCAATGGCTAGTACCGGCAGTCCCAGCAGTGTCGCGTCCGGTGAGAGTCAATCGTCCGACGAGAGTTCGACGGAAGTGTACTACGTGACGGAAAGCGTCCCTTCTGGGCTTTCCGGGGAGTTAAACGGTACGATGCATGACGTGGAGTTGGTCGATCCCTCCATGGATTTGGAGTCGCGGATCAGCCCCGACGAGGAGTCGCCGGCGACGACGGCCCTTCCCACCATTACGACCACAACCTCCAGTTCCTCGTCCGAAGAGTCGTTGGAGCAAACATCTACCACGACGATGGGTGCGTCCGTAACGGAGGGGTCCAGTGAGGAGGCGGACTCCTTGGTGAGCTCCCTCGGGACCACGACGGAAGTTCCGTACGCCTCAAGCTCGGAGGAAATGACCACCGGAAGTACGCCGGCGGAAGCAGCACTCACAACGGTGCGTGGACTCGCGGATCAACCTTCGAGGAATCGTCCGTCGACGACGTACGTCGAGGTGGAAACGTACAGATACACCCCGACCGCGACCCCGCCGACGACCGCCACCCTCCCGGAGCTGTTTCCCATCACCAAGTGGGAGTTTGTGAATGGGACGCGTCGGACGACGGCCGAGAAGCCACCCACCAGGAAGGTGTTCAACGAAACACTCCAAGCCTTCGTGGTGGTGAATGTCCAGCCGGATGGCGATGGAACCACCGCCCTACCGCGCCCGGCTAGCACCGCCAACATCGACGCGCTCAAGAGTGACCGTGCGAACGGTACGCAGCTGCAGAACCTCTCCGACATCTTCGACACGCTCGCCTCGAAGCTCGGCATCCAGCCGGAGGTTTCGAGCAAAATGCCACCGTTCTCCTCGTTTGCGAAGATTAAGAACCAGTACCGCAACTCAGCCAACCGGACAGGCACTCGGTCAACCACCACCACCACCACCACAACCGCCCGACCGAAGCGCAGGAAGACACGTCCGACGACCGCCCGAACAACGACGCCACGGCCAACGGAGCGCTTCCCGGAGACGACACCGATGGCACGGGTCATTCCAACCGTCATTAACGACGACATTGACGACGTCGTTCCGGTCATGCTGGAGACATCGTCCGAGCTGGCCTCCGCCGACCTCCTCCTGCCGGCGGTCGTCGGCCAGGCGGAAGTGGAAGTAATCGATCCGAACCGCTACGAGGAGATGCTCAGCTCGATCTCGCTGGCGACCGGCCGCGTTCCGACGACCACCCCGACGGCCCCCTCCACGCTGGTCACGCTCCTGCCGGTCAAGTCGAACTCGGGCATCCGCCAGTTTCGCCCCAAAACCAAACGACCACCAGCACCGTCCACTTCCGTCCCTCCGTCGCGCCGTCGTACGGAAGGCGATAAAAACGAGAGCAGAAAAATGGACGGGATGGGCTTAAAATTAATGAATGCAAATAAAGCCAACGATGGCGACGATGACAGGCCATCCCCGCAGCAACAGCAGCAGCAGCAGCAGCCGCTTCCACCAAGCGCACCGGAAAGCGGCCACCGGAGACCACCGCCGGAGCAATCGCCACCGACGCGACGTCCGGGAAGTAATAAAAATAACACAATGGTCGAAACGGTGGTGCGGGCCAGCATGCGCTTCGAGTCGTAAAGCTAACCGCACAGTTGGGAAGGGAGGATGAGAAGGTGTTGATGGGGAGGGCGGGATGGACAGGATGGCTTCCGGGATCAGGGACCCACGGGCGATGATGGTGCGTTCCGGAAGGGAGTTCTCTGCTTTGGTGATTTTTTGTCTTTCCCATTTGTCCGCTCTGGAGTTGCGGAGGATGATAAAGGTGATAATTGAGTGACGGCAGGGCGGTCGGTGGCCACAATGGGTACCGGTGGTCAACACCAATCCCCCCCCCCCCCCCCGATTCTCCCAGGGTGTCCTCCCGGCAGCAGCAGCATCATCATCCGGTTTGACAGCTCTCCGGGGTGGTCTGCGGTTCGTGACAGCGCGTCCCGAATCGGTCCCTCGGGCCTGGAAACACGATAATCATGGTGCGATTTGCCCCGTGGGGAGCCGGCTTTCCGGTCGGGGTCGGGCAGCATCAGGCAGCATTATTTGAGATTTAACGTCTTTTACAAACTTCAAAGGTTCGCGCTCGGTTCAGAACGCAGGCTCACTCGACACAAGACTGATGAAACTTGGCTACGGGGGGGCGTGGTGTTTTCTGCCGAGGTGACCGTCCCTGACCCCGAGCCACGGTAGGGCGAGGGAAACGGTCGGGGTAGCGTGTAAGTTAGTTACCTCCGAGAAAGCTGGGCAGCCAATCGATATCGATCGCGCCGAGTGCCGATGATAATTTATTTCTACGAAACGGAAAATCCTACTTTTAAGTTCCACTGCAAACCGATGGGGTAGGATCGAGAGAAACGGCACGGAGGGATGTGCATAATCTTTCTCCTTCTTCAAAGTAGATTAAACCACCCTTTTTGTACAGAAGCAAACAACACTCAAACACACAAACTGAAGTTCACTAACAATACACATTGAAGGCAGGGTATCTGATAAGCGAGTAATTTATTTATTTTCCTCTTTCCCCACGAAGCAAAGGGAGAAGCGACAGGCGGGTGAACACAACAGTGGTGCATTAGTTAGTAATTGGTTTTATTCTAAGTATACGGTAGTGCGTGTGGCGATTACGATGATATTTGTATTGATTTTAATTCCGAAGAGGCGGGTGGTTTATTTCAGTAATAAAAGTGATACATTAATAATCCATGGTTTGATGTTTTCTTCAACATAATTTGAAACTAAATCGCATGAGTGTTAAATAAATTGAATTATATTCCTCGGAAGGTACGTATTAGAATAGTAAATAGAATATAAAGTAATGTTTTCGAACTTCGTTTCAATCTGGAATAATCAGAAACAGTTATGCTGCTCGTCGTCGTAGGATTTGGTTTATTTCACACGCATTTGAATCTGTGACATGCTAATTGGCTCTAACTTCTTCAACTTGTACTTCTCGGATTCGCTTCCAATCGCAAACTCTCCGTACTTAGCGCAACCTAAGTTTCCGTGAAAATCTTTAATTTCGACTATAAACTCGTGTGGTTGGTTTTTCATAATTTGAGGAACATATTCCAGCCCTAACCACGATTCGCCATTAACATTAACGAACCCATTGCGGTATTCGACCCAGTTACGGTAAAAATCGACTGATCCGTCGAAGGTATGCTGAATCACAGTCCAACCACCATAGATCTTATTTTGTCCACAACCGAATTCAAATAGTTTTGAATTTTCCCACAAACCGAACACATACTTGCCAGTTACAATTGTTAGCTGATGATACGACCACACAGGATGTATGAAGTGGTCTGCCAGTATCTTATTGTTTTTCGCCGAGTGTTTACTCATATTTTGCACTGAATCTGTAATTGTATAGACCCCTTTCTTATTTTCATCTATTTGTTGTGGGTCAGTTTGCGACGTTTTCTGGTAGGATTTGATTTGAGTTATTTGATGCTGTTGAATGTGGTCCAACTTGAAATGGATCAATTGATTCTTTAATTGTAGTAATTTGGTCCGAATATTTTCCATGCTTGTCTTCCCAGTCTGCTGTAAACGAACCATACGTCATTTTCACAAATTCGACTTGTTTGACCCTACACCTTTCTTACCTTCTTTACGAAGTCTTCCATCGCCAGCACTTTTGTCTCGAACTCAGAGTTCACTTTATCGATCGGTTCTATTGCATCTTCTTGAAGTTTTACAAGCTAGTCCTGCAGGACTAGTCATGCCTCTCTTTTAAAGCTCGTTTAATTTCCTGCAATATTGGTAAAATTAAAATTGATAAAATTTACAACCTTCAACAAGTACGGGAGGCTCTATTGCATGCTTTTCAACCACTGTGTTTTTGAAATATTTGATCCTTTAATTGTTATCTTCGAAAAATTAGCTTCGTTTAACACTTTTTAAGGATTCAATAAATAAATTACCTTAAGCTAGCTCTCAATGATTGTCTTCATGAATTGTTCCATGGCTTGCAGTTTGTTTTGAAAGTTATTAATTTTACTAAAATGTTTTAATACGTTGGCACCAACTGCAATTCCATGCTGAACTATTAAAACAAAACCTAAACACAGCACAACGGAACACCACTGAGAATTCACGGCTTTAAAATAGTTCATCTGCCTCTAGACACATGATCGAAACGACTGATGAAGAACGACTGTTGCTTCTGTGAATACATTTGTCTCTAAAAGGCAAGAAAATGTTGAGAACGAATATTGAACATGTGTTCTTAGCGATAATGCAATGTTATCAATAACAGTAACCCATAATAGAAGCGGCCACAATTCCGAGAAAAAAACATGTTTCCACAAAAAACAGTTAACCCAGTGATAAGATTACAAAAACAGAACATTGTTTTACATGTGTGGTTCATTTGGTTACCATGTGTACGGTAAGTGTCGCTTGGCAGTGTTTTTCTTAGTTTTAAACAGAACCATAAAACCGAAAACCCCTGCAGTGCCATGAAGTCTAGGGAATGTTCCATTCTTATCGTACTCATCGGAAAAGAGATGGCTATAATTGAACATCCGTTCATACCACGAACTGAGACAAAAAAGTGAAAAGATTATGTTGAACATTACCTCGAACGGTTCTCGGCTTCACGTTCTGACTTGATAAATGAAGATGTGTGTTTTTGTTTCTGGACAAGGTTCAGACGTTGATTTCAAATTAATTAGAACGCTGATTGATCTCGAACGTCCCGACTTATCGTTCATTTCTTTCAAGTATTAATTTATGACATGATCATTCGGATATAAATCATCATTCTTCACATTTCACTAACCCCTTCAGCAGGTATTTGTATATTTCGTACTTTTTTCATCTCAATTACTTTCAAATTAAAACAATTTCGATTTACAGGATGACCCTGTGAAATATTAATCGGGGCAACAATTGACCTCAGCGCATAAGCATATTAATCTCGGACATTTAGAATCTACGAACGCTCTTTTGTGTGTTTACCAAGCTAAGATTTCAACTCTTCCCAACTAATCATACCTACGTTTTTTTTTTTTTTTTTTTTTATATGATCGACCTCTAAGGCGACCTCTCTGACCCTTTGTCCCCATCCCGCATGTGCACCAATAAGGTAGAGCTAGGATGGGAGGGTTTCGGAAGGACAAAAATCTCCTTTTACGGACGTTGTGGCACGCGACGATCCCCTGAAGGGGGAAAGCGAATGTCGCCGAGAGGCTTCTAGACAACCTTTGGATCAACAGACCAAAGTTATCCTGCTCTCGACGATGGACTCAAACGGGATACAATTGACATGGTTGCCCACCAATTGAATTACTCCCGTTTACTACCCCCTAAAAACCTTCCCGAAGCACACGCTGGAAGCTCCCAGCATTTTCCCTCCCGACTTATCTCGGAATCATACCTACGTTTTTTCGACATGATTTGTTTTCATCTTTTCATTTGCAAGTAATTATCCGATAATGATAACGTAAATCGAAACTTTTGTAAACCCTCTCTTACATGTTGCGAAAGATTAGTTGAGTTGAAAGATTGATAAATTTAATTAAAATCTTTTTTAAAAATTCTCAAGAAAATTTGATGCCTTAACTGTATTATTTTACTTCATTTTCGAGTTGTCCTTTTTATACTAAATCACTGACTCCAGATTGAAAGCATATTTTTCAATTAAAACCTACTTTACACTATCTTGAATCCTTTGATTTCCATCACACATGAACAGTAGAAAAGGGATAAAGAACCCAAGTTTTAAGTGACGTGTCTATGGCCTGCGTTAACTCTTGTTGCGGAGATCATTAAAAACGAAAAAAAAACCTGATTTATTTCTCTCGACTAAAGCAACTCCATCACAGTGGCCCAATTAACCTCCCATCAATCTGATGAACTCCGTCCCGTGTGGTTGCCATGGTGTGGCAAAAGGGTTTGCTGAGATCTCATTCGTACGATTTGCACTCGTACCGAATGCCCATTTGCGCAGCCAGCCAGCGTGAGTATTTACAGAGCCCCATCTGGTCTGGAGGGTGAAAAATCCCTTGCGGTGGTTTTGAATGCATAAATATCAGCACACCATGTGCCTCCGACTCCCAGCCACATGGTCGCTGCTGGTTCGATGCTGAATGGGCGACGCCGGAAAACTTGAATGAATCGGCTGGCTGTGCGACGTCCACGTATCGTCGTCGAGCAGACTCCGGACTGGAAGTCCTCGGGCGGTCACACAATGCGAGCACGCATGTCAACGTACGGCGCACATACACGCCTAGCCACAAGCAGCAGTCACTACTGGCAGTCCGTACCCCGGCAGGGTCCGTCCCGGGTCCGATAAGCGAACCCCGGGATCCCGGGGACGGAGATGCTATCAATAATTTAACACATTTCTTCGCTTTCGTCGGGTGTCAAACGATAAAAGTAGGATAAAAGCTGGGAAAAGCCACCGCCACAGGAAAACAACATTTGCCCGTCGCCACCCACCCGTCCCTCACTAGCTCTCTCTCTCTGTCGGAATGATTCTTGGCATGCCCGTAATTACTAGATAGAAGTGCCGAGACGCCGAAGTCGGCCACCTTTGTCGTCCGGATCGGGACCCGGGCCACAGGGTCAAGCGGGTGTTTTATCTAGATGGATCTCATAATATTTTCCGAAGATTACTTTTTTGCCTCCCTCCCCCGCATTTCCCGCCCACGCACGCATTCCCATAAGTAAGCATCTATCTGGGCAGGGACGGGGGCAGGCCATCGGGAGAGACGGGTCTTTTATTTACTCGTGTGCGTACGAGTACGAGTCTATTAATGACGGGTGGCCCGACGGTAGCCACAGGAGATTCATTTTAAGTCCCTCAGATCAGGCAGTCCACCGGTTTACCGGACGACGCCGACAGCCTGCGGGGCCGTACGGTTTTGATCTTTCCGAAAGGAAGGGCACAAACCCAACTACGGGATTCTATTTACGCTGATGTATTTATTCTTCATACACTTGCAAAATGAACGCTTCCCTCCGAAAAGGCCTTCCGCAAGCATGGTTTGCTTTTCTTCTCGGGGAAAAGCACTGTAAGCTCGAGCTCGTCGCTACGTTCCTACAAAGTGTTTACCGCACCCACTTGCTGGAGCTTGTGTTTTTCCCTTTGCATTTTTCCTTTGTACCATCTCATTGCTTGAAGAGATTAGATTTTTTTTAATCTTCCATTTACTTCCCAGAACAAGATGCTGCGAGCCGAAAATGAATGAACAAAACGGTACGCACCTTTAAAGATAAGACAGTCCGGGTGGGTTTGCAAAGAAAACACTCCCACACAAAAGCACACTGCAAACACGATAAAAGAAGATTAAACCAGCGAGTGGCCCGTGGAAGGAGCCGCAGCTGTTGAGCGAAGGCTACGTCGTACGGGAAGCATGACAAAAAAGCAGTCCATCAGGTGACGAAAGGACATCCGGACGCGTGGGAACATTTTGCGTTTCGTAACACGAGGTGGTTCTGTCGCACCGAAAGCGTTTGCGTTGTCGGGGGCGTTGGGTGAGTAGCGAGGATGGGTGGGTTTGTAATTAGAAATGGAAACAGCATCCCAGCAGACCCGTGTGAACAAATGTACCGTTTTTGCACGTGGCGAATTTTTTTATTTTCGGGAACCGTTTTTTCTTTGACGAATGTGAAATTTTGAAAAGTGCCCGGGAACAGAAGCAGCCCGATGATAATTGTGTTTTTATTTCAATGGGTTTTTTTGGCTGTATGTTTTCAGTCTGTTTTTTTTGTTTCGACAAGCTTTTTATTAGATGTTTTTGGTATCTTGTTGAACCTTTACTAATATCATAATTTTTATGACATTTTTACATAATTCATCGCAGGTTTCCTTTCATCCCACATTTTGGCATACTTGTTATCTAAAGTTTAAAATTAATTTCCAGTAGAATCGTTTCGTCTAGTCTTGCAAAAGCATTCGCTCCGAATGAGATTGCTCAAGCAAGGGCAATAAATCTATACGTTTTGACATCTTGAAAGCTACATCCCATTACTTTTTGCTGAGCTTCACCCTTCCCTGTTCGCGGGAGTAACCGAAGCCTAACCCCAACCGAGACCATTTTCCATTTGACCCCGTTCAAACCATCAAGCAGCACACCCTTCGGTATCGCCCGTTGCCGTTGCGAGTCAAACGCCGAAGCGAATGCGATCATCGTTGCGAAGACACCGAAGGACAAGAAGTTGCCATTCCTTAATCTTCTTGCGGATCCGGAGGACCGACCTTCCAAACCGTCCGACCGACCGAGCCTGGTGGCGCGTTTGAGCTTGGGAGGTGTTCTCGCCACTCGGATATGAATATTGTATCGTGCATTATTTAGCAGGCTCGGCCACATAAAATTTCATATTCATGACAAAGTGATATTATTAAAGTTAATTACAGCGAATGAGGTTTTACGTGCGTGCACCGAAACGGCGCGAACCTTCCCTCACCGGGGCTGGGGCGGTGCGTGGAAGGGGCTGGCTCGGTTTACTGCCACCCTCCCTGACAAGGGACAATTAGAAGCCTTCTCTCACCCACACACACACTCACCCGCGTTGGCCACATCGACACCACCAGGCAGATCTCAGCTGTTGTGTCTTCGCCGTCGTACGTGTGTGGGAATTATTAGCATGAAAAACCGGCACAATATGCTTTCGGGCGAAGGTTTGCATATTCTTTAGCTGCTCGCCGGCTAAAGGCTTCCCATTATTAGCCATCTTTTGCCGTAAGGTTTCTCATAAATTTTAAGATTCTCGTCCCTTGCAGGAAAAGGGTTCGGTGTTTGCACGCCAACGTGTATTGGTGCGATCGTTAATTCTAAAACGTTAATTGAAGTCAACGCGACCGCTGTGGGGTTTTCCGGGGGTGGGGGCGGTTGAAACGATGGATTTGAATTATGGCAAACCATTTTGTGCTTTGCTTACAGGACGACGCCGCTCACCTTGGATTGTCTCCAGGGTGCAACAAATTAGGCCATGTTGTTATGCAAGCTAGTAATCTTATACGGAGATGATTCGATCATCAGCTGTGTGGGTAATTATTATCAGTTCAAAAACCAAATAGAATAGAACAATTTATCTTAATTTACAGCTTTAAGAAGATGCTAAAACGATGTAATTGTTTATTTGTACGTCATCAGTGAACAAACATTTGAAGTTGGTTTTAGATAATATTTGAATTTTACTTTTCGTGGATTTGAGATTCAACTTTTTCCACCCATACGTTTGTGATGAAAGCTAAGACTAAATCTTCAAGTGGACGCATTTTTCTTCAGATCCTTTTTATTCTTTCCACCCATTGGGTGGCTGCAACAGTACGAAATATTTCATTTCTGAGCTGCTGCTAGCAGGTTTTAGTTTTGTTTCAATTAGAACATGAATGGAATGTATTTCTTTGGAACGGCACGGCAAGGAAAAACCAAAATACTGCGATATCGTTAGGAAGAATGAAACAAAGCAAAGCAAACAAACATCACTGTTTCATTCTCGACCATTGCTTGTTAGTTTGAAAGCTTCAAATTTTATCCCCTCTTTGTTTTTCGTAGTCAGTTGAAGTTTTTTTTGATGTTTTATCAAAGGCTCAAAACGTGCTAGGGCTTCATTTGGCGTATTTCCTCCATTTATCTTCTTTCGGTGGATTGAATTTTTCACTACAAGAAGAAAACAACTTTGAATCATGAGAAAAACCGAAACCAGATCCACTTGGTCATCTTTGTAATTGCTATTTTTAAATAATTTGTGCATTCTCTGGCTATTTAAAATAAAACTGTTAGCCTATGTAAGGATATCGTGGTAAGGGTTTTTATTAATTATCTAAAACATAGACAAGTGCCAAACCACATGTTTAACAATTAATATTTCAATAACGCTCTTAAAACCCCCCTTTTTTCAAACATGCATTTTAAACTTTTATATTATACTTTTTTCGTACGTGACGGATAGTTCCACGGCTCACTGTTGGTTCCAGGTTCTACTGATTGTTTCAAATTAGAATATCGTTAATTGTCCCTAGCAGTAGGGAAGACCGAAAACCATTTTCCTAATGCTACGAATTCAGTGCTGCTCCTTTTGAGGTCATTGTGTGACTCACTTCGGTACGAAATGTACTCTAAAAAGTTGCATTTTTTCCCCTGTTTGAGAAAGTTGAAGCATTTTTTCTCAATTAATGTGGCATATTTTTAAAACTTTTGTTAATGGGCACTGCAGTCAGCATTCATCTCGGTAGATAATTGTTTTTGTCAAGCACGCCACTTCACGTGGCCTGATGCCAATTGGAACTAGTCGTAGCACTTTAGATATGTGCATCCAGAACTAATTGGAATAGTTGAAGTAGCAGTTCGTTGGAAAAAGTTTTTTTTAATGAGTACACATGAGTTAGTGGTTGAGTGAGCCTGCGTCACTTGAATTTGGTTTGACAGTATTTTATAATACTAGCACTGCAATGTCGTATGTCATTAATGAAAAGTAGATTTATTTTTATGTCAAGTTGAGAAGCAATTCTCTTCTATACATTTCACTTCTTATGTGCCTCAACATCAACATACTGTTATTTTTTTTGTTCAGTATGTACTGTTCTTTTGAAAAACAGCTAAAACTGTTCAAATGTCCCTTGGGCTTGTGTTCCTTTTCATTATCCAATACCATTTGTATGCAGTTCGGTTGCCACAGAATGATGTGTTTCATTAGCTGTGCTTAATGTGTGGACGTGTGTGACTTTTTTCCTATTTTCATTTCTACCACTGCGGCCACGTGCGTCCTTATGGGCAGAATGGCATCGATGGAGTCGCAAAGTAGCATTAAAATTCAATTGAAATTTGCATATCAAATTATTATGAAATTGGAAAACATATTTCCAATTTTTATCCCATTAATAATGAAAAATACTAAAATGTACCAGCAGTGGGTTGGAAGCTGGGGATGGTTGAATGGGGTTTCCAGGGTTGGCCGTGGCAAATGGTCCGTAGTAAAAGGGGGTAGAAGGGGGAAAAAAAGAAAATAGTTCATTTCGATGATTATTTACTACGGACTCGCGAGCAACGCTGGCGCTGACGTGTCGATGCGAACCGAGGGAATACACAGCTACGTCCATTTTGTGACCTCCATCCTCTTCCCTCACCTCTCTCACTCCTTTTTGTGTTCCAGGAACCAAAGCTCGCTTGATGTTGGCTGGTCGTTTGTGTTTGAGTTTTAGATCCATTTGTTTGTTGGCCGTGTTTTTGATGCGAACCGCATTTTCACCACCATTTCCTTTTATAGCTCCACTCCCCACCGCCCGACCCCTTGTGATTACAACCACTTTGACCGCCACTCTATTCATTCGAGTTCATAAAATGGTCACTACACCGAATCGAAGGGTTTGCAACCCGAACCTCGGTCATCGAACAGCTAGAGGATGGGATTGGTTTGCATCCGAGTGGCGGATCCGGGAATGGTATTGGGTTTTGTGCTTAAGTACAATGGGCTAAAATTGGCTTAATAGCAACAAACAAAAACAAAAAAATGGCACCGAAAACAGCACGACCAGCCACAGTCATAATTATTATTGCAGCTGTTGACTTTCGGTACAATCGCAATCCATTGGGAGGCAAGCGTGCATCAACACCGCGTGGCGGTCACAACCGGTGGCCGGAAGGTCCGGAGGATCGCGGAGAGTTGGCGGGGTCCGTGCAGTCGTGCAAACCATTCCCGTAATCAATGATGCGTTGGAAATAATCAAATTTATGCATGAAAAATTTGTTATTTAGATTGAGCCCGGCTCGGTTTGAATTAGTTCGTGCTCATTCCGGCGAGTAGTCCCTCCGGAGTGCCGGCTGCCCCTCGGGACACGCCACCGGCAAGTCGCTTCCCTCGGAAAACCCGTTTCAAATTCTCAACACGCCCGAATGCCCGCCACCATGACACCACGTCCTGCCCGCCCTCAGCCACTTGCGAGCGTCCTTATGACCTCGAAGAGTGCACGTATTATGGTGCATTTAATTTGCCTTTTTCCACCTCTTGGCTCTCGTGGGGTTTCCTCCAGCCATGGACCCTCCCAGAATCAATGGCCCGCACAAGGCAGCGATTGCGAACGGTCTGTCCCGAACATTTTGCTGACTTGTAGACTGAATTCCCAAATTAGCAGAATGACTCCTGAAATTGGCCCCGATCGTGCACCGACCCGAGCGTGTTGAGCGAGAGGCAATGTACGATCGGATAGCTCGGTAGGCCTGCCCGGGGTGGCGGTTTTGATAAATTTTCCACCTAATTAGATTACGGTTCATTTAAAATTGCAATCCGGCCGCCATTGATTCCGGCCGCCATTGATTCCGGCCGGCGTGTATTTCCCTGCGACGGCGGTAAAGAAGAACCGAATTTTGACAGCGTTTCACACAAATTCTTGTTGCCTTACCTGGGGGGCTCGTACGTGGCCGAGCGTGACGACACGAACACGGTGTGTTCACTAAAGTACACCGTAAATCAATCGACGTCAGGTGCGAGAAGCGAATTTAGTCTACGGGGAATTTAAATCTGAAAAAAGATGGTATGAAAAATTTGTTTTTGACTCTTTAAAACAAGAATAAGGAAATCGGTAGTATCGGGGTAAATAAGCATAACGTACATATATCACTTACAAAATATTTTAAGGCATAAGGCTAACATGGGCATTCTTTGAAAAACATGTGTTAAGTAGAAAACACGCAACATCGTCTGCTGAAATCGATCTTTATATTCCAAAAAACTGACTATTTACTTAATAACTTCAAGAAAAATATAACTTTGTCTCTTCTTTAAATAAAAGGTATGACATATATTTTTTCATATATACAATATATAAACAGAGGCATGCTTCTGCTGAAAGAAAATGTAACCCTTCAGAGTGTGTGGACACTTCTCACTTCGGCCGTCCGCGTCATCCTGAATGGCAACCTACAAAAGATACGAAAAAGATACGGCTGTTATTATAAAGCGATTCGGTGTTAATTCCAAACAACTTGATGGCACTCAACGGAGTGACTCCTTACCTTCTTCTTCTTGGCGTAACGACCTCTTGGTCATGCCTGCCCGTTAAGGGCTTACGAGACTTGTTTCCCTGTTGTACGTGGATAGTCAGTTCTCTCGTACAGGGGAGGGTCCGGTCTCGGTTGGGATTCGAACCCACGTCGAGATGGTGAAGCCCCGGCGCTCATGGGTTTTCTAACCGGCGCTACCGCTCGGCTGTCACGGACCCCCTACCTCCTTACCTTACGAGCGGCTATTTTACCTCCGACTACACGGTTCGCTCGCATGCATATAGCACAGGTTAGGGCGCTAGAACGGAAGATCGGGCATCGAAGCTTCCCATTACCCTTTCGAACTCTTGTCCAGATCGGAGAGCTGACAAACATATGAGATTTCTGAGAAGCTAGCAGCAACATGTCTCTTAAGGAATCTTTCAATGGGTTATCGAGCATCGATAGATATCGCCGAAGATACTGTGTAGGCAGTTGAACGGTCTTTTCAATAACGCTGTGTTCAAAAACGCTCAACTATTTGTTGCTCACCATTGACGATTTATTGTATCTGTTAATGTAATATTAATATTTGAGCATACAACGCCACATAAAACACATAAAAATCTCACATTCAAACCTATTGCCAACTTAGCGTTTTTTACATTATTTTTACCAATGTCTTTATTTGATGACAACGTACTTAAACATACTAATCTTCCATGAGCTACATGACATTTACACAGGCAAGGCAGAGAGGAAGAAGGGTAGGGGGGGGGGGGGGGGGCTGTTGAAACGATTAAAATCGTTCGTTGATGAGTTAATCGGAAAAAGATTTTACTAATTGACGATACTGCGAATCATCATTCTCGAGTAAGACATACCACGATAATCGTTTTTGAAATAGTACCACGACATCGCACTCATATAATCTGTTGTGTTCTGATAACGGCCGTTCAAATTGGAAAAGGTGCAATGATAGTACCACCAGGCCCCGTGTCGCTCCTCAGCGCAATTACCAACTGTTATATCATTGTTACGATCGAATGTGCTAAACTTTTCATCCTGATTGTCTCGCATCGAATCTCCCGCTGTCCCTGAGTGTGTCCCTAATTTATTCAACACATACGACTCTGACTCACTACCTATCTCAAACTCTTCGTACTTAGCGTATGCGTAATTTCCATGGAAATCTTTGATCTCCACCAACAGTTCGTGGGGTCGGTTTCTCGTCATTTGATACACGTATTCTAGCCCGAGCCAGAATTCACCGTCCAAACTCCCGAATCCATTGCGGTACTCGGTCCAGTTCCGATAAAAATCGACTGAACCGTCAAACCTTTGCTGGATGACCGTCCAGCCGCCTTCGAACTTAGTTTGTTCACAAAGTACCTCGAATGGTTTGGTATTCTCCGCAATTTTGATCATGTATTTTCCTGATACATTGGGAGCTTGCCGACATGAACTCACTGGATGCATAAAGTTAAGCAACATAGTGTTGAAATTTCCTTGGATACTAATATTTCGTACCGAATCTGTCAACATGTCAAGAGTATTCTTGTTTTCATCTATTTTCTTGAGCTCCGTATCCGACGTTTCTTGGTACGATTTGATTTGCGCGATTTGATGTTGCCGAATGTGGCTCATATTGAAATTCAACTGATTTTGAAGATCTTCCAATCCGCCACGTGTTTTGATTTCAATTGTCTTCAAGCCCTGTAAAAGAGGGATATATTAACTCAACAAAACTAGAACAGTTGCTTGTTTCGTGCTTAGAGCTTACTTTCTCCACCCTTTCCTTATCATTTTTCTCCAGTCTGATTAGCATGTCTTGCAGGTTAATATGCCTTTCCTTTGAGGCTTGTTCAATTTCCTGCAAAAAAAAACTCATTTGGTGCAACGATAATTCATTTTATTTGCGACAGATCGTGATTTAAAATGACCAAACTCACCATTATTGTACTTTGCAATGAATTTTCCACCGCATTCATTCTTGTCTCGAACTTAGAGTCCACTTTCTCGATGGTTGTTTTCAGTGTTTGCTCCACTTCTTGCAATTTATATTGCAAATAGTCCATCTTACTCAGTAGAAGCTCCATCTCGAAACCTCCTATGGCCAATGTGTGCCGTACTAATAAAACTACACCGAAACACATCACAATGGAACTTCCGCTAGTATTCATGGCTTTACAATGGCTGTGCTCACTTTGAACTTGAAAACACGATTAGAACGAAAGCATAAAGACGACTGATGCTCGTGAGAATTTGTATGTCCCACAAAGACAAGAATCTGCATGGCTGGAATGGTACACATGTGTCGTAAGCGATAACGCAATTCTATTATCAACAGCGCCCCAAAACCGTTACGACCACAGTTTTGGCAAAATCAAATGCAGGATGGTTAATAAATGGTTCACTTGTGAGTTCATTTCATCGTCTGTAAACGGCATGCAATAGTTGATTTTTTAAAAACTTGAACGACCCGAAAAAGACATTAGTTTCATATCAACCCTATTCTATGATCTTATCTTACAATCTTTTATGTTAGATCCTGTACTTAATTTGAATAAATTGTTTTTATAAACTTGAAAAAATAACTAGGTTATATGGGAGCACCCTGTGAGACATACACATAAGCTGATACCAAACACTGAGCCTGCAAACGAGCAAACTGATTACATTAAACATTATCTCGTATGGTTAGTCCTGGTTTCGCCTTCTGGCTCGGCCAAAGAACTTGTGTGAGTGTTTGCTGCGCAAGGTTCTTTGCGTTGTAGTCATTACAGTAGGTTAAGTCTTCCAGCTAAAATTGGAAGATTAGAGAAAGATACATTCAAGAGTCAATGGACTTTGAAATAGTTTAATGCAAAGGAGTCAATTACAGATGTGCGTTTCCTATAATTGCTCAGTTTAGAAAGCTGCGTATGTCTAATGAAGGAAGGAGTAGAACACATTTTGTGGATGAATCAAAAGCAGTATGACTATGAAATTTGCGAGTAAATATCTCATCGCTTTTAACAGGCCATGGACACCCCCACCCTTCATGATGTACTAGAATTTAAATGAAAACATGCTTGTTTGTGATCATAATGTTTTTTTATTTATTTTTTAAGGCTCTTCAATTCAGTCATACAGTACAACAACTAACAACAACTTGATGCAAATATCGACGAGCGTTACCATTTCGCCCTTCCCCCACCGCACGGTTCCCACCCGCCCAGCCGCACATTACCAGTCCCTGCTGTACGGCTGCTCGAGCGGAACCATCGGCGCTGGGAAACCGGGACGATCGATGGCATCACTGTTGCATCCGAATATTTCAAGATTTTTTCCGCCATTGACTTGGCGCTCCTTGGCAAGCGCGTTGAATACATGTTTCTAAACTCCTGCTGCTTCTCACTCCTTGATCCTGTTCGCTCTCTTACAATAAAGCACGTAAACGAATCTGCGAGTTCCGTTGCTGGACTCCTCCTGCGGTCCATGGGCGAAATAGGGCTGATCGAATGTCCGACCGGGTCGGCACGACCGTTGCAAAGCATCACGAGGCGTACATACACTTAAGGGCTAATATAGAGTTTATCACATCATTCGGATCGATCTCAAATCGGGGCCGGTGCGATTAGTGCGATTCGTAGTGTTGGTGCTGATGCTGGTGAGTCTGCTCCTGCTGCTGGAACTGCTGCTGCTGGTGAGCGTTGTAGATCTGCTGCTGGTGCTGCTGGTACTGGTGGTACTGCTGCTCCTGCTGCTGCTGATGGACCTGCTGGAGCTGCTGCTGGCTCAGCTTCTGCTGGTGCACCTGCTGCTGGTGCAGCTGATGAAGCTGCTGCTGGTTTGCCTGCTGCTGGTGCAGCTGGTGAAGCTGCTGCTGGTTCGCCTGCTGCTGCTGCTGCTGCTGGTGCAGCTGGTGCAGTTGATGCTGGTTCAGCTGCTGCTGGTGGGCTTCCTGATGGTAGGACTGCTGCTGTTCCTCCTGGTGGTAGGATGGCTGCTCCTGCTGGTAGGCCAGAGCCTGAGGCTGCTCATGCTGGTGGTAGAACTGCTCCTGCTGTTCTTCCTCATGATGCTGCTCGTGGGACTGCTCATGCTGGAACTCCACTTCCGGTTGCTTCTTCTCGCTCTTCACCAACACTGGCACGATCACCTTCTCCTTCACCGGCACCGGGACCTCCTTGGTGACGGCAAACTTAACCTCCTTGTACACTGGCACTGGGCGATCAACCGGAACCTTCACCTCGTATGGCACGGGCTTCTCGACGGTGTACGGGAACTTCTTCTCGACAGTGTACGGGGCTGGGAACGGTACCTTCACTTCCACCTTGTACGGTTTCGGGACCTCCACCTTGTACGGCTTGTCGACCGGGACCTTCACCTCGTACGGCACCTTCTTCTCGACGACGACTGGGTAGGGTTTGGGCACTTCCACCTTGACTGGGCGAAGGACTTCCACCTTGTAGGGCTTGTCGACTGGAACCTTCACCTCAAACGGCACCTTCTTGACAACAGTGTACGGCTTCGGGACGGCCACCTCGTACTTCACCTCGTACGGCACCTTCTTCTCGACGGTAACTGGGACCGGGACCGGCACCTTCACCTCGTACGGCACCTTCTTCTCGACGATGTACGGCTTCGGGACGTGCACCTTCACCTCGTACGGCTTGTCAACCGGGTACTTCACCTCATACGGGATCTTCTTGTAGACGGTGTACGGCTCCGGGACGTGCACGGCGTACTTGACGTACTCCTTGTAGTGCAGCGGGACCTTCTTCTCTACCAGGTACGGCTTCGGGATGGGGACCTTCACCTCGTACGGCACCTTCTTCTCGACCGTGTACGGGACGTGCTTGTGCACGGTGTACGGCACCGGGATCTTCTTCTCGATCGTGATCGTCTTGATCGGCTCCTCGTGCTTATGATGGTACTGCTGGTACTGGTGGTACTGCTGGTACTCCTGCGGCTGATGCTGCTGCTGCTGCTGCTGCTGATGGTACTGCAGCTGCGGGTGGTACTGCTGATAGCTGTGCTGGTCGGCGTAACCGTGCGACAACTGCTGGCTCCATTCGCCCAGCGACGCTCCGCGCTTCTCGAGTCGTTGAGAATCCTTTGGCTCAGCTTCTTCGCTTCTCTTTTCGGCCACCGTTTGCTGCTCCGATGCCGCGTTTCCCTCAGCAGTGGCCAGCGCCACCAGCAGGGCCAGGCAGCAAGGGATAATAAACTGCGGGAAGAAAACGGAAAAAACCGAGAGATTGAATAACATTAATCGGCGAGCGTGCGTTGCTCCACCACCCGATAAAAACACCATAAAACACCCCAATCCGGGGTCTTATGAGTTGGCGCGAATTATACACCTGACGGTCGGACTTAGCGTGTGCCGCTCTGATAGTTACATGAATGATGCACGCGCCAAAGGAAGCAACAGACAACGCCGAAAAACGCTCTCTTCCTCTTTGGCGAGACCAATGTGGTAACGCGTGAAAATTGTTATAATCGATGCAAACGCAGACGGAACATATTTTTTGTTGAGTGGAAAGTCAAACTCTCGCTCATCAAAATTGGCAACGAAATGCAGTCGAGTTTCGTAATGAATAATTGCTCGCGCACAAATTGCAGCAGGCGGAAGCGGAGAAGCAGCGTACGCGTAAGATCGAAGCAGGCCAAGGAGAGGAAGAGTTAAAGGAAACAACGAAAACATCATAACCAATCCCCCTGCGCGGGTTTTGGAGAAGTTCAATTTAAATCGGTTTCACTTAGGCCCAAACTAATGTGGGCCACTTTTCTCCCACCGAAACATGTTTCTACACGATCGAATGTGGTTTTTGTGTAGAGAAATATACCACGAGGTTCCCCGTCGGTCGATTGTTCGAAGATCAACAGAAAAGAAGGGAAGATTCATCGATCGATCTTCGAGCCCTTGATCGATGAAATTGGAGAAAGGAAAAGCTCCAGCCACTAGGTCGGGTGAGGCGAGAACAATACTGTCTATCTCCCGCCTCGACACAAACACACACACACACACACAAGCACGCAGTGGGTGGGAAATGGTTTTTGGGCTTCTTCAATTTCTCTTGCTGCTGTCTGGAGCAGATTCATCGCGCACGCGTCATTCTCGGACGATTGATCGATCGATCTTTTTTTTTGGCACGCCAGTGGAAAGTGAAGACCCTGATCGGATCGCCCCGTTTAGGTCCCGTTAGGTTTTCACTGAATTCTCCAATTATCTTATCAGCGGGCCCGGATCGAAGCGCATCGTGATTGGATCCCGCAAACTTTCACGCACTAAGGCGAGACCCCGGGAAACGGGGGAACCGATCGATGGCGGTGGAATGTGTCTGGCCGGTCCAGAATACTGGTACCACACTGGGGAAAACTTTCGCCTTTTGGAAGACGGCGCTCGGTGGGACGTACCATACGCATCGTGCACTGTCGATTCACCAAACGCGCTGATAGTTGTCTAGTACACTTTGCCCTACACCACAAGTAACCGGAGATAGCGAGACCAGAGAAAGAACTGATTTTCGGTAGGCCACGGTTGGGGCTTTTATACCCCGAAAGTGTTTCTCGGAGATCCGTAAGGCCGACGACCCGGGCCGGACGGTGGTCGCGGTTCGGTTCGCGGGCCCCCGTTGCTGTTGCTGTCGCTTTTGCACGGAAGTGAAGCGTGAATCTTCCGAGATTCGGCCACCGATCCCCTCCCCGCACGGAACGCACCAATCTCCCCCGATCAGGTCGTCGGGGCTGGGTCCGCAGCTGTTGCACCAACCGTGGGCAACCCATTACGGGGCCAGGTATTTTTTCTCCTATTTTCCCACTTCGTAGAGGTGGTCCAAAACCACGCGTTGTTAGGAAATAGGCACCACATTTATCTGCCGAGAAATAAAACTTATAACTTTGATGCTCTATGGGTTTTCCATCGAATTGGTAATTGTCTCCCGCCTTTTGAGGGAGTAACCCCCAAGATAGAGGGAAAAAAAAGCCTGCAAAAAGGGAAGAAAATATGGTTCGCTAAGTTTTCTTTACCCCTCGCCACCCCCGGGGGGAAGTGGACGGTTTAGTTTTGGGTGTATCGTGTTCGTAAGGAATCGACCACGACCGATGGAAAAGTTTACGGCCAAATTATTCATCCCCCTTTCAGTGTTCCGGTGTTCGATTAGCCCCGAAAAGTTAGAAAAACTTTCCAACCTTTCGGTATGTGTGTGTGTGTGTGTGTAGGTAAGTGTTTTTCTCTAAATTTTCTTTCCATGCCAAACCATCGGGGGACATCGGGTTTTTCGGGAGTTCATATTTGTCTTAGCTAAGGTACAGGTAAGGTTCATACACGTGCTTTGGGAAGCTGCAGGTGCGCAGTATGTCATGTTTTTCGAAACGGTGTCTTCTTTTTTCCACTCTTTCATTTCCTTCGGGTGAAGTTTTCTTCATCCTGCCTGCTGTTTCCCCTCAGGCCAGTGTTCCAGGTGAACGTTGTTGTTTTGTTGGTTCACTCTTTTAATTGAACAACATCGTTTGTCCCCCTCCCATGGGGCGAGGCCATTGTTCAGTAGGTTGATTTCTTATTTATTACGGAGTATGCCGAAAGAAATCTTCCGATACCGAGCTGCACCGGACAAACAACCCGCGCCGAAGGCTGCACGGTCCATCGCCACACCGACGGTGGCAACGGTTCGGAGAGCAAATTAAGCAATTAATAAATTTATGATCGTTCACAATTTTCGATCGACGCATCTCGATCGGGCAGAGACAGGAGGAAGAAAAATGTGGCCTTACCGAACCCCGCTCCCCGTCGTGCCTCCCCCCCACCCTAGTGTGTTTTGGCTTATCTCCCGCGAGCGATCGTGCATCCGCGAAGATAGAAACCGAAAACGCGAAATACCACACAAACATTGCAGCAGATCATCATCATCATCGTCATCATCATCATTATCATCGGCTCGGGTCGATGGGGGCAAAGTTCGATAAGGCTTGGCGCACCCCCGGCTGGAGTGTGTGCAATGGAAGGCGCGGCCGGCCAAGACGAAAACCGGCAGCCAGCAGGTCATGGAGGATGCCCACGTTGCGCAACATGTGTGTGTGTGTGTGTGTGTGTGTGTGTGTGTGTGTGTGTGTGTGTGTGTGTTTTTTTGTACGCCGCATGAGTCGGCACCGCGAGCGGCTTTCCGCTTCAGAAAGGGTGGCGAAGAGATTTGGAGTAGCTAATTATGGACATTTTTTTTTACTCGTTTTGTTTCAGTTTTAATGCGAACGTTACAACGCGGCTTATCATTATGCTACCGAAAGGGCATCGGCGGGCGAACGTGAGCATGAAAGTGAATTAGACACGACTGCCGGCTGCGAGTTGCGGTTCGACACTCAACGCTTTGGCGAAGAAAACATAAAACAACGGTGAAATATGAAGTAAAAATGCCGGAAAAAACCTGACAACTCTTTCTTACGAGTGAGGAATAGTATTAAATTAAAATTAAAAGTAAAAGTTTGCAGCAAAAATATGCATGAAACTTTATCTCAGCTTGAATTGGTTTATTTTACTGGTACACTTACAAATAAATAAGTTTCTACACATTCCGCGATGAAGCACCTGTCGTGTGTAGCTCGTTGTCATCAGGTTCACGAAAACCCAACAACCTTCGCTCGCAACTGTCTCGGCTCGACTTATTTGACTGCCATAAATATTCATTGTCATATTTGGCATTCAGATTGATGCTAATGTAAAATGTTTGCAAACTATCGCGCGCCTCTCCGGTGAACTCCGCCCTTGGTGAACTTTGGACTGCAGAGCTTAGCATAACTTGTAAATCCCATTTCCGCCTGCGGCCGTGAAGAACGGGCGTTCATTAAATCATAGAAGTTGCGCATCGAATCCACATACGGATGATGCACACACACAATCCGGGATGTAACCGGGCGACGATGAATGAAATGTGCACTTTCTGTGCACACAGACGTACACAGATCAAGGCTCTCGGGCAGGTTTCCTGGTGGATCACAATTGCAGGCTCATAACTCGGTAGCTCGGAGGGGGAGGAATATCATCGACCGAGAGCACACGAAAGTCTTCTAATTGTGAGCCCGGTGGCGTTAATAAATTAACAAACAAAACACCACCAAGCTCGTCACCACAACTGACGTGGCGTGTAAGGATTCCCGGGAAGACTCTCAACGTCCATTCGATGCACCGGGGATCCATTTTGGCCAGCGCGTTTCGCTCCACTGTGCACAGGATGGGTCCGGAGTGTTTCACGAGAATATATACACATAATAATCAGCGCCATATCGATGCGTCGATGCGAGTCAACCTTTGCTTTGGGCGACCCGTTGCATTTTGCCCCGCCCCTTTCTCCCCTCCCTCGCCGGACGCCAGCATTCAATATTTAATTAAGGGCATGAGGCGATGATGGTGAGCCGTTGCGATTCTTGTGATATGCGTTCCGACAGCTTCTTGGCAGGCGAACTGGAGCTTACCGATGGATGTTTGATGGCCTCGGGGTGGACCGCAATATCAAAGATATCATTATCGATAACGTACGCCGTGCCGTTACCTCGGCATGATGAGTGTCCTTTACAGTAGCTTGAATACGGGTTGAGTTGTGATAAACCACACATGTGGAAGACTGGGAAGCTGGTGCACAGTGGATCGTGAGAAACGTGCCAAAAGGTCAAATATATTTGTGAGTTTTTGTCAAGGAATTATTGCGCAATACCTTCAGATATCAATAAAAAAAATCAGTTTTAAATCTACTTTTTTTTCGATATTACTTCTCACTCATGATTTTTAAAATGTTCCACTTTATTTATCAAATCTCATAGTGCATAAAAGTATATCCTTTCGTGTCTCTTGTATGCGACCGGCAATGAATGAATAACTGAACGTACGTACTAATGATGTTAAGTGAAAGCCGATACATGTGTCTCATCCAGAAGACTGATTAGATTGTCGTTCATTGCATACGCTTTTCATGAGTGCATCTCGCGCCGATTTCTTATGCACCATCTGTTCGAACGTGAACGAGTTGAAATCATTAAATTAATACACCAATGATTACTTTGTAAGAAGCAAGATACAGAGTAATTTGACTTTTTTTTTTAAATTACTTTCACATTGCAACAATCCTATAAATTAATTACATTCGAAAGTACGAAAAAGAACCAGCAATAAATTGTATGCACCGTGAAATCATGGAAGTTAGGCTGGATTTGATGATTTCAAAAAGCGATTTCATTATTTTCCCAAGCGACACTGAATTAGGAACATCTTATGAATGTATCTGGATGCTTTCTATAGAATTCTATTATTTCAATAGAAATAGCTAAATTGCAATTAAGCCTAGATGGATGCAACGAAACAAAGTGTTAAGTCAAAACGAACGAAAAAACTACATCTGACGGCCTGTACCATTTGGTTGAAAGTTGGTTAATGAATTGCGTTGAATTGAATTTCTAACAAAAAAGTACCAACATTCATTCCAGACTGTTCAGTAGAAATATTTTTCTGATTCATCCTAGCTTTGGTTGTTATTTTTCAAGGACGGTGACAGACGTTTGTAACTGATCTACATTTGTGCAGCTTTCATCAAGAAAAGGTAACACGGATTTACATTCGGCAAAGCCTAATGAAGTTATCGCAAACTACATCATTCAAAGCGAACGAAAACCCGGACCCCAAAACGCTAATAGCATAACTTGTTCCCGGGGCTAGCTCTTTTTCATCCCTTCGATTCATTCTTCTCCGGACGGCTTCAGCTGGTGTTCTATGGATCCCACGTGCTGGCAGAGCGTGAGGGGGCAAAATCAGAACACGAGATTTATGTGCCTCCCTAATCACATGTAATCAACCATGGAGGGACGGATAACGAATAGATAAATTTCGGCCGAGAACCAGACAAGCGCGCCCGGCAACTGGCTGGTGCTATTACGTGGGCCGGGTTTGGCCTACCCGACTGCTGGCCTAGGGTTTGCCACGCGTCTGTCTGGATTGTATGTTAGCGGTATGTTTGTGTGATTTTTTTCCACTGTTGGCCACGTTTGGGTGTGTGCAATAAATTCTTCCGATTTGGGTATCTTTCGTAGGATACGCTGTTCTTTGGCCCTGCCCGGGTTCTGTCGGCTTTGTATCATCTTACCGAACTGTCAATATGTGCGATTTCGTCGAGATCGAACCTCTCGATGTTTATCCTGATATGTCAGTTTAAATTTTGGGATAATAATTTTTCCTTTCGTGCCCCATTTCTCAACAACTGGGGCTTCCGTTACCGGCTGGCAATGCGTGAAGAAGAGGTGCGCAACCAAGTGATAAGACATCTGCAAGGCCGTCCGAGACGCTGGCCGGTGTGTTTCTGTTCGTTTGGTTCGATTTTTCACTCATCTCAACTGCTCGCCAAAAACCATCGGAATGGACGGACGAAAGGAGATTCAACTGAGCGTACCGATGGGTAAAGGATCAACGTCATTTCTTTGCGAGATTTTTCAATCCGACAGAAAGGTTGAGATCGGTCAAATGGCTACGGGGTTGGCGAAAGCAGCACTCTTGGCCCGCAGAGGAGGGAACGATTCCGTTTCGGGGTGGAAACTGGTACTGGTTGTTTGCTTAGTTTCGTTGAAAAGCGAAGAAAATAAATTAAGCTTTGTTTTACTTACGGCAGCTGCTTCGGACACAGGATTGACGAATGAGTTAGTTTTACGGGTGTCTTTCTTTCATTATTAGTTAAGTTATCTAAACCTATAACATTTTATTTGGTCCAAATAAGAAACTTCTTGTCTTTATAAATTATTTGCATCTTTTTCTTTATTTTCTGATAAAAATAATAATTTCCAGTACACGTTTACGCTAACTAAAAACAATTGAAAAGAAAACTATTTGGTTCAACTCGCAGGGACTCGGAAAACCTCACATGTTCCATATTATTTCATATGAACGAAGCAACTGCTTATGACAAAAGTGTCCTCGAAAAGCCCAATCCGCCTGGGGTTCGCATGCTAATCCCGAATTAAAGCGAGCTTGGGAAAAACCGCAATGCCGTCATCCCGCTGCCCGCTAGACAACAATGCGCCAGCCAGCCCCCGAGCGGGTGTGACCAAATGTTGATTCTTTCCGTTGCCCCGAAAATGGTGGTAATGCTCGGAAATAAGCCGGCCCACCGAAACCAACTTAAGCCACTCGTTCGGCCGCCCACCCACAGTATCAACTGGAACCGCAAAACTTCTGCGAAAAGTGGATCAAGCGCGTTCGTGTTCGCAAGCAAGTGAAGTGGAGAGCCATCTGGGTGAATGGGCTAGAGCAAAACTTTGACCACACTAGTGCCCATCTCTCGTGGGACATACGCCGTGTTCCGAGGGTAGAATTATGATCGATTTAATGGGTGGAAAATTGTTTAACAATAAACTCGACCATGCTGGTGGGCTCAAGTGTTGGGGTAAACAAGGGAAACCAGCAGAAAATTTAGAAGTTTGCTGCAACACATTATAAGGTGCAGTCCAGCTGAATCCAACCGTTATGCACAGTGAGTTGCGATTATCTGCTAAATAATTTATATTGTAGTACCTCTCAGCTGTCTTTATAGCTACCAGATGGAGTTTTTGTGGTGACGTTTGGTTGAAAACTTTTCACGGAATGCCGAATGATTAGTGATAAAAGACAGAAAAAGTCTATCATGATTATTTCTTAATTTCTTTTTTAGTTTCTATAATTTTAGTTGATTCCAAGTGTACCAATCGAAATCAAAAGCGTTACTTATCAAAATGGCTGCAGCATATCTCAACTTTAAGTAGTACCTATATTTTAATGCCTACCCAAATCTATCTAAACCTCATGCCTTCAATTTTAACTTATGCAATCTCCTTTCAACACCGAATTTGCACCTCCGGCAACTCTAGGGAAGAGCGAACCAACGGCTAGGCTGTTTATGTGCAAAATTAGACACACACTCACACTCCCCGCGAGTATAATTGCTATTTTATGATCGCCGTTTTGGCGAAAAGGGAACACAAAACGCGACCCACATTATGATTGCCGTTGTGCGTTTTATTGCTACGCCGTTCGGCGGATGAATGTAATTTTCCATTCGATAACCGCACATCCACCTTACCGGGATTTTGGTGTAAGAGGAAAAAACGCCGAGACAGGGGATGAGCTTTTCTCCCACAAAATAAACAAATGTTATAAAATATCGTTCCATATAATATTTGGTGGTATAAGGGCTCGAATGAAGTTAAAACTTCTCTAAAAAAAATCCTAAAATTTATTGTCACATTCTTTTTATACACCGCTATCAGGTTGGTTGTTATGCAGTGTAAATCCGAAAAATATATAAGTGGTAGTATATGCCATGAAAAATTTAAAAAGTTCTGGAATTGCCATCAAACCGAGTGGCCACCACCCTTTTTCCCTTCTGCTTATTAAACAGTAATTGTTACCACTTGGGCAAAGCCCCATCCGGCATGGATCGGCCCAATTGGTTGCACTCAAGCGCACCCGAAAAGTTCACGAAATTGCTGAGAATGGTCGAATAGTTTGAAAAGTTCGTGACACTGGATTTCCGGCTCGATGGATGTGACTTTATCAATTTGCCGTTTATGTGGTTTGGTTACGTATAGAGCGTATCAAAAGCACTCATTTTCTCCCACAAGCGCACATACTTGCCGATCGTTGACCCGATCTTGACGACCCGGGACACTTTTTGCCTTTCCATAGCCCTGGCATCGGTGTGTGGTGTGTCTGGTTGAACTTTTCGATTGTTTTTTGGGAGCATGAGCTTTCCCATGAGAACGACCAAATTGATGTGACGGTGATACTCGACAGTCCGGGGGGATTGTGGTGGCGAAGTGGAGGGTAGGTACTGACATCCGTTGCCTGCATGTCGGAAGTGCACTTTGTCGAGTGCCTGCTGGGATGGAGCCGTGCAATTAAAATGCAGACGAACACATGCACACATGTTCAGGCTCCGAATGGAACCACTGGCGCTACCCTGCTGTCCTCCGTATGGTGTTTCTCCCGTCTGCAGATGTAACCTTTTTTAATTTACGGCATTCTTGCCCACCGGTAGATGAAGAAGTTTCCGGGCAAGAACTTCCCATCCGACTGCCTCGTGTCACATCTGTAACAGCCGGGTAATTGAAATATTTGTGGTTGCCTTAGGGAGAATATTGGGCCCCGGTTGTTTTGGAGGGAGTTGGCCGAAGTGCACCGATTGCAGTCTGGCGAGAGCGGAAATGACGCAGGCCGACTCGGGCATCCAGCAGGGAACTAATGATCTATGCCAGGTTCATTAGATGTGATTTACGATCGTCGGTGTGGCTAGTCCTCGAAGGTAGACCTTCTTCTGTTGAATGACACTAGAGTGCATCAGGCAAAATCTAAGAAGAATTCGTTCATATTTCTTCTTGCAAAGCAACTCCGACATATTAAATGTCTTTTGGCATGGTTATTGGAGGAAGGAATTCCAAAAGGAATTTTGTAAATATTTACATACGATAGAAAGAAAAAAAAAATACACGGCAACTCGAATGTTTGTTTCTTTCATGACTGTGTGATGCCTGGTCGATGTGAGTGTTGGTCGATTCAAGAGGCGAAGCTGATAATAACCGTTCGAGATAACAAGGGATATAATCAGCTCACTTTCGTTACGAAATTCACACCTTGAGGTGATGTGTGTGTTACACAGTGTGGTTCAATAAACACGATCTATGTTAAAGTTTAAGTTTTATAGACATTTTATTCACAATTTCTAAAGGTTCTCGCATTTGATAAGTGCCCAATGACTGAGTTTATTAAATGAATAGGGATTATTATTTAAAAAAAAATAAAGAAACCAATTGACAAACACCACCTCAATGATCCTCATGCGTGAAAAAAATCGTTTTTAGGTCACTCTGCAAGAAGATGTTTTGGGAAAATATACTTGCGACTGTTATGGGTTAGTGTTGGTGATAATAATACATTATCGCAAATGTTCAGCTTTCGTTCCTCGTACTTGCTTGCCTTTGCGAGACGAAAAAATTCACACTACCCACAGTCGTCTTTCTTCAGTTGTTTGTCGAGTGTCGATTGGCTTGTGCTCAAGTGAAAAGAGCACAATGAAGACTCGCGGATACCTCGTGATCCTATGTTTTGGCGTCATTTTATCAGCCCGTCTTACTGTGGCTATAAATAGTTTTGAGTTACATAAACTTATGACTAAAATAGATAACTTGAAGGACAAACTGCAAGAAGTGGAGCAAAATATGAAGACAACCAACGAGAAAGTTTACTCTAAATTCCAGACAAGAATGAATGCGGTAGAAAATTCATTGGAAAATACAATAAAGGTGAGTTAAATCATTTTGGAACACAATCAAATATAAGAATTACTTATAAAACGAATTTATTGCAGGACAAACTGCAAAAGATTGAGCAAGCTATAAAGACAAGTTTGCAGCAAACAATGGAGAGTTCGATGAAGGTATACTATTAAGACGTACCATATCCATTTAAGATTATCATTACACCAAATGAATTTTCTCTGCAGAAAATAGAACAAGCCTCAAGGAAAAGGCATGCTAACCTACAAGATATGCTTAGCAAGCTTGAGACAAATGATAAGGAAAGGGTCGAGAAAGTGAGTTCTAAGCACGAAGCAAGCATGCAGGCCATAGAAAACTCTCTGAAGAAGGTAAGTGACACATACATTGAAAACAAAATGTTCTAATTTTCGTTGAAGTAATAGATGCCTCTTTTGCAGGGCTTGGAGACAATTGAAACCAAAACACGAGACGGATTGGAAGATCTTAAAAATCAGTTGAATTTCAATATGAGCCACATTCGGCAACATCAAATCGCGCAAATCAAATCGTGCCAAGAAACGTCTGAAATCGAACTTAAAAAAATAGATGATAACAAGAAAGCTCTTGACACACTTCCCGATTCGATACGCAATATTAGCACTCTGTCTGAAAAAAGCAAGAAAATACTCGAGGCACACTTATCAAACCCAGTCCGTTCGTGTCGAGAAGTGATGAAACTCTCCGGACGATACATAATTCATATAGGACAAAATTTGCAACGATTTGAAGTGTTATGTGAACAATCTAAGTTCGAGGGCGGTTGGACTGTAATCCAGCACAGGTTCGACGGTTCAGTCGATTTTTATAGGGGCTGGACCGAGTACCGCAATGGATTCGGAAATTTAGACGGTGAGTTCTGGCTTGGGTTGGAATACGTGCATCAGATGACCAAAAACCGACCCCACGAACTGTTAGTTGAAGTGAAAGATTTTCACGGAAACTATGGATACGCTAAGTACAGCGAATTTGAAATCGGAAGTGAATCCGAGCAGTTTAAGATAAAGAAGTTAGGGTCATATTCAGGAACAGCAGGAGATGCACTGGAACAACATTCGAATAAAATGTTTAGCACGTATGATCGTGACAATGACGAGCGGAGTATTGATATGTGCGCGGAAGATCGCCATGGAGCCTGGTGGTACACAGACTGTGCCGATTCAAATTTGAACGGACGTTATCAGAACACAACATATGATATGAGTGCAATGACGTGGTTTTATTTCAAACGCAACTGGCATGGAATGTCATACTCGAGAATGATGATACGCAATAGCTTCTAATGATATGAAATTGGAAAAGATACTCGTCAGCTTAGGTTTTAATAGTTGTAATAGCTTATAAATAAAACTTTAATTTTCGAGCATCTTTGCAGTTTATTTAATCAGTTTGATCATACTATTTTAATTAATATACAACTGTTTGTATTTTTCAGGAGATTGGCATGAGATTTATAGAATCCGTTTTATTGAGGAATATGCCATAACCCAATCCAGTCTCTGTCATTATTGCTGTCATCATTGCAGTGAATCATCTGCATGTTGTACATCACTTATTCAGCCGGACATTTTCTGTTTATTAAGCTTAAACCGGTGGAGGTAGTACTTGGAGCAGCCGTAGCCGGAGAGAAACTGCGTCGTGTAGAAGGTGATTTCCCTGTGCTTCCTACCTACATTTGACATAGTCATCGTCACTAAGAGGCTGTGTTTACTGCTGCTGGGCCCTGCAGTGTGTGACATGATGAGCGAGAGACCTGCTGAAGTTCGCGTTGCCCTCTCGCAGGCATACTCGACATGTGCTTTGAAGGAAAGCTGGTCATCAAGCAACACTCCAAGATACTTCAGCTGCCGTTGAGCGACGATCTGGGAATCAGCCATCCAGATGGACAAAGCCTGCCTCAGCTTGTGGCTACTCCTCAGTAGATACTCGATTTTGTGGTGAGCAATTCCGAGCCTATACTGCTTCATCTACGACTCTACAGTTATGGCCATAGACTCCTAGCTCTGCTGCGTGTTGTAGACTAAGAATCTCTGGCTGAGATTGCTCCCAACGATCATGCACAGGTACTCGGGTACGTTGTGCCTGTACAGAGCTAAGTCAATCACATCCCTGCTGGCACTGTTGATGGCGTTCCTCACGTTGATAGTGATGATTCCGCAGCAACGATCTCTAGCCATCTTCATCACATACGCTTCTCTCGCTTTCCCCACTACCGCAAGAGTTGCATCCACCGTAGATCTCCTCTTGCGGAAACTGAACTCGCGATCGGAAAGCCCATCTTGGCACTCTGTGAAAGCGCAAAGGCGGTTTAAAATAATCCTTTCCAGTAGCTTAAGGATTGTATCCAATAGCCCCAGAAGGCTGAATGAGGGAGGGCTACCCTCACCTTTCCCTAGCTTCGGCAAGAGAACCAACTTCTGCCTTTTCTATATCGCCGGGAACTCTCCCGTATCCAGAAGCCGCAGAAACGACTCCCTGAACACCTCCGGATACGCGTGCACTGCAGCCTTCAGAGCCACATTTGGGATCCCGTCCGGTCCTGTGAGCTTTGCCCAGCTTCAGCAGCCTAACTGCATCCAGAAACAGTTCCTAGATGATGCCTCGAAGCCTAGTTGGACTCCTTTCTGGCGAAGTTTGCTGGTCATTGAGCTTATCCGAGACAACTCTTATTATTGTTGATTTCCCTTTTCAGGGGTGAGAGAGTTTCGCTAGGCTGCTTTTCTGTCGTGATTTGAAAATGATGTTCTTTTGTTGGACTCCCGTTGTGATTCGATATAAAATCTAGTTGCCTTTGAGATTTTTACCTCCGCGCTCAAGGTGGCGATCGAGCCAACATCGATCAGCTGCTTGGAGCTTGTATCTTTTAGGATTCGGTACAAACCGATCATGGATTTATATGGATGATAGATGAATGAAGTGAACCGATTGCAGTCTGGCGAGAGCGGAAACGACATAGGCCGACTCGGGCATCCAGTAGCGAACTAATGATCTATTCCAGGTTCATTAGATGTGATTTACGATCGTCGGTGTGGCTAGTCCTCAAAGGCAGACCTTCCTCTGTTCAATGACGCTGGAGTGCATCAGGCAAAATCTAAGAAGAATTCGTTCATATTTCTTCTTGGAAAGGAACTCCCTCATATCGAATGTATTTTGGCATGGTTATTCGAGGAAGGAATCCAAAAACCATCGTTTTTGTTTGACGTCCTGGAAAGATCATGACTTACCAAACAAGTTTTCTTGGCCTAAATATAATTTGTGAACACTCACAGTATATCATAAATTGTAAATATTTACATACGATGGAAAAAACATACACGGCAACTCGAATGTTTCTTTCTACGTGTCTGTGAGATGCCAATTTTGACGTTAGTATGATTCAAGAAAAATAACACTCGAGCCTTTGTCGATTCAAGAGGCGAAGCTGATAATAACCGGTTGAGATAACGAGTTATATAGACATTTCATTCATAATTTTTAAAGGTTCTCGCATTCGATAAGTGCTTTACCCACTGAAATCAATTGACAAACACCACCTCAATGATCCTCATATGTGAAAAAATCGTTTTTAGGTCACTCTGCAAGAAGATGTTTTGGGAAAATATACTTGCGACTGTTATGGGTTAGTGTTGGTGATAATAATACATTATCGCAAATGTTCAGCTTTCGTTCCTCGTACTTGCTTGCCTTTGCGAGACGAAAAAATTCGCACTAGCCATCAGTCGTCTTTCATCAGTTGTTTGTCGAGTATCGATTGGCTAGTGCTCAAGTGAAAAGAGCACAATGAAGACTCGCGGATACCTCGTGATCCTATGTTTTGGCGTCATTTTATCAGCCCGTCTTACTGTGGCTATAAATAGTTTTGAGTTACATAAACTTATGACTAAAATAGATAACTTGAAGGACAAACTGCAAGAAGTGGAGCAAAATATGAAGACAACCAACGAGAAAGTTGACTCTAATTTTCAGACAAGAATAAATGCGGTAGAAAATTCATTGCAAAACACAATAAAGGTGAGTTTAATAATTTTGAAATACAATCAAATATAAGAATTCGTCATAAGTAACACGAATTTATTGCAGGACAAACTGCAAAAGATTGAGCAAGCTATAAAGACAAGTTTGCAGCAAACAATGGAGAGTTCGATGAAGGTATACTATTTAGACGTACCATTTAAGATTATCATTACACCAAATGAATTTTCTCTGCAGGAAATTGAACAAGCCTCAAGGGAAACGCATGTTAACTTGCAAGATTTGCTTATCAGACTTGAGAAAAATGATAAGGAAAGGGTCGAGAAAGTGAGTTCTAAGCACGAAGCAAGCATGCAGGCCATAGAAATCTCTCTGAAGAAGGTAAGTGACACATACATTGAAAACTAAATGTTTCATTGAAGTAATAGATGCCTCAAATTTTCTTTGAAGTAATAGATGCCTCTTTTGCAGGGCTTGGAGACAATTGAAACCAAAACACGAGACGGATTGGAAGATCTTAAAAATCAGTTGAATTTCAATATGAGCCACATTCGGCAACATCAAATCGCGCAAATCAAATCGTGCCAAGAAACGTCGGAAATTGAACTTAAGAAAATAGATGATAACAAGAAAGCTCTTGACACACTTTTCGATTCGATACACAATATTAGCACTGTGTCTGAAAAAAGCAAGAAAATACTCGAGGCACACTTATCAAACCCAGTCCGTTCGTGTCGAGAAGTGATGAAACTCTCCGGACGATACATAATTCATGCAGGGCAAAATTTGCAACGATTTGAAGTGTTATGTGAACAATCTAAGTTCGAGGGCGGTTGGACTGTAATCCAGCACAGGTTTAATGGTTCAGTTGATTTTTATAGGGGCTGGACCGAGTACCGCAATGGATTCGGAAATTTAAACGGTGAGTTCTGGCTTGGGTTGGAATACGTGCATCAGATGACCAAAAACCGACCCCACGAACTGTTGGTTGAAGTGAAAGATTTTCATGGAAACTATGGATACGCTAAGTATGGAGTGTTTGAGATAGGGAGCGAATCGGAGAAGTATGTGTTGAAGAAGTTAGGGACATACTCAGGGACAGCGGGAGATGCGCTGCAACGCCTTTTGAATCAAAAGTTTAGCACGTACGATCGCGACAATGACTATTGGAGTACTGGTATGTGCGCCAAAAATCGCCACGGAGCTTGGTGGTATGATAACTGCACCGATTCAAACCTGAACGGGCGTTATAAGAACACAGCAAATGATTTAAGTGCCATGGAGTGGTACAAATTAAAAAACGACTCGCGGGGAATGTCATTCTCTAGAATGATGATACGCAATAGCATCAATTGATATAAACTTGGAAAAGATTCTTATCAACTAAACCTCAAATTGAACCAAAAATTTTTGTATTGTCATCGACGTAACGTCACCAAAAACTATGGTTGATCACGATGTATGATTGAAAAATAAAACTTCAAATTTCAAGCATCCATGCACTTCACCTATCCAACTTGACCATCGAATTTCAATTAATAAACAACTTTGGATATTTTATAATGTGTGTTGAAAAATATCAAATTTTATCGACATAACCCTGAAATCTATAGAATCCTGAGGAATAAACCATAACAAAAACCAGTTCCGGTCATCAGTGCAGAAATCGGTAAGACCATATTTATTTGGGTTTATTTTATTAAGGATTTATTATCTGCACCATTTTTACACAAGGAATTGGCGAAATTCCTCTTGTACATCACTTTCTGAGCCGGACATTTTCCGTATATAACAGACACATGGTTTTTCTTCCGAGGAAAAGTGTCATCTTTTCTTCCGAACCTGCTGCATCGTACATTAATGCTGATCTTCGCTGATGTGATCAAAACCGTATCGCGCTTCGCTACACAATATGGATGCAGACGGTCTTGGAACAAGGTGATTCTGTTTGCTTTGCTTCGCTACGATCGAGTGATGATCTAGTTATCCGCTTCTAATGATCCGAACGACATGCTCCGAATCAACTCCCTTCGACCAGTGACTCCGTTAGTTGGTAACTGTATAAATTGAATTATGTGCAATTGCCGTACCCTCCGAAACGGCTTCGACTTGTTGCTCCGTTAACAGATTTAAGAAATCGTCTCAGCGTCATCCACAACGGAGCCTGAATAAAACATGTTACTCTAAAATTTTACTACGCGTGCAGTTTGTGTGTGTGTGTCGAGTCTGAGAGAAAAGAGGATTTTTCAATCGCATCGGTGGCACCGTGTGCTGACTAGCTATTCGAACGAATGCACAATCACTTCCAGTGCTCGATTGTGTTTCGGATTTTGCTTATGGTTCATCGTTTACATATTTTCCTTCAAATGTTTGCCCTCTATTGTTACTGTTCAGTGTGCTTTCTTCTCTACTTAAACAAAATGGTTTAGTTTTATTCACTACAGCCGCTAAACGGTACCTTGCTGCAGAGTTTTGCTGTGCTGTTTTTCTGACGTGATTTGAAAATGCCGTTCTACATTTTTCTGGACTCCCATTATGATTCGATATAAAATCTAGTTGCCTTTGAGATTGCCACCTCTCTGCTCATGGTGGCGATCGGCTGCTTGGAGCGCACATGGTTTAGGATTCGGTACAAAACGATCATAGTTTTATCGTTTCGAATTTTACGCAATCACGGTTTGCAGAATTTTACAGCCCTTTTTAACGTGCATGTGTTGATCATGTAATTTGGTAACATAAGAAATGCTAGCTATTGATCTGTTATTGGCAATTGATGATTGCTGTCGTAGTGTTTTTTGTTTCAGAAAACAAAAATTACCTGCAAGGGCTCGTATAAACCACATTACACCATTCCATTTTATAGATCGTATACTACATGAACATATTTTAGCAGAAATCATACAGAAACAATCAAATTAATAAGTCTAATCTTTTAATCTTGGAAACAATCATACCCTACATACATCATTATCCCTTTTTTAACCTTACGCCACGCAAAGCGGGTCATCTTTCGTCGCTAATTTTGCACAAATTTCTCAGTGACTTTCGTTTTGTTTCATTCGAGCGATAGATGCATAAGGCCAAGAGCTGAATGACAATCATTGCGTCATGTGCGTATCCATCTTCGATCCAGAAGCGAATGGATATAATGTTTCCAACCGACAGGAACATCCCCGTTTCTAGTTATTTTTGTTACATGATCAACTCGCCAGCTACTTTTTGAGTGATTCCAAAGCAGAAAATAAATCAAACAGATTCTTGAATGTTTTTTTGTTCTCCTGTTTAGCGTGAATTATCATCATTAACCTTGAACCTTGAACCATCTGTCACAACAAGGAACAGTTCTATACATTAGTTTTCCTCCGTTTTACTTTTCCTTCTTTTTCCGCCACTCAGCTTTGCTCCGTATAAAAATATATCACAATTTACTCGTGTGTAGGTGTATGTTTTTTTTTCGTTTTACATGGGATTCTCGAAGAATGAATTTTAAAATTAGTTTTGCTATCGTTTTAGATGACGCGCGTGTGCCGGGATAGCATATTACTTCTTAAATTCCATATTTCATATTACCTAACTGTGTTTGGGTGCGAGCACATTTGCTTTGAGAAGTATTTTTGTAGAGTATAAAATTATTTAAAATCGTGTTCCTCCCATTAAATAACTTCAAAATTTATACGCTTGATTTTGCAATGATGTTGTAGTTCCGAAGTAAATAGAAAAGAAACGAAAAGCCAGCTTAGTACTTAACACCGTATCACTGCCTACAGCTTGGATCACTTGAAGCGTTAGAACAGATTTCGATCCAAACACAAGCACGATGAAGGCGTGTGTCCTGGCCGTGTGGGTCGATAACACTCTCCGCTGGCGTTCCGGTGTCGTACGTGCCCTCGTGGAACTGCCCAGTCGGGTGAAACGCTACACCAGAATCATGGGATCAGCGGCGCTTGGGGCAAAAGAAAAAAGGGGCGGCCACCAGTGACATCTCCCTCTTGATTTTTCGACTCCATTGAAGCTGATAAACACTGACGCACCTTCTGTCTGGCTCGTCTGACGCGGCATTGAATTGAGCGAGTAAGGTCAAACTCCACCACTAACACCACCATCGCAGGGTGTCATATAGAGGTAGGGTGTGTTTTCCACTCCACTTGGCTTTTCCCAGACGATAGGGTGCGTTCGTACTGCGTCAAATCGGGTGTGGAGGGGAAGGGTTCGTTTTTGTGCGCGCCCGACAGAAATGTGTTCTGGCGTGATGAGTTCATGTATTTTAATGCCATCATAGAGCTTTAATATTTGATACGAGCGAGCAACGGTGACACTCCGGTTGAGTGAAGCCGAGCGACAATGAGCAACTTTCATTTCCCAACGCCATTGTCGGGACCGTGGAACAACACATGCCACACATGAATGTAACTGCTGTGACAGTGGAGAGATATATTTTTCATACCTCGTTGAGGAGGAGAGTGAGTCGAGGGACTAAAATCCTACCCCATATTCAGTTCCCTCCCTTGTCTACTGAAAGCTCAGCAAAAGCTGGCTAGCTGGATCAGTGTTTAACCCCACTGTTTGAAATTTCCATTTCCGGTTGATTGTTTGTTGGAAGTTCCACTTTCTGCAACCGTTTTGTCTCGCACTTTTCCTCCCCACTGGTGGTGGTGGTATGCTTGGTTTACGGTTTCCGATTCAAGTTGGGTTGCATTTATTCAACAAATTATAACTTCATCGTTACCGGTGTGGTCCGTTGTGAGAGGGGAGGGGCAAATACCACGGCTATTTTAAGATATTTTCCCCGAAGGCATCCGTGTGCTTTCTGTTATTTCGCCTCTATCATGGATCGGTAAAGAAGTTATTCAATGCTTGGTTTACTTGGAAGAAAAGTTAACTTTGAAACGTCTTTAAAATAATGGTTTGCTTTAAATAATCGTGTAAACGGATGAAATCTTTCGGCATGATTCAAAGTTTGTGCTTTCTAAATAAATCCAAAATGTTCGTTAATGTTAGGCATCAAACTCTTGATGATTTTGGAAAAGTTAGTCAATCGAAACTGTTTTGAACACTTTAATCAAAGAATATCAATCAAGGATGTCGAAACAATATCATTCAATAGACTGAAATTTAATTATTCCACCAATTGTCAAATGATCGAAAAGCGCTTCTCTGTCGGACTCATATCGCAACATGCAAGGCAATTTAAATAACAAACGAAAATCAATTGAATCGATCATGGAATTTGAAACATTACTGTTATGATGCCAATTAACCTATTGCACCTCCCCCCTTTTGGGGTCAAATCACAGCGAAGAGAAAGGCTTGGATTTACTTGTATAATTGATTTAAAACAAAAATCATCCACATTACTCCACACCACCACCACTACTTCACTAACCCAACATCTAAAACAAGTGTTGACTGTGCATTTGGATCGCAAACAATTGCATGTTATTCAGCAGATAGATGAATCTTTTTTTTCCCCTCCTCTGTACAACGCAAACACTACATCCCCGATGTCGCTAACCAATTTTAGCGCTCATTACCATCGGGGCAAATAAATCGCTTGCAAACGTGCTTGGCGACATTCCGTGGCGGATTGAAAACTCGTTACTTGTAGCATTAAATCAACTATGTGTTGGTTATCGGCCACCGCCAGCACCGATGGGTCGGCCACCGTTCTGGTTTGTTTTGTTCAATCAACAACATGCGGAACACATATTTTGGGGAATAAAAACCACTAATTTCAAGTACCGGTGTCAGTTGCCCGATATGGATGGGCGATACGGAGTAACGGATGGTGGATTGGTGCCTTTTGCTGTGCTTATTTGAACAACCGCTAGACGAATAGATTTAGGTTTTGGTGGGGCCAATCGAATCATTCGTGGAATTTATACATCAGCATTGTTTGTTTCGGCTGCAAATATTCACAGAAAGGACCATGTTACGGTATCGGTTTCCGTACAATTCAAACATGCCTTCAGTTTGTACTGTTAGTTTTCAAAAACATAACCAAATACCTCTCATTTTCTGGGCCTTAACGAATACATGGAAAAATGCCGCATAAATTGAGCATTTACATTTTCATTTCATTTTCAATGAGAAGACGTCCGCACTATTATAGTTACTCTAAATAGGCAATTTTTCATTTAAGGCATGCCAGTGATAATATTGTTCGCCCATCCCTTACACTCATTTATTTTTACGATCATTAAATTTTAAAAGTGAATTAATGTAACAGATTCCTTTATTGCGTTTTTTAATTTAAGAAGTAAAATTAAATAGAACAATAATAATCGCAGGAGTAATATTCTGGGTATGTTTTGGTTTGTTTTAATTAAAACTTCTCCTTTATGGGTTTTAAAAATTTTCTTAAGAAAGTAACTGATTTGCAATATGAAAATAATACCTCATCGGTCACTAACGTGTGTGAATTTATTTCTTCTACCCGTTAACCCTACGTCAACGGTGAGAGACCTTAAGCCCCAAATGAAATGAGCGCAAGGAAATCACATCCGTTCACCGGAGACGGAAGGACATGGGCTGGAACAAAGCGTACACCAGCACGCACGGCACGCAACCGCACTGGAAAATCCATACGAATACACACACACGCACACATCACACTTATATACAAATGAACAACTTCTGATAACACATCCCACGCCATTGTGCACTCCTTTCCGTGAAGGAATGATTGGCACGAACGATTTTCCCGCCTAACAATGGTAATGGGGAAAAGAGCATAATTTAGTTTTCCCCCCTCCCTTCGCTGTCACATTTCCCACACGTGTGCACACGCCCGGTTGCACGCAGAGGTGTATGGCTTTGGGGTGTTCGTTTGGAATGATTCGGTTTCTTCATGGACCACCGGAAGCGTTTCCCGCGACGCCTTGCTCGATGTAGGGGTCCTTTGGAAAATATCGAAAGATTAAAATTCACTACGATTTGCCTTCCCCCGCCTCCGGGTGAGTTATTCATTTTCCGGCATCGGCCCTCAGCGTGGCACACACGATCGATCCATCGTGATCGGCGCGACACGTCTGTCAAAAGGTGCGGCCGCATTCGCCAAGCGAAATGATGCATTGATCCGCACACACGCGGTCTGAGGCGAATGAAGTGACGTCAAAAATCATATCACCGCGTCCGGATGGGTGACAGAACAAAAGAAAAAACGGGGGGAAAAACGCCGGGACCGTGCAAGCCAATTTCTTTTCCCCCATGTCGCGACATCCTTTTTTTCGCTTTTCGCGCCTTGCGAAGCGGTTCTTATTGGCATTTTTATCCGATGTGTGCGGCGCGGCGTGTATGCATGCATGTTCCATTTTATTCTTTTCCGCCACGGTTGCCTTCAACGCCACCGGAAACCCATCACCTGTCATTGTCACGTCCCGCCCGAGAATATACACACAAACACACACACACGCATACACATCGGCCATATGAATGGCGTATCGCGATGGCATGTTACCGCGGCTGACGTAGACGTGAAGTTTATCAATTGAGAAATTTGTCGGTGATTTGTATTAATCAGAAATGTGACGCCATGCACGCCCGGCATTATTTCCATTAGTAGTACAAATCATACACACACACACACACACACACACACATAAAAATACGAAGGAAAACGATGTCGGAGAAAAAAAGGGAACTGTCAACGACGGCGGTCGCTTCGGAAAACGCGGAAAATGAAAGTAAAATCTTTCCAAACCGCTCCACCGCTGTACCCCTGTGTTCCGTGCCGTAAGTCGCCCCGGCGGGATGTTGAAAAATGATGATGGTTCATGATTTTAGGCACGGTGAGGCCCGACGGTTTTTGCCCGTTCCATACTTCACTTCTCCGTTGGCAGCAACGAACCGACCGGATGTCACGTGGATGGAGTCGGTATCGACGGTCCTTGCGTGTGTGTGTATATGGCCCCGTTGCACGCATGCTGGTTTCCCGTCTTAAGGAACACACGCGTGCCCGCAAGTGGCGCAGTTTGTGGCGGAAGGGTGCTTGATTGATGGATCGAAAAATGTTTTTTTCGTGGCGTTGTTTCGACGTCCCGGCGAAAAACCACACACGCCGTGGAAAGCCGTGGAAAACGCAACGATAGGAAGGTATTATTCACCGACTGTAAAACAATCTTCCCGACCCCTGCACCGAGGCCTCATACTGTGGTTTTTGCGGGTTTTTTCCACCAACACCCGTGGGAAAAGGGGCACGGAATGAAGTTAACGGAATGAAAAGATTATGTGCAAAGCTTGCGGGAGAAGAAAATGAATACAACAGGCGCACGGTGACACGGTGGCACATGCGACGGAATAAAAACACAACACGGTAGGAAAAATCAATTTCCAAAATTCAATTACGTTCGCTTAACATACACGACCGAGCCTGTGTACGTGTGGACCGGTTAAGGCATATTAGGAAATTACTTCACTGTCATTATGTAATTAGAGCTTAGAGCGCGTATGTCAACGGCGTGAGTGTGCGCGACAATGTCATCAGAGCCCAAAAAGTAGGGAAACTGAACCCCATTTCCTACGGCAACAAGTGTGCCTTTCGGCTTAACCGTCGAGAAATAGTCTTTGGCAACAATTTGCGGTAGCCAGCTAACACCTCATCAATCTTGATAAAATGTTTATTGACGCACGGTTTGGCGTGGAACGGTTTTTCGCGGAACGCCGTGGCGTTGATTAATCTTCCAGAACGTGCACGCGTTGTCTCTTCTAATAAAGCGAAGCGAAGGCAAACAGATTGAAAGTAAACCCGTGTGTTTGCCAGTTATAAATAATTTACTTAGTTTAATGTACCATTTTAAAATGGATGGAATGAATTTAACACAAAATTAACCTTCACGTTTCAATCCGCAGGATGTGTAGTCCGTTTGGTGAATTTTAAAACTCCTAAAAGGAATAAGAAAAGCTGACAGGAGATTAATGGAACATATGAAAAAGTATGAAACACAGATCCTTTCCTTAAGAAGTCCTTTACGACACAATATATTATTCTGGTTCAAAACACTCTTGGGAAAAATACTTCAAAGATCCATTAAGAATGGTAAAAGAAGATCTGTAAGGTTCTTCTAGAGTCATTTTTTTTTCCTTTTTTCGGAAGTTATTTTAGCGACAACTTTACAGTCCTTGTCAACAAACTTTGTTGCAAAAAATAGGGCACCGTATCCATGCCCATTTCCATGGCAACGCATACGTTCGGCAACATTTCATTAATACAATCACATGCATAAATATCAGCCATGTTTGGCCGAGTATCTAATGATCAGTTCAGTTAAAAACATCTTACGATAAAACAAGGAAAAATGTGACCAATTTGATAGCAACAATTTAAAACAAAAACTAACCCTTTTGTTGACGAGAGTGAATAGCAATTTGTTGCGCAAAGAAGGATTCCATACTCTACTCTGTTTAACTTTAGCCGAACATTGCAACGGATCTGCAATGTGTACTGGGGAGTTATGTGAAATTAATTAACATCATAGCCACGGCCAGGCTAGGAGGCTGCGGTTGGCATTATTATAATCGGGCACTGTGATAATAATTGTGTGATCATTATGAATATCAATCAACAGCGTCCTCGCGTACGGTTGCGAAACCGTCAGGTTCAGAAGTTCCCCCCAAATGGGTGCGCGTACGTGGGTGTACATGTGTGTGTGTGTGTTTATGAAATTGGGCGGAACGGGGCCACAGCTCACCGAAGCCCACCGTCAACGGAGCCACGGTCAGTTTGTATGTTTTCGTAATTGGACTGAAAATTGCATAATTATGTTGTTCGCCCTGATCGACACACACACACGCTCGCGCCCCTCGCACACGGCTCGTCAATGAACACCGGGGTCGGAACATTGCCTCCGGCATCATTATTATCTGATTGACGGGCACAAAACGTGTCGTTTTATCAAATCGCTTTCAGCGGTCTTTCGTCGTGCACCGATGTGCAAACTGCAGTGTGAGCAGTTTCACTTCAATAATATCATTTGCTGCAGTGAACAGATAGGTGAAATGTGTGTTTTTAACTGGTTTTTCCCTGCCCCGCCATGTGTCAATACCGGCGCGCGAAACACTGCTCTGCAGTTTAATGGAGGCGCCCGGTCGTTCACCGGGAGGGTCGAAGATTTTTAATTAAAACTGCGATTCACTGATTTAAATTACCCCGTTTCGAAAGGACAAATAAAACCGTTCCCAAATCTGCAAACATTACAGTAGTGATCTGTCACTCTAAATGATAAAATTCCCTCTCAAAGCAAACATGTCGCACCGTACGGGTTTTCCGCATTTCGTTATTCTATCATGCTCCGGCCAGCTTGTCCCCGGTTGCGGGTGAGTGCAAAATATGGTGCCCAAAAACTTATTTCGCTAGTCTAAAGCTTCTACGATTCGTGATGGAATGCCGGTTGGGTGTGGATGGGTTTGATTTCTTTTTTCTTTTTCCGTTTTTTTTTCGTTAATATCTTACTCGGTATGCATGCAAACATGTGTGGTATACGACCTCAATCAATAAACGAATTCACACGTGTTGTTTTTCCATTCGTTTTCATCTTCTTCAGACATTGCTTGCTTGTTCTGATTCTGGCGAGCGTTAAACGCTTCTTTGACCATTTCCTCACATTTTCTTTAGCTTGTTTTCTGTTCCTTAACGCCACGTTAATAACCTTTTCCTTATCTCTTGTGTTGCATTACTTTGGCTTTAGGTTTTCCCTTTTTGACGCACATCATTGGACCGTGGTTCTTACAAAAAAAAAAAAACAGGCTTTCTCCTTGACTACCATAAATGTACACTTTTCCTACTATTTACAGCCGGATCCACAGCATGGGACAGTTAAAAACGCTCACTGGTAAAGGTCGGGTTATGTTCTCGTGTCTAGAACAATGTAACGCACCGATGCGTAAACAGTGCCCCTTACCTTCGCGTTGGCACGATCGTCGATGCCCAGCGTGGCTCAGCATGGAAACACGGGGATGCGATGGGAATTACAGTGTGAAGGTCGGTGCCTTGTGCAGCACTATTAGCAGGATGTTGAGGCAGATTAGCATGAATCGAAAGCGTAGCTTTAACGCTAAACTACTCAGGGCGCTCGCGTGACACAAGAGATCCTCGGGGAAGATCTCCAGGAATGGTAATCGCTTGCCAGTCACCGGATCCGTGCAAGTGCTTTTCTTGGCGCGCTGGAATGGTAGCAAATGTTACAGAAAATTTAGTTACTCGAATGTTAAAATGACGGGAGGTAAAAGATAAAACAAATTGTGAAATAATTAATATCATCATAAAATAAATTATCACAAAATAAAGATACAAATGGGAAGATTTCTATGAAAATGGCTTAATAAATTAGTACCGTTTTGTAAACTCCCCACATCAATCCACTCTTCATCATGGCGTACGAGTTTAGATATTCCCTAAGCTTTCCGTCCAGACAACACTTCAACCCAAGGTAAATTGGGTGTCTTTTAACACAAATAGCCGGTATAAAAGTGAATTTTTGTCAAAAACTTTGGCAAGAAGTCACCAAAGAGTCAAACATTAGCGTTTTCCCCCATTTCCTCGGGTGAGTCACCGGAGTGTCTTTCCCTTGGCTTTACCCATGCAGCTAGCGAGCACTTTTCCTCTTGCTACGGTAAAGGCAGAGGGATGGAGTGGCGTAGTGTGCTAATGTGCTCCCCCATTTGGTAAACTTTTCAGCATGGCTCTCGAAATTCTGGCCCAACAGCAAAGCAAACAAACACCGAGCGTACAAACACGGCCCGAAGAAAGGTACACCTTTTCCCGGCGGCACTGTCGTCATTCGGTGTGTGTGTGCTTGGAAAACTTTCACATTTTTCCCCTCCGACCAGCCAGCCCGAAGGGAACTTCACCACAGGGTGGCCCTGCGTGGCCCCCAATGTGTCCGGTATCCCAGCGGATGACGGAAGAGTCGAGATGCATCGCTCGGTCGGCGTATGGTATGGGCGTAAACTTTTCCATCGCATTGTCGGTGGCCAAGTTGGGCTACGATACTTTTGGGGCCAATCTCACTCGACCCCCGGCGAAAACGGAACGAGCAGATGAAACCCCGAGTGTGTGTGTGTGTGTGTCCCAAAGTCCAACCTGAGAAACATGCTCCTTGAAGGTGACCAAAGATGTGACTAATTTTCCACCACTTCCACCGAAACCCGACCGGTTTTTGGGGTGCAAGAGCCTGGCAAGAGGTTGCCTAGGGAAAACTCACCGTGCTGATGTTTGTTTCGATGTCAAAGTATCGTCAAGTTTTACCGGTGTTTCTACCTTTGCATCGTTTCAGTGTGTGGAAACGCAATGAGAGTCTCTCGTGGCTAACGGGAGAGCGAACTCCAGGCTGGCAGACTAGACAAAGTTCATCCGGATAAGTTTCTTTTTTATGTCCCAGCACTCCCACCCGGGGTCGAGGTTTGAGCATTGATTTGATTTTTACAGAAGTGCTTTACATATTGACTGTTGGGAAATCCTGGAAAGTTTTCCCGGAACGGAGCCGCTGGCCGGGAAGGGTTGAGAAGTTACTCGAACCTTTATCCCTCGCCTCGGAGCCAAATCGGAGCCAAAGTGTAACGGAGGAGCGATAGATAAATTATTAAATTATGATGCTCCACTCCATGCGCAGGCGGAGGACGTGCTTGGTTATTTGCAAAACTTTAGATATTGCGAACATCAAAGAGCTTTTAACGAACTTCCAGTGAAATGGAAATTGTTTTCAATATGGCTATTGCGAGTCGAGTGTGAGAGTTTCGATGTGTTTTCAGTATTGATCGATGAAACCAATCAGTTGACACGAAATAAGCGTGAATTTTCTGTTCAGTGTTCAGCGTGGGTGAACACAAAACGCTCCTATATACTTGCATTTTGAGAAAAATCTCGTCTTAATCAACAATCTTTTCCAAAAACACACCCTCGCCTGTTTGTGACATACTCCTCAATTCACGAGAAATAAACTGGAAACTTATTGATACGTTGATCACGTCGAAACAGACCAACAAAAAGCAAGCTCTATCAAAGGCAAAGTGCTATTTAATGTCTTTCATAATTATGCTGCACAACATCGAGCACTTTGCTGAACTAATTCCCCTTCAATTCTGAGAGCGTTAGGTATCGTCTTCATTAACAAACTACTTCCTAGCCCGACTGCAACCGGGGAAACCGACACAACCACAATCTCATCAACGCCAGCGGAAGGATAAACTTTGCAACAACATGAACCAGCGTAAGAAAAGAAAGTTCCCCACCCGGTTTCGCCGTCCGATCGGAGTAAAGAAAAGCGAGCATAATGCCAAGCGAGAAGCATAAATTATAAATGTCGTTTCGTATTAATCAACGCCAGAATAAAGGCGTGCTTATGTTGCGTCCTGCAGCGGCTCTTTGAGGGGATAATCATAACAGCAACAGCGACGGCGAAAAAAGTGTTGCTTGGCGCCAGATTAGCTTTACATTTGTCGAGAGCCCGCCAAGCGCCCGTTCGCAAACTTCGCCCGAGCGAAGGCGCAACAAAGTACGGTACTCGAGCCGTTCTGTTGGTGAAATAAATATTAGTCTTGGGTGTTCCGCCCTGCCCAACACCATGATGAAGGGGGAAGTAGAAGGAAAAAATATGAAACAGACCATCATATCGACGCTTTGTTGGGAATCGTAGTCGCTGCAGCTGATTGAAGAAAGCTAGCGGCGAAGCAATTAATCATGTCTCGTTGTCGCTTCCACAAACAGTTTTATCGCGTTGTGTTTCTTTTATCGGCAGACTTTTGTTTTCGGACAACTTTTTCCTGAAGATGTTCGATTTTGTACACGAACGCTTCCGGTTCCGGGGAAATTAAAAACACTGATAATCGCGGTCTTGTAGGGAGTATTAGCAACTGTCCGTAATGGACTCATCCATCGTCTGGAGTTAATGAAAAATGTGCACTTCACCGAATTTTCCTTCAATTTATCGTTGTTTTTGGTAGATTTTTGCTTGAGAGAAATATAAAATATCTTCAACAAGAGTAAAACAACGAGACCAACATTGAAAGGATAATTTGATAACAGAAACCAGATGTTTCATAATTTGCTCATAAAGTATTGATGATATAACACAAAAATGTGCTTAATCAACAAGTAAATTAATGAGCGCTCAATTCAATTAAAGTTCATTAATGTGCATTCCTCTTCTCGATCATTCAATGAAACTCATTAACGTCAGCGCATGGTTGAGATTTTATTTTACATTCTCATTAACCTTTCACCTATTCGAATATGAAGGTGCTCCCACAGAGAGAGGATATTGTGGTGATTAAATATGTAAGTGAAAAACATAAATACTTTTCAAGAACATTGCACAAATAATTAATAATTGATAAAATGTTACCAAACACGTTTTTTTTATATCACTCGAAAAATAAAACGAATACCAAAATCAAGCAAGAGAATCAAATTGTAACGGTGTTGAATAATTTAAATTATGCTTGAACCTTTTACTTACCCGGATCATCTGCTTCATCTCGTCCTTGGGTATCAGATTGACCTGCGCCGTCTCCCGAAGCCACCGCCTCAACCAGTGACCGAGCCACACCAACCCGCACTCACACTGTAGCGGATTGTTGGACACATCCAGCCCTCCGATAACGCTCCTCGTCCCAACCGCATCCCACGAGCTGGCGTTGGGGTAGAAGCTGTCTGGCGCCAGGGCGGCTAGCATATTGTCCGATAGGTCGATGCTAAGCCGCGGGATGTACTTCAGCGCGTAGAAAACACCCGGTGGCAGGTCGTTCACCATGGTGTTGTGTATTCGTAGCTTCAGGTCGTGATTGCGTGCCAAGCCCTCGAACGCATTGCTCGAGATTGACACCAACCGGCGGCCGGTTATCTCCACCACATTGAGCTTCGTGTTTGAGTGCATGCGCGCTGTAAACATGCCATCGCCCAGGTGCTCGTCGTAGATGGTGACGTACAGCTCCTGGAGGCCACGCAGCTTGGACACCAGCTCGCTGAAGTTATGTTGCGCACTGATGCGTAATTTTTTAAGATTGTGCAGCTTGATGAAAACGTCCGGATTGACGATCTTGATGTCTTCGATGAACAGTTCCTCCAGTCGCCGGGAGAGCGTGAAATCGTGGAATGAGATCTTGCGGATGGGATTCCGAGAGACATCCAGCACTCGCAACGCTGGTGGCAGGTTTCGCAGCAGGTTCGAGAGGTTAGTAATTTTGTTCTCCTCGATATGCAGCTCCCGGAGGTAGTACAATTCCTCCTGGGAGTCGATCTCTTGCAGGTTGTTAGCGGCGACGTCGAGCGAAGCCAGCTGGGGCAGTGCCAGGGACGGAAGGCGATAGATGCCGGTCGATCGGAGAGCCAGCACTCTTAGCCGCGGAACGTTGATAAACAGCTCGCGGAAGTTTACCGGCATGGCCAGCTGATTGTAGCTCAAATCAAGCACGGTTAGATTGTTTAGGTTCGCGAATGCGTACTCCGGGATCTGCTTAATCAAATTTCCGGCTAGATTCAGCTCCAGTAGGAACTGCGTACTGGTGAACATGTACGACTCCAGCAGCTCCAGAATGTTGTTATCGAACTGGATCGAGCGCAGCGTGAAACCGATATCGGCGAACGCGGTGGCTGGCCAGATCGCAAACTGATTGTTCGACAGGTCCAGGTACTCGATGCGCGTGTTCAGGAATGTGTCCCGAGGAATGGCCCGCAGCCGGTTGTTGTTCAGCTTGAGCAGGCGTAATTTCTTCAGTGGAGAAAACTGTTCAACCTGCAAGCCTTCGATCCGGTTGTAGCTGAGGTCAAACTCCTGTAGATTCGCCAGTCCGGCGAAGCTTCGTCTCCGCAGCGAACTAATGTTGTTGTGTGCCAGATTCAGTATCTCCAGTATCTGCAGATCACCGAACGCGTGATGCCCGAGGCTGGAGAAGTTGTTGTAGTTAAGGTAGAGAATGCGCAACGAGAATGCAAGCGCCCGAAAGACGGTCGTATCCTGCAACTGATTATGGCTGGCGTCGAGCGAATATACATACAGCAGAGAATTAACGTCCCCGTCTAGCGATTCGATGGCGTTGTTGCTGATATTGAGCCGCATCGGGGTCGTGGCGTTCGATACCTGACGGAACACTTTCAGCGAAAGCGTTTCCAACTCGTTGTGCATCAAATCCACACTCAGCAGACCGGGCAGAAAACTGAACGCTCCCTCACTCACATTCTGCAGCGCATTGTGCGACAGATCCAAGTAGGTGAGATATGGCAGGTCGTGGAATGCGTTCTTCTGGATAGCTTTGATTTTGTTCGACGACAGATTGATGATTTGTATCAACTCCAGACTATCGAACGTCCCGCTTGGGAGTTCCTGCAGTTGATTGAAAGAAAGGTCTATTTCCACCAGGTTCCGGTGTACATCCGAGCGGAAAAGCGATCGCGGAATCGCTACGATGCGGTTGAAGGCCAGATTGACGTACGTTAGCTGTCCGAGCGTGGATAAAGCTCCGTCGGGTAGCGTTTTGAGGTTGTTGTTATCCAATCCAAGCCACATCAGTTCCGTGAGGACGGCGAGTGCATCACCTGGATATTCCTCGCGGTAAATACCGAACGACAGCTCGAGGATCTTCAGTGTGCTAGACACGTTATCGAACGCATTCGGATGGACGTAGTGAATGTCGTTGAAGCTGAGACTGATCTCCTTGATTGTGTCCAGCCCATTGAACGCACCGTAGTTAAGACTGGTAAGTTTATTATTCCTCAGCAGCAGCGTCTGCAGATTCGAACCCCATCCGGCAAACGCGTTCTCCTCGATGTCAGAGATTTTGTTATACCCCATATTGAGATAGGAAAGCTCGGTGCAGTTGGCCAACCCGTCGACGGGAATGGCGGTAAAGTTGTTACCGCTCAGCGACAACACCTTCAGTGTTACGGGCAGCAGGTTTTGCGATTGTTCCGGGATGGAAGCCAGCTCGTTCGACGTGAGGTACAGGTAGCGCAGCCGGCTGAGGGTTCCGATGGCACTCGGAACGGCCGTCAACCGGTTGCGCTCCAGATCGAGATACTCGAGGCTGCTGTCGAGGGTGGCGAAAGCTTCCTCGTCGATGTTTTCGATGAAATTGAACGCCAGCACCATGTGCACGATGTTCAGACCCTGGAAGCAATCGGCCGGTAGCTGGCGGATGAAGTTCTTATCGAAGTTAATAGCCTTTATCCTTACGCTGCCATTAAACAGTTGGGCTGGCAATTCCTCGATAAGGTTCAGACTGAGGTCTAGTTTTTCCAACCGTATCCGAACCGTACCGGATGGTTCCGGACCTCCACCCAACTTCGTGATCAGATTGTCCTTTAACGATAGGACGCGCAGATCGTGCAGGTGCTCCAAGAACGCGGTCGGAAACTGCGTTAGGATGTTCTTCGATAGATCTATCGTTACCAGCGACTTGGGGAACGTGTTTGGGCTGATGTGAGCGATCCGGTTGGAACTAATATCAAGCCAGACAAGCTTTTTTAACTTTGCAAACGGTTTGCTACCCAGTTGCTGCTGTTGACCGGCGTTTCCGCTCGCCAGCTGCAGCCCGGTTGTGGTGGGATACTGCGAAAATTGCTTGGCATTGATTATCGATGCCTGCGAGTTCGGTGTCGTATGATTCAGACGCTTCTCGTCGTGCGTGTAGAAGGTTACCTCCGATATAGAGTTGCCGGAAATATGCAGACTGCGGAGCGAGTCCGCCAACCCGCCCCAGTTGCCATCAAGGTGGTGGATGTTATTCCTACGAATAAAAACAAAATGATTCATGTTAATGTAAATGAATCCAGTTTAAATGAATGCTGTAAGAGGAATAAATGACAACAAAAACACTCGTATGTTTGAGTATTTTAAAAAAGATTCAAAAGACATGTGTTTGTTGGATTGAAACAGTTTGTTTGCATATTGACTTTTTCATCAAATTCTAGCAATCAAAGTTTTACTTTTAATGTAAATCTATATATAATCAATGTTTTTATCTACAATGGTTTTTGATCAGCTTCAACATATCTCTTGAAGTGTCGTCATTTTTAGTTTTCAAATGGTTTCGTGGATTTCAAAGATCAGCTCATTTGAAGGAAACCAATTTGCGACGGCGCAAGATTAACCAGTTAGCCTTCCGGCAACTGCAGTCACCAGTGCGAACGCAAATATTTTCCATTTTCCCACCCACAGAACCGTTGCAGATTTGTGAGTTGATTTGCAAGTCTCATCGAAAACCGGCCGTGAGATCCTTGGCAGCAGAATTCGACCGCGTTCGGACTAAAGCGGTTATTTTTTCCACTCCCTGATGAAGTCCGGCTTACTTACCTCTGAGCCACTAATCGGCTTAGGGTGTGGACGTTTTTCAGCGAATCCAGCGGCAGCCCCTGTAACTGATTGTCCGACAGATCCAGTGACACGAGCGAGTGCTGCATGAAGCTGTGGAATGATGGTAGAGAAAGTGAGAGGGATGTTAGGAGTTGCAAAAAAAAAGGTAGATTGTTGGTTCAGAGCTGGAGATTGGATGCATTGGAAGATATAAAAACGCGGGGATACAATCCCCCGAAGGATCGAAAAGTAAAACGAAGAAAAAGCGGACCCCATCCTAAAAGCCCGCCGACAAACGCCATGAAAATAAACTCATCGGTGGATATTTGCATTTCGTCCTTCGGGCTACAATCGATCGGAACAGATGCGAGTGGCCGTTGTCAGCGTTCAATCTTGAGCCCGGAGTGGACGAACAACCGACCTGATGTGCCGGCGAGTCAACACCGGCGTCCGGTTTTTGGTTTTGCAGATGGGAGAGATAAAAATTGCTAAATTGGAAATTGTTTTTCCTGCCGGACGGAATCAAATTTTCCCAATTCATTTATTTGAATGTATGTATCGGCCCGAATGCTGGCCGATGGGCCGATTTACTCGTCCCGACGTCAAATATGTTCTCCGGACAGCTTAACTGCTGTCGGTTTCCCTGTGTTTTCTTCCATCCCTATTGTCATCAAAATCTCCAGCTTGACCAGTAACCGCCCGCTCGGGTTGTTGTACCGGAATGTTGTCGATTCCGATGAGCACGTCGATGCTTTGGGCTTGATAAGAAGACGAAGCTAATTCAATCGTTAGCTCCGACGGGATGAGACGCATCGCCGACGGAACGTGCACGATGACAAGACGGAAAGTACAATCCCATCCTAGATCAGTTTCCTCCCGGCATAGGTCTCGGGCCGCCCGAGGTGATGGGATGCTTTGTAGAGCGAACAGCGAACACTATTCAGCTCCGATTGAAACGGGAAGAAGGATTCGCCCGGAACTCGAACGAACACAGAACGAATGTCAGTCGAAAGAGACGAGTCAAGACCAGGGGATTTACTGCTTTATTTGTCCGTCTGTCGTTGTTTCGTTCCGGTAAAGCAGTTAAGCATTTCCGGAGCCTGTAAAATCAGTCGTCAGCGTTGAAGCCCTGTGGCTTTCTGAGGCAATGTGGAACATTTCTTTAAGCACCATGCACACTGAATCAAGATTTCTCTTATTTTCCAGTCAATCATGAGTCAATCAGTTATACACAACCAATCTGTGAGTTTGATAATATGCTGCAAAAACTGCACTGAAAAATTACTTACAGTTACAACATAAGTTCAAATTAGACTTTTGTCTGACAATTTTTAGATTGTGCGTCTTCTTATTTCTCTTTACATTATGCTAAAAGAAACAAAGAGGCAAATTTTCAATCAATTTCCACCCAATAAATCTTTCACCCACTCGGGTTGACCTAGGATTCATCTCTTACACAAAAATTATTTATTTTAATCCATCGATTGAATTCCATGTCCTTTCTCAAAGGAAATAGTTTCATTGGAATGCTTCTAAACATTAAGTGGTTACTGATTCATGACAAATAACTACCGAATATAACTGGTCTAAACCTGGTTTCATAGAGTTTCAAGGCAACTATACTTTAAACAAACGAACATGACACATTTTTCATTATCATCTAGAGTGAAAAGGGCAGTGAATGGAACGCATTTTGTGTTGTTGCGATGATGCAAAAAATAAAAAATGACAAACATAAATCTTGCCAAGAAAACACAATCAAGAACGTTCGTCTAGTCAAACACTCAGCCGAAAACGACTGTTCGTGATAACGTTCAGCATTACACATACATTGTATCAGCGCAAGCGCTGGACTCAGTTGCTGGCACAGCTTAATGTTAGTTCTACAGGGTGGTCCTAGCGATCAAGTATTTCAAATTTATAATTCAATTTCAATTCGGTTCAATTTATGCAAAGGATCGCCATCCGTTGAAGGACCTTCGAGAATACTTCCGTAATAAACCAAAAAAAAAAAACAAATCGAGCTCACATGAACGGATGTTTAAATAAATCAACAATCAGACTATATGACCAAGCTATTACCAACATGCTTGCTGGCTATTTTTAATCGCTATTGGTGGTAACATAGCTCAGAACGAATGTTGGAAGAAAAACGCATTCACGCGAACGCTAGACGTCTTCAAACCTTCGTTTCAATAGCGTGTTTGTGATCAAGTGTAAAAGAGCTGTTCTAAAGCAATGGCCATTTACGTGCTCCTGTGGTTTGTTGCTGTTTATTCAGCCCAGCTTACAGTGGCTAAAGCTACAATGTTATAAAAACAACGCATCAAAAGTATAGATTGTTTGCATAACAGACTGCAACAAACAGAGGAAACTGTAGAGGCAAGTGTACTGTAAACAATAAATACGGTGAATATAATTACCTAAACAAATGATTATTATTTCCAGACAAGTGAAAAAGCTTCAAAATAGCTGTGTGTAAAGATACAGGAGAAGCTGGCAAACAACAGGGAACATGAGAAGAAACGGAGGAAAGCAATTGACTCTAGATTCGAGGCAAAGATAGATGCGTTACAAGATGTTTCAAAGGAAGGTATGCGAAGAAAGGCGCGTTCAACTGAGGTGAGTGATACAATCGTGGAAAACATTTTGCTCGAAGGTGAATAAATGTTATTCTGACTAATGGCTCCTTTTTTCAGGAACAAAGTGTTAAAACAAGCGAAGAAATGCATCCAGTTTAGTCACGTCGTCAAGCGCTCAACGTCTCTGGGATTTACACAATCCAAATTGGGGAGAACACCGAACCTTTTGAGTTCCTTTGCGAACAAACTAAGTACAATGAAGGCTGGGCAGTAATCCAGCATGGATTTAACGGGTTGGTTTATTTTTACCGAAATTGGAGAGAATATCGAAATGGTTTCGGCGTTTTAGATGGTGAATTGTGGTTGGGACTAAAACATGCCCGGTTGACAAAAATTCAAATTTTTTGCAGCTGTCATGTAGTACCAGCAAGTTTTCCATGGCAGATTGCTGGGACTCTTGCTGGAACTACATAGTACCAGCAACAATGTCAATTTCTGTCAACCGGGTGTGTATCAAACGTCAAAAAATCGACCTCACGAACTGCTGGTTGAGATTTTGAAAGACAGTTATTACATGCTAGGTACAGAGACTTTAAAATCTGTAGGGAATTTTTTATTATTTTTATTAGCGGTTTTTATTTTATTTTGGAAAAAATATCATTTGGAGTATCATTTTTTTTCTTGGTGCAATATAACTAAACTTAATAAAGATTGTAGGTCTGCACGCTGAAGAATCTACTTGCAGCCAACATTAAAATATAAATTGAATAATCATCTTGAATTTCATCTTAGCTTCTGTATGGATTTTCACCAATATTCTAAGTTTGTTTGTTCCACGAAGGAAGTTATCAGGAAGCGATGAAGTCTTATAGTTGTAACAAGATTGTTCCCCAACCTGATTATCTACCATAAACTTATTAAAGTAAGCTCCTTACAACAGTATCAGAACATAGTAACATATTATGTTTCGTGATTATTGTTTCACAGCTTTTTTTTTACTTTTCATTAAGTAGGTTCTATACGATTCTGGTTATCTCGCCATTAATAATTGTTTACAAACTTCCTACATCTCTAGGGGAGCACGATCCATGCACACGTTATGCGCAGTTGTCGGAAAACTGCAACAACATTCGCAGAAAACTTCCATCTGGTCGATGGTTCGGTTTATTCTGTCACCGACCTCTCGTTCGATGCTGTTTGTCGTACCGTATTTTATCCCAGGAAACGATTGCTCTTCTACGAATAGTAGATAGACGCTGGAGGTAGCTTTCAGAAGAACCACTGCCCTCGACAGACAGATTCCAGGACGCGTCATTAGTTTATACCATCTCTTTTTTATTACCACCCTTTAGGAGGAGAGAGAAATGACTCGAAATGGAATCGTAATTCCAACCGGTACCAATGAACGGACGACGACTGACAATGCCTAAATGGGATGTTACCCTGCTCAGCCGCTTCGGTTGGGTGAATTATTAATATTTTACAACGAGTTTTGGGCAAACATAACACAGGAAATGTTTTACCAGTGCAACAAGAGGCCCACTTCTGCCGCAGTGTCGTGTTCCAGCGGATCTGGCAACACAAGAATGGATTTGGTAATAAATTTTCCATTCGGCAAACATGCCATTCCGATCGTTTCAGTACGTTGCAATTCCGGTGCAGTGGTGTGTTTGTGCTTGTTTTTTGTTTGTTTAATTATTTTGTTCGTCTGTATTACTGCACAAGAGTATTGTTGTGAGTAAATTTTGCAGAAAACACAGTTGTTTATCGTGTCGTTTTTAAATAAATTATACACTTGGGGTAATTTTTATTTTAGATGAATGAATTTAATCTGTTTGTTTAATTCTTTTGCAAGGGAATAAAATAATATCGGAGAAAACATCTTCTTTTTGCCGAAAAAATCAACTTAATACCCTTTCCGATCGTGTCTCACGCAGCAACAAAAAAAAAATCCCCGCCCTTAATTGTTCCTCCGTGACGCAATCAAAGGAAATCCGAGGCAGATTTCATTCACCTCCGCTTTCAATGGCCTCGAAAAACGGATTCTCCGGAGTGCTGTATGCTTAATTCCCGGCGTGTGTGACATAAATCATTTGCAAGTGTTGCCCCATCGTCGATGCCGTTTGCGACAACCGGATCCGGATAGCATGCTCCGAAGGAAACTGAACGTGCCCCGACGAGCCCGGTCTAATTTATCGACCGATGCCACAATCGAACCACCGTGCGCCGTTTTCGACCCGCTAAATCGGTTTTAATTCTTGCTGATTCCTTTCGGGCGGCAATGTCGCCTGCTCAACCCGTCCCGAGCAATCTGGGCAAAGTGACACCCGACAATCATGGCGACGCTCGTTAAGCTGCCAAAAGCGATGCCGTGCTTCGCAAACGGAACGGGGCGAAACGATGCGTCATTTTCCTCCAACCGGAAGCTTACAGTTGCGGCACCAAGACCAGACAATGCCGCTTTTACGCCAAAACTCCCTTACGCTGGGTAACGTTCGATCTTTCACCATTTTCCATCGTCACCACTCCTTCATGGGGTGGGGGCCAAGGAAACGGGGAGTGGAAAGGAAAGTTGGAAGGGAATGAAAGCCCGGTGGCAAAGTGCGAATATCCACTACAAATGGTTTGGCTTTTGCCTCATCCGTCGCGTCATCTTTCCGGAGTTTGGCGTCTCCCGAGAATCACCCGAGATCGTCTCTTCCATGCTGCATGCTGCACTTTCCATTGGCATTTTCATCGGTTTGCATTCTTGTAATGGAAATGCAGCACCCCGCACCGTTCCGTCCGCCGCGTCCGGAATGCATCGGACGATGAACGATCGGATCAACGGATCCGAACGGGAAAAGTGAGCCTTCTCCGTGAGCTGTCGAACCCGGAGGAGGTGGGGAGATGTAAGAAATGTGCCAACCCAAAACCCATCATCGCACTTGCCACGGACCAGCCGGTCGTTGTCGTCGCGTCGTGGAAGCTGGCGGAAAAACAGAGCGCTTCTGTCGCATGTCCTTTTTCGCAGGGCATATTTTCCGCCCGGATGATAAAGAACTGGCTTCGGTCGCTTCGTCATGACAGTCTCGAAAGAGTTGGAAATTGTGTCACAACTGAGAGTGAAGGAGAGAGATATATTCAGTCCTTGTGTGTATGTGTGAATGTATGCTATTCACACGTATGCCTTACCAGGAGTGGTATTCATCGCCGGCGTGGACATTCTTGTGTCTGTGCGGGTTCTCGTACGGATGGAGAAAGAAAGCACCGCATAATATATGCCATCATATCTATTCATGGTTTTTATGCAAATTTAAATTGTATTTTAAATCTCCTTTATTTGATATCCGGCCCCGGGAATCCTGCTGGTGGCTTTCCAAATTGGCCTCCCTCTTCGCCCCATCCTCTCCTATCCCCATCGTAAGATCAACTATGGTTGATGTTACGGTTATGGTGATCGGCGCTTTTCCGGTACGCCGCAACCGAACCGGCATAGTTTAAGAAATGCGCACCACCGGTCCCCCGGTCGCCTATGAACGATGTACAAAACGGTGGCCCACCCACAAACGTCGAAGGATCCACACCGATAGGGCACCGATTTGTCCGTCTATCGGGTACCCGGCTCGGGATCGGTTAGAAATGGAAATAACAAAAAGTGATCCCGAAAGCTGGCCGCATTCCGGTCGTTGCTTTCCGCCTTGGCATAGTTTCTGGTGTGCTCCGGGACGGCTTTACGCTGCCTTGAATCGCGGGTCGCGTCGTACGCCAGCCTTGTTGATGTATGCATACCTCAAACATTCCCTCGGCAACTGTGCGGATCGGTGGTTATGACCGTATGTATGTATGAGCGGCATAAAAGGGCTAAGAGCGGTTGTAAATTGACAATAGACGACCGTCAAATTGAAATAAACCGAAAAATGGTTCTAAATCAGTTGGCGCCGGAAGGGATGCAGGATGGGTGGAAAAGCGGAAAAAATGGAAGATGAGGACGGAAAGTGTGACAAACAGGGCTCGTGATGTTGAGCGGTGTATTGATCGTTCGACCGATGAAGAGTATTTCTGTGAATCGAAAGTAAAAAAGTAGAACAGCTGGTTGGGGCTGAATATTAAAGTTTATCTGGCATTCAAGAACAAGAACCCTTAGAAAAAATGAACCTTTTTTTTATCTAAAATTAGATAAAGGACGGTCTCGAATCAATTTTCAAATTTTCAGTTTTCCCCTTTACCGCAATTTTCTTTTGTAAATTTTTTTCTTGGATTATTTAAAATCTTTAAAGGTACTTTCTTTATATTTGTTTTTGAATTTGAAACCCTTATGATACACTTTTTCTTTTCGTTCTAAAATTAAGTTCAGAAACTTAACACAGATTCTTCATAATTCGTATATGTTTAACAAGAATACTGATTTTAAATTCTTAACATTTCAGCTCTGGAAGTTTATAAATATTTATCTGATGATCTAATCTATGTAAAAACTTTTCTAATTCCAAGTCAACATACTTTTCATTGAAAAACAAGCCTTTGCTTTTCATTGAAGATTGATTTTTAATTAAACTAACATTTCCCTTCGACGAAACAATAAACCCAACCATATTGCCTCCGTTCTCGGTTTCGAAAAGAATGGCTCTGGTAATCAATTTGGACAACCGTCGGGAGGAAAACGTTCCGGCCCGGAACTACACTCACTCGCTGTAAATATTTAATCTCTCCGCTCATCTGCATTTTACATTCAATTTCCGGCAAGATGTCTGGACGAGATGACTTCCTGATGTGCCCTACTGAAACCGGAAATGCACCTCGATGGTGCAGTGTCCCTTCCAGGGCGTGCCGGGAAAACTTTAGCTCTTGACCTAGCACTTGAGCTTCGCATGTACCTAATCGCATATTACGACCCGTCCCTCCCTCTTGGCCGTCAACTCTATCGTTCGTTTGCAGCTTGTAGAGAAGTTCGAATACTATTGTTTTTCTTCCACATGGCCAGTTGGAAACAGTTGGTGGAATGGGTTTGCGACGTGCGAGGTTTGAGGTCAAACTTTTTGGCATTCGTAAAAGGCATCGGTGCAGTCGAGGTCAGACCGGGGAAGGGACGGGTGCGGGACCTTCTACAGAACTCATTCGACAGAATTTGTTGTATGCGCACACACACGCACACACACTCATCTGAAGAGCATCGGCCACACAAAGGCCTTGCACTTCGAAGATGTTATCGGGAACTTTTCGACCGCCCTGAGACCTTGTTTTTCTGCAGGATTTTTCCTCCTCTTGCCAAAAGCCTTCCTCTCTCTTTGCCATGGGCTCCGGGTGTTCCTTGATTTACTCTTTCCGTTATTTGTGTTTCCGAAGTGGTTTCTTTCTTCTTCGTTCCCGGCAAATTCAGACTCCGTATCCTATCGTCACTGAGCCTTGCTAGCTAGCTGATGCGATCCTTGCGTGCTTCCTTTTTCCGTTGCCGTCTGACGATGGTTCGGCTACAATTTCGTTTCGATTCACTCGAGTGACGCTAACTGCGTCAGACCATTCCAATGAATGGATACAAAAATGGCAAGGGCCAAAGGAAAAAAAAATGCGGGTAAAAGTGAATCGAAAATGGAGCTGCACAGTCGAACGAAGGCAACGGACCGTGCGGGAAAAATGCATTCTCTTTTTCGGCTTTGGCTTTCCTTTTCGGGGGGATGGCTTTGGTACGTTCTCAAACTTCTATTTCTCGCTGCAAAAATGGGCCTGGCCCAAAGGGAGGCACGGCACACGGGAGGCGCAGGACCCATAACAACGGAAAAAGTTCATCATGCCCACCGCACCACACTACCCGCCCATTGTGCCGGCCCCCATTGTGGTCGGGACTTGTGCAGAGAAATCAGAGATTGTACATCTTTATTGCTTTACAATTGAAAAGAAACTTCGATTGCCTCGCGGAGATAAGATTTATACGAGGTTTTTCCCGTTCGTTCTGGGCCATGGGTTCTGGGCCATCGGAGTCATACCGAGCTTGAGCATGCCCTCTCCTCGAAGCGGAGGTCGTCTAGTTTGGAAAAGTTCGCCCAATGTCGTTCTGCGAGCCTTACACGTGGAGTGTGTGACTCAATCACACGACGTGATTCCTATTTTCATGGCAACTGAACGAGGCCAAAAAGGCATGTTCTCTTGAGACACTGCGGCTAAAGCCCCACGCTAATAGTAAGCGACAACGAAAATCCATTTTTTGCTGCCTCTTTCTTCGTTGTCGTTTGAGAATTGATTGAATCTACGCTTCAATCGATGCCGCATTAAGGTATCTATGCTTTCTATTTATCTTTTGGTAATGTTGCATCATTTGGATGAGAGTTGAGTTTAAAAACCGTTACATGATTTAATCATATAGCAATGAATTTAAATCATTTTATTTTAATTTATGAATGCTATGAAGAGCATAGTTTAATCATAAAAACCTTATTAACAACTGTTACAGAATTGATTTAATTTGTTTTTGAATTTCTTTATGAAAAATGTGTTGATCATTAATTGCTTTATTCATGAAGGTCATGAAACACACATTTTTATAAAAATAAGTGCCCTGTCTTTCTTTTTATATCACTGTTCATATAACCTCTAAAATGATATAGAACAGTTCAAGTAAAAAGAGTTTTTAATATTTCTACCTTACTTTTGAATTTTACTATTAGAATAATGAAATATTTGTACTTATAGCTTTCGTAAGCTTATTATAAAACATTTACTTACTTTTTCATTTACTTTTCAAGAAATATTTTTTGAAGGCCGATTCTTAGAAAAGAGAAACATTGTTCTGAATGATTTGACAGATTCACATTGATACATTTTTAATTTAACACTGTCTTTCTTCATCATACAAAGACAATATTTGTTTTAAAATTAAACCTTTCTCCTTACCAAAAATGAACCTGCTCCAGAATAGAGAAGTATACAATTGCATTTAGGAACTTCGTAGAAAGAGGTGCGCATACTTCGTAATAAGTAAACACACCCGTATTTGTCGAGATCCGATTACTTTCCCAGAAGGTTAGCCAAATCTGTGCCATATTCCCCGCTCCGGAAAGGGTAACACATTGTTCAACATTCTATTATGGATGCACTCAACTCCAAAGTCCTTTTCAAACGGGCTCCCTCTATTCGAAACACCTGCCGCCTCGGTTTGGGAGCGGGGAAATAAACTAACCATTTGGCTCGGCACAAAACGAGTTTTCTTCCGTGCCTTGCGTTCGCAAAAAGGAAACCGGCATTTCTTCGTTACTTCCGCAGCGTAGATTGCGTTCTTCAGCCCTCCGCACGGCCATGCGTTCCGCCCGAAAGAGCCAAACCAAAATGCAGCCAATCATTGTTCCCACCTCTGGTCCACCCGCGTCACCTCCTTGCGCTTGGCCAAGCTGCAAGTTTTCCTCCGGGCGCACCGCAGCACATGCATTTTTACCTCCGCAAGCAGCTCATTTATAGTTTACGATGCATTTGCTTTGATTTTCCCGAGTTCGGTGGGGTTAGAAGTGAACTCCACCCCCCGGGCCGGTGCGGTTTTTGCTGCGTTGCAATAATGTTGCGGGCATGCAGCCACCGAAACCGGATGCAGCGCTCCCGGAAGGCCGGAAATGTTTGTGTTGGCGTATGATGTATGTGCGTGGCCCGCGCACTGGGAACTGTGTGTTTTCGGGCGAGCGGGTTTCGGTTTCGAGGCGAAGCGTTGTTTATGGCGGTGAAAACACTCGTGCCCTTTCGAGCGGAAAGGACGGGGGTGGGGGAAGGGAAACGAGAACCTTGTAGCAAACAGGAGAGTGCATTAAGAATTTGCAAGCCAACGGGGCACTGTGTGTTCGCAAATGGATTGAGTGCATTAGCGGTACGTACGAGTCATGTACGTTTCCGTGACAGTTTGACAAAGTTAGTGACTGCTGCGTCAAAAATAATCACGCTGAGTAGTTGGAGTCGAGTGCCCTCGCACGGGAAAATGGAACGGAAGAAGCTCATTTTTCCTCGGCAATTCCCGTTCCTTGCCACGTGACTTGTTGAACAATGACACATGAGTTAATCTTATATCCTGGGGTTTCGTTTCAGTCGAGTGTTTGCGCCATCCACACTCTACAAATTATTTCCAAACAGAATAAGATTCCTTCCACGTCAGAGAAAATCATTAAAATAATTTAATAGTGAAGTATACGTATCGCTTACATTAGTCATTGGTGTTGAGCCATTTAAGCTTCATACAGTCAGCATAATTTTTCCCACCAGGCGTGTTTATGGACCGCTTCCTAGCTACCGATTAAATATTATTGCAGACGCTTGCTGAAAGTGTCACAACATCACCTAGGGCGCCCACTGTGCCCATAGTGTTCCGTATCGTCTTTGACCCTTTCGGTCCGGTCTCGACTACGTCTTGGCCTCGCATTGACTCCGGTCCGGTGTTGTGCCATTTAAATCATAAAACATAATGCACGGAAATGCTGAAGTTGCATTCCGCCGGTTGGCTTGCGGATGCGCTTAAAACTCGAGCGTCGGCAACGACTTCCGGTCGACTCGGGCGGCCCTGGCGGTGGACTTTGGACTATCTTGAGCATTTCTTGTATGAACAGTCGTGTGCAGCCAGCGGAACGAACTCGGTCCAATTTTCCTCGGCAAACATTTTCCACATTCATTGCTGACGGAAGTCCTTTGCACTTTCTCTCTCTCTCTCTCTCTCTCTGTTCAAGCGCCTGTTTAAGACGCAGCCACTTCCTCTGGCCGTCCTTGCTTGGACTGATTTTATACGAGCAGGAAACTCTTTTCTCTTCCAGTTATTCATCGGGAAGCTTAGCAGAAGTACAGTGTGTCTCGATGACGCACACGTACACGCACCATCAGAACGATGGTCTACATATTCAACACAATATATTCCTAATCTTCTGCGATGGCAAAACTTTTTCGTGTCGTCTTGCCCGGATCCGGGCGTACGAAGAACCGACTGGTGCCATCGCGCTGGAGGGGAAATAAATCGTGCCAAAGTATTGCTTCAAAGCTTATGCTCCGACATGGATGCACCACCGTTCGTGCCGTCTGCGGAAAGCTATCAAACTATTAAAGTACTGAGCCGCTCGTATAAAATAGTGCCTTCGTCAGCACGAGCCCCGGCAACTATCGGCACTGGGAATGTGCAGCGGTAGCTATCGACACTTTATTGAGGCAATTATGAAGCCAGACACTGGTTGGGGTGCGCGTGCTCGTTTAAAGTGTTGTAGAACTTTTCGAAGTGATGTCGGTGGTATCGACGATCGTGTTTTAATACCACGCAGTGCTGTCCGGGGATGTTAAAGCAAGCTCGTCAAGAGGGTCTATGAATCAGTTTGTTTGATTTTTAAACCAGCTACTAAGTGGCAGTTTTCGTGTAGCGAATTTGTTAAGCCAGGAAAATAAAGCTCGGAACTGAAACATGAAGCAGAAATTTAAGAAAAAAAAACTCAACTGACTTGGTTTTAAATCATTTAAACTTTTTTTTAAAATCATTTCTAATTCAATTAGGATCAAGTCTGTGGCTTGGAGTTTCCTCGCGTTTTCTCAATAAACTTGATGCTTTAAATTTCACGCCAATAAACACACCTGAAAAATATCCACAGATGTTTATTTATTGAAATAAGTCAAGCTGGCTGGATGAAGTACAATGTACTTAGTACATGGTTGCTCGAAATTTGAAGTTTTATTTTTCAGTTAAACAGCGGGATTCTCAATAGTTTTTTGGAGACGTTACGATGGTGAGAATGCGATAGTTTTTTATTTGCAAATTTTAGGCTTATTTATTCACGTGTGAGGAAAAATATTGTTCCAACTATAGAAGACTTAAGTTGATGAGCATCTTTTTCAAGTTCATATCAATTGATTCTATCGCGTATCATCATTCTCGAGTAAGAGAGACCCCGCCAGTCGCCTTTGAAATAAAACCACGTCATTGCACTCTGATCACTTGTTGTTTTCTGATAACGCCCGTTCAAGTTTGAATCGGCACAGTCTGTGTACCACCAGGCTCCATGGCGATCTTCCGCGCACATACCGTCATTCCATTCGTCATTGTCACGATCAGAGGAGCTAAACTTTGTATACAAGTGGCGTTGCAGCGCATCTCCTACTGTTCCTGAATATGCCCCTAACTTCTTCAACACATACTTCTCCGATTCACTCCCTATCTCAATCCCTTCATACTTAGCATATCCATAGTTCCCATGAAAATCTTTCACTTCAACCAAGAGTTCGTGTGGTCGGTTTTTGGTCATCTGATGCATATGCTCCAACCCAAGCCAGAACTCACCGTTTAAATTCCCGAATCCATTGCGGTACTCGGTCCAGTTCCGATAAAAATCGACTGAACCGTCGTACCTTTGCTGGATTACCGTCCACCCGCCTTCGAACTTAGTTTGTTCACATAACACTTCAACTCGTTGCAAATTTTGTCCTACATGAATTATATATCGTCCGGAGAGTTTCATCACTTGTCGACATGAACGAACAGGATATGAAAAGTGAGCCTCTAGTATCTTATTGTTTTTTTCTGACAGACTGCTAATATTGCGTATCGAATCGGAAAGTGTGTTAAGAGCTATTTTGTTTTCTTCTATTTTCTTTAGCTTAGTTTGCGACGCTTCCTGGTAGGTTTTGTCTTGAGCTTTCTGTTGTGGATATACATTTTCCACTACAGAAATTATCTGATTCTTTAACTCTTCCAATTTAGAACGGGTATTGTTCTCGCTTGTCTGTACGCTCTGTAAAACAGATAGAAATTCATTTCGTAAAATTCATGTAGGTTGTTTTCCAGCGCTTTAGTAGGCATTTTCCATGTTTTCTTACCTTCTGCAAAGAATCTTCCAATGCCTGCACTCTTATATCAATTTTAGAATCCATTTTTCCGATCCGTTCCACGACTTCTTTCTCAAGTTTAGCCATCAGATTCTTATGACTTTCCTTAGATGCTTCAATTGTCTGGAGTTGGATCTGCAAGCGATCCGCTATGCATTATGACTTGTTGTTACTTTTTATTTGAATTATAAAACTGTGGCACTTACTTTCATTGTATTTTGTGAGAATTCTTCCAACGCGTTCATTCTTGTCTCGAATTTAGAGTCAACTTTTTCGATGCTTGTTTTCATTGTTTGTTCCACTTCTTGCAATTTATCTTGCAAATAGTCCATCTTACTCAGTAGAAGCTCCATCTCGAAACCGCCTATGGCCATTGTGAGCTGTGCTAACAGAACTACACCGAAACACACCACAACGGCACTTCCGCTAGTATTCATGGCTTTACTATTGCTCACTTTACACTTGAAAACACGATTAGAACGAAAGCATAAAGACGACTGACGCTCATGAGAATTTGTTTGTTTCACAAAGGCAAGAATCTACATGGCATGAATGGTACACATGTGTCGTAATAACGTGATGCTATTATCAACAGCGACTTGAAACCATCACGACCACATTTTTGCAAATGCAAAAAAATCATACAGGGTGGACCATAAATGATTCTTGGTTTACTTGTGAGTTCATTGTAACATCAGTAAACAGCATGAAAAGCATTCTATAATCTTATCGCCTTTAATGATAGCTCCTGTATTTAATTTGAGAAACTTCAAGCCTTTAAATTTAAACAGTTCCGTAAGGTTTCAGGATCATCTGCTATATGTCTTTGAATGAATATCAATTTGATAAAAATTGAGTAAATAAAATTTTGTGTAAAATTGTTTGGTTTTAAGATCCAATACGCTTTGACAAATTGAAATTGAAAGTATATAAAATCAATAAGAATATCCCATTCATTTTTCGCCGTCCATTATTTATTATCGCACTAATTGAAGGTTCTCGTTGATATTAATTTAAATCATTTTTTTTTTTTCGCAACGAAACCTACATTTAAACAAAAAATATGATCCGACGACAAACTTACCCGCACACACCCGAGGCAGTCACCGAGTCGCAGTAAATCATCTCGAAGCAAATAAAGCACATTTCGCGTCGTTTCATCATGATTCGCGAGTACAAAATGTCGGCTCCGCCGACGCTTAATTTAAATTTTACATCCTATTCATAACTCATCATGAACTCTGCCTGCCATGGTACGCCTTGCGGTTGCTCCCACCTCCCGGCCAGCGCTTGGTATCGCTCGGAGGCGAATTCTAAGTTTTGCATGATCGTTTTCGTGGAAAAAATACTTCACCACCGAGTCGAAGCGTATTTTTCTTCGTTTTTCGTCTTTCGTCGAAAGGAAAATCATTATAAACTAACGGTGGAAATGTTTTTTGTTCATGCCGTTTGAACGTTGTGTGTGTATGTGGGGATGACGGTGGTGTCTGGTACGACTCACACCAGTCTTTCATTCATCCATCTTGCTTTTTCTTCATTTTTGCCCTTTCATCGATTTACCACAAACGTGGTTCTACGGTTTTCTGCTTTTTTTTCACTTTCGCTGGAGTTTCCTCAAATGGAAAATATTCCTCCAACCGCACCCAAGCACAACCGTGCGTCCGTGAGTGTGGTCTGTATTTTGCGCATTTTTCCCGCACACGAAAAATGCGCTGTAAATTGGACTCCGTGCCAGACGTCGTCATTGCAAGGACCTGCGGTGCTCGTGCTGGTGGCGTGCCTGGACACCGACACTGCCATCATCAATCATACCTGCCCTGCACCCTCGTCCCAACCTTTCCACCCCGAACGGGGCCACCGGGCGGACCAGGCCCCCATTGACCACCTGTGCGTGGTAAGGGTGGGTCATTACAAACACCCCAACCCCTCCAGGGAAAACCGAGCTGTGGCAAAAGGACCTATTCTTCTCACGGTACAAGGACAAGGACATTGCAGTGGGAGAGGGGCAAAGAAAGCACTGCGGAAAAACGCCATCACCGTTGTGGAAGTTGTCGTACTTTTGCTTTCAATTATCACCCGACGATGAACGATGACGAATGGTCAGCGAAAAGTTTCATCCACTGTGTGTGTATGTGTGAGTTTTCCGATTTTTCCTCCGTCCGCACACCATTGCGTAAGCGGAAGTAGTCAAAGAATCCATAGGTCGCCGCTATGCCCAACCTTTACTGCTTTCTCTTTCCCCGCAGTGTGCGACCCCTCTCTTAATCGACCTTTCTTGGTCGAGCTTGTTTTACACCCACTTCAGGACACCTTGGTAGGCAAACAAACGCTTCCTGTGCAGGAGCTGTAAAGGATGATGGGGGAAGCGAGAGGAGGGGGACATTTACTTACTTGAAGCTCTTTTCCGAAATGTCCTGTATTTTGTTGTCCACCAGCTTGAGCGACTCCAGCCGCAACCCTTGGAACGTCTCGTCGTCCACGTTGTGAATGAAGGTGCGTGACATGTCGATGTGCTTTATCGTCCCGTGGAGAAACTCTGTGGTGGGCGAAAGGAAGACAGAACGGGATGAGTGAAAGAAGAAAAGAAAACCGACGGAAAAGTCGTTAGAAAAACGGGCACCTCGAGAGCGCGTGTTAGGAAACGCGTAGGCGATAGAGCGTGGAAATAGGGGGGAAATTAATCGAAACATAGGTGGGAAAACACAATCCTGCGTTCGCGCCAGGTTTGGGGTTGGGTTGGCGCACAGGGAATGGTGGTTGCAAACGATGAACGATTTACGATCGGTGCGATGAAGTAACGTGTCTTTTGTTTCGCTTCGGGTGGGACGCACAAAACGTGCTTCTGGTTTTCCACGTTTATTTTCATCTTATTCCAGGGCGACTTTTTCGCCCCACCTCCCCGCTAATCGAAAACATGATGACGAGAGATGAGGCAGCTCGTTTGATGAATTTACTCCAACAAATAAGGGAACAAACGCACTCGACGATTACAAACAACCGTTTTGTTGGTGAAAGATTAGGAAGGGGAGAGAAGAGGGAAGGAACCAATCCGGAGGAATTTTGCAAGTGGAAAGAACTCATGGAAAGGAAAAAAAACTGTACGATAATGGTTAAACAAGAAGGTAAAATAGGTCATTTATGATTTACGTGGCAAATGTATTCCATTAAAAAAACATTCCAACACGGAATGGAAAAACTTGAGACAAGAATTATAACCTTGTGTGGAATACCATATTTCTTGTATTGAATTGATGTGAATCAAAACCAATCTTCACTCGTGTATATTTTCTCGTTCTATAGCAGGAAACTTAACATGAACATAGTAAGCTGAGCTTCAACGTCAAAGGTAAACCAATCGAAAACGGTCGCCATGGAAATCTATTCCTGCGAAGCTTTAAAGAGTCCCATGATTGGTTCCTTTTTCCCCCATCCTTTGCAAATCTAAACGTGTTTTTGCCTCTTTTTGTTGCTATTTATTATCATCGACTTCTCGGATCCCACTATCTACCTTTTGCCTTGCGGCAGTGTATAGTTTCCCCAAGATGGCACCCACCAGACTATCAACGCTATCATCGTCAGCTTTCGCCATTGTCGTCGTGCCATCGTGGTGGGATCGCCGGGGCGCTCGTGCTTGCTCAGCTTGCCTTAATGATTTGAACCCGCCGAGCAGCCATTCTTCAAAGAAAATCGCCTCAACAAGGGCGAACCGATTTTCCCATTATCACCTTTACCGCATCGCCAAACGGTTGCTGGTTGGGTGGGGAAAAAGGTAACCGAGAGGGGGTGGGGGATCGACTTCAGACCGGTGCCGAACCTTTAACGAGCCCCTTGGGGACAAAACAGCCTCTCAGAAAACCCAGTCGGGCGGGTCGAGATGGCTCATTCTTTGGAAGATTTAATTTTTCATAATCCTTTAAAAGACGGATCGAAACTGCCTTTCCCTTCGGTGCCCACCCTTTCAGGGGACAAAACGTCTTGCCTTGCAAGTGACCGACATCGGACCGTAAACAGATGGCAGTCGGATAAGCTTTTCATCGGAGCAGCGTGTTTCGGCTGGGACGTACGATTCTTTCCCTGTTCCCTGGGTTGGGGGAAGTGAAATTCGAAGCGCAAATTTAATTTTCTCGCACAAATCCACCGCCTTGTGCGTTTTCGATTTAGTTAGCGCTTGGCCGAAAGTTCGCCCGCGTGTCTTGTCGCTCTAATGGCATTTTCACATTCCGGGAAGGGCTCGGTCTGCTGCGAACGGCAATTGAATGGACGGAAGCATCGAGCCGACCGGTCGGTGAACAGTTTTCGTCGACAATCTTTCATCTGTGACAGAGCGGTGAATTTACTTGGTCGCCCTCGGAGCAGAAAGCTTGCGTTTCGTTTAATTTCGTTTCCAGCTGCGTTGTCACGAGATTTTATGTTATTTTCCATTTTTTTCTTGTTTTCTTGGGGGCGTTTTCAGTATTTTGTAACGTTGTCACGCTTAGTGTATTTCCAGGAAGCTGTTTTCCTGTGCTTGGTATTGTTCAGAAAGTGGTTAGTCATTGATTCAAACGAAGCATGTGAAAGCATCCTTCTTCAATTTTCCAGTAAACTCTACCACATTGCACAAGAACCAACTGTTATGTTCCCTTGGGATGTTTTACTATGATTAATATATCAACCGAGTTATAAAGCACTTCTATGTAGGCCGAAGAAACTTACAAAAAGGGAATACAAGACTATTTTTTGTACGTATGTTTATAGTCCTTTCTTTCTGGTAAACCAAAAGTTAAGAACTCCTTCGGAATTCACGCAGAAGATCATGCATGCATTTCAGTTTTTCACATTCTTTTATCTTAAGCTTTTCATACTTTATGTTGTTTGCAAACTTGTTATTCGTTTGAGAGTGGAAATGAGACTTTTTGCTCAGCGAGTCGATTAATTCCAACTAAGTCTTGAGCGAAAAGTCAACATTCGCAGCGAAGCAGTACAAAGAAGTACTGCTCTACTTTCAATCGCTTTTTCGCAAAATTATTCTTACGCATTGAACTTACGCGGGTTTGTTGAAGGTCATTCAACACAAAAATGAACGATAGGTCTTTTCAAGAAAACACACAAGGAGTATTGAGTAGTATCATATAAGAACCCATTAGTTACACATTCAAATTTGTCGGTCCAAAAAAGGATTATAAAGAGGCTCAACCTAACTTAGTATTAAAAACGAAAAAAGTATCCAAATATCTCGAACAAAATGCAAAGCGTCAATCTCATTAACGAGACATGCAAATCACAAAGTACCAAAAGGTTTTTTACTTCCACAATCAAGAAGACAGAATATACATCATTTATCTCCTCCCGGAATCTATGAAGCCAATTTGAATAACTTCCAGATAGTAAATCTGTATTGTAGTGCTATTGGAAAAATAAACTCACTAACAACATCTACTTTCCTTCCATACTTGACTTCCTCTTTCGCTTTATTCATTATGTACGGAAATTGTTAACCGTCCAAAGTAGCTCCCCATTGACCGAGGCTTTCGACTAATCAGTAAATCTTTGAGCCGACCGATCCCATTTTCTTCCTCACAACTCTTCCCAAGTGCAGCAGCTGAAGTAAAGGCGAAACATATTTTCAGCAAGTGCCGCTTCCAAATCTCTGAGAATTTGAGAATTTCGAAGCAAAGTGGAAAGGGTAAGCAAGTACCAACAACTGTAAGAAATTGGGGGATTCAGCAGATAAGACTTCAGATTGGTGCCACGGTTTCGCTGCTCGTAAAACTTGCTCCAGGCTGCCGGGAGAGAGAGTCTGGTTCCCCGTCGGCAGCAATGTTATTTCTTCAGATTTGTCTAATCGTGCAGCTGCTTATTCATGGTTTCAGTGGGACGAATCGCAAAATCTGTCCCACGGCCAGGCCGACCCCGAACCCGTTTGGTTTTTAGATCCAAATTGCTATGCATGGCATTTATCTGCCTCGACTGATGTATTTTGGTGTGTGTGTGTGTATTTGTGTGCATCTGTGGGGGGAAAAAGGGCGAGCTATTTAGCCTTTTCGCTCGCCATCGCCCCCTTGGTCTGGGGAATTCTCGTCTTCGAGCTGATTGTCATTCTTCATGCTGCTTCATTTCTGACAAGCAGGCAGCACCCGGGGGAGTCTGGGTTGTGCGCCAATGTTTGTCGCGGCGCTGAACGGATAAAACCCGACGACGACAAAAATCCGACAATCGGACTGCCAAATGCCATGTGGCCTTCCCCCGAGAAGGCTGCACCGAACGGAATGTTCTCGTTCCACCAGAAGCCCACCAGCTGCTCGCTCGTCGGGAACCCTCTGGTGTGCGTGGTTTTTCGACTACTTCTGGGCGAAATTTTCGGGACATAAAATGCATCGCACTCACCCCTTGGGGTCCGGAGGAAGGAGGAGGGGAAAAAACCACAAAAACCGACAAACCGAGATGCTATTCATCTCTTTTATCTCAAGCCGACAGGACACAAACAGGATATCGTTCGGATGTGCGAGCAAGTCAAGCAAAGTCAACCCCACGAGCAAGAGGAAAAGAAACCCCATCGTTTCGTGGGAGGAGGGACAGAACAGAGAGTAAGAAGTGGCTGCGGTGCTCGGCTTTTGCCTCCAAGGAACAGCCGGGGAGCCTTGTGCGTTGTTGTGGGAGGCCTGAGAATCAACAGATTTTAATCCGATTTCTCTGTCCCAAACTCGAACGAAGGTTCTCGGGGTGGGTTGGAAAATAGTCCCGGAGAAACAATTTAGAAAATGGCTTCAGTATTTCAACATAAACGACTGCAAGCTTGTGGCAGCTGTGCTACTTTGTTGCGATTGATTTTTCCACTGCTCATGGAGAGAATGTTGTCGACAGCTAGTCGTTATGGTGGATTTTCTCGTTTAAAGCATACGCGTTATGCACGTGAAGTATGAATTTGACGCTTTTCTTAACTTATTCCATCATGCATCAATTAGAAGGGTTTCAAATGCAATCAAGCTTTGTTGCGTTGTTATACTTAGTTTCTGAAAACAATAAGGTTTCACTGGCTCATGAAGTTTTCATATCATACTTCAGCCGATTTCCACGACGTTGCAGGTAGTGCCTTTCCGTGCTGAAATATTTCCAATTACATCCTCCAACGAACACCGCCTTACGAATTCAAGACATTCGCAAGACAATCTCAGAACAACAGCGAATAATTTGTATGTCCTCCACTTTCGCTAAAGATTCATGTTTCCCGCGAAGCCATGGTAACATCCTTGCGTGTGTTAATGCGCCACCACGGAGATGCCGGACTGGAAGGGAACGTGGTGAGGGAGGAGAGCATATAGTTTGGGGTACACCGACATGTAACAGCCGTTTTACAAGCTTGCTCCGGAACGCCCGGGAATCACAAAATACCATTAGGGTCCGGGAAACGAGTTTCGTGTGTTTTCGCGGGAGAAAAACCCACCCCCCAAAAGGACCCGATGCCCTTCGCTGGATTCTTGGGTTCCTATTTTCGCTTAATCCTCCGGTGAAAACTTCGTAATGAATTAATGTATTCAGCGGGTTTCTCGTCTCGCCGTATCTCGCCGTGGGGCGAGACGAAACCTCGGGGAGGGTGAACCCCCCGCCCCCTCCTCAGAATGGGAAGTTACTTTATCTTCAATTAAACTTTTTTTTCACTCGAAAAAATTTAGCCTCGCCCCCCGGTTGGGTTGGCTTTTCTTGGAGGATTTTTTTTTCTCCTTAGCGCGTGTGTGTGTCTTTCTGGCAGAATCCTCCAGAACAGGGTCGTACGGGAGCGTGGCAAAGGGGGAAACTTTCCCGTGCCCGGTATGCTCCGGTGTAAGGCGAATTCTTACGGGATTCCACCGGTGAGATAAGACCCCCCGAGAAAGGTACTGTCGGAAAACAGAGTGGGATAGCGACAGAAAAGAATCTCCCAAGAACAGTAAACTTCCCGGGCAGGACCGGTGAGGTGGTGTCCTTCCGAGCTGGGTTTGTGTGAGAGAGATAGCAGCGGCATCATAGCACGGTACTTAGGATGTTTGTGGTTTGCTTTCGGGGGAGGTGGAAACAAGTTTAAAGTAGCTGTCTGGGGCGGGTGGCCGTGGCGAAAAAACCTTGTATAAATTCCCTTTCATAAAGTTACCAACCTTGATGGAAACTCAAAAGCCCCCACGGACACCACGGAATGGAAACAAAAATATCTCCTGGGCCGAACCGACCCGACTTCATCTCACCTACTCGCTCACTCCGTTGGCATTCTCGTTCACTCCAACGGGGCCATAACGAGGGCGAGATTTTGCTTGCCAGCCAGCGGCACTTTTTGGCTTGGTACAAAAGTTCTCACCGGTTCCCGCCCGGTGGTTCACTCCAGCTCCGGCATTCGGAGATCCTACAAACCCGCCGAACGATCCGGACAGAATTCAGTAACTCCGGCCAGTTCGTTCGGGGATAAACGGAGGTTCGAAATCGATCCGTTTTTAATGTACTTTTCGAAGTGCAATAAAAATGATGAATAATTAAATTCATCCCGGACCCTTTGCGGGCCGATAAGCTGCACTCGTTTCCCCCCATCCCCCGGAGCGATTGGAATTGGTTTGCTAATAAGTTGGTGAACCAAAAAACAAAAAAAAAAAAAACAGAACATAAAACCAACCGGTCACTTTCAGTTCGATTGCGAACTTTTCCCTCCGTTGGTTTGAAACCTGCCGCCCCGTTTAATTGCTACTAATGCTCGATTTGTTACACGGGATTGCAATCGGGGGTGGGGTGGAGAGGGAAACACATCGGTGCCGTTATCAGGTCGATGCACGGTACGCTGCGAAGATTTATGGTTGTGCCCCTTTCCGGGGTTCGCTTCGTGGGAAAGGCTGGCAACGATTTGCTTTCGGTATAATGATCGTTCATGTTCGACAACAGTTTCAGGCGATGCGAATGTTCTCCGTTTCTTTGGATTGCATTTATTTATCTAAATTTTTATTTTAAATGACGGTTAGCACCGAATGTAGAAATAATTTATTTAATTGAAATATGTTGTATGTTTAAGAATTTTGAGGTAAATTTTGAGGTAATTTTTTTGTAAAAAACAAATCAAACGTTAGGTATGTTTTGCGACACACTGTACCTCTAATTTAATCTAATACACTCCTGTCATATTAGCTGTTTGATATTCAAATCATATGACTCTTGATAGAAATATTTTGAAATCCCACTGTTGAAACTGCATCAACGGTATAAAAATAGCAAATACAGATCCTGTACGAACGGCATTTGTAAAAAGATTTTAATTCTCTTTAATGACTTTTCGTGTTGCGTTCACGATTTTGCATTATATTTTCCGTTAGAACTTTTCTATCCTTTCAATATCCTAATGGAAGAAATTGTATTCAATCTAGTTATGTCATATAAAACAGAAAATTAAAGTCATACTTGCCAAACACAAGTTCCCTAAAGTTTTTGGAGTTATTGCAATACTAACTTTGTTGAACGATAAATAAAACAGTTTCAACGCAGTTTCGAACAGACTCTCGGATTCAGAATCCACATTGAATGGATGAACTTTACCGACGTTTCAGCATTCAGCAGTTTTCTTGCGTCCGATTTCGCCAGCATCGACCGTATTGGTAATGTTCCAGAAACGGTCCATTCCCCTTCGAAACAATTGAACCCATTTTCACAATCATCTCGTAAAGTTGGTGCACTTTGCGGTCGGAGCAATCGCTCGCTCCGAAGGAATAATAATTAAACATATCGTTCCATGGTCAACAGTTCGAAACGGCCGGAAAGGGACCTTCCATTCTGGCAGCGTGAACCGAACCTGGTGCGAGCATACATTCGCCACATCCGGTGAACCGGTTCCGGATGGGTGGATTGTCACAAAACTAGCTCCCATTAGAGCTACAAGCTTGTAACATTAGCCTCCGAGCGGTCGCGGTGCTCCGTGCTACGACGCTTTCGGTTGTACGTTTCGGTTCCGTTCGTTGGACTAAGAGTAACGCTAAGGGTTCGTGGTGGTGGTGGTGGTGGTGGTGGTGGTGATGGCGAAAATCTACATTACTTGCTGTAACATCGTGTTTACACGAAAACATCCTTTTCTTGGGCGCCTCGCGGTACACAGCGACGCACTTAGCCGGGCTCTGCTTGTTTTTACCCAACCATCGGATGGCTGAAAATCTTTCCACTCGTGGCTTTTCGGGTGCGGGCAACCTTCCGGGGCACTACTATCTTGGCACTTGCAGGATTGGAGCAGGTCTCCAAGGAGCAGACCCACTTTGGCGCACGGTAATGACACCGCCGAGTGTCGCTCGCGCCGTTCTCTCGCTCTCCACGCCACATTTGCTCGCCTCGCCGAAAATTAGCTTTCGCCATCAGTTAGTTTTCGGTTTTATGGCTTGCTTTTTCTGGGACACAAATATGTTTACACTTTGTCGCCGGTTGTTGTTCGCTGTGCTAGTTCTTGGGTGTTGGCGCAGAGCGGACGGGGTAATCCGGAGCAACGGGGCCGCATCCTTGCCATTGCCATGCGGTTGGAGGTGACCTTTTTTAAATTACTGTTTACGCGCAGCACTCAAGCGTATAGGGTACGACATTTTATGTCCACGTTTGCTCGAAGGAATTGGCAGCCAAGGAGCCAAGAATAGAATCTTTTCGGGAATGAAAAATATTAAGCTCAGTAGGCCGTTGTTTAGCTGGGAAAGGTTTCTGCCATTAAGTCCCCCTGCCGGATGGGCCAAGAAGTGCTATAAGATGCTATGGTTGGTTGAGGAGCATTTAAATGAAGCCACGTGTATGTCATGTTTGAGTTCTTTATTTCCAACTTGTTTTTAAATCAAACTTATCGAAGACGTTTATAAATGTGCTGAAGTTGTTAAAACCACTTACATCGTCAATGTCTAATCACCTTAACCTTTTCTAATTTGCTTTAGGTAAGAAATTAAAATAACATACGCAAACTAGTCGCTGAAACTGTTTGTGTTTGATGATTGAGTGGGAATTGCCTGCAAGCATAAGCGATTATTTATTCACCAGAACGCTGTCACAATCTTATCAACACAATTACAAGCTAGAGAGAAAAAAGCCGACAACACGCGTTCACAACAGGTTCGAGTGCCCCTTCGCGCCTCATCCCATGAAGGAAATAGGCAAATAAAAACTTTCACATCGTAAGCCAAAGCCGAAGGGTGCCTTATCTAGCGTCGATTCATCGAATGAGGAACCCCTCCTCCCTGGGGGGGAGGCGCGCACAATCGGAAATCCATTAGCAATTAATTTCCGAATCTCCTAATTCAATTCGGCCGTGCGCCTAATCTTTCGGCTTAATCTTCCACTCGTCCGCGGGACGAACCTTTGCACGAGCGGCGGAAAAGATTGGCGAAATAAATGACTGTAGTGGCGCACCCGCCGGGGCCATCGCTCTAACTTTGCCACTCATCTTTGGTTGTTTTGCCACTCCACCCGTCTTCGTCGTCGTCGTCGTCATCCTGCGGATGGGACGCCGTACGCTTCATCAGCCTCCAAAGCGGCTACAAAGCTGGAAAAAACACACAAACAACAACGTTCCGCCTCGGATCGCCCACTCCGCACCCGATTGTTTGTCCCACGACCTGAGTCTGCTACAATCTGCCTCCGGTGTGCGCGTTTCTCGGAACATTTCTGCAGTCGCCAAACTAAATAAATAAGTAAACAATTCTCTAATCTGATTAGGTCGGGACCGAACTTACTCGGAAAAGTTTCCTTGTGTGACGGTATGTGTGTGGGTGGGTGTGTTTGGATAATCTTTACGATTTTTCCTCTTGATGCTCCGCTTCGCGAATTACGAGCCATTTTTCGTGGGCACGCGTGCGTGAGGAGGCGTGCGCAACCATCACTCGATTGCCTATTATGTTGGCCAACCGTGGGCGTCTTCTTTCCGTTTCTCGTTGGGGAACTTGAAGGTACGGTCCGCTTGGGCACCATCCCCCGGCTGGATGGTGCGAAATCGCGATAGAGAACAGCATCCCGTAGCGTCATAACCACTTTGGAAGCGTTTAATAGGAAGGGAAGGTTTATGGGTGACGGTGCTCTTTCTCTCTCTCTTTCGTCTTAATCGAGTGTCGCGAGGACATGGCAAGGTACGAAGTGCCGCCGCTAAGCGGTACGATGTTATGATGCAATCGGGCAAAGGTGATGGGTAACAAATTGTTTGATTAAGTGAAGGGCCAAGCGTGGCGGTGAAAGGATGGTGCCCGCGGGGTCAAATAATAAACAAACCCCCACGAGACACCATTAGGGCGAGAAAGTAATATTGTCGCAAAAATCAAACGAGCAATAAAGGACAGTCAAACGAACCGAAAACCATGAAATGCGGATGGTTAAATTATATTTACTCGTTTACTAAGGCTATGAAAATAAAAAAGTATTCAATTGAGTGCAAAACTAAAAATAAAAAAATATCTCACAACAGAATTTCACTAGTTATGTTGTTACTGTACTATCAAACACATGCCAATACTCAAATGTTTCTTTCTCCACTACCATCTGAAGGGCATTTGGTAATCAGGCAACGACATTTCAAAAAGCGAGTATGCTTACAAAGGAAGAAAAGAATAAAAACGAAAGCCGCACACTCATAAGAGCGTTCGTCAAATCGCATAGCTGTAACGTAATATCCTTTCGCGATAACGTTCAAAATAATCAGTAAGTGAGCCGACCTCGGTTTTCAAAAAGGATTCATATACGTTTCACAGGGTGAGCACGTCAGTTGAGTTTGCTAAGTCTGAAAAATATATCTGTCGATTAATGGAACGAATTATCGTATTCATTCCATTACATTTGAAAGCATACTACCAATCGACACTTGCCACTATAATCACATAGTGATCATAATTTTGTATGATCACTATAATCACTCATGGACCACCCTGCAAGTAAATGTTCTTGCCAAAATGTATTCCAGGGTGTTTGGGCTGCCTGTTGGTAATAACATTGCATTATCGCTCAGACCGAATGTCGTGCCATCGTTCTTTGTACTTCCTTCCCAAACGAATTCATTCCGAGCCCCAGTCGTCGTTAAACATTCGGTTTGATCAAGTGTTTGTAATTAGGTGTGAAAAAGCTATTTTAACGTCATGAACATCAACGGGTGGTTCGTGCTACTGTGTTGGGATGTTGTTTTATCCGGCCAGCTTACGATGGCGATTGGAAAGTCCGAGTTAGGACAAATCATGAAAAAGATGATTTATCTGGATGACGAACTGCACACGGCTGAGAAAAACATAAAGACAACCATGGAGAATTCGCAGAAGGTGATAGAATTAAATTTTTAGAAGTATTTAATGACATTAGAGAAATATTAATAGTTGATGAAAAAAATAATATAAAAATTGTTAGGTGAATTTGAGATCATTACCAACACAATAGAAACTTCTTTGCAGGAAAGTGGAGAGACTTCAGAATCGTTTGACAAACAGGCAAATCTCGAGAAAGATTGGAACAAAAGGATGGAAAAAGTGCACCCTACACAACTGAGAAACATGGAGGAGATATATGACTTTTCGGCGAAGGGAGCTCGAAGAAAGGAACGCTCAACTGAGGTGAGTTATCCAATCGCGAAAAATGAGCTGGTTAATATTGAAAAAGTGTCAAATTGAAACATATCTCTTTTTGCAGCAAAAGGTGCAGAGTGTTCAAGCAAGCGAGGACATTCGTCCAGTGAGTTCATGTCGGCAAGCGCCTAATAAGTCGGGAAAATACATGATTCAAAGTGGAGAAAATACCACACCGTTTGAGGTCCTCTGTGAACAAAACACACAGTTCGGGGGAGGCTGGACAGTGGTTCAGTATAGATTCAACGGTTCAGTTGACTTCTACCGCAACTGGACCGAGTACCGTGATGGTTTCGGGGACCTGGATGGTGAGTTCTGGCTTGGGCTAGAGCATATGCATGAAATAACGAATAACCGGCCCCACGAACTGCTGGTTGAAGTCAAGGATTTTAGAGGAAAACACGGATACGCTCGGTACAACGAATTTGAGATCGGTAGCGAAACCGACCAGTTCAAGTTGACGAAGTTAGGAAGGTACTCAGGTACTGCAGGAGATTCGATGGCGAACAACAAGGGCTTCAAGTTTAGCACGTTCGATAACACCAATGACCAAATCGGGGGCACATGTGCTAGCAGTAGCCAAGGGGCCTGGTGGTACTACCACTGCTCCTTTGCCAATTTGAACGGGCGTTATAAAGAAACACCAGACGATCAGACTGCAATGGTTTGGTACCATTTACGGTATGACAACGTTGGTTTATCTTATTCGAGAATGATGATTCGTGATATTGAAAATTAATATAAGCTGCAAATGATTGATCCCTGAAAATCGTCAAAACTACTACTGCAATATATCCCTTACTTTTTATTTTTCTTTATTTTACTTAATAAAACTTACTGAGAAACAATTGTATGCAGCAGTGCATTTAAGAAAAACGCATTTTTTCTTAGCATCAAAAGCCAATTTCATTCCGTTAGAAAAAAAATGATTTTAGTATAATTTAATTGATGAACTTTCAGAATTTTACTCTTCAAGGAATGGCAAATACATGTAGAAATATGGATGATGAAAGCAATACAAATTTCCTGATTAATAAATAAGTCATTGCTTATAAGGAGTCTGTCGAAAATTCGAACTCATGGCAATGAGAAGGTAAGTTTTAAGGGATGCTCTTTAAAGATACCACTAGGCAATTTAAATTCAATTGATCGTACAAAAATCGATACTCAAACCACCTTCACCCGATGTTGAAGTAAGAACAAGAAAAAGCTATCCAATGAAATTATCGGAAAGCCAAAATGCAGGAAAACTCCGATTCTTACAATCGTATCGATTACTCTTTGAACGCGTGTCGAACCATCTCGGAAACTCCGCGAAAACTTCGTCTCGGAAACTTATACTCCAACCCACAAGCACATACACACACGACGTCCTACAGCCGCGTGTGGCAAAAGTCGGTCTGTTCAAACAACGCCCTATGGGGGTTTGCTTCTTCGTTCGGGAGTAGATTAAAGTTTTATTTGCCCACAACACGCCATCGTCGGTGCTCACGGGAAGGTTGGCGCTGTAACCGGGTGACTTTATGTCAAGAAAGAGAAATAATAACCACTTCGCTGGCGAAGCCGAAAGCAAGTGGAAAATAACCATACTCCACACGTATAATATGGCGAAAAACAACGTGGGAAATCGTTGGCGAATCGATTTTCGTCGGTCAAAGGTCGGTTTCATGCAAAACACACCGGTCGCTGGGTGGGGTGGTTTTATTTTACTTTGTTTTTATTGTTGACGCAGGTCACTGAAATCGATTAACATTCATTACAGATGTGGCTAATAATTTAATAATCAAAGGCACCCTTGACTCACGGCCTTTGGCACGTTAATTACATGGTGGGATAAGTTAAGGCCTACGTTTAACCAATCCAAGGTGGCGTGGTTTTTGTTTGTAAAACGTTGTCAAAAGTAAACATCTGATTAAGATTGCATGCGGAAGGTAGTATTTTATGATAAAGCTTACATTTTTCGTTTATAAAAAATTAGAAAAGTTTCCAGTTTTGTATCAAATTTTTTAGAGAGTGAACTTATGCAGTTGGTAGAATTACTAATTTATGTTTTTATTGTACCATAAAATAATATAGGGCAACAAACGTCACACCCGAGAAGACAATGGCCACGCTACTCAAAAGGTGAACCATTTCCGTGCATCAACAAATATTATGGTGTAATTCCTTTCCTCCATTTAAAACTCTCACCCATCCCATCCGGTGGCGAAGAAAACCGTAAGGTTCGGGTAATCTTCACCGTTGGCAAATCTGCTCATCTCTTGGCTTCCCGATCTCCCAGCCCGCAACCAAACTGTTGCTCTTTCTTCGCTCGTCGACTCCAGCGCCGGCACTGTCATTATCGTGCGCATAGTAGTAATCATCGTAAAAGTAAGCTTATTGGTATTTAAAGTTGCCCGGAACCATTAAGCCGTAAACGTTTCATGCTCGCTCTTTCGCAGGACGCTCGGAAAGGACGTCCAACCAGTAATAAAACCTTCTTTTTTGGCCGCCCACCACTCCGCTTCGCTCGCTGAAGGAGCTTTCGTTTCGTTTCAGGACTTTTAACAGACTTCGAGACTGATGTGGCCAATTTTCGACCCTAGGCAAATAGTAAAGTGCAGCGGAAAGTGGAACTGTTGGTGGGGGAAAGCAGTATGTTTTGCTAGCATATTTATTTCGTGACCCCTTTTTTCTGCCAACCCACCCACTCGTAACTATTTTCCTTCCGATGGTAAAGGATGTTGTCAAGAACACTTGTCCCATCCCGGACTCGAAAATTGAAGCATCAGAGACTGGGCAGGTTGGTGCACTTAGGAGTTTTACTAAAAACTACGCTTCACATAAGGCATGAGAAGACGTTGCTTGCTGGATAGTGAAGTTTACAGTTACGACAAAAAAGAAAACCAACAACCTTAAGCGAAGAGTGAGGCAGTTTATTGCCTAAATTAAACTTTGTGGCGTTTGGCCTAGTAGTTCTACGGTATGAAGGTACTCCTGCTTTACTGCTACGTCAATGCTCTCGTAAGCCACCTTCGAAACATTGATTTTAGTCCAGAGAGATGATAAAAATTAGTCAACTGTCTTGGCTGTTGGAAAAGTAGAGTATAGCTGATGACTTCTTCGAAATGGGTAGCAAGAAAATTAAACACTTTTCTCCAGATTAAGAGATAACCCCGAGTGGGTCGTTGAAACGCCCTTCCAGGGTGAACATTTCTCCTAGTTTCAGTGAGTTTTACATCGTCGTAAAAGGCACACCATCACCGTCAGGTGATGCATCAATCAACTCAATTCCGGATCTCACTGCGCTCTCAATTCTACAAATGACTGGGCGTCTCCATTCCAACGGGTAAGTTTTTTTTCCACCGAAACGTGTCGGACAGCCCAGTTCCGGTGATGGCATATTTTGCACACACACACACACATTCGTGGGATGTGCCTCTAGCCGAACGGCTGCGATACGCTGTCCCTCGGGCACGGGCGACTCACTTCCACGCTCAAGGTGCCACCGGGGAGTGCAAAGTGAGCCACGCCACGCAACCGGTTGGGTTAGTACTTACTTCCCTTCGCGTCCGACCCTGACCGAACGTATACGTACTGAAATATTCAGCACTAAGTTGCATGCCTAATTCACTGCCACTTGCCACGCAATGTGCGCCGGTCGCGCCTTCGGCAAACGATCGCCCGCAGAATATTATTCGAATCGTCACCTCCGAAAAGTGTCCTTCGCGCGAAGGTACTGCTCGCGGTGGCTCGCCGAAATCGCAAGGTTCACTTTTCGGGACGGGTGCAGCGATGGGCCGCCTTCCTGGAACTGTTGATGGTGGTGGTGCGTTGGTAACATTGCTTTTCGAATTTGTCACCGCACGTGCCAGCTCGGCGTGAACTATTATAACAAGTCGGTGATTTAAAGCTCACGTCTGTTTCAATTCCACTTCGGGCTTAATTATCGTGCCACGATGCAATTATACAATCATGCAAATATGTTTCCACGAACCCGGTAGCGCCGGTTGGTTGCTAAGGTTTCGCCGAGGCACCGGTTTCGCCACTTTCCTTCCCCGGTTGGGTGTTCAGTTCGCGGAGCCCTCTTTTTCTCACCTCCTCCCGGCACTTGTACCGATGCATTTCTGACGAACTCTGAGTCTGAGCGCCGTATCGCAGCGCGTTTCACCTGAGCTGATGAATTATTTGCTTTCAACCGGGTACCTTTGGACGAGAATCTTTCCGAGCGGAGAAGCATACCTACAGGGCCAGGCAACGGTGTACACACTTTTCGCTTTGTAGTCACGCATCGGCGAAGCCCTTGGTGTGTGGAATGTCCCGAGTAGTGCGATCCTGGGAACGTGATAGCGTGCTAGGGAAACGAATGCCAGATGGAACAAATCGTGTGACAGTAATTTTAGCGCGTAACATAATCAAGCCGTGGCTTAGGTAATGAGTTTTTATCATCATCTTATATCTGCCCGATCTCGAAATGAATATAAAAAGTAGACCAAAAGCTTATGCGCTCTTGTTGTTGATTACGATCGTTCATATTTCAATACCTGTATGATTTTTCGTATCCTTCTATGTATCAATTCTTTTCTTATGTTGCTTATACGTTGCAAAAATTCAATGAACGCATTGCCATCAGTTAAAATGTTTTATTTGTGATTCCGAAAAACAAGTTGGATCGATTTATAAACGTTTAAAATTTTTAATAATAGTTTTTAACCAATAAGATTAAGTCGTATAAACAAAGAGTAAAGCAACTGCAACAAAAACAAAAAAAAGTTGAAAGAGTGTAAAAGTTCGTTTTCGAGAGATAGTACGAAAATAGTGATACTATTTGAACGAGTTTTGTGGTTCATTATTGCAGCGTTCTAAACAACATAAAAGAATGGATACTATGAGAGGTGGAAAAGGATGCGTATTGATAAACGATAAATAATGATTAACGCACATAACAAATTGTACCTCTTCAGTACAATTACAAGTACATTGGTGGTGATGGATCCTTTTATCTATGCTATCTTTTTTCACATTGATTTTAATTCATCCTTACGTCACTCAATCAGCATTGAATGCAGCAAAGTAATCAATTTAACCGATGTTTATTTATTAGCATGGTTGCGTTTAACGCTACGGCCGCCGATCAAACACTTCACGCCAAGCTGGGTTTTGCATTCACTCATAATCCTTACAAATCATGCAAATTTCCTTTGACACCTTCGGTGAGCCAGGACTAGTTTTCTCTTTCTCGTCGTTCTATCTACCGTTCCGATTTCCTGGTAGCCCGGTGAAAGGCAAAACGGAATGATGGCAACATAAAATGGCAAAGTAAATCGTGCTTGATGTGTGAATAAACGGGCGTGAGGCGGCTCGTAAATAGTGATAGTTAATGCAGCTAACTGGATCGGGCCCGTTTGACACGCAAACCGGTTGCTATTTTGGTGGTTCACCGATATTTGTGGCTTATTTTGCCGGAGGCTATTTTTGTGAATGGCTGTTTTTTATTCTGTTTGCATCTATTGATGGAGATGCGAAAATAAAACTGTGTATATAACACTATAAGGTGTTTATTTCAGTAGCCAGATATGTTGGGAAGCCAGAAATAGTAAGCCAATTAATACCACTGTTAGCTTCTGCATTTTGTCAGTATTTCTTTGGGGTTAATTTTGACATCTGCAAAAATAAGAGGTATATTTTTATCAAGCTAAAACCGAATGGTTATTTCTGTGACAGAATCTATCGTACGAATATAAATGTAAGTGCACGATTACTTTTATCCGAGTTTATCGTGAAGAGGAAAAGATTCGCATCAAAAATGGATTGTTATTTCTGTGTCTATCCTCTGAAAATAAATATCAACGTATGATGGCTTTCATCCAAAGAACTTCAGTGAAAACCAATCTATTAAATGACTCCATTTCCAACAACATAAATATTCTGTGCGTTGCAATATTCATTTATCAAAATTCAAAGCTTGAAGATTTTGATATCACCAACAGAAGTTTAGAAAGGACTATTAACGAAATGGCTGTTGGTGGTTTGATTCGGTGTCCCAAAAGTGACAATAGAATAAGCGTTCAACATGTGACAATGTTGTGAGCCGGAAGCATGTTTAACAGGTACACAGCACCCAGTTTGGTACAACTGGCCGAAGTCAACCATTCCCAACAGCTACTGCTGCTTCCTGGTGCGCCAACCCGTGGGCACATTCTGGGTTCCGGTGGCATTCCCCACGGGAATCCGAGGGTCTAAGCAACTGGCAAATGGTATCACGTGTGCATGGACCGACCTGGTCCTGCCAAAGGGGCACAACAACTAGCAGGCAGCTGATAGGGATCATCATTTTCCTATCCGAGCCTCTCTCGGGGACCATTCGGGGCGTTATTTATGCTCCCCGGGGAAAGTGTGTCACGTTTTGCTGGTAGCACCACACGGGCAGTACTCGGTCTGGGACACAAACTCATACGCTAGCCAGATCCTGTTCCCGATAATAGGCGCCGTTTCACCTTCCGTGTCTTTTGGTTTTTGTTTCATTCGTTGTTCCCTTCTCTTCGCAGCCATCGGTGGTAGGTGAATTTTCCGTGTGACGATTAGTGGTACCGGTTTGCCGGTGGGCTTTAGTGCCGCTCGTCACGGGCCTGGAATACTTAACGGGATTCACAAATTACGGTGCACTCGTACTACTTGGTGTGAGCTTCTCTGGAAAGTAAATATCTCGAGCGAAGTAATGGTACACTTAGTATGATTAAATATATTTGCATGTAACGCGCCCGCGCCACCCTTGGACTTTTTTCCGAAGAGTCATCGCATGCCGGAGAGGTCCCGTGTGTAATTGTTTTAAAGGTGTTTTAATAAATCAGGAACGTACGGGAAATCAATAATGCAACGATAAGGCGGTGTGTTTAATAAATAATGCGTAATTGCTCACGAGAAGTCGAAAGCACGCGAAGGGAGTGTTTGGGTGTACTTGTTTCGGATTAACATGAATTGTGCTCCATTAAATAGAATGACAAAGCAAATATCTATGACAGTAAAAACCAAGCAAAAGTGGTTCATTTCTAACTTAAAGTTTTCTATAATAATTGACAAATATTAAATAAAAATTAACAGAATAGAGTGGCTTGTTTCGTTCTACTTTAAATAACTCATGCCTAGAGCCAGAGTTACGGAAACCGCAACCAGAAATGACCTAATTAAATTTGTTCCATTGCGCACCGAGGAGGACAGGCATTCCAAGAACTTGTCTCTCCAAAACGCCGGTACGAATGAAAGCGATACGGGTTCCAGAACCGCCAGAAACACCCGCAGGATACGCGCGCATCCTTTCATCCGGATGCATCGTTCCAGGAGATGCACGTAAAAGCACGCGGAAATTTGTATGTGTGAGTGTGTGTGTGTGTGTGTGTCACCACAGTGGGACCGCAAGGATGATCATCCTGACGCAGCGAATCTTTGCTCGAATATTTCGCCCACGGAGTTTGCCAACCCGTGGCATGCATACGCAGTCAAAGGCAAACAACGTCAGACCCGGACCGGGGAACGGTTGCAGTCCCGCATCGGATCCGTCGCGAAAACGCCCCGGAACCTGGCAGCTCGCAAAAGGCGGCGAAGATAAAGAGCGAGAAATTAAAGAAAAATATTTTCATAACCGAGGGAAAATGATTGTGCCAAGAACGTTGCCGAATCTGGCGCGAGGGGAGGTCCCGGTTCAGGTGTTCAGGTGCAGTTGTGTGTTAAGGAGGAATTATTCTTAGAGACCGTAAAGGTACCGCAATGGGAAGGAGCTGATGTGTGTGTGGGTTGCTTGGCCTTAGAGCAATGTTAGCCGTGAGCAGCAGTAACGTGCGGGAATTGTTTAACCGATCGTGTGATACGGCAAAGTGTTTTGAAACATCGTGCCTCACGTTTAAATTTACCCTCTTCTAATCCCGCGGTACGGTAATCTTTGAGTGCAAATTTAACTAAATTATCTCTTGCATTAATTATTAAGATTTGCAGGTAATGATCCAAACCTAAATGGTAGAAAGTTCTCCTAGACGGTAGTGTTTAGCAACCGTTTGAAAATGACACGATTTAGATACAAAGTATATGTCCATGTTCAGGTTCAAAGTGTAGATATTCACTAAAACTGAGTAATTACTGACGTATTTTTTAAACAAAAATAAAATTCACAGTGAATTGTTTTAATTCTAAACGGCTTGGTTTTATTTCTGTACAGTTTTACTTTTGAAATACTTTCATGCTGTGTTTTAAAACACGATTGTTTACTGCAATATTAAGTTTAGTTTAACCGCTTCCTTTATCCAATCTATGGAAAAAGAATGTCAGATCGTTCTTTCCAGCTTAGCAGCGTTACTAAGCAATTTTTGCTAACGATGTCCGTTTCAGAAGATTGATGATTTCTTTTGCTCTGCTTCAAATAAAATACGCATGATAGTTTCTTCCTTTAATAAATTGCGTTTAGAATTGCCTAAACTTAACTTGATATTTCTATCCTTCTGGTAAAAACTAACTTGAACAAGTTTGTTTTGGGAAAAGATTGTTCACTTTGAGCTTTCACTATCTATAAAGCCTATTTGATAACTCCATGTCCTTGCAAAACCAAACTTACCGCTCGTTTTGCCGGAAAAATGATTCAATTCAATCTGTAATCCAATATCGAGAATCAAACTTACTCCATCCAACACAATCAAAGTAAATTCCTTCCCCTTTCCTCGGTTTCTTCTCGTGATTGGAATACCAAAAAGAATGCATCCCCGTTCTAGATATCCCTTTTTCATGTTTGCTCAATGGCACCTGTTAGTGGGTGGCCCCTGCCGCTGTCGGTGCTTGCGATTGCTCATTTTTGTATCCAATTTTCCATTCCCCTCAGCTTCACCCAGTTCACCTCCTTCCCTCGCGAGCAGAAACCATTTCCGTTAACCACTTAATGGTGATCACGGCCCAGCCAGATGGGTTTTCCATTCCGAGCTGTCACGGTGAGGTTTGCACTTTCAACCACCACCCATACACATTTATCTGACGGTACACGAGATTGGCAAATCGTTTTACGATAACATTCATTGAATCGTTGATGTTTTTATTTACATTCAGCTGGAAAGCTGAGCTCCACCACCACCACCGATCGAAACGATGACAGTGTCGCACATTTTCCGGGAAATGTTTTGACGAAGGAAGGGGAGGACGGGATGATGTTGATAAAAGTCGGAAAATCGTATCCCCCGCAGTGCAATTACCATAACTTTTTTTGACGGCTCGGGCCTGGCCGAGCCTGCCGAGGATTAAAGTTTAAAGTAATCCCTGGCGCATTGTCTTACCTACTCCAATGCTCGATAGCGTCGTACGTGTATCGGCAGAAGTGTTTGGTGGAAATTGCCCAGTCATTCCGAGGGGGAGAGGGAGGACCAGAAGCGTACGAGCACGGCGCGCGATTTGCATTCCGCTCGAAACAATCTCTATTTTTCCCGGAGAATATAAGGACGGGAAATTCTCAATGTCACTCAATCAACACTGATTGTAGATTGAATTTTGCAAACAACAATAAACAGAAATAGACTCTCGTTCGCTCGCTCGCTCGCTCGCTTGCTCGTACTTTTCCGCTTCCGGGTCAATCCGGTGGAGAAGGGGCGTCGCTTGTAGTCCAAGCCCTGAAGCAAGTCATGGCGGCCATATAATCTCCTCGGCGACCGCATCAGAAGGCCACGGTCGTCGCAAAATGGCAAATTGAACCGCTCGGAAAACTCCGTGCCGAACGTTAGCGAACCACAAACCCCCGGGAAGATTCCCCCCCTACACGTACTTTCCTACGCCGTTGTTCACGGAGACGGAGACAAATGAAGTCGACACGCAAATGCTCCTTTTCGTGCCGACCGGTGCCTTCTTTGGCCTTCTGCCAAAGGCGTGTGCCGTTATGCCGAAGGCTGGCTGGAGAGCGGAAAACTCCCGGTGCTAGAACGCCGGAAGCCGGGTGCATAAACGGAGCCGCCCGGTGCTTTTCACCACTAAAATATGGCCAACGATGTCCTACGTGCGCAGTGCGCTAAACGAAACAAGCGAACTGGTGAACATTTACCGATCCTTTCGAACCTTCATTCCTTAGCTGTTGTTTTCCACCAACTGCGGGTTTGGTGTGTGTGTGTATGAAAGTGCTGATTTTCAATTCCCACCGGTGAGCCGAAGGAAAATAAGCATTCGGTGCCTTTTCGATCCTAAGTGATGAACGGCCAAGAGAGTCTTCGTCGGTGCGTGAGCAATGGGTCAACAACGTACCGTTTCAACGCTCAATAATACTGTCCAACAACAAAAACAACCGACGAGGAGGAGACAATCCACCGGGGCTCACGTTAATGCCAAAAACCGGGGGCCCACTTTCCGGCACTTTTTCACCGTCTTCGATCGCAAAGAGGAAAAGCTCATCAACGCAACGTTGCTTTATGTTGTTTTGGGAGAGATTTTCCCACACAGAACACCCCAACTCCCGCCCCGGGTTTGCTGGAGTTGGTTTGCTGCAAACTCCCTGGCGACTGGAAAAAGGGGTTTTCGGATTCTGATTTGGGTCCGTGAAGGTCCGCTGTCATCAACCGTTCAAACGAGTGCGACGCCATTTCTTTGACCCTTGACAACGGGATTGGAAAACTAATCATCAAAAAGGGAAAAGAAAACGGAAGCGGAAAGAGATGGCCGTGGGAAAGAAGGCGCGCTTACAAACAACCGTACCATTTTCCGGCCAACCGGTTCTCAATCGAGCGTCGTGAGCGGAGGCGTGATTCGTGAGGCGGTACTTTAAGGCAAAATAATGGCGTGCCAAAAGGCGGATCATGGCGCCCGAGAACACAACGCATTTGCACAGACGAATCCCGGCCGGTCCAGGAGTCCGTTTTCATCTTTGGCTAAAATTAATGGCACTCCACGCTCGGGGTCGGCCAACAGTCGGGGCACGGGGCGCCCTCTTCGGATTGAGCGAAGGAGAGTGTAAATTAAGTAAATTTAATATTGACTCAGCCATTTCGACCCATCCAGATCCGACGAAGCGTGAAGCGGAGGGCGGCGACCGGTGGCAAATGCGAAACCCCGACGAGTCCTTTCCGAGGGCCCAAGTGCCGAATCTTTACGCCCTGATGGATTCCAAGCAATTCCATTATCATTGCTCGACGCGATGAGCAAGGGAAAGCGTTCGCGGGACAACGGAGCCAAAGTACAATAGTACTGCGACGAAGCGGAAGACGTTGAGCTCGCTGGACCTGAGATTTGTCATTCTTTGTGGCGGACGCACTGTCGACGAGCTGTAGAAAGAATTAATTTCCAAAAGGCGAAACGTGCGACGGGAAATCTTTGATCATTGTCCTCTGCAGTGGTGCGGGGGTGACATTAGATCAATGAATATTAAATTAAAATGAGAGTTTTTGGTGTACATTCATTGTGTTAGGTGAAGCTCAAAGTATGATGATTTTAATCCAGTCCATCCCACCAAAAACATCACAAATTGACAAATCTCAAAGTAAAAAAAAAGGTTTGAAGTAGTATACAACAAAAAAATGTTTTGAATAGCTTTATTTTATGTTGGCAAACCAGAGGACGATAAACATAGGCATATGGAACAAAAAAACAAGTTTAGAACAAAGCAATACTCTTGAACACCAGCTGCGTGTATTATGCAAAACATTGAATTTGTTTGAATAAGAGAACAAAAATCAGCCTCCGGTTGTTTGTGTCCTACGTTTTCATGTTTTCCCGCACCGCCAGCTTTCTATACTGTGAACGGAAGAAAAACATTCGACGCACAAGCGTTAAAATGGGTTTATTTTCATACACAACACTCACGATGTATCAATATAAACGTCGCTTTTTTTCTATTCCTTGTGTTGGTCTGTTTTCTTATCTAGTCAACACTTCCCCACCGTTGGGTTTTCCCTCTGTTTCAAAACAGTTGTGCAAAATATGGTCACATTCGGGTCTACTTTTAATCCCTTAACGCTTCCCCCTCCACCGAAAACCCGATGGTCGTGTGGAGCGAGGATGCGTGGGTACGTTTTAATTCCAAAACCAAAAACCGCACGAATGTTTTGCGGGCATCGCTGCACCCAAGAGTGCCCGAGTGTAATATAACATGTCAGCATCTGATGCTCCACACACCACAATTCGACATTTATATTGATCGATGGCACGGATAATATGCGCCCCGGGCCCGTGCTGCAGAGCTGCATGATAAACGTTCCATGTTTTTGTGCTTCCGCTTCGCCGTTGGCTGGTGCCGTTTTTTCCACGTTCTTTTCCCATATTGCATGATTCACATTTTCCACTCCAACACACGCACTTTGGTCGAATTAAGACCCCTTCGACGAGTGGTACGGGGTGAAATAAGAGATAGATACGTGGTGATCGTGTTGAAGGATGGTGGAAGTACATCGTGGTATCATCACCTGTGGGAAAAATGGAGCCTCTTACATTGATAAGCATCTATTCAATGTGGATGATGCCGAATGGAAACATTTTAAAAGTAATTGAGTTGAATTTCCCACATGAAAAGCTATTTGGAAAAAACAAGTTCTCATAAAACCGTTCGAATATTTCGATTTGTGTAATTTTAACTCACTCAACATCACTTAAATTTATTCACATTGCATGAGCAATGTTTTTATTAACCTTTTGTTGAGACGATCTACATCGTTTATTTTAGATTTACATAAAACAATGTCCTTAGCCAAATTGAAAGTATTGTGCTGTATAAATTATGTTATCACTTGTAGATCCCCTTTTTCTTTCCAGAGTCGATACTCCACAGTTGGTTCTGCCTTCTAATTGTGATACTTTAAGCCCTCATCACAATGTCATGGCATCGATTATTTAAGGAAGCGAACCAACACAAAAGTTCTTGCATAAAAAATTTCTTCAAGTAAAAAAAACACACTCCCATACCAATGCGTACCCGCTCCGAACTTGAGCCGTCTGTGTCTAAATCTGGTAAAGTAGACGGGGGATACAAAAAAAAGAGGAGAGCCGGGTCCCAAAATGCCATGCAAATATTTTCGCAGCTTTATACATATTTATAAATGTTCGCATTGTTTGTTTATTTATATTTTCATTCCGCCTAAAGCCACATGGAGCTCGATGCAGCTTACGTGCGCGCTAACGGAAGGACATTCACGTGACATTCGGTGGAGAAAAAAAACCCGCCCGAACACGTGTGTGTGTGTGAGGCAGAGTTTGTGTACGCACGGTTTATGTATTGCGTTTATCCTCTGTTTGAGAATTTTTTTTGCTATTCCGAACCTTTCGCTGGCCACTTTTTTGCTGACGATTTGTGAGGGACAGACATTGGGCTTTCTGTTGCTGCTGTTGTTGTTGTTGTTGTTGTTGTTGGTGGTGCGTTTTTCGCTCGACTTAAAGCTAACAGTTGGTCAATGGCACGGGAAAGCATACATTTGCAATCATGAGCCGGCTTATGTGGTTCGGAAAATATTCAACAGTGCCGTGCGCACGTCCTTCCAACCCGCCGGCCCCGACGATTGATGATTGGAATTTTTCGACTTTTCACTTTCCATCAAAAAGGGGAGGAAAAACACGGTCGGGGGCGATGAGGGACAGCGATGACGAAAGCTAAAACCAAAGCATCCTCGCTTACCATCTGTGAGGATGGTTTCACTCCCACTTTCCTACTCCTCCCATCACCACCACCACCACCACAGGAAGTATTATATCGTTATTCTCGTCGGCTTTGCTCGCTTCGTTTGGCTTTCCCGCTTGGGGACACGATGTGCAGCGCGATGTGCATTCACGCCTCGGTTCATTTTTATGCAGCATTCCCGCAACGACGTCAAACAAGGTTGCAGATTTTTAGTCTTCGCACCGTTCGGCCTCGGCGTTGCAGCGCGCCCTGGCCTCTGTTTGTTTTCCCGCCCGGATTATGTTTGTTTTCCGCAGCGTTTTCCGTGGCCTCTGCTTGGGCGTTGGGACCGGTTATTTTTTTTTTCCCCCATGGTGAGGCCAGTTTTCTTTCACCCGATTTTCTTCGGGCCACGTACACGCTGCAGCAAAGTAGATAAAGTGACCGAAAGTACGTAAACAGGACAGATTAAGGATCGTGACGAACACCTCGGCCATGTTTGCGTCAACATTACTGGCGCATCGTGGTTGACGTGTGTGACCTCCGGTGACCCAGCGTGACGTGTGTTGAGTGTGCAAACACGTGATCTGCATTGTTTGAAAAGGTGAAGCCATCAGGGATAAAGTCAGATTATGGAGGTTTCCTAGCGAGATGAAGACATGTGCTGGAAATTTATCACCAATTTCAAGTGTTCTCAAAATTTTATCTTCCAAATAACGAAAAAATTTAAATCTTCAAAGCAATGACATTTCTATAGTAAACGTCAACCAATTGCACTGTGTTGAACATTTATGATCAATATTTTTTAATCGAAAACAACATTTTTGTTGGTTCACAAAAAGAGGTTCTCATGGAAACATTTTACAAAAATTGGTTTTCTTGGTAGTAAAATATCTTCGCTTGAAAAATTCACCATCCCACCATCCCGTAGACGTGTGCAAACATTGAGCCTGACACATTCTGTTCTCGTTTCATAAATAACGAATGCAGTCTCGTTGTAGATATTTCCCTGGTACTCGAAACTCTTCGTGTCTTTCGAAACGTTGTATCTGCTACCGTCCGCGTCACTCGTGCACCTGCTGGCCATTACATGTGCGCCTACGGAGCCGCTTTTCACCGGAAACCATTGTACACTCGATGCACCGCACGGACCACCGAGATCCAGTGCCGGCGCCCTGAGCCGGACGGAAGAATTTTCCCGGTGCAAAGAAATTCTCTTCACCAGGCAAAACAATCAGACACTAAATTCCTGCCCAGCTTTGGTCGAAATTCCGAACTGGAGCCACTCCATCGTCCCAGGTCTCCGGTGCCTGGGGTTTTACCGGTTCGGTGTCAATCAGTTCCGTCCACTTTTCCCTGAAACCAGAATTGAAATAGCAAGCCGAGAGGATGTCGAAACGAAATTGTTTACTTCCCTCGTTGCGCCAACCTCGCCATGGACGTCCATGGGTTCGGACATGTTTTCCCCCCGAATTGGCTTGAGCACGAGGCCCAAACGAGACAATGTAGCTAAAACTTGTCTTGCTTAGGTGCTGATTCGGGAAGTTTTTTTTTATCTCCCCCCAACCCCCTTTTCCACCTGTGTTCCTTCACCACAGCACGGTTGTCAGTTTTCAGTGAAAGAGATATTTTCCTCCCACCGAGTGGAGCGGGAGAGTGAGGACTGAAAGCATCCTTTCAAGTATTCGGTTATTTCCAGTTCTTTTACCTTCTTGAAACAACCATGCCTCCTAGGGGGGGTTGAGGGGTTTTCCCCCACTTTCAAGCATCCAGTGGAAACCGGGAAACGGTTCGGCTTCGCAGATTGGCACACAAACACAAAACTGAAGCTTGCTTGGGGGCAAATAGAGTGAGAGAGAGATAAAGACGAGGGCTGTAGGGAAAACCTTCCAGAGGCGGTGCAAAACACAACAGTTTCGCTTGCCCTCAGGGAGCGAGGGCGCCTCGGCTCGATCCACACCATTTGATGACAGTGCCGTCAGCTCGATGGCATCCGGGTGCCCTCAGCCCGGAACCTTCTTCTTCGAGCTGGAGCTGGGAAAATTTCGGGAAACCGGAAGCCCGCGCCGAGTAACCCACGGTGCACGGGGAAGGAAAACTGTTGGCTTTGTTTTCCCATCACTGAAAGCAAACAACGGGAACCATCACCCCCACTGCTGCTCCGATGCAGGGTTTTCCCTTTAGTTGGCACCGCCGCTTTGTTTTTGTGTGCTGTTTTGAAACCATTTGCTCAAGCGTTATCCGTTTGATGTCGTTGGAACGGAATGGAAAAGAACAACACAGATAAGCAGGTGACTGGGTGCAGGTCGCTGCAGGTTTATCCACTCCAACGGGGCGGACACGCTCGGTTGCGAACGGATCGAGTCACTCCCACCAAGGTGGAAAAACCTGCTGTTGGTGGTACTTCCCGAAACGGAGCCAATGAAGGAGAACAGATAGTGATGCTGTGAAGAGCGTGCGCTGCACGTTACATAAATTTCATTTTATTTCTTTGTTGTGCCTGCTCCCGTGCTTCGGTGACGATGCCAATTCCCCACCGATTCACCCGCTTTTCGGACCAATTTTCCTTCCATCTATCACCGGTGTAAAGCCATTCAGAGTGTGGGGGGGGGGAGAGAAAAAGAAAACAAGTGAGTTTTCCCCCCTGAGGACGGAGCGACATAGAAAGGCGCAGAGTTCCGGGAAACATTTGATATTGGAAATCGGATAAAAAACCGGCTAAGTGGCGCCGTGTCGCCGAGATGTGGCCATCCCCTTCTCGCCCTCCGGGGGCGTCCCCGTTGGTCGTGTGCATTCCCAGCATTTGCCAGCCAACCAGGCCCTACTCCTTGGGAGGTCATATTTCACGCTTCGCTCCGGGTACTTGCACGAGAGACGTGATGGCGATCCAAATCACCTTCTTTACGGTGCATTTCAATATTTCATTGGCCATATTTTACCGGTTTTTACAGTGGTCGAGCAGCGGGGCGCTGCCGCTGGCCGCTGCGGGCCATTTTTCCACGTCACGGGCCATCCCCGTCACCTTCGCGTCAATAATGTATGGTCACGCTGCTTCGTTGCGCGCTGTAAGTGCCTCTGGTTGATGGCGCTTCTTTGATGGAGGCGCCCGGTGCTGGGAAAAAAAAACCCGACCGTGATGAAAACATGTTGAAGTGACCGGCACGAAGTGGGACGATGAGCATACTTAAAGTTTATGTAAGTACTACATTATTGGTACTTTGTTTTGTCATCCTTTACAAAAAAGCTGACCGTTAAATTTAACGTCCAAATAAAATTGACATATTTTATCTAGAAATATATGAAAACGAGCAGAAAGAAAACAGAAAGAGCGGAAACCATGGGAGAAGAACCAATGTAAAGTGTTGGAAGTCGAAAATTATATCACCAAAGAATAATTCTCAAGAACACTCTCAATATATTTAAAAAGATGATGTATTGGCAGATAATATATGAATGTAAAATAGTCTCAATCAGTAAATTTTCCTACCATGTCGGATAAAAATTATAGTGTGGAAAGGTACAACATAATGGATAAACCTTATTTCATGTTACGAAAAGCATCTAAAGCAAGGTAAGGATCCCATCCAATAGCAATAAACGGAAACCGTCACTAGGGTAGCTCCTAGAAAAAAAAAATGTCCATCGGGTCGAATAGGATTATGACATTCCGAGTAGTGAGGAATAAAATCAATGCTGTCTCCAAGTAAACAGCGCGAGCAGGAGTGTTTCTTTGGATTCCAAATTAATTTTCCGATGCGAAAGTAATTGGAAAACAGCTTTCAAATGCTACGAACCATCAGCCATTTGACGGGCTTCGGAGCAGGAGTCAAAGTGATCTATTTTTCCCTATTAGCCCCCCTCCACCGGGGATTCGCTCACTTCACTCGTAATTCCACTCCCCGGGTTTGGTGTTCGCGTAAGTAGAGCGTTGCAAATAGAATTGAATGGTGGCTCTAAGGAGGAACACACTTTGGCAAATCACGTTTCCATTCGAGCAGGTTCACCGAGCGAGAAAGAAGGAAATCGTCCCGTTCCTTGTAACTACAGAATAGCAATTTATTTACCTCCGGCACCTCGGAATCCGTACAACGTTGCCAAAACGTAATTTTACTTTTTTAACTTCGGCAAACAGCAAGAGGAGTCGTGAGAAATACATGTTCCAAATGCCTCTCGAAGCTCCCGGAAAAAATGCTCCACACGTGCACGTGCCCGGGACAAGACACACACACACACTCACTGATCAATGAGTTTCTTGGGGTTTCGCGATAAAAAGAAAATACAAACGTTCACATTTCTGTTCAGAAGCCCCCGTCCAAAATTCCGGTTGCGAAATGTTTCGACAATCCGCTGGTAAACAAATAGCGCCCGACCTTTTTTCCCCAACCGAACCGAAATTCGTTTCGAGTGTTTCGCCGAAACCGGCACAAGGAAATAACGAGTTGTCACCACTCGAAAACACGATTTGGTTGCACAAATTGCGGTCTTCCATTTTGCCACCTCGACGTATTGATCGTAATGATGCGCCATTTCACAAGAGCCCGCCCCGAAGCCGTTCCGCCTGGGCAGGTAAACAGAAGCACGCCATAACTAGCCGGACCGAGTGACTTTTCCACCAGGGAAATAATTTGATTTGCTGACGAAAACTACTGCGCTGCTTAGTTTTCCCACTTTGATTTTACTAGCCGTGTTTTTTTTCTCTCTCCCTCTCTTTCGTCATTTCAATCCCTTTCGATGGTCACGATGTAAGAGTACCGGCAAGCGGCTTCTGCCAAACAGACGAGCTGACACTAACAAGACTCTTGAACAAACTCAACGTGCCATTCGACGAGCATACGACACGGACACTGGCAGGGCAAAAAAGGCAAGTGTCTAGATGCAAAAAAAAAAAATCTTCACATTACAAAATGTCAAAATAAACAATCCCAATCCTCTTATTTGCAATGCCACTGGAAGAAGAAAATGAAAAGAAAGTCGTCACACATCCCTCCTTCCGTTCCGACCCGGGCAAAAGTGGACGTCTTCGGTGAGGCGGTTGCAAAAAACCGAAAAAGGGGAACCAATGTAAAGTGTACACCGAAGACAGGAGGCTAGAGAAAGTGGCACCCAAGTGGAAGCCAAGCCGTTGAGGAAGAGAAAAAACCAACATCACATAGCTAAACCATGAAGTTTTCCTTCGGGCTGGCACCTGGAATGCCAACGGTGGCCAATCCTCGCGTCGGCTAAAAAGGGCACAGGGAGTGTGCCTTCGCTCGCTCTTTCCGGGCACGATTGAAGTGCGACTAGCTTGTTAGTGATATTTGCTTAAGGTTGTTTGACGAACTGAAGGCAGCACACGGGGAAAACAGAAAGTGACCTTAAAGGGGGCCAAGAATGGGACGCTCTCTTAGAGTGCCCCTCCCAGTTGTGTGAATCCAAATTCTTTAGCCCCACGCGAACACCCCGTGTGCGTTTGAATGCGCAACAAGAAAGCAGAAAAGGTCCTTCGATAAGAAGTGCTAGTGCCGAAGAAAGGAAAAGTACTCTCCCATGCTAACCGCCCGAAAAGGACACGGTTGGGACGAATGAAGCGTGTCGTGGAATGGTCCGCAGTTTTTTTTTTCTTTGCGAATCGGTTTAGAAAGCAAGGAAAAAACGCAACGGTTGGCCGGTTCGTTCGGCGCCAGCTCCAGATCGAAGCCTACCGGGCTCGGGGCCTCTCGGAAGGAAGGCTGAACTGAATTTAAATTCACCATGCTATACCGTTCCGGTAGATTATCGCCCACCGGGGCCCTTGGCGAAGGGCGAAAAAAGCGGCTCGCCTTTATCCGCTTTCCACCGGACGACACCTGGGTTTTCCCTGCGCTCGATCTTGGCGCTCCATGCGAGCAAAGGACCAAGGAAAGAACCGTCCGAGCCCGTACTGCAGACACCGGCTTCCAACTATGCTTGAAGGTCAATATTTATTCTTCAATAAAACTTCGATACGCACTCGGAATCGGTGCGAACCGTCGAAACGATGGGAAGTGGACCAAAGTGGCCACCCCACCCCTACCGCCCGCAAAAGACCGTTTGTCGATTAGAACCGATTTCGTTTACAAGCAACTCCATTCCAGTCCCCCCCGTTTCCGAATCGTCAAATCAGTCCGTTTCCGGCGAGCACCATGAATAAACATTGCCACGACCGAACCGCGCGGCAATCGAAAGGTTGGTTTGGCTTTAACAAGCTTGAGCTGTTTGTTTGCATTTAAAATGTTATCCTAAACGGCGCTTCGAAAAGCCAACCCCTTGGCGGGTAAACACTCCGTGCGCTTGATGGTGGATTAATGCGTCCCGTAACGCCACGGGAGAAGGGGTTAAAGGGAAGGGAGGATCCGTTGTCTTACTCACCGGGAAATTTGTATAGCGACACCTCGTTGCAATTGATCTCCAGCAGGGCGGTTTCGTTCGGTAAACTCGCACACCGGCACATGGTGTTGATGGGACACTCGTACGAGATGTCCTGATTAGTGTAGAGGATGTTTCGATTGTCCAGCTTCCAGCCACCGGTGCCGATCGGTAGGACGGCCACCACCAGCACGCTTACAATGTCTACGAAAGTTCGTGCGAACGCCGGCGCCATGATGCGTGTTTGCTTCCCGTTTGCTTCGAACACGTTGGAAGTTTGTTAAACAGTTGACTCCAGTCCTGAAAGTGAGAGGAAGAAAAGAAAAGAAGAAAATTTGGTTAGAAAACATGTTCCAAAGTAGGCGTATCGTGGGAGCTGGCGATCAGTATCGAGGTAGATTAGAATAATCGAAGGCGGCTGTGAAGGAAAAACGAAAAACGAACTGTATCAAACGGTGTCCTGTTCGATCAGGCGTTACCACGGGTAACAACTTTTCGAGAACACAAATTTCCATTTTCGCCAATAAACTTTTGTGGAAAAGACACTGAAAAAGGTGCCGGAAATAGCGGGGAACTCGTGCAAACGTACAACTGCCCACGCTCCCCGTTTTTGGATCGCATTCGTTGGAAGACTTCACATGAATACACTACATGATAAATTTATCCCATTTATCATGACGGCATAGAAAAGTTGTAAAGTAGCATGTGGGGAAGGGAAATAAATTCTCATCCCGGTCGGCGTTGGCAGAGACACACGTCCCGCGGTCGGTGGACGCTGCACGTGTGGCCGAACGAAACTGGTCGAAACAAGGTAACAAGAATGGGGGGGGAGGTAGCGAAAACTGGAACGAACTTTTGAATGGCCGATGATAGTTGCAGACACGAGGAGGAGGTGGGATCTGAACGCTGGATCGGGAGAACGTTTGCAACAAACTTCAAGCAATGATAAGCTGAAGAGATTCCGAGGCAATGTTCCGAAGTTGTAAATGAAGCTGTCTTTACGCGGACATCATGATTCAAAATGGTCGTTTTTTGTTTCCCGCAAGACACATTGTTTGCCGTAATCGGTTTGATAGATGTGTAGACTTTTCCGAAGAGGAATATTTTTCTGAAAAGTACAGTTCATAAAAAAGCGATCACGTTGCATATAATGTTTTCGTTTATCCCAGTTTCCGTATCTCTTTAATATAGGACCATTCATATCAGGAAATAATTTCTGCCAAATTTAGAATAAATTGCGACATATTTTAATATAGAAATCCAAAATTTCTAAAACTGTGCACCGTTTTTCGACGATTTCTCTGCGAAGGTATCTTTAACCTATTCTGCTTTGTAAGTATAACCATAATCAACTAAAATAAAATTTATTATAACTGTTGTTCGTCAATTAAAAGGTACCTGAACTGCAAAAAATGTTGAAATATTGTTTGATTTTCATCGGATTGTATATCTAGAGTACGCTAATATTGATTTTGTTATGTTGTTCTATTTTTTTACGTCCTGTACATAGAATAAGAAAGTTATAAGCAAAAGTAAATACTTTTCTTTGTGTTTATGGTTTTTTTTTTATGTAGTGACTTTGTTTTCTTAGAGAAAAAGATTGAACTTCAAATTGATGTCTTATTGTAATTTTCCGAAATATTCTTTTCCTAAAATAGTTCATTTTCATCCGAATTGCTCGTGACATATTTCTGGTACGACTTTTTCGCCTCGTCAGCACATACTTTACCACTGATCGCACGATTCGCAAAAATACGAGGAAAAATTACAATTTCCTCTAAGGAAAACTTTCATCCAGATGGTTGTTTCGTGGAAAATGTCTATTCTAGTAACATGGACCATTCTAAAACTGGCTCTATGTTAGGTCTTTCGCAAAGAACCGGTAAACAGTTCGCTGCAAGCAAATCAATACGCTCGAACAAGTTTCTCGCTACACGTGCCCAGCTTCGTCATTAATATTGATACTCGTTCCCGACCGGTGCGCCCTCGACGTTGTGGTGGTGGGGTCAAAAAGTCAAAAACAAAATCGTTCCACTTCATCAAACTCGTCCGAACTTCACTACCACGGCACACCTCCCCGGGTTTTCCTGTCTACTAGCGCGCCACGAACAGAAACGTTAATGGATAGGTTCTTTTCCTTTTTTCAGCCGATGCCTTCACAAGCTTCCGATACGCTCACTTTCGGTAGCCGTAGATGGGCGATCGTGAAAATGGCTGGCCGCCGGGGAAAGCCCTAACATGTGAGGTAATTAAAAAAGAATTTCCCGAGAGCAATACGCTGGACGAGGTCGGCCCAGTGCCGAGCGTATCGAAATGACCGTGGAACTTGGTTCGGTAGAAAAGGGTCAGAAGCAGGGGAAAGGGGTAGAATGCGAAAAATAGAAACTGTTGAAAATTGGTAGGAAATGTTCAAATAGTTTCGACTAACGGTTTGGGAGGTAGTAAATTGAGCGAACCAGTGGATAAAATGAGAAACGAGGTCGAAGAGTAGCATTCCCTACGGGTTGGCGGTAAGCATACGTTCGATTTCAAACTTCTCCCTTCCTCTCTCGGTCGTTTGTTTTTGCCATTTTCTGACCATTCTTTTCGGCCAGTTCACAACCGCATCGGTAAAATTCTGCTGCATCGAACCTAGCCCGCAATTTGCGTTGCATCGAATGGTAGAGCGGTTTTTCTCGATAGCTCGGAATTCGGGGTTATAGAAGCGAAGTTTTCCTACCCAAATGCCGTCTATCCGTCCCTGCAAACCGGTCTCCGATGGGGGTTTGTACCTTCGAAAACACACCTAGCCCCAACGCCTCACTCTCGCAAACTCCGGCAGGGCTGGGAATACCTTTTGTACAAACCTGCCCATCCGTTCATTTGCGCAGGAGAAAATTGTTAAAATATTTATTATCTTCTTCCTACGGCAACTTTTGTCCCGGGCGCACGAGCGCGCGAGCGGGGAAGAGCGATTGGCAGGCTGGGCGTTTTGGAAAAGTAGAAGAAGAAAAACTCCGGTACAACATGGAATGAATTTCAAATTAATGAATACCCTGGATGGGAGAATTTTTCAAGATGAGCCTCGGGAACGGGGAATAAATTTGATATATTGCAAGCTAATTTCGATGGCCCGGAAAAACCCCGAGCCAGACGGCTGCGTCGTTCTCGGGCAGGTCAGCTTTGACCTACTCCCCGCTTATACATTCAGATCATTGGCGCTTCCATCGAGCGGGGAAGAGATTTCCTTTCCCAGCGAATCCACCAGGGAGCGATGGTTTAAGGTAATCGTTGTGGCCGTCCGAGTGCCGGAACGGAATTTAACAGGGGACGGCAAGCGTAAGCCAACAAATTATCTCCGGCAGCAGTTTTAGGTGTATTTTATTGAAAAATTACCCCACAAACGAATGGCCGATGGCGTGGAACAGGATTCCGCCAATCCGGTACGATCATAATTAACACAATATTATCGCTGGCCAGGTTGAGCTAATTAGTTTAAATTTATGAAGGTGCACTCGAGTATGATGAATTGTTTGAGGAAGCTTTAATTGCCGATGAGTAACAACTACTGCAGTCAAATGTGTTTTTATGGTTTGAAGAGTAGAGTTTGTATATGAAAGAAAGTCAAGTATCAAATATTTTCTCTTTGAAGAAGTTCTAACAAATAAAATTTCAAACCGTTTTTCACAGTGTCTGGGTTTAATGACACTACGTTTATTTGTACAAAACTTTACTAACCTTTTACACTCAAGGTAATTTTGTCAACTTTAAGTTGAAACAAATTTTAACCCCTTTAAATCTTCACATATTTTCTACGAACCAAAAATGAAATCCAAAACTCGAATAAATGAACCTTTCGTAGCAAAATGTTCTAAGAACGATGTTTCGAGAAATAGCAGGAATTTCAATCACCGTTTATTCCATGGAACCAAAACTACATCCTTTTTAGCAGCGCTTTGCTCTCCCTTTGTAATAGTTCAATCGTTCCGTTACGTGCCGGGAAACCATCGACTGCACACATTATAAATCACACCATGTAATGGCACCGACGAATTCCAACGCTAAGCCAACGAAGCATCCAATTGAACATTCAACTTTCGAGCAACGTTTTTTTTCTCTCCTTTTCGTCTTCCCTTGTTCGACGTTACATTCGTCTATTGGGGATTCCCGGGACCGGTAGCGAACGCCCCCGTTAAGGACTCTCGTCTTAATTCTGACGTACGTCGCATTTAATATCACTATGCCAACCTGACGTCCGGGAAACGCGCCACCCGTCTCGACGCTGTTCATGGCTGCTTGGACGCACGATAAAAGCCAACGAAAGTCAGCCCCGCGCACTCCAGCGTAACCATTCGAAAAGCAATAAATCACGTCCGACAATACTTCAAGCACGTAACACCCAATCAGACTTCGTCCCTCGCCGTGTGGAGTTTCAGGGCAGTCAGGGAAGAGTGTGACTTTTTGGGCGTCTCCAGTCGCACTCACACACACACGGACACACGGACACACTTCACAAAGGGCGCAGAAAACATGATAAATCCTCGTCAGCCACTAACTCCCGGACGGAAAGGGGAAGATTTTCTCGCGAGATTTTCCCCCGTCATACCGTCGGAAGGAACCTGCAAACCGGGAGGGAACAATCCTCCAAGCTGATACATCATCGTCGGATCAAAGCTCTCATCATGGTTATTACTCGCGTCTGCTTTCGCTTAAGTCGTTTCACCTAGCACAGGTTGGTCCTACTCGCCCGGTACGCAGCATCAAAGGGCACGCCTCGAGAAGGACTTAAGTCTGGGGATTGAATGCAAATCGTTTTCCGCGTGCCGGGGCGTTTTTCGAGCCCTCCCGCCGCGGACGACGAGCGTTATCATGTTTATCTTATCATGTGCTCATCGAAAACTTACCCTCTCCAGGCCAGGCCACCCCTCGAGCCCGAGGTCGAGAGGATCCCGCTGCGATAATAATCAATCAAAACGCATAACTCGAACGGCGTGGGGGAAAGGTGCCTCAAATTCAACCGAACGCTGGAATGCCGGGAGGCGGTTGCCAAGCGGACAAATGAAAAGCGTAGCCCGCGGTGCGAGTTGGTGCGAGTTCAATATTGGAGGCTTAGCTGTGGCTTCCTTCCGAAGTTGATCACAGAGAATACCTATTCTTGACTTTAAGGATTTTCTTCGTGTTCTATTTGACGTTGTTTACGTGCATGGCGGCATAAGAACATATTTCTTTGTTCACATTTAACTCTTCAATGTTTTTTCTACTCAATAAACTTTATTTCATTCAAAATCTCTCTTTTTAAAAAAATAAATAAAATAAACTATATTGTGTTTACACAATCCAAGCGTTAACAAAACTTAAATAAATAAAAATGATCTTTTTTAATCCAACTTTTCTATAAGTTTATAAAAAAAACCAGTAATATGAAACTCAAGCACAATTTGACGCTTCATTATGTCCTAAGTCCATTATGTGACTGTGCAACAGAAAAGAAAAGTCCACAATACCAGAAATGAAGGCATTATGGTTCGCTGCTTTCCGAGCGTATTACTCCTTGAACATAATTTGGCCACTCGCTTGTGCGAAGCGTTAAAGAAAAAGACCATTTTCACAAGCTTCACATTACACCCAAGTGCCAGTGTTCCGGACCGTAATGCTAGACTTTTCCAGAGCTCCGATTGTACGTTCACGACGAGAAACCCTACTCAATCTCTGGTGACCGAAAACTCAAGACGCTGTCACGAGCGCGGAACGGGCTAAGATTGTCTAACGCGCTGGAGAGCGGGACGGATTTGTAAGCAATCGACTCGATAGAAATGAAATTTGTCATGATGTTCGGCACTGAAGCGACAATCTTCGAGTGCAGCACAATTTCGTTCTGCTCGTTGCAAGAGTGTTCAAGCGCGTTTTTCGCTCGACCTGAAGGAGTAAGTTTCGGGCTAATGGCGTTATGAGCTTCACGGTTGGCCGAAACGGTGAACGAGGTAACGTAAAGAGGTGAGGTAGACTATCACACGATAGCAACAGTTAGTGTTTGTTTGCTTCACAAATATCATCGTGCTAAATTATGGACAGGCACTCATCGAAACCCTTTAGCACGCACCACTTCACCGGACGTCCGGTAAGCGGGAGGAAATCGGGCCACTCTAATCTGACTAGTGCAATCCAATAATGCTGCCTCGTATACCTGGACGCCACGGTCCAAATGGAGCGACCATGCAAGCCGGACATTATTAATGAGACAGAAAAATCGATTCACTCTAGCGGAAGCTCCGGAGCTCACCGCAGGATGCCGTTCCTTCGGTGAACCACCACGGCACCGATAGCTTTATGGTTCCGATTCCGTGCAGATCCAATCACAGGTGGTTTTATGCTTCACGCCGCAGGCATTCCCTCCACCACCGAAACTTCGCCGTCGTCCACCGGAGGGCGGGCTTTCGTTCAATGTGAGGAATTTCCAACGAGCGTGAGGTATACGAGCGCGCACGCATGATGGTTGTCGTTGGGAATGATTTATAATTGAATTCAATCGATTAATTTTTCCACCAGGGCTTCCCGGCTTGATCAGTTGGACAACCTCTTGTTTATTCCATGACTAATGATACGCGCCCATTGCGTAGGGTGGAATATGGTAGGAAGTGGTCACGTTTTTGCTAGGGTAGTTTCTTTATTTTTCCCCCATTCCTTTTGTTATTATTTTTAATTGTTAGTTCAAATTGAAAAATACATGGAAAAAAATTATTAACACAAACCGAATGAAGCTAAAACCGAGCTTCACTAGTGGTCAAACTTTATAGCTGTGATTGTTCGTGAGATGTTAAAGCTCTTTAAATATGTAAAGTTTTTAAAATTGATAACACTAATTTTCTAAACAGATCAACTATTCAAATAGAAACACAAGACTAGTTGTGCTGTTTTTTATACAACAAAGGATTGAAATGCATTAGGTTTACCTCGTAGTCATACTAAACAATATTCAAGGATGTTGTTATTGTTTATGTTTCCAACCAAGGACCTAGGATTTCTCCGACTTTTATGCGAGTACACATTTATTTAATGGCCTTCTTATATTTAATGGCCTTCTCGATTACCTCTGTTTTAATACAAACATGAAATTTCCTTTTATTTATGAATGTTGAATTAATGGAAGCAGGTATCCTCCACCGAAATTGGTCTAATGGAGGCGCATGGTCATTCACAAAGTTTTGTTAGATGATATTACTTTCAATTCGTTCAAAATAACCATTTTAGCACAGAAAATTTCACAACAAATTGAAAACAGAAAAGCAAACTACCAAAACCTACCTTAGGCGTGTACTCTGAACAATTACTTCATTGTACAGGAAAATATGCAAATAAAAAACTAGTACCCTTTTGACGTTATTTTCTAGTAGAGCAAAAACTCAAAGCTGTACTGACCATGATTTCATACACTGCTGGTTTAAGGTGTTAGTCTAAATTGTTTCAACGTTAAACGTCAAGAGCACGTAAAATTTGTGAAATTTAAAATCAAAATTGTTGCGGTAGACAAGTGCATATTTAATTCAAGAACATTCACCGTTAATTTCCAACTTTGCCTTGATAAAACCATGATTTTGACAAAATCAAAATGAAGCACAACTCGCTCATCCTAGCCGAGAACAAAAAATCACACCAAAGAATACGATAACAATTTTACCCATCCCTGCTTTTGGGAGGAAATTTTCATTTATCCCTTTTTAAAAGCCCTCCCCTCCAACGGGTAGAAGTGCTTCCATTGACTGAGGAATGTTAAATTAATTTTCGGTCGGTCGAGCGCCAATTAAACTGTGGCTCATAAGCAATTCAAATATTTATATCCTTCAAAAATGGCCGCCTACCGGAGCCACCCTAAACGGGCGCGGGACCGTAGAACGCGTACCGGTGAGATGGAGGTTTCATTTTATTTATTTTTTGCACTTCTCGTACACCAATTTCTACCGTTGGGCTAAAGCGGCATGGAAGGTGGCTGGGAAAACAGAAATTCTCCCGTCAAACATCATTTTTGGTGGCAACGATTTCTTTTTCGCTTCCCATTTTGATCCGACCTTTTTCGCACTACAAGCTGCCAAAACGCCGTTTGCTACCGAAAATAGGCAACCGAAATTGCTTTGAAAATGGGGATCCGCTCGGGGGCTGAGAAAAACCACGCGGGGCGGACACCAGTGGGGCGCTGTGGACGGTATTTCTATGTCAAGCAATGTCTCATGGTGAAGTAACAGTCCCTTGGGTGAGTAAACCAAAATGGCCTTTCTTTGCTTAGGCCTTCGCTTTTTTTTTTTTTTTTGCTTTTCAAACACTCTCCTGCCGCGATTACGCTCCCCTGACCCGGTACCTCGCACGTTAAGATCATTTTCCCGGAGGATGGTGGGGTGTGCGCGGCTAGCAGAACCGTTTTCCAGTGTATCGTGGCAGAAAATTTAACGAGAACATAAAGCGACGGAACATTCCCACCGTGGGAGCGAAAACGGCTACCCTCCTTGGGCGTGGACCGGGAAAGACAACGGAAAATAATTTTGCATTTTAATGAGCGGCCTTTTCTTTTCGCACTGTTCGGTGCGATATGCTTTCGCACCGTTTTGCCGCTGGAAGGCTGGCTTAGTTTTCCGAAAACACCACTAAGCCGCTGGAGACGTTTGTGTCGGTTTCGTCCCATGGGACGGTGACGGTGTACACACCGAGCCTGTTTGTTTCCATCAAGTCGTTGTGAAGGAAAAAATATGGAAATTAAATCATATTCGGTGTGTGGTGCTGTGTGAAACTTTACGACTCCTGGCCAAGCAAAAAAAAATCTCACTAAATTCACAGATGGTGAGTCACTGGCGTGAATATAGGTTTAAACAAATTGCTGTGGATATTCGAAGATTATAATATAACTATGTTTTGAAAAGCAAACACCATTAAGGATCTGGTAGCGTTTATATTTACATGCTTCATTAACATTCCATGGATTATTAGGAGAATAATTCTGCTCCTTGAGATATTTTATATGAAAGAAATGATAAACTTCATCACACTCCGTCATATTCTATCGTTTCATTTTATCTTATTAGATCTCTTTAACAGTTTGAAATGGTTTGCATAGTTTAGCATGATAAAGCTAGTAATGTTTTCTGATGTTTCTAATAGAACCTAATAAACCTAATTGTGTCATCTTAGAATCAGTTTTCTTTCTCTTAAATAATATAATTGTTTAAATGATACAATTGGTCACTGGACATGCAAGGTAAGTATAACTGTATATAACTTGATATTCTAAGTCCCTAGTATTTCAATAGAATCTAAAAGGCTACAAAATCCATTCATTCTAATGGATTAAACTTTAACGGCAATGTGTTTATTCAGAGCGGTAATGCGGGGGTTTGCATCCTTATACTATAATAAGGTCAATGCCGAACTGCTTCGGGACAATCATAGCAACATAAACAAACCACTACGTATTGGATTATCTGCTCGGTTCCTAAGACGAACCACCAGGACTCGCCTTGTTAGGTTTTATGGCCTTATTTACACTTCATGGTCAAGTTTTCATCAATCCCTGTCCGTGCAACGATGCGGCACGGTTCCGGTGGGTGAACCTCTTTCTTCGACTTCGAGCCAACCCAAAAGGTCTTCAGCTCACTGCACACAAGCTCTTGAAGGAGCTCGCTCGAAAATCCAATAAGATGTTTGCCCGCCAGGCACTCGCACCGACGCAATGCCCAGCGTCGGAAGATGCAATTGCAACTGGCTCCGGTCTCGAAGCGCACCGCTACCTCACGTGTTTCCCTCCTTGCCTCCTGGGCTGAGGAGGGCAACTCTGCCGCAAGATAATGATGCTGTAGGCTAGCGACGCACACAACTCGAAGCGCACCCGGATCGCTCGAATGTGGACACGGGCCGGGCCACTAGAGCTACACGAGATAATGAGAGTAAACAAACGTATAATAGCTCTGTAATGGTCCGTTATCTGGCTCATATCTAATTTTCCGCTACATTGCATGCACAATCTTTGCCGGCAATCGTTCGTGCTGAGTGCTCTAATTAGAACCGATACCGAGCCGTTCGAGCACCGAATCCTTCCCAGCGAGTGGTGGGACAGAGAGCTTACGTGCCTGAGTGCGAATGTGTGTGTGTGTGTGGGTCATAGTCTTCCGGAGAATATAGCGTTATCGTGAAACTCATTAGAGACCCTAGAATCTGCCTCGGGCAACGAAACCGGAGCGGGTTTCGGATGGATCCCGTGACTGCACGGGATACGATAAGGAAAGGCTCGAGAAAGCGGGTCACAGGGGTGCTCTTTGACAACATGCGATGAGGAGTAGGGAACTATGTGTGTGTGTCTGTGACCGTACTTCACTCATTCGATCGCACGAGGTCCACCAAAGCGTCGCTGCTCGAAGGCACCAGCGATAATGGTCACGTTAATGTCGAAACGATCCCGGGCCCGCGAAAGCACACGTGAGCGCACCGAGATCCTGTTGAATAATTGTATCACCACCATCCCGTCCAGGGCCTACCCCTCCATCACCCTTTCCCCATCAGCTGCCACCCGGGCATTGTTAGGAAACCGTTGATTTGAGGGCATGTTTTAATCAAATATTAACCACGCGTCGTTGTTATTGTGCTTTCGTGCCGTTATCGAGCCGACGCCATCGGCCTCCATCGGTGGTTGATAGTGGCTCATGCCGATGCCGAGGCTCGGGGCCAACCCCGACGATCCGCCAGGACGCGGGCGGATTTAATTGATAATGTTTTCTGTGGTGACATTATGTCAATTTGCGGTGTCCGGTGGTGGGCGAAAATGTGTGCGTCTCGCAATTTCGCCCCGATGCAGTCCAGCCGCCGAGCCGGAAACCAATCGACCGTTTGCGGTGAGCCCATCATCTTTGGGCGCGGGGTTGACTTAGTGATCGTGACGCATGCCACGGGTGCTTGTCGGCAAGCATTAGATTTATGATGTGCGGTGGGCTCATATTTCCACTCGTATCTTCGGGCAATAAATTATATCAATCATGACAAATTACAGCTAATGTACCGTGTATTAATACAGTGTGCATTATGCAAAGTATTTGTGTCGGAAATTTCATCAAAAGTAATGCATGTTTCTGGTAAATCATTTGAACTATTTAAGTATTTCTTTCCAACAACCCAAATTCTGAGATACGTACAAGAATATTTTACTAATCAAATTTAGTCAATCAATAGAAACTATCTTCTACCTTCCATTTCCAAAACTACATAAAAATGATTAAATAAATATAGCAGTTATACTTAATAAAATACTGTACAGTAACGTAGCTTGTTCTTCACGCAAAGTCCAATCCACATTTTTCAAGTCACCCAAAACAACGAAAGCATCCATTATCAACCGAGAAATTGATCTTAAACACTTGTATGAAACATTAATATCTGTTGCAAGTAACATCCTGAGCGGGTGGCATTGCATTTCTCCGTTTCGGAAATTGATCTCACTTCTAATTCCCCGGCACTCAACGGGCGACGTGTTCCCGCCCCAACCGCCGCATCTGCAACGTGCTCGATAAAACCATCTCAGCCGACAAGAAGTCAAAAATCAGCTGAATAATAGATGGCTCCCAAGCACACAAAAGCGATCCACAGATGATCCGGCATTCGCTACCCTCCCCGGCCAAAGCCACCGAGTGCTTCGGCCGGGCACCTTCCGGGCTGTCTTTCCGTTGAAAAATGGAAATGCATTATTTGCATACAAATTTGCGCCTTCCCAGGCTGCCGCTGCAGTCCCACAATCGGCCGGTTGCGCTGCACAAGGAGAAAGTTCTTGAGCATCGCGCGGGTCTCTACAGAGTGCTAAGAATGGGCAAAACTTTGCTACGGGAGAAAAATGGCCCCGGCAATGGCCCGGCGGTGTTGCTCCGGGGAGTGCTTCGGAAAAACGATGACGCTCACATTCGGGCCATGTGGCCATTGCCAAATTTTCCGAACGGGCAAAACGCCGCAGCAGCTGGTTTTCATCGGTGAAAATAAATGCATACTGTTACCCCGTGGCCCGTGGCCGAAGTCCCCTCTCGGGTGAAGTTTCGTTACTGTTGCCTAGGGGAACAACGCCTGCCATCGGTTGCATTTGTACTACGAAGGATCTCGGGTTTTTTTTCTTCTCCCCTACAACACTTTTCTTCCTTTTTGTACCGTTTATAGCTACCTCGGGCCGAACGAACCTTCTGTTCAACGTGCTCAACAAGGCCCAATGGTGAACGGACGGTTGAAATATTGAGCTATTTATTTCCATTTATTTGAAATAATTTTTAAGCCAATGCTTCATCGTTTCCTTGCTGTTCTACTTTATTACCCAGAGCCCGGGGTTTGGATGGATTTTCATAAACTGTTGGCGGCATGCGCAACAGTCGTTCCAATAGTTCACTATCGACCGTTTTGCGTTTGAAAAACAATCACCGGAGGATTATGAAAATTGAAGAGATAGCATCGATTGAAACTACCAGCTTTTATTCGCTAGTTGAGCACAGAAAATGTTCTTGCAATTCTCTTTTTGGGAAATCAGTTTCTAAACACTCGTTCTCTCTTATACGCCTCAACCAACGGCGATTTCACAAGGAAACGGAGTATTTATGAAGTCCTTTAGTCCAAAACCGTCGTACATGCACGAAACCGAACGCCATGTTCTACGGGTCCACCGTGTGCCGTCGTGCAGTCGTGGACTGGTATGCTAAACATTTCACCAAAGTCTGCTGAAAGGCAGAGATTCGGAATGCGCTAAACCGATTATGTCCCTGTACAGTTATTGTGTGGCGGAAATGCTACCAAAGTTCCACGTTGCCAGGGCGTCGTCATGCAACCGCCATCGGTAGATATGAGAAATGAGCCACGGTACGACACATTTCCCACAAGTCTACAAATTTGGTCCTGTGTTTCGAACGATACACCTCCGCCCGGAAGTGGATTCCCCACAAGGCAAGTGCGGGTTTTTCGTCCAATGAGAATCATGCAAGGTGTTCACAGGACCGCGTTCCACGGGTTTCCCCATACGAACCCCGTCAGCTGGCTCGACCGATCGAGTCCGGGTCGGGTTTTGTAAAATAGAAAATTTATTTACATTATGACACGTACTTTTGTTAATAATTATGTGCATAAATTTATTACCTCGCCCGGTAGCTGCGAACGGTGCGCGGGCTTTTCCGGTGCTATATGTATATTATGCAAATGTCGAGTGTGGCAACCCCGATGCGGTCCGGTGGACAGCTGGTACTCCTTTGGCCAAGAGTTGTCTTGTTTAGCGGAAAACATTCCCTTCGGAGAGCTCCGAAAACGACTGCTTAACTCTTTGATGAACCCTTTTTTTAGGATTTCTATCACTTGTCGAAGAAATTTCTTCTTCTTCTTAAATATCTAGTTCGACTTTAATATAAAATTAATTAATATTTGAAATGCGATATTCAATCATATATTTACAGGATGCATGTCTCACATTTAGTTTGCTGTTAGTCTAATTTAGTATTAATTATTATTTATTTCGGTGTATGTTTCTATTTTCATTGTACAACAAATGTTTCAACTGAGTTTTGCAACTTTTAAAACCTTTCAGTTCACACGGCCTTAAATATGCTCCTTTTCATAGTTACATGTATAAGATAAAATTGGAATGACTTAAAGTCTCATTTTACGTATTGGTAATTCATCTACAATCTAAAAAATATTCAGGATATCACGCTGAATAATCCCAGTTGACACTTGATACTACGTTTTAGAATTGATACCAGTTGAATTACAAATTAGCTTCGACAATTTGCACCTTATCTTCACATTTTCGATCCACCTTTTCGTGGCGCCGGTAAAACCTCTCTAAAGATGTTATCATAATGGGATATTAATCTATCCAACTACTCCAATTTCAGACAAACATGGGTTCACTTTACCTCCATTCTGTGATTGTGCCAAGGCAACAAAAAGCTCAGCTACAGCATCCATTTGGAGGAGGCCATTTCATGTAAATGGATTAGCGCTGGCTGACGCTGGAGGGTCGATTGCTGATTATTTCTCTTCTCCTCGAAGTCACTTTATCGTTCGAGATATCGCGTACTGGCGCGTGGACTTGTTAGGATAATATATTGGCTTTAGCAGAAAACCCACGGCTTGTTTTGTGTGCGTTAGGAAATTCAATCGGCTAACGACAAAAAAAAACACGAACCCCACAGGAAGTCAGATTCGATGCGAAAGCTTTACAGTGTTGCCGTGCAAATTGTGTTAATTTTGCTAAATGCAAACGCCTTCGGCTGTGAAGTGCTCGGTGTAAAGTGGTTGCACGCTGGTAATGCCCCGGGAGAAAAACGAGCATTACCAGCGTGTAGTTTTTACCCACCCCGGCCAGGGGTTGTTAGTATTTCTTTAGCTCATTTTCGTAATGACGCTGCAACAAACAGCTACGGGTCGACGAGAAAAAGAATGCTTTTCACTTACTGCAAGTTGAAGTAATTTAAAATATTGAACATCACGTGCCATGTTCCATTTACATAATTACATTTAGCATCGATGCCATGCCTTTTTTTTTCTTCTTGTTGTCCCGTGAATCCCTTTGGTGTCCGGATGTGCCTCTCCCAGGGAGGGCAAGGTTCGTTCGTTCGGCTACCGCCCGGAGGGCTACCACATTGTGACCCAACTCTCGAGAGCGCAACCCGGGACCGATGTGACAGGGAAGTTCATCCCCGGTGTGCCCGGGTCCATTAGTATTTCGCCCTTCACTTACACCGGTGGGGGAATGATTCCTTTTTTTTTCATTTACCTACCGCTGGCCCTTTTTCCCGAACCGGAACGCACGGTGTCATTCGAATTTCGAAATGTTTCTTTCCACCTTTGCGCCGGGAAACGGTTTTAAAAAGGACGACCACCGATGCACGTTGAATCTTTCAAATGGAAACGACCCGGGTGACCGTTGGGCGGCCGGTCACAAGGTTTGGCAGGCAAAAGTTATATCAATTTATTTGATTAAATTTTATTATTTCATTTCATCCCTGCATGTCGTGCACAGGTTCTGATACACTACAATGGGAATAAATATTTATGTCAAGGGAAAACGAATGGGCATAAAGATGCGTACCAGGAAGAAAATTATAATTCTTCATCGTGTGACATTCCGGGTACTTTATCATTTTATTTCAATAACCTGGTTGAGCACAACATTTACGGTGAAAGTAGGTCGAGGTGTTTTCATTGAATTCATTCACGGGTAAAAAACATACCATATCGTACTTGTTCATTTTATACTAATTGAATGATAAAATGAATTTACTTATTTAACAGCACGTATTGGAATGTTGTTCTACAGCATTTTTATTATATAAAACATTAATCGACTACAATTTATTCGGCAGGAGTTCTCCAATGAACGAATCGAAAACAACATTTATTTGGTCGATGGTAAATATTACCGCAAAAAACGAGCGGTGCATTGAAGCGATTTACACAACTTTCGGTCCACCGGGAGAGGGAATAGATTTTTTTTATCGTCCATTCCACCCCTATTTAGAAGCCGACAGTTGCAATCCCAAAGCAGAAAAATATCAATATTGACACAGGCATTTTTATGTGTGCTAATGGATTCATTTTATTTCTCTGATCGCCTCGTTCCGTTTCGCCACCACAGCGTGTTTGTGTACCGAAGTTGTTTTGGGCTTCGCAATGACTTCGCTGGTGACTATCGCCGTTGGCCGGAAGGCACCTTTTTGGTTATGTTTTTTTCCCCCGATGGAGTGTTTCGATCCCACCAGATACCAGCTCGCGCTCGAGGCGCTACAAAGCCTATCGCGCAACGAGCGCGCCAGTTTTGCCAAATTTGTGTGAAACATTTCAAAACGACGCGTGGACATAGGCGTGGGATTAACGGTAAAGAAAAACAACGGAAGAGGAAAAGAATGTATAAAAAAAAACTGGTGGTTCAAATAGGGATTCTAGTACACGCTTGGACACGTTGAAATTTAGCAAACCGACAACAGGCCGCACTTGGCTGCCCACTGCAAATAGCGATGGAGCCTCTGGGAGCCATTCAATTAACGCTCGGGGATGTCGTTTTTTAAGGGTATTTGCAGAGAGCTAGAAAAAACACGTGGCGTAATACGGCTGCTGTAAACTGGCATTCTTTATCACATTGTTGTGTTTGTGTTTGGTTGTGGTTGTTTTTTCTTTTTTATTTTAGTCATCGCCGTGCAAAGCGGGTCAGTTTTTAATTTAGTTTGGAATTTATCATCCACGTACGCAAACAAGCGGCGGAGAATAAAATTCTATGGCCAGCGTTTTTCCTGTGCACCGCCTGGCACTCTAGTAAGCCATTGTAAAGGCACGGAAAAGCGGCCACATGGGCAATTTAGGTAACAGGCTACGACGTGTTCCCGTTGCTGAGGAACTAGCGAGCATATTTAATTTACAAATGGCTTAGCACGGGCCTGTGCATGCTCAGCAATTGCCGGGTTTACTTTTTCGGTCGCAAAACAGATTTTACAGAATTGTCAAAATATTTGCATATTTCCCCGAAGGCCATCAAAAGAGAAATTCTGCATTTTTTACAATCTACATTTCTTTATTACTTTAGGTTGTCATCAAATTTAGTACAAACTTCTTCTGGTTAAACTAAAGTTATTAAATAATGATGACATATACCGCAGCATTTCCCACACTGTTACGACACGATCCAAATTTCCATTCCTACCAAACTCAACAAGCACGTACGGTCACTTATGCTCACTTCGCCCGCGTAAGGTACGGTGATTAGCCAACCGTCCGACCAGTGTGAGGCGTTTGCAGCGCGCGAAGAAATGCAAATGATTCCCAACGAGTTTCAGCACAAGTGCCAGTAAAACGTCCATTCGCTGACACTCGTAAAAGCGCCACGGGAAATGGCGCAGCTCGAAGCGCTCCCGAAAATATTTGTACCCAAACCGAGCAATCGTATAAATAACCACCGAATGCCGTTAACGTCCGCGATGACACCACAATGGCTCATGGGAGGTACCCTAGTCGTGAGCACGACCACAGACACACATACCACTCACGTACCAAGGCCCTGTTCTTGGAGTATTGCGCCAGGTCGTGTCAACGACCACACCGAACAGGCGAGCGTGTAGGGCAGCAACAGTCGTAGCAGCCGCAAGGCGTTGTCGAGCTTTCCCAAGCTTGAATCATTATCGACCAAATCGGATGGTAGAGCAAGCTTTTAGGACCACCCCTCCCAACCCGGCATGGGTTTAAAGCACTGGCGGAGGGCAAGTAATGTGCAGAATACATATTTCATCCGCTCACAACAAAGTGTGCAGTGAAAGCGGTGGAACTCACCCGCCAATGTCAATGTTTAGTGCCGGTTCCGTTTGCGCGCCAACTTGTGCGAAAGGACGCCGTGTGGAGAAGAGAACAAAAACCAAATGAAAGAATAGGGGAAAAAAAACCAACAGCAACGCACCAACACTGTACATAATCGGCCCAGGTCAGGTGGGTGCGGAAACATCGCCATAAAACATTATGGTAATATTTCCCTTAAACACACACATAAACGCACGCGTCCGAAAGCAATACCGGGGTCCCGGGACCGCCAGTAATGTGCACATGTACACAAACTGTAAGCACCAACTTAAACGTTAACGGCAGAGGTGGAGCAAGCCTCCTCCGGCCACACGCTTTCCGCTTTGGCTTTCCCTCACTTTTTGGAGCTGTATTTGTGTGTATGTGGGGGGTTTTTTTTTTTTACTACCTACAAAATTATTCACCACATCCGGCCCAGCATGCGATGGAGGCGCCTGGTCCTTTTTCCTGTTGTTTGTCGGACCCTGGCTGTGGGCCGGGTTTCGGCTTGCAAAGCAATTGCTTTGTTGTGGTGGCACGGCGATGAAGCCCAAAAACGGAACATGGCATCTGAAATGAGGACTGTAAATAACTTGCCAAAAAAACCGTACGAGGCACCCAAACTGTAGTTGCCGGTTTTTAGAGCGAGAGCATGGAGTCATTAAACTGGGCAAAATATTTTAATCATCCGTCGGTAATGAATATATCATTGAACGATATGCATCACGATTGGTATGCACTAATTCATCGCTATCGGCGGCTTTTATCGGCATCGTTGAAATGTTTATTCGACGTAAACAGCCTTTTATCTTATAGAAATTGTTCAAACTGTTACATTCCCGTTGGGAAACTGTTACTATTATGACCATTCGACGGCATTCTCAGAATCTTCCACCCGCTGTGCGTTTGCGGTTGGCTCATCGGACTTTTTATTTTTTGTTCTTCTCGGCAAATCGGCACAGACTTCCTTCACATCCTTCAGGACCAACCGCAGCGTGCCGAGCGAGCGCACAAGTTTGATGGGCCCCTTCCGGTGCCGGTGACCGAATCCTGAAATAAAATGGCAGTCACTCCAGCCCCGACCCGGTCCCGGCATCCAGAGCGGAAGTGGCTGTACGCCCAGCCCCTAGGAAGTAAAATAAATAAAACTCGATCCAAATATTTCATGTAATGGCATTATGTGCCGAGTTTCGTTATTTATGCATCCTGGGCTACCGGGTTCTTCTCTGGTTTTTTTTTTCTTTCGGCTCTTTTCGGTTGATGGTTCCTGATAACGAGCACACCGTGCGAGCGCTTGTATGAGTGTAAACATAAAATTTGAAGGTTTAACCGCGTCACCGGATGTGGAAGTGGAGCGCGCAGGTGGAAAAGTGAGCCCTGATCCGAGAAGCACCATTTTGATTTGCGTAATGTGTGCAAAGTTCTTCTTTTCATAAATTTAGCATAGGGATCTAGCAAGGATTAAACGGATTGGGTGTAAAGTTTTCTACATCTTGATCCATTTTTGAAACATTGTTGAACATGGAAAAGTTTTTCGGTAGTCGAACTTTTGGCCCATAGAAAAATTGAGTACAGCATTAGTTTAATGAAAATTGAGGCCAAACACACCCAACAAACCACAAAGCCGTTTTACAGTGCTTCGTAAAAGTTTACTGAATGAAGAGCTACAGTAGAGACGTTGTAAAAAGCGAAAATCTGACAAAATTAAGACAAAACTGGCTTATTGTTCAAAGAGCTGCCTGGTAGCGCTTTTTTTTTTTAATAATCTTTTGTTTCACAATAGAATAATTAAAGTCAGTTTATTATTTTGTTTATTAATAATCTGTTTAGCAACCAAGGCTTATGGATAGATTCAATCCGGCTGCAAAAATATGTTTTACAAAATGCAAACGTTACTAATGAAACTCAAAAACTAAGCAAAAACCAGGTTTAATTATTTCACTTAAATAGATAGCGTAATATACAATACGCTATCTATTTAAGTGAAATAATTAAACCGCTTCAACTATAATTATAGATACCATAATCAGAACAACAATACACAAACACTCCAAACGCCCAATGCATTGCTTGCCGCAACGAAACTGTATATTTTTGACGAGCCCGATAAAGTGGAGTGGATTTGAACAGGGCACAAAAGTTTAGAGCAGGTCGTGCGTGGAACCCTCGTATCGCGGCTGATGGATAAAACAAAACAGAAAAAAAATGTAAAATCCTCCACCTGACAGCGTTTACGACGATCACTTTATTGCCTCGCACGACCGAAACATGCAGGCAAACGTTTCTGCAGCGCTACACATGCTCTCCCGTCGAGAGATTTATAGGATTCCTTACGATTTTGGGGTTTATAAATTTTATGCATGCACTCAAATTTATGGACATTGGTAAGCGTCTCCTCAGAAAAAGCCTGACTGCCAGCACATGAGGACGCTTCTGGCTGGACGTAACGCTTCCGAGCGTTACCCGAGCATCGAAAGAAGTTGGACCAGAGCATCAACCTTGGGCTCCTCTTCAGGAGGCTTCCAGTGGTACATATCGCTCGTTTTTATGATTGTAAGTGAAACTTCACCCCGAAACCAGATAGTCTTACATTTATACGACCTCAAATGAACACTAACATGTCCTTCAAAGTAGGGGTTAGTTTTAGATGTTCTTGCATGCGAAATGCTGCCTCGATAGAGGGAATTGATGAAAATCACTCCCATAATAGCTCGATTTGCATGCAGAGCTACAGCAACCGCTAACAAACGATTTCAATTCAATTTATTACGCAAGGCCAACAACACCTTCAGGTGAAGGGAACCAAGCCAAAAGCAGGTGCCGAAAAGCCGTTTCTATCTTTCGCTTTTCGTCGGCAAAATCAACCAGTTGCGACAGCACAGTTTTCTAACCGATCTCCTTGTTTTTTTATCCTCTCCCTTCAACAAATCCAAAACCGTTGTTTTGACTCCGTTAACACCACGTTTTGTAGGTCGTTTTTCTTACCAAAGCCAAAGTCTCGGCAAAACTGCCGAGGAGTGTATCAGCGGGCATATAAAACGGAAATAACTGTGCCCGCAATCGTTGCCGCTCCAGGAAGGTGCTAAAATTGCTCTTCGGCTTAGCCGTTGTGTCTTAAGGTGGGAGAGTTCCTCCCGTTAGCGAACGAAAGTGATGTTAAAGAAATAGAAAAAAAAACTCCAACGCTCACCATACAAAAACCCACAAACAAACTCTCAGTCCAAAGACTGGGACAAACTGTGTCTCGTGCAAACGGTCTCCAAAACCTGTTCGAACGCGGGCGCTTGCAGGAAATGGTGCGGGATCCGGTCTTTGCGCTTGTGGCGCAAAGTGTAGGTGAAAAATGTTTTAACAACTTTGCACTGTCAACCTCGGCGAAGGTGCTCAAGTTTCCGTGTGGGTTTGTTATACTTTATTTGGTCGTTTTAAAGGTTTCTTTATTTGTAGAGAAAAACATGAACAAGTATTGCTGCAGGAGACCTTTCTTGGAAACGTGTAGCAACATTAGAAAACTCTAACAAGCAATGAAATTGAATACATATGCTCAGTTAGGATGTTTGCAATTTATTCTCAAGACAAACCGTAAATGGTAAATAATTTTTCATGTGTTATTTTATAAAATGAATTTGTGCTATAAATCATCAAAGAACCTTGCAATGCTTTTTGCATATTTCCAGGCGCTTGAAATACTAGCATGGGAGAATACTACACATTCACTGGAAATTTATCTTCGTACCACAAATTCCCAATATAATGACCTAAATATAGTGACAATAAAACATGTGAAAAATACGAATACTACAATTATCTTTCAAATAAAGTAAAACTGTGAAACAAATAAATAAAACCAACATATTACTTTTTATCGAGGCTCTGTACTCCATCTGAATACATTTTTAATATTTTTTAGACTGCCATTTTCCCACCAACCCTAGATGCCAGTTAATGAAAATCAATTAGTTTCCACCTTTCGGTGTGTTATTATTTTATACACTCGCGCGAAACACGTCAACGGGTGGCCGAATGGAGCATTGAGTGCGACCAGAACCGATTATTTTACCAACTTCATTGTTGTTAAGTTTTGCTTTTTATAGTTTCCCCCAGTTGATTTGCCATTTTTCCTCTACCTTTCATCGACCGGCAGTGAAACCAAAAAAACACCCCAATGCACTAGGGTGGTCGAAACGTTGGTCATGTATCAACCGCAAGTCACACCAATAGCACCATGCACCAACCCGACCAAGTGCAGCGTTCCCTGGCCACGACGCGCTCTACATGCGTCTCCAAAATAGAGAAAAAGCAAACATAAAACAGCACCATGCAGTTTCCCAGCGACGCCGCTGGTTTTGCTGTTTATTTTTGTACACGGTTGGAGTTTTCCCTTTCTTTTTCTCCGACTTCCTTCCCCCTCCTTGTTGTTGTTTTCCCATTTCTTTAGCAATCCCGCTGGTGAAGGGGGAAATAAACCAACAATAAATGAGGGAAAGCGCTTTTCGCGCTGTCCGTTCCAGCGCCGGTAGGAAATGGGCAGGGAGAAGGGCTGGTCAGGAAATCGGGACGGCTGCTGTTGGCGAAAAATAAATTACACACCTGCAGATTTGGTCCTTTCGCGTAACGAATATAAGCACCGGGAAAGAAGGGCGTCGTGGAGTCGTAATGCAAAAAATATCTCCCTCGGTTGAAAAAGAAACTAACCACTGCAATTGCTGTTGTTGCTTTTTTCTCCTTTGGTTTGAGCTATTTCAACGCGAGTACTTTAACGCCTCGCCAAACCCAAACCACTCCCTCCCTGCTTCCGTTTGGCATGCCCAGGAAGTGCAGTCCGTTTTTCATTTATCTGAAAATTTATTGTTGACTGAATTTCCACCAGGGACTTCAGCCGGGAGCTAAAATTGCGCGAAAACCTGCACGTCGTTGGCAACGGTTTGGCGTTGGAGCGACTAAAAAGGCAAGTAGACAGGCCCGGAAAACCAAACACAGGGTCATCCAAACGATGCTTGCGAAGCGGTCTCTCACACGGTCAGGTGTACGTTAGAGCCAACCTAGAGCCGTGGGTCAAACTTACGCGGACTTTTCTTTGTACTTCAACCGCTGAAAAGCGCTCGGTAAAGGTAAACTAGGAGGTTGGCGGTCCCGGTCAACTGTTATATTGAGGCCACTCGTTTACATTTACCGAATGACAAATGTCATCCCACGTCGCCGCTGTAGCTGGCGACGATCTTAAAAGTTTCTTTTATTATAATTTAACACTTCCACGCGGTTTCATTCCCGGAGCCAGTGGATGAAAGCGAAACGGTTTGGTCACGGTTTGGTACCAGCAGACTGAACGCACCGGTGCCCACCAAGACCGCAACCACGAAGAACCATCGTTTGCGGAGGGGCCAATGGGAATAAAAATGTCACTGCGCCACCTGAAAAACAGTCATGCTACATTGCTAATAAAGTGATTATCATTGGTCTATTTTTACTGCAGCGGTTTCTACTTGGTTGGGCTGGGTGAGTTGGAATGACAAGTTGCTAAATATGAAATTCAAATGGAATAATAATAAATTAAGGAACATAAGAATATTAAAATTGCTTAAAAAATGATAAGAGGATATTATAAAAAGAGAAAAAAAAGAACAAGTTGCTACCAATAGATTGTTCAGTTCAATTAACAAGTATTTTTGTGTGTGTTTAACACAGAAATACACAAAAGTTCAAAAAAAAGAAAGTCAGGTAAAATAATGATAAAAACATTTACATGCTACAACAATTCTATTTATATCCTTTGTAAGATAAAAATAGATCATATCTTATGATAAGCATCCGTTATGATGATAATCTCCTAGCGTCCCAAACCTTTACTGAGGCAAAATCTCCTATCGTGATCCAAAACCAAAAAAAGTTATTATCAACTCGAGCTGCCTAAAAGCGGTTTTCACACCGCCTTTGCTTTCATCTTCGCGAAAGAAACCAACTCGTCGGAAAGGGAAGAAAAAACCGATACACTTTCCCTCCATGCCATGCTGGCCGTGGGTGGACGAACGATTGTGCCTAAACAATATGGTAAAGTCGTAAAACCGGATATCGCTGGAGCTTTGGTGAAGTGCTTATAGACAAAACCCAGCACATCGCTAGCGGAGAAAAAAAAACACTTTTTCCCGTTTACGAGTTTCACCGTGTTTCATTCGTTTTTCTTGCCGCTTTTTTCTTAGCTTGCTTCGCTTTCGTTCACCCTCTCACACGTCACGAATCCCGGAATAGATCTACCGCTACGCGGCAGGATTCGATGACTTTCTTATTTGCTGGCTCAACAGATACTGTTGGGCAGATTTGTCGCTAATAAAATTACGAAGCGGATCTCGTTTCGCTCGTTCCCGTGCTGTTTCGCTTCCTGTTTCGTAGCGAGTAATTGAAAGCGCGCCAAGAAGCCATGAAAAAGAGCTATAACATCAGCTCAATCAGGTGTTAAAAATTTAACATCTTTATGTGATTTTCACAATATGCTGGAAAGTGACCGAGCGGTCTTGAGGCTGGATTTCTCTAGCGCGGCTTTGAATGACCAGGCGCCTCCATTTGTATGTGCGATAATTTACAAGCAATAAAACTTTCAAGTACCTATGGCTCCAAGTTTACCAACTGAACCGTCAGATAAGAAACTTTATAAAATTCAATGAGGAGCACTACGTCTGTAATGGACTATCTCAAGGAAACTGTTTGTATCTAAACTAAACTTTCAAACTCTTCTCCTTGTAAAACATTATTTGCTTAGGCAATCAACCTATAAACTTCCCACATATCATCGGTTTGGTAAAGTTTGCTCGTAGCAGTCATCCTCAAACATGCAGAAAATCCTTGCACACAGTAAATAGTTCACAGAAAACTATGCGTAGCTGTCGGTTCCAGAATGTTGGCTAACCTTACTCTCTCACACACACACCACTTCCAGCCATGGACTTGTCGGCTAGAATCCAAGGTACAGCACCCTCAGGGGAGGGAGTATATTTTCACCCTGGTCAAACACTGGCACAACTTGAACACCTAAATATCCTCTCAACTTCACACGACACAGCATTCCCCGGAGGACAAGCGGTAGCCTGATTTATTAATAAAATTTTCCCATCGTCCGAAACCCATACTGCAGCTTCCGGCGGCATGTATGTTCAATTTTATGTAAAAGAAATGACCTCCGCTTTACCATACTTTATTGTCCCTTCACACTGCTCCCTACCTTCGCCGCTGAACAACTCGACGAACTCGAGTTTAAGAACGAAAACAACGATCTCCAGCGCACGTACCGACGAAGTGGTTTTCCCTACAGATGGTGGCTGTAACGAACTTGAAGTTCGAACTGCAATGAGTGAGTGTCTGCATCGAAAGCGTGCCTTCCGTATACGTTCGCCATCTCATTTCGTATTCATACTCTTCTGCCTCAAGGCTCTAACAACCTTCGTAGGGCCCTCCGATGCAAAGTTCTTCTATTCCCGTTACTTTACGGTAGCTGCTGGCATTGAGAATAAAACTTGTCTGCCGTGGAGGAAGGAAATGTTTACTGAAAGCCAACTCCGGGGTCTTCCATTCACACAATAGGAGTGTTTAAGAAGTTCTCTCATATCGGAAAGGAGTTTTATTAAACACGTGCTCAGTACTTGAAGCATATTTTTACTTGGCTAAAGTAATATCTCATTACTAGGAAAATCTTCCATAAATCTGATTTTGTTCTTTTCAATCAAATCAATTTGAAGGAGTGAAAAATCCAAGAGAATAGATTTCATGCTAACAATTCCATATTCTTGAGAACAAGTTCATATTGAATTTCATCAGCAATACGCCCTCAAGATATATCACTCATTTGTTCACAAAACTGATGGTGAAAAATCATCTTCACTAGAAATCGACTTGAAGCTTAGCAGGAAATTGGTCCAGTTCCGGTAGTAATGATGGTCAAGAGTAAAACTCTTATGTCTCTGGTTTCCTGGAACTGCTTTTCGGAAATCCTCAGGTGTAGCGTAGAGGAGCACTTGAAGCAAGAGCACTCAAAACACGGACATAACCTTCAAGAAATCCTCGATACCGTACGGTAAGATATTCTAAACCGGATGGAGCGTTGGCAAAAAATCCCGGGCAAAACTAAAGCAACACGAAGATACCTTCCCTTTGGATGCTGTGGAACACTACGTCAAGTGGTACAAATCGATGAAGGTGATCGATGAACTTCCACTGCGCCGGTGGGCACTAACACCAACGCCCCGCAGTGAGTGCTGCATGTGTTGAATGCGAATGGGCCGAGCGAGGGCAAACTGCAAATGCAACTGCACAGGGGTGTGGTGTGCGGTGCAAAAGCCACACCACGGGAGAGCTGATTATTGCACCGCATCAAAGTGAAGGATTTGGGTCAGTCGGTCGTTAGCCAACGAATGAGCCGAGAAAGCTCATCGAAAATGTATGATTACAGTTTTGCTTTTTGCGGTTCTAAAATTCTATAGATTTTCAAACCCACCCCGTATGAAGGTGTTGGCTCACAGCTTTTAATGAACACTCGACGTAGGTGTTGCAGTCGATTACCGACAGAGATCGAGTCTTGCATATTTTCTGTTACAAAATTGCTTCTTTGAATGGGACGTCACTATAAAAGTGAAATGTGAGGTGTGAAATCTTTTATTGATCTATATATTTTTTAATCACGGATGATATTTCGCTAACACGTTACTATAGTTATTAGTTCTCTTTGTTTTAATTTATAGGGCAACACATTTTAGGGCTAGTGTCAACGTATCAGTTGGTTTACTTTAAATTTTAATGATTGAATTGATTTCTTCAATGCCAGACCTTCAACCGTTCTGTATCTTAAACTATTTAGCTACATTTTTACACGAGATTTATAAACATTTATTCTTCTTTATAACAATCACTGGGCGTGTTACTCACAAACCAACAATTGTACTATCTTTGATTAAACGTCAATAATTGTACTTTCCCACCCATTGAGCTGTATATAACATACATTGCTCTAGATGGTGTACGAGATACAATCGAACCAGCACGAGACTGAATTTAAACTGTAAGGGAGAGTATGAAACATTGCCTACGCAAAACCCTCGTCGAACTCCTAGGTCTACGAAGTAATCCTTTATCCCGACGGTGCTGCCTAAGCTTTTCCGGCTTTGCTTCTTTCCCTAAATCCATCACCATTCCAACTTTCACAGCATATAATCCCTGCAAAATCTGTACCAAAGCTTCTGCCGTGGCCGAACGCAAACCGTCCCTGGGTCAGAAGCGTCAGGACGATGGTTGCAGTAAACTTTTCCCCAAACCTCCCTTCGTACGAACTTCCTCCAATGTTTCGTTCGCTCTAGTGTTCCTGTTTCGGTGCCTGATGGCATCGTCGTGGTGCTATTTGTATGGCTTCTCGATACACTTAATCTTGCGCACCAGAATACACCCCATGGTCTCGCCGGGAATCGCGTCGTCATCCCGTTAGCCGTTTTCAACTTTCACGCTTTAATGAAGCGTACTCCACAAAGGGCCCGGGATGGGCGTAATCGAATTTCCCTAAATTCAGTTTTCAACTTACTTTCACCCTGCAAGCTGCCACGCTCGTGTGGCTCTACGGGAGAAAAGGGGTTTTCAAGATGCCAGTTGAATCTTACGCTAAGCTGATGAGTTTCCTGTTTGCACCGGATTTCAATGGCGTCACTGTGATTGGTATAGGCTTCGGCATAGGAACTTTAATCGAGACAGGAGATGGTATTTTAAAGGTGTAACGAAGTAAAAGTACAGGAAGTGTTAATTTTACTATTGTTTGCACAAATTACACAATCAATCATTGATCATAAAACCTAAAACGACTTGTGCTTTAAAATTATTAAATTAAAAATACGAGTCCATTACCTAAATTAGATATTAATTAACTCAACTTGTAAATGGCTTAAGAATAAAGCAAAATAATTAGGTTTTGTCGCGCATTGCAATAAAGTATTAATTTTTTAAATGTTAAAGTTATATTTTTGTTTAACATAACCACACATTTTGCCGGTGGCCAAATACAAATTTCCGGCCATATTGTAAGCACAAATCAAAACACTTATACTTCCTCAACTTCTTTTGGTTGATAAATCTCAGCAATGCCACAACTTTGCAATCCACTTCTCATTTCCGAAAGCAAATTTTCTTCCCATCAATCGTTCACAGGGTGGTTCACGGAGAAGATGGTCGTGGGCGTGGAACTTTTAAATATCTCAACCTTTCACAACTTTGAACCGAGCGAAGGAACGAGGTCGAGAGACGCTCGTTTGCGAGCCCGGGCCGGTTGCACGGTTGGCTGGCGAATTAGCGTTATCATTATTTGCGCTAATTAGCTGTTGTTTTACGAGTCACTTTCGAGCAAATACTCAAAAATTACACCGCCAAATAAACGCAATCGGACTCACGAGCGCCTACGAATGGCAGTTACATCGTGGCAATCGGTGTGAACCCGAGTCGGAACACTGGTTTGCCAAACGATGGGAAATGTTTAACGTCAGTCATCTGATACGCCATAATTGAATACTGCCATCATCGTAAAAGCGAAGCAAATTACCAACGATCACGGATGCCCGTAGGGAGTGGGGTTTTGTTTTCGTGGCTTTCCACACTGCGCTTTGAGAACGTTTGTCAATCAGTCATCTACGAGAGTCAAGCGAAAAGGAGGGAGAATGAGTTTATTTAAATGTGTTATAGGGCAAAGTTCTTCCAATCGTAAAAATGTGAAATGATTGCTATGTTTAACGACATGAAAGCAACATTAAAAGTCTATATACTTTAATATTTTATTTCAATATGTCTAGACTGATTGAATATGATTGCGATTAATCTAACCATAAATTTAGGAAAATGACCATATATTGGAACTAGTGTGGAAACCGAAGAAGATCATTCTCTCCAGCTCATTAGCATTGAAACAGAGACAAATAAGTAAGAAACACCCTCAAAAACTACAATACCTTAATTTAATATTCACAATAGTGATGGTTTGAATGGATAAAATGATGGCCGGCTAGTGATGGTTTGAATGACCAGGCGCCTCCATTTGTACGTGCGAAAATTTTAAATTCAATCACCTTAGACAATAACAAACTTGCGTTTCACACTTTATAGAAAAGGGTTTTATGCGCGAATTATTTGATTTAAAAGATTTGTCAGCCACAATACTTGAATCCAGCTTTCCCGGAATTGCGGTTTTCATAAAGCTCTTTAGATCCTTCAAGATTTAAAGCAGGCAGTTCAAGCAAGATTTGGTAGGCTGTAGCTAAAGATCAATATTATCTCAAAGTAATAACAAGGAGTTTCATAGGTCAGCTTATTTTGCATGCGATTGATTGAATTCTTATTTTTTTCTGAAAATGAAACCATCATTAGCTCGCATCAGGAAAACAAATTGGTTGCTTTCCATTTAACGTTTGAACATTTTTTTAACCATTTTTTATGAGGTCTTACTCTAGGTCCTTAGTATTTTTTATTGTTTGCTTGTTTGAATCGATTAAAACACTATACAATTTGAGTTAATCGTATCACTTAATTTCTAATAATATTTCATCCTGGTAATGGAGATGAGTTTTTTTATTCTTACTTTTGATTGTTTAGCAGTAATATTTGATGGAAACTTCTTAAAAGTACTATTTGAATCAATCAATTTAAGATTAAAAATATCTTACCGTCCACTTTCAAAACTCTCTACCGTTCACAATCTCTGCGGCCTTACGATTAAAACTAATCCGGACGAGTGCCTTACTATTTCTGCCTACACACTCGAACGCACACCAGGCGGATCGTACTTTCCATTTGCTCCGAAACCAACTTCCACCCACAATGTGCCCACTCCAACTCCCTGGCGCCAAGCATAACAGTGAAAAGTGGTAGTTGAGATTCAATCGTACGCAGCCAACGAACCACACGGAGAGCGAGAGCTACAGCTTCACATTACACGCCCAAACAAATCACTGATGCCACACCATTCCCCGGGGGGGCACCCAATACCGACGCAGTACACATGTCGGACACAGGCGCGGAACACACCTTTTCTATTGCTTCATTTAAAAACATGCACTACGAACAAATCGGACCCGAACTCGGCACGCAAAAGAACGGAAGGCAAACAAACATACAACAAAACACCCAACCGCTAACCGCAATCACATTCAGCTAAAAACCCTTTTACAGCCACCGTTGCTGTTGTTTTTGTTGCTGTTGTTGTTGTACTGCGACCGGGGGCCCCGCAAAACGCCTTCCGGTTCCCAACCTCTACGGGGTAATGTAGCAAATTCCCGTGTCGGCACAAACGGCACGGGCATTCCCGGTAGCACGGAACATTAATTTGGTTTTGCCTTTTGGAACGTTTTAATATAACTTTTTTAATTAATTTACTTCACAATACACACAAACACACACACGCACATGCTCGGTGGTTTCTCCACTCACTCATTGTGGGTCGATGGGGTCGTAGCCGGCTCCGGACACGCTTTTCCACGCCGGCGGAAAGGAAAAGCTTTCGCTCTAGCTCGCTCTCGTACTACTATGCACTTAACGTTCACTCGCTTTCTCCCGATGAACCAGGTTCAGACCGCCCCGTCTCGCTGTTTCCCTCCGATGAGAAACCGTTTTGGAACAACATCCATCCTCGGCCTAACTACCTCGACACACACACACACACACCCTCGGTATGGATTGCGGGAAAGTTGTGCTTATTCTTTTATTCAACACCAGCCTCTACGCTGCAAAGGAAGGATGAGCGAAAGAGCCATAAATAAAAAAATAAAATAAATGCAGACAAAAAGACCCACTTATATGATGGATTGCTTTCCTGCAATCGAAACGGGTCCTTTTCTGGTTAAGCCTCGGCACGGTGGAACTATCCCGTGAAGCCTCAGCTCAACGCCACCGACATGTGTGGATGTTCGGACCGTTCCAATCCGGTGAATCTGCACGCCGTGTTAGACACACCATGGACCGAAGGATCCGCACACACAGCCACACGCACACACTCACACACAAAACCGGTTCGTCCGGTGCAGATCCACCGAAGGATACGGATTCGATCGTTCACGTCCACCGGCGGACAACGGTATCGGCTTCCGGCTAGCCAGGCAGCCTTCGACGCCGGAAGTTGCGGCGCACTTTTACAACCCCTCGGCGTGCGCTGAGGAGATTGATGAGGCAGCAGAGCCTCGGTACTCCCGGGGTAGGGCTTTCGTATTTCGTGTGTTTTGTTTTGCACTTTATTATGATCTCTTCTTACGAACGTTCGCATTCAGTTTATTTCGTTTTTATCCGCCCTCTTCCAACGAATGTTTTTTGCACCTGCTGTGGAAGCCCACTCGGAGAAGCTTTTCACTTTACTGGCATAAATTTTGCATGCACTCCCCATCGCCACGGTGGACCCGGGCCCGGGCATTAGATCGTCTGACCTAATTTATGGCCCTTTTCCGATTAGACCGAATCCGGTGGCGATGGCGGGCGAGCCGGAATCCCTTTTTTCTTCCAGTGCGCCCTTAACCGTGTCCTTGCGTAGCAACCAGCGGTACATCCGTTTCGATCACGGTTCGTCCCAAAAAAAAGGGAAAAAAACAAAAATAATAAGGGCTTTGAAGGCGACCCGAACGGGGACGCGTTTCGATTTATCGCTCGCAGATCGCAGATTTATTCACTTTTGAGGTCGTCACGGGTTGGGAAAGTGGTGACCGGGGGGGGGGGGGAGGAATTTTGTCGCGACATTTTCATTCCCTTTTCGGTCGAAAGGTTTGTCCGCAAAACTTGAACCAATTTATAGGGTCTTGCAAGTGACTCTTCTCCGGCAAATGGCAAACGCAATTTTCCATCAAACGTCCCCCGGATAAGGGGGATCAAAGAGGGCGCATCTGAAGAACGAACCCTAGTACCCGACCTCGTTGCTATGGCGACATGGGGAACATGTTAAACCGGGCGTAATTAGCTGTGACATCGGATGAAGCCCTCCGACAAACCCGCGAACGCAGCGAACCGTGACACTAATCCTCGGTTCTCGGGTCCCGCGTCACGGTTGGCATGATCCGGCCAGAGCTGCCCGTCCGGATCAACGGTGATGGCGCTGGCGCAAATGGCCGAAAATTTCGACTCGCCAATATCGGAAGGCGAGTTCGCGTCCCGAAAAACGCCCTGCGTGCAGTGAGTGATGACAGGATCCACGAAAAGCCAACTTTCGTTTGGCCCGAAAAATATCCGTCGACCGGGAAAGCGACAGAACAGGTTCGTTTACTTATTCATTAGACTAACTAACGGTTGTGTGTCCCGTTTGGAGGGGGGCTTTTCCGATGTGCATCGCGAGTCTCGGGACAGGTGTGTATGCCATGGCCATCGTACAGCTCCCGGAAAATCCAGTTATCAGCGGCAGCGGCAATAAAAGGGCCTCCGCTGACATGGCCCGATCCAATCCAATCTATTCCAATTCACTCGTCTCACGGCCCCAATAAACACACCCACACATGCATAGAAACACGCACTAAGCACCAACAATCCCTTGAAACACGACCCCGGTGACCAGTTTTCCATTTGTCCGGGACTTTTCCAGCGTCGCACGTAATATTCCATTTCGAAAGCTGCTGCCGAACGGACAGGAGCCCCCCCCCACCTCCGCGACACTCGACACCGGAAGCGAAACGAACGATCACGGTAGTGCGCGACGGAAGTAGCACATACCAACACACCCACACACATACACACTGCGTCTGGCCACACATTCGCAAAATTCGATACGGTCCCGGTCGCGACTGCAGTGAAAATTGCACCATTTTCTTCATCTCCCACATCTTCTTTCCCAACCTAGGGGGGCGGTGGTGGACTCAGGAGGCGGGGGGCAGTTCCGCGTGAGTGCACGTGAGTGGGATGCAAGACTCGCGAAAATGCAACCACCCTTCGCGATGCACTTCCGGCGGGTATCCTTTGCTCGGCAACCCGGAGCGATTGCTAAAGCGCCTCGAAAAGTCGATAGTGGTTGGGGGGGTGGAAAACGGGAGAAATTTAGGGGGAGATGAGGTTTGTGAGGAGGAGGGCATTAGAAATTCTCGCTCCGTCGGATGAGAAGATCAATAGATGTATCGCGTAACAAGGATCAAACTTCATACCAGAACACGCAGTGAATTCTCGAGTTGTGATTCTCAACCGAAGCAACGTATTTTGTTTTTCCTACTCTTTTTGGAAAAATCAAACCCCCCCTTTTTATCTCCAACCGATCACCGCACATTTGATAACACACGAGGGGTACGCAACGTGAACCGAAGGAATCCGCGAGCGCTCGACGGCCGACCGTCGAAGGCGAATGTTCGAACAGTACTGACCGTGGCCGTTCGCCAACAGTTTCCTTCGCAAGGACGGAAAACCCTGACCACTCACGAGCAGCGCTTTCCCGGCCCCTAGACTCGTGCGATGCGATGCGACAAAAGCGAACACCGCAAGGAACTGCTCGGCTCGGAATCGCGAGCGTTTGGGTTCGGGCTTCGGAGCTCGGGATTCGTGTCTGAGTTCTCACGCGCTTCGTGTCACTCACGCGAGGGGGGGCCCGCTTTCCGTCGGATACGAAATGGAAACCGCAAAACAGCAGCCGGCATATTCGACCGGCCATCCGTCAATCTCAAGAGCGCCAGCCACCATCCTGCCAAAACCACCCCCTCCCCCCAACAGTCTCACCAACTCCACCCACTCTTGAAGGCAGCATGAATTGTTAACTGTCTGTTAATTTATGCGAGTCTGTTATGATGTTAGACGATCAATTGATTCTCACTGCAAACTACGACGAACGAAACGGAAACGGGAAACCTTCCACCATCCCGGAGGAGGAGGGAGCCACGGGGGGAAGGGCAACAGGAGAGGAGGTAGGACAGAAAAACACACTTTTTTTTGCCTGCGTACATCGGTTTGGATGTGTTTTCCTCCGGACGCGCTGGAGAGTAATCAAATTTGGTGACTTACAGATGACTTTACGGTTAGTCACCGAGCCTCAAATCTGAGTGTTTCGGTAATTCGTTTCATTTATTCAATTATCCTATTACGGGATACAGTGCAGCGTTAATCAAGTTGAAGAGTTTTTCGAGGAAAAGTATCTTGTTTGGCGTTTGAGCCTACGATGGAGTTCTATTATAACTTGTGATATGCCCGGTACGCTTTTTATTCCATGAAATTGACGCAAAATCGCTCATATATTATTGGAATTATACAAAATTCTGCTGTTTGTTGGAATAAATTGTGGTTCAATAATATTTTAATAAAGTTTGCCCGTTGTGATTGTGAACAAACGACTGATTATCCGCCTTTTGTTTCTTCATGTAATACCTAGACAAATTTGTCAATCGGACTAATATTGAGCATTCTCTGTTTATAATTTTATCATAACAACCTTCCGATTCGGGTTACCTTTACTGCTATTTATTCAGCATAATTTAATTTAATCGTGGCTTGCACAAATTGACCACACTGTCCCATGTGTGATATGTCCAGAGCACTTTTTATTGGTATTTAATCGAAAACGAAATACGAACAAACCGTACCTTGTGCAGTAATCGACTGCAAGGACTGATCATAACCCAAAGAGAGGACAATATTTACTTATTAAATCAAGAAGGCTTTCTAACAAATAAAACCAGATCATATCAGGCTTATTAATTGTATTTAATTTTTCTACTATCAATCACTAGTTTATGATTGCATCACGCATCGATGATATGGAACACATTTAATTGATTTTCATTTTATACTTCAACTGATCAACTGATCAAATGCGAATATTGTGTGAGTCGTTTGATTTTAGATGCAATCAACATGAACAGCGTTTTAATAAGTCATATTATAGCAAGAATAGAGCAGACCACTTATTCTAATAGCAGAACACGGTGATTACATTTTCAATTTCTAATCAAGATTAAAAGAACTATCGTCGTAGTAAAGTTGGCAAACAATCGATCGCTACGAATCAGCACTCAAGCGGATGATGGATGACTACAGGCACTTTACTAGCCTGGTGTTTTTTTCCCATCCTCGCAATTCAATTTGCAGTAAACTATCTTGTTTAAGAGCAGAGCCGTGTTCATTGAACAGATCATTTGTGTATCTGCATGCTTTATCGTTCCATTTGCCCGTTGGGCGGACCATCGGCCCCACTCGAACCCTTCTCAAAGCACGAAGCATCGGCTGGGAGGGACGATTACTCCCAGGAGTTTCCCGAAATGTCCCAGCACTTCCCCTGCTTCGCACTGACCCGTCCAGCGTTCAGCCGGGCTGCTGGCAAAAATCGATAAGACACACATAGTTTACGAGAGTCAAGCTGTGTGATCGTTGTTCGGTACTTTATCGCCCTTGTACGGCCTCTTCGTCCGTTCAGCACTCTGCGGTTATTGGTCGGGCCAGTTTTCTCCGCACGTGATGCCGACCATCCCCGTCCAGCCCATTGCCGTCCGTCCGGCTGGCCCCGTTCGGTCGGTTGATTTTTCTTTCGCCCCGAAAAGCAACAGCCACGTTTTTCCAAACCCACTGGAAGCGTTAAACCACAGAGCAAAATAATAAATATCGTCGCTCGATTGCCGAAACACTGAAAAACCCTCCAGTGACCAACGGGCGTGCACGGGGTGGAGCGTGGAAGGGTGGCGCAAAGGACGATACCCGCAACCATTCATCCGCATCCACAAGCACTCGATTTATCCATTTTCATCTTCGTTGCTCTCGCTTTGTCAATTTACGTTTTTTTTTTACTTTTGGTTTTCGTGCGTCATAAATGGGATGAAAAACTACTGCACTTTCCCACTCCGGCCATTGATTAGGCTCGAAAGTCAACTAACCCGGGGTCGGACCGGTCTGGCCGGAAATAAAAGAACCCATCGTTGCGAAACCGAAACCGGAAAAGGCGCACAAAGCAAGGGTGACCCAAAACACTTTAATTTTACTGCCTCGTCGTTACAAGATATGTTTTATTGTTTTATAGCGGGATCATACATAAATTATAATCCACCGTACACCCAAATGGGGGTTTTTGCCAGAGCGGCCATCGGACTGTGCACCGTGCGCTTACCATTCAATCAGAGCGGAAAAATCACTTAGGATGATGTGGTCCCGATGATGGCTAGAAAGCGTGCTAGACACTTCGTCCCGGACCTCGGCACACGGAGGCAACCATGACATGGCGGTCGCAGTTTTCCCATCCCGGCCGTGGATGGGTCGGGTATCGGTTTGGCGCAGGAAAATGGTTCCGTTGCGTTGGGGGTCCCTGGAACGGGTGGGAATAAACACAACCGTGCACCGAAAGGAAGCGAATAAACAATCAACGCATATATTAGCTCGATATTTATGGCCCGACCAACGGGCCACTAAAGACCCCGGGCGCCGTTCGAATGGTGGAACAAGGAAATGGAGAAAAATAAAACTGCTATCCCACCACCCGTTGGCCGGCGCCGGGGAAAACATATTTAATATGTGCCACCGGTTGTCGGGCGGTTTCGGCCGACCATTGGGGGCGTGATGGGAGTCGTTTTGGGGGGGGGGGGGGGGGGGGGGACGTAAAAATTTTGGCAGCGACCAGAACCAGAAGGCTTCCAAGGGCAAACGTCAAGGTGGATACCGACCCGGTCCTCGGGAAATGTAAGAACAAAAACCAAACATTACGGCAAACCCACGGCGTGGATAGGCAAAGGGGGTCCGGGTTCGGGTGATTGCTAGATTCTTACCGCATCGCCAACGTCAAATGGGGTTTCTTTTGCGGCCAGCCGACTTTGGGGCTGCTCGTTGATTTGTGTTTTCTCACTTTCCTCTCTCCTAGTCCTTCCTTCTCCCTCCGCTCTCCGTTTCCGACCCTTGCAGCTGAATACTATTATTTATTTACTATCCTCGATGAAAAGGAGAAATCGCGAAGGTAATGATGGGTATCATTTTTCACCGTGCAATCCGATACGTCACGAGCACACTCCGGAGGGGGGGAGAGGGATCAACAGCAGAAAAGGGTAGAAGTATCATTTTACATCAGGCATCACGATAATGATACGATGTGCGATGAGTCGGTTCTGTTTGTGCTTTTCAAGGATGGGTTCAAAATTAATGGTATCATGATTTGCCATTTTTTTTTTTTCGTATTGTGCAAACGAGCGAAATGATTTTTTGCTTTGTTGGGTTGTTCATGCGAAATTTAGTTCCTTTCATGCATTACGTTCGGTACAAATATACCATTTACTGGCTGGATTCTCGAAAAAAATATTCTAGTTCCGCTGAATGAGATTTGAAATTATGGAAAACTTTGCAGCACATTTACGATATATCTGTGACGTTTAAATCTTGACATTTTATTTCGCTAACGTACAGTAATCCTCTCTAATTCTTCGTTCGAAATTGGTCAGTCAAGTTTATATAAATTGCAAAAAAAAAATTTCACTTTTATTAAGCGATCAAATGTTCAAACACAATGGAAGCAGTTCAAAAGTAGTTTTAACCCTTTTTTTAGGTCCTTAGGATTTCAAGTTTAAAATGTGCTAGTATCTTGGATAATACTGATGATAAACTAAAGATGATAACTCCATTTCAAATAGGTTTATTCAAATTAAAACAAAAACCCAAAATACACAGAAAATAACTATATTTGGATATATACATTAGTTCCTCAACACTCGATTCATGTTTCGTTCTTAAGTATTATTTTACTCCTTTCTGTTTCACGCTTCCAATAATATTCCATTGACTTCTGTTATCTATAATTTTGTTTAAGAACAACTATAATTACTAAGATATTTGATATAACTCACGTTTAAGTGTCGCTTTGAAACTTTTGCAATTTTACTTCCAGTTTTGATCCGTCGAGAACCATTGCAATAATTCTTTAATGTTATTCTGTATTTCAATATAAGACTTATTTCATGTACATTTTTCCCTTAGAAAAGCATTATCGCGCACAAACTATCTTTATTCAATGTGCATTTTAATCCACGATTTCCCATTTCCAAAGCTCTTGTTTGCCTACGGAACAAGACAATGCCAATGACTTCATCCGATTTCACTAAAAGACTTCCCAAAAAGCCGAATCCTATTCGCATAAGAAAGAAATAACACCTTCAGTAGGCAAATAAAGCTGCACACTCACCGAAACACGCAGCTCGTCTTCTTCTCGGACTTCCCGGCCATTACCAAGTGCCGGTCCGGAACGAAACACGAAATAAAACACTTCCGGAATTTGGTTCGGTTCAGTCGCAGAACCATAACCGAGTCGGCATTAAAATTAGCAGATAATAACAACCGTGCCCTTCCGTTCGGTTTCTGTTGTATCGCCGCAAACCTTCCCTCTCGCACCAAGCCCCGCTGCTGCTCGTCTTCCCCCTGCCTAGGGGATTATTTTTCAGCAAATGTTGCCAAAATCAGCTCAAAGCACCACACCACGGTCTTCTCAAGTGCCCCATGCCCGAATCCTGCCCAGACGCCTCCGCGAAACCCACCCCACCACCTTCCCGCAACGTCCAGCGGCGGGCCAGGCGACCAGAAGAGATCCTGTTCTCGCCGGCGCAGGATGTACCGTTACGGTACACGTCCCACGTTTGGCTGGCTGGAAGGATGATAACATCATTAAATATACATTATCGTTTTCACTTCCTACCTTATGCCTACATACATAATGCCCAAATGCTGCCAGTACGCTCCGACATTCCCGGTGGTGGAAAACTCCTTCCTTGGCCAGCCCACCAGCCAGCCAGCCAGCCAGCCAGCAGTTTACATTCCGTGTCGTTGGAAGCTTTTTCCCGCCCCCTTTTTTCGCGCCTGTCTGGAAGCGCTTACAGAAGCTGCAATAGGAATGTCCTCGTATTGTGGTCCTCGGTTTTCGAACATATTCCTTATTTCGCAACAGTCCTTCGGCACACGGCTTACCGGGCCAGTTAACTCCTGGCCAGCCAAGGCGGGGCCCACATTCTCGAGCGGATTTACACCTTCCGTTTAATCCGCGGCCCTGCTTCGGGTTCATTAGCGTTTCGGGGGGACTACCATTCTTTCCGATCGCGGCGAAAAGTGTGCGCAAAAAATAACAAATTAATGGCACGGGCCCGTTTCTGTCTAGGAAAAGTACCTTATTTTTTTTTGTCTTGCTCTTGATTTCTGGGAAGGGCTAGGGCCTACCCTTGGGAAGGTGGATCGAATTAAGAACATAAAATTTATATTCATTTAGAACTTGCGACGGTTGGAATAAGCAAAAAAAAGAAAAGCAGGGGAAGGAAGGATTAGACAATCGAAACGAGAAACAAAACACCAGAAGCACCAGCATTGGGGGCGGATGGTATGGAGATTGTTAAATTTCCCGTTTAAATGTGCGCACTCGCAATCACGTCGGGCCAAATTAACTGTTTTGCCAAACCCCTTGTTGCAGCTTTCTTTACTGGCTGTTAGACAATTGGAACGTGCCAACGCCCCGGGGCACATTAGCGCCGGCGAACCCACGATCGACTCTCCCACCTTTGCCGACCGAGGATCATACAAGAATCGGGCTGGAACGCACCAAATTACTACACCCGCTCCGGACGCCGTAGGGCTTTCCCAAATTGCACCATCCCACCCTTCCCTGTTAGCACACTTCGGCATTGACTTAGAGAAAGGCTCCCCCGCTTTCCCACTCACCGCTTTTTCCCTGATCGCAAATAAGGAAACATCTTCATCCGGGGGTGGAAAGTGGGAAAAAGAAAAGGACGTGCAACCGGAGTGCCCTCGGAACTGCTATTCGCGTGCTCGGATGCGCTGATTAAGGTACAATTTATCGATGGCTTAATTAATGTCGGCACCAGATTGCTTTGGCCCTTTTGGCCCGCGCGCACGATGTATCTTTATATCTGGTAAATTACAAAACGGCCGGTTGGTCGGGGGTGGGGATTTCGAGAAAAAAAAAGAAACTTGTAGGAACTGGTTTCATCGAAAAAGAATGAGCCTTGTATCTGGTTTTTCTTAATTTGTGTGTTTTTTTTATTTTCTTTTTGTTTAACCTCCGAACCGATCCGCCAAGGGGCGGCCATCGAAAATGGGCCGAGAAAATGGCAATTTAATATTTCCTCCCTCCCGGTGCAAAACGCAACCAATAAGAAGACCCTTTCCACGAGGGGTTTTCTCGACCACTCGGCGTGTGGTTTGGTTTTGTAGATAAATTTCATCTTCCCATGGGCTGGCGAAGGGAAAGTACTTGTAATACACCGCTGCACGACGGGGCACGAAACATTGGTAAATTGGTTCAATCCCGGGCCCCGTTGATCGAGATTGTGGATACACTTTTCCGGGCCAAAGAATGGCGCAGTTTTATGCGCGCTCCCTACACCTGAAGCACCGCACCGGCCGAGAGCAATCGGTGTAATAAAAACGGATTTTACTTTCTCCCACCCCCACGGATTCCCTGTCCGCCCGGGATGCTGCTCTCGACTTGAAACTCACTGCAAATTCTTCCCCCGCGACCCTCTCCCCTCGCGGGTGGAGCTTTGCGCGTCCGGCAAAGGAAAGTAGCCTGTAATCGCCTTCCGGCGAGGATTATTTATTTGAGTTTGATAATAACTTTCCCAAGCGTAGCGAGCGAAGGTGCTGTAATTAACAAAACATACCGTCGACGGAGCTAACGCCACCGGTGGGGGGGAACCGTGAAAATTGGAGGGTACGTCAGCACGATTGTTTACTTTAATTGTGAACGTAGTAGAGCATCACAAGAAATGGCAAAAAGAGGCTTCCATCGCTTTCAAGACAAGATTCTCGAATCTCTTCGCGTTAAGCCACCCAAAGCTCTGAATCTTTTTCTTCCCCAGCCAAACGCGATGCCGCCACAAATACGCCTAAACATTATTTCACCTGACTGATATACCATGTGTAGCATTTTATCATCGTTCGGCTGAAACATAAATTTGATAGTCTTCGTCTTGGCATGTCGAGCGACTTTAATGTAGATAATCATTCCCTTCGAGCCTACAGGCCGAGCTCGAAACCCGAGACGGGAGAGTTTGGTTGGAGTGAATGTGGGTGGATCAAATCGATACGACGCTACCTATCAAAGGGTAACTTTATATTCAAATTATTCCACCAGAAAAGATCAAAATCTGATTTATTGCATGGTGAATCGTAATGAGTGGAAATGCGACCTTTACGATCTACGCACGTGTGAATGTCAATGAGAGCAAAGTAAATTTGCACAGTTTATGTATTTCAGCCATTCTACAGTTTATAACTGAAATTGATACAAATTCTAAAAGATTTATTTGGGTAATAGGGGCCAGCTTTCACAACATAAAGAAATTTCTCATACAGTAAGAGATAAACCAGAGGTATTTAAATTAAGATTAAAGTAAACGTGACTATTGTTATTCAATTGATTCAATCTTTAACTTTAAAATGTTCTAAATTACGCAAACTTAGATTTTTCAAGCCAAATAAGAATTGGGCCGTATTTATTGTTTATCTTACCATGAGTGGCTCACGGAAAAGTGAATTCGTCTAATGATTGTAACATCAAGGATGCTGTACGTTTAATTATACAATAAAGATTTATGCTAAGAAAACAAAATAATGTTTACTCATTTCGAATACTTTTCAAGAATTTAAATAACTTCAATTTTGATAACCTCGAAGAAGTTAAAAATCATGATCTTCCAAAACATATGAAAACAGCATTTTATTTTGAGTGCCACGTTAAGTCGCCGCTTCAAATGATCCTAAGCATGGGTTCCTTTTGTTTCGCTTCCCCCATCTCCTTCCCCTATTCCGTGGAGTTTATGCAATGATACGACCTCCCATTAGAAGATACACCAAGTAAACAACTTTTATATGAATAAATAATCACTACTAATCAGTCACAGAGCCGGCGTACGCTAGCTCATGAATATTTAACGCACACATTCGAATGCAACACATCGCACACATCCTTCTTCCATTGATTAGCATAATCATTTGACTGTAATCATCAAGTAATTTCCCTCCCTTTACGGTCATGGCGCAGCCAGTTGCTTACGAGTAGCACGAAATTTGCCACGAAACTTTTTCCGTAAACAAACATAAGTCGCCTACACTTAGCGAAGTCGCTTCGAGCTAAATGGGAAAAAATATATACGACGGCACAACATATTTCTCCTCCTTCATAATTATTCCCAGCGCTTCCTTCCAGCGGACGTGCTTTGCTCTGTCCGGGCCATCGGTGTTGGAGTTGCTTGTTTTTCCACCCATTTTCACACCTTGGACCTCTTCCCACCCCACCCCCCCAGAGCCCACCGTCCACCGCTCGATGGTGTTCGTGGTTTTTGGTGGCCTAATTTTTCTTTCACCCCCGATTCAGGCCCTCTCCGTGTATCGTGTCACAGTAAACAAACAGAGCGTTCCAGTGTGTCTTTGCTAGGCCGACATGTCGGGCGGATTCCTTGAGCTGAACTCGAGCCTCAACTATCACCATCGTGCTTGCCATCATGCCGACGTCCTTCCTTCATGTCTATCCTCCTCCTCCTCGGGCGTCCTTTTTCGGCCACCGTTCATTCAAATCCTGCCACATTGACAAACCTTTGCTTCGTACACATATGAGCCCGCCCAAAGCCGGTACCATCGAGCGTGCTTTCATGCCATTCCGCCATTCCACCGAAAAGCGACGCGCAAAAGTTGCCGCAGGACACCACCGAATTCCAACCCGGCCGAAGCTCAAAGTGTATCGGTTTGCTTTTGCCGTGCAAAGAGTGTTTTGTACCGTCCGACACATACGCTCCAACTTATGGCACCGGTTCATGTGGGCAAAGGGCAGGGTCACCCCGGTCGAGGTGCGAGCAAATCGACGTAATTATTTTCCCTCTTTCACATGAGCCGTTGCTTGGACGCCGGACGACCTAGAACTTAGTGCGACCCCGCACTGTGCTTCTCCTGGAAAAATATGAATTTCTCTTCCACCAAATTATCAGCCACACCTTCTTCGAATGGAAGGAATTCTCGGGGCGTCCACTAACTACAACCGTCGGTCACCCGGTTCGTAGGAAGTAGCTTTTCAAATAAATGAAGAACTGCACATGCAAAACGAGTGCGTATCGGAAGGCCAGTTTTTGGACATTTAAAAATCAAACAATACGACACGATAAAAATATTTAGAACAAATTGAAGCAATAACGAAGATTTGAAAAGTTTAAAATTAAATTATACAAAGACAGTTTTTTTTCAAATTTAATGCACTCTATATTTTATAAAAAAAGACAATCAAATCAATTAAACACATAAGGTATTAAAACTTGACTAAACAAATATTCCAATATTTAAAAACCTTACATTAACGCTTTCTGAAAAACTATAGTTAATTAAAATAACTGGAAAAAGTATTGTATTTAAATTTAAATTTAGCTCTCAATCATGGAAGCTAGCTAATATGACCATAAATGCATACCACCCGTTGCACACTGTGAGGCTTCCCGACCTGCACGGAACGGGTTACGTCCTCCATCGTCTCACGCACCGCACAGACACACGCGTGCTACGTTTGATGGACACTTTATACACCCGAACCCCCGTTCCGAGCTTTTGCGGACGGTCAGGATGCAGGAAACGTGCCCCTTTCGAGCACACAAACACGCACACACCGGGAAAACCGGGGCTGGCTTTTGAACGTGAGGACACTCCGTGATGGAAGGATGCCGAGGATGATTTCGCTCCCCCCCCCCCCCTCCCTCCCCCCCCACTCAAAAAGGGCCACGATCCGTTCGACTGCCATGGCGACGACCGGTGTTGCTCATCTATAATTCAGCTGAGCCTTTCTATATTTCATGCCTCAATCTGCCCTTCTTAATTTTCGACCCGCACCTCCCGCGTTGCCGCTTCTACGCTTCACCTTCTGTTTTTCGGCGAGCGGTGTTTCACTTTTCCTTGCTTTTATTTTCGGTCCGTGGTAGTTGTGTAACTTTACGTCCGTTCCGGGATTGTGGGGCCGGGTCCGAGAACTAGTCGTTGGTAGAACTTTTTTAAGGGGTCGACCGTTTCACCTGAATGATGTTCGGGATTTTACTTTCATTTTAAAGGGCCCGCTCCCTTTTTACCGAGGAACGCACGAGCGTTATATAGCGTGTTCTGATGAATTCTGTCCGTGACATCGGCAGCTGGCAGGGGTGGCGAACTTCGAAGTAGTTTGATAAAAAAAATGTAAAGTAAATCAAACTGAATTATTAATTATTAAAATGGAATTACAACGGTTAACAACAAGAGCACTTACAAAAAAACACATAAACATAAGACCTGTGGTACATGATAAAAAGAAACTACAGTTTACCAGCACTGGTCGGCAAAAATTCAAAGCAAAACTTACACAACTCACTCCCATTCTAACGGTTAACCCGAACACAGAATGGCGAATCGTTTCGAGAAAAAACAAAACACACCCAAAATAGCAAACGAGAAAAAAAGCTTTATACACACCTTTTCCCCCGCACGTTTTAGAATGATGAGATGAAGATTGGAATATCGAAAACAATCTTTTGTCGGCACCATCAACCCCGGCGCCCAAATCAACAGCGTTCGATTGCAGTCGCGCTGGAATGGTTCCTGCTTTTTTCTCGGAATCCTGACTCAGTAAAAAACCGGGATGGTTTCACGATGAGCAGCGCGTGCGGCTTTTACACAAACACATACCGATGCAAATGCTCCGAGTGATCCGATGCGAAAAGTGAAGGCTACAATTTTCCGGCTTCCATTTGCCGGTGCGTGCCCTCTAATACGACCGAATATCTACCGTTAGCTTTACGATCGGTCTCACACTCTCCATCATCCTTTCCCCGCGGATCTTCTGACAGTGGTGGCGGTGGTGGTGGTGGAAGTGATCTGCGGAAGAACGATAGAGAGGCCTGTCGGAAGGATTCGCTTTTGGCGCTCGCTACCATCCACCATCCCCTGCAACGTGGATCGTCTTTGATATGTTTATTTACATCAAAACATTAACCCGCAGTCTTTTTTCATGTGTCTGCGCCAGACTGCGCACTTGGGAGAGTGTATTTTTCGCACGAACGCTGCCGTACGTACGTACGCTTTCGGTGCATGTTTATTGCAGATTGGATTAAAGTTGAGTGTTTATGACGAACCGAAGCCTCCGATGGTTTGAGCGATGGCGGCAAGCGTTGGTAGTCATATTGGAAATTGGGTCGTTTTTTGGAGTAGGAGTAGCAGGAAAAAAACGGTCCAGGTAAGTGTTCGAAAAACACCATCCAATCCGAGAAGATCCGTTGAACCGGTACAGCGAAACACATATTTAAGGATTTCACCGCTGAACAGCCATTGAGAAACCTGATCATTGGACATATTGTAGAACTTGAGACGATAGAATTGTAAGTGTGTAAGCTTGTAACGGACGATAGAGGGATCCTTGCAAGATTTTTGATCGCGAAAAATATAAATAAATCACAAAAAGAAACCACTTTAGGGCAGATGGAGTAGGTTTCTAGGTCTTCGTTATTGATGCAACTTACTCCTGGTTCGTTTTGAATCGAAAATTAATTAGTTTGACAATAAACATGGTTGATACCAACAAATTAAATTTAAGAATATTTAAATCCATTCGTTTTTCATTTCGAATATTTAAATTCATTCCATGTGTTTTCAACCAAACCGGGATAAAATTGACAATTACACTATGACGAACCCGTTTTATTATACTGTATTACAAAGTTTCCTTTAAATTTGACCAAATTTAATAATAATAAAACATTATTATTTTTTTTTTCTTTATTTAAGCTTAGGGCTGTATTTTTAAATCCAGATTTGTTGACGTTTGCTTCCCAAGGATTTTGCTCACCAAAAATATGATTCAACCTAATGCGTATTCAACCATCTTTTATACGAAGCTTTGTTATTAACAACAGTAATTTTGTCTGCTAACTTTCAATAAAACAATAAACACATCCCCACAAGATGATATAGCATAAAACAATTTAACTTCAAACAAACGCGCTGATAAGAACGGAATGCGTCCATCTTCAAGCATACCTTCCATTTATCAATAATTGGTCCGAGACATTCCTTGGACTCATAAATTAAACGCATTTCGCACCAATCAAAAGACCAAGAAGTACTGAACTATTTTATCTCGCCCAGATTGCTGCATAATTTATTCAATTATTTCGAACCCATGCGTCAGTTGTGCACCGCACATTCCTTCGAGGCAGTTCCTTTTGACAAAACCCACGTGGCAAGTGTGGTTCAATATTGGTTCGTGCAAGGCAAGGTTGGCATTCATTCGAAGCAGCACCCCCTTAAGCGAACGATAACATTCAGCATAGTTCAAACGGTCGGGCAAACCGGGCTGGTGAGCTTGAAACGATACGGCCGCCCACCACTTCCCAGCGGCACCAACCAGCATAACGATTGCAGTCGTGTCCGCCCAAGAAATGTGATAACGATATCGACTCCGTATCGCTTCATCGATATCCTCCCGATATCGATTTCCTTCGACACGCAGTTCGCATTCTCTGCGAGGAAAAAAGGGGCAGACCGCAAACCGCTCCGGGCCGGTGAATGCCAAACCCCCAGCCCTGGGTTGACCGGCATTGTGTCACGGGAGAACTTGACTTCGGGACAGTTTTAATAGCCAATCATGTAATTTGCTTTGATCAGATTTCACGGCGTCCGTCCGTTTCAATGGTGGGCCGGCCAACAATTGCAATTATGAATAATTTCCTCCAATTTAATTTATCATTATTATTAATGTTGCATCGGATATGGATGCTCCCGGTTCTATTCATAGTCCCCGGTCCAATCGGCTTCCATCACTCCTCGCTGTTCAATATTCTTCCTACTCGCTATCACGATAACGACAATACCCAATGTCTCAATTTACCCAACGGTTTGCTCAATCAATACCCACCCTGGTGGTGTCCTTTAAGCCGTAGCACACATGCACGTACCCACACACACAACCGCACACGGTGGTTAACCGCAATCTAGTTGCCAACGCGCGCCATCTAACATTCATCACATTCTACACCGTCAATCCGGTGAACAATTATTATCCTTTGAAATGTTAATAAAGTAACACTATCATTAACCATCTGGCCGAGGTTTGCATTTGGCCGGGTGCTTTGCTAAACATCCCCGGCCAACCGGAAGACGGCCCGGGCGTACCGTCGTGGTGGCAACGGTGCGTTCCTTATCATGCGACCTACATCCGCCTTCCGCGACGTCGTCCGAGGCCGGTGTCGATGCTCGGGTTTTGATGAAAGCTGAACTTCAAACAATTCTCGAGTAGCAGAATAAATTAAGATTCCTCCTCCTTCCCGCGGTCGAACAGGGAGATGAACGACCGACAGTCCAAGATCAGCCCCGGACTGACAAACGGCAAACGATCCTTGAATTAGTCATGGACATAAAATTACCCCATTAAGACGAGCGACACAAAGGAATGGAAGAGCGAAAGTATGCAAAGGAAGAAGTATGATTCGTAAAGGATGGCCAGCACGTCGGCGAAGGGGGCCGTCCTTTGAAGGATGATGATGACAATCCAGTTTGCGAAACATTTGAGTGAGTGTGAGCGATAAGACGAACAATCAATTCTAAATCACTGGAAATGGAAAACGAACAGATTAACTTATTTTCAAAATGAGTTAAGCGTTCGGGGTGGACTTATGGTGGACAAATTAAATGCCGTTCTATTATTCAATTTCAGGCATTTAGAAAGTATACTATCGAAATGAGACGAAAATTATTAAATATAAGAAATATTTTGCTGTATACTAAATAAAAAGTTCTAGTATGAGATAGTTATAGTTATTTAAAATGCAACTTGAAACATCTTGAACATGAAAACTAAATTAGCTCCTAGAAACATAAAACAATAAGCATTTACTCTCATTAGATAACACAATTATTAAAGTTGAATGAAAATGTGTTATGTATAAAACAAAGTTAGGAACTGAGGGTAAATTTAAATTTATTTTTTATTTTTTGTAAGCTTATTTAAAAGTATGATACGATTTTACAAAATTATTAAAGGTGTAAGGAAAATGATTCAATCTGTTTCCCGTCGGTGTTACCCAGCGACCCACCCGGGAAAATTCACGTGACCTTTATGTCCAGCAGCAGCGAACTGTCCTGTAAGCTCACACCCGCCGCACGAGCCTATTATTGGCTGCAAATTGTATTTCGAATAATTCCACTATCACCAGAATAATCAGCGAGGTTTTCTATCCGGCGATCGGAATGGAGAATGGATTTTATTGCAGTTTAGGAAATAACATTAGGCGCCTCCATCGCTCCGAAGCCTGCGGTGGCACAGCAATACAGATCATTTTCGCCCGTTCACATTCGATGCGGCCCATCCGGCGCACGGCGTGAGAACAATTACCAGCCGGGGCTCTACATGTAGAGACTAATCCAATTGATGTAGGACGAAATGCGTGTGGCGACGATCGGCTCGCCGCCGGCACACTGGCGGTCGTGGCTGTACAGACCGACCAGGTATGGCAGGTAGATGTTGTTGGTCCGCTGCAGCGTAATAAGCGGATCGCCTTTGCGGCCGCAGTTGGGCGCGTCGGTGCCGTCCGAACGGAGCCGGAACTCCTGCCAGCACAGCTGATCGATGGTGAGCTCGGTATGCGAAGTGAACAGCTTGCAGTCCCGGTTGTGCACCACATTTTTGTCCCGCGCGCTTACCGCCTGCCCGTCGAAGTGCACCTCCTGGCCGTAGTACGGTGTTCGGTTCAAATCGCGCCACAAACAAGCCGGAATTGCATTTTCGTTTACACTGCGTGGGAAACGGATAAAGGAATGGCGAAGCGTGTAAGCATTGGTTGCTACGATTGTTGTTGGAAGCATTCGACGGTGAACGAAACGCACGAATCAGGAAAACATTCTTCAAAGCATTAGGAGTAAAACTATTGCTTTTCAAAACTGAAATAATATTGCTATTTGGGAATACAATTTAGGAATACAATAAACACATCCATAGAAAACATTCCAAATCAGTGGAAGCCAAATGAAAAATAATGTAATGAGCTCTAAAACCGGTGGTAGAAGCAAAGTTTACGGAAAAAAATGTGAAAAGTATTTAGCCAAACATCAACTTTCCAATTGTACGCATTAAAGACGCACAATGAATTTAATTAGAAAAATGCCAAAAATGTTGCAGCATATGAACAATAATTAGTGAATTTGGTTTGGGGCCTTACTGATTAACGATATGTACAATGAAAGATACCTTCAAAAACTAGTTTCTATTAATATTAAACAGTTAAAATATCAAAGGACTTTAAACTGTTATAAAAATGCGAGAAAAGGTAAAGTATTTTCTAAATTGGAAAAATGATTCTTGGAATCGCATTGTCAAACTCATTTCAGAACCATTTAAATGAAAAGTTCGGCTGGTAATGAAGCTTTAATACCATTGCTGGCAATGTACAATGGTAGCATCTTCACAATTGTTTGCCAACTAAGCCCTTCACAAAGGGACGACGGAAGGACACGCTGTCCGCCTCCCAATTGTTCGCCGTACAGACCAATACTCAAAGCCGTATTATCGTCGAGCGATTGCACCGTCAAGCCTCCCCCGCTTCTACTTACAACACATCCGACTCCAGCTTCAGCACCGCGATGTCATTGTCGTGCGTTTTGGCGTTGTAGCTCGGGTAGCGGATCGTTTCCTTCACGCGTATTATCTCCGCCTCGCCGTCAGGGATCCGCGCCACGTCCGTCTCCCCGGCGCTGATCACATCCGGGCTGCGTCTGCAAGAACGGGCGAAAACGGAACAGGGAAGGTGTAATTGAATAACCAGCGCTTCGGTCAACCGGGAGGGTGGTTACCTTCGCACACTGTTGGCGCAACCGGCCGTCGTGAGCACGGTGTTCAGGTTGATGAGCGTGCCGAGGCAGTGCCAGGCCGTGGCCGTCTTGTTGACTTTCCACCCGACCATGACCGCGTGCGGGTGGTCACCCGGGCCGCCTTCCGCGCTGGCCGCGAAGTCGGCGTACTTCTTCCGGAACCGCTGGTAGTTCGTCTCGCACTCGGTCAGCAGCGGGAGGTGCGCGGTCGCGATGAACGAGTTCACCGGGCAGCACACGATGAGCGCCGTCTCGTTGGTGCACACCTTCACCGTCGTCACGTCGGCCAGCGCCCGGTGCGAGCAGTAGTCGATGTGGGTGCATACACCCGCCTCCCGGTCGGCCCCCTCGCAGATGTAGTCCAGCGCGAGCTCCTTGTCCATCAGCTGCTGCGGGACGCTGTACACGTCCACCGTCTTGTAGATGGCCACGTTCATCCAGTCGAGGAAGGCGATGGCGCGGGACGCGACCAGCGGACGGCGCCCGAACCCGCAATCCGGGGCGTACGAGCTCACGCCGATGAGGTCCTCGGGGAAGGGGTTGTGCGCACCTGGCCCACCCGCGGCCACCGGCGGTCGGATTTCGTTCAGCACCTCGTTCCCATTCCAGGGTTCGCAGGCACCCGGCACCAGGTGGTCACCGCCCGAGCCGAGGCAGAACTGCGTCTCGTTGAGCCCGCTCTTCAGGATACCGTAGCCGGCGTAGGACGCGGTGCAGTTAGCGTTCTCCACCAGCTGCAGCGTGGCCGTAAGGTAGCGCTCCGTGGCGTCCGCGTTGCCGTCGGTCCGGCCGTCGTCGTTCAGGTTGTACGGTCCGATCCCGAAGGAAAGATACTGCCTTTGATCGTCATCGTTCGGAGCAGCCACACAGGAGACCGCCTTCCAGTCGTACCGATTGCTGCACGGACAATGCATTCAATTGCGATTTGCGGCACCGGTGAAGATGAAACGAACGATAAGAGAAGATAATACATTCAGATCAAACAGGTATCTTTGTACAAACCACACATTGTTTGTAGCTGCTTTCTTTAAATCTTGGCAAAGTTAGAACACAACTTCGTCACTTATCGTAATAATTTCACAAAGCAGTATTGCACAAAAACTATAAACTAAAATGAATAAAAACATTCAATAGTAATATAAGTAGTTTTATAAAAATATATTAAGACTTGCAAATAATTTGTTCTATTGAATACGTGAACATGAAATGTATTATAGTTAATTTATGTTGTCAATAAATAATATCGTTAAGTTGATCGGAGGGTAATACATCTAAAATATAGTTTGAACAAAACATTTTTTTACAAAAAATAGTTTCAAATTAAATAAAAAGGTACAAATATTTGAATAAACAATGCAGTAAAATGATATTAGAATACACGCAACATTTCAAGACAATCTATATAATCTCTTCACCTTTACTTTACTTTAAACTTCTGAGCGATTTTCCACAAATGTAAAGTGTTCTGGAAAATAAATAAACTGCATTGAACTGGATTGTGATTTTCCTGCTATCTATGTCTAGTGTTTTGATCCTCTAAAGTCTATCCCCGATTGGAAACATGCTCTCCGCATACAGGCGGGCGTCTGAAACACGCTCCGTATCGCGGAAAAGCCACCAACAATAAATTCTGTTCCGGTTCGATTGGCTTTCACAAATCCGGTTCCGATCGCGTGCCACCGCCGCCGCGCCCCTGCCGTACCGCGGGGAAGCTAAACGGAAATAAATATAGCAACTTCACAACTCACCGGTTGTCGGTTTGCAGCCGAATCAGTGCCAGATCGTTGTAGAGCGTCTTCTTGTCGTACTCCGGGTGGAAGATTACTTCCTCTATCTTCTTCCAGTCGTTGCGATAGTTCACCACATCGACGTCTCTGTCCGCGTCCGGTCGAAAGCATGTGTACGTCGTTTTTGGGGTGGCACGTAGGGTGGTATGACCCGGTCGGGGGGAGTGGGTTGGTACGATACATTGTTCCAAGGATCGGTCCGGCCATCCGGGTTTGGTGATGCAACGGGAAAATGAATGTAGATAAAATTGTTAACATTTTCATTTGTCCACCTCCTTTCTTCTTGTGCTCCCGCCTCCCCCGGGTGAGAGGGTGTAGGATGTTCGTTCCTGCCAACACGGAATGTGTGCTAGTTTCACTTCTTCTACAGCTGAAGGAGACGAGGTTGCATGTGCACCGTTCGGTTTTAGTATGGAGCTTCCACTTACACATCCTTGACGCACCGGGCGGACGTCAGGGCAAAGTCCTGTGCAACAATTGTGCAACCGCAAAGCCACTCCACATTTTCCCCCTCCTTCCCGACCGCACACTGCGCCGTCCGCCGTACAGCGATGATCCGGAGCGGTATCCGTTGCGATGAGATGAGCGAGATAGGGTCCGAAAAATCATACAACGAAAAGTCGAAAAGATGCACTCGTTAGTTTCCTTGCTCGGTAAGCACTAAAGACGTCCAGGGAGGGTGGCCGGGTGGCTGGTTACGCGTCCTCCGAAAGCTGCCAGTGCCTGGTTTCTTGGCCAAACCACCACGCCAGTAAATATCGTTGTTTAACTAACCTTAAATTCTTTGAATACGTGCAATTTAGCACGCAAAGGATTTGCCGCCAGCGTGCTTCTCTTGCCGGTCAGATGGGTCTCCTGGGCAGTGGTCTGTAAGGAGCAGAGAACGACGAAACGAAACGATGTACGTACGGAAGTGCCTAGCGTGAGTATGTGTGTTCGTTGGACCCGACCCTGTGGCGAAGCTTAAGCAGCGTAACGTAACGAGCATTAAATCTGTTAACGAAGGGATCGATTTGTTACGTATCGTTTGCTTATCGTTTACACAGTAGTTATTGTAAATCAAACATTACACAATTTCCCTCCCAGGTCAAAGGTTTACCAAACCTAAGACACACCCCCACTTATACCCACCCATGCAGTGAGGTAGGTTTGCCTTGATCTTTTAAAGTACCCGGACGCAACGTCCCTCTCTAGTTCGGCGAATAGAAATGGTATTGATCTGAGTTTAGTAACACCACAAAACTCTCTTAATTAAAACAGATATGCTCCTCCACACAGTTTCAAATCACACACGAAAAACTGTGGTTGCGGAATGGCCAGCGGATACAATCCAATTTCTGAGAGCAAACAAACTGACATTGTCATGATAAGATTGTATTGCTTTGTTAGAACACATAATTAAAATAATTCCCAGTAGTCGAACAAAGCACATTGAACTGTGTCCGTGTGTGTGCGTGTGTCTAAATCAAAGCTTTGAAACTGACCATTGTGTATTTACGTCCTTTGATCTTTTCGAAACTAGAGCTTCCCGGAATAAACTTATCACGATGAACAAACGTTGGTTACATGTTACTGTTCAAGTTGTCATTACTTTTCGTTAAAAAGAAAACATGGTGAAGAGGACAATGGGTTTCAGGTTTATTAGTTCCAAGAGTTTCAATTTACTAAACATTGGCAAATCATCCAGTTGTTAATGCTCCAGCAAAGGGTGTATAAGGCATTGTGTAAAATAAACATAAGCCACATTTGTAAAAAGATGAGTTGGTAAAATGTCTAGTGATTGTAAATGATGATTAGCATTTCGCAATGTTAATTCGTGCAGTTTTACAGTTTCAACAAAATGTAATAATATTATTGATGTTAGTGATCGCGATTCCGTTGAATTGTTTCTTGCTTTCTTTGTTCATTCAAACTTCAACGGTATTCAATATTTGATAATCATAATCCTCAGAAACTGGGTTCTAGGAGTTTACATTTGAAGATTGCAGGGTATTTACATGACATTTTTTTAAATGGTATAGATTAATTAAATTAAAATTTTGAATTCCTATTTCTAACAGTTTGTTTCTGGATTCTGGTTGTCAACTGTTTTGAATGTACCCATTTGAAATAGAATTTGATTATTTGTACCATCTCTTTTTTAATGTATAATTTAATAAGTTCCAATTGATGATTTTAAATTTAAGTATTAATTTTAAAAAGACTGTTAAAAAGTGAAATACAATAAATACATTGAACATGGAATTTATGATCAAAAACTACAACTAAAAATTCTCAATTAACAAATGGCTTGAACTTGATAATATTCCACAACTGCTTGGAACGGACACAAATTTGAATGTTTTATCTGAAAAGCAAAGCGAGGTACTTTAATACTTGTATTAATATAATTTAAGTGAGGTATGGTAAAAATAAGCTAAACAATTAAAGCTTTAGTGAACGAATGGTGAGTAAATGTTCCCTCAACTCACCCGCAGCTCCCTGGCGACCAGTGAGGAATCGACTTCGCGCTTGGAGATGTAGCGTACGACGCACTCCGGTGGATGGAACGCGCGCTTCGTGACGGCCTCGATCCACAGGATGTAGTGCGGTACCTTCGCGTACACGCCGGGCGTCGTTGCGCCACACGGAACGCCAAGGGCCGACACGCCGACGACGAACGGTGTGTAGCGCGAGCTCGACAGCAACGTCACCTGCAGCGGGCCGCCCGTATCGCTTGGGCAACTCTTGAGCTGCTCGTCACCGGCGCACATCAGCATACGGTTGATGCCCTTCCGGAACGCTTCCTTGTTATCGCGGTACCAGAACTTGCACCGATCCTGATTGATCGGATTCAGCGGGGTGCTTACGATCGGTGGAGACACTTCGGCATCTATTCGGACAGAATAAAAGGTCCACAACTGAAGCGATCGTTCTTGCAGCGATGTACAGAGTGTGAGGGGTTTTCATACTCACAAAAATCCCATCCCGTCGCGTGCAGCTTGTCGAACGTCAGCGAGTCGTTGGTGTAGAGGCAGGCCGGCGTCACGAAGTCGGTGACACTGAAACACAAACAGCAAAGCAGGCGTGAAAACCGGTCCGCGCGCCAAGAAGCAGGCCATCGAGCCAGTAAAAACCGGGGCGGACCGCCGGCTGCCAACTTACGTCACGGATTTCTTCAGTCGCAGCAGCGCAATGTCGTGGTACGCGCTGTTAAAGTTAAACTCCGGATGGCGGATAATCTCCGCAATTTCGATCTGCTGCACGTAACGATCGTCCTTCGTGCTGTACAGATCTAGATCACCCACCCGGACGACGGTGGGTTCGACTCTACGAAAAATGAAATCAACAAAAGTAACCACTTCCTGTTTGACAGAAAACACATTCGCTCATACGGCACACTAACCCTTCATCCTTGGTGCAATGCGCCGCGGTGAGGATAAAGTCTTCCGCAATCAAACTTCCACTGCAACGCCACTCGATTTCACCACTGGAAGCCGATTTCCATCCCAGCGCCGCCAGGTGAGCGAACTCTCGCGAGAACGAGGGAAATTCCTCCGATGGCGTTGCCGGGGGGTCATCGTTCGCTAGTTTCTGAAGCCGGAGAGAACAATCTTTGGACCCAAAAATGAATCATAAAAAGGTTCGTTATTGTTTTACAGCCCTGTCCTTTACCTTCTAGTGAACCGGAGTCCGGAATTGTGTGCACACTGAGCTCTGAAATGATGGCCAACAAGACATGGAAGGAAATCAATGGCGGTCTAAACTACCTGTAACCTTGAATCGGACCACGGAACGGTTTCTTTCTTTCCATTTCACTTCCTCGAACGGTATTTGCCACGCGCACAAACACACCCATTCACCATCTTGGGGCGTTAAAGCGCCCACTAACCTTCAAACGACTTGCGAAATGCCTGCACCAGCCATCGATCAGCTGACGACGCGATCACGAGCAGCCCGAGCAACGTTAGCGTTCCGCGTTCCAGCATGGCGTACGAGCAACTGAGCTGGCTTTCGCCAACCGACTGCCGACTGCCGTTGTGGTTCCGCGACGCACTCTTACGGTGGAGACTTACGCAATAGGGTTGGACCTGGAAGGAAAACAAAAAACTTTACGAGACGAGCGCGGACAAAACACAACAACACCGTACGCACGCACACCAAACAGTGCGCGAGGTTCGTCGCTTGCCGCCGGTGTGCGGAGATCGCATCGAAATTATCGAACACGATCGCGGCCGCGCACAAACCCGGCTTACTTTCACTTTCCAAGCGATACATTCCGCGGAATGGCTGAAGATTGTTGCACGACTTCCAGATGCTGCGTGAGTTTGGTAAGTTTGGTGAGAAAGCGTACGACCGTCTTTAGTATGATTAAGCTGAAAGCCAACTTTGTTTAGTGGTGAAGAATTATTTTTTATTTTATTCAAGAATATCCCACAGGAAATTAGTTTGTGAACATTTTACTTGAAATCGAAATGATGAATAACAATTTTCATGTAATAACTATTAAAGACCATAACCGTTTAGGTAATCTATTGTTCACATATTAATTGATGATATCACAAATCATCATTCTCGAGTAAGAAAAACTACGGTCGTCGTTTTTGAAATAAACCAAAAATTACAACTTATTTGATTTTGCTTTGAGATTTGAGTTTTGATGCTTTTGATTTGAGACTTACATTTCGCACCGAATAGGTAAGCATTTTGATAGTTTTCGTGTTCTCTGAATCTCCTGAATTTTAATAATATTTGAAACCAACTTATTCTTAAAATTATGCAATTTGGAACTTAATACCAGGAGATTTCACATTCTGCGCCGCTTACTGTAAAAAGAAGCATACTTTAATTTATCTGTTTCGTTTAATTAGATAAATTGTTTGACTAAATTATATCACTTATCTACTTTGCACGATCTAAACCCTTCTTCAATGCATCTTTTCCCATCTTCCTCAACGATTATTAGCTTGTCCTGTAAGCACACTTTTCGTTGGAATTTCTTTACAAGAATCTTGATGCAAGCCTCGAGCCTTTGAAATTGATGGGATTTACCACCTTAGCAGTAAGTTTGTGAGTGACTTACTTCTTGATCGGAGGTCCCGGTCAGCCATGCGATAAAACCTTTTAAAACACTTAGTCCCGAGGGGTTCTACGTTTCACTGAGTAAGTTAAAAAATCCTTTTACGGTAACTTACATGCGTACATTGTGTTTACCATTTATTTGAAATATTGTCTTTATGGTTCGATTAGCATAAGAGCCGGATCGAGCTCAACACAATTAGATAACGCAAACGTTTTTCTTAACGTGAATGTCATTATCCTTTATATCCCACCATCATGCAAGAAACTTTACTTCAATATCCAATTTATTTTCCAAGACCATACAGCAAATATCCACACAACGAAACAATCTGGTTCCAACGGGGAACCACAACAAAGGGTTCATAGAACCATTATCAACATCATTACAGCTTCATCGACAACATTCATCATTAAAAAGTGCTTCTGAAAGCGAACCGTTCATGCATATTTAAAAACCTGTAACCAAATTGAAGCTAACGAACCACTAAATGCATCAACACCGTGTCCAACGGGCAGCAGGCGCTTGCATGCCCAGAGTGTATTACGTGCCGACTCCTTGCTATCGGCAGCCAAACCCCACCGGGGCAAGAAAACCGTTGCACACAATGGCCGATTCACCGGTGCAATAGCAGCACACATGCACTATCGGCGTCGTTGGTGAAGGTGCCAAAGGATTTCCCTAATTTAGTTCCCCTCCGCTTCTTGCCTGCCTTTTATATTTCGGGCCAAAAGGGCCGTAATTAAAAAAGTACCTTGTAATTTTAACATCGACAGGGGAAATCAATTTTCTCCATGAATTAGCCAGTGTACCGCGGGCCCCCGCTCGGCCGGGAAAACAGCCGGGACAAACCGTTGGACCGTTCGGCTTGGCTGCGGGGTGGAATCTAATTTCAGAAAAGTGAATTTCCGTTCCAGGAAACGGGACACCGATGGCGATGGCGTCGTGAAGTGGCGGAGAAAGAACCAGCACAAACGGTGAGAGCAGAAGAAAGTGAAGCGAAAGGATAGCGAACCGCCGTTGTTTCCTTCGTGTCCGGGTGGGCCGGACGCGGTACACGCTCACTTCCGCTCGTACACGCTACACTAGCCGATTTCCGTCCAAAGTTCGCTGAAGTTTGAGTGGATGAATATTGAGCCACCTTGCGAGGCTTCTCCGGTGGGATTTGAGCGGTTCCCCCTGGTGGGGGTTGGCCAATCCAGCCCACAATCAGATGTTGTTTCCGGTTCCCGGTTGAGAACCACCGCCACCATTGGTCGGTAGAAGAAAGGGAGTTTTTGTTTGTTGCTCTCCCGTCACCGCTTCACATCAACTTTCCAAGTGCTGACCTACAAGCTTTTGTGATGGAACGAGCACAGACTCGTGCTGGCACGGAGCAATGGAAACGAGCGAAACCATCTTCCGCCATCGCTCTGCACACGAGCTTCACGGCCAAAGGGCGATGCCAAGGCACCGACGAAAAGGCCAGGTGTGCGAAGGAAACTTTTGCCCGCTCGTTCCTTTGGCGTCACAATCAAAGGGCAGCGTGACTGATCAAAGCTGAGGCACCGCAAGGTTCAGCATAACAGGTCAATGAACGCAAGACGTAGTGTTGCGGTACGTTCAGTTCATCCATATTGCTTCCCATCAAGCGGTGCAACCATCTCGGGGCAGCATCGGATCGAGGTTCCACCAGCCACCGGGGGCCCTTCATGCTAAACATCAAAACGTACCCTCTTTGCTCTCTCTCTCTCTCTACCCCTCTACCAATTCCGCTGCACCACTAGACGGACGCCCTGGGCCATGCATAATGCAACCAGCATTGTGCAGCATAATTTGCCAATCTTGTTCGAGGAGCCGCTTTTCTGCGGCGAACTCGTTACTACTACTCGGGACGCCCATTTCACGGTAGTTTGTCGTAGGTTCAAGGATGCTTGGCGTGCGAGAATAAGACGGATTATTTGTTTGGGAAATGCAATTCGTCAGCAATTCGTTGGCTGTACACAGCTCATGCACTCCACTTGTGCTCGAGTGTACGTTAGACATGCGTTTAAATTGAACCAATTAATCGCTCAAATTAAAGACCAAAATTGCAAACTTAGATTGTTAGACGTTAAAAGGTACACTTTGGAATGAAAGGAATAAACAGTGAACACTTTCGATGTTCCGAACATTGATCTCGAACATTGAAGTAGTGAGACATATTGAAAAAAAATGAGTTTTTGAAAACATAATTGATTTAAAATATGTTAACTTACATAAAAATAAAAAATTCTCCAAAGCATCTTGCCAACACAGGGAGCAAAGTATTACATTTTTAATATTTCAAATAACTGGAATGAAACGTACTTCAAAACTACACCAAAACAGATTAATTTGTAGGATCACCTCGTGAAACATACATGTTTAAGCAGTGAATATGCAGACGTTAAATCTACTGTTCTGTACACCTAAATGATATGTAACACGTGCTAAAAAAAATGTGTTGCTCAAATTTCAGTTTATTTTAAGTCTCTTCCAAGGACTTAAAACATACATGTTAGCCTTGTAAAAATAATTTAACTTTAAATTAAATTAGTTGCGACAAATAACAAAAGCACTTTTATATCAATTGCCGTATGTAATTTCATCCATATGACATCTTTCTTAAAAAGTGTCATTCATTTCAATCTCAACTTTAATAGAATTACCTGTCCGCCATGGCCTTGCGCTGGAAATGGGAAAATAAGCTGCTGCCTACGTATAAGACATTACTTTTGCTCCTTTCGTTGTCATACGTTGGACTGCGGGGGAAAAAAATCAACGTTCTTGGCATGAAGCTGGCCGCAACCTTGAACAATACGCTGCACCCAGCTAGTTGCAGCACCAGTAAGAACACACAATTGCAGGAAGTACTCCATATCATCCTTGAACTTCCTTTTCTAGTGCCATTCCACCATAGAATGTACGGCACCAAGAGTGGGAAGGAAAAGGCAACGAAAAACAGGAAGAAAAAAAAGTTCATAAGTGCAGGAACATGGGGTTGTTGTAGGAAAATGGAATCAAATTGGTCTTCTGACTCGGCGTTTCATCTGTCACAGTGACACGGTTGACCCATTCCGCCGCTTTACTGCGCGTTTCCAGTAGCGGGCGTGGTGAAATAAAAATGAAACAACCGCGCAAAACGACGAACCATTCGAATCTAGAGCGGGGTAGGACTCTCACTCTGGATGTGGCTGGACGTCGAGTACCGTTGGGGTATGTGCTTCGTGTCAGAGAACCAGACCGAGCATACTGTGCACAAGCGTGCGATAGAAACACACCACACGACGCGCTTCTAGACATACGTTATCAAAGAATGCCACGAAAACTGGCGTACTCGGATGCCAAAAAGAAGGAAGTGACAAGGCTAGAAATACATCAAGGTCACTAAAAGGGCTTAAAAGTGCTTCCAAGGGTGTTAGTAACAGTCCATATTTTACCACATGCAATCATATTGAAAACCATAACGTTAATGAACATTAAATAGGTATCAAACAAAGAAAACAGAACGAAAAAATGAAAGTTTTGTTGTTGATTCCATCTAACCCGAATAAATCAATGAAACTAAAAGTTACACTTGTGAAACTGTTTCCATATAAAATTAAAATATGTATCCTTCCACTTCCTCTGCAATGTTCTTCCAAGACGTTAATTGCTAATACCCACCAGAGCTGCTTATAGCGAAGTGCAAAAGTATGTTTCGGCATAAGATTATATAATTGTCCTTCGGCACACAGCAAACTGAAAGGGGAAGACCACCGCGCAAAACTGCTTCGAAAAACACGGAACCATCTCGGAACCATCCTACCCATTTCCCCCGGAACGGCCCCGTGACGATGGAGATGAGCTGAAAAGCGACCTTCGTGTTCAACATTGTTGTTTGTTTCCTTCAATTAGTTGTTTTCGTTCGCTCGGAGAGATCTACATCTAATAAGTTGTTCTTGCTGGTGTACCGTTCAAAGCACTTCAGCCCACTGATAGCGTGCGAGTGGAAAATCGGGAGAAGTGGAAGTGGAGTGTTCCGGCCAGCTCAACCGTTTCGTCAAAGGCACTACAGAAAAGTTGCGTTGTTGAGCCAGAACGTCCCCGGTGAAACATGACCCCATTCGAGGGATGCACTTCAAACTTGCACAGCCGTGTGTGTGTGTGTGGGGAAGAGTAAATTGCAATTAATGTTTAACCTTATTAGAAAATCACGAATGAGAGAACATTTGCAACGCGGTTGTTAGCCCCTGTCGGAAGGACGGTTGATTATATCACCGAAAACCACCACCAACCGCGCGTATCCTCCAAGCCTTCGCATGGGAGTAGGAGAAGGTTCACCGTCGTGGGAATTCAGCGCACGGTGAGGTTAGTTTTTGATTACCTTCTTCGATCGGCGAGCGCAAGTTTAAACTTTGCCCGGGTTTAATCGACGAAACTATGCTTCGATGGGGATGGACAAGTCCCGCCTTGAAGGAAAGCTCCCGGGCTCGAGGCTCGATCGTGTTCGATAGAAAATTAATTTATCTCGCATAAACTTCACACATTCCCGGGCGTTCGGCAAAAAGTTTTGCTTGGTGGTTCGGGAAAACCTTCGATCGTCCCGAAGGATGGTTCGCTCGGAAAACGTGTCTCCCGGGCTGGGATTTGTGACACTCACACCCACACGGGAAGGCACCGAAGCACCCGGAAATGGTTTACAGTCAGAATGCGGGGGCTTCCCTTTTCCTCGTTGGGAAGAAATCTGTGTTTCCTTCGCCAAAGTTACTCTTGAAAGCGCGACACTGTCCGCTCGGGCAATATATACGCCCCGGACGTGGAAACTTAACAACACTTGAACGATCTGTCGCTAGGATTGGGATTGGAAACGGAAAAACAAATCGAATCCCAGCCCGCACCGGGACCCCGACCGGGACCGGGCCGGTTGTCGGAGGGAGAAGACGTGAGTACCGTCAACGCCAACGCCGCTAGCAACCGCCGCCAAAGACCGGCACTAATCTCGGGACGAATGTCGCGCTATCAGGAATCGAATCAATTTCGCTCCCATGGCGGGCTTCACGAGCGCGAACGTGCAAGCACGGCACGTGACTGACAACGGTGATAAGTGATTTTATCGTACTCGCGCAAGTCCTTGGAGACTGCCGGCATCATCATCGGACGAGGGGGGGATCCGAGGTGGAAACTTTGTTTATCGCAACAAGATGAAACGCTATCAATTTTCCCTCACTTTGGTCGCGTTTTCCGGCCGTGGGAGGGTTTGATTCGTACCAAGGCATTCGATACGGGAGGCACATCTACGTTCGACATGCTCCAGTGGAGCCACCTTGAGGACGGTTTATTCTCGTGGAAAACCTTCCTCGGGAACGACGGCCGGAAGAATGCTGCCGGAGACACTTGACTTGTGTCCAGAGGCGAACACCAAATAGAAAATAAATCCATTGAATGGAATGGACTTCGGGAGTTTGTCCACGTGTCATCCAACGATTCAATTACGATTCGGTTTATTGTTCGGCCTTTAGCATTCGCTCATAAATGTGGAAAACGGACAGAGGCGAGTTGATGAAAAAACGATTCGTAATGGTGTCGTTATGTACTTTTTACTTTTTTTTACAATGGGATTCCATTTTATTCCATTGAATCTTTTGTGGACGTTGTCTATTTTTGCAATGGAAACCTATTTACCTTTTTTATGCTCATTCATTTGATTTTGCGATTTCAATTACGTAATTGCTCATTTCTTCAAAAACGTTCTACGTCATTGCATTACTATATGGTTTCAATTTAAAAATATAGCAGCTTTTGTACTCGGGAAACCAACAAGGCTGTTATACAACCAAAACTACTTGTGAGTAGAAAATTAATGGAAAATCGTCACTATATGTCCCGCTTGGATTAACGTCTCGTGTCCGTTGGGGCAGACCATTTCCTCCTCCTTTCTTATCCAACGAACGTCACTCGAGAGCACTAAATTATGGCATTCTTTATGAGCACCCGTTGTCGCATAAAAGGATACAGCCATAAACATTCGAGATTGCCATTTTTAATGACTCTGTCGTCGGAATCACTTTCGGGTCCGTCAGCCGCAGAGCAGTTTATGCAAACAAACAAAAACCAGAGCGAGAAGAATCCGAACAGCCCAGCCCAGACCACGCGCCCGTTCGTGCTCGAAAAGTTCCCCCATGCTAAGTGAATAGCAAATAACTACTTTTACATTAACTTCCGAGACGAGGATTTCTTTTCTAACCGCTTCTTTTTGCCCAACGCTAGGGTTCCGTAAATGGCACCAAAAGGGAAAGAAACTTTTTCACCACAGAATATAGGCGGCCTCCGGAACCGGTGTGAAGAAACGGGCGTGAATCTTCAATCGGAAGACGCGGCGGGATCATCCGAAGACAACGACGGGATGCTGACTCTGAAAGCGAAACAGAACAAATTGGCAAAATTAATCATTCGGATTGAGAAATGAGCAGTGCACATCGGCCAAACTGGCGGCTCTGCGCTGAATACCAAATGCCAACCTCTTTCGGCCAATTAGACCGGTCGGTGGGCCGAGAGGTCGTGGGCCAGCGAAGAACCACGTTCTCTTCGCATTCTGTCAATCTCATCCGGACGCTGCCGGTCCATTCTTGGGGCATTATAAATATTCAAGCACATTTTTCTTGCGAAAGAAAAATCAGGCTACAACAAAAAGCCGTGGCATTATGGTTTTGCTCGATACCGTCCGGGGCCAAAGACTTCGGGGTTAGTTCATCGGAAATTTCGCCTTTTCTGTCCCGGAAAGTGACGGAAGGGTCATTCCAGGAACTCGTCGGTAAAGCCAGACCCGTTTCAGCCAAGGTACAAAACTACCCTTTGGCGTGCCCTTACACAAACGGGGGGGGACAAGTTTTGAACGGAATGTGAAACGTTTCCTACGAATTACATCCCGAAAACCCCTTCACCACATCCGCTCTCCGGGGTTGCCGCAGCATCGGAATACAAATAAGTTTATGATGATTTTCTTTCAAATTATTCCCACTAACGCACCAGGCGTCCCTTTACAACACAGTCACCTTCATCCTTCCTCGCTTTCCCGGAGTGTGTTTCGGTGTAGTAATTTCGGATTCAGGTTTTTTTTTCTCTTCGAAATGATGCTCTGGCCGACGATGGTTCACTGGAAGTAATTTTTATGCTTCACCTTCAAAACACCCGTGTTTGGTAGGACTTTTAATACAGTTTTACATACACTTCACCGGCGATTTGTATGTGACCCACATTACCCCGCACGACTTATGCAGTGTCTATTTTCCTCGAGCACCCACAATACGGCGATTTTTCCTCCAACGCCAACGTTCATGGCTTTATTTCGTCGTGGGATGTTTAAGTTTTTCCGAGAGAAAAACCCTACTCCGCACGCTCGATGGTTTGCCTCGGCCTTCGGCAAAGCGCCTCCGATCCGCGTTTACTAAATTGGATTCGAACACTGATTACAATCTTCCATATCGGGCTGAAACTCTTCTATCTGGAGCGTGGTTTCGAAGAACCGATACTTGGCGTGCACGGTTTGGGTGGCCTCGCGCAGCACCAGCTCGGTGTTGGTTTGCGGTTCTGTGGAAAGGAAAACAAATCGGAACGAAAATACGAAGATAAAAATAAGTAACATAAAGCTAGCATGTGAAAGGGAAACTAAAGCTTCTAACCCTCGATTGTATTTAGTTGGAAGCAAATTGTTACGGTTTACCTATTTTACATTGATTTGAATTTTGTTTCAAATGCACAAATAAAATCGAAGAATCTTTTTATCCTTGTGTATATTCTTATCGTTAAATACCCATTTTCAAATTGATACCACATTGTTCAAAACTAACTTCTTTAAAACTAACTTTTAAAATTTAGTTTAAAAAATAAAGCTTAGAAACCTATTCTGATGCTTAGTGCAACATAAAGGTCAATTTTACCTCTACTAATTAAACCTATTAGAAAACAAATCAAAACCATAAGGAAAGGTTCAAATCAAGAAAATATTTAATTATTTGCGTATCCAACCCCTAAGGAAAGCAAAACCACACATTCTTCACAGGATCCCCTCCAATCAAACGCAGATACATAATGCCATTGAAAAAGTGTGTGTGAGTGTGGTTTTTCTTTGTCCTTTTTCTGTCTACTCTTTTGCAACTCCCATCTTCTTACCGACAGCCAAATGAGCAGCGAGCGCTATCTTGTTGATGCTGAGGGCCCAAATGCGCAGATTGTGTACTCTTACGACGCCCTCAATTTGCAGGAACGTTTGCATAACTTCGGTGTAATCGAGATACTTCGGGGTGCCCTCCATGAGAACCTGCGAATGGAAAGGGTGGCGTAAGTATGGCTGTGATAACACCGTACCATCGGTGGCGGCAACGGGCTGGCAATGGATTGCGAAGAAAATAAAGTGCGTGAGTAAGTGTGAAGTGGCTTTCCCGGATACGGTCGGTATGAATGGGAGCCCGGTTCTGCCGGATCGGAAAAGTGGTTAAAAGGGGGCGGGCGAACGCGAATGTATAAAAGTAAAAGCGACGTAGGGTGGTGCGAGTTTGGAGCAACAACGAAAAAAAAAACATGACAATAGCAACAACCCGTAGGTGAGTGTGAACTTCCTTCTCCGCGTGAGGAATCGTCCGGAGCGCAGGCCCGAGGGCGGAGAGGCTGAACGCTTTCGGGCGGGTTTGGGTAATGGAAATAAAATCGGTAAGAAAGTGTGCAACCTTAAATCGGTTCCCGTTTTATGGAGCCTACCCGGGCCGAGACCGTTGGCTTCGCCGGGGGTTTAGGGAAGCGGCAAGCGGAGTGCTAAGCTAACGTAAAAATATGGACCTCAAACGGAACAGTGTTGAAAAAAATGGAACAAATGCGGTGGCTTAACTGTTTCAAATTGAAATACAATATTCATTAGGAGGGGCGGCCTCGATGGAGCAGGGGTTAAGCGGGATAATGGGAAGAAGAAAAAAAACAGAAGGACCTGAAACCACCTGGCCCCGCCAAATGCCCGGTAGATGGTTCGTTATCAAAGCTCGTTCCACGTTCAATTTATATCCTCTCCCGACAAAATTTTCAGGGGCTTACTTCGCGATTGATAAAAATCCGTAGGCTACCTTACTAGCGTTCGAAAAGAAACGAACAAATTAAGTGATCAACCTCGGGCTCCCCTCCGTCTAACTCAAGTGGATGAAGACATGAAGCTCAAGACAACGGTGGCAGATGGAGGTGTTTCGATTTGATTTCAATCTGAGCTGGTAGGAATCTAAAATGATTGGATCTGACAGAAGAAAATGAAACGAATAAGATTTAATTTACTCTTGAAGGAATTGGTATAATGCCACTCTTATGGAAGAACTAATTGAGATTTACTTAGTTTTGAAAGAATAGACGAAAATGTCAATTACAACCATAGTTAATGTGAATTATGAAAAAATACTGTAAACTTAACCATTGATAAAATGACAACACAAATGTTTTTCTACGCAATTAAAAGGCATGAATAGGGACTTTTCTTCTTTTGTAATAACAATGGAGGCGCCTGGTGGTTGTTACAAAATAATAATTTAAACAGATATCGGACCTCTTTGAGACCCCCATCGTACTTAGCTGAAAAATGAAAATGTATTAACAGGGCCACGATGTCCTTCCCCCCTTCCGACCTACCACAATGGCATCCCTCATGATGGCAATGGTTGTGCCGAGGACGAGCAGCGAAAAAACGAACGTGCAGATCGGATCGATGATGTTCCAGTCCGGTTTGAAGTAAATCACCAGAGCCGCTATGAAAACGCCCAAGCTCTGCACGAAATCACTCAGCACGTGAATGAACGCGGCTCGGACGTTGATGTTTTCCTCCTCCTGGTGGATATGGTGGCCGCCTCCGCCGCCGCCGCCGGCGTGGCTGTGTCCGTGGTGGTGCAGCGTTGCGCCCATGCTGGAAGCGAAAGTCGAAAGAAATCTCATAAATGTCACCATCGTCACAGCGAAAGAAGGGGGATAAAAATACGACGCACGAGGACGAGAGATGCTAAATAATGGTACGAATGCGCCACCAGGGTGGTTGATTGTGCTCATGGCAATTCCGACGAATCGTTACGCAAAATAAAGTACCGAGCGTACCGGGCGAAAGCCAGCACACGTTGGCGTAACTGCCAACTGCATCGTTGCACCAGAATGAAGCAGTCTTGTGCTCATGGAACCGTCCAATCCATCCCAGAGTCGCGCAAATACATCATGCCAGGAATAAGGAATCCCCTGGCAGCACAGCACAGCACGGCTCAAGCACCCGGGCAACGCGAGCTGCATGCTGTTCGGGAAAGTTTCGATCCTAGAAAGTTGCCACTCGCTTCCGCCTTCTCAACTCCAACGCAACGCGGATTAGGGCACGGTGCGATGAACACAACAGCTTAAGAAGCAAGCAAACCCGGTGGGACGACGTGTTTGGCTTCAAGAAATTGCGACAACCATTGCTCCGAACGGTTTCATTATGGAACTCGCACTCGGATGGATCATACATTGAGGTCCGATCAACACCTTTCCCCGAAACGGTAAAAATGGCCAGCCTTTTCTTCGGCCGTGAAGCAGAAAACGATCGTTGGTCCGTCCAATCAATAATTCACCTTCGCGAACACGGACAAATTCCTCAACCGGTCACAAATCTCACCGCCGGCGCCCCCGATTCAACTCCGTCGGGGCTTCGGCCACTTTTGCCAGTCCCAATTCAATTATCCGCCGGATTTTGGGTGACCGTTGCCGAAGCGATTTACCGCTTGTAGCCAGAAGGAGCTTGTAGCATAAAAAAAAAAGTAAATCTTCTTACCGCGACCGAAAAGCGAAAAGAATCCGATCGGGAAACTTTGTCCAATAAATTCCCCAGGCCATTCCTGTACGAGATGGCGCTCACTGCAGCAAACTGCCGAAGCCGGAAAACGGAAACGCCGCCCTAGAATTGCCCCTAGCGCTCCGTTTTGACTGGCTTCCCACGCTGCAGCACTAACGGAGGAGGAGTGTCGACCCGACGCCAAGGGTGGGATCGACGGGAAAGAACGCCACTGCGCTGGATTAAGACGGAAGGTAATACCATCCATTAATTCTACAAATGAAGGATTATCTGCCACAATCAAATGACACCGACGCAACACGGGATTACACCGGCAGCCCTGTCCTGTCTTGCCGCGTTACCATCCGGAGACTGCCAGGAGCTTCTGGCAATCCCGACGGTTCAGATGCATCGCGCCTTCGAAGGTCTTCTCTCTGCAACGGTGCACTCTGGACGAAAGGACGAACTTTGGTAGAAAAGAAACTCGGTGGGTTTTCCCGGTGGGCGGGTGGAGGGACAAGAAGAAGAAAAAAAGGAAGGGACGCCACCATCAAACAACGATGGACTCAATGTCTGCTCTTGATACCGCAAATGATTTAATGTGATTAGCACTTTCCAGCATGGATCGGACCGGCTCGATATACGACCGCTTGCGAAACGGTAGAAGCGGATTGCCTCGGATTTGCGGTGGATTATGCTCCGTAGCATGCGTTTCAGCCGGTGGATCATGTTTCTTTGTCCGAGTGGGGCAACCTGTGCCGAGTGATAAGCCCTCTTGTACAACTCGATGAGGTGTTCTTTTTTGTTATCTCACACCGAAATAGATCTTTTTATTTCTAACGCTAATTTAAATGTAATTATTCAGTGTTATTTGGGGCGTGTAAAGTTCTGGAACAAACCATTTTTTAACAACAATTTGTAAGAAATTGTCTTTTTTTTCACGAATACAAACCCCATGTAAATCCCGAGAATTAATTAAAAACTCTTATTAATGTTGCCCCTAAGGATGGCAGCTGAAAATACTTTAGGACCAAAAGTACTACTTCTGACCCATTTTAATTTCAAAAGTCAATTAAGTTGCTGTGCACTATGAAATAAAACTTTTCGAATGGCTTCAAACAGATACTTACATCACGTTTACTAGTATTCCTAAGCCGGAAGTAATCAACATTACTTCGCCGTCGAGCTCAAAGTCTCGGTGGATCGTTCTGAGTACCGCCAGGTAGAACAGGATCGCCGTCACCACCCAGATCATTAATACCGACACGAGCGCACCGATCACCTCCGCCCGGTACCAGCCAAAGGACAGCCTAGGGAAAAACAGGGAAACAGGGAAAATTGTGAGTGACTTTGTATTGCCGAGAAGTAAACAGAGTGCATCAAGTGAAACAAGGAGAACGAGAAAAATATATTCATTTTATTGATTTGCATCTTTCAAGAAACTGTTTACAAAAGAAAGTTCTTTTTGTTCTTACTTGACAGTGGTAAAGTTTCCTTGGGAGCGATGCAAAGTCCGCTCCGTGAACAGCGGTACATTATTTTCTCTCAATCTTACCGGCCCGGGTTAAATGCAACCACCTTCCACGAAGACGTGCCTGCCTTTGATCTGCTCGGAAAACAGGCATCAAACCCATTGACTGCATTTACGCGAAGCGTAAAAAGACCACTTCCCCTGACTCCTTACCCGCCATTACGGGCCCATCGGAGTGGGAAGCGGACACGAAGGTTTCAACCCTAATTATATTACAACGAGTTTCGGTCACTAAGGCAAAGCTCAACGATGCAAAAAATCTATCACTCGCCCGACACGATCTCGCTCGTGATGCTCGCCATACTGAGGAGGATAATGTCCAACCTGGTACGGGCTTTTGATCCTCCATAACCGTGGAACGCACGGTCAAGCGGGGGGAGGCCGACTCGGTGGAAAGTTATTAAAACTTTTTCCCGACCCTTCCCTAACCGACGCCGTTCTCAGAAGCCATCAACACGCGGTGCCCTCTTGCGAGCCTGGTTCTCAAGAGAAAGTCCCTCCCACCCACACGTCCGGTTTTCTACTTGCCGCCCTCGGCCAATTACTTACCGCTTCGTGGATGGGCGAGCCGCTATCCACAGCGCTAGCAGCGATATCATAAAGCTCGCCAAGTCCGCCATCAGATGCGCCGCGTCCGTCGCGATGGCGAGGCTGTTCGAGTAAATACCACCTGGAGAAGAAGAACGGAACGGAAGCAACAATAAACCAACAAGAAACAATGAGGAAAGCAAAGCAAAAAAAAAGGATACACCCTCTGCTGCATCTGTCCGGAGCGAAGAAAGTTTGCTGGCTTAATGTCGGTCGGTTGGCACATCTGAACTCATCCTCGTTCCCGAGGTGGCCTGACCTAGGCGAAACCGAACCGAGTGCATTCGCCGTGCGAACGACCACTTTGTCCCCCTCCGAGGGAAGATGCATCCAACAAGTGGAGACAATAAACCATTTTCTCCTACTTGCGGCCTAAGCAAGTTACCATTGGAAGGTAAGCGGGAGATGTCGTCTATTTTAACCTGCCAGAGTCGTTCGTTACAGATGTCCGGGCTCGGGTGGTCCCGTCTGAGCAGGCGGGAGCTAGAACAACCTACATTAGCCCATTAGTTCCTTACCTATTATCTCTGCAATCATAAAAATGATGCAAAGCACGCTGGCCAGCAGGAGCTTCTTTCGCGCTATCTTATCGATCCCTTCCGCCCGGGGTTTGTGACAGTGAGCTGAAACGAGACAACAATAGAGGAAGGCAGGTGAGGCAAGGAGAAAAACAGAGGCGGAGGAGTGGAAAGACGTGTCTTGTGTTCGACACGGTGAATTACTACGGATTATAAATCAAAGTTCGACATCTAAGGCATTACACAACTGCCCGCACCAATTATGTAGATGTTGAGTGATTAGTTGTTGCTTCCGGGGGAATGGAAATAAGCTGCAAGGATCCCAGAGAGCGATGGTATGAGGTGAAAATGCATCAAAAATGGTATCGCAAGCCGTTCTTAATGAGGTCGTTCAAAAGAAAAAACACTCGAGTCACTTTTCTCATTGAACTAAATTCAATTAAATATACAAGAGAATCATTCCTATTTAAATTCGTTTGGAAATTTGAAAAACTTTCTTAACTGTAAAAAAATCGAACATCGATAGTAAAGCTCATTAGAATTAATTCAAATGAAACCCTCCGTGGATGGAAAAATACTGTCAAATCGATTGGGTAATTGAGTTGGGGTGAACGAAACCGAAACGAAACGCTCGAAAAACGCTTCAGTAATTAAAACTCAACCCATAGTCCGAACAAAAAAAAACCAGAAAGGACGTCAATTTTTATGTTAAAAATTGCAAACGCCCGCAAGACGAGTTTGGAAGAATTTCCGCACGTACAAAAGAAACAGCAAATCGTTTGAAAATGAAATTCTTCCACACACAAAAGTGCACACATTTAACCGCAATCCAAAACTGCAATCACCCAGACGTCCCGACGATCATGCCGTAAACCCTTTTTACCTCCCGCCACCACCCCCACCAGAGGAACGACGGCCATTTGCAATGGGTTTCCTGATGGTACCTCGCCTTCGGAAACGGTCTCGCTCAAGTTGGTGGGGGGCGATGTGTCGTAGCCGTGATTTTTCCTTCGCCGATTTGTTCCGTTGGCCAACTTTTGCCCCAACGTCACGCTCCTCGATGGAAATTCCTTCCCGACGGGCTTACGGGTGGCAAATTTCCAATCCGGTTTTCCTTAGATCTCACTCGTTTCTTTTTTTTCCCCCTTTCTAGTTCCTCCATTTCAATCTCAACCTCGTGGCGGTTGTATTTTTCCTAGTCTTTCGCCCCAATGGTGAAGTTTTCCCTCTCTTCCCCGGTATCGATGCGCCACTTAGGGTGCAGAAAAGTGTCAGTCGTGGCCGTCAGTCGACTCAGGCGTTTTGGGGTGGAACGCAACACAAGAAGCAAAAAAAAAGTCTAGCAATTTAACGAGCTGTTTGAGCGGTGAGTTTGCAATAGCAAATCCGAGTCGTTCCCGTTCGATCAAGTGAAAATTTTCCCAACCAAATTGCATACTGTCTATCATTGTCCTGGCGAAGCGCATCTACGTTCCGGAGGCGTTTATGCAGGGCAAACAAAAGGGGGATGAAAACGCAACCAAACAATCGAAGGCAAATTAACACTATTGTTGTCGAAAGGGTCTTGAAGTTTGAATTTACATAAAGCGCATCTTGGGTATGAACCGTTTCTCGGAGTGAGTTTTTCTCAAGTATTGCCAAAGGATAAAGATTGCTTGTTTTTAGAAAAAAAAATCTTCTCACTTTCGCTTCACAAAAGAAGCTTGAAACTCTGGCAGTTTTATTTATTTTCATTTCTAGTTGCATCGGACGACAGTATGTACTTTTATTGTGTAAAACTAGAGTTAAGTTTATATTAAAGCAACTTTTTATCAAAACTATGTGGGCGAAAAGTTATCAAAGGAACATGTTTAAACCCTCTTCATGTAGTGTGCCTTATCCAGTTTCAATTATATATAAATACATCCTCACATTCTGAAGACCCCAAACTAAGCCACTCTTAGGCAACTTCTAAGGCTGATACAGATTAGTGGTTGCAGTGGTGCAAAAATCACTTAGTCCACAACCGGACAATCCACACGCCACGACGTGCCACTTACAAAGCGTAACTGCACAGCGGCGAGCCGATCGGAAGATTATTTATGGATTATGTACTTACACATCATCAGCTTACGGCTTCCGATGCCTGATGATGCTCAAGTGGGGCCACCCCATTATGGTGATGGTGCAAATCAAAGCCAAACGCAGACCGGTCCGTCCGGTCGGTCGGGAAGTCGGCGTAAAAGATTAATCATAGCTTAGCTTTGCTAATAAACCACTCATGCATCGTAAAATGGCTGCCAGTGCCGGTTGACCGGAGCCGGGGCATAATCTTTGATTATGATGGAGCAAACCAAGCGCACCGCCTCCAAAGTGAGCCTTCGTCTGGTGGACCCCCAACCAAGACAGTCCGACCCCGCCCCGGTGAGTGGATCTGGCAGACGTGCGTGTGCTTGCAAATATTGGCAACCGGCGACCATTGTTGGGGTCAACCGGTCGGGTCTTCTAGGAAAAGCATCAGCCTCCTGTTCCGGAGCAAAAATCAATTTCACCCCATTAATCGGAATCGGTTGTTTGCTGGACGTTCGGTTTCGTGTTTGTATGTTGCCGCCAGTCGGTCCTGGAAGCGAATGAATAATCGCAAGATGGTACGCTACGGAAAAGAAACACTAGGTGCCAACGTTAGCCAAACCCATCGAGAGACCTTCACAAACATATTGTCCACCCCTCACCGGTCCATCTATCCGGTGATTGGACCGTATATAATCGTTAAAAGTTTTCCTCTGACAATAACTCCCTCCCGGCAGTGGGCTGGGGGATGGAACGGAAAGACACATCAGCTGCTTGATGCCCCATTGCTGCTTCTTCGATTGTTTAAAAATGAAGCACCTCATGCGCAAACAAACAGATGATGTTTGTACAGCCGCACTCGGATGGGATGGGAACCTCAAGATGGCAAAATGTTGCCGACAGCCATCACAAAAGCGAACGATTCAGTCGGCTTCAAGACAGTGAAAATTCAATTAACAAGCAGCAAAAGTAGCATTCAGCACTACAAACACGAACCATTCCCAACGGTCATCCAGCTTAACAAGAAGCGACCACTTTTCGAAAGCATTCGTTTTATTCGTTTATTCATTTGTGTGCGTTAAGATAAGCGACGTTGGAAAACCCCCGTAAACGTGTCTACTGGACGCACTTCTTGTTGCAATCTTGGCCCGCCCCCGCTCCGGGAGCAGCCCGATAAAAGTTGAGATTTGTTTTTGCCACTGCTCCTCGTTTCCTGCGAATAAGGTCAGCGCGAAGCTGATAACCTTTTTGTGGCGCCACGAGATACGGCCACCCGCTTGACTCCCTCCCACCACCCCGGCGCACGGTGCTGCGAAATGAAATAATCATAAGCAACCTGCCAGGAAACAAAGGAGGATCGGGGTGAAAAAATAGAGCTAGAGAAAACAGTGGAGCGATCCCCAAACACACAACGGCCAAAGGGGGTTCTAAGAAGGTAACGCTAACAGTCAACTCGCTTACAGTCAATCTTCCTGATGCTGAGCTCGTTTGGCAGCTCGCAGCATGAGTTGGCCAGCTGTCCGTGCACGCAATAGATGATGGACCGTTGGGGTGGCTGGTCCGAGGGGTTCGCCGGGGACGGTGGCGGCTGTGAGCTGGCAGACGTCCCATAGTTTTTCCTGTACTCGCTGGAAAGAAAAAGGGAAAACAAGAAAAGATGGAAATGAACGGTTTTGTGGTACAACAATACAGCGGAAGTTTTTTGCCCGAGACGTGGGGTGTGTGTGTAGTAGTGGTGGACTCAAGCGAATTAAAATCAAACAACAAAAAAGATCCCGGATGCTTTCCCGAGGGACCCGGCAGTCAAGCGGGGCAAACTCCAACACGCCATAGTTATAAATTGAAAACGAAGATAGTGTGCGGAGCCTGGCTCGGGCTGTTGTTCAAGATATTCAGTTTACACTTTCAACTAAAAACATTCCCGGTGCAAAAAAGGCACAAAGATGCGTAAGGATCCGCAAAGAACGTTCGCGCTGGCGAAGACGTTACTGTTTGAATTGTGGCAAATTTTTGCTAACAAAGCGCGCAAAACAGCTCGCGTACGGTTGCCAAAAATTAGCAAAAACATAAAGAATTGAATAAATAAGCCCGACGAAAATATGCTACGTGAACGGGAGCCAAATTGATATGATGCCGTTTATTTTTTTGGGTCAGCATTTTTGGCCCACCGATTATGCGAGATTACATAACGGGATGCGGAAGGGAACACGTCGGACGGAATTTAAGTCCTGCTAGTCAAGGGTGAAAGGTTTTGTTTTGCTTCGGGAGCAAATACTTTTAACCCAGTTTGGGGTTTTAAACAGGTTGGTGACTTTTAAAATCCATTTTATTTGATATTCTTTATGTTTTATTCAAGTTTAACTTCAAGCCATCTTTTAAATTTGAAACTTTAAACTTTTTTTACTTATCTTCCATTTCAAAGTCTTGAATACTAGTTTTATTATATTATCTTATGCAAAGCAACGTTCTGTTTCATTTTTTATTTGATTCGATAAATTAAGTTTATAATTTTTGGAATTGAATTATTTTCTTAAGTTTATTTTTAAGCTTACATACTGAAATTTTGTCATCTAGCATCGACACTTTAGTACATTAGGAAAGCTCGCAAAACAAATATTATTTTACTCAAAAAATTCTAAATTTCGAAGCGAAGCTAATTCATTCAAGGACTTTTAGCTTTCTTGGCTGTTTTCCCAAACAAATCTACTCAGCTGCTCGTTGCTATGAAGCAAGTATGAATCCAACTTTCCGCCACATACGAGAGGGAATCGGCTCCGTTTGCGATGCATGCCAAAAAATAGATTACAGAAAAAGGTTTTGCGAAAAATTGAAACTATTTCATCGTAAACGACCCGCGCTCCTTGGTGATCGTAAATTTGTTTGTCTTTTTTCCCCCTTTCGCAGTTAAAACCTGACCAAAACCCTGGCCTGGGTATGCTCGAGCGAATTGAGCCCTTCTGGGGCCCGCTGGCCTCACCCCAGTTTTCCTCCCCCTCAGCGCACCACCGGCCACCAGTGCGCAAGTCCGATTGGATTCCAACAATTTCGTCCGAATTTTCCGGACCTCCACTCCGTTGAATTGCTGCATCGGACCTGGGCCGCGCGGATGAGATGAGATGATGTTGTTGCCGTGCACTTCCCGTGCATCCATTTACGCCACTTTCCGGTACGACGAGCACCCGAGAGGAGGCACCAAGAAAGCCCGGAACCCGGGCATAAGGACGCCGCACCGAAGCCGGAATGTAATGAATGCAGTTCGGCATACATTCGACAAACGATCCCGGGCCCGTTCCGGGCGGTCGGATGGACAGTAATTTACTGCAGTGGCCATAAGTTTCCGCCAGTGGCATCGGGGGCCAGCACCGAAAGGGCTCCATTGTCCGCGATTGGAACGTTTCTTTTTAATGAAATGACTTTGGCAGCAGATCCGCACAAACGGCCACAGCTGTGGTAATAAATGAACGAATGTAAAACTGGTGCCATTGCTAATGGTATTCCGGCGCGCATTTCCCTCTTTTTCTCTGGCGTTGCTACGAGCCCAGGGGATTGGGCGACTTTTATTTTCTGCTTCTGATTATTCCATTCCAACCGATGCTGATGACAACGGACATTTTCAGTTTTAATTTCGTCCGCCAAGCGACATTTCACCACCACCACCACCACACCGCGTCGCAATGACGTCCACCACACGACGTCAGGACACGGGGTGACACCGGAATGAGAAATGACCGACCGATAGCAGAAGGGAGGAAAAAGGCGAGAAGGGGGTATGTGTTTGCGTGTGTCTCATAAATCATTTTAAAAAATTAATGAGCAATGGCCTGCGAGGAGCGCTGCAAAGCGGGAAAGAAATCAAACGAATCCAATTACCAAATTCAACAATCATTTGAATTTTGATGAACTGCAATCCGCTTTCTTTCAGTCGGCGATGGTTTCCGACGTGCGTGCATCAACGGCCACTGCGTGCGGACACTTTGGAAAATGGCCGACATTATGGGAAAGCTGGATCGCCACCAGCGTCGATGCCCGTACGATTGAATATTGGGGCTGACAAGCTGTCGAATTGTCAGCCATGTCAGCGTTTTGATGCAACGTTATCAGTTTATGGTTCACTCTGTAATAAAATGAAAGTGCTGATGGCACACGATGTTCAATTTCAATTTTGATCGGATTGTGCGTTTTTTTGCAACAATGTGTTTGTGCGTGTACGCAAGAAAACACAACCCCAAAAACGTATTATCGGCAGCCTGCTTTGATATGGTGAAAACTGTTTAAGGATTGTATCGAATGTTAAACGCCATAAATCGTGGCCTTTAATTAAAAAATGAAATTATGTACTTCAAATAACGGAAAAAGTAAAAAAAAAAAAACATAAAAATAGGCGATCTTCAAAATGATCATCACTTAGATCATACTTTAAAACGATATGCAAAAACAAAATCCAATTTTGCTAAACCATTACCATGAAACCATCCTGATAGTTTAGGTTAGCAACAAGAAACAACTAATACGGTGATCCATCACGTGTATCAGGTAAAACTCTAAACATTTAATTAATAGTTTTGTAAATGTATATAACAAAAACTACCATTCTATTTTCAAGTCACCAACGGATTTAAATAAGCTTCTTTGCACTTCTTCTATTCTTAAATAATGTATCTTTCCTATCATTTAGAGATTGAATAAAAAAACATAAAATTTTAAGTTACTTATTAAGTAATTGTTTGTGATTCCAAGAGCTTCCACCTGTGCCTTATTTTTAAATCCACCATTCAAAGCAAACTGTAAATGTTGAAAAAGTTTTAACTAACCCTCAACCATTGGACGAAACGAAATAAGCCCAATTGTGGCGTAGGAACCATTGGGCATGCAAGGCACATCTTGCCATACCAACACACAACCTAACGAACACAACGCGCGTCTGAATGGTGGCCACTTTTGCCTTCTTTCCTGGTGAATCCCAAGAAGGTCCTGGTTTTGCCTCCTTCTTTTCCTCCTCCCTGCTTTTTCTCCTCGGAACCAGAGCTCTAATGCGCCCGTAATGAGGTTATGAGTCAATCCCATCAGTGTAATGATGCCCGAACGCAGTCCGAGAAGTTCGCCCCCACCTCCCCTGTTCGGGTTTCGAGTGCGCGCCAGCAAATGACTGCTGCCGGGGAGCAGAAGATAAAAACCCGGGAAACCCGATACCCTGCCGGCAAGGTGAACCGAAGAAGAAGACACCGGGCGCCCGGACCCTCCATAATCAGTGTGAATGTAAAACATCATCGGGCCCTCCAGGGTGCCGTTCGGAATGGCTTTCAAATGATTTCGTCCCGGCAAAAAGGGTTCCTTCAGCCGTCCGGTTCGTGTTTTACGTGGACGCCCGGTGAACGCAGGAGACCGGTGGTGGTAGTCGGAGCCAACTGCTGGCTGCTGCTGCTACTTGGCCCGGAGTCGTATTAGCATTTGTTTAGGATTATCCGAATTTTATACCCTCCAATGGGTCATAAGCGTGAAGTCCGTGTGCGAGCTGACTCGGCCATCTCCTCCCCCGGAGCTGATGGGTTAGGGGAATTTCGGAGATCGTGCAGCGAGCGTCTGTTCCATACGAGCACACAGTTGCAGGTGGAGCCAAACAAAACTGGTCGGTGTCGAAACGGAACGAGTCCGTAATTGGGCAGAGTCAAATGAAGCGAATCCTAAAGAGACCATTTTTACGTAAATTGCTGTATCAGATGAAAGCCCACCAGTAAAAGCAATTCAATTGTCGGGGAAAGTTCGCAACTGGACTCAATTTCACGCACCTCGAATGAATCTCTGCCGTAAGTTCTTTTTCTCCTAATCCTCGTTTTAAATATGTTCTCCACCAGCGCAGCGGGGGGGAAATGTTTTGTCCACCACTGTGCCCCGGCGCAAGGCAAACAGTTGCAGAATAGAAACATTTACAGATACTCACGTTTTATGCTAATGTTTACGTAATCTCGTAAAATAGCAAAAACCCGCACCGGTCGGTCCTTTTCGTCCACTAGTTTTCGCACCGATGCAGAACCCCCCGAAAGGTGACTACGTGTGACATCCGGTGGGGCGAGCGAATGGACCCGATCGTAAAGCACCCCGTAAGGACGAGAGTCCACGCCGGGCCTTTTTCGAAAACTATAAACCTTTTAGTATGATGCGAAGGTAAAGATGTCCCTCACGGGGTCCCTCCTTGCCCGAAGATTCGCCCCGCACACCAGGACATGCCGACATTCCGGGGGGAGGGTTAAAAGAGGGGCCGAAAAACGGAAAAGACACACCAAAGGGAGCGAAAATGCAAAGTATCGGATTCATTTTCTACGGACGCCGGTTGAAACGATCCATCGATAGCGTCGAATCCAATGTCGATGGAGTGTTCAATCTCGCCCCCCGATGACATTGGGGAGGGTCCGCTGGGGGGGTGGGGGGGGGTTGAGGGGCGGGGTGGCAAAGGTCCCCAGAACGAAACATCCCCGGTTTTCCCAATCCTGACCTTAACAGGGAGGGTCGGTCGGTTGGTTGGTAAGCAAATTTATGAAAATGTAATCAATTTGTTGTAACACAGTGTAAACCGTGGAGCATGGTAATTGCGTGGAAACAGGGAGGAACAGACTTCGCCACGCAACTTCGTTACAAAAACGTTATCGAGCGCGCGCCGGTGCGTTCCGGTTCCGGGGACAGGATGGACGCCCCCGATAGCCCGTTGGGAACGTGAGCAGAATGCGATACCGGAAGGTGAAAGGGATCGCTTCGGTCCATGAAAACAAATAGTTCCGGCTTACATTGTCCAAGATGTGCTAGCCAAATGTGTAGTGGTGTACTCCAAGACATACTTGGCGAATAGTTCATGTTGGTTTCTTTTATGACCCTTCCTTTTTATTTGGCATTAAAAATGATACCAAGGAACTATTCAACGGACGGCCAGTTATATCGTTGTTGTGCTGATAATTTGTTGCCAACAGAGATTTCTGATGGAAAATATTAACCATATCGACTGTTACATTGTACACAGAAATATCAATAGCAGTTCAATTTTCGGAACAAAAATATTAAATGTTACAAAGTTAAAAAATCCAATCCAGACAATGGAATCATTTCATGAATCAACAGTTGAAAATAGATCTGTGAAATTCCGTGGCGTAATTTAAATAAACATAATACTTTTCAGTAAATAAAGCTTTTAATTTTCAACCCCTCCATTTCGTCAGTTCCAGGGAAAAATCAGCTGATTCCTTTGTTCCCCACCAATAGTGGAATTGAAAATAATTATCCTTTGTTTGGCAACACGATACCATACCGCCCGTTGCGATATGATCGATGTTGTTCAACGAACGGCTTAATTGCTGTCGATTAAGTCCGTCGAAAAACCGCCGAGAATGCTCCATCATCGTCAAAAGCGCTGGAATCATTAAACAACAAAAGGACCAGCCTTTCCCGACCCATCCTAGGCACGCGGAAAGTTTGGCTGATTTTTTTTTCTTTACTTTTCTTTGGAGATCTAATCGAGCCAGGTCTAGTTTCGGTGTCAAAAACTCTACCAAAGAGATATTCCCGAGAGTTTTTTTTTATTCCATCCTTTCCTCCTTAGGGAGACCTTAGTCCTTCGGTTGGTCGTTCTTAAAACATGGGCGCAGTTTGCAAGGAACGACTAAGGAGAATGCATACCTTGGGCGATACTTACTCCCCGGGAGTACCCGTTCAAGCATCCGTTGACCACACGGCCCATGGTCCGTGGTGGCTTTCGTTTTCCGCAGCAAAATACCCACACAGGCACAAAAACAACTACGAACAGAACAAGGAAACCATCAGCGCTCGAAGGCGAACGTTCGCGAACTTTTAATCCGTCCTTCGTTCCCTGGAGTTTCCACCAATCTACTAGCATCGCGCAAAAGTGCCGCAAGCCGGAGTGGAGTGGAGAAAAAAAAGGAGCGGAGAAGGGGGGGAACCCACTCCCAGAGCAGGACTGGCGAAACCTGCCAAACCCAATCCCTGTCATGTTCCGTGCTGCGTTTGTCCTAAATTAAAAATAACTTTCGAAACTTTTGCACGGTTCGGCTTTCGGTTCAGCAATCTGCTTCGAGTCTTTCCCGGTTGCGAGTCCGGTGGTGATATCAGATCCTTGGGTGCTCGAATCGGAGTAAAGGAGAGGTGGACTGTGCCCGACCCTGGACGCCCCGGCGCAGCACTGGCGCAGACCAGATACGCTGACAGTTCGACCGAAAACCTCCGAAAACCCCAACCGTCCGCAGCGGTAACCGTTGGATAAACGAAACCGGAAGGCGAGATCCGTTGCATACCGGAACCGGGAGGGAGGGAGGGTGGGCTAGCAGGAAGGATGTTGCCTTCCGCTGGGATGCCTTTGTGCCGTGAACGTGTGAAGTTCGCGTTCGCTGGCGCGGAAAGACCACCGAGAAGGAAAAGCCCTGCACCCAACGCCGAAGAAAAGGGCGAAGAGTTTCATTTTCATTTACTCATTACATTACTCGGTGGCGCTGAGGGGGTGAGGGGTGTGGTCACCGAAAGAAACTTGAGCACCAAACGCAACCGAACACCCGGGCGAGGGAGGGAGGGAGGTAGGGTGGCTGCGGCCAACTCGGTTTGGCTCGAGTCAAAAGGGAACGCTCGAGAATTAGTTCCATCGGCGAAGTGTAAGCACAATTTGTTGTTGCCTGTTGGTTTGGGAACTCGCAACGCTCGCCGGCAACGACCCTCGGCACCATCGTACACGGTTCTATCGATGTATCGAATGTGGAAAACCGGCAAAACTGGCGCACACATGCTACCTCCCCCCCGGAGGGACCGTAACCGGCGCCAGCAACTGATGTACTTCGCTGGGAAGTGCATTTGCACTGGCTCCAAAGTGAAGTGAGGGGGGAGGAGTCTACAACACAGTTTCCTGCATCGAAGCCTTGGAGCCAACCATGTGTGTGTGTGTGTGTGTGTGTTTGTGTGTGCGAGAACTGGTCGAGGAAACTTAATGGATACACGAAACTGTCGTAAACCATCGACGGGACGTGTTTCGCCGTTGGGGACGAATGTGCATTTTTCGATCCCGTTTTCTCTTTTTCATCAACGTCCTGTTTTCTTTTTTTGAACCAGAATGTATCGAAATCCACTTTTTTACATCCATATCCATACGAGCCATGCTCGTTTATACACCGGAAACATGTTGCTGTAGGAAGGAAAAACATCGTTCACGAGAATTTCGTCCAGTTTTACTCACAAAAATAGGAACGAAAAACCGTTCACCAGCGTGGCCTTTGATGAATGAAAACATGTTAGAAAATGATCTGTTGTTTTTTTCTATTTTCCATTACGTCTAGAACCACAATATGTATACTCTCTCATGCAATTTAAGAGACTATAAAAAAGCATAACGAACCTAAACTTTAAGCTCATTTCATTAACCATAAGTAGTGCTGCTCCCTTTACTTAATTTTTTTAAAGCACACTAAAAACCTTTGGACATATTTAACTAAATTCAAAGGATCACGATTTGATAACTAAATTAGGTTAATCTTTAACAAACGTTCTTCCTTTATTTATACCAATTCTACTAACTATAAACGAAAAAATAATAAGTCTAGTTGCATTATCGCCATATTTCTTAAAGTTTTCTCTTCATGGGATAATGAAAACTTTGAAACAAAACAAATATCCAGCGACCAAAAAGCAGCAGTATTAAAATATCATTTGTTGAGTCCTTTGAACAAACTTTGTATAAAAAAAAAGAAAAGAATTTTGTTCCGAAAAGAATCATAATAGAATACCTGCGTCCTACATTTAAATTGAAAGCTGAGGAAACTTGTAAGATATTAAGCATTCAAGGCAGATAATACAAGTTTTATCAAAGCAACATTCAACATTCACCACTCCATAGTTATTACAAAACAAATATGTTTTTGTTTGTTTTTTGGTTACCAACCCACAAATGGTTCGTTAATGAAAAAGCAACTGTGAACCTTTCTGACTCAATGAAGAAAACTTTGGCATCAACAAAATTAACCTTAAAGTTGTTACGTACCGCCTATTAACCCCCCAAAGGCGTTTTGAGTTCACTTTTCACGTTATCCAACCACCACGCGTTTTGTGACCCGGAATTTGAAGGAATTCAATTTGATTTCTCAACTCAGGACCTGTTTTCCTCCAAAATCGCGGACAACCCTTGAGCTATCCTCTAACATTTCTCTCTCTCTCTCTCCCTCGTTTCCCGAAACAATACACTTTGATGGTGAAGTTCCAACACCGAGTCCTTCCGCTATCGACCGACGCGATATGCGGTTTACGCGGTCATCGTCGTGCCAACGTCGTACCGGACATAGTTCGTAACTTTAATTAGTGCCACACCGGGCGGCTGCGGTTCGCCGGCATCGGATGACGCAAGCATTCGATAACTAGTTCAATAAGATTTAATAGACCCCGGAATTCCCGGGCGAAGCCTGCCAGACCGTCGTTGATGTGTGACTTTGTCAAACGGTCGCCTCTCTCCCGGTGCTATTGTCCGTCCATCCGTCCGTCCGTCCGGCTCGACTTGTGGCCAATATAGTTTGCAAAGTTTGGCGACGGTCCGGTTTACGGTGTGCGTAACTAAGTCCGCTCGGTGCGGGATGCTGCCGGATCCGGGCCGGAAACACCGGAGATGGGCGATATATCTCAAGCCAGATGAAAGTCAGCCGTGGGTCCGGTCATCGGCGAATAATAAACTTTCTAATGACTTCTTGATGGTGTTCCATGTTTTAAGCTAACAACTCTCGGCATTCTCGACCCGACCCCGACCAACCGGATGGCATTGGAAACTTATTTCAGTCTCAATTTTTTTTTTTTAATTCCTCTCAAGCCAAACACGTAGAGTATGGTAAAGCATTTCTGGTACCGTTGCTGCAGTCCTCGAGGCTCGAAGGACCACAGGAAGGTTGTCGATTGGAATGAGTGCATGCAGTGGGTGGGAAAGTTTTCTGCACAAATTTTCCCACCAACTTCCCCCATCACAACACGAAACATTCATCATGAACAGCCGACCTCGGACGAAATGAAGAAAACAAGAGGTAAAAAACATACACACACACACACAGAAGGCCCCGGAACCTGGGGGCGTTACGCCGCAGTCGATAGATTTACGAGTTGAGCCGTTTTTCCAACAATTTCCACATACTTCAAAATGTACCAACCAACACTTCGAGAGCCGTTTTGATGAGCTGTTCTATTTCCAACCCGTTCGCTTTTGGGGGAAATGAAATCTACCGAAGTGCCTCGTGTTGCCACCAGGGAAGTCAGTGCTCTCGTGGTGGGCGTTGAAGTGCATTGCTGCAATCTGATAGTGCATCAAGGATGGTTTTCTTTCAGGTGCCGTTTTTTTCTCCCCCCAAACCAGCATAATTACAGCACGCGAATCAAACGGTCGGTCGTGGTATGTTTCGCGGCTTGCAGTAATTAATGCTTTATGCTGGTGGGCAAGTAACCTTGAAGCCGAAGCACCTGGTTGGTGGGCCAGGTGTGTTGTAGTTTTGGCGATTTCTTTCAGCCCCGTGTGAGAACCCGAATCGTCCTTTTTTCCTTCAATGAAATCGACCAAAGTTTGGAGTAAGGACTACATCAGGGGCTTTTTTTTGCAATCTTTTACCTCACCGAGCGTATCATGACCGAGCCTTTAATGATGGCTCCAGCGCGCCATATTACAAGCACAGAACAGATCAACTGTTTGCACCCGCACACAGTTGGAAGTAATTGCCTGCACACGGACGAAGAAGTCTATTACATTCAACGCCATATCTACGCCGCTACCTAATCCACTGGAACGTCATTTATCAATGTCAGAGGACTACCTAGCTAACAAAGGTTCCCTTAAGGGGAAGAACAGCTCCGTTTAGGAGAGGAAGAATCGTATCCTTGCTTGTAAAAAGTGTATTTAGCTGAATAAAAACCAATCCAACTTGGTTACGGATTAAAAACGAACACAACAACGAATGGTGGGAAAATGAAGTGACGGTGCCAAGGATTCTCACATTTTAGGTACCCCAATGGAAAATACATTGGACTACAAGGGATCAACAATACAACACCGATCCCGAACGATGCAGTTCTGAACGCTTTGGTCAGCTTAGACAGAAATTGGAATCAAGAAATTGACTTGTCTGTACGTAAATTCGAATGAATAAGACAGCTGCCTGTATTGGAAAAAGAGAACCCAACATGACGACAGGCACCATGGCTCACGGAAACTTTGGCATGGGATTGTTAAAGACTTTTTAAAGAATTTGCACCTTCATCTCATCTTAGGAATACTTGGTAAGATGAACCAATTGAGTTTGACAAGGGTTATTTAAGACATGAGCAAGGGGTGAGTAAGTTGCCGTTTATCCGAATAAATCTTAAACAATGTACACATGGCAGCCATTGTTTCATTCGATGAAGTTTTTCCACAGAATAATATCCAAGTGTACATTGGGTTATTCGTAAAATATACGTGGAATATACAGAACTTGCAAAATGCTTTTCATTAATTACAATGTAGTTCCTTTAATTCCATTAATTAATTTTTTTCTACCACGAAAAACGTGGAAAATGATATAGAATACCCAATGCACTAGAATTTTGTACTCAAGGAATCTCGTTGTCTGTCCGGAGCGGAAAAATTAAAGGAATTTATATTAATAAACACAACTCTACTCCCTTCGTCCTTCGCCGCACTTTCGGTGGAAGGTGATCGACAACCATTAGCAAAAGTATTTTGTGTTCGTGTGCAACACCGTTTATGATGCCTCGGCCCCAATCTTCTGTTGCTTTCGCCGGGAGAACCCCGTAGCCGGACGTGGGCCGGAAGAAATTCATCGACCTTCACTTAGTTTCCACTTACCGCACACCCCACACCCTATCCCACCCTCCGTTTGGGCTACGTTAATGAAAATCAATCACCCTCCCGTACCGGGCGGCCATATTTGGCCCGTGCCTGGGGTGAGTAACAGCAACGGAAACAATTTTCGCAACTTCACCCATTCCGAAGGGGAGTCCATCGCGTCGGAAAATCCGTCTACACCTGGTCGGAATCGGCCGTATCACGTGGCACCGATCGATTGGCTCGCGGGCTTTTAGGCATTCGTCGAGAGGCCACACCGATTTGGGTATTTTTCGCAGGTTGGGAAAAATATTCCCAATACCGACCCCGACGACCCAAGGCGGATTTCCTCTCGTTTGCCGGTCGGCTACCCCAACCGAAGGTCGGTTAATTAAAATTTATTTATTTACAACTATTCAAATACCAACGCCACCCGAGCGTCGAACCGTCGGCCGGCGGATGAAACTTACATAACCAACGGTTGTTTCTGCTGGTCCTTGTCCATGGTCACTGGATGACTGGCACACCACGCGATGCCACGTTGTTGTGGGTTGGGGAAAGCGAGCTCAACGTCGGCGAAGTGTTAACCACGTGGACCCGAAAAGCGAACCTTCAAAAGCCTTGTCGTTGCACCGGTCGCCCGGTTTCGATTCTAATGGAGCGATTCTTACGCAGCTTTGCATACGAAACCACGCACCTTTTCACTGACGCACACTAGTCCGGGGCAGACACTTCCGGTCGAAGGCTGTTACGATAGTCACTGGTCACTGGTGTTGAGCACGCAGATATTGCTTGCTTTCAGACAGAACCGGCCAGCGTTGGGGAAAATAAAACCACACAATCATTGGCCGAAGGAGCGACTAATGGGGAAATACCGGGACTATACAATAAACAGAAAAAACAGGATATCAAGACACGAATAGGTGGCCATCGGAGACGATTGACCAGCAATAAAGTTGCTGTAACCTCCTGCAAATATGTCCTAACGTTCCGAGAGCATAATAGAGTATGTTTCCGTATAGTAACGGTGTATTCTTTCTTCAATTAGATTCTTTTGCTTCTAAAACACTATTTTTAATCAATTTTTGGTACTAAGCGTATTTAACTCGACAGGATAGTGTCCTATCCTGAATTTGCATTTTTGTATAATTCTTTCAACTAGTTTACTTTAATATTCTGAAAGAAGCACAAACAGTTTTATGTAGATGATAAGTTTGCGTCACAGATTGAAACTATTAAGTTTTTAGTTTAATTTACTGTTTACTCAAAACATTAGAAAACTGAAAGTGCATTTCCATTTTTAACGAAGGGGATAAACTGATGTACAGTAAAAATATCATTGATTTAGATTTGAGACAAATTAATTTTAAAAAAACATCCAATAAAATTATCATTTATCTCAGCAAAGAAAACTATGACTTTATTGTCACACGGTCCCACGGTCAGTTACGGCTCGGAATCTCCCGGCGGATGCGGGAACCGACCGGTTCCTTTGCCATTTTAGTGCAACCGGAAAAAAAATGCGTTCGCTCGAAAACACTCGAATCGCAAACTCATTTTTCCTTGGTTTTCGCCGATACACGCCGATCCATACACCTAGTGCTGGGTTATTTACGATCCATAAATTACTAAGTAGTAATAAATATTTAAATGTAAGAACCGCATAAGTAATGACTGAAAGTGACCCGTTCGTCTCCCGGTGCCGCACCGGTCTTACGTCTTCCCATGGCGTACACAAAGTAAGGAATGGGCAAAAACAAAAAAACGGCACACCGGAACGATCCACGCCAGAGCAACGAACGGTGTGCGTTCGGTGGGCATCCGTTACCACCGTGAGGATGTAGTGGTTTTGACCGTGTTGTACCGGGAGGAACTATTCTCGAAGGACACCGGAGGGGAGCGGCTTCGGTCACAAAAAATATTTATATATTAGTGTGTCCCTTCTGCGCTAAACTGGACGAACGGTGATAGTGTGCTTTATTGTTTCGCCCGCTATTTGGGAAATATTAATCTATTTTTAATGGCTCGACCGGCTCAACCTCACCCGTATATCTATGACACACTCACTAAACGGATGGGTTGGTTGGCAGGATCGAGAAGAGAGGAAGAAAAAAACGAAGCGCCACACAAAACTAACACAAACTGGTCCATTCGAGAGCACCGGACAGTTGTCGTCCTAGGTTAGGGTTGCCTTTTCGGTGGCACAATGATATTGTTACGACATAATTATTCCCATCGAATCTCTCTTTTAGATGCACTACCATGGTACTTTTTTTCCACGAGCACTTTAAGAAGAATCGAACATGGTCATATCATAATATACTGACCAAAACTATTGCAAACCACGGTTCGCCGTATCACAGATAATTATTACAAAATGAGACACACGGAAAGAGCCTACATGTGTGCCTCAGTTCATCTCAAGATCACGATCGATAGGGTTACTCCTTTTCCACTGGACACGGTGCGATCCGGTCGAATATACGCGCGTTACTAAACCCTACTATCAGAACCTCCGCCACAAAGGGACATGAGGTGTAGTATCTTGTCCCCGACTACCACACCAACGAACGTATGAGTTCCGTTGCACGATGGCGCTGTGTCGTTGAGCTGGAGATTAGTTGTCAAAATTCTAAACCATGTCAACATTTGCATACTCCATCCATGTCTATGGCCACCATACGAGCTGGGTAAGAATATTTGTTTCGTCATATCTCTTCCTCTGCTCGATTGTGTGACGGATATGCTGTTATCATAAAGGCAAATAAACGATTCAGCTGCTTAAATGCATCAAGCGTTGGTTACACCACTTTCTGTATTTAAAACAAAACCAGCTGAACGATGTTCCCAGCAGAAAAAGCCCAACACACGTATACGAGAGCAAGAAGACCCGATATCAGGGCATAAAAACTCACACACAGCTTCCCACTGGACGAGAAACTTTTGAAACCGGGACTCCTAGAGAGGCTGACACTGGGTTGTCTAGCTGGCTGGCTCGCAATAGTGTCATTATCCACCCGCTTTAAGAAAGCATCCGCTCAAAGATAAGGTGATACAGAGATAGCACTTATCTCCTCCTTTATTTAGCTCTTTTATGAAGCTAACGAGTGTCGAGGTTTTTGTCCACGGCACTCGAGCAAGTGGCCCTCGTTAATTATAAAAGAAGAAAAGTAACCGGAACGGGAATGAACTTCGGAGCAAAGGGAAGGTACATACCGGTCCGTGGTCGCCATTGGCACCGTTCGCTCGCTAACTCCTGACGCACCTGGAAAACATTGGTACCGAGTGAATTTACGCGACGTGCAGCACTAAACCCCAAACGGAACAACGCGTCGCCGATAACGAGCTGGGTTAATCGTTTGTATTTTGCTTTAGAAAATGACGGCAATTAACCAACTACAACGGGTGGAATGCAGTTTTTTCACCCGTTACGAAGTAGTTGCACATGCAACACACATGCAAGCAGCTACGTCCGATGTTTAAACTTTTGAAAACCCTTACCGAATTGATTAAACACGCTTTAATCTCTCTTGCTTTCCTAACATTCAGCTTGATTGGTTTATGCGATATTGCTCAGATTATTAAACCAACACTTATTACCTGACGGATTGTAAGAATTGTTGGATGTTTTAACTTGATACAAATTTAACCGCGTACTTGCATGGATTGCGATTGAAATAAACGTTGAATTTGTGATAAAATTGTTAATATAGTAATCTAGAAAAAAAAAGTCCAAAGCTACAAAGACCGCTATGCGAAAGTTGAACCAGGTTTATTTTTCATTTACCAGATCATTTTGCATGAAATGTACTGAAATGAAATGAAAATGATCTCATTGTCCAGCGAAGAAAATATGAAAACTGTTTTTAAAATTCATCTACAGTGACACACTTTTCTCTCATTTTCGATGGAACCTATTTATGAAAACCTCATCCTTATCTATGGTATACATTTAACACATTATCATACCTCAACATGTTATCTCTTACGACATTCCAACGATGTTTGTGGATACATTCAAGTTTGTTGTCGTCCTCCCTTCTTTACTTTCCCATCGTTGAATTACTCACCTCACCTGTCGTTGCCCCGAGCTACGGCATGCACCGTATTCCGTAAACGATATTTTCTCAACACTCTTTTCACCCATTTTCTGCGTATCACCTTCGTTTATACACTTTAAATTTGTACCGTTCTATTTAACGTAGCTTGCAACCCCGGTACCGTACATTTTCTTTACAGGCGGGCGCGAAAATAGCCTTCCATTTCGTGTCAGCCGGACGGGGTGACAACCACTTACTTACTATTAGGCGGCGCCTACTTTTTTTCAAAAGTATTTCTGCAAATCTTCACCCGTCGCACGGCCAATTTCACGGCATGAGTGATGCACCGCTTTCTCGACGTCCTCATTATCGTCCTCCATTAGTTCCGCCAGGAATGGAATCGTTTCCGGTAGCAGCGGTGCATAGCTTTCGCCCAGCTTACGCGCTATTTCCGTGCAGGCCTCCAGAGCGAACATTCTAGGGTTGAGAAGAAACGGTTCGTAGAAGAAGTAAGTAATTATGTTCGCGTGTAGTTGAAGAAGTAAGAGATCATAACTTACCTCACTTCCGGCTCGTTGTTTCGCGTCTTTAGCAGCACCTGATAGTTAAGCTGACGCCAGAGCGAATCGTCCATCACGGCGACGGCCATCTGGGCGAGACAATCGATGACCAGTGTGCGCACCTCGGTGACGTTCATAATTAGCCCATTCTCCAGCTGGTCTGTGATCGGCCCGAGCAGCATATCGAAGCGCACGGCGTTGATGAAATTCTGATTGTCGTACAGCACGATGCAGTACAGCGTCTTGAGTACGTACCGGAGCAGCGTCACATTTTTCGATTCGAGCGCAAAGTGCAACTCCTCCTCGTGGCCCTCGCCACCGTCGCCGACCTTGGCGCTGTTGGTGGCGTTCAGCAGTTTGGCCGCGATGGTGACCAGATCGCTGGCGAACAGTACGAACAGCGATTTAAGCGCCTCCGCCACGTGGGCGCACACGTTGAAGAACGTGATGGCCCGATCGTTGCTGGACGATTCGCGGATGGACCACTCGAACACCTGGTAGAACAGTGGCCGGAAGGTACTCTCCGAGAGCTTCAGGATGAGCACCACGAACGCCCGGATGACGTGCGCTTCCGTCGCATCGATCGCCGCCAGCGTGAACATGTCCGAGGCCGATTGATTACAGCGGAACTGGAGCACTGTCAGGAATAGCTCGGCCAACTCCCCTCGGATGGCGGTGAAATCGGATGACTTTAGCTTGCCGAACGTGGTCGAGAGAAGCTTCATCAGTGGCCCGACCGCGGACAGTTCCCCTTCACCCACCAGCTCATGGTAGCTTTCCTCGATCGCTGGGATCATCACGCGCGGCGCGATAGTTCCCGCCAGGTTGTTCCAAATCAGCGCCAGTCGGGAGAGCATATTCGCCGACATTGCGCTGTCGTTGCGCTGTTCAACAAGGGCATAAAGCTGCGACAGCACGACCAACATGGAGCACAGATACGGTGAAAGGAAGCGCGACAGTGTGTCGACTATTTTTACCATCAGCAGCACAATGCTGTACGTAAGCATATCGACCGGATCTTCCGACCTGAGCTGCGCATTGAGGAACTTGTTCACCATCGGGACAAACTTTGGCAGGAAGTTGATCGAGTGCGGCCCAAGATTGCTGCATAGCTCACCGATGCACAGGATCAGCGAGGCGAGGACCTGCGGGTTGGGGTTTTTCTTGTACCCGTGCAGTTCCGCCACGAGATCGGCCAGCACCGACTGGACCTTCTTGGTGGCGTGCTGTGTGAGGATCTTTGAGAGATGGCGCAACGATATGTAGCACAGCTGTACGATCACCGACCGCTCGATAGTCGTCCCGACGACCGACTCCTCTTCGTGCAAGTGCTTCACCAGTTCCATCAGTGGATCGAGCAGTTGCAACAAACCCGGATGGTGCCGTTCCTCGAAGTAGTCCTGCTTGTACTGCAGCTTGTTGTTCAGCAGCTCGAGCACCTTCCGGCGGACCATCAGGAAGCGATGCTTCAGCAACCCGTGCACGACGATTATAAGCGTGTCGGCCGACAGAAGCGAAATCGTACCTTCCAGAATGTCATAACAGTAGGTCAGCATTACCCGCCAGTACAGCGGAATCTTTTCGTCCGCTTTCTCCGCCTTCAGCCTATCGATCGTCTTCGAGAGGTCCTTCACGTACGTCAGGATGCCGACGATCAGATTCTGGTAGTACTTCTTCATGCCGAGCGTTTCCTCCTTGTTCAGCTGGGCGATCTTGTTGATGACAAACACCGACGACACGAGCCCACCGACGAATTGCACCAGCGCGTACTTAAAGTGCCGCAGGTGACGATTCGTGTGTGCCTTCACGTTAAAGATGACCGTATCGGACATGTCCACCTCCATCAGCTCCTCCTCCTCCTCCTTCTTACGCTTCTCCGGTTCCATCGGCAGCTCGCGCAGATAGTCGATCAAGTTCGTGCAGGTTTGAACGATGACGGTTGGTTCGAACTCGCGCGCAATCAACAATGCCACCTCCATGCGTTTGGACAGCTCGCTCGTCGCCAGTTCCGCTTCCGCCCGCGACTTGCCACGCTGACTTTTCTGCTCCGCCTTGTGTCCTCCCTTCATAACGTCCGATTCGATCAACACACCCAAAAACACCCACAGATACTCGTTGGCGCCGAGCGTCTGGAGCAGCTTCACGTACAGCGCGATCCGCCGATGCTCCGGCACGTCCAGGATGATGTCGGAGAAGATCTTCAGTATCGGGATGACCTGCTCTTGCGACGAAGACTCGCTACCGGCAATCGTCGGCACGATCGTCTCGATGGTTTTCGAAATGATCTGGAAGCTGTACGCATCATCCTGTCGCACGATCGAGGAACCGACGAAAGTGAAGATTTCCATCATGTTGTGCAGGACCTGTTCGGGCACGTATCGCGCCACGTGGCCAAGCAGCAGCAGCGCGTGATGATGCGTTTGAGGATTCTGCGAACCCCGAATGCACTGCACGATCTGTTCCACCTTGAACACGGTGCCGACGTTGCCGAATACTCGCGCTACGTCTGTCGATCCCTCGAGCGCTACCTGTTGTTCTACCTTCACGATGCAGTGCAGCAAAAGCGAGAGTATGATCTGCTTCACGTACTCCACCACCGATTGCTCCTCAAAGTCGAGACAGTACTTGAGGCACTCGAACAACTTCGGCACCAGCAGATGGGCATTTTCCAGTTTTTTCTTGTTCTGCAGGTGCTCTAACAGCGTCACGCCACGTTTCCACACCGCGGTGGACAGCACCCGCTCGCATGGTGCGACGGCAATGATCGAGTTGCGTAGGGATTTGGCCGATCCGACCGTCGTCGGTTGGGAGGATTGGTTGCTCATGTCTGCCACCAAATCGACCGCCAGTGCCGCATCGATCGTGCAGCCCTTGAACAGCTTCGCCGTGGCCGAGTTCGTTTCCGGGTGCTCGGACAGGGCGGCCGCTTCGACGATGTGCAGCAGGACGCGCTTGGCGTACGATTTCGGCAGCGCCTCGAAAAGCTCATCGGCGAGTGCCTCGATCATCAGAATCGCCGGAGTGCAGTGTTTGCGCCGCCCCGGCACAACCATCGCCTTGTGGCACTGCAACGCGACCGTTATGACGCGCTGACAGATCTCGTTGCGCATCACCTGCTCGGTCACGTCCGCCGTGTACCTTCCCAGCAGGATTTGCAACATTTTCGACTCGTACAGGTCGAACGTGAGGCGCGCCTTGTCGCCATTGACCGCCTCCAGGATGGCTACCACTTTCGTGGCCGGTCGGACCAGCACAAGCGGATCATCGAGTAGCTTCACCATCTCCACGATACCGGCCGCAATGTAAGCCGGCGTGTTGGGGTCGTTTAGCCGCTCGATGAAACTCTCCAGGATCGGTTTAATGGTCTTTCCCTTTTCCCCTTCCCTCATGATGAACAGGACCATCGAAAGCTGCTCCCCGTCGATCGACAGCTCTTCGCGGCGCTTCAGTAGACAGCGCAAAAATACCCCGGTAGGCTTCGACAGCCGATTGCCAGCTCCCAGCTGCATGATCAGCTTGATCGTGCTCATCACACACTCGCGCACCAACGAACATTCCGACGTAAGCGCAAGGATCACGTTCGTGAGCGCGTTAAACGTGATCTCGCAGCCCTGGTCCACCATCTGCCCGAGCATCGTGTTCGTCAGTCGTATTGCGCGAACCTGCAGCTCCAGGCCGATGGAAAAGTTCGACGAATCCTCCTCCGCCGGCAGATCACTGGGTCGCTCGATCAGATGCACCGTATAAAAGTGCGACAGAAACTCGACCCTCGCACCCAGTTCGGGGTACAGCTGGGTGAGGAACGTTTTCAGCAGATTGCCGAAGATCGAACGCAGATCGGTGAACTGTGGATCGATGATGCAGTAGCGCTGGAGAAGGTCACTGAAAATGCTCAACTGCAACCGCAACGCCACATTCTGCCGGTCGAAGTTCATGTCGACCGTAGTTGGGTCGAGCCGGATGCGCTCGATAATGTGCCGGATCGGCACGGTGATCAGGTCGACCGGAAGTTTGCCCGCCATCAAGCACTGTATGTCCGACGACATGGCGTACTGGAACCGGTGGCCGGTCAGTTGCTTGCGCGCGTAACGCAGCACACGATCGGCCTGATCGACGGAGCACGACGATGGGAGAGCGGACGAGAGGAGCAGAATGTTAAAGCACACTTGCACCGGATTGGTGCATTGACCCGTTTCCTCCAGCGTCCGCAGCAAGATGTCACAGTTCGCCGTGCTACCGTAAAACGCCGGAACGAGGAATTTCTTGGAAAACGGCGTCTGGAGCAAAAGCTCGACGTTCTTCTGCCCCACTGGGTCATCGCCGAGTTGGAAAAGCAACGGATAGAGTGCAATGATCACGCGGTTTATGTTGACGCTCGTGTAGATTTTTTCGTTGGTCAGCATCGCTATCACCCGATGCGTCACCAGTTTCCAATACTCCGGATTCGCGGCACACTTGAGCGTCAGATGGTTCAGCTTGGTAACCAACGCGTCCGCGCCCACCGTCGCCAACAGTTGAGCCGGGCTGAGCCTAAGCACTTCCTTGACTACGGCACAGCTGTCGTCGTCCAGTCGCTCGCTAATACTTTCACGCAGCAAATCCAACCGTCCGCGTCCCTCCGACGTCAGCCTTTCGAAATTCTCGACGATGTAATTTACCGCATGGCTTCGCCGATCGGCGTCATAGTGGAACAAATTCTCGAACACGAACGCTTCGTTTTCATCGCAGGAGGCTTGGAGTAGGAAACCTGAAACAAAACGCAGTGCGCGTGTCAATCTTAGCAACCATCAAACGAAGGTGAAATATTTCGAAACCTACCCAAAACGTTCTTCAAAGCGTTCCGCTTCCGGTGGGAGTACTGCTCCTGGCCTTTCATGGCCCGTTTCACGACCGTATCGAACGGCGTCGGGTACTGCCTTTCAAGGCTCTTTAGAAAGTCCGAATACCACCGGGTGACCTTTTCGTGCCGGCTCTTGAAATTTTCCTCCTCGGAATCGCTGTCCAGGTTGATCGTTTCGTCGTCATCGTCGTCCATCGGTTTCGGCGATGGTTTGTTATTCTCCGCCGTCGACTTCCCCGTTCCAATGTAGGAATCAAGCACACATCTGCAAAGGGATAAAAAAGCTGTAGTGTATGATCTACCCGCAAATGTCGTTTTCAGCGAAACCCACTGAATGATGTCTTCTGCCTCCGTATCGGTCAACGCAATCTCCAACAACAGTTGCTCGCATATCTGGCTGTAGAATCCGATCGAGTGGAACGACTGGCATATCTCGCCGAGGGACGTCTCCAGAATCTTCCGATAGCACACGAGCACATCGATACCATCAGCCTTCACCTCGCTCAGGACCTGCGGGATCCAGTTGGTGCGGATCAGGCGCTTCATCAGCTTGTTCGGAATCGGTGACAGGCGCTCGTGCTGCGTCTGAAAGATCAGCACCAGCAGCATGACGGCGTTGGAACGCTGAGTTCCTTCCTCCGCGCAGCAAAGCCGTTTGGTGAGCAACTCCAGCGTATCCACCGACAGGGCCGTCTTCGTTACCAGCTGGCCAACGATCATGTAGCAGGCGGATGCATAGTCGATCGCGTTGGACGCGAGCCCGGCTGCCACCGGACGCAGCACCGCAACCACGTAGTTTTCCGTCACGCTCTCGACACTCTCCAACACGCCGAGCGTGGTGCTACAGAAGAAGGCAAACATGGCCTGCAGTGAGTTCGCTTTGCTACCCAGCTCGGTGGTTGCCTCCATCAGGAACTTGCCGTACTGCTTTAGAAACTCTGGATGCGCAGTAAAATGTTCGATGATGATACGCTTCGACGGCGGAACACCCGCCTTGCCGATGGGCTCCAGAAACGCCAGCTGGTCGTTCGTTGGCTGGAACCGGAGAGTTTGGATGCAGCGCACGAACATGCGTGTCTCGTGGTACGGGAGGATAAAATTGACAAAGTCTCGCCGATTGAACTGATGCACATTGAACCGTCTGATAAGCCACTCCAAGCATTTGTGGGCCGGCTGGAGCATAAAGTACGGGCTGAGGTGACAGAAGAACTTGCGCACATTCGCATCGAGCATCTCGTTCAGCGTCTGGTCTTCGACGGACCGCTGCAGATCCATCGCGTTGCGGTCGAACAAAGTCTCTTCGAAGCGGGCAAACGCTCCGTTCAGCTGGATCAGTTCTTCCAGCCCGCTCAGCCCGATGTCGAAGATCACTTCGCGATCCTTCGTGGCGGCCTCCTTGCCATCGAACAAGATCGATGCTGTCCGCCTGCTTTCCACCTGCACCGACGTTTGTGGTGCCGCCAAACGCTGCAGCTGAGCTGCTAGGCTTGTAGCCATGTTTACGCCACGGAAAAGGTAAACTTGAGCAAAGAAAACCTCCCAAAACACTTAAAACACTTCAGTTTCAAATCGACATGCGGTTCCCGGTGTTTGATTCGCAAGCACGTGTTTTTGTTTAGATGCGTTTTTGACGTATGTCGAGGATTTTGACATTTCACAAAAATAAACAAACAGCTCTGATTGGCTGCCACGAACCGGGAAATTTTGACATTGGTTTGTTGAGCAGAGGTCATCAAACCGGTTATAAAAATATTTCCAAAACCGTATGAAATGTTTCATATTTTTTAATTTTCAAATCAACTTTTCCGTTCACTATTTATTAAAAAGAGTTTTAAGGTAGGAACTTGTTAAGGTAAGTTTTGCCACGTCTTTTAAAAGAGATTTCAGCATCCTTTTCAAGCACCAGATCATTTGGTACACTTTTCATGTGAAGGGCGTGTTGACTTAGTTTATGTATTTATTTACCCGATTTAAAACGAGAATAAGTAATTTTCAAACCAAATATACTGTTTGAGATAACATTGTATCATCGCGAAAAAAGGAATTGGTGTTCTACATCGGTTATCTACATTTTCTTGCCTTTTCGGGACAAATTAAATCACTCTAGCCTCAGTCGGCGTACTAATCATTTCTATCGATAGTGTGTCAAAAACCTGTGCAAAAAAGTTGTTTGGAAGCCATGAACTTACCATGGTGTCTTAGTGTTGTTTTCTTAGCCCAGCTAACAATGGCGAATACAAGAAAAAACACTGAACAAAAGAAACGACTCTTTGCAACAAATGGAACAATGTATTTTAGGAAAAACTAACCGAACAGGAGAATGGAATGAATGAGATGAAAAAGTTCAAACGAAAAGCAAAAAAATGTAAATATTACAATCCAGCAGATTTTTTAATTTACCTTGGAAACGCGCATTCTTTGCGTAGTAAAATTTTAAAATTATGTCTATAGGTTTCATCAAAAATTTACAATACACTAGGCGTCTCCATTGCAATTTTTAAGAAAAATAGGTTTCTAATTATTATTGGTGCATCTGATTCATTGTTATTTTCGGGTATTGTGTTTGTTATTTCCAACACAACTGCAGTTTGAGCAAGTTGTGATAAACTAAATTTAAAAATACAATCGATTATTCATACCATGCTCGATATCGTTGACAAATTTGATTCGCATTTAGAAGCCCTCTAACTGCCAGGAACGAAAGCAGTAGGCACGCCCAGCACGCAGGATAATTTACAAGATTAAGATTACATGCCCCATAACACTACCGCACAGATTGTCCACCAGTGTATGTCCCCCTGTTTACTTCACTTGCTTTGCTGTATGATCCTCTCTTAAGGAAAATTCGAGGAAACCCTGTGTATTCATCCGGTTGCAAACGGATTCCACCGGAGAAGGAGAAACTCACAGTGGCTCAGTGACTTGTTCTGTTAAACATTTTTGACGCGTACCATCGTCGTAAATAGAATTATGTTTACTCCAGTTTTCCTTCCCATATCCCTTCCTAAGATAAAGATATTATGCAAATTATTTGCTTTTTCACACACAGTGAGAATGTGTTTAGGGTCCCGGGTTCACTCGATTGTCTTGTGCGATACCGGATCCTGGAGAAAAAAGGGAACGAATCGTGAACCACCGACGCAAACCGGAGTTTCACACTCCAAAGTGTCACCAATGCCTTGGAAGAGTGTTGATTTCACTTTAAGTTTAATTCAACCTCCCACGTTCACCCCAAATCGCTGGAATCAACCTCCGCCAACAAGAAACGCGAACCAGCCCAAAGACAAACTCTCCCGTGACGTTGCTACTCCACGACATTATTTGGCCCTGTTCTAGGAACGCAGGAAAAAGGAAAGAAAAAATAAGAAATACGGTCACCATTGAGAAGTTGTGTAAATTGATGAGAAGGCAATATTATGCAAATTTCATTCCAATTGATGTAAAAATAAAGTTGCGAAGAAAATTGCTTTAGCGATCCCGAATGGAACTCGATTTTGGAACGCGTGGGGATTGGCGGAACGGGATGCTTCCGTTTCCGCCTCGTAAGTCTCATTTCCCGGAAGTTTACGCCGAACGGATTGGAGGGGGAATGCGACCGGGGTCGCATGATAAACTCGTCGATTGTATAGCAGCATATTGAACAGTGTATAAATTGAATCTATACCGAAAATTAACTGATGGTGGAATCATTTGAATGTAAAATATGATTTACTGATAGGACGTGTAAATCGGTGTCATCCGATAAGTGGCTATTTGACCGTAAGCGGGACATAACCTTACAAGTAATCAATAGTTCAACAAACAAACATAACATTATATGAGTAAGCTCGTTAAGAGATATAAGCTAGCAATAAAAGTATTTCTATGTTTGGCAATATTCCGCAAAACAAACAAGTTTAGAATACTTCAAAGTGATTTCATTTTAGGGAATCTCTTTAAGATCAGTTCATCGAAATCCAATTGAAATATACCGATATTTAATGTTGATCTAAATATAAAGTATTAGATCAACGAGAGGCCTTTGTCGATTGTACGGTTTACTTTTCCAAAACATACAATGAATACGTTCATACTCGAACACTCACATGCGACTCACATTTGCTTGAATTGATTGGCTTTCGGGTGTGTTTTCTTTGCAAGAAGTTCGACGCGAGCCGAGAACCGCGTATTTGCACAAATCAATTTATTTTGCAACGCCATCCAAAGTCACAACCTGGCCGCGGATTGAACCGTACAGCGCTTTCCCGCAAACGGCTGAGATGATGGCAATAAAATCGAATCGAAATATCTTCATAATCAATTCCAACGAGCTTCCAGCAGGTTATTTTTCCGGCAACCTGCCACGTCTGCCATACAGCCCCGGTTGTAGTGATTATCTAAACCACAAACGGGTGACAAAACGCGATTCACACGTGCACCGGTAGCATTTGTGTGAGGACACAAACACAAACACAAACACACACAAAAAACACTCCTCAAACCCTGGTTCGAGCGAAATTGTTCCCATGCATTCAATTTACTAAACGATTTCGCACTTCCGCCAGTTTGGTTTTCCCATCCTTTTTTTTCTCGCTTTACCTTTACTCCACAAATTGAACGACGCGATCGTGGGGGAGGAGGGTGCCCATCGGTGCAGGCAATTTCAACTTTCATCGGTGCAGACAAAAAGAAGGCAGCAAATGTTTTCCCATTTCCACCGGGCCGACGACCGGTTCCGGGCTGGTTCCAAATTGGTCCCCACTGGATCGCGTCGATATCGGGGCTAGCTGCGATCGACGGCCATTCGCAATATCTATAAACCAATTTATTCTACACCGGGCGGGACGATTGTTTTTCCTCCACAACGACGACGACGCCGACGACGACACGTTCCGTTGCCGGAGCAAAGTTTCGATAGTCACCATCGGAACGGACAGTTCGAATAGCAATTCCAATCGGAAGTGTCCCGCCGACGCACGAGAGTGTAATCGAGAATCATTTTCGTGCGCCATTTTCATTCCCATCGGAAAAACCCCAATCGAATGATTTGTTTTTGTTTTGCATTTCCCACTCGTTTCCTGCTTTTTTTTCCCCCTTAACGTCCCATATTCAAAATTTCCCTCTACCATCGTTTCGACCAGTGTAAAATTTGGGGAAAACTCCAATAAAAAGATCCCGGGCTCGTTGCCCACCTTTCCCACACGGATGGGAATTGGCGAAACGTTTTCCCAGGAGGTTCACGATTTTCAATTTGCCTCGAAAGCTTTGTATTGTTTCCAATATTTTCACCCGCGATTAAATATGGCAGCGTGTGTCGGTTTGCGGGAAAAATATAGGAGCGTGATAAATAGCCCTTGTACCAGCGGGGGGAGGAAGGATTTTGTAGATTGCAGCCCGAGTGCTCAATGCTGGCTCTATTGTGCGCTTATCAATTGATTTCCGCCGGTTGTTTTTCTTGTACCGATTTATGGCGCTGGTTTTGTGTGTTGGAATGATTTATCGCATATTTTCATTAAACTCGTTTTCATCGGGGATACAAGGGCATAAACAATCGTTTTTGATATTCGTTACATGATTTTAATGAAGGTATAGCTTGTTACTTCAGTCACAATATGGAAAATATTTAACTAAAAAATTAAAAATGTTTCGTGCAGTGGAGAAACACTAAATCGATAAAAAATATTAAAAATTGGTTGTATACGATAATGTAACACATGATGTGCGCGATATTGAAGAAAAACTTGCAAAGAATGAGTAAAAAATTGTTTACAAATGATCGAACAAGTACCTCGCCGTTCAGGCAGTAACAGACAAAGGCCATCAAAACTCACTGAACGTGACAGTAGCCCAATGCCCAGCGGACCTCCGTTACTTGCTGGTCCCACGGGCAGGAGACATTTTACCCTTTTTAAATATTAATCAAATGGAGCAGAAAGCTAGAAAAGTAAAATGGAGCATCGCTGAAAACTATATTCAAGAGGCAATTTGTTTCATCGAACTAAACAAAACGGAATATAAGTTTCATGTGATCATTTAGAATGAACATAGCTTTACTTCCTTTCTTTTATTAAATAAATTGTGTGAATTATGCCCCCAAATTTAATTTTAAGTACGTCGACCATAAAACAGTTTTAAAAAGTTATGTAAATAAAGTGATAAGAAGGAAAACATTTTTCTAACGCACATAATAATTGGAGCTTAATATTCTCCCTGACTCGAAGAAAATGCGAAAAATTTAAGAAGGTGAATTGCTTACCCTCACCATCCATCTCCATTCTACTTAGTTTAACTAGAATCCAATAAACTGTCAAGGTGTGTCCAAACAAACCCCAATAGGGTCGATTTCCGATATCGTTACTCCCAAATCACCAGTAATGGTATTTTTTCTTCGTTGTTGCTTAGTTCTACTCACTTTCCTCCTCCTTTACATACGAAATGTGTCACGTTCTGTTTGCGCTAGCTCAGGCACATCTCGGGCACGATGGAGCATCCCTGGCCGGCTTCGCTGTCGAACGCCATTTCGTTCGCTCGTGTCAAACGGTTGAATGTGAAAAATCGAGCAGCAAGTCGAACAGCAGCAGCACCAGCATCGCCTCAATGGGGTACGGGGGTTTTCCATTTAATATTCATAATTCCACTGGGTTAGCCGCAAACGTGCGATCGCACCGAGTGGAAAACCGATTGACCGACCCCGGCCCCGAAGATTACCGCAACCAGCGAATGCGCTAGTCCACACTGGTTGATTGCTTGATTTCGACGAAGGCAATATGTTTATGGACCGGTTGTCAAGGGAAACCGTGGGCTCATCTTTGAAGGAAAGGTTAGAAAAGAAACGTAGCAACCCGCTACTAAGGCATCCTCGTCGGCAGTCGGTCCAAACGGATAAGAAGAAAACCCCCTCGAGAGGCCTCAACCAGGAGCGAGGGAAAACTGTCATCCACTCAAATAAAAAAGGGTTTTTTTCAAGCCATCATGTTTTTTTTCTCTTCAGACCCACTGGTTACACTGCGGGAAAGACACTCCGTTGATTGGCAGGGGACAGTTTCCAACCACCCCCTATCTGTTTCCCGCCCACGTTCGTTCGATTCGATTTTCCGTTTTGTATCCTTTTCGTTTTTTTTCGCAACTTTGTCCGTGAGAATGGCCCCCCGGGAGTGTGAGGCAAAGGCCGGCCCTCGAAAACGATCCCATAAAAGCGAAGAAAGGTGAGCTGATCTTTTGCCCGTGGTGAAGCCGCAGTGAAGCTTCCAAGCCAAGAAGGACACCGTGGCGGTATCGATGGTACGATGAATTATGCATCCGTCAAGGAACCAGTTGCGGTCGCGTTTCGGGACGGCAACGCAGCGGGCGCGTTTTCAATAAATTGAAATCGTGTCAAACGATTGATGACGAGCGACGGTAAAGGATTCGCTTGCGATCGTAATAATTCGAATCCAAATCGAGCGTCCCTCGAGCGACTTCGGGCACGGTGAAGCTGACGCGTGGATCGGGGTTGGCTAAACCCGGCATAAAGAAAATGGCACGGACGGCGGGCCGATGGAGCTAAGGTAAATTTGATTGGTTTTGATGCTTGATTGAACACACGTTCAGGAGATTGATATTCGCATTTTTATGATCGAACGAAGGAGTCAAATTTATTTCTCGCTCGCTGCAGATATTTGTCGTAATGTCATTGGTTTTCTTTTGAGAGTATGAATAAATTGTGGTCGGCAAACGAGGGTGCGAGGGGGATGGCGTTCCCAGTCCATCATCCGTCACATGGACATATCCTGCGCGCTGGTGTGGTTACATATTTATCGTCTTTGTCAGCAAACATGATGCGGATCTCAGGAGATTTCGCAACGGGTTGTGTGTGCGTGTGCCGTAATTTTTCAATTTTACCAAATTGACACACACGCATCGCCTATCTGCAAATTGTGGATGGGCCATAACTTCTTTGGACGCGCAAGTTTTTGCACAGTAAATGTTGTTTATAAAGAAAAAGCGCAAAATTCTAAAATAAACTACAACGTTTTGTTCATCTATTGGAAGCTAATTTTCATTGTTATGAAGGTTCCCTATGTTTGATTATTTTTTTTTAACGATCCAGAGCATTCTAAAAAACGTTTCTTGAAAAAATGCCTCAACTCATAAAAATTGAGTAGGTCAGAGGTGAGTAAAAGTACTTTCTTAATACTCACAATTAGGTTAAAATTAAAAAAGTCGCAATACATGTCTTCACTTAAAGAATTGTTCATTGAAAGGAAAAGGTCATCAATTCATATAAAAGATCTCTCACTTTTGTAGCTCCGTATGCGGTTTTCCCATTGCAAATGGTATGCGGTTCAGGATGTTGTGTTTCATTAGATAACTGTCCTAAATTAAACACACTTCAGGATGAGTGTGGAATATGTATAGCCATGACCTCCATTTCTCGATCGTGGCATGAATTAAATGTTGTTAATACATTACTATAAAACCCACAACTTCCCAGGGGCGTCGAACGATCATCTTCATAAGTCTCTTGTCTAAAGTACTAAAATATTTTGTTAATAATTTGTTACCGATACCACATTTAGGCGTTCCACCGCCATTGTTGTGTTTTATTTTCCAGAATTTGGCCATGGAAACGTTGTACCAAGAAAATGATACTTATGGTAACACCAAATAAAAACTCCCTTTTAACAACAGCGTTAAACTCCACTAAACCAACCGACCAGCTACTCCCCAATGTCGCATAAAGGCAGAGGAAAGTGGTGGTTTTCCCCACATTCCATTTGTCGCTTATTGTCAGTGTCACCCTTAATTGCATTCACGACAGAAACAAGATTTTTACATTGTTATCACAACATTTCCGGCAGTACGAGCTGAGCCGTCACCGCCAGTTGCCCGAGCACAACTCTAGTGCCATTATGAAGCACCGAGAAGCACCTCCTCCGCACGAAACAGATTGGCCAGAAGAGATGTGTCCCCGTGCCTCGTGCTGGGATGTTTCGAACAAACCCGCGCAATTGCTACAATAATGCTAATGATATTCGGTGCGTTCAGCGCCGTTTCTTGTTTCTTTGCTGACAACGGCTGGCTGCATTGGTTTCGGCTGTCCCTTTTCAGTCAAGTCGAGGCAGCAGTTTCCTCGCACAGTTGCGACCAACTCTCGATGCGCTTGTGGTTTTTTAACGGAAGGAAAACTTTTGCTACGTTTTTAACGAGCCTCCTCGCGGGACCGGAGGTTCTGCTTTGAGAACAATTGTTCTCTACCACCCCCCGTGAAGGCGGCCTCTGTGCCATTTCCTTCGCCAACCAGCCGACGAAGATGTGATTACTCTCGAGCAACTCGAGCACCCAAACCCCCCCGGTCACACACCCACCCCGCCTTGCAGGGGTGGGAAAAGTATTCAAACTTTTGCCTTTCGGTCCGGCCACAATAGAGCGAAACGCAAGGATGAATATCGCCGGAAGTTGTCGAGTTTTCTTGGACTCTTTCTCCTCGGGGGTGGCCACGGAGAGTGTACCCGTAAGTTTATTATTGCGCTGAAAACGTCTTCATTTTCTACAAATTTACATTATTATTACTTGCAGAAAAGTCTTGCCTGATGATGTACGCCATCGCCGGATGGGCCGGCAAGGGCAGGGTGGGTGTGACCGCGCCGGCAAGGGGTATAATTGAAGGAAGATGAAGCGCACCGGGAGAACTTCGGGCCGGATAAAACTTTGCCGGCTTAAATTGGCCCACAACGGCATCCTTCTTGGGGAGCGGGGGGAGGTGAAAACAGATGCCGTCTCATCGATGAGAGGGAACGAAATAGAAACTTAACGCTCGGCGGAAGGTGAGGACAGCAATGATGCCCTTGTTCTGCCCACTGCGCTACTCGCTGGGAAACTCGCAGGATCCGATGCGGCAAAATGGTAAACAGCTAACGGAAACCGGATACGAATTATCGCAACGTGCTTCCAGTTCGGGGTCCACCGGTAAAGGGTTCGGGTGGAGTGACTCTTCTCAGCAACAATAATAAGCTTGCACGCAACGTTTCATACTTCGTAAAACTCGACACACAGCCACCACCTGGCAGCATAATCTTCGTATCTGGAAGGGAAAACTTGTGAAATCATCCTTAAGTGTAGCTACATTTTGCTCGGAACGGCTTGAGCTCACGAATGACAAGAAGCAGTTGAAGATGTGCCAAGATGCGAAGATGCGGCTCTTTATGTCTGACGATCGGGAGAAACAAACTCCGGTGGAGCACTTCGGTACGCGTCACGATTTTGCGTGTAATTTGGGTGCATGGTGCGCTTTTTCTTGTGATCTAAGAACCTACACTTTGCTGAAGAAGTGGCTACATTGAAATAATATTGTCCTTAGGGATCCGTGGCAAGGTAAACAAAACGCTTTAAAAACTCATCGATAAAATAAACCGGACAAAAAAAGGGAAAAAAGATTCGTTAACACTTTTCAATGAATTTTAGTTTAATGGAAAAGGGTTTAATCATTGAACAAAGAATTTAGTTTTCTGTACAACTTTACGCCAGACTTCTCTATTAATTTTTATTTTCATAAAACATTTTAAAGATACAAAATATTTTCTAGAATGGAACCTAACAAATATCGTTAAAAGATGCTTCGTTAAAAATAAGATCAAGCATGTCTAAGCACAGGAGATGGTTAATAATAATTTTATCGTGTCCCATTCAAATTGCATTCAAATAACGTAGTAAATAAGAAGCTACAAGACTTACACATTCCTCCTTAGTTCAAAACAATTTTAAAAATTATCATACAGAAAAAAGGTTAGAAATGAGCACCTACTATTAACCTTTTTTTTTGTAATATAATAATACATTGTTGTGTATAAAGCAAAAAACCATGGAAAATAACGTAATTCAGAATAGCTTTTGCATTTTATACACGAAAACCTAGTTTCTCATGATCGGTGTCGTCTTAGTTTGTTTGTTTTGTTAGTTTTGTTTCAACACCTTCTTATGAAATCCTTTTTACTAAAAAAAAACTAGAAATAGCGTTGTGAACAAAATTCTCTGCATTAGTCACCGTCATGCAGCAAGGTCGGGCCGTCAACGATTCATTCGAATCTTTCCCAACAATAAACCAAACCTTGCGCATCCTCGCTTCAACTGTAGAACAACGAACCTTTCCCTCCTTTGAGTCCCACCCAATTTCTTTGAATTTCGGGCTAGGGATTCCCGGGGCGCTAGAGTTTAGCACCATCCCCCACCGTGGGTTCTCTGCAGTCGGCAAAATGGTGCCACATCTGCACCCCACCCCGCCTAAGCCGACGACCACCTGAAGAAAGGATATTTGTGCTTCGGTGTTAAATATTAAATTAATTGTGCTGGGGTATAATTTATTATTTGCATAAAAATGGATTCACTGTCTCGCTTCCGTGACGTTGTATGGTTACATTGTGCTGTCGGGCGGTTTACTACCGTTTTTGTGAATCTTTCCCGGTCCACTGCGACCGTTCCCGTGTTCTTGCGCTTCCTGGGGAAGGAATTTGCCCAACCATCAACCGATGGAGTAGAGGAGGGGGTTGTTCCATTCTCGCTCGAGAAATTAGTATCTTTTTGGAGCTGAAAGGTATCATGGCAACGGTTTGCACACCGCTCCGCATCGTCTACTGATCGGAGGATTTAGTTTTTAGGTGCCCAAAGCTCTCCCACTGCTTCACCAACGGGCGAAACCCGGTAAGCGTTATAAGATAAATTTCAAAGTGATTTAAATGATAATTTATTACAGCCGGTCCGATGGGCTAAAGCTGATGCTACCGGAGATCTGTGGATTCTAAATCTACCCCATCGGGACGATGCTCGAGCAACGTCCAACAGTTCGGACCGGGGCAGGAGGTTCTGAAGTGCGGTATGCAAAGCAACACCCACCGATGAAAGACCCCGCCTGGGATGCGAAGTGACGACTGAAGGAATTTATGCGCGCTTTTGCGCACCTCCGGTATGTTCCGATGTCGTTCGAGGTAGTTTTTCGAAATTAGTTTCAATTATGGACTGCAGTGCGGAATGGATTTGTTGAAGCTGCGCCTCAACCGGTTCGTTATGTTTTACGTGAAAAACCACCCCACCGCTGGCCTGTTTTGCTTTTTTCGGTTTAGTACTGAGAATAAATTAAACATCTTGCACCATCGCCCAAAACGCTTCCAATGAGCCTGCCAATTGCCCCGGAAGAACATCTGGGATGGAATTTTTTCCTCCACATTCTTATCGGCTTGTGCGAATTAATTACAAGCATACTCGCCGCCAACGGATAGCTCCATCTTTGAGCACATTTCTGCCTGCGAGCGGCCACATATTTGGTTGGTAAAATGTTTACTACATCTCCACCGGGCGCTTGTGACCTCTTGGCCTGCAACCTACGCCAGGCGGGTGGTGATAATTTTTCATGAAAATTTCAACTCCATCATACCGCATGGCGCAAGGAGGCTGTCGTGGTCTTACGTCGGAAGAGTTTTGCCGCAGTTCCGCTGATGAAACCGATGATGAAGTTGGCAAACAATTTTATGTAAATTTTCATTCCGTGTTAAGTATTTTTCAATTTCAAACTCGCTGTTCATCAACATGCCGCCCGAAGACAGAGAATATGTAAGTGATGTAACGCGAGTAGGTCAACGGTTGGTGGCAGCAACCAGTAAAGGTTCAGCTACTTGAATCGCCTGTAAAAACGGTAATACATAAACGGTACCTAATAATACATATTTGTTTATTATACTATAAAACACTTAATGTTTACATTGTAATGAATTTATGTTCAGTAGAAGTTTATCGATTTATCGCTTTTTTTCGCGATCACGCATGATCAAACGTAGTGAATTTATGTTCCCTGTTGTGCTCACTGAATATTTCAAACGTTTCGTACTTAGCTTATTCATAAAAAAATCTTTCAATCAACCTTTAAAACCTTATAATTCAATTATTGGTGAGTTTGGTCGATTTTTCGTCATTTAATGCCAAATATTACCGCTCAAGTCAGAACTCGCCATGCTAAATCCTAAAAAAATTGCGGTACTTGGTCCAGATCCTATAAAAATCGACTTTGACTCAGCATATGACGTTTCCTGGTTCGTTTTTTCAGGATCCCCAACTCGGTCAGTATATTGTCTACGTATGTCTTCCTACTATTTGAACAGTATTCAATGAAACTTTCCATATTATTTTATTTAGCATCTTTTTCTATTCAGAAATATAACAGATTTTAACCATCAACGCAGAAGAATAAAAATTAAAATAATCTACGTTTCGATTATCACACTTCCCCGATCCTTGCCTATCAATCGGGCCTGCTTCCAATCGATGACATCCCATAAATCAAACATGAATTCACACCACAGTTCACCGAGCTCCCATCAAAATCAATTAACTTTGCACAAATTTAATCAAATTAAATCATCATCCAATCCATTAAAATAATAACATTTTTAACTTATCCATCACGGTTGTGGAGCCCCAGCACGGTACCGATCCGGATACTTAAAACCTCCCACCACAAAGGCCCCGCGCTCTACCACTCCGTGCCGTTTTTGCTTAAGGGAAAAGTTTTCCGACACTTTCCACCGGAATGGAAAGCATCACAACCGGGACTATCACGGTGTATTTCCGGCATGATGAATGATGGCGCCGCATGATGAGCGGGAGAATGATGAAAATGATCAGGATAATGATGTTGGTCGGAAGTATCAGTTTACACAGCGAAACGGTACGAATACAAATTATTCCACCAACCGGTAACGCTGGGACAATGTTGGCGTTGTCCTATCCCCAAGCCCAACACCGAAGGTAAACCGGAAAAGCACATCAAAGTAGCGTGTGGATTACACCGTACCGTGCCACAACAATGGGGAATCGGGTTCGTCGGGTTTGTAGCGCCGTTGATGTTGATTTTCGATAACCGGAATCGAAGCGTAATGAAAATTGTCACACTTCCCGTCCAGCAGCGCGCTGGCAAGGGGCATCAACATCGAATGAGGTTGAGAAAGGGTGACACAATCATTTATAATTCATACGACAGGCGGCAACCTTAATGTGACGTTAACTTTCAATTTGCTTGTGACTAATTGACTAACGTGCTGCAGGAGACAGGAGAACTGACTTTTGGCAGAGATCAATGGAAATAATCATTTAAAAATCTTGATAAATATTGATAAAAACAATGATCCTGTATCGTGGGGAGTGATACAAGCATCAAACACTTTGATAGCAGTAAAACTTCCACCAGTTTCAAATACCATTGAAATATGAATCAGTCTTTACGCGTTTCTAATTCACTCAATTACAAAAGTTGTAGCATGCTCTAACTAAATATTAGAGAGTTTCGGATACCTGTTAGTTCTATTTTTCTTAAAGATAATCTGAGTTCCTGAGTAAACGATCTAACAAAGTTATGTTTCTTTTACTATTCTATTATTTTATGCTTGAGTAAAAGTAAGGCAACATAATATTTTAAACTTATCTAATCATTAAACCCATAAAACCGAAAGACAATTTAACTAGAACGAATATGAATTCGGCTTTAATATTGCCTCTTCCACTTTCTCCCTGGCATTGACAATAAATCTTTCATCGGCGTACGCTTTTAATCCTTTCAAAATTTAATATCAAGCAAATTGTTCTCCACTTCGGGAGAAGGACGGCTAAATCCAAACCCATAAACCAAACGCACGCCCGACAAATCATTAGTAGTTCATTAATACCCAATCCCGTCTCGACGCATCCTCTTGTCATAAATTTCCCGTGTGAATTATCCGCAAGTCCTGCGGTCAACCATTTGACCATCGTCTGTCATCTTGAGCCACACGAGCAGCGGATCTCGGGCTCGTTGTTGTCTGATTGGCAATTGCTTGCAATCTGCTCAACCACGGCGCCGGGAAAACTCCCTCTCAAGCGAACCAGGATGAGGCGTGTGTGTGTGTGTGTGCTCCAGTGTCTGATGCTTTGTGACCGCAACCGAAAGGTGGGAAGTTTTCCGAATGGCTTTGGTCGCCTTATTATGGTCATCATTTAATTACTTTACATATTACACTTTCCCATCGGAGTCACCGAACGGAGCGAGGTCCAAGGCCTCAGCACTATCGACCCTTACAAGGTTCTTTGTGCCCGAAGGTAGACAATGCGACCCGGAAAAGCACCGCAAGGGTGACCAACTACGAGACACAATGCACCAACTCCCCGTTTCATTCCACTAGAGGGTATTTATTGTCCCAATAAGGCCATCGAAAGGAGTTCCCTTGTCCCAATAAATGCCACCAATTTATGGAACTGAACGTTAGTTCGAGATGCTTTTCCCTGTCCGAAGGGAATGAATGGACCAAAAAGGATGACCAACTCTAAGGGAGCACAGTTTTGCAAGGATGAAAGGATTTTATGGTGCAGTGGACATGGTGTAGCGAGTAATGGGTGCGCGTGTGTGTGTGTATATATTAAACAAAATATCATAAATACTTGCCGTCTGCTATAAATTTCGGTTTCATAAATAATAATGCCCCTTTTAGTGGTAAGGGCAAGCCAGTCCAAAGGAAAACCACCCGTAACTCTTGTGTTTATGAAAATTGCACATTGATGTTTATTGTTGTGTTTTTAGTTTTCTTTCCACATTTCCATTTCTCTACAGCTTTTTGCTTCTTCTTTTGCACATACATGCACAACGCACGCTTTACGACCAATGGTTGACAAAACAAACAGAAATTTGATTTACATTACGTTACGATACGAGCTTCCTGCCGCCTGCAACGACACTTACTTACACTTACACTGGTTGGCCACTAGTTTAATTAGTTTTGTTTTCGCTAGGCTTTAATTCCAGATCTTGTTCGTTTTGCGTTTTACGTGCGCCTTCGGGGAGCATTTGTATAAACGCGTAGGACCACACAACGCTTTCCACTGAGAAAAAAAAATACTTTACTTATGTACAATTTGGAAAGGATGTGAGGGAAAGTATCGAGAGGAAATTGTTCCTGAATTTACCCCGGTTTCTTCCCCTCGCACGGTGGTTTCTCCACCCGAGCTTCCGAATACTATTCCAACACTTATGAAAATTAAAACTACTTAATGATACTTTTTGCCCTTTCCGCATGCAAATTACTTTCACAATTACTTCCTATCTATGCCGGGATTGAGTATAACGTTGGAGCCCAGTTAAGGGGCCCTTATTACACCGTATCCCCACACTTGTTTGGCCTCTTTTCTACCGACGAAGGAACATAAACGTGAAATTGGGAAATTAAACCGAACGTGTTGAATCCGTTGACAATTGTACAAAAAAAACATGAATCCCTTCCGCTCGAGAGATGTAGAGAGGAATCCCCAATTAACACGACTTGCTTTAGGAGCACATCTACAAATTTACACATTTAACACATTTGCACGAACAACGTTTTGTCACCGCGGATACACAGTGTTAGTTTCCCTTTTTCTCTTGTTGTAATGATTGTAAGATTCGACCCGTTGGTGGAAATCTCTTCAACAATCGTGAAACTCGTCCGTTTTCAGTCAATCACGATGAACTCCGCACCGTCGGCCGTTGCGAGCGAGGACGACGCCGTCGACGCCGGTGATCCGGGCGATCCGGAGTGCGACTGGTGGGTCACCCGGCCGTCCAGCGGACCCGGACCGTGAGGGCTGTCGGACGTGACGGTGAACTCCGGCCGGGCCGTGGGTTAGTTGACCATGGTGCGGATTTCCGTGTGCTGGGTTTCCTTGTGCCGGCGCAGGTCCACCTTGCGCTGGAACGCCTTGTGGCACAGCTCGCACTGGAACGGCTTGTAGCCGGTGTGCTTCCGCGAGTGGGTGATGAGGTTCGAGCTCTGGCTGAAGGCTTTCCCGCACACCTGGCATTTGTGTGGTTTTTCACCTGTGAAGGAGAGAAAGTAGGAAAGAAACTTGTGTTAGATGTTTTGAAAGAGAAATTAAAATAAAAATGGAGAAGACCATAGACCATCCTTGAACGAGCGAGAAATGCATAAGAGACGATTATTAAACAACATAACATAACAAGCGGAAAACAACAACCCAAGGCAAACCTCAGCTAAAAGCTAAATCGCTTAAAATCCAATGATACTCGTTAGCCTTCCTTCTCTCCCCAACATTTTGGTTTCCTCACCAGTTCCCCTTTCCCAACTCCTCACCGGAAGGATAATGTTATATTTCCAACCAACTTTCCCGAATGAAAAAAAACCTAGACCAATGAATGTTTAAAGTTTTATAACCTCAATTCGAGTTCTCTTATGTATCCATTAACGACAACGGCGGCCACACAAACATATACATTTTCTGCGAGTGTGTTTTCTCTTAACCTTTTTGCTAACCGGTCGCACATATTACGCCGTCTGTCGGGGGAAAATGGGGGGGAAAATCGCATGAAAAAAGCCAAATCTCGATGGAAAATAAAAGTGAAGATTACAGAGCCGGCCTCCCTTGAACGAAGTAACGTGGAGTTCGCCAGCATTGGAGCAGGAGGACTCGGTAAGGCATAACCATGGTAATATTATTGCGCAATTGTGGATATGTAAAGCCACAAAAAAATAACAAATAAAACGGCACGCAGCACACAAACGTCGGCGAAAGAGAGTTTTGGAAGTTTCAACCAAAGCGATATTAGATTTTGGGCAATTTACTTCGAATCGCTTACTTTGGCCTTTACTGCGCCACCCGGTTGGTCCTGATTGCGTTCCGTGGCGTTGCTATAATGGCCATCGCTTGCGGGAACGTTGGTCCGTTGGTTATTCGATGGGAGGGAAGATGGACAGAAAAAATAAAGAAAACCAGGAAGGGGAATATTTTTTTCAAATATTGTCGATCCTTTCTTGGAACACCAAATTGTAAATGTCCTACGTTTAATTCGAAAGCAATTTTCATCGTTCCATATAAATATCAAGCCTGGTGGTATTCTGCGAATTACGGTTTTGCTGCTGGGACTAGGACCATCGCTTGCCGAACACTTTAAGAAGGCGTCGAACATGGCAGCACTTAAGCAAGAAAAAAACGCGACAACTGAGCACAAAAGATCATTCAACACAAACCCACTTCCCAGAGCATCCCGGGATTCACTGGCGGCACCAGATTGCGGCCAAGACGGTGGTGCCGCCTGACCATCGCCCGCGAACGGTTCCATCATAAAGTCGTAAAAAAGTGCACGTTTATGGGTTGTCTGTTTTGCAAGATTTCCCCCCAAGAACCCGCCGACCGCGCGGACCGCACCGCAGACACATTTGCTTTACGAGCTTGCCGAGGACTATTTCGGCTGCCCATTTATGCGTTCATCCGTCATTAATGGGTGGCCAACGATTTCTCGGGGCAACGGTATGCCCCTCTCATGGGTAGGCAGAGGGGGGGGCGTAAGAATTTTCCTTCGGATGTAAAGTGCGGTGGCAGAAATCTTAAATCTCTTCTGCCGACGCCGTTAACCATAAAAAAAACTTCTTAGGGGTAAGGGCCGAATGCGACGGTTTTAAGTCCCATAAAATGGAGCAACGGTTAGGTTGGATCGTGATTTTTGCGATCACCGCCACCGCATTGTGGGAGGTTGGGAGGCAAATGGTACCTGGAGTGCTCCTCCTTTACTTGCTCCTTTAAATTTGGAAGATAATTTTTAATTACATTGTTTTCTCAAAATATAGATTTTTTTTTCATATTTTCCAATAAAATCTTGTACTGGTATCATTTCTATAGGTTCATGCTTGTCTTCTTTGTTCAATTCATAGTTATAAAATCATGTTATTCTGTCGTTATTATTTTCATTTTCTGTAAAATGTTCCATTTGTTTCTTGTTAAAACATTTTTCTAAAGAACGTGTTTTTACTTGTGATTTTATTTATCTCGCCATTCAGAAAAATTCTCCTTGATACATATTAAAATGTCCAACATCTTAAACGTCTGATAACAAGTAATAATTCGCATCCGGAAAACATCCGGTTTTCTTAACGGTTCATCACTCCACACAAACTTTACACCCAACAAAACATACGTGTTTCATTGTGCTCCGGGACAAAATAACAATTATGTACCAACATCCTTTACTCCTTCCAAATGAAGCTGGTGGAATTGCGCGAGTAACGGATCCATCCTTCCTCCTGTTCGAACGCCGTATGTCGAAGGTGATAAAGAAGTGCCGTTTGCGGGGAAGTTTGTGAACCTTAGCCACCCTTCCCGTCCGTTCTCTCCCAAACAAACGACATGCCAAAAATCTTTTCCCTCAGAGACGCCGGGTGGAGCGGGGGATGGGAGGGTGCGCTTTCGCGCCCCGCGGAACCACATCCGAGTCCGCAGGTCTCGGATTCTGGTCGGTTTCGGTTGGATCTGGTTTCGCGTTTCAAAACCAATTCATCGCCCTCGGTCGGTAATGGATGTCTGGCGGAAATCCTGTCTGGTTAATTTGTAACAAAACCGCGAACCATTTGTAACATTAAACTCCCTTTTCAATCTTGGCGCTGCTTTTGGTGCTGCTCGCATATGAGCACCAGTCGGGCGTGTGGAATTCAGTGGTTTGTGTGTGCGTGTGTATGTGTTGGTACAGGGAAGTGTGAAAATGAGATTACACTTGTTTCGAGCGATTAAAAGCTTTCCTCGCCCCACCTCATCCCTTTCGACGTCGGGATTTAGCTGGTGTAAGGCTAGTACGAAGGGTTTGTTTTGTGCTGCCAGGAGAGTTGTGTATTTTTTCCCCCACTTCTCCCACTCCCATGCTCTCGATGGCAAGGTTTCCTTTCCCGTCCAGCAGTGGAAGTGTTTATCTTGCGTAGTTCCGCTTTTGTTAGTGTTGCCTGATCGCTGCGGTTGATGGCTTGCCATTCTCTAAGAATAACACAGGGTGTGTCAATCAAAATCAACCTCGCAGGCCCCGGGACGTGATTCAATTATCATCAGCTCGCGCACACACACACACACACAGGCACACATTCAGACAAACCGGCGAAATCGGGTTCGGATTTTTGTTGCAATCCTCCGGATTAGTCGTCATATTACAACATCAAACGCGGAGATGGAAAAGTGGGCAGATAATTTGTACCTGCGCCTTGGGCTACGGTGTGGCAGAATGTTGGACATTCGATGCCGTGGCCATATTGCGTGATTTTTCTTTTTACTGAATACAAAGTGTGAGTCCAATTGCTTAAAGCGAGTGATGTGAAAATTTAACAAAAAAAACAATAAAATAGTAAAATGAAAAGACTTATTCGAATTAATGTGTCTTACAAATATGGAAGAAGCTACCAACTTGATAATTTTCTTAACAGTATTCCATCCTCAAATATTTCCCATTCTTGCAAGAAGCAATTATCTATCATACGGAAAACGTCTCCCATCCAACCCAGGACATACCTTGCAAAGCAACCGCAGCAAACATTAGAATCCGCGCCCTTTCGTTCCCAGCAAATAATCAACGTCACAATGATTTATGTGATTTATAATGAAATACTTAGCAGTCATCAATAATTGATCAGCTCATGTGTGCGAATCGGTTTTGTTTCACATCGAACGACAGGACAACGCACGGCAGAAGGATTCTATGGACTAGGATAAGGGGAAAGATAGCGAGAAAGAGCAGGGAATGTCTTGTCCCCCATCAACTGAGCAGGGACGTGTGCGAAGGGGGAGAAGGTCCCGGTGTAGCATGACTTGCGGTAGTCGCTTGTTGAACGTAGCGGAAGGATTAGCGAGGATTAGGAATGTTCATTGATTTCCTATTGAAATGCCACCAAAGGGGAAGGAAAGGTTAGGGTGTAGAAGGAAGTATATTAATAGTCCGATGTAGAAAACAAGACAAATGTCTTTTTCAGAAAGTCCTTAAATCGACATTGATTTTATCCAAAATTTTATCAAAGTAAAGTTTAACTAAATATAGTGTAACAAAAATTTTATATCAGTTCATTCATTTATATCTCTTGCAATTGCTCTATTTGTAGCCTTCCACTAGAGTAAGCAATGGAACAAAATCCAAGAATGGTAAGGAACAAAACACAAGGCGGAAGCTGCTTTCATAAAACATCATCATGCTCAACATCATCATCATCAACATCGTCGTGACTGTATGTTTCAGCTACGAACACAATCAACATCGGTAGTGCACTGCACGAAAATAGCATGACTCGCACGTCCTTCCACACACTATCGAAGCACTAACACCAACACACACACACACACGCCAAGCTTCCACTAACGTCAGCGGATGCGCCGCACCCGTAGCCATAGAAACGGACGTTTTATATGTGGGCGTCACAGGAAAATCACAGCCAACCAATGAAAAATTTAGTGGATGTGGAAGGTTTTGCTGCGGATAATTTGATTTCCTTTTCCGTTATGCGTGCGCCGCCCGCCATCGGCTTGTATTTTCCTATATGTGGTGTCCTTTTCTCTCGCCCACGTTGTCACTCCCTTTCTTCTTTCGCTTATCTTTATCTCATTTCTTGCACACCCACACGTACACCGGCACTGGCTCCTTCTTTATCCTTTACAGAGTTTCCACAATCGCAGACGATTAGTTGCGCCAAATCGTTCGCCTTCCTGCGTCGTTCAGCTGCCATGTTTATGGCGATGACAAACCGTAGCCAGATTTTCGTATTCCCAGCTTTTCTGGGAAAATTGCTTGCAATATGTTTCTCTTTGTGACATTCTGTGCCCTGGTTTGTGGGACCTTGCTATTTGGTTCATTTTTTTCCACAACAGTTTTACAACATTAACGAGATTTATGGAAAGATTTTCATAATTTCAAAATGTTTAAAAATCATTAAAAAATGCTAAGGATGAAATATTTTGCTTAAAAAAATGATATAGTTTAATTTTACATTGTATGATTGAAAGGTTGTCAAAAAGTTGATTCACATCGGTTAAATTTTCCTTTGTTCGATTCTGTTGAATTGAAAATCATCCCTCTGTTGTCTTGATGGTTGTAATAGTTATAATAAAATGATGAAAATATCTTACACAGTAACATCCAATATAGTCATCAAATTTTCCTTATGCTCGATGTTCACTTTAAAACCAGCAATAGAAAGAAGAGATTGCAGAACAATATCGACCGTTCCGTATTTTTTCCTTGTATAACGTATCCACGTGACAGTAATGTCGACTGCGGCAATGAAAATCTTAATTTCCGCATTCCATCGTCACGTAATAGTCGTCGCTTTTCCATCCTGCATCTTGATGGCAGAATTTTCATCGCTCTCCGTTTCTCCATCGTTACCTTTCTCTCCTTTAAAACACGGGAGTCACATAGGAAATCGTCTTGCTCGCCCCCACTCGAAGACCCTCTCCCCCTGCCTCCCCAACCCAAGCAAATCGGAAGCTCATGGTGAGATAAAATCATTTTACGATGGCTCTTTCTTATGCAAAATCTTCCGGCCAGCGCCCGAAACGGAAGTCGTTTTTATGATTCTTTTGTTTCGCTTTAAAAGGTTTATAGCGGTTTGAATGATTAAGCGCTGGCCGCGCGGAAGGAAGCCGAGGCGAATTCCGCCCCGACGGTCGAATGGGACATTTTTAGAGGTTGTTGGATTTCGGTAAGATTTTGGAGTGAAGTATTTTTATGGCGATTGTGTGCCCCGCCGGGGGAAAGGATTGAAAAATTTATGGAGCTCATGTTCATGCGGCCTTAAAGTATCCAACAGTAAGGATTTTTACGCTCAATGCGACACTCATCAACATAAATGTAAGCATCCGAAAGGAAGGAATCACAAATGTATCACAAATGCCTCCCACAAAGATTCGTGCCGTAAAAATATTGTATATAGAAAAATGTGTATACAGACAAATGTGCAAAAGATTAATGCAAAAATCATTACGCCTTGAAATTTCACCAAACTTCACCCGACGATAATTGAGCACGCAGGGAAATACAACGTCCAATGCACGCAGTCTCACATATGTACCAAAAAGCAGGTTCACTCAAGTGCGAGCTTTAACACGCCAAAAAGGTCCGAACCTTTATTTGCTGCTGGAAGGTTATGCGGGTCGTAAAAAGGAAAAAACCCATATAAGGCCGAGAGAACGTAACAAAAACAAAAACTAAGTAAACATCCCAGCGAACCTCGGATGGTCCCAAACGCACGCGATCCATCTTGGAAATCCATTTTCATCGGAAATCATCTGAGACGACCTAAATCAGAGCATCCGGCGAAGCTGATGTGCCCTGTGATTGTGCCCGGCGAAATGGTTCTGATTTTGTCTCACGTTTTAGTACCGTTGGCACACGCTGTTCCCACCGAAACCCGTCCACTCTTCCCCACCCCTTTTGGAAGGGGTCAACGGGGTTGCGGGGAGTTTATTGATTTTTCCATTTAGTGGAAAGCTCCTAACCGGCATGCAAGGTTGAGAGCAAGGTTCATCGTTGGAGCGGGAACACACCGATAGCAAATGTGTGCCAGAGCGAACACCGTCCCAACCAATTTCACCGTCTGTTTTATTTCATTTCCACCGTGTTCGGGAAGAAGGCGGCGGGGGAAAAAAAACCAGAGCAATCCGTACTCATTGCTAGGATTAGTGGCGCAAGGACGCACCGCCAAAACCCGAGCACACCGAACCATCACCGTCCGGAAAAAGAGCTCACCGGAAAGCAGAAAAAAGGACATACAAGATAAACGGCTGGCCATACCTCCCAAAACCCCCCATTCCCGGATTCAGTGTCATTGCCGCTTGGTTACGTGTTTTCCCACCCTTTTTTTCCGTCGTTCCCAGTCGGGGCCAAATTCATGAATCAACTCTCGGTCGTTATCTCCCGGATTCCGCCACTGACCCGTTCCGGAAGCCCGCACGCCGGTGGACGCTTCACGCTCGTAAATGCTACACGTTTGGCTATAAATATAAAATCAGTGGAAAAAATCCTGTATATTTTATCACACATATACCGACTCCGACTTTGCCACCGAGGCCAGGCGGGTAGGAGAAAGTGAGAGAGTGAAGGGCAGAAACGAAACTGCGAAAAGCTCAATCTCGCACCCAAAAACCCAAACTTCGGCCCGGGGCCCCGTTCCGACAACAGGACGCTCCGAGTGGGCGGACGGAAAATCTCGCACTAATACAACCAACGGGGGAAAATGTGGGAAAAAGAGAGAGAGAGATAGAGATGAAGCACAAATGGGGAAAGCTTGCCACGGTTCGAGTAGTTTTATGTGGCACCGGAACCATTATCATCAGTCTCATTTGTCGGATTCATCCGATTCAATCTCATACACATGGCTGACTTTAATGATCGTGAAGTGTTTGAGACGGGCGGTGAAAGGGCGGAAAGCGTGTATAAGTGTATTAGTGTGCGCCCCCCCTTTTTCCTATCCACTTTGTTTCTTCACGTTTGCTCCTTATCATCGCAAAGAAACTCAAATTGAATCTCGTCTCGCCCCGAACAGCAAACTGGATTTGGTGGATACCAAACAAGAACCGGCGGCCAAAGCTGGGAAAGCAATCCATGTGTCTCGCATACACGCGCCTCCCCAAGCTCAAGGACCTGCTGCGAGAAAGATCAGCAATGAAATATAGTTCACGGCGCATTCTGGGATTTTCGCGAGGTCGGAAAGGACGGTGTGCTGGGGGATTAAAATTGGTTAGAAGCGGTAAAAAAGGCATCCTCACACACACACACACAATCGGGGAAAACAGAATCTTTTCAACCACTCTCGGCACAATGTGACGAAGGTGGCAATCTGATCCTAAAACCGGGGACTGCCAAGCGCCCTGGGAATGTATCATCGATCCAACCGAACCGATGGGGGGGAGAGAAAGAGAAAAGGATACGAAATAAAAATGGCAGCGTAACGATATCACACACCAGAAGCGGGTGATGATGGGGGAGGGAAGGCGTAGGAAGGTTGGGCGGGAAAAAGGGCGGGAAAATCGCGTCACAAATGGCGAACCAAAGCTGAACCGAAGCTGAACTCTCGGTCGAGAATCAGAGCACATTTTATGTGCACATCCGAGCACGTGTGTTCGTGATGGCAAATGGGTCGGGAAGGAAGGGGGTCGGGAGGGCAAGGAGGACCCAAACCCTCCTCGAGCTCGTCGGGAAAATGATAACGCAGCGTTGGATCGAACGACGTGGGTGCATGCGTTTGTGTGAGTGTATTTTCCCGTTCGCGTGATATCACCATCATCATCATTTTTATCATCATCACCAACACCACGACCTTTGCTTACTACCACCATCTCGCACCGTCAGCATCATCATCAGCAAGCAGCAGCATCATCGAACACGGCCGGAATCATTATAACGATTCTATTCCGTGTGGGTCGGGATTTTTCCGCTCTCTTTTCCACGCTTTTCCAAACTCCCGCCGACTTTCTCTTTCGCTCTTTCTCTCCCTTATCCTCGCACTCCATCTCTTCCGTTCCGAGGATTCCAACTCCTCGATGCGAGGGGTTATGGCCTTCAGGGTGAATCTCTTCATATGAGTTTGTATCTATGTTTGGGTGATTTTCCGGGGTTTCTTTACGTTTTCCGATTGAGGGTGGGTTTTTTTATTTCTCTTGTTTTGTTCGCTTCACGGCACCAAAGTTGTTTGCTTTTCATTCTCGCCGTGCGCCACTTCCGGCCATTCCGAAACCCGGTGTACATAGTCACGGACCGGAGAGTACGGTAGGACCGGGGAAAACAACGCCGGAAAAAATATAAAAGAATCTGGCAATCGTTGGGCGCCTCCATCGGAAATCTGCGCGTTCCGTCTGGTCGCGTCCGCGTTAGTATATAACGCGCCCCGGGACGGCGGGCCGGAAAGCACACAGCGAAAGGAAAATTCTCGGCGAATGGTTTTGATATCGCTGCGGATCACATGGGCCGATGGAGCCATTTTGTTGCCCCACGTCACGTCTCTCACATCCCTTCGTCCACTCGGGTTTTTTTTGTTTATGTTGGGTCTGCTTTTCCGTGTACTAGTTTTTTTTTTCGAACACGATTTGGCACGTGACGATCGAGGGCAAAAAAAAGAGTCATCAACGAACACGTATCCGACGCACGCCGCAGGAAATATATATAATCAGGCAACATAGGCGCTGGTTTTTCCAGTTCGAGTTTCTGCTTGTTTGTACCTTTTTTTCCCAGCTCTGAGCCTAAATCAGAGGAAAAGGAAATCCGACAAATTTAGATAAATAGAGATGGTGCAATCTGGTTCGGCACGGGCTCGGGGGAAAAAAATAAGGAAAAATCCGTACCGTGCCAGCTGAACCGGAATGATGAAAATGATTTCCCGTACTAGGGCAAGCTGTCCCTGGTCGACCTAGGCATGTGTTGTGGTTTGGTATAGGTTAAGCAATTGTACTAAGAAGATATTTATTTCAATTTGTACAAGTAATGTATTTAAGTCATAAGATACTTTAAACAACGAATGATAAAACAAAACTCAAGAAAATCATATCAATTTCCCTGCCTATTGGATGCCAATTATCTAAGCTCCGCCATTTTCTTTATGAAGGAAACACTCGATTCTTCTCTAATGGAAAGTACCGGATTGTCGTTTAATAATTTCTCGCACACGCGCAGTCGTTTCGTGCAATTAAATATCCAATCACAGCAAATCGAACACCAACACTTCCCTCTGCCTTGTCGGTGCTGTTTCTTACGAGCTAAACTTTATGTTACAGCCCACTATTTTAAATCAATTAATTAAAATATAGCATCCTACGATTAAAAATTGCCGACGTTAACATGTTATTGTGTTCAGGTGCTCAAAAGGTATTTTCTTTAAAACATTTTATGACAAGCAAACAGTAAGCTATGGATAAATTTGCGCCTTAACATAGAAATGACATGAATATTGAAGGGCTTACCGATAACCGACAGCTGCTCGGGAACGCAATCCAACCCATCACGCTTCCAACCCACTTTAGAGCGCCTCGCAAAGTGCCAGGTTTTCCGGTCCAATTACGAAAACTAGCACCCAAACACGTTTTATGAGCGCCTTCGCTCCGACGCTCGCTTTCGGCAACTTATCCAACACACTTCCACGCCGGAGCTGTGTCGTGCAGGCGTGGCGAGACCACAGCTGGGCCGAGGGAAATGCAAAAGATTCCGACCGCCGAATATTACATTAGAAAGATTTGTTTCAAGCTTTGCCCCGGTTCGCCAGGCTCCCGGGAAGCAGATCTCGGCTCCGTTCGGTATTAGGCAGATTAAACCCCGGTCCGTTCCAAATCCGGTTTCGATCCTTTGCGGAACGATCCCGGAGCTGGGGAGCAATGGTGGGGGGGGGGGGGAGGGAGGTTGATTGGGGCTAGCCTCGGCACAAGAACCGGGACGCATGTAGTCGAGCTAAGACCATCATCCTGTGTGCATCATCATAGCCAATGCTCTGATCCAGTAGGCGATGAGATGAGATGCCTCCTTCGCTTTGGGGCCCGAAGTAGGCCAAAAGTTTTCTGTCTATTTGCCTACCGTGCCGACCGGCTTTTCCAGGGCTTTTCTAGAGAAACGCCCGGTTCGGTAGACTGCTAAACGGCCACACTTTCGTAATCGCCTTGCCGAAACATCGTCGGATGATGTAGGGAAATGGTAACGAGCCGCTGTCGAATCTCGAATCGGTCCTCAATCGAATCATGAGTTTTATGGATTTTTCCGTCCGCCTCACACGCAGCACGGGGTAGTCTGGTAAAAAACGGGCCCGGGAGAACGGGAGGAAAATCTTCTCGATTGCTCCCACAGGATCGATTTTCATCAGCCTCCTTGTTGTGCTTCCTTCGCAGGAGTTGTGCTGTTGTGTGGTATTGGCGATTTTCCTGTTGGAGTTTCAGTTATTTAACAACAATTCTTTCGTTGTAGTGGACCTTCAATGGACACACGGCAGATTTTCCATCGAATTTCCTTCTTCCTCTCAAAACTATGCGCAATTGGTCGGTCTGCAGGGTTTGGAAATTTTTACACCATGAATTATTAATGATGTTTTATGTTGCACAATTTAGCCGTCGCTCGAACACGGTCGAACAGGCACTTTTCTTACTCTAGTTTAAACTGGTGGAAACCTTGGTGTCGGGTGTGGGTGGCATTAAATAAAATTGTGTCTACCAAGTGCCTGACTAGCCCGGCCAAAAGTGGCAACGAGTTGAACACGAAAGTGAGGTGGAAAATCGAGGGATACAATTTACTGTTACCGGTTCTAGCAAAAAAAAATGGCAAAGCACTTGTTTTCCAGCCAACGTTGGAAAAGTCACTTTGTGAGGTATTTTTTTAAGGCAAAAATCCCTTCACAGACAAGGAACGGTTGGTGTTTTCCGAAACAAGGATATCCTTTTACACTCGCTCGCCGTGTCGTACGAGCCAAAGACAACACCGACGGTCGCCCGACGCCGTTAAACGCGTCTTCTTGCTTGCTTGATGAAGGTGAAAATCTGTTTTTAAGAGTGATAAAATCGGCCGAGTGATGCTCCTTGTGCCGTCGGGCGCATCCTTCCGAGCCGGGGACACTTCCCGGGGTAAGCGCTGGATTACATTAGTATAATGAGAAATTTATGGGTTCATCCGCAGCGTGTCAAACCCCGTTTTGTGGCGCTCACGGGAGTATATTACACACCCGGAAGGCTTACCGGAAGGAGGGATGGTGTATCGCCCCGGGAAAAAAGGGATGACTAATTAATTAAATCTTAGTGGCCTGTCTCCGGAGTTGGAAGCCACATAAACACACACTTTAAACTGTTTGCTGTCTTTTTGAAGCGCAACTTTGGAGAAGGTGTTTATTGCACTTAAGGAATATTATAAAATAAAGTATTACGTTCGGAATAAAAGGAGTGTAAATAAGAATTTAATTTAACCCAACTTAAGATCTGAAAAACTTCAAAATTAATAACTTGTTCCCAGAACAACTCATCGAAAGTTTTTATGCTGAGATCGTAAATTTTCTCTCCCTCACATGGCATTGTTCTCCCTTTTGCTCGAGGTTCTTTGCCATTATTTTCCCAATTACTCTGTTAGGCTACTTTTAAACCGAATTTGAAATTATGTTATGGCTTCATAAACTTTCTCGCACCAGGAATTCGTTGTCCGCAAACTAACTTTCGAAGATATGTGAGCAAATCAGGACAATGAACTTACCGCTTCGAACTCTTTCGGAGAAACGAAACCTTCCTTTGCAAGTGGGGTTTTTCCATGCTTTCCGCTTGCGATACCATTTTCTTTTCGCCGAGGAAGCATCCACCATCAAACGGATGAGGATGAGAAGCATTGGCCATTAATATTCAGCACGCTGTTCAGTGACCGGCTTGGTCGTATATAACTTTATTTTCTCATTTAAGAGCACACCATACGGAAGATTGGAATGCTGAGAATCTGGGATATCTTGCTTTGTCAGTTTGACTCCCATCATTACTTTCGTTTTTTTGTTTTTCCAAGTCCTAGAGTTGCTCATTACTAAACTCTTGAGCATGGTGGAATTTAAGTTTGAAGAAAAGATACCAGAGTATGAAGGGGTTTATGTTTTTTTGGTAAAGTCATTTAAATATACCATTAATTTGATGGCATTCAGACATTTTTTTAAATTATTTACTTGGTTGACTTAAACTAAAAGCTATTTTTCTTCAACAACAAAATACCAATATTTGGCTTAAGTTTTTCAAACAACTTATGACTGCTCCTTCAAGATTCACTCCAACCGAAGATCGAAGAAATGTTATCGAAAATCAAATTTCATCATCGTCCATTCTGCCATTTCCCCAAAGCTGACGAATGTGAGCGGCCAAATGGTGGAGGGAAACAAAAATCCCCAAACACCACCCAGCACGTAATTTATCATTATCTCACACAGTGCTCGAACCCAAACCGAACCCTGGCCCCCGACGTCCAAGCTCGAGAAAAGAAAGATGATTTCTCTTGGCAATCACCACCGGCCAAAACATCATCATCGTTATCCTCGCCATGGAGCGGGGCGGGGAGCGTAGGCTTCGGAGGGTCTTTGCCCTCAATCCCTGCTTTGGGACGGTGGATGATGAGTTCATTTTTCCTGGGAGAGAAAAAAAAGAAGACTTCGTAGACGGGGAGCCCTATGTGATGAGTCAATATCGTAGCTGTTCTGATCTTTCAATTACTCACTTCTGCCTTCTGCTTTTCGCATTCGATTTCCACTGCAATCTTTCAGCAAGCCCGGAATCAAGACATTCCACCGCATCCACCCTCCGGTGTGTCTGTGTGTGTGTGTGTGTTTGTTTTGGTGTGCCCATACTGTGATGGGAAAACAAAAGGTGGAGCAAGGACGCGATGGGTGGGAGGCTGCCTGGAGAAAAATCTTTTCCAACAGTGAAACAAAATCCAATCCCGATACATTTCCCGTGCCGAGGGAAAACTGCGGCGTAACTGGAATGGAGTGCAAAAGAAGAAATCACTCACACAGCCACAAAATGTATCGCTTGCTTTCGGAAGGCGAACGGGGCGATGGATAGGGATACCCGAAATCATTTCAATTCACTGCGGCATACAGTTGCGCTGATGTTGATGATATTTATCAAATCCTGGCACAAACGGAAAATCCACCCTTGGGGTGACTCTTGGCCACCCGCCGTTCCCCCTGTTCCCGCCTCTTGCAAAATGGCTGATTGTGTCGCTGGTTGTTTGCGCCCAGGGATGGTTGTGTACGAAGAAATGATGGAATCGTGCCGTGTTACGACGAAGCCCTGGAATCCCTACCGACGGAGACGATGTCGGCGCGCCAACGAGTTTTGGGAGGAGTTTTCCAGCGCGCCCATGAATCAACTGATAAAATATTCAGGTCGTGAATGCTCTAGATTTATTCAAGAAATGGAAACTCCTTTCCCAACCCCATCCGGGTCGCCTGGGACGGCATCTATCCGCCCGGTCGGCACCAGGTTCAATTTAACACATCCGCCGTATGTGCATCCCTTTACGCTAACACACGGAAGCGAACCTCGCCCGCCGTGCAATCTGTAGGAAAAAGTTTGTGAAGCGAGCGAGAAGTGATTTTTCCAAATCCACCCACACCGGTGGCCCACTTGGGAGGGCGCACGTGATGTGCCTCTAGCTTTCGGTCGCTGGCAACTTTGTTATAAAATCATAGAATTTTTATCTCGCCGGTCTGGAGCGGCCAGCTGATGCCAGTTTTCCACCGGTACGAGCGCGAGTGGAACGGTTGCTTGCCGAGGACGCGGTAGAATAGAGAAGATAAAATTGTTAATATTTTATAGATTTATTTTTAGTGATTTGTATCCCGAAAGCAGCTTTACATATTCCTTGGCTTTTGTTGTGTTTCACGATTTTACCCACCCGCCCATCCGGGAATTCTTGTTGGAAAATCAAACAACCGACCTCATCAACACTCAAGACGAATGAACAATCGGGACGATGCACTTCAACCAGAACCATTTTGCCAAACGCTCGGCATCGCAAACACTGCCGCAACCGGCAACAGACCAACCGAAAATGGTTCCTTCTCGTCTAGTGGCGTCCCACGCCAGCACAACCATAACATTACTTTCGAGTGTTTACACTTCTGGGTAGCTGGCCGGAACCGCATTTTCTCCGGCAAATGGCTCGAACCGAAAGTGTATTTTAAATCCCGGAAAAGAAACTCCACCATCGTTAGCTTCGGTGCTGTTTTGGGAGGAACAATTCGGCACGGTAACGAATCGAACGACGGGATTCCCAGTTTCCTACAATCCTCCCGCCCTGCACGGAAGGTCTGTTTGCCAAACGCTCTCCACGAGAGGGGGAAAAATTGGTTCTTCAGTATGTCCAAATTTAGTCGAGGGTAGTCGCTGCAACCTGCAGGATTGATTTGGGCCCCAAGTGTATCTTTTTTAAGCGAAACATCCTGCCGGAGGGTCAGTAAGGTTGTCGAATAAAATTTTACAACCTCCCGTGAAATGTTTTTCCTTAGGGAAAAAGTGTACCCGAAAGGTTATTTGCACACATTAAAACAATGCATGTTTAATTTCCCTTTCGAATTTGTTTTATTTTATTCGCCAACTCATGGGGAATATTTTTCGCAATATCTACACTTAAATTATAGAGAATTCGTTAACCTCTCGGAAAGAAACAAGTATGATATTTAAAAAAATACCTTTTAAACTACCCTGAATTGAGAAAGAAGATCCACTTAAGTTCTTTCCATCCCTGATAGAATCCATATCGAACGAAAGAATGGGATCACGAAAGTCGTACAATCAGTACATAATTAAATTCAACGATAAGACGTAAAACACGCGAAACACGCTGTAATTGGGAATAGATTTACATTCGAGTTGCCAACCGCCGACACGACTCCCTAAAAACCCCAGGTGAGGGTGTTGTAGTATTAGTTCCATTTTAATTGATTGCAGTTGATATTTTACGAGCGCCTCGAAGCACTTTCCGTACCCGGAAATTCCTAAGCTGGCGAAAGTCGTGAAATCAAACGTCCTTCCCGGCAGCTCCCGCGCGGAACAGGGATTTTATTACCCTTTGTGAATGCAAAGCAGGGCGAGGCGTACTAATTATGGACGATCGTTAATTTTACGGTCCCATTCCCTTCGGCTGGAAGGTGTGCGAGATTTGGAAAGTGAAAGCTCCGGCTAGAAGACGCTGTTCGCGATTTACTGGATTTGGTATTGATTCCGTATTTTATAGTGTTTTTTACTATTAAACCAAGCTCAATATCCACCGATCGTGCGACATCCGATCCGAGGGGGACGGGTGTCAAAACGTGTCAGAAGTAAGTCAAAACATTCGTCAACCTAACGAACCTCCCGTGGGAAGGATGTAGATGGAGCTTCCGGAGAATTTTTCAAAACTCCTAAATTCACATCACCTCTAGAAGGACGTAAATATTTCACGTGTGACAAGTTACCAACGCTGGGCAGAAGAGGATCGAGAGTGTAGAGGACCCAAATCCCACATAATGCGAATGTCAAATATTTACCTACCAGTCACGGAAGTCGACGGATACGGCCGACTCTAAATGACCTCTCATTCCGGGCGGTTCCCGCCGTGTGGAAGGATTTTTCTCGGCGAAAACTTACTCAGGAGTATCGAGTGTCACCGACGCGAGGCGCGATTTCTTCACGCGCGACACGCGTCAAACTTCTGCGATTCCATCGGGGATTGCGCCCCGCTCGGGGATTGATGTGCGTGTGTGAGGTGGGAAAAATGATACGCCGAGTAGGAGCGGCCGTCACTCATGCTCATGATTTTCGTTTTTTTTTTTTTGAACACGTAGGAAAATTTATCATTTCAATCTTGAGAAGCACGACTTGGGGATCACTTTGGGAAGCACCCGTATTGTGGGTGACATTTGTCAAGCCGCCTGTCAGCCATTTTTGAATGTAACGTGATGGCAAATCAAACTGCCATTGAGGTTCGCGGTTAGGTTAAGTAGGCTGAGGTTGACAAACTCTGTTTACAGAGCTTCCATGCCTACTAGATCTCCCTGAATACAGTCATGATTGTATGGTACCTGTTTTTCGCCATATGTCAAAACAAAAACAGTACATTCCAGAATACGCCACCCATGGCCTCGATGTTAACATGCATCACTCCCACGACTGAAGCGTGGTAGACCCGCTCCGACAGTCTTTGAGAGTCAACCGAGGGACCTCCCGTTTCGTGTCCATCCGCGTGTGTTTACATTTCAAAAAAGGACTCGTCCAACTCCATAGACCGGCAGTTTGCGCGACGAAAGAAGCGTGTCCTTAAAACGTGCCGCATAATGTACGAGGGAAAAGGTTTACTTCTACTTCGACCGTACTGGCCTTAAAATTCAGGCCCAAATTCGAGGGTGCTTTCGGTGCTCTTGATTCAATTATAGTAATAACAGTGCCTCGCAGACAGAGCGCCGCACGCAGGTACGCACACTCGTCCCGAGGACCCTTGGGTGCCGCTGTGTGCAATAATAATATTTCTATTTGTTTACTTGCGTTCGGCCCGACGACGCCTTCCCTAAAACTGCGGGATACTATCCGAGGCATCAAGTTCTAGCCGAGGGCGAGAATGGTCTCGGGGTATCATGAGGGTTCTGTCGCGAACATCGAACCCATGTATTCCCCCTTTTAATAGCCAGCACAGCGGGAGTTCTTCGCCATCAGGATACGGGCACTTATTTTACGGTAGTTGCGCAAACGACCCGACTGGTGGCAATGTTTCAATTCAAAAGTTGTTCCACTCTAACGCCACGCAAAGGAGTGTTAAATGATTATGAGTCCCTTTGAAGACCGGAACTTCCGAGGACGCCTCGCAGCGGGATATCAATTAGAACTCTTTGCGGTAGGGCTCGTTTGCAGGATAGCTCCTCCGGGGTTTTTTTTTTTCCTGGACTACTGCAGGTGTCAAGTGCCAGAAAAGTATGGAATAAATCAAAAGGTCTTGTGGGGTACCATGTGCTGTGATTGCTCAATTGAGTGTTGGAAAAATTAAACCTACTTATCATCTGCTAGATTAAGTGCGCAAAATGTTTCGAGAAGAAGCACATTTGGTCTTTAATATTTAGAAAAATATATGATTTTGAAGTAAATACAATTTTATTGTTCAAAACTATGAAAAGAAGGTATTGTTAAGGGAAAATGTGATTCGACCTTGCCTTCTCTCAATCTAGAACCAATCATAAATGCCCCACACGGATACCGTTCCTAACGTCGGTAAACAAACATGATCAAATCATCTTCACGAAGCGAGCGCGTCTACGCGACAAATCCGACAAACATAAGCTCCTGCAGAAAACCACTTCACTCATAAATAAATAATCTTTATTAGGATTTACTTCCCCATCGGCTAGCGAGAGCCATCGTGCGGCGTGCTCCAATCGCAATCGTCTTCCATCATTCACGAATCATTTAGCACACGACCGATCGGTCCAATCTGTCCTCGGCTGAAGGCGTCCGTTCAAACGTCCTGCGTATTGCGCCAATAATGGCTGTCGCCGAGAGTTTTCCCGATGTAATCTATTTTCGATTTACTATCAATAATTCAACAGCAATTTCCGACGCTCGTCAACGTTGCCCTCTAGCCCCAACGAAGCAAATGGTGGGCCACGGATGTCGTCTTCCAAAGACGCACGAGCGAGAAAACGAAAACTCGCATGTGTGGCCGAGCGAAAGGCGATAGAAATGGAGAAAAACCAGAACTGGCAGACCTCCGGCATAAATCAGAAGCTCCACGGCGCTGGAAGCAGTGAACAAATCATAAATCCTCATCGATTGATATTCGCCTGGCAATCAACCACCGCCTTCGCATCTAGAAAGAATTGGCAGGATAACAACGACGGGGGGCAGGAAAATAACAAAACAAAAAAATACATCGAAACATGATCATTAGAAAGAGGGCCAAATCCTATAAGTCCCCAGCTTTGGCAGCACTCGAGAGAAATCTCCGGTATCTCCGGACCGGGAAAACCATTGCTTCTGGGGAGGAAAAATCAATTCAAATAAAGCGAACAACCTCCGGCTCCCGAGGAGCGACCATTATTGATTTGCCACTTTTGGCCACTGCCCTTGCCCGGAAATACGATACCGATGACATCGACGAGCGCCACTGGGTTGGATCATTAAGTTCTTTACTGCCGAGGGCTCGCGTGGTGCGAGAGTGTGAGAAAAATAGAACGACCCTTCGATGCGATTATCACTGGTCCGGCGGGAATATGATAGGGAAAATTGAATTATCCTCACAGATAATTGCCCGTTTGCTTCGTCGCAAAGCAGAACTCGGCTCGTGTGTTGGGCGCAGTTTTGAAGCAAGACAAAAGCAATTAATGCTGAGAGTCAAAGATATTTAATCTTAAATAATCAATCTTATATCGAATAGAGTGCGAATGGGTTTGAAACAAAAGGAAATCTCTTTCCCCGATTTCCGTACCCTTGTTGATTAAAGATCAGACCTAGTTTCATCGACTAACCCTCAGACCCATCAGCAAAGGAGAAAGAATTTTAATATAAATCCAACACACCCACCCTTCACATCAACTCTCAACCCGGATGTTTGACGATATTAAATTATCTCACCATTTGTCTTGCCACTTTTCCCACCGAACAGACCGGTTTTCCACCACCCCTAACCCGTTCGGGACGTCAAAAACTTTCCGGACGCGCCGCGAACCGGGCGGGATTCCGGTGTTAGGAAAAGTCGCTTCAATTAATAAAGATAAATCAAACGCTGTCTGTGGCGTCGGTGCTGGAATCTGTTTTAATTGTCGACTTTCGGCGAGCAGCGCGTTTTCCATCCCCTCCTCGTTCGCGCAAGAAGGGACAACGCAGATTTTCACTTCCGCTCACGAACAAAGTTGCCATCTTGGGGAAAACCCCTTCGCTAACCGAAAAGAGCGGTAAAGGAATTTTCAACCACCGCTCGGATCAACCGCTCCGATTCGATGGGTTTTTGTGCTATTCTCTTCCTTTGTGTATGTGTGTGTGTTTTATGAATGTGGCATCCTTTTTGGAAAACTGGCTAACCGCAACGCTCGCAACGAAAACGGCACTGTGAAATGGGCGAGAAAGTCGAAGAAAACCCGTCTGAATAACTGATGAGCGTCTGTCTTCGAGCGTAATAAGATGGTGGCTTAAGCGCATAAGGAGTGTGCCGGAACATTACGCTTCGAAATCACGCCATCAGTGTGTGGGGGCGTGTGTGCATGTGTGTCTGTATGTATGTGGAAGTCGAGAAAAGGGATCTACATGAGATGAGAAGGAAACGGAACCGTCCCAACCGTAGATGCGCAGTTGAAATGTTATGACATTTTCATTCGTCGGCTTTGGAGTAGATTTAAATCGAGTTTATCTGTTTGCACGAAAAGCGTGTATTCCTCTCTTTCTATTTCTATTTTTCAATGGGTAAAGGAAATGCACTACCAATTAAGATAAGGAGAGCAGTTTTTACATTCTTTTTCAATTTGGTGAAAATTACACAAGTGGGTTTTCAGAGCACCATGTAACAAATTTATATAAACAAACATTTTTGACATAGAATATCATTTAACTTTCACAAACACAAGTTTAAAGCAGGACGAAAACTAGTGCTATAATTGCTTTGCACTTGTAATACTTGACCTTTAAAATAAAATAAAACAAAAAAGGTATCTTTTTGATACAGCAAGTAACATTCAAGAACGTTCCTGACACATTCACTAATCGGAGTCAAAAGCATAGAATGACCCTCGTCCGGACAAACAACCCCCCACGGATCACTGTCCACCACACAAGCACGCAATACCCAGCGGACCACCCAACATTGTGCCGTAATAGCCGAGCAGAACTATTTCACCGTGCAACAATCCGCCAAAAATCCTTCCAGCAAGTCGCAATCCCCGAGGCCCATTAACACATTTTTCCTCCGTTCCGTCCCGTCACCCGACCGTCCGTGGCCAAAAACCCGGAGGATACAGAAAAAAAAGTGAGGGACTACATACGCGCGCCCCAGTCTACTGTAGAGAATTTCCCCGGGCCGAAAAAGGGAACCCTCGCGAGCAGTGGCCCAGATTGTGCCAGATGATAACCATTTGTCAGTCGGTAATTTTGTTTAATCTACTTATTTTATTACCGAAAACGACCCATCCGGGCGCATCCGGGAACCATTCGCAACCGCGCCCGACCCACTCGAGGCTTCTCGATGGCATTAGCGAAGTTGTGTGTGTGTGTGTGTGTGTATTGATTTTGTCCACGGACAATTGCGAATGAATGACTGGTGTCCGATGCTTTCGACGCCCTGGGATTTTTTGTTGCTCCCATCCGGTTTTACGTCGGTCCAATATGGCCAATTTCAAACACTGAACGCCTCCGTTACGTTCAAGGGTGCTGCAAAGGGCCAAACCTATAATTATTATTTTCCAATGATAGACTCACTTCCGAACGGAAACGGGCAGAGACAAAAACAGTGATTAAGTGAAAATGAGAACGTGCACTTCACTTGGTGACGCAAGATTAAGCGACCGTGTTCTGCCGGTGAACATATGGAGCGAAAAGGTCTCCGTCAAACCAGGAGCCCTCGGGTAGCTGTCTCGATTGATGTTTGTCGCTGCTAATGCCCGACTCGGACGCTCAGACACGTGTTCCGATCGAGTGACGCCGAGGTTGCCAAGGAAAACACCGTCATCGGAAGAAGAACCGATTATCGGACAGATCAGTTTTGGGGTGGTATAAATATTTGAAAATAATCCACCGCAGACAACTTTACCGTATAAATATTGATAAAAGTCAAGGATTCAAAGAGTCAAAGGCGAAAAAGTATAAAAAGAACACCGAAACACAAAACTGACACTGGGCGTCGGACGTAAATATGCAAAATACATATTTACCAACCCGAAACCAGTGACCTCGGGCAAAACACAGCGCAACGTTTGGCACGTAGCAAACACATGTCAACCTTTCCCTGAGGTGGGCTGGCTCGACGGACCTTTTTCCTATCCTGGCCACCGGGCATGCGACGGATAGCTGTGGAAAAAGAAATTCTATCCCGTCTGGACGGTAGGAACCGATCGGCAACTCCTTTTCGTTTGAATAAGTTCTTTCACCCCCTTCTTCCTTAGGGATCCTGAGAACGGGAGCATACTTTTACACGCCGTTTAGTTCGAATGTTGCTCGAGGTTGTTGTTTTTGCTTTGGTCAACTTGTACTTCTTTTTCTATCGATGACAAACATCATCAATGGAAACTGCAACACATGTTTTTGGTCGGTTCATGGAGGTTGCTTTTTTAATACCCAACCTTCAAAACCATTGGTATGCAAAGCAACCTTTAAAATTCAACGAGTCAGTCTTGCAAAACAAAGTAGAAAGTCATTATGACAGAAATTACACTGTAATGGTAAAGGGAAGTTTAAAAATCACTCCCCACCAAAGTTGGCCGCATTTTTCCGTCAACTTTTACTTTATGCTACTCCAGGGCCTCCTACGCCACAATGGCGAATAAAAGAAGAACTTTTCATCGCTCAAAAAGTCGAGTTTAAGTGCAATAAAATTAAATGGAGTAAAATCGGCTTTTTATTGTTGCGGAGAAAAGTGAAAAGTAGAAACCCCAGAATGCGGTTTTATATTTTATTATGGCTTCCTCTTTTTTTCCATTTGCATAACCATGGAATTATGAACTAGTTACCGATCTTTCGTATTCGTTTGTTCCTTCTTTTTATGAGATTTAATTTCATTCCGCAGCTGTTAATCGTTGGTATGAGAAAAGATTTTTTAATGAAAACCGTATTTAAATACCCCATCAACTATTGTCTACGTTGCACGGAAAAGAGCCCAGATAACTAAGGATGTTGAACGCGTATATTGTATGTTATACGTTAAACATTGCTATATTTGGGTTAGGTCATTGGAAGAAACTATAAAAAGCTATAAATTTAACCATATTTGCATATGTTGGATAGAGAATATTGCAATCATTGCGGTTTAAATAAGACGTGTATAACAACCATAAACCTACAAGCAGCGACATAGAACCAACGTTGCTAAAATATTTACACCCTGGCAGCGATGGAGCAACAAACTGGCCAAAGTAAACAATGCCACAGCAACATCAATCCGGTATCACGCTACCAATGTTTGCCCGTGGGCTCTGAAATTAAACCAAAATTATGGACATCTGTGATTAAATAAACAGTCAACCGGACCACAACACTCGCCGAAGCAACACTCGCCGGGTTGGGCCATGTGACAACCCATGGTGGCTTTCTTGTGAAAACACAACGCACTCTGGTTCGGTGCGAGCAAAGAGGGGGCCATTGCATCGGGGCCCGGGACCACATCTTGATTAGCCCTTGGACCGCGCGGAGAATGTCGCCAGTTGCAATTGTTTGCGTTCGCCCGCCTCGGCGGCCACTTGCCCGCTGCGAAAACATGCAAAAAGACATAAAAACCCACGGTTGTTGGCAGGTTGTTTCCCACAGTCTGTGCACCCACCGACGGAACGGGACGAGACTTTTCCCTCGCTACATTCAGCTGTAATCCAATTATCATTACGGTTATGATACGGTGTCGGTTGGTAAACACGCGTCCGCCAAGTGCGTCGCTGCACTTGTTCCAGCTGCCGTTGTTGTCCTCCGAGATAATGTCCCGGATGTCAACGTTTGCACCACGGGGACGCGGAAGGCACGAAGTTTTCCTTCCGCCCGAGAAAAACCACCAGAATGGAAGGATGTTTGTGTCGCGGAACCGGCTCGCATGACCCATAAAAGTTATGACACGTGACCTACAATGGGCGGGTAATTTACTTGTTATGATTTCCTCGGTGCGTGTCGGTGCGGAAGATTTTCCAGCCCTTCAACTTGTCGCGTGCAGCAGGAAATTTTCGTGTGCCAGTTTTCTCCCACTGTTTTTTGGTCTACCCCGACTCTGTGCACGTGTCCGGAGCATCATTCCCGGAGAGATTCCAAGCCGAGTTAAAGCGCGACCAAACCGAAGAACGGGTGAGTCTACTATGATCATCCCTGTTGGCCAACACATGCCCCCGACCGAACGCTGATAATTGGTAGATTGAAAAGTATAATAATTTTTGATTTATTCCAACGACAGTCTACTCCCAGCCGACCGGCATCGAAAATCAGAGGCCACGGCCTGGGAACGCTTGGTTAATGGAATGAAGACATCCCAGTTGATTAGATTACAAGATTATGATTGAGTCTTCTCCTAGGCCATCGGAACGCGTTTCCATGAGCTGGGAAATCGTCCCAGAAGCGAACGTCGGGAGACTCCACGTCGAGACCGGCACTGATTGGGACCGATTGATCAATCATCTCAAAGCGATGGTTTGGGCTATTTCCGCGTAACCAGGAGGTCCAGGATCAAACGAGAAGTCCTTCGAGGGTACTTACCGGTGTGGATGTAGGTGTGCTTCTTCATGTCGCTCTTCTGGTGGAACCGTTTCCCGCAGAACCCGCAAGGGTACGGCCGGGTGTCGCTGTGTATCAGCAGGTGCGTCGACAGGGTACTCGAACGCTTGAAGGCTTTCCCGCACTGTTTGCACTCGAACACTTTCTCCACGTTGTGTACCGCTCTAGAGATCGATTGGGAAAGTACAAAACAGGAGATACATTACTATTTGGCAGTAGTCATTCTTTTTTTCTTAGCTATGTTGAATGTTGCTTTCATGAACATCATGTTATACCAAATGTCTGTCCCATACCTGTGCTGATTAAGGCTTATTTCGTGCCCGAACGATTTGTTGCACAGCTCGCAGGCGTATGGCCGCTTTCCATTGTGCGCCCTCCGTGGATGAACGTCTGTAGAACCAACCACAAAGTGCGCAATTAAATTAATGAACTAAAACAAAATTGAAGAGTGGAGAATGTAACTCCTACCGGGACGCATCAGAAGATGGTGCGGATGATGGGGATGACTAAAATCCAGATGAGCCCCCGCCGCCCCTCCGGAAGCTGCCGCCGCATTCTGGGTCATGAAGTGACGCAACCGCAGAATATCCTCCGGTGTGGAAGGATGGTAACTGCAAACAGGATTGGATGGCAAAGATAGAAGAACCAGTGAGGAATAGTAGAAAAATGCGTTCAAACTATTGGCTACACACTTTGCCAGGGCAGGGTTCAGCTGATGTCCTTGCTGCTGCAGCATCGCGAAGAAAGGAAACGGATGGAACAGTGGCCTGTTGAGAAGACTCTGCTCGTAGAACTGCGAGTAGTTTGGTCTGCAACGTTGAAGATAAGTGTTGTTACAAATAGATTTTCCCCTAGAATAGCTAGTGGGAGTATGGATACTCACCTAACTGCATCGAACGACCCGTTCGAGAGTGGAGATTTTGATTTAGGTTCATCTTCTCGCTTCAACAACGCCGACACGGAGAAGGCTTCCGAGTTTTTCGGAACGTGCGGGATGTCCGTCGTGGGCGATTGGTTGATTCGAGGCGGTGGAGGTGAGTCCACCTCCAGCTCGATCGAGGAGGACCGGGAGCGGGTTGAGCGATCGCGCGATCGGGATCTACTGCGTGACCGGGATCGACTGCTGAGCGCACTCGATTCGTATCCGTTCCCGATTATCGACAACCTTGGACCACTCAAACCATGCGGCGGCTGTTGTTGCTGCTGATGTTGTTGTTGATGCTGCGGGTGTGGCGCGTGTTGCTGCAGGTGCGGATGGTGATGATGGGGGTGATGGTAAACGTTGTTATTGTCCTCATCCTCCGATTCGTTCTTGACCAGCCGGCTCACGCCGAACTTGATCTCGTCTGCAAACATCGGAAAGAAAACGGTCATCCAAAATCTGAACTCCTCAGGCAACTTCCATACGCTTATGCATTAATCACTATGTGCTACACCCTACAACTGTCCGCCCTTACGATTTACACTTGCCTCCGTCGTGCCCGCGCCCCCTGTTTCGCCTTCAGAACGGGCGCGTGAAATCGTTTTTCACGCTACATAATCACGCTCCCTTTTGTGTCGCGATTTTCCATGGACTACTAAGATGAGACGGCAGAGAAAAAAAACCTCAGCTTCGTTCAGTGGAAGCGAACCTCCTTGCCCTATTTTATGTCCCTGGAACACTGGAACGAATCACAAAATTGACACGAGCTTACTACGGACGGAAACAAACGCCCAAACTTTTGTCACCACGCCTCGGGGCTCGGTTCACGGTTTGTGTCACGGTTGTTGTTGTTGTTGCTGTTGCTACGCCGAACGATGCTGGAATAGAGGGGTGGCGACGCCATTTACGAAAACAGATGTTCCGTTTACACCAGATTATCCGAACCGAGCCGTGGGTGAGTATTATGTTGTGGATTTTACTTGGCTGTCAACTGGTTTTCAAGGGTATCACTATTATGTTGGAGTAAGTTAAACGTAAATCCTCACTCCGAATTACGAAATCATTTACTTAACTGTACCATAATCGTCAAGTAGTAGTACTTTTCTATGTAATAAATAATTTCTTTTGTGAATCATAATTCAAACCTTTAAGTAACCTTTTATTTTCAAAATAATGCTTTGCAATTTAAGGCCTTAAAATATTTTCAGAAAAATCGATGTGATGTTTCACACATACTTTCTTATAACACGGTTAATTTTTTCCCGAAAAGTTGGTCCTATAAACAAATAATGTCAGTGCATTTATTTTCACAACCCGGGTGTTTGCGAGTGGGGAAAATCTTGAAACGATTAACAGGTGCACTGCCAGGCTAAGCAAATAAAAATATCATTCTTCACGCCTCCTGCGCCCTTTGCTTTACCAACCCTGCCCGTGGACATGAGGCGCGGGAAAACCCACCCTAAGCCCAGCACTCGTACAGTGATTGTTATTGTACCGTTTCATCCGCCCGAAAAGTGTTCCATCATCGCGGCTGGAAAAATCGCCACGCGCAGCGTTCAGCAGTCAAATGGCAAGTGCAGAGGACGGAGAAAAAAAATTACCCCGAATGCCGGAAAAACACCGACCTCACTGTGCCCGGCTTCCAGTGGAAAACGGAGGGTAACGAGAGAAAAAAAAACGAGAAACAAATGAGCATGATAATCCGCCAGCATTAACCCCACAAAGCAAACAGCACACCGAGGCCGGATTCTGTGGCCTAAAACCATCCGGCAGCCCTTCGACGTCGGGCATGATTTTCCTCCACCCCACCATCCACTCACCACCAACGCTTCCCCCACCGAGAGGACTAACCTTCATCACCACATTGATTGCCTTCGGTTTATTGCCTTCAATCGGTTCCTCTCGGGCCGACTGTTCCGAAAAAGGGGGAAAACTCCTTTGCCCGAGGTGCTTTGTACAATCATCATCATCATCGTCATCATCATCGCCATCATCCAGGGGCTTACCAAATTTGTCCCTCAGGGGTGTGATACGGATAGGATCGAGTCCTGCTTCCTGCTTCCCGGGGTTTGATTCCCGGGGAAAAAAGGGGGCCCCGATACGCCGATTGAGTTGATGATGTGCCATAATTTCCCCGGGTTTCCCTTTTACCCTACCCAGCATGGACGAAACCACAGCCACCGGCCGAGGGGAAGCTGCGAACGAAGTGAGACGGCGATGGGTGAGGCGAATTTTCCCCGACCATCAAACGGACAGGGACAGAAGAACACTCGGCCGGGAAGAGCCCCGGAACGTACACAATCCGCACGAGAGAATGAACAGTTTGAATGCAACAATAACAATAAATAAATAATGACAATCATCAAGGGGGAGGTTTATTTTGATTATTTACAGTTTTTCAATTTCTTTGCCTTGGAACATTAAGCAACAAAAAGAACAATGAGAGAGCAAGCAAGAAGTCTTTTCTAGTATCTTCGGCTGGGTCAAGAGGGTATAGAGGATGTGTCTATTAGGAGATTATTTTTTAGCATTCATTGACTTTATGCTAGGAAAATCCCGAATATAAATCAACACAAATAAAACTTACAGATTCTTCATGCTAGCTTCCATTATAATTAACAACATTGTAGCTCTCTAAAGCCCAAGGCAAGATTATAGGAGTCAAATATTTATAGCATTTCCGTTCCAGATAACGTTTCTCCGTGTCTTTTGCAGAACACACTTCTTTCTTGATTTATTTTCCACTCTTTAAAAATAAGAGATTTGTTCAGTAATTCAATGTTGACAAAACGATTCACCGTCAACTACCTATCGGAATAAAAGGTGTCAGAAGCACTTCGTTCGGCCAAGGGAAAACGCACAACATGCTGTTTCATCGGATGTGGCACTTGTACTACTGGCACAACCAACAAACGCTCACTGTCGGTCTGGTCCGAGCTGCGTGCTTTAACAACGTGCCATGGGTTGGGAGTCCGTGATGCAGTGCCCCGAGAGGGTAGACGGAACTCCATTCGAGTCACTCTACTGATACCGTACCTGCCCGCGTATCGTGTACAAGTCAATATCTGAACGATAATGATTTACAGCGGCAGTGCGCTGTAAGTGCTAAGCTGTTGAAGTATTTCTTGATTTTATGGCACGAGATTTGGGAACCGCACACTTCATGCACCCAGCACTCCCAGGTTGGTGAAGTTCCCACACCGGCGTCCCCCGCGAGTGTCCCTTCGCTAGGCATAAGGGATTTCCCCCTTAAGCCCGTATCGCCGATGATCGATTGTTCATTATCGCACACCCGAAGCAGTGAAAGGTATTTGCGTTGAACAATGCCCCAGCTTGAACGATCGGGCCTTAATCCCCCAGTAGTCCCAAAAACCAAGCCCTTCAGGCACATATATAGAAGATAAAGCTTCTTCCGAGCTGGGTGGCCATTTTCTTTACCATCCCCACACAGTTCTCGATCGGAGTTCGAAGGGAAAAAATAAAAACGCCAAATCAGTTCCAGATTTACGTTTCGCAAATCGTAATCCTCGATCTCGCTGCGATAGCGGACTTTCGATACTCTGGGCTGGCCAAAGTCATGATCGAACCTTTTTGACTACTGCTCCCCACCCATTGGTATCAAACCAACGCGCGAGTAACCAAGCGCAACGTCGAGATTCAAATCTCGCTCGCAGAAACGTGGGTCAATCTGTTAATTGGGGTGCAGCTAGCGATAACTTAATCCCCCACGGGAACTCCCTTGAAGGCGGTTCGTGGGGATGTAGCGTTCGTTCGTCGAATCCAATACTCCAACCGACGGATTAACAATAACAAATCCAGCCCAATCCAATGCAACAAAATGGCATCGAAGTTTTACATGCACGGTGGTGTTGTGATTATATAGCTCGAGGGTTTCGCTGTCCGGCGATAATGTGGACTTTAAATTGCCACTGATTGGCACTGATGGTGATCCCCTCGAGGGATAAGGACGGTTGTTTCCATAGAGTTTTCATAGTTTGATTTAGGTTCACCGTTGAATATAAAAGATTTTGTTTTAAAATTTTCATTCACATCCGAATCGAAAGCCAGCATTTGATAGATTTAAATCAAAAAGTGCCTAGGTTAGGTTTCTAGAATTGATTTCCAGATTTAAAATTATCTTTTTTTTAGAAAATAAGGATCTCACTAGGAAAAAGATGGTGAACTAATTAATTAATTCAAGAGCAATAATTATCAACATCTTTAGTATGAATAGGTCACTAAAATACAGTCTGTACCTGAATATTTCAACAGAAGCATAGATTGTTTGTTAATCTAATAAAAATGAGCTATAAGTATTGAGAAACATGATAACATATGAGTGTGACCTTATAGCAAAAATTATGTTATCTCTCTGGTAATTTTTTCTGTCATCTTTTTCCTTATCTATTTTTCCACACACATCTCCTCGGAAACTCCCTCTCGTTTAACACACATTCTTTCTTGATCAAAATATATTGTTTCACTTAGCGTGCGACCAACATAAGCGATGGTAACGAGAAATCATTTATTTAAACATTTCCGTCGTCAAACGCTGACCATCCCAAGCCACCCATCGAGCGAGCACGGACACGGCCAATGAACTCGGAAAACCCACCACGGGTCCGCAGCAGGGAGGTAAAGAGGGAAAGAGAAGATGGCATACGCTCCAACAGGACCCAGGACACCAGAATCAATTCAATTTGCAATATTGATGAATCTAAATAAGATCGAATTAAGCTCAATTAGCATAGATTTGCCGGCGCGCCCATTTGAGCACGGAGCGAAGCATGGAAAATGGGAAGAGAGGAAAGGGAAATGCAAAACCATTTCAAAAATGTCTTGATTTGTTCCAACCTCGACCGGAGTACCCAGGACAGTGGGCTCATAAATCATGGGTACGGTACAAATTAAAAAGCGAAACAACGAAGACAGAAAGGCAACACGCAGACACAAACATGCGAATCGAAGGAAATCACATTCTACAAGGCACGTTTAATCAAAAATCTTGTCGCTAGTGCCGCGGATGACCCGATTGTAGTTCCGGTGTGGGATCGTTCCGGCGAGCATATGGTCGGCCCTTGTTCAACCCGGTACGATTTGTACCGTTTCGCACTTCTTCACCGAAGACACCGGGGTCTCGTGTGCCAGTACGCTGCGTGTCCTTTGTTGCGAGCACCGAAACACCCCGAGCTGAGGATGTTCATTTTAACCCCTCATTAGGGTAAACGGCTTTCCGGAGCCGTTCAACCCCTTTTTTCCGACCTGCGGCTAACGGCTCGGACCAACTGCTGAGCGCTCGGCCCGACCCCCGGGAGGGTTACGGCCTCATCGGGGCGGAATAACTTTGGGTAATATTTATTTACGTATCGTGATCTATTGCACGCATATTGGTACTGGTGGCCCCGAAGAAAGGGGCTGGTTTGCTGGTTGAGTGAATTCTAACTAGCAGAGAACTACCCATCGCCACGGTGCATTCCCAACGGACCACCTACATTAGCGCCGAACGAAGCGTGAACGAGCGTCCCGCAGTGTCCAGGCTAGGACCAAGCCCATCGCCTGACAAACGGCGGAACTCCCGATTGCTGAAAATATGTTCGCGCACCATGCAACAACAGCAACAACCCCGTTCGGGCCGAATCCGAATCGGCGAAAGAGATTGCGTGTCGAGAATGTAGTCTGATTTTCGATCCGATCAGAACCTGCAATCCCTGGTACGGCACGAATCAAACCACCAACCAGACTCGGGGAAAAAGCGACCCATCATCCCCAAACCCCGGGCCCGCAAAACTCCACTCCACCGTCGAGCTGGAACTGAAAGGAATTTAATTAAGACCGGCTGAATTCGCTAACGCATCCCTTTCACGCGTGGTCTTCCCGACGCTCGAGCGACTGACATTTGATGACAAATCAGTTTTATCCCACAACCCGGGGAATCCAGCAGTCCCAGACAGAAGTCACATGGCTACACAAAGAACTGTCCTCCCGTTTTGAGCCGTTTCGCATCATCACTTCATCTCGACAATCATTTGTATCAGTTTCAAACACATTTGTCCAAAGGGCCGATTATCTTGACAGGAAGTGTCCGATCGATCCCTGAACCGACCGATATTTACACTGGGAATTTTTCCGATAGAAATGATTTTTTGTATGCTGCTCTTGGCGTTCCTGCTATCCAGCCCGTGGTATGCCACTAATGGACGATGATTAATTTATGACCAGCATGTTTGACGAATATATCAGGGACGGTAAAGAAAAAAAATATGCACCCCCCAAAAAAACCGTACACCTCTCACCGGCGATTGTTTTTTTATCGTTAGGTTGGGAAAATAAGTTATACTGGTATAATAAGTTTTCATCATCGTTGATTCGATTCGTAAGCGCACTGTTTGGCGTTTTCCATCAAAGTCAAAATAATGAAATAATGAGAAAAGGCGTTTGTTTTATATTGGTGAGTTCGCTTTTTTCTTACCGACATGAGGTACGCTGTGGGAAATGAAGAAAAATCCCTTAAAGTGTGTTGTTTTGCTGCTCGCTTTCGATAACAATTGCGTTTAATTTTTGTTTCCCGATAAATAAGATGAAAACAAAAGATTGTTCAGGGCGTGCTTGCGAGTGAAGAAAAGTATTTCCAACAACCGAGCGAGACTTTTCAATTTCCTTTATCAGCAAACAGCGACAACATGAAAAGGGTTCGATTTCATTCCTGCAGCTATTGGTTGATATTACATCTGATGTATTTAAGCATTTAAAAGTGAAGAACACTTTTTTTTTACGTTGAAGATACAACATGCTAGCCCAACTGTTATTTTACTCTTTCTCCAAGGTTGACAAATGTGTCCCTCCCGGAAACCCACAGGGTGTTGTGAATGGAAACGGTCTTTTTATACAAATTATTCTTTCGACAACACACCTGGTGTGAAATCATAAATCTGAATCAGAAAATGTTACGTTTCGGCCCGATCCATTCCGTGCCTCTGGAGGGCTAACGTTGTACGCATTGCGTAAATACGGAGATACAACTCCGCGACCCAAAACCAGTGAGATGAAAACGCTCCAACAACCGCTGCCCCAGTATTCCACGTCCGCGAGCATAGCAACGGACTGCTGCCGCCGATGGCCAGTTGTTGAAGCCACTAAATGGTGCAATAAATTCTCTAAATATTGATAAAACGATAACTGCGCCAGTTGAACAGATTCTAGAAGCACTTCTACCCGGTCGCACCAAGAGTCACCAAGGCCTACCCTCGGACGAGACATCGATGGGTAGGTGGCGAGAAGGGGTTGGGTGAGAAGCTGTGGTGATTGGAAAGGTGAACTACAGAAGGGAGCGAGAGAGAGAGAGAGAGAGACAGAGAGCAAAATGTAATAAAAAAGCTGTACCCAACTTCCATTGATAAGCCATGATTTATTGTACTAGGGCTTAGTTGGAAGGCATACTTTATAGCACAATTTGATAATTCATTAGCCAACGATCGAGAAGTTGTTCAAACAATCGCTCGATACCTCCCAGCCGCAAGATATGTGAACGACGGCTCTGGCATAGACGAGGACGTGGTCGTTCGTGTGTGACATTTGAATTTGTGTCTCAACGACATTTCTATGCCGTTGCTCGGACATGGAGGCCTACCCCCATCGTCGAGTCCGCGTGGCCCGAGTTTGAAGTGCTTGTTTTCCACTTCTGCTACTAGCGCTCGGTGGGATTGGAGCAGACGGGAAGCGATAAGGGACAAATCTGTTTCGCTGCAGGTTTGCAAAAAAAAAATTGAACAAGCGAAAAAAGGAATGCAACACATCAGCTCACCTATTCCAGCGATAAACGCAAGTTAAGCTCACTTTCGTTGGCCTAAAGAGGGTCGAACGGACGTCCAACACATTACGAGCGGCTATTTTTTCCGAGAAAACCTACTGTCGACAGAGATGATAACGCATCGGACATCGGAGATCGTTGGAAGGACTTCAGAGATGGATGCAGCGAAACCGGTTTTGCATTTATCGATAGGTCTCGCATTGTCTGCGCTCATCGTGCCGTATAACGATAAACTTCGATGCCATATCTTGGAAAAAGGCCATCCGATCCACTTCTAGACCACGTCTTTCGCAGAATCGTGGGAACCCGCGTGGCGTGGTTTTAAACGTTTCTCAATAATCATTAAAAACTATCATCGAGGATAGGATAAAATTTCTTAATTTATTTCTTTTATATTCTTGGAGGCAGTAAAAAAAAGGCAACATGTGAAGCACCTTACGGAAGACCACCTCGGGAGTAGACGGTCGGTTTCCACTTTATGATAGCGAAGGGTTCACGGAAAAATATCATTTTCACCAAAGCAACATTAAAAATCGCATTGCGTTTCCTACGACGCGCCGAATGTTCGATCGGCGCGAATCGTCGTACCTGTTATCGACCATATTGTGGAAACGGTATGGCGTCAGCACCAACAATGTAATTCCAACCTTCTGCTTGAGCGCGGCCCTGCACGCCAAAACGGAATGGAAAAAAAGCAAACAGAAGAAAAATACCCAACTCACATACGGATACATTTTATCACTGCTTTATCGGAAATGCGCAATCCGACAGAAGCCATCATCGCCGCGAGCCATGTGGATCGACGGATTTTTACTAATATTTTCGATTGGCTCAATCGATGCTTTTATTGACACTGCAGGCAGTCGTATAAGTCCATATTGGTCGGCACAATTGCCGGTGCCGAGGGTCCTTAACGGAACGCCGGGGGACCGGGGATAGGAGAAGAAGCGAGTAAAGGTGTACACTCCAGAAAGTGGGGAAAGCACGGTGAAATTGGACGCGCCCGAAGCCGGTGGTTCTGGTTTATGGCCGAAGGACTCCCTCTCCCTCTCGTTCCTTTGGGGAGATAAGCCGGCGCGTTATGTGTCGGGCAACATTGACGAACGCAGTTACAGATAGGTAATTCGATAGGCGATAGTAGCCAACCATACGGCCAACTTACTTTTGGAGGGTGTAACGTCACGATTGTGTGAACACAAAAACAAGAAACATTTATTATGTTCGCGAGGTACACGCAAAGTATAAAATAATTTGAATGATTATCATGAGTTCATAAAAAAACTTAGAAATAAACAAGAACAACCATCAAGTTCACGTTATTGAAATAAGAACTTTCGATTAAACTCATATTGTCATAAGAAAAATAAATTACTTAATGATAAAGAGCATCCCAATATCTTAATTCTTGTAAAATAAGAGGAAACAATCAAGAAAATACCAAAATTTGACATACACATTTGTTTTACACAAACTTAAAACACCTTGATAATAATTACCTCTTTGGCCCTTGAGTGGGACGTCAGGCACGTCGTTGTAACCGTTAGCACCGTTCGGAAGTCGCGGTACGGCCGACGCCACGGGATGCAGCAACCGGCGGTAGTGATTCACCAGCAGATCGTTGTTGAAGATGAGGGGCGAGAATCCGTTCGCCGAGGGAGGCGCCGCAACTATGGAGGGGACGAGAAACGAAGCACCAAAATGTGTCGGTTAAATATCGTTTTACGTTTAGAATGAAACTACCAACTCTACCCGGGTAGGTTAAAGTTGCAATGGGGGGAAAAAAACATCCGGGAACAGAGAATCTCGCCCTCGAAACGCAGAATAAAAGATGGCAAATGGATTTGCTTTGATTAAACCACCCCGGGAGAGGGGGGGGGTGGGGGGGTGGGGGGGATGGCGGAGGAAAATGGTTGCCACGAGACGAGAGACAACACTAAGCGGGGCCGCATAAAATGGAATGAAGCTGAGAATGGAGTCGACCGCATTGGAAAGTAAAAAAAAAGAAACCCATCGGGTGGAAGGCGAAAGTGGAGACTCCAGAATGGAAAATGAAATGGGAAATAATAATAATTCCATTCTACCACTTAGGCATCATCAAAATCTGGCGATTCTGGAGCGAAGTTAGCGAAACGCAACGGTACGATTTTTCTTCCCCTCCAGCAGAACAGAAGAAGAGCTTCCCAAAAAAAAAGGGTCCGAGCAAAAGAAGAAAGAAATCAGCACACAGACAACCGCACTGGTGGAACCTTTCCGAATAGACACACTGTGTGCCATGGTAAAGTCCACTTCGAGGTGAACCTCGGTTGGATGGTGCGCCGTGGGTAGGAGAGGACAGAAGAGAAAGACGAACGAAACGATCCTCGTTGCTTTTACTTAATTGAAAATTATTTTCCTTCGTTCAGCTAACCGTATTAAAGCCAGGGACAACTCAGTCCACTCGAAACCGCCGCCAACGCTACGCCCTGTGTGACCCTGGAGTTGCCGCAGGATGTACCATGGCCAGGGCGAAACGGGGGAGCCCTGGTGGAGGCTGAGTGCATCCACGGTCGCCTGCCGAACATCCATTTTCCCACTTCACAAACGCACGCTTCCCTCGGCAATGATGGCGGCGGCCATCGGGCATCCACGGCGTGTCCTCGAAAGCGCATGCTTAATGTCTCCCAGGGATGTGCATCGTTTCATCCCTTTTCGGTGTCGGAGGCGCAGAACGCGCGTTTCACACAAAAGATTCCGACATCGTCTGCGCGTCAGACGTCGCTAGCACTCTCCCGGATCCTTGGGGGGCGAACTGGTATGGGATGCACTCGTCCCTGTGTGCACCGGCGACGCTTGCTTTTGAAGTCGGCATGCACCGAACGGGGCAACAGTGCATGCAACATTTTCATCGAGCATTTGATTTCTTGCGTCGAAAGCAAAACAAAGGAAAAGAAACCGCAATCTTTGTGCCCCAACCGACCGGACGATAGTGAACCGTTTCCGGCGCGGTAAATCTCTTACAATTAACTTGCAGCTAGAGCCAAGAGCAAACACACACACACACACATACTCGCCGAATAAAAGACACTTAGAGATGGAGCGCGCGATGTAGGATGGCGTTGACGAAATCTCATCACCGTCCGACAGAAGAAACGCCATTGCGTCGTCGGTTGCGTAGGGGATGACGCATCCAAGGCACTGGACCAAGCCGGACCACACCAGGCCATAACCACCAAGGTTATCGTGGCCCAATGCCAGCGAATGGTGGGGTAAAGCCGAACGGGGGAAAAAAAAAGATCATCACGTACGTAATCTGAATTCTGGGTAATTCTATTAGCACTAAATGGTGCAGCTGTGATAAGCAAGCCGTGCCGGACGCGATGGTGAACGTGTGTGGAAAGATTTCCAGATGAAATAAATCCGCTCATCGCAAGTTCATCGTAGACTCCATGGCAACGATAAAAGTATGATTTGTTTTGCATCAAGCAAGCGGATTCAGTAGAATAACGTTGGAGATTAGAACTAGTTCGGTTTTTTTGAAAACAAATTTACTCACACATAGTAAAAATCATGATTTTTTTTATATATTGCTTTTTAAATTTATTGAATTGTTTGTTATTTTCTAATCCTATATACTATATTTCATATAGGAGTACTAGTTGGTCAACAAAACTTAGGCAGACATCTGGAACGTGCAATTGATGAAACTATCCAATTTGTATGGAGTCAAATAACTCTCAGATCAATTTTCAGAAGTAGTTTGATACCAAAACCAAAATTTTCAGTACCTTCTAGGCTAAGTCCATCTATTGGTAGTGCCAATATAGATTTCACAGCTTTGTACAGCTACATTTTGTCCCAGAAGATATAAAAACTATGCGTCATAACAGTTTTCAAAAAGAATTTCTACCCAATTGCCTCATGCTTTGTTTACACCAATCATTTTGACAACCTAACCAATTTAAAATATCTATCCATATTTGACTATACTTCAGGATAGACATTTTCTTTTTTATTTCTATCACCTCCAGTATTGTGCAAAATAACTATTCAACAAGACGAAAATCAATTCCAACGAACAATCTTTCCTCCCACCGATAAAAACATCGATTCAATCTCTTCCTTGTATCGTGTATCAGCTTAACAACGATCGATTAGAATGAACTGTTAATGAAATGATACTCAGCTCCTAAATCCCATCACTAATCTGGAACAAAAGCCTTGCCTTCCCAACCGTACCTCTCTACCGATGTTCCCCATGATGGCGTATGAATATTCTACTACCACTTCTTATCCTTCGTAGGGCTCAAAATGTAGGGCGCGACGAACAACTACAAAAAAAAACCATCGAAGCGAAATCCCCACCAAGGAACCAAAGCTCATTTATATTCCTTCTGCATATTCGGTATCAGGCTATCCGTGTTTCCGAGCGCTTCGTTATGCAGGATTTGCCGGTAAAATCCCACCTCGTTCCGAAGGGGGCCTCGCCTGGCTGGCGAACGCTTGCAAATTATCGCTCCTTGCGTGTTCTCTTGATTTTTGCCCGCCCGGCACATCCCCAGATTCGCCACGGACTGTCTATAGACGTATATGTGGTACACTCAAAATTCCATCAGTGCTACCGGCGCGAGTACTTAATTCATTTAGGCCTTAATTAACTGCTATCTACTTTTAATACTGTCCATGTATATACTGCACCGGGCCCGAACTTGCTCCACACCGGCAAGGAGGAAGGAGGGAAAAAATGTTCCCGGCACGAACCGGAATGACTCCGTTATCCGCCAAACCCAACCTGCCGGCCATCCTGCCACTGATACCAAATCGTTTGAGGTTAGCTCACGTAGCTGGGTTTGGATGCCCGTCGGGAGTATTTAATATCCGAGTACGCAATCCGCCACTTCTACCGTGGAAAACCCGGTCCTTGGGGAACTCTCCGAATGTTCTTCAGCCAGTGTCCCTTTCTCTCCACACCGCGCGGGGAGCATTGAATCAAGGATAATTTAATTACCGGCGTATGTATGGAACGACTTACGGTGCGCCCGACTTTCGAGGTTTGACCTGTTTTCTATTCAAATAAATTCAGTAACTGCTTTATTCGGATGTTTTTATACCCAAATTCCACATACCAACTTCATCGCCATTTGTTTTCTTCCTTCCATTAGCCATCAGCGCAAGGAACTGGTTTAACTGCACCAAAGCACTCCCATGTGGCGCGCTGGTCGAACCATTCGTCTTCCACGGCCACCTCGGATACGTTAGTGCGCCCGAGTGAGGCTTTTCAATTTTTGCATAATTAACGGACACGCCCGGAACGCGAATCCTGTCAAGCGGAGTGAGTGAGCCATGATTTACTGGACTCCGCTCCCGATGGCGTAATGGCTCGCGCCTTAGCCCTAAAATGTGCAGATGGAAAATACGCGCGCTATTCATAGAACCGCTCGATGGCTTCGAGCCCCCCCATCAGGGGAGGGCCACTTGACCAGGACCGGATGAGCCATTCGAGCGGTCTGCTCTGCGCGATGATAGATGGGATAGAAAAGTTTAAAAGATTGTCGAAATACACATTAACCGCTCGCCAGCAAAGACCGGAAGATATTAAAGATGTTATGAAATTGAGAGAAAAAAACATTTCAACCTTAAAAACTCTCTTCAGACACGCATTGAACCGATGAACGTCGGTACCACTGTACAGCTGCTTGTACCCCCAAAGTGTCAAAGATGTGAATGAAAAATGTTCATTAAATCGCAAAAAGCGGCAAACACTATCGAAGGCGAAAAAAAGAACAATCTCCTCCCCGACGGGAGAGTCGAATGGGGGGGAAAAATCTGCATCCGGTATGCGAAAAGATGGTAGTGTTTTTCTGTTGATTTAATGTGCTTGGTGACAAAAATTGTCTGCGTCAGAAAATAACCTCGAGTGACTCCGGTCGTTCGGAGGCCCCGGGATGGGGTGGTGGAGCATAGGGTTGGAGTGCGATTGGAAGTGGTGTCACAAAAAACAATCACTGACGCCTGGCCGGGAACCATGCTCCATCGAAACTGGTCGGCCCTTGGCAAACGCCAGCCAGGCAACACATGTTTTCTGGCGGAAATATTTGTACGGGCATTTATCAATACCGTCTGCGAACGGGGAAAGTATTGTGAGCATCATTTTACTCATTAAATTTTAACCTAATAATATATCACCTAAATAAGTGTATTTTGTTTTGTATGTGAATTTTGTTTGGGAAATAATGTTGAAGCATTCTAATTTTGAAACAAGAAAACCTTTACTTTTCCATGACATCCATTAGCGACGAAACAAAAGGCTCGTCCACTCGCTTATATTCTAAACAACAGATTTCGACCCAAAACCCGGTTGATCAATCTGGCAACCACTTGAAGCAGTCATGCACCAGTTCATCACCAGCACCAGCAGTAGCGAAGTCAGGCTTTGGTAAACATTCTCAAGCAATGGCAATCGCGCAGGGTTTTGTTCGAAAAAATTATCCACATAATTGATGCGATACATTTGTTCGTTCGGCTCATTTGGGGAATGTGTGTCATACGATTTACAATTTCATCGTTCGACCGAAGTGACGAAGACCCACCGTAAGCAAAAACAAAAAAACAGTGAAATAATAAAACAAACACCCCTCGGGAACGGTTATAAATAAACTTATCTAATCGTAGTTTTTCATTTCGCTTTCACATCACCATTAAAATTAACAGGCTTCTGTTCGGTTCGCCAGCCTGTTGCATGTTCCGGCCGGGTTTTGGCCACATTCCTGCCACACACCACACCAGTCGAGCGACGCCCTTCCGCGGTCCATCTTGTTGGAGGCATGCAAAAAGAAAAACAAAAAAAGCCGGGGAATAAACAATCCCCAAATGCAAGCAAACTGACACATTTGGCGCTCGCTTGGAAGATGTTCTGGGGTGCACATGTGGTGGCAGTCGTTATGCTGCTCCACTTCTTTTTTTATGTGGCCTCTCAATGTGTCCGCTTTTGTTGTCGAGTTCCATCAACGGCACATTTTTCAACAGATTCCCTCGCCAAAGTCTTAGCGGGTCTGAGAACAGGGCTGGGTGTCTTTTTTTCCCTATTACAGTCAACTTGCTCTACACGACTAATTCAGTCAAGTTCAAGCTGTCAGACGCATGATGTTTCATTCATAAAATAGAACGGAAAGTTAACGAGAAAAAAAAAACATCGAGAACGCACACTTTCAACCCATTCATAACCGAAAGCAACCGTTCCTTCGGCTCGCGGACGGGTACCGATGCTGATGATGAGCCAATCATATGCAGAACATTTTCTCAACTTCGTGGAAAATCTCGCTCAAGCCGACGATTTTTCACGCGCCAACACCAGCTCACCAGCCGGTATCGGGCGGCATTCCCGGGCTGCAGTGACGCTTGTCGCGGGATCCCCCACCCCGCCCCGGCGGCCTGTAATGACTGTCGTAATCGCTGACAGTTTGTTTACAAATTTTCTCGAGGCGCTCTATGGCCGTGATTTATGGAATTTCATTTAATGAGCTATTAATTATGAGCAGCTTGTTAACCGGCTCTGCTGCGGCACGCCGTGGATGATGTAGTGTTCGGGGGGAGAAGGTCCGCCCGCCAAAAGAGGTTCCTGGGAATGGTGGTTCGCTAGTAGGATTCGCCGGAAAAGGGCACCCGAAGTGCCGAAGAAGAGGGCGGACACGCACCAGAACGGTGAATAATTGCGTTGAAATTAAAACGTAAATTCGCCGTCCCATGAATAGTAACGAACGGATTATTACTAATTCGTTTTCGGTGGCGTATTTTTTGCCACGCAATTAAAAACAGATCATCCGTCTCGCAAACAATCCATCCCATCCAAGCAACACCGCGGGGAAGCGCCTAGGCAACAGGTTCATAAATAATAATTAGCATCGGAAGCTATCAGAATGCATGAACATTTAAATTTTAATTATCACTTGTTTGACACTGACCATCTGTTGCGTGTCCGATCCGGGGCGTAGTGTGATCCCCTTTAGCAGCCTTTCGTCCCCGGGTTCGGATCGGGTGGAAGTGGTCTCCATCCCATGTGAAACTCCCAAGACGATGGAGACGAAAACGACGTCCGATGGTTCCCTACCCTGGGAAGAACTTGGTCTCCATCAACAACTGTGTCACAACCCGACCAGTGCGTGTTATCTCAAATAGCCACACAAACTTCCATGGACGGTCTGGGAAGGACATGGGACATGGGAAGCGTTCGTGTGCCTGCACTCACCTCGAGTTCTTCACCACAATAATGGTCAAGACTCACCAATCCCGTTGGTCAAGTGTGTCCAACTCCCGGCCCGTTTCATCCAATCTTATCCTTGCCGACTTTGTGTATGCGTGTTTGTCCGGGGCGTTCCTTCCGACAGTCGTCGTCTAGCGAGTGGAAACCAAGTGGGAGCCAGTGACGTTCCACGCTGACAGACGCTCTCGTGTCGGGCGTCACCCTGTCCACATGGGGTGTCAAACGGGCATGCTGTAACGAGCCGGATCACCGCATCACCGGATCGTCGGACACCCATCAATTATTGGCTGTTTAGGGTTTTGAGTAACAGCTTTTAATTTATTCCTCCCCACAGCCCGCCGGCCACCACCACCGACCAGCCCGGAGTTTGGATTCTGGTCGCATTTGCGTACGATTTAGAACCGGTGGTCGGGTTCGAAGCGAGGAGAGATGGGGTAAGAGAATGTGTTTAGCGTCAAAGTAAACAACTCTTGATTCGATCAGCTCGATGGCGGGAGGAATCCGCGAGGTGCGAATCGGAGGGCAGACCTGCTGCGACAATTGACACGACCAACGAGAGAACCCGGCGTTGACTTCTTGCCGGACAAATGAGTGTCAGCGCTATGCCTATTCGTTTGCAATAAACCAGAACCAATTGACGCGTCCCGCTCCTGTCCCGCGTCCGACTAACCCTTTTCACCTCCGTCCACAACGCCTTCTAGAGTCGCGCCGTGTGTTTCTAGTTGTATGGTTTTCCTTTTTCGCTTCTCAGCTTCAATTTTTCTCGCTCGTTTCGTTTCTTACTTTTCTGCGATAGCAAAAGCCGGTGCTTTTTTAGAAGGGCCGCATCGGGTGCGACAAACTCGACGCCTTTTTGTCGATTCGCACACCGTTCGCGAGTTCGCGATGGCGACGGGGGGCTGCGGGTTCGCCAATGCCCTGTGCGACGCCATGGTCTGGTAAGTTATGCTGTTAGCATATCGCAATGTAAACATGCTGTTGCAATAAACGCAAATGGTATCGGGACGGTGAAACTTGCACCACACCTATCGACATCCCCGATGCACGGTTTACGGGTGGCCTTTGCCGGAGTCGATGGCGTTCAAGCGTGGTGGATCTCTGTTTCCAGGAGGAAATTGAAAATAATGTTAAAACAAGCGAAACTTGTCAAAGACAAGGGTTTGCGATAAAGATTGTTTTGTTTTTCCACTTCCCAATCTTTCCTTCAAAGTTTTGTTTATGAAAAGGTACAGGACGACGATAAAAGTGAAGAGTTGAGTCACCCTAGGAGAAACGTTTGTTTATCAAGTTTTAAGATTAAAAACAAACATAATATTAACACTTGAGAAATTGTGTTTAAATGTTGAGATCAATTTGATTCCAATATAAATTGAGTCTTCCAATTGATCCCTCGACCAAGAATGCTTCATGTTAAATTCTTATGATCGTGTATTTGGAAAAGATTTTTCCTGCAGTAATGTGGGAACATAGGTAAAAGTACCGTACCATAATGCCTCCAGCAAGACGCCATATTTGCATATAAATAAAATGGCACCCGAAGAATTGATTCCATACCATCGTGCGCGGAGTGAACACGTTCTTTTTCACATACACAGTCTGTGCTGTTTGTATTTACTTTTAATCTCGAAATCGTTGCATTTTCGGCGAATGGAAAATGATTAAAATTACAAGGAATGAGCAAGCACAAACAGAATCCAGGGGATCCGGGGGGGGGGGGGGGGGGGGGGGGGGGGCTATGAAGATGACATGAGGCTCTGAGAATCACCAGCGGGATGAACCTAAAACCAATTTGTTTAGCTTTTTCCTGTAATGTGAAATTTCAGTTGCATTAACATTTTCTTTGATTAAATTCAAGGCTATTTTAAGATAATCTGCTGAAAAAGCTTTTAGATCATCTCACCGTTAATATTAGGAAGATTTTCACACGATATCGCAACCTTCTTTCCCTGTAAAAAAACGCTGCCTAAAGCCAACAAAAAAAAAATGAAGCACGAGAGTTTGAAATTTAATTTATCAAAAACAATATTTCATCATCACATGCCAACGTTGGTTGTTACGCCGAAATTAGGCAACCGGGAGATCCTGCTCGTCCTGCGAGCGGCAGGAAGGCAAGCAAAAAATCAAACAGAGACTTTTCCGCTGGCAATCACTCCCGGAAGCGTGGAAAAAATCCCATAACAGATGGGGATTTGTCTGTCTGTCTCTCTGCCCAGTTCGCAAAAAATCATCATAGTTGAAATTCCGCCCGGAGCAGGTGTGGGAAATGCTTGCGCCGGAAAAGTGAACTCGCGGTGGAAAGACGCGACGCGGTTCGCCAACGCAGAGGCGCGTACTATTAAATCTCTCCTGCAAAACTCTCGCGCACATCCAAGCAGCCCGTGGTGGAGGATGGGGTGAGTTTTTTTTGGTTTCGTCCGTCGACAAACTCATCTCCTCACAATTCCCATGGATACCACCATGTGCATGTGTGATGGAAGCGCGAAAACCACGTTTCAACGGGGGGAAAGCTAACAAAAAAAGAGCAAACAATCCCCAAATATTCGCGTCCGTGTCAGCGAGGACGGGTTGAATCCTGCAGCGTGTCCACGCCCGGGAAAAACGAAAAAAGCGTTCAGTATATTTGACAACAGCGAACGATGAAATTTTGGAGCTGCATCCTTCCAGCCGGTTCAATCTGCAGTCGCAAACTGTGTCCTTTTGGGCCGGGAGGCACAGGGAGGTGGGAGACAATTACTGCGAGGAAAATCCCGGCCAGTTTTTTCGTTCGTTTTATTATTTTCCAATGCCCAAAATCCCCGGACGCATGGACATCCAGCTCTGTGAACCACATCCGGACTGCAATGGATCAAGTGTGCCTAAAGTGCCACTCGCCCCAACATTTTGTACTTCTTTACCCTCTATCAGAGCTGTTGATGGAAGGGGACCAACGTCCATCCCTGCCTCCCGACAACCTTCGCCACCGGGATGGACCACGACATTTGTGCGACACTGACGCGAGCGACGACGCGAGCTGGCCCAAAAATTCTCCCCAAAAAGCCCACTGCGTAATTATTTTTTCGTCATTTTTAATTAACTGTAGCATGAACGTTAGCAAAAGAAGCAAAAAAATACATACACACACACAACCGACCCGGGGAGATGATACAATCCGTGGACACGACGAAAAAATCCTCCACCGGATTACAGTTGAAAAATTTATGGATTAAGGCTTTTTTCGGCTTTGTTGAGCTGTCATTTCGATTTTTTGTTAAAATATTTTTTGGTTGGTTTTTTTTTCTGTAAAATAAAAACAGGCCATGGGGGAAAACTTTTCCTTTCCGTCCACCATCGGATTGGAATCGAAACTCGGACCCCGAATCGGAGGAGCTAGAGCGGTGCGGTGGCGCTGGGTATGAATTATGGTTACGATGACAGAGTCAATGTGCGAGGGACGGAAAATTGCCGCGGATCGACCAATTTCAATGAATTACTTTTCCAAAAACATCCGGGTACCGCCGTAAACATAAGGATGTTCGTGCTCATATAATTGACCACACGTAAGATAGGTCGAGCTGGGTTTAAGTACTCTTTGGTCATCACGTTGATTCTCCTAATAAAGTATAGTATTTTATGTACCGACGAAACGTTAAATAAATTCCTTCAAATTCATGGTACTATATGTACGCAAAGACATTGAAGTCAACTATAATAAGAATTCGAAAGTAATTTCTCTTTTAAAATAATATGTTTAAATAATTCCTTTACGTTAATTTAACTGATTCCTTACCCTATTAAACTCTGTTACTACATCATTGCTGCGTAAGTTTCCTGCTCAAACCAATTTTAAACAACCGTCTATGTCGAATCATGTGCAAAAACTCATTTTGTTATCAGCGAATCTGCTCATGACTTCAATAGTAATTGATTGCAATGGCGGAATAACAAATGCGCCGGCGCATTATCGATAACGAAGGTCTTTTTATTTGCAAGAAACAGTATTTGCAATTGTGGTTGAAACGATTCATAACAAACCTTATGACATTTAGAAATGCTGAAAGGTTATGGTATGGGTGTTATTAAAAGTATTGATAAAATAAATGTAGTTTTAAAGTATCGCATTGCGTTGCCAAATTAAAATTTCTGTGAAAGCTTTGTTCGCAATAAAATAATAAATTAGTTGGTTTAAGTGACTTTACATTTTCAGCAACCCAAACCTAATTGCTACGATTGTAAATTTCGATAAATTTTCGAAACAATTTCCATAGCCACACATCGAAACGAAAAGCTTATCACTTTGCACACTTACCGTCGGCTTTTCCTCTCGGCATCACCACCTTGAAAGCACTTGTCGCCGTCGAACCGTTGCTCCCGCCGTTCCCGTTCACCGCCGGATTGTTGGGCGACGTCAGGAGCAAGCTCGGACTCACGGGTCTCATCGAAATGTTGGCCCCACCGTTCAGCGAGCTTCCGGTCGTTTCCCGTTCTCCACCTTTACCGCCGATCAACGCACCACACATGCCGTTGTTATTATTGTTGTTGTGATTGTTACTATTATTGTTGTTGTTGTTGCCACTGGAGCCACCGTTTGCACCGAGACCGGCCGTGCTGACGTTCACGTTAATATTGTTCACCTTAATGTTCACCATCGTTACGCTAAAGTCCAACGGTAACTGCGATTGCATCGAACTGGCTGGCACCGTTGGTTGGTGCGTTTGGGGCACGTCACTTACTTCCATCATTTGGACAGTTGGTCTTAAAATATTATTACACTTCACAACACTGACCTTGCGGAACTGGTTTTTAAATGGCACAAAACTAATTGTTCCATCACTTTAGCAAGAAATAATATTTTAATGATTTAGTTTATTTGCTAGAAGTGGCTTGACAACTCCATTTGCAAACAATTGGTTTTGGCCGACGACTAACGTTTGTTGTTGGTACGAAACAATGGGGGAACGTGACACGGACGTTCCACGTTCTTCGAATCACGCGCGCCTTCCTCGTCAAAGTTCAGTTCGCTACTGGTGGAGCGTTCATTCATGTGGGCTCGGTAAAGATTCAATCATTGCCGCTGATTCAACGGCCAGTGCGGAATGAGTAATGTTGTTGTTCTGATCCGTCGTCTTCCGCTCGAACCCGGCCCCAGGAGGTCCAGCCTCACAAAGACACACACACATACATGAGAGCACTTTTGTCTCGCTTTATCAACCCTCGTGTCGGCAACAAACTCCAACTGTAGAAAGCCTTTCAGCTCCCCAGCTGCACGAAAGCTTCAACCATTCGAGCACTTTTGACTAACCACCAGATTCGCATTCGTCCCGTTCGCTCCAAGGACCTTCCTTGAATCCTCCAAGCACAAACACACACACACAGACCACAAACGAATAAAACATACGACGCAAAGCTTCCGAAAATCCCGCTAGCGAACAAACACGTAATGAAGTGTTATCCGATCGAACGGAGCGCCGGAAATGCACAAGCCCGGCAGCAAAACACACACGCGCGTCCGCCTCGGAACCCTGTCAAGCACTGACAAAATCGAGCACTGATAAGCAACCTTGTAGCCTCAGCAAAACGGGAATCAACAGATTTCCGCCGCCAACGGCCACGCCCTCTTCGCGAAGGGCATCCTTTCCTCCATTTTATTTCTCACAAACACCACCGCAGCGGAACTCTCGCGTGCTCTTTTCCGCCGCCGGTCAAAGGTGGAGTCAGTGTATCAGCTGTCCAATTGTTCATGCATGCATTCATGCTCTCTTTCTCACCAGTAGCATTAGGTGCTCTATTGTCTATTGTCCTTCTCACCCCTTAAATCTCACTACCACAAACACATAAATAGGGGTTGCTGCGAAATCAGATGATTTTGAAAACATCCTTTTTCTTCGATAGGGGTTCAGTAGCGGCTCGTGCGTTGTGGGTTCAAATCCCAATTTCGTGAGGTCCGACAAAACTATGAACCAATGCTACCCTTACTTGAAGCAGATTTATTTATAAATTATCGTCTTAACGAACTCTTTTGCGTTTTAGATGAGGTTTAATTTATAATCTTTTTATTAAACCTTTTCTTGCCAATAACATTATTCATAATAAAACAATAAGGTTTTGTTTGCCATCAAAAATACGCTTCCTACTCTAAATTTAGTAAGTTAATCTTATCCGGTTAAATATATATAGAGTTGCTGAATCAATGAAAACAAACCCATGTGCTATCATTTCTTTCATCGCATCATGAGGATTAGATAACATGGTTTTAAATGGATTTCAAGCATTCCCGGCTTGTAAAGATTCGAACACATGCGTAATAGCTTAGTTTTTACTTATCTCTTGGCGCACAAATGCTGTTATGAAGATTGCCGCTTAACGTTCGTTTATGGCATGACTTGTGCAATATTTTGAACAATTTTAATCAACTGCAATCGAACAGCCGGGACAGTGTAAAGCAATCAACTGCCATCTCTAAAGCCAAAGCGAAACTGATTTGATTGGGCAAGATTGGTGGGTGGCAATGAGTCGCAAAACCTTTGGTTTTTTTTTCCTATGCGGGGCTCGAGAAGGGCCAATAAACCCGCGCCCCTGGCCGGACTGGGATGGCTTTTCAAGATTTCATCACGCGGTTTAAATCCATCCCGTGTGATTAGTTCAAGAAGCAATAGCTTCCCGATAACAGACTGGCTCCAACGCCTTGGCGCTTCGGGCTGATGTCCAGTGATACGAGATTGGGTTTCTTATTATTAGTTTGTTTTTTATTGACCAATCAATTCTCATGCGCCTCGCGATTGTTGTCAAATCACGCTGTGCGCATACGCCCAATGATTTTTTCGGTGAAGTGCAATATAGATAGCGAGCAGGAGATCGTACCAGATACGATGGGTTATGAGGTTTGTTCCGGAGAAACGCTAACAATTGAATTCGGCGAGTGGTCGTAAATACCCTCCGGTGACCTAGACTAATGCAAGGGGTTCGCTTTCTCCCTTCTGACCATGCCAATCATAGAAATAAAAATGACCCTTTGATAAGGCTTTATTGGAAATAAACTCAATGCCAAATTAGGGATAGAAGAAGAATGTAACATGTTATGTAACCTGTTTGGCTACAGGTTTACAGGTTTGTGTGTGGTTTGTTTGTTTGTAGCTAACATAAAGTGATATTTTAGAAACACTTATTTGTTTTTTTTTCATTTTATCTTCTTATCAAATAGTTTTAATGTCCAGAAAGATTCGATTTTATTTTAATTTGTTTTTATTATAATCATGTTTATAAAGCAATGTGTCAGCTCTAGGAGATTTAGTCTATATCTATAAAATTCTAGCTTACTTATATAATTCTAGTGTCTTATTGCACGATGGGCGCAAATTCACGATCATTCTATGTATCATTTTTATCACTTTATAATTTATATTCTCGCCTCACTTTTCACTCTCATTAACAGCCTCATTGTCATCAGTATTGAAATGGAAGGCGATTTAAAAAAAAGAAAAACAAAAAGCTGTAAAATGAAAACTAAAAACATATTCTATATACTAATTTTGAAATGCTTTAATTTATTTTCTTTAAAAAAAACACAAACCCTGCGCTACCATAAATCATAGTTTACAGTATCACCATCGATGCTTCTCCTTTGAAATCTAATATCATAAAAAAGAGGCTAATTGAATTGGCTTCCAATCGGCGTCCGCTTGATGCACCGCCTCCGAGACAGTGATCGGTAGCTCATCATTGACTATCGATCAAACTCTCAGGACCCCTACCCGATCCCCCCTGGATCTCCCACCTTCAAGGGGCCTCCGCCCTCGTCCACGAAGTGGTATGTGCTTGTGTGAAAAATCTTCACACAATCAACCACCACCGTTTTCACATTTCGCAAGCGGCCGGATTTTGCAAATGCTGTGCAAAAATTTTTCTGCGCTATATTAAATTTCAGCCCAATCAATCACTCAACGCTGACAACAAAGCGGTCTTGTGGTGGTTCTTCCGGACCCCGCTTGTGGTGCGCTTGTCGCCTTTTCCTTCGGCCAAACCCACGAGCGTTCGCGGACCACATGTGTCCACCATGTGATCGAAGAAAAAGGCAAAATTTATTTTAAATAAAACTACCGCGAAAGGAACGGCTTCAGCGGCGGGGAAGACCGCAAGCAATGTGATTGAAGTTCCTTGGTGCTCATGCGAAACGGGGTCTCCCACCAGCAGACAAATGGCTAACAAGTGTGTTGGCAAGTGTGTCGCAGCAAAAGGCACCCCTTCCGCAGCCGAATCTGGCCGGAGTAATTTCGCGCTATTATCGGCTTTGCTTTCCGCTAGCGCCAGCGGTAGCATATTGGAACCTTGTAATTTAGGCCTGTCCCGAGCAACGCAACCGCAAGCGAGCGCGATTTAATCCTTTATCTTATCGCGCCGGTAGCATCACGCCGAAAACCCCTACAGCTGGCATCGCAACCGCCCATCTTTCGGTGGCCTAATTTTGGTCTATTCTTTGCAGGCCCGCTAAAATGCATCCCTCGATATCGAAGACCGGAAAGGGGTTGGGCGCAAGGCCGGTGTTTGTAATCACTCCCTGGTTGATGCCTGTTGTATGGATATTTCCCCCTTTTCTTTTTCGTCACTCGAACGATCCAATCCTTTTGATGAAAAATCTGTCCTCTGCCGTTTGTACGCTAATTATAGTGTATCCGGATGTAAACATGTTTTCGATTTCCATCTAATTATCCATCGAAATGAGAGGAAATTGTATTGGAAAGGAAGGAAACCCCGTGTTGCTACCGAGTTCCTTCTAATGATCCCGCATACCGAAGACAGGCCGAAGGAAGGATCGTAAAGACCACCAGCGCCTTTCGATTCGGCGACACGATCGATGTGTTGATGAGTTGATGTCTTGTTTACTTTTTATTGAGTATTCATTTAAAAAGGCATAACTCACTAATTAGACGTGACCAAATATTGTCGTAAAATGTCCGCATGGTACCGAAACGCTGGCGGTAGTCACCCACGGGTTTTATTAAGCAGGGGCCTCGGTTCCAATTGAAGGAAAACCCGCTGGAACCTAGGGTACACCATATGCACCACTATTTCTTCGGTGATCAATTGATAAGTTGCTGTCGTTCGGGCGTTTGTGAAGCGAAGAAAGACGAGCGGCAGCGAATAGATTAACCGGTGACCGCGGAACACTCACTCGAGACCGGATCGGAACCAATCGATGCCAATCCCGCAGGAGTGGATCTGCGCCACGGTGCGCCACGTGACATACGACTTTTTTACGACTCTTTTTTTATGGACATCCGGCATGGAGGAGTAAAGTCTCACGCCTGGACGCACCACTATTCTGTCGCTAATGGGAAGCGTTTGGCTAGGGGTCGCATAAGTTAAGACATAATTTGTTTGCCAACGAAGGGAGCGTTCGTGGGTAGAAGGAAGTTGACATAAATCATACGGAAATAAGTACAACACGCTCCTGATTACGGCTGCACCGATGTTTTGCTTGTTTAACATTTATGTTCCATTTGAATTTGTATTCAAATTGTTGGTAATGTATCGGATTTGAATGCCACAGACCACTTGAATGGTTTTTCAAATAATGTCATGATTTAAACATGAAAAGTCGTAGGTTTTCAGCAAACAGTTTCACGAACAAGTAAAACAATTCATTCTTACTTCTGTATTAACCTGCAGTTGATTGGATGCAATCGATAGATACATTCTAATTGGGGCTTTAGTCAGGAGAGACATCAAGTAGATTATCCAAAATTTAAAAAATAAATAGTAATATCAATGACTTTCACAAACAAATTCTGTGGTGTTGGTTTTTCATGCAAAACTTATTTTATTTCATGTACGAGTAATAATTTCTCAAGCTATTTTATCGATTTTTGTATTCTAATAACTTTGTCAAATTACTTTATTCAATTTACTTTAAAACCTCTTCAGTTTCCATGTCTTTACCATGACACACGTTTTCTTCAATTACGTGAGTCCTGAAAACAGGATAGCTGAGAGGAAAACGAACACGGATGTTGATTGAAAAACCCATGTAAAATTTTAAACTTCGACATGCTACTTCAAGGCTGCTGTGAGAAAAGAAAACCACAAAGATATGTTTTCCCTGTCCCGAGATTTGCTGGGAAATTGAAGTTTGAAACATTCATTAAGACCACGTTCATGCTCTTCTCCCCCGTTTCGGTTGGTGTTTGTTTCTCTCTTCCCAACGCGCTGGTCATTTTCTCGAACGCAAGAGTTTCAATTGAATAATTACGCTTAATTGCTCGAAAAGAAATCATCGCACCCTGCTTTCGGTATTGATTAATTAAAAGCGCTACAGCGCTACCACAATGGTTACACTTTGTCTGGTCTGCGCGATGAACCCTTGGGAGTATCTTCGCAACGGAATCGGCTTCCTCACACCAGAACCCCAAGGCACCCAACATGATGTGGAACCTCGGAGAGATTTCCTACGACGTTGACGGAAAGTGTTGTCTGCTAAAAAACATAAAAAGAGTACGACGAGAACCAATGAAGCCCTCCACCCTCATATCGTGGTGCGATCTGTCGTCCTCTGGTGCTCGGATCCTTTGCGTTTCAAGGGCTCACCACCGTACGGAATCTAGGGAGATCAATTAAAACCGATAGGATGATGATACGTTGTTCACATGATGTTGATATTTCTGGTTGTTTTTCTTGGCTTTGTCTCATCGCGAGCCTTTGTTTCACTCATGCCCTCATTTATGTTCTCCCCGAACCCTGGTGTGCCTTGCCCGAACTGACCTAAACTAACGCTCAAACGCGGGGATTGCGGTAGTTGGTATGGCCACAAAAACACAACCGTCTTGAAACATCTTGATTTGCCCTCGCGACTGATGCAATCCGGTATCTGTTCCAGTCCACCCCTCCCGAGCACTCCGATCTCCCTCCCTCGGCTCGCTCTCCGGGGGTTGCATGCGAGTTTAATCAGGGTGTTATAAAATAACATTTACAGAAAATTTCTTTTTAATTCGAATTTACTGCCATGTCATGTGGACCGATGCGGGCTGGCCGGATCATGGTGACTGTCTTCGGGGCCACCCTTGGGGCGCTTGTGTGAGTGAATCGTACGGTTTGCTGCCGGAATCAGACGGTTCGACATTTCTGCAGCAAATGCAACTGCATGACGTTAGGGTCAATGGCACAGACGGGGTGCAGGTAGCAATAAAAAGTAACACAAATTGCAATAGAAACCTCATTTGATGGTTAATACAAGGAAGATTTAATGTTTTAATACAAGGAACATAAGGAAGTTTAAGAAGAGTTCAAAGATTGCAAAACCACTTTTCTAAAAACTCTTCTTTTGAAACCATAGAAGTAGAAATTGTTAAATTGATTGTTGTTTTAAATAATTTCTTAGATTAAGCATGAGCCTTAAGATTTCAAACAACGAAGGTATTGGTCTAAGGATTATTAAATATAGTATGCTTTAATTTCAGTCGACAGCCAATTTGATGGCAACAGATCCACAATATAAATATTAACTTACAGAACCATCCCAAACCTCCTAATAATTCTAACCATTCCACCACAGGGCAATGCAACACTCCCACAACAATATCGCACCAATGAAAATAAAAACCAGCGGAAAAAAAACAACCCCCAGCCCCCATCATCAATCTTTATTAATTGATCGTGAATTAACTGTGGCTAAAAGCAACAGGGTCACGGTGGAAATCTTTCGCCTCGGACTCGTTTCGGCGAACGACCCAGGCCCGGCGGTTCCACCCGCACCCGATCCGTGGTCCACGGCCGACCCTTCTAGAGTTCCCCTGCTTTAGAAACAATTGTATAATCGTGGCGGACGATTGCGGCTTTAAAAGAAATTAGCTTTACCCAACTCGATTAAATCGATCACGCAACCGGCGGTCAACACAAACCTCCTCCGTGGGTCGTGCGTGGGCGATAAAGGACCCCTTGGGAACCACTTGCCGTGGAAAACCGGTCATCGATCAATCCGTTGTTGATTTATTTTCCATTTTCCACAACTTCAAACTCGCCCGCACGCGCAGGGAGTGGATGTTTTAAAAACCCACGACGGTTTGATCGAGCTGAAAGTTGGGCGGAAAATGTTGATCTTCCAATTGTCAACATATGCTAGACAGAGGACAACACCAAACGTTGGCGTAGGAGAGAATAAATCGTGGATCCATTAGCGCGGTGCCAAAGATCACTGGCTTCAATCTAAATTTCAATTAGCTGCAACTAAGATTACAAACAGTTTTTCGTATCTCGCGGGGTGTCTCTTGCCGTGGCCGTACGAGAAAAGCGTGCGAGAATGTTCCGCCCAGTCGGCGGAATCGGAATCAAGTCGCCGAACGGTGATGACAGTGACGAAAGGGCGACGCTTCGCCCATCGATGAGCTCATCGGGGAGGGAACCCACACACACATACACGGGTTGATGGACAACGCTTGGATCCCGGCCCCGGATCAGAGTCCCCAAGGTCTGTGCGAATCGGAGCGGAAGCTTTCGAAATAAATCTCAATTGGTGGCGTTGTATTTCACGCTTTAGGAGAAAAAAAAACACGCACACAAAGTCGAACAGAAAAACCAGTTGGTTCTCATGCTCCCAAAGCATCAGAAACTACCCTTCTGTGCCGCTGGTCACAACCCCCGTCTGTCGTGGATCGGTTACGCATCCCTCCCCCGAAACCGGACTCCACTATTTGACGACGCATTCGAAGTGAAAACAATTAAAACAACCAATTAATCAATTTAGCAAATGAATCAAAATTAGTCGCCTGTGAATCAGTGGAGCCTTCCCGTACTGTGCGGAGGTTGTTTTTTTTTCTCTGTCGTCGATTGAGGAGACACCAATTCGACGAGCAACATCACAATCCTAGTGTCGGGCTGAACACACAACACAACAACGACCGAAGCCGTTCACGCGATCAAGCGGACACAAACACACAGCCCGAGCATTAATCAGGGGGTATCATAAATTTTGCGCACATTTTCATCGCTACCGCCTGCGACTGCGACCGACTGCGAGCATGAGCCAGCATCGATGCGGTGCAGATGCAACCAAATGTTGCGTCCAACGCCTTCAAACGGCGTGTGAAAACTTTCTCACGCCTTTCGGCTGCCCCGGGGTCGCGGCCGGGGTCGGGTCGAAGGATTGGCATGCGCAAGGGAAAAAGAAAACGAAAATGCCACTGCAGGGTAACGGATCGAATCAGTTGCCTCATCGGCTTTTGAGTCATCGAACAACGGCTGAGTAATACTGGCGTGACGAAAAGGCGGTTGGTGATCGGTGTTTATTTCATGAAATTTTGATTAATTTAGGGAAAGGGTTGCAAAGGTATGCGTTTCGAGAACAATCGTCATAAATGTTTTGAGACGAAGGACCAAAACATTAACCTTTATTAACATTACCCTCTATAAATTCGATCAACGGTTCTGTTTTCTTGAAAGACTAAATTATACGGATCTATTCGTTTAATTAAATGTATTATATTGTTCTAATATCTTCAAATATGATAATATTGTTCTATTGTCTTAAGAAATATCCAACTTCTCAAGTTGAGTTTAGAAAAACGCTCACAGTGTTACTTTTTCAGCTTCAAATTACCTTTAAAACTAGCTCTGAAATTACTAAAGTTATGAGTTATATTGTCTAGAAAATATTTTAATTTTACATTATGACACAAACCAAATGATTGACCAGATGATAAGTACGTTTTAAGAATTGGTTTATTACAAGTTTTTTTACCTGCTCTATTTTAACGAAACAACATATGCAATCAAAAGTATTACATTCTAGGAAGGTTGAATACAGGAATATTTTTTTCTTCTCCATATTTTGCCCCCTGTTTTTAATTCTTTCATTTATCTGATCTTCTTTTTGAAACTTTAGCTTCAAATGAATCGATCCTAAACCATTATTCAGGAAGGTGTCATACATTAACAATTGTTTATTTTCTGGGTAGCCATTTTCATTGATCAAATTAAAAATACCAAAATCATATTCAAACCATAATAACCACATTTTCAACAGCGTACAAAGCTGGTAAAGTATGATCTCTAATAAAGAACACAAACGAAAAGGAATAACACTGTTCAAGTATCAACCTTAAACAAAATTTCCCAAATCAAACATAATGAATCCAAGAAACATACTACACTGCTGTAAAGCAGACTAAATTCGACATGGCATGAAATAAACACCAATACACCGAAAGTCCCCCCCCCCCACCCACAAGTGCGATTTCATGTTCCTTTGGCGCCATTCTAATTGAGCCTTTGGACAAAACTCATCATCGCGATCATCATCTTCATCAGCCTTGGTTTCCTTCGCCGGGCGTGTGATTGGATTGCTCATCGAGAGCATGGATTGCTCAAGAGATTGAATTAATCTCGCTTCCCTACCAATTTAGGACGGGGCCCTTTGGATGTCCGACCCTGGGTCCGGGCGATTTTTGGGGGTTATGGAGCTTCCATCTTGACGTTTAAATGAAGGCGGGTGGAAAGGAAAGTGGAGCCCCAAGAGCTGCTCGGAACAGACTACTGTCAAAGTTCACGTTCAAGAGCGCAGCTTCGAACGGCCGAGCGGACGGCACAGTTTCCAAGAAAATTGGTACCATTTAGCATGGGCCCCAAAGCAAGCCAAACGAACCAAGGGCCGGAGATTCTATAATTCTTCATTACGCCGTCAGCCGTTGCCCACTTCTGCCGGGGAGGTCGGTTTTCAGTGTGGGTGGGTTGGGAGTGATTCAGTTTGGATTTCTTCGGTCCCATCCTAAAGCAAACTACCGAGATCTTGCACGGCCGGGGCACTTCCGCTGCGGATCGAGACCGAGTCCATTACTGGTGACGAAGAAATCGAGTCAAAGTCAAAGTAGCGCTTGTGGGCACTACATTTACATTTCAAAGAATTCATCTCGAATCCCTTTCTCCCACCACCACCGGGATGGAAGAGGGTTGAGGAAGGATTGCTGTAACCCGTTTACCATTTCATTACCAACCCTCCCTCCCTCGCCGACGTCCTCAATCGAGAAGGAAAATCATCGGGGCTTTTTGCTGAAACTGCGGTGAAAAGAACAAAGAATCGAATCTCGGGATCGAGTGCGAGCGAAAGTAAAATAACTTGGGAACTATAATTTAAATAAGTTTTTCCAACCCTGCTCGTTCTCACGCCGAGCCGGGTTTTTGCTTAACCTCAACGCTGCCAACACTGGAAAAAGTTGCCAAAGGCAACTGGGAAAGAACCGACCGGAGAAAAACGGGGTGCCCGAACCTCCTGAACGATGGCAGACAAAGAAAACCCGGCATTTTCCCGCCAGGCACTCGGACGGGTTGCTACATCTGAAGCGCAACGAGAAAGTGCTTCTTAGATAAATAAATAACCGTACGCAAAACCTGACGATCCTTGGAACAACGAACCCCCTCAGGGGGCCAGTGAAATTGTGACAAACCTTCAGTTCCACCACTTCGGCGTCGGCACTTTCCACAAAAGGCCCGCTCCGGAGCGGGGCCGAAGCAAATTGATTGATTTTTGATTTTCTCATCCAGTGCGTACCTCGGCTGCAACATCAGATTGGACAACATTTTTGAATGGATTTATGTGCTTCCGAGGGCACGGGCGGCCCGTCATAACTCTTCGTGCTCGTTAGTTGGTCATATTTCACGCCATTTGAGGGCCAATTTGATGTGTAGCTTGTATTTTTTTGAATGAACGTCGAAAGGGAATGACAGGAAAAAAAGAAGAGACACATAGTACGTATGGAAATTGTGTTGCTTTCGCGATAATTCCCTTGCCTGCGAACTGCGCACTAGCCTCCCAGCACCAATGTCACGGGGTCACGACATGTCTTGTGGCCCCGGCGACCACGACCACGACGTCGGGGGCAACCCCTTTTCACGCCCCATTAAAGTGTGGCTCGATGTCCATTTAATTATTCATGGATTTAATCAAAGATAGGAATCTTTCCGTTCCGTCCGCGCGCGTCAAGGGACACCGGAGGGAAAAGGATTCGTATCGGGTCGTATTGCATACGAAACCTGCAATTAGAGCGTATGGGGGTCATAGGGTGAGCTGGTTGCCTTTGGTCGAATGTTCGACTTGGTCGGGCTGATAGCAACACATTATGCACCTCATCATATTAATTAAATACTAATTCTCTTGCTGTTAGCGTGATACGACTATGACATAAATCAACGCAAAAAATCCATTAGATAATCACGTATCGATGTGGACGTTTTGTGCGCCACTGGTCTGGCCGGGACCTTTTGGCTGAATGTCGTGTGATGTGATTTTCGACTAACCGGGTGACTCTTTCCAGCACACACGCCAATTATATCAAACATACTAAAAGAATAAATAATACGTATATATAACAATATGTAACAAACAACATTTATGTTAACTATAAACAAACGAGATGTTGAAGCAACATATTTATTTTAGCGCATAGTTGAAGGGGATTGAACCACATTCCAAAAGTTACAGTTGAAACACCAAACAATTTCCTCATTTTTGCATATTACAACACAATAAATTTCACCGACCGTTTCGCAGTGTATTTCATAATAAAATTTGTAACAAGACATAAATTGTAATTGATGTGAATCAAGATGGTTGTGCTTTTAAATTTCTAAATATTTTAAGAACTAAGAAGCTGTTTTTAATAATTTTTAATTATTTTTATCTACAAAAGATGATTAAATATTCGCCGTAATAAATATGGAAAAGCATCTTTAAACACTGAAAAAATGCCTCTTTAAAGATTTTAAGAGACATGAATCTACTAAAAATAACATTCAACAAAATTAAAGTAATTTATACTTGAGCAAAAACGTAAAATTGATATGATATGGCCCATCAAAAGAAGCAAGCGTGACATTTTTGGCGCCTTTAATATTTTAAAGATTTTTTAATCTTTACCATGCAACAAAAGAGTCTCTCACGGGGGTTCGTTTCATCGAATAACGCCACCAATTCATTAATCTCTATTTCGCGTCAAACGTTGCGATGAGATAGGCGCGCATCGGCGTCCCCTTGATCCATTCCGCGGGCAACTGGGCGGAATTCGCTCAAATGAAACCGGTCAGTTAATTATCAACATCCGCTCGCGAGGTCACCCAACCGTATCAACATCGTGCTTCAATCAATTGCTGAATCAAACTGTGACTGCTGACCGGGTTTTCGCTTGCGGTATGGTGCATAACCATGCACAAACCAAAGAATGATACGATGCTCGGTAAATGACGTAAGAGATATTAAATCATTTGTACTTGCTAGAGTTTCATTTTTTCCAAATTGAAGTGTTTATCCTTAAGATCAATGTGTTAAGACACTATCCATTGGGCAACTTTTGAGACGGTTTCAAATAAATCTCCAATTTGTCAATCCACTCGTCTTTGAACAAGATGTAACGAAAACATATATTCACTCTTAAGCGGAAGGGACAAAAAGGTCACAAAACAAGTTGACATTAACCGCAATGCAAAAACAATGATTCCAGGTTAAAATAAACTCTGCAACAAGAGCGAAACCCATTCAATCCACCAATCGTCATGCCATCTCCGGTTGGTAGGTCCCTCGAGGGTATTTTTAAGTACGTCGTGGCTTACGGACGGATCGTGTGCACAAATCGCGTGACAATTTTCCTTCATCTGCCAAACACAGTCGGACGAAAACCACCTTCGACCGTGTGTGTGTGTCACCTGAGCTGAGATAATATCAATAAATTTGTCTTCCCCCACTCGTGAGGCTCCTGCGAAAATACTCCTAATCCGGAATTCTGATATCGGCTACCGACGTCACGGATGGACGTCCCATTTCGCACCGGGTCGCTGACGGACTTTATGCGTCCAGGGAGACAAATAAGCGGTACGCTCGAGCGAGCTCCAAGAAATCCACCAACGAGGACCACAAATGGGATTTGACAGGTTCAAGAGACCCGTTAGTAAACACGGTCCACGATGGTAAAAATCGAACAAATTTTGATGTTATTTTATTACTGCAGTTATGGTGTTTTGTTTTTATTTTCGCCCCCCCCCCCCTTCCCTTTCCCTAACGGGTTACTAGCGATTTTTATTTCGATCCCACCGTGGCCACCATTTGACATTCGACAGCGATTACGAACTCCACCTGCTCCGTCCTCCCCGACCCGACGCCGGGGAAGGAACACGACGGACGCGGAGGTGATTTTTCACCAACATGCCAAAAACCCGCCCGCTCGAATTGAATGGCTTTTTGAGGTTTTCATAGGGCGGTCACGGGCGTGCCAACGGTTACCGGTCAATATGTTTTGGTGTGTAATCCTCTCCGATTGTAACCGATTCCGAACCCGAACCGCCCGCGTTTCCCGAATCAATAAGCGCCAAAAACGGTGCGGGGGAAAGCGTCCGGGCGGTTCGCAGCGGATTGATATTAGAGATCGCAATCCCTAAGGTGCCATTTGTATTCCGGAGCAAGTCCGGGAGTCGCTAATGCAGTGGCAAATAACGACATATAAACGCACCCACTCTCCCAGCAGCAGCACCGACGCCCGAGAAGAAAAGAAAAAGGATGTCCTTTCGGAGGCTGGGGGACCGATACCGGAGGGAAGGGGTTCACACAGCGACCAAAAACCTGTCGCAATATCTAAATGTTGCTATTTGATATAACTTTATCGACTGGTTTTCGGTCGCGTCCCTCCCTCGGCCCCGGGAATTCACCGGAGTTTGGGTGCGGACAGGTTGTATAAACATTAACAATTTGACTGAATTGTAAATAAGATCAGCAACGAGTGAATTGAGATGACCGGGCAAATGGCGACTGTCACGTGCAGGAAAGGTTCGAGAAGCCGAGACACATTCCGGTCAATCCGGTGGCGAAGGGATTTTCCGGATCGATCGAGCAATGGACGACGGTTCTCTTCCCTCCCGAGGGCTCTTTCCCAGACAGAGCAGAAGAGAATCGATGCACTTCCCACCCCTCACCAACACAGGGAGTAAAAAAAAAAGGCTGAAAGCGTCCGGACATTAGAACTGGAACGGAAGCAGGAAATTAAATGGCGAATGGGATCGATTAACTTTTATTAGGAAATGATCAAACTGTTTACGGGAATTTATCGGCCCCCGGTCGCTTGATGCCATCGGGATCGGGAGTTGGCGAGTGCCGGCGTCTGATGTGGCTGACGATTTTGCTTTTGCATTTTTAATCCGTCCGGGAACCGCAAACGATTGATTGCAGGAAATGGATACACAATCGCCCACGAGGGAAGGGAGTTTTGCTACAATGGATGGTTTACCACCATGTCACATGTTAGTGTTTCATAAATTTTTATCTGAACACAATAAATTTGCACGGTTTTTTCATGTTCAAAATGGTTTCAAAAACCATTCTGCTAAGAATTTCTACATTTTCAACAATTCTACAAAGAATGAATGTGTGAAAAAATATCGTTTATCTCTTAATGTGCATTATACTTTGTTCATATTAATTATTATTAAACCATACTTTTTTATTCTCACTAATGTTTATACACAAGTTTGAATGCGGGTTATTCCTTTTTCTGATAAGATTTATATTAGGTAATTGCTTCTTTTATTGTTATAATTTTTCAAGTATGAGATTCAACCGTAATGTATTGGATAAACTAAGCAGTTGGATTCTTAACAACGTCCTTTCGTTGAAAAATTATACAGTACTATAAAGATTTCGCAGATAATATGAGAAAAACATTTTCTTGTAGGTTTCTGATGATTTGTAAAGCTTAACTAAGATAAAAATAAAACGAGTTTAGTGTGACATTGATGAATTTGGTTAAATAGCCGTATTTCTCTGAAAAGATCTACACGATCTTTAGCGTTGCTCATAGCAATGTTAGTGAAACACGAATATCCTAATTTAACAGGAAGGAAAGGTGTTTTAATTGATTCCTAGAATGAACATGAATTGTGAACTGTTGGAAAAGAATCTATAAAAATAACCCTGCATCAGATTAGTTAGAAAATTGGATCACCTTTTGTTTATAGTAGCAAGTTATTTGTAATTTTGTGATCTACATTAAAATTACTTCATTACTTAGGCAGTCACTAATGTTCGATGTAGCTTGTGGCTAAAACAACATGACACAGCGAAAACCGGAAGTATCGTGTATCCTAATGATCTTCTTGCCATTATAAAAGACGAACCGGCGCGTCCACCAATGCGCTGACCAATATAAATGCAAACATTTGCATTCGCGCAATTATATCAATGCATTTCCATGTGCTCCATTCGCATCGGACGGTGCGTTAACATTGCTCCCCGGCCAAACCGGAAGGCTCATTTCGCTGGCCATCGCGGGCATCGGTGGCATCGGTGGTGGGAAACTAATTTTAATTAACTATTCCATCAGTAAACATGACCACCATGGCCGCGGATAGAGCCGATGTTCCGTGTCCGTTGGAGTACCGGGCCAGCGAAGCCGCCTCGCTCGTAGTGCATTAAAAATGGACTGAATGATCAATTTTAATTATTCATCGATATGAGCGCGGACAAATAGTGGCCACGGGCGTCGATTCCGATGGTCCGTCCGTCCTCCTTCGACAAATAGCGGTGTGTCGGTGATACAAGAGCCGGACACACCATGCATGGCGCATGTATATTGCCTCGCCGCGCGATATGGAGAATGTTTTAATTTGTGGTCATAATGAAACAACCCACTCCCGGTCTCTTCGCTTCCCCTTTTCGATCGATAGTTCCGGAAGGATCTACCGTTCGATAATTTCCGATTGCCATCAGCGATTGTTTTTCCAGCGGTGCGTCCCAAAGCCAACTCAAACATCGTCCCAAGAACGGAGGAAAGTGGGGAGCGGGGTGGACGCCGTATTTGCATAATAAATAACACACTTCCAGGGTGCGTGGAGTAGCGCTGGGCTCTAAATTAGTCAGCTCCGGGGCGACGCCGCGGACGGAAACGGCCAACGGTCGGTCGTTGGAACCGGCGAACGAAAGTCCTCCGGGAGTGTTGGACGCAAAATAAGCTAATGTGGGCAAAACAAGCGAAAAATCGGAACCAATTTCCATTTTTCCAACCCCCAGTGGGCAGAAGATCAGTTCGGGTTGCGGATTGGAACTCGACCTCGACGAGGGTGATGGTGTTCGCGTTGGCAAAGGCACCGACCAGCAGTTCGCAAGGGGGCAACCTATCATCATTCGATCGTAATCGGAGCAAATCAGGGAGTGGCCCAACCCCTGAATGACGCTATCGTTAACGAGGAGTTTTTTTTTCCCTCCCTCGATGGGCCGCGAAGAACATTTTCCAACCGGACCTCGGTGCAATCATCAAGAATAACGACGTTATAATCAGTAATTTAGTAATGAATAACCCTTTCTGCGTTTCTTTCTGTTTGGAGGGTTTCCTTTTTCCCTTTCCATCGGTCCGGCGTCGTCCGGAAAAACTAACCGAGGCCGCGATGGTAAGTCACATAAAATACGGGATTGGCTACGCTTCCTCGGGCGGGGAGAAATCCTACGGACAGTAAAGGAAATGACCGTTTGGTGCCCACTAAAGCCCTTGTTGGCCGTGGTTGGTGCTGGCGCTCGAGGGCTGATTTACATGACGCAGGAATGTTGAGTCAATAACACTCGAGCTCGTGCTTGGCTTGGTACGTAATTGTGTCAACAACAGCTAGCAATAGGAGGGCTTTATATGGATATTTTTAGAAACGTTTCAAACGTTAGAAAACGTTTCAAAAACTGAATGTTGGAAGCAGAACATAGAAGCAAATCTTACCTGAAGAAAACAATACCCGGTTCATTATTTCATTAAGATTCCAAAAGAATTCATGAAGAGGTTTTGAATTAAATCTAAATTTATATCAATATGAAATGGTGAAGATAGAATTGTTTTTGTTTGAACGCAGACACTGCCTTTTTTAATGTGCAATTCTTTAATTATTAAAGAATCGGATAATAATTTTCAAAAGCTAGATCAATTTGATCCAAACTAAAATATTTAAATTCAGGATATTTAGCGTAACGTTGGAAAAGCGTTAAAAAAATTTAAGCTCTTAATGTGAACATCTAATTTGACTGAATATAAATTTATTCCCCTCAATACTGACTGAAGTTATTGGAATAATTTGCTCAAACACTAATGTTTCATGTTAAACTATTTTATTTTATGATGAAATTTATGAGTTAGTAGAAAGTACTAAAATCAATACTTTTGCGTTACGTGAATTCATCAATGTTGGTATTGGTTTGTGTCCCATGTTACATAAAGATAATAAACCATAAAAAAACAAAAAAAAACCTACACATCGTTAGAAGAATCGAATGAGAAAAAAAGAGTTTGCTGCTCAACATCGATAAGAAAAATGGATTTTCGTTGATTCAATTGAACCAACTTTCTGAACGAAGATCATCGAATGGTGACAATGGAAGCAAATCGTTTCCTTTAACGCTACTACCGGATTCCATTTCGCATCGATCGGTTTCTCCGGGGGTGTTTTTTACATCATTTCTTTCCAATATTGAGAATTCCTGGTTGTTTTTCTTTTTTAAGTTGTTTTTTTTTCACATCCGTCCTTCGACTTGTGCTTTATTCGTGTCGTTTAGCATATTCTACACACGTGATTTGAATAAGGATATTTTTCACTGCGTATCGCGCTGTTGCCTTTAGAGGGAGCTTCATTTTTCTACCAGCTTTTTTCTATCTTTTGTTCTATTGGGTTTTTTCTCCATTACTGTCCTTCCACCCGCCGTTGACAAGCGGCCCGTGCTTTAGGAAGCTGCCCGGGAAATCCTTGGCGTCTCGCTTGTCAACCCGAGATCCTCTCTGCTTTACGCGCAGTCACTGGGAAATGATTTACAACCCCTTTCCGAACACGAATGAGTCGACTGGCGAAGATGGTCGTTCGATCGGTGCACCAGTTGAGAAAACGAAAGCCAGCGAAGGAAGATGTCGAAGAGGTGTCCAAAGAAGGTGGGAGAAAAGGAGAAAAAAACATTTTTCAAATATTTCCCAACTTGTCAATTAAATCCAATATTGCCAAAATCTTTGATTTATGGCCAGCTTGGTACGTTCTTTTTCGGGCGGTGACTTATCGCTAACGGCTAACGGCGATGTGATGATGAACTACCACGTGACCGACCACGTGGAAGACGACGAATGTGGACCAAAGGCGACGGGCAGAATCGGCTTTGGGTGGGATGGGTTGTAATTTTATTAAATTTTTCACCAACCCACCACCCCAACCCGTCCGTTCGGACGTTGGAGAAATCCTTCTGGTTGCTGTGCCTCTGGCAAGATAAGGATTACAACGCGTGACCGCTGATTTCGACGATGGCGATGGCGATGGAGGTCCCTAATGGCGAATAATTATGTATAATAGTACGAGAGCTATTTGTTTTGTGCCATCCGTGGACGCCGGAAGGAATGGAAACCCGTGAATGTGACTCGCCCCATGGAACAACTCCGGACAGCATAGTTGTTATCATTTGTTTAGAACAGCTTGTATTTTTTGTTGCGTCTAATGGTTATGTGCGTTCTTTTCTTTTTCCTATTTATTACACCCCGGCATTGTAGCCGGTCCTTGCTTCCCTCCATCGTGGCGGCACATTTTACAGCATTTTTTCCCAACTCTCCTCCAATGTCCGGATGATTGGAATAATAAATTGAGCAGAAGGGGTACTTTATGATTTGTTTGAAATGGTAAGACGAATTCCTTCTACGATGTGGTGTGAGGAAACGCGCCCAAATGCAAATGGCAAGGGGGTCGAGGGATGTGGGACAATGCATCCTCTGCAAGTGTAAAAAACTAGATCCTTCCTTGGGAGATGACCGTACAGACTTTTTTTCTTTTCCGTCATTTCTCCACGAACTGCCCCATTCGGACAGTGATGAATTGTAGGCCGTTAACCCCTTTTTCTTTTTTAAAATAGAGCCCCTGAAGTCGCCTTGGGCGGGCAGAACAAATAGGAACGCCGATCAATGGTGGCACAATTAATCTATGCCAAACGTCCGAGGCCCGAGGCTCGAAGACGGCTTACTCGCTTACTTTCACTTTGACGAACCGACACATTCGCCCACTCGATTCCGAGTCGGCATCCTTGCGACGAGTTTCATTGATTTAGTACCAATTAGGACACGAAATTGACCAACTTATCTCAATTAAATGGGTGGCGCCCGATTGCGTGATTGGGACGTATTCATCGCCGAGCCATTCGCACCACGCATATGTCATGGCTAAAATCGTCCGCAAGGAGTCGTTCCGGAGGAGATGCTTACCTTTCAACAGGTAACGAGACCTACAGGACACCGGGACGTTATCCGTTGCAATAAAGAAGGTGAAAAATTGTAATCTTTTCCACCCCAATCCTATGCTCATTCGGCACCGCGTGGTGTGAGAATGGTGTGCGAGGTGTGCGTGTGATTTAGAAAGGAAACATTTTATCGACTTTTGTTAGACATTGTGAAGAAGACTCAAATATACTAGTGTACAAACAATGATCCAGCCACTATCTTTGCCTTATCCATCCAAGCGTCAACTTAAGTAATACCCATTTTCATATTTTCTTACATACTTTGTTGGGTCAAATTTCAATTCAATTTTCCTTCAACACGAACAAAAGTGGCATAAAGTTCCATATATAAAGCCCCTTAACAAATACAAAAATTAAAATAAAACAAGCAGATGGTGCTCTTAACGGCTGTTTTAAATCAACTGGTATAAAGTGTGTCTTGTGCAGGCTAACATACGCTGAAGCATTCAACTATCTAGTATAACTTGAACGCAAAGCAGATGCCTTGTGAAGTCAAGGTGCCAATAAGATGCAAGGTTGCTGTTGGTGTTGTTTTCTAGGTCGGTTTATTCAATTTGTTGCATATTTCTATCGATATAAAGTGAAATGTAATTCAAGCAGCATTATTAAAGATCAATTTAATTTTCTTTTTCAACATTTCAGTTCTCTAAACTGCAATAACCAAAAACGATCACAATACTTCATGTAACAGAAATGTCAAATTTTGAATATTTGAGCGTATTCAACCTCCATGCTTCATTCAAGTAGTCTTGGTAACGTAGCGAAAAGTCAAATTATCCCTTGTGACTCAGTGACCGGCGGCAGCGTGTTTTCTAGCAAATTCCGGCTGTAATTTAATCGTCCGTAAAAATGGTGTCCCTAAACCCCGTTCGCATCTTGAAGCACGAAGCCGAAGAGGAAAAGGGAGAAATTGCCCGCCTGTCCTCGTTCGTGGGCGCCATCGCGATCGGCGAGCTGGTAAAAAGCACCCTCGGACCGAAGGGCATGGACAAGATCCTCGTCGCAAATGGCCGCAATGCCGGACAGATCGAGGTGACAAACGATGGTGCGACGATCCTGAAAGCGGTCGGAGTGGACAACCCGGCCGCAAAGATCCTGGTCGACATGTCCCGCGTGCAGGACGATGAGGTGGGCGACGGCACCACCTCAGTCACAGTGCTTGCGGCGGAACTGATCCGGGAGGCGGAGAAGCTGGTCGAACAGAAGCTGCATCCACAGACGATCATTGCCGGATGGCGCCAGGCAACGGCGGCAGCACGAGCAGCACTGGAGGCGGCCGCCACGGACAACTCGGCCAACGCCGAACGATTCCGGGAGGATCTGCTCAACATTGCCCGTACGACGCTCAGCTCGAAGATTCTGTCGCAACACAAGGAACAGTTTTCCAAGCTCGCCGTGGATGCTGTTTTGCGTCTCAAGGGTTCCGGCTCGCTGACGGCCATTCAGCGCATCAAGAAACTCGGTGGCTGCCTGGAGGATTCGTTCCTCGACGAAGGTTTCCTGCTGGACAAAAAGCCCGGTGTCCACCAGCCGAAGGTGGTGAAGAACGCTAGAATCCTCATCGCAAACACACCGATGGACACGGACAAGATCAAGGTGTTCGGATCGTCGATCAAGGTGGATTCCATGTCGAAAATCGCCGACCTGGAAGTGGCCGAAAAGGAAAAGATGAAGGAGAAGGTGGACAAAATCGTGGCGCACAACATCAACGTGTTCATTAACCGGCAGCTCATCTACAACTACCCGGAACAGCTGTTTGCCGATGCGGGCGTGATGGCCATCGAACATGCGGACTTCGATGGTATCGAGCGGCTGGCGTTGGTCACTGGAGGTGAGATTGTGTCCACGTTCGAAAACCCGGATCTGGTGAAGCTCGGCAAGTGCGATCTGATTGAGCAGACCATGATCGGTGAAGATACTCTGCTGCGTTTCTCCGGAGTGCCGCTCGGTGAGGCGTGTACGATCGTCATCCGTGGCGCCACGCAGCAGATCATCGACGAAGCCGAACGTTCGCTACATGACGCTCTGTGCGTGCTGGCGGCCACGGTTAAAGAGTCGCGCGTCGTTTACGGTGGCGGTTGCTCGGAAACGCTGATGGCTACGGCCGTCTTCAAGCTGGCCTCGGAGACCGCCGGCAAGGAAGCGATGGCCATCGAGTCGTTCGGCCGTGCGCTGATGCAGCTGCCGACGATTATCGCCGACAATGCCGGGTACGATTCGGCCCAGCTGGTTTCGGAGCTGCGGGCGGCTCATTCGCAGGGCAAAGGCGGCATGGGGCTGGACATGAACAACGGTAAGATTGCGTGCATGAAGGAACTGGGCATCACAGAGTCGTTCGCCGTCAAGCGCCAGGTGCTGCTGTCCGCTAGCGAAGCGGCCGAGATGATTCTCCGCGTGGACAACATCCTCAAGAGCGCCCCGCGTCGTCGTGTCCCGGACCGTGGCTATTGCTAAGTACCACAGCACCTACGCTCGCTGTCGCCTTTTGTGCATTTCTCATTTGCATCGTTTCTTTTGATTCACTTTTTGTGCACCTAGTTTCTTTCGCCCTAAGTAAGGTACCATTAATTACTTTACCCATACTAATCACATCATCCTTTTTGCACCATTGTATTACTACGAGTTCCGCGGAGGACATCCCTCGAAGTTGCCTTCAACGCAAGGGCGTCTAACACACACACGCGCGCATTATAAACTACGTTTGTCCTTTTGAAGGAGCAATCGCGAATGTCGGAAAGCGTTTCTTTCCAACGCGAATGAAAAGAATAAAACTTACCAATACTTACGAACAACCGTTTGGCGCTTGTGTTATTGAATTCGAGAGAAAATGAGAAAAACGCTACAATTTTGTATCACATTTTATTGCATTTTTCAGTAGTGGGAAGTAGGTATCACGCGTGTACTTAAAACTAACCTGCCGAACTTCAGTCAATCATAATTGGCGTAACTGACCCATTGTAAAACCGTGTCAATAGAACAAAATTACGTTTGTTTAACGACACAACTTTAAAGCTAGCACCCTACTAAACCTACGTAATATCCATGCGATGCAATCGTTACACAAAATGTTCCTAATATACACTGAAACCATACGATAATCGAGAGGTTTTCTATGGTATGCTAACTGTGGATGCTTTTTTGATATGTTCTGAAGGTCGTTTTCTACATTTAAAACATGTCTTGGCATGGTTTACGAGACACTCTCTTGAACAAAATATAGGGAAGCTTACTATAACGTTTTCAGTGCAGAAGCTTGCAAAGAAGGGTGTTGTTAAACTTATCGGAAAATGGTTTCAATTCTTCAAGGCTATTTACTTAAAACCTTCCCAGGTATCTCCAATTTTGCTTTCAATCCTTAGCTATCAGTTTAACTTCGCTCTCTTTAGCAGGCATTGCTGATTACATTCAAATATGGTGGAATCCTCGTTGCAAAGCTCCTGAAATAATCTGAAACTGATCGATGGGTGGTACTTGATGGCAAACGTAGTATAACAATTTCTTCATAAATATTTTCTACAATAATCCCAACGAAGGCTATTATTAAGCTGCCATGGTTGACTGTCGATGTAATACTTTATGAATAAGTTAATTTAAAGCTCTGTCTATATTTTACTCAAAGAAGAATTGTGATTCAGTCTATCGATTGCACGGACTAGTGTAACCATGGTAACCGGTACTTACCTCACTAGTTCCGTGCCTGATGAGATGGAAAACAGTGTATTGTCGGAACACTAAATGTTATTTTGCATACGCTTCCTAAAAAACTTTAGTTGATAACATTATGATCAATCTAGATACGGCATTATGACGCTATCGATCACATCATCCGACCGATGCCACTCATAATGATACACGCCTTCTCGAGTAATCACGTGCAACCGACCACTGTCGGCCAGCGTTTTCAGTCCGATCAGATCCTCGGTATAGATGGTGCTTTCCTGCAACGGCACCACGTCGTATGTTTCGTTGTAAAAACTGAAATGACTAGACTGCCACGGCGTGATGACGCCATCGTCCGGGCCGCCGACGAGCACCAGCCGATCGAGACGCATCAGCGTGTCGCGGAATTGCGTTGAATTCGTTGAATAGATGCGATTGTTGATGTATGGTAGAAAAATGCTGTACTCTTCAAACAGATCCTGATGGTGCGGATCGTTCCAGTAGTTGCCGACGGAGGTGTGCTGTCCAAGGTACGTGTAAAACAGCTGATATGCGGTTTTAGCGACCAAGGAGGGAAATATTAAATGCAAGAAATCATCTGAAACAAAGATTTAACTCGTCAGCAAGGAAACACAGCGATTAGAGGCGATAGGACGTTAGGAGACCTACCTCCGAATTGGCCTGCCTGTGGTGAGCTTAGAGAAATAAACGTTTTCACGCAATGATCCGGGTATGTCTGCAATACTGCCCGGCCAAGGAGGCCTCCTTGAGAGTATCCGATCATGTTGATTCCCTCCGGATGGGCAGTGCAAATGGAGCGCAGGTTGGTGTTTGCTTCAAACACCTGGTGCCACGCATTTTCAAGGCTGGACCATCCACCGAAACGCTGAAAATTGTACACTGCGGTTTCCGGGTGAACCTAAAAGACATTTTGCCAATGGTTCGTTGCAATTCGCTTGTGAACAGACAAAAAGACATACCTCTTGGATCCGGCTCACTAGGTGATGCATGCTATCTGCACCGGTAAGAATGCCATGGTAAATGAAGACTGGTCGATATGCAAGCGAAATAGATATTTCCAAGCACAGAAACAATAGTTTTGGAATCGTAATCATTTTGATACGAAAAGTGGTATTCAACAATAACAAGAGTGTTTATTTACTTTTTAAGTGCAAACTGAGACAACACTTTTCGAAGGGTGCGATTGTGAGCATCATTGACAAGTGCGTTGCGAGCGTCAGTAAGATTGGCAAAATAGTGACAGCTGTGGAACATGGATCAAACACAACGAAGCTCCAAAAACGTATTTTGAATTTTAAATTTACTGTTAATGGAATAACTGTTATACGACAAAATAAATTTTAAGGTATGAATATAAAATCTGCTCATAACTTTCTATCCGTTAACAGAGTTATACACAGGCGATCAACTCGCTTAAGCTTGCTCTATGCATAGAAAAAGGCTATGTAAATTGAGTATGTCAGAATACAGTTTTATGATAGTTGATTCATAATTTCATTTAATATTCACATTCATTGTTCATTAAGTAACACCCTGTGGAATATTCTTCAGCAACTGCAACGGCCTGAACTACTGTATACGATAACGGAAAAGAACGTTCATGCCGTCGGTTTGGTTCAATTCACAACGAAAGCGAAAAAGAAAAAAAAGGTAAATTAACAAATATTCCTTTGTTTCCATCATAGTAGATTTGATAATTTGCATTATATCCTACCCTGATTTACGCTACTGCTTGGCAGGTTTGTTGTTCCGAAGCAAGTTGAAAAAGTCTTCGAGCACACTGCTACTTCTTCGTGTTTCCTGGATTGACTGAGCGTCGATGTTATTTTCTGAATCCTGCGAGGTGGCAGCCGTCAGTGGAGTTAGTTGATCACTCGTTTGGTACGATTTTTCATCTTCCAGAAGCATTTGCTGGAGACGAGCAAGGACCACATATTCGTCTTCCGTTTCTATCTCGATCTTAGTGTTCGATACAATCTTGCGCGATGGTGGTTCGACAATGACATCGTTGTAACTATCACCCGGCTGGCATGATGGCATGCTTTCGTACAGTATAGCAACCTTCTGCATGCTGTCCCAGCCGGCCGGTATCAGCACCGCGTCCCTCTCCATGACCTGGGCAGACGTTTGGAATGGTAAGCCGTAGATCCGGTGTGTAAGGTAGCTGTACAGCAGATCGCAATTTTTGTCCGCTGGCACGCTAGTGTAGAATAGTGCTGCACCGTACATCAGGCAGAACCGGCGGATCATCTGCTCCATGAAGTCGAAGTGTTCACCCCGATAGAGCAGATCTTTTTCGAGCGTTTTCATAAAGTCGGTTTTAGTTACGACCACTACGATGTCGAGGCCAAGGTTTACTGTGAGAACACCTTCCGAAAGCGGCAGCGCATCGGGTTTGCTTTCCTGCGATGACAATCCATCCGTACTCTTTGTCGGTGATTCAGCTTCGAAGTCTTCGAAATACTTCTGCCATCTGGTCGTCAGCCGAGCTTGGCACCGCTCCGATTTCTCTGGATCGATCGACAGTCCAGCAATATGATTTTCGAGTATTTTCATCCAATGTTCAAGCTGGTCCTTCCAATTCCAAGGTGTCGTCATCGACAAGGTCACCAAGACCAGTGTATGCGGGTAACTGTTCTCATTCAGTGCAAACTTTAGCAGATTCGTGTGAGCCGGATCGCCATCGAGGATCCACACGTTAAGTCGGGTCTGTTCATCTCGATGCTCATCCCGCACATCAATGTAGGCGTACTCCAGTCCTGAACCATTCTTTGAGCTTCCGACAGCACGCAGCTTGGTAATGAGCGTTGTTTTACCACTCGCAATGTCCCCTAGCACTAGAACTGATTTGTTGGAGGGAAGCTTGACGTTGTTCTGCGTTTGTACTTCGGTAAGTATGGATGACCAAAGGTTTTCCTTCGCTTCTTTCGGCTTCTTGTTGGGCACCATGTTGAATCCGTGGACTTGTGACATCATCGATTTTTGCATTTACACTTGGAGAGTTAACAAACCACAAGAATCGTTATGTAACTATTGGATCTGACCTATACAGTTTGTGAAGATATCAACACGCTATTAGGGAACCATACGAACCACTAAAACGGTTGATGATCCTTTGCATCATCTCCTGACGTTTGACGTTTGATAAATTCTTCCCGATTGCTTTGTTTTTGTTGCATCTGTGAACGGTTGCTGTCGGTAGTAGGCCGAATGTTGAAGATAATTAATCTTGCGGATGTCTTTGACGGTTTTTTCGGAATGCAATCCATTCTTTTTGGTTTCTACAATCTACTTGTTGATTCCTGTGCCAAATCGATGGTTTGTACGATATTGGACAAACGTGACTCACCCGACCCCGTGGCAGTTAATATGCAAGCGTGCCTGAATCAGATCGACCATTTCTGGTTTGTTTTTCTGGTGGTAGAAACTGGGAAGGCTGACCATTTATCTTCGCTTTAGCTTGAAAACCTAAAATTGAAGAGTATTAAAGTTTCTTTCCTCAAAAATAAACCCAAAATAATGAACACAATGTAAATTCTCACTGAGATTTATTTTGTACGCCACGGTAGGTTTAAATGAATGTTTTTTTCCATTGAATTTATATTTTTAAGACGGACAACAAGTACAGTTTTTGTGCAGATATGTTATTTTATTTCAGTTATATTCCAAAAGTTACAAAATATTATTTTCACATATCCTTCGTTATCTGTGCTGGCGTGGCATGGTGTTTACTTTCTTTTCCTTTTTTTGTATGTTGTAACGTACAACCGTATCTTTACATTGAATTGTGTTATTTTCTTTCGTGGCCAACACATGGATCAGTGAACATTCTTTAGCCACGCGCATTTGTAGAAAGATTAAATAGAATCTTATCTTCGTTTTATTATCATCTGCATGCTGGTTGGCCTGGTACAATTGGCTTCCAATAAGCTTAACTGGAACCACTTCACTCTTTTGCTTTACGTAAGCAGATGAAGCATCCTGCAATTAGGTTATCCCTTTTTTGCTTTATACTATTTAATAATTTTATATGTACAGAATTGCAGCACGTTGTCTTTACTACTGGTCTTTGGATAGCAAGATAATTAGTTTGATTTTTTATCGTTTTATTTCATTATCTTAGTTCGCATTTTAATGCTCTTTTATGAGATTTGAATGTTTTGCTTTGATTAAGGACTTTTCTTAGTATGATTAATTATTATATACCTTTTTTCCTATTTTTTTCCATAAAATGAATCTCATTAATTAGGTTATATTGTGCTTTGTGTTACTGAATTACATTGCGTTTCGTTTATGTATAGCAACATCAATAATATTTAAAAATCAAGGTTTTGAAATCTGTACTTGTATGGATATGAAACAACAATTTATCTGTGAATAAAAACAATCATTTTACAACTAAAACGATCACATTTGTTTGGTCGATGGAATAAAGATTTTTTTTTAATTGAATCAGCTGTAAACCGATATTGGATTATCATTGTTTGTTTCTTTTAACCAAGATGGCACATTTTAGTGACATTTAAAACCAATTATTTTTATCTTTGTTTCCCTCTTTAACAAATAGACGTTTCTTCAACTCCTTTTTCTTTGTGATTCGTATGTTGAGTTTAGTTCTCTGAGTTTTGATTTTATGATTCGCTTTTGATTCACCTGATTTGATATCGAACATTATAACTTTAGATTTATATTTTAAAAGCTCGATGAACAATGATTACTTTCGGTTTGTTTTGTTTTATTTCAATGTTGTTTGTTTTAATTTGTTCTTTTAAGAGTAAGTTTATTTTGACATCACTCATCTTTGTTTTTTGCTGCCCGCTACATTCTAGTTATTGATTTCAAGTATTTGTGAAAGTTCTAGGGTTTATTCATCATGCTTTTCTATGTATTTTCTTTTTCATTTAATGTTATGTCTGTTAAAGCTTTATCAATTATTTCGTTCGTGTTTCGTCTTCGAGTGGCACAGCAGCTCGGATTTGAGACGCACAGTAAATGTTGCGGATAGTTCAATCAGGTCTTTTAGTTTGAAGAAAAAAATGCTCAAATTTTAAACAACGAAATCAACAGAAAATGCACAAACAAATACAAGACGATAAGAACTGTCTATTGAGACCAATGGTAAATTCTCACGCGAGAAAGACTTGGAAGATTGATGAAACATTTTAGGTATGCTTAATATCCTCATCATTATCTGGTATGGTACGGCTTTTATCTTTACCTTAGATAAAAGTTTTCATTTCTCACGGAAGACACATTGTAGTATTCGGCGTGCCATTTAGAGTGCATTGGAAAAGCACCTAAATTCATCACGATCGGGAATGTAATTGCTTTAACGCACTCCATACATATAGCTACCCAAAGTGGTTAAGGGAGAGCTGCGCGTAATCGAATGATCTCTGTTTTCCCCATACATTAACAAACCATATCCCATTTAGGATCGTTGGTTTCCGACCGCATTTGCAAATGGATACTCCTTGCGGCACGGAACCCAAACCGAGCGGAATCGGAGCTGGAGCAGACGGTCGATTTGATTGGAACATTATTTTTACCGAATGGGTGTTCCGTCAGATGCCGGCAGTGTAAAACATGCCATAAATATTGGAGGCAAAGCTGTTGAGGTAAAGCGCAAATTTACCGGAAAAGGGTTCGCTTAGAGTTTATTAAATGGGATTGATGGGAAGTTAAGGATAATTTGATGCGATGGTAAGAAAAAGAAAACTAACCGTATGATAATTTATTTACATGATTTGGGTTTATCGAGGGAAATCCGATTTATTCTTGAGTGTAAAAAAAAATTGGTCTAGAGTAATGTAAAAATGATATGAAACATATGAATAACTATATCGGAACAATAAGGAATGGTTTTGAAGCTCATGAAGTAAATGTTATTTTTCTTTCATGCTGAACGGAACAAATTATAAAATATAGACCGATTTAGTTCAATCGTCCAGAATTTACTAGTCTCAATTCAAGGTTCATTATAGTTTGTTTCATTAGTCTAAATTGTTTGAAAGTACAGTCATGAAACACTTTAGTTAGTAGTTTTTCCATGTTTAAGCCATTTTCATCTCGATAAATATCATACCGCATAATTACTTTTTCTTTCGTGTTTAAAAATTGATCTTCTCATTGTTGAGTTCCTTTAAATGGTCTATTTTTTATGTTCCTTTTATTGTTCCTTCATGTGTTCTATTATCTGGTCTCTGATGTAACTTACTAATTTAATAATCTCTCTAGGAGCAAACTGTCTCATATCTAGGAGTTATAGAAATGAAGTAAAATTTTAAACTCATCCTTCACATGGCCCTTACACCTTCCCAATACGCCGTTCATATCACATCGGATATGTTCGCTGCCTTTGTACCAATACTATACCTAGTTGTAAAGAGCTACAAGATGGATAATAGTCAAAACGATGAATGGTTTTTTATAATTGGGTTGTCCATCTCGCCCTTGAATGTTTTTTAACGAAGCAATAAAATGTGGTTATGGAATTACCTAGCGTGTGTTTAGATGATGAGTGTGAAAATCTTGTTAGTTTTTGGAAAACAAATTGAAGATGCATAGTTATGCGATAGTCTTTACGAATTTACGAATTTTCTCCCTTTTTTATGTTGCATATACAAATGTACTACATGTAACGGTTTGTTGGGTAACTGTTCATAAATTCGAAATAAAATGTCTATTTTACAAGAGTAGGATAATGCTTCTCGATTTTAACGCAGCTGCAAATCCGTTTGAAAGATACTTCATTATTTGTTCACCAACCTTCGTTCGTAAGTTGTTCGCAATATTTTTGTAATTATGTTTATATCTACACATTTTCCTTTCCACAAGCTGGATTTGCTGATTCGTACTATTTATTATTTTGCCTTCAATGTTGTGTCTCGGTACTATTTTAAACGTGCCATCAGTTCCCAACACGTCGCCTATTTTTCCTACGCATGACTGTGGTATTTATTTTTAATTTATTTTTTCCTCCTCCTGCTTTCATCACTTCTACTAGAGAAAAGGCACAGATCGATTTTCTTAAAACTTCCAGCGACTTCCCGCCTGCTTTAGCCCAACGCACAGGACCACGTGGGTCTACCGTTGGCTTCCTCTTGTGTCACTCCCATCCATTCCCAACTGTTTACCTCGCTCCGTGTCCCAACTCACGTGTCTCCCACAATGCTCAGTGCAGGAAAGCTGTTAACCGATAATAAATGCAACAAAAAATTAACAGGAAAATTAGCCATGCCCCGGGCAGTTTGGGAGGAAGAACCATCGAAAGCTTGTGTGCCATGTATTTATTCCCTATTTAGGTCTCGTATCCCACCCCGTAATGGGCTATTTAAAGCCCCAAAGTCGCTGGAATATGAACGAACGGTGGTTCCCTTTTCAGAGGGTTTACTTTTATTCAAGCAAATATTAATCAATCTTACAATAAAAGCTTAGGTTGTGCTAAATGTTCACACCTACACAACCGGTTTTCATCGCGCCATCGACAGGAAGTGGCGCGGTGTCCCGGGCAGAAAAGGAAAGCGCTGGGATCGCTTATGAGGTCGACGACTTTCCTGATGATAATCACTTTTCAATTTCCTGCACGCCCCGCCCCCTCCCCCGACGATGACGCAGACGAACCGAACGTGGTGGTGGCGATAGCAAAAAAGAGCCATTTTTATTTCCTTCAACGTCCAAAGCGAGGCAAGCGAATGAAAATGGGCAAACAAACAAACGAGTGCCTTGAAGCTGACGAGCTGACATCCTGAAATTGGGCAAACAGGCAGCAAAGCAATACCATTGCCACCGGAAACCACGCCATTCCAATGCCATGGGGCCACGGTGAACTGCGAGAGTCGTCGTTTGCCGAGAACGGATTGCTTGTAGGAAGTTCGGGTTCAGTGAATTGGTGGCCTTTCATATGGACGACGAAATGGAGTCAATTTGTCAGCACATAGGTTAAATATATCGTGTTTGTTAATAAAAATATGGCAGATTGATCGAAACATTCACATGATGATTTCATGTTGAACTTAAAGACACCAGCTGCCTAAGAAAATATGGAACCGGAAGTGGACCGAAAATCAAATCGCCAAACGCTGACGATGACGACGCCGACGCAACGGAAAAGGCTAAACTGGATTATCCTGTAAGCAGGATGCCCAAACGGGGGAAAAAAAGGAACGCAAAATTGTGGTAGACACGCTTCGATGGACAGGAAGGAAATGGAAGAGCGAAAAAAAAAAGTCTGTCCAAACGATAAAACCAAAATCGCAAACACACACAAAAAGGAAGCGTCTGATAATTGAATAATTGAGGAAGGAATTTTCGGATATTTCTTAGGAAAAAAAAAGGGCGGGAAGAAAAATAATGGAGAAATGCGAAAAGCCATAGGATTTTGGGTATTGGCTTCTGGTGGGAGGGGGCGACGCGGGAAAGAATACACCATTTGGCGCTGGGGTGAGATCGTGGAAAACCGAAAAGAAAACATACACCAAGCCCGATGATCCCGAACGTCGGGCGATCGATTGATTGTTGCGTTTGGTGTCAGCTAGGCGGAAAGGCAGAAAGTGGAAGGGAAAACAAAGAAAACTCCAGCGGAATAGGGAAAAGGGAAATCTAAAAGTGTGTACCAGAGCAGGGGGGAAAAAAAACGAAACCGATCCAATCACCGCCGATCGGCCAACGTTAGCATCAATCCGGAATTTTCGGGAACCTGGACGGGGACTCGAGCCAGGATAAACATTTCGGTGTAAAACTCCACCCACCCACTCCTCCCCCCCCCCCCCACCCCACGCCCGGAGAGGGCCGATGGAATTGTTAATTGAAAATTCCAACATCCATTTTTTCCTCACTTTTCCTTTGTTAAATATTGCTTGCCTTTCGGTTTTTCCCAATCAAAACCAATGCGTTCGAGTGATGTGAATGGCAGGCAGTTTTTTTTCTCTCCTATCTTCACGTACCTTTGCCCCAAACGAAGGAAACGGAAAATAAAAGAAAACCCCCGCGATGGTTAGGATTAATTGCCACCGGAAGGATCGAGGGCAACGAAAACCTGGGGCTGGCTGAGCTGGCTTTTCCCATCCAGTTTTGCGGTAGTTTCTCAAGTCATCATTCTTCCGGGTTCAATCGAATCGTGATGGGACGTTTGGAATGTTTTTTTTTTCGTATGTTTTATTCGCTTTATTATTTTTTTCTTCTTTTTTGATGAACAACGAAATTACAAAGAGTTGAAACATGATAAAGCTAGCTTAATTATCGCACAAAATTATAACTAACTGTGGCACAGAAAGGAAGGCAAGAGAGGGGACACTCGTTTTTTTTCTTGGGACAAAGTCGCCCAGTAATCTGAATGGGGGTTATTTGAAGGTAAACATGGGCGATGAGTAGGTAATTTTGAAACCACTGTTTTTGTTTAATCGAAACTAATGCACAGCAAACACTGAATGAGCTTAAAATTAAAACCGTTTCATGTAGGTATGTAAAAACATAAGTATAACTTAAAACAATAAACATTTGTTGTTGAATAAATGGTGGTGGGAAAAAAACCGATAAAAACTAAAACTGGCTAGCGGACTGTCCTAAAGTCACTGGTAGAAGAAGGATCAAACGTTATAAATATATGTGAATTGAACAAGTGGCCATCGTTTCCACTTGCATTGAATGTGTAACTAAACCTGGATCTGGACGTCTTTCTTGGAGTTGGAGCCACCCGCATCCGCTCGCTGGCAGCACAATCACAAAGAAGTGCACGATGTAACGAAGGTGTAATATGAACGTAGGAGAAAACAAATCTACGACACTTGGGAACGTAAAACAAACTAACATTAACGAACATAAACGAGCAACACACGAACTTCGCTGATATGTTGAACATACATACATACACTGCCGGCACACGAAACGAATACGATGAACAAGGCGACATATTGAACACTAACTTAAATTACTAATTGCCGCAAGCAGCAAACGAGGGAACTAAACTAAATATGTAAAACTGTCAACTGCTTACGCGCTAGTCAGCTTGAGAAGCTCATCTTTTTCCTTTTTTTTCGTATCGGTTTAAATTCATATTTCATTCCGTTTGTGTTTTTTTCTTTAAAAGAAAACAATTGAAATAGAAAAACAACTCTAACGATAGAGAAAGAAAAATGCCTATAAAAAAGATTAGAAAATGTGTCTTTTGTCGTTTATATCATCCCTTTTCCTTGTCGAAACATTCGTACTACTATCTGAAGCAGGGGGGCAGCGATCACTGAGGACGATCCCTTTTTTCTCAATTCATTCCCCGTTTGATAATTTCTATATTTAAGTATGACATTCAAGCCACGCAGCATGGTATTGACATGTCACGTAATTTTGATTAAGCGAGTAAAAATCTCCTCCATCAGTTTGCTTTCGTACGCTGTGATTGTGGTTCAAATATTTAACAACCAACATGCCGTTATTATTTGCAACAAAAAAAAATCTGGTAAACCATCATTTCCTTCCCAGTTTCTACTCTTCAGCTGCCGCCGGGATGTTCGGGTTTATCCCACGTGTGATCCACAAATTGAGCAACTCGAGCGATTCATTGAACGCTTGCTTTCGACATATCCCGCCAGCAGCGAGCAATGACGAACATCTTCCGCTTCCGCGAGTTGAACACCATTTCTTTATCGACTTTACAATTCAACTCCCCTCAAAGTTCTACCGTTCAGATTTACGAAATAATCTCACACAGAACACGTCGTTGGTTCTTTTCTTTTCTGCCTTTGCCACTTCTCTACAATTTCTTAAAGAAAGTTATGTCTTTTTTTGAGTCTCACGCTTCGCGGTAGCAGGAATCCTACTTCCCACCACCTACCCCCCCCCCCCCCCCCCCCCCCCCTTTCCCACCCCCTACTGAATGTCACGCACACACTTTCCAGCGCTGACTGTTTTTGACTTTCCGGTTGCCATTTTTGTGCTTTGACTTCCCGTTCGCTCGTTATACGAGTTTTTCCGCCACGTCATCACGTTGCCACAATTACACACACACACACACACACACACACACACACACACACACACACACACACACGCACTGTTACGTTGGATGCGGAGATGGGAGGATGGTTTTCCTCAAAGCTCACCAACCACCCCCCCCCCGGCCATGTGTGGTTGTTTTATATCCTCTTTGTTTTCTTTTTCCCAAATGATGGGGGAAGGGAAAAAGTTTATTTTCATCCTGTTCAACCGTGTGTTCCAACGCGCCCCTCCCCTCCATCTCACCTTGCTCCACCCCTCCTGCGGAGAGCTCAAGGTTCGTCACCATCAAAAACGAGCAGTTGAGCGAGTCGGCGAAAGTTAATTCCACCTGAAGCGACGTTTATTCAACCATTCGCTTTCTCGCCGCATTTTTTTTTTTGTGTGTGTTTAAAATGTAGTGCGGTATTGGGAAAACTTTTTCCCTCCACGGTGACTTGGGGAGGATGGTGGGAGGAGGACTTCACTTTCGCAGGAGTACGTATTCATTGGCCAACAATTTTCCCGAACTTCACCCGCGCGTACATTCCATTCCTTGCCCGGAATGCCAGAACTGTCATTTGTTATGAAAATCGTACACCGCCGTCGGGTGTATGTGTGTGTGGTGTTTTATTTACGTTTGGAATTTCCTCCCAGCGGAATTCAGGTGGTCCTGCACCGGTGGTGGCACACAGACCGCCAATTACTTACTGGGATCGGGCAAAACTCCCGACCCACGTGGCTCGACCAAGCATGGGTGAGGCACGGTGGCAGCGGGTGGAGCAGCGAAATCAGGAGTACGAAAAGTTTTTGGATCGTTGATTGAATGATTTTGGTTCCGTTTTCGTCCCCCACCACACACAGGCGCACCTCTTTCGATGGTTCCTCCCCGCCCGGGCCACTAACAATGTAAACCGCCTCGGTCCCCGCCGGTCATATGAAAGCAATCAAATTACGGAAACATGCAGCATAAAATGCGAAGGAACAAAAACCAAAAAAAAAAAAGACGAACCAAACACTACCACGGATCGCCTCAGTTTGACTGGCAAAACGTTGCTTACAACGATTTCGGGCTGGGTTCGGTCGTGTAAAAAGCGGAAGGTTACTTTAAAACTGATAAAATATACTCCTTCCCTCCCCCCCCGTCGGTATTTAACCTACGTTTGTGTTGCGCGGTGCAACATAAAATTTACTCTACTTGAGAACCTACATTCCTATGGTCTCGAGTTCGGCAGCAGCAGAATTCGCTACCGGTTGTTTTCTTTTTTTTCAATAATATCTCATTTACTCTAACTTTCATTTGCATGGTTCACCGCTCTTAAACCTAACCGCCTTTCGCTCACTGCGCACGCCACCCGGAGAAACGGATTATGTCAGCGATTTGCTTATATATTTCGTTGCCACACAACAGTTTAAAGTATTGCTGCAGCGGCTTCCTAAACGTAACAAATATGAAACGATGTGTTTATCTCTGTTTGGTATTGGATTTCTTTTTATGCAGTTTCAGTTTCGACCGCCTCCCTGTGCTTGCATACACACACAAACACACACATTTAGTAAGAAAACTGTGTACGCATTACTGTATTGTCTATTTTCAACCGCAGAATCAATTAAAGTTAGATAAATTTTTCTTTATTATTTAATTTAAATGTTCGATCTCGGTCGCGCGACTCTAAGCATCTGACTGTGATGTCATTCGACCAATTAAAGGGAAGAGAAATGAATGCTACGTAAACATATAAATGCATGAACATTTAATTTGCACAAGAGGCGTCTCTCTGGTATAGAACGAAGAAACACAACGAACAATGTAGGAAGAAATGTTCAAGAGAGTGTTACAGTAACTCAAACATAATAATGTCTTGATGTCAAATCGACTACACCGAGTATGTTGAAAAGTAGTCAATAAAAGTAAGGCATGTAACGTTACATTTTCTACCGATTTACCGCTAGGAACTGCAAGCATCTGTACAGTATTTGTTATGCTTACGCATGAATGTAATCTCCTTTAATAGAAACGTATCTTTAAACTATCGATTATTACTCTGAAATGAGTTTAATATAATGTATTACTTCTTTTGCTGTCTTTTACGAACTTTGCGCATTCAGTTGAATTCATTACAGTTTTTACATTAACGAATACAGGAGCATCGAACAGTTAAGCGCGGCTGTTTTACTTGGTGCAATTATTCCCCGCTTGTAAAAACTATTGATATTACGGATGTCAGTTGAATTACGGCTTTTAGCTCAGAAGACCCCTTTGCCTCGTACCTCGCCTCAACACAAAGCTACAAGTATCTGCGAGACCAAAACCGAAAAAAAATGATGTGCACAAGTGGAAGCGCCCTTGCGTCGGCTTCTCTACACGGCATTCCTTATTTGTTTCTAGCTTATGTTTCCTCCCAAGGTGAAAGCTTAAATCCTATCGACTACGGTTTAAGAAAATAGAATTCGTCATAGAAAAAGGATTAAATTTCATACCATCACCATTTGGTACAGTTTTTTTTTCTCTTTCGAACAACTTCCCCACTGATCGGGCTGCGCGGGCAGCTTGCTTACACTATTTGAATAGCTTCCGTACTATTTGAAAGCTGATAGAGTTTGCTTATATATAAATTCCATCCTTCCTTAGACGATTCGGATCGTCTCAGCTTCCTTCTCTGCAGGCGAGAAGATCTTTTCCGTGTACATATGCACTTTTACTGCTTTTGGGTCCATGCTTTGTCTGTACTGTTACTAGCTTCTCTGCTTTGGTCATCCACCAAACCTTTCAAACACGTTTGCGCGCTTCATTTTTATCTGTTAGTTTGTTGTTCCAGTACGGAAGAATAAAGGACGATCATTGATCCTTTCCGGTGTATGTCTTTTTCGGGTGCATTTGGTGGATCCATGTTTCCGCCATCACGTACGCACACAACGTTAAATCACACGTGTTTTGGTCACTGTTACCGAAGTTTGGGTTTGGTTTGCTGGATTTACTTCCCTTTGCGGAGGTGGTTATGCGGTATAAGAAAACGTGTACGATCATGTTCTTTTGTTGTTTGTTGTTTGTTGTTATTTGCTACAGTGATTTGATAATGTTTGAGTTAAGAGAATCTTACTCAAAGTCGTTATCGTGCCAGTCGACACGAGCCCACTCGGGCAGCTCAGTTTCGTACTCCCATCCGGGGCCCTGTGGAAAGAAAAAGAAAACGTTAGTAAGTAATTTATTTTAAACAATTTTTTTAGTTCTAGTAATTTATAGTTATAGTAATTAACATTACATTGGATTTTTTTATGTTCTAAAAATGAATCAGATCGTATGGCTATTAAAACCTCCAACAAAATACATCTCCCGCGTACGTATTCCCACTTGTGAGCCATAATTATCCATAAAACAATTTCCCCGAATGGTTGTCAGGGATAAAAAAGAGCATCCCGTCGCCCATTCCCATTTACTCCCCAGCGCCCCAATTCCACCCTTCCGCTCACTGACAATTAATTTCATAACACTCTCCGAATACCGTCCTAAGTCCTCAGCGGCGACCGGTGATGAGTCGTATAACTTTGCATTGTAATCATTACGCCCGTTGTTGTGTGTACCCGTGATCACGAATAAAACGGTCCGCGGTGATGAAGGGATTTATAGAAACTCTCGCTTAATTTTATTTTTTGTTTGCCTCGCTACTTCATCATCAACATTTCCGCTAAATGTCCGCCAGAATGATGCGCAAGGTGGACGGTGTGGAAATTAAAATCGGGTCGCTTTCCGTGTCGCGGCGAGCTCGATTCAAAATGGGGGGGATGGAAAATGTGAATTAATGTCCAGCGTGTTCTTTTTCTTCGGCAGGAAGGATTTTCCACCATATGTGCTCGCGTAAACAAGACACACACGCACACATACACGGTTTGGAAAGGATAATTTCCGGTGCCGTAGCGCGGCGAGGCTTATGAATCCTGTCGCGAAAATCGCTTACCGGCATTACACCGTGAAACACCACACGGCCACACCAACCGGATCAACCTGCCATGGGGACATTTATGCTGATGTCGACATCACACACTCACACACACACACCCTGACATTTTCACGGAACTGGACACGCGGAACAGACCGTGTCACATGGGACGTGTGTGCATGGTGACCACGGTGGTGATGATAAGCGGACAGCTCAGGCGGCGTTATCCTTATTCACATTCGCGACAGGCTCGTCCGTGCATGTCAGACGTGCAGCACGCAAATGTGTCGTCTAGTGCCGGGCCGTACGGTGGCTCATTTACCGAGCGAAAAGCTTAACGCGCGGCGCTTCCCCCCCCCCCCCCCCCCGCCCTTTTCGCTGCCCACTTGCGGGCGAGTGTGAATGAAGAATTAAAATAATTATTATTAAATTTCACAGAAAGGCTGATTTTATCATTTTATTTCGCCGGCCAGTTAAGATCTCATTTGCAATGGGGGTTGCGTGGCGCGCGTGGAAAAATACTTCAGAATGGGCCAAATGTGTGCTGTATGTGAGGCTAATGCTGATTGGTTGGGCATTTTTTTAAGTCCTCTGCTAATTGCCAACGACATTAACTACGTTTGTTTTTTTATTTCTTTTATAAAACGACTTGTATGACCATCGTACGAGCATTTAAATAGACTTTCTGGAAACGTTTTATTTGTCCTTAACTTTTTGTTGGGCTTCTTAAAAATATGTTAAACATATTTAGTGCTTTAAAAAGACCTAATCGAATCGAAAAAATATTCTATCATGTTACACTTTTCTAGTAACTCCAGTAGAGAGTTTAAAACTGATCACGTCAAGAATATTTTGGATACGCGAATTCATTGCAATACTACACCTACCTTGTACTTCCAGGCGTGCAGATACATCACCAAATCCTGCGGCTTCGGGTCCCGGTAGCGTACCTTGCACTCGTAGCAGTGCTTGTCGGTTGTCATCTTATCCGGATTAAATGCCAAGTCGGGCGACTCGTGTCCAGTCTGCGTGGCGACGGTAACCTGTCGGTGGAAATGGGAATGGAAAAGTGAGTCCAAAAGCTCGAAAACGATCTTCCAAGAGATAGCTGTAACGGTTAGGGTCCACTCGTTTGGTTGTGATGCTAAATTACATAGAGCGTAAACTCTTAAAACCACACACACACAAATATTAAAAGCCAACTTGTTTGATTTGAAGCTGGAGAAGTAAACGTGTGAAACGGAACGACACACTTGTTAATGCGCGATGCTAATGCAGACCGTAATCTACGGTGAGGATTATGGGATGCTTTGCTTCGAACGGTACGAGCTTTTCCGAGCAGTCCATCGGAGTCACGGAGCGTGTTAGTAGTGGACACCATTGCAAATCCTCCGCTAGTGGGGGGAGTAGTGTTAAGGGATGCACGGATGAAGTATAAAACACACACACACAAAATCACACATGTTCACACACTACAGTCTAGGAAAGGATGCACCACAACGAGCGTTGAACGGAGGCCAACTCCGTAGTCGGGTGATTAAAATGATTCAACAGCTATCACACGGTGGATTAATGGGTGGAAAACAAACTGCACCAAGCGTTCGGGGGTGGTTAATGCGTTGTGGGTGGGAAAAGAAAAAACAGATTTTATCGCTACATCGATCCGCACACGATCGGCACTCGGTGAGGGCATGGCGGAAATGGCTTTGGGAAAAACGGGCATTGCTACAAAACAAACAAACCGGTAACAATGTACCATTACTTTCTTCGTCGCGTGCGCTCGCAGTCGGACGCGGTAGAAGCAAGTCTATGAATTAAAGACAACCCAAAAAACACTCCGGGTGCATAGCGGGAGCTTTTCTTCTCCCCCTTCCCGGCCGGGAGAGTAAACTCACATTTGCCCCGGTAGGATCGACAACGACAACACTGGCGCCTGCAGAACCGGAGGCACTTGAAGGTTGTGCTGATGCAAATTTGTTGCACTCTTGAAATGCGGCGCCTGCCTCGTCGCCCGGCGCGGCCGACACGGTCGAGGTGGTGGGGGACGCGGTGGCGGCCCGTTTCGTGCATTCCCAGGCTGATTTCGGTTTGCGCTGTGGAACACACAAATTTCATTATGAAAATCTACCGCTCGGTGCTGTTCGGGGTGCTGTTCTTCTGCCGCGGACCCACGGCAAAGGGAAGACGTTGGTGGTGGTGGTGTGGTTGAGGAATTCGAATAAATACTCCACGTGTTTGTAATGCGCGCCGTTGTGCAGAGGCGAACCGCCCCAAATGTGAAAGTATGTAAATGGAATGGTACGAAAAGACAATGTTGGCCCCGAATCACATCCTTTCACACGTCCCTTTACGGTTAACGAGGTTTTCTGGGTAATGCTGACGGTGGCGGGTGAAAAGCTCCACCGAAACGCATTTGGAATATCATTTCACGTGCAAACGAGGAAACAAACGGTGGTCAAACGATAGACCAAAAATTAGTATAAACAACCACAGTGCCGGTGGTTTTTTGGTACTTAAACAGAAACCTTTCCCCAAAACACACACACTACATTCTAAATTGGTAGCGAATGGTTCTCTCTCTCACTCTCGGTCGAAATGCAACCTGACCGCACGATTTTGTCTGGGGTCACGGTTTTCTGGCAATCGGATTGTGGTTGTTGGATGCATTTGCAGGCGACGCCCAATTGAATATTGCAAGGCCTATTCGGCTTTCCTTCGGCCGGTCGGTTTTCCCCGTAATGGGCCCGTAATAAATCCTTCAACTAGCAAAAGAGAGGGCAGGGGGGTGGGTTAGGAACGGGAATAAAGGCATGGCCGGACGGTCTCAAATGGTTGAAAATAACAGCATATGCAAAAGGATCATGAAACGCAGCGGACTCCCGGTATCTATTTATAATGAGATACTAATCAGGTTACGTTTGATAGTGAAATAATATCGCGGGGCAAATTGCCGAAAATGCAATAAAATCTCTTTAATATTAGATTTCGGCTGTAAATGGGTGGATTTCCGGAGCAGCTGCTTGCCAACGTAGGCCGGAAACGTGAGCAGGAAAGAGGCTGTAGAGTATTATCCCAGTGCAAATGGGTGCATTTCAACTCCAATATGTACTCCACTTGCTGGACGGTGTACGAAACAGGAAAGAAATCATTTTATTCCACAACAAAACGCCCTCCCTGGCACACACGCACACACACCGGCTTCTGGCTCGGGTTCGTGTGAAAGTGGCCGAATACCATTTGCCGACGGGACCAGCGCTAATGAATGGGCAATCGAATTAGTTATGCCAACGGGAATACCATTAAGCAAACAAATTATCTTCCTCGTTATGGCTCGTGGAGCTCCTGGGCAAGGGTTTTGGGAAAGGGATCAACCCGGCCAGATGCTCTGCAGCGTATGTGTACGGGGCCGTACTTATTCAAATTTCCTTTTAGCGCACACCTTAGCGTAGAGATTAATGGAAATAGGGATTAATTATGTGTTGCCCGATTTTATGGTGCCCGATAAATTACTGCAAGTTGCATTATGCAGCTTGGTGCCGCTAATGTTTCGATATCCGGATGCGAAGAGCTTGTCGTTGTCGTTGCCGAAATGTTGGACGATGAGTGGATTGAATTGAGGGCCTGGGCATTCGGCTTTCATGGCACGCGCACGGTTAATTAGTGTAAGTATGTTTGGTGAGTGGATTCTGGGATCTCAAACGATATAATGAGTTAAATGTCTGATCACAAAATCTTGTGAATCAATGATAAAGGACATATGCACTCTCAGGAAAGTTTCGAAAGTCTGAATGTTTTGGTGTCACTAAAAAGAGGTTATCATTTAACCACTTTTCCCCCAAACCGACCCAAACCAACTACGTGCTGCAAACAAATTTCTTGAAAAAGAAATTAAGAAAACATTGTGCCGTTTAGATAATTAAATGCAACACCCCAACAATAAATGTATGACAAAGCAGATCATGGAGTGTGTAATCCGCGAGATTTGCCGAAATTCATGACTCCGCAAAGCAATTGAAATAACGCCCGGTGGCAAAGACGTTTGCTTACGGCATAAATTTATGGACGTCGCTGCGCAAAGAGATAGAAAACGATGATACCAACCTACCTAACGGCAAAACCACAGGCTCATCCAGATACGAGGGAAGTCTAAATCACGACTAATTAACATCAATGATTTCACTTTTCCGCTACATTTCCATTTAGTCAAGCTGAGCAAACATCATTACGATTCGCCGACGTTAGAATGCCGGGCCAAAGATAAGGAATATACAACCATCAAAATATGGCGGCCAGTTGTTTCCCGTAACCGTCGGCGTATCTTGGTACCGGCGCTGTTGGGATGTAGTCTTCAACTGGCGCGAAGAACATGTAGCCCGGTTCGACTAAAGGGAACCGAATATTCTCAAACGTTTGTGCTTTAAGCCCATTCGTGCAAACGGGTGTGACTACAATCACGCCCGCCACCTTTCATTCCGTTTCTCGTGATTCAACTTCAAGCGACACCGTCACAGGCTGTTTCAACGAACATCTTACGCATCAAGTTATAACAACTGCAAAGGACAGGCCCGGTGGACAGGCAAGTGTCCCATAAATTTATGATAATTTCAAACACTTGGCTACGTTCTCCGGGTTGTTGGTGCCTTTAATCGGGTCCGGATGCAAATATTTGAACAACACTCCAGCAAGAGAGCATCTGTCTTCGGTTCGGACAATCGGGAGACAGCACTCGACTCGACAACAGCTGAATTGAATTGATGCGAATGTGACTTCCTTCCGACGGAGCCCTTCTGGCATGCATTATTTCTTAAGGCAAACAAGAGCACACGTGTCGGCGGTGCAGGCAAGTGCCATGGGCTACGCAAACCTCCCGGTATTTGCATTTGTGCTAATTGCATCCGATGCTTCAGGTGTTTACTCGATAAATTTATTATTAAAACAACCTGTTTGACTTCTCTCTTGGCAGGAGCAAAAGCATTCCTGTGCACTGAATTGAAACAACAAGCACAGGAAAGACACAGTACGTCAAAATAAACCATCAAAATAATGCTTCAAGGACATTAAAGTTTTTAAAACAAATCAAAGTAACAAGACATTTTATGCTATTTATTAAAATAATGTTCTCTGGTTTTCGCAATTTTGTCTGGCGTTTTCTAAGCAAAGATTAAAGATTGCTCTTGTCCGTCGTCCGAATTGCACCAACTATCCTTCCGCTTACAACCTTCTCTCGTTTGGCTTCGTTTGCGATAGAACGATAGCATTTCTCTGCAATCATAAATGGCGTTGGCATTTCTGGATCATTATCACTGAAATAGTTCCCATTTCGCCGTCCGTAACGTTCCCTAGCGACCGGCCTTTTTTTTTTTGCTTCTACCCATTCCGAGAGACTTTTCAACAGGTTGAAGATGGCGTGTCTACCCTCTTCTTATCGACCCACCCCCCGGAGGCATACGCCACTTCGTCGGAAACTATCAGCGCAACACAATGGGGAAGCGAATCGTAACGAAGGTCCACGAGGATGGTCCGCCAGAAGCATGGATGGTTGTGGTGGGTGGGATTGTTGGTATTTAATTTAATTTCCATCGTTCCGTCACATGGTGGAGAGGCAAATGTCACGGGGACGTTGTTCTGAGCAATTTCGGAAAATGGGAAAGCATTTTCCAGCAAATAAATTGGCTGCAACCAAGGTGATCTCAAGGAAACAAATAAAAAAAATGGAAAAAAATAAAACTTCAACACACCCTCCCAATAGGAGGCCGGAGAGGACGGTGGTAGGAAAACAAAATTAAAGAGCATGCGGCACTGTTAAACAAACTATCAAAGAAAATGGCACTCGAGGAAAATGCACTCCATTTCCTTGTCAAACGAGCGCTCAGAATCACGTTGTTCGTTTGTGAAAGTTTGCTTTCCTGCTTCCCCACTTTCGCCTCCACACCACCTCGCTTTCAATGTCGCCCGCATAGGACTATCAAAAGACAAGGAAACATATCTAAAAATGGGAGGTTTTTTTTTGCACTTCCGTTCCGTTCCTTCCACGTTGGATACGAACGAATCATTATCTTCGCATCGCGATAACAAGAAAACCTGCCCGTCGCTCGCACTCTTGCCAGGCAGCTGGCACCAACTGCCGGTGCGCGGTTGAACGCCACCACCACCACGAGGAGCCGGCAGGAAAAAGTTTTTAATGAACCCCGAAAACCGAATTGCTATTATTATTTAAAATTAAATGAGCAAATCTGACAAGCGCAGAGCATTGGAAAAGTTCTCAGACACGGCATGTTTTTCGCGGTTGATGTTTGTGTTTTGTGGGGGGTGGTGGCGCGGTAAGATTATCACCTTCGAACCCGCGGCGTAATGAAGTCCTCTCGCTTGCGTTGACTTTGTTTTGTCGTTCGGCTTTTGCGCCGTCGATAATGAATAAATTTTCCATTCCGGAACGGTTCACTTAACGAACCACTATGGCGAGAGTGATTTGTCGGGCGGGCAAGTAACAGAATATTCTGTTCAAGTTCACGATCGTTCGGTGGAATACGCAACATGTGCCAGCCGGACCGAGTTCAACACTTTGTACTCCGATACTTTTACAGAATGAAACCCTATCCTCCTTCCGCAACCAGGATTGAACAAATATGACGTGAAATGAAACACTCCATTGTTCTGCTGATAATTGAAACAACGAGAGGTGAAAAATGGCTTCGCCACCATATTGCGGCCATGTTTTAATTACCTTCTGCGATTGCATCCGTCCGCCCAGGATGGTGTTCGTACCGACGGCACTAACGACGGTGCCGGCCGTCCCGGTGCCAACGCTCGCGCTAATGGCGCCTCCACTGACCGCATTGAGCGCGTTAGCAGGCAACAGCATCGAGGCGCACATCGTCTCGTGGGGGCTTTCGCTGCCCAGCGAAACGGGCCGTGGGCTCTCCGAGCAGGGCGATGCCTCGCGGGACACACTCTCCGAGTCGTCGTCCGATAGGATTTGTCCTGTTAAAAAAAAAAATAATAAGTCAGGTACTGTACAATCAAGTTGGATGAGGTATCCGGTGTGATCAATCTAGCGTCCTCCGGTCTCGGATCCTACGGGCGAGACCGTCCGCCGACTAGCTCCACTTTCGCCAACTCACCTTTCACATCGTCCAGATCGTTTTTCATCGGTTTAAACATTGACAGATCCGAGTCGCCGTCGATGCCGAGCCAATTTTCTGCATTGTGAATATTGATCAGGTCCTTCACCAGCTGCTCGTCGCTTTTGCCACCGATATCGCCACCGCGGCCCTTCGCCGGGCCGAACACGTCGTGGTTGTACAGCGGATCGTTCACCACCGGATAGCCTAATGATGTTTCATCCCATGGACCGAGGGTTGTGAAAAGAAAAGGGAAAGAAAGCAGGATGAAATTGATTCAAGCCGTGCAAACATACCACCGCCACCATTTCGGGTTCGTGTGGGACACTATCCCGGTCCTTTTTTTTCGTTCCTTCTTACCGAGATACTGCAGATGCACCCGGATCTGATGCATGCGTCCGGTCAGAGGTTTGCACAGCACGACGCTGCTGCTGCCGTTGAAACCGAGCTTCTGGAATGTGGTGGTACATTCCTTTCCCTTGGGTGAAACCTTGCACACGCCAATCTTGTAGCTGACTACCTCGATGGGCTCCTTGCACTCGATGATGCCACTGTGTGGAAGGAGAAAAAAAAAGAGCAAACATGTGAAAAGGAGCGCGTGGAAATGCGATACCGGATGGCAGGAAAGTCAAACTGAAACTAAATCAATTCCATCCATCCATCCATCCGTCCATGGTCGGTCGCATTGGTTCCCCGGAAAGCCTTCACACGAAAGTTACATCGCTCAGGCAAACGCAGCAGGGAGCAGCCTCTGCTTGCAAGCCTTCCTATACCCGTTCCGGTCCGTCGTTTCGGTAGTTCCGATCAGCTGATGTCATAGCCACGCACAGGGAAGGCACACTTTTTCTCTCCCTCTCTCACCCTTTTTTCCTTTGTCGCTCAATTTCGTTTCAATAAATTCCTCCTCCCTCCCATCGCCGGGAGGAAACGCATCACTAGCACACGCCTCACGGGGGAGCCTAACATGACACAATTTCCCATACCCATCCCGACGGCGGACGACGGAGTCATGTGCTAAGAATAGCCTGCCTTTTCCACCATCACCACAAATGGCACCGACGGCGACTCACCAGGCCAGCATCCATTAACGTGTGTCTTTCGATCGGCCTCGGAGACGCGTTGCCTAGTCAATGGCGGTTCTCTCCAAGGACTTCCGGCGACGCGCGAGCATTCGGCGTAACAGCTAACTCCCACCACCGGCTCGGTTCGGTAGACTCACATAATTGGAATCCTTATAAGCTGACAAACTTCCGATGGGATCACGGCGGGCGATTGCGCTTGCGGTGCCGTTCCGGATTTTTTGCGTGGGCCCCGCCGTCGTTCGGGCCGCACGTTAATGTACACCGACGTCGTTCGTAGCCAGTGTTTCGAGGGGGGTGGCATATTGGAATCGGGTGTCTCATTAAGTTGCACTGGATTTTTCGGGCGGAAGTGAACAAGACAGTAACGCAATTTTCTTTCCACCGGTCCATTGCCTCGGTTTTGCCCCGGGAAACACATGTGCTTGCGTGCGTGTGTGAGATGCGTATGGGATTGGGGTTTCAATTAAAGGCAACAGGAATTGGATTTTTATCGGGTTAATTAAATTTCCGAAACGAACCTCTGCACAGCGTGAGGCGGAGTTTTGAAATGTGTTCATTTGTTTCCTAGCAAACAAGCCACCGGTTTCGAATTTTGGGGAAGAGTTGGAATTTAATTAAAAATGTTAAGCGCAACAGATCTTTTAACATCCGTCAAGCCGATTCTTATATAATTTTCCTGTGGAAATTCCCCGACGGAGGAGAGGATTACTTGCGACATTTCTTGCTGATCAGCATTCAATCTGATTTTAAATCACTACGAATACGGATAAAAACCACACAGCCTTCGGGGTGGAAACTAAATCACAACCGGCTAATCCTTTTCCACATGTAATCACTCACAGACGCAGGCACGGTACGAGTCCGCATTTCACTCGCTCTCAGCGCGGGTTGCTTATCCGATTAGCAGCAGCTCCGATTGATTAAACGAGCGACTCGCTGACGGATGGACGGGAACCGGATGAAAATGGCACTGTACGCGAGGCAATCAATTTGCATTCTACCTCCTCCTCCGGAGACGGTACTTACTCGGGAAACTCGCCTTCCACCCGGCAGATGTACTCCTTCTGCACCTGCCGGTTCCGGATCTGGTGCTCCATCTGGCGGGCCTTCTTCGGGCTGCGGCCGAACAGCAGCAGGCCGGACGTAAGCCGATCCAACCGGTGGATGGTACGAAGATTTTTCAGATTATACTCCTTCGCCAGGATGAACACCACCGTGTTGTGGCGGTAACGGCCGCAGGGATGAACCTTTTTTGGGTGTGCACGGGTTTGTGTGTGTGTGTGTGTAGTTGAAGGAAGTAGTAGGTAAGGAACACAGGTTAGTTGAGTGAAAAAATGCATTTGAATGTTGGTTGGTTTTACGAGACACGGGAAGATTTGGGTTTGTCATACACAATTGTTGACAAAAAAAAAAGGATGAATGGAATTGAAAAAAAGAAAATTGAAACAAAGACTTTATTAATACGGATGTAAGGTTATTTAGAGAAAAAAATTACTACACATTAAATTTGGTTCAAAAATACGTACACCTACATGAATGAAGTTTAAAAACGTCAGTAGAAACATTAATAAATTCTAGTAGTTTTAGAAAAAAAGATTAAATTTATGTTACTGTAAGCGGAGGATATAAGTATAAAGTAACAGGGCAAGTGTAATATTATGTTTAAATAAATCCACACAGCAAACTATCATTAGTACTAATTATTAAAAACAAGCAGCGATTGAAAGAAAAGAAAAATTGATATGTTTGATTTGGTTATTCTCTCACAAATGCTATACCATAAAGATACGACTGTGGATCTGATTGTGATACAACGGTCCTGCTTTGTTAGGAACGAGTGCAAATGAGTTTTCTGCTTTCGTACGGTAAAAATCGGTATGCTTCTGCTCGTTTCCCAAACATATACGGTTTTAGAAGCACCCGTTTGGTCTACACTGCACTTTTTGACAATGGCAAGGTGTCTGAAACGTAGCCCGTTTCCCAGTTGGCACGGTACTCGGTAATCAGGTCAATATATCTCGTGACTTTAGCCACGATCGTTTCGGCGCGAGGTCACAAGGATCGTTCGTTGCGTTGCATATGTATAATGGAAAACACCTGACGCCGCCGGGAAAGTGATGGGAATAGCGGTGGGTCGTAATATTTGTACCACACGAAATGGCAATGCAAGGTGTGCGCTCGCGTCGTTTGCCAGTGACCTGTGCGCCACACTCCCCCTCCACCACCCCATAATGCTTCCATCCCTGACGATGCTAATGGTGTGAAAATTCCTTCGAGTAATCATCGACCCCGTCTGGATGGTTCATTTGCAACGCGACTGTGGAAAGCTAACTGCATATGGAGGATATTATTATGGCATTGCCGTTATCCTCCGCCCAAGCTCGGCAAGCTGTCCACATGTGCGGGCAAGGGGTGTTGTTGATGCGGACCTCGATTGCACCATTCGTGTGTGGGCAACGTTCGCACGCTACGCCCTTAGCATTCTCTGTCTGCCGTCGACTGAAGCTTCATTACTGACGAAGGGTCTGTTGTTTGGGCGAAATGGCGTCGATCTGGAGGTTCTTCCAATGCACGAGGATTGAAGGGATTTTTTGTTTTGTTTGCTGAACACAACCAAGTCGGATGGAGTTGAGGCTAAATTATGATGGAGTTGTGACATGCAACCAAATTTACTGGCACCACCAGGCGTCTCCACCAGGCGTCTCCACCAGGCGTCTCCACCTCCAGGCGGCGAGAACAAAGAAGACAGGAAACCCACAAATAAAACCGATCCAGCGGAACTGCAAGCCACACGTGGAAGAGATAGGTGTAGTTGGATCGGTGAGTATCTGCATCGTAATTGAACGGGTGAGTGAAAACTTAATGAGAAATTCGTTAGCTGCAGGAATGTGATTTAGAAAAACCAATCACTTCAAAATGGCAGGCTGACGGAATTTACGTTTTTAACAACCTTACACTACAACATGATGTCATGTTGCGCGTGAAGCCTAAGACATGTGACAGGGTTATTTGTTTACCCTTGAAGTGTTGCTAAATTACTATTTCCTATTTCGAATGCCCTTCATCAACTTCAAAGTGTCTACGATAAGAGATTCAAAAAAGACATTTGAAGAATTCTGATTGGAAAACGTAACTAATCGTCCGATTCATATGGAATTGATCGAGGATGGATTCTACAGATTAAAAAAATCTGTATAAAAATACTTTCTATATGCTACTGAAAGTATAAAAAATACTTTCTATATGTTAAAGAAACCAAGTTTTGAGAAAGCATAAACGAAACACAAATAAACATAAAAAAGTTAGATTAAAAGAGACGAAGAGTATAGCAAATGTGAATGATAACGATGTGTTCTTTATGTATCCAGTACTTAACCAAAATTAACTTACAACGTAGGATTTTCTGCCAAAACCACACAAATGGTTTATTGCTCACAATAATTCAAATAAACTTCTTAAAGCATATTCAGGGTAAAATAAAAAAAAAACAACATTGTCCATCATCGAATTTTAATGCTTTTCATAAAAGTGTGGAAAATTAACTTTGCAGATAGATGACCCTAGAAGGCAACCACGGAGCGCTACATTAGACTGGTGCCTAAGAAAAATACCATCTCCCGTTTGGTCGCACGACATTAAACTTATTAACAATTTTCTTTCGCTAGCTTCGTATGGCTGTTTTTCTTTTGATGTTGTGCTTTCCTTCGCCAGACACTGCTGCTCATTGCTCGGAGGGCAAAGTTTTCATGGCACTGGAGAAGTTTTCATGGGTAGAGAGCTGTTATTTTTCGGGTCTGTGTGATTTTATGAGGACTTGGGCAGTCTGAAGCGTGGCAAAAATAAGAAACAATCCCAAGTCTTCTTCAAGTTGGTAGGGGCACTTTCTTTAAAATACTGTCTTTGAGAATGTGCCAGACGCTACTATCTTAGGGAGAACGTTGTAAATGCAATAGAAAAGCGTGTTACGAAAGAGGACTCTAGCACCGTCGCAATTTCGTTTCGAAATTGGAAACAATTTAACTAATTTATGTGTCTTCAGTGATCAAATTGCATTGAATACTTGTAATGAGAAAAATGTTTGAATCATTTGCAATTGTACTTAAAGATACCAGAAATTGCCAAGACTTATCCATACAATTACAAATGGACTAAACGATCACTTTTAGGAAAAAATATACTGTAGTGTGTTTATTGTATATCTTTTGCAAACAGGCTACCAAATCCATTTGAATAACAAATGATTGTTGGTCATTATCAATTAATCACAACGCCGGATGTGGGTGTGTGTATGTGTATGTCAACTTTAAACCGATCTGGCTCCACGGCGAAGCCTTTTGACGATTAACGAGCGCAGATAAAAGCGTACCTTGAACGCTTAGCCCATGTAATAGTCACTTGGGAATGTAATCCTATTAGCACCCCTTTTTCTCAGGTCTAAAGTCAAACCAACAAATCAGGCTCGAAATTCGGCAGAATTGTTGCGCCCGCCCGGTGGTCTCCATAAATTGACCGAAATTTATTGCCATCCCTACTGTAGTGCCACCGTTACCTAACCACACAACGGTTCTGGCAGTTACAGACGCCAAAAAATCACCACCGCTCCCGACGAGACGGATGCTGCAGTGTTCGTGCGGAAAGCTCATTGGGCTCGATCTGAATTTCGGGGGCCCATCGGGAAATCGTGCCGTCGGAGAAATGGGAGGGTACTATGTATTGTGTCCCAAGGCGGGAGGTACCGAACGGTATGTGTGCCCGCCCACCGTGGGGTTGAATTTATTTTGCTTCAAAAGCATCGTAATGAATCCTAAACTTCTGCTTATCGGCTCCGGGGAGGGACTAAGGGATAATCTTCTTCAAGCGAAACGAACGCAAAAAAACCGAACGGGTTTCAAGTTTATTTTTATGATCCTACTGGGGACTCGGTCAACGGGAGACAGGGACCGGCGTCGATGTTAAAGGCAGCCGCCCGAAATGGGTACTGAGCCTAATGGATAAAGGTTCCGTTATTATTGCTGCGTGCCGATGATAAAGATCTGTAAGTTAATTAGTGGCCGAGAAAAGTTGGCGTCAAAAGGATAGGGCACATGATAAAACATGGAAGGATTACGCTTATCTAGTTGATTAATGGCAAATCGTAGAATTCTGCTGACTACCCCAGACACCAGATTATCCAATAAATGTTAATAATGAAGGGGTCTGGACAAACCCCGTACTTTAAGTTGAGCTAGTATTGGAAGGTATGAGTATATCTTAAAAGGAATGCTTTAAGATTTCTCTAGCAATTGAGGTTATCATGAGGTAACGACGCGATCTGTCAGCTCTCTGAAAGCAGCTCGTCAAACTTCCATTCGAAATTTGTTTGACTATCAAAAAACTGAATGTTGAAAAATATGATAGCTATCAAAGGTATGAATCTTATTTGTGCATTATTTTCATATTCAAAATTAAGAATGAACGATCGTTAAAAAATCATGAAACTTCGGAGTTTACAGGTATTCAGTTTAAATCGTTCCTTAAATAAATTCTTTTTTTTTGTTCTACGGTTTCCCAAGCTAATATTCTTAAATTTACGAACACATTTCGATCATCGCACGGTGACGACCAAGTCCTTGTTGCCGATAAGCCGACGAAATTGTTGGTAACAACTTCCAATTTATTTTCCCTTATATGAACAAAACTAACGACCGAACGACCCTCCTGTGCGGCACCCGGCACAAGTTTGACCATTCCGGCCATGGCACTAGATGATCATTCCGATGAAGACGCTTACGACGGACAGCTGTAATGTGTCCACCGGGCGAAGGGACAATGTGAAGTTTGTTATGTGCTAAGTTCACATAAAAAATGGCTACGAAACTGTTCCACTTCGGACGGGTCTTGGCCTGGGCGCGACCATATAAGTTCCGTGGGCGGAGGAAATATACAGAAAAATAATCATTAAAGAAAATCTTCGAATCGGAAGCAACGTCACACTAGCGTGGGAAACACTTTTTTTGTGTGGCCTGAATTGACGGAAGCAAGGCCCTTTTCGAGACGTTCTGCTTGCGCACAAAACGGAAGATGACAACGATCTTCACGGAAAGACGTACACGGCCTGGAGTGTGACGGCTTCGGTATCAAGTTTTCCGACAGAGAAGGAGGGAGTAGGAAAAAAGTCCTTCAATCTGAAAAAGATACTTCCTTCCTTTGCCCCTTTTCCACCTTGGACACCCGCAGTCAATCGTTGTTGTGGAGCTACTGAAAGGACTAACTTTCAACCATCCGGTGGGCCTACGGGTTCCGCCACCGAATCGGGTCGCCAGCGCCACCGTACGTTGCTACAAATCCCCGCCGTTGCCGGCCGTAAGTGGGAACCCTTCGCCTTCGAAAGGACTGACTTCTAAACTCTCCACCACAACCAACCCAAGCGGGGCAGTGCGGAAGTGGCAGCCGGAAGAGTGAAATCGAAAACGAATAAAGATGAAAATTTATCTAAGAAATGGGCTCCAACAAAGCTTCAAATGTTCACCGAGGGAATACTTGGGGCGAACGGGAGCTTGCCGGAGTGGCGGGAACTACCCGTGCGCCGTGCGCTACACACTGTGAAAACAATTTTCGTTCCGCAACTCGGTAAAAAGAGTTTGCGAGACGGCGGTGGCCGACGACGAGGGGTGGAAAGTCGTAAAGTTGATAACGTCGATAATGTTGCGTTACGTATTTGGAGCACGGTGTGATGCAGTGTGGTTGTGGCGGATGCTTTCCGAGAAATCGTACCGTGCATTGAAAGTGATACGCTCGTTATTTTCGCGTTAATCGTTGTCCAGGGAGCCGGCAAGCTGGTAATGCTGTGATTTTGTTAAGGTTTATGTCACCATAATGTATGCGTCTGCTGTAAAATAATTTTTGCTTTAGAAAAATGCGCAGCCATAATGGCTACTCTCATGTTAATCCTCTGAAAAATAACAGACATTGATTTAATATTTCAACATCTTGGAAAACTAATAGACATTTCAAAACAACGCTATCAATTTGAAAAAATATCATACCAATGACAGTCAACCTTTTTAGTAAAAGAAGTTGTTTCTTAAAGCGTATCTTTGGGGTATTGAAATGTTCGAAACGGTCGAAAAAAAGCATTAAACAATATATTTGTTAGTGCAAATATCAATGTTAGTCGTAACATCCTAGAGAGCACAAAATTAGTCACAAAGTGCCTTGAGCTGTATCTTTCGCTGGTCCGTCTCGGTCCGACCTTTCACGGGAAGGAAGAAAAAAAAACATAACAAATACGGCCAATTCCATTGGATTTTCACGGTTGTGTTTGTTTGTACTTGCTGCAGAAACGCCTTCTAGCATTTGCCCCCTTGTTTGAGGTGTTCGGGGTGAGAATACCAACATCGTACTGTTGTTTGAGAGATTTTTCACAATCCTCACACCAAAAGAGGGAACGGCGGTGGAAAACTAACAGTGAGCACACAATGGGGGGTGGGTGGGTGGTGGACAAATAACAAGACAGCCGGAGGGATGACACAACACACACGGGGGCGGTGGTGCGGGAGTAGAGGTCGCTAGAAACTCCCTGTTCTGCGGGTCAGTGTGGGTGGGCAGGCTACTTTACTCACCGGCAGCGAACACGGTTTGTCCAGCACTACGAGATCATTATCGACATAGATTATTTTTATTGAATGATCTAAAACGGGCGTCTCGTGTCTGTTGCGGCCGGCACGAGCGTGCGAGTGTCCCAAACATGGTCACAAACCCAGAAAAAAAAGAAGAAAAACAACGCAGAGGCGTCAACGTGACGAGTGGTGTGAGTGGCGATTTTTTTTTTCCCGGATTGTTTCCGAACAACCGTGTGGTATTTTTTGTTTTGTTCCATTTCCATTTCGTTTCGTTTGGTTTTGTTTAGCGCGCAGAACCGGCGTTTAGTTTGTTGGGGGTTTGGTTTTTTTTGTTTTGGCGATTCGGGCGATCGCGCAAGGGATGTGACAGCAGGTGTTGCGGCAGCACGGGGTGAGGGCAGCGATTCATTACAACATGAACGATGACAACGATGGGCGCGACGGTGGCATTTTGGGGGAAGGGGGCGGTCATAACCCAGCGAGTCACAGAATCCGATCCGGCGTGTCCAGGGCGTAGCCACCGTCGAGAACACGCACGCACACATACACACCACCACAGGACAGAGCGATATTTCAGTGGTATTAATAATTTTTCATCATTATCGATTGTACCACTTTCGTGGCGTGTTATTATCATTAATATTTTATGCTACACGGGGGGAGGAGGTTGGGGTGAGCTTTGTGGTGTCAAGTTTTACGCGCACACCATGACAATACAGGGGACCGCAACGTGGAATGTTGCGTTTTGCGTTTGCGAATGATTTATGTTACAGTGGGAAATAACTTCCTTCGTTCGTTCGTTCTTAGTTACCCTGGAATACATACATTTTTGACATTCACTAAACGGAATTTTACACACGGCTAAAATACCGAGTTAATAAACGAAAAGTTTTATGCTTGTGTCTGGTATCTTTGTGTGCTTGTGGCAATGGTTTTTGGCTACGTATGTTTACGTCAAACATAGCTCGCGGTCGGCGGCAAAATAGAACTGTTTTTCCTCTCATTTGAAATTGATGTTTTTAATGGCCCGTTGTTATGGGGTAACTGTAAAGTGTTCCTTTTTTCAATTTAACGCCTCGGATCGTAAAACCGATGTCAATGTCCGTGGAAATATTTTCCGAGGGTTTAGCGTTTTGAAACTTTCTTGTATTCGTTTCCATGACCTATCAGTGTCCAATGTGGTAAGAAATAGTTTATTTCTGCCACGGTCTGTTTGTGACGGGAAAGTTTGAAAACATAGTGTGTATGTATATGTGTGTGTGTGTGTTTATGTGTCTCTTGCGTGTTTGATGAGCGCATGTTCTTATGCATGAAGGGCTATAATGTCCAAGATACGCTTTCTTCGATGGATACAACGTTGCTTATGATGAATATTTTATCGTTTCAGTATACAACGATATTTTAACGAGGTACAAACACAAAACAAAGAAAATATATATAAAAAAAAACAACAACATCTTACTGACGCCACATTGCAGATGATACGGTCCAAATGTATCCCCCGGCTTAATGTTTATGGCGATTGGATTCATGTGAGCTACAAGCGACCATGCGTCTCCATTTTGGTGCTTTACCGGTTGTGATCTGCACTGGCCGATGTTGCTGCATTGCGCACAACTTTTATTAGTAGCAATATCAGTGTATTAATATAAAAGAAAAAAAACCTCACACATCACTCAAGACAACTGAGAAAACAATTTACTGCGGTAAAGATGCATCACGTTACCTCTGTATCGATTCGATAAGGTTCATCGATTAGTTTCATATAGTCTGCTCATTGTATTGGCCATTAAAGGTTAGATATTGTTAATTAGTCTTAAGCAAGCGTAATGAATTGTGAGTTTTCTGTTATCTTCTTTAAGCAGCAATTTGATTAGATTTCATTTACCAGAGAAACTGGATAAGGAAGAGAATAAAATAGATCTCATATGCTGTACAACCTAGTCCCAAAAATTTAATCCTGTATCTTCTTCCAAGTTAATAACCTCTGTGATCAACTTCTAAAAATTGACATCTAAAAACGCGACGGAACAAATATGTGTTCTTAAACCATTGTCGTGTCATAGAGTGCTGTTAAAGAACATAAAAGTTTAACCATGGCCCAGCGCAATCTCCGACTGTTCACGACATATTCCCACAAAGAGTTACAACAACTCGACTGTCCAAGGATTCTGTTTCATTTTGAATGGTCTGTGTGTAAATCGCAACCGATCTGATTTTATGGCGGTTTCCCTCAGTTTCTCTACATATTTTGCTTTATTGTCATGTGTATCTTTATTTACATAGCCACAGCCACACACACACACACCCTCAGTCACACATGAATACAATACATGTTGACTTTCCACTGATGTATGATCAGCTAATGCTCCCAACAACCAGCAAAAAAGCCCATCGGATATGATTTGCAATATTTTATTAGATTAAACTCAAATAGATTTATTGACGGAAAAGCGGAACACTCATAAACTGGGAGATTATAATTTTATCTTTCCCAATTCCCGTTCCACTCGCTTTCCCGGCTGGTTGTGCTAGCTTTTCATGCCACGTACGCCACGTACGTGTTGTTGTGAAGCTTTTACATCATAACATCGTGCGGAAGTGGAGTTTGTTTTTTTTCGGTGAGAGATGCGTGCAAGCTCCAGAGCAGATCCAGGACTATCTCGGATTCTGTTTGCCTCCAAAAACTGCTCGTAAATATTACGAGTTTGGGCGAGAGTCTCGTTTGCGAGAACGTCAACAATCAGTATCACAACGTGCTAATCGGAAAACGCTCGTGAAAAGTGAAAAATGAAAAAAATATACTAAATTTTTTATCATCAATCAGTGAACGGGAAACATAAATAAATGTGTTGATAAACCGTGATACTCTCTTTGAATAATTGTTCTTTGATCGATAGCTACTGTTAGTTGTCGAAATATAATATATTGGTAGATTATATGAAATAGAAATACTTTACTAGTTCAAATCCAGGCGTTCAAAAGACACGGAACACAAAGCAGTGGCGAGGACGTGACCTTTCAAGCGATTATCCTCATGCTCATCGCCATATTCCCAATGCACCGCTTCAACGACATCCGACAAAATGACAAGTTTGAACCGCCACCAAATTGAGCGTCTTCCTTGCACCGATTTCCGCTCTGAAACGTCACGTACGATTCCAAGATGACTCCCCAGCGAAATCAATCGAAAGCGGAAAAGACACTCCAGTTTTCGAGCCCGAAGGTTCGATGCACAATAGGAGTCGTTAGCAATGGTAGATAATCCTCCGTCGACATTGTTGCCAAAAATCGGGATTGGCAGACCAGTTGATATTTTTCCTTCCTTTTTCTTTCGATGAGCAAATTGAGCCAAATTTTCATCAACTTCTTCAGCCGGCTATCGTTGCCGGGATTTCGTTACTTTGAAATGTCAGGTCCCCGGGGAGGGTAGGTTGGTACGGGCAGAATGAGAAAATCCGCTCATATAAGTCAATTTAGGTTTTGATTTCACAATCACCGGCCACCAGTCTATTCCCCTTTCGAGACTTTCATGGTCTCGCAAATCTTTCCACTGCTGGGAGTTAATTCAGGCGCATTCTGCAGTTTCCCTGGACCAAACAAAATCCAACAAAACCCCGTTTGTACCTTTACATCGAGCTATCTGATCGAGCGAAGCACGGACGAGCATCATCCGAGCCAGAGCTCGAGATTATCTCGTGAGGTTTTCCACTCCCGTCCAAGAAAGCCATTATTTGTGCCCTTCTTATTTGTAGGCGAACTTTTATATTTCGCTTGAAATCATTGTTTGGCGGAAGAGGTTAACCAACGGATGTTACAAAACTAGAGCTTACTTGAGAAATCCGGGCCATGAGTTCGGGCGGAAAAAATAAAATAGCGAAGGTACAAAGAATTTGTTTGCCGTAACGAATATTTCATTCCGGGTTTCAAAGGATCCCAAAAGTTACGATAAAACCGGAAAAGGGTCCCTAGGAAACTGTGCTTGGTTTTCATCAGTAAACATGTTTTATTTATTTCACCTTCTGCTGGCCCATGATTGACCATTTTGCAGCTCTTTTTTATTTCCGGGATGAACGTGCTTAAAATTTTTACCCGCACCTAATTATTTCCTTATTACTTCGCTTACACTATTGTATATCCATCAGTTTGCCCACACAGAAGAGCATATTCATATTACAATTTGTTTTCATTAAAGAATTCTGGTTGAAACCTTTTGTGAATTTTTGTTTCCTTTTCAAACATTACTCTTATTGAAACCATTGGAATAAGGATAAATAACGATGTATATTAGTAAGCTTAACAATTTGTTTTGCTTTTGCTTCGGTTCTTTTAAAATTCCGTGAACAAAATGAACAATCCATCTTATTCGAATAGTTGCTCACATTTGCATTTTCCCGAAACCAGAATACGTACGGTTTGTGCAAACGATACACAATCAAACAGGAGCCAACACTCAATCTTCCTGGAAATGGAGCCAAATTAAGTGGTCAAGACCCATCTGTAAGCGACTGTCGTCGTCTCTCGTCATCGTCGGTTGCAACGCGTTGCAAGCAGAAGGAAAATGCATCCGGTACGGAATCTGGATGGTTGACAAGGGTGGGGGGGAGGAGAAAAACAAGGAAACAAAACAATGTCGGCTTACCAAGATAAATGGCCAATTTTCATGTGACACTGTGAGGCCCGGGCGGTCGAGTACGCTGTTGGCATACTTTTCGATCTTGCCTTTCCAGTGGATCGCTTTTGGCGTTGTTTTCGTATTTCCAGCGAAGGGATGAAAGCATTCTATATTGTACTTGGTTTCCGTTGTTTCCCTTTGGTTTTGTGTTTTTCTTAAAGTGTATTTCATATTGTATTTTTATTTTGCACACTTCTTTTTCCACCCGTTGATATATGCATGAAACAAACCGTCTGCTCGTTTTTCAGGAAACCTCGTTTTTAGAGCATACCATTTTTCTTGGGCAACGACGGGAAAAATTATTTTATGTGTAATCACCCCAATTTTCCTTGACAATACTGTCCCTTACGTTCGGGGCAAGGTCGTTTGATTCGAGCGATGGCAACAAAGGCTCATTGACGGGCTAGAATAGTCGCTTTTTTGGGTTTTTTAAAGTCATAATGAACACAGATTTCTGCTCATAAATTAAATATAAAATAAACTTTTGTATTTAGCGAAGATAGATTATTGTAATTAATCAAAAATATAAAGTTTTTCATATGTTCTTAGCTATTAATAAAACATAAAAAATACCATGCAGAAAAGCCTTGGTCACAACATTATATAAACACTTTCTCAAAAATCCTAATCAACTAAACGGCAACTATTGAACAAATGTTACGGGTTACAATAAGCAAGGGGTTAGCGGTAATATCAGCTTCATAACCAAATCAAACATACACGCAAGCGCCGTATCGGCGATAAGCGATGTAAAACGATTTAAACTACGAATGAAGTAAGGCTATCGGTATGAATTAAACAAAATGGCGGTCATTTAAGCCACTTACTGGTATAGATGCTGGTTTGTTCACAACCACAATATCGTCGTCCATGTGCACTATTGTGATTGGTTGACTAGTTACTGGAACTTCATGTCTGGAAAATACAACACTCACATGTAGATGATTTTGGTAAGGGTTTTCGGAAGTATAATCAACGATATAAATAAAAACGAAACGCAAGTCTAAAGCCGAGAAGATTAAAACACAGGAAGCAAAAAAAAAAACGAAACAAAATAAACACAAACCGAATGATTTACCCAAAGAGTGACTATCAAATGGTGGGGGGGAATGTATGTGAGTTTCTTCACTTGGTTTAAAAGCAATTGGACAATGGAGTAACAGGGACCATGGAGAAAAATGAAAGAAGAAGAGTGAAACATAAAATGTCTGTGTATCTCATAGGACAACTTTCTCAGGTAACATTATTCAACTTTACACATTCCCGAACTAACGATTACTGTTTATCGTTGCGGTACGGAAACGACTACACTAGCAACGCCAAAACACCACTGAAATGGATCGGCAACAAACTCAAGAGGAGCAACAAACTGCAATTCAGAACGACACCAATTATTAGAATTCGTTTTTACTTGTAGCTGCCTATTTTTCCGGAATATTTTTGTGGCATGTATCCTAGTTTTATCTTCGGCAATTGTGTTTGTTGCCAGTTAAATTTTATCGAATCAGTTTAGTTCAATATGCTTGTGTCATCTCACAAATGTTATGGAGCAACTTTGCATGTATTGTAAACAATTACTTGTGGTATATGAAACATACTATTGAACTTATTACTACAAAATATGGAGATATGTTTGCGAAACCTCAATTGGGTTTTAAAATATTGATACGTATTAATACACAATTCTTCTTTCATTTTTCTATACATAAAAGCAGGAAAGGAAAGGCGAGTAATGTAGGCGTAAAACAGGAACAAAAGCATAAATGCATATGGCTGTATGATAGCTTGTTTGTATGTTGAGGATATTCTACGAGCGTTCAAAAGAACAGGTTTCGGTCCCTTAATCGGCCAATCGCGAATATGTTATGTAGCTGGTTTTGATTGTATGTACATTTTGTTGCAAGTCGGCGTCTTACAAAGTTTTGCAAAACCATTCGTATCTGTACATTTTGTACTTCTGTAAGGCTTTAGCATAAATAATACCGTTTTCCATGTTTCATGTTTTCATCTTCTGTCGTTTGATAAGAGATCTGCATTATAGCATTAGGGTGAAGTTTTGCTATCACATTCTTTTGTTTTAACATACAATGTAGAGACAAGCGCGGTTTTCAAGAACGGACGAACAATTAGGTGCAAAAGTACGCTTCCACGGTCATTCAAGGGGGTTTCCAGTTGGGTTTAATTTTTTAGTATACTTAATTTCACTGTACAGGAATGTTTTTGAACCCTTCAGGCTGTACGCGAGCACGCAACGCAAAATTATTTTTAAAGGGGTGAATGAAAAAAAAGCATTGCTGCATACATTGCAATGTCTCGTTTGTTCAGATGAAGTTCTGTGATTTTTTTTTTAAATTTACAAACGGTCTGACTCAACACGAACATTCTATTCTACGGGAAAAGGAAGTGTAACTTAAGACGACCTTAAGATGGTATTTGAAAAAACAAAAACAATTTTGAAATCTATTTCGAAGAATTTTTTTTAGAAACAAAGTAGTTTGAGAAGTCAGTCATTAGTAAAATATGTTTAATTACCTGTGCACGATGTTTGCTAGGAGATCGTTATGCTTTAACCTATAATCTGTTGGCACTTTTTCATAGTTCACGGTCAGGGTACCTGCCTTGATGCACCGTTCGTACTCTTCGGCCGGATGGGCACGGAACTCACGGGCAAACACGTCCAAAATTTTCTCTCCAACCCAGCGCCCTTTCGTGAACGTCGTGAAGGTGAAGTAGTATGGATACACTTTCCGTAGGCCTGTGAAGCGAAGCAGTATTATTGATAACATAAAGTTTTTCCAGCCAGATATTCTTTTGAAAACTATAGACAGCTTCATTCGTTTGCTACTTACCGTTTTCAATGTAGTACGATGTTTCATGGTACCGTTCATCCGTGAATCCGGGTCGTTTAGCCTTCAATGCTTTGGTTTCCAGCTTAGCCTATCGAGTGAGACAGAGAGAGGGATAGAGAAAGAATCGAAAAATCAATCAATGCATATGGATCTTCAAATGAGGTTTCTTCACAGGAAACATAAACATGCATGCCTGGGAATAATATCTGACCATTAGCAGTCGTAAGGTAAAGGAAAAACGTTTTTCTTCCGAATCCTACAAAAACCCATGAGGTCAAGCAACTGGTCGTTAAGAAAGGTTCCAACCGGATGAACTGGTTTCCATCCGTAGCGAATGTTTGCTATTCTGCTGTTCAATCCGATGTGTCATCCAACACGGGTGGGCGTGATACGGGAAAAAGGTTGACGGAGGATGACTGTAATTAAGTGACAAGTTCCCCAAACCCATACAACCCCCAGGCTTCGGCCTATGGTTTTGACGAGATCTGTGCATGACAGCGTCTGCTGCCATTGGTCAAATGACGATTGACGATTCGGGAGCCACTCTAATGAGTTTGTGAACCTTACCGACATATCCTTCACGGCTGATATCGGCTTCGTCATCGGCTTCAAAAGGTAGGCGATTAGTTGAGATCAAACAGAGTCGACCCACCGTGTGCCATGCAGTGACAAGGATGAGGGTTCACTTCCGGGGGATATTGTATTAATTACGGCCAAGGGTTGCCTTCCGATATTTCCTGGAAACTGGACGTATTTGGCAATATGAAATCGTTCTGAATTTAAGGTAAGGTATCCTGATTTATAACAAAGTGAAAATTTAAAGATAATTTATTGAAGTTAACTGGGATTAAATTAGCAGTAGAATAAAACAAATCGTGGTTTACTATTTTATTATTTTCTCTATTTTATTAAAGGTTTGTGCTTGCAGCAGCAGATAAGGAAATTGTCCATGAGAGATGAAATGTCACAGCTGAAGTCTATAACAAAGGACACCGCAAATGAACAGAGGACATCATATTACAACTTTGTTTATCATAAACCAAGAGCACAGGAAGACAAAAAAAAGCCGCACGGAAAATAATGCACACTGGAAACTCGAATGCGTGTCCGCAACGCAAGCATATGCAGGAGAAGTTTTCCCGGTGCCTTTCTGCGCTGCACATCCTCTTGGAAACTTGCCGCATTTTCTTGTGTGCTGGACTAGAAAGCGGTACTAGTTTTTGCTTAGAGAAGAAAGTGAAATAGTTCGTTAGGCAAAAATTACATTCTCTTCGAGCGCGCTCGAACCGTAAGCCAAAGTTTTTCTTCGTCCCGAGCGAATGTAACACGTAGCGGTGCACTGCAGCAAGAACACATATACAAAGGATGGAGAGGTTTATCTTTAAGCAGTACGCTTGAAGGTGAGTATCCATGTTGCAACAGACCCATGTGGCCCAAAGCGAAACTACCTATCTCTACGGTTATTATGGTCAGAAGTGTGTGTACATGGAAAGAGATGTTTTCCACCATTTCTTATGCAAAACTTTAGAAAGCCGTGAAGGATGCACGATGCAGTTAAATAAAGCAGCAGGTTCTTAGTGTCATGTGGCTTCAATTCATTAACTTCCAGCCCGTTTTTCATTCGTACCAGCGAGGATATGTGAAAAGACGGTCTTTTCAATGCTAACCACGCAACTTCAACTAGCAACATCTTATACACGAGCAACAATAGGAATTGCAAGCGAAAGTAACTAGGCGTTTCAAGTGTATCGTTGTTTGAAGGGATGACAACAAGAGGCCCTTGGGAGACAAGTGGCATGCGGGGTGGGATTTTCTTTCTTCCAACAGTGAGAATTGTCACCCACGTTTCACCACCTATTTACAAAGCTTACGGTTGTCTTGTTGACTAAGTTTCAGGTTTAAAACTACCTTCGAGTGGATCCCGAATGACGCTCAATAGATGTTCGACTTCCTCCGCACGAAGTAAACGGGTGGCGATGAAGGGAAGGTCGAAGAAATTCGATAACATGTTGCAACAACTTGCTGCAACAAACCCAAAACCCCACCCACCGGCGGGCGCGATGAATAGGGAAACGAACAAGTTTTGCCGTACTGAAACCCCGTCAATGTTCTGCAGAGCCCTTAAGAACCCATTCAGCTGCGACTGTAATAACCGTAGCATGTTCATATAGGCAATATCGCTTTGTGTCTTTCTGCGGTAGATGTTGCAGTACTTTCTGCCGAGGGGCCGGTGTGATCGAACCGAATGTGCTTTCACAAAGAGAGTGAAGTGAAACTTTCCGTCAAGATGTGTATTATAGTAATAGACTTGATGGGTTGGAGAGTGTTTTTCTATGTTTTGTTAAATCATTCGCTTTACGTTAACGTAGTGTCGGGAGGTATTGTACATTTCAAAAGCATTAGATAGCATTGAAGAGTGAACGGTTAGCTTTAATGCGTAGTACTAAATGCAAAACAGTTTAAATCTCTTTACCAAATCGTGTGCTCGTGTAGTTTAGTTTATAGCAGGAAGGAATATACTTGGGTTGGATCGATGTAGTCATTTTTAAATTCTAAAAAATTCTTTAAAATACTATTATGGTACTGCTAGCAAATCCCGGGAACCAATAAACCAAAGCAACGCACCCATTCCTGCGGGAACTGAAAAGTAATTGCCAACCTTTTCTCTGCTACTTTTTTTTCCATTTTCCAAACGATGATCCGCGCAGTTTAATAAACCACTCGGTATCTCCCCGTTTCGCTCCGCAATTATCCGGCTCCCGGGATGCGGGATCATATTTTCCCAAGCCAGACACCATTCATTGTCGTCATAAACAATAATCTCCCCTCCGGGTCGGTCCACCTTTGGACCATTAGGTATCGCACATCGACCGAAACCGACTTGCCTCCGATGATAGTGGCGTGGCCTTGATGGAGGCGGTCGTTTTGTTCGACCGTTGCGCCGTACTAAGGTTTGGTTTTTTTTTTTTGTTTTTATTTTTCCTTTTCACCGCCTTCAGTATTTCTGTCGATGACCAAGCCCCTACGCAAAGCGGGGAAAATTTTTGCATTCATTGTATGCCCTGACGCCGAGCGGAATCTCGCCCAACCGAAGTACGCGGCCCCATGAAATATACAACAAGCCGCGCTGTCATACTTTTTCATTAGGCCTGTTTAATAACGCACCCTGTATTGTATAAATTAGCGATTTCAATTTCATCCGGACCAGCCGTTGTGAAGCTGGCTGTATTTACTCAATTCACTGTGGACGTTAGCGAAGCATCCCGCTCAACAGTTTGCATGTTGTGTGCGTGACCTATTTTAAAATTTACCCCACCAAGAGGCTCGACTGGTTCCGACCTTTGAGTTAGTTACTTTTTAAAGGGAAATTAACTACCCTAGGCTACAGTAAATTTAATATGTTAGGGCAAGGGGGCAGCACGCTATTCATACGTAACGAAGCGAATCTGTACTGCTCTTTGATGATATTGATTTTTAAACACATGATTTATGAGCTTTACGTGTTGGATGTACCGGTTCACGAGGAAGTTTTTTACGACTTTTGAAGAAAGAAAATAAAACTTGCATCAGGAAATTAAAATTTGAAAATAATGGATAAGTTATTCAGCTTAATTTTAGTATCAACAAAAGTGGATTAACAAGAAAACTTTGTGCTGAGAAAATTCCAAACTGTACAAACATCGCTTTACTTTATACTGCTGCATGCGAGACGCGCTATTTGATTTCATAGCTCATTGAACGTCCAAACAACAATTACAAAAACGTGTAATACAACAAAAAAATTAAATTAACCAACCATCATCCGAGTACTTTCCACCCCGACGCAATAGAGGGACCATTATCTTGATTGCTCTCGTCGAATACATCACCGTCGCGTGATGATGGTGTTTAATTAAAACGTGATCCAATATCCGATACGTGACAAAACACGTCTGATCGGTAATCGATTTTCAGCACGCATGGTGCGCTCCTCAGCGCAAGGTGAAGGCGGGCCCAGGGTGTTACTTTTCGATCAGGATCTTTAGAGCCAACCCATGCTGCCCGGATTCGGGGCAAGTATTCCTCGGCATGTAGTCGTCGGAGTGAAGCAGGTGCACCGCGCAGAGTGGCAAAAAATATCCCGAAATGGCACGACTGAGTTTGGCTGGCCTTCAAACTTCTATCGTGGCGTGCAATGGTTCAGTTTTCTTCACCAAAACAGGGCGGCGAGCAACAAGAAGGATGCTGCGCCAGATGCCCACGTAACGAGGCACACTCATACACCCACTTACAACGCACCTAAGCTGGCGGTGATAAATACATAGTGACACATTACAACACGCACACAGACAAGCTAAAACCACAGCGTCCTACGATGGTACGTACCTTTTTCAAATCCTTGACCGGTTCGCTTTCGTCCGCTTTTCGCTTCTCGGTTGAGGCCAGTTTCGTTTTTTCCTTCTCCGTCATGATAATCTGCGTAATGGAAATCGATGGCGGGCAGGAAACCGGAAGTGGTCGCAGTGGTTGGTGGTGGTGGTGGTGGTGGTGGAGGTGGTTGTGGGGATGATGGTTTCGGGCGTGTATCAGATGGCCGGGGTGAAGGCGGGGAGGATGGAAAATTGAAGACAAAAAGGAAAAGAAAGAAAATGCAAAATTAATCAAAACGAAACTTGGGACACAATTTTTAGTCGTTTTCTAATCTCTTCGGCTAGGGGTTTCCCTGGTCCCGAAATCTAAGGACGAAAGTGTTCTTCACAGGTATGGAAAGTATTAGATCGATTTTTCCAACGTAAAACAGGTGCTTTTATTTATTTTATGGGTTGTCTTCTTTCGGAACCTATGGAGGATGTTTGTAAGAAATTTTTAATGGAAGCTATATTGTTTAGCAAACAGCAGAAAAGTATTTCGATAAAGTAAATTTTTGTTTAAAATGAGTTTGTTTTGTGACCATAAGCACAAACAATTCATGTTGACAACAATTGCCGATGGTAAAAAAGCATGGTTAGTGATACTAGCCAGAATAATCAATAAAGTTTGGTATTCCAAGAAATAGAAGAAATATTACTCATAATTAGTAACCATATTACCTAGTATACTGTTTTCTTTTTCATGTTATATGTTTAAGAATTATCAACCAAGAAACATATAAAAATATTCGCAATGGCGTAAGGGAAAGGAGAGATTTAACCCGAAAATTCAACAGCATCGCCGATTTGTTCTCTATAGTTACTACCATTATAAATAATTTTGTAAGTATACTATTTAAAAAAATAAGTATTTCATATCAAAACATTAATAATCTTAAGAACCCAAACAACTAACAGGAACGGTACAAAACTTAAAACAATCCTGGAGCGATGATAATGGGATATCAACAACGAGGTGAATACGCCTTGCGGAAACATTTCGTTAAGCACCCAGAAGCCAGTGCCAACGAACTATCGGACACCCAGTTGAAAGTTTTACCTCGAGATTTAGGATTTTCTGCAGCATTTCATAGGATCGCATCATGCTCTTAAAATTAAAAACAAAAAGGAATGGAAACTGTTGAAATTGTTCGGGCAAGCGTTCACCTTTCCTCCCGACGGTAGCATTCAATTATTCTGCCATTTTCCACATCTTTTGCAACTATTTTCCAACCAAAGACCTCTTCAAGTCGCTTTCCAGGTGCAACGATGCCAAAAGGAAGACGAGCGGATAAAGTTGCTACGAAACGAAGAGGAACGTAAATCAAACAGCACCACTTCTGCCGCATTCAGCTTTGACCCTGGAGTGTATGCAATCCGGAATGGTAGGAAAAAGGAGCAAAACTGTATGTTGACCAAAAGTATTAGCTACTGTACGCTTGGGTTTTCGTTTGAGAAGGCCACGTGGGCGCAAATGCGAATCAACGTTGCCAACGTTGCAATGGACTCAGCGGAGGTGAGTCCAAGAAAGACTAACAGACGATAAAAGACAGTAGTCTTATGTTTTCTTACTAAAATGTTTCGTGAAGAAATTGGCAGACAAAACGAGTGTGATTTAAGTAAGAAGCAGCTCCATAGTCAATGTTTGTTGAAAGACCCTGTTGCATCGAGTTTCTGAGACAACTAAACGTCATAAAAACCTAACCAATCCGTCTAGCTTGGTGGTTGGTTCACAAGATGCTTATTTGTGTAGCTTGTATAACGTATGAATGGTGAGCCTACTGCAAAGCAAAGCAAGGACTTGCACTTTAGAAATATATTCGAATATCAACAGGTTGAAAAGGAGATTTTTTTTAAATACCACAAAAAACACCTAATGGATAGAGCGTGGCAATAAAGTTCATACAACTCCAGTGGTTGAACCGATAGGGGCTTAATTACGCTGTTTCGTTGTCTTGCATTCGAGACTTCAGAAGATTTGGAGGTTTGCAATTAGCAACAAACCATCAGTAAGTACATTCATGTCCTTACCTTGTCTGTATACTAGTTTATTGAGCCCTTCATTATTCTGTCCTAAAATAATACAGGTTTGGCCGATGTTGCCATAAAAGCTCGTTTCTCCATCTAAAAACATGATTAAATTCTCTCTGCCTTGATTACGAGACGTGCACTAGTCAACGGAACAATCAGCGTGTTCAGAAAATTCACTGATCAACCACTGATTCCAATCAAACTCATGCTCTCAAAATAGATCTAACGCTCCAGAATTGCACTTTGAATGCAGGCCCACGGTACGCGGTAGTTGATTTTGTGTATTTGATCCGAGATAACATTTTCGACGTACTTTAGACATCAAACTAACAGAATGAGCACATCCACAATGAACAAGATTCTGATTCGATCGGCGAACCAATGACAAACTGGTCTGCTTCATTCATCGATTTGCCACAAATAGTAATTACGTTGTTGAAATAAAATGTATAATAGTAAATACAAAATTCGGCAATGAAATTATTGTAGCAATACTGATATACTTTTTGATTAAACTGTGTGAAATATAGTTAAATATAGTTCACTGTATAAAACTGTGACAGTCTCAATTCATTTCAACTTATTCAATTTAATTTACTTTTACCATAAATCAATATATTGCACCACAAAAGATCATTAATAACCAAATTAACTCAGTATTTCATAAACTAGCCAGGATTTGAACCAACCTGAATCAACCAAAATAAGCTATTTATTTCTGTCCATCTGCACTACGCCATCCAGGTGGCGAATGGATGTAGATTCTCCGTACCAAATCAAAATTTCAGTGCATTTACCATCGAACTCAAAGCAAGAAATACAGAACGGACGGAGAAGGGAAAACCACATGTGCCTCAAGCAACATGGCCTTTCGGGTCGGTGGAGTAAATTATGGACGATCATGTATCGCGTCGAAAACGCACCATCGGAGGAAACTGCAAACAAACACCCGCGCGACGTGAGTTTATTTTCAAAACAGAAGTAAAACGATGCATAAATAAGATAACATTTGATTTAATGAAAAGTTAATTTACTCTCGCACATGCCAGCCGGTTGTCGGGCCATATTTCCCCTAATGATTCGCAAACGAAAAACGAAGCAACTGCATTGGTGCTACGTCTTATATGATAATCATTTGCGGGAATAGTATTAGAACGTCGAAGCATCAAATTGGATAAGTCGTTTGCAACTGGAAATATTTGCATTTCACATTGAGAATGAAACCGCTAATTCTTTCCAATACCAAACAACATCAAATACTGCACAAGGTGGTCCGACCAGCGATCAGTTGAGTCCGCACACGCGAATCACCCGGGTCCGTTCATAAATTTATCGTTTGCCATAAATCCGGTTTTGAAAATTTAATTGCCATTTCCGTGATTTCCATGACGGCACCTCAGCTTCACCTTCACCGAATGAGTTTCCCGCTCTTGAACCGGTGTGCTCGTGAGCGGAGGGAAATAGATGATTATTTCTGACAGCTACGAATCAAGGGGCACGCCATCGTACGCTCGAGATGGTGTTCGGTTTGTCGGGAAACAGGTAATCGGTATGAAACATGATACGCTGGCAGAAGGTAAATAAACAAATCTGACCAACCGATTCAATAAACTATACTCTCACAGTGAGGGTAAAACATGAGAAATACTTTTGGTCAAACACTAAGATAAATTTAAATTTATTACGCCATTCCTCGCGAAAGTGTTTTGTTCTGCAGAGCAAAATCATCAGATGGAAATTATACGCTGTTTTGTGAGTCAATCAAGCGAAAGGTACGCGTGCCAATGGGATGTTTGAGCGCTATGTGTGTGCAAGTATGGCCAGCCCATTGGCGCCCGCCAGTCAGTAGGTATATTTCCGAAAATGCTTGATGAGCAGAAGTTTGCCTGCCGACGTGAAACACATGTTCGAAGTTGTGAGTACTGGAGGCGGCAAACTTGGTGGATTTATTTTCGGAACTAACTTTGGCCCGACTACTTTCGGGTGGACTCATTTCTTCTTTTTTCAGCTCCATTTTCCTATTGCAGAATAACTCCCCATCGGAGTTCACAAATGATGGGTTTCAGCTCGCTGCTCCTTGCTTCAATGCCGAACGAGTAAGTAATTGTTGTTTTCCATTGCCACGCGGCTCAAACGTCGCCAATCCGAACCGCCACTCGGTGCCGTGCCAATGCAGTGGCAATCAAAAATCGGCCGACGTTTTTCGGCGTCCGACCCCGGCGTGGAAGCCTTATTTATGACGAGGCAAATTTTATTGCTTCGTTGTCGCCGCTTCAAACACTGCAGGGCGGCCGTCGAGTGGAGTCGTTGCAAAGAAAGGCACTCCTGGCGTTTCGAAAACGGGCCAGAAGGGAGTTAAATGGCGAAAAAGCGATAAAAATCAATATTTTTATTGTTTTAACAGCTCTGGAGTATTTGATTGACGTCCAAATTAGTACCCAAACTTTTCGAACTCAATATCCCGTGGCCGAAAGGAACCGAAAGGGGGTTTCGGTTAGAGGTTGTGGACGGGTGGCTTCACCAAGCGCCCGGAGTGCATGTTTGTTTGGAATGGTTAAATGCGTTTGGGATCCAAAACAAACAACTTAGCAACAGACCAGGCTTGTTGATGACAGCTTTGACTGTTGTTTGGAGTGGTGTTTGAAGCCATTCCGACAGCGAAAAAACAGTGCATGCAAATGATAACGCTATGAAATAAAAAAAAAGCTTATAAATTAATGATCGCAGGCGATGGATTATGACTGTTCCAATCGAACTGTCAAACATGAAAACTTGATTCGTAAAAGCGAATTCTCTTTTAGTGGCCCTAAAATTCTTCTGCTTGTCTTGCGTAACGGCCGTTTATTGAAAGGCCTTCAAATTTAAACTGTAACTATCGATTCACTTAATCATTTCTACTTTAAGCGTTAAAAAAATATGAGTGTACGCATTATGTAACATTCAAGTATGTGTAGAATAATCCAACTCGAATAGAAAAGGATACCGCAAAAGTATTTCAACACTAAGGGAGCTTGGTTTCCTCGTTCTATTCTTCCTTATTTGATTCCTTAAGGTTGTTATGAAATACGTAAATTTGCCACCAGGGTCTTCTCAGGCGAATTCAAATTTACAAAATGCACTAAAATATACCGTGCCCTACTTCTAGGTGGTAACAATAGGGTTGTTCAGGGAAAATCTTATTATCTACCCATTCCAAAACCCTACCCCTCCACTCGCGCCACTCGCATTCGCATTCGCCAGTGGAAACCAGAAGCAGAATCGAAAAAGCAAATCCCCCTAGTAAATATTCATTACACACATCCACGGCTCGGCAGAGGCTGTGCACCATATAATTTACCTATTTAAATTTTTACCCGCCCGTTGCTCGCCCAGTGGCAGACCGTTTTACAAGTATTAGGCTGTGCCTGTTCAAATCTGGGCCAAGCAACTTTACGTTCAGCAATCCCTAAAGATTCCTCACACATTTTGCCGACTGAGGCGACCGGAGCCAGAAGCTAAAGATATCTTATCCCTGGTTCTCGGGTGGTGATATTTCCTCTCCGCCGCTAGGTCTTCGGTCGCGTCGCCCAGACAAACGTTCCTCGTCGAGCGGAAAGGAATGAAATCTGAGCCACTCGCACCAACCAGAGCCTACCACCAGGCAAGAGCTGGTGGTGCCGCACCGGGTGGTGCAAGATTTATGGAGCTATATTTTATGAAATTATAATTATGTAGACAGAGAATAAACTTCTCACGATTCCTCTGACCGGTGGCGAAAGTCCACCGGAGGAACTCCCGGGAGAAAAATCTTCCGGAGTGTTTGCAGCAAGAATGGCTTGCAGACGACGGTCGGCCGGTGGACACCTTTTCGGCCCGGATGTTGGCATCGGTGTCCTTGGGCGAGAGCACTTTATGCGCGGCACTCGCCGGCGTTTCATGACACTAATTTTGGCGTTGAACTTTTCCCTATGAATTTTAAGTTGTAATTAAATTACACTCCATTCCACTATGTCAAGTTCAATTTACAAATTATGCGACGAGATAAGGATGCTCAACGGGTGACTGGTGCTTCCACTGTCAATCTGGTGCGATTTTGTGCGGTATGCGTTTGGGAGGCAAAACCAAAAATTTTTTGTTCATACAATTTTTTTGTGAGAACTGGAGAAAAAAAATTGAACACTTGAAGACAAGGTGTAAGAATATATATAGCACCTATGCGTACTTCTTTTCCGTTCGAAATTGGTTGAGACCCATCAAAAGAATGGTTCTTAACATGGTCGTCTTAAGGACCAAAAAATGCGAGACATAAATACAATTCAGAAGATACTAAAGTGGGTAGAGAAAATAATATTATTCACTGCCATGCAAACAAGCGACTGAGTAAAAAAAAAACGGTGCATTTAAACCACTCTTTGTCATAGACAGGCAAGAATAAGTGAAAAGTATAAAAAAATAAAACAGTCCTTTTTTCTGCCAACGTCTAGAAATAAAGAAGAAAATTTGCTTTAGGATTGTTTTGGAAAAGTTTGTTTGGCGAAACACCTATACTTAAAAAAAAAAAATCAAAAACCCGGCACTCGTTCACGCTGTGGCGAAAAGGAAGCTACCAACCGAGTACTTTCCATAAACTTTCACATTTCAGTGCAACTTACCGCGGGTATCGCGGACGTACACAACAAAGTGAAGAGGCTGAAAATGTCGGTATTTTCAACTTGTCGGACAGCCCCACCTTTGCTCCCGAATGCATTTCATTGCACAAATATTTCACCAAGAGAAGGAAGGGAATTTGAAAAGCCACACAGAAATAATGGTCGGAAAGCTAGCCTGGTATTCTTGCAATTTTTCTATGTCAAAGAGTTGGCTCCCTTTCCGATGCTAAATGTTGGGGAGTTTCAGTGGTTTTTGAAGCCGACAATCAAACATCAACCGACAAAGGTAGAAATGTTGTTGTTTTACCATTTCTTACCCACATTAATAGTGAACCAGCTTGTTTTCTCAAAGGACAATGCAACGGAGAACTTTATTTACTTTCGTTGTACCGGCTTAAAAGCAACGAAAGCTAACCCATTCCTTCCCCAGATCTGCATGTCTGTAAAGAAGGTTGTTTGTTCGAAAGCTAGGTAAGGAAATCCGAGGTTCAAGCGAATCGCAATGGGATTTTTTTGCTTGCTTGAATGAACTTGCGGAAGGTTAGGTGGCCACTTACTCACTCACTCCCGTTATTATGCAAATAGTGTGAGATAGGGCCTTGTAAATCCCGTTATAGTAGTGCAACAAACGCAAACAAATACAGAAGGCAGCAAAATTCAATTTAAAATAAATTTAATTTCATTTTAAGTCCTTTTTTAGCAATCCTTTAGCACCACGCCTAAGGATGGCATCTATACACTGGCTCTTTCACGTTGACTGAGGAGGGCAGACGTTTGAAGGGCTGAAGGACCAAGCAAACATTTTGCAACACTTCTTTGGCTTCCTTGTCGGTGCTTGTTCAGCCGGAGCCCAGCGCAAACATTCCGTATTGAAAGGGCATACACAGGAGAAATACATGCAGATACAGGTTTTGTTGGACAATCATGCAGATGCTCGTTTTTCTAGTCAATAATCAGGCCAACATGTACGGATGCCTCATCCTGCGGCTACGAGCAAAGTCGCTGGTGAAACGTGTTTCTATGATTGTTGGCATGTATTTCATTTCCTAACATCCTACAACTGTTTCAACTTTGGTTATCCTTTTACATACGGTCAAAACATACGTTCATAACATTTCAAAGATTCAAGGATATACCTTCGTCGTTAATACCTGCCTCATGGTTGTCCGTTGAAGCATGAAACACAATGAACAGGAGCGAACAAAGTATTTTACCAAAAAATATTATACATTATTTAAATAACAAAACTTTTGTAAAAAAAACCACAGTATTTAGTCCTTGCTTTAACTTTTCTTTCCAACCTCCTTATCAAGATATTTACAATGTTATTAATTCAAAGGGAACATCATCGTCATTCATTAGCGATTCATCCACATTTCCACTTTCTTCCGAACCTTCCTGTGAATAGAATTGCTCATAACTATAGACCATTTTTTCCCTCGCATTATTTCAAACATCTACATTTCAAGTTAGCCATGTTCTACACCGAAATTACGATTTCTATTTGGGGTTGGTAAATATTATTTCAGAAATTCCAGAATTTCTCAACATTTCCCTTACGAGTTTTAAATTTTCTTTGTTTTTTTTTCTCTTTATTTTAGAAGGATATAAAGGAATATAATTCTTCGTAAAGAGCCCCAATGGACAATCAGGTCAAGCAAAACATGCTATCTGATTTACCTTGTTTTGGTGTTTGCTCTTTGCTTTGTTTGTAGACCCGCAAAGTTTAGCACCGTGCTAAGTTCTTCTCATTAATAATGATAATTTAATGGAAGGCCTGTCCCTTTGTTTGAGGATTACACTAAATGCGAAGGAATTATGCCGTGAGGAAGTAAGACTCCTTCATTGCGGGGAGCATTAACTTTAACATCCCTCTTTGGTTCATTTTCTATCATAGCAAGCAAAATTGCAAGTAGCTCAGGAAATTTCACTGCTGCTTTTCTAAAAATACCATTGGTGGTTTTTACTTTACATTAGTTTGTAAGCTATTATATTTTCTGGAATCTATATTGTAGACCTCATCGTTCATAGGTGTTAAATAAATATACCACAAAAAAATCAAAGATTAACACAATTACAATTTTTGTAGCATATGCACTAAACACTAACTAGAAAGAATGGAGGCGCATGGTGCTTCATCTTTGACTACAGGAGGAAAATAGAGTCACTCTTTTGGTATGATATGTTTTTACACGATTTAATAAACACAGCATGTCCTCGATTTGTATGGAGCTATTAACGGAACATTTTAACGGACATAACTACTTTTTATAACATTCAGGTCGAGTTGCCCCTTGCAACTCAATGCAATAGAAACGCGTTGGGCTGCGCAGTGACAAATGATATTTCATAGGAAAGGTTAGGATTTACATCAAAACATGTAAAAAACATATATCATGTTCTCTGCTCCTTTCCATTTAATACGGACTCAATTTTCATCGCAGACGGCCTGTCGCTTCCGCGAAGGTATTCAAATGACTTTTCCACGGGCCGACCATGAACGTCCTTCAACGGTTTTGATGCATATCTATTCGAAACATTTACTACGACCGTCTTTGTTCGTTGCGATACTCTTGCAAGCATATATCATAATCTATGAAAGCGGAGCGTGTGTGACTCACAGGCACGACGACGAGGGGTTCCAAGAAATAAGGCGCCTGTCGCTCAACTGCAACCGAAGGCAACCGTGCATGTCGAATGCTTACCCGTTTGCCTTTAGCTACGCTGCATTCGCGTCCAAGTCCCCCGTTTGGCAGCAACTTTCCTTTTACCCATACAGTATTCTCAACGAAGCACTCCACCTTTCAAAGGGAAAAGCAGGAGGTTTACATTCACGCCGGTTCTAGCATTTGCGCATCAACACCCACCAAAATGGTTCCCGTGAGCTTGAAACGTTCGTTGCCGCTCCGAGGGACAGGCCGGGCTAGCATCTGCCGCGCCTTACAGCTCTACCACTTCACTAGCCCGGCAGAAGGGGAGGAAATAAAGTAAAATGAAATATGCAAAGCCGTTTTCATTCGGCCTTAACACGTAAAATATTGGAAACCATCGGATGGTTGAGTGGCGCCTCCATAAGTTGAAGCCTGTGGTGAAGCAAAAATGGAGCTTTTGCTTCCTTCACTAAAGGAAGAGTAGAAACTTTGCAAGCCAAAAGAGTGGCGCTGTGAGCCATCCATCCAAGAAGAAACTACTTTTCACTGACGAACGAGTTCATATTTTACCACCAACAGAAATGAAACATTGCGATACAATTTAAACTGCTTCGGCGAACCATAAATTTGGATGTATTCGGTCCGAAGAGTGATAGGACGGACAAGGTAATAAAATGACAAAATACTTCATGTAGCTGATTGCGTGTGTACAGAAAGGATGACAAATTGTATCACGAGCACAATTTATCAAGCCATAAGCAAGCTTCATACGCGATGGGTTCAATATAGAACAGAAGAGTGCAACGATTTGTGCAACATGTGAATCGCAAGTTAATTATACACGCACATTAGAAAACTCACTTGTGCAAAACCGCGCATTCTTGTGTAGAGCATTTTGAATAAACCATCCACCAATAAATAACTTCCATGCAAAGTTATCGAGGGTTGGGTTGTGTGAGTACATTCTGACCAGGTATTGAATAACTGCGTTCCAGGCCAATATGATATTGGGATGGAACGCAAAAAATACGGTGGTTAATTATCGTTAATTATGTGCAACAGCTATTCGAAAGAGAAATTCTGTAGTTTTCAGCTCAATATGTTGAAAACGAATGTTCAAAGTTACCAATCCATCGTAAGTTGTATTTTACCTTTTAGTTCTTTCCTAACTAGGATTCTAGCGGCGATAAACAGGAATTTGTATGGCGAATAATTTGAATGGGAATACGTACATAATAATTGCTGGTTATTCGTTAAGATTTACAGACTGTTATTAAAAAATAAAAATGATTTAAACTGAAGTTTGACATGTTGTGTGTTGTGTGTTGAGGATACTTTAAAAAATTCGACATAAAACTTTTCCCCTGCTGTTTTCCCTTTATCATCTACAACTACTGGTGTGGTTTTCCTGAATGACATTGGAGCACATGGTTCTTACCTGAAAATAGAAGAACATTAAAAATAATTAATCATTCGGTAGTGTGGCTTTTTTCTTGTAATTATTCATTAATTAACCTATTTATACATGTCTATTTGTTATTTGGTAACATGTGCAGAAGAACACCGACCCACGACCCAGTACATTAGGAACGTGCGATTATTGTCTTTGTTTTCGTTGCTCAAGGTCCACGACGCTTGACGGCATCTCCTACCTATCTGCCCTTGTATATTGTGTTTTCGTAATGGGTCTTTACCGGTCGGGAATTCGGGAACATGGCCCACCACATTTTTGAATTCATGGGAGTAATTAATTTTCGAACTACAGCAAATCTCCCGAGGGTGCGGGGAATCGAAAATAAAACAAACGATCAGAAAGAGCGATCGCCGGAAGACAGAACAGCACGAGTCAGGAAACAGGGATGAAAAATAACTAGCAGTGAACTACTAGCGTTGAATTAAACATTCGGAGAAAGAAAAGAATGCTCAAACAATGCGGGATACGACACACAAAAGCTGACAGAACCATTAGTCGAGCGAGGTGATGGGAAAGGGGCAAAAAAAAAAACACCCCGACCCACATCCAACAGGAAACGGCTCACGCAATCGACCATTTCGGTAATCGCGAGGTCGAGCGTGGTGGCGGTCTGTTTATTTTTAGGATCTCTTCCTCTAACTTCCTCCCTTCCCAAACTAGGCTGGCCGCGGTCACGTCTTTCGCACATGGACGCCGGGATGCGGTAACTCGAAAGCAACATAAAAAAAATAGTTAAAACTGGTGAACGATACCGATGGAAAACGAACCGTTTCCCTCAAACCCCAAAACCATGCGAGTTTTCAATGGAGCAGCATGGTCGCTCACGGCATGACCGGGGCGACTCGTTAAGGTTAGTAAAAAATGCGAACAAAACACACAAAAAAACAGGAAAATTTCCTGAAAACAACACACATTTTCGACCGCCAACAGCAAATCACAAGGCACAACGTGGTTGTCCGCCGTGGATCAAGGGTTCTGTAGATTCAGCTAAGCCGACACGACATTGGAATCATCATCTGCTGACATTACGGCCCCATTTGAGGTGGGCGAAAAATCGGCACAGCAAAACCAACTCCCAAATCATTGACGAAACAACTAGCCGACCTAGAACAATGTAACAACTAAACCATATAATAAAAACCGACATGAACGAGCGTGGGTGAATGAATAAAACCATAACGACGATTACATTAGAATACGCTTTCAACGAAACCACAACAATAACATTTTTCCATTGTGAGCAGTTGAGCCATACGCTAAATGGTTGTTCCTATATTAATTTGACCAACACAGCAGATTTATATCGAAATTGAAAACCAATAATGAATAGCAACTTAAAATCAACACCAACATATGTAAATCCTTAATAATGAAAGTGAAAATGTTATAACCTAAACTGTCTAGTAAAATTATTGACTTGTTCTAAATAGATACTATCACAACAGATCCATAATTCATTCTCCTGTAAAAATGTGCATATGCAAACAACTTTTAGCTTATTTGGTATTGTTCCATAAGGATTACGGGACCAGGACAATAAATTCAACCCCTGTCAGATTGCATAGGGTAAAAAATATATTCCCCATTTTATCGAGGAAGAGTTATAAAAACCAGAAACACACAATATAAACATAAATCAAAAATTTAGCCCCGAATGGCGGAAAAAGAAATATTAATTTACCCTACCCTCTAGTTATCACTCCTGTTACTTTGCTTTAACGTTAGGAAGCGTTGCTCGATCGATGCGATACCGGAAAGTATGCAGATCAGTTTGAGTACGGACAGACAAGCTTAGGTGTGGCGTTGGAGGTGTCGCTTTTTTTTCGGCTACACCCTGGTGTTTGTTGCTCCCGGGCTCAGATGACCCCATAGGAAAGCCGGTGTGAAATGGGACCAGCAAAGCATCACAGTTATCTTGCATGCAGTGGAACCTTTTTTTGTTACATATCAGTTATCGGCCACCGGTTCGGGGCTACTGTGGCAAATCGGAAAAGGCTCACTTTCCGACCGGCTGCCCACTCTGTCGGGCCTGCCGAAAAAAAGGGCTTCGACTAGAACAGATATCAAGATAAATGGTATTAAATATTTCCTTTGATTTATGATTCACGGTCGCCACAGACGGAAGCACAACCGGTGGTGGCGAGCTTGAATCCTTTAGCGTTAGGAGAGGCTCAAACAACCATTTGGGTGTAAAGTTGATATGATAAGGCGGTAGGTACGGCGGTGGTGAACTGTTAAGGGCACATCGAAAATAGGTGAGGACGCAGAAACCGAATATGGGTGCGTTATGGCTTCCTATTTCGAACCGGCCGAAAGTATAAAAGCTCGTCTAACACTTTTTGTGCAGAAGTAAATTTATGTATTGCAGTAAAACGACCCATGTGATAAGAGATTCTTATGAGTGAAAATGTGTAGATAGAAAGAGGGACCCTTTTTTAAATAAGTGAACCGAAACCAACAGGAAAAAGTGACGTGTATGTAATACAGTATTTGAAAATTTAAAATAAACTGTTTGGTTTATGAAACTAATGAAAGTATTAAAAAATATGAATTGTTTTTATTTCAAAACATTCAATCCTTCTTTTATTCGTGTATCATTTATACAACTTGAATCCCGTCGGTTGGTATAAGTGAAATTTCAATTCGCGATTATATCAGATCAATTGAAAATACATTCCCATGCGCCGAACGAAACTAATCGTTCTCGGGACTTCTCGCTAATAACGCTTAAAATAACGGTCATTTGATTGCCAAAGGGGGCGATCACCACTTGACCGAAAAACAACGAGCAATATCTTTTTCGACGCAGCGGAACATGTTGCGCGATTTATTGGAAATAACCATTAAATTTTAAAATCTCGTTTCATCTATCCGTGCGTTCCACGAATGGTTCGCCCAATCCGAATGGTTTCGCTCGCAACTCCCGCCAGCACTCGCCCGCCGTAAGCACCCGAATCCCGACCGACCGCCGTGTAGACGCAGCGCACGAGTCGTAACATTTTATTGAATGGTTCCGGAATGATTTGGAACCGCCCGGGTAGACCCGGGACCCGCCGGATGGAGCGGTTTGGCTTCGGATGCACATTAAGAATGAGATTGAACCACAAAACCAACCGAAGCGGAGCGAACGGAGTGCAGATTTCGGAAAACTGCTCGAAACTCCCCGCGGCGGGAGAGCGCGCAGATGATAGTAATGAGGCAATCGGATAATGATTATGACGGGTTGGGCGGGCCGGAGGGGGATGGGATTAAACGGTTTTTAACAAAGTCACTATCGACGGAAAACCCGTTGGCTACTTTTGGAGAAAACGATGCCAGTCGTCAAACAGCAGGGAGCAAAAACCCTTTCGCCAATGCGATGTTTACAGCACATTCCGGATTAGGGTGCGCAATGGCTTACGAGTTCCGAAATCCATTATTCTGCTTGAATAGTCAGTTTGGCGAGACTGTCTGAAGGTCTTTACTAGAATTTACTTTATTTCCAACGGCTTCCTGTCTGCAGTCGTAAACCGCTGCACGGCTTTTTGTTTCGAAGGAAACTCGAAACAAGCGTTCGGGAGAGCTTCACTTATCCAGTTTAAAATGTCAGCAAGTATTTGTGAGTATTAGGGGGAAAAATCGATGCATGTACCAAAACAGACAACAGACGTCTGCACGAAAGACGATACAGCGAAATAATAATTGAGACGAACGAATATCCTTGGGCTGCAGCAGTCACAACCACCACCATTCGATTGTGCCATAAAAAAGCCTACAAGGAACCAGTTTTAATGGGTTCAAATTTATTATCTTCATAAAACTCATTTTTATGATTTAATTGCAGACAAAATGAAAATGTTCAAACGCCACGCGCTTTCCGGGGCGTTTTCACAGTTTTTTTTTACAATGCAAGGAACAAAATTTGATCGAACGGTTAGGAAGACGAGCCGACTTCTAAGAGCTAGGCAGATGCTGCCGGTTTAACAATCCGTATCATCCTCGAGGCTGGTAAAGAATGAAATTGCGTTTTCTTTTCGAATCATCATCTACATATAGCAAGATGGTTGATGGCGTACATTATTTCCAGGAGAAAATTCGTTTTGTTCGGTTGCAGATCATTGGGGCTCTTTGACAAAGAAAGCATTTGTTGTTATGCTTGGAGTTAAAGCTTTTGTTGCACAGTGAAAGGAGTATGAAATTTGTTCATTTTTGAATGATTCGTTAGGATCAATTGAATTAAGAGTCGATATTTTAGGAAAGCTTTGTAAATTTTTTTGTCAGTTTAACTCATTTTGTTTCATTTGGTTGACTTTATTTTTTATTTAAATGCATGCAATTTAAATGATTTAAACATATTTCTTTTTTTCTCGTCCTATTGTACCGAAGCGAAGCGTCTGCTTGTTGCCGACGTCTCCTGGGTGATCGTATGTCACCGATGATTGCTCGCTACGGTCGTAAAAGAAAGCAGTAATTTTATACTCAATGCTATCGTTTTGAATTTTTATGTACACGTCTGCACGGCGCTCGCTAGAAGCACCGTACCATATACAGACCGTCGTCGTCGTGCCGCATCCCGAAGCAGCGGTGTTATTTCGACGGTCAATTGAAGCAACATCTTGTCCCACACCATACGCGAAATGACGATAATGTGACGATATTAAAACATTTCTCCGTTTAGCGCCACAACAAACCCCCGCCCCCTGTGCTCGATGCAATCGGAATGGAGATGATTAGATGATACTCTTCTTCCCGTACAGATAATCAGACAAGCGTATCTTTTTACTCCACTGGAGCAACGTCTTTAGCGCCACTAGATGCGCCCTTTTATAGGGTGGAAAAAATTTCTCCGCGTCGTAAGACGCTTTGTGCTAACTCACATGATGTTGCGTTTAGACGCTTGAGCAAAAAGTATTAAACATCTCATTCGAACGAGGGAAGGATGTGAGTTTTTCATCCCATTGGGTGTAGTAAAGGGAAAAACGGAATTCAACGGAAATCGGGGAACCGGGTAAACACTTACGCAGATACATTGCCAACCGACGGTCGTAGGAAGTTGTAGAGAAATATTTCCATGTTAACAATTCACCGTGCCGAAATGAAAGTTTCGCAGAAGTGCTCTACCGTTTGGCTGTCGGCGCGTGATATGAAATCTTTTCTCCCATAAGGCGGGTGGAATCTGCTGGTGGGATTGATTTTTGCCCACTTCCACGCCCGCTACTCTTTGCCATCATCACACAACTAACGACATCGATTGATGAAAAGTGATGGGCGCTCGTTGAGCCATTCCATTCCGTGGAACTTAGCGACGCCCAAATCCCCACCGAAGCTATCGCGGAGCAGTTTCGCGGGACCAAATACGTTCTATTTGGCTCGTGCATGGAGTGTAGATATATTTTCTTTTCAACTTTCTCTTTAAAAAGAAATCGTTTCAATATTTCCCATTTGCACAATAAACAACCGCCGGATTTAACAGTCCCACGTGGTGGCAAAATATTTGCGCCAAGCGCAGAACGACGGCGGGAAAGGATTTACAGAATGTACCGGGAACGGAACATTAACGTGTTTCGCCTCGTCATGAGCTCGTATCGCTAACGAGTAGGATATTTACATTTCGGCGGCGTTGTTGTTGCTGTTTTTACGGTCTCTCAGAAACAAGTCTTTCGCTCAACATCAAAATAACGATCGCTGGAGCAGACACAAATGGAACATCATTCAAACGGGTGAGACGGGCAATTTGAAGGGCAAAATTGGTCAGTTTGGTTTGGAAGTCCCGGAACGGGATGGACGGAAGGTGACCGTTCCAAATATGGGCGAAGCTGCGGTGCAAAGGAAATCGGCGCAAAGAGCAAACGACAACAATTAGTTCGCCCTTCGGCAAACGCGGCGAGTTTTCGCTACCAAAAAATCTATGCTTCGAATCGCCAAACGACTGTCCTCCAATTCCTTACGAAATTACGTGCCGGTCAATCGTAAACGTTATCAAACGAACCCATTCCAGCTTGTTATCCTGTGAAATAATACAACAAAAATATACTCAAAGAAAAAGAAACCTTTGGTACAATGTTTGTGAAGAATCGGAGGCGCGTGGAGTTAAAGGATATCTCTTTTGGGTTGCAGCGGGGAGGCACATATAAGGGTCGCATTAAAATAACGCAGCCTTTTCAACACGTGGATGGTACGAAAGGATAAAAAACTAGCAAAAAACGTATCATTGGCTCAAATCAGTCCGTGCCAGGGACCTTTGGAAGAACTCCCATAGGAGAACAGTTAACTGTCTTAAATGCAATAAAATTCCTGCGCTTGCGAATAAGTTCAGTTGGCAAAGTGGGAAGCACGGCACAAAAAAGTATCCTGGAGCAACGCATCTAGATGCGAGAGGGGAAGTCGATCGGGGCAAAATAGGTTCATTCTATCGCAGGTTACGACAGGTTACGAGCGAACACTCCTTGTTGGCCCCCCTCCGTCGGTGCCAGACGGTGATTTCGTTCTATTCTACGCCGGCCACCGAGAGAGAAAGGAATTTAATGATGCTGCTGAAGTACGCCGAGCCCGCCGATAAGACAGCTGAGATTTTGCTTGCCTTTTTCGTGCCTTTCACTTCCTTGCATGGAAAACACGGTGCGATGAGCGCAAAAATTCCCCAAAGAGTTTGCACGGGCCACGGACGGGCAGGTTTACGGGTAAGATGCAATCCTCCGAAGCCGTCCGTTTCTGAACCGGTCCGTGTCATCTGTGTGCCCTTGGTGCGGGAGCAGCGAAAAAAAAAACAAACAAGGTAACCACTCCCGACCCGAGTCACACAGTAAATATAACAAAAAGGGAAACATAAAAAACCAAAACTTCGAACGAGTTCTTACGGGATCGGAGTGAAAGAAAGGGCATTCGAACAAAAAACTCCAGAAGGTAGCTTCTTGTAGGGAAAAAAACTGTTATGGAAGCATCCTCCAACCGGTACTGAGCGGCTTTAGGGGATGGAGGGCGAAAGCGGGGGAGGGGGCAGAGGATCCTCCAGCAGAGACACAACGCTCATTAGAACCGTTCATCTCCGACGCCGGTGGTAGTGGTGGTGGTGGTGGTGCGTCAAATGAACCAGTTAGCTCAACCCGTCAGTGTGTGTTGAAAAACGAAGAAAATCTCCCGAGCGGTGGTACAACAAAAAAGGAAAATGCTACCTGGGGAAATCCGGTGATCGTGAAAGGTACTTGGGGTACTGTGTAGATTGAAGGTAGAATAGAAAGGAAATTATGGCAAATCCCCTAGCGGTAATCCTTTACGCGGGTTTACTGCTAAAGCACTTTCTTCCTCACGGTGGGAGAAAATAACTTTTTATGACAAATTGAGCGTTTTTGTTTGGCGTGAAAAACACTTTTCAAACATTACAGTTGCTTTTAATGCGCATCAAAAAATAAAGATATAAACTGAAGTTTTCAGCAGCGCTGGTTAGCAAAACAATCCTATGAGAAAACGTAATTGCATATGTTGCTAACGTTCTGAACGGAATGGTTTGAAAAGGTAAGTCGGTGAAACAGAACGGTTGTGCCATTGGAGAGCATTCTTTATCGTGCTAGATCGATCGACTTTTCCAGCCGTATGACCAAAAATGGCAACCATCCGCTTCACGACGGATCGTTGTTCTTGTTACGTTTGCTCAAACACTTCGTATCAACCTGTTCGTGATCTAGAAATGCCGAATGCATCTAGACAGAACGCGACCGGTATGGAGTGGATAAAAATATACCGGATTCTGCAAATACTTTGACAGAGTATATTGAACCGACGGGCACCGAACAGCGGCGACAACAGGACAGCTGGCGTCGAATATGTTGTTTGTCGGAAGAGAGTCACATCTTCTTGTTTTGCAATAAAATAGTTGCACCATCGAGAGGCGGGCAAATTAATCCCAGGGCGTACCGAGTAGCAAACGATCGGGTGGTGGAGGCAGCAAACGAGTTTATATCCCATGCCCCGTTCCGATCCTACGGTGGAATCGTTTTGATGCGTTAAGTGCGGCCAAGCGACGGCAGTGACTCGATGCGTGCGGCCATTCGCGGATCGGGCTTCGGCCGGAGGACATAATGATTGCGCGCCCGACTCATGTTTCTACAGGCGATCCATCGCCAGTTTTACGACCTGTCCAAGATGCGCGGATCCGAGGATTGCCGGGATTTGAAGGTTGTCCATCCGCCACAGCTCCGGATCGATCCGAGCGGATGGTTTTGGAAGGTATTCGAGAATTCACCTTTTTACACCGTCCGACCACGCAGCCTTGGACAGAACGTGATCGGAACGGGGACTGGGGCTTGTTTACCTGCCGATCGTCCCTGCTGTATGGTCCGATCGGATCGGTAATCGAAGCGACGGATAGGGAATACAATAATTACCAACTGGCGCGCAATTATCATCAAGATATTCTGATCCCTTTGCCGATCGAACCCGCGTCGGCCTTTGGCAAGTCCGATGTTGACAGTAAAATGGTTGCGACATGCTAAAGGCTGTGAGGCAAATTCGAAAAGCGCCGAACGGAGGCAAGGTTTAAGCACCCCGCCGTAAAGATGGTCACGCCACCGTAGTTAATTCAATTTTACCTTCAGATATAACCTGAGCGCTGCACGCACTGATTGCTAGAGGGGCTTTTAACTCTCTTCCTGATAGACTCTTCTGGTGGTTAAATTTTCAACGTGATTGATAGATAGTAATTTACTTGCAATAATAATAAATTTGTAAATTAATTATCATCAAAACACGTTTCATACGCTTATGTTGTTCGTCAGCTCATCAGAACACGATTAATATGAACACGAAAACTCAGTAGCAACATTTGCATTTCTTTTCAATTAACAAAAACATACTCAATTTGTGGGCAAAGCATAATGGAAACATCATTGCGCGGGGTTATTTGATCTGTATCAGAGTACCATGGAGCTTCACATACCGGCTCCCATTTTTTGCTACTCCTTCAGGGGTATAACTTCATTTAAAACCTCACTTCACTCATTAGTGCCGCACATTTGCTCGGTAAATAGTAATTATCGGTAGGGCTTGGACCTTCATAAAAGTTGAATTGCATTTTGCACAAACAAGCTAAAGAGTTGACGAAACTGTCGGCGTACAAAAACGGTAATAAACTGCACGCAACACTGATTCAATTGCAATCAGAACGAATCCATTAAATGACCACTCAATCAAAGCAATGCCAACAAGGCGTAAAATTGATAAAAAGGAAAACACTTGGTTCATTACTAATTCCATAGAACTTATCTCATCAAGAATAAACACTTACTTTACAACATGGTACTTTATCATAGAACACAACAACTTTATCATAGAACACTAAATTTGCTATTTATACTACTTACAGATAAGTTTGCTTTGCTTCTTAACTATGGCCGAAATATAGTTACCTGCAATAAAAGAAAACAGATAAATTTAGTTAGTATTACACTCAAGTTCGTAAGTATGTAGAATTAAATAAAAAGAGACCAAACTAAAAACACAAAAGCAGGTCTATCTTCAACAGTTACCGGCTTTACAAACTCGGAAGTGGTGTGTCCATAAAAAGATGCACGTAAAACTTTCAAAATTGGACGAATGGAGTAAAAGTTTGAGGTTCTTTTCGTTCGTAGATCCGTGAATATCCCTTTACGACTTTACCGCTCAACTCCATCAAAATCTGCAAACTGGGCAGACATTTCTCACGAACGGTTGCTCAGGTTGTGTTTAAGCATAAAGTTCTTAGTGCCAAAGCGTCACTTAACCAACCGACAGTGCGAGGGAGGGCTACTTCGCTCGAAGAAAACAACGAAAAGCTCGAGATAACTCTGGACTTTCACAGAAGAAAAGAAAAAGTGTAACCGGTAACGAAGTGCTGAACTGTTCCGTACCGTGACAATCGGATTCACTTGTAACCGTGCTACGCCACAATTCGTGAATTCGTCGCAGACTTTTTGTTTTATTTTGTTCGCAAGACTATGAAGCACCCAAGCAAGCACCGGAACGGACTAGCATAAATCATACTTTTATGAGACCTTTCCCTTACCTTCTCGCCAGGAACCGGTTCCGTTGCGTAGGTGCGTGCAACCGGCAGGGCGTGGAAGTATTAGCAGCCATCGTCAGGAGAATAGGCACGGGTATAAATGTAAGGAGAGGAAACCCAAAGCCCTAGCTACTAGAATTGGCAAGAAAAAAGGTCATCCAATCGAACCAATCGAAGCTACCGTTCCGATCACCAGCGACCTAGCTGAGGGTAGTTTAGCATGAGCGGTGGTAGTTCGATCCTATCGAGGCCCGAAAAAAGGGTCGTAAATAACCGTTCTTACTGGTTTCCCACGGCGGAGGTGCGGCAGAATTTTGGCGAGGCTAAAGGCGTGATATTTATACATATCTCACCACCTCCAGTGTCGCCCGTTCGGCAAAAACGAACGAGAAGGCACATACATAAACGTCATCGAGACAATGTCGTTGATCGCACACTTCATGCATTCTCCTGGCAATGGGCCCACAGCAGGGGGAAATATGAACCACCTCTTATCGGGCGTGGGGGCTTTTCGAACTTCTTCCTTTGTCCTTTTCGATTCGGTTCGGCTAATGGGACCCGTTTGGACGTCGGTCAACCGTGACCAATAACGGGAGAAGAACTCCTTCACCCGGGCACACCCCCTCCCTCGGGCGTCCATGGCTTGTGCCGGTGGACAAGTTTTGGCAACAACCGGTTTTCCATACCACGAGGCACCGGGTCACTCTTGCCGGGATGTGGTTTCCTATCTTTAATTGGGCTATCTCGCGTGCTCCGTCGAAGAAGAGTGCTGTTATCGTGTGCTCGCGATGAGCCTAATGCCGGACCGTTGAGAGCTTTGACCGCGGCCGGTTCGTTGACTTTACCGGGGGAGCGTTAAAATTAGACTGACAACGACGCACCAATCTGTGCATAATTTAAAGAAAACAACGCATGACGGAGACGAAAGGGGGGAAGCAATTTCGAAAACTAGTTCCCAACTCCGAAAGCAAACTAACGGCCCGTTGACTTCTTCAACGAGGGATCCTACCCTCGGGCTAAGCCGGCACAAAAAACTTACACTGCCGGTCCTGGGCATCCCGTGTGGGCGTGGAAAATTCCCGTTTCAATCTTTCCCGAGCCCGCAGGAGACCCAATTCCGGTCCCATTTGCCATTTGGAACAAGGCGGGCCACAGAACATTTGCATAGTTCGTAATCGGATGTTTTCCTTGCGGTTCCCTCCGAAAACTCACTGTCACTGCAGCAACAGACGTACGCAGCTCCACGAACGTTCTTGGGGAGCTGCCATTTTGAAGGAAGAGGCTTTTTCATTACGCGAACCCTTGCCCGCCTTGGAGGTTCAAAAAGCATTTGTTGTCGAGGTGCAGCGGAGGAACGGAATTTCGGGAGGCGCGTAACTGCGAGCTGAAGATGGGAAAAGTTTGCGATGATCCCTTACCTCCGGTGCGCATTATTCAACATACGCCCCACACACACAAGGCCGGCCCCAGCGCAAGAGGCCGAGGCGGGTGCGAGACAATCCTTGCCACGCGATGGTGCGCCCGAGGGCGTTTACATCAAACGCACGGAAGTACAAACATGCTAAACATGTGCCGGCATCGCACGACGTGGTAGTGCCTACGCCAGAAGATTAATGTGATAGTGGTGAGGTGGTATTGGTTGGGGGGGGAGAAGGATTTGTTTACCCCCAAACGATCAATCGTTGGATTTTCCAACAGTCCCGGTGAAGGGAATGCGGTGTTGGTGTGCTTTGTAATCGATAAAATTAAATTGGAAAGGCTTAAAACATACGTGCCTTCGTTATAGAATGTTGGGTATTGAGCAATGTTATGGAATAATATAACACTCAAAAAAGATCTAATACTTTAATACGGCGAAAGTAACGCAATGCTTCTAAAAATGAATTAGTTCATCCAATATTCCGAATGTCAATTACGCGATCCTTCAATCTCAATAGATAAAGCAATTGTCTAATCAGGTCGCGCCAATAATCGTGTCTTTCGTTTGTTTTTAACTTAAGGCTCATCCAATTGAGTACATTATTCAAAGCATTCCAATTGGATCGAACGGATTATCGAAGCGAATCATTCGAATTCTTCCGATTCGTGCCGCTTTTTTTTCGAGCCATCCAGTAAAATTATTTCAATATTCCTCGGAATCGTGCCGTGACGGAATCGAACCAACCGAGCACTACGGATACGGATGTTGGAAGATGATGACGAGCGTGATGATGCCATAGGCCACCGTTGCCGTCAAGAAAATCGACAAGCACGAAGACAAACAAAGCAACGCGCCGGTTGAGGTTGACTCAGATGTTGGCATAGCAGCACACAGGTCCGCCAAATGCGCCCCATTCCTCCCACCCCTGCTATCGTAAGGCCAGGACGGGTTAGGGCAATAAATTCCGACTCATCCCCAATCAGGCTCATTATAAATGAAAGGTTCAAGCGCTCTTGACATCGTTGGCTATATATTTTCCCCTTGCCATATGTCGCACACGCTTACACACATGAGAACGACATGCCGACTCCGGGCGAGCCACCCAAAACGGCCTCACTGGTGGTTCCATCGCAGCCGGCGAAGGCGCAAGATAGCAATCTTTATCGGTTTTGCGCGGCCTGTGATGTCGCGGAAGATCCCCAAGAACGCAAACTTCGCTGCACTAAGTCTCGAAAAGCGATGACTTGTTGTCTTGAGCCAGAATGCAACGAAATTGACATCGTGGATGGCTCCCAGCGAGCTTGTTTGAGGATGTAGTGTACTCAATGGTAAGTCCTGGATGGGTTTTAAGTCCAAAATATCAATAACACGTGATCACGAGTTATAGGACAGGAAGAACTAGCTAAGTATCGTTTAAAGTGATGTAAGACGAAGCAAAAGTACTAGGTCAAATTTTATGTTTATGATTTGTTTTGTGATTCTTCACAGAGATACATAAGTACAAATTAATTCAACAAGTAAGTTCTGAATTTGATATTTGATTTTAAATTTGGTTAGCGATCATGACAATTCCCAGATCTAAGAACATCTGAAGGGCATGTAGAAACACTATCCTGAAGGTGATAGTTACGAAAGAAAATAAGATTATCGTGCTGATTTGTTGTCACGAGCGCATCGGTCCATTGTCAATGAAAACAGCAAACAAACGTGGCTTACATCAAGGGGCCATGGCGCATATGTGCACACACTGCAAGAACCTTCGCGCAATCTGTATGGTTTAGTTTTTAACATCCTAGTCATGGATCGAACGCCCTTGCGGTGATGACCCTGTGGTCCGAGTAGTACTAACCGGTCTTTTTGAATATTTATAACAACCGACATGCCGTCCACGGTGTTGCAGGTGCATCGTGGTAAATTGTTGAATACCGATACCGTCGGCTTCCAGGTGTCGCAGTTAGCGAATGTAATTGTTTGACGTAATTATTTCAAATATTCAATCCTTGCAGCATATTGACAATGGTCGTCTGGTGTTTTGCATGCGAAAGAGTAAAATGTCATCCTCCGTGCGGATAGCTCGTGATCCTGTATTTTTTTGCACTAGCAGCGAGCTTGAACTCCAGGGCAGAAATTACATTTATTTCACGACATGACGGCTGCGATGCGAGTAATTTTACATTTTCACCCTGCGGCAGCAACCGAGGCATTGGTCTGGCCGGTAGCCGCTGTCAGAAGGCCTCATGCACGCGTACTTCCCCGTCTTCATATGGCGCACCGAGCCGGAATCGATCCGGTAGCATAACTGCAGCGGAGCAGTCAGTCTCGACAATGATTGAAATGTTTACCGGCTCGTTAGCCGCCCGGCCGGGGCCGGGGGTTGTACCCTGCGGACGGTCCAGGCCCGAGACACGGGGAGGTCAAAATAAAGACAAATAAATATTTGCTGCCCATGAATTCCGGGGAGGAGACGGTACGGCGCGGAATGTCTGAACTCTGGGACGATGAATAGTGCGCGATCGAAGCGTGCCGTCACCACATGAAACTGTCCGAGGTACGAGCAACCGTGTGTCGTACGTCGCGCTTCACCAGAAGAGGCACAACTTTATCGAGTGTTTGTACAGCGCTTCGTGCCATTTGCACCGTCATCAAATCTTCCGTTGCGTTGATACCTTCCGTCCCGAAGCGAACATCATACCTTCACCGAGAGATGTTCCCGTGCTAGTTCAAGGGCGAGGCGAGAAGGAATCGAGAACGGTTTGAGTGGGTTGGAGGGGTTAAGATTAAACGGGAAAGCAAAAACGCTGGCACCTTATTGATTGATGAACCCACAGGTGGCATTTCGCTAATGTTCGAATGCACCGTTCGCGATCCGGGTGATCATAGGCTGGCGCGAAGATTCGTTTCCTTGGCAGATGGGTTCTGCATGAACTCATTGACCTGAATACAATTATTCATTTTGCTGGACAGCATTAAGATAGGCCGAAGGTCGAATTAGAGATCAAGTATAAGTTTATCAACAACATGACCTCTAATAGGTTTTAGTTAAAATAATAATACCGACATCTACATTGCTATACTGAACTGAGCATTTTATGCGTATGTTATGCTGATTGGCTACATTTTCCAACGGATTTCAAATACCATCCAGCATTATTGGTAATGATTTTTGCCATCCGGAGCCACTGACCTTGATACAGCGATTGGTCCATATTATCGGCAATGGAGTTCGCAACCCGGAGCAGTTGATTGAACTTTGATCAATCGCAAGATGTTACTTGGATTAATTGAAAAATTTCCTCGAAACAACAACATCGGCAAATTGATTGCCAAAAAACCAAAAAAAAAGCAGTGGGAGGGGACGCCGGACCGACAGACGCCGACCCGAAGCGTATTTCCTTCCAATATTTCAATCTTTATTATTTCTCACTTCATTAGTTATCCCGCTTCGCCTTCCGTGGCAAACATTTCGATGCCTTCTCGCCGGAAGTAGCAGAAATGAACCAGATTGTTTTCCGCCAACCGGTCGAAGTCGTTGTAACTAATCTTAGCCGGGGTCGGGCGATGCTCGGTCGGTGGAAATGTAAGCAGACGCTTGCATTCCGACGGATGTAAGAAACGAGAAGAACGTCAATAACGAGAGGGAAGAGAGAGGGTGAGATAGACTGCGAGGAAGTGAAGAATCAGAACGAAATCGGTGTGGTGTCCGTTTGAAGTGGGCAGCGACCGGTAGTGGAAGTGAACGGAACCACGCTGCCTTGCGATCGCACCGGAAAACCGCGCCATACCCCAGTTCCCCGCACACGATGAAGTGAAGGGAAAGATAAACGAAATTATCAGCATAATTATGCAGCAATACCAGAGGCCCGCCACAACAGATGTACTTCATCGGAGTGTAATTGTTGTAATTAATTTCTCACTTCGTCTTCATTGTCTTCTAGGCATCTTCGTCAGCTACAGTGGAACAGTTTTAGCTCTAAATTTTATGTATTGTTGGCTTAAACAATAGTAAAACACTCAATCCGGGCAGGCGAACAATCGTTTTCAATAATGACAAAATAATTTCTTACAGCCATCATAACTCTGATGAAATCGAATTATCGGCCCCGATATGCAACAATGACCCATGAAGGTTTACTTAGTGATTAAGCACTTTTTGCAGCGCAGTGCTCGGTATGATATGAGGTTTTTGTTTACCATTGTATAATACCGCCGGCATGTTTGTGTTTTTATGGAGCACATCAGACCGAACCTTCTCGAGTTAGTTGATTTACAATTTTAAGAATAATTAAAGAAATCCCCTGACAGCGCCCCGAGCTTAAAGGTTGTGGAATAAAATGTAATCGATTGCCAAAAAAAAACAAGGAGGCTCAACAAAACCTTGAACCGTCTGTCCGAATCAACAGCGCAAAAAGTGAATTAATGAACAAAAAACCACAGGCAGCTTGAGCAGAAAAGACTGAAGTTCACAGCAAAATATTGCGGTAGGTCCATTAGTCAGAGAAAATTCTGGAATGAGTAATAATGCATAACGAGTAAAAAACCATACTGAATAATGGTACAGGTGAAGGTAAAAACCGGAATGCAAAATTGTATCTTTGGCGAAATTTCTTAGTGACAGTGTACTGTTATTTATTTATTTATTAATGTAACTATTTTACGACAAAATATCGACAAAATAAATTCAACAACTACATAATATTCATTAAAATCTACAAATAAAACATATATTCAGCTTATCTTGAATATTAACTAACTTAAAGACAGCAGTTGCAGCAATAGAACGCAGAAAACTAAATAATACAAAGCTGTTAAATTAATATTTAGTTTACTGCACTTTACTGGCAGAGCACAAGAGCATTCTGTGATATTAATAAACTATGGAAGTGAGCTGTAACGATGTCAGTGAAAATACGATAATGCTAATGCTCGTTGTTAGTTCGTAATATTAAGCATTCCATTTTTTATAAATGACCCCGATGCACGATACTGATACTACCACGGGCCAAGACCACCCTCCCATCAGCTTTAGCTACTTAACGTCAAAACTACGAGTACGACGCCCGAATGGAACGGATGATAATTCTCTGTGGCCAGCTAATAGCTCATCCGTCGGGTAACAAAGCTGCAGCAACGTTATTTATCACACTGCCATTCGACATCACAAAATATCTCCAGCCATTGCGACACAATAGGGAAGGACACACGGTGCACGACAGCGTCCAACGTCGAAGTGTACGGAGTGCTCGCCGGAGCTCTTCCGCCAGCAGCGCAACAAAAGGCAAACTTGAATAAATAAAATCATTTACAATGGGATTACGCTTAATACTTCACCGGAGTATCTATTGCTTCTGTTGCTGCAGACGTCGGCGTGGGTACGATATGCTTCACCACGGATTGAAATGCCACGATACTATTGTGCTGTGCCGGGGCACAAGTGTCGCAAGCGTAGGGTAAGATGGTAAGCTCGCACCGACCATAAACCGATCCTGGCGAGGCGCGAGGAAACATTGCATTCTACATGCCTGACCGAGCCGATGGAGTCGTGTTTCCTTATTACTCCGCGTCGAAGAAACGAGGACACGAGGTCCCTACGGCGTAGGCTCCTCCGTCGGTTGCCATAATGATCAGCAACCAGTTCTGGCGCGCTATTCTGTAACGGAAAGCGGTAGAGGCACCCAGGCGAAACATTTCCACCACATTCATAATGTGAAAGACGCCATCGATCCATGGAAATGCAACCATTTTCGACGGCAAGGAACGAGAAGGAGCCCGAGCCGAAAATCGATAGAACGAAACACCAATGCCTGTGGATTTAGCTGACATTCAAAGGCAAATAAATTGCGTGGAAACAAACTTCATAGCCGAAAATGAGCGATAGCACCGTTGACCCAGTGGCGGAGATTAATGTTCGACATTGATGATGGTTGTTTGTTGTAATCAATTTTACCCTAAATGTTCATCCTAACGAATAAAGCGCGAAAGGTACGATTTCAAATGGTACAAAGAATAAAATAGTTTTGAAACTGGGGCTATTCTTGATTCCAGGACGGCCTCTATTAAGAAATACCCCACATAAAAAAGCTTTTTATAAATCACTCTTCTTAAGGCAGAAAATATCAATCCATGCGAGCAATTACAACGTTTCGATTTTACGAGACCCTATCAGGTTCTGCCTCATAACATCCGACCAAAGGGTCACTCTATTCCTGCAGTGTAATTTACTTAAGTCACGCTCTAAATTGTCACACGGTTGACCAACATGCTCTATTCCTCAGGGACAGATACTTCGACGACCGGCACGACGACACATTCGACGAAACAAATTGCTCTTACACCGAAGATCAGAAGTCAATTGGCTTCTCAAATTAAACTGATCGTTTTTGTGCGTTCGAGTCACGTCGGAGTCGTTAAACAAATTTCCGTGATCCAAGTCGGTTGGTGCGACAACGCCGTTGTGTAGGTGAAACATATGCGCCTCGACAAAACACATGTTTTTTATTTGCGTACCTTCTAGTAGAGTGTGTTTGAACAATTACATATCGTAAACAATAATATCCTACAGCTCATCAAACGCTGGAAGAAGCTAAGAGAATTTTGTTAAGCTTATCATTACCATTACTGCCGCCACTATAATCATTGAAATAACCAATCGAATTTAAGTGTAATGTATTCGTATTGCAATCAACCCCCGGCAGCGTGAATGGAAGCCCAATTACAAAATTAATCCTGCCTTCATTTCGATGCATTTATGTTAAATGATCGGCTTAACTCAATAAATAATGTGTGAAGGCCGGTGATGCTACGCCCCACCGAACGCCCAAGGCTGATAAATTATCCCGTTCTCTCAGTTCATTACGTTGGATAAAAAAAAAATCCCCACCAATGTGAATCTGCCTTTCCAATGACAAATGAAAAGATTTTAATATGGTCGCGTTATGGCGCAGCGGGACGCGAGATAACAAGAATGCAAGAATTTTTATTTTTAACTTTACCCCCATGATTTTGTGTTTACAATGTTAAATCAATTTTTGATTTTTATCTAACCCTTTTTGGGTTTGCTACGACTTATGCAAAAATATGAATTCTACCGTCGGTAATCTACATGCAAAAGAGACTAAGTACATCAAACGATTTACATTAAACAGAAAGGATCTCTGCGATAACTTCGTTTATGCTTAAGACTTAAGCACATAATTAATGGCGATGGCAACTTCAATGCCTAGGCTTACTTAATACCTTTATGGTCTCGCAAATGCACCATCGTTACGGTGACATCAATAATCTTCGCAAATGATCCCAGCTGTAGGGTTCATCCACGTCCACCACCCACTTTTCTAGCATGTACCAGTGCACTTGAGTTCAGAAGTAAACCGATAATGAACAGAATCAATCAAGTTCAAACGATTGACTTCGGTTCGAACAGCTTCGGTTTGAGCAGTGGAAAAGATCTTTAATCGACTCGCTTAACAGGTTTCTACGTGGGTCACTTTCAACTACACACTAGAACGATACGTTTAAGAATTCAAAATGCATTGAGGTGGGTCCAAGCGATCCGATCTTCAAGGAGGAATGTTTTGTCTCTAGTAGTTAGTCATGAGATAAAGCAGTTTGAGTGCCGTAATAAAATTACAAGCAATTCATTAATTCCAATTACGTATTCATGGAATAATTAGATGACAAATGTAAAATAGTGACGCGTACAAATTGAACCATTCCGAATGTTGTTTTATAATGATGACATCCATTTACCCATATGACTTTCTACTCTCTATCCTTCTTCAAACCTAGGCGCTCACACCTTCACAGAAAAACCTTCCACTAGGAAATGTTTTAAATCTGAGGTTGTGTGCCGTCAGGTGAGCCCTTGAAAATAAACAAAGGGGAAAATGCAAAGAAAAACAACCACACGGGGAAAAAGCGCATCAGTAAACGGGTCAAGAGAGGTGACTTCCAAAGAGGAAAATTACGCTGAGGCCAACACTGGAAGGCCCGGTGTTGCACTCAAGGGTAAGTGCAGTGTCATCAGTTATGCTAATGGCCGTGCCGTTACGAGCGTTACGGTAGAAACGATTTATTTTTTTTTTCTTCTGCTGAGCCACTTTAAAAATTGCTACGTTTTTGTGTTTCGATCTTCGCACGTGTGGGTTTGTTGGTCATTAAGAAAGATGAAAATTTATTTTACCCCACAGTGGAATGTAGGGCAAATTGCGGGACACTGTTTGTGGTGCGCCACTTTAGAAAAGGAAGAAAAAAGTATTGGCTGATTAAAGTAACAATTTCTTTCAACACTTTTATTCGAATTCAATACATCACAAGTTTGATGCTTCAAGAGAAATATTGCAAATTTGTTAAACCTCGGAACAACTAACTGGTTGGTTATTGGTTTTGATTGCGTAAAGGCGAGACGTCTAATTAACACATTTATTATCCATGTTTGGAGTTAATATCGGCTCGGCTGGAATGAAAATAAATCACGAAGCTCACACAAACAGGATGTTCAAACGACCGACCGGCATCGTTTTGGTCAAAAACCGACAGTAATACACGTGGCCCATAGTGTCGGCAATGTTGTGGCGAGCATCGTACGCTTCCTGCCACGGCTAACCCGTGAACCAATCGAGCTGGCCGACCGGCGGGGCAGTAGCCGTTATTGCTGCCGGTGGTCTCCGGATATACCGAAAACCCACGGTCCACCGATGCGACCGAAGCGCGACGTCGACGTAATGAAATTTTGTTTATTATCTAATAAATAACTTCTCGCCAGCTGCTCCAACGGTGACCGAGGAACCACCAACCGCTAGGCCGGTGGAGACCAACAGACAGACCAACAGACAGACAGACAGATCGTCCGCCAGCCAGACGGATAGACGGTTAGAGAGCTGGGTCGCGGTCTCCCGAGTGACGCTATCCCCCCCAGAACCGCGGACCGGATGACAAGCGCGATACTTATGACGCTTATGCTAGCGCCACTGTATTAAGATCGCGCCGGAGCTGCAGCGCCCAGCTGGACGGAAGTAGCAGCGAGAGGCGTAGTTTCCCACACTTCCTGACGTACGCGTTGAAGCGCACGATGTCCCTCCCCACACAAGACGTACACGACGTGCAGAAACACACACACAACTCATAGCGGCATTCGCTCTCATTCGGTCCGTTGAGTTTTTCACTCATCCGCCCCTAAATTTACGGACTCGATGATGGGAAGCGTTGCGTACGCTACGACTGTCCTCAGGCCATCCGCAACCACCACCAAGCGTTTTACGCTTGACCTCTCGGAAGTTCCTAAATTACAGGATCAGAGCGACACAGGGTAGCTACTCTACTTCTTTCCAGTAATAAAGTAAAAAAAAAACACAAACGTAACCAACGCCGCCGGTCGTGGGTAGGCAAAAAGGTGGATCGTAAAACCGGCGAAACATCTGATTTACTGACCCCAGATACGGACACGAGAATTGGCCAGAACATACGATTTGGCGACCATACGAAACACAAGGCGCGCATTATCGGGGGTCGTGTCGAACCGATAAACATATCTTTTCATTCTTTTATTTTCCAGCCCAGATCAAACCCACACACACACAATTTCGGCTCAGTTTTATGTAACGATTATCGATAAGTGGCCCTGGAGGGAACACGGTTGATTGCAAGATAATCGGTTGATTGGTCAATGTGTTTTTTTGAGGAAATCAACTCCGTCGTTTAGTCAAATTACGACCGAAAAATAAAATATTATTCATCGCAAGAAAAAGTGCAGCATGCAATTAACCTTCAACAAGTGGACTTCAGATACCAAGGAAGATCTCTTCATTTAGTGACGTGGAACAAAATCGATTGGATAAAGTTGTCGTTTTATATTTAACCAATCGGGTACAATACTTAGGATAGTACCGCTCACAAGGAATCTTACTGCGAGCAGAAGAACAGCGTGTCGCGGATGACACGGCCGTAGTTGTTGAAACGCTCCACACCGCGGTCAACGCAGGTCACGATCTCCGGCAGCAGGTTGTCGTCCAGATCGAACACGCCCTGCAGGGCGCGCTCCAGAGCGGGCTGCGTGATTCTGGTGAAGTAGTCGTACTTGTCCTGGATCTGGGTTCCAACGATGGACGAGATCTGCTCGGTGTAGTCGATGGCGTTCCAGTCGATGAAACCACGGACAACGATGTTCTGGAGCTCGGTCGAGGCGATCTGGGCCTCCTCGAGGGCGGCATGGACATCGGCCGTGCGCGAGGTGATCTGAATGTTAGCATTGCTGGCGCAGCGCGACAGAGCCTGTCCAACCCACTCGATTTCGATGGCCCAGTTGGCGGTGGCCACGTTAACGCAGGCAGCCGGAGCCGACGACTCGCCGACGAAGTCCTCGGTGTCCTCGCGGATCTGCTCGACCTCCTCCAGGGCGTTGTTCATGCGGGAAATCAACTGTTGGTTCAACTCGACCAGCTGGTCGCTCATCGAGAAGCGGACATTGTCGAACGTACCCTCCATCAGCTGGTGGATGGCTTCGGCCTGGTACTGGATCTCCAGCAGGTACTCGATGAACTCATCTTGGCTCTGGGCAAGGGACTGTGCACAACGAGAGAACGCATGATCAAATAGTCACCTAATCAGATTCACCACCACAGTTCCTCGCTATCGACACTCACTTGACCGGCCAGGGCCAGCAGCAGGCAAACGAACAGGCTCTTCATGGTAAACGATTTGCTTTTCTCGCTCCTTGTTGCAACTTCGATGGCGTCTGCTTTCAAACTAATCCAAACCCGCGGTGCGCGTTGCGGTTTAAAGACTTTCCGCACTGACCGGATATTATTCGACGCTCACTGATACGATCGCCGAAATCGTTATCGTGCGCCAAGGCAATTGTGGGTAAAGCATTCCACGGACTCGGCAATTTGCGCCCTTAATTTAATCTCTTCATCTTCCGCCGCCCGATTCCGCGGCCCACGCGGCAGGTCGGGGTACTACCTGGTGCCACATGATGTCCACTTCCAACCTTCCAGCGGGCGGTGGACGACGGTGCCTTATCAGCGACTTCTTTTCGGAACAGCCTCATTCCCCGGTGGTTGTTCCGAAAAACCTCGTTCGTATCGACTGACCTGTAGTCGCGATTAGGGAAACGGTCAACTTCTTCTCGACGGCTCCTCTAATCACTCGGACATTATTGGCAGATAGTACCGGAGGGTACCACATGCACACATTTACGCACGAGCGGGAACGATAAATAAAGTAATATAAGGCGGTATTAATGCAAGATAATTGTGCTTTATCGGCATACCAGTTGATGACGGGACGGTTTTCTTTTTTGTGTGTGGTCAACCTCTCTACCACCGATTATCGTGAAATAACCCACGCTGGTTACCCTTCGTTGAGGGCGGAAGAATGGGAATGATACAAGCGAGGCAGCGGTGTACAGCCTTTTTAAGCCACGAGATTAACATTGCGTCAATGGCAAGATAACCTTCCGGAAAGAAAAACTTATGTAATTAATAAAAAAACGAAATGCATTCTCAATCACGGAGCAGCATGCCAATACTTCCCCGACTTCCTCGGTGGCGTGATAAGCGAGAGCACGAAAGGCACGTGAAACGACCGGAAGAAGGGGAAAATTAAACTCACGATTCAATCAGACCCAGCGCAGATAGGTTAAGGTTGCCCAAAAGAAGGCAAGGCAATTTTGAGAAATTCAGAGATCACGAAACGGCTCAAGGCCTCCTTGGCAGGAGAAACGATTAAAGAAGGAAAATAAAAATGCGCGTAGTGGTTGGATCCAAAACCCGATTGAAACTTTTTATCTTTTAAACTTCACCTTTAAATACAAGCCTGTAAAAATATTTTTCTGTTCTTATGATAAGATATGTAAATTTAGTATATTAAACACACAAGAAACGACCAATGTTTCTATGTTTCGATGGAACAATGTTTCAAAGCTTTTCATTCACAATAAAAATGTCATGGTCAAATTAAAAACAAAATACGAGCGAGGTGATAAGCCACAGTGTGATAAGACAAAATTGTTCAAAGCTGCGTCAGAGAGGGTTGAGCTTTATCACAATAGTGACAAACATCTTCCATGTTCATATACCAATACCAAAACAATTAATAATAATTCAATCAAGAAATCGTGTGACTTAAATTAAACCAAAATTTTGAGTTTTGAGAAATGATTAAATTCAAAACAATAGAACAACGCGATTATGTTTTAAACAATTTTTATAGGCACAAGGAACGAGTTTTACATGGCACAATGACTTATTGCGCACAGAAGAACAACGTGTCGCGGATGACTTGGCCGTAGTTGCTGAAACGCTCCACACCACGCTCGACGCAAGTCACGATCTCCGGCAGCAGGTTGTCGTCCAGATCGGAGACTCCCTGCAGGATGCGCTCCATATCGGGCTGAGTGATTCTGGTGAAGTAATCCAGTCGGTTCTCGATCTGAGCGCCAACAACATCCGCTAGCTCCTCGGTGAAGTCGATGGCGTTCCAGTCGATGAAACCACGGACAACGATGTTCTGGAGCTCGGTCGATTCGATCTGGGCATTCTCGAGAGCGGCGTGGACCTCGGCCGTACGGGAGGTGATCTCAACATTGGCGCGGCTGGCGCAGCGCGACAGAGCCTCTCCAACTAAGTCGATCTCAACGGCCCAGTTAGCGACGGCCACGTCAACGCAGCTAGCCGGAGCCGCCGATTCACCGACAAAGTCCTCGGTGTCCTCACGGACATCCTGGATCTCCTGAAGGGCGCTGTTCATGCGGGAAATCAGCTGTTCGTTCAATTGAACCAGTTCCTCGCTCAATCGGAAGCGAAGATTGTTGAACGCGCTCTCCATGACATCATGGGCCTCTTCGGCCTGGGTCTGGATGTCGAGCAGGTACTGGATGAACTCATTTTCGCTCTGAGCAAGCGACTACAAAACGCAACGAAACAATCAATGAACAAAATGATCACCAAAGATTCACCTAGAACTCCTCGCAATAGACACTCACTTGACCGGCCAGGGCCAGCAGCAGGCAGACGAACAGGCTCTTCATTTCGCTTTTCAAACGTGCACGGCACAAGAATAATTCGGCAGTTGTTAAACGCTCGACGACCGTCCAAAACTATTCGGAACTTTTGGTTGCGTGGCCCAATTTATCGGTTTACAGGGCGGATTAATATCAGTACCGCTTTATCGCCGCAAAGAGTTTTCAGTTGGGGTATTGAAAAATGCTGCCGTTTTATTGCCCCACCATCGCTACCACTTACGCAGAACTCGTGCTGGGGAGGTCAGGCTAGATTACCGAACACAAAATTCAAGCAGATATGAGCTACCTATCAGCGATACGAACGCAAACAGGATGGTCGAGAGCGTACACCTTCCCGTTTGTCGAATATCTTATTCATCCAGCTGAATTGCCCCTTTGCAACTCGGAACTTGCTACCGGGGATAAGCGAACGGCCTCGCAGGATAAGATTAGAGACATTTGTATTGTTATTTTTCCGAGCCAAAACGGAACACTAGGCAGGTGGCCAGGAAATGTAAAGCAGCTTATCTTATCGCAGAATGAAGTACACGTTACGCAGATTAACGCCGTCCAAATCAGCTGATGGTGCAATATTTAATCATTCGGATGTAATTGATTAATTGATAGTGATCCATAAAGGCATCTTACAGTCATGCAGGAAGAGTGTCCCTTTCCGATTGACCCACAACTTCATGAAGTTGCGAATTACATGAGCAAAAGTCACTGTTTACCAACGCCAGTCGTCGGCATGACCTTGTTTTGCAGTCGAGTGAAAGTAGCCGGTAGAGCCTGTATGCCAATCAAGTTAAACCCTGTTTGGCAACATGCTGAAGGGAACCTGTTTTGGTCGGAACTTCGCAAAAGATGGGAACGTAACCAGATTACATCATTGTCCTCGTCGCCAGTCGACCTAACCTTGGCATTGAGTAGCGTTGCATTCTTATGCGAATGCTGTACGGATTTGATTCGAAGCCTTTCACGGATGAACAGATTTCACTGTCAAAATGCCGCGTCTTCAACGAACGTGTCAATCGTTTCGCTGACGGTTGTTTAGCACAATCGGACTTCGGGGAGTTAAAACTTTGAACATGTTTGTGACGCAGGACAGTGTGTTCAGATTTTTTTTTTTAGCATTCCATTTGCTGCGTGTGGTCATCATTGGCAGAGTAGACATTCACGCTTTGCTGCATAAAATTTGCATCTATTAAATCTCATCGACCCATCCGATGCCGTCACAAACCGACAAGACGCTCTGCGCGGTCAAGTTTACTGGAACAGAGAAACCGCGGAAAAAAGAGAAGCAAAGTTAACTGTCCGATCGTAGCAAAAGATAAAAGAAGATTATGATTTATTTTATTATCATAATTGAATTTAAATTGATCCACTCTTATTCTTATTACACTTGACATGGATCAAAATAAGTAAAGCATTACATTTAATTTCTCATGAGGACACAACATCACAAACATTTTTATAATTTTGATTATTAAAAAACATTCTTATAAATTCAATTCATATTTGTCAAAAAGATTTTATTACATCTCAAATAAGCAAGAAATACCATGCCAAAGAGGTTTTTTCTCCCATGCATCTATCAACAAGTAGAAACCGTGACAAAGATAGTACAAGTTTTTATTTCAAGGCATCGCTTTCTTCTTTACCCCCGCGCCAAACAAATTTGTGCAAATTATAACAATTTGTGGCGGGCCGCATAATAATGTCATTAGCATAATTAGCTGATCCCGCACACTAATCGGTTACTCGGTTTTATCGACCGCGACGCTTCATCGTCGTTCCGTGGATCATCCGCCGAAATTCGATTTTCATCGAGCGGAAGTTCCGAACGATGGCGAAGAAAACACGATCGATGATAGTTATGCGCAACCCCGCTCATCGCGCGGAAGGAAGTTAGGGCCAGGCCAGGCCAGGCCGGGCCTGTTCCGGAGTCTCGGCGGACACTGGGTGCGAATGGATTGATGAGTGTTATGAATGGATTGTGAATAAACGGGGCGTAATTAATATAGATATATATTTTTCGCTCCTTTCTGTGTGTTTTTTTCTCTTCTTCGCCTCGACGAACCCACAACCGATGTGCGCTGATTCTAACGATGTGCTGGGGGACAGTTTTATGGGTCGCCACTGACAGGAATAACGATTATGATCGTCGCGCAGCCATCTCCGCCCGAATGGGTTGAACGGGTTGGTTGCCCCAACGTGAATGGGTAGTTTGTTGTCAGTGTTCGCCGGTCGATTGATGGAGCTATTAGAAGGTCGTACATCATGACGTGCTGCAACCGCAAGGCACAAGGCAAGGAGCGAGGAACGACGCTCTCCGACAGGGTAGGGGAATTTGTTGTAATGACGGTGTAAACAGACAAAACAGAAGTCCCACCGTAATTCACAATGCTTACCAAATGAATCATAGTGGGCGATCGGGAAGTCAACTCTAGGAAGAGCTTAGAATGCTTTAAACATAAGCAGTGAATAAGTGATGGAAATATTCAGAAGTTTAAAACACATGAGATGTAAAAACTATTCTATATAATCAACGTTATAGTTCTGATGGCGCAAATTCTTCACGAACGATTTGATGGAAATTCAACTATACATTTTCCTCGTCCTAAGCCTTCAACGTGGATATCGGAACCAACAGCGCATACCGTATGCGACTGGAAAAAGGGACTAGTTACGTACCAACTCCAAACCCTTCGGAAAAGTCAGCGTCAAACTTCGCTGCCGGAAAACCGCTGCCAAGCCGTTGATGAAAGAGGATCATCGCCCTCAGGGGCTTTACGGAGAATTTGCACATGCTGTCCGTAGTCCGTCGGGGTAAGCTGTTTTAGAGGTTACGACCAACTCGTAAGCATGCACAGGCTCTCTACGAAATGTGAATGCCCGGCGAAAATGCGAAATAACTCAACGATGTCCGGTTGGGATGGGTTTGAGAAACACTGTGGAGGCGGTGAAATATTTCACATAACATCGTCGAAAGTGGCATTGTCGGAAAAAGGGGCAGATTTGCAAGAGCGTTCACTACGCCACACTCCTGGCTGTTGGGAGGAAATTTTCAACCCCAAAGGCAACGCCAGGATCTGCTAAGAAGAAATCACAACTCTTACCCAACCACGTGTCCGGACAAGTCGCAGCAATTTTCCGGAGAGCAAGCGAAAGTATTTTGCCCAGATTCCCGAATAACTGCTGAGGACTATCATACGCCCGTTCTTACTGGATCCAGCTCACTGGTGTCTCCGGGCTTTTTGTCAAATATAGTCATTTATTCATTCACGCAAAAGAGAGATTCGTTGGATGGTAAAGAGAAGTTTTTTTTAAACTTTTGTTAGAATCAGATTTGATAAATTTACATTTATATTTTACTGAACAACAACGTTCAATGCAAGAATAAAACTTGCAATACGATTGTTGGACTACGAAGTCAACGACCGGTAAAGAGAAAAATTATGACATGATCCAAAGAGAATGGCTTGTTCGACAGTGGAAACCAAAAGTTGTATAAGGTGAATAATCCCCACAAAAGGCTATATATTTGCCCGGACAATACTGAATTCAATGAAACTCCGATTGTTTAAATAAATCAGTCCAAACATAATCCGTAGCAATCCAGGGAAAACAATATTACTACAATTTGTTGATCGAGCATCAACATCGTACCAACGAAGAGCTGGGAGCCACGATGCATCCCGTTCACGTCAAACCAATAAATGTAGCTAGTCCTTTCCGGGTGAGAGGAAATTGTGAAATTTACGATCCAATTAAACGTGGCATTTGAAATGTTTTAATTTCGTTTGCGTATTTATCATTCGCTGTTTGCCCGACAGTCTCGGTCCGGCGGCAAACATAACTCTTCCGAGCAACATAAAAGACATACGTTTGTACTGCCAATTTATTGTTTTTTATTCTCTCTCCTGCACTTTATCGCCCTGCGTTTATACTTCCGAACGAAGTGCAGTGGAAAAAACGGGGCTATGAAATACTTATAGCTAATGAAAACATAACTTTTTTCCTCATTCCTTCGTTCTTCTGCTCTTTAAACGCTCTGTGCGTTACGATATCAACACGGTGAGTGATTTTTCTTTCGCTTTGCACGCTTCAGTCTGATTCGTTCAGCTTACTCTGAATAATATTTTATTTGTATGTTGGGACTAACGGATCGTTGAGTTGAAAACAGTACTCTTTCCTGTGTCAGATCTTCGTTCAAATTAGATTCAAAATGACTGGGTGAATTGAGTGGTATCCTTGGGTATTGCCTCTCGTCCAACCCATATTTTGCTTTAAAAAAAATGAACAAAGTTCCTGGTACATATTTGATTGTTATTGAAATGTATAAAGCAAAACTAGGTAAATCATTTTTATGTTTTGAAAGTAAAATTCGTAAAAGAACATAACAAACCACAGCGACGCGTTGCTAAGAAACCCTAACAGAACATTCAATTATATTCCCATCGTTGGACAGGCTTTCGAAAGTGTAAAACGCGGTTCATCGCCTTGTAGCGAGAATGTCCGATTTTCCGAATGAATGAGTTTTTGTAACGAACCACGTATTGCATGCGGCGAGTTTGAGGGTTTTTAGGCAATGAAGCAAAAAAAAAACTAAACAAACCCACAATGAAACCACTGTTGGAAAACGGCCGGCAAAAGCCGATTCTGTCTAGCGGAAGAATGGGATCGCCCAGGGCAATGTGAGGGTGTTGTCATGTACATAAATTTATGTTTTTTTTTATACTTGTCATGGTCCATTTAATGGACCTATTGCACTGATTTTTTTTAAAGTAAAACCGAACGTAGGAGCGTAGTGACTTTGTAAACCAAATCGATCTTCCATGTTTGTAGATGTGAGCAAAATCCAAAAAGTTATTCCGTTCAAATGGTTGGTTTTGTCAAACATCAACTTTGAAATCGTTGAAATTAATAGAATTTATTGATCTGTATATTATCAATACACACCCACCATTACACGACGAGGAAAATGGACAACGCAATATCATCGCATGCGGATCAATTACCTGCAAAGAAAAGAGAGAAAACAAAGTTAGTGAAACGAAATTTCATCACAAAAATTTCACATTTTAATACCCAATATGAAATGGTGAAATGGAATAAGATAACAATAAGTTATCCATTCGATAATTGGAATAATAGAAAGGATTGTTTCATGCAAGAATTGGCCACAAAAAATCTAGCATTGAAAATCTAACTGAAAGCCAGATAAGCCAATTGAATTTATCAGGGAACATTTTCAACACAATGCTTAAAGCACGCAATATTCTGCATTGGTGTATATGCAAAACTTTAAAGCATCAACACAGCCATGTACAGTATGTAGACACGCATCCTTAGTTTTTTGTTCTTATCCTTCTGTTCTATGAACACACAAAATATGCATCGGTGTTACGTTTCGGCTTATGCTGGAAGCTGCATGATTCCATTGTTTCTATTTTGCCATCCACTCATGCGTTTCGCAAATGTTCCGGGAACTCGGTTCAATCGAAAGACCAACTCAACCTGCCTCACCGAAAGCCATTAGACGCGCCCTAGAGCCCCCGTTTGTTGTGTTGAGCTAGTCGCATCGCATTGGGTTGGTCTGATCATAGCGCGGCAGAAGCCACCACAGAAAACGGTTGTCCTAACCAACGGAGGCACACCACACACGGAGTGTTTTGTTTGTTTATTTGTTTAGTTGTTTGTTTGTATAATTTATCAATTTATGCGCACCACCGGGCAAAACCCGTCGGTTTCATGAGCATCGACCTCCGAACGCCCTCCCAGACACGCGCGCTTGGAAATGAAAGTGCAATGAACACAAGCGGTACCGGTTCAACAACGGCTTATCGCGCAGGGAGACAGACGCTGGCAGGAAGGCTGGAGGAATTTGGTGGGCTCCCATGACCTCGCCGACGCGTCCTGACATTGACCCAATCCCCAAGGGCTACCTCGCCCGGCCGCGAAGTCCTGCGAAGCGGTAGGCAAGGCAAATCGTAAGGCCGGGATGTGGTTAAAATGAATATTTAATGGTTCTTCGAATAGTCCGGATAAGTGTTAGCCGGTTGGGCAAACCGAGCGTAGCAGCGTTGCCAGGTCGTCTCAACCAACATTGTCCCTACACCCCGGTGTCCCTACCTACGCCGCGAACCAATCATAATCCATTTGAACATATTCGTTTCCCCCACACACACACACTCCCTTCGTTGCCGTGTGTCCCTTATGTTATTTTACAATAGCAGTGCTTCACAGCCCTTCGTCTGTATTGTTGCTCTTTCGATCGAATCTTTCCACTTTATGCGGAAAGTGGAAAATCAAATTGTGCGTCCACGACACGCTGCCGTTTCTCCCATCCCACCCCGCTCATGGGTAGGAGGCCCATCAAGGTGTGAGATGATGCATGAAAAACTGAGTGAAGCGAATAAAGCCAGTACTTCTGTAAGAGAAACCCATATACACACACACGTACACTGCACACGGGCATTCCCGATGCGGGATGATTTCCACCAAACGTGTTCACGGCTCAACATCGTTTCGGTGCGTGCTTGCTACCGAGAGCTTTAAGTGGTTTGGAAGGTGGATTTTATTTGGAAAAGGTAAGTGCCAACTCGTTGAACCATAGATTACTGACGTAGATTTATGGCTGTTTGTTTCCCTGCGCTAACTTACGCTTATCAGCTGAACACGCATGTCGAAAAATGAATTTCATAAAATGTTACTTGAACAATTTATTTCGTAAAGGTTATTTCCAAATATATTATGCAATGTAGTAAACGTTATGTTATTCTCATCTTTCCATTAAACCCACCGATGAAACATGTTTATTACATGGTTGTTGCAAATTTTACGACGGCTTACGTAGCGCACATAAAAACATCATCCCTTTAATGTCGTCCCGAGCAAAAGGCCATCCGCCGTGGATCTTTTCGGGGCCAACATTAGATTCGTAAGGTGGAACAAATATTCACGTACACATGAAAGCAATCGATCAGCACACCATCGTGGGCGTGAACCTTCATCACGTGATTCGTCGCATTGTTTACAGGTCACAAAATAAGATCAAAACATTCCCACACTACACATCTCGCCATGCAGGCCCAACGGTGGAGTGCAGAACAAGTGAAAGTAAAATTAATTTATCGTACCGGTGCCGTCGTAAATACACCTACCAATGGCGGATAATTCTTCACGGGACCGGAACGCACCGGTAGCACAAGAAACTTCCGATTCCGCTTCGAAACGCCGTGGCATCCGACGGAGTCTCTCCCTTCGATCGGCAGAGTCTGTTTGAAGCAGATACGGTGGTCCGTAGTGCTAGCACCAAACACCCTGTACGATATACCAAATTCCTGTTGCCATGGCGAGTGGAAAACCGAACGCCGTTTGGTTCTGCACCCGAAACTACCGTGCGGGACGTTTGCAAGAAAGTTCGCAGAAGTTTAATTTCCCGTCGCCGCCCAAACCACCAGGCGCCTCCATCCGGGCCGGGGAGAGAGCTTCCGGGAAAGATTAATGCAGTGCGTCAGCGTCCGTTCACTACCACTATCGACCGAACCGGGCGTAGCGAGGACTATCGACGTGTGCTAATTATCTGACGACGACGGCGATGAGTACCCTCGTCCCTTTTCCAGCGGCCAACGCGGAATTTTCCACCCACTAAAAACCCCCCGAAAGCTGGTTTCAATGTTGTTTGATCACACTATCATGCCACTGATAGTGTGTTTGTGTGCCAATGTTTTCCATTAGGGCAGCGGCAGCAGCAGCAGAGGAACAATAATTAAAGCGACAAACAAGTGAAATGTTATGCTAAAATGAGGCGGATGCATCGATCATACGGTGGCGCTTAGAACACGGTTTTATCACTTGCAACAACACGGAAACATCACCACGTACACATGAACTGTTTACTTAAAAATCAGAGAGGTTTAGCATCGCTACTAACAAAATAACAAACAAGGTTTTTCACACTGGAAACGTAAAATCAATAACACCCTATAGTATCATGATGCTAAGCGAGTTAAAGGTATAAATGAGTTTTATATTTTCAGCTTTGTGCAAGTGTATAACAGCTGATATTGATGAACACACCGAGCATAAACGCCAATCATTTTGAAAAATAATAAATCAAACCAAAATTCGATTAAACCAGTAAGCAAACCTTTGCCCTAAAGTCGTTGAAACGGAAAATAGCATAAAGAACCAATCATCCGATTCCTTCCTTGCCGGGGAAATAAACAAAAATAAAATGAAAACAACGACCCCCTCTCGTCATTGAGCCAACAACCGAACGGGTCTGTTGAAACCGTTCCCGCCATTCGTCTCGCAAACGATTTGAGCTCAGGCAATCAGGCGATAATTAAAAGTAAATCATGCGATTATTCTACCACCGGGGCAGAAAGACATTGCCACCGAATTTCGGCCTACTGAACTGAGCGGAACCGAACTGAACTGCGCCATGCCCGTGCGACCGTGCCGTGGGGTCGAGATTATTAATCAATTTTCGCCTAACGACCAACCGATCGGGGTTCGGTTTACGGTGTGAACAGCTTCAACGACCCAATCACCTCCGGCGCGTGAAATGCTCTGATCTTCGCGTGCCGCTTCCCGCGGGAAGTATAAACGAATGCGGCCACGAATATTTCGCGCTTCACAGAATTTTCCTACGTTTTAACGGGAGGCGCTACGTGGGACGGTGAAACGAAGAAGGAAACATTGGTGCGGGGTTCGGGCGGGATGTTTTTTACCCTCGCCTCCATTGCCCCGCTAACGATAAATGTGTGTAAACAATCCAACCGAGGAATGATTTAAAATCGGTTCTAGACTGCTGGGAGAAATATTGACGGAGTTTAACGGACGAGTGGACCGTGGAGTTTGAGGTACGAAACGTCGGATTTATCAATGTGATCTACGCGTCAATTTTATGAATGATAGGCAGAGTTCGAAGTCAGCTTGCATGATCCAATCGTTTTGGGGTTTAATTAAAACCAACAGAGAAGATGACTGTTCTTCACACTCGATCCACGAAATGTATTTGTTTAACTTATAAAATTTCGAAGTTAGGCAACATGTGGGATGCATTTAAATCGTTTACACGAACGGTAATATTTAACGCTGATTTATTCATTTCAAAATACCAAATCCACAGCCCATTTCCGCAAAACCTTTCTTCGCCAACTCTTGCCGTTGGAAAAGAAAACCAAACATCTCCTGCTGTTATGATTTTCATCTATTAGCAAGCGAGTGATCGCTGTCAAAGCATTGCGTTATTAATGCTATAAGCTATGATTTATTTTTGCTCACCACTCCTGAAGCAACACAATCAATTTAGTTGCTAACAAAACTCCCGTTGCTAAAGCAACCGTTGTTGGCAGGATCATTGGTCTCCCGGTGCGGAAAGAGCAGATGTATTTTAAGAATGGAAGAGAAGAACCCCAAAGATAAACCACACTCGGTACCCGGAAACAGCGGTGTCACATCCCTGGAGACGGTGGCAAGAAAACCGCAGCCGAGCCGAGACGAACAGCTCTATTATTCAAACGGAGACCTTCGTTGCTCGTCGGGGTAACCTTTGGTCATTGGTGCACCAGGGACACCGGATAAAATGCTGCGGGCAGAGTTCGACCCGGTTAACAGGGTGAACACTATCCATCAATTAATGGTTAACCTTATTGAGCGCCATTTGAGCGCCTCTGTGTCCTCTTCTGGTCGATGATGAACAGCGCCACATGGAAACGGATTATGGTAGTTGTGGTTACTCATTTTTCTTAAGAGAATCATTCTGGCTTGAATGTCGAAAGAACTTATAAAAAGGTTTTGGTTGCTGTGGAATCATAAACTGTTTTTTGAAAGATGATATATTATGTAGAATATTGTATAGCATTATTCTGAATAGAGTAATTCTTGATTAAAAGAGAAAACACACACAGAAGACAACCATTTAAAAACATATGTTATTTCTACACGTTCTAAAATTTGAATTCTTTTCAAGAAATCTTCATCTCTGAATCATCTTGTGAACGAACAAAATATGACGCTACATTTCGGTGCCTAATCCATCCTGATTAATAAAATACACAAAACTCCCAAAAAATAACCCCGAACGCATAACGTACACAATGTGGGAAAATAGCATCTCGCGCGGCTTTTATTTACGAACGCGTTTCGCCAGCAGCATTACGACCGGCTTCGCATTACGCCCAAACGAATGCAGCAGCTTTGAAGGGGGATCTCGTTGCATTTATAATTATTGGTTCCTGTCGGTTTCCGTTGCATCACAAAAACCGACGACGTCAGCCTGCCGCGTGTCTGGTTACTCGCTTGTCCCCATTTCGCTCATAAGCTAACGTCATGTTTGAGAGTAAACTCTGGGCGGGAATTGGAGGCACTATTATTAGAATTCATTCCATTCCTAGCGGCTGCTCGAAACGGTTTTACGTCGAACCGTCGCAAGCACGATTTAAACAACGAGGAAATCCTATGTTTGCAGCTCAATTCGAAATGTGATATTTGCGAAACAATAACGGTAATTAGAAATACCTCAAAAATACTTAAATTACGCTTCTTTTGAAGAAATTCAAAACGATTTCACACATGAAATGAATATACACATTCTACATAAATGAGCATTAAGTATTGCAAAATAATATCAAACACAGCTGAACAAAGGTTTCCGATAAAGTGTGATTAAAAGCTCGTAACTAATTAAAATTCCCCAATATTTGAAACCAATTATTTCACGATTTGAAAATGTATGCTTTAAGGCAAAGTTTGCGGGTACCCGTGGGAGAATTATCACATCACCCGGAAAAATAATCACATTCATTGTCATGCACTGTGTCCGTGGTTTTGTCGTAAGTTTAAATGAGCACAATTTGCGGGTTGGAATTGTCCAATTAATAGGGGATTTTCGACTACACGATTTTCCGAGGGAAAATAGCTCCATTAACTCAATGATCGCCCAACGCTCGCAGCGAAAGCATGTTCGCCGTTCAACGTCTACTCGTCCTGCCCGTCCTAAACAACACGGGCGCGGCATGGTTGTTTCAAGTAACGTTCACGGCACGGCACAAATAGATCAAGATGTGAAAACGATTTTCTCTGTTCTGGCGTTGTCTTACCTAATTTCCATTTGTGACATTCATTCTCGCGATGTTCTACCCCAGTGTCGTTGCGGGGGAGGGAGGTCAAGGTAGGTGGAGGTTGGTGTAATCACACGGCTGACACCGACAGAACGAGACACCCCGCACAGTTTCTATTAAACTTTCTGTCAGGGTCGGCAGACGCGGGATTTGAATTCAATGTTTCGCGCTATTTTCCACCGAACATTAATGTTGCCATCGACTGCGTTGAATGGATTTATTTTTAAATCATTTCATATTTCCCGGGGAAAGTGGGAGGGTGTCAGTGACGATGGTGTGTAGGAGAAAGCGGATGGAATCTGATAAAATGACTACAACAATCGTAACATTGTTTGACGTACAACAGTGTTCCGCTACGTGAACGAATGAACCGTGGAAACCGCCCCCCTTTTTATAGACACTACGCCGCCCTCTCTTGGCCATGGTCGAAGGTCGAATTGCAATTTACAACACATTTCACTTCGAACGATTAATCATTTTTCAAGTGTCATCAGGGTGGCGGTTCTACCGTTCCGTGCTTCGTGGTCTTTTTTCAATTTTTCTCGACCACTCCACTCCATCTGCTCTTCATTTGACTCATTCGATCGGCTCGGTTGGGCACTCCAAGGATGTTTTCCCTGTTGTCTCGCTGCCCCAACCGGTCCGGCTGCTCTGGTTTTCGCAAACAATCAGCATGTGGGCCACGTGGACATCATTGAAATACAATTTTTCACAGCACCATCGGCACATTTTCCACCATCCGCTATGTGCAGCCGACTTTCTTTTTTTAATGTCCAATTCTTGGTAAAATCCACTCCCCCCCCCCCTCCCCAGTTCCCCCCGGCTGGTGACGATTTGCAAGTGATAAATGATTTACATCGAGCTAACCGTCGAGTGATCTCGTGGAACCAAACGCGCGTTGTCTGTTTTTTCTCTCAGCGCTGCGAAAGAAATTCAATGGACCTTTTAAAACACAAATTTGCTTTTCCGAAAAAAAAACCCGAACAGAAAAGAACACAAATCGTGGATGTGGAGTGCACGTAGACGCAACAAACGAACGCTGGCGGGAATATCGGCGTCCGGGCGTCGAGTGTACAATTAATTGAATCACCCGAGCCGAGGCCGTACAGCGTTTGCCTGGGAGCACCACGGTTGCTTCCCGTTCCTCTTCGGTCAGCCGTCAGATCGAACAACCGTTTTTCCACTTCGGTTCGACGTGAATTACCACCTTTGGCCGTAGAAGCGTCGGTTCCCGGTCGGGTCGGACCAAACCGACAATCAGCGAAACCCGGGAGCGAAAGTAAATTTGAGCGAATTAATCAAAAAACTTCGCAAATTAAACACCACCCACGGTACGTTACTTCCTCACCCAGGGCGTGTTAAAGAGGGTGCAGGGTAGTGGCGTTCACCAGCCGACGGTTCAATGTACCGCCATGCCGGGCCAGTGAATTGTTTTGCTTCGATTGCATTAAGTATTTTATGTGGGTGAAGGGTGTCGATGTTTTACATAAAAATACATGCTCCTTGTGGTGCTACGTGGTTTGTTAGGTAGACAGCAATGCAAAATAATAGTAAGTTAAATAGAAAAATTAACGTGATTTACATTAGGTTCAGGATCAATAGGTATAAAATTAAAATAGTCATGAAACATATCAGAAGAATACCAATGAAAAACAATGTTCTAATCCTATCGTGTATTTTAAGAATTTAATTTGTACCAAAACCCTTCCTGCGCCATTCATTTCTTGTATGTTACACAAATTTAATTGGAATTGATGATGTCAAAGTAATCAAAATGACTTATTTAGAAGCTATTCAAGCACTCCAACTAATACATGACAATGAATAAATCAATAATGACAAAATAAAATATCCACAAATGGTCGAATTAGTTCACCACCGATAAGTATCTAAACAAAATAGCTAAATATTAAACGTTCAATGACACGCCGGCCACCACCCATTCCACCCTTCGACCACCGAAAAAAAAGGAAGCATAAACCACTTCGGCACCATTTATATTTGCCCCACATCACCACCGTCGTCTAAATGTGGTGGGCATTAAATCAATCCATCAAACACCACTCGAGACTCTGCAGAGTCAACTGGCAGCCAGCACTTGTCATTTGCATTTCCACTTATCCCTCGGGCCCGGAATCAGGTCTGCAATAAATACGGCTCCCGAGAGGCTACAGCACAGGAATGAAAAACTCGCGCTCCTAGAGCCCGGTAGACCATAAATTGTGTCAAAGCCTAAGTGAAGCAGAAAATACACTGCCTAGTACCGAACCATCTGCCAGCGGGAGTCGAAACAAAAGTGGCAACTACAGCAGCGTTGTGGGGAAAGTGTATGTACTCTCGACGCTAGCAAGCAAATCTTTCACATTCAAGAAGCAACTCCCGTGGATTGACTGCGTGCACGAATGTGCTTCAATCATACCGACTACCGACGAGACCAGATGACAGCATCGCCCATTTGTTACAGCATTCGTGAGGGCAGGGAGATGGCACAAATCCTCCACATGACGTTACTCTAGCGTTGTGGTTGTACGTTGTAAAACTTGCTACCGGTACGTGTTTCTTTTTTTGGAGGGAAGAGCATCTTTTCCATTACAACAAAACGAAAAGCGAGGAATCTATTTTCCAGATTCTATTCTTTCCAATTCGTGAGTTTTCCTTTCTTTTCACCGACAATTGTGGAAATGCTAGTGATGTGTGTATGCGCGGTACAATTCAAAATTCCCGAAAACCCGACTCCGGGTCAGAAAAAGCGGAAGAAAAGGAAACGACAGGCGAAACGAAGCTGCTAGAGGAGGGAGAGGATGAGCACGAAAGTCAACCTGATTGGAATATAAAATCAGATATGATGGGTTAGGACTTTTTCTAGACAATTTTGGCCCGCTTTCCAATCACCGTCGGAGAAAGAATGGTAACAAGGGTGGGTGCTTGACAAATCCATTTGAAAAATAGGATACCGCAAGTAATGTTGCGAAAACAACGGTCCGATAGGGCCAGTTCAAATTGAACCGGTTGGAGCCGCCAACAGATGGCAGTAGTCGTGGTGAAGGGCCGCGTCCGCTAGCTGGTCCAAATCCGTAGGGTCTATTATCCGGAAGAAAGAGACGACCAGCTGACGGACGCGGCTGATAAAAATGATAAAAAGGGCTCCAGCCGGGACAATGGCGATCTTTTCGGTTCAGTAAAGAAAAGTAAAAGCACGTGTAAATTTTTTAACATTCATTGTCGCTTAAAGTAAAAAATAAAAAGGACGAGTGTTTAAAAAACGCGTGGGAGAAGACATAAATAGAACGAAAGAAAGAATTGGATCGAAAACCTGTTGCAGGACGCAACATTTTAAAAAATTTACACTTGAAAAGACATTATTTCGTTCGACAACGCTGGACGCGTGGATGCTGCTGGACGTGGCATCTGGTGGAACGAAAAAGAAAAGAAAAATAGTAAAGCATCGTTCAGTGCTGTGTGTGTGGTGGCTGTAGGACACAGCCAAAGTTGAGTGTGCAAAGTTCAACTGCAAGTGCAGGACTCGCAACATTCAGCGGCACACGCAGGAACATTTTACGGTGCAAGCGGCTGTTGGACACAGCGATACAAAAGATAAAAGTTCATCTGCAAGTGCTGGACGCGGAACGCAGTGAACAAAAGATCAGTGGTTGACTTTTCACGAAAGACAACACGATGAGTGACGAAGTGTGCCTTGTGTGCGGACAGGCGACGAGTACGGTAGATAGCGTGGAGTGCGACGGTTGCAGCGCATGGTGCCACCTCAAGTGCGTGAAGGAGGACGACACCGTGTACAGTCGACATTGGCTGTGTCCCCGTTGCGACCCCGGAACACAGAAGCCAGGAGAGCACCCCCCCGTTTCGATCTCTTCACCCACGAACGTGCCACCTGGAGCAGGAGTGTGCTCGCCGGCATCGGTGCACTACGCTCAACCGATCGTTCTTGATTCTTGCAACGAGTCGGTTGTGCCCCAAGGATCGCAAGCGGCACCCCTTCCAGCCGCTCACCCCCTACCCGGAACGAAGGAGAGCGATACTGATCTCACGCTAGGAGAGATTAGCCGATGCGTTAGGCGCATGACGGAGGAACGGGAGAGGGAGGACAAGCGGATGGAGAAGCTAATGGACCAAATGATCCAATCGGTTGTGCGCTGTTTGGACGATCGAAACGTTAGGAAAGCACCAGGATCGAAGCAAGGGCTTCCGAGTTCGACGGCTTTCGGTGCTTTCGACGAAACTGAACAAGGCGATTATGGACCATACAACGAACTTAGTCGGAGCCAAGTGTCAGCGCGGCAGGCTGTAAGCGGTAAGCTACCCACTTTCAGTGGCAAACCCGAAGAATGGCCGATGTTTGAAGCCAGCTACGAGGAGACTACGAGGCTGTGTGGCTACTCCGACGGGGAAAACGTGATCCGGCTTCAGCAGGCGTTGCGCGGCAAAGCACTCAAGGCGGTGCAATGCAGATTGAGGCACGCAGAGAACCTCAAGGGCGTGATGGACACCCTGAAGAAAATGTTTGGACGGCCGGAGATTATTGTCAACACCCTCATCGAGCAGATTAGATGCCAGCCACCTCCCAAGCCGGATCGACTAGACACGCTGATCGACTTTGCGCTGTCAGTAGAAGAGGTGTGCGCAACAGTCAAAGCGAGCGGTGTGGGGGACAAGTTTGACGGCCCCCTTCTTCAAGAGCTGGTCGGTCGGCTCCCAGCACATGTCAAGTTGTTGTGGGGCATGCACTGCCTAACAGCTCCAGCACCTGCTGTTACCCTGGTGAACTTCGGTAAATGGATGGAGAAAACGAGGGAAGCTATTCTTCTCGTGCACTCTACTTCACCCACCGGGGAGGACCACAGAAAGCAACAACGGGGCATGATTAACGTGCACACATCATCACAGCGGCAGGTGCAATCAAAGGAAAAAAGATGCGCGTGCGACGGTGATTGCAGGCAACTTACGGAGTGCGAGGGCTATTGGAAGCTGAGTATAGCGGACCGATGGAACTTTGTCAAGGGCCACACCCTTTGCAAATCCTGCATACGAAGACACGAGGGCACATGTTGGATAACGCGGCCATGCTCTAAGGAAGGATGTACCGCGAAGCATCACCCATCGCTTCACAACACAACACCATCTGGTACCGAGGCGGAGGGTAATAACGTAACGCATTTGTCTCATTCTTCAGCTCACCAAAAAGACGTATTACTGAGATATATACCGATCACCCTTCATGGGGGCAGAAACGAGGTGAAAACCGTGGCGCTCTTGGACGAAGGATCATCCCATACCCTCATGGAACACGGTTTAATGGAGGAGCTAGGTCTACAAGGAACTCGGAGCCCTCTATGTCTCAGCTGGACTGGAGGCCACAATCGGGAAGAACCAGACTCAGTGGAGGTGGCGGTGCGTGTTTCCGGAACCCACAAGCAGGCCAAAGTTCATGAGATGTCCGCGGTGCGTACTGTCCAGGATTTAGCGCTTCCAAAACAAAGTATCGACGTAGCTAGGCTAGCCGAGCGGCACCCGCATTTACAATCGTGCCCACTCTCGTCGTTTGCATCGGCAGCACCACGAGTGATCATTGGAATGGATAACTACCACTTAACACGTCCATTAAAAACCGTGGAAAGATCGTTCGATGAGCCGATTGCAACCAAAACGCGCCTGGGCTGGGTAGTCGCCGGTCGATGTGGTGAAATGGCAATGGGAAACCAGGACGCTACTGTATCCACGCATCGCGTAAAAGTTTGTCGCTCCCAAGACCAGGAAGCAAGGATGGATGCAGCTCTACGTGAAACCTTTGCACTGGAGAAAACTCGTAGCAAAAAAGAAGAAATACCATCTAACGATAACGCCATCGACTACGTGGAAAACAGTCGCACCAGCATGGAGGAGGTGAAATGGAATGGAAGGATTCCTGACCAACTACATCGGCAAGCGACAATAGGGGGTACACACGCAGCCAAAACGATCACGGATGTACTTCGAGTGCAGCCAGACAAGCGCTTCCTTCGGACAAACCCTGAGAACGTTGCCAACCGAGTTAGCGAGATGCTAGATAAGCTTCATCAAACCGGGGGCAGAGGTAGTCATGTGACCCATCGGACCAACAAGGAGCGCTTGACGAAGCCAAGCACTGGGGGGACTGTTGCGAAAACAACGGTCCGATAGGGCCAGTTCAAATTGAACCGGTTGGAGCCGCCAACAGATGGCAGTAGTCGTGGTGAAGGGCCGCGTCCGCTAGCTGGTCCAAATCCGTAGGGTCTATTATCCGGAAGAAAGAGACGACCAGCTGACGGACGCGGCTGATAAAAATGATAAAAAGGGCTCCAGCCGGGACAATGGCGATCTTTTCGGTTCAGTAAAGAAAAGTAAAAGCACGTGTAAATTTTTTAACATTCATTGTCGCTTAAAGTAAAAAATAAAAAGGACGAGTGTTTAAAAAACGCGTGGGAGAAGACATAAATAGAACGAAAGAAAGAATTGGATCGAAAACCTGTTGCAGGACGCAACAAGTAACATTTTCCGTTCGGTTTTTCAAATTATCCCGTGATTGCCGGAACGCCACGGATCGGTGAGTTATTTCTCTAACCCGGAGAAGGTTGAAAGACAGGAAATGGGCACTCGACGAAAGTAACGCTTACGATCAATAGAAAATATGAATAAAGTAAGACTATGTTTATACAAGAAAAATAATTCTTCAAAGATAATGAACATAATGAAAATCTGTTTTACGAAATCGCAACAATTTAATATGTTCGGGTCGAGCAACATCAAGGCATGGCGCACAACAAGTGTTTCGCGTGTTGATTGTTTCAAAAACAACATTAAGCCTGTCTCTCAAAGCGTGCATTCCGGCCAGCTTTTGTCAGCCTTTTGCAAAGTTACCTTTCCCTCCCCGGGGGGGAGCTTAAATCAGCAAACTTTGCAACCCGCAACTCTTAAACCCCTCTGGGACGCGGCGTGTTTGCTGAGTCTCGTGCAATCCATAACCAGCGGCAAACGGCCCAAAACAGTTGGCATACGGCTGACGTCTAATTGTCACGAAAGCTGTGACGATTGTGTTAGTTTGTCTGGCGCTCGGACACCGGGACGAACGATGCTACCTCGGGTCGCTGACAAAATGACATCGTGTCCAAACGGCTCGAAGCTGCTATGAGTTGCCTACGGCCTGCAGGACTTGACGAGCTCTTCGATTGACAATACAGGCGGGTTCACAACGCTCCAGAGCGGAAGAAGAAATACCACAAACGGTTGACAACACTCCCGCGCTTTGACCTTCGGCAGCAATGGGTCAAATGCGGGCGTATGGAAGAAATAAAATTTTTATCGCCCTCCAAGGATATATGAACACCGAAAAGCGATAGGGCCCGGGCCGGGTGTGATACGACGAGCTTCCAGGCTGCAAGCGCTGCTCATAAATAAGGTCGGAAAACTAAGGCTCCCAGCACGCACAACTTGATGTGTGTGCTTTGGCTCCCGGGAGGGACACCTTCAAACACGACGTTCGCCCGGTCGGAAGCGACTCCCAGGGCAGCCGGGAACGATGGGAGAGGGGGGCTTGACGGGTCGATTTCGATGAACATTGCCAGCCAGCCAGCGTCAGAAGGTGTCGGTGAACGGGCATACAGCATTTGGGACACAGGTTTTATTGTGATGGCCTGATGCCTGCACACACTTAATGCAGAGTTTTCCAATCCGTCGTCCGGCATCGCAGGCACCAACACCAACGACGGCGATGGGAACGGTAACCATGTGACCACAAGGGCAAGTTTCGGGCGAGATTGTGAACGCCGTGCGCCCAAATTTATACACTTAGAAACTATTTATGAATGAGCAGCGTACGGGAGTGCGCCGGCATGGGCCGGGGTCATGAAAATTCAAACGAGCCCGATCCACCTGAGGTGTTTGTGTTAAGCGGCTCGGAATTTTTTGTTGCTCCCAAAGGGTGAGAAAAACTTCATCATAAGCTGTTTCTGAAAGTTATTTCACTCGTTTGAAAATAAAATCCAATCAAAAGTTGTTTTTTTTTGTCTTTTGCTTTCCTTTAAATCTGGATGCAGAAAGTACCAAATTTCCCTAAAGTGACTTATTTTGTATTGAAATCAACAGTATCATTTTTGAATATCATTATTTTTAGAGATTTTCAAAACAAATCTCATTAAGGAGCACGTGGCGTATATTCCAATTCTTACTTATTTTTCTCGTGTTTGAAGACGCAAAGAATCAAGCAAGTTTTATGAGCTTATGTTTTATTTAAGTGGGCGATTTCCTTAAGACTGACCGAATTGTATCGTTAAAAATTTACTAATCCTTGCTCAACACTCCGTGGTAGGTAGCAAACAAACAACGTCGAAGGCGACGCCGCCATCCCCACGAAAGCCTTTTCCGACTAAAATTAGTTAAATTTGAATTTTAAATCTGACAAACGCTGTAACGCCCGCCCACTCCATGTCTTAGCCATGTTGTTCTGGTAGAGTTGTCACAAATGCTGGGGACGAAGCGACAAGAACAGGCTAGCCTCCTCCTTCGCTGAGGCTCCAGGTACACGGCAGGTAGGTAAAGTAATTGTCAATTTGCAGCATTACCGAATTGCTTGCTTGCGCTTGTTTGCTTGGTTACCAATTTCTGGTCCTAACGCCCTAACGCTTGTTAGCTCGATTGCTGGGATTGTGGGTTGGGCTGGAGCTCGCGGTCGTTTGGTTTCCTACGGTCTTCGTTTATCTACCTTCGCTGTAGTGGAATTTCCTTGATTTTCCAGTCAATTTTACCGCAAACGCACCGCGCTTTTGTCCGCTTCGGTAATCCAGCCCGATGTCGGTTCGATCCCCTTCGCTAACGGGAATTTCGTGTAATCGGATGTGTTCACGACATCCTGAGAGTTCATTTGAAAGTCACAGGACAATTTAATCGGTGGTGGTGAAGGACCAGCGAGGTTAGATGGAAGCCGGAAGATCCTTGGAGTTGGATTAAATTCTTACGAAACGATAATTTCGTTAACGAACAAAAGATTGAGTAACGGGGCAATTTTACAGATGATGTGCGATCGAAAACACAGGTTTCCGGAAGGTTGACACTGCCTTGTTTTGTGATTCCAATGATTGTTTCCTCAGCAGTTCAGTGTCTTTCATGGAAACTTCCGAACAGATTGTTGAAAGTAATTCTTTATCGTAAATGTATTCTATTTAACAAATTATTGTGAAATTAATAAGTTTGAGATGGCATGGAAATAACGTGGAAATAAAATTTTGTACCGTTTCAACCAAAGATTAATATGCTTCGTTTGTTTTCTATTTGTTACTCTTTAAGAGAGGTACGGTTTTTAGAGTAGTATCGCGTGCCTAAGACAATTAGCTCCATCCGTTTCAACAAGTTTTTTTCCTAACATTTCCCGACAAAAGCATCACTCCAACTATTTTGTTGATTGTAGTTAGTGATAATTGAGAACATTTGTCGGTTTGTCTGATTTACACATCACCGTTACCGAGTTTGAACTTGAACCTGATAAAGAATCTTTATACTTAAGTTTTCGAGCTTATTATACTATTCTAGTGTTGTATAACAGCTTTATTTAAAATGCTACCAGACACATCACGAATGTACATTGTACGTTTACTTGGTGGTTTTGCATCGGAGATCGGAACTATTTGAATTTCCGATGATATGGTAATCGGTCTCCCTAGATCCGGGATCAGAGCTTTCCTTCGCTCAATTGAATTCCCAAGGACGGCAGAAGATCAATTCAGATTTTCTCAATTGGATAGTTCAACTCGACTTTCATGTTTCGAGAGCCAGTCCCTCGCTTGTTCCGTTTCGCAAGCAAGTAAGCAGTAAGGTTCAGAAGAAGCTGGCCAATTGGATGAACGTTCATTTTGCGTTCTTTAACACCACCTTCGTTCCTAGCGTCTTCTCTCACCCTAAAAGGTACAATCTGAGCGGTGGTGAGGTTCGCCACAAAACATGATTAACTCGTCACTCACCGGACACGGACCCGTCGGCAGGTCGGTCACAATCGAATAAATGTCACTTGAGTACCGGCACCGGGCACCCCCAGGAGGGGGCGGCCAACCCACTTGACACGGGCAGCAAAACCGCACAGGGCATTATTGCGAGTTCCTCGAATAAATCGTTCTTATGACGAGACCGTCGGTGCCAATATGACTGGTACCCACAACCCACCGGCAGTCCCCGCTAGACGGCAGCCGCATCTTGTCGACATTACCAACCCTCCTCCAACCCACCGGTCCTTCGGGCCGGGGGAAATTATGCTCTTCCAGCCTTCCGAGCGCCTTCGTCACGGGACGTCAACCGGCGACATTGCCGCCACAAGGTCCTGATTTCCACGGTGGCAAAGTTTGCTAGCTGCGAATATTTATTACCGGCAGCCATTAGTGGCCGCTAAAAGGACACTCATGTCCGTCCGTTCGCTCCTTCGTCCGGCGCTCGGTCGTTATATGGTCGCAGCGGACGAAACGGTCATTTGAAACGGATTAGCACCCGGGAGTGGAAATTGACCGACGGCTCCGTTTTACCCGACGCCAGTTGCTAGAAAGTGAAGTTTTGTACTACCGTAGAAGAAGTAGGAGAGGTCCTGTCCCTCTTCTACTTCATGTTCGTAAGGCTTATGAGGTTGAAAAAAAATGGATATGAGTAGGATACGCTGGTGATAGCAATGTTTGGGTGCAGTGTGCGCCTTCAATACAAAACCCATGAAATATGCATTCACTTTACTGCCCATGAGGTTTAAATTCAATCATAAAAATTATATTATACCCCCCCGCGCACGGAAAAGCTCTTGCGTGTCACAGCCATTTACACGCTCCAGTAACTACCGACGCTAAACTGAGGCAGAGGACATATCAATGCTGCGCTATCGTCGACGAAATTGGTGTACTTTGGTAAAGGTTCACTTATCGACGACCTCAGTGAACATGACATCAGTTTTTCGCCAAACACAAACACACACGCATGGAAAAAAAGGTCGTTGGTTTTGAGTTGTCGTCATTCGGTTTCAGCTTTAGTTCATTTAACCGCTCGGTGGGAATTACTGTCAAAGGAGAAAAAAACAGAAACGCTCCACACAAGATCATAACTAATTTGGACGTTAGTTACCCATTGCAGCTTCGCCGACGACGAACGAGAAGAAGCGAGTCTTCGTCTTTCTCATTACCAAAAGTGTTTAGACAATTATGACAGTGCATTGATAGATGGTCTCACCCACTGCTTGGCACATTTCAAGCCCGCTCGGTTGTAAAATTTTAGAGCACCAGTTATCTAGAATGAGCAGACCCATAAATTACCGAACACACTGTTGCCCCATCCATAAACCATTATGCTGCGCTTTATGGAGTTATGATTTTATGGAGAAATCTTTCGCACATCATTCAAGCTAGAAGTGTCCGCCAGGGCATGCAGCTTATCAAATTAACACAAAATCAGGTCGAAGAGTAAAGTTAGACTGTTTTCAACTCAGACTTTATTTGCTGGGTGCTATTTAAGAAAGCACTCAGTTACTCAGATAAATTCTAGTACGTTCTCATCGAATGACGCAATTACATCGGTTCTTCTTTTATCGTTGCTATCACACAAAAATAACAAAAGCTGCAACGGCAACGAGGTGCTAAGTGCATCAAAACACCAATATTTGCCCCGTCGACCAAACGACCCTCAGTTTAAAGTGATTCTATGACGGACCGTATAGGGTGAAAATCACTCGTTCAATCAGTGCTGCGGGCAAACATAACGATAGGTAAAAAAAGCTGCCGAGATACCAACGTGAGTCGAGGTGCACATGTCACGTTTTCCGTAAAGAAATCACAAACAAACGCGAATGCATTGGGTTGAAACTTTGAAAGATCTCAAGAGTCCACATTTTGAAGTGCGAAATCATTTTTTAAAGTACTTCCATTAAGAAAGAAAACAAACGAAAAAGTGAGTGAATATATTTTCTGTGATTATCAGTACGGTGACAAACAAACATGATATAATATTTGTTTGCAACCATGTATGAGTTTTTGTAGGAAAAATCATTGCAATTTTCCACAGACTGCGTATGTTTGTTCGAATGAATATCTCACGTCAGCAAACATACCAAATTTTATGATATTTGGGTTGGTTTACTACAACTATGCTCTACCCGCTTCCCAACATTGTCGATCCGAGCCAGTATTTGTACAGTACATGGCACATAAACATCGTAATAGGAAAATTCAATGACCAATCGCACGAACTCGCACAAACGCGAACGCCGTCCTCGGCGAGAGGCACAGACAGGAGTTTAAGGTGTCCTATAATTTATTATCGCTCGTAAAAAGTGGCACCGATGCGTTTCATTGAATTTCATAGGCTCGTAAAGCACTGGTGTGTGGGTGGAAAAGGTGTCCACGGGCGTGTGCGTGTGGATCCGTGTTGGCAGAGCAGACTCAGCGTTCAACTTACCCGTTGCGTGAAAACGTAACCATATACACAGTTGGAAAGGAACTTCACACGATAGGAAAACATATGGGAGTCCAGTTGGAACCTTTAAGCCTGTTGATATGAAAAACGAACCACCGTTCAGCCCGGTTCAGTACACGGCACAGGGAGCAACACGCAGGATACGTTTTGGCTCTTGTAAAATATCATAAAATCCGGAAAGTAGATTTTCTTCTTTGCTGGTTTTCGGGGTTTGTTTTTCGATGTTCGAAAGAAATCGGGAAGGAAACACCCGGAACAAGATGTTCTCTCCGGTCGGCCAGTGGAGTGGAGTGACGAGGGCAGAGGGCAGCGGATGGGTACTAAATTTCCGTTTCCGATGGGTGCACCCTTCGCACACACACACACACACACGGGTTCCGGTTCGCTGGCAGGCGCCCGGCAATGGGACACATTTTTCTCGCCGGGCGCACATAAATTTTTCCATCGAGTAAATAATGGCTCTCGCAAACGAACAGCGACACACGCAATAAGGGGACACGGGAAATCCTTTTGAAATTCGGTCCCAACTTGAGAACTTCTCTTTTCTTTTCACCCAAGCGCGATGATGTATTCAAGCGCATAAAAGGATGGGGACAAAGTGTACTTTGGGAGCAGTCGGAACAGAAAGAAAAAAAAACGAAAAACGAACGATCGAACCCATATCATGGGTCAATGATTCGCAGCTGAGTTCTTTGAGCTTGTCCGATGGTAGACACCGATGATTTACGTGTGCACAATCAGTATCCAGCGTAGTCGTCTTGATAAAAAATATGAGAGCTTCATTATCGAAAGCAACGATACTAACAAACTAAAGAGAAAATTATTGCAAATCATAAAAAGTTTCATTGGAAGTTTTACTTCAACTAGCGTATTTAATAAAACAAAACTTCAAAAACATTTCAAAGTCATGTAATTGCTGCCCTCAAATTCGTACCTTGTATGCTACGCAGACTACAGCTAGTCCCCGTCTCCGTCACTAATGATTCTGGGGCACTTTGATGGACAGCGCGGCTACTAGTCGAAGTGACCTTTTCGCGGTATTTGCGCGCGCCACAACCACCGTTTTACCTCTGGCCGCACTGGCAAAAGAACGACCAGCGTACGAGATTGTGGTTGTGGCAATCAATTAGAGACCAACCTTTCCATTTTAAGGTACCTCCAGACAAGACATTCTGTTACGATGCCTGGCCCGCTTTGCCCGCCCTCCCCGGGCTACCGTTCGCGTGAGTTTTCTTTTTCCACATCCGAACATCTCTTCATTAGCTTAATTAATTTTTCCTTTCCGGTTTCCTTCTTTTTCCAGCCCAGCGCAGTATCCCGCCGTTCTAGTGGCCTTCGCCGAGATTCAACTCGACATCGAGTGAAGCGTGTTTCGCGTGTCGAAATATAAAACTTAAGTGAAAACAGATCACCATCGGCCGGATGTGAAGGAAGAAAGAAAGAAAGAGAGAGAACATAAAAAAAAGATATAAACCGGGCAATCATACGCCCGGCATGAAGCAGCATGAACCGAAAGCATAATAATACCTTTAATTACGGTAAATGATCCCTTTTTTACGGTTTCGTGATTTTGCCCGCAATTGCTTCCGCTCGCGTCCTCGCGGGTGCGGATCATCGGCAGGACGTCGTGGGATCACTTTAATTGTCCTGTCGTGTCCGGACACGACATATGTGTCCCCGAAACGACGCTTAATGGAGCTGACAGGTTTGGTCACATGAAAACACCATCGTTTCATTCGGGCTCGTGAAAACCTTCGACAGTCTCGACTCCGCTCGCATGATAAACGATAATCCCAGAAATACCGGGAAGCTGCACAACATCGAAGAAGGTCAATAGCAGCGGCAAAATGCTGACCGAATGACCTTCCTACCATCTTTTTTTTTCGTTGGTTTCGTTGGTTATAGCAACACACAACATGATTTACCCAAGGCTGACATGCCCATTGGGTGATTTCAATTTTACGCAACGGTTTCGTTTGGTTTTTGCAGATTTTGCAGTTCATCTGACCGCGTGGCTTACAGCATCTTTCGAACCCTTCCTTCCTGGCGCTCGGTGACGGCTTGCAACCATCGCGGTAACCTTCGCCCCGCCGTCCAAATGGCTTGCTGGTGGTTCATCGACATGAAGGCTGCGGTAAAGCACCAACGGTGTGACAAACGCAATACGTCCGGGATCAATTTATTTAAAAGCCGCATAATCAACCCAGGAACATTGTGCCTTGCGGTTGTAGTGGCAGGCACCGATCGTCACCTCCGATCCGAGTGTGGTTCGACCACACCAATCGATGAGGCGAAATCAGGCAACCATAAAAAAATACCATCGCAATTGAAAACCCAACCCAGAGTATAATTTTTCACCGAACATCAACATCTGAAAGGTCGCTTTGCGTGTTGCTGAATGTCAATGAACGCTGCGAACTTAAAAGTCATCAGTACAACAGCATTGAAAAATGAAAGCTAGTTTAAAATGACCAACATTAAAGAAACTTCTCATCAAATTTAACTGTTTAAAATGCTACTTGACGTACAGAATAGATTTATCATCTAAAAAAATGATCATCTGATATATTTCACAGACCAAATATGTTATTCGTCATCAAACACAAAAATCAAAAAGTAGTAAAAACCAAGACATAGACTACTGTTTGAGTTGTAAATTTACATTTGTTCAATTAATCATTCTTTAAAAAAATACCATGGCTTACAAATCAATCAAGGCACCTCCGGAACGGACAAATCAATCAAACAAGCTGCAGACTTGGTAGGCTTGTCTGTTCGCAATAGTACACGACAATAAATTTCAGAAGCACTTCATCGACTTTAACAATAACCTTACGGACCATACTTTTGCCCATGTTTACACGCCTGTTAATAAATCGCGTAATCGATTCCCATGACAAAGATGTCGATCGCTGTTGTCGATGGTTTCACATTCGTCACCCGTTTCCCTCATACCCGCCCGGGTTCGAGTGTTCTCGAACCTAGGAAGGTTCCCACCGGTTGTACCCCCGCAAAAAAACCAGTTCGCGCATCGGGTTGGAGAGTGCTGGTGTTTAATTTATTTATTTCTTTCGTTTTCGTTCCTCCATACTTAGCTGGCTCGGCGGAGTGCGCCGTGCCGTGCTCGCACGTGCATCGCGGCGGCAATCACGTAACAGCAACAAATGGCACCACCAACGCCGTTCGCAACCTTTGCCTCCTGCGCGCCCTCGTCGTCGCTTGGGGCGTTGTTGTTCGCGAGATGTTTCGCGCGAAAGAGCAATCTACGCGTTGCGTTACGCTTTCGGTGCCAACGAGCCAAGCATCTTCCAGCGGGTTCCGCTGGCATTGGAACGTACGATTGCATCGCACCGATGCACTTGAGCACTTCAAATCCCTCGACAGCCCGCTACCCTCCGTTCGTCGAAAGTGTGGGGAAAAAAAAGGGGGGGGGGGGGGAGGGATGTTGCGATGTTTTGCATGGAGAGTGCAACAATGGCATTGCACCGTGCGTCAAAAGGCACCCTTCGGGACGGGTGAAATTCGAAGCGTTTTCCCTTGGTGGTGAAGGTTTGAGATATGGTTTCAATACAGTGACTGAATTACTACTTCCTCGTTTTTTTTTATTTCTGTAAACGAAGCCCCCCTTAATGGACGCATCTCAACACAATTCACTCAGTTCTGCGGGACCATGGTTTACGGCCATTTCATCACACAGCCACACAATTAGAGGCCCGCGAAAACAAAAACCCATTGCAACATGGACCACCAAAACCGATCAAACAGAAAGCCCTCCATCCGTGAATGGGAGATCCGCCCGCACGCCCGCCCGGGGTCGCCTTCTGGGACACAATCAAACAATCGCAACCCGAAGGCAGCAGCTTGGAGTTCGTTTGTTCCCAGCCGTGCCGAAATCCAAAATACGAACTCCCACAACGCACATCAAACGAAAGGAAGTGTGCGATCCGTCGGCGATCATAATTGTACGTTGCGTGAAACACGCATGCGTCACTCACCAGCGTCAGCATACGCAACCGTTCGACGACGGTCGTGACTTGGCCACGCGGCGAACTATAGTTACGCTAGACTTCTTCCAAAAACAGCAGAAAACGCAGCATCAACAAGTCGCTCGCTCTATTCTTCCGTTTGGGTTTCCCATTGGGTTCCCCGCATCAAGGACGTTGCCCAAAATTATACCTACGTCGACTACGGGACGCACGCCCCGGCAAACATGACGAGTTAATTGTGGCCTGTGTCAGCGAACAAGCCCGGGCTCCCGGGGACGTTGATCCGTCGAACAAAGCCAATGGCGGAGATCACGAAATGGAAAGGAAACGTCCGGTACGCAAATGCTGCCGACATTCGTTGTTTGAAGGGCGCACCAGCTATACTTTCTGGCCAGCTCCATTCGGTATCCTAGGCAAATACTGGCGACTGAGTGGGTAGCTTCGCGAACTACTTTAATGTTCTTGTGGTCCAATAGATGAACCAGAAGATGTCCGTCATAAAGTCGATTGTTTTTCACGGACACCGTATTTTATTACCGCCGGTAGATTAGCGAATAGACAGATTACGGGGTTTCTTTCATAAAGATTACCTGCATCACATTGTGGAGACTCGCTAATGGCTGTTAAGTAGTGGAGATAAACAAAAACGCTTCAGAGCTTGACGAATATCAGTTTCGGTTAGTTAATGATCTGAGTTACAAAACGTATTTGGAGGTCAAACGATCTGTCAAAGAAATGGCCAATAATGTGCGGATAAAATATAAATAGCTTTTAGCACATACCGCATCGGTAATGTTTACAAGATGATTGGTGTAGTAACGTACCTGGAACGAAAAGTGAAAAAGAGGCGATTAGAAAATCTTCGTCTTTTTAAATTCATTTCAGTCTAAACTCTAGTACCAGGAATATAAAAATCCATATAAATCCATAGAATAGAAGCGCGTAGAAATGAAAAGGTGCACTGTTAGAATCGACGACAATTCCTCCAACATGCAAAGTCATGGAAGAAACCCACATCACCCGTTTCGATTGCTGCATCTCGATGTGACGCATCCACCCGCCTTTCAATACCAGTCACTGCTGTGGCGTTTGCTACACTGTCCGATAAGGCGGCGATAAATTCATTTTCTGAATAATTAACTTTTGAATATTCATTACCACCGCCACCACCGCCAGACCCCCCGGGGGTTCGCAGTCCACATGCGGACGTATGCTGATTAATTGCTCTGGTGGGTGGTGTTGAGAAAGATAGTGGACCAGCGACACAACTGGAGCGCAAAAGGAAAAACAACCCGAGAAATACCATGCAAAGGGAGCAGGAACGGAGGGGGGTTTGTCTGGTTTTGGAAAACTAGAAGGTGGAAAATTTTCCCTTCCGAACCGCCCATGTTCGGTACGGCGCGGTACATAAATCGGCCGTTTCAACAGGGGACCCATCTTGGAGGGTGTAATTATACGGCAGTAGAGCAGAAAGCATAAAGCAATCATCTTCCAATTATTACGCAGACGGCCCTTGATGTTAGTTTTGGAATCGACAGTTTAATATGCACGCTAGCGGTTGGTGGTTGAAGCTGATACCCATCGGTGATACGAAAGGACTCATAGAAGTTGCCATAGGAGATACCTAAACTATTCTCACGATTGAAATGTTAATCTATTCGAACAAAATTATACAATCTCTAGTTGGATAAATTGAACTAACTTCGCCTGCACTTTGCCGATGGTAAACAATGTTGAACTCTTCAATCCCCGTGAACCGTTACTGACCATCGGTTTCGATTTCATTTGCAACATTAAAAAATCACTTAACCGTACGTTAATGGCGGGCAAAAGAACGATCGCCATACTGCGACCCAAACAAATCCATTCCGTCAGCAGCATTTAGTCACCCAAAAGTGTATTCCATCAAGCTGGATTGGATTTCAATAAGTGGCAATCGACGAAAGTAGCACTCGACCCAGAAAGAGGCCTCGAGGTACCGGGAGTACCAGGAGCGGCCCCGGCGGAAGTGGCCGTGAACTCGTAAAATAAAAATAAAACGATCAAACATCCATATCCGACGAAGTAAAATCAAACAGTTTGGTAGCTTCCGATGGTGGAAGAATGAAAATAACAACAAGGGTGTCTGCTTGAAGACATCCACTCAACAGGGTTGGATGATCCGGCGGCCATACGGCGCACCGAGCTGCCGGTGGATATGGATTCCTCTCCCGAACGGCACGTATTCGCTCCGGAATTGCCTCCCGAAGCCATCCGCCTCCGGCGGCAAGTCCTCCCTCGGTGCGGAGCGTCCATTAAAGAGAAGACAGTACAACGGCACGACGACGTGCGAAATGTCCTCCGAACGGGGCGCGCTGCTTTCCCTTCGGGCTGCCAACCGGGGTGGTGAAAAGAAAAGGAAACACATTCCAAAAATGTGCACATGGCACGCACGGGAAACCGAAAAAGGGTCGTCTCTGCACATGGCATGGGGATATCTTGATACTGTTTTCCAACGCCCCAACGGGGTTTGCAGCGGAATGAGCGGGCTGTCCGTATCCTGCCGAGAGGGGGGGAGCTATCGATTTCTTTTATTAGCGCCAGGTCACGTCCAACGGTTTGGAGAAGGAGACCATAGCGACTGCACACTCAAAGCCGGAAGCAACACGGTCTCGCTCGTCCTCCAGAAACCAAAACTGACCCAAAAGGTCCTGCGAGCGAGAGAGTGTGTGTGTGTGTGTGTGTCTGTTGATGTTCGTCGGGGTAGTGGACTTTCCTTTCAATGCCGGCCATAAAGTGGGTGTCGTCGCTTGCCGAAACACATACACACCCGTGGCAACTGAACCATGACCGCGACGTGTTGGAAGAGTGGCTTTCGCAGGGAGTTTCGGGACGAAGGACATTAGCAAAAATCGATTTCAGGTTAAGATAACGACAACTTTGTCCTGGCAAATGCTTCTGGCGCGTGGGTAGGCCAAACGGAATCATCATTTTCGTGTTCCCCCACTCGATCTCTTGCGCTCCACCGTGGCCTTCCATGGGGCGTGGTGTAATGATCCAAACTACTCCCGGAACTGCGGCGAAAGAAGCGGAATTCAACACGAGGATTAGTGAGCAGATTTCGGAAAAAAGTTTATTCAATTAGCCCATCGATGTTTGCAGCTACAGGGTAATAACACTAGTCCTGGTTACGAGCCAGGACCATCCTCCAGCATGCATTACGCCTAAATGCGCACGACAGCCGTGCAAAGACTTCCTGGACTATTGTTTCTCCGCATACCGCACACGGTGTGGTGTGTGTGTGTGTGTATCACCCTTGGAAGGGTCTTGTTTCAATTGGACATCCTCCTCCCGGGGCGCGTCGATGGCGTGCAACAAGTGTTTTCGAAGTACATCCGGATTAATTCGAGAAGTTTATGTTCGCCCGCCGAATAATCTTACTAATAATGTAGCATAATGGGTTCTTAGCGTCGGATGGAGTGTCGGGGCAAGAATGGGCTGTATAGACTTGTTTATTTTACTGCAGTCACTTTAACCTGGATTATGCGGCGTCGGAATGCTATCTGAACTTGGGACTGTAGTTGTTGGATTCGTTTAATTTGAATTTTTTTATTCACTTTAGCCGTGATTATTAGTAGTGAAAATTGAATATTCCTTAAAGTACAGTAGGTGTCCTACTAACATATAGCTACCATCTTGTAGGAAGAAGTCAAGTATTTATCAAGAATGACAATCAACAACTAAACGAGTACTAAATTCTGGAAGTAAGACATTTTTTCAAAGATCCGTTCAAGTATAAGCGTTATATGTTGGAATATGTTGAGCATACGTTCAAGTATTTTAGAATAGTCCAGAAAATTAAAGTATTTGTAATTACAAATATATGTGTTCAAAAATTTTCACTAAGAAATCTGCTGCACTACTTGTGGATCACTTCTAATCAAGAAACCGACTAAAATAATCAGAGTTACAAATTTAACATTTGTTTGCTTGAAACTGATCAAACCACGACGCAACAAAGTGTAAACACATTCGACCTTTTCTTTCAAATCCAATTGATTACAAAGTCATTGGAGCAAATATCAGGCGATTGAAAATGTTCTTCCAACGGTCGCAATCATCTGTAACGATGCGTTAATGCAGTTTTTGTGCGAGATTTGCAATCACCCATGCCGCATATAGATTGATGCACAGCGGGGAACTCATTTGGAAAGCAAAAGTAGTCGGCCTTTTCTGCCGAAACTCCTTCTCCTTGGGCGTGCGTTGCGCCGCAAGATCGATCTACGACCTCGAGTTCTAGCACGACGATTGCGCAACGCTCTTGCACCGGTTTCGCCGATCGCCACCCTGTCAGCACACCGCTCTGTCGACATCCTCAGAACCGGCAGCTCGAGTGCAGCGCGACGATGGAATCGATCTGTCACATCTGGCGCAGGACAAACGTGTCGCAGAGGTTTGCGTCTCTCCCAAAACGGTCGCCTGCGCCCGCCGTAAGCGCCTCCGTCAGTCCGACCGATGGCAAATGGCTTTATTTTTGTCTTCCTCAAGCTTTTGCCGCTCGGTCGCATGCAGTTGGAGCGGACCGAAGAAGTTGTCGGTGCGTTCGGAGGAAAATGACGCCGGTAGCAGACCGCCGGTGCCACACTTGTCTACGATTCGCCTAGTGCCAAACCGCAAAAGGCCAGACCTCGGAGGGCTGCCACCACCGTACGGGTCCCGGTCGAACTACTGCTAGCCAGAGCCATTACCCCGCCGATGTTGTTGATGCTGCTGATGTTGCTGATATTGCTTCTTGCGTGGACACTTGCCCTTCAGCGTAGCACTCGAGACAGGGTGAAACGGATGGGAGGGCTAGTATTTTACATCCACCAGCGGGAAGGTAAAAGATTAAAAAACAACATAGAAAAATATATATATATTCCGACCACCACACGCCACCATTAGACGGAGCACCTCAGCCGCGTCGGATTGTTGGGACCCCTGAATCCCAGCAATGATCTCCCGGGCGGTACACACGGTTGGCCCGAGTGTCGAGTGTCTTGCACCATTACAGCGTCGCCGTGCACGTAACGGGCACTGGGAGCTAAACAAAAATAGATTCCCGACCGGTTGCCGGTCGGACGGCTTCGACGACAACCCCAAAAACACCAACACCACCACCACGAGACACACTCCACGCGCTGTCTTGTCTGGCGGACCCGCGAGAGGTTGGCGTGGTTGATGCCGCGGGACGCGCGGAAACGAGACACAAAAGTGCACGCGATTTGGATTAGAAATTTTGAAAGCAAACCAGCATCAGAGCGGTAGCAATAAAAACAAGCGGCTAGGGAAAAAACAACAACACAAAAGTCTGCGTGTGGACCAACAAGAATAGCAAAGTAAAACCTTTTGCCCTGAAGACAACCGGGCTAGTCCGGCCGGGGCAAGCTGCCAAGGCAACGGATTGTCTCGCGTGTGTGTATGGTGATGTTGGCTCGCGGTCGTGGACCAGCTGGCAGCTCGAATGGATTCGGGAACGTCGGACGATTAACCGAATTTTGCCAGGGGGTGAACAGTTGTGTTCGTATAAATAGCCGAGACTCGTGAACGGAACAATTACAATCTTTATAACGCAACCTCTCAATTCTACGTCACGAGTATCGTGAGTTATTATATTTCTTGCGCAATATGCAGGGAACTCTGAAACCTTTCCTTGGTAACAAGTGGTATGATAACGTTGTTGTGTAACGTACGTGTAAAATACAACATTAGAAAATGTCAATTCCAAACCCTCTAGCTTGCTGGAAAATCTGCGACGAGAAGGCTAAAGATCAAACCACCAGTAATGATCTTTCGAAATACACTCGACAACATTTCTTACGCACTCCACTGTCCCCTCCCCTGCTCCTCCCCACATCAACAAACCGAGTGCCATTAGAAACTCTGTTAGTCAAAGTTTAACGACGCATTCCTTCGCCGCCGGCGACTGGCGGCCCGTATCAGACATCCATCGGTCAGCAGCGACGAATCTCGACATGGGCGCCCCGACAAGAACGATCCACAGCCGAGTGCAGCCGGCCACGCACATTAAGCAAGTGTAAATTGGCAACGGCATCCAAAAACCCCCATCGTCCCAAAGCCCTGCGGACGGTTTGATAGGTTCCCTTTTCCGATCTGCGGGACCGCACTCCGGGGGAGGAGGATGTGGGAGGAGAACGGCGCAAATGTTAGTGTTGGCGAGGTGGAGAACGAGCGAACGCCTGGGTGATGCGACCGGGGAGGAGATAATTGGCTTCGTCAGCGATGGAGGCGCTTCCGATGGATGGTTGGTGGATGGCTTTTCGTAGTTTAGAGAGATAGGGATGAAGAAAAAAAACCAACAACCTTAAAACACATTTATCATGCGACTTTTCGAGGCCGTGACCCCGTGGTGGAGTGGATGCTGGAACGACGACTAGAGCGAGCACCAGTTCAGAAAACAAAAAAGAGACAGAGAAAAAAGACATACCACTCAGACATTAACCCACAGGAAACGTATGACATTTTGACCTACAAAAAGCCGGGGCTTCGGTACGATACTTTAGTTAACATAAAGCGAACCACTATCAAACTCCTCTGCGGCGGATCATGTGGCCCCATGGGAGAACCCAAGTGTCGGATGCAGATGAAACCACTTCGATAGCCACGATAGATGCAGAGTGTTCTGCAAACTGTGATTGCGGTCCATGCTATGCGCAAGTAGGACGATTGTGTTCGTGACGTTTTCTGAAGGTGGAGTATGTGTTTGTGGATGCCCGATGATTTGGAAACTTCCCAACTGGTGGACCAAATTTCCCACTTGGAAAACAATGAACAAAACTTGGACATGTTGAAGCATAATTGATCCATGGAAATCGGCGCATCATGAGTGTATGTGACGATGTCAAACTGAATATGAATTTGACAAACCTAACGAAAGATGTTTGGAAAACATCCAAGATTATATAAACCAATGACTGAGACTAATTGTTGTAAAATATAAATACCAATGCCTGACAACTTGCGGATGCCTTAAAAATTTCAAAATATGGCTTTGTACTTACGAACATGAAACATAACAACAGTTTTTATTGGGCAGAAGAATTTAAATCAAGAAAAAAAGAGAACTTACTAGAACTACTTAACTGTAAAATTATGTTTTTCTTTATGTGTAGAAGAAATGATTAATTTTATCCAACGGTAAAGTTTGAACATAATTAATTTTTATAAATGTTTCAAGAAGAACCTTCGATATAGGTCTTTTAAACGGCAAAATACCCTAACATCGGAAAACGAATTCGATGGACCATTTCATCCCAAAGGTAGCAGTAATCAAAGGAAGCATGTCTTCAAACGAATCGTTTGAAGGAAAGGTGGATTATGTGCCAACGATCAACACTCCACCACCCACCAGTATTATCACAACCCATTCCCGTCGGGGTTCATATCGACCAAATCCGTCCCGAAGTCGTCGATGGCGAGCGCTTGGAATATTATCCCATTTTCCAAACAAAGCCAATGATTAGATCGTTTGTTTGCCGCGACCCTTGGCGTGCCGGCCCCAATTTCTCAGCCCCGGTTCGATCAAGTTTTCACTCAAAGATTAATAAGTTATTTACCGAGAATCGATTTTCACCAACAGTTCTAGAGGCCGGGGATGAAAATGACAACCCTCACCCGTAAGGAATGGTCGACGCGCTGGAAAGGTTCCCCGGTTCGATCGTGGTCCAAAATCCAGATAACCCAGATCAGAACGACACTTCCTCGAGCGGTCCGTCGGTCGGAAATCGGATACACACCTCACACTTCCTTACTCTCACAAGTTATCCTCCCCCAATACCACCCAAAAACGACGCCCGCTCCGATAGATTGGGATGGTATTCGGCAAACTTTCGACAGCGTAGACAGTTCGATTTCGGGCTTGCGAGCTGGGTTGCTTGTGACGTCCTTATTATGCTGTAACTTTGAACTGGCAACATACCCGATGCCCGGAGTCAGTCAAACGATTCCGACAGCTCGACGTGCCAGCCAGAGAGCCCATCATAACCTTCAAAATGCTCATTGTGCAACCTGAAAATCGTTGCGACTGCGTCAGCCCGTCGAGCGTCGATGGCTTGCAGCGTCGTCTTCGTCGGTTTTCGCACAGCAACGGGAAACTCTTCTCCAAACAACCTGACCATAAATCCAGTTCTAGAGTGATTGGCTCTCTAAGTTTACAGCAGAAGGCATGTACCGATCGGCACAATTTACCATACGACGTCGTTCAACCGTTACGCTCGCTTTAATGCACGCGAAGAACAGGCCATATTCACCGGGCTGCACTATAACCGACATGTCAACGGAGCTAAAACAAGTGAATTCGATAGGAAGTTTGAAACCGAACGGCTAACTGTGTAAATCTAACTGAAACCAAATAAAGTTTTGAAATGTGGTGGTAAAAGTTTCATTCATTCCAATAAAATTGTTGTGATTTAGGCAACACGTCAAGATAACTTCTGACTCCTATTCATTAAATTGTCTATAGTATAATACTATTGAAGCTTCTTCCTATAGTTTTCAAATTATCATCTGTAAATAAATTTAAATTGAGATCAACCCGATAAAAGATAACTCTAAATAATAAACATTGCTCCATTACTAATGTAATGATTTTATTTTGCTGGTTTGTGGTAAAGCAGATCGATACATATGTACGCAACTACCCGTGAGTTCGCCGTTTCCTACACCAGAACGCAAAGGTTGCAAAATTCTCTGCAGTAACACTTCGCTTTAAGCGTTACGAAACACATTACGAAGTCGCACACCGGAGGGACACCGGCTTGCCATAAAGCTGAAAGATGTCCATGTCCTGGGCCACTCTGGCCCCGGCGCACGCGAACACATCATTTTGCGAGTCAACCTGCTCAAGCCCCAACGGGGTTTTAAGGTACCGCCGCCGCGCGGTGTGTGCGCTAAGGATTAGTGTGAATAGTTGTTTATTTGGTTTTGGCTTTCATTTTTTTATTACGACAGGAGTTTCCCTCTCTTTCCCACCAGTTCACTGTGCGCACACTTCTGTGGAGTTACTGCAAAACTTGACATTCCCCCCGAACCGAACGAGTGATGTGGATTACTGTAGGTGCCGGTACCCCCAAAGCCATTGCCGCTAACGCGGGACAAAAGGGTCGAAGGTACGTACACAACCTTCGATCGATTTTTCTCGTCCAGAACTTCGTGAGTCCTCCAGTCCACGGCCCAGTTGGTGGTGGTGGTCCAGGGCTCCTAGTGCTTTCGCAACACTGCGGTATGTAATGAATATGAAACAGTTTATCCATATTTGCCACGATGCCGATCCCCCCCCGAAGCCACCCCAAGCAACGGTGGAGTTCGTTCGCACGCGAATCAACTCCGCGACTTTGGCGTGGGGCAAAAATGGTGCAATTTATTCGCGCAGAGACAGACCACCGGGCAGCCATTGATCAAACGGCCCCGGGGCGTTCTTTTGAACAGCGTCCCGGGGTCTCTTATTAGTATTATTTGCAGCGCGCATCAAACTACTGCACGACGTGAAAATGATTCGCACCAGGGTGATGATCCACCACGAGCATGCGGGACGCACGTGAAATTATTAAGCAAACCGAAGGAATTCCCATCCATTCTTTATACCCCGCTTTGATGGAGCCTTAAAGACGAGCACGGCGTCCTGACCAACTCGTTAGCCAGCAAGCTTCGGAAACTCGATACATTTTGTTTTCTTGTTCCATCGCCACCAATCGCTCGAGCGATTCCTTTTAAGTAACTCGTCCATGACTAGTAACTAGTTTATCAAAAGTTTAACTCCATTGCCGACATCTAGAGCGAAAGGGACATGGCGGCGGTTCCCCGTGTAGGGCAGAAAAGGAAACTTTTGTCCATCGTCCGTCCCACTCGCGACACCTTCTCCAACTCCCTCCCTCCCGCCAGCGTGTCCCCAATGAACTTTGAAGCGTAAGCATTATTATCGTTATTACTATGGAGCGAGCGATTGTGGGGCCGATTCCGACCGATTGCGAATGTATTCCGCACAACGAGCGCACATCATCGCATCATCGTCGAGCATCGTTAGCGTTGCTGCGTCACGTACGTGACTTTATGGTGGCATATAAAGTTAGCAACGATCGCGTGGGTTACGCCACGGGGTCCAGGACGAAGGATTCACCAGTGAGTGACCGGTGCGAGCGGGACGACGACGACGAAGGAGAGTGTCCGTGCATACACACCAACACCACACATGCACACACTGCAGTCCGATGCACCCGCGGGGATTAAACTTTCCATTCCTTGGGGAACCGTTAGTATGTGGGTGTTTGTGCGTGAATGTATGCCGAATGGACGTGTCCGCCGCTGTCCGGTGGCCAACAGTCGACGTGATGGACCGCATATTACTCGCAAGGACTCTAGCGAGGCATGTGGGGAAAGTTTTGAGATGCGGCTAAAGAATGAAAATTTCAAACGTGACTGCCTCAATGCAGACTTTTGAAATGAAAATGAAACATTTCGTTAATGCGAAATCGTGAAACATTTATTCGTCTCATATTTCAAAGGGTATATACAATTTCCTCCGAACTTCCAATTTTATGTCGACAGAAATAGTTGATTAAATTATTTCTATGAAACGTAACACAGTTTCAATTTTCAGCTCTCTTTTCTTCGAAATGAAGTGGTCCTCTTTTAGTTCAAAAACCAACAACCCGAAAGCCCCAGATATAGCTTTTCAAGAATCAGGAATCGATCCGTTATCGATATCAACATCGTATTTTATCGCAAACCATCCTTTTTTTGCAAAACTGTTGGAAGATTGGTTGGTTCTTCCTTTCGGGTAACACAAAAAAAAAATGCCCAGATCATTATTCCATTCAATAACAAATTAGACGATTACAAAAAGGGAAAAGTTACCACTCATTTCCTGCAGGATGAGTTGAAATCAATCTAAATTTCGCGGTTCAAAGTGGCCGAAGTGGGGGACGGAAGGGTGGCCAAACAGCACACCAAAAGAAGCACGGCGGACCGAAAAGCCAGCGTAAGAAAAACGAAAATGTAAAGTCCAAGTCTACACAGAAGGTTCAATTAGTGTGACCGACCCCACTGGCATTGCTGCGCTCGCTGGAAGGATGCCTAATTAGTTTTGACTGATTGAGCGACTGCTGGTTGAAACTGGAAATTTGGCTCAAGCCCCCTCCCCCTTTCCGACCCCTTGCCCAAGAGTTGGGAGCAACGGATGGAATGGAAAAGACGTCGTCGATTTTTATCTCGTTGCTCGCTTCGAGCTTCCGGGCGTTTCGGGGCATCGCAAACAGGATTGATGATGTACACAGGGTGCAAGGCATGAGGCATGCTTCGGGGCGGGGAGCTTCTTAGGAGTTTTTTCGGACGGCCCAGCCCAAGCGGGGCCAGGAAGTTAGTAGGTTGGCGAAAGGTCGCCCGCAGACCGGGACGCGTGGCGCCAAAGTAAACTTTCATCCATCAGCCAGACGGTGGTGGATCGGTTCGCTTCGGTTGAATGTGTCTGTGTGTTTATGTACGTTTGTACCGAGTTTCCTTCCGATTCTTTCGTGCCCTTTCTATCCTTGTTACACCGGCAGCTGAGAAGGGGACCGTCGAATCGACAGCACATATTTCGGATCTATTTTTCGAAGTGATTTATCATGCGCGGGTCCATGAACCTGGGCACGAAGGGCGACGATGAGTGCGGACGGACGGTTGGGGGAACCCCACAACCAAATCAACAGAAGCGCACAAAGTTTACTAATGTGCTCTAAACTCGGCCCCTCTTTTTGCTGCAAATTATCCTATTCTGTGCCCAGCGCTTCCTGCTTTCCCATGGCTTCAAGCTGGATACATAGAGTATCATAAATTTGATTTGCTTTCCCAGCCCACAACCGACCCGATTCGTAGAATTGATTACACAAGCGCGCTTGCCCTACCCACCTCCCTGGGATCTGTGTGCAATAATCGGATTTTCGGTCGTCTCGCGTTCGACGAGGCGCGCCCGCCCGCGCTTTTCCCAGCGGAGACCGTGAAGTTTGGCAGACTTTACCCAAAAATAACCGTAACCAAGATTTTGCGTAAAATTACGCCGAAATGGATGACGGATGGAAGCGACCACGAGTTGAATGTTACGTACATCTTCCATCATTCGAGCCCTTGTTACGTCATCTTAATGCCAGGGCGATGCTGCGGTCAAGCGTGCAATTATCGTCATTATTGGTGGCACCAAATGCAAAAGACATTTATTTAAGTAATCACTCACAAACACAACGGGCAATCGGTCGGCACGTTTATGCAAAGTAATGACCCCAGGAAGGGAGGGGGAGGAGGGGCGGGGGGATGAGCGTGTTACAGGTTATGTCGATTAGCTTCTCGCAAGTACTATGCGGGTTGAGTTATGACCCTGGCCCATCTGAGAGAAACATCTTTCGAAGGGAACGCTCATAAAACCCTTAAAAGGAAATGTCATATTTCTGCCATCCCTCCTCAAGATGTTATTTTTCGCCAGTAAATCATATTTTTAATTGAATACAGATTATGGAACAACGATGTTTCACTGTTTCTTTCACGCTACGTAACATAAATTAAAACATGTAGCCGAAACGAATGAATGAGGTACATGAACAAGAGTTCAAACGACGTCACACTAACGATGCAAAGCAAAACTATTATTATCGTTTTCGTTCGGTGGTTTAATGAGGGTCACATTTATTTACTTTGTTCGCCCGTAATGAGCCGAGGGTGCTCAAAACGAAAAAAAAAATGCAACACACAAAATAAAGCACAGCAACGAACCGCTCCTAGCGAAATGTGACCACACCTACGGAAGCATACGGCCGGAGAAGTCAATTAAAACTTAACTAAAGTAATTAATCCTCTCGTCATCCCGTCGCCGGCCACGGCAACAGAAGGAGGGGGAGGGGGCGCTAAACGGCTTTCCAGCAGTTTTTCCACCAGTCCACCCACGTTCTGCCGAGGGGGAAAATGGTTCATTCCTTTCCGCCGCCTCGTGGACTTGACCCCCCCAGGGGGAGAGTCGGAAGTGGAGAAAATAAATCCCACCAGCGCGAATGTCATGCTCACACTATAAATAGAACGCAGTTGAGCGGAAAAAGAGTGCAGAGTGCGTCAAACAAAAAAAAAAGGGGAGGGTGAGAAACGTAAAATAAGCCAGGGTGAAAAAAGCTTCCGTTTCTCGCCAACCGTGACAAAGCTTTCACTTTTCCTCGCACAGCCTTGTCAAGGGGCAGGATGGAGCGGTAGTGGGTGGGGGAGCCTGAAACCTGATGTCGCCCTCGAGTTTTCATCCTCACTACTGTCGACGGAATTATTATTTTATTTTTTCCACCCCATTCCCACCCGAGCTGTATCGCTGTTCACGCGGTTTTATCCTCCTAGGACCAAGACCTTGTGGCGTACTGGCGATGGACAGACTCTGAGCGACTCGAGAACTCGTCTGGGGGTAAAGCACTTTTTTCCAGTGGGTAAATGAGGTGGGCTCTCCGGGGATTCTGTAGCATCCGTGCTAAAAGCAGCCGCGTGATTCCAACTCCCTCAAGGGTTTCAAACGCAAACTCGGTTGCCCTTTGACCCCTGGAGTGGAAGCTTAAACGTTAGCGGTTGCCAACCGACACACACACACACACTCCAGGGTAACGGTCCCTGATGGGCTGGTGGCAAGTGGGAATTATTAGACACAAGCCCCACCCGTACACCACCGAAGCAGGAGCGTATGATAGTTGACTGGACGATGACACCCGGCGCCAAGCACAGCGCGTCTCACTCAGAAGAGGGGCCCCCGCGATGAAGGAGCGTGCCCTAAATGATCTGGAAGCAAATGAGACAAATAGAGGCTATTTTTAGGGTACCACAAAGGAAGAACGAAGCCCACTTCGCATGCTTCACCCCGCTCTGACCGTGATTAATTGTATAATTTATCTTTGAAATAATAAAGTTAACGCCAGAGGTAAGTGGCCGTCCCTTTTTTTCTCGGTAGGACGTCCTCCCGAGTGGGTCGAAGATTGGTTTGGGACCGGGAAGGTAGAAGAAGAAACAAAAAGAACATTCACTCCGGACCGGTGGACCAACCCAGTTCGAGCAGAGACCCGGAGGACGCCAGGCGTGCCCACAAATGGGCCGTAAACGGTGAAGCTAATGTCAGATCGGCGACAGCAAGCGACTCCCGAATGTCGGCTGCGGGTGGGCGGCTAACTGTTTGAAATTGATGGTGCACTGCGAGAAGGCACCGCCGCCGGTAGCCTCGTTGAACATCGGCCATCGGCTGGCCCCGCTCGAGCATTAAGATGCACACATAATTTAATTATTCCGTCCCGTCTCGTCAAACGGTGGGTCGGTCGAAAGTGACGCCGGACGGTGTGTTTGGAGTTGTTTGATGAGCTCGATGAAAGTGGTTGTAAGGGAGTACGCGACACGAATGATGGCTGAATGAACTTGTTTGATTTTCTGCTTAATATTATTTGCCTCAACTCGAGCGAGACTAGAACCTGCGTTCATTGGGAAACTGGTAAAACTTTAATGTTTTAGATGAGACAGAGACATGGAAGAGTTCGGTAACATACATTCTTGCAATTCTTTATGGTTTAATAAAATCAGGACATGCTTGAAAGGATTTTGCGACGTTCAAATCTGACGTAATAAAAATACTTTCTGTTTGGTTACAACAGGAAAGAACCTATTTCCTAACACCTTCCGAAAAATATAGACGCAATAAACACAGAAAGCCATTAGATGTTGTCCCCAAAAATAAAAAGAAGGGACATAACTCTCGCCGTACAATGTGGCAAACATTGGAAAGCGTCCATTTGCATTACACGGTAACGGATTCAACGTGGATGCTTTTGCCGCGCGTTGGTGCAATAAATTTCTCACAACGATTGCAGGCCGACTGTGTGAAGAACACAACGAAAGGTACACGGTGTGTCTCGATGGATTACTACAAGCAAGATTTTCCTCCCCGAGGAGGACGGATACGGCATACGGAATGCAGAACAGGCACAGATTCCGTTGCCACCCCGGCCCGCATACCATCTATAGCTCCGCTCGGTTGCTTCACTAAACCGTTCTGAAAACCACTAAAATCAAACTACTTCGCTCGTTTGCTCCCTCAACCAACCCCCGGGTTCAATGCAGATGTGGTGACCGCATGCATTTTGTCCCCCGTACCCGATTGGGAGACCCCGGCCCAGACGACGATTTCTCCCGGCCAGCGTGCCGATTACAGATTGTTCCTTAAACGCAGCTTAAGATTAAACGCGAGAGATTTGGGCGTCGTAAAAGCGAACTTTTATTGTGCGGTGTGAACGCACACACACACGCACGCACATCTCGCACCAGTGAAACCCAAAGCCGGAGGTCCGGATCACGCACAAGTCGTAAGAAGCACCTTTTAAACTCGCTTGGAAAAGCCTCGAGAGCCGGGGATTTTTACCTTCGCTCGCCTGGTTCTTGGCCACATGGTGTTTTATTTGATTTTTTACAGTCAACCCCGGGAGAACGTGTATCGGTGGCGTTTACGTTTCTTCTTTCTTTCTTTTTGTTACGCTGACAGGCGAGCCTTTCCCTTTCCGCTGAGGCTGCGTCGCTCGGTGGACTGTGTCTCGCGGGTTGACTTTTGCATAGGTAGGCCCGGAGGTGGTCGGGCCGAAATGATTCGATGTGACGCCTGGTGTCGCTGGCTATTATAATTATACGTGCGGCAGCCCAGCGAGCTACGTGCCGTTTCGTGCCGCCGGCACACAATAGGGATATCACGGCCCGGGCATCGTCGAAAGGAACACGGCAACTAGCATGAGCAGAGCGGGAGGTACGCTGCGGTAAAGCTATTTTTGGCCTAGCGCCTATATATACCGGCGCGCGACGCCATGCGGCCGGAAAAACCATCGGCCGCCGTTGTCGGACTGCCGGATGCTAGGAGGGGGGGAGGAGCGGAATTGGATCGAGTTCCTCCCGCCCGGTTCGACAATGACGAATCCCATGGTCTAGGAAGAAATACGGACTGACGCATCGCGACGGAACCGAAGTCGTTTAATTAGGATTGCTTCTTGTAACACGACCGCGTGGTGCGGTTCGCTGCGTTGGGGAAGACGGGAGTCAGGAAAAATCACCCAACGGAAACGTTTCGGTTGATGATTCGACACCGTGACAGGAGTAATATAAGACCGACTTGGCAACGTGATATGGTTTTATCAACTTTCTTACGACGGAAGACGGAACGAAACTAAATAAATAAGGTTCCTTTAAACATTGTTCGCTTTTTACCGAATATATGCAATTAACCTAAATTAAATGGATCGATGTGTAAATTTTGTATTGCATTTTCCCAAATTAAAACCAAACAACAGCATTTAAAAATATGTACTGTTCCAGACATGAAAACTCATGAAATGTTTTATGAATTTAATTTCACATTTCCAATTCATCATATGAATATCATGAAAATCAAAAGAAAACATTTCGTAGCGCATTTAAGTGTTCAAAAATATAAAATATCTGCTAATTGTACTTTTTAGTTACGCAAAATATGGTAAAAATGAAGGGATGCAGTGTAAATCATTAATGTTGAAAACGATATCCAAAGATCTCATTTATGACAAAATTAAAATTATCTCCAACTTAAAAAGTTTGCAAAGAAGTAAAAGTCATAAAAGTAACATGATAGAATTTACGCACAGTTTCTGAAGCACGCCTAATGCCGAAAAGGATCCTTGTCAGGTAGAACTTTAGAGAAGAAGAAAACATTCCTATTTATCATCAAAAAGTTTTCATAATCGACATAAACTCATTTTCCTACCCAACATCCTAAAATGATAATTACGTAGGATAAAGAGCACAAAAAACCATGTCTGGAGTCGTTCCCTTTCCTGTCTTAATTAAACAGTGGCCAGGTGTTGAAGGGATCAAACGGAAAAGATGTTAAAATAAGAATCTGACCTTCCGAACCCGGTGTGACCGTAAACCATCGGAATCCCCATGGCAACCAACCCCATCCATCGGCCTCACTTTGCAAGTCGTAACTTTTACCATAACCGAGCCCCGCACAAAAGCCCCCAGGTATATAATCATTTGGAACGTAACGAGGGAACGGACGTTTGCAGGTGGCCACACAGAAAGGAAGCTGAGGGAGATTCTTAAAAGTGAGCCATCGACTGAGATGTGACTTACAACTGGGGCTTTTTTATCGCCAAAACGTGGATCTAAAACGCCCAAAGATTAATACGTAAAATCTCTACTACGTAATCATCGTGTAATTTCTTATAGTCAGTAGTTTTCATCAATCTGATTATGATTAATATCGATGCACTTTTACTTCCCTTCGATATCTTAATCAAGATTGGGTTTTCAAATTGTTTTCCACACGCAGCATATTCTTGTGCAAATGCAATTTCAATAAAATGATTATCTTTTCATATTCGAGGAAGCAAAAGGCAACGCTCATTCCAAGGAGGGAACCCAATTGTGGATAGTTTTTTTGAGTGCAAAACTTCTCCATCGTTTTCTTACTGCACCAAGTCGAGCTCGGGTGGGTATATTCAATTTGAATATCGTTCCGCAAACAATCCCCCTACCCCCAGTTCGTTGCCAGTGACGAGCAGATTGACAAACAGTGTTTCGTTTTCAATCAAAACTTCTGCATCCGGTGGCGGATCCTATCGCGTGGAGCAATCGAACGGCGCTGACATTCTGCAGATCCGGACGAGATTACATGCAAACATACATACATACATATGTACGTCGCAAACATGTCACAACCGTGTTGTTCCCCGCACACACTACCTACCTTTCTCATCGGCATGATCAGCGTGTTCGACGGCACGCTGGCCGGGACCGTCTTCTGGCGCACCGGCACGACGCCGACGCTGTTCAGATTGATGGCGTTGAGCTGCGATTGGGTTTGGCTCGCCGTCAGCTGCGGCTGCTGGGGCTGCTGGGCGGTCGCCATCGGCTGCTGGCCCAGATTCAGATGCGGATGCGCCACGAAGCTCCGCAGCGTCAGCGGCGTGAACATGGCCGCGGCGGCCGCCGGATGCAGTGGCTGATGCTGATGCTGGTGCTGATGCTGATGCTGATGCTGATGCTGGTGCGGATGCTGGTGCGTGTGCTGGTGCTGGTGCTGGTGCTGATGCTGGTGCATTGCAGCGGCAGCGGCGACGGCGGCCGTGTTGTGCAGGGCCGCGGCCGGATGCAGCTGATGCTGGTAGGTGGCCTGTTGCGTGGCCGCAGCCTGCTGCACCTGGGCGCTCTGCACCGGTTGCACCGACGGGGGCTGCACGGCGGCGGCCGCTATCTGTGGCTGATGGAACCCGGCCGTGGCCGGGTTGAACGGCACGGCCAGCATCTTCTGCAGCCCCATCCCCGGGACGCCCCACGGGATGTACCACGAGCCTGGATGGTGCTGCATGTTTATCGCGGACGAACGGAACGAGGACAACGACGACGAGAACTACGAGGACGACGACAGCGTCAACAACCGGTTGCCGACGCGCGAAACACAAAAAACCAAAAAACTAAACAATTCACGCACAATCTTCGCGCTCCACAGTGTGTTGTAGACGCTTCGCAAACACTGCTTTCGCACACCACCGACCCGATCAAAGACTCCTTTGTTTTCCACTAATGAAAAGCGCGGCTCCACACGCGAGAGCTTCTTAGCCTTCGCCCAACGCCTACTGCTCTCCGGTAGCCTGCTGCTTCACTGCACTTTTAACGCCCGGTTGTCAAACAAACAAACAGCGCGCCAACACATAGGGACGGGGGCACACCCAGCATCGGGTGCACTTACACGCGCACTTCAGAACACACATAGAACTTCAACACCTCGAACGTCGACTGTTGCTCGAACTAAAGGACCAAATGGGGGTTTTGGATTAATAATAAAGAAAAAAGGTAAAGACCAACTTCTCACGATGTCTTCGGCACACAGAAAACCCACCCACCCACCCACCGTACGTAGACGATTGCTCTCACCACTCTTCCGGTGCGTTCTGTCTCTATTGGTCCAGCCTTGTGTTTGCTGGAAAAATTCTGAATAAATGAATTTCAACGACCACCGGCAGACGAACACTTTCTTCCACCGAATCGCTTCGTAAGCCACAAGGATCACTCACATCGAACGGAAGGACGTCGAAGAGACGTTGGCTCAGCACAAACTTTTGCGAACAAATAACGCCCGGACGGCAGCTGCAGCCTGGCTTCTACTGCTTATTGTGCGACCGAAATAGACCGGCAGTTTTTGGAGAAGTCGAAAGCAAGTACGAGACACGAGTGAGCCTAACTTTCGAAGATAAGCAGTTTAGCCGTACACGTGGAAAAATTGGAAACAAATACGGCGAAATGCGAAGACGAAACAGAGTTGAATTGTGTCCGTTCCCCAAAACAAACCAACGCGTGCTTAGGAGCTCTTGATTTCGCCAAATGTCCTGGCGACGTTGATCGAATTATATCCTTTTTCGAAAGTCGTGTAGCTGCAATGTCGTTGTTGCACTTCCGGACCTTCGCATCCCGTAGTAGAGTTAGCAAAAGAGGAGTAGGTAATTATCACCCGGTCGTACTCACGCTGTGCGAGTCTGCACGGCGCGCACGACGGGAGCCTGCTTTTGCCCGCTCGAACAACACGGGCGGCGGCACGATGGCAGCAGAACTCAATTAGTATTCTGCCGGCACCGTCCAGCGGCTTGCCCTTGGACGGAGACGAGAGAGCCTGGCTAACAAGTAACGATCTTGCTTTCTTTTCGTGTGGCGTTTTTGTTTTTTGTTTTTGTTCCTTCCTGCGTTTCGCCACGTCGGAAGGATAGGAGGATTCAATTTTAGATTAAATTAAAAATACATGTACTAGCCAAGGATGACGCAAAGGACGGCACAAAGTGGTTGCTTCGGAAAGTGAGCGTGTATCGCTCGACCGTGATCATCATCGGCGATGTCATGGCGATGTTTCGTGAGCCTTTTTTGTTCTGTTTTTTGCTTTGCTTTGGTAATGTTTCTCCTTGTCACCCTAATTTGTCCCTTTCTTGTACGCTCGCGTGGGGAGGAGATATTTTTTCCTTGAGGCAGCGTGGCTCAAATAAGTTGAAGTTCTGAAAGTTGAAGGAAGAAGAAAGAAATGCTATAAAACTTTCCGAACGAAAAGATCCACCGAAGATTTTCCACCGAAGCATCAACCCATCGGATGGCAAGTTTTGCAATGCTTTTTGACGGGCGGGCTACGAAGGAGAAGGGACAAAGGGAGTTACGGAACTAATTAACGAACATAAATGTGAGGAATCTTCATTTGCACCGCGCGCTGGCGGAAGGCTAGTGTTTCGTGATTATATTTTTTTTTTGCGTACATTTTTTACCGTTGTTGCAAAGTTTTGATTCGGTTGTCGGCGTCGTGTTGTTGCCATTGGGAAAGTTTCATGAAAGTTTGTTACACCTTTCCCTTCGGCGCTCTTCACTTCGTTAAGTGTTCTAGCGAGAAGATGCAATTGCGAATTATCTCCACAGAAAGCCCCTGCCATTGACCCGCTTTCATGTTCGCGAGTTTTTCCCAATCTCCTTCCCTCCTCCGTTGGGCCACTTGACATTTTTGGCTGACTGCTGCTTCTTTTATGGCCGCGCCATAATTTCGAACTGCCTTCTACGGTGCGCACCAGACACGAGGATAAACGATGGGCGCACGGAGGAGTTTGGCTAACGTGGCCACAAAAGAGTTTACGATAATGACAACGATGGCCCTCGGGAAGTACTGTCGGCAATGGCCCGTGAAAGGAGTACCCAGTCGATGACGAACTCGAAGAGGCTGGCGATGCTGCTGATGACGGCAGCATATGCAAACATAAACCAACCGAGTTACTAAGCACCGTTACGCTGCCCATTAGGGATAAGCCGTCGGAGCCTATCACGATTTAGGTGGAACACTTTCGGTTGCATCGACAAGCATTTGCCCAAAAGGGCCGACACATAATAACGAAAACTGATGCGTACAGTGATGTGCCGAGCTGGAGGAGTCTAATTGAAAACTCGTGTCCAACAACGACTGGAAGAACAAGGTGTTTGGAACGAATAGTTTAAGGCATGAAAAATACTATTAATCGACCCACTAATGACTGTTAAAATCTAATGAACCATTAGAATGATGGAATCTCATAAATACAAGCAGAAAGGCCAACGCTCAGCGCCATTTATTATGGCAGTGCAGAGTCATCAATTTTGTGTAAAATCATCCTTGTCCATTTTCTAATTAGTTTCCTTCCGTCTGAGCGGGGGGCACAACGGAATAGAACAGAGGGAAAAATAAAAGAAAACCCCTCTTAACAACACGAAACACACCAACCGTCCCGTTTTGTGGCAGTTTTGCGAGCCACACTAATTCCTAAAATGGACCTCGAGTAATTACACAGAGGCTACGGCGCTCGGTTTGATGGTTGTACGAAGAGATGTCGAAAAAAAGAGAAGACAAGGGTAAATAAAACTCAAACGTTGTTCCTTCGGTAGAACAAACCCATAATTCGACTCTATGTTTTACTGCGTGGGTTGATATACTGGCGAGGTGATAAAGGTCGACTTTCCATCATTACGACCGGCCATTATCCGTCAACGAAGTCATCCTTTATCACCGGCCGCGTCGTGGCCGCTGGTCCACGCGCCTACAGGTGGAATGTTTCATTTCGTTCGGCCATTATTTTGCAGGCAAAAGTAATCCGAATATGATCTGCTTCCATTTATAGCGCGCGCGGAGTAATAAGAACCGCTATGAAATATGTAGTGATAAAGTGTCCCTGTGCAGGCGGACGTAATTAATCTTGCATCAAACACAAGTGCTGCAGTAGCTGGTGGCCTTCTTTCGACAACACCGGACGAATGTTGATTCGTTTGTAAATAAATAACAACCTCTTCGATCACTATCGGCGTCGCTAATTGGAGTCAGAAAAAACGTTAGCGAAAGCTTACGACATTTGTCTTCCCCCTTTTCTAATCTCAAGTTCCTCGAACGAGGTGGACTTTTCTTCCCCGGTTGGGAGGATGAAAAAAAGGTCGTACAGGTGAAATATGAAACATGGCCGACCGGCAGCAGAAGCACCGCACACTTTCACCGTCATAAATCAATGAAATTAAAACTGACACGAGTGTGATCGATGAATTTCCATTAATTTTTCCTCGTACTATCACCCTTTCTCCCCACAGGGTGAGCCCGGTGGACGATAAGGTGACATTTTCGTTAGATTACATTCCCCGCTGACAAATCGCTTCGAGTCGGATCGTATTGCCGTCACCGGGAAAAAGGTCGTGACCATCGCGGAAGCGGAAGTAAGAATTAATAAGCGAAGAAAAATGGGATTTTTATCGGTATTCAATGCCGGTTGGTTAGTTTGCTTCGGATAAATAGTGGTCATTTTTCTTAAATAATTAGATTAATTCTATATACGAGAAAACAAACTATCACATTTTTGCTAGTATAACATAACATCAGCTTTTTGGCAAATGATTATAATAAACGTTTCCATAATGTTGACAATGTACCTCATTTCTAGATCTTATGAATATGAACATTGTAGATCACACTCTTTAACGACTTATTTTAGGACTCAATAAAAATAACACATTCGAACAAAGAACACCAGAAACAATCGATTTACAAATGAACATATTCAACTCCCACCAGGTTAGGTTCCTCGATTATGGAACCCAACCTTGAACGATGTTTAGCCCGGCGCGTTCAAAGATCAAAACCAAACAGCCCCGGTTCGAAAGGGAAACGCAACGCGAACTGTGTCACATGCCGATTGTCAGCACACTGAATAAATATGAAGCTCGTGGCCCGTGGGCTTGCATCTGCAACCCTCAACCAACAACCCCGCCACCCTTCCCGTTGGTGCTAATGAGAAAGATTTATACCAGCCGTACCAGACCAAATAGAATAATTTAGCCATCGAACAACTAAATATTCCGAGCGCAAAACCACAGCACCGTGTGTGTATTTGTGTGTGATTGTTTACCCTCCCACCATGCCCACCAGCATACAAACAGCGGAGAGGCCAGGTAAGCTCGGTGCGCCACGGAAAAAGGCAAACATCGCGCAAACAACATTCCGAACGGGTAAACAACGTTGCCCCCGTGCGCTCGGACAAATCAAGCAATCGAACTGGAAGACGGCCCCGTTACGACACATACGCCACCGTCGACCGTCGCGCGTGACCTTGGCGAGCCTCCACCTTCCCCGGGGCGCGAATGAACCGCAGGTGAAGTCAATCGCAGTCGATGGCAAATTCTAGTCCGATCGAACCTCCGGCTGCTGACGGTACAGCATGTCGCTGTAGTTGCGTGTTGGCACAAGTAATCGGTCGAGCAAACAATACCTGATGCTTGTGATTGGGTGGAGTTGCTGTTTTTTTTTTGTTCTCCGGCGCCTCCGATATCAGAAACATTGCGAGATTTATTATATGTATCTGGGAGGTGCGTTGGATTTTCCGGAGAGTTCCGTCGAAATGCCCCCGTGAGGGTCCAGGTGTTCCTGGAGAAAACAAACGGATAAATCCGATTTCACCCCGAAACGGGAATCGAATGGCCGCCGAAGCGAAAGGCGGAACACACACACACCATGCTTCCAGGTGGCGCACCATGACATCGATCCTCGATTCGCCTTTCCGGCGCAAACCGTAATCAAAACTTTGACCCATCATGGTAGCTCTCTGCCCCTTATCCCCCCGGGGCGGTACGGGAAAATCAGGAGAATCCCAACCCCAAATGGGAAAATCCTCGGGACAGCTGGACGTGATAAGTTTCGGGTGGCCGCAGGACCTTTCGCCACCGTTCCGGTGACAGCGAGATGTGGATGATTTATGGATACATTTTCGAACGTTGAAAAAGTTGAAGCCGCCGACCCGGGGCCGTGCAGGGAAATTGGATTAATCTTCCGGTTCCCCGGGTGCCCGGCCCGGAACCGGTTGGATTTGGAAATGACACAAACCCTGAAGGACGTCATTCGATCCCCGGGATGGAACACGACAGTGGAACAAATCTAATTTCATGCGTCAACGACTCGGGAGTGTGTTTTGGAGCCCAGGGAAAACTGCTTTTCCACCGAATCCCTACCCTAGGGGACAAAGAGCCACGGGTGGGTGAGTGCAGTGTCAATGAGCGCACCACCACCACCAGCCATTCTTTGTGCCGATGGTAGCATCGATCTCGAGGCATTGATTACTAGCTATTAAAGAACCATTAGCTGGTACGCAAACGTGCAGCATCATCGCTACCGGTTCGTGACGAAATTGATTTTTGCATTACCGTTTGTTTCCCCGGGGCAGGAAGTAGCGCTTCAAGGATTATCGTAAATCCACCACCGAGCGGACTCGCGCGTGCTGGTAGAGGTGCCACGAAGGCTTAAGCTTTCTGGCGGCTGCGGTCTTTTGTGGTCGATACGGTAAGCGCCATACTATCGCACCGAGCGGCGGATCCTTATGGTTCTATATTTTTATTTTTCACTTAAGCGAACCTTCTCCCCGGCAACGTCTGAGGGTTTCTTATTTCAATGTGCACCGCGACAAGAAGCACGGAACGTTCACGGTCGGGTATCTGCTCCCCGAAAAACCTTTGGCATCGTCGATAACGTCATACATTGCCACCGAGTCAACCTTCTACCACACCACAGGGCTGCAGAGAAGCCAACCGAAGGAGCAAAGGCCGGTAATTGCGATACAGCGTAATCATCAATGTTCATTAGGTGCATCCTTGCGATCTCGAAGGTCGGCAGAAGCCAAGAAGGTAAGAGGAAGAAAAATGCCATCGTATCGTCTCTGCCCTTGGCAGCTTCTAAACTCCATTCCATCATTCCAATCCCGCTAGTGCCGTAAACACGAGCGAACACGAGACTAGTAGATAACCACTTTTCTACGACGCTCTTTCTCGCCGTTGGTTGGTCTTAGACGCCTCAAGTTCACCAACAGCTTCTTCCTTCCAAAGGTTGGAACAACCTTCGAAATAAAAAAAACTCGGGTGAAGAAAATGAATTAAGCGGAGATTGACTCTAAAACCCTTAAAGAGCTGAGGAGTTTGGAAACATAACCTCCAAACGCTTACAAACAAGATATTCATAACTTTATGGAAGTAACACCATAACCACAATAAACAAAAGTGTTATTTTAATGCAAGATAGTTAAAACTAATAGGATTCCTCATATAACCTTAGCATTTTAAGCATAACATTAGCTAAACAACAATTAAGAGTAGCAGTACGGTTTTTTTTAAAGAAGTTACAAAAATAAATGCCAATAGATAAAGCCACACATAATAAACTTTATTTATGAAACATAACTACTGCAGAAAGCTAAATGTAAGACAATGTATCAGAAAGATTTTATGGTAACAAAATATTTTAGAAATGTGTATTCTCAAGCTATTATTCATAAACAAATGAGTTCTAAGGGCTCAATAAAAATTAAAGTAGACGAAAACAATTGAATCCACACAGCTTCATTCGAAACCCATCAAGATGCAGTGCCTTTATGGCCTTTCAGTTTAGGTGGCTAAATACATTTGTTTTGCTTTTGCGTCTTCCAGTTTTCATTTTTGTGAGTGCCTTAGTAAAAACATTTAAAAAGCTTTCATTAGCTTGCGCTTAGTCTTAGTTTCCACCACGCGAAGGTGTTGATAAACGGACCTACTATACTCGAAAGCAAACACCCATCCGAACGATCAACACTGGGAACCGGGAAAAAGTTCTCATTCGGTGGTCCATAAACGCGTTGCTTGAAGTGCGCTGGTGGATGGTTCCGGAGCATCGCTCACTCAACGTGGCTGTATGGAGCTTGCCCGTCGGATGCTGTTACTAGCGCCAGCTTTCTAGCGCACGGCAACTACAACAACCCCCTGAAGCCCGAAGGACCTGCGGGCTCGGACAAGTGGATGTTCATTTTTCAAGCACACGTCAAGTGAGGCAGGAGGTTCCAACGAGAAGAAACCTCTTCCAGCTATGTGCTGATCGTCTAGGAGCAAGGTACGTCGAGAGGTACTAGACTGTACGGACGGGATCGTCGTGGTGGTGGTGGTAATAAATTGCACGGAACTTGCGCGAGCACACAACGCCACCCTCGGGAAAGATTGTGCCCACCGAAGGGAGGCAGCTGAGCTGATTGATTATTTATTTGGATATTGCCAACATTTAAGCTAATTTGACTGTGTACATAAAGATGATCACTCTCTGTCCCTCTCGCATGGGTGTGTGAGTGCCTTTTTCTCCTTCTTTGAAGCTTGCTGGATCAGCGGTATCCAAGAGCGATGCCAGTATTTCATATTCAAGCTTCTCAAGCTCACCCGAGATGAGCTCGCTTTTCGTACCGCTTACGACGACGTCTTCCCAGCACTCGCAAGGGCCCGAGCCGGGTGATTGATTTGATTAATTGCCAAGAGAAACTCCGTCTCGAGGCGTTCATACGGCGGGTAATGGTTCGAGCTCAGTTCACTACGGGACCGTTTTTACAACTGTCTGGGTCAGGAAAAATGGATGCAGTCACTGAGAAGATTAGCTTTTTACGCTAGCGCACCAACCGACAAGATTGACAGCCAATCGTATCGATTTGTTCGATTGAAAAATAGTTCAACGAGACGAGCTGGGATTTACATATCGCGTGTCGATGGGACGGTATTGTTGGCATTGTAGGGTTTTTACTTAAATCGATATCCACATAGGATTTTTTCTGCACAATTTTGTTCCGCTTTTCGCCACAGACAACCCAATAGGCAACTGTTTTAACTAGCTCGCGCTTGAAGGATGGCCAACAATTTGTTATCTTAACAATAATTCATCAGCTTGTGAGGCAAAGCAAGGCACAAAAAAACCAAGTGACTTTTCATACTTGAATGACGCGCACCGGCTCAAGTGTTTACACCCAACACCACCGTGCGCTGATCCGTGTAGAATGGAGCCCCGTGCCAACGCCGGTACGAAATCATCAACCCCTCGGTAACTTCCAGCTTCCACCGCCCCCCACCCGGTAATTGAGTTGGGAGAGTTTCTTCTGCGAGTTGATCCAGAAGTTTCTTCCGGCCACACGTTAGAGTTGTTACGGTAGAAAAACAGAGGGGAGGAATGCACATGTTTACACAAAGTCACGATGAAACGACGAAATAGTAATAATATTTCCTTCGCTCCAATGCAGGTAAGGAGGGATTTTTATATCCTTAACCTTCTGAAGACGTTCTCGTATGGTTCTCCATCGAAAAAAAAGGGAGCAGTTGTCAAAAGTGTAGTGTGCACTTGAGGCGTTAGGCAGAAATTGAAACCACTTGGTTTGAGTGCGAAGCAGAAAGCCTCCCGGCGTAGCCAACGGAAGACGCCACCATCAGCCTTGTACAATTGACAAATTGGGCCAGCTTTTTTTCTCCTTTTTATTTTATTTCCCCTCCAAAAAGGAAGTGCTAGGTCGATGGAGAGAAAAAAAAAGAAATAAAACAAAAACAACACTCCAGGCAAAGAGGAAAAGGGCAGTAAAACAAGGGAAACAAAAAAAAACTTCACCGACAGATTCTTTTCAAATTCAAAACTGCCACCTCTGCGGACCCCCCCTGCGGGCTGCTGCGGTTGCCGTAGCCGCTTGTCGCAGAGATAAACGAGAAAACTTTCGCGAAAACCGCCAATAAAACACTATAAATTATAAATCTCCAGCCATGAGCTCGACGATCCCACGCATTGTCCTTTCCCTCGCCACCACCTCCACGCGGGAATAAAGTGCGTAAACTCCACTCCACTGCGTGCACTTATACCACGGCTTATCCGACCGTCCTGCTTCGTCTCTCGGGCTCCGAACGGTTGGCTCAACAATTGTCCCATGGAAAAACCGAAATCTATAACCCTCGTCCGGGGTCTTTTCTTCGTTCTCACTCTGTCATTATAAACCCATCTTTTGACACCACCTCTACCCCGCGCCCTGTGTCCTCGCGGGAGGGAAGGGGAAGAAAAAAATATGGAAAACAAAACCCACAAACAGACGCACAGAAGAAAAATGACTCCTAACCTCCAGTGCTCCCTTAACTAAGACACGATGTCGGGGGGGAAAAACGCGCAACAATGGCAGCACTGGGTGGCGGAGGGTAAAGGAGATGGGGGGAAACGGAAAATGGGAGATGAAAATCAGAATAACTCTCCGGGCGGGTAGTAAAACTTCCACTTAGATTATTTGTCCCATTTGTACCGCTTTGCGCCACGCGGAAGAGATGTTCGGCTGATGTGCGCTCCTTGATGATAATGATGATGATGATTCTTTATTAATTCCCGCCGACTGACGCTCCTCTGGACCACTCCGGGTTTGGCCAATTTGGTCATTTTTTATGCCGTTTTTCCGTTCTGTTTTGTTTGCTCTGCTGTGGATCTTCTTTTCCACCCGCTACTCAATCTTCTTCAAACACGGAAAAGGTGGCGCTTTCCAACGTCCTTACCGCGAGTGGGAGGGGGTGGGATGGGATGGGATGAGATATGGATAAGAAAACAGAGGAAAACATCAGGATCAAGGGAAAGCACAAGCACGGGAAAAGTTTGTGACCGTGCTTATCTTGTGACAATTTCGCTAGCCAATCTGACACAATTGGCACAACCTTGTGGATGTTCCTTTTTTCGAGTGGGGGTGTGGGGTGAGAACTCATTCGACGGGGGAAGGGCGAAAAGGGAATGCTAAACGAAGAGGGCAGTAAAAACAACTAAAATCCACCGGGAGAGAGAGAGAGAACACCACCCTTCGGGCAAACGCAACCCCCCGCCGCAGGGTGGTGGGATCCTTGATTTATGACTCCAAGTTTCCCATTGCGCCAGATTGCGTACGCACGCATGGCCAGATGGTTTACTGGTGTGTGTTTGTATGGATTTGGTGGGCAGCGGCGGTTTTGTGTCGCTGTGTCCTTATGGAAATTTAAATGAGATATTTATTTATTGGCTCCCGTTCGGTCAACCGACGGAGAGGAGGAGGGGGAGAAAGCACGCCGGACAACAATCCGGTAGCAGAAGGGCAACGCGGACAAACACAATTTATGATGATCGTTCCCCGGTAATGGCGGCGATGAGTGATTGGACCGCACCGGCTGACCAAAGCGCACCACCGCAAACCGCACGTCGTGGAAACACGCACGTGGTGGTATTTGCAAAACGTCCCCGGCACGCAGCCACCGTAGTCACACACAAACACACATACAAGTAGAATATTTAAAGAAGAAAATAAGCCACCATCGCCGGCACGTTCTCGGTCCTCGAGTCTCGAGGCTCTTTTCCTTTTCCATTTCACACTCGGAAACGTTTAACGGCTTAGCGCAAATTCGTGCGCCCTGTCCCGTTTTTTCCCGACCCCGGGAAAGTCGAAACTACTACCGGGACTACCAGGAGGCCCTACCACCGCCCACCAGGGCGGTCGTGTTCCGGTTGCGGAAATAATTAAAAGATTAAAGTTTGCCACCAAGGAAAAGCTCCTTGGTCGCTGCTCGTCGTTCCGTCGTTACGGCCACCGAGGGAGCCATTTCTCTCAATTTTCCGTGGCCATTTTCGAACGCCGCACCGCCGCCACCACCACAGTCACCACCGGTGACGGGAACGGATTGCTTTGCGGATACGTTTGGGCTCGCGATTCGAGATACGTTGTGCGATATACATCCCACCCCGCTTCTACCGGGTATTCGATTCCGTTGAGCGAGATTTCACCGGTGGTACAGCTACAACTGCTAATTGATTGATGCTGCAGATTATATTTATGGGCCTCATTGTGCTTCGGGGAGCTTGGGGTCGAACGAAGCGAGGTCAAACACACACGTTGAATTTGTTTCAGCGGGGTTTAATTGCACAGAAAATAGATACAATTATACTTATTCAAGGAAAACAATTATATTTGATACGATTTAATGAGCTTACTTTAATGTAATCCCTTCAAATTATTTTCATGATATACTTTGTATCTATTTAAAGCACAAAAAACATTAAACTCCGTTTGCATATCGCTTGAATTGATGAACATTTTTAATTAAGTAATCTCAAAACGGAAGTTGATAAAACAACATAAAATATTGTGAAGTAATTTGATTTTTGCCGAATTTCGTACAAATTTACAGGATCAAGATAAATTCGCATTTCTCTCTGCTAAATTAGTATTATTTTGAACTGCCAAAGTTAATCTCCGAATTCTAGCCGATTGGTGCTTATCCTTTCCGAAAATTAAATTACACCGGCCACATTGAAATTGAGCGTCAATACGGTTCCGGGAAGACAACAAACGCGTGTTGACTCGAGGTTGGAAATGCGTGAAAAATTCAATGAATATTTGCAATGAATTTTTTCTCCAAAACATGTGCCTGCCAGATGAACTTTTGTTGGTAGCTGGTCTCCATGCACACACTTATATGCACACATACAGATACACTTATTCGGGGAAAAACATTACGGACGAATATTTACTGGCCGCTTGCTGGCGACTTGGGTGCAGTAGCTCACGGTTTACGGTGTGATGATTGGAAAATTAAATCAAATCAAAAACTTTGACCAGTTTTATAACAAAAGCCCAGGGGGACGATTTTTAAGCATACTTTTTTGAAACGGTGAACAACATCGCAGAGTAATACATGTTTTCTCTATGCAAATATATTTTTGAATTTTTTTAAAGACTAATACATCGTACAACGCACTGTTCATTTCCATGGACGAATAATCGTAAAATGAGATCACGATATTCAACATCAGAGAGAAAATGCTATATGCTTAACAATTCTTTAAACTTGTCCCTATTTGAAATGATAAAAAAACATAAATAAAACGAATCCTTGAAGATAACCGCACAAGAATTCATGTGACGTACATTGCATGTAACATTGAAAGAACAAAAACAGCTGATCAAAAGAATCCCCAACAAAGCATGCCTAAATAAATTTGTGTTGGATTAACAGTTGAAACAAGAAATCTCAAGGCAAATAACAGCGTAAAAGGAAATAAGAACGAAATTCCTATAGACGGAAACTTGGACATCCCTCCCAACGAAAGAGCGGAGTTTTCTCACAGAAAAAAAGGAGGCCCAAACACATACACAAAATTTTACTGATGAGCTAGCGACGTCCTGTCAACGCTTCGATGGCGCATGTTAACAAATTCGCAAACTGACATGTCCGGAAAAATGGTCCCGCCGTGCGGTGACTCCAAAATGACGATGACAGCGCGTCAGCGTAGTCCACACGTAGTCCAGCAATCGATCGAAATTTTGGGGCTAACTCTCGCCCGTCAATGCCGCGTCGCCGAAGGGATTTGCCACCATCTGTCCCTCCATGTTCCCGCCTGTCATCGACGTTGCCTGAAAGCACCATTAACATCGGCAACATCATTTCCCTAGGAGCCAAATATTTTTTTAGTGTTGTTGTAGCGAAACCGAGATTGATCCTTTCTCCGTGTGCATTTTCCCCTGCGGAACGCCTTTTTTTCTGGCCGACACACGTGCTACCGCTAACATAAAGAGGGCGAAACAACATAACACCGTGGCGTGGCAGGGTGTCCTCGTGTTCACCACTCCCTCGTTGGGTGAAAAAAAAACTCCGTTGTTGAACCATAATTTTTCCTATCAATCAATCCCGCCCAACGTTAAAGGGTTGTCGTTATTCGGCGGGAAGTGGACTGGAGTTACGACCGCGTTTCCACTTTGACTGCAGGGCACAACCCAGCGCGCTAGAGCATAAAGCAATATGGGGTCCGAAATAAAAAAAAACCGGAATCTTTCATAGTGTCCCACTATCCACAATATTTGGCACGTTTAGCTATTTTGCTTTTGAGGAAAACCCGAAAAAAAGCAAAACGGCCCAAAAAGGCCCCACGCAAATGCTGTAAGCCAACGGGTTTCGGTTTTGATGGTTACCCCGTGTCGCAGTGGTATGGGTTTCACGACACCTCAGGCAACTGCAGATTAGTTTGATAGTGTGGAGTTCTGGAACCGAGGGGGGGAATTGATTGGTTTTTGTGGTGAAAATTGGCAAAGTTTTGAGAAAACTTACGATATGGCATGAGAGCATTCAGTGAAAATCAAAATCATATCATTTAACACATTTTTATAAATTGAAAAAGTTACTAAATCAAACAACGCTTATAATAAAAGTAAAATAGTTATTTTATGTAACATAAAATGAGTTTATGCTAGGTTAGCATATATTTTATATCTGAATGAACTACCTAATTATGAAAATCCTTCATACTACAGAATAACACAAATACGCCCACGATACTCCCGTCCGGAGCGGTAAGTAACTTCGCTTAGATACCGCACGGTGCGACCAGACTAAACTCAAACTTTCCATCCTAAGTACACACATACACCGTCCCGGGACCGAACCGGGCGAGCTTGACAAAACAGCCGGCAAGCGATAATGGCCTGCTAGTCGAAGGATAGTCACCGGCAGACATCGGACGAGGCGAGAAAAACCAACCGGCGTTCAGATAAGACGTAAGTGTCACTACAGATACTCATTTACTGACACGGCACGATACACATTTAAGCACACGTGGCCCAAATACAAACACACTCACACACACATGCGAGCTTTTTTCTAACACCCCACAAAGCAGTCAAAGTCACATCCTCTCGCTAGTTGTATCCATTCGACTGCCAGAGAGACAGCGCCTGAAGGCTTCGCATCCGTGCTTAAGGGCTGTCGACAACATCATCGTCAGCTTCCCTCTTCCCCCCCTCCGGCAATCGAACTTCCGCATGCGTGTGTATGTGTGCGTTTCTTCTTTCCGGCCATTCCAAGGCCCGAAAGGCTCCTGCCGGTTATCGGCGAAGATAATCGGGCCTCTACCGTAGTACCGGGGTCTGGTTACTGTCAACACCTGGTCAACCGGGAGCCACATCATCACCGTGGGTTGGGTTTTTGTTGGCATTTGAGCCCGCGTGACGTTGAGGAAAACTCATTGATTTTCCTCACTTTATAGTTCTAAACAAATCTACCTTCCTATACCGTCGAAAGCAGGCGTTTGGATCATGTTTTTCACGTACATGGTTTCATAGTGTTGGGTAATAGCATCAAGCAAACCATAAAAAACAAACTTCGAAAGATAATATTTGAAAAGCACCAGGCGCCTCCATTAGGTAAGCTTTTCGGGGGTGATGCGAAAGGGTAACTTCACTTTTTTTTTTAACTTTATCCCGAAACGATTTTACTTTGCAGCATTATTTTAAAATAAGAAAAAAATCTAGAAATTTTTAAAATTATTGAATTAAAATATCAAAAACAAATATGTTCGAACATATTTAAAAAACTTCATTTTCGACAGTATTTCGTTCTTTGGTTGTTTTCTATCAAAATAACGTTTTCTTCGCTTTTCACATACGGAGTAAACTATCATCCTCTCATACGACAAAATTTTGCTCGCTTTCAAACCCATGGAGGAGTGGACTTCCAAGCGACTGTGCAACTATCCGTCATGGTGCAAGTCGCTTACAATAATAGACGAAAGCATCGACACACGTGTGTCGAAAGACGCGGTCGGTCGGAAATCGGAAGAAGACGAAATAATATTATTTCCACGGTGCAGCTATTGCATCATTCTTCTTCTGGGAACAAAAATCAACTACCGCAGGGAATAACTAACACACATCGACACAAATCGACCATTACCAAGAAAGAGGAAGAGGGACAGAGAGAGAGAGAGAGGGGGCCACCGTTCCGATTTCATTTATTTCACGTTCCTTGGTGCCAAGGCGCATCGGAAAACGAGGGAAGGAGTTGCCGCCGTATGGTAAAACGGTGTAAAAATAAATTGTTAAAATTTATTCTCCGTCCACATCGATTTATCTTGATCCGTCCCGGGTGCATTTGGCCACCGCCCGTGATGTACTCTTATTGGCCGTAGTTGCTCATAATTTTCCCGCCGGCTGGCTAAATTTGATGTGCATTTGTTTTTCCCTCCCTCTCTCTCTCTCCCTTCCCTTGCATTCGGCGTAATGCGAATCCATTAGAGTTCTTGCGAAAAATGAAACCTCAAGGGAAACGTCGGATCCGGCGAACCGTGCGCCGCCACTAAGCGCTACGGCAAATATCTATATTTATTTGTACTAACGCTCAAAATCGCCGCCAATCGCCGTCCTCCACGTCGTCGTCGTCGTCACGCGACGACTTGTGTGCTGCTGGCGCTGTAATACGGCCACTTGAAATACTTGAAAGAAATAAAAACACATGAAACAACGACAATGTTTCCAACCCGCGTTTCCCTGTGTGAGAATTTGTCTGTGAAGGAGTTTGATCTTTATTGCTTTCGGTTCGGTCTCGAGACACCAGAGAGCAATTGGTCAGCGGCGGTAGAGCGGGCGGGCGGGTGTGTTTGCACTTCACCCACATCGAATGACTTTTGCAAAGCACATACATGATGTTCCTACCACATACACCCAGCTCATCAGGAAAACTCATCCGCACACAGCCGGCGGCTGTTTGAGTAAAAGAACCGACTCGTCGGAAAAGCGTATGTAATCGGTTGGTATATTTTCCACACATTTCTTTTTTAACTCCGGTCTGTCGGTACATTTTTCCTTTCCCTCGAAGGATGCGACCTAAAATGACAGTGTTTTTTGGGGCCAGTTCGACGTACGACGAATGTTTTGACAGCTTCGCTACCACAAATAAAAAGGACCAAAAAAATAAGGATCTATCAGTCAGTGTGCGCCTCCATCGATCCGCAAAATCGGTCCGTGTCACAACCCGCAACCGGGCTATGACAGTTTCAATCTACCAGCATCAATTCGAGGGGGACGCACCCTGCGGGGCGGAGAAAAAGGTGTGCCAAGAGAAAACCCTAACCAAACGCACCCCCACCGAGAGTTCGGTCCATTTGTTTTCGATTAGGACGAGTGTAACGGTGTCGAGCGAACGATTGATCTCGAACATGTGGTCGGTCAAATTTACGAAAGGTCGCAAAAATTTTCATGACCCAGCAGCAGAACACGGGAGCGGGGGTGGTCTCTCGGCCCCAATGGGGTCGACGGACTACAATTTGGGCACAAATCGACTCCCGAATCGAATCGAAAACATCTGCTACTGGCAGGCCGGACATCTGCTAAATCATATTCAATTGTACCAAATGGATCGGTAATTGACATGGACATTCACATTTCAATGATGGAAAATGCAGCCACCGTTCACCTGAAGTGTGTGGATGGACAGATGAACCGGGTTAAACGATGAATGGAACATCAATCATTAGGACAATTTTCGGTTCGTTCGGACTCAATCGGTTCGTTACTATCGGGTACAATCGATGTTTTTCAGAATATTTTTTGGAAAAACGAAGAAAAGGAGAGATTTCGAAAATATCCTTATTCAATTTTATGGAACACGTTTATGGAATTCAAACATATCAATTGTACATTTCTCTACCCTTTCCAATGGTGTTCAATGTTTTATGCACTAAAACCAGAAAAAATAGGTTACCAGATATGTACTCTTGAAGACATTTTAAACCAAGCTTTTAGCAATAGCTTTTCGTTACGTGTAAGGATACCTTACGTTACCACAGCCCGATCGTGCAGAATGTAATTTGCTTCCAAATAAGCCAACCCCTATTTCCAGACACATCGAACACCACCGAACGGAACGGCGTGTTTTCGTGCTCCGTTTATGATACGGTCGGGGCCCCGGGAATGGTGTACACGAAAGTTATCATTAAAATTAGATCAATCGGCCATTTTACTCGGCACGAACCGATCCCTGGGCCGGCAATTAGCCGTGCACGTCGGTACCAAGAGCGTGTGGTGGCCAGCAATTGCCACCTGGAAAACGTAAGAATTACCGTTGCGTGCTTCGGTTTGTTGAGTGTTCTGGGTGAAATTAAATTCTAAAATCATTCTACCAGCACGGGAAAATGCAATGCTTTTTGGTTGACGTGCAACGCTCGGCTTGGGAAGGAAATTGCAATTGCCAATTTCAATCGGTAGGAAATGGTTTGCACAGTTAGAAGTAAAATAGCGTTCGAAACGAGGGAAGAAAAAATTAGCTTTAAAAACAGAAAAGGCGATCTGCATATGTTCCAATACTGTTTCAACAAGAGTACTTACTAATTTGTGCTCTTAAAAATTAAGATGAGTTGGAAGAAGTACAATTTCACTAAACAAATAAATAAATTTTAAATCTACAATACTAAGGTAATAATAAACTGCTAAAAAACGCCATAAGAAAATTGATTTGTTGGATACAAACTAAGGAGGGATATATAACAAACTTTGCGCTAACTTTATTAAAGCACGACACTAAATTGCGTTGTTCACGTGGCACTCTCATCTTCTCAATCTTCTCCCCGCCAGGTCAATGAGCCGTGGCCAATGACACCCTATTTTCCGAATTTTCACATCCAAAAACTGTGAACCCACATCACGACTTCATTTACTGCCACAGGCCACCCGATGCAACAGCTTCGAGTAATTTAAGAGGGTTGCAATATTGCACTACTCATGCTCTTCCCTGGAGCATCTTAATCTCGCAACAGCAACTTCTTCGAACCCAAGGCAGTCGTCTTCGTTTGGCCAGTGACGCTCACAGCAAGGAGAAAGTGTCGATAGCGGAGCAAAACTTATCCTCGCCGGGAAACGGGTGCTATACTGCGTTCATAATATCGGCAGGACTGCCCAGGGAGTAGCAGAAGAAGTGAAATGTGTCGACAGGCAACCCCCAAATTAACTAGTGAACTTTGTGTCTGAGAGAGCAGAAGAATAACTTTCAGTTTTTCTTTCCCAGTTCAGGCTCGTAAAGTTTTAATATTTAAGAGTGAAGTTTTAGCACTGTTCCTTCTAGATTAAAATAAAAGTAAAATCCATGGATGAAACACAAAATTTAAAGCACTCCGCTACCAAAAGGAACATTCACAGCATTTCAACCAAACACCAGATTTACATAATTAGAAGAAAAATGAAAGCATGCAATTTGGCTTCACGTACGGTAAATACGACTGTTTGCCGATCAATGTAAATAAATCCATATTTTGTCTTCCCTCCAGTCGGTCAGTGAGGGTTGGGTGGAAGAATGAGATGCAGCTACTTTCTCGCATGCAAACACATGGCGGGAAATTTCGACCCAAATATTACGATGATGATGTTTTCACCGGGAAGACGATTCGCCCACGAAAAGTGTAGCAAGCGAGCATTCGGCTCCACCCACACCCACACAACAATGCCACAAATTGGGCGTCGGCAGAAACACCTTCGGAAAGCCATCTATATGCTAATCCTGCCATTGGCATATTTGGTAAATTATTCATACAAATAAAGGAACACTCACTGGACCGACCGGTTCCCTCGGTCTAGGTACGCTGACAAAACGAGCTTTCATGTGCGTGTGTGTGTGTATATATGTGTGTTTGTAATGCTGGCCCATTTGTGGCAAAGGCACAACGGTTGACGACGCCGACGGGATCTTCGAACAATTCCCTACCGTTCGCATTTTCTCGCAATTTGCCCACCCACTCCCCTACCGGAAGCCTACCCGATCCGGTCCGGTCAGCGTTATGCATTATGATTCGCACACACTTGTCGGCCTCGACCATATCCTTCGATACACAATCGGCCACCATCATTTGGCGGCGGTGGAAGGCGGTTCACCCACTTTGCTCGCAATGCCTCCGAAAGAATCAAATAAATTTAAATGAAAATAGCTTTCCGGAGAATTTGGCATCGAGAAGGAACCTTTTTGTGCGATTCGTTGGCAAACCACCTCGGCCACATGCATACACCTCCACTTCTCTGGTTCAATAGAAACGCTTCGTCGGCTCGACCGCGTCCCGAAATCCTGGCTCCCCTTCTCCTCCTTCATTCCATTTTTTTACCCATCCCATGGTTATGGTTAATAGTTTATGAATATTTTAATGGAAATCTGTCCGAAAAGCGAAACAATTGCATTTGCGCCAAGTGCAAGGGAAAGTCGTTGGTAACATCGGCACGAAATTCCCATCCGGGCGTTTGGTGGCCCACCCTCAGCGTACGGGAAGTATGTTTTAACACCTCCACAATCCAAAAAAGCAAAATTTAGATTTTGTTGCTGTGTCCAGGGGGGGTTTGTTTTTTCCACCGCATCGTTTGCCCCCGGTGACCAATTTTTCGGGCCAATGGTGGCCACAAAATTCATCCACAAAACAACCGAGCAACACATTGAGCGTGAAGAAAAGGAAAGGAAAAAAAAGGATCTACAATCGATTTTTTTCGCCGAAGAGGAAACCAAACCAATAGGGGGTGTGGTGGCCATTAGCGGCTGTTCGATTCTCTCACGGGCGATCGAACAATTGCTGGCGGGCTTCTCTCTTTTTTTTTTTTGCAAAACCGGTAGCGACTCACACTCACGTCGTCCTTTGGCAGCGAACGTCCTTCCCTCCGAACGCAACCTTTGTTGGCAACGTACGGAACAATGGCACACTAAATTATCGCTTTATGGCAAACGTTTGCCTATCACCGGAAACGGGGCAACAAATTGCACGTTTTTATTTTGTGGCTGGCCTGATATTGAACAGCGGGGACCGGGGCCCGCCCACGATTTCCGGGGGTATGCACGCACGGGTAAGAGCAAATTTTCATAATTTCGGAATGCATTTTTCCCAACGATTATGAAAAATTATGTTTAGCATTCTAGATATCTCGATTAGGGATGCCTCGCACTGGAACATTTATTTAACGATTGTGTCATTTTCTTGCAAAAGGCATTAAAATAAACGAGGCGTTATTACACCATAAACATGTATGAACAGAGTTAATTTGGTTTTACTAAGAATAAAATTCAATCTGCATAATTTTTCACGGAAAACATCAATTTCTAAATCACAGAAAGGCATGGTTTCGAAACACTAGCATGAAAATATATCTTCGAGGAAATGTGAGGAAGGATTAAATGAGATTTAATCTGTTCTACTGGGAATAAAATGTAATCAGCATAATTTTTCACGGAAAACATCCATTTCTAAATCACAGAAAAGCATGATTTTGAAATACTAACATAAAAATATATCTTTGAGGAAATGTCCTCGCTCTCGATGCCATCAGCAAAACACAAAGTTCTATCAATAAAAGCAACTCACTCTGTTCTCCAACACCTAACGAAAACCCATCAAAATAATGCCAAAAGAAATCTAAAAGAAATTCATCACCCATCAATGGTAACATTTGCACGAATGACACCATCGGAAACGGTTTATGCTTCACCGGAGGACAGCTAATCAACGCTAATCGACATTTACCATTGAGCTTTCACCGTTAGTTTCGGGTAATTTTTGAAGTTTTATTATGCAATGCACAGGAAAAGAACCTCTTTCCGCAACGGAAAAGGTTATATAGGCTCATCGTTCTTTTACGCCCAAGTCGGCCCGAGTGGACTCCATTGTTTGGCCACTTTCGGGAACAAAGCTACAAATATTTTAAGTCAAATTTAGGCCGAAGGTCTCGCCAAGAGTCGCCTGTCGGCGGCCTGACACAGCACTCAATGACAACGACGCTGTCATGTTGTTGTTTTCCCCCGAACCCCATGTTACCTGGAGTTTTTCCTTCCGGGCCGACCCCAAGCGATCCTTTTTTTCCTTCCCCCGTCCAGTTTATTTATTATCATTTTTTTTTCCTACCACGCTTTTCTGCCTCGTCATTTTAGCTGGGGCTTTTCCCTCGATCCTTTCGCTCGCTTCCTTTTTTCCGCTTCTAATGATTTCGCGTGTTGTTTTTATAATGTTTTTTACCCCGGGCCACCCAGCCCCGGGCCGCACAACATGCAAGATGGCGCGGGCAGTTCGGTCGTGCTTCCGAGGATGATTTGGATGGCAAAGTCGCGAAGCGAGTGAATTATATTTTCCGGCTACCCGGTCTGATTGATGGTGCTACTTGATCGCCACGGTTGGACGGTGTCCCATTCCACCACCCACCAGTCGGGCCCCGGAACTCTGCTCCCAGTGGTCGGTAAAAAAGCACGGTTGCCATGGTGCTATCGAATCAACATGACAAAATGTTCATATTCTATCGAAAGCTTTTGCTTAAATACAGGATTTTCTATTCACCCGCGTTCCAGGGGCCAAAAAAAGCAAGCAGTTCCACGGTAGAGTAGTGGCGGAAAATACCGGTTTTCCGGTAGCTATTTTTTCCATTCCTAGAACCGCGGATTATTAAGCCGTTCTCAGTAAAGTGACACATTTCAAAGCCAGCCGAAGGAACATTGACAAGAAGCTCGACGATTGGGAAAACCAGCCGAAGGGAGAACAGAACAAGTAGGAATAAAATAAACATAATCGGCTTAAAGCACCGTCGCGTCGTATTTGGTTCCTTTTTGTTGGCGCAAAACATTCTTCAAAATAGTACGATCAACAGAGATGATAAAATGGAATAAATTCATCATGTTTGCGCTTTAACATCAACATAAACATTGATACATTTTTGCCAGCATGGTGGTCAAAAAAATTATGTTTTGTTGAAAATAATGTAAAGCAATTGAAAAAAAAAAAAATATATATATATATATATAAAGGGACGGAATAAATGAAAAGGAAATAAATACAAAAATAGAACACTTTGCAAACATTTGAATGTATTGTGTTAGATGATTGGATTCCCGAGCAAACCGGGCTTGGAGTAACGTTGCCAAAGTGGAAAGTGACTCTTGAAAGCCTCAAACGCTATAAAATGAAACAAAACGCACCAGTAACGACACTCGCGCAAATGTATTTCCAATGGTACCGGTGTTGTCGATGGCCATTGGCGGTTAAGGTGGCGAGTTTGCCGCAGCGTTCCATGCTTCATTGCGTACATGGATACAAACATGGGGCTTTTTGGGTGTTGTTTCGCACGTTTTTTTTTCTTCCTTTTCTCTCTTTTCGTTGGCTCAACTTTTATGAGCCCATTTTTATACCTGCACCAAAGTTCTTCTGTTTGTCATAAAATCGGATGCCCGCAATATCAACCCCGCGATCGTTGAATAGTGTGCGCTTTTTCATCGTTTCATCGCTCGCCGAGACCGAAACTTTCATTTACCGCAATGTTTATTTTATTCGCTTCCGCTTGTTTACGATATTATTTTTCGGGAAGATTATTTCCGCGACCGTATTTCGCGAGCCACAACTACCCTTTCGATTCATTGTGCGGGAAATATGTTTTTTTCGAACATCCAACAGAAAATCACATTTTCTAAGCCTTACATCTAGTGCAAGGATTTTGAACCGTAAGCAAAACACCCGAAGCTTTAATGCACACAAAGCACAAAGGCTGTTTTAAAGCACGAACATAAAAAAAAAACAAAATAACAATCGTCTCACCAAATGGACGAGATGAAACGAGATGAAACGGAATGTGCACAGCGTAAGACAGCGTTTGGGTAAAGGTACCGAAATATGTTAGACGAAAATGTACCAAATGCACGAAGCCGAACCGAAAGGGAAACCACAGGCGGGCAGCAGAGGCAACGGGTGTTAGAACGTGCCGCGTCGAGCTACCGAGTTCACGCTATAAGTATTCCGGTCAAGCTGGCAAAACATGTGCGGAATTTAAATCGTCCCAACATCCATTATTCCACTTTCGTCGGCAACATTACATTTGCTCCGTGGTGGTCAAGTGAGAAATAGCAGCGACGGCACTGGCGACAGACGATACAAACATTTCTTGGGCGCTTCGCTAACGGTGATAGTTTTAATCAAATGTAGCACCCGGATTCAGATACTAGGTAAGATAATGTATTATATTTTAAACCTTTTCCATTTTCCTTATGGTAAATAATTGTTAAATATGGACAAGAAGAAGTTTATGGTTGAAGCATCGTTTTATTCAAATACGAAAAACGCACAATATTTAACAGATCAACAACTTTAAAACTGATATTTTCCCTTCATTTGTTAAACAGGCTCTGCTATAAATAACCATTTTGTTTTCTTTTTTTGAAAATTACATTTCATTTTGTAGTACACAGCTTTGCAACCACAAATCCACTTCTAATCCAACCTTTTTTCTACTTCCGAAAAACAAACGGAGGCCTAACCCATCGGACCAGCTGACCACCAACTGACGGCCATTAAACCGACCATTGCTTTCAGGAAAATTCCAGCGGTTGAAGGACAAATATTTGTTCGATTCTCCGCCGCGTGTCAGTCTTTTGGAAACCAGAGTTTTTCGAGACGTCGAGTGAACGGCCCGGATTTGTTTAGGCCGATACTACCAAGTGAACGAAAGAAATACGGGGTGGTGATGGTGCGGTGGGCAGAAGTGAATTCAACGCGAATCTCAATCTCAAAACTGCCCGGTGTGTAGGACCGTCCGCACACGGAATGGGCCGGCAGATGTAATTGAAATTAAATTATCCTAATCTGAGGGTCTCCGTCCACCAACCAGCATACCATCATCAGGCTAGTTTTCGGTTGGTAGCCTGCAGTGGGCTGCGGGAGGAAGGGGGTAGATAAAGGGCATCCTGACAACACACGACCGAGGGGTCGAGGGCGACCAGCATACCGATTGTTGCCAACGTAGGACCGTAGGACGTCTGCCGTCACCGGAGGAGAAAAGGGCGATCACATCCTTTCGACCCACGTCTATCAGACTTGCTTTGATTTCGGTCGTCCCTTTTTTCGGAAATCTCGTAAAAAGGAAGAAAAATCCATGGCAGCACCAACAGGCTGAAGAAAAACGCATTGGCATTTTTCCACCTTTCCTCGATTCTTTCTCTTGGCGGCCTACAAGAGCTTTGCCGGATGCTCGCAGATCATTTTTAAAGCAGGTTTCTTTCAGCTCTTGCTCGTGCACATTTTACACAAGCCGGCTACGTAGCCGGTAAAAACGATCGAGTGGAAACTGGAAAATGGTGTAGAAAAGAACACGAACACACACAAACACACCGACAAGGTGCCAAAAAAAGGTCCCCCCCTCGGAGAAAGCTACTATCAATCAGAATGTCATGTTTTGCTATCAATCAGACAGCCGGCGCTGCTGCTGTTGTTGGAGAAGCTGCTGACGATGTGAGATTTTGCCTGCCCCTTCTGTTTTCGCTTTTTGTCCGGCTGATCCGGCGAAAAGCGATTCGCTGAAGGGCTAACAATCTGGAAACAGCGGCCCTGGGCAGAAGGCAAACGGAACGAGATCGACAGAAAAGAGAAGATCGAAGAGGGAAAAATTTAACAAATTCGGTGCAGACAGAGTCCGTCAAAAAAAAAAAAAAACAGGAAGATCTGCGGGAAGCGAAACTTGAAAATCGGTGAAATAAATAAATTGATTTCCTATTACACTGGGCCAGGATGTAAGGTTTTCCAGTAAAAAACACCCGAGTGAACCTCTTTTTTCGCTCCCTTTCGTAAAGGCGCCGCTCATCTCCCCCAGGGGACTTAATGCCATTGAAAAAGTGGGGAAATTAATCATTCCAGCAACGAAAGGTTTGCGCTTTTCTTTCGTTTGCTAGCCACGAAAGAAAAATGTAAATATAACGACTCGGCACATGGGATTTACATTGACCGTAGATTTTTTCCTCGTTCCATTTTTTTACACTTCTTTGCATGCCTATGAATTGATCAACATGATAAAAAATAGTTTAACCGCGACCATGCCAAGAGGTCAAAACTATGAGGTTTTAATTGATATGTTTTCGATCGAAAATGGAAAAATTCCATTCCAAGAAAACGGGGAACGTTTATTCGATAAACCGTTCTCTACTAAACACTTCAAAGTTTACCGAATAAAATCCTTTTGAAAATCACTTCAAATATTGACAGTAAACCACCGATACATACTCTGCTAACCACTTCAAAAACTTCAACACCAACGGCATTCGCGCTCGGTTTCGATCCTTTTTCCTTTCATATCGTAAATTGTTTTATATTTCCTCCTGATCGCTTTTCACTTCCTTTCGGCGCCAACCTAGCACACAGTGCGCCTCAGTGCGGCATGGGAAAGCTGGTTCCGGTCTGTGCCTTCGCGATGACGCCATAAACACGATGCACTATAAAATCCAATATTCATTCATGGTCCCGAATCTGTTCCGCTGCTGTAACATCGGGTGCCGGGTGCCAGATCCTTTTCTGTTCTTTTTCCCCTTCCGCCATGTGCGTGGGATTTGTACCGGCTATGAACAACAACTTAAGAAACGTGCACGCACATTCACACACCTACATGCATAAGAATCCACGACATCGCGGATGCCTGTCGAATGAAAATTTATCCCTTACCGAGATCTAAAGAATAGCTAAACTTTCGACGGTGCCAATGTTGCTCCCATTTCCACGTTCACTTTCCTACCACATAACGAGGCAGTGGAAAACTATAAAAAAAATCTCTCCCCCTCCGCTCGAGGCTTGGGAAAACTTTTCCTTCGAAGGAAGATCCGTGCATCAGAGAAAAAAAAGGGTGGCGAGAAAACGAGCCAAGATTCAACCTTTACCGGGCAGATAAAAAGGATGTCACTTGAACGGGCGGAAGCTGCTGTTCGTGTCAAAGTAAAAGCTCTTGCTTTACCCCGTTTTCAACGCACCACCACCACCGTGCCGTGCCGGAAAACACCCAGCCCTTGGGCCTTGGATGCGTTGTGTTATCCGCGGTGGCACAGGTACCGGCACTCTCGCCGTAAAGTACACGACAAGCAGCATCAGTATCGCCTTAGAGAGCGCTGGTGACAATATTTTAGACTATTTGTTTGATCGTAACGGTGTGTGCAGCGCGGAAAACGTGCAAAGGTATGTGGCAGGCTATTAAATCCGCTTTCCACGACCAATTGCGCCTGTCCACTGATGGTGATTCTTTTCGGGCACACACAAAAATGGATATATCGCGGGTTTAGAGTTGGTGGTTTGGAGCCAGCACATCGTTGTTAACAGTCAAACCCTGCCTTTTCCTTTTGTAAGCAGCAGCTGTGCACAAAAAGCATACTACATTTGTGAATTCACAGGTTACATTTGTTTCACTTTAGGGGTTTTTTTTAACGAAAACGACCAGAGGAAAACACTGATCCCATCGCAAGAACACACATCGCTTCCAACCAGAAACAGAAACCGCGAGTTTGCACCCTATTCCAACCTCACCAACCTGGTAGACATTCCCCAAACACATTCGTTTCACCTTCGGGGGGTTTTCCTTTTCCCATCGGTAAAATAAAGCAAACCAAAACAAGGATGCGCATATTGTTTTACACATTTTCACCCCCGGGATGTGTTTTGACAATGGCCAGGGTGGGGGTGAGGAAGAAAACACACTCACACCGAAATAGAATGCGTTCAGCCGTAAGTCGCGAACCGCGTTCCATCTGGAAAAAGGATCCGGGCTCCTGAAGAAACGCCGGTGAGATCCAAGTGGGACCACCTTTTATCTCGCCGGGTCCAATCGACGAATGAGGAAACATAAAATTTGTGCAAATGATTTCACACGCCTACTTCGCGAAAATCCAGTGGCGATCAGGAGAGAAGGGAGAGGGGACGTAGGCCCAGATCACAACCGGCGCCGGGATCAACGAGGTGGAAAAGGTAGCAGAATGCTTCGGAAACCAAATCACCATCAATATGCCAATCTACTTGGAATTCATTTTGGGCACCACTTGTGAGTCATTCCGTTCGCTGAGGAGAGGGGGGGGGGGGGGGGGGGGACGGAAATGAGCGGCGAGACGAGTCCCGTTGACGTGGTGACGATTTTCCTGCGTGGAATTTCATTCCACTTTTTTGCTTCTTTGACATAACCGAGCACGTGACGATCGTTTTCTCTTTCGATTGTGTAAGACGAAAGCAGTTCGGATGTAACATGTTCTAAGACCGAAAAATACAAAAATGACAAAATAAAATATTCCTAAAAATATGATTATTCAAAAATTATTCATTGGAAGTATTAAAGAACACATCTTTTAAAGACGAACAGTATTCATTCGGCTTAAAGTGTTACTTAACCATCGACTGAACGCTAAAACAACAATGGACAATTGACATTCCAGTAAATTTGTAATCGACTTACTTTTCTCTAGCAAGCTCCGTCCCATCAATCGGTTCAAGGTTTGATAAAAAATGGACAACAAGTTCGATGACGTAAATGTGCAATTTACTCCCCCCAAACCCCTCCCTCTCTCGGCCGCCACAGCCACCACTCGAAGGACCACCCAACGCAGCATCGGCTGGCGGCCCCGGCAGAACGTGACCAACATTGATATAGCAGATTATGGCGGTGTCTGTTTTGTTTTGCAATGCCAAAGATCTATTTGAATGTCGATTGTTCACCATTTGTTCAAATAGAATGAAGCGGTGAAGTCGATTTGGAAACCTATTTTAAACGTTTCATACCATTGAGTAATACATAAAAAAGAGAAACCTCATAATTTGAAATTATCGACGTGATAATAAAATCATGCAACTGAAAAACATGGTTTAATTTAACTGTTTCAGAAGAGGGATAAATAATGCTGATGAATTGCTTATCCTAAATAGCTACGTAATATGTTATTCATTGTATCGAAATACTTGGAAATTGGAAAACTTTTCGTATCCTTTTTGATTAAACGAATTACTCCTTAACCTAGTTCCTAAATCATGTGGATTACACGCAGTAAACATATCGTCAGAGCAACGAGGGTTAAGGGTAACACATTCCACACTCACTTAGTCAAATTTCCATCAATATCGGGAGGGTAAAAGCTCCAAGGAAGTGAAGACACAGGGAAAAAGGTACAGATAAATCAAAATCTCAGCAAGCCTTCTGCTGTCTGGCAGTTTCATCGCAATCTTGAGTGGTCCAAGAACTCCATTAATTACTCCCGAATGTTTTGTTTCACTTGCCTCACCGCCAACTCTGACGTCGGGACGCCCGGCGTCGTCCGTTCGACCTACATTACTGGCTAAGCGGCTGGATCGCCATTAAAGATTTTCCCTTCCACTCGAGAGCCTTCGTCCTTCGACATCAGGAGCGACAGAAAAAAAAACCCAAATCACTAAGAAGAAGGGTCAGAAATTAATCTGCAAAGCATGAATACAAAGTACCATCATCCCCGACCACCGGCGGTACGGTGAGAAGGCAAAGATTTATGAGTTTACGAGACCGAAAAACCTGGGGGCCAAACCAAAGCGGGAGAAATAAATAAATAAACCATTCGGCCACTTTCGCCTCAGTACAGCAACACGACTCGAAACGCTTCGGGTTTGGGAGTTTGTTGGTTGGTGCGTCTACCGTTTTAGTTACGCATTACGCAGCACGAGTTTGGCTGTTAATGGGAAGTGTGATTGTTTCGATCCTGCTGAAACTGCTGAAGGATACGCAATCGGGAAAGCGAGCGGACGAAATAAATAACATGGCGATCGTTCGTTAAAGTCGACGCCAGATAGGGAAAAGGGGGCCACCTAAATGTGACGCAAATCAACCTTCCGGCTGGCAGTTACCAAGAACAAAACGTTCCCCCCCGCTATCGTGCGAGAAGAAAAATCACAATGTAGAAAACAAATCCCCCCCTGAAACACCACTGTAATAGGTGAGAAAATGGGCTTTTCTTATCTACCCCTTCGATCGGACGGATGATTACATTAAAAAAAAGGTGCCTTGAAGAGAAGCGACCACAGGAGGAGGAAGATTACCACCACATTGGGGGACAAAAGAAACTCATCCACGTACGGCTTGATCGACCGTTTATAAATCTCGTCCTACGCCGTGGCCCAGGTTACGACATCACTCAGCCGGCGAAAAGGTAGCTCTCTCCGGTGTTATCGGATGTGCCACTTAGCGCGCGACATGAGACGATACCGATTACGGGAACTATCACCTTCCAAGAATGGATGAACCAGCTGAAGCTTCCCCAGAAAAGAACACACAGCCTTTCTCTATGTTCGGGCCTAAGTTTTATGCGACACATTGAGCTCGGCGAATGGAAGGAAATCTCATCTTTTACTTTCCCTTCTGTTGTTTATTTATTTCAATACCGTCCCCATTAATCATGCGTGTCAGGTTACCGAGCGCATTCTTCTAGAGATGGATCATAAATGAATCACACGCAACGTTTTCCGATAAGGATACGTGAGCTGGAAACGTTCGATAACAATAACAATACTGTTTGCGTTCCCGAACCTTGCTTGCTCCTGTTTTTCCTGTTTAAGGATTGAATATCTAAAGCACAGCATTGAATAGGATTAAATATAAACATTACAACTTTTATCCTGTGAAAACTATTGACCATTATAGTGAGGTATCATCAGTCATAGAAGAAAGCAGAAACGGTTATTATCGGTATAATAGAACGACGGTTGGGAAAAGTCGGTCCCCGCCCATGCTGCGGTCAAAATTACACCGACTCCCACCAAATGCCCCGATATATAATTCTTTGTTGGTTCCGTTTTTCCCTTCTGCCGAGATAAAACACAACCGCAAACGAGGTTCGCAAAACGAGGAAGAAAAAACAACAGAATAACTACCCAACAAATCGAAATGGAAAGTTCTCCCGCCCGGAAAGTGAGGTTGGAGGTTCAGAGCGAAGCCAAACGATTCCGTTTCAACCGGTTGGCCAAGTGCCACACACACACACACACACACACACACTCCGCACGGCTCGCAAACCGGAGGTTATCAGATACGGGAGGGCAACCATTTTTCTTCCCCGTTTTTCCGATCTGACACTCTCCCCCCCCCCCCCCCCCCCCCCTCCCATTGTTCACGTGCGGAAACCACAATCTCCTATTTGTTGCTAGATTTTGAATCTCGCCACCGGGAAAACTTTTCCCGAACACACAAACGGACGACAAAACACAGGCACTGAAAATGGCCCGCAAAACATATTCCCCTATTATGTGTGGTGGTGAAAAGAGGGGACGGAAAAGGAGAGTATGTGTTATGCATTTTTATTTTCTCAACTCCCACCGGGGTTCGGTGGGACGGAAAAGGTCCGGGACTGCAAGGGAAAACCCCAAAATTTCAAAACGATTCGTACGAACCCCGTGTTGTTGGCCGTTTTGGGTGAGGCTATTGTTTATTGGCTGCCATTCTGTTTCACCTTCTTTTTGTTCCTTGCATTATTCCTTCTGTCCACTCACCCATGCAACGCTCTCCTTTTCACTACCATTAGGCCGTGTCTGGGAGGTTTTCGGTACGGCAAGAGGTCGAACGAAGGCGCGCGCAAAAGCTTTCCCATTTAGCGAGCCGGTGGCATTTTCCCCGATGCCATACGAAACCAGACACGAGCGACAACAACAGTAGGAGCTCGGAAAACGGTGAGCATATTAACACAACCATGGAAAAACAGGCACAATTACACTGCGACGGTCCAGACGGTCAAAGACGGGCGGAAGTTTTTCTATTTTGGTATTGTTTTTCGCATGATTTATGTACTGCAATTTCCATTAAGATGACGCTACCAGATGGTCAGCCCGTGGCCGTGCCTGGTGGCGAAAAAGTCAGCAGAAAATGTATACATACCGGGGCACTGTCAAAGATGGTTCCCTGGTTCAATCCGTGCCCCGCTGTCGAAGAACTAAAACGCCTTCGATTTATTCTCCCTCTACCGAACGACCCGTTTCCCACGCAGAAAAACAAACCGGTGGGAGGTGCTCATAAAAGCATTCATTTCCCTTTCAATTTACAACCACCGGCGTTCGACGATCTCGACTTTTTCCAGGTTGTACCAGAAGCGTATGAAAAAAGAAAGCAACAGTTGCAACCGTTGGCGCAACTTCGTGCTGACATTTTCTCAACCGACGGAAGAAACAACTCGTCTCGTGGAGAATGATGAGAATATGTTACGGTTTGCTTTCTTGTGTGTGTACAGTTTTCTCGGTCTGACCCTATCGAAACCCCCCGGCCTCGAGACCCAATATCCTGTACCCGGGGTTCTATTTCCATACATCCTGCGACGTCTGCATCGTATCTTAGCATAGGTTCGTTCGGGTGCAGTACAAACAGGAATTTAATTATGCATCGACCCTTTCCGCCAGGTTCCGCACGGTGGAGGACATTTTGTGGGAGAGTTTGTTGCACCCAAAAGAGGGCAATTTTAGTGCTCGCAAATTTTCAGCTCAGCTTTTCCTTTCAACGATAGGTATTTCCAGCCCTGAAAGATTGCGCAAATATATCAAATACCTTGAAAATCTTGATCTTGCTTTGTCGTATGTAAATTATGACCGTAATATATCAATGTGAGGAAAACAACTTGCTTGACATGTTTAACATAATGGAAAAAAAACAGCAACGAAATTGGACACTGTTTTGTTCCGCTACGTGGAAAAAACATATGGGAAAAATTGGCTTGTAACGCAATGCTGGCAATACAACCGACAAAAAGGGTACGACAGCGTCTCGGAAGCGACCGACGACGACGTCAAAAGTGAATGATAAAAATAAAATTACTTATGCATAGATTTTCCTCTATCCCGTCGACAACATGTGCTGGACAATTTCGTACGCAAACTGTTGCACTGCCAATCAGGCGAGTGGCAAAGATATGCGTCAGGCTTACATAACACTCACCCTCCCCAAACCGTAGAGTTCGCTAGCCCGACCACCCAGAAATGGCCATTTTCTTCCAGCCAGCGCGACGCATCAACTAGTTGTTGACTGATATGGTTTTTCGCAACGTCATACCGCCTACAGTGGCAAGAAGCACAGGCTAATGTGCCGTCCCAGCTTCAATCCTACTGTTGCATACGCCCTGACGTTGCTTAGCAGTAGTGTTCTCTTGTTTTTTCTCCCCCAAGCAACATGATGCGCCCTCCCGGAGCCGAAGGAAACTAACCCGGAGGAAAAAAAACGTAAGGAAAAAAGAGATACTTCGACGGAACCGGAAATGCGACACAGCACACGCTGGGCAATCCGTTCATCGCTCCAACTTCGAGCAATCGTTTTAACTTAATCGCCCCGCCGGAATCGGACGGAGCTGGACGAAGATGGTGCCCGACGGCGGAACGGACGCCAGAGCACGAGATAGGATCCTACGATGTGGGAGGCGATGTCTTCTTCGCTTTGCATAAAACAGTGATACCATCGGGCTGGAAATTGGACTCGTTTCCACTATGCTAAAGGCAGTGGGAAGGCGGGAAAGTGGAAAAAAGAAAAATTCAAGCACAAGTAGACAACATCCTGTATCATTCGAAACATTTGCTTTAACTGTTGTGAAAAACTTTGGAAAGAGGAGAAACACTTTACCACTGGAAATCATGCCTGAACGCATCCATACGTTAACATGTGAAAACACTACGGGATGGTCAGTTCCGAAGGACTAAAAATTCCTGCCCGAAATCCGAACTAGATCCGGATGGAACATATTTGGATGGAATTTTTTTTCCAACGACGGTTCATATTTTCATTTTTTTGTAAAGGCTCTGACTCGCCATGGTTTGTTCGGGGGAGTAGTACACCAAGAGAAGGCCACAACATTGGACCACACATCTGTCCGAACCGTTTTGTGTTTGCATAAACCATTAGAGCGTTCTTTTAGGATGCAAATTAAGTATGTGCTCGTGTTGTCGCCCTAGGTTGGATCATCTGCCGCCATAAGAGGGAGGCATAGTACCTTTTGCTCAAGTGATTCCTTCGACAACACAACGACAGCTAACCTGTAGCATCTCGATCGATAACGACCGGTGTGTGCTTCAATTCTTTTGCTTCTGTGCTGTAGCAAACATTACGGCCCTTGAGTCTACAGACGAACGTTATCAGGTGGCAAAGCAAGCTGGTCGGAATCAATTTTTAACATTTTTCCATGACATTGACACGTTCTCAAAATTAGTCTTTAAAGACCCTGAAAGAAATGATATTGGATAGTGATAATGGCGGTAGCAATTATTATTTTTAAACTCTAATATGTGTAAATCGTTGTGATTCAACGTTTTACAATCCTAACAAAAATACATCTAAAAATTTGAATAATAAACTGTATTCGTTCTTGGTGAGAAGAAGTTTGCTTAATAAAATATTAATGCTCACCAGTATCCAACATGCTATAAATCACATTAATCAATGCAAAACCCATAAACCAACCAAAAAAAAAATCAGGAACACCTTTGGTCAATAATTAAAATTGAAAAGCTGTGTTAAAAGCCTTCATCGAAAATATCGTTCACCCTCGGCCACTCTTCAGGTCTCTCCAGGTATCCGGGACGGAGCTTAATTATCAAAAAACTCTTCAATAAAAGCCTAAAAACTTTAGCTCCTCAAATCTCTTCTTCGGTAATTAATGAAGCCACCAGCCAGCGTACCCTCCCCCTAGGGGGGAAAAATTCGGGAAACCCAACCGTGGGCACTTGCAGCATGGTGGTGGTGGTGGTGGTGATGTTGTCCTTTGATTGTGTTACTAGGCAAAGGCCCCCAGGGCGTCCGTTTTCATCATTAGAAACGCACCGATTGGTGTTTTGAGAGAACTTAAGAAAGATTAATAATTAAAATTGAATTATAGGTAATGTAAATTTTCCTTTCTTCCACGTGGCGAAGGGAAGCTGCTCCCCGGAAAAGGTGTCTATCGGCCGAAAGCTACTGCTTCCACGAAACGGACAATGATGAGAATGATGGAGACGATGAAACCGACAAACACACGCACACTGAAACCCAAAAATGTTCAAAAAGAGGGGGTGAGGTTGATAGAATAAAATTAAAAACACCTTCAAGGAAGCAAAGGACGAGACGAGCAACATTTCCTTGTGTCGACTTTGGGGAAGCACGCAAGCATTAAAACGACACGGAAAAGGTGAGCAAGTTCCGGCAGTACGGAGAAATTGGATTCCAATTTTCTTGTTTCTTTTCACCATACCATCCGACCGGTGGTTCCGGTAGTTGGACGAAAAACGACCGACGAAAGTCCTGCCAACAGCGTCGCCCCACCCGCGAGGATAAAGTTTCGTCCATCAGTTCGCAACAGCCCGAAGCCTACGCGCAAAGCCCCACCAGAAGCAGGCGCAACATTAATTAATTTTCAACAACGCGAAAATACGGCGACCTCGCCAAATTATGACCAGCAGGCAGTCCGCATCCACGGCGTCTCACCTTACCGCCACTCGGCTGGGCCAAAAGGTTAATAAAAAATCCCATAAAGCATCCCACCAGGTCCTATTTTCCTGACACCAGGCTTTTACCGAGTTCGAAGAGAGTCGGTTAACCAAGTTTCGGGGTACCATTCCATACCGAACCGGTGGTTTTATGTGGTTGAAATCAAATGGTCTAAGTTTAATTAACTCCGATTCTTCTCTCAACCGGCGCTCGATACGAGATGGCCACCTGCACAAATATCCACAAGCACGAGTGTGTTTTATGCGTGCACCCCAAAAAAAAGGGCGTTCCGCTTTTCCTTTTGTTTTCGGCGCGAGCGGTCGATGATAAATGGCCACCACCGGGCGGACGACCTAACGATGACGCTTGGTCAAACATGTTCCTCCTCTCCCACCGGCGCCAATGATCCGTACGATACGGATTGAAAGATCAATAATTAATTATGGTGCTCGGGGAAAGTGCACCGAAAAACACCGGTGCCTACTGGGAGCTAAATTGATCGAATGTGAGTGCCGACACGTGTTGTGTGGCCAATAGTGAACTCCCAATCGGGAATCCAGTCAAGTACATCTACTATTTATCGAGGGCAATTGCGAATCGTTTAATTCTTCAACCAGATTGGCCAACGAAAAGTGCCAAATACAGGGGAGCAAGGTTAAATGGGTTTTTATCACTGATAGCGAGCAGTTTAAAAAGTTAAACGACAATAAAAAACTTGTTATACGAACCCTTCATGAAGTCATACAGATATGAAAAAACAATTAGTAAAACAATAAAACAAAAGAAAGGTAAAACATTATAAAAGAAAAAACAAGTTCACTGAGCTAAACCAAACACAAACTAAACGGTCCAGCACATCGGATCAAAGTCATTCCAGGACATGTGACCGGCTGAAATGCAATTTAGAATGGTTATTTATGTATGACTCATCGTGGAACTGGTCTGCTCAGCTGTGGGGACCTTACCACACACACATACTCCGACTGATTATTTGTAATGGTGTAAAGTTAATTTATTTTAAATTATGTAGATGGCAGACAATCCGAGCGTGTTATTGGATGGTACGGAAAAATGAATGAAGCAAACATTGATTTACCGAATGTTGATTCTGTTTCGATAATGAATGAGCGAGTCAGCTTTCGGGTGGAACGAATGCGTTGATTAACGGTCGAAGGAATTACGAAGAACCAAAAACAACAAATTCTGAATAATGAGATCAAATAAAAAATACAATGTATTCTGTAAACTGTGTACCATAAATATTTTGACTAAATGAAACCGATTTAAAAACATTTTAAAATATCAAATTGATAAAAGACCCAACATTCTAGAACAATAGTAAAATTAAATGAAAAATGCTCCTTTAAAATAGTAAAACATTTAAGCAATTGTATAAACTTTCCCTTGCTTCGAAGCACTTCAAATCAAATTCTGCCATAATCGACAACCATACGACGGAAGCGCGATATCGATTCGCCGGAACTGTGGCAAAGATTTCCACGCTGTCGCGGAAAGATGCACCACAATGTCCCAACTCGAAGGACGGCGCAAATTTACGATCCAATAATGAGATGCAGAACTGACCGCCACTGAAGTGTCAAAGCCAGGAGACATACAGCCAACACAGCATGTTATGGTGGTGTTATGATTATATGCTGCCAACCGGGATGAAAGCTTCCGTCGCCGAAAGCGGGCCAGTGCTTGCTTTCTGCGCGTCCTTCCGTTCTGTTCCCTCTCACCCCTCCCGGAGTTGGCTACTTTTGCTAATGGTGGTAATTGACTTTGGAAGCAATTCCACCACAAAAACGATAGCGAACGCAGGGACCACTGACAGCGCGTTGGCATAGGGCCAGCGCGGAACTGCTACAAGTTGTTCGCAGCAGTGCACTGTTCGCTTCTGATGTTACACGCAGAAAAGAGATATTTTGTTGCTTTGGCATGAGCATTTCAAGCAAAAGAAAGGAAGGTTTCGTTTTTGTTTTACAAAATCGAGAAAAAACGATGTTCCTGCGGGATTCATTACATTTGCAACGGAAGCCCACTGCTACTACTCCGTCGGTTTTGGATTACAGGTCCTTACATCCTTGTTCTAAAGTCTAGGTCAGCGTTTATTTATCATCTAATGAGTGCAGGTATTCACCTGCCCCAGCGTACCTGTTTGTTTTTAATTAATGCCAACCGAATACTACCACTTGAGGGTCACCGGCAGCTCTCCGACAGATAAGAGCACAGGGTGTTGTAGATCAAGGCGAGGGTTTCAGCACTTAGTGTAGATTCCAGGTCGACCTTTTCAATTCTATTTATCATCACTTTTTTGACTTGTTTATACTTTCTGTAATGTGGTCGAGTTGAAATGCTTAACCCATTTTTCTGTCGATCAAAAGGAAGCTCTACACAGTACTGGGCCACGTGCGTCCTCGTTTATATCTTAATGAAGGTAGACTGCATTAATTAAAACCTGCAATGCTTTGTTGTTTTTGTTTTATGAAGTTTTCACTATCAAAATGCCGCGACAGCATTTTTTCATATAACTCACTGTACCCAGCTGCTCTTTCTTCCCCAACGAAGCAAGCGGAAAACAGACGTTTTCAAAATTGTCCGCAAAAGCAAAGAAGAAAAGGAAAGGGAAAAAAACAACAGATTTTAAGACGGAAACCAGTGCAAACAAACAAACAAGAACCATCCTCTACTTAGCGCTCCAAGCTAATTGATTGCCTCAACAGCCAATTTAGCACCGGATTGGCACAAGGAGTGAGCAACAACATGGATCCAAAACCATCGGCAACACTAAACCCACCCCCGGCGGCCTACCTCTCCCCTGGGTAGGAAACGGCAAACCCCGGCAATGCCGTTGCGACCGAAGGGATTTGTTGATATTTTTATAATTCGTGACCTTGTCCTCGTGCACTGTGTGCCTCTCTCGCGCTTCCTTCATCTTCCCGCCACCAGTTCGGTTGGCGGTCGAGTGATGAAAAACATTTTCGTTCGAATCATTCTTCCGCGGCGACGCGCACGATGGCCATCATTCCGTCGGCTCGTGGAGTATCGTCTCGTGATTCGGAGCGGAGCGGAGAGCGGCTGAGAACGGGTTAATTACTGCGGGTTCGTCGAAAAATATAAAACAACGGCAAAAAAAAGCAACACAACTCGCGGTTAGCTACAATCTCCATTGGGGATGACGACTTGACGAAAGCCAGTTAATCTGGATGCGGGCTTGGTAAAACCGTCTTAGAAGGATGTGGATTTACGCATTACGTCTTCCTTTGGAGGGAAGGGCAATTTTGGGCGCATTAATCTTTGCCTTTCCGTTGGAAAGGCATTGGAAAGGAAACATCCTTTTGTTTTCCGACGAAAAATTATTAATAAAGAAACATTAACGTTATCCAAAAGGGTCTACAAAATGGCAAAAATGGGTCGTTAACTTTACAAGGATCTAATAAGAACAGCCTTTATTCCCGCAAAAACCCCCAGAAGGCACGTTTCAAGAAACAAACTGATGACCATTTAAAATCTGAATACTGTCACGCAGAGTTTGTTATCGTTGGTTCGTGTGAAATCGCATCAAAGGCAAACGAATACCCGAAAAGCTGCAAGAGAGTACAACGAACGCGTGGAGCCATCAGGCGCCACGACACGTCTACCCCTCAGCGCCACACATCGAGGACATTAGAAATCCAAATATACCCACATATATCTCCGCCGCCGACAACAAATCCGGACGAGCGAGCGACACGAGATTAGACACGAGAGCACGAAATCCTGGACCTACGCCTCCATTTCCTGCGATGTCTACGTGAGGTTTTTTTTTTTTTCTTGGATGTCCGCGAATAGACAAGAATCCTTCGAGCGCTTCATCGGGGTTGGGATGGGTCGGTTCTGGCTAATGCCTAGTACCAGAGTACATCCGGTTCAACGTGAAACCGAGCCACACCGGTAGGAGGGCGTCTGATCCGATCCGTAGGATTTATGCGGACAACGCAAATGATGTACGGACTACGACATCGAGCGGGAGTCGCACTTTTCCTTGGTTCACAATCGCACACACTTGCGTTTGTCCTGATCTTCGTAAGAGGATCTCCAAACGCTGAACTGAAGGAAGATGCCCAACAAGGAGAAACACGACGGAGGACTAAAACGACGCCTAAGTCCATCTGCAACGATGGTGAATTCTTCAAGATAAACGATGCAATAAAGAAGGATGGTCAGGAATTAAGGTGATGTTAGAGTCGTTCTTCTTCGCCGCTTTTGTCTCTGCTGTGGGGGGGGGGGGGGTGGGGACTTCTTTTCGTTTGTTTCTTGTATTTATTTATCTCTCCTCCCGCTTCTTAGCTGTCCATGCGCGGTGACCCGGCGATTTCTTCGGTTACACGAAGCCACGAAAGAACACGTTCGCGTGTCTTTTCGGGTTTTGGCCTAACCCGCCTCGACCGGAGCCAAAGTCAACAAGCTGCCTGGGTGAAGCCTGAGAGGAGTGAGGTTTATTGTGCTTGCGGGTTCTGGCGATGGGGGAAACGTCCGACCCAGGTCCGAATATCATAAAACCCGCACCATCATAACCCATCCTCGGTTATGGAGGGGCCTCGAAACAGAGGGAGTTTTAGAGGTTTAGAAGGGCTGAGGGGCTGAGAAGAGTCGAGGGTGAACGCACAGCACACCATATTTTCGGTGAGGAAAGAAAATGTGTCTGTAAGCCTTCGGGGTGTCATCCTCGGTGTCGAGGTCGAAGCACATGGTGGCAGTCCCACCGTCCTATAGCAGCGATAGGCCGTTCGTCGTCTGGAGGTTGTTCTCCTGATTTGTTTTGCTTCCATCCCTTCATTCGGCTCGACGTTTCCCGACACAATCTCTCAGACGAGCGAGACAGAGACTCTGTGTTGAAAGGGATATTCAGGTGTGCAAGGTGGTTCTCCGCCGAGCGAAATCCACCCAAGCTGCCCGAACCACCTGTTTTTGTTACTTTATTTTAGTCCACCAGCCACGAAAATATGACCTGAATTAAACTGAAATGAAGGGTGGTTTAAATGTGGAAGGCAATGGTCCAGAAATCCAAACCTCCAACCTGTTCGAGGCCGGGCATCCCGGTAAATTCGGGTTAGCCCATAGCCATGGCTGGGCGGAAAGTGATCGTTTGGGTTGAATAAAATTATGTAAAAGATAAATATATAATTAAAGCTAAGTCATCAAATTACCTTTTACTATGATCAAATAAACCAGAACTAGAACAAGCCAGTCTATATGGTGTGGGAAAAATGGCATAAGTCAAAAGGAAAAATATACCTCAAACAAATATCCGCAATATTATCGAGCCAGTCCAAAAGGCCGCCGGCTAAAAGCACATCAAACAGTGATCGGTTTCACCGGCCCAGCGGCAGTTGACGAAACATCAGGGGGTCTGACAGGCTTTTGTAAATGTGTCTATCCATATGTTTTTCGCATTTTTTTCTACATCGCAACAATTCTCTAATGCCGCAAACCCATGTGCAAAAGGCCACGGTAACCGGTGGTACGTATCCAGAGAAAGTAAATGATGGCGAAAACAGAAAGAGGAAACCTTCGAAAAGATAACGAGAAGAAAGGCCACCACCGGCGAGTTTGCCGGCCTCGGTCAAGCGCAAGATGGACGCTGGTCGACAAACATTCGCGGGAACCTCGGACTTAGACGGATGTCTGTTTCATTACGATCGCGTTTTCGCGCGATGGCGAGCAGTGGGAGGAAAGTGAACGTATTTTCATCGACCCCGCGCCAACCACGACCAGCATCCAGGTCGAAGACGGGCGCGTGTTGTCGCCATGTCAGACTGCCGCGCCGTTTTAGGTTGCATAATGTGTGTGACCCAAAGAGGCCCCTTGCCGAAAGCGACCCGTGGGCTCCGTTTGCTTATTTCAAACGCACGAACTTTCGCTACCATTTCTGAGCTACCATGTTCAATCTCACCGAAGTTCGATGGACAAAAAAAAAGAAGAAAGCCAAAGATTGCCATTGCGACCTCATCAAGGTGCGCTCACCTGAACGGATGGTTTGTGTAAGGTGGCACCGGCGGGGGCAAACACCACCAACCAAACCGGCAGTTCATCATAGCGATTAATCAGCAGAGGATTAGACACCGCTTTTCGTTCCGCTCCGGAAACTCGGGCGGATTAGGATCAGCCCAAAATGAGGGGCGATTTTTATCCACTGCAAAGCACCGCCCGGGCGAATACCTACTAACACATCGGATGCGGTAACATTGAATTGCGTACCACAGCGGTAGGAAAACCTGCGAGGCGCTGAAGAAGATTTCTTGTAGTCGTTAATCTAAGTCATCAGTTACAGTAGGTAAACAAGTAAGGAGGGATGGCAAACACCAACACTAGGTAAGACTTTGACTAAACAAGAGTTCAATATTCCATCGGCGTTAGGAAACGATGTTGTCAAGGTTGGGCCAGCAATCGGCCGGGAGGAAGATAACGTACCTCCTAACGAGAAAACCAATATTTTTGGGATTCAATCGGAAGACTTGTGCTTCCTGCAGCTACGAGGGATTAGAAACCCACTCGGTGTCAGCGGGTGAACCGAATATTAATGTTTCAACACCTCAGTGAAAATGAAAGGATTCTATTTAACTTCAAAGTGTGCTTTTGGAATATGTTATGGAATAAAAAACTTAGACAAAATAAATTTAACTGGTTTTCTAATAAATATTTTAACTGTTTGTTTTAGGACCATCAACAAAATTAGAAGGAAAGATTGAAATCTTGATATTTTTAGGGGTTTCATTATTCATTTATTACTTCAAAATTCAGTTTATCTTTTAATGGTTATTTTTTAATATGAGCTACGTTAAAGTTGCATTAGCATGTTCCAAAATACGTAAATTAAAACACGACCAACATTTTACTTCTTCGGCACAACATAGCCAAACATGAACGTTACGTATTTTTTGGGAAGTAGTCAAAACTCCACACGACTTCATGCTCTATTTCCAGGGGTTTTCACAAGCACCACCTGTATTGAATAAGAAATGCAAAATCACCACAAAACTGCAGCTTTGCACACGTTTAGGCAATAGAAGCAAATCGGATCTCAACCAATACGCCACAACGACCAACGGAGCGTTAAAAAAATAAAGATCAAAGTTCAACAACTTCCACTCTTCCGGTGCAATGCAGGGCACGATTCCAAACTCTGTTGCATACCTTGTCGATTGTTCTCGAGCCGGGCGGCAACTCCTCGAAGGAAAGAGGTTTAGGGAAAAGTCTCCAACCCTCTCTTTCCTATCCCTAACCGGTCGGAAAATCGATTCTAGAATGTTGGCCTTCTAGTCGGCTCGCTTGAAACGGGTTTTCCTGCTCCATTTCCACTCCAGCAAAGCGCTGACAGGAGGGTGTCGTTCAAGGATTCGGGTTTTGCATGTATTGTTGCCAACATCCGGCTGCTTTTTGGATTCCTTTTTTTTTTAGTGCCAGCACACACCAACCATCCCCCGATCGTTGCACCTGGAGGATCGATTTCGATTTACAGTGCAGCAGCATCGGCGTTTTTCCACCGGGGGGGGGAGACGCTTTTCCAGCCGCTACGAACTTCGGTTACAAATCAAAGGAAATAGACCCGCCCCGAAGGGTAATAGCGTCGATTTGCGAAAAAGTTACGCCATCATAAAAGGCGGTGCACGCAAAGGCACGAAATTTCCTCCACTTCCACAGCGGAACTCTCCACTCTCTGTCTCTCTTTCTCTTTAAGCATTTGGTTCGAGGAATTTGACTCAATTTCGGAGTGAGAATAACTTCCCTTCGAGCCTCTTCGCCGAGGTGTTATTGCGGTGGATCTGCGGGAAAAATAAGCTCTCACACAGGAATTCAGAGAACGCGCAGTTTCTAGGAAGAAAATTTGATCGCAAATTAATGCTTCATCTGCATTCGCGTCTCGTCTGCGAGACGGCGTGTGTTACGTGTTTACATTCTAATCCCTACATCAAAGGTAGGTGGTAGGACGATTTCCACGAACCACGTCCTCAAATCTAGCTGTCTTAAAGCCCAATACTCCCCCAGTCAATCAACGATTCCACAATTTCGCCACCATTAAACAGGTGATAAGAATGGAATAAATCACACCCGACATAAAAGTTCCAATTCCAACGCAAAACGATCACAATCATTGCACCTTACGAGGTGTGCATAATGCAGCACCTTGCAGCGTTTGGCCTCCGTTCGTGTGAGATGCTGGTGATCGTATCGTCGGCTCGATCCGTAATTGCACTCATATCAGCCCATCGAGGCTCCGGACCGTTCGTGTCCGGCGACAACAGCTGCCACAATTACGACCGAAAAAACCCCAACACTTGGCAATTTGGTGAAACGCGAAGGAAATGGAATGAATAATGTAAACCCTACTCAGGCGACGGCGGCGGCGACGACAATGGCTCGGGAAATATGCTGAAAAATTGTATCTGTCTGTGTCTCTCCGCGTGTGTTTGTATGTATCAAACCCAACTGGCGCACTCGGCGGTAGCATATTTATGCTCATAAATTTAATGAGGCATAAATCTTCCTACCGGTGGGCTGCAAAGGCCTCACACAGCTCTCGGAGGTGTCTCGCCCGAGTGTGTGGTGGAAAGCCGCGAGGGGGAAGGCATTTAATCGAAACGTGTATTCATCATTCGCACGTAATGAAGAATGCGGTCGCAACATGAACGAATGGATTTGGGATTCCTTTTTCCGTCGTCTCCTACCCAAACAACGACGCTCGACGGACGTTTTCTGACTCAGTTTGGCTGTGTGTAATTTTGATAAATTGTTTCATTCAACTGCGTGCAACGTTTGTGAGGATAATAAATTCGCTTGCGCGCGCAGGGATGGCGTGTTAGCTTTACAAAAGTACGAGATAAAAACGACTCCCGGTTCGTTCCTAATTGAGGTACTGATCTTAAATCAATTTTGCTTAAGCTGATTGCCCAAGCATTCCGTTTAAAGGTGCGATAAAGCAACCGGCTCAGCTGAAAAGCGAGCGATAACCGAATGCACCACCATTTCGACCAAAGATTTCACGTAGTTTGTCAACCTTGTACGCGACAACCAACGCTTGTGCCCTTTAAGTCTTAGCTCCGAACACGCCGGGTACAACTTAGTAGCGATCTCCTACTGGCGAACACACAAAGAAACCCTTCACCGCAACGACCCTTCTGCATTCGACTTTTAATCCGGACGGAAAGTTATGAAATTTCCAGTTTCCCCCAATGCCGGTTATTCGGTGGGCTTTCCCTTTCGAATTGTCTTTAACGAAATACCCATTCCAGCCAAATTTTATTCGAGCCCTTACGTGGGCCAATCTTCGACTGCCCTATCTATCGCGGTCCACACACACACACACACACACACACACACACACACACACACACACACACACACTTCGATCACGCCTGGTCGATCGAGTTTGGTGATACTTTTTTTCCGAACCTTGGAGGTTTCTTTGCTTCTGTCTTGTCTTGTCTATTATACAGTTCGATCGAATAAAATTCCTTCCTTTTTCGTTGTTTTTCTCCTCTATGCTTCCCTTTGAGTCATCATTAGCATCGCGTGGAAGCATCATCATTTTGTGGCTGGCCCGGTTTCCCAACGCTTTCGCCCGAAGAAAGACGAACCCAAAGGCGGTTGTTTATGTTACGCTTCCATCGCCCCGAACCTGACGGGCCAGCTGATTAGCTTCGTTTCTCCCGGAATGCATGATGGTGGTACCCATTTTCCACCGCCTCTTTGCTCCGCTTTCGATGATGCATCCCGTTGCATGCGGATACCTCAGCGCGTACAACGCCATCGGGCGTCTCACGGCAAACCACCACCGACTCACTCTGGTTGGCTTTCGCTTTCGTCGGTTTCCGACCGAAGGCGAACGGCTTGCGAGCTTGCGGTCCCGTTCCCCCCCACACCGGGACGGTGAGTTATTTTTATGACACCTTTTTTTCTTCCATTTGCTCCCATCAGCCACGAAAGCTTCCAGAGCGGAACGTTATGCTGCTGGGCCGCGCGATTGCGAGAAGCTGCGTAGGGGAAAACATGAAAGCATAAAAAAAAGATCGTGCGTTACATCGATCGCGAGAAGCAACATCTTTCCCTGTTCGATCGCAATCTATGAAACGTTGAGATTTTTCACACTGAAGCAACAAAAGCGATCACGTAAGATTTATTTCTTTACAATACCTTTCATTAATTCTAGAGTAATAATCGATTACGTGAGTTACGTGAAACAATCGGAACTTAAAAAGGGAGTCAGAAAAGCGAGATAGTAGATCGCACTCGATCGTGTTGCTGCTAATAGATTCATTTCACTATCACGACATCATTATGCCGCCATTGTTTATGCGGAAGATATCAATTTCGCAAAATGGCACTGTCATCGCAGCGAGCAAAATTAATCACGCAAACATTCCATTCCTGCCGGTATCATCCGGCTGGACGAAGGGTTTACGCAAAACCTGCTTTTGAGCGGGAAATAAATAACATCAACTTATAATCATCTTCCATCATGATGTCGTTCCATCTTCGGTTCAAAACACGAACCCAGGGGTCACTCGACAACTCCACGCAGGTTGTTGGATGACATCATCACGAGCCACCAAAAGCAACAAAAAAAAAGTCCGAAAAACACAAACATCAACAATGCGTACGATGTTATTCACTTCACTCCGCTATGTGATTGTCTGCTTCATGTTCATGCTTCAAATTTGCGGAATTCTTGTTCCTCTTCCTGCCGGACACACTTCTCCTTGAGGCGCTAAATTAATCGATCTTCCTCCACCGCGGACGATCGCGATCGTGCCAATAGGTTTTCCCCTTCCCGAAAAAGGTTCCCCGTTACAGGCCCCTCGTGTTATTGTGGACCAACGTTTGCCCACCTCCCCTTAGGGTTAGAGGATCGATTTCACCAAACCGAAGGCTTTTGCAACGAACGTTTTCCGTTTTCGGTTTTTGTGATTCGTTCGAACACACCTCGACCGATCATTAATAACTGCTTCGACGGGACAAAACGATTAGTTTTACGTTAGCTATTAACACCGCTCAACTCTCCGCTTGATGGGGTAATGAAATTCCAGCGCTATGCACGAGATGAGTGTTAACGAGCAAATGAAAGATAATCTCAAACATAAAAGATATTGTGTCGTTTTTCTTACTACTTTGCAGAAAAAAAAACCTTCCGTCGATTGCCTTCAACAGAAGTAGATGTACATGTTTCTTTTTACTGTTTATCAGATTAACTTCTTCTGGCATTTACAAAAAAAATCCTAGGAAGTGTTTGATTATTTAATTATAAGTTATAGTATTTCAATATCAACTTCTTTTCTTATTTATCGATTTGAATTTTGTTTCTTGCTAAAAGGGGTTTACTTTTTGTAATTGTTGCACAAAAGCAACACGAGAGCAGACATTCAGGCAAAACATGCAGTTTAAATCAAACAAACTTTTCGGAAGCTTTTTTTGTTGGTTCCATCAACACCTGACCAAACATTTGGGGGCGAGAAAAACGTTATCGTAGGCGGTTTTTTCCTACCGAGCCCGGCTGAACATACAGATTTATTCACCACGGCTCAAACGTTGGTGCATCGGACACCCGTCTTTGAAGTTGCATAAAAAAGTCCATCGCTTCAGTTTTCAAATACAAAAACAAGCTATATGCCCTACTACAACTGCCCTCGGGTGCATTTTTTAGTTGCGTAATAATAACTTCGGCGTAAATTGAAACAACGCTAGAGATTAAGAGAACCAAAGGGTTAAAAAAAAGCACCCCCCAAAATGTGAACGCCAAGACAAACATGCGATGAAATCAAACAAAACGGGTAAAATACACACCGAAAAAAAAACAAAGCAGAGCATAATCATGACGAACCGTGCACAAACAGAAAACACAAAATCAATCAATATGTCCCACCGTATTCCCAGCCACAGAAGGTGTAACAGTTCACAACCGACGGGCGAAAAATGAGGGGAAAAATCTTGCACTCGGCTGCCATGTTTGTCCAAATGTTTAACAGCGGATGCGAGGCACTGCAACCGGTTGTCGGTCGGCTGGAAGGGCGGTAAAGCAGTGAATCCGGCGGGGTTAAACAAACCTCTACCACCGTCGGAGGATTTCTCCGGCGCGGGGTGTGGGCGAGACACGGGAAACCTTTGAATATTTGGCGTTATTTACTGCAGCCAGCTCAATGTCTACGATTGGCTAAAAGTGGAGGGGGTGGGGAGGTGAACAGTGAACCGCTGATCACTGTTTGCAGTTTGCCGTGTGGGCGAAAGCGATCCACTTGCATCGTGATCGCATCCACCCGAACCCTTTCATCACCGACCGCAGACGTTTATTAGCTTAAGTACCGTTGTCCAGCGCGCGCGTGGGGCGACCCGTGTTTACAGATCATGCTCAACGCCCAACCACGCTTCAGGACGCTAACCCGCACGAAGCAAAGATCGCTTCATTTTTTTTGCGCATTTATTGCGCCGGTTCGAAAACTTTCGATACTTCAAAAAACCACAACCAAACCCATCGACATGTGGGCTCGTTCGTGTTACGCTTCGTTGCACCAGTGCGTAACACACACACACACACGTTGTGCAGATTCCTCCCCAGAGGATGGGTGAGTTTGTAGGCCGGATTTTTCCCCCTGCCAAGGGGCCGGAGCGTCATCATCTCTTGTACGATCGTCGTACACTTCATTGATCAAACACACAACGGTACGAAAAAGCGGTCAACTTTCGCTAATTGCACGCGCACGAATGGCCGCTTATTATTGTGCCTTACGATCGTTTGAAGAGCGCCATGTTCACTCCATCCAAAAGAGGCTCATTTGCATTTCGATTAGAGTTTGGATTGGGCGTCTTTTTTTTCCTTACACCAGCAATTATGGGTTGATGATCTTTCTAAGCTGCATTTTGTTTGCGAGAATAAATAATATTGCAGCAGTTTATAGCTCTTCAACATAGAAATGGTAGTTATTAACGATTGTATTAGGCCACGGAAATAACTTGGAAAAAACATTGCAATGGAGTGCTAAATTTAATGAAAAAGAATTCAATTTTGTGATCTTGTCAATTTCTTCCTCAAGACCATTTTTGAATAAATTGAAGAGACGAAGACTCAATTTTCTCAACTGAACCAATCGAATTGGAATAAACAAAGAATGACAAATTTAATTATCATTTCTCTCCCACCCTCTTGTTCCAATTTTACGGCCATTGGTTGGGCCAAGCACATTTACAAACGAATGCTCACGAACTTCGCTTCAGGGCCATTAATAACACTGCGAAACCGGGAACTAACTTCCCCCGCGCGCGCACGAACAACCGGAAGCCATCGAACAATCGTTAATGCACGTGATTTAAAGTCCTTAGAAAAACATCTTTACGGCTCTATCCCATCAACGGCAGCCAGAACACAGCCATTCTTTAATCTCGCCCCGTGCTCCTTAACCCCCTCCCTACGGTACCGAGTCGTCACTCGCCAAGGTTGGCAAGCATTTTCCGGGCCCGCCGACCGGGCGTCGATTTAATTCCGGCACGTTGTACCATTACCCGTCAACAAGCCGATGGAAAAGCCCAACACGATTACACAAAGTGCCCGATAAGCCCTTGGAAAAAAGGTATTCTCGGGGAGCGGGGAAGGGAGGGGGGAGGGGGAGGAAAGGCTTTCCCCGTGTCGCCAATACGGAACCCCTACCCACCCATCTTTATCGTTGGCTTGAATGGGTTTATTTTCCCCTTGATGTTTCCCTCTAGTTGGAGTGCTAGAGAGAGATAGAGGGAAAGTGTTCGGCACGCTGCGGCAACGTGTTTTCCCCGTAGGATTTCCTTTTTGAGTGGCGGCACGCCTTGAACAACGAGCGCGCACACAAAAAAAAATCGTACAATTTCCTCCGCCGTCGCGCTGGCGGTACACGCGATCTATTATATAATTTTTTCCGCCGTTCTACCGATTTTTCCGAGCGGCGCGCCAGTCTCCGAGTGTGTTCTTTTCAATTTTGCATCCATCAGCGACCACAAGCGGTCGACACACGCCGCCACACACACACACAGACAGGTCTGGCCGCTCCGGCGAACACTTTTCCACAGCGTCAGCCAGCGTGTTCCCAAGTGGAAGTGGAAGAAGACGGAAAAAAAGCGACGCGGAAAAATATCAAACACCGGCTGCAAAGCGTCCGGAGCGTCCGGAGAAGAAAATCGACAGTTCTCCTCGGTGTCCTCCTCCTAGGGATTCTTCAACGCCAAACCGGCACTTCAACGAAATTGAAAGACGGTTCGCTTCATTGGTTCAATAAGAAAAAAAAACAAGGAGAACCGAACGGGAATGGGAACGACGACGTAGACGACAACGTCATTTTCCTTCGGTAGTATCACGCGATCAGCTGAACGCAGCGAACGGAAAATTCCACCACCAGTTAAATGTCAATCCAACGCAAAACTATGCTCCGGTTGAGTTTTCCCGAGGAGTTGTTTTTTTCTATTTTCTCTCCTACTTCACTTTTCCCTTTTCCTTTTCCTTACCATCTCACCAGGCCAGAATGATTGAAATCGAACATTGCTCTTCAGCCAGACACACCGCATCGCCAACACACTGACAAATGCCGGGAACCCGAAATGCCGGCAAAACGAGGAAACAGATGATGCGTACGGATGGCCGGGGGAGGGGATGGGAGGGGGGGGGGGAGTTCTAACCCCGAACGGGTACGGGTACCTCTCGAGGGCGTTTGAGCGAAGAAAATGCCTTCGACTTTACATAAACAGACATCACACAGACGTTTGCAGCGTGCCCCTAGCGGTTCGACCCAAACCTCCCTCCGGTCCATCCACAAGTTGACGATGGAAACCGTCCAATATCGCGCCCACTGCCGCTTTTCCGTGCCAGCAATTCATCCCGTGTCGTGTCGGTGGAAAAACGCACGTGGTCCGTTTGCTTGTGTACGCGGCGCGGTTCCGTCGTTCGTTTCGCTGTGTTTGTTGTTTTTGCCAACGTAACGTTTGCTTTAACAGTTTTCTTCCATTTGGGTTGCTTATTTTAATTTTCTTCTTTTCAATGTCCAATTATTTTCTCCCCGTAGATCGGTGTTTTTCACCGCCGAATCTCACTGCTTCTTGAATGGCAGCATGCAAACAACTCGGAAACGGGGGAATGGTTGCCAACGGTCTCCCAATGAAACGGGGATCGCGATTCGATCCGATCGATTTAGCTGTTGCATTGGAAATCAAAACAAAAACACGAAACCTGATGCACGTTGCATCGTACAGCGATACTCCATGGGAAATGGAATCGATGCAATGCCAGGTGCAATGAAGGCGATCGATTTTAACGAGCTGAATCGGCACAAATAGTACCATGAAAAGGTGAAAAACAATGGTAGGAAAATTCTTCGCCGGAAAAACTTCTTTTCTCCCTTTAATGTAAAACACGCACGCAACGACAGTCATTCCGAGCCCGGGGGGAAAATAAACTAGCTAGCCTTCCGCAATGAAGATTCCTCTATTTAGATTCACGAGTTAGGACAAGGTGACTTGGGAAATAAAATAATAAAATTGTAATAGAACGCTTGATTACTTTTTTTTGCTGCTGGAGCTCCTTGTTGCTTTCGCTGCGTCGATGTCCAGTGCGGGAAACTCGCTGTCGATGTTGGGACAAGGACGCCTGTGGAACGTTGTTCGTGAGCACACGCCGAAGCTAACCGTCGGAAATGGTCCAACGTCAGGACCTTTTTCCGACCGTTGCAAATAAAAATGTGTACCACTTTGTCTGCACTTTTTGTACAAAATTTCATCAATTCTTTCTTTTTCAACATAACACAAAGCAATCAACCCAAACGAAACAACGCACCGCTTGCGATGTGGTGTCGCACTCTCACGACAATCAGTCGTATGCCGAAACTATCTTGTACACTTGCCTTTAGCTGGACACTTTTGTAAAAACAAAACGCAAAGTAAAATATTTCGTTCAAACACCTCACCCAACTGTTACAAACATCAGAAAGGTCCGGAACGATCCACATCTCACAGCCTCATCCCCGAGTCTATCCCGCGTGCGGACACACTTTTCTTTAATTTAAGGCCAACATTAAAAACCGAAAGTGAAATGAGACATCACGCACCCATGGGTTCATAATTTCCCATTTTTCCCAATTACACTTTCCACTTTCCTATCAAGAGTGTGGTACCTTCGCAGCTGCTCAGCTTTTAGGCAACAACACATACACATTTTGAACAACCTAAGATGTATTATTTTATCTCCAGTTTGGCCCCAGTACGCGCTTCACTTTGTGCCGTTTTTTTTTACTCAGTTTATTTCTAATACGAAAATAAAAAAAAACACACAAACACATTCAACCCAACAGGCCGACAAAAAGTTGTGTAACACAATTTTGTTGGTTTACTTGTGTTTTCGGTACGGGGTTTTTCTTTCCCCCCGCTCCTTTTGCTTCGTCCGTATCTCGACAGCTTCTCACGAAAATAAGCGAGCCTCCGATTTCAAATGCACTCACAGGTTACACACACCGAACGGGCATGGAACGGGATTGGCGCGAAATTGTTTGCCATCGATTTTTGGCGTTACGATATGTTTATGATTAACGAGAGCAGTTTGAAGGCGGGCGAAAGAGTATTTCTTTCCGGCCGGGAAACAGGCTAACGATTATCTAATATTTAAACGAATGGCGGATTGGAAATTGAAAATTTCATGCCGGGTCGATGCGTTCGATGTGAGTTGAGGAGAATGATACAGCATAACGCCATCACTGGTTGCCAACATTTCGCACACACAATCTTTTTTCAAAAACACATATGAAACTTTATGACTACCGGAAGTTGCCTTTCGTCCTTTTTCCAGACAGCGTTCTTACACTTCACGCGACCAGATAAAAAACAGGTGTTTTACACTACAAACCCTCTGCGGTAACTTCTAATGCAACATACACTTTTCAGGACGCATGCACGACACAAATCGAGGGCACGGCTCTGGACGCCGAGGACGTTTGCACAAGAATACGGGACGAAGACGACGACGACGACGACGACGACGGAGGCAGACACAGACGGCGAGTATCGACCATTGCCAGCAACGCACCGCGATGAACTGAAGATTTTCCCGATGGCGCCCAGCGTAATATTAACCTAAACAAAAGTGCCCACACGCCGAGCGCCCGACGCCCCAAAGCACGACACACGAAACCGGATCCCCTTGGTGGAGCATTTGTGAATTGTCGAAGCTGGCGCTTCGGGCGAACCGCGTGCTCTCGGGTCGCGTTCGTTCCGTGGGCGACTCGCGGATTTCTTCGCTTCGTTTCCCGATTCGCGGAACCGCCACTCGAGATCTAGCCGGGGGTCACTCAGAGCGGGAGAGAGGCCTGCACGATCGTACGACGACGAGACGATAAATGAGATCGAGCGCGAGATGTTTCGGATAAAATCTGTGCAGCATCGTGAGGGAAGGGGTGGAAGTTCTCACACTCTCTCACCTTCTCAAGCCATGCTTTCGAGGGGAGCATAACCATGCTGTGCTGGGACACCCCTTTTCCTCCATCCCTGGGGGGCCCAAGCAATCGAATTCACGGCGAAAACAAAGTGCAACCCCCCCCCCCCGAAGGGTTGAAGGCTCGTCTCGGTGAAGCTAGAAGAAGGCTCAAATTTCCAAGCCCTCGTTGCGGGGAGAGACGTGAACGGAGAGCGAGAGAAAAACAAATGCCGCGAGTTGGGCCTTTTGTTTACGGCTTTAACGACGGTCCCCCCAGCCGAATACGACACACAGCATGAGCAGGTAATGATCGCATAGGCATGAGAAACCGACCCAACGTCAGCGCTCGAGAGGCTCAAGGTTGCTGCACATCGGAGGCCCCCACGACGGGTCCACCCACGCGCTAAACGGTGTGGCCAATTCTTTTTTTTTTCTCCACCCCCCTAAAATTACCCGTACGCCCCGAAACGAAGAAATTGGAACGGAGAAGTGATTTCCTACGACTCAGCGCAATTTGGTGAAACAAATCGTTCCGGGGGAACTTACGGCAAGTTGGGAGTGAGGTCGTAATTTTACAACCCTATTACAAGCACAAAAGATGTGATATTCCGAGACGGAGGAGAGAGAGGTCTAGGCTAGGCTTAAATTACACGAACGATTTACAACCAGACAATGGGATGTGGAATCAATTATAGGCTTACAGAAAAAAATGGATGAACGAATGGACAGTTTAAAATGTGTGCACAAGAAACATGGCGTAAGAGATGATGAACGTGGCAATACAAGGAAACAAGTATTTACAAATAAGTATTTCATCAGAGAAAATAGTAACAAGTTCAACCAATAATAAAAAAAGATAAAACACTTAAGAAAAGAAATTACGAAGCGATAGTTAACCGAATGTTCACAGTCCACAGGACACCATCATTTTCAACTCCTTCACACCACCACGGAGGTGGTTATGCTTCATAAACCACATTACATCCAACACTTATTTCTTAAAAACACAAACAAATAATCAATTTGACAATAGCGCAACGGAACGCTGGCCGGACAATAACGATTTATTTACCTGAACTAATCGGGAATGATGCAATCAGATAGTCCATCGTATCGGCGGGTAAACAAATAAACGCTATAAATCGACCACAACTCCCAATCGTGGCAGCCCGATCGTTAGCATGTGGGGCGGGCGGTGAGATTTTCCAAAAGCTAACTATACTTTTCGCCGGTTTCAGCGTTCACATACGCACACAAAAATATATAGGCAGACGTACACCCACCTTCCGGTATTGCATGGCGGAGCAGCGAGTCAAATAAACAACAGTGGAAACCGACACCGGTTTCATAGTTGTTCCGAAGCAGTAAGCACCAGCTACGCACTCGTCATGAGGCGAACTCATCTGGTTTTCCCCTCAGCTTATGAGAAGTGAGTGCCATTCGGAGAAAATATAACACAGAGAGAGAGAGAGAACGAGAGAGGAGAATCAACGCAAGACCTAAAAGAGGGGCGCGATTGTGTCGGGAAAATTTCCACGACAGTCTATTTTTATCAACCATTATGATTTTTCCATTTTCCTCCCAGCTGCGGCCGCTATCGGCGCACATCTGCGCGCGTGTGTGTGTTGGTGCGTGGGTTGGATGTTTTGTTGTCATAGTAAATCTCTCATAGTTCAAATAACGGATGTCAAAAGTGCGTCTTCGTTTGTTTTTTCCTTTTCCTTTTATTTTACTCGTTCGATATTCGCCATCATATTTTCACAATCTCCTCACCCTTTCTCTTTCTATCGCTGTAACCTTCTCTCCTTCTCCGTTCCATTATCCTTATCACCGACGTGCCACTCTGCCGCCTCCCTCCGCGGGCCGCATTAGGGTTGCGTGTCCCTTGTTATCTGACAATTTTCTACAACTTCCCACCCACCCGTTTTGCACCCCTTCCCTTACGGTCCTGTATTAACCGAGAGAGCTTCGGGGAAGGCGAGTGTTTTGGGTGTCGGCACGGGTTGCCAATCGTAACCGGCGCGGCGTAACACTCACTGCTACCGCGTGACTCACCTTGCAGTGTCCTTCGGGGTCTAGAGGCCGCCATCGACGGAAGAAACCCACACACGAGTCCTGTTTTTTCGATGACGAGAACAAAAAAAAAACAAACGAAGCAAACCCGAGGAAAAGAAAAATGGGGGCAGTGGAGTCCGGAGTTGCTGATGGTTTTTCATTTCCTACTCGTCCCGCACGATTGCCCTTTTTTTTCTTGCTGCTAGCACAAAAGAAAAAAAAAGCAGAGAAAAACGCCTTTGCCATCGACTTGGCGAAACGGTTGCTACCACCAACCGACCGCCCTCCGCCATCCAGACGGACCTCCACATACTCGGTGTCGTGCGCCGTCTGTTATGGTAATTCCAGCGGCATATGCCGATTGTCCGCGGGAAAAACCCCGGGACCGAGGCGTTTCCTTAACTGTGGGGGCCAGTGACACCGGAAGGAAACGGTCTGCACAGGCCAACCTGTGCCACGAAACCGCACGGAAAAGCTCGCCTGCGCTGCAACGGGTCGGAAAGAAAACCCACCCAACCATTCCGCACCATTAGAAAACACAAAGAAGGAACCGGCCGGGGAGCGGAGGAGGCTCTAAAAAGGGCTAGCTTTCCAGCGCACACGAAAAACCGCGCGGCCAAGAAAATCGATTCCACGGTGCACTTTTGCCGGTGGGACGGCGCTTGGCTTCGTTTACTGCGCGGGGGAAACAAATAGACACGCAGGCACACTGGTGGTCGGTACGGGAAAAGCGGGCAAGGACGACGGAAGCAATAAGGACCCGGCGCCCTGGCGCAAGTTTGCGGAAGTGCGGCACAGAACTGTCGTGCTAAAGGATTTCGGAAGGACACGAAACTGTCCAAACTGCCGCAATAAATGAGCATGCAATCGCACGAACATCAGGAAAAACCGGAGCGCGAACCGTTTGCATGTGCGATAATGAAGAAGCAAACGAAAGAAAATGGGAAGTTTTGGGAAATGGTCATGACGTTCGAGTAAATAATATTTCTCGTACCTACAGGCAAGGTTCTTGTCAATTCCTAGCGATACAAATATCATTTCAGTAGTAGGTTTTAGTCAAACGAAATAAATGTTGAAGATAAGTTTTTATTGTATACTCTACAAAAATAGAACAACAATAATTGAACAATTTTAGGAACAAAAATCAACCAAACTTTTTCATGAAATTTTGTCTACTAATTTAGGAGTTACACTTATTCCTTGGAGAACGATGTAAGTCTGACTCTTCCGTACAAAAGAGAGTTCTGTCTCGGTTGAGATTCAAACACAATGTCTTCTTTGAAGTACACTTTATAACAAAACAACGACACAAACAAGATAGGTTTAGGTTCAATATTTCATCCAACAGCAACTACGTTTCGATATAGCAAACATGCACATCGTTAGTAAAACATGGAACCCTGTCTGTCTGATGAACGACCGTTCCAAGGCAATCGATTTATATGTGTAGATTGCCAGCGTCCTCTGGTACGTCATTTTTCCTTCGCCACAAAAAAACAATCTTGGATCAAAGCAAAACCAAATCAGCTGCGTCGCAAAGCTCCAAACAATCTGTAGATGTTACACCGCGCAAGTTCAGGAAGTGTGTGAAACAAAAGGGAAAACTTCGTGGAAATATTCTTTAATGCAAAGCCGATGTAATCAGATTATAGGATCACACCGAGCCGTCGGTGTGGCGTAACTCCTAGGATCGAGAAGACGCATGCTCCCGAAGGACTCATAAAAATGCAACCGATGTCGCACGCAGAAATAGCGCCTCAATCAAGCCACAGCACTACCTTCCATCGGGGTTGAGACGGAGGGGCACAGAGTTTTTGTTCCGTAACGCCAGGCCTCGGAGAATCCAACGAAGAATAAGGGTGGTGAAGACCAAAGGCAAATCCCGACGGACGGACGAGGAGTTTTCAAAGAGCGCCGGAAGTACACACAAAAGGGCAAAGGAAAAACTATCATCCCGGGAGTCAGAAACGGCCTAAGCAAGCAGAATCCGGGCGGAAAAGAAAATGGTCGTAAATCCTTTCTGACCTACTTATTGGCATTATATCAGCCTCCATCCATGCCTGTGGAGATCCTCTTTTTCTCTTTCTTGGTGAAAAATATTTCCGCTCCTTCACTAAAACGCCGTTAACATGTGTTTCGTAATGTGTTTACAATGAGGTTGTCGGGGTGGGGATTAGCTGTGCACTGGATGATTACACATTTTCCATTTCATTTCACATGTTTAGGTGTTGCCCCTCGTTTTATTTTAACTCCCCAACGATATTCTTTCAAAGTTATCTACTTCGAATTTAAAAGACAACGTTCTCAAACAGAGTTCGGAAGAAATCAGAAGAAAAACACTACAACAGAAACGAGCCCACAACGATGTAGCAAAACTATGATGTGCCTTCGGTTTATGACCCTTTCAGCAAACACCGGGTGCGATGGGGGCGCCAGGTTGATGTCACACCTATCAAACGCCCGAGAGCGCGCGCGGCGTTCACGAGGTCCGTAATCAACAAGCTCTATTTTTAGCGGGGCCTGTCATACAGTTCAGAAAACAACAGCCCCGCTCGACTCGTTGTTCGAATTTATTGCGCACCGCCCGTGACGGGCCGAAAAAAAAAATCCCCCGGAGTCGCTGACAGTCAATGAAGGACGTGCAACTTTTTCCGAACAACTATCGTAAAATGCTCATCAAATTATATGGCACGCGACGACGGTTCGGGACACGGTTTTCAATGCAAATTGTTTCCCTCAAAAGCACCACTTTGGCTGGGAGGTGCCACTTCTTTTCTATTCGGTTTCGCAGGGTTCACACCGAACGAAGTTTTCCCGCACCCGAGAAGTACATTGCAGTCATGAACCGTTCAGTTTGTTAGAACGAAGGTTTTTCTTTGCATTGTTATTAACCTACCTTCTTTAACTGCACACTTACGCCAGTTGAGAATGGGAATTGCATTTTTAAACAGACAGACGGATTTTAATGACAGGTCTTAAAAATCACAATTACTATTAAAATGGAGTAAAGTAGTAGAAAATGATCCGATTCAGTGCCCCTTTTTCCAACCAAAATCCCATAGTTGAAGAAAGCATATAATGCAACACTGTTATGAACGAGTTAAAACAGTTTATAGAAAAATCATTTTAGATAAACAAAAGAATCATATCATACCAAAGTGAGTTTTAAATATATTTGAAATATTTCATTCAATAAACTATCGATAAGTGACTAGTACCACACACTAAGTGCCTGAAGAATGATGATTGATTGACAGCATTTTAAAATGTCCAAGTAATAAAACAAATTAATCAATTGAAAGGATTGCTGGAAAAAGATTACATAAAACGTTTCTATTGGAAACGAAAGGACACAATCAATCAATCAATACGACCATCCTGCACAACATTGACACGTCCACGTCGGGAGATCGTCGACTTCAATGGCTTCCATTGTGCTGATTCATACCGTAAGACCATCGGATGGAAGTACTACGACCGAACGCTCAAGAAACTATTACAAGTTATCGAGCGTAGACAAGCATCCTTCAATTTCGAACAAAACATCCTTAAACAATCAATCATTACTTCGACATCGTCGTAAACTCGGGACGAGTGGGGAAGCTTTTTTCTTTAAATTTAATATCACAAAAAGATGTCCTCCGAACAACCCTTCAGCGATGGTACTTGTGCGTTGTTCGGTCGTTGCCAATTTAAAGAACATTATTTCCGTTGCCAGAACGCCACTTGGGACGCACGCAAAACAAAGCCGAAAGCAACAGCTTCCGTACGAAAACCCGAACCAAAGGAGAACGCACCCGACGAGGAAAAACAACCCAGGCAGTCATTCGATAGTCCATACATGGTTCCTGTTCCGTTGCCGGAGTTCAAAAGTCAATCAGCCAGCGTTTCCGTATCGGCTTCACCCAAAAAGCGCGAGGCAATGGAGGCGCCCAGTCACGATTGGCACACTCTGGACGGTGCAGCATCCTGCGCCAGAGCAAACACAATTTTTACGATCCCCAAAACGGGACTGGACGAAAACGTGAACGTGTCGGTAATGTGCTGGAAGGAAAACGTAATACCAACTCGCTTCGATCGCTGCGACGGCTCGGAAACGACCGTCTGGACGGCATCGTACAGGGCAATACTGTTTGGCAAGTGTAGTGACGAAGACGACGACGATGGCGATCGCCCGGTGGGAAGAAGCGAGCACACTCCCTGCTCCAGGAACAGAACCATTCAATTTCATCTGGCCAAGAAGTTGGCCCTAATGTCGGAAGCGAACCCGAAACCGACCGACCGAAACGACGTAACATAACGCCGGACAAGCCACAGCGATGGAGGAGGGGGGGTGGTGAGGGAGGGCAAACACACTGACCCGGAGGGGAGAGGGGGGAAACTGCCTGGCTGCCCTGGAAGAAAATACCGGCAGAAGGATAACAAAGAGCATCGAAACGGGAGGATGAGCATCGAATGGTGCAAACGGATAAAACTAACCACCCACCCGCCCAGCCAGCATGTTTATGCTCTTATATGTCCGTTGCCACCCCCTCCCCCACCCACTCCGAGCGAAGGAGGGGGCCAGAGTTCAGGAGATTTTCCCTACCGTCGTTTTCCACCCTTTCCGAAATAGCCCGTCGCCGTTTATCGCCTTGAAGAAGCGAAGTTACTTTACTCGCCTCACGTTTCAAGCATTACATTCGCACACACACATACATGGAGACACACACACATGCAGGAGTGTGCTAGTTTGGAACTTTCCTGCAAAGGCTCACACAACAGCAGGACACCGGGAGGTAATCATAAGTGCACATGGACAAGTAAAAGCTCTTTTTCATCTCATTTTTCTCACATCACCATGTCTTTTTTCGTCTTCTTCCCCCTCTTCTACCACTGCCGTGCTTCCATCGTTGCTCTTCCATCAACTTAATGTGCCAATGCCGGCGAACGTGAAGAAGTAACCCATTTTCTTTCACTCACTTAGCATCGAACAAAACTGAAGACGTCAGGTGCAGTTATCGTTGCGCAAGTCGAGAACGGTTGGTGTCCGCTCAAGTAGAGTGCTCCGTTGGATTAGAGGACATTCCGAGGATGAACGAGGATCGACCCCCACCCCCCGGACCTCCCCACGGTGTACATTGACCATGAAAAATACGAACAAAGCGGGTGCTACGGGGTGATAACTTATCGGTCTCTTTGTCGATGATTTTTCTTTCATCCCTCCTGGCTCGTACGTGTAGAATAAACATTTCCGGACAACATTCGCACCATCTTCATTCGTGCGCGTGCCGAAAGGAGAAAATAAACAAAAACAATCCTAAGCACAATCCCCGAGCCAGAGCTTTTAGAAATGTTCGTTCATTTTATTCCTTCACCCCGGACACGGATCCAGCAAAGGAACGGAAAAGTGTATCAGTTTTCCTACCCGGCGGGCAAGTTTTCCTCCAGTGAAAGTTCTCCAGCGTGCCTCTCGCCTGGCGTGCCTCTAAAAAAAAAAACCACCCCGAGGGCAGCTACCGAAGTTGTTCACGACACCGACAAAGAAGTCCAAAGGGCTTAAAATGCTATAATTCAGTCATCTGCATTAAGTCGATGCACCGGTGCAATGTGTCGTTCGTCACACGTCACACGAGGGTTCGCTCTAATTGAAGGCCAGCACCGGAAGGAAGAAATGTTTCAAGCAAAGCGAACGACCGTCCATGTTAAACCGACGACAGCTTGCTAAGCTGGTGTGGAACGGCAGTTGAGAAAATTGCTTCTTTGGTTCGTTCGTCGTGAGAAGTTTACGGTCGATACCTGCGCATGAAAGCATCCGGGAGGATTAGAGTATAAATCCACTGCTTTGTTCGCAAGACACTGCGTCGATTGTGTTTGATTGTGTCGTTGATTGTCCGTCAGATGGTCACATAAACGAAGGTGTTAGAAAGGATAGTAGTTCAGTTACGTTTTTCCACGCCATGCCTTTTTTGAAAACGATCGTGCGACTTGGGAATATTGAAAATCTATTTAAAACGAACACATTTGAGGAGATTACCCTGCACAAGGAATAAACTAGTATTTTTACTACCCAATAGAAAAAAAAACAAACAAAATAAGGATACTGTTGGCCGTGCAAACTAAAACTTAATAATAAAATAAGGATATTCAAAGTAGTTTAACTTAAATTATTGTCCATATTCGCTAAAAATCATTTAAAAGTAAAGCTGTTTAACATGATATAGTTTGTAAGTTTAATTTCTGAAAGCTACAAAAAGAGAATAAAGTTCCTTCTTCTGGCAGGAATTACTTAGAAATCTTCTGTCGCGTATGTCTGATTAAAATAGATAAAAAAAACCCTAGCGCGTCTAAAAGGATAGCTTGTATTCTCTTCTCATCTAGTTCAGTGTTGCATAAATTAAATGTTTGGTTTTAGTTCCAAAAGCAAAACAATAGTGCAAATAACATAATTACACCAATGCAATAATACAATACCAAAGACAGCACAGTTCCTAGCCCTGTCCTTCGTCGTTTCACCTTGCATGAACCTTTTGTGCATTTGTGAATACGAGGGTTAAATACGAGAAAAACCTCATTACGATGTATCAGGTCCAATGGTCATTTTCAACTTTTTTCCTTATTTCCGTATCGTGCATTTGTTGTGGTACGAACAAAACATATTGTGGTATATGCAACCGCTGTAGTGGATATTTTTATGATAATTTTGTAAAGTGGAGTTTTTATTATATGGAAAAAATAGTCTCCTACTTTTCCGTATTGTTTACATCTTATCTTTCATTTTTTAAATTCAATCCATCCAACTTCAAATGTCGCATAATAATCTTATGGAAAAAACATGATTATTTAAATTATTTCAGAATGTAAAGTTAGGTGATATGCACAAACAAAACCATCGTGTCAATGCAGTTAAGCATATAAACACCGTGTCGGATGAAGAACAAAAAAAAGCAACAACGAATGCAGCAGCTTTTCCACACCCTTCCACTGCTTTACAGTCACCGAACCCAAGAGGGAGGTGCAGATTCGAGCGCCGGTACGAGTAAAAAACCATGTTCATAAACCATTGGCACTGCAGTTATGAGTTTATTAAATGTAGACCCACGGTTTTCACTGGCACTCCCTCTCCCCTCCCTCACACGGCTCGGTGTGATCAGCCTTGGTGAAAAGGTTCGCTGCATCTAGTTGTTTACCCGTGTATGCGGCTCGTATGCGATTTGCGGATGAAAAGGGGCAAAATGGTTTCATTTACGGGTTTGCGGTCGACCGCCTTTGAGCAAATCTTTCTTTCATCAGTGAAATTTTTCGGACTCGGGCGAATTCGGGTAGACCAACCGAGGCAAATAAAAAAAAAAACGTACACCAAGCAAAACATCCTTACCTATGGTTCCCTTCCGTTGGATTGCGGTTTTCCCACACTGCACTTCCCTTAGTAGCCGGACACCCACCGAACGGCAAAAGGGAAATGGCAGAGCAGTGTGTTTCAGGAAAAATACAGAAAAAACGGAAAAAATAATATCCCTGTTCCCTTGCACGGCCCGGGAGGAAAGGGAAGAGTGAAATCGAGAACGTTGTACAGTATCACACGACATGAGCACCACGTGCTGCAAGCCAATATCGGCGTGCCGAAAAATGCTTTGCTCTAGTAATACATCTCCGGTGACTCGTGCCTTGTGGCATCATGAGTGTGTGTCTGTGTTTATGTGTGGGTTAGTGCATTGGCTTTGGTTTCTGGTCCCTTGGCGTTTTGCGGGGCGAGAATGTAAGAAAAAAATAAATAAATAAACCAACCCTCTGGGACGGGCCAGCGCCTCGCCGGTTGGTGGGTCTCTCATGCTCTTGGCCCTGCTTTTCCAAGCCAATAACGACCGGCGACGATGCAGCGCACTGGCAAGATCGCAGGAAAACCACAAAAGGCTGCACACAACCGATGGACCCGGACAAAAACCCACCCAAAAACAAAAAGGAAAAAACGTTTTGGGGCGCAGACCCCAAAACACCCGAACGGCATGTTATGAAATTTAAATTTTTAATGAAATTTCATAAAGGCATTTTTATCATCGTCATCGCTGGGAGCTTCCTTTTACTCGGGCAGCATACGGGAAAAAAATGGGTGCATCTCCTTTGTCCAAAAGGTTCCGACCAGCCGGGCCAGTAAACATAGTCATTGATGACAGCTAGGCAAGTACTCGGCAACGATAAAACATAACCTTGACCATTAACCTATATTTCAACACAATTTGTTGCCATTAAGCTTTTCCGTATTGCGCCTTCGTGTGTATCGTACGTTCACTCCTTTACAATTCAGTAACTCATTTTTATAGACATAGTACATACAACTTTTACAACGTGTATTTTCTGACAATTGTTTTCAAACTAGTTCGAATTCTCTACCGAGCTTTGTTCTCTTTCCGTGACGTTGGTTGGTATTGCCATCTCCAAGGATATTGCACCGCATTCATATAGTTTTATTCAATGCAAAATATTCAATTGAGCCCCATATGTACACCAATAGAACTTAGCCGTTGGCAGGTGCCGTAAGTTGCTGCTGCGAATAAGTGGAAAACTTTTGCCACCCGCAAACCCCAATTGCCAAGACCGGCAAGGGCAATGCGCGTTGCGCCAATGCCGCCATCTTTACCACCCATATCCCGTGCGGATACTCACGAGGGCTCGGTTGTCTCCACCGGCAAAACGCAAAGGCACGACCGCGCCGGGCAGTCCTTCGGATTCTGCACACTTATTCACATGAACGATTTTAATTAAGCCGTTCGGGGGGGAGGGCTTGGCCGACGCCGTGGAAAACGAATAGACATTTTTATAGCCTAAAACTCCTCCTAGAGAAACTCCGGCAGGATCTAATTCTTTTCCCCCCGCCCACCTCAACACGCTCGCAGGGCGAATGGAACCCGTTGAAATGTACCACCCCCCTCCCCCCCGACCGTCGAGCCCCTCGGGAGCTCGGGCCAACAATCGGCTGAAGTTATTTTGAAGCCTTTTTAGTTTATTTTTTTCCTCCTTCTTACATCATACCACTTATGCTCGTGCATACGTGTATGCATAATGCTGCGGACTGTGTGCAAACATGAATATGGCCCTGCTTTTCCGGCCATCGTCGTTGCCGGGGGAAAGCTTTTTTTGTGTGTTCCAGTTCCATTCGTTCACTGCAGTCCTATGTTTTATCCTTAGCCCCTCATTGCCTTAGTGGTTAAGCCGATGTCATCCGTGCGCCGGTTAAAGGATGGGAGGGATGGCCAGCCAAAAAAAAATACTCAAATCTCGCCAAACGATAGTGTTCATAAACACCACCAGTCCACCAGAATCCGAGCCGTGTGTCCCACACGGACCACATGGGACTGGGAGAAGAAATGGAAGAAAAAAAAAGTCACCGTTGGCAAGATATCACAAGTCCGGAGAGGAGATGAATCGAGCATACCGTGGCGTGGGGGCCCGTGGTGCACAGAGACGCGGGTGGCGGCAAACGGTGGCTTAATTACAGGAATGTTTATTAAAATATTTAATATTCGAGGGACTTAAGAACGAAGCGATGACGGCGAAGTGAAAGCTCGACCGAAAAACGAGACATACCGAAGGGAGCACAATTTTGGCCTGGGTGGAATTTCTACCCAACGACGGACGGTTCGGCCAACGATGGACGACCCGGAAACTGGCCAACGGGTGGCAGGAAAGGGCAGCGGATACGTTTTTCCCAGGATCAGTCTGATGTGAGACCCGCGATCTGAAGCCGTCTGCTCCTTGAGGGAAGTTTGAAACGAAAAAAAAAGCAAACGAAAAGCTCAAAAAAGTTGTGGCGCAGTGTCCGGAGTGCTCCTTTACGGACCATCCGTCCATCCCAAGCCTTCGGGCAGGACGGTTTGATTTCAGACCAGACGGAAAGTGGTCCACCGTTCTTAAGAGTACTTTTCTGCACCACTCTTATGGCGCAAATGAATCCCGTTAAAACTAGGAGTCGAGTCTTTTTCCAAGATTGCATTAAAGTGCTTTGAGGTCTAGACTCTAGGGCTGTAGACATCAGGATGATGAAAAATTGGTACACTTACTTTGACCAATTTCTAGAATAATTCATAAACCTAAGAAGTAAAGCTTAATAAATCAAGAAAAATTAAACAACTTCAATATGAAAGACAATTCGAAATATGCATTTTAGACCCCAAGGTATGATCCTGAACAAGTTTTCTTCTGACAGCCAAGTTTATACTGTCAAAACCTCCAACGCTTACACTTGTCCGGCGTGAAGTAAAAGCAATAAAACCGACCGTACAATAACTATATACCAAGGGCAACCCATTTTCTCATGAACGTATTGAATCGTTATTTACCGAAAGCTTAGGAGTCGCTAGAGCCAACCTAGGTTCAGGTCAGCGCTGGGTTTAAGTGCATTCCATTTGCACGGAACGGCGCAACGAATTCAGACACCGAACGTAGCAAACCAACATTCGAGAGAAAAAAGGAACCCACAATTGCCACAATAAATGTACGTAATGGCATTCTTCGATTGGCGCAACCTCCTCACGGTGGGCGGACGGATGAGAGGTGAAGGTGACAGGGCAAACAAACAGCGGAACCAGGACGGGTGCGTCCAAGGAATTGGCGATTGAAACGTAAGACGGCGGCATGGCAGCTGACAGTAAAAAGCACTTCGGGTCAGGTCCACTGAGCGATTGAAGAAGTTCTACTCCGTTCGAGTAGAACAGTCGATTGTTTTCTGCGGTTAACACTGCCCGACTGATTGAGCTGTAATTTTCACTAACCTTACGAAATGGGATTTCTTCATTTCGGTACACACGTCTTTCCGCTGCGTGCGTGGAAAACAATAATTCGACGGGTTTGTAAGTCACTTACCTGTGAAAAGGAAAAGGAATCAATTAAAACTTTGAAAAATAACCAAATAATACAGTAAGTTGTCTAATAAAATTGTAATTCCAAATTGTATTGAGGTTCAGAGCAATAAAAATCCATTTAGAACAATTTGCCACCCGACCCGAAAGGAAGCGTTGATAAATCAATTTTTATTACCAACCAATAGCACTCAATCTTGCGACCAAAACTCGAATGCTCCAAAATTAGAATCTGCCGCCTAAGTGGAAATCACTCGTCCGTTTGCCGACTCTCGACTCTCTTAATGAATGATCTAAACGCCCTTCGGCTGTGCCGGTAACATACGTACGTACGTGCCATGTAGGATGCCAAGATCAGCTGAATAAGCTCACACCTCGTACGGAATTCATTAGAGACCGGAGCGTCTTCTCGGCTCCGGGACTCGACCCGTACGGAAGGCGAGAACCTTTCATACACACACACACACACACACACACACACCCTGACCTTTCCCCACCGGCTCCACGGTGAACGATAAACGTATTTCTTTCTTCAGCACGCTTCCAAAACCCGCCGGGAATAATTGGGTTTAACCGTAGTGATATGCTTATTAGTCGGAGGCGTTGGCAATGGCACGAATGCACCACGACCGAGACCGAGGTGGCAGACAGGTTGCGAGTGGTGAACGGTGTTAATTGGTGAAAATAGAAGAGATTTTTCGCACACAGCATTCCACAGCCGGAGATGGAAGTCGAAAAGGTGAAAATGCGCAACCCTGCCTATGGCTCGTAGGACGGGCGAGACTCGAAAAGAAGATACCTTTTTCCTCATTAGAGCGTGAAGTGGGAGGCTGGAGCAAGCTTTTATGAAGAGTATCATAAACCCTAATTGAATACACTCGAAAGGGAGGCCGGCAGGACATCTTAATTGCCAAAAGACAAAACTTGATCAAACGTCTCACATTGTGTCGAAAACAATTTAAAAGACTAATGCACACTTCCCTTAAAGTAAATTACTAATATATTCAGTCAATGACTAATATATAAAAATTATCCTCGGCCGAAAATAAATACGTCTCCATAATCGCAAGATAAACAATAAATAACCTCACTTACAGCAATCAGCTTCAGAGTATATTTTAATCGAAATCGCATGTTACTATCCCCAACACTTAAGCCTGGAATAGTATTTTTATCTGCAAGCAAAACAGCGTCGTACGAACTAGCTAATCCATCCGCCTCCCGATTATCACAGGAAAATTAACAGATTAGTGCAAAGATAGCTGATGTTCCAACTTCTACCGACGGTCACCACATAACAGCGCCATTGGAACTTCATCGAGCAATGCCCGAAATACCAACATCTGCCATCCAATCAAAGCGCCAGCAACAACACATCACCGTAATGGCTCAGATAAACAGGCCTTAGAATCTAATTTGGCTAGCCCGGTAGCCTGTTTTGGGAGCCTTTTTAGGGAATACCTGGCTTCCAGTGAAAAGCAATGCGCCACAATCCTGCCGACGTAGCCGACAGTAGCCATCAACGGAAACGATGAAGTCCTCGGAGTACGGCTCCAGTACCACACACAGGACGACGATAACATCTTTATTGAAGGCTCGTCCTCCTGCACCTGCTGCGTATTTGCGTGCTGGAATTTCGTGTGTAATCAGTAGGAAATCGTTTCCGCGACCTCGGCCCGGACAGAGCGAGCGGGCCTTCAGAATCACGTCCCTCAATGGCCGCTTCCGCTGTACCGGGCCTGTGTTTACCTTACGCAATAGTCATACACAGACCGAAGGAACTCGCGACCCGCTTTTATGCTGTGTTGGCTGCAACATTTTCATTAACGTTCATGTCCTTCTATTCGCCCACCGCTGCTGACAGTAACGGGTTTGGTTTGCCCTGTTGTCTGTCAGCATTACGATTCGAGGCTCGACTTCTGCTGCGACCGTTCTAGGCTAAAACCTGGGGCTGACGTTCTTTGTCTTCGTGCAAGTCGCACAATGTTTGCCATATTTCCATAATTCAGCCCGGAAAACTCAATCAAATTGGACAATCAATCCATTCATTCGGCAGAGAAGTTTTTCTTACAATCCAAGCAGGTCAATATTAACCCAAAAGTATAAGGTGGAATATGCATAATTATCATACGAAGTTTCATTTGCCTCTTCTGAAAGAGTATAACAACCCAAACCCAAAATATAGTGTTGGATCTAGTGTTGTGTTTAATGAATCTTTTCGCGAGATTCATTCATATGAATCTTTCACCTAAGATTCATTCATATGGATTCATGAATCTTTGCGGATTCGAATCTTCAAAGCTTAGTGAATCTTTCGAAACCTAAATGAATCTTCATTAATCTTTCATCTCCGCGATTCTTTCAAAGGCGTGGATAATGCGACCAAAAAAAAAGAGGTCCCTCGACCCATTTTTGACTGGTTTTCATCACTTGTGTCTGTGTCTTCAGGATTCATGAATCTCTTGGCGAAAGATTCATGAATACCTTACAAGGTAGAGATTCATTCAGATTCATGAATCTGAATCAGATTTACACAGCTCTAGTTGGATCTATTGAAATTCCATAAATATTCTTATTCCATTTCTTTAGTGAAACATGTGGTTAAACATATTTACATCAACTGATGAGCATGTGAAATTCATGTAAAAATTTATAATTTTACGTAATAATCATGTTAAACATTTAACAATCCTTGGATTGATGTCCAATTTATTCTCGTGTCTTAAGTATAAGTTCAGTTGAGCCTAGGACTTTTATTTTTTTAAGCCAATAGTTATGAGTGGAAAATGGAACATATACCTCATATTTTCCTTGTGAGCTTCACTTGTTTTGTAAACAAACGTTAAATAAGATTTAAGAGTATTTTGTTCCGAAATTTATATGATTCTTCCATGTGAAAAACACATTTTGGTAGCGAATAGAATACTCAATCTATGCGAAGTAATCAGGAAATGGGGGGAAAAAGAAAACTGACACAAAGAGAGAAGGCGGCGTAACACATCGCGTTGTATTGTTTCGGAAGGAATAAAGATTTATTAGCATTAGGTCTCAACGGATCAAGTCACACATCGATTTCACCGGCGCTTTCCCAAGCGATGATTCTTTCTTTTCACGTCTTTCACCAGCATTATTAGTGACTATTATCGTGACGAGCAACAATTCGCCTCCGCGCCCCGGTTTCGGGTCCCGGCGGACATCAAATTCATATGAACCAATTTTCGTACCCACTCACGTGACAGCAAAGGGTCTCAACGCTGCAACGTCCCGAGTGAACCCACCACGACCCAAAGCGAGGCCGAAGGGATAGAAATATCCTTTCTCTTTATGTGCTTCCGGATCGAGGGGGAAATTTCCAACGGTAACCATTTCCTGTCTGCGTACGAATAATTTTCCTTCCTTGCCACCCCCACAAGTCCCGGACCAGCCGGTCGCTTCACAAGTAGAACAAAATTGACTTTCCTTTCATACCGAACCCGAGGTCGCGCAACTTTTCGGAATTCACCAGTTCGCTTTTCTTGTTCGTCTCGCTCACTTGGCGAAACGTTGGTGGTTAATGTGCGAAATTGCTCCGTGAACGAAGTGAATGGCCCCACCAGGCACCAGAGCCATCCATTTGAGCTATTCATTTACATTCACTCTTTCAACGAACATCCTCCCCAGGATCCGTCCTGTGGTCTTAAACTAGAACAGAACAGAAGCGCGTCAAGTGGCAAATAGCTGACAGACCGCGGATTGAACGATATTCGCGCGGAAACTTTTTGCTCGCCCCACCCTGATTATGATTAATGCGCCCCTCATTCGACCCCCTCCCGTGGGAGAAGGCGCGAGGGTGTCGGTGGGGTGGGCCGGTGCGGACAAAATTTCCACCCTAATGGTTGACAAATTATAACTGCAATGTGTGAACTTGGAAATCTGCTGACACACAAAGTAGAGGTGCGAGTTTTCCACTTCGTTTTTTCGTGTCCAACGTTACGGACGGCGTGCAACAGACGTAATTTTGCACGAACAGTGTCCTCCAAACATGCAAAAAAAGAAAAACAAGGAGATGCAAACATTTCTACACGGCACATTGCCTTCGCTCTTCATTTTTGCATTCAATTTTCTTTGTCAGAGATGAATATCAAAACGTTTTACCGTTCGTTTGTTTTGCGGTAACCGGTGGCTTCAAAGGAAAGACAAATAAAAATATGCAATGTCATATCTTTGAAAACATATATTTTTTACCGTGTACGGAAAGCAACAAATTTTGAAATTTTTACAACTAAATATGTTCAATTCATTGCTTTTGTACGTGTGCTTTTGTTATGTGCTATTGTACCTAATATATTTATTTTATAAATAAATCATTTTCTTCACACGGAATACAACATAAAATTTTTTTTTTTTGCTTTTAAGAAAAACATTCCGACAACATGGGAAACACACAAATAACGGCAGTCAATCAGGTCGCCAATCGAATCAATATTGACCGTTTATTTCTATAAACCCAATCGTACCCGTTGCAACGAAGCACGAAAGCAACGCTTAGCGTCCGTTTTTAAAAGCCTAATGCAACAAGAGAGACAGGGTGCGGAAAAAAGGCTCGCAAATCTCGCTTCAGGGCTTCAATCTGATTAGATCAGAGCCAAATGTGCCCGTCCTGGACGACCGATGCGAGCACGTGAAATCGGAATGGTGCGAGATCGAGCCGCCACTAACAAACTAACACTAAATAAGGGCACATCCGCGGACGTTGTGCTGCGGCGATGCACATGCGAACCACATCACCGCCAATCAGGGACGCCACCAAGAAAAGCCACCGTACGGTAGCGCAGCCCAATGTCACAGTTTTGCCCGACGCGTCCAAAGTTAAGGTCCTAGGACACCGAGCGGACCCCCTGTTTGCGTGCGAGTTGGCTTATAAACGTATGTACAAACTGAAGCGTAAAGCAAATGTTAGCTCACTCTAACAAGATTAGGCGCATATCGTGCCGTGCAGAGGCACAGAGTTACGCATCGAATCGACATACGGGTTGGCGTTCGGTCTAAAGTTACGAACATTGCGAGCGACACTCAGCCTCAGCCCGATAACGCCGGCATAACTGACGGCAAAGGGACATTTCTGCCAGCAAAACTGCGGGCTCATCTAGAACCTGCGAGTGATCGGGAGGACAGACCACCATATGACCGACCTTGCACTGAGTCAGATGTCGCCAGTGACGACTATTTAACCTAGAACTGTTTGTTTGTCTGGCTGACGTTCATAACGTAGATGGGTGTCTTTTTTATCACCCCAAACGGAATCCATGCATTTTTTACGCTGTATTCCATTTTAACAGACGTCATACACCCTCTCCCCGTAACTTCGATCAGTTCAAACATGAACCAAACACTAAGAGAGAGAAAAACATTCCCAGCCGTTTAATCGATGACATGTGGGGGAGTGGTGTTCGATGAACTAAACGCGGCTACAATGAACGAAAGGGAACGGCGGCAAACGGCACGTTGAGTTTCCCACAAGGTAGTGGTCACCGACGCCCGGTTCCGACGCCACCCCTTCAGCGGTGGTCAGCGGTTCGTCGTCCGCCACCCTTCGAGAAATGTGGGAAACGGTTTTATGCTTGCCTGCACAAACTGAACCCAATCCGTCATCGGAATCCCACGCACACACACACACACACATTAGGAGCTCCACAGATCTCCATGAAACGGTACACCGAGCAGCGCCGAACAGTACGGCGAGCTAATTATAATGCTGTTTGTTTGGCAAATGCCTTCGAACTCAATCGGAGCTAGCGGAGGGTGGAGAGAAAAAACACACCCACCCACCCTGGGGGGTGGTGGTTGATTTTTCACGCCGGTTTGATAATGCAAGCACATTATGCGGTAAATTGGAATGATTTGCCCGATGCTTTTGCAAGTGAAAGTGATCCGCCACTCGAACGGGGTAACAACACACACACGGAACATTCGGAAGGAAGAAGGTGTTACATTCTTAAAATGTCTAAGGAATTGTTTGGTTCCATTTGAGCGTTTATTTTTAGCGAGCCTGAAAGTATGCAATCAAGTGTTGGACAATGTGTTGGGGGGAATTTCGAAATAATTGAAAGTTGTCCGAATCTTTAACAGTTCTTTTTAAATACTTTCTACAATGTATGTTAAATTTGAAACTTTGATAATTGTTTTATATGTTGTTGTTTAAGCTTTAATTTCTGCTTTCCACGTTCTTTGTTGTTAGCATTCAGAGTGTGACTGTATGCCTTTTTTGGATTTACATAAACTCGTTCACAACTGATAGGAAACATCAACTATTCAACTGAAACGCATAATAATTTGAATATAAAATTATTTTGATTTACAAAGCATTCCAGGAAATCGTCATCTACCGGAACGCAGCCACTAGCCGCTCCACGAAATTCCGATATTACTCTCTCCGGCCGGTCGTCATCAATCATGCACTCGTTAACGCCTCCGGCATAATTGCGCCACGCATAACGCATAAGTGAGCAACTATTCATAACACTTCTAACCAGCGCCAAATCAAACAGAATGCCCAAATGTGGAAGGCGCGCACCGCTCCGAAAAGGACAGCGACGTACGCGTTCGGGAGGCTGCATCCCGCACGAGGAAAATCACTATTTTAACCTATCGTCATCACCGTTAGGCACGTGTGTATGGCTATCAGGCTTCCAATCGAAGATAAACACAATGTACCGAACCGTGCACGAATGTGATTTTAATTGTTGTTCCACACGTCATTCCCCGCTAGGCTCGTCTGTGTGTGTGTGCTTTCATTTGTGATTTGATCTTTCCACCCCGGCGCACAGCCGGGGGTGCATCGGGAAAAGGGATATGGGGCCATGTTTCCTGCACGGTGATGCCCCCCAACCGCTTTGCTGAATGCAGAATTTAACTCTTGTTAATTTCCGCCCATCCACTCGCCGGGCGTGTGGAGGTGAACATAACCTCTACAACAACGATAACAACGAGCCGTACAACCGTGAAACACATCCATTGGCGATAATGTCAAAACCCACCCGAGCCCGAATGCAGGAACCCAGGCGTAGCTGCACAGCTGATGAGGGTGGTTAGAGGTGATAATTATGTAATTACGCCTCAGTAAACAAACGGTTGACTTTTTGTGTCCCGAGTGCAGCATCGCTCCAGGATGGTACGACAGCATTCCGTCCGTACGCATGGGAAATCGCACCTTAGGGCATTGGCACAAATCCCTGCCCACGGCACGCGGCAGGCATATTGTTCTCAACACCAAAGACGAATCCGGTGATGATCACCACTAAGCTGGTCCTCGTTTACAAATGTGCAACTACGTCGCTTTCTTCGACCACTCAACCCTTCGCGGGATAACGCGACCGAAGGTGATTGATTTATGGCACGCATGTGCAAATGCAGCCGAGATCGTCAACCATTCACGCGCAACGCCTAATTGCACCGTATTGAGTGGGCCTCACTGCGTTAGCAGACCGCGTACAATAATGCACCGACGATGCATTTCACTGCACAAAAGCAAGATTAATTGACCGCCGTTGCGAAATGTGGCATTGACTGCACTTTGGAAGGAGTTGCTTTTTTGTCTTACTATTGCCTGCCAACCAACCGAGCCAACTGGTCGTAGTACATTAGCATCCACTTCTGTAAGTGATGATTACTCGAATTGGTACGCCTCGTATTTCTAACAGTGCCAATGGTACGAAATTAGGCACCGAACCACCATTGACCGGGAATTAAACCGATCTCCCTGGGGGGGAAGGAAGCTAGTGATTATAAATAATTCGACAGCGTGCTGCCCGGGGTGTTGGATGGGTGGGGGTGGGTCGAGAAATTAGGACGCCGCATGCTCCATGATAGATAGTAATCTTCACGAAACATTTAACCGATTATATCGGACTTAATCGATCGGATGAGGAAGCACAAATCGCTTCTTAACCGGTCACGGGCTTAGCGCTTATGTTCGACGGACGCTTCGGGGTGCGTTCATTAAACCGGCCGACAACAAGGTTGGCGACAGGGCAGGTTCAACGAATATCGTTATTAAATCATTTGCAACTGTCATTAGCAGGCGCCCCCAGGGGAGGGAAGCCATGCTAAAGATGGTACCCATTCGAGCCGGTGATAAGAGATAGGAGCGGAAGAAATGAATAGCGCTGATCGAATTTATGTTTGATTCAGCGTATTATGCGGGGACATAAACTGATTAGGACCAAAGCTATCAATAAATAAACATTCTATAGATGAACGAAACTAAACCATCCGATGTGACTCTGCAGTATACAAGTGAAGCAGAAAATGAAAGCAAAATCACACAAAACGTAAGTAGCATATTCTATTCAAATATTAATCAATATACCAACAAACAAAAATTAAACAGTCTTATTAAATTTGCAAACGAATGTAAACCAATGACTTGAAGCATCCTAACACAAACGGAGGAAGGTAAAAAGGGAAAATTAACGTGTAAAAAAGCATAAACATCATTTTCGTACCAATCTTGCACTCATTGAACCATCGCATAACCATCGCTGCACCCAGCGTACAGGCGGCGCTCCATTATCGCTGTGTTGACGAGAAAACTCAATTCCATCCAGCGACATGCGAATCCATCATTCAACTGCCAGACAGCACCAAGTGTTCCCATGCTGTCTCCTTGCCAAAAGGGCATCCACACCCCGGCATCCATCCAGAGCGTACCTCTAAATCATCATGCAGTCGGACAACGTTGAGTCAACAGACTGCCAGCAAAACGCATTGGCCAGTCAAACAAGCCATCGCCGTTGCATGGGTGCATGCAAAGGAGCAATTTTCCACTGCGCTATTTCCCTGCAGACTGAGTGGTACAGTGCGTCACTTGATGCGTCGGAGCGAATATGGCTACGGTTTTTATTATTTGAGCCGTTTTATTCATTAATAACTAAATACATTCGATATTTAGCGTTTACAATTGAAATGGATTCATGTTTTGTTATTTTATTTGACGAGATGGGAAACAAAAAAACATTAATTTTAATTTTATTTAAAGTCATTTTATAAATAACTATAAGCAAAACATGAATAATAGTATGCTATATTTTTAAAAATTAGTTATTAACACGTCCAAGTACGTAATATGGCTTTTTGTTTTGCCAATAACATTATCACTGTATTTTCAATCATCAGGACTTCGTAAGGACATGGGAACGCGGGAAAAAAAAACAACACCATTGGAACGCAAACGTGTCCCTCACTAACACAGCCACTTGCTCCGCTCTGTCATTGCGTTGCAGCGTGTTTTGATGCCCGGCAGCATGCATATGATGCCTTGCTTACTTTGCCAACGCCAAGAATGTACGGAGCATGGACAGGTTTGTGAAAGCGAACCTACGCCAATGCTAGTTGCAAATTCTAAATGCTTCTATTGATTTAATTTTGCGTATGCACGCGCAGCCCTTCGCATGTAAATGCAAAAGGTTAAAGTCACGCTATTTTGCTGAGTATGAGAAATGTTCGAAGGGGGTTTTCTGTTAACGGCACACCTTCGAAGGCAGAATGTAAGATGAACGTGAAAAGAAAACAATTTCTAAAATAGGTTATTTTGCTAAATGTAGCGTGCAACGATTTATCACCAAACCAAACAAATGCTCAAACAACCCAAGAATGCATTGTAAATAACATCGTATAATAGATTTTACTCGCACCAAGAGCTTTTCATAAAGTATTTTACATGTCGTAATACATGTTTATACATTTGTATGTCAAAAAAATGTCTCCTGATGACATCTCCTGTTAATATTATGAAATATTTTATTTGCTTAAATAAAACGGGCAAAGACTGACCATAAAAGTTTGAACGACGAAAATGACAAATGACGACGAAATAAACACAGACCCATAAAAACAGTTTGGTTAAACTCTCATCATACTTCCAGCAAAACAGGGTCATACATGTTTAAATGCAGCCATATCAATTAAGATTATCCTTAAACATTTCCAACCAGATCTAAATCACGAAATTATTTTACATTTCAATCCTCACGATTAATCAAATTCACACGCTTTTCCCCGAGCACGTGGAATGAGCGTTACGATTCACCCAAACCCTGGAGCTTTCAACAGCTCCACACGCAAGCCAAAATTAAACGTTCAACCTCAGTCCTGCCCAGGGGCAACCGTCGGCAAAGTTTGCCGCCTCCCGGCACTGCCGTTGTTATCGGCGTTCGTCCATCTTGACCTCGCCTCGCTCTAATCCTTCTATCAGCAGTCAAGTCAGGAGCCTGCAGCCAATGTCGAATTTCACGGCTCACCAGGCCGCGCCGGGTCCGCGATGGTGTGCAGATTGAGGCGAACAAATTTGCACCATTTTCGGCATCTTCCAGCGTCGGGGACGAGGACTGTCGGACGTGAGCCGCCACGAGTACTCGCAACCAGTCAGTCCTCGGTGAGTGAGTGAGTCAGTCCGTCAGCCTCTTTCAGGGTAGCAGAGTGCGGGGTGGGTGTTGATGCGCAGCAACAAACAGTCGGAGGAAATTGATATCCAGTTTCATTTTCACCCACGGCTAAACGAACCCCATTCCAGCGGCAAAGAACAAGTCTCGCCGAGAGTGGAAGAGATGCACAGCACAACATTCCTCCGCTGCGCTTAAGCCTGGTTTTAAACTGAAAAACAACCCTGGGTGTATGCTGGCGTGTGTGTGAAAACGGCAAGCGGTAAGGCTTTCGCTCAAAGCTAAATCGGCACGTTGGGGTTAACAGAAATAAAATAATGTTTTCAAAATGTTTTCGTTCCATTCCCGGGGCGCGCGCTAGAACACATTACTCAACCACGCCGGAAAAACCGCACACCGACATCCCACGCTTATGGCCGCGGAGTCAAGTACCAACGTCGACGGCGCTAAAGCCTTTCGAGCCCCGTGGTGCAAAGCGCGAACCAGGACTTTGCAATGAAACCGAAAAGAATTCAATTTCCCCAGAGTTTTGCATGGTTTGCCAATCCCCCTTCCATCTCGAAACAACGGGTTTCGATTTCAGCGAGAATCCGCTCCGGGAATGGGTCCTGATGGACGCTAGACGTGCCGGTGCCACCAGGCAGCATATGACCCTCTGGTGTGGTTTGCACGCCGAACCGCCATCGAACCATCGGGCAGCAATCGAACCTGAAGCGAAGTAGGAGGGAAAGATCAGTGGCAAAAAAAGAAAGGAAGAGCGAGAAGAGAAAGAAAAAACTAACCCCGCCTTACAGGGAAAACCATTTCCGACTGTTAGCAGGCTATGATTTTCCGACCGGATTTGCACAGTTTTAGCGGAACGAATTTTCGTTGAAGGAAATAGAAAATTGGCTTACCGTCTTGGTGGGTTTTTGCTTTGCTCGCCTGCACGATGAACTTTCGATTCCCTCCTCCCCGCCGCTGCTCGCGCGTTTGTGCATTTTCGTATTATTCCATGCCATCCGCCGCAGCCCCATCGCGGTACCTTCCTGGGGCTTCATCCCGGGTTCTGCCGTATCTTGCCACTCCTAATCGGAGACAAGCGAAATCCAGCCCAACTCAGCGAGAGATGGAGATGTTCGAATCAGAACGAATCAAATCCGTACCGTTCTCGTTCCATTTTATTATCCTCTTCTGTTGAGAAGGGCATCTTCTTCTCGTTTAACAGCGTGTGTCTCTATGTGTATGTGAGTGTGCAGCCTGTGCATCGCTGAAACTTTTGAGAATTCTTTCTTCGTGCTGACGAGCAGTTTTGCCCCGATAGCGGTGGAATTTGTTATGCATAGAAAACTTTGCAGTTTCCGATAGCCGAAATGAGATCTGGTTAATGATCCATCAAGCCACATAACAGACTGTGCGCGCTGGGAAGATTAAAGCACTGCAATCGAACTCGAATGTCTTTGGTCTCGGTACGCAGGATGATGGCGAGGCAAGTTTGAGAAAAACATATTTTAATAGCCATATTTTCCATCGCGTTATGTGTGGTTCTTTGTTTTCTTGGAGTCCAGATTTAACGGACCTTTAAAATGAAACGTAAGTCACTTACAGCCAGCGATAAAATGTATTTTTCTGAGTAGTTTTATAAAATCGAAACCGATGATATCAACGTAATGATCTGCGCAAACACAATTATGTTCCTTAAGGACCAAAACCATTCTTACAGACAGAAATCCGTACTGTGTTCTTCATCAAAAAACAAAAGAAATGTAAGAATGTTCGGTTTAAAGTTGTTGTGGATTGTTCACTTATGTCCCATACCAGATGTATAATAATTTTAATAAAATGTTTCAAAGTACATTCTATAACTCTAACAAAATTTAAAGTGATCCAATTTTCACAAATAAAACCATGTGCAAATATTTGCATATCGTTCTAAGGCAACTGTCAAACCCTACCATAACAACTTCGAAACTGCCGTTCCAGCAGGAGAAAGTAAGCAACGATGAAAAACGGTTCTCATCCCAGTCAGTTGCAGCGCATCAAACGATTAATTAACGCATACATTAAATCACGTGTCGCGAAAAGCTTCCCCGGTAACCAGCTACCATGTGTCTTTCGCTCGCGTTTCTACCGATAAGTAAAATTTCCTTACCCCAGAACTACACGAGCCAACGGTTGATTGAAGCCCAAGTGTGCCCCGGGTGCGATTGCGGGATAACCTGACGCCCTGTCAGACGAAAAATACACACACACGACACACGAACCACCGGGAGCACACACGCAAACGATACGGATTAATTACATCGACATTATTTGCCAGTTTTATGCTCCCGAGCACGCCGCTGATGGATGCATGCCGCCCGTCATCCCACGCCGAGGCCATCCCTTTTTGCTTGCCGGTTTTCCCAATGTCCCGCAATACCCGGCAAGTGCCCTAACGAAGTCAATTTATGTGCATAAGAAATTAATTTCGTGGTGCATTGAACTCAGGGCAGGGGAGAATTTTATCAGCACCGAGAAAGACACCTTTCGAACTCGCGAGAATTGGACTGACCGTCAGCCGAACACGGGGTCTAAGATCACAACCATCCGACCATGGGCATGCCACTCTACCCATTAGCGGCCGCGTGGTACAGTGCTCGTGACGCTATTTATATTATACACGCCCCACGTGTTCACCACACACGCGGCTGCACATCGTCCTAATGGGCGATCGGAGCGGTGGATCAGTGACGGGGGGCCGCACAGCATTGCCATCGAGATGTGAAATCAGATCGTCTTCGGGAAGTTTTGTCGCATTCCGAGTGACATGGAGACGCTGTACAAATTCTTACCGCACGCCCGCTTCCAAGGGTCATAAACTAGCCAACGGTTAAGCCAAAGAGGTGGCCCTTTTTATTCAAACTCAAACTAACGGCTCCATCTCAGCATCGTAGAACCGACCATATTATCCTACGAATAAAAAAAGATACATTCCCCGAATGACGCAAAGAAATATGTGTCGATCGGTTGAAGATGTTTAACGATTGTTTTCTAAAAATATATTCACTCACCATCGTTCTCTATTGTAAAATCAGAAAGCGACCATCAATCATGGCGACGCGATGATTCTTTCGAGAGAACAACAAACAAACTGATATTCGTTGACTTATAGCAGATTGAACATTGATATGTAAACGAAGACAGCGTATGTATCGACATTCACAAATCAGCAACAATAAAGGATATTTCAATAAAATAAATTATAATTGAAACACCACTTCAATCAACAAAGGTGCTTATTTTTATAATCAAAAAGAAATTAATGCGTAAGATATCAAATCTACTCTTACTGAAAACTTCTTTCACATTCACTCGAACGTACGGTTGAATAAGTAATCCTGTTATCATCTACCGATCGTTATGAATTCCGCAGAAAAAGTTTCCTCGTCCCGTCTAATTGATACACATCTCATCCGATTTGTAGCGAAAAATTCCCCCACATTTGAAACACAATCAGCTTAATGGGTGAAAGATTATACCTTTTTCCTTTTCACGGAACCTGCAGCACATAATCATCTGCACGGTATTCTAACCTTTGGCCTTTGGAGGGCAACTCCCGGCGGAGCCAAGATTCACCTACTTCTGCCGAAGCGAGGAGGAGGTAAGAAAACCCTTTTTGCTAAAGTTCATCAGTAGCGTAGCGTTTCTCCAGCAACCTTCTGCACAGCACACATACCTTTCCTACCATTACCGCGATCGATCCGTGCCTTTCTACCGGGTGTCTTGGAGCATCAAAAGCGTTTGGTTCGAAAGAGGACAGCGCCACAACAGCGGGTCCTCAGTCCTCAACGAGCTCGTGTTACTTCATTATCACTATGTTCTTGCGCGCTGCGGCAGATTCTTTCCCCCGCCGGGATGGAAGAAAATGTAACAGAAGAAGCCCTAGAAAAGCAGGTCATATCGGGCTGGACATCGCGCCCGGCAGTGGACGGGTTAAGAAGATCCAACCGCCCTTTTGTAAGATGCTCCGGATGGATATAAAACCAATTTCAATTAACCTTGCCTCATTATTCCCAGCACCAAGGGACGGGACGAGCGTGGGCATTGGGGGGTAGGAACAGAAGGAACTTGAGGAAGGGCCGTTCATAAACGTGCCAACAGACCGGTAATCGAGGTTAGTGGCTAGGATCAGGACCTTCGGTTCTAAGCAGCCTTAGCCCCGAAGAATCGGTAACGTGTCTACAACGGAAGGATAAAATAGAACTACAATTACGCCTTCCGTAAACACTTTTGCTCGCACTTGCGCCGTACGACATTGTTGCCCAGTCCCATAATTTATTTCGATCGAGCGAGCGAGTTAGTTAAGGCGACCAAACAGAGCACACGGTCTACTAAAATTAGACTGACAATTAGATGAGCTTCCAAATCCATGTTCGCCGTTGCTTCTCCGCGGACCGGCTGCTTCGACCGGTCTGGTTCGGTTAAGGGCACGCACGGCAGTTAAACTAAGGCACTCAGAAGATGTCCCCAACGGGGTGGCCATAATCTTTTCCTCGAGTAGCCGAGTGGAACCGTCCACCAGAGCAGAGGACAACACATTTAACGAGGGTTAGCGATGACACTTCTTTCATTCTTCTCCGACTCCACCAATCCCCTGGGTCCTGGGCAAGCGGGGCCATTGCTCCTAAACGGTGGTGTACGACTAGAAGACATGCCGACCGAAGCCAAAAGTCCATCACTCAAGCCAGCCCTCGGATGCACTGTTTACTTTGGCCAAACGATGAGCCGCGAGACCCGTGCTGGTCTGCTGCACGATGCACCTAAAATTAGACTAAACATTAGTTCGGTTTCTATAGCTTTTGCAAGTGCATCGATGGTCATCCCAGAGAATCGTCTCCATCCCCCAAACTCTATATGCAGTGTGTCACCGAAGATTAATATGATCCATCGGACGGTCAAGATTCGGTTGGCAAACGCACGCCGTCTGGCCCTGCACAATTTGGCTGCCGCGCGTACTTCCTTATCGTCGCGTCTAAACAGTACACGCAGCGGGACATGACGGCGCAAAGTGAATCCACTGTCTGCCGGCCGGCGGCTGAATCGAGCGCGGAAAGTGCCACCGAAGCGCAGCATTGAGACGGCCCGAGAACAGGTGGAAGACGACCCGTTCGGATGGAAGATTTATCTCTACACTTTGGGTGCACACCATGGGTTGCACATGCTCCTTTATTATTGCATTATTTGTGGCGCTTGTTAGATTTGCCAAAATAATGTGACATCTTGAAGTGCGCTATGGTTGAGATTTTGCACTTGCATAGACTAATGACGAGCGTTACACTGTAACGTAATGATAAAGGTGTTTCAAAATAGATCCACGATTTCTATGAAAATCTGTTCAACATAATTGTAATGAAGTAAACTGACCTTCAGTTATCAAATAAATATTCATCACGAACCAGCACGAACATAGATGATGAGATTTAGTTCGACGTGACGCTCCAACATCTGCTAATTTCTCATGAATTTTCCGCAGACATTTTCTTCGTAAGCCAAATGTGCCTATGCAAATTTAAGGACGTCAGTTTCGGTGTCAATGAAATCCAATACCTCACTCATAATCAGGCTGCTTTAAGAGCGTTGCAGGAAAGGTAGGTCTATTCCGAGTGAACAGCTGTTTCTCGCGAAAGCCTTCTCTGAATTATCGTTAGACCATTCCAACAGTTTACTCCCGTCACCTGATAGGTTTAAAACTGGGATCTTACAAAATTCATAGCCTGGTAATAATGACGCACCGCTGGCACCGCGTCCGTTAATTGAAACAAGGCCTTACGTCTTCCCGAGCCTGAGACCATTGGCTTTTCGACCACCTTCTCCAGCTGATACCCCGGAGCGGCTTAGTTTGATTTATACCAGCCTCCGGAGCGAGCGCCATTTAGGATAATCAGAGTAAAATCTGAGCCTCACCCATTTCAAGGCTCTTGTGCCAAAAGTGCACCACAAGTGTACCACAAACCTTGTTGCTTCAAAGTGTCAGACTCGGTGGAAAATACCACTCGGGAGATGGTTTACAGGTGCTTGCCGCCAGACCAGCTCGACAACACCCGGCACACACGAGCAGACATTGGGAGTTTTCCTTCTTATGGCGAACGCGGCTTACTTTCGCGTAATGAAACAGGTCGCATACCGTAGCAACTGGCGTGTACTTAGTGTTACACTAAGTACCGCCAAGAGGTCTCACCGCACACCCGACCGCCGTTGAGTACGCAAACTAGTCGACAACCGGGACGGATGAAGGTTGTCGGGAAAACTATCCACCTGGCCGCCTCGCTGGAAACCTCTTTGTGACAAAATTCTAAAAGCAACGGCAAGCGACGTAAGCGTCTTACAATTTCTTGAAAAAAGTATGTAATCTAATTAAAATTAATTGAAAAGTAATTAACATTTGCTTTGACAACGTCACATGTGGAAGGGTTCTCAAAACCCTTGCGACGAGATAAGTAAAATCTTTCCTTCGCGCAGAGTGGGAGAATGAAATAGGGTCGTATGCAAATATTAATTTTTTAGTTTAAATGTAAGCGAACATCGGGTGAATTAGGCCGAATGTCGCAAGGAGTGCAGAAATCGAATTTTACATTGCACAAAAACCTACCAACTCTTTAACCAAAAAAGAAAAACTTTGGAAGGGAAGTTATTTTGCAGGTTACACCGCATTCCGAAAACGCTTCGGCAACTTGCATACAGCGGGGTGAAAAAAAGACATTGTTAACAGTTTTTCCACTGCAATAAACTACTCCGCGATTTATGAACTACAGAACGCAAAGGATAAGCGAGCAGAAAGGGAATGGCATTTAAGGCGAAAAGGGAAACTGACCTGAAAAATAGCTTCCAAAACGGACTTCACCATGCCGGCAAGGCACGCCATTATGCCAGGGGACATCCAGCCGACCGTAAACGGAACAGACCGGCCGAGCCGCGCCGGTTTCACTTCATCAGCAACGGTCGATGGTTTTATGAGTAGCTTAGTTTTGCCTGCCTTTCTTTAGATCAGCCCGTTTTCCGCCCAGAGTGCCAGCAAAACATTCCTAAGCGGTTGTGTCGGTTCTTGTTTTCGTTTTTTTTTGCCGTCCCGTTTTCCCTTTGTAGTTTGATCCTAAGCGAAACAAAGAAAGGAAAAAAAAGGCAAGATCAACGACCACCAAACTCATCGGCCAACCGAACGATGGCCATTTATTTAAACAAAACCATTGCATCACCAGAAAACCGGTCGGAGCTGGCAAAGCGGTGTCCGGGGACGACGAAAAGGATACCCACCAGTGTACCCTTTTAGCCGGGTGTAATCCGCGGTCGGACGCTTGTTAGTTGGACATTTTGCAAAGGCAGGCAAGCCGTAGCCCAACGTCAGCATGTGGCAATAGGTTCCCCGGCACGGATATTCTCCCGTACGGAGCGCCAACGTCAGCTACTTGACTTTCGGTATAACGACCAGCTCCGGTAGTCCCTCCTCTGTCGATAGGGCAATGTCGGGGTAAAACGGTGGAATGTTAACACCCGCTTGTCCGGACGTGTGCTAGGGGTTCGCTGGTTCGCAGGAAACCGCTAACGTGACCTCAAGTTACTTAAACGTGCGGCCAGCGTGCTTACGGCAAACGCTGAAATCCCCTGTCGGGGGGAATTGTAACGGTCGATGTTGTCCAACCGACAACATACAACATGTGTAGGATGTGTTAGAAAGAAGCGGTTTGCTATTCGTCGTTAAATGCAAATAATATGATCCACAAACAATCGATCAAAGGCGAGTTTTTATTTCCACCACAATTCAATCGAACGTAAAAACGTGCAAAAGCACGTGACGTAAGTTCCGGTGATAATTTATTTCGAAATAGAATTTTACATTCAAATACACTCGACATGCATACGGACCGAAACGTTTTCCCCCAGGAACGGGGGGTTTGGTTTTCCCTGGACGTACGTACACAGTGTAAATCGTAAATGTTCACATCTTTACACTCCATATAGGACGTTCACCAACGGCCACAAAACTTCATTTAATGGCCCCGATTGCAACCGTTCCGTTGGACGAAAACGAGCTTAGTGAAAACTGCAGCGGCCCTTGACATTCACCAAAACGATCGTCCAAACGGTTCAGGCTTTCCCGCACTCCAGGGAGATCATTTTTGGTTTCATCGGCACTTTTCCTTCAACACGATAGAACCCACAGCAGTATGGTACGATACACACACACACAGGACGTCAATGGCGGCGAGTTGTTAAAACCCCCAGCAATATCACATGGGAGTGTGTGCACCTTGCTTTTGATGCAAACCTATTTACATAATTTCATTGCTCCGGTCTGGTGGACGGGCGGTCTCTGGATGCGATGCATTTTCCCGTCCCGATGATGATGACCGTTGGCGGAATACTAATCGGGGACCGACAACCCCGAGCTACGGGACGGAGGGTGTTCGTGAGCGAAATTCAAACCGGGTTTTTATGATACGCGAAATAAAACGCTAAATGATGTTTGATGGGGTAGGATTTTGGGGATGGTAGTGACCCAATAATTACACGAATTTTAACGTCTCGCACGAAACGCAACCAGCGATTGACTAAATTACAGGATAGCTTGATTGCAAAAACAGGGGAACAAGAAGAAATTTTATAACTTAACATTTATTATGGGTGCATTTGGGAGTTATTTTGTCTACTGTGTACTTTGAAATAGTTCCAAATTAAATTATTTTCATAAAGGAAGTACTTTAGGAACTCTTAAGGAAAAGAATATTATTGCAGGGAAATTTGTACCCAAGGCTGTTTAATTCCACATCACCGAGAAAAACCATTCACCCATCGGTGTGAGTCACCACAAGGTAAACCCATTTAACCAAATCCATTCCCAAGTCATTGCAATTTTCATTTCCTTTCCGCCTTACACCCACCGTGGTCGCCATCGTCTTGCCCTCGACGGGGTTCCAATATACCCAGAAGGAATGCGTCCAAGATCGGGCCGGAAAAATCGATTGAAAGTGAGTTCCAACGGCAACCATTTCCCTGTACCACCCCGTCGGTAGGAATGTGATCGGTGGAAACTGGAACTGCAACTATCCGAAGGCTTATCCGAATTGCTTTCCATTCCGTACCGGACCGCACGCCCCCCTCCGCTTTCCACATGCACTTGCACCGGACCACCGAGCCGTAAAGAATCGAATGTGTTTTTCCGGCGCAATCGGACGAACGGAGGGTTGTATGAGGTACGAAAAACAACAGAACCCGCTGAGGCCAAACGGGTTTTGGGAAAGTACTCGTGTCTGCCTGCCGTGCATTGCCGGTTTTGGGCCGACTTTGGTGTGTGCCTTATTTATAGCCTTCCCGTGCGCCCGTCAACGCCTTCGCACCGGCAGCCGGAGGGGGGAAGTTCGGGAGCGTTGGTTGGCCGGAACCAGGACGGAGGCTATCAGGATGTTGTTCCGGATGGGAGCAACATACCAGCACTCACACACAGCGAATAGCAAAAACGGCCCAAAAAAAAAGCAGGATCTATTTCCTCCACACGAAACACGCCGACGACCGGCCAGCCACCCCAAGGGAGCGCCAGGATTCGACATTCAATGGCGAGAAAACCGAGCCGATGTGCGCGTTTTTCGGTGAACACACTGCAACGCTGCAACGGCAGCGCCGCAAGGCCGGTGCCGTGGGAAATGAATTCATGACCAAGGAAACCCCCGGTCAGCTTGGAGCTATCTGCTAAGCACCCTCCAGGCAGGCAGGCAAACCGGCGACCACTGGAGTTGGCTTATGGTTGAGCGTATCCGAATGCAAAGAAGGAAGATTGAGAGGACGAATTTTGTGTCGTGTGTAAGAACAACGAAACCAAAAAAAAAAAAAAAACAAGACCCCGAGAGGACACAAGAAGCAACGCAACAAGGATCGATGGCCTTTGGCTTGCCGTTCATAACTCGCTGCAATGTGCGCGATTGAAAGTACAATGGTGGGCCGAATTGAAAATCGTGGAAAAAATATAGAACCAGAACTTTTGAAAATTAATAAAAACATGGGCTTGGAAGAAAAACAGTCCAAAACTATAACTTGACGAAGTAAAGCACTAGAAAAAAAGAAATTAAAAATTTGAATGAAAAAATAACGTCAAACAGTTAAAAAGAACACAATCCAAAAACCAATAGACAAACAAAATCTTCTTACACATAATCCAAATAAAATATTATGAAAAAAAAATTACAAAAACCCGAATAACATGTCATGAATACATTTGAAAGTAAACTTCATAGGTATAAAAAGGAAAATAAAAATAAAAATTTATGAAAAGAACGTTAAACAACATTCCAAATAACAATGGACAGCACTGTATCCGACGGATGCTACTTGCGGAAACGGATATATCCCCTGTACGCGCCCATGCGACGGACAAAAAAATTGCATTCTACTTCTGGTTTCCACCAGAGCACCGAGTTTACCACTGCCATCGATCACACTTCGAATGAATGGCGCAACTCGATACGACAGATGCGGAAGGCTGCAGGTTACCCTATCGAAACATATCTTCCGAGTCCATTGGTGGCCGGCGGGCGGTCGGATTTCCGTCGATTTTATGACTCCTGCCTACAAACACACACACAGATATACGGCGTCTGCAACCGTTTTGGCTTCTTCTGGTCGACTTTTGAGAACGCAAACGAACCGACTCGACACCACCGACTTCTACTTGAACTAAGCGTCCCAATCGGTTTCGCCGTGCACTTTGTAGTGTCTCCGGTGCCCGGTCTGCGCTCGCCGTCGGGAGTTGGCTCGGCGATGGCCAGTGCCGAACCCGGTATGCCATCGATACCGTACCGAAATCGATCCCGAAATTATCACCGACATGCCATTCTCATCGGCATTCATACCGGCGAGCGATCGAGAGCGTCTATTTTCGAGCCAATCATCGTAACTTCAACCCACCCACTCCCCATCCGATACCGGGGGGATGTGCCGCTCGAGCCGGAGTTCTTAAGCTTAAGCTTATGGGTGGATTTTCCTACCGCGTTTGATTTTCGAGATCCACTGGGAGAGTTTTGATTGCATGTTCACCATCTTTTCTGCCGCTTTTTGATCTATTCCTACGTAAGCCCCACGGCTAAAGCTGCTGGGAGCTAGAGGTTTTTTTTTCTGCGATGGACATTTCTTGGCATGATTGCTAACTTCTTACAGCAGTTTTCTGTGTTGTGTATGAAAACAATCTACTACCATTCCCTCTTCTCTACTTTATTGCCCTATTTTTATAGCCCCAACTACCTCCTATAAAAACCCATTAGTTAATGCACGCTTCGTACCAGATAAATCTTGGGGTTTTTTTGAGTTTACGATTCCGATTTTAATTTCGTTTCAATCATGCCAAATTCTTTTTTCAATTTTCAACGAAATTGTCTGATTAAAAGCCGCTGCTTACGTCACTGGAAAATGGATTGCCTTCAAACCTGTACCTCTCTAATTTCCTTTTAAAAATATTGCGATTGACGTCCTTTGGGAATCTAATATTAAATCATAAACCCTGCACTATCATGGAGGAGTAGATATGTACAATAATTGCCCATCACAATGAACAAAACATGCACATACTAATCATAAAATAACCCGGAAAATTAAAATAAAACTCCCTCCACATCAGTACCGTCTCCAAATAAGAAGTCGACAGTACAATAATTTTCCTAGCACATCTTGGCTAAACCCGTCCATTAGCCAACCTTAACGTTTAACAGGGCATTTCCGGAAAAATCACGTACCTCCCGAAACAATATACATTCGTTAGCCTACATTCATTTGCAAGACGCCATCGACGCCGGAGCCTTGCCGGCCGGCCGTGCTAACTGACGGAATGCCTATTTAAACATTATGGCACCGACCGGGACGCATTCGGCACGAAATGGATTCCGTTTAATTAGTCTCCATTTCTTAATTACACGTGCGGTTGACCCTCACGGAGCGCCACGGAAACGGAACCCCGGTCTGGTTTGTTTTTTATTTTTATTTACTTTCTTATGCTTCCACTTTTAAGGAGTTCAGGATAACACGTCGGAGAAAACTCCGGAAAAGTTACGCAGACGAACGCCCAAATTACAACCCCCACGCTCCCGGTGTTGTCCAACCGGGTGGGCAGCACCTACAAGCCCTGAACAATCTGAAATACCTGCAGCGTCACGCAATTCATCGAGGGTGCGCACGGTTTTTGTATCGGATCGGGATCGGATTTAAACGATCAATTAAATTAAGTTTCCCGACCGGTCGAAGGAGCCAGGACCAAGTCCCAAGAAGAAACGGGAAGAAGCAATCCATCCCGTCCAGTCCTAATGCAAAACCCCGTACCTACGATACCGAAGTCGTTTTGCAATCTTCCCACCTGGGGTCCGGTTGGACGGAGGGGGGGAAACCCCAGGCCGGAAGGTCGATGCCGATGTGAAATGTTTTCACTGAACCGTTCCTAATCAAATGCGGTTACCAGGAATCGACCCTCGGAGCACAGGACCACCTCTCTCCTAAGGAAATGAAACTTTCTTATTAAAACAATCTCAACGGCTTCGTATTCATTTCCCTTCTTCTTTCCTCCTCCGATGCAAACGACTTCAGAAACCACTTACATGCTTGGGCTACCGGTGAGTCTGGGAAGCATTAATCCACTTGAGAGACCACCCCCAACCCTCGGCAATGGAAAGATCCTTCCTCGTTTTGTTCGTCATCTAGCAATAGTTTTAGATAGACCAGGGAGATAGGTACACAATGTCTGGCAACTTCTACACCCAATACAATGTGATGTGACCTCTTCCACCTGGTATGTTGAATTCAGAAATCGTTCTCAAGATTCTTGCCTGCACAAGAATTTGTCTTGTGGTGGTAAACTTTTCGTCTGGTGTGTGGCCAGACATTTTAAGACGTGGCGTTGCCCGTTGCTATCCACCCGGAGGACCATACGTGCTGTGGACAATGAGCAATAAGACGGAGCAATATGGTGGCCCTTTCTGTAAAAACAAGCCTGGGAAGATGTAGATCAATTAAAAACTTTTCTTCACACACGAGACACGGGGATGGTTCATCCACTATTCCCAGTATTTATCAAGAAACTACGCACAGCAATGGTACCAGGGACCCCCTGTTGCCCTTGTCATTTATTTTTATTTCAATCTTCAACCGAATATTAGCCTCTCCCGCACCGACGTCGTCAACCAGCCGTACGGTTGAACTGTTTACGTCAATTTGGTTTTGTAATTAAAATCTTAATTATGCCACTTCACTCGATACCGGTAACCTCAACCATATTGCCCTAACTTTCAAGTGCCGCTCGACAATGTTACAGAAAACTGGTTCAACGAGCATATGTTGGGCCAGCACGCCTTATTTAACGGTTATCGTCTGCTTCTGCTGGTTGCATTGGGACGTAAATTGTTAAAGACATTCCGCTACCCATCGTTGCCTTTCTTACTATTTGTTCAAAATTTCGCACCGATCGAGATCTGAAACGGCCAAACTCGTGACATAAACCTAACCCTAATTTCAAGCAAACCCGATTGAGTTGAACTATTAAAATTAAAATGGACACGATCGACAAGAATTCCAGTACAATAATACCCTTCTTTCGTAAAAAACAATACATTTAAACAATTTCCAAAATATGTTTGTGTCCTTTACAATTGAATACTTTTTTACCCTTTCAATTCAAACTTCAGGTTTTATACAGATACTATTGTTTGTCTGTGAAATTATTTTATTTAATAACCCATGATTTGTTGATTGGGGTAAATTTATTGGGCAACATTAGCTTGTTAAACTCTTGCTCACAGCCAATAATATCTTATGTATAATGATGGTAAAAATTGGTATATTTGCAGTAAATCACCCCAAAAAAAAAATGATCGTATGAAACCAACGAAAATAGCCAGTCCTAATAGGGATCCTATCTATGATAGATCGCTTTTCTCCGAGGGCCACTAAGTGCGTGTATCAGCCGTTTTGATTTTCTTCGCTCTATCTAACCCCTTTTTACGGTAACAAGAAAGTTGGTTCATTAGATTAACCTTGGCTATTCTTCAAATGATAAAAGTATATCGGACTAGTTCACTCTTGCCCACACCGGTTTGTACGTAACAGAGAGCCTTTGAATCACAACTGGCCCGGATGACGGCTGGCGTCAACAACGATTCTAACGCCGAGCTTTTCAGCCAGCATCCATGTGGCACATACTTACGGGTTGGTTCACCGTTATCTGATGAAATGTGGGGTTCAAAGCTGTAAATTAATTGTAAACAATCCTGTCAGCAGATGCTGCTACAACCGGCAGACACCAACGTGCCGACAAGTCGGTATCCCGAAGTCTGCTCCGGATCAGCCGGACCGTGTTGCAAAACAATGGACCTGGTGGTAGACAGCACATCGACTGATGGTGCTAGACAGACTCGACCATAACTAGCCTCAACATAATGGTCTGTTCGGTAGTGTCCCGTTTGAATGGTGAGGCGAATGTTTGTACCGTCTGTGGTGTCAACGTTAAACCATCCGTTCCTCAACGGCTTAGAAAGGCAAACCATCATTAGAACTATGTATAATATCCATCCTTGCAAAGTGCCACGTTTTCATATCCTTGCCATGCCGATAACGAAATATTTTGTATTTTTTTTATACTGTGTTGCATACACAGCCAAATATTCCTCAATGAATCTGTCTAAAACGACGTATTTTAGGAAAAGATAAAATATGGAAAAAGTATTTTACAAAAACATAACAAAATTTTCAAATGCAACCTTCCCACTAACCTCTTCTTCCGTTAAAGGAACGAACTCTTCGAACCACACGACTTGCTCCTCCGCATTATCTTCCGGTGTGGGCTGCGGTGTGAAGCAGCGCTTCAGCACAACGATGTTTTCCTCGTCCACCGTCGTATAGTGGCCGTGTTGAGTTTGCACATTTCGTAAGCGCGGCTCCAAAACCTTCGGCCCGGCTTCCTCGCAAGGTACATCTTTCACTTCGATTTCCACTGCACTCATGTTGTCGTTTTGCACTACACTTTGCTTCACACTACACCAACGCGAACTCGTCGAACCGATAACCGAACGAAAAACCACAACGTATTTGCGAAAACCCTCAAACAGACGTAAGTAAACAGCTTATCGAATGGTTTGTTCACAGGTTTTTGCTAAACATTTGTGTTAAACGCGTTTTGGACACTGTTTTGGTAAACCGCACAACACATTGGTTTGTTTACAAACTTTGCGAGCCGGTTGCTTTGACGTTTGTAGAGAAGTGTTGCCAGTTCGTCCGGTAGCTATCCTTGAAACATTTCCGTGAAATGTTCAACCTGTAGAACCTTTCGCAAAAAAACTCGTCGGTGCAAGTACAAAAACCAATTACGAAAAAATTGTAATTCAGGAATACTTTCTCCTTCTACAGGTTCAGAAAACTAATTAACGAAGTAATATTCAGCATATGTACAAAATATATAGGTACTATGTTACTAACGAAGTGGAAAAATTTGTTCCAATAAGCATGGTCGAAGAAATTCATTGCATCAGTATAGTTTTACGTTCTACTTCCGTTTAACTAGAAGCAGAATCCTTTTCAGCGATAAATACCCTGCACTACTAGTAAATAAGGCTCCAGGAAAGTTTTTTCGTTCCCGATTTATCGTTCCACTCTAAGCCATAAATTCACCCGCTCAAACCGCCAAAACTCCATCAAGCACGTGTTTCCGTTGCATCAAACACGGCCTGTTTGTTTGGCCTGCCAGCCCTAGAGGTAGCCATCGCGTAACCGAAATGAGGAAATGTGCATCAATTTCATCCCGCTTTTCCACTTCCCGTTTTGTTTTGTTCGTTTGCACACCAATCACACGGATTTTATGGGGCACAAAGTAGCTTCCTGCATCAAATAAACACAAATCCCGAGAAGTTTGCCCAAAATACGGCTGTGTCATGGAGCCTTCCACAACAGAGCGGAAAGAATGATGGGGTTTGCGTATCAGGTGAAAAATTACCAACACGATAAGGTAAATTACACTAACAAGCTTCAGATTGGTTTAGTGTTCGATTTTTGGTAACCATAAATGAGACACAAACTCTTTTTTTAAGAGAAGAACAAAAGCAGACTTGTTTATAGTATAGAATTTACAGGAAAAGAAATTTTCTTTTTTTAAGCGCTTATATCTTTCAAAAGGCTCCACATGGGATTTCTTTATTGCAACATATTGATTCAGTTTATGGACACACAGATATCATAAATTAAACTATAGTAGATTATGGTGCAGGCCGTTTCGGGTTCGACCGCTAATAAGAGCAGCAACACTTGGTGCAAGATATCGGACCAATTGCCAGCCGGTTGTAAGTATCCCATACCATCCCCAAGGCATCGAATGGCAAAGTAGAAGATTTCTGGCCAACAACGACGACGACGACGACGAGACATCCGCTTTGGTCAGCGGGATCATCATCAATGCAGTTGGCCCTTCATGCATGCACGTGCTGATACTGCACCATGTGCATTATGTGCTTACTGGACGCTACATGCCAGAAAACAATTCGTCCTTTGTTTGCACTGTCCCGAGGGCTATCAAGCCGGATGCATCCGCTCTATGCGACCCGAACGCCATTCAGTAGCGGTCGGAAGCTAACCAACCATAGCGGCCCGGGATGGAGAGAGAAAAGGCACGTTCACTACTTTATGTAGATTAAGACAATTCATACGGGACGAGCGGGCTCGAGCGGTGAAGCGAAGATTCCTAAGACGCTGGCGTGGTGCATTTTCGTTGGTCTCGGCCTCCAAACGGCAAGCCATAGTGGAGTACCGACGAAATTTTCTATCCCCAGCGTCCCACTGCAACTTGGTATGCATTGGATCGAGCCGGCAACTAAAGCCGAAAGTGCACCGACGGGACACAAACGACTCCGGAAGATGGCAAACTGTTTGCCCTTCTGCACGCTGCCTTGTTTAATGAATATCTAAACACTGTTGACAATATGGTATGTGCGGTGCGAGCAGATAACATTAATTGATATGTGATTCAAATTAAATTATTTGTCCAACCATGGCAGTGCATTCTTCCCGGGAACAGTTTAAAAGGCGGTATGGTGAAATTGTGGTTTAGCTAGTTTCCACTACGACTGCCACAGTCCGAACCGTTGAACTATAATAAAATTTTAACTTTCAATTGCTGCAACTGAAACTGGAAGTATTCATACATTAACTATTTTCATTTCGGATGAAACATATTATATTTATTGTATTATACTTTTCATAGACGATCTTTCTTGTTTGTTCCCAGTGTAATTATGTTAAATTAATTATACAGCAATTCTTCACCATTTACTTTTACTTTCACTTTCACATTAAACATGCAAAAAGCACATGGATTCGGAAAACTAAAGGTTCAAAATAATCTTACTAAAATTGTGTTGGCTGTCATGGAATAATTGAATTTTCTTCTTGAAGTTCGGAATAAAGTGGACTTCTAATACTCATCGGCAAGACTTATCTATACTGAACACAACTTGAATTACAAAACAGTTATCAGTTGAAAAAATACACATATAGTAGCTTTACCCGCTGTAGGTTTCCTAATTCATATTTTTTTAAAGTCAGCCAAAATAGGTTATATAGCACTGTTAATTATTTATTAAACATATTTCAGAGATTAGATATTTCAAATGTAAAAATTATTTCAATAAAACCTAACACTCGCCTTCCTATTCATACAGAAGTGCTCTCTTCTGTCGATTTAAAAACGGCGTATTATCTAACCTCAAACGGTTCGGTTTGAAAAACAAACTTAAATTAGAACGATTATCAAGACACGTACACGCGCACCTGGATCGTGCACCTCAGCACAAAGCCGTCGCTTGGGTATCGGTTTACCCACGTACATCCATAAATCACGTAATACGCAATCCAAACTGACCACCGTCTTTCGATAATCACTGCGAAATCAGTTTCCATCGCCTTCCAATTGCTGCCGACCGAACGTCGCCGCACCAGGAAAACCCGGACCGACATCCGGGAAAGTCTGTGTGCCACGGTGCGGCTCACGAACAAAGAACGTACGCAACTGCGTCATCATTTGGTCCTTTCCCCTTGCTTAGCCAGTGGGCTCCTTCTGGTGCAATCGGTTCCGGGAGGATACGGAAGGCCTTAACCGCCCTGCTCGCCAGGTGTTTCCGGCCGAGTAGGCTGTGAGCACTAAAGCCATCGCAGGCAGTTCACGCATTAGAACGGCCGTGCACGCTTGGCCCGGAAGGTACATTTTATTGGATGTCATTGTAGCTAATTTTGCCCGAGCCTGCACACCGACCTACGAGCCTACGACCTGCAAAGACGCCAGAAGACGCCGCAGGACGTGCGTGGTGCTGTAGAACTGCAGAAGGATCTTATTATGTGCCCCAGCAGAGGATTGGCATCGTCTCATCGTGCTGCCGGGTTTCGAGCGGTTCCTTACTGCTAGATAGAAACACAGTGGTCCCCACTGGACGGACACTGCACACTGCCTTCCTACGAGCCTCCGCTTGTTCGAGGTGGAATACCCGTTTGGAATTCTGATTTATTGCACCGGTTGAGATAAATTAGCTCGGGGCAGATTAATGCACTTCCTGTTTGCAGATTTTCGCACGCATAAGCGTGCCCTGGCGCTAGTGCCAGGAAAAACTATGAACCGGAAAGAGTGTGGCCAGTGCGGCGTTGACCAACTGCTATCACCTTCCTACCCCGATCTTCAAACCCGTAAGAATAACAGATCGTTATCATGCCCGGCGTTGGTCGTCTGGAGCCGTGCACGACCGCCGTGCCGTGCTTCTAATTATCCTTTGCACGCGGTCCTGCAGGAGGCGAACGGCTTCCTGACGAATGCGGCATCGATCAGGGTTGCCGCCGGTGTTCCGCTTTTGCGGCATGACGTTGAGAGGCTCCGGACGCCGCAATGCACGGTGAAAATCGATGCCGCCTTCTCGGAGCACAAGAGGGTGGGATTTCCACGGCTCACACCACTGCCAATCTGCAAATGCGAGACTCCGCGTGGAAATAATTTTCCATTCTACGCACGCACACGCAGGTGGTAATACTTTCTGCGTACCGTGCCTTCAGGGTACGCCATCGTTAGCGGAGCACAATGCCTTAAGCTTTGCTTACGCTTCGGTACGGGGAAATACTTCGTCAAAGTTTTACATCCCACCACCATCGTTGGACCACTTCGACGGGTGTCAGAAGGTGTCAGACGTGAGGGTGAGTCCTTGCATGTGTGTGTGTGTCTCCGGCGCAAAGTTGTATAATATTTGGGTTAATGTTTCATCATCAGAATAAATTTGTACCAACTCTCAAGATCTCCACGCGCGATGTCCTTTCAAGCAGGCAGCCTTGAAGTGCTACCATTCCTGCACCGTCTCAGGTTTGCCTTACCCCGTTCTCAGTTTTCCATGCCATCGTACTTCCACATCCTTCCGCCTTATCACTCACCGTAAACGACCATGGGAAATTGTGGTGACGAAGTCGTGCACAATGAAGAGACGATCCGTGTCCTTGGCGGTAAGCGGGACCGCGAGGTAAACCGCCAAAAATCCGGCCCCACAACGAGGTGATTTTTCGGCAGACACAAACGGAATGCACAAATCGTCGCCTCGGAATGTTCCTCTTTATCTTCACGCAACTCGCGTGTAATCCCCGCGCTTCTCAATCCGTGTGGGAACTGGAGGGAAATATTAAACATTCAACTTTCGGCTCCATATACCTGCCGGCTCCCACGTGCTGCATACTACGCTACTTCGACCACTCTTGAAACCGGCTGTTGAAAAGTACGCGTGAGTTATGGGCACATGCTTAACCGTTAAACCGTTTCCGTTTGTCAGCGTTTTTGCGTTTAATGGAGCAATAAAAGTTGCTCTGGTGAGCAAATTAATTCATTAAAATAATGACTTCCTCCCAAATAATGTATATATTCACACACACACGTTTTGTTGCCAGAGGTTTTTGGCGGATTTCAGATGGCCGACACAAGACAAGGACAGGTAAAAGGTTACCTTTTTTATCGTCGGCGTTTTATGGTTTGTGAATGAGCAAAATTATAGTTATTTCTCTTTGTAACTCAAACAAATAAATAATTTCTTCATCATATTTGGATGACAAGCAAAAACGCTGAGCATTTCATTGAAGCTTTAACAATATTTTTCGTCTTCAGATTTGCTCACAATCCGATGCTTTTAGTGGTAGTAAACTGTGGTTATCAAACCCAACACACAATCTAAAATCTAGTTCTACTTTTGCTGGGAAAACAGATAAAAAAACGCTCCCCAAAATAAAAAAAGGCCCTATTTCCCAGAATCACTTCCCTGATCCATTACTTTATTTGCTTGGAAATTACTGGTGTTTAGAAAGCCTTCAAATTCATAATCAATGTCAGAACTTTTTGGTACAACTCTATCTTGACTTTGGCCGGGACATAAAAGTGACGCCCAATGTCAATTCAATAAATTACAAAGTTGTCCATTGCCGGTAGCCACGACTTGGCCCCACCAGACCAGTCATCTAGACAAATGTTTACCCTTGTCCTGGGAGTTGGTGAGAAAGTGAGTAAAACATTCCACTCCCTCACCCCCTCTCCCGGTGTACCAACGGGCCGCGACGCTAATCGACGTCTCCGGGGACCAACGGTTTCGTGACGGCGCTCGTCTCACGAACGACGGCGCCGGGATGGATGAGGTGATCGCCATAATATGTTGATTAAAAATACACCCTCCATCAGATAGCGGCGTCCATCCGCAGGGCGCTTAGGTGACATCGGCGAATTTGACGGAATTGTAAAAGACACAAAATGAACCAACAAAACAAGAGACAACCAGAAGGGGCAAACTTTTCCGGGAACTGCCGGTGAAAAAAGCAGTCCGAGTGTCGATTCGAACATTTGTTTGCCCTTGGGATCGGACCCGACACCGGACGTCATTGTTTGTCCGGGGGTGAGAAAAACTTTTTCGACGACCTTTGACGAATGGTGGTCCGAAAGTGAACGTAGTGATACCGAGTGTCCTTTCAGCTAGCTTTTATGTGACAGTATTTTTCTCAAGGTTCGTCTATCCGGCTTTATTTGATGATTATAGGCTCTCAGAAGGAGAGTATTAAATTTTCCATTACTTTAGATGATGTATAAGGCATGTACACGCCATTTCAACCGAACGAACAATTATCCAGGCCGGTCTAACGATGATCCAATTTATACTTAAAATATTTATTATGTTTTGAAAGAAAACTCTTCACTGTACTTTTGTAATTTTGTTTGTGTGGTTTTAAAGGTGAACAATATTTCGTTACATTTTTTTTTAAATAGTTAATCCGAATTTCTAACGTCTGTTCCCACAGTTTTCATCCATAATTATATTCATGAATCTGCAATCATCCCAAAATTGGATCGTATCGTTGGCCTTCACCATTGCGACCGGGCAACTGTCGCATCCTTTTACGATTGGAAACTTTTACTTCACCTCGAACTCTAATCTCGGATGCTACCGGAAGCCGCACGACAGATTAGCAAGCAATTTATAACCTTAATGATGATGATGATGCTTTCGTAGAAATTTGACATTATATCACACCGCCCACGACTGGCCATGGTGGATTTCGAGGGCTGCCAGTTAAGTGCTAAAGGATACGGTTTACGTGTGTATGCCGGGATCATTTCGGTCGCTTTCGGGTCAACCGCTTTGGGGCTAGATAAAAGATTAATAAATAACGTACAAAAAACCGAAAGGAGAGGAGAGGTGGAAAGTTTGCCCAACCCGAACCGGAACAAACTCAAACACCGGATGTCCGAAAGAGAGTGGGGAAGAAGGGGGGCCCAGAAACACCTCCAAGCAAGCCGTTTTCCACGCGCCACGATGTTTACGGAAGCGCAGCGGAACGAGCGAGGAATCCTTCGCAAACATCTCCTGATGAGAAAATGGGGAGGTTTTTTTTGCCACATGGTTTTATTTATTTATTTGGTTGTTTATTTGTTTCGTTGATGTTGGCTCCTTCCGAGCAGCGAATCCTTTTGGTTTATCTTCTTTCTTTAGCTATCGTAGGTCGCTTTTTGCGTCATCAAAAATCCCTGGACAGGCCTGATTGTTTCTTCGAAATCGGTGAGCCCCAACACCCCGGGAAAGCTGGGGAGAGGAAAAGTTTCGTGTCCTTTTTTGTGAGGGGGATTCGCTACGGTCCGTTAATTGTTGACACCGCACTTTCTTCGGGACAGTTTTGGTGGTTGGGCGTGCAATGATCAACTATTTATAGGAGCAAAAATTCTTTCGAAACCTGAGGCGCTATTTGAGTGTCCTCCATCTCGGTGGTGGTGAAGAGCAAATACTAGTTCGGAAAAGTTGCTAAAAGTTCTCGGTGGAAATCGAGATCAAAGTAAAGTGAAGCGTTTCGGAAGCGTAATGACCAGTTAATTAGTGCTTATTAATAATGCATAACACGAAATCAGTAAGAAGAGGCGCTTGTCGACATGCTAGATAACATGTTGTTAACACCGAGGAATGTACATAAATTTACCAAAAAATGCAACAAAACACATATTATCAACATTCTGCCTGTATCTCGCAAAATAAAAGCGTCTAGTATGAAAACGAAACTAGCCTTAGCTCTTTATTGTCCCAAAGTTTGCTGGAATTCCTCATCTCAAACAAACTGACAGCTAACACCTGGAAAACCTTTTTTCTGACTGTCAAAAAACTGGCGTTGCTGCCATTCGGAAAGGAAGTAACATATTTAGGTCAGGAACAATTCCCACTACACACCTAAACACACAATAGCGTGAGTTCATTGTGCTTATCCTGGGAAGCATTGCAGTATTTGGCGGATGATTGATACCACCCCTACCCCCCATGGCACAACCTTTCCCCCGCCGGTGATGATCCTTTGCGATTGTAATTCAAATTCCAAACACCCACCTTTTCCGCCCAAACATCTAGCCCGGGGGGGGGCAGAAAACCCAAACACCAAAGAAAACTATTGCTCCAACCTTTCCCATGATGACGCCCCGACACCGTGGCTAATGGCCCTTTCTTCCCGCGTTTCTTCCTAGGATCGTTAAAACGGTTTCCCCCCCACCCCGGGGTCCCTGAATGCTCCGGCATTGGACTGCTCAAATGTCAATTCGGCTATATATCCCTCGAGTATTTACACCCCGCACAGTGGAGCGTGTTTCATTTTCTGTGTCCTGTCGTGTATTCCTTTTCGTTTCTTTTGCTTCTTGCGAAAACGATATTCATTTCCAGCGTGACAGGATGTCTGCTGTGCCCGATCAGTCTTGCCAGACGTTTGTTGCATGCAGGACCCGGTGGAAAACCGTGCGGGCTTTTCCCACCGACCCGCACAGAGCACACACAAAGCTTTTGATGGAATCGAACGGTATGCCACCCCGACGGCTGAAGGGCTCGGTATTTATTTCTCCGGTGGCATTTGAGGCATCGAAATGACCCAGTTCCATTCACCTTTTCCAGCAGGTTTCCTTGTCGTATCCCCACGTAGCGTGTGAGTTCGGTCAGCGGTGATAAGTTTCCAGAACTATTGGAATGATAACAAAAGAGAAAAAAACTAAATTTAATTTAAATGTTCAGAATTTGAATAGAATATGTAGTAGCATGAAAGTTTAATGTAGTTGGAAAGAGGTTCGCCAATAAATACAATCCTTGAAGAACTGTTTCTTTTGTTCAGATAGTAATTTTCATGAAATAAATCTAGGTTCTCTCCCTTGAAACAATCGAGGGTTGTCTAACTTTTAACAAAGGTTATTTTTGTTTGTTTTGATGTTGAAAAATTAAAAAATATTGCTTAGTTCTCATAACATTTCAGCCAATAACACATGTTTGTCGCATCCTGTACCTTCGATGCAGAGGTGCCATATGATTGCGTGCCGACCAACGTCGACGTGTCAGCACGATCCGGGCGTTTGCATTGGACGAGCATTGGAGATCACGGCGGCGCCCTTGTATGCTTGTGTGTTGTGCGCCGTATTTTTACTCCTAACATGCTTTTGCAATATAAATCAAACATGCTCATAAATGGAGAACCATGCTGTTGACTGCGCCTGGTTTCGGTTTTGGCCAAGTGTTAGCCGGGGCGCTGTCTACTGTGGCAATCCCTCTCCCTGTTCGCCATCCACAGCGTTGAAAGCTCGATGGCCATCCCACCCCAGCATGACAACGGTCGGACGCGGAGGGCAAGGGTGATGATTACCAACAGGAGGACAGCCGGGGAAGTGGGCACCCCACCGTCCCCAACTGGAAGGGGAAACGTTACGCAGGATACGAGAAAATGCGTACACTAATCCGCAGCGCAGGAAATGTCGGTCGTTAGCGTCGAGCGAAAGTGAAAAATCATGAGTTCTGATATTTATTCGATATTATATTTCTTCCCACCGACCGCAAAACGCGGAAACAAACGCCAAGCGGCTAATGTTGCACGCCCCCGTTTTTGTGTGGTGAAATATTTTCCCGTGTGCTTTTGAATCATAACATCAATAAGAGATAGGGCGAAAAGATGGTTGTAAAACAATCCATGCTAATGTGTTTATTTTTATCAAAAACGATTAGTATTATAACAATCATAAATGCAATCAGTAGCTAGGATAATAAACGATGAGGCGATTGATGCATACGAAACCATTACGGCAAAAGCCATCAACGTTCAAATCAATTACTGCCGACCGTATTTCGATATCAACAAGCCTCAAGCACCCTTTCTATCCACTCGTCCGTACCCCGGTCCGTTAAAAGCCACTAAACACGACAGTAAATCCGTACAACTTAATTCCACTCGCCCGGTGTATTACATTACCAAGTGCCAACGAAGCCAGCGGGTCTCGAAGTTCGATGGGAAAAGTTGGGCGAGCAGTGCAAGTGGACATTCCAATTGATTCACCGGTCGGTGTCCATGACTAAGCTCCAGCAGTATAAAACCGAGAAAGCATAAAACCCCGGCACTGCTTCCGATGAGCCTCCGGGAGCTCGACAAGCCCGGCCACAGCTGCATCGGCAACCGTTCATGTTGTCCGTGTAGCTGCAGGTGGTTGATCTTAGTTCGGCCAGCTGCCGGCCGAACACTTCTGATCAATTGGTTTCCGTTGGAATTGATTTAAGTTGTAAAAGTCCTGCAGCATCCTGCCATGGTTGCGCTTTCGTCCCATCGACCAACCGACAGATGACGAGCGCTTGAGCCGATGACTTGAAGTGGTGTGTTCGCAAATTTCCACCGGCAGAAATGGCCATCGTACGCCTTGGTCAGTTGGACTGGAGTGGTGGAAATTGTCCATTAATTAGAACCTGCTCAAAAACACACGGAATTAACTTGGCAGGAAAATTCTTCCTTCGATCGTTTCAGAGGACGAGACCAGCACTACAGCGTTTAGTTCCAGTGCTTGAAACTCTACAGATCTCAAGTATTACTAAGCAGTAAATAAGGGAGGCATCTGATGAGTGGACACTGTGCTAGGAACGATGCCAGATACCAGCTTATGAAATGTTGAAGATAGAAAATTCAGGCATGAATATTCTGTGGAAGCATCTGCACTTGTTTAACCTCAAAGCTGAACATTTCTCGACTATCTTCCTAGAATTAACACAAGCCGTTCATTATTTGAATCAAATAACTTGAAATCAATCAGCGATGTCGTCCTATTGGCGATGTACTTATGCATTCTACTACAAAACCATAGGCAAACCATAATCAAGCCCATTGAAGCCATTTAAACATTATTTTACGTTAGCATTTTACATAGATAACATGTTTTGTTTTACAAAACTAAATGGATGGTTTGTTTGTTGTTTAAGTAAAAACTAAAGACAAAATGAATTTATATTAACCAACTTATTCACTCCACTTGAAAACTGTTATTTTTTATCAATTAATGTTGAAAAATTCTTCCGTACCATGTTGATTTTGCTTCTCTTCTTTTTGTTGTGGGACGTAAAATCCCTTTTGCAAGTTTCAGTTTTATCCTTTGCCCGGACGAAATGAACATCCGGTTCAAGAAATGAGGTCAAAGTGCGTGCGATTTACTCCCTGACCCGATTGGCGGGCTCCCCGCAAACGATCAACCATTATGGGGCCCATAGAGGCCGAGCCTGTTGAAGCGGGAGTCGATCGAAAATGGCCACATAACTGAACCCGATACGTGCGGTAAACCCTTTCCCCGTACGCTACCCCCCGGGTGGGCAGTTCACTTAATACCGATACGGTTCCGGTTGAATTATGACACCCAATAAAGTGCTGTTATCGAATGAAAAAAAGCATGCCAAAACCAAGAAAAATCGGCACCGGGGCTAAGCAATAAAACCAAATTATCCTCGTTTTTATCCATTTTTTTGTTCGGACATCACTACAAGCGAGCCTTGTTTCGGATGGAGATCGAAATGGGAGCACCGGAAAAGGTCAGGTTAAAGTGGGGTTTACCCCTTCATGGCTGGACAGGACAGGGAAAAGTGCAACGTTGTATGTGTGCATGTGTATGTGAGCCTGGCAGGATCGCAAACCCATCGTAGAACAATCTTTCAACCCAAATTGATTGGGATCATTTTATTTTTCTTTATATTTTGTATGAATCTTTCACATTCTGGACTAATAAAAACGAATAACCAAAGGTTCCGTAAAAGAGGCGTGAAGAGAAGGTCAGTGAAGAAGGATATGGTGAACGCTCAAGTAAATATGACTTGGAACAATCCAACCGTAATAGAAAATGGGTTTTTTACAAATCGGTATGAGCCATATTTTCAGTCATGAAGAACACAAGAAAAATATTTCTTTTTTAATAAAACGATGCATGCAGCATGTTTGAAAACCACTAACTTTCGTTGTCTTTTATGTGTGATGCTAAAGAACAAAAGATCTGCTGTTTAATATGAAAAATACACGGGAGTTAGGAATTTGTTGTTTTAAATACCATGTTAACGACTATTTCATTTTAAAACATTTTTAGATTACCATTTATTGCTCTTTTGGTATCTTTTTGAACCACTTTATTCTACTCCATCGTTCGTTCTCTTATATTGAAACGGCTTAAGAGAAAAAATATTATAACTTATGATCAACCTTTTAAACTCAAACGTTATTTTCGTAGCTAAACAACACTTATTTTAAGTGGCAATAAAGCTACATATTAACTTCTCCCGTACATAATACCACGCACTAATCAAAACAATTATGTTACGTATTCAAATGATCCCGTGTCACCAAACTTCGCTTCACGAAGCACTTATTTATAATTTCAATTAAACCATAATTTATACCATAACGGGTGTAGTTTAAACGTTCGCGTTTTAATGAGATGCACTCCGAGTTACCGTGGATCAGTTAGCTTTTTTTGCTGTCAATAGAAAAAAGGGTAACAATCTTGCAGTTATTACGATAGAAAAAAAATACTCCCGGGTGATGTTTGTGTTTGTTTTCATACGAGTAGCATCCATTTTGAAGCTCATAAATTCTACCATCCAGTGGTTGAATGTGTACATTGTCAATGCGGAATGTTTGCACAGGTCGTTCAAGTATGACTGCATTTAATTATTATAACATGTTACCTACCTGAATTGGGTTTCCTATAGAACAACACTCGAAAACTAAACAACGGTACATTAAAAAATGTAATAAGGGAAAAACTGACAGCAGACTAAAATGAAACAAATATTAACCTTGCCGAAAGCCTTATCAGTCCATAAATGGTACGAATGGTTGTGTAAAGCGGTTTTCACACCATTCGGTTTAAATACGTAATTGCACCCGCTAACTCGTCGGCACCCCTAAATTCTCTTTCACTGAACTGCAAGTGAACTTTCACTTACAGCGTGGTACAATCAAAACATTTAAATGTCGTACCCCTTCAACATTAAGCAAACCGCGCATAAAATGTAATAATTGATGAGGGCAAGATATGATCCTCTCTGCCATCGCCCGCGCCATTCTTGGGAAGACAAAAGCAGGGATAAAGCTGTGCAAGCAGGCAATTTCCACCCTTTCTAATGGCCCCATAAAATCCCAGCAAAAACGTGTGTTTATATTGCATTGCCACGGTGGCGAACCCTTTTCTTACTCGAAGTATCGTTTGCTTTTTGGCTTACAAATATTTTCCATGAAATAAGAGTAAAAAAGCCAACGTAATTGATCGTATTCATGTCAAACAAAAAACGAAATGCCAATTTACAAACAGCATCAGCCTTCGGATTGTCAAAATTATCAAAAGTATAAATTGCGCTAAATAAAACTTTTAATTAAACGTAACATGTTTTCTGGGAAGGGGAAAACATGGATGCTATCTGTAAGGTGGAACAATCTTTTCTTCGTACAAATGATTCGTTCAAGTTTATACTTCACTTTCAGAGAAAAATTTCTCCTATAGAGCCCCAATTAAAATGACGAGCAGAATGAATAATATCGAAATAAACAGTTGCAGTTCCCCGTGTTTCACTTTTTTGTTTTTCTTTGTTTTGAATCATTCCGAATTGTGTCACAATTCGTCCAAAGACACTCCTCGTTTTGCGATAGGCTTAGGGGTGATTCAATTAAAAATTTCCTTTTTTTGTCCATCCCCCAAAACAATCACAAACAGGAAAGAAAGAAATAAAACAAACGAAAACTAGGTTGGGAGGGAACAATTTAGGGTCGGTATAGGCTGCTAACAGGGGGTGAAGAAAAACGAATGGTTATCCATCTTCCGTTGGGCGCTAAAAATCCCGGAGGCCAATGTTTCGGACGTGAAGAATTTAAATCCATTTTTCTGCACTCAAGCGATGCAGCAGTTTTAATTGTTGCCTCCTGCCGCCGCGACCTTCTGCCGTCACTTTCCCCACGAGAGAGACCCATCAACGGCTGATGAAAACTGATGCCAAAGCACCATCCATTACATCATCACTCATTTTAATTCATTTTTCATTCATTCACCATCGGCGGGCGCCGGCCAGGGCTGAGCCGGAAGTTTGCATCTGTGCCGCCGGCATTCGGACAAGGCACCGAAAATGTGCTTCCTCGCAAAATCGCCAAACGGAACGCGGACATCCTCGCTTTGCATAACGAATGGGCGAACGAATTCCACGGATGGAATTGGGAAATGTATGAAGGCAAAACACACACACAAACACATACACATTTGTGGACTGACGGAATTCGTGTGCCAAATGTAGCACGGTTAAGTGGTGAAAAACAGGCGCATCAACAGTGGAGCAGATTGGAAAGCAGATTTATCTGGTGCATAAATTTTCACAACGGCTAGAAAATATTTCCCATTTCGAGAGTGCCTCGCAATGCAAGGCTTGGAATTTGGATTTTTTGTGCCTTCGGTGAAAAGGTAAAATCTGCTAGTTGGGTTTGATATTCCACAAGAAATAAAAAAGAATTTAATAAAATCATTGAAGAAGTAATTAAATATGCATCGACATGTTTTTTTTTTTAACTTCTGATTTAGTAAAATTAAGTTAGAATACACAAAGACTTGAGTCAACTACCGTTGAAAATTCAACTAATTTAACGGGGAAAGATGACATTTCGTAATTTATTGTTCCTCAATAGTATAGAACAGTATATTTACAGAACTCCATGACTAATATATTTCGTAGGAGATCATAAAAAAGTATGCTCTATTCAAATTCTTCATCGATAATACTTGTTCGTTTATAAACACTTTGGTGGTAGTGCAACAGTTTAATCAACACTATCCAAAAACATAATCAAACTCCACCGGAACACGGTTCCAAACGTGTCCCCAAGGAACTATTACCGGTTGGTGGAAATAACTTGTTAAGTGTGCACGGGAGGCTTTCATACAGCCCGTAGCTGCTGAATGGTCTGTTCCCCGAACCAAAGTATATTTGCGAACCTAACGAACGACTCGTAAAACATAATCTATCGGGATTTTGGAGGTGTTTCGTGTTTTTCCGTAGAACGAAAGACTAGTTCGTTCGATTCGCTCCCTAGCTCGGGTCGGTTTCATTCCCAGTATAGCGATTAGAATCTTCCTAATTGTGCGCGAAACGTGTGGTCCAAGTTTGGTGATCGGTACTCTCGGGAAAACGGGTAATTAAGGGCAATAAGAAACATGCTTAATGTACATCAAAGCGTTGGTGACATTACACTAAACCCCGATGGAAAATGTTACCCCGAACAGTTTACTGCAACTTGTTTCTTTGTTGTGTCCATTCTATTTATGTTGTCGTTTCACAAAGCCATAACACTATCCCAACAGGGCGGTTTGAGGATCCTGGATATCCCGTTCATGCACAATGGCTTGAAGTTTTATTGATTGAACACCTGTTTGAAACTGAACGCAGCTGGAACTGGCTTATATAGCACCTCCATTATTAATCGAGTCTGGAAAAACTCTCCTAAGTCCTAACGTATCCCTCGCACCGAAAGGATTTAGGCACGTAGGGAAGATTTTTAATCCCTTCCTTAGCATAGACTTTGCAGAAAGTCCACAGCACAGCTGGTACCATCACTCGCTTTACCCACGCCAGCTCCCCGGGCCCCGCTCCGTGCTCCCATCAACTCCATCAAATTTCATCATCTTTCCCGACGCAACTTTTCCCCATCAAAAAAGCCGCTCGCTCCATGGGGGCCAGCGTTCCATATGCACGTCCCGTTGCCGCCCGAAAGAAGGATTAAGTTTTCACACTTCCTGATGGACGGGTTGCAGTCAGCTGGCTGCAGTTTTATTCACGGTTCCGGGTTCTTCACTATGCTTTCACTGTCCACCCTCCCTCGCCTCTGTGGGCCCATTACTGCTGACCTTTCCCGTTTCCGTTCCATTTCCCTTTTCCCGCGGAGGAATCACCAAATCGAAAGCGGACGAAAAAAAGGCTCCACCATTTTTCCATCTGCTAGATTGCGCTTCAAAAATGAAGAGATTTTTATTGGAAGCGGAAAACGTGCGAATTTCACCAGCCGTTATCGGACGTCTGTTCCGCACCGTTTCCGCACTGGGTGGGCAAGTTTTTCCCTCGGTCTATTTTTGGCACGATCTCCCCCTCCTTCACTCCCTCGCTCTGCAACTCTAAGGATATATATTTTCACTGTTGAAATGAGTTTCTTTTATTCATTTCTCGCTGCAAACTGTTCTGAAGGTTTTCCCCCATTCACAAAATGTCCATCTTTTCCCGCATCAATTTCGTTGTTTCGTGCGTTTTCCGTTGCCCTACGGCGCAGCAACAACGTAGAATTTCTGTGTTCAGTCGAATGAAAGTTACTTCCGGTTTTCGTGCGATCATGCAACTGCGCTCTCGAGACAACATTTCACTTCATAAACTACGATCCCCCCCCCTCCGGCACGCTCGGGGGAAAAGGGCGACGCAAAACTTTGCACTAAATCTTTTTATTACACCCCGGATAATCCTTCGATCCTTTGTGTGCTGCTGTGTGCCGTCTCCTCCCTCGAACACGTAATATGCTAATCGTTTTCGTTTTCCCAGCTTGCCGTTACATCTTCCCAAGGCATGGACGTTGCTAGATGGTAGCGCATTCTAGGGAATGCACAAGTTCTCTGGTACTTCAACCCAACCACACTGACGGGCTTCGGTGTCGCTAATTCAATAGCTTCGGGAGTCTTACTGCATGTGCTATAGTTAAACGACCATGAACAATTTTATCGGCAGCTTATGCGAATGCTCGTTGTCGTGGTTGTCTCGCCCGACAGGCACACCAAGTAATAAAATTTCGATGAGGATTTATGGTAAACTTTCCATTCTGAACTCTTCCATGGGCATGTATGTTCACACCAATGAAATTTACTTTTTTGGTTCAGAACTTTTCAATCTGATTCGGCATGGTGAAATTCAACAAGTTATAAGCTTCAAGTATGCGTTACTTGCTAAACTTTAAAGTAATAGAAACCTATTCGAAAATAGGATAAAATAAGTTAAACATTCTCATTTGAAGAAATAATTATGCAATAAGTAAACTTCTCCTACTTTTCATTTGTATAGGAAACCTTTTATAAAACTGAAGGGATCTATATTTGAAATAACTTCAATAATTTTGTGTGGTTTGTAAAATATTCTTATCAAGAATAATAATTAATACATGTACCTGCCTTTCTTACCAAGTTTCTGTTTTTTAAGGTACAACTATTTATAAGTACGTACATTTATTGTTTCAGTGAATATTTGTAAACTCGATCTTTCGACATTATATAAAACATCATCCATCATTGTCACACGCTCATGAATTTTGCCACACTTCTGACCCGAACCGGATGAAAGATGAATTAAATCTGTGGCCAACAAAAACAACCCCCATTGGGAAAACTATGCTCCACCATCGTCATCATCAACTGCATCGCGATGACCAGCGCTCATGTGATATTGAACGCATAAAAGGGTGGCGTGAAGTAAGAGACGACCTTATTTCATTTAATATGTAAATATATCCGTTCGGACGATCCAACCCCCATTCCCAACCCGGTTGTTGCGAGGACCATACTCTAATGCACTTTTCGCACCAGTTGCAAAAGGCTCTCCCGGACGGGGAGCGATCGATGGTTGGCCGCTTTATGCGCGCGCTATACATAATCCTGCCAGCTTTTCCATTCGACCAGCATAAATCCACCGTCGGCTAAGCGCCGTGGGTTGGGTCGGTTTAGTGCGAACTCGTTGATGGTCAAATGCATTTTTCTTTTCAGCTTTACTTCTACAGCTTTCCACGTACATCCAGGAAAAATCAACATCAGCGATGGTTTGATGGGCGTTGTGCGATGGTTTCAATCCTCATTAATGATGCAAGTGCGTTGAAATTCAAATGACTAAACTTTTGATTGAATTTTTATAATTTTCCCTTTACGACGTCGCGGTAAAAGTCCTTTACGATCGAATTGCTTTGTGGTAATGGGTTAAATTCCCCGTAGTAGGTAGGCCATAGCTGATTGGAGTTGATAAAGCCATCACCTAAACAAAGGCAAGCTAACAAAACAATAAATCAATAAACCTTGCTTCATTCTCACATACAAAAGTGGCAGTTAATTGAAAGTAATAAATCCTCCACACACCGTGGAAATCCTTTTTTCACCACATTGAGAAATGTCTATCAGTAGTTTGTGACAAAACTTCATTCACGAGCGATTGAATAATTTATGACCGAACAAATCACACTGCATCACGTGCTCAATCACTTTGCTTACGGTTTCCAAACAATTACCTTCTTCGGGTCATCGTGCTCTTGTGGATCGTGGAAACAATTGCAATGCACACCTGACCCATTTTTCAAACAGTGGGTCTTTCAAGGATCCGATAATTGCATTAATTATGCACTTGGTGCGGCTCGGTTCATTAAGTGTACTTTCTTCCGAGGGGAATATTCCTTACGACATCCTATGTTACAGGTTCAAAGGTTACCAAATTGTCAACGATTATGAATAAGTTATGATTCAAGATGAATTCACATATTCTATTCACTTTCAAGTTGCACGTTATGAAGTTTAGGATAGGTATTTGTACATTTTAAAACTGCAAGAATACATTAAACAACGTGGATAATACATTAAACAAATAAAAATTTATACATATTTTCATGCATTGATTGCTTATAGCAAAAATACTAACTTTAGTCAACTTTATTGCTGGTTGTACAAGATCATGCAGTGTAACGCGCCTTTAAACATAATCGTGGTTGGGTACAAAACGTGATATCCTCAAAATAATTACCTAATAATCTGGATGAACAAGTGCAACCATTTTGCCCTCCTTTCGACATTAACTTGTCCGCATGCTCCAGGTACAACAAGCAATGCCCCATAACGCAATATTGTAATCTTTATCGTTCGCTCTCGATTACATAAAACAAAATCGTCTCAATTTCGCGCTCCCTTGACTTCAAGTATCCGGACAAGTATCCGGAGATGATCGTACAACTTCAACGGTGAAAAAAAAAACTACTCCACCGCGAAAATCCCACAAACACGCTGTTGATGCATTTGCAAATAGAGATCCAAACTTGGAAAAGTGCTAAGCTCGCTAGAAGTGGCAAGCGGGAAAATAAAAGGAAACCCCGAAACATAAAAGGACAACATTACAACGCCCAAGGCCACGGTGGGGAAAAACAAGGCAAAAGCATCGGGGAAGTTTTAAACCTCAGACGCGGTCGGGACACGAAACAAACAAAAAATCGGTCCACAGGCACATAAAATGGCCAGTAAAACTTTAATGCAAATTGAATTTTATGCCTCCCCTACTTCCCCAAGTTTTTTTTTTTTTTTGTAGTGGAGAAATTTATCTTCCGTCTACGGTTCGTTTGACGCGATCCAACGGAAGGATCTTTGGAACTTTGGCTGGTGTTTCTGTTTGCTTTCCCTCCGCAGTACTTCCGTCGGGGAATGTTGCACTTTTTCAGCATTCGTTTAAAATTCCTGCCCTTTTACACGGCTGTAAACATTTGTTACAGTTTTGCGAGCTGAAATGGCCGCAGGTAATGGAGGAAGAACTTTGTGTGTTTCGAAGAACGGATCACTTTCAAGGGTACCATATCCTAGTCTTACAAAGCAATAGTTTCACGATAGAAGTACTGAAAACATATAAAACCGTCCAATATACGTTAGAGAAGTAAAACTTTGTAGACTCTTCAATTTTGTTGAAAGGATCCATCATGATCGACGAAATGGTTCGAAACGTTCAGAAGGAAATTGACTATATTCGCTTTGAAAACTACTGAAATTCACTTCGTCATCATGTGCATCATATAAATATTTCAAAACAACACAATCAAAGGTGTACGATCATAAAGATACACCAGCGAAATTCAATTACATCGAATCAGCACAAATTGTGCAGTCATAAAACGCTTTCATTCTCATTCTCACTACATCGTTCGACTGTGTTCGACCGGTTACTCTACAATTTTCGCTGTGCCGCCCCAATGCAACCAAGGGAGTTTGAAGCCAAAATTTACGGTAAAGTAAATTTACATGTTTTACCCGATTTCAATTTGGTACTCCCTGAACCAGCATCGACGAGCAGCAATGCCGGACGCTGGATCTGCAGCAGATTGTGATAAATGGATCGGTAAAGGTTTGCGCTTTCTACATTTCCCGTAAAACCCGTAACCAAAACGAGAAAACCAAAGTAAGGCAATCCCGTCTGACGCACACGATGCTGACGGAGGCATCGTCCTTTATGTTGCATCGTATGTGGAAAAGGTGTGAGGCTAAGTCACGGGATTCGAAATCAATTCCATCCCAGCCCAAGCCGGCATAATCCACTGGGTTCGTTTTAAATATCCGAGCTAACAACGTCCGATCGTTAATGTCTCCAGTCGAACAATGGAGGTAAACGGTACCGAACGTTAGCGTGTATGGTTCTACACTTTTTAGTGAACACTTCCGTTCTGTACACCATAAAACTGTTGCTTACGTTGTTCTTTGTAACTGAACAACGGAGAATGGAGAAGAGTCTTTCCAACCTGCTTGATTGTGAGCACACAACCGATTTACAAACGCGAAAAGCTCAGCCTCCACTTCTATCATCGTTAAATCACAACGTTCTTCTACAAATACGAACCATTAAGAATAAGGGGTATGAGTTAAATAAATAAAAATAACATATTTTATTTATAGTGTGCTGCAAAACTAAAGTGATCTTGAATTTTTCAATAACTCGCAACACACCTATTCTTCTATTACTTACTGAAAAGCGATAAGTTGGTGGAATCAGAAATAGAGGTGAAATATATGTCTTTGCTTTTTGGAGCAATTGTTCATGCAAAACTGATACCAAGAATACGATACAGAAACATCCTGAACTATTCAAAAAACTTTTAATTATTTGTAACCTATTTCACTAGATTATGATTGGCTTAAGTTTATCTGTTAACATATTGTACGACGTGATCGATGAAAACCGCAAAGTTTTTAACAAAAAAAAAAACAGCTACCGAAAGGCAAAACCAGCATCATAAAAAATTAGCACCGTCCCAAAAATAGATTGCACAGAACGATGGGCTCTGGAATCAACGATGCGGCACACAAACGCCATGCGGATGTCCTTGAGGAAGAGTGTGCAAAGAGATAATGGAACAAATCACGGACGCGCATGGTAACCGGATCATTAGGAATCCCTCCTCCTCCAGCGGCCCGGATAGCTCAGTCGGTAGAGCGTTGGACTTTTAATCCAACGGTCTAGGGTTCAAGTCCCTATTCGGGCGGGTTGACATCATTTTTGTTTAGAATCGTATGATAGAGATGATAATTTGTTATGACAACAGCATTAGAATCTAGTTGTTGTTTGTGTATTGGTAGGTAGGAATGGACAAATTAACATCCAAGCTGTGTGGCTCACAGTCGTTTGTAAACGTTCTGCTGACGATTAGATGCTACGTACTTATCGCTGCAGTTTTTGGATTTATTACATTTTACTTACCTGTATTTTTACATTTTCATCCGTAGTTTACCCTAAGTTGGCTGTGATTTTTTTCGTGAGTCGATTGAAAGTCGTTATAAACATTTCATTTTATATTTCATTTATTTCACTTCCATAAAGTTTGACCACATTAGTTTATCCTAATTGTCTGACTTTGATTGGGCCCTAGAGTAACATTTTGCAATAAATAATGTGTTTAATCTTACGGTAGTAATATTTATGTGTACAACATTTCTTATCAATAGAAACGTTCTATGGTATCTTGTGTTCTGTTTATTTGTTATCCGACGGTATGTTTAACTAGCTGAGATAAATGTAGTCCATTGTTTTTTTATTGTGGATGGCAGAGTTGCTCGTCAAATTCATTTCTCTTTCATTCTTGCTCAATTTCCTCTTATTTTTACGTGCAAAGTTATGACCGGATGTTATAACGTTTGAAGTGCTATAGAAATGAAATGGTCGTTTTTTTTCGTTATTTGAGCAATCGTTATTAGTAATATTTATAACATTAATTTTGAGAAATCATCCGTATGATTGAAACTGGTCGAAAAGTGAAACCGGAAGCCCGGTTGTAATCCGGTCTGTGTCTTTTTTAAAGGTTTTCGCCAACAACATTAGTACAATGGAAAGCATTTTATGTTTGCTATGTACGTATGAGAGGAAGGCCAATTCATTCCGGTCCGAAGGCGGTGGTGTATGCTAACATGAAGTAATAAATTAATGTGTCAGAAAAGAAGCGTGAAGCGTCAAAGGAAAGGTTTCAAGGCAAGGGTGCGTTAGATGCAACATACAATGTTGCAATTTTTCTAAACGTACATGTTTAAGCTACTTTTATCAATCGTTAAGTAGTAGTAGAAACATTTCTGAAGGCAATAATTACAGCTGCTTGCTGCTGAAGAGAATACTGCTTAATAAGGCCATTTCTTTTTACCTGCCAATTTTAATTTTCCTGCTTTGTTATAATTTTTTAGAACGAAATATTCAATTGCACTTTAAGAATTTTAAAATTTTGTTTTACAATGTAATCGAAATCGATAGTGTTAAGGCTGTCATCTTATGCATAATTAGTAAATAACGGCACTTTTCCTCAGTTTGCGGTTGCTACTTAAAGACACTGATACATACAGCTGAACCTAAGGGTATTTCTTGCAAAGTTATTCCGCGTTTTACAGTATGTTTCAATTCCATGTACGCTCAAATTCAACGTCAACATCTTTGGTGTACAGTACGATCATTGTTTTTTTTTTATGAAAGAAACATATTGTATTAGAAGCCTCTCGATATAATTGCGAGTGTAAGAGTTCTACCGTTTAATATGTATCATCGACAAATGTGAACGTACACTCGTTTGAAACGAATTGCAAACGGGTTTCCTAACGCCCATGGGGTGAAACTTTTCTTTACATTAATTGTTGTAACATCAGTTCAGATTGTGAGTGTATGCATCGGTTTGAATATGATGGGTCTGATTTGCGGGTTGAAAATTGAGCCATGGATAGAATTCGACAGAAAATTTGTATAGCGTTAAGGTGTAAGAACATAAGAGAGGTATGTAGAGAAAGCATTTGCACTGCGCGTAAGAAAAGAACCTAAGTTTATACAATCTTCCACTTAAAAGTAAACTATCAACGCTAAACTAAACAAAAGAACGCCACCCAGCAATGCCGGGCAGTGCGCGGGGATAAACAAAAACAAATCATCACAGTCCGAAATTCGCTAACACATAGGTCTAAGCAATTTAATACACTAAAAACCCCCGTCTCCAACGGTGTGCGGGAAAGATGCATGATCGCGGTGGATCGCGGCCAAACAAAACAGAACAAATTATGCCAGTGCAACGGGGGGCAACGAAAACAACGCCCGATCATTGTTTTAGTGGGTCGCCAAACGTTTAGGACAATGGGAAAAAGGGACTTATTATATCACACCACTCAAACCACACCATGTCCACACATTGCCATCATTATTATCGTCTTATCAATTCTATAGGGTAGCAATCTTCTAGTAGCGTTGCCTTATGTCTTTCTCGAAAACCCAGTCGTTACCAATTCCCTAATCCCAAACACGGTTCAATCACAATTAAATGGCATCTGGCAAATGTGAACGTGCCGCTAATAAATCGTTTCAAACAACCGTCCGCAGTAGAGAACTTTTTTCGTTAACTTGCTTTTTGCAACCGTTTTAGAGAGATGTCCTTAACAAATGCACGGTAAACAGGTGAAAATTTGGAATTAATTTTAAAACGTGGAACCTGAATGTGTATCCTTGAAAAAATCTGGCCATCTAAATTGGGCATGGAAAATTTTATAATTAATCGGTTTTATCAGCAGCGCATTCCATCACTGTATTTTGTGGCACTTTCTTGTAATAAATTGCACTTTCAGCACAAACATAGGCACTTTACAAACATTAAGCGAGTAAAATCGAACTGTTCGTGAGCTGGTTCTGTGTTGTTTGGTGCTTTGTTAGAAAGAAAACGTATAAGCTTCCTGTACGTGATTGTGTGTTGCTGAGTATGGCTGTACCCCATAATGTGTGATCTATTTACAATCTCCTATGCGAAACATTAGAATAAAGGAACTTTTTTCATTCGGCTCCGTCTTGATAAGCAATAAAAGTAGAAAACAAACTGCACACCATTTTCTGAAAACACGGGCACACAACGTTCGCTTATCGGAACACCAAAACAGACACAGGCATAGGCGCTTATTGCGAGACTATTAGGGAAGGAACGTTTTTTGAAATAAATGTCTACACTCACGCGTTAAAACCTCAACACACTCTGTTGTGTTGCACACGCCTAAAATCTAACTACCAAACAAGCGTACGTAAACCCTACAGCTCCCTTCCACTGAAGGTCATATAAACATCAATCAACATGCCGTTCCGGAGAGGCATGCCTGTGGAATGATTGGATCGAAAGGTGGAAGAGAAGAGTTGCTATCGAAGAATGAGCTATTAGTAAGAGCGAACCGTCAGTGCGACAAAACCCTCCCCACTCAAAACCCATCGTCGCGATAATTGATCGTTTTGAGGGTAGCAGGCAAAGGGGTTGGCATTGGTTGAAGTCTACCAGTGTAGCCTATATTAGCGTAGATCTAAATAGTTTGTTTAGTAATCAGCAGAACCAGCTGCTGATAAAATCCGCCCCTTTGTGGGAACGAACAAAGCTGAATCTATTGGTGCTTGGTGACAAATCGCGTACCACGGTCTCGCTCTCGCTTCCTCTACCGGTTCACCTCCCGGCGGATGTCCGAGCCAATCGCTCGCGTCGCCGGTTTTACCCGGCCCCGACCGGACTCACCGTTCATCGTGCTACCATTACTGCTACTGCTGCCCGTATCGATGCCACTGCTACCGTCGGACGTTGCTACGCCGTCATCCGACTCACGGCACTGCTCCACCAGCGATTTGGTTCGGTATTTGGCCGGTTTTTCCACCAACCGGGGATTTTCCAGCAGCAGCTGATACAGCTGATTCACTTGTATCTGTTGCTGGTGCGGGACGGGAAGCTTCGGCGGGAGCACCGGATCGGCGGATGATTCCAGCGAGGAGGTGCGGTTCAGCGACGCGGATCCGGGTGGTCCCGATTGCGAGTGTGCGAAGGAGCTGGGGAAGGTTTGCGAATTTGGCATACGGGTGGCTACGAAGGCAGCCGGTGCGGGGATACGATCGTCTTTGCGGTGCGGGACGACCGGCGGGGAGGGTGGGATGGTTGACGAACCGACCATCAGCACGGCGGTCGTTGCGTTCACCGGTGGGATCGGTGGCGGTGGTTCGATCCGTGGATCCTCGTCCGGATCGTGCGGTTCCTGATGTGATCGCCGAGCCGGATGGTTGAACTGTGGCCGATCGTGCAGATCCAGATCGCTGGTGTGCTTGCGAGTGAGCGAGTGCAGCAGACACTTGAGATCCTCACGACTACCACGGTGAGCGGCATTGGTTGAACCGTTGGCCGACGCGCAGTCACCGCCGGTTCCGGAATCCTTCGACGAGAGATCATCATCCAGATCGTCCGAATCGAGCTCCGTCGAGCGGGTGGTGGGTTTGGTGTGTACCGCCGTGTAGTAGCAGGCGTCCCGTCCAATGGTCCGGCCATCGGCACTGTCGCCATCCTCGTCCACGTTCGTTGTGATCTCCCCATTGCGCACCATCGGAATCAGGTACTCAAAGTACCCAGCAGGAGTTGTCGAAGTTCCGACACCGCTTCGCACGATCAAATTAGGCTGATTAACCTCCATGCCGGTGGCCAGATCCAGTACCGTTTCTCCCCCACCCCGGCCAACACCTCCACGCATGCGCTTCTTAATGCGACTCATATAAACCCACCAACAGAGCGATGTCACCGCTACGCACATGAGCAGCACAAACATCACCGCCATCAGTGCGGTGTCGAATACCTGGGCCCGCTTTTCCTCCCCATCCACTGTGGGGACATCGCCCGGCACGGATTCATGCATATCCTCCACCTGCCCATCGATGACGGTCAGTCGCGTCGATCCACTGTCGCTTCCAAGATCGTTCTCGATCCGACACTCATACAACCCGGCATCGTCCAGCTCCGTGTCGACGATCACCAGCAGCTGCCCTTCGGCCGTAACAAAATGGCGCTCCGTTAGTCCCACCGGTTCGCCATCCTTCAACCAAAAGATGCTCGGTTTTGGCGTCCCGGTGATCTTGCACTCCAGCACGCTTGCCTTTCCGATCGGGATCTCCAGACTACTGACCGGCCGCAAGACCGAGGGACTTTCGAACACCACCACGGACGCATTCGCCCGGATGACGCCGGCAGCATTTTCCGCCGTGCAGCTGTACACTCCCATGTCGACCGGCTGCACGTTCAGTATCAGAAACGCATCCTCATTCGGCAGCACACGCATACGCCGCTCCTTCGCCGCCGGAAAATCGTTTCCACCGTCCTTTTCCCAGGAAATCTGCGGCATCGGGTCACCCATCGCGGCGCACTCCAGTCGGGCCACCTTGCCCGCCTGAACGCTTACATCCGAGGGCGTTTTGCTGAACTTCGGGTACGTGCCGACCGTCACCTTCACCTTCTGCGAGTACACCACGCCGTAGCTGTTCGTGATGATGCACTGGTACTTGCCGGCGCCCGGTTGCTGGATGTTCGGGATGGTAAGCTCCGTCGTGCCGATGGTTCCATTTTCGTTGTTCAACTGATCCACGGTGTACTGGGACGCTGGCAGCTCCAGATTGTCCTGCTTCCACTTGAACGTCATCGGATCGGCGGCGGTCGAGGTGGCCGTGCACACGAGCGTTAGGTCGGTCCCACGAATACCGAGCTGCGACTTTGGTTCATCAATCAGGTGAGGTTTCGGTGAGTCATCTAAAAGAACAACGGGCCATAACAGAGATTAGTTAGTATACGGAGATAGTTCCAAATGGAGAAACCCATATACTTACAGCAAGTAAAATTCGTGGGATGCAAGTTACGGATCAGCCGATTGCGCAACCACATTGGATAGATGCACTCGGCATCGATTTGGAATACTTCCTTCCGTTCCTTGATCCAGTGGTAGAACCAAACCAGGTTACAGTCGCATATCAGGTTGGTGGAGTTCATAATTAAACTCTGCAAAGGAAGCAAAGCGGTTAATTAAAATGGTTCTTGTTAGGTTATAGTGCGCTGCATTAACCTACCTTCAACCGGTTCGTATCCTTGAACGCATTGTTCTGTATCGACGAGATGTTGTTCTGACTCAGCTCGAGCACGGTCAACGATTTCAGCCCGAGGAACGCATTCCGGCTGACCGATTTGATTTCGTTCGCGTTCAGATACAGCCGCTCCAGCCGCCCGAGGCCCAGGAACGGCCCACGCATATCCTCGATCGTCCACGAGATGCGATTCTCGTTCAGATAGAGCGTTTCCAGCGATTTCGTCTCGTTGAACGTACCCTCGCCGATCGCCGAGATGCGGTTGCCCTGCAGGTTGAGGGTCTGCAGCGCCGACAGCTCCTCGAACGTGTAGCGATCGAGCGACTCGAGCCGGTTGTAGCCGAGGTCCAGGTTGATCAGCCGGGGCGTAAACTCCCACCCGGACTGCTCGATCTCGGCGATGCGGTTCCGCGCGAGGGCCAAGTTCGTCAGGCTGGTTAGATTGAAGAACCCACCCTTGCGTATGATGGTGATGCTGTTGTTGTTCAGCTCGAGCGTACCGATCGCGATCAGCCCGTGGAACACGCCGTCCATTAGGGCCGGAATGCGGTTGTTGTTCAGCTTGAGACTTTTCAGCTGGTTCAGATTTTGGAAGGTAAGACTTTGCACCTCCTCCAACGCGTTGCTGCTGATTTCTCTGCAAAAGCGAAACAAAGCGCATGTCAACACCTACACTAGACAAGTCCCTCTTATGACGCTCTTCCAAGTACTTACAATCGTTTCAGCGACTGCAAACGGTCAAACGTCCCCTTCGTCAGGAGCGTCAGCTTGTTGAAGTTCAGATTCACGTACTGCAGAATATTTTTCACCGGAAAGGATGTGTACTGCAACTCCCGGATCGCGTTTCGGGATAGATCGAGGAACTTGAGTCCCGGCAGTCCGGCCAACGCTTCCACGTCGATCGTTTCGATTTCATTGTTGTTCGCGAGCAGCTTCGTAAGATTTCGCAGACCACGCAGCACTGGCAACCGTTTAAGGCGGTTGTAATTCAAGCTCCTGCCGAGAAGAAGGGAATAAATAAATAGGTGGTTTAAATATAATCAAACAAAAATAAACCGAAGACAACAGACAGCAGGTCGCAACTCGCGGGAGATGCACCCCTTTTATCGCTGCCTTGCGTTAACAAAGTTTAATTTTTACTCACAACTCTTGTAGCTTGCGAAGGTCGGCTAATTGCGCAGAAATCGTGTCGTGGCTCAGACGATTGGACGCCAGGTCGCTAGTAAAAATAGAAACGAAAAAAAACACAGATTAGGATAGGGAAATAGAAAAAAAATGAGGAAAAAGATCGCACACAAGCATACCGAACATTAAAAAAAGAAACGCCCATACAATCGCACAAATCGTTCGCGATGATTATAAATCAATCAGGTTTCCCATTAAATTGCCCACGGCAAGGGCAGACACTGGGAAAATCGGCGGGTTATCGCCGCAACTCAACGGACCTGCGGACGTACCGTTTGTCGTCCCATCATGCGGCATGATCGTGCAAGCGTATTTTTAACCCGCGCAATTCATGTTGGACAATGATAAAGTAATTTCGTGCACTGGCGGGCTTGTCATTACTAGTTTAAAATGAAGTTGTAGGCAATCCTACTCTCTTCACCATATCACAACTAAACATTCGGGTCGACTCCCCAGGAGTCCATACATACACAAGCGTAGAGTGCAGAGTAAACAATCTTTAGTCTATTTAACCATCTGTAACAACGGGACAACCCTCACTCTTCACGAACAGATAAGATAAGGGCCCCCCAAAAAAAAAGGTGTGTACCTATTATTTTTTTATGATGGAACAAATCATACCTAGAGCTACATCGCAGAAAAAGCGTGCAAGCCCGGATTCGGGGGTATTTACTGGTTTGCAAAGGGCTTTCTGGTTGGTTCACAAGATAACCACCAAAGTCTGAGAAGCTTTAACGGTCGAGATAATTGAAAACAAAACAAAAAACAACCACCGCAAAGTAAGTACATAAAAAAGCACAATAAACCGGACTTGAACCTTGATGCGTTTTGTTTGTTTTTAATTGCATCGTAATCAACCACAAAACACGTGTTCATATGCGACCCATTTTGTGATAAAAAACTGTAGAAACCGGGCACAAAAAAAAAATGTGTCCACAATTACGTATGCTGTCGGGCGCATCATTATGTACTAGTTGCATCGCTATGATCACATTCTAATACCGCGCCATCATAATCTAATCATGATTGGTTGAGGCCGTTTTCCCCGAACGATTCCATTCCATGATTTATGGCCCTGGGAACGTGTCTCCCGGTCTGCCAGGGAAGACAGACAATTTTTTTACCAAAATAAAAACACTTGTCCAAGCAGACGCGCGTTTGAGGGGCACGAAACGTCGATGAAACCCCTTTTGTGCCCGTTGGAAGCAATCGAATGAAAATAAAAATGGAGGAAAGCAACATGCAACCCCAAAGGCGGTGACAACGGCGGGGTCTGCACTCGATGCGATAGTAAATTGAATTTAAAATCATCATCCATCGATCGGTTGGTCGCTTGCACAGAGTCGACAAGCGAGAAAAGGAGACAGAGTAGAATAGCGATAAATCAAATCAGCCCATTAATCATCATCTGCATCGTGCGGTGACGGGGGAGGAGGACCCGAGAACCCGGGTTCGTCTTTTTCCTGGGAAAATGCAAGTGTGCAACCGCACGTCCAAACAATCGGAGTGGCTCATTCGAATTAGTCTTATCACCCGAACGATACCGTCATCGTCGTCATCGTCATCGTCGTCATCGTCATCGTCATCATGATGCACTTTTTAATGCAATGGTTCGGGGTGACATTCAGTTTTTTTTTCGTATTGTCGCCCCCGACAAAAACTTGCCGCGCATTTGTCCTGTGCGACGGGGGGAAGGGAAATGGGAGATAAGTGTGCCATCAAGCGACTCGATGACTAGCGACGACGAACACACTTCGTGGCACCAAGCTGGCTGAGGTGTTCGCGGTTTCGCCATCGAAGGAAAACAAAAAGAAAACACGAGAATGTGTGTGCAACAAACTTGCATTTGCGGTGGATTAATTCACCCCCACCCAACACTCCCTCTCCCTGTTTCTCTCTTTCTCTCTCTCACACACACGTTCGCCCCGGAAACTATACAAGTTCCGTGTGGTGCGATTCATGAATGGGTCAGGTCCCCAGTGTAACCCGGCGGAACTAAAGCGCGCGCCAAACGGGTTTTAGCTGCAATCACGTCGTCGCGAAGGTGAGAAATGCACATGCGCGGGCGGACAATGCTCAATTTATGATGGGGACTCCCTACTCCATCATTAGATCGACCTAAAAAAAAAACAACCCAACGTCACCCACCGTTGTGCAATGTGTGCCATTTTTATTCTGCAAATTACATGTTACCGTGACCCAAGTGTACCATTGACGTGCGGTTGTCATGTTTGCTCTTCCCGTTTTACCCTGCGTCTGTTTTTCGAATCGATTGACTTTGGTTTATGTTTGTGTTATTCTTAGACAAATAAACCCGCGCAGCTAACACAAATGATAATGCTTATGCTACCAATAATTGCGCCCGCTAAAAATGCATGTCAATACCACGCCGAAGTTGCGAATTCATTTCAAGGGCACACAAACAACGTTTGACAAATGTTTTGCCTTTACATATTATCCAACGGGTATTCACGTCGAATGCAAAATATTTACTCAATGATTACTGCGCTGCACTTCCGATGAGTCATTGGTTCGTTGCTGGAACCGGTGCTGCACAAAATTCGCCAACGTTCGTACGTAAGTAAATTGGGAGTTGAAAGGGAAGAAGGAAAAAAAACACTCGTAAACAAATAAATATGCTGCTCGCTGCCCGGTTGATTTCCGCTGCGGCTTGCGTAAGAATAAATTTAAACATCCGCGACCCCCGCGTGACACATCCCCCCTACGGAACTCCGTGCTCCCGAAACAAGCCTGTTTTACCAGCAAAAAAAAAAAAAAAGAGCGTTACAATTTAAAAAGGGGAGACCTATGCATGCTCACGTTTGTTTGGGTGGCGAATTAAATAGGAGTTAAAGTGAGTGCGATCTGTCGCGTACAAAGATAACCGCGAAGATACTAGAAGGCAGACGATTTAACTGATAAAACAGACAGATATGGTTGGGTTTTGTGCAAACTTAAGAGTTGAAACTAAAGGGCAAACGTAATTGAATTCAGTGTAAATTGAACGATACTTTCGCTTAACTTCAAAATATTTCTATTGACCATTCCCTGCGTTCACTCCAACTCGAACACACCCACATTCCATTAGCATTTCCTCTACTTAATAGCGTTGCTGCAGTGTTGCTGCTGTTGTGCTGCCATTGTGGCTCGAATTACGAGCATTTACCGCTGACCACAATCGTTTGGGTGTGGTGTAAGATCAGTTCAAACGTCACAAACAACCACCCGACCAACCGGATTGGATTAGTCACCCACGGACCCCCGGCTCTACCTGAACGAGCGTTTCGATAGGCAGCACACACGGCTAAATGGTCAATTTGCTAGATCGCATCTTACGTGGGTCGATCGCGATTATTTTCTAACGTTTCTTTTTTTTTTTTTGAGCTCGATCGTTGCACAAAACTGCTGCAGCCCTTTTACCGCAGCTGCTGCTGCTGCTGTAGGGCCAGTTTGCCCGTGCGCCAACGACTTTACGTAATGTGTGTTAGTGCGTCTGGTGCGGCACATGGGGCGGATAAGCGTAAACCAGACCACCCGACGACGGTGAATGCAGCGATGCACTTTTTTGCATCGTTCAAAGTGCTGTTAGAAAAATCCAATAAAGCACTATGAAAGGGTAAAGAGAAATGATTAACAAACATATTTATAAAGTAATACAAGAGAAAAGAGAATGATGCGTTAATTTAACCATAAATATGAAAAATCAATGTTGAAATTAAATAACAACAGCACCAAGGATAGTTTTCACTATAGCTTTCCAGTTTCACACAGTATACGGACATGTTTTTATCCATTACAATATAACAACTATGTCTACCGTTATGCTTTGCAGTAAATATCCTGCCCCGCGCTGCTATCTGTGGTCGAATATGATGAATTGCTTGCGAAGTTGACATTGCGGTCGAAAGATAGATTATCTAAATCACCTCCAAGTTTCCGGAAATCGATCAAAACTAGCGTTCACAGAGTTTTAGAAGCCGAAGATAACGGAGCATGGTCGGGAGCTATATTTTGCAGAATGTGGAAAAACAAACAAACACAAAAAAAATACTGGTAATCCGCCGTGGCCATCACTTAATTTTGTGTGATGCATGTGTGTTTAGGGGATCTTTGTATGGGCAAAAACTAAACAAACTTTTCTGCTTCCATCATTGCGTTATGTTTATCTTTTACATTTTTCAACAAAGATTTGTTTACACGTTTACCAAAAGGAAAGAAGTTTGTTACCAGTGATTTCATAATGTGTAATTAACTTTCAATCACAGTTTAAACCAAAACAAAATATCCCAAAACTGCAGTGGTCACAAAAACCATAGAACGAAACGATCAAAACACCAGCGTTTAATGCTTAAAATAAATTTCACATAATTTTATGATACTATTTACTGTAACTTGTAAATGACTTTTGAAAAGTCGGAGGACCAAAATGTGCCATAAACAACCCCCCATAAGTGACACACAACTGATTGGCGGATGTTTCATGGCATTATCAACTTCGTTCTAGCGGATAACAGATAGCAAACGATCGTTCGGTAAAAAAAAGTCAAGCGAGCAATTTCTTGTTTACAAAAAGTGATGCATTTGCTTTTCGAACCTTTAGGAGAAACTCCAAACACGGCGTTCAAACACACGCCCGAGGGGAGGATCATTAGGAGACCATAATAAACTAGATTCTACCTTTGATGTTTTGCTTTCCGTTACTTAAAATTTACAACCAACACTGCGCCAATGGCCGTTATCGAACGAATATCGATAACTAACGAGGTGAGGGTTACCTCGGGAGTGGGGTAAAGGTGTTGCCTTGCGGTGTGGGGGGGTAGGTAGGTAGTAAAGTAAATAAATTGGATGCCGCCTATCTTATCGAACTTATCAAACCGACCGCCAATAGGGCGCGATAATGGACCGAGTCAATCGGATACTGTTCTTTCTTCTAGGAATCGTAAAAATATGTTACCCAACATAAAGATTGAGTGTTACAAATGGCATTATTATGCCAAAATGCTTACGGAAGAACAAAGTGAGTTTAAATAGCGTAAAGTTGTTCCTTAAGTTTGACGATCCTAAAGTTTGACGATCGAAGTATCAAAAATAGAATTAACCCTAACAACACTACACGTTTATCAGTAACCCTTCGCACCTAGGCAGCGTTTCAGCATTGTTTGTCCGTTGAATTGGACCTATTCAGTTGATTGTCATATATCTTTGGCAAACAATAGATAGGGAGACAGATAGTTAGCTGCTTCCAACATCGGTTCCATAGGTGGACAACTATCGCAGCACGCGTTTATCATGCACATGAGGATTCTTCTTATCACCGGCCGAAGAAAACTAAGCCCTTCGAGCCTTTTGAGGACGCACTATCGATCATCGCAACATAAACAGAGACGTTTCAAGAGCCATCCGAAGAGGGACAGTAAAAAAGCGTTCATAAGATATGTCAACAGAACCATCGATCGATTGGCAAGATTGTCCCCGAGGTTCTCCGGTGGATTCGGGTTTGGGGGTTAGGGGAGGAGGATGTAGGTCCTAGAAAACCGCCTGTTCAAACACGCTAGCGAAGCTGGTTGCTTCTTTAAGTGGTGCTTCATGTTTTGCCCTCGTCGATAGTGTTTTTCACATAAACGGTAACAATTGCAACCAAGAAAGTTGTGGAATAAGAGCAATTGCTAAGGTGTGAACACCTTTAGGGAACATTTAAGAGCATTTTGGTTGTGAAAAAACGTCCAAAATGTTAGTACATAACGTACTAAACGGCAATAATTGACATCCTAAGTATTTCATAATGTAACATCAAAGTAACGAAATAGGTTAGGTCAATAATATAGCACTCGAGGAAAAAAAGGCTGATATGAAAAGAACATGGATTCCACGTCCAAAATCGAACACACGTCCTCTGTCATCCAATCGTGGTGTTTAGAAGGAAAATCATGTCCAACCAATGACGGCAACAAACATCGGAACATGGCCTCAAAACCAAAACCGCCACAAATGGAAGCAAAAAGATCGCGTTCTGCCCTTATGCGATGCAATTGGCGCACATTGCGGATCGTACTTTTCTCGGAAATCAAGCACCGTTCCGTGGCCGCACGAGCACCGCCCGCCCGGACAACAACGGAACACAATTGCGCACTTCACGGCCGAGAGAAAACAAAAAGTGTTGGAAAATGTAATGTCAACAGGAAAGCCCCCCTCCGGTTGTTCCATCGATAGGAAATCGAAGCCGTACGAGTGGTTCTGGTCGCAACATTCAAACTTCGGTCGTTGGTGTTTCTTTTTCTCTTCACGCCTTCGCAGAAATCACTGGCGTGGCCTGTGTCACGTTTGCCGTATTATGGTGGGCGAGAACTCAATTGCAATTGGTAAGCAAAACAACTGCCGATAAGCTGCCCTACAATACTGTGGCAAGAGCAAACATGGTCTCTAATGGCTGGATGGTGTTTAAAAAAGTTGGACAATAACACTACGGTGCACATTTAGCAACTTATCGCAGCCCAGATCTACAACAAATTATCTTCACTGCAACAGTTGGGCCAAACACAAATGTACAAAAAGGGAAATTTCTTGGCCAATCTAAACCAACTCTGACTTCTTTCATTCATCGTGCCAGTTCGTTTGATTCAACAAAGAAACCATCTATAAAATAAACTGTTTTAGGAATGTATGAAGAAGGCCAAAACCAACATTCAAATCGCTCTCGAAACTAAATTCAATAAGATTAACATTCTTATTATAAACAACTCGCGATCAACAATTCGTGAATGTATCTAAAACAAACGTGTCCAAAAGTGGGATATAAAGTACGTCAAATTCAACAATGTGAAGGTGAACAGGAAGAAAATCTAAATACTAAATTGTTTACAATGAAACAAATGCAATACAAATTATTTACAACAATCTTGTATCTTACTGTATATGCAAAAGAACCAATCTTGTATCTTGTTTGATAGAACTTAATTAAACTTGTTTTGAAATAGCTCATCGAATATTGAAGCTCATTTAATTTTTAATATTTCAGACAAGAATGTATCAGGTTTTTGTAGAATTATTACTCACTTAATTTAAGTTCATGGTGATTTTTGTTCAAAAATGGGAATCTGTTTGAATTAGAATACTTTTTGTGAAATGAACCGTTCTTGTAAACCTCTATTGTATACCAAGAGTTTATTCTAGGATGTACATTCGTTTAGTTCGAACTGACGAAAGGGTTCGCCGGATGAAAACACTTCCCCTCTCCCCACCGAACGAAAAAAGGAAGAAACGGTGATCTTCCAGCGTCAATCAATCATCACCTTCGACTCTCACGAGACCTCCTCAGACGATCCGGAGCGGATCCGTTGGTGTCGATTGATCGCCTCTAACGATCACGACTGGGAACACGTGCCGGGATATCCCACGTAGGGAATGTGCCTGAGCTAGAATTTTATTTCTAGACCCTCCTATGGAGCCTTGCGGTCACGTATTTCACCACGACCGGACGTGAGAAAGTGTTAACGGGTAAGCGTAGGTGGTGATAGCATGCGGATATAGTGCTTTCTATCCTTGCTGGCTTAAAACAATGCCCGGTCTGAATTTTCCTCGCTCGATATGATTCATATAGTATCGATTATATCTTCGCATCGCAATGTGTGTACTTACACGCAAAGCCCTTAAGTCTGATGGGATTCTTTAGCACGTAAACTTCAAATCAGCACGTCTATCATATTTGATCAATTTCAGCTGTCAGAAGACTCTAATCATAGACCCATCCATCTATCCATCCTTCTATTGCCACCACGGGACGTTTTTGGCATCGCTCCAAATCATTGCCCTTTTCAGTATCAATTTACCACTTCCACTTCCCCCTCAGCCCTCACCACCATCGCATTTATTTTCCCATGCCGTGGCCGTTTGCAGTATCTCACCAAAAAGTTTCATCTAATACACACGAACACACACGCTTAGCATGAGAACCGTACCAATTTTGCAAGCGAACCGGAATCGATCAAACATTTCAAACGTCCATTTGCAGAAAGGGCGAAATTATTGCCAACCAGTGAATAAATTACGCGACCAGACTAGAAAACCGTGTCCGACCTCCGGGCCGTGTGTATGCAATTTCCTCACCATGTTCCTTCTCCTCGCTGTAGCTAGTTTTTCGTGACATTTTCCTTTCCATTTTTTCCGCCCTAATTTGGGAAAAGAACGTCCCAGAACAGGCCTGCCGTCAAGAGTGTTGGAAGTCAAAAATGGAAAACGAGCGGTCGAAGACCTTTAAATTAATGGGAAAGTGATCTTTTCCGTGGTCGATCGTGATTTTTCCGAAGCGAGGTTGGGATCCGCACCGGACGACCTTTGCATGCGCACGCCATAGAGCAAGTGCATTCGCGCCGTTCCCGGTATGATGGATTGCTGCCGTTGGCAAGATGGACAGCCGAGCCGGCAGTACCAGGATCTTCACGAACGATCCCCCCTTTCGCTGGTCAACGAGTATGACTTCTGCCGGAAATGTCACTACGCCCGGCTCGGGACCATTAATTTGCTCCCGTGTTCATGCGGTGTGGGGGAAATTATGCTACGCGTCTCGCTTTTTTGACGGTACGGCACACATCTTCCAAGTGCAAGCCCGCGCCGGGATGCTGCGTACCATCAGCGGCCATTTGGAGGAACGATCGGTAATGCGTGGCATAATGTGGCATGGCACGCAGATAGAGAGAAAGAGTGTATGGTGGTGTGTATTAATAAATCCAATCCTCCTCCGGACATCACCGTCAACGAGCGGCGTGTGGCGAGACGGTCCGCCTCGGCGAAGAATTCGCAACTAATGGAAGTTTAAAAAGGAACAACCGTTGGGTGGGAAAATGGGGAGGTCGTTGGTGGGGAAAAACATTTATGAAGGTGCCCGCACCCGGTAAATGGTACTTACAGATTATCCACCCAGTGCGGTATCGGGAACAGCGTCCGGAGGTTTTTCTTCGAGCAATCGATGGCATTTCCCAGGCAGGGACACTGCCGCTGGCAGAAGCTGCCACCGGATGCGTCCGGCACCGCGCCACCACCACCATTCTCGGCCCTCGCCCCCTCGGGCAAGCCGATCGCGACACCAGCGACAACGACGATGGTCGCAATTAATCGGAGCATTTTTATTTTTAATTCACCTCTCCTGCCCCGGTCGGCTCCTCTTCGATGGTCCACCGTCACTCGCGCCATCGAAATCGCGTGATCTTCCGCGGGTTCTTGCGCTTCGATCGATCGACACCCCTCGTTTAAATACCAACGGTTTTGTAATTTGTTTTTCCCTTTGTTTGCCAACCGATGCTATCTGCAACGCGAGCAATTTCTGGCGCAGACAAAACAATTGCAAGGCACGTCGTTTTCGCTTCGATCTTTCTCCCCTTCTTAGTTCAAGTCACACGGTAAACGAAACAATTTGACACTTTCCACACTCACACACACACACCGGGTGCCGCATTCTTTTCCCTCTTATGCTGCCGCCACACCGTTTCTTTTCTTTTCTGTCCGTTTTTACTCTCGCTTGCTCGTGTTTTCCTCCGCTTTTCAATTTGTCGCCACCGCCACAGCGTCGTTCGCCGTCATCGGTCCCCGAGCGGTGCTGGCGGCATGATGAGCATCATGGTTTTCACCGGTGTCTCGAGTTTCCCATCCATTTGCGGCCGATCGCAGTGTGCTGCGTACGCATCCCGCACCGTCCGACGGGTGCCGGGGAAAAGGAGGCTGGTACCGGCAAGCGGGGTTCATGATGTCTGCCCGAAACTGTCTCTAAACCGGCGCAAGAATCATAACTGTGACGCGAGGAGGGTAAACCTAATAATCTTTTAGCACGACGTTAAAATGGCGGCCTGCGGTTCATTTTCGCACTGGTCATTGAGATTTATTTTTAATGTTTACGCACGCACAGTCTATGTAACTGTGTACAGTGTGCGCTATTTAGAACCATTCGTTTGTTAGGTCAAACGAAGAACATCCAGTGGGTCGGATGGTAATCGGATACGTTCCTCGGTTTTCCCTACGTCGACCTCCACCGGACGTTAGATGCACTTTCGATCGTAAGCGCAACTGCAACCGCTGATTCCCGGAAAATGAGCCTCGGAAAAGCACCACCCGTTGGCACACGCTGAGTCTGGCAACGCAATCGTTACACCACGTTACCACGCACGGAAAATGGTGCGCGTATTTTCGACGTCTTTTAAACACACGCACTACGCGGTATTATTCCTTTCCCTTTTTTTATTATTTATCCACCCCGTTGGAACGACGGTGCAACCGAGAGGATTATCTCCGCTTTCGCTCTCCCCTTCTCGCCGCGGGACTTTAATTTTCTCGCATGAATTGTTTTTGTTTTGCTTCTGGCTGCACGCGGGGATGACGTTCTCGTGCGCCGCGACAGGAACCCAACTGTCTCGGCTGCTATTTTTCTAACCCCACGCTGCTGCCGGGGTTGGTGTTGTTGTTGCTGCTGCTGCTTTCTGCCTCACGTTCAACGACGAGGCCTACTTCGGTCGGGGAGGCACAGCTGCTTCCCAGCACCCACGCGCCCGCGTCTCCACGGGGGTAAAAGACGGAGTATGATTAAACTTTAAGATTTTGTTATTGTTGGCATATGGGCCAGGAGGCACAAACAACACTCTCAGCAGCAGTGTCCGGCAGTGGCGACCATCGTGCTGCGCGCCGTGTCTGTTTTCTTCGCTCTGAAGTGGACGATTATTTTCTACCGGTTATGGAAGCGCGAACACTAACTCCGGTTGTAACACCGTGGAAGGGTAAGGAAAGAAATCCCGCAACAACACCAAACGGTACAGATTTGTCCAGTTTTCCAACACTTCCCGGCGGCGCAGCGGGCTGCTGTCTGCACCGAAAGGGAATTTCCACCAGCACCAGTCGATCGTGACCCTTTGCCAGCCCGTGGGGCAACGATTTCGGGCCGAAAAATCAATCCAAAAAGTCACACTTTTCGCCCCAGCATCGCAGAGTTTAACACTTTTTCGCGGACCGAAAAACCAGTACAACACTCTCGTCGTCGCTCGCCTTTGCTGTCAATGTTGTTTGCCCGTGTATGTTTTTTTGTATGCTTCTCTTCTCGCGGTATCGTTGTCCCGCTCGCCCGCACGTGGATATCGCTACGTATCCTCACGTTTTCACACACAACACAAGTAGGCGAGCCGCGAAGCGCAAACGCGCCTGCGTCGTTTCCCGTCACTGTCTTATGAAATTCGAAAAAGGCACTGAACCACCAACACCACGACCACCACTACACCGGGAGCAGAGGGCAGCGCGTGCACATGGATATCCGCCCCGCGAGATGCGCGAGCTTTACGTGGAAAAACGCCGCCGAACCGTTCGACAGCAGCGCTCAGAACGTACTGAACGCTACATGCCCGACGCGGTCCGGGTGTTGTGTTGCCCGGCGACCATTCTCGGTGACGGTGTGTTTTCTTTTCTTCCGCACTTCGATATGCTCGAACGCGGGCGGGTGTGTGGTGGTGTTTGTGCGCGATTATCGGAAAAGAGATGTACAAGGGTGGAAGGAGGGGAGGGAAGCGAGCGGGCGGAGGCTGCGCGAGGTGACGAGAGAACAAGCGAATGCGCGTTTCTTTGGTTTCCTCCGCGTGCCTGCATCAGGGGTCGCCAATTGTGTTGCCTGTGAGGCCCAATTGGAGCATAGTTGTGAAATTATTTATGTTACGTTCTTCTATTTTGTTGTTTTGAAAGCCAACACATTTAATATAACGGGACGTTTTCAATTGACTTTATATAAGGTTTTGAAACTTAAGAAGTATGGACAGTAACTGCGAAAACATTTAACGTCAGTTATGTTAGTAATTTAGAAAGAATGCTATTTGGCATGGTCTTTACAACACTACTTCAAGTTAAGAGAAGACATAATCCTTGTTGTTGAGGACCCTTTGCTCCTTGAGATTAATGACTAAAGAATAAGCACCACGCAAATATTCCAAACAGTTAGCAATATGTAAAAATAAATTATGATCCCTCATTTTTCTAGATGCAGAAGAATTATGAAAAATAAATTGTTACTCATTTTTTACATTTCCACAACATTTATTTACATTTTTTGGTATCGTTCAATTTATTGTATCATCCAAAGATTGTGTAAAAGCGCCTACAGACTACGCCAATATTGGCGCCAAGTACTTACCGCCAATGCGCTACTCGCTAGCGATTCTACACTAGCGACTACTAGTGATGGCTAGCCCAACCAAAAGTTGCTCGTCGAGAAAATGTTGTCGCCAACACTTGACAACTTGTTCACGAAACAATCAAAGCAAACTGTTTTCTATGCGTGTGCATCAGAAATGGATGTGTCTACGAAAATAGTGCAGTGCTTTGTGTTGTGAAACGCTGTTTGTAGTGTAATTTTGTGTTATTTTGTGTCCTGGAACAGATTAGGCACTAAAGTCGTTCAACTATGAACGAATGAAAATGAATCAAATCGACTGTTCCGAAATCACCAACGGTTTCTCAGCAATTTCAAATCCAATGATTGCTGAGTATTACCGAGGGCTTTCACACACGGGCAAGACCAAGGCAAGATTTTTTGGCACTTGCTAGTAGCTTGTCAAGTGTTGCCTTGGTCTTGTCTTGGCAGGCCTTGGCGACAGTCTGTAGGTACTTTAAGAAATCTTTTTTAAATTCTATTCCACTTCTTTTGCCAACCCCTGCCTAACACCATGTGGATTTTTTTTCTTCTCTTCTTATGCTCACCCACTTCTACGCACACTACCGTACAACCGCCGAGTCTTCGCTTCTCTTCCGCTCGGCAGTCCCCTCCCGATCCTTCCGCTGCTTCTACGCCTGAGGAAGGCGTACCCCTTGTCTAGCTAACGACGAATTTCTAGACATCTTGGCACTGACTTTCTGGTCCGTCGTCGTCGTCGTCGTCGTTTCGAGGGGGAGAGGGTGTTCTGTACGGGTGGCAAGGGAGGGTACGGGAAGTCGATTGGATGCGTGTGGGAAGCGAGTACGTTGGTTGGGTTTTTTTTCCCTACTTCTATTCACAGACCAGTGGCACAGGGAAGGGGGTGGCCCGCAACAACACCAACGCATTAGGAAAACACCCCGCCTGTGCCTCCCCGTTCCGCTTCCATTTGGAAAGGAGGAAAAATTGACGTTTTCAAGCCGTGTCGTTCGAAGCGAAGACGTTTTGTCACCGACGTTCCCATCTTTCCGCTCGATGCCACGCTCAAAATGCTGTGTGGGAGGATGTGTTGCTTAATCTTCCTTTTTTTTTGTGTCTTTCTTCCGTTTCGCCCTCTCGATCGGTTTCTCTTTCTCACACCTACACACACGGTGTGTTCATTCTATCGGGTTACCTCGCGGCTTGATTTATTCGATAAAGCATAACTTCGCACCCGCGCTCTCTCTCTCTCTCTCTCTTTCCCACAGCCGCCGTTTGAATGGCTCGGATTCCCACTCACCCCCGGGATGCTGAATCTATCGCTCACCCCCAATGTCAACATGCCCGAGAGGAAGATGAGATTTCGGTTGCCCGGCGATATAGCACCATCAATTATGGGACTAACGGTGGACATTTGATATTACGATCACCGGCATATCGCGCGGTCAGCTTCGAATGGCGGATGATGTGATTCTATAAGATTCCCGTTTTGTAAAGAAAAAGAAACCCCACCGCCCATCCCCCTTGTGTCCGCTGGCTAGGGGTTGCTAGAGGTCGAGGGCGAGCCGGGTCATACGGGCAAAGGGGATTACGGGTTTTACGATGGGTAATACGATGTCTCCTTTCGGTCAATTCAATACTGAAATACTTTGCTTCGATACGAAAAGCCCCTCGAAATAAAACCACGCCACGGCCTTAAGGGAGTCGAAAGGGCTAATCCGATTTGGACGGAATGTGTGCGTATCATCTTCGGAATACATTTTCATAATTAAATCGATCATATTGCTGAGGGGAAGTATTTGGGAAACGAAATCTTATTAAATTGAAAGATTTAAATAAAAAGGTACTAAAACGACTGAGGCTGAGTTTAGGTCCATAAATATATAACGTATATATTTTAATCCATGATGATTGCAACCTTATGTATTTGAATTTATTCTACAAGATTCCACTGATTGTCTGTTATTGAATGAAAATAATCATTTCAACACCGAATGAGAAAAGAAAATCATCTTTTTTTTAAATCGATAAAAAACTGAAGAATTGAAATAGTGAAGGTAAAGTATGGATAGTGGAAGTAAAAAAAATATAATAGAAGAAAAATGCTATTGTTAAATGTTAAATCATGTGTCGATTAGACGCATCCTATTGATCAACAAATCCCACCAAATATTTTCAAGGAAATGCTCTCTTTAATAAACATATTGTAGTTTAAATCGATATCTCTTTTAAATTAAATGTTCTATGTGATATTTGAGAACCAATACTTCCACAGAGGAAACCCCGTCTTTCATGTTGTTATTTTTAAGAACCGTGAATTACCAAGAGAATCTTTCATTATAGAGTTTCAACAATAGTAACAAAACGTTTTCTGGAAAGCACATGTATCAAAAGACCCATCGAAAGATGATTTTCATTTCGAAATTTGTCCACAAAAGGACGTCCTGTTCAACGAATTTCACATTTAATTGTTGAGACAAAATCAATGAATCCCCACGAACCCGAAAAGCCAACAGCCACATGTGAACGTTGACATCCTTTTAACTTTTCGTCACATGTGACCACCATGTGTTCCGTGCACTCAAGGACATGAAAGGATTTTCCCGGCTGGAAAATAATTACGGCTCAAATCGTACGCAAACACCGAACCATAAATCACCGGACGCTCGACAAAGGAACTCGTCTTGGAAAAGACCTCGGATTCCCATTCCGGAGTCCAAGGGCAAAGGAAATTCCCTCGATCCGGACGATACAATTCTTTGCGAAGCTCTTTGAATCGCAAGATCGCAGCTCGTCCGGTGATTCCAAGGGATGCCAGGGTTAGGAGAATATGCTCACCAGCGCACACTTTTTGTCCGTTCTCTCTCCTTCCTCCGTTTCTTGGCGTGCTTTCTTCTTGCTAATCTTATCACGCGAACCGGCTACCGGAAGGCTGAGCAAGTGGGATGGCATATCACACCTTTTTCGGAATCTCTTTATTTTATCCTCCGCTTTTAACCGACCGTTTCTGACCGTCTTTCTTTTGGCCCTCTGTCCACCATCTTTCTTTCTTCACACTTTCGTGGTCCGTGAGCCGTTCTCAATCCGCTCCCTTCTGCTGGCCATATGTACGGCCATCTATCGATGGACAAGCGGGTGTCCACGTGTAAGTGTGTGTGTGTGTGTGTGCGAATGGTTTTTTTGCCTTCTGGAAGAGGCACAAAGGAAGCATAAATCTATGCCCTCGGGACGAAGGACAACCGGAGAAGAAGATGGAAAACGATCGTTTTACAACCAGCCTTGGGTGACGCTGAGAAACTGAGTCTTCCTCTTCGCCTTTTCAGTGGAATCGCTTCGCTTTTCTCCACACCCCGCACGTCATCCGGCCACCCGCATCCCTCACCTTCTTCGTAGCAATCCTTCCGCCGCGTTACGACTCATTTCGTTCCCGTTGTCCGCCGTTCTCGTGCTCTTTTCGTAATATTTTGTGTGGCTTCCTTTTTGACACTTGCTTCTACTTTTCCCTCGCCCGGTTTCGTCTTAGATGCTCGAGTGCATTGCGTGCGGAGTGTTTGAAGTTGGATGTTTTTCTTTAAGTTTTCTCTCCTCTTCGGTGCTGCATCGCCTCCCTTGCACGGGGATGCAGCCGTCCATGCAGCGCTCCATCTACATATCTACAATGTTTTGCTGCGACGGAGTGAAACCAATCGAGTGGAAAACGAAACGACTCGAACTGGCGAACGAATTGTGCAAACGGAACGGAAACGAGAGGATTTTTCAGCATCGTAACTGGAAGCGAAAACCATAAACAACGAAAAGCCATTCCGGGGACAATTTCCCGCTTGCTGCTGGAATACCATCGTGCAGGAATTGAGAATATTTCAAAGTGTGAGAATATATTGAACCGAACCTAAACGGAGCGGGATAACAAATTAAAGAAAAAATGTACATCTCGCCCGCCTGACAGTGCGAGAAGAATCGTTCGAAAAATGGATTGAACGATTTTTTCAAAACTTTGTTTCGGTTCAATAAAGCAAGGAAGAGGAAAGAAAAGCAAAGTCGTCTGGAAACTTGAAGCGGCGAAGGAACAGAAAAACCTTCCTCTTCAAACCAGTGACAGCAAAAGGGAAGGCAAATCTTCGAACACAACTGAATAGAGAATGAAATGCACACCCGTACCCGGGATTTGATGCAGTTTGGAGCGGAAAGCAAACAGCGTAGGAAAAGAACGACGAAGTGAAGCACGTTTCACTTTTCGAAAGTGACAAAAAGACAAATGTCTGCCAGGAATATGGACTGAAGGGAATTCCATCTTTTTCGGTTCCTCCGCTTGCTAGAGGATGGTTGAGTGTCGAGATGTTCTGGGAAGATGTTTTTCCGAGCGGTGTGCAAGTGTGCGTATTCCCCGCGTGGTTGTGTGGACACAGAAGGAACGGAAAAAGCGTGAGTAGGATTACAGTGAACTACGATTTTCCTCACGTCAGTTGCGTAAGAAGCCGTTCGAGTTTGAAGTCTCTATAATCCATAACCAACTTCAATAACTATCTCATTTATAATTAGTTTTAGTTATCATTAGTTTTTTTTTGGGTAATACAGAAAGTGTCATGACAAGATTGTAGATAAAAGGTAGAATTGTAAACGAATATAAATTGAAACATTAAATAGATTGAGCAAAATCAATTTAAAAAAAAGTTTTATCATTATCACTTCTTTTAGTATTATTGACTTTGTAAACAAGTTTGCAAAAACATCAATCTTAGCAAAATATAAAGACGTAAAACTGTTTAACAACGTGATTTAACATTTTTATATTGGTTCTTATTTTATTCATATTTGAAAAAACATTTTACTGAATTGAAAAATACCTTCAAATTGAATTAAATAAGAAATTTAGCTCTTCTTCAATCAGCAACGTCTAAATTGGTCGTGCAGTGTACTCTGAATACTTTGTGTTGGATGAATATGGGAGATGAGATAAGATGCGATGAGAATGATGCTGCCATCCCGCAGGGTTCAATCCATCACAAACCGAAACCGATCTTTCCCTCGTTCGTCGTAGGGCGAGAGGCACGGCGTTGGGGGAGCGGAGGCATAGACCGCGGGATCCGAACAGAAGGAAAGGAAATGGACGATCCGATGAACGTGCCATTGGGATTGGAAACTCAGATGGGTAATTATGTGATTACGGAGCGATAATTTCGGACGCGTTTTTGGAGAAACCCCTCTAATCAGCGCGTTTTGTTGTAGTAATTACGATTGCTGCGCACTGGCCTATGGCCGTCGTGAGTTCTCTGTGTGGGCCTGATTGGGCGTCGACCGTTTCTTGTTTCCGATTGTGAACGATCGATGGTGGCACGAGTTCTGACGATGGGTTGTTGGAAGCCTGCCCCAGAGGAAGCAATCATTTTGTAGCTTCCGAAAGAATCAGCCCACCGACGGCTAATGGTAGCCCATCGTTCGTTTGATGCTCTTAAAGGCTCGATTCGATTGTTTCCGGAACACATTACAATCAGACTGATCACTTACGCCTGCACAGGTGCGCGAGAGGCGAGCGGGAAACGGAAATATTAGAATTTTCCGCTACTAATTGATGGGTTTTGCGATACATTTACCAACACTTGGGTGCGGATCTATTCACGTGCAGATCTGTTCGAGGGATTGCATTACAAAATATACGTTAATGGTGGTACCAAAATAATGAGAATTCATTGCTCCCAATAAAAGTTTATTTATGAAAAAAGAAAATATTAGAAAAACGATAAATGTTTCCGGTACCTTGTTCTCTGTTTCTTAAACAATTCTCCGCAAATTGCACTGCTTTTTAATTTTGCACTTTGAAACTCCTTTTTTTTCGAGCATAGGAGATTTTTACTTATAATGAGCAACAAATGCAAAGTGCAAATGGAAGCGACTGTTGTTAAAAATGGCCCGGGCAGATGGTTTCTGCGAAAATGGACTTCATTTTAACACCACTAGCTGCCACAAAAATTATGCATGCATTGGACCGCTTCGAAAGCATAAAAACCGAAAGGCAATTTAGGGTTTCCGAGTGATGAATCTTTGAGTGAAGCACAGGAAGCTCATTTCCATCGCCGGCGAGAATGGGCATTCCCGCAGAATCCATCCATCGTGGAACGGGTGAGAGATTTTATTACCAGGCATGTTCGTTTTTCTGCTTCACCCATTTGCCCTTTTACTTGCGCGTTTGGCGTGTGGTGTAAAATAAGGAGCGAGCAAAAGCAGACGACGCGAAGGTGATACATCAACCGGATGACATCAGAATGGGCCGCCCTCCACCGGAACACCTTGGGCGTCGCGCAATGGTAATGCGCAACCACACCGACGCGGTTGGCGCATTTCTGAGTAAAAATGCGCCAATCGCTCCGGCGATCGATATTCATCGACTAGCAATTTTATGTGTTCGACCCGGCAGGATCGCGTCCCCTTTCGTGACCCCCCAAGGAAGGAGCAGGATGCCATCCCGTAAAAAGCAGCACCCGCCCGGAATGGACGAACGATGTTGTGTCCCCCCGTTCCAGAACGGCTCGGGACGGACGAGAGAATCCTTTTAAAGTGTGGCATGTATTGTGTGCCGTTGAAAAATGGTTCGCGTTCGCGTTCTTGGGAGAAATTGATCCGCATTCACGCCCAAACTGCACCACGAGGCCAGCAAAGGCCTTTTTCCATAAATTGGCACCGTTCGCCCCGCGAAAGGAATTGGCCCGACGCGGCCAAATACGGAATGCAGATGGCCGGAATCGGAATTGGTTTCGCAACAGCAACAAAAGTACGGCCTCCAAGAATCGAGACCGTAAAGAACACGCAAGGTCCATGGCTACTAGAGGCAGCAAATTAGCCCCCGTTGTCCCGGGCCACCATGAGCTCGTCCGAAGTCGGTGTGAAGTCGGCCATTTACGACCGTTTGGATGCCTTCCACCTTTCCACCTACCACCGCGCGATCGCAATCGAAATTGGACACGGCCCGGGCACGGTTTTTCGCTGGCATGATGATCGCGTTCCTTACCGCTACGGCGTGGCAAATATGGCGCGCCCGAGTTGAAGAAGCTGCGGAAAAGAGTTCAACGCGCGTTCGAGCGACGAACCTTTTGGGTAGTGGTAGTGGGGGGTTTTTCGCGCGCCACGAACGTCCCATGGCGCGGTACATGGGATATTTATGTAGAAGCAATGTTTTTTCCTCGTCCCTTCTTTCTAGCGTAACGTTCCCGGGATTGATCTCTGGTTGCACCTTTTCTTGGGGTTTGCTCATTCGCAGCTTCATTCCCCCGGGGAACTAATCAGATGTAAAAGCATTGGTTAAACGGAGAAACATAACATTGGATGCGTTTGCAGTAAAACATTGGACAAATATAATCACTTCAAACTAACATTCCTCTAATAATTTTTTAAATAATGGATTTTATTACGGGATTTACCAATTTTCATTTGTTTGTATAAGAGGATTATCAACTTCGGAAATCCTTTAACATAATATTTTTGTAACTAATTAAATTCATTTAATTTTGATTGCTTTTCACGCTTCATCTCATATCTTTCTCGACAAACAAAAACAATTATTGTAAGAATATTTAGTTTTTACTAATTTTTTTTTGAGGATTCACACGCCCATTGTGCAGTGGAGTCGCAAAGGTGTGATGGTCGCCAGCGAAAAACGATGTTAAAACGTGACCAACAACATCGGCTTTCGAACCGTCCGCTGGCCCGTGGGTCGCCGAGGCTGCATACCCTCCGACACACAATTGCAAACAATGGTACATACGTACATCGGTTCGAGCGTGTTGGCGTGGCCCTCGATCGGTTCCAGCGGGGTCCCGTCGAAGGGAGGTATCGACTTCAACGTTCGCACCGACGGGGAACGTGCGCCCGTGCTTCGAAAACGGGAAAACCGAAACTCCCCAAACACACACACATGCACGCGCGCGTGTTCAGAAAATCCCGCAGGAATGGACCATTCAACGGCGCGATCAATAAGATAAGACGCCCAAGATGGAGCGAGAACGAGGGTTAGCGCGCACGACGATGGACGACTCAGAAGGCAGGAGTCAGAATCCGAACGACGGAGCCCCAACGAGAACGGGGAGGACAACTGCAGGCGCGGAGAACCGTAGCGCGAAGAAAGAAAACCGGTTTCCTTTCATTTCACACCAGCTTTTATTCAATTTGGTTGAGGTGTCGTTTTTAACAGATTTCAAACGATTAATTCTCGCTCTCTTCCTCTTCACGCGATCGTGGGCTGGCGAGGATGCTGCTCCCACCCCAAGCAGTGTCGTTTTGCGAAAGTCCAAGTGGAAGCCCGTACGAGACGGTCCTGTCCCGACTCGGCGGCTCCAGCGATGTTCTGGACCTCTTTTCAAGATTCGTTCCGAGGCGATTGGTTTTGGGCCGGGATCCCGAGCTGCTCCAACGAGAACGCAAGCAATGCCTCTTTCCAATCGATGTTTTACCTTTTCATAAGTTAAGGTCTGCACAGGGTGATCTCGAGCTTCAGCTGATTTCCCATAACACCGATGGTTATATTTTTTATTCACTTAATTTATCAAAAAAAAAACGAACGTTTTAAACTTCCTCAAAAACAAAAAAAGTTGGATAAATCACTTAAATAATTAATGGTAATCATCTAAGTTTAAATATTGACTTCTAACTGGTTTAAAAAGTATTTCATACCTTTTTAAGTTCTAGAGTAGAATATAGTATCTTGAATTTTCTACAAGAAATGAATAATTTGACGCTTAAGAATTAAATTTTTCCGCATTGTAACGTTTCATTATCATCTTTAGTTTATTTTTGGGTTATAAATTTATCTGGAATCTATTATTTCTGTATTTTCTTAGTCCTTTTTATCTTTGCGATGGCAAAAGCTATCATGTTTTCAATATGTCTTTAGCTGAAAAAGATATTTAAAAAAAGTATTTTACTGAAAAACTAACTTCAAAACATTTTTAATCGTCGCCCTGTGCCGGTCGTGGTATCGTTTTAAAAAGAACGACTCAAACCGGGAATTCACCCCAAACCCGTGACCAACGCATGATTATTCACCTGGGCATCAGTTAAGCAGCATCATCGCGGGTCATTCCGGCTCGCCCGTCTTGCAAGACGATGGCCAACGGTCAACGCCAAGAACAACAAAACGCGCCCGCTCGGGAAAAATGAAGCAGGCGCGAAGAAGGCTCACGGGATAATTTATACAAAAAGAAATTAAATTTATCTTTGCGCTCACGCCACACCGCACGCACGCATGCACGCCCGCAAGTCGATCCCTCGGGCAGGCCCCTTTAACCGGGAGGATCGGAGGGCGGAGGACGGCTGTGTGGACGTTCTTTTCTCGACTCATTCTGCCGCCGTAGGACCCGGAGCTTCACGGGGCTGAGGTTCGTTCTTTTACAGTTCTTTTATATTTATGTGGTCTGTCGCTCAAACGGATTGGATTTTGAATTTGTAAAGGCAGACATTTATTTTTTTAACTACCCTCCCGGAGGACTTGAAGAAACCACGAAACTATTCAAATTTGTGGAGAATGGAGACAGGAAAAGCAGAATACGACGAAAAAAAAAAACACATCATCGTACGTTGGCCACGGACAGAGCGATCCCGGCTGAATGACAGGACAGCTCGTAAAAGGTGAGAAATGGTACGAATATGTGAAACCCAACGAATGCCGAATACCACGAATCACCATCATTTCTGTGGACAACTTTGGGCGGAACGTTGCATATCGGTGGACATCTAAGAGGGAATTGGGGTGGTTTAGTCACCCCGATTGCGGTCACCACGTACAATACGCTTGAAGACGATGATGGAGTCCCTAAAAAATCTTGTTAGAAAAAAGGTCAAATACCACCAAGCTGTGGTTGAGTGGTTTCGTTTTCATAACAATGTTCGGCACGGTAAGCTGTAGAATGGTTAATCCATCGCTTGGACTTCATCTGAAGGAGCAAGATCGGAGATGACGATGGGAGCCATCGCAAAGTGTCAGCTTTAATGATCGAGACGGATATCAGGGAACGGGCAGGATGACTTAATGCAGAATGTCGTCTCGGAATGATTCATCAAAAAGGGGGAGTTGATTAAAGAAAAGACCACAAATTATCTCACGATCAGTTTTTTCTGATATCCTTGTATTCAAATTGGATGTCGAATTTATCTAGCGGTTCAACCAGAGTCTGATATTCGAGAGACACGTCTATCATTTAAATATGAAGATATGCTCTATACAAGAGTATCACTAAAATTCTTGATGTTCTTGAGCTCCACGGGTGAATTTGACGTGCCGAGTGCTATTATGATCTCGATTAGGAATCATTGCTTCATAAACGATCGTTATATTTTTGGTTTTGAAATTCGAAAGTATCCAAAAAAAACTGCAACCACTTTTTTTCGTCCCTAATCTACATATTTATTCGAAATTGATCAGCGATCATCCGCTCAATCAACATCACGGCGGTAATTTATTGCCACCGGGGTGCCTATTTGTCTCATTTCACGCCCCAACTTGATGCTAATGAGCAAACCGTGCATCAAAGTGGCGAATAATGACACATTTAAATTTTCAAAACTGCCGCATTACCAACGCCGAAGCACGTCCATCAGCGCCGTTCACCGTTGAATTATGAATATGAATGTTTGCCAATTTCTATTTTCCTTTCCCAGCACAAACGCAACGCCCCGGGAGCGTCACAAGCGACGACAACCCGCTGTTCGGTGGAGACGTCACCAAATAAGGCGACACGCTGCCAGCAATTATGGAGACGATGGTGTTCTTTTTTTTTGTTTTATAAATATCTGGCATTTGTTTGATTTCATCCTCCCGTGCAGTTTTCATCCAGACGCGACCATAATTTTCGATCCGATCGATTCCGGAGGGTGCCTTTAATTTTTAACTCAACCCACACCAGACAAAACCATCCTTAGTAAATTACCAAAAATAATAGAAAACATCCGAGCGGTCGAGCCAAATTTCACGCTGTCAGCCATTCCATTTTTATTATTTCTTATTCTGAGCATTTCGATTCGGATTCCCCAATCCGGCACGGTTGCCTCCGCGATTGCCGCCGAAGGTGTTTCGGTTGTTGGCGTTCATATTATTTCGCCCACCACCGCCGCCGCCGCCTCCACCGGCACCACCGCCACCGCCACCACCGCCGCCACCACCACGACCCTGATTCTGGTTCCTTCCGCCTTTGTTCATTTCGGTCCGATTGCGTGACTTTGCCTGGACGTCCTCCTTCACCATGTCGATCACTTCGTCCGGTATGCGCAGATACTTGATCGTGCTGCCACGGATGTAGCATTCGGGCATACGCCAAAACTTATCACCATCCTGTGCGTGTGTGTGTTTGTGTGTGTTCGGGGAAAAATATATGGCTCCATTAGTAAACCACCCTGCACAATGCGGGACAGAACAACACCGGCACCGGTAAGCAACCGTGCTGAAAAGCTTACCTTAGAAGTGCAGATGACCTCCCGCAGATTAATATTCATCCAGGTGTCACAGCTCACCAGGTGTCCGTTGTATGTTTCGCCATTTTTCAGCTCCACCAACTGTGTGCCATGGCGGAGCGGAGAAAGAGGGAGTGGAGAAAAAGGAGCGTAATATAGTAAATTTATTGGCTATCGGTTGGTGGAATCGGGGTGTGAGTCAATCGGCGCATTAATGGAGATCTCTTCCAGGAAGGACCCCAGATTGCGAAATGATCGTCTTCAGGGAAACGGTCGAAAAATGGCTATTTTTCATTTCTTTATCGATCTCTGATTAAAGATAGATTCGAATTGATAAGATCCTACTTCGGAGAAATTTATGTTTATATTTAAAAATTACAATGACTGAGTTTAATCGAGTGTAGGACATTCTTTAGCCTGGTGTGACAAGACTGTAAAGAGTTGAATTTTAAATGAGAAACAAGATGACGACATGCTGCTTCGAATGCATTTGTTGAGGGAACCGTTTGTATCATTCAAAATATAAAGGTTTTGGGATGGAAGGAAGGGATGCTTTGGATTGGTGTTATGGAAAAAGGAAGATCCTTGGTGGAAAGGTGGGAACTAGTAAAACTAACTTTCTAACTGGAAGGTATAGATAACGGGTCACTTTTTCATTCAGCCGAGATTAACTGAAATCATTTGCTTTAACATTAAACAAAAGTTTTTAGAAACAGACCACGAACGTATTGGTCGTTCGAAGGAAGCCATTAGCACTTTGTAAACATTTCTTTGTTTTAATCAAAATCGCACTTCGAGGGTTAAGGATTAACAGAGTCTCAATGTTAAATACAACTATTTTGTACCGAAACACATTTTATAGTTTCCTTTCGGGCTCATATAGTGAAAGTTTCAATGTTTTGATTTACTTACCATCGGATGACTCTGGGCAGTCTTTAGTAGAGACAGCGGTAGCTAGAAATCAAAGAATGGTTTGTTACAAACTAATAGCTCTTTATGTTGATATGTTGGGTGATTTACAAATACGTACCATTTTAAATTATCTAGCTGAAGTAGATCGAATTGAGAAAAGATTGCAAAATCAACGCGGCAAACAAATCTTCATTTCCAATCAAAACAAATTGTACCTACTAGAGTTACACTTGCCGGAAATTTGACAGCACCAAATGGTTCCTGTTTTTGGATCGCAAAAGATGCCTAGGTTCAAATGTTGTCAGATATTCAATTTTATTGTTTGAACAATATCCTCAATAGTAGTTAATATAAATAAGCTTCAACATTGAGTAAAAAACTATGCAATCGTTGATCGGTTAAGTGACTTAATAAAGACAAAATTGCATCTTGCGGGACGGGTATGATCCGTTCCGTATAAAAAAAACTAGTTACAGTTCCTGGTTTATCCCACCACTACTTAGCTGTCATTTTGTCAAGGTGACTGAAGCTCTCGCAAGCAGAACTGCTTCGTTCTAGTTACCTTGCAGGGTTCAATGCTATCCTACTTGACGTGTCAGATACCGGTGCTATACAACCCTGCGTGTTGTTGATCTGAAAAGTTGCATTTTCGTGGTGCGTTATCAGTTGCATTACTTGACAAATCTTATCAGCGGTAAGTCGAAAGAGCGTGTGTAATCTGTTCCACAGCCATACAGATTTTGACCGGCACGATAGCAGTCCACAAGTTCTACTGCGACGTCCATTAAAAAGTGCAAATCTTTTTCACAGTCGTTTCGCCAGGTGAAAGCAGTGCAGGTTCTGGAAAAATGGCATGCTCGAAGGCACTCCAACGCAGCTCAGCTGTTCTGATGCGGAATGTTCTCCCCGTCCAAAGTCAGCTGGCGGTGCGCGCTAGGTAAGACAGTGTGGCTTTTATCCTGCCGTTAGTGAATTTGGTGCATCGGGATCGATTGCACACAGAGCCCTGAAAATGGTGACCTTCGGTACGCGTGCCAAGGTCGGATCGGTCAGTGAACGAAAACGTGACCGTTCCGTGATGACGTCGAAAGTATTTACGCTTGAACGATTATCTAACGGAGACTGGTCAAGATTCGTCCCGCGGTTGGGTGAAAAAGAGTGGTCTATAAATAACAGATGAAAGTGGCCGATCCACAGACAGATCCGTCCTGCTACTGCAACTTCCAAAGCGGATCAATAACCTTCACAAATGGTTAGCCTAACTTTAACATTGGTAATTATAGAATTACGGTGTATTTTTGTAACTTTTCAATATAAATGGGTAGATACTTATATGCTTAACTAATTTCCATTCAAATGTGTTAATTGATCTCAACCGCTTGTGGCTTCATGATCATGATCAGTAAAATCAAATAAGTAAACAGCCCTGTTCGATATAAGTTAGAGTGCAAATACGCCTTTCATGCAAACATGTTTTGATTCGCTAATAAATTATCCTTTTCTTCTTGTCTTCCGTTCAAGCTCCTGGTGGAGTGCCGTACAGATGGGACCCCCGGACGTCATTCTGGGCGTTACGGAGGCCTTCAAGCGCGACACCAATCCGAAAAAGATCAACCTCGGCGTAGGCGCCTACCGGGACGATAATGGCAAACCGTTCGTCCTGCCGAGCGTGAAAAAGGCCGAACAACGGCTAGCGAACAAGCAACTCGATCACGAATACTCGCCGATCGGCGGAACGGCCGAGTTCAGCAAGCAAAGCATTCTGTTGGCCCTCGGTGAGGATAGTCAGCACGTCGCCGATGGCCTGAATGCCACCGTACAGGGTATCAGTGGAACCGGTTCGCTGCGCATCGGTGGCGCGTTCCTGGCCAGCTTTTTCCCCGGCCCGAAAGATATCTACCTGCCGACGCCGTCCTGGGGTAACCATGGGCCCATCTTCCGGCACGCGGGACTGAACGTAAAGTCGTACCGCTACTACGATCCGTCGACGTGTGGATTCGACTTCAAGGGTGCCCTCGAGGATCTGTCGGTGAGTATGCCGGCGGCGCTTGTGACGATTATGTTTGTCCCACTTTTAAGAGGTGCCGAGTGACGCCACTCAGGCGTCGGGTCGAAGTAACCTACATCGATCATAAGAGACCGATGTCACGATTCTCTCCATTATCAGCTCGGTTGAATCTTAAGTAGGTAATGACCTCGCCGTAAAGTTGTTTGCTTGTGAGTTGTTTACAGATCCTCAAACAGTTGTTTTTGTGTCTGGGTTTACGGTTTACGCTCGAGTAAGAAAAACAATTGATGCTTCTTTGTGGTTGTTTATTATTTAATCCGTTGATGAATGATTCAACAGAATGAATTTCATATTATCCTATAGTCAAACTTTTTTATAAATTGCAATTCATTCTGAAGATAGCTGTACGCATAAAAAAGATATGGAAATTGTTTTTTTTATCATTTTAATATTGTAGTTTTTATTTAACTAATCGATTTTTTTTTACTATGATCGGTTTACAGAAAATCCCAGAAAAGTCGATAGTATTACTGCACGCCTGCGCACACAATCCGACCGGTGTCGATCCGAAGCCGGAACAGTGGGCCGAAATGTCGGCCGTCATCAAGAAGCGCAATCTGTTCCCGTTCTTCGACATGGCGTACCAGGGCTTCGCGAGCGGAGACGTCGCCAAGGATGCGTTCGCCGTGCGTTCCTTCCTCCGCGATGGCCACCAGATTGCGCTGGCCCAAAGCTTCGCCAAGAACATGGGCCTGTACGGTGAACGTGCCGGTGCGTTCTCGCTCGTCACCGGCAGCAAGGATGAGGCCGACCGGACGATGTCGCAGATCAAGATCATCATCCGACCGATGTACTCCAACCCACCGATCAACGGTGCCCGGCTGGTGGCCGAAATTCTGAGTGACAAGCAGCTGCGTCAGGAGTGGCTCGCCGACGTGAAGCTGATGGCTGACCGGATCATTTCCGTCCGCTCGAAGCTGCAGCAGAACCTGAAAGATTTGGGCTCGTCACGCAACTGGGCCCACATTACCGATCAGATTGGCATGTTCTGTTTCACCGGCATGAACCAGCAGCAGTGCGAGCGGCTGACGAAGGAGTTCAGCGTGTATCTGACGAAGGATGGGCGCATTTCGATGGCCGGCGTAACGTCAAAGAACGTCGGATACCTTGCGGAGGCCATTCATGCCGTTACGAAGTAAACACACACGTTCCTTCAACGCATTGGGACCCGGCCTGAAAGGCGCGCGTATGACTTTTGTTAGCCCAAATTGAATGCATTTAGAATGCATTTGACTCTACTGAACGATATACTGTGCTTTAAAGCGATCACAACCCAAAAGTTCACACCATGAGACACATTTAGGAGATGCATTTTTTTTTATTGCCTTACACAAAACCATCCCATTTTTGCCTTTACAACTTTGGACCGCATACGTATACCGGACCATCGGATCATATCAAACGGAAGCACTCGGAAGATGCACCGTCGAGCTTAGCTGTAGTCAATCTCTAATTGATAAAAAGTGACACAATTTTCATGCAAACAGCCGTTTTAAAGCAGGCGCTATTTTTTTATTTTTGTTAGGAAACTTAATCAAACAAACACGTGTGCAATTGGATTGCTCGTGTCCCATTGAGGCCCTTACATAATGATAACTTGTTTAGATAGTTGGTGAAGGATCGTTTGATATCTGCTGGCATTGATTGTGAAAGTGTTTTGCGAGAGATTAATATAGCATTATTTAAAGTGTAATAGATGGTAGTTTAAATTCCTGCATCACTGCCTTTTGGGAAAGGGACGTGTATGTGTTTTGTTACGCTAACAATATCACAATATAAATTGATTACTAAAAGGTTTAACAAGGTTGAAGGTTTGTTTTTTCTGCTATTGTAGAAAATTCTTATAATTAAATTAAACCATACCTACCGAATCAGATCCGCGTGCCGGTTCCGTAAATTACTGTCAACTTATTATTTTTCCACATGCTGATCTGTAGTGAATATGGAATTGGAAAGGAAACAAATCTGCCCCACGCACGGCCTGTTGCACGATGCACTGGAACGTGTTATGCAATTAAATAATAGATGCGATGATAATGAACGTCGGCGCGCTGCAATTACTATCTGCAGTTCATTTGTTAGATAATTTCTGACAATTGTTGATGATTCGAAATTGAATTAAATTGAGCTGCAGGTAATTGAATTCCAAGCCTGCATGCTTGCTACTCGTATTGTATGCCGCATAGTTTTCCTGATCGACGTCCGGAAGTGTTTCTGTCTGGAGATCGTACACAGATTTTTAGCTCGTGATAATCAGTGAAATGATTAATTGGAAATGCAACAACTTCCATAACGCTTTGTGTGGATTCTAAATTTTGTGCATGGCCTAAATCCGTGAAATTTGTCACGCTTCGCGACACGTTAATTGATCGATGATGCCGCTGGTAATGCGTTCGACTGATTAGCTCACATTTATTTTCTAACCGGTAATAAGCTTATCTGGCGGACGGTGATCGCTGGAGCATTAGCCCTGTGCGCTTTATCGATGACATTGATGAATGAAATTACAGTTTTTGAATGCATCAACATTGTGTCGCCATGGATGTTTCGGCCGTTGTCAGTAATTCAGGGCGAGAAAATCCATTTTGAAACTATTTTCCCGTTTGGAGATTTATCCTTTGAATTAGGTGAGTGGTTAAAGGACCATCACTTCGATTTTGAATTAAAGTGACAAAATAATGACTGAATGTTTTAAAAATGTATCATGAACATCATTGATTAACTAATTTAGGGAAGCGGAGTTTCAAGTATACAAATTAGGTTTAATTGTTTACTCATTGTTTGTTACTTGTTTACCATTAAAGGAAATGTTTTGGAGTCTCTCTCTAGCCGTGCAGCCGTGTTTGTGCTAATCCAGCTGTGGTTTCACTGTATACAGCCCACGTGGTAGGGCAAAACAATGCACACATCGATGCACGCACCACGGGAGCATATTTGCCGAAAAGCGCTTTCCATTCCCAGGCCAAACCGGGGCAACCGAAGGACACAAAGCTAACGGAACCGACTGTGGCGGTTAGAGATGGACAAGCTTTTCTCGTTCCAGTTTCCGGTTTCACCAACCAAGCCATTTTGACTACCGGGAAAAAGGTGAAGCGTAGCGTTTGGTGTGGCAAATGTGTGTGTGTGTGTGTGTGTGCGGGGTACAGTACACCCGACCGATCCCACATACCACAATCGAGCGTCACAAATAATGCATTTACACTGGCCACATGCACACGCACCGAGAATCCCGCCCAACCATCCGCTACGGCGCCGCATAGCATACCGTGGCCGTTGTGGGTTGCAATAATTAAATAGATGTGCATGAATGTAAACACAGTGTCCAAACTTCTGCGGCGGGATGGGGGGGGTTGCTTCCGGGCGGGATGGGATACTAGGGATACAGCAATTTGTACGGAAGCTGCGCCGGTAGGAAAAACTTTTGCGCCATGATGTTTGCGCTGGGTGTTTTGGGGAGGAGGAAATTGTTCACTCGGTATGCTCGGTTTCCCCTCGGTTGGGTTCTCCCATTACCCCGAGGTGGGCACGGGTGGCCCGCCCTAGGCAATCAAAATTCTCCGCTTGGCTCGTTTATGGTCATTTCCGAACGATTAGCGAAAAAGTCGCACCGTGCGTGGCAAGGAACTGGTTCGTATGGTGAAGCGTGAAAACATTCCGGGCGGTCAGTGGACAATGGAACGGAAATTTCGGAGCTGCATTTGTTTGATTTTACATTAAAACTTTCCCATGGTAACAATATGGTAATTAAAGGCATGAGAAGAAAAAACAGTAAAATATAGAACAAAACAATGGACAAAAGGAAGTCACAAATCATAACACCAGCACTGAAATGGTTGCTTTGTTTTGTTTTATTACTTCCAATCGTTTGTTTCTTTCATGTTTCCTTTTTTTCAAAGTTCATTGTTTTCCACAATTTTCGTTTACTTTAGTCACATAGTTTACGTGTGTCTTTTTTTTCCACCCCCTTCCCAACATTTCACTTGCTTGTTTTTTTTGTTGTTTTTTTTCCTTTCATTTGTTTTGTACAACAACATTACACTCGTTTGATTCATGTGTTTGTTTTTTTGCTAATGATTTATGCTTCCAACACCCAACGCGTGCGTCTGTCGTATCGCTCTTCTCGGGCTGTTCCACCAACGACTTCCTACAAATTGCAGTCCGCGGGAAAACATTTTTCAAACTTGGTTAATGTTAATGTCTCTGTTCGAATGCACTCTTCGCTTTTCGGTCGTTTCGGATTAAAACGTGTGAGTGTGTGATTTTTCCTTTTTTTCTTATGTACAAATACTTTCTACGACCGCTCACGTCGTGACTCAGGGGGGAAAACAGTTGGGAGGCGTTAATGGGGCCCTGGCGGAAAAGGTGATTATAAAATCTACCAACTCGGGTTTTCTTTATTCTGTAGGCAGTTGGGTCATATTCCTTCGCTTGCAAATTCTATTTTGTAAGAGGAGAATTTCCACCGACTGTAATGTTTCAAACAACCGCTCAAAGTTGTTTACTCGACCATGTGGTTCGTATATTTACATAAATCCTGCCTTGCAAGGGTGCATTTATTGATTTACTTCACGCTCGAAAAATTGAACTAGAATAATATGTACAATTATTAAATAAGAAACACCACCATAAAAACAGTCCCGCACTTGAAAATGATTATGTTCGATAAAACCGCCAACGGGTTTGGGGATATGCATGGGGTCGGGTTTCGTTCGTGGAGAAATAGAGGCAAAAGGGTAATTCAATACTGAACTGGTTTGCTGGATGTACCTAAAGTGTGGCGGGCGACTGTTCGAAACCAGACCGGATTATGTTGTGCGTCGGATGATATGTAGGAGATTGGGTTTTCACTCATATTGGCACAGAATAAAGATTCTAGGAAGTTTATATTTGGATCGGGCTGCGACCAAATCGGGCCCTTCGGCTTTGGCAGCCTGATTCAATTAATGTAGACTACCTAAAGAAAAGTGATTAAAAAAAGGAGTGTGAGTGACCATGCGCCTCCATCGAAAACCTAACAAACACGGATGTGGCGGGCACCCACACACATACACACACACACACATACACACACGGTGTTTCTGCAAATGACAAGGTTCATTCTAATTAAAAAGTTATTTCGCTATCCACGGCGTTCGATATACTCTATAACATTTACTTTAACATCAACTTTTCCACCCGCTAAAACTTATGTTTTTATCTGCTTTCAACAGACTTTATGGATGTTTTTTTTTTTTTTATACATCGTTCAAACGGATCTTTATTTAACTTTTCCTTCGCGTTTGCACGAAACGATGGCTTGTGCTTGTGGAACAAAAATGGGAAGATATAAAAACAGCACCGGAGCTGGTAGGGAATGTGTTTTATGAGACTCCAAAAAAACAAGCTCATTCCGTTGTGTACAACTTTAGATCGTTTCAAGGTTCTTTTTTCCTTAACTCTGAACAAAATAAAACAGATTCACCAGCGGTAATATTTTTTAAATGTTTCCTTCCCATTGGTTTGTTGTTCAACATTTATGTTGGATAATTGTTTGCACATTTCACAATGCTTCGTCGGCGTGTGAATGACTATTTTCTAACGCTTTGCACCGTTGCTCACTGAAGATAAAAATGTTGGCCAGTGCCAATTAGCGGAAGGTGTGCGCAAATGCACAAATGATTTCTTGGTAATGGTTTTTTATTCACCCATGAGACGTTGGTCACATCTGTACGCTGCGTTGGCTTGTATTTTCTTATTTTGTTTCCTATGATTTCTTGCCCGAGTTGAATGTTTTGTGTTTTGCCTTCACCATTCGTCCAATTATTTCCTAACAGTCATTAAATCTTCGCTTTTAACCTTCGATGGTCATTCGGCACTCTAAAATTAATAATTTTATTATTTGGATATGCATTTCGTTCAGTCAAAGAAATTATTGGTTTGTTTATGGTTTTTGATAGAAAAACCAAAATTGGTAACGTTCATAGATTACACTGCAGTAATCGTAAGTATAAAGTAAGTTGACGAAACCTTTTATAATTTTTGAAAGTTTTAGAAAAACTCGTTAACTTTGAAGTGGTTATAAGGATTGCCTAATGCACGGTTTAAAACAAGCATCTTTCCATAACCAACTGATGATCGGTTAAGCCTCGTGACAAGTTTTATAGATACCAACTTTTGGTGTTTTCTACAAAAAAAGGTATGATAAGATAAAGTATTTAACGAAGATAAACTAGAACACTCAAGAGTAGGAATCGGTTACTTTGCGTTGCTAAGTACATTTAGATGGAAGCAGTTTTTGGTTTTTAAATGATAACAATTTTAGAAATCAAAGAAAATGATAAAGAATAAAGCATGGTAGCCACCCCAATGAGAAATTAATAATAGAACTATGAAAAGATGGAGTTTTGAATGACCAATCATTTGAACTTGTAGGATTGGTGTGTGCCACAATATGATCTCATGGAAACCTATAAAAAAGTTATATTTTTCAGTCATAATTTTTGAGTAAAATTAATGTTACTGTACGGCATATAACAATCCAAGGCATTAACTTTAACCTCAAAATAATTCGTATCGGATGATGCGGGAAAACAAGCCACCTTTCAGCAGAATCGCAACGCCTCGAAGAAGTAAACAGTTATGCTTTGGATTTTGCAACGGAAGCGAAGGAAACCCGTTCGGCTGGAAGCTCCTTTCGGCATTCGGGAACAACCCCTCTCCCACCCAGTCTGCAAGAAGTTGGGGTAGGCTTTTCCTCGGACCATCGACCGCCATTCCCGGTGGACGCAACTAGACGCAGCTTTCGGGCACGCGGGTCGTCATTAGCATATTTTTGATGGTATGTACATTGATGTCATAATCGTTCGGATTAACTCCGGTGCCGGTGCCACCGTTTGGCAGCAGGGTTGATTGATGATGGCCAACTCCGCCACCACCACCACCACCACCACTGCCAGTGCTGCTGTACATCAGTGCGTTTCCTCCGATTCCGCCGTCCAAACCGCCACCGTCCAGTGGATGGGAGACCCCGGCAAGGTACGATCCACCCCCGAGCGGTGTCCCGGTCTGGCTGGCCGACACCGGCAGTCCTCCACCGCCCGGCCCTGTCAGCATACCGCCGGACGTGTAGTACGGACCTAATTTAATACTATCGCCCGGTTGATTAACATTCGGGTGTAATTGATTCGTGGCTCCCGCGGACGGTATCAGCAGCTCCGATGGTCGTATGTCATGGTTTGGGTATCTGTCATACTGCAAATAGAACGTCATACGAAGAGAGAGAGAGAGAGAGATAAAACGAGGAAGAAGCGGAGCGACATTTGCGTGCAGAGGGTTCGATTATTTAATTGATTTTAGATCTGGTAATTAATTTTCTGTAACGACAACAGCGACCCCGCCTCGACAAGCGCAGATGGTATGATGGCCTGGCCCGAGAGTGCGGTGCAATCTGTGCGCTCGAGGGAATTTTCATTAGCGGTTTCCAGCTTATTTATGTGTGCTCGGCAGCGTGGCCTTCGGCGGCGGGTTTTAAGTCACATCACTGGAGACTCGTACTTTAGTACTCCAAACGTTATGCTGGCAATGACATCGAGTGAAGTCACTCGCTTCGAACTGTTTGATAATTACTGTTCAAGATCAGCCTGGATAGTGCCGGGTTAGTTTGTTCAGCGAAAGCGAAAGATGCAGTTATTGATACCGTTCTGCGAATCTCCATATTGATTGATATTGCTGCTTTTGCTTGGAGGAGTTGAATCGGGCATTAAGTTTATATTAAACGGAAAGCAATAGGGAAGCGAAGTCGAAATATTTGATACACTGGTACCTTTCTGAACGAAAGGCTGTTCCAGTTACTGATTCATTCAATATTATTTTCAATTTATTCCTGCAATATTATTCCTGGTAAGCAAAATGTTGATACAGCTCAGAGGAAAGGAGCACTTAGAACATGACATGAAAAAGATTAAGTCTGTTTAAATCCAATCTCAAAACTGAATAATCTTTGTGAGAAAATGAAATAAAGATTACCGACTAATAAATTAGAATCTACAGTGAAACCCAATACATATTTAATGGTTTGTTATATTCTCAGGAGGAATGATCTTATATTGAAATCTGTTCTGCAATTTCATACAACAATGTGACCTATAATTTCTTGACACTTTTGGGCGAAAATAAAAAGAAACAAATGGCATAAAAATAACAACCATGCAGACCATGTGACAGCTAGGATAAACAACTATAACAACTTCTACCATTCCAACACCTGCCAAAGAAACATCCATCTATTCGTATCAATCTCATCTCATCTGCGATAAGGACGTGTCGAAATGACCTGATAACAAATGTCAAGCATATCAGGCATTGTATCCAACCGACAGCAGTTCGGAGAACAATGTACCCGATTCATAACGAACGCAGTAGAAAACCACTTCATCGGAGCACCGATCGGAAACTCCTTTTAATGGGAAATTGTTACGAAGACCAAAAAAAAAAAAAATGGTTGCGAGAAAGAATAAAAAAACACAGGACAATGCGTGAAGAAGTGGGCAGAATGGAACGATAATTGACACCGAGCGACATCACTTCACTTCTTGTGGCGCTCCCTCCCCTCCGGTTGACCGATGGGCGGCCGTCCTGGATGGGGCGTTTCCGGTCCGGAGCGTGCCAAACTAAATGAGCAAATGCTGCTGCTGCCGGGTTGGTGGAAAAATCGGACAGTGCAAGCGATTTCGGGGAAGGAAACTATTGTGGAGGCCCGGCCCCGGCAGCGGGGGGGTGGTGTTTACAGTTGTTTTTCCACAGATCTGCTAACAACTTGTTCTGGCACCTTGTTTTCCTGTTGCCGGTCCATTGTGTTGTGGTTCGGTTGTAGGCCGGGGGACGTGAAAAGTCGGTCGACTACAGCGACACGACGTTGTGTTATCGAGATCGTCACCCCCCCCCCCCCCCCCCCCCCCCCCCCGGCGGCTCCTCGGGCGCCGACAGACATTCTTAGCATGTAAAGCATCGATACGGTACATCGGGTGGTCGGGTGGTTTCTCTTCGCTCTTGGTTGGGGTGCGCTTTTCCCTACGCCATCGTACACGATATCTTTCAACAACGAGCGCCTTTCGACATCGAATGTTTTCGGATACACCGAACACGGCTGTCCATGGACTCTCCCGGACTGGGGCCCGTGTCCTGAGCGGAAATGCCGGGGGGAAGCGAATTTCAGCAATGTATTATTAATACATGAAATCGAGACGAACAGACCGTACCACACTCCGTACAGCCGTAAGGTACTTTTATCGGTTTTGTCTGCAAAACGAACGCCCTGGCCCGTTCGTCGCTTCGGAAAATGTGTGTACTCGCCACGGTTTGGAAAGCTGCTTGGGAAAATATGTATGTATGTTCTCCCTTCACCCGGGCGGAAGGCTTTAAAATTCTCTCCATGCAGTGTGGTAAACATTTTACCGAACGCCAAAAGGGCCTTGGTGTAGGCAAAACTGTTCCGCTCGCATCTCATGGCCACGGGGTTGAACGATTTATGCCGGAGAAGATTGCTTCCACGTAGCATACAAATATTGATGCATATTAAAATGGAACGTGTCGAACGCGGGGCACAGGGACGGACGCATGGATGGAAGGTCGAATGTGAGAACGCTATTAGGATAAGAGTTTTTGGTAGACGAATCTTGCCTAGAAGTTTGTGACAGCTTGAGTAGAAGACGAACCTTTTTCTTAAATAATGTCTTATCGATTCAACCATTCTAGAATGGTGATGGAGACTCCATATCGAGTTTCAATGGAAGCATACAACGATCCGGAACGTCGCATATGATGAGTATAGGCAAACATATTTAAAAATCAAACGGGAAGGAAGTATGACGTTATACTTGCCAATGCAATGATGATCGAAAATAACCAAGTTTTGCAAATTTAATGGTGCTAATTTCATACGAAAATTATATTATTTTTGATTATGCGACTAGTTAGACATCACATAATTATGAAATACACTTGATTCTTTCTCAGATTCTGATTTAAATCAAACAGTCAATCAAGCTTCAAAGACATAAAACAGCTTTCGAATTGGGGTTTATCCAAAAGAAACACGCTTAACTTATGGTAGCAATTTTCGAGTGCAAAAAAGGACACTAGAGTTTAATACTTACAAAGTTCCCGTTTGGCCACTTGGAGGAGTTGAAGCTCACACTTTCCGAATCATTGGAAACTGAAAAAAAAAACAGTAAGGAAAGGAAAGTTGTGGAATGATGAAGAAAGAAAAAAAGGAAAGTAAACCGAACCGTGGATTGATTTGGGGAAAACTTTTCAATGGCGTTGAATGGCGAACGGAACCCTGAATAGAAGGAAAATTTGTATTAATCGACTCTTACCGAACTGCGCCGGTATCACGTCCGGGTCCCGCTCGTCCTCCATCCCGTCCGGTGCGCCCAGCTTGTCGTCCCGCGTTCGCCCATCGACGATCAGTCCACATCCGGTTCCGGCACCGCCGTATCCACCGCCCGGCCCACTGTTGCCCTGCTGCCAGCGGGGGCTCTGCTTGGTGGCTTTCTGTAGCCGTCCGCGGTGGTTTGATAAATTGTGCAAATTTTCCGTCCAACGAACAGCGGCAGCGATCCGTTCGGCGTTTCGCGTGAAAATAGTGCAATAACAATAGAGTGAATGGTGGGCAAATTAAGAGTAAATAGTGGAAATCCGTCCGTCGGTAGACTTGATTGCAGCTGATTTTCCCGGTCGATTACCGCAGCCCTTGCAGAACACACAGGAAGCTAATTAAGCTTGAAAGAAAATTCCCGTCAATGGTTTTTTCCGAGATTTCTGTTCTTCGGGGAACAAAAACTAGTGATTTACAGGTATTGACTTTATTTAACTTTTCTTTTCTTCACGTGCTTTCTTTAAATCGTTGTATAACTGTCAAAGCTATGTAAACTAGTGTTGTGCTTAATGAATCTTTTGGCGAAATTCATTCATATGAATCTTTCACCTAAGATTCATTCAGATAGATTCATGAATCTTTGCGGATTCGAATCTTGAAAGCCTAATGAATCTTTCGAAACCTTACTGAACCTTCATGAATCTTTCATGGATCTGTCATGAATCTCCCCGATTCTTTCTCGATTTTGGCTGGTAACTTTTCGTCATTTGGTGTGTCTTTCGGATTCATTGTAAATCTTTAAGTGAAAATGAAAGTTTTGCGTGAGTCATAAATAAACTCTTATACTCAAGAAAAATCTTTCCTTCATTGAATACAACCTTATTTAATTTGCCAGACAAAGCTCAAAAAACTGCCAGCAAACGCTAGTTAAATTATTCATTTCCAACCTACAAACGGTTGGACATTTTCCAAACCTGTTTTTCGAACCAATTCGTAGAACTTTCCGTTGCCGCGTTTAAGTTTAACAAGCTCACGACAGGGCCGCTATTTTTAGGCAATTCATTGCTGTCAAGTCGTTCTAAAACTCTCATAAAACCCGACCCCGTAGTGACAGATTTACCATCTTTTTTTTCTCGCACCCGCAACCGGCAAGAGATTCTTCGGTGGATCAAGCCCGCCCGGAGAACATTCTAACTTTCATTTAAACATTAAGAAATTTGACATCGTTTCACGTCGGTCGTGCTCGGGTGAATACGGTAGACTTCTGCTCGAACGAGGAAAATAAATTTTCCTCGTGCGCGAAATGGCTTGTAGCGTTTGTCTTGTTGCTATTTTAATCGTCATTTCCGTTTTTTTTTGTCCTCGCCTCCATCTCTAAATCCGAACCATGTTTTACGCCTCCCAGAGTCGTAAAGTTTTTAACATGACTGCTCTCCACACCAGTGTCCGCTCTGTCCGTCGACATGGAATGTATGACGGACTGGCGGCGTGTCGTTTCCAACCACTCCACTTGCCTGGCAGTTGCACAACGGACCAGCTGTACTTCCATTGTTTAATGAACGGAACATCATTCAATTATAATGGGAAAAGCGTGAATTAACGCCTCGGACGGAAAATGAAAATGGGACCGCGGTTGCTTGGCCAGGGGGGTTTTTTGCTCCGAAAAGGCAACCAAAATGAACCCTCCGGCTGTGGACAGCGGAGCTTTCCTTTTTAGCACCTCACTTTTTCGCCTCGCCTTACAGAGTGTCACAACGGAGACGCGTTTTTTTTGTTGTTGTTCGGTTTTTGTTCTGCCTTAATTTTACGATCTAATCACCAAAACCGCGTGGCCAGTCACGGCCTCCTGGCGTAAATGTGTTTTAACAAAATCGAAAGCAAAAGGACGTTGGTTGACTTATTTTGTTATTTTACCAAGAGGAGATGAAATAAAACACCGAACTGCTGTTTCTGGACGTTCTTTCTTTTGGGGTTTTGGGATTATTCTCAGCAGACACACACACAGTTTTTTTTCATTCATTTATCGTATCGAAATCCAGTGGGTGGAGAGGGCCGGGGACGTGGTTCCGACAAGGCTAGATCCGTTGAGGTAGGTGACAGCGTGAAGTGAAAAACGAAGATTTAATTACGCCCAGAACACAATTGCGCGGGCTGGGGCAATTTTTCTTCACTCGCACATTTCAACGCCATTTCGTGGGGTGAATGTTTTCTTGCTTTTACCAATTTGTTTTTTTTTTGTTCACGGGGGTTTTTTTCCTGGTTTTGGTTTAGGGATGGTGCCCTGCCACAGACGGCCCGCGTTTCCGGGAAGGTTTGCTGGTTCTTTCCCGGTAGTTCTTTCCCGTTCTATTTCTCTATTTTCCTCCCCACGTTCCCGGCGTTGGTCTGTTGTTTTCCCGTTTACGAACACTGTCGGTAATGGATGCTGGAAAGTTGCCCCGCAAGGCAGGACCGGGCCCAAGCCAAGACAGTGCAGAGAAGTCAAGTTAAAATGTCAGTGCAGGGAAAACCCGGCGTGCGAAAACGCGGAAGGGCGTCGTTCCCCCTGTCCACAGGATGATGGTCGTGGGCGCTAATGGCGAGCGAAACAATGCCGAAATGGCTAAATTACGAGCACCAAGCGCGACGCGAGCGCTTTGACGGCGGATTTTAATTGCATTTAATCTAATTTTCACCCCGACGCCTCGAGGACACGGGCACGGTGGTGCCGCGCTTTTTTCCTCTACTCGGGGTATGCTACAAGGAAAACGAGCTTGCTTCCGCCATTCCTTGCGGGTGGAAATGGTACAGGTAACGGAAGGCGAGAAAAAGGAGAGTATGCTGAAGTCGGTTAGTAGTAAGCCCTCCGGTTAGGGAAAAGTTTATCCGGCGTGCAAACAGCGTCCGGTGGGGGAAAAGAGGGGCAAGAAGTGTAGATCATCACCGTCAGGATGCGACTTCGTATGCAACGGTGCAACCCGGGTAGGTGTGTGGTGCAATTGTGTGCGCGGGAGAAAGATGAAAAATTGTTTCTCATCCAATTAAGAACGAACCGTTAGCGTTCGTTACAAAGTTGCACCGGGAAAACCGTTGTGCAATTTAAAAAAAAAAGAAGGGTTGGAGAAAAACATGAAAACACCATCACTAATTCCTCGCCGTACGCGGATCCACTCTCCCTGCCTTCCATTCTATTCCGAGGCATGATGATTCTGTTCGTCCTTTCTGCTGGCAAACCAACATGGGATCTACTATTCCGGTCCCGCGGTGCACGAACGAACGCCCGGCGATCCGGAAAGGTGCAATAATGGAAACGATTGCCGTGCACTCGCCGATTGCCATTCAAAGAGTGTATTATCGGAGCTCACGCCCTCGCCTAACGAACCCGCCGAAGCGACTCCGCCGGTCGTCCGCCAGGACACTTTCCATCGACGGGAGAGAGAGGAGGGGGAATTTTATCGTTTGGACCGTTACTTTTGATCGAGTATTTAACTGCGGCAATTTGTTGGAGGTTTTGGTGCTGCTCAAATTTAGCATTAATTGAAATGATGATTGTTAATAGCCGCCGCTAAAGAGGCTAACGGGCACGACAACATTTGTTCGCATAGATAATGGACAAATGGGTTAAATGGGGCTTGTCGTGAGTGAGTTGTGTGTTTTTTGAAGAGCGCACAAGGGTTAATTCAATCAAACTAAATGTTATCAATGGAAATTTGAGTTGCATTAGCGTACCTGCCATGTGCCTAAAAAGCCCAAAAAAACAATCCAACCATCATCCAAACAAAACCAAAGTGAGTGTACTTGTGTTGTTATGTAGTGGTATTTTTTTTTTGCTAAATTGAAGCTGAAAGTGTTGATTTTTTTAACTCTGTACAACAGATTTAAACAGAGATATTTGGTTCGTACATGAACAGTTGAAAGCTGTAAATTTACATAAACTAAATCATTTGTTTTCTCAGAATTGAAGTATGGCTTTGAAAACATGACAAATAGAATTGAAAATATGACTCTGAAAACATAAGTCATCTCTTTTCTCGAATGGTTTTTTGTCCTTTATTACCTCATGGGAAGTTTGGAAGTTATTCATAAGCGTTTCACAATTACGAGTATGTGCTCGAACGATATTGTGAATGTTTCACAATGTGTTGAAAGAATTACAACATTGTTTGCAACATAATAAGCTCACACTCTTCAGGCAGTTTGTGCGAATCCAATCCACGAAGTTCTTTTTTATTTGACCAATATTTCATTCAAATTATGTAAAATATCAAATATTCGATTAGCTGAAGCACTTTTTGTATCATTGTGGTGATGAAATGAGAAGAATTTCGTGTACTTTAAAAAACATAGAACAATCAACGCATTGCATAAAATGACGGGCGTCATTGAAATAATTTAAAATGATGGTTTTAATCGATCCATGGATCATTTAAAATTATTTATAAAATACCTGTTTCACTCCACAAGCTATTTTTCCAACAATGTTACCCTTCGTGCCGTCACAAAAACTGGAAAATAACCAAAGAGCTGATAGAAGCTGATTTTTCGCGTCGTATCACGTTATTCAGTGATTTGTTGAAAAATCGCTTCAAATCGATACATCGCGTCAAACCGAATCAATGGCGTTTGTTTCGCCAGCTTCTATTGCGGCAGAGATTACACGTGACGTTGGACAAAGTGATACATACATCAATATGCTTTTGCACACCTATCGCACAAGTGGGAGGAGCGGGTGAGGTTTCTTTGTTCGCAGAACCGTGTCTGGAAATAAATAGGAAAAACAGGTCCGCAGGAAAGCGCAAGGTAGCAGCCATCTTTCCACCCTGGTACCGGTACCGGGAAACACAATCAGTCAGCTTTCGGTTCTTTGTCTACTGCCAGCAGTTTTCCCCGGGTTTTTCCTCCCGCAAGGCGTCTGTACTGGGAAGTGATTTGAAGATGTGCGAAACAAGATAGGAAATGACACAATCACATGAGTTTTGCAACTTGCCGGAAAGCTCGCACCATGCGAGCTGGTATCGTTTTTCCTTGCACGAGGTGGTGGTAATGGTGGTGTGATAAGAGAAATAGAGAGAGAGAGTCGTGAAATGATTGTTTGATGTTTTACATACGTTTGTTTTTTAACATCTTTTCAAAGCTGCTGTTGCATTGTGTGCCGATGACGACGTGTAAAAATATCTGTGTTTGATTGAAAAGTGTGTAAGAGGACTTTTTCGAACAAACAAAAATAAAGTTCTTGTTGAAAACATGGATAAATATTGGGAATTGAAAAATAAAAAAAATAAAAATTTAATGTAAAAAAATAAATTTGATGGAACAAATTGTTTATTTGAAATAAAATCGTCCGTATCAGGATGGAGTTTGTTCAGAACAAAATGAGTTTGCTATTAGATAAACACTATAATTTACGAAATAATTAACTTGAATGTTACCGAAAAGCAATAAGCATTGGTAAATGGTTTCTATTTCGAAGAACTTTTCAACCTCGTGCAGAGTAATAAAACATCCCGAGACGAAACAGCTTCGGAAACATTTGCAGGGGCGTACTCTAGTGTCTAGGAAAAAACAAAAATCACTGAAAACCAACCCGAATCGGTGTCACACCGGGCTGCGGTTGCCAGGTGCTGCAATCAGAGCCGAAAAATCCGACAACACCTCGAAGGTGGCATGCATCCCTTTCGGCGGGTGGAATGTCACATACACACCAGCACGCGGCGTACACCTACCTTGCCGAGGGTATCCTGTTTGCTGTTACCCTGCTTTGAATTACTAACTAAGTCATTACTGACGTTGGTGATGGTGGTCGTGGAGGTGGCGGTCGCTTTGATGTAGTACACCCGCACGAAGATGACGAAGCACAGGACCAGCAGCGTCAGCAGCACCCCGAACAGGATCGGCGAGACGCTGTCGAGCGAGCTGCTCGTTAGCACTGGAATCGTTGTTGTGGCACCAAAAACCGGAGGGAAAGAGCGGGAAAACACACCCAAACCAAACGGCCAAGTCAGTCAGGGGTGGAGGGAAAATCACTTTCCATCCGTCGGGGCTTCGACTTACCTGCGCGGTTTTCGACACTGCTCTCAAGATAGAAGTCCTTCACGACGACTCCTTGACTGCGGCCCTTCTGATTGACGGCGTAGATGATGGCTTTCAGTGGGTTGTCGTCGCCGACGTCGTCGTACGCGGCCCCGTAATGAATCAGGTTCTCGAGCGACTCCACCAGAAAGTACGGCTCGTCCGGATTGGTGAGGTTGTACCTGTTTGGAGGTTTTATTTTTGCGTGTTGTAGTTGGCGGTGGTTTAATGACACTGGGGACGATTATCGAATGCAATCAATGTGCGCCGTGCGGAACCGACACTGCATGTGCCTGCATGTGACGTGCGGCAAACACTTTGTCGCGGAATGCAATTGTGCACCGACGGGTCGGATGTTTATCGCACTCACGATGTCGACATTATCTCACATTATATCCAAGGATGCCGAGGAGTGGATGGGGGGATACGTAGACAAAGAACCCAAGAAAGGTAAAAGCCTCGGTCGGGGTTGTGGTGATTTGCTAAGAGTCGTTAGTGAGTGACAATCGGAAAGCGATTGGAAAGTACTCATCCGTTCTCATGAGATTTAACGTAGATAAATTAGGTAAATTTATTCCTGAATACGCTGTATGCTACCGATAAACGTGGTGTTATTTGGGCTATCAAATTCTTTTCAGTAGAAACACTTTTTTGTAAACTTTATAAAACAAACGATTTTTAACAATTAAAAAAAAATTATTATGAACAGTTTGTTCTCTAATTATGTAATCCACACCATTGGAAATAATGATGCTGTGATTGACATAAACGTTATCGATTGTTGTACAAATAAACGACATTTTGTAAAAACAAAACACAACAAATTAACGTACAACGAGACACTTTTCCTTACTGGCTTAATTTTTCTGGATTAGAATTCGCAAGTTAGTTAGAAAAGTTTTATGTCATGGAAGTGACATTGATTACCCACTTTATACAAACGAAATGTTTTAAAACAAATTTATTTTGGTTGATTTTTTCAGATTTTTTACTCAAGAGTATTTAAAATTTGGGCGATTTGGAAAATGAAAATTAATCCACCATATCCAGATCCATCCTGGATGAATGAATTGGAATTCTTTTTTTCGAATCAAGCTGTACACTAGTTGGTTTTGTTAGCGTAGTATTTTACCTACACAAGAAATTTCTCTTATGTCAATCAATTCAAGTACGTTGGAAAATTTATTAAAAAAACACCTAATTGTTAAATAATTCCCTGAGATAAAAGTAATCATGTTGTTTCTTGCAAATCTACATAACAATGAACCATTTGCTTCTGATGTTAGCAAAAGACCTTTTGATGTCATTTTGTAAGAAAAACCAACAAAACAAAAACATGGAGCAAACGGTGTCTTCACAGCGTATCAATTTTCCACAATCTCTGATCCTTTCGAGCTGCCACCTCGTAGGTGTCGTGAAAAATGACCGTGTGTGTGTGTGGGTGCTGCTCATGAAAATACGTTGCCGGGCGTCGGTGATTGGCATCGTGCAGGAACGGTTTGAACGCATTCTCCATGCACCTTACTTTCCCAGCGGTACGAAAACATCTTTTCGTTTGACATCGACAAAACACACACACACACATACATCGCTTGGAATCGAATGTGCTGTTGAGGTGCGGTTGTGTTTTCCACTTCGCTGGCAGCGCCGATGTTCCCCTCCATGGCCACGAACTCCGGCGGGGTTGCATTTCACCGCAGCGGTATTTGCAATTTCTCACTCAACTTTCGACCCACTGCTAGGGTGGGTGTAGGGTTACGTTCCCTTTGAACCTTCCAGCTTGTGGGTGGTGATTGGGGGGGGAGAAGGCCGGGTACCTGACGGGTGAGAGATAATGATGGAGTGTTTCCTATTGTTGGCAGGTGCGCACCGAAACGTTACACTGCAATTGATGGTGATTTGTTTGCCAAAGAGAGGGAGGGAGGGAAGGGTAGCTGAGGGGTGGATTTTTCCGAGGTGGATACGGATGTGTCACACGTCGAGTGGCACTTCAAACACTCTCCCGCACGCCAGGCGCACATCGATTGCACACATAAACACACAAACACGTTCAAGCTCCCGAGCACACAAAGTGTTGTGTTGTGCGTCCTGTGACTTACCGCACCCGGCCCGTCCGGCTGGAAATCACCTCGAGGATGAAGATTTGCGGTAAACCCCCGTCGTACCCGGGCAGACACTGCACCTCGACCGAGTGCTGCGTTTGATTGTTTATCGAGCAGTTTTTCACCGCCGACGGGAGCCCTGGAGGGACGGTTGAGTTGAGTTGTAATGAGAGCGCAATTTGCCACCCGGTCGAGCCAACTTACCCGCCAGGACGACCTGGAAGAAGCAGGGCCAGTCCTGCGTCCCGACCTCGTTCTGGCCCCAGCAGGTGAGCGTCCCGTAGTCCTGATCGCTCACCGGCATGTAGTTGAGCAGGCTGACCGAGCCGTTCTTCACGAAGCGCTCCTTGCCGATCTTGAGCGTTTCGCCCGAGTTGTTGAACTTCCAGTTGAACTGGCGAGGCGGCGGATCGGCCTGCACCTCGCACGGTATCTGCAACGACTCGCTCCGGAACGCACCGACGATGATGATCCGATCGGTCGCGCACACTGGCGCATCTGCGGGGAGGAAGGATGGTTAGCAGGCACTTGGTTGCATGTTAAGAGCGTTCCGAACATCACTTATTAGATGTTGCCAACACGAAAGCGAAACAGGTGACAATGGAAAGGGATTAAGAAGTTTGCTTCGACACATAATATATTTTATGAATGCTTTAAACATATGGTATGAATTCAGATTTTCTCATTTACCATCATTCAGTTTTGAATTTTTGTAGCAAATTTTGTAAGGTTCCCATTTAAACCCATGAAAGTTGTATCTAGATTACTGTAAGTAGAATTTAAGCATTGCCCTTTGTTTTCCAAAGTTCTGCAATCAATGTCATTGTGCTTAAATAATTATTAATAACCTTGTTTTAACAATTCTTTTCATATATCTGCTTTAACTGAAGGTGGTTAAGAATATTTTCAAACAGCTGTTTGTTTGGTTGTTTCTAGACCCTACAACTGTTTGGGGTTTTGTTTGTTTTTTTTTGCAAAGGAAAAACTTTCAACTTTTAACACGTCCACTGCAAAGTGTTTTTAGCACACTTGTTTGGTACAATTTTTTAAAATAAAATGTATTTATAAGATTTGTTAAATGGGCGGGTTTCGCAGACAAAACGAAGACTTAGCTTCCCAAAGAACTTGTTTTTAATAATACTATAGTTTTTATTTATAGGTCAAATACTATAGTTTATTTATAGGTCAAATACTTTTTAGAACTAGTTGCTGTTGTCACCCACTTTTGGCTGTTTTCAAACTTTGTGCCTTGTAATTTTAGTGTTTGAATGAAAATCAAAATTGAGAACTCATGTATACCTTTTTAAATGCGCTAGGTATTAATGTGGTTCAACTTTTCTTCTCCAATTCAATAGTATTTATCGCAAAGAAAAATACAGATGACGGATGATCGTTTTTAAATTTTAAATCTCTTTGTTAACCGATTTAAAAAGTGATACAGTCGATCGGAACCAATCGGTCAGCAGGAAATTGGGTTGTATAATTTCCTCCTCGCTTGGAGGGGAGGATCGGACTGGATTTGAATGAAGCAAAAAAAAAATGGGAACTTTACAACGGATGGGGTTAACCGCAGAAACCGGCAGCAAGGGGGAGTACACTTACACTTGACCCGCAGCGCGAGCTGATTGCTGACCGTTTCACCTTCGGCGTTGATTGCGCTGCACGAGTAATTTCCGGACGAGTTGCGGGTGACCTTCTGCAGCACCAGGCTCTGATTGGACCGTATCACCCGCGCGGACGCGTTGTGAGTTATCAGGACACCCTGCGGGAAGGCGGAAAGACGAAACGGTTCTGGGTGAGGGCTGAAAGCTTCGGAGCGCCCGGAGAGCGCTTATAAAAGTTTAATATCTCATTCGCCCATCGCTGATTATCCGTTCCGGTGCGGAGACTGGAAGCCATCCGCCGCGTGCCTCCGAATGCGGGTTGGAATTGAAAACATCTTTTACGATCATCGGTTCATGGTTTCCATTTCCACCCTGAGGGGGCGGGAAGAGTGCTGGGAAAAGGTGCTTGGCCGGGCGGACACAACAATACGACTCCCCCGAGGAAGCCGCAGGCCAAGTTCGACGGCGGATGTCTCGGGTCCGAAATCGCGCGCTGCGGATGTAAAAGAATTGACCATAAATAACACTTACGTCGTGCAGCCAGTGTAATTTTCTCCACGGAGGGTTCGCCTGCACGTGACACTCGAAGTAAACATCGTCGCCTTCCTTGATGTCGTCCGCCGATAGCGTGGAGCCGAGCCGCAGCGACACGATCGGAGGGTCTGTGCGAAAACCGGGGGAAGATCGGGTAAGTGAGATAGATGTGAACGGAAATGTGGTTAGTGTGACGCGGCGGGGGCGGCGCGAAAGGCGGAATCAAACCCGCAAGATGGCTGACAAATAGAAAATAAAAATCCTAAAGCCAATCCAAAGCGATCGGGCTCGTGTGTCAGGCGCCTTTTGGAACCGTTTTCTCCAACCATGCCGGAAAATCCTTGCCTCCGTGTGTATGTGTGTGTGTGTACGTGCCCTAGTTGCCAAGGGTTGGTATGCTTGGAAAGTTTCTCCGATGTGACATCTGCCACCCTATCACTCCCCCTTGCTCCCAGCCTCCGGTCCTACCCCAGACCTTTCATTCAGCTTAACAATAGCGAAACGCAAAAGAGATAAATCATTCGGACTAATCTTTTTTGTGCCTCCAAATCGATAAACCAGAATTCCACCGGTTTCGCCTGTTCGAACGGACAAAAAGGTCACACTTTCTGTGGACTTTCGCACTACACACACACACACATAGACGCAGACATTTATCCTTCCCTGCAGCACGGCATGGAAAGCGGTAGCTCCGGCGAACGTTCTTGAGATAATTTCTATCGGCAGCCTTTGGCCCTCGGGCTGCTTCGCTATTAACTGCTATCGGATCGAACCGGGCGGGGGGAGGTAAGTTCTAATAGAGAAAAAGGCATATTTATTGTAGCATTAACTCTGCCGAACCGTTCCTCGTTGGCGGGGCAAGGCGAAAAATTTGTAACTCCATTGTAATCAAGATATTAAGTAGCTTAAAAGGCGGGGCTTTCGCAGGGGAACCGGCCAACTTTGGGGCCATCGTTGGGGTGGCTAAGTCATTCTAGATGAGAAAAGTCTGTGCCGCTGTTGAGTGGCGTCAAACCCTGCCACATTGAAGCCTTCCTCCCGAGATTTCGTTGCATAATAATTTATTTTGAAGAAACTTTTCATTGAGAACCTACATTAAATTTTTGTCAAATAAATCCCAGCAAAACATAACTGAAAAAGGATCAACACAATAAAGACGTGTTATTTATTTTTATTTTTACATCCAGTGTACTTTAAACTGTAATTGCTTTACGTTAAAAATAGAATCCTTTTGCAGTTTGTGCATTTCTGCCAGCTTTAAATCGCTACAAGACCTATCGATTTCCATTTTCATCCGTTCCGTGGGCGAACGGAAAACTCCCATCGGTTGAGTGAACTTTCTCTACCATTCTCCGAACCGATCGATCTGACATTGTCAACCCAGCCCCGCGAACGTGTGGACAACCAGGAACATATTGGACCGAAGTATCTTCCGTAGGTTTTCATCCCATTTCCCATTTCCCAACCGACCGACCGAACCCGGGGTTGGCAGTGAAAAATGTATCCTTTTTAGCCCCGGCGAAAGACCGGCCGGGAACGAGACACCAGTTAGCGGTTAGTAATGCACTTTTCTCCGCACCGAGGGAGGGGACGGGGGTAAGCGGTCGTGTTCGTATCGAGAGTATAAGAACGTCACGTAAGGCCGGTTAGGTTTCGGTCTTTTCTTTTCTCCTCCGCACGAGCAAGATGGAAGGATTTCCACGAGGATGAAAAATTCAGCACTCTGCACTAATATCATAAATAAAATCTTGCATTTAGGTTAATCGATTGGATTTGGTGCTAAGATTCAGGGGAACCGGGGCCACCGAAGTGCAGTCTGGGTGGATTCGGAAACCAGCCGGCACGTTTCGGCATCTTCACGTGGATCGTACGGCTTTCGGGAAAGTATGCTCGAACACCGAAAAGCGGGAAGATAGCAGTTCGTTCTTCGGCTAGTTTACTGCCGTTACTCCCTCCTATCAGTGCCTCGTTCGGTGCCATTTCCGTACGTAAGCGCAATTGTTTCGTGCATCATCTGGTTCGCCCTGCGGTTCGAAGCATGTAATGGAACCCGGGTCTCGAGGCCCGGCTGAATGGAGCGGAAAATCGAATATTTAAAGTGCATCCCAGGGCGTTCTGTGGCTATCGATTCTTACCGGTGTGTGATGCACGGGTGACGATGAGATGCGAGATTAAGGACCGGGACCGGCTCGGTTTTGGTTCAGCACACGGAGTACCGTACACTTTGCCATTTGCAGCGGCTCGTGTGTGTGTGTGTGTGTTGACTAGTTGTTTACGGAGAGTTGCTTATCTGCATCAAAAAACTATTAGGGGGTTGTGCCAACCGACCGGTGAACAAATTTGAGCTCACCGAACCGGTTGGGTGGTGCGGTGCGGTGGGAGGATATACTTGAGAGCTAATACTATTACAAGATTAATGGTGAGGATGCTTTGCACGAGGCCTTGCAGTCGTTTATCGACGCGTGGTAGAGTTTTATGGTGAAACTGTTACATAAGGTGGATTATATGATTAAGAAACTGGTAAAATTATAACTGGTTACGTTAATCATAAGTAATGGTTTTTTCAAGCTCTTTGTTAAGGGTTCACATTATTGTAAGTTTTACTCACAGAAAAGTATCTAGGAAAAGTGTTGTATGGTTTAGAAAGGTGTTCGAAGAAGCTTGTTGTTTAAAGTAAATGAAGGTGGACTTATAAAAGAATACTTTTAATTATTATTTTTTACTAAAAAGAAATTAAATTCACGGAAAAAATCAATTTATTCAGTTTTCAAACTTTATTATCCTAGTTTGTTAAAACACCTAAGTTACGTCTAATCAGCATATGTTGTAGTCGATGAACTGCACTAGATTATACATTTTGCATTAACAAACATGACTCCAAATGAGTTCCAACTCGTTTAAAAATTTTAAAAGAAAAATATGGTTGTTTCAAGCCGATCGTTTAACCAGTAATTTTCTTAAAGCTGTTGTAAAACCGTTGCACATCAAACTGCCTTGCATTAAACATTCTAGTTCAAGTTCATAAGCGGAATGAAACCAAATGTAAGCATACTGAAATAAAGTTGGGAAAAATATGTTTAATCACTTTGAAACTAAACGACCACATAAAGGCCCACATAGTTTCCCAACTACCACCAATTGCTGCGCAGTCACACCGAACGGTACTTTCTCCCGACCAGTAATTGTTCGGAAGTGTCAGCCGTAACCGAAACTGCAACTCAGTTGGTCGATTTTAATCGAAAAAGCTTTGCGCACAAAATTTGAGCAGAAAACTTTTTAATTATCGCATCGAACAGACGGAACGGCCGGCCCCGACCCGCAGGACTCCTTTCCTCCACCGAGACCGAGGACGAAGGATGTTTGACGCCATATTACAACAAACCAGAAACGGAACGGCTTCGGTTTGGAATGCTTGCTCGTTGTGGAGGGATGGTGGTGGTGGTGTTTCAGATAAATTAGTTACCCTACCCCAAGGTCGGGCACGTTCACCAATTCCGGCCGCCTTGGAATCGTCCCCGGGAACCGTGACGCGCGAGGCCTAGGAACGCTCTCCGCGAAATTCTTCCACGAGGTTCACCGGGTTCGGCTGGCGTTTGTGGAACGTTTTGTCTTTTGCGCAATTTGGCGCAAACAGTTTCCGAAAATCTTGGCCACACCATCAACGCGTGGGTTTGGGGAGGGGGGGTGCGGGGGACTGCGGCCCACAATGATAAAGTTTTATCAAACATACCGAATCAAAAACCGCAATTAACTCGACAATAAAAAGCCGAATTGTATTTTCCTTACCCACCATTGGCCCAAGAATTCCGAACGTCCTTGTCTTGGGCGGAAAATTAAGGGACGCCGTCTTGGGCCACGGATGGGGCACCACCACCCGCGTCTCGGTGTTTGCGAGAACCTTCCTTTTCGACGATCGGCGGAAGGTTGGAGTTGATGGAAAACTTGAAAGCGCCCGAATTGCGCGCAGGCCGGCTCTTCTACCGCCAGCCAAAAACCGGAACTACGGCGCGCAAAAGTTCCCACAGGAAGCGCGAACCGCCTGCTACCCCCTCCGTCATTCGGCACGGCACTATAAACGCGAATACTTTTTTACGATTGTTGATTTGAATTTAATTTTAATTAATTTCTTCGCTTCCACGCTTCGATGCGCCGCGGCTACGGAGATCTTTTATGGGATCTCAGGCAATCCCGTCCCCTTCCGGGTATTCCCGCCCGGGCCAACCGGTCCCGCACGGTGGAACGCGACCGACTTCCGGTAAAGCGCAGTGAAGTTTTGAATTTATTCTTCCCGCAGAAATCCAAAGTTCTGTAAACTTGCCCTTGCCCGTGCCCAGCGTGCGCCACAAAGGCCTACCGTTTGTGGGCTGGTTCTGGGCCTTCGAGCTGAGCCCTTCCCGATGGTACATGGTAATGCTACTCACAGACAACTTCAATCTTCCAGGATGTTTCCAGAAACAGTCCGGTGACGTTCGGGTTCTCGGCACGGCACGTTATCAGCTTGCCATCGTCCTCCGTCGTCGGCACGAAGCTTAACTCCGACCGGGTCGTGTTGTTGAGTATTTCCTCCTGCGGGGTAAAGAGAAGCGAAGAAAAATGGCAGACAAATAATACCAAGGAAGGAAAACCATCACGAACGAGAAAGGACATAGACAGTGTGGAGGGTAATTTTATTGGAAGGAACCATTTTGCCACACACACACATTCATACTCATACACATACATAGCAGCGAGTGGAACGAGAATCGAGGGAACCACTCCGGATCGCAATCCCATCGTTTGACGGCAACTAAATGGAATGAAACACGAGGCACTTTTGAATATTAGAAATTGAAAATTGAGAGCCACTCGTGACCGGCGCTTGGGATAGTGCGGGGGGTTTGGGGCCAAGAAGTGGAGTCGTTTGATGTTAAACTTGATCCATAATGGCTGGTAAGTAGTCGGGCTCGTTATCGAAATGCAACGATTGAGACGCACGTAAACGGACAGTTTGTGGAGTTCCTCTTCCGTGGAGGTTAAAGTTCAAATAGGTTGCGTCGGCTTAAAGAATGAAAATAAAGTTAGTTAAATGTAAACAAAAATACTTCCAAGTCAATGGAGTTGTTAGTAAAGTTATTGAGTAATATATTTTAAATGATTTTGAAAAAACATATTGGCTTTCGTTGAATTATCTTAATCAAACACAATAAAGAAAAGTAAATGTGTACTTTCCGCATAATTGCACTCTACAAGGTAAGCACAACATTTCCATACATAGTTAATTCGATTTAATGATCGTAGGCGAAAAAAAAACACGGTTGGGAAAAGTTTCCCGATGTGTACCAAAGGGTGTGATAGGGGTGAAACAAATTATCACCTTTATCAAACGTCTCATTACATCGGGGCCTCATTATGATACGTGCACTGTTTCTTTTTTTTTTGCGGATGTATTCCGATGATCAAAAGCTTAAACTGCAATTTAAACGATAATCTTCTCGGTTCGTTGCCTTTTCACTCATTACAATTAAATGGTTAAAAACAGTGACACCGGAAAAGCAGGCTGAGATAACGTGATTACAGTTTTTTTTTATCAGATAAGAGGATAAAATCCGATTACGGCTTCGGGGCTGTTCGTTGTTGCAGAATGAGTCTGTTTTATTCATGTGACTTTTTCTTTCGTTTTTACTCAATTTGAATGGTCAATACATTACTACCACTACTATTTAGGTAGAAGGTTGATTTAGCTGTTTTGTAACTCTTGCTTCTAGTTGTTATTGTTTGTTAAGTTAGTATATCAGATGTAAAAAGCTACATTAGAACTATTTTGGATGCCTTGGATTTTTTTTTTCAATTTTACATATTTTGTTTGATTAAGGTCCTTGTTGTTTTATCATACCCAAAATTTCGTGGTGATGTTATATTTTCAGGACATTTAAATAATATTTAGAAAGTATCTAGAACATGTACCCACACATTGCAGAATTTGCTCGCCAATGTTGAGTTCTGCTTTGCCTTGAAACAAAACGTAAAAATCACACAAAACCTCTGAAATGCACTGCAAACGTTTGCACCGTAAATTGTGTCTTTGTCTACGCTGTGTCCCATTTCACGGTGATTATTTATTTACCATTCGACGAGCGATTATTTTCCCCCGCTTCGAAAAGAACAGTGAAGCAGCGGCTCCCGTCCGAATTGCAAATCAATTTGAATATTTAATTCGAAGCTTAAACTCTCGAGCTTTTCCGAGACTATCTGCGTTTTGCTGCGGTTCATTGCTCGGGCATTAGATCGGGCAGGAAAAGTGTTTGCATTCGTTTATCAAATCGTCTCGATAAGATTACTTTGTATTTATCCTCCGTTTTGCGCTGGTTTATTTTCAGTTCATCAATGGGGACTGAAATATTTTTTGTTTTCGTTTCTAGTTTTAAGAGTGCTTTCGTTCTAAATTGAAATTGGAAACACAATCGTTCAAGATGTGTCTAGTGTATTTTTTTACGCCGCTGCCATTCTCACACACTTTTGTTCTTCTCGCAAACTATGGTGGCCCTCGGAGTGAGCCTCGGAGAGGCAAGAACATTCGCGGGGAAAAAATCATTCCCGGCTGTGAATCACTTGAGGGCGAGCGACAAAAGGGGCGGAGGGGTGTGGGGGCTACGTTTGAAAAAAGGGCTTCACTAATTGAATGTCCGTTTAGTATTAATTGCTGCCCTGGGCCAGCTGGTGCGCTATTTCGCTAAGTGCAGTGTCGTGTTTGCGCTCGAGCTGCCCCTCGTGCGCCGATGTTAAATGTTTGAACACTTTTCCAAATTCTATTCCACGTCAAGAACGTACGCAAGCGAGCGATTGAGTGGCGCTCGGGCTTAGTTGTCCTACGCAAGCCGATGATAAAGTAATCAACCCGTAGTGCAGCCGAAGCGGCAGAGATATCGTATGCGCTTGGGTTGAATGATTGATGCTCGGTGGACAACGACGAACGCCGGGGGAAAATCGTGGGGATGAAGTTGGGAAAATTTCACACACTTCAAGCACATAAAAATGTAACTTTTAAGGTAGGTCATGCCGACGTAGCCTACCCCAAAAAAGACAAATATTTAAACAATTCGAGTAGCTTGCACTGTAAGTAGTGGCACACAGACATGTTAGGCTTTAAATAAATAAAACTGGAACGTTCCCGAGCGTTCCGTTGATTGACATTCTGAAACGTTTCAAAACATGCAACTGACATGCAACATAAACTGTACGTATCCCTTGCGCCGTGTCAATTAAAAAGCTTTTGCTTTCAACGGCTATGACTTTGGGCCAACACGAGCAAATCATGCCCAGAGTGTGTGACTTTGATGCAATAAACAAACAAAAGGGGGGGAAAACACAGCTTCTAGAGAATTTAAATTGCGTTTGCCGAATGGTTGTTTTGCCTTTCATCGCTCAGCCCACGATCGATGGGAATGACATCGAGAGTAATAAAACTGCCAATAAAACTTCAAATGAAAAACTAACACGATCAGTGTCTCCGGTGTTATCGCATTTTCTCGATCCCCCTTTCCTCATGCGCTCCGTTTTCCGCCGGGTTGCTTTCCGAACGGCAAAGCTAGCCCGAGCCAAACTCGGACCGATAAAGAATTGATGAAGTTTCGTCTTTTGTTTGCCTGGGAAAACTCTCGGACTGCCTGTGCGATGGTCTTGAATTTGATTTTGCCAAAGTGGTACTGTCCTGATAAGACGGTAGAATGTTCAGCCCAAAACGAAGTCAACACCAGCACATCGGTTGTGGTAGTTGTCATTCCCGGTGCCCGATGTTTGTGATACAATGTCGTACACTTTGATACGGGGAGCGTTAGAAAAACTGGCAGCATGGGGAGTGAAAATGACGAGCCTTTGCATAGTTTTGCGCATACCGAAAGGTGCATTTTTCCAATCGACCTTTAAACAGAAGGTGCATGCAGTTTACTTTCGGGATGCTTTAAAATGCCGCTCACGAAAGACAATCGATGCACTCACCGTGCATGTTGCATACCCATGTGCAGTATTCACAGACAAAGCAAAGTTTTGCCATAGTCAAACACCTCGTAGCGAAGCACCATAAAGTCCTGCTTTCCTCGAGGGAGTCGGGTGGGATCGTCCCCCCGAGGGAGGAGAAGAATGATTCCTTATTTATAGGTGCATATACTTGCTTCCCGCAAGCACACGCCAGACTCGTTCATTCCGAGTGCCCGTAGTGCCAGGAATTGGCAATGGTTTACGTCGTACATTCTGGGGCTTAGGCTCCGGTACGGAAATTCTATGCGGTGCTCTCTGGTCCATTTTCATAAATTCAATAAAACATTCCCCCTTCGCTCCGGTGCGGGTATTGTTTTTCTTTTCCTGCTGTCTTTGGCTTGCGTCTGGAACTCACATTTCACCGCATCCCGGGTGGACCGGCCAGGTTAGGGTAATGAATGGCGCTTGCGAAAGAAAAGGCTTGCTCAGGCTTGCACCACCGACTGTCCTGGTTTTCCTCCAGCGCTCCTGCTATTGACGGCGAATTGGACGAGTTTTCCCACCGTTGCCCCATAACTTACCCGTCCTCACCTGGTTTTCCACGGGGAAAATAAAGGGCATTTTTTTATGTCCACTCACCTTCGCACGGCGTAATTGTCGCTTTCCTTTGTACCAGGTTATAATCGCATTTGGCCTCGAACCGACGCTTTCGCAGGAGATTTCGTACCGCCGATCGGCTACTAATGGCGTCTGCGGGTTCATTATCTTCACACTCAATGGTTTCACTGCAGCGGCCGGACCCGGGGGGACGTTCGGTTGCGACGGCGGTGGGGTGGTGGGGTTGAAATATGAAATGAGAGAAAAAGATGGTTGGGCAATAGATGAAAGCAAAACGGAGACGGCAACCAAACGTCCAGTATTAACCTGTAAATGTGCCCGATTCCGAGAGCGACCGAGCGGGAAAAACGACTCCGGAGAAGGAAAATAACGAACCTGAAGGCGAACGGGGCCCGTGCCTTGAGGTTTCCAATCAAACCGTAATATTTGCTTGTCCTGTGTCCACTGGGACAATGGCCAAGGAAGCTGCGGAAGGATATACCATTTCCAGAAACCGTGACGAAGCAAAGTGATTGGTCGGGGAAAAGTATACAGCGGTAGGGAAGCAAGAGATATGGGCGGAAAATTTAGGTTCAATGAGACATGATATTTAGCGAAAAGGAATTGTATCTGTGACATGATTATTTTTATGCATCAAAGAAACAAGAGCGCGCGATCCGTGAATGAACGATATTGCTGAGGCATTCGAGATAATGGATATGTGTGTTTTCTAATACTGGGAAAAAAAGATTTGGTTTTCCTAAAGGTAAAATTTCTTTTAGTATATGGTTTTGCATTGGTCGAGGAAAGTTTCAATAGGAAAAACAACACCTGAAAAGAGGTGAAAACTGAGAAACACTCTTTCAAATGCAAAGGTAAAAGGAAAAGAAACCCGAAGCCTACAATTTCGGCGAACGACCAAACTCCGGAGGCAACCGTTCACTTTCCGGGGAAGAGGAAAAAAAAAAACTCCAGTGAATTATTATTTTCATCATTTTATCGATAACTCTTTCATCTTCCCTCCGCGGCCCCAGGGCGAGGACACTCGGTTACGCAAAACCGTTTTTCGCTTTCCGTTCGGAATCGGTCGATTTTCCGTTTTTTTGCCTCCATTTTCCACCCGGCCTTTCCACTCCCTAACGACTAACAACTCGAGAAGAGCTTCGCCGGATTGTCATTTGAGGATGTAAATTCGATGCTTTTCGTGCCCGGCTCGACGCTATCCGGTCTGGTCTGTTTTCTTTTATCTGCCGCAAATCCGTCATTTGGTGCGCCCTACATTCAAAGGAAGGTTCGGTTTTTCTTCGTAATTTTTTTTTTCTCGCTTTGGTTTGGTTTACCAGAATTGCCCATCCACCATGGGGCCTTATTGCGCAAGATGGATTGAAAAAGAACACCAGTCCCCGATGGAAGGGAGGGAATGGGATTTATTTCCCCGAACTCAAGCCCTCAAGAGTTCTGCTTTCAGTCCTTTCCGAATCAAATTGAACTCGACCGGTAGCACACTGTCCAGGTATTATCATTATTGTTTTTAGGTTTTCCTTGTGCAGTTGTCGGTTCTTTCTGGTTTAAGGGTCTCTTTTCGTGGAATCTAGCGTTTGATCGAGATATGGTTTCCCGAGCGATTGCTTGTTTCTCGTTAGAAACAAACCGTTTCGTATATCATTTCGTTTTTTGAATATACAATGTTAAATAAAGGGCAGTGCACGCTTATTTCTATCTTTCAAATGACTATGAGAGCATGAAACTTACATTCAACGTTAAATTTCACCAGTAAATAACATGTTTTACCTCTAAAGTACTTGACAAGTGCTACTAATTTTAAAGCTCCACAAAGGAATTGATCGATCGATCAGCTCGTTAGCAGCTTTAAATTTGGCAGGCATTCGTATGAAACACATTTATCACGCAATAAAAACCCCAAAAATAAATGCCACCGCGGAAACTTCCCAAGACAATGTTCCATACAGTGAGAAAATTTCCTGCGGATTCATTGTCGCCAGAAATGGCTCACTCCCAGGAGGATTGTGCGCTTGGCGTGGAGTAGTCGTCGAATAGAAAAAAAAAGGAAACGTTGCCACAAATCAATGGCTAGCAACGTGAAGAAGAATTTTAGAAAACCTTGCGGTGGTTTGGTGCCAGTGCCGAAGGGAGGGAGAAATACGATGACGTGCTCAATTTTGCAGCGCAGCAAACGTCTCGGTGGGCCCGCGGGGTCCGATGTTGCCGGTGGTGGACCGGTCGGCAAAGTAATGAGATTTTAATGAAATGAGAATTCGACAATCAGATGGATTCATCCCGTGGGGACTACCGGGTACCGGAAATCATAATCCCGGGGGAAAATCTTTTGCCCATTAGTTGGCACTTCTTCGTTGGATTGGGTCGGGATCGTCGGGGGGATCGTCTGGAAAATGTTTAAAATGGCGACAATGATTTGCAATGAGGCCGCGGTCGACCAAGAGAGAAAGCGGGGGAAGGGGGTGAGAGAGAGAGGAAAAAAGCAATCCGAGCTGGGGAAGGATACTTACGGTGTAAATCCAGCACGAAGCTGCTTTCCTTCGGCTCCACCAGCAGCGTGTTCGTTGCCTGGCAGGTGAAGATGGAATTCAGGTCGGAGCGCTGGATCGCCGGCCAGAGCAGCCGGTTTTCGATGACGTCGCCCGAGTTGTGCTCGTACTGCTCGTCCACCAGGATCCCGTTGATGAGCCACTTGACCGACGGCTGGGGGCGGCCTGTGGAGAAGTGAAACGGATTGGAGAGAGGGAACTGTTTAGTCCGTCGCTTTAGACAAACCGCTGAAGCTTCTATGGAGGGAGGAGGGTTTAGGGACTGGGGGTGTGTTTGTTTGCAGCGCAAGCGGAGATAGAGGGTAATTGGAGCATACTGCATATTAAACGATTCCCTCGAGTAGCATAATTTAGATGCAGTTCGATGGTAGATAGAGGATTTATGCATTTTTCTCATTTTTCCATTTCTCGTAAGCAGGTTTCGGGAGGGTTATATGGTGAGGCAGAGGTGGCGAACGAGAAGGGTGGATGCTTTGGTATGTATTTCGGTCTGGTTATAGCGGGATTCTTGGAGCTCCGAGGGGGTTATGCGATTGTTATGAAATATTTTACTGCAAATGAGGGCAGGCAAAATTGCATCGGCCTCGAAATACATATTTGATATGTTCAATATGAGGATTCTGTTTTCGATAATAAATATTGATGATGGTGACTGGATGAACAGTTTTCAACCGCTTGAAATAAGCAAAATCATAAGGTGCGGTTGAAAAGGAATGGGGAATGCATTCCATTATTAATTATTTAGTTCAAAATTTAGGTGGTGAAATATCACAAAAGATGCGTTTGCTTCATTAAATTTGCGTGGAATGTTTAGTCACAAAATGTTATAAATATTTAAATGAATTTTGTTTGCACTGAAGAGGCGAATAACAGATTTTAAAACTTTCATAGAATCCCATCAAACAGCTAACATACACAATAGTTCTGAAAATGACTGATTCTAATAGACTTCTAAACTGTATCCTGTAAAAAAGTTACTCTGCGTCGGACGTTGGTCGTTCCATCCTTCAAACGGTTCCATCGGCCAACGACAATGTTTGGAACGGAAGGATGGAACAAAAGCCGCCGTGCAGTTAGACACTTCCGCCCATCGGACTCATGCCGCCCCCCAAAAGCCTATTAAACAATCTATCGACTTTTTTGCTGTCCTGACATGGCGTACGCTCCACCCTTTCCGGTTAGTTTAATTATGAATCCACCCATTCCGTTCGGCGACCGGTCGCTGCCTGCTTTCCAATGCACATCTCGTCGTACCCGATCATCGTACTAACCGGGTGGGTGGCAAATGGTGCACCGGTGTGCAACAACAGTTTGCCGAAAGTGTAGCCATTCGATTAATTAAATCTGGTGGTCGAGCGATGAAACCACGTGGATGTAGATTAAAAATATAATTTATTACTCCGTGGTGGTTTGTTCTGCAATCAGCTGTACCCGGTGGTACGTACACCCTGGCTCGTCATTGCTCGGTAGCCATGTTGGTTGGGCGGAGTGTGAGTACGATAAAAACCCATTTGCCTTTTTTGCGGCGGTTTCCCGCAAAGCTGTGTGTAGAACTTTAAAGTAACGGAACCGGTGCCGCTTTTGTACTGCGCGCGGTGTAGGTTTTAATTTAATAAATTATGTCAACAAAACGGGTACAGTTCAATTAACTTTACTAAGAGCCATCAGAATGGACGATTTGTTCGAGTTAACCAAGGCGTGTACAATGGAATCGTTTGGTCTTTTCGTGTGCATTGTTCATGAAAATTAACATGGTTGTCCTAAACATGATGATGAAAAATAGCTCGGTAAACTGTAGGAAACTATAGAGCCTTTTCTCTTTTGAAGAATTTGTAAAGTTTTACAAACATCTTCAAACAATAAGCTAAGAATCTTTACTGTTACTTATTTCATTTTAAATTGAAAGTTTTCTGATCTTCTTCGTGTTTTTCAAATTTTTAAATTATTAATGTATCATCAATAAAACATCATAAATTTGTAGATTGATTTATCAATTCAGGAAACTAGTTCAAATAAATGCTTTTGTACAATTCTTGTACCCAGTATATAACTCTACAACATGCTTCGATGATTCCGTAAACTGTCATGCGAATGTTGTAAAGTAGTTCAAACATTGAACAGCTTCCAAATCATTAAGCTCTGATGGAACCGCAGTTGAGGGAACTTTTTACACGTTTTACGTTTACGCAACCAACAAGCAACCAACCGCAAAACATCATTAAAGTTCATGCAAGTCGTTCAAAATCTCATCGACGTCGATGGCTGTCAGTTTTCAATCCACCAAACCAGACCCATTCAAGCATGCGTGAGTTTCGCGGGAGTGTCATGCATGGAGAAAAGAATTCACTGCCATTTTTTCCCCCAACATTACACCATTCGTTCGACGCAACGATGAAAAGGGTGTGGGTTGTAAAAAAAAGGGCCACTCCTCTCTGAAGACACTCGTTGATCCTGAAAAGCATTCGCCCGCCAGCCGAGTCCTTCGTTCGTCGGTGGTGTGCAGTGGAAAGAAATTTTAAAATTGCAGACATCAACCACCCGTTCGGTAGCACATGTGCACGCCAACGGATTTTCGTCTGCACGCTCCGTTGAGTGGCAATTATTGGAAATCCCAGCGGTTCGATCGTCGGCGAGCAGCTCAATAAAAAGTATATAACCATTATCTGCGTCTGAAACAAATGCCTTTTCGACGGTTCGCGATATCTGGCATCGTTTGGTCGAACGGCATCAAACACCATCTTGGCTCGGTCTCGAGACGCGCTGATAGGAGTTAAATTTGATATTGATTCTACCACTAATCGATTTTGATTCACCCAACGTCTTGCGATTTCGCACTGGGGGGAAGATGGTTATTTGGCGCAGTTGAGCTACCCTTTGGGTGAAATACACAGACTGCATTTTTTTCAGTGTGGGATGTTGTCGAATTCTGGTAGCATTTTACAGTCCATCAGTTTCAGAGCGTTTTGTTTTTACGAAGCGATGCAAAAGAATTGTGCCAAACGTTTGTAATCCAAAGAAAAGTTTTACAAAAAACAAAAAAAAAAACGGTTATATCAACGACTTTTAATAGGTATAACTACAAACGGCATGACCTATTCTCTAAATTTTTCATTGAAAAGATATTCATAATTTAATCTCTAGGTTTGATAAATTTTGAAGAATAAAGAAAGCAATTGATAATAACTGATTACATGGCTTCTTCAAAAGGAAACTTTCCGTATCATCCACATCCAAATTACGCTTACCTAAAACGTAAATTATGACATGTCGTATTATTACTCTTTGCATATCCAAATGTATTTCTACCTTGAATTTCTATCATGCGTTCTAAAGTAGGACCAAAGTTGTAAGTAAAGTAGTCAAACCTTCATCGTTTTTCCTCGTTGGCATCGCTACAGGAATGTTTCCACGTAAAGCGGCGGCATGAGCTGGAACAGCCACACGGCACCTGACCTCACCCTTCAATTAATCCCAATAAAATTGCTGCCATAAAATCAATTCCTATCGCGTGAAAAAATGTAAGTGGGTGCTCGGCACGCAGAACACCTCCGTGTGGCATTGTAAAGGGAGCTTAAGCATGGAAATGTTTCTGGATGCTTGTACTATCCCTTCCAAAAGTAGCCGGTTGTGGTTAAGCCCGAACGAACGGAAGGCGGTGGGCGGCGATGGGAAAATAATGATAGAACGGGAAAAGGGTTAAGCGGGCAACTTCACCGCGTGTACAAAAATACAGCGCAACGAGTCCGAAAGTACTGCCGAACTTTGCCGTGTACAAATTGTTACCGGCACGACATAAAGCGATGTATGGAGGTACCCATCGTAAGGATGGGAGAACTCACGAACCGTGGGGACGTGGACCTCTTTTGCGGCCCGTTTTTTTTTTTTTTTGCAGGACTTTCCATTCCTTCCGATACAATGCGCTCTTGTTTCGCTGGACGAGTAGCACGTTTTCGAGGTCGGTTTTACCTGAGCGGTTGGATAGTTACGGGCGTTCAATGGTTTTTACCCGATTTTCCATCTTGCAGGAGGATTTTCGTCGATTCTCCGGCGATTCTTTTGCAACAAGGCCACAACTAAAACGCACGGAACCGTTGGGTTTGGGTTCGAAAATTATCGTTTTGGAATGCGATGTATTTGTGCTGCGGTTTACTCTTTCGAAGCGATTAAAAATCCACAATAAAACGTGCGGGATGTTTAAGTGTAGTAAGGTATGAAATGAGAATATAAAAGCAAAATTCGAAAAAGTTGCGCAAAAAGAGCTTCACTAAACATATCGATTTATAACATCTTGGAAGTTGATTAATTGTTCTTGTTTCGGCAACCTTGAAGGTCATTTGTTTTTGTAAATTATAAAATACAAGAGTAATTATAGCAAATTTGGTGGACAACACATATATTTTTACATACTTTTATCCATTAGACGGTCTTATAGATCCAGCAGTACATATTTTAGATCGAAACTTTAGATCGCTACGGTTGTTGAACGGTTAAATTCTTTCTCGTGTCACCAAAGAAGGGCAATTGCATTCCACGGTTGAAGCGTGCAAGTTCCTCTCCCCTACGTAAAAATGGCGCTGAAGAAGCGAACCGAGGTGCTTTCAGTGTGACAACGGTTTGCCACCCGTCTGTTATTCGATGGCTGGGAAAACCACGCTCATGGTAATGTAGCTCGCGAGCCACACCAGCTTTTCCCATGTACCAAGTGTAAGGGAACGGGTCCTTGTGAAACGAAGCGTGTTGTACATCAAGAAACCCCGATCGTAGGTGTGGGTAGGTGCTATTTATTTATATAAATAATTTACACTTATTTCCACATCCCATGCATTCGCAAACGCCATTACTGGCGTCGGTTTCCTTCCGTCGGCACTTCGGGCGCACTTCCGCACTCCCGAGCGGACGGTTTTGCGAGTCCTTGCACCGCAAGCGAGACGTGCGAGAAAATAGCGACGCGATGGAAAACCGCTGCCACCCACCCACTGCCGAGGCCCTTCCCGGGGCGGGCGGGCGGTATACTGCGTGTTCGACAACGACCGACCTTTCAGTGGCGAATGAATGATGGATGTCAGGGAAACCGTTTTGCAGTATCGATAACACATGTCCTTACGGATCTCGTTTCACTTTGGCTTGCGCTGCCATCGCCTGTGCCACCGACCGCAACAAAGCTTCCCTTTTCTTCCCTCCCCCTCTGATCCCCACCCATTTCATCTCCCTTCCGAAGCGGCTCCTTCCAATGCATCGGAATGGATTGCTTGTATCAGCAGATTCATTCCAAAACGCCACCCTCAGGCCCCCTACACACTTCCGGCTTTTGCATAACCGGATGCTGGAAGCTGGGGAATGTGATGAGAAATTTATTTTGGCTCGGATCAGGCGCACTGTTTTCCCGCTATATCCGTTTTTTCCCCCCCGGTTCAGCCCTCTCCACCTCCCGGCCTTGCTGACACTTTTATGTTGGCCTCCGGCCGCTCCGGCAGTAATCGATCGAATTTCGGAATTCATGCTGACAAAACGAAACGACATGCTCTTCGGTTTGCGATCGGTGGTGTACGGTAAAAGTGTGTGTATGTGTGCTTTGGGAAACGTTTTTGGGCATTATGAGTTGGAATTGTTTGGATGGAACCGGGGTCAGCCGGCGCGTCGGCCAGCCGGTGTCAGCCTTCCGGCAGATGAGGCGGCTGTGAAGGGCGGCCCGAATGTCCACATTGTGGTTCGATTTCGATGTACCACTCTAGTTGGTGCAATTTTGCTGACCTTCGCTACGTTGCGAAATGTAAAACATGGTTACCACGTATTACCATTCCTTCTACACGATTCCTCCGGAAGGGTGAAAGTTAATACAATTGGTTTCATTTTACCAAAATTTAGTAATCTACATCAGCCATGTCTTTTATTTATTGTAAAAAAGCATTGATTTAAAAGCAACATTTTTAACAAAAATCTGTTTAACATACCTTATTGTACAAAATAAACAAACTGTTCTCATTCTGCACAACTCATTAATGTATGCAAAGGGGCGAGCTTGAAGGTATTTTCTGCCGAACGCTTGTGGCACTTGCAAAGCAGTCGCACCGTAGAGCGGCCCTCGTAAATCAGCTTCCGATAAGTGTGGCCGACGTTTCACGTAAAACTCGAAATAAAACCCGATAACGAAGCTGTAGTACGATTTCAACGAGATTCGTTTTGTTTTACCAACGGGACAAACGGGCGCACAAATGTAACGCAAATGATGGGAAAGCGATAAATTTATGCTGAAATTATTCAATCCGCTGCCTTCGGTTGATTTTACGTGAGACTGCACCACAATGGCGGCTTGCGCGCCGAAACTGGCTGGGAGGTGAAATGAAAACACAAGCACACACAAATTTACATGAAGTGGGAAAAATGCAGCGCACCGAGGATGTGGACAGAATAAAGGCTCAGCTGTGTCGGAAACGAGCAAAAAAAAAGTGTATAAAATCCTTTGTAAACAGTTTCGGTAAAGCCTCGTGCCACGCTTGGTGAGCGATTGATAAAACCAATCTTTCATGGTGAATATATTTTATTATTATACCATCGGCTAAATTGAGCGCCTCCGCAAACTACTCCACGCACGTGGCAAGCGAACGAGGAACATGATAAAAAAAGCATCATCGCATCCCTCGATGGGAATAAGGACGAAGTAAAACGAAAGATGGATTGAGTTGGTCGACATGGAAAAAAACTTGTTCACGCAGACAGCCGTGGTAAGCCTCACTAGTAGTCGGAGTAGGCGTGTGGTCACAGGAGGCATATGTGACAGGAGTCTCCGGAGCTGTCACGTTTGACATGTGATTATCATGTCAATACCGACTCACCGGTGTGTATTACTCCGACAGTCATTTCCGTCCCGTCCCCTTCTTGTACCGAGTACATGCACCCAAAAAGTACCACAATTACTTTGTTTATCATCTAGCCCGTTTTCGTGCTTCCTCGGCCTCCTCCGCCCCACGGTCGTTACGCTTTTCGGAAAGCAATTTTTCGACAGCCTTTGTCGGGCGTATCCTGGCAATTTTCCTGCGCTGGCGGGAAGTGTGGCGGCAGGGTGGGATAGAATTTTCGATGGGATGGATTCCATCAACGCTATCGGGGAAATTTATTTGCACGAAATATGTAAATCTGTGACACTTTCGAGCCGCGTCGGACTCCCAGCCGAAAGGGGAGAAGGGGCCCCGGGCTAGCCTCCACCAGAGCGGTAGGGATTTGTCACAGGGGGAAAAACCTAGGGGGAAATTGCAACCGTTGCGGAGGAGGGGGGAGGGACGAAATCCGTGGATTGAGATATATGGGGCTCGTGAATGGGCACATTTTGTCACATAAATGTGCGATTCTTTTTCCCCCGCGAGCGAGCAATGGCTCGGCGTTACTAGCGTTACGGCGTCCGGTGCTTGAGCCGATTTTGCTGCTGATCCTTTGTGCATGCAATTTTTCGCAAGTGTGTGTGTGTGTGTGTGTGTGGTGTATGGCTGTCCAAAGGTACTATTTTTCATCCCTTCGCAACACGCTGCGAGTGGTCTTATCACGCTGTAAATCCGGGCACTTTAATACACGTTCCCAATGCTGCCGCATTTCTGGGGGGGGGAGGGTGCAATGCGGCGGGAGTTGCACTTAAATTATTGTTCACAGGATAGTCACAATATTCGCGTGCTATTTCGTGCACTACAGTACACCGAGCTTGCTTGGAAGTTTTGTTTTTCCTTTTTTTTATTACCGTTATCTGAGATGCCATTTTTCAGCATTATTGCATGAAGATAATATTTTCATATTATTAGCTTTCGCCTTCAAGTGGACTGTCCTTGTGGCGTTCAGGATGGTGCATTGCAACTGTCTCTCTCGCCGGTCGAGGAAACAAAAGTTCAAAGCGCATCGCTTACAAGTGAGAGAGATATCACGACTAATAGTACATCAAAAGGAATGTTCCTTGGTTATTTGAATTGGTTTCGTTAAAGCCATTGTATGATACATTGTAAGCTTACTGTCTCATCATGGAATTCGTATCAAGCTGGATGGTTTCGAGGGTTTCTTTTGGAATAAATAATATTTCCAGCACAGCTAGGAATTCTGTTGAGTATGACTTCGACATCTCGTGACCTTGTCTGTTTTGAGATAAAACGGAATGTTAATCAGCTTTCGCAATTTTCGTATAATGTGGCTGCGAATAAGCTGAGCTGAAAAGTATTTTGGAACTGTATGCAAAATGCATCAATTATTAATGCGAATATTCAAGCTTTTCAAACAATTGTTTTCGACAGGTTCGAAATACGTTTGCAAAATGGCTTGGTTAATGCTTTAACTTAGCACCTAAAATAATAATGTTACATTATTTTCGCTCAAGTAACCAAGCTACAACAACTCGATCCAAGTTTTACATTTGTCATATAACTGACGAAGAAATGGATAACCACACGTCGCAACCAGCGCAATGCCACGACCCGGTGCCAGTGAAGGAAACTAACCCTAATGGAGCCCGCCGAATTCCCTCGAGAATCTGCCATGATGGAAAATACATCTCCTCCGAGCGATGCCATCAAGGCACGTGCAACGCATGCATGGCCGGACCTCGAGACGGACCGAAACATGAGCTTTTCATTTTTTGTTTCATCGGCCATTTTCTTTCCGTGCCGTCGATGGGTTAACGGTCAACTAATGGGAAAGCAGGTTCCAGCTGGCATCGTCGGCGTCGAGAAACGGACGACGGGGTTTCGGGGTTTGCGTACGCTTCCGAAGCGAACCGAAACGTGACCACAAATGCTTTTAAATGGAACGTTCGATGCCCAAAAGCTGGGCCCGGTGTCTTTACTCGTTCGGTGAGGAGCGTTGGAAGCGAAAAAACGGGGTGGGATGACAGAGGAAGAAAGTTTTTCGGAAGCTTCGGATACCAAATATCCTACGGTCGGGGCGGCTACGGAGAAAACTGACGTCCTTCTTCTCAAACAGGCGTTGGAAGCAACCGGGTGGAAAGAATATCTGTGGGTAATACCAAAAGCCGACCGTTCGACGCAAAAGATCGAATGCTTCAACGACGCATGGGAAAAGCAAGAGAAAAGCATGAAAAAAAACATCACCATCACAACGATCGCAAGTGTAAGATCAAAGAAATGCTACCGAAAGAAATTAACGATTTTTCCACAGCGTGTCCAGTGTGCGTCCGGCCGAATGCCGAAACCGATAGGAAAACGAAACGTGAAGGAAAAAACTTAATCATTCCTCGGGGAATGCGTGTCATAAACCACTGAATCCAATCAAACGATTCACGATGCAGGACACGGAGCTCGCTGCTCGCCCATTCGGAAACCCGCAAGGACTCTGGTGACATTCTGCCGGTTGGGTGAATGTGTTATCACAAACCGACGCGGTGTGGTGCGGTTGGAGGGTTTTTATTTTCTTTCCCCCTGTCGGTTCATGTTCTTGCCTTCGTTCGGACACGCTCGCGTCTCGTACGTATGAACGGTTGTAAGAATGTTTGGGAAACGCTGAATGCGAGGAAAAAATTGCGTTCCGATTTTCCCCGCTTGTCTGCTGGTGTTTTCTCTTGTTTCCTCTTTCATTAGCCAACTCATCTGGCAGGTTGATGGATCAAATGGTGAATAGGATGGACAATTCTCTGGACCAACACTGACGCTAGACAGTGGAAGATTGACGGATTTACGAGATGTTTGATAATTTAGAACAAAATTTTGTTGTTTTTACTTGAATTTCTAGTAAAACCAGTTCAAACTATGAATAAATTACATGTTTGTAGTAAGTATTTCCTTTTTCTCTTCAATTTCAACAAACATCAAAGCCTCCAATGTGCCTGTTTAGTAAGGGTAGTATTTCTTAGAAACATTTTCCAACTACATTTCGACTGGATGTCATTTAAACTGTAGCTTTTTGTAGGAAAATGGAAGACTGTGCGTTTCCGGTTCTATCTCCGTTACGTCCTCCAGACCGTTACAGAACGGGTCAGCTTGATTGTAGACAGCATAGGCTATGTTGAGATGTCATCCATGCCACGGTCAGGCCAGCGTCAGGATCGATAATCACGTTGTCAAAGTCCGCAACACCGCAATGCCTGCCGAACCGGAAGAGGCCCTTCCGATGGGTGGCCCGGTATCGCATCGAATACTTTTAATTCCAATATTAGAAGGATAGATGAAAACCAATTTATTTCCAATTTACTTCCCAACCACACCGGATCGACGGTGGTGATGACGACGGACCCGATCCGCTGCCCTTAGCTGAACGTTTGTGCTTTCCACCCGCAAGCCGATGTTGCTGGACATCAGCTTTCCGGTACCTTTTGGATCCTCGGTAGGTCGTACTATTACATTTCGGTCTCGTTCTGCCTTGCGACTTGGTCGTCGTTCTCAACGTTAGCCGTATTTCTATTTTTGGTTCATTGACCGCGATTGACATATCAAACTGCGTTACTGTAGGCATATACAGTAGTTAACATTAGATTTGGCACAATCGATATACAGTGTTTGTAGAATAATTAATAAATAGATAATTTAAATTGAAAGAGTTCTCTTTGCACAGTGAGTATTAATACAAAAGAAAACTCAACAATAAGAATCACTTTTCTAGAATAAGTTCTAATAAAAAAAAGATCAGCCATCCGATAAAACTGTACCGTTCACAGTAGCTTCCGGATTAAACACAACCATTCGAGCACACGCACAAGAACAAGACTGAGGCACGCATCGGACGGCAACTCCCCGTGAAAGCCACGTGTAAACAGTTCCATTTTACGAAGCAGAGCTGCGGTTAGCGTATTCGATTATTGTTATTATGAAAATGATTGCCGCTGACACGGCCAGAGATTATGTTTTCCGGTGATACGTGATTCGGAAAAGGGACGAAAATGGACCTTCTTCGCGCCCGGGGGATGGACGCACACGTGGTGGGCTGAAGGGCTCCGAAGGGCGCAGGATTCCTTGTTCAAGCACTGGCCGTTTTTCCAGTGTCTCCTGCCACGCAGTGTTGCGTCGAGAGTGGGAATGGTAGACATTTCGCACCTAGAAAGCCCATTACACTTAGAACCACTTATGGTACATTATCACCACTTACGAGAAGTGATGGTTTTTCGTAACGTGGGAAAAGAAATAAAAAAGTTGGACACTTAATTTGACAATATGGACACGAAAATTGAGACAATGAGCTTTTGTGCTGCGCGCGGAGGAAGATGTGTTTATGCATTTCTTGGGTTCTTACTTTTCTTTTCTTTTCCTACAATATAAGTGAAGTTGATCTTTCCGTCCACCTTAAAGAACTTTAAGTTATTCAATCCAATCTGAATCAGTTTACCTTAAGTTCGTAATCTTTTCGGTTTTCATTGTTGAGTAGAAAAATCGCATTCAATTCTTTGTTTTGAAGAAATGAAACAAATCGAATCCTTTCGTGCAATTGGCGCACTCTGGTCTGCTACCTACCGGAGCCAGATGTGTCCAAAACTCGTCCGTAAAATCAAATTACTGTCAGCAGTACCGTACGACGATGGCGATGTTAACGTTGTTTGATTGGCGTTGGGTGATAAATTTCGACGAGGATTCACAGCAATCCGACAATCGGCATTAAACGTTATCCTTGGGAACGCACCTGGGAGTGCACAGTAGTTCAAACGTCCGTTGTTTTCGGCTATGGTGGTCACATGGTGGTGCAAAAATAGAGTTTAAGTTATTTAAGAAATGCTTAATAATTTGGTCACGTTAAGAAGAAGGCGTTATTCTGTGATAGGAAGTATTTTTTCTATTTAAAAATTAACTTCTTTGATGAGCTTTTCCGTTTGCTTCTACCCTGGTAAAATCTATTTAATGTTTCATTAACACTCCAAAGAACTCGGCGTCAATTTACTGAAGCAGCCGGTTGAGAGGACTTTGATTTGAGTACCGAGTATAATAAGTGCTGAACCAAATGAAACGAGGCCTGACCCAATGTGCACACGTGCTGTATTTAGAACAGCAGCTGTCGGTGCTTGTGACGCTGAAGAACACATGTGGAAAAACCCCTCCGCATTAGCTGCAGCCGGGTCCGGATGGATCATTAATTTCAATCGCCAAATCCGGCATCCGGCCGGGGAGCGGGGGACACATTCGGGCGGCAGGAACGCGGCATCCCGAGCGCACGGGATGGGTTTCGATGAGTGATGAGATTGTGATTGGCAGGCTAATTAAATTATTTACCGAGCAATCCGGTGACGGCTGCTTCGGACTCCGACGTTCGCTTGGCACGGGGACGTGGTGTGACCTGGACTTTGCTCACACCTCTGTGGTACCTGTGCCGAGGCTAGCCGGGTTGGAGATGTATGCCGTACGGAGGCTTAAGCCGATGACGAATTTCTGTCCATGGAACGAACGGTGCCATTGCCGAAAACGGAGGCGATTCGATGATGTTGATTGAACGGTGATAAATCGGTGAGTGCTGCCGATTTAATAAATCTTCAAATCAGGACACCAGGCCAGAACAACTAGCAGGAAGGTGGAGTAAGATCGCCCAAAGCTCCACCATCGGTTGGAATTTTAGGATGCTGTTGGAATTTCGGTCCGGCAGCAATGTCGACCGTTTGCATGCGTGTATCGAAGGGAAAGGTCGTGCGAAGTCGAATTCCGTACTGGACTGCCGTGGCCCAAGGGATCCTCCGGAAGGACAAGAAAACCCTGCCAAACCAACCAACCGTCGACGCCCGGGAAATGATTAATCGATGGAATGGTTAAGGGTTAGGTTCATAAATACCGTACCGCACGTCAGTGGCCGACAAATTCCGATCGGTGCGGTTTCGCCAATGGGCAAAACTCCACCAAGGAGCAGGGGCTGCGACAGAAACCGACCGTACTCATCAGTGGTTCGGGACCGGCCAATATCTTCATCATATTTACTGCCAATCCGCCTTGTGGCTCCGGAGCCACGCCGGCCGCGCGTTGATAACGTCCTAACGGAAGTCGACGCGTTCCGGGGCCCGGAACGCGATGATAAATGACATTCAACGCTTCGGGCAAGGCGTCCTCCCACCTGATCCTCTTCGCCCACTACTTTGGCCTAAAATCTCTAACGCCCCCGAACAGCCTACGCCATTCCGAGCTGATGCTCTTCCGTTTGATCATCGGCAAAAGAAAATATAAATAAATAAAACCATCCGAACTATTTATCAACCTTGCAAGAGGCTGCGATTTTGCCCGGCGAGTGATTGGAATGGAGTTTTTTCATCTTATTTTTTCCACCCTATCCCAATTGGGCTGTTTTTTGCTAGGGTACGGAATTGATTTTTCACACTGTTTACGGATTTTCCTCCGAACCTTCTAAGAGCCGGCCGCAACGCACATCATTTGTCTCTCGGTAAAAGGTAAATATCTTTATCTTATCGCGCGGCACACTAGTCACGTAGAGTGAAGAGATAATTATGTCGAAGGTTTTTCTTTTTTGTGAAATGGATGATTTTATGGCCTACAGCAAGGACTTGCATTTGCTGTAAAAACGCTAATATTTTAGCTTGTTTCGAAAGAAAACTGAAGAAGATTAATTTTGTTTCTGGGTTCGAAAGAGAGTAGGATTTTACTATTTGTTGAGATGTTTTTTTGAAAATTTTTTCTCAGATAGCAGTACCGATAAAATTGATGCGTAGGTTTCTGAGGTCCACCTGCAGGTCTAGAAACCTACAGGATTTATCTATCTTTTATTGGTTCTATCTATTTTCAAGAATCCAAAACATTTTGTATGAAATGGTAATGTTAAAAATGAAGAAAAAAATTGCAAAATTAAATAAGAATGATCATTTAACGATTGGAAAACTCATATTTTCCTACTCTCCGTTATGTGTGATCATACGCATTTTTTTTATTGTTCCTTGCAGACGCAAAACGGATAGCTTCTCGAGCATACTTCACTTGCCTCAGTGGGTCATAAAGTCTAACTCTACCGCTCCGATCAGGATTTATGATGCATAAATGGACCGAATGAAACTATTTCCGAACTGAAATAAATCCATTTCCTTCCGACACCTTGACGAACGTACGGGTCATGAAACTATCGCAAAACGAAGGGAAGCTGGCGGGGGTGAGGTTGAGAAAAATCCATACACCGTAGGATAAAGTTTCATAATGAAACAGTTTTCAATTTCATCTTGCAGGGTGCGCTTTGTTGGAATGGTCCCGTCGCCCGGTTGGAACCTGCAACTTGCTTTCAGCAGCGGAAATAACTCTCTCTGCTGCTCATTGCACTTCGACCCCGTTTCCGGGCGGTCTCGCCAGGGGTTTCGCAAGGTGACGAAAAGTAACGGAAACGCTCCGTTTAGCATACACGTACGGGTGCGTACCACTGCGATGGATGTGAGGTTACCTTTTTTGGGAGAGGGGGTTAAAGTTTTGCATAAACTGAACTATAACTTTTCAAGCACAACGTCAGCCGCTTTATTCCACAGTCGGTATACCTTAGCTTTCGCTTTTCGCCCTCGTAAGACCTCCCGGTTTTTCCGTGAGCCAACGACGGAACGAGGAGACGTCTAGGGTTTTCCTAGCCATGTCTTTAAGTGTGCTCCCGGTCCGGGGCCGCCGTGCCATGTGTGCTTTGCTTTGAAGAAGTTTTGTTTGCTGCACTTATCCTCTTATTTAAAATCCCTTCCATTGAGGAAGGGGGGCCTGTTCCTTCCGGGAGGAAAACTGTGCCGGTTTGTATTGCGGACAGGGAAAGCCACCGACGGCGGCGCTTTCGACCCGAAACTACCACCCGACTGGATCTAAGAGGGACGTTATCAACTGTTTGCATACAGGGAAAACTTGCACCGTACCCAGTTGTGTGCAAGCGCGTTCCCGATCCTTTCACGGAGGGTGGGAGAAAATTGAGGAATCATAAATACCGGTAAAATGTTCGTTTGGTTAGCGTCGAGCTGGCCGGGCTGGAAGCTTTTCAAGAAAAGCCAAAAAGTCAGTCGCATGAGTTTGGGATTTAGTTTTAAAATACTGTGCTGTTCCGGTAGCCTCCTGCATGTGAGGGATGCTTAAGATAAACATAACCACATACATTGGGTATTGTACGGAACGCGCACCTGGTAAGCGAATGCGTCACGAAAAAACAAGATTTTACCCCTTTGTCTTACTCGTTCCATAAATTTCTACACACAACCGCTTGGAAAATCAGAAAAACCCGCCGTCCTCCTCCTCGCCATCGTTCCGACCTTCAAAAACAAGGCCACCATAATGAGTTTACCCAGCGAGAAGTTTGTACCGCTCGCCAACCGTCGCTCTCGTGCGGGCAGAAGGCGGAAGATTAAACATGTATAACTGTAGCTGTTCGTTCGTAGTGAAATCTGCTAGCGTGTAAGAAAGAACTGCCATGGATGTGTTAACATTGGGTAATGGTTTGGTAAAAGGTATAATTTTAATTGCCAACCAAGGTGTCGGCGTTTGCCGAAATGACGTTGTTCTTCGGTAATGTTTAGGGTTTGGTGTGGCGCGTTATAATTGAGTGCCGAATGGAACGGTACGGTTCAGCCTTCCAGCTGCTCGAACTTTAACAGCAAAATGAACAATGTTACATAAATTATTGAGTGCTATTTTTGTTGCATTTGATTTTCTCATAGTTTAATGCAAAACATCCGTGAAAATAAAAACTTTGCAATAGTAATAGTTTGAAAATTTACAATATGGTTGCAAAGCCTTGCCAATATGAGAGATATCTTTTCGCAAAGATGTGCAATCTGTGGTTCCATTTATAATTACTTTTAAATTGTTTTTAATCAACTTTGGTGCATAAGAATAAAACATTAATGTGTGTTAAAACAACAACAGTTGAAAAAACACTGTATTTTTATATCTTCACCAAGTTCTTGTAGTAGTTACTTCAAAACAGTTCGTTATCACTAGGTGTCGGTTTGAAACAGTCATCTAGGAACCTGCACGATTAATCGAGACTGTCCAGACCGAAAAACGATTATAACGCTCGAAATGATGAACGTAACGTAAACATTGCGAAGACAATCACAACAGATTAACCATTTCATGTAGTCTATGCATTACGGGACTTATATGAACAAAAACCAATAAAATTATTCATAAAATTTACGTTGTTAAAATACACTTTGAATAAAGAAGACAATGCATTACAAGTAAACGTGGGTTAAACATGTTTATTGATTTATTTGCAAGAGAAAATCGAATTAGATACAAGGTTGCCATGTTGCATCTTTCTACACTTGAAGTTCACTTCAATTCCGATGAAAGAGGTTTAATTGAAGTTCACTAACGGTCGCAAGTATTCGATCTGAAAGTACTCCTTCTTATACTTAAAAAGAAAAAGGAAACTTTTCGCTGAATATGTAATTCGGAAATTTAGTACTAGAAATTATTTTTATAACAAATAACTAACAATAATAAACTAAAAATCAATTTCCTTTGCTGTCTGAATTTATTTGAATGGATCCCAAGAGGATCCTCGTTGGCCAGAAAATTCCCACAGAGTTTGAAGTAGAATTTGAAATACCATGAGACAGCCATACTCTCAATCGTTCCAGTGCAGTGATGTGATTCGAATCGTCAAAGGAAAAGCGTCCACACGCCAGCCTATAAAAGCCCCCAGGTCCTTTTTGTGGGCCACAATGAATGTTATTATTATTCATTATTAAGTTGGATGGATTGAAAATTATTATTTACTCCCTTCTAGTGCCTCTGGCGGGTGAGTTAGCTATGGTCGGAATCGTCAACGAGCGCACGCAATTGCTCTGGTCACGGCTCACCTGTGCGGCGCACCAGTTTTTGCAAATGACAATCACTTCTGATTCCCAGCGGACGAGGACAACACTCGTATGACGGTATGCTACCACCGATCTGTTGTGTAGGCTGTTTGGGAGTTTGAGATTCTATTTGCCGGTTTTTCCCAGACCCGGAAGCGTCCGCCCAGCGACGTCGATGGACCTTATGTAAAACGGCACCTGCACTTCCAGGCACCTGCGGCTCCGAAGCTCAAAGTGGTGCTGGTGCTGCTGTTTGTCGTTTGATTCCATGTGGCCACAAGCCCGACAAAATGAAGCATCCTACAGGGAGCATCATGCCGGCACCTTGAACTGCTACCAACTGTCCCATCGTGCGTATCGTCCGAAGGCACGTCGACAAAGCACCGAATGGATCTTGCCTTAAGCCGGCACTCGGGTAAGCCAAGAAACAGCCGATCCCGTACGGCTGAGGTTGAGTTCTGCGTTTCCGGCTGTGTAAGTCTTGCATACTAATGAATCAATTAAACTTCTGTCATTATCAGTGTAAAATGTGCGCTCTTCCGTCGGTGCCGGCAGGTCGGGTTTTCGGTTGGCCCAAGCGTTCGTCTGGAAATTATGTGCGGAGATCTTCCCTGGCGGAGGGAGAAAATCGGACGACGATTTGTAGCACACCGCCCCATGCTCCACGCCGTGCCGGTTCCCGAAGGAGTGGAATTCTTGGTCTAATTGAGGTTAGGAGTTGCTCCTCGAGCTGACTTGCTCGTGGGAGGGAACGTCTTCTGTCTTCGGGGCTGTCGTTGTGAAGTTACTGCCAATAATTGCATTAGGCGAATGGACTCTGGTGCGCCGGTGAAGAGTTTGGGCTGCACTGTCTTAAAATTGAATCCGAACTACTTCCAGTCAGTAACGGTCACTGGAATTGCGGTCGTTTCTATGGTGCTTGGCTTCATATCGCTACGCCAAGGTTGACTGAACTTTGTGGACAATGGCCAATCTACGCGGATGAGATTGCCAAACGGGAATTCTATTCGGTACGGTGAAATTTTCCGAGGAAACATAAATAAATTCCTGGGACGGGAATTCCACAGTTAAAACTGTGACCCACTCTATGTAGGATTTAATTTTAGCCAAAACATTCAGTGATAGACTAATTGAATATGGTTGCTACAGAATGGAATGTTAGCTGGCTGTTTTTTGTTTTGTAAAGTATGAAAAATTTTCATAAAAAAATATGAATTTATTTTTCAAAAACCAACCGGATGATAACGAAACCAAGAGTTTTCATAATTAACAAATTTCAGTCAACAACTCACAATTAATTAACACATTTGTCTGATATGTGGTAGGTATGCAGTAGATAAATTATGTGTTTTTTAAATTACTTAGAAAAAAAAACTCACAACCAACATTTAATGCTGCATAACCAATATAGGTAAGTGTAAATCGAGAGGTGTGAGCCAATTTAATTTCAATCACCGGGCAATCGATGGGTGGAAACAATCCGTAAGGAAGGGCTGAATTACTGCACCCTTCTGCCACCAAATCGCGTATTGGAAGGGAAAAAACTTTTCTAATTATAGCCTTGCCCATCGGATAACCCCAAGTGGCTCGATTGATGTTGGCAGTTTATCCGCACACTGTAAATCGTTTCCGGTTTGGCTTGAGGTTTTTCATTTCGGTTTGTAAAACGTGTCCATCCAAGGTGAAGTTGGTTGAGGTTTAGTATGTTTCACCAATCAAATTATCGTCTTTTTGATAAAATTAGTTTGCTAAAAAACGAATATTCTGTTTGATGGGAGCATTGAGCGGATTAAAGGACTTGTACATTTTGATTTTCGTAGTTAGCTTCATAAACTTATTAATCTTGTTCAAATAAACACTTACCTCCAACAACCCGGCAAGTGAGCACGATATCGTCACCTTCCTCCTTTGGTCCTAGTTTGGAGCTGTTCAGCTGTTGACCCCATTGGCTGAGCACTACCGGATGCTCAGGAAGTACTGTGGAAGAGGTATAGAATTATTAACCAGTTTACTTGATTGTCGTTTAATGCTCTCTTCATACATTTCTCCAAAATATAGGTAATGAAAAATCGTCTGTCAATGTCTTAAAAGAATATTTTGTGGCATTTATTTCATATAACATTATATTTTTCTTTATATAGACAGAATCAAAGAAGAAAGTTTCCATAAAATGAGTGTTCTTGATCTATAATTACAATAATGATGTCATTGCGTCATTTAAATACAGCTTGACTAGTGAAGGCCGCTAAATACCTTCGAATTCATTCGTCTGCAATACTTTAAATACCTAGGTTGGGTAACTAGTGTGCGAACAAACGATTTAAACGGTTTGTTGTTACACCGATTTTGTGGTTTTTAAATACTAAACAAATGTCTAAACTTCCCGCATAGTAAATCACCCATATAACGCTTGTTTTCGCATCCATTCCAACCGGCTGGCAGTTTAGAGTAAATAAATAAAACCTTCTCGTTGGAGAGTCCATCTGAGCGAATCGCGTATGGCGCAGTAACAGTTTATTTTATGCATTACAGGAAACTATCTCCAAACTCACGCAAAAAGGCAAGTTGTTGTTCGCGGGTGCACTGTGGGAAGTAATCCGCCCGGTGTAATGTTGATGGGAAAATAAAATCTCAGTCGATCTCGCCGTTGGAAACGATGAAGTTCGTACGCCAAAGCAGGCTTGGCTCGTACCGAACGCTACCTCCGAGTCAGGGGAAAGTGAGGGCACACAAAAAAAGGCTCACTCCCATACGCTACCTTCGGCAGGATGCGGCATTGGCAGTGCAATTGGCTTTAGTTATCCGGCCCAGTGCCCACAACACCACCACGTTTCGCTCCCCCCCCCCCCCCCTCTTTCCCAAAGTTCACCACCATTCCCAAATGGCACAAAACTTTTATGTCGGGATTTTATTGCAGTTGCCGAGCCTGCGCTCCCGATGAAGAGTATCGAGCGTTACAGCGGAAAACACTAGTACCGGTGGCATGTAATTGAATTTCCGAAACCTAAATTAATGGGAAAAGTTTTGCCCGTGCCGCCAGGTGATTTATCCCGGGAAACACGTACCTCTCCACCCCAAACGGGCGTTGTCCACCGGTAGCAAGATGCACAAGAAGGTCGGCACTGCGCACCGAGATTCTTTCGGGGGATCTGATTTCCGAGTAGTTTACCGGTGAGCAGAAGAAGAAAAAAACAACAGGAAACTACTTCCCCTCTCCGTTTATGCATTCACTAAGAAAAGATCCTCGGAGGACATCAGTCATGTTGGATTTCCACACCGGATTATCGCAACTAACTGACAAAATAGAGCAGTTGGCAAATAAATCCCCTACTCGGTCGGTTTTCATCTTAACTTCCTCGGAGAGGCGGGAGGGGTGCTTTAGATGAGCTTTGCACATAAATCATGTCGCTTTTTCGTCACCCCCCACCCGTGGATGACGGAGACGTGTTTGCGCATATGACCGGGGCTCGAATTCAATTTCTCAATTTGGCCACACAAATTGATTCGATAACTTCTGTTCAAACAGTTCATTCAAACGTTGGTTTCGGCTTTGGTTCGGCTGCAATGTTTGCAGCCGGCCATAGATTGCATCAACGCTGGATTATCTCCCGGTCCGGCGCCGTGCGGATTGGTCAGAAGGAGCCGGTGTCTCTAAACGAGATAAGCCACTGTTCCAACACGGGTTGCACTTTGGAGATGCGAAAACTGGCCTGGACTGCAAGGGGCGAGGCAAATCATCTGCTATCGTACCAACTCCCGGCATCCAGCAGGCATCCGGGTAGTCCGGTCCCATTGAAAAAGCGAACCAATTTAAGCTCATTGAAAGTGTCACCAACAGATATGAGAGGGGAGGGAGGGAGGGAGAAAAAAACTGAATCGTTCAGAGTTCGAGAGATGGTTCGCATGAGCAAAGGTGCGGTGGAATTTTAAATCAATAAACAAAACGAAGATGCAAGCGACTATTTGTTCGGCTGCTTGTTTGCCCATTCATTATCATATCTCCTGTAAATCTCTATATTCGATTCGATCGTGCCTCTCGAAGTGTATTGCATGGTACTCCGTTGCACTGTGGGAGTTTTTCACTAAGTTTCAAGGATAATATGACAGTCCCTGGGGCACTCTGATGTACTATATTGTATTTTCAGCATTTTTGTGCTTAAAAGTTTATTATAAGGCAAGTGATTGTGTTGTCACCAGAAGTAAATTGATTAATTTTAGAATTTCCCAGACTAACTGGTGCTATCAGTAATAACAAGAAATGTTTTATATTATCTATTCAATCAGTGTCAATTGCTGTAAAAAATTGATGTCAATGTTTACGTTTCGATAAGAAAAATGTTCTAGGAGTTTATCAAAGTAAAAAAAGAATGCTCCAGTTGTTGGGAATGTTACCGAACTTAAGCATCCTTTCGATTCCGAAAATTCATTTTGTCCACCTAATCTGACCACCTTGCACACGGTGCCCCCGTCGGTGGTGGTCACATAAACGAATCACCACCGGAGACCATCCCGAGGCACAAAGGACATTTTGATTTCGTCCCCCAGCGAAGAATATGCTCCGGCGCAATATATATGGCTCGTTGGCAAGTGGATGGATTTGCATAACCGATGCAAGTCGAAGAAGCGAAACCCAGGATCGAACTATTTGTGTGTACAAGCGAAGGAACAAGTTTATTGGCTGGGATCGTGTTTACTCCACTCCGTCCGGAGGTTGGTTGCGAGGAGTCAAATATCGGATAGGATATTGTGTATCTGCAGCCCGGAACCGCTGGTCTCTCCCACCGCCTTGTGGGAGGTTGCTTCAAGGAAAGCGCCAGCAGCTGCCGTTGAAGGGTGTGATCCAGTACGCTCCGGTGGATATGGATTTCCCCTTGTGTAGCGTGTAGCAAACTATCATCCGGTCGGAATGCCACAGCACCGACATCGGCGAATTGATTCCTTGTCCTTTTTTTTGCTGAACCTCAGTCCATCCGCTTCCCGGATGCTTCCTTTTTTTGTGTTGTAAATAGTTCGCCACGATTTGGGGTACGATGGGCAAATTCTCCTTCGGGGTACCTTTTCCGCACACGAATTCCGGGACGCGAACGAAATAAGTTTCGAGCTTCGAGCTCGATTGAATCTTGTACGTGGACGAACTTTCCCCGAATGGGGAATTGAAACTAGATCATACGTCGTTGACTCAATTGCTGTTAAACCATATGACGTCTGGTTTCGGGAGAAGAAAATGGCTCTTTTGTGCGATTGATGAAGAACAAGTTGGGTTGTATTTTCGACCAAATAATGTTCGTTTAAAATATTGTTTTTACCGCAAAACATTTTATTTTAAAATTGAAAGGTTTTTAAATCTATTTGCCACTTTTTTAGCTCCATTGGTAATTTAAGTCAGATGCAAAAAGGTTCGTTCTAAAAGTTTATTCCTTGAATATACTTCTAGGAATTTACCCGTAATTGCTCTGATCCGTAGCGCGCGCTGCCGGATCGAATATGTTTCCGACGATTACCTCCACGTGAACTGAAAATAAGCTTTATTGACAGCATTCAAAACCTGATGGCTAATACACGTTCACCCGGCATTGATCGATCGTAGCCGAAACCGCAATGGGGTCACTAATCCGACCCCACCACCTCGGGCTACTGGGTATATTGGGTTTCCTCTTTTTTTAAAATAAAAACAACATCCTGCCGTACATTCTGCCACCGGTAAGCGCACAAACAAAAACCCGGTACAAAGCACACAAACACTAACGGCCAGCAGCCTCCATCGGATCGCAGAATTTAGCAGCGCTTTGCATGTGCCACTGCTCGTCGGCACTGGATCGTTGGCAGAACATCGTTTTTCAACTAACGCTCGCTGCATTTTCCAGCGCAGCATCGGTGCGAGTTAAAAGATGCTGCTGTTTGCTTTAAAAATTTATTCTCCCGTCACAACACGGCCCAGCACCGAACGGCTTCAACGCTCGCCGGTATGCAGGAACGCCAGCAGCAGCCATCGCCTCTCTTACGTCCGTGTCCGGGCAGAGCTTTACCCGGGGCTCGATGTCGGAACGGGTGTCGGTGCGGTTGCCGATATGTTTAGTCCCAGGTATTAGATGGTGCTTTCTCGGGTGGCATGAATTTTGCATACGACAAGCAAAACTGCATCGATTGAGTCCAGGGGGAAAGTTGGGAGATTTGTGTTGGCCAATTCTTGCTTAATACTTGTGGTAGCAGAGTAAGCTTATTTTGCATCCAACAGGTTTAAGTTTCACTTATTTTACAGTATGCACAACCAAAGGAACCTAAAAAGCTCTAAAACACATTGTAGTGTTGCAAGAAAAGAAGAAAAAATCTTCAACCAATTCAATATCATTTGTTTGCAGCCCAGAGGTGTGAGTTTAACTTGTTTTACGGAAAGAACGAATAGGAAAAAGATAAAAGACTTTAAACTATATTACATTTTTGCAGCGTATAACAAAATCTCCTTCCGTTTAACACATATACAGAAGAGAGATAGATAAATAATACATGAATGTATATGAAAATTCCCTGATTATGCTTGAGGTGTGGCGCAATAATTTAATATCATAACAAATTAAGAAGCTGCACGCAATTTGATACATGATGAAAAAAAGAATACATATGGGTTGAATGACGCAAATTTCCTTCAATAATATTCCTTGAAAGATATTTATGTAAATATTTAATTAAAGTATATTTATTTTTTTAATACAATCACACTGTTATAATGTCTTCAAGAAAGATATTGAATCGTCTTACAATATCCTGGCAACATAAACTCTTTTGAAGATCTTAAAGCTGAGTTTAGAGATGATAGAGGTAAAAAGTTCATTGATTATGTATCTTTACAGATGGCATAAAAATCGTCAATCTTTGGAATGTCCCTGTTTTGCAATTCAAAACATCTAATTTAAGTGGTATTAAGTAATACAGTTTGCATGTGTATGTGTTAACTTATGTTTTTCTTGTTTTTTTTTTCAGTTGACCTATTGTGTTTAAAAAATTTTCTAGTAAAATTCTTAGCGAACTTTTTTTAATTGAAACTATTTTGATGTTTTATGATTACTTCACAGTTGATCTTCGATTTGCATTTTCTGTATAGAATGGAACGATTCATGAGAGAAATAAAACCGGTTCGATTCTTTCGGATGCTTGAACAGGAACTGAAACAGTTGGCCGCTTCTTCAAGCCTGCTTAAATATCATGCAATCTTGGTGGAGATCGGTTTGGTCGAACTCCGGCACCAAAGTCATAATCATGGCGAAGGCCAACATCCACCGGTTCCAAAACGGGTTTGCGATTGTTGCCGATAGCAGCCGGGAAGCACCGGGCCTCACCACCATTATCACGGCGTTATGCTGCGGGCTCGCCGAACAGCTGAGAGTACGACTGAAATCAAGTTTTTTAATCCACACTTGTGCGCTGGCCGTTCCATTCCGGTTCCCTTGGAAAGAAGACGATGCTGTTTCGATTTCAAATGGTAACGGGGCGGTTGGTTCGGTGTCGTGAATGTGTTGTTGTGTTGTATTGCTCTTCCGCTGTTTATTTTCATTTTTGTATGCCCTCGGGCAGGAGGTTGTCTACGGTCAGACGCATTTCACGTCGCAGTGTAAAAAGGTTCGTTGCTTAGAACAGTCCCTCTTACATCGTGGTCATCGAAGCTTCGTCAAACCGGTCACTCCCATAGTTGGCCGGCACGGGTGTCGTTCAACGAACTCCGCGGAGTTTGTTGTTAGTCAAAGAAAGTGACTGGTTGTGGCGCGACCTAAACCTACGAAAGTGGAGCAATAAGACTCACCAGCCTAGCGATGGCAAAAGCGGTGGTGAAAGCATCCAGTGATGACGATCGCTCCATACCCCTGCGGGTGGGTGACATGTTTCGCAAAGTGCGACATTATATCACGATCGAGCCGGTGATCGTTTTCTACATCTTTGGCGTCGTCTGTGGGACCGCGTTTAAGGTGTTTGAGTACGAAAAGGTACGTGGGCGGTCGATCGGCGTGGAACCACTGACCCGAAAAAATTCGCTAAACCTGTCCGTCGTCCACCAATGTAGGCCTGTGCCGCGAAGCTCGGTTATGATCTGCAAGTTTGTGAGTATTTTGCCCAGCTAGAAGATGACGACATTTGCGCCGAGCCGGATGATTCCAACCGGACCCTGCCGGGGGTCGAAAACTTCACCGAGTTTCGAAGTTTGGTGTGCGGCGCGCAACAGGAGTCTACTGATGCGGTGGTGTTCTTGAACTCGTACCGGAGCATCTTCGGTACGGCTTGATGAGTGCTTAATGCTGGTGATTTATGATCTAATGATTGATGAGCCTCTTTTGTGCGTTTCTTTACCCACTTGTTTGCTCAACAGTCGGTATCGTGCAGGCAGTGGTGCTTCTCTTCGCGGGCAGTTGGAGTGATCGTGTTGGGCTACGGAAACCATGCATACTGGTGCCGATCGCGGCCGACATAGTGGCATTTATCGGTAAGCCATCGCGTGTGTGTGCTCTTTTGCATTTTTTTTTGTTAAACTTCAACGTCAGTTCAACGCGATAATGAGACAAGATTGGATGGGAGGTGATGGAAGAATCATTTATAATTATTACACGTCTATAAAGCGTGCCCAGTTTTAGCTACGCTAATCAATGTTGTTATTGTACCGTTTGAGGTTCGAAACAAAACAAATCTTACTTCACATTCCTCCATAAATTTCTTTGCAGTGTACATCGTAAGTGCGATTTTTATGCGGGAAATCCCCCTGGAAGTGGCGGGAATCGTTCCCAACATTATCACCGCGTTCAGCGGTGGGATTCCGCTGGTGATCACGGGCATCTACAGCTATTTGACGGTTTGCACCGAAGAAAAGGATCGAACGTTTCGGTTTGCCTGCACGGCCGTGGTGTACGCCACCGTTCCTATAGTGGCCAACTTTTTCAGTGGCCATCTTTTTAAATATTTCGGTTTCATCAGTGAGTACCGTTCGGTGAATGAAGAACCGAGAAGCTTGCCCAAGAATTAATGGCACTTCGCATTTGTATCGTTCTAGAGCTATGTGTGCTTTGTATCGTGACGGACAGCATAGGACTTTTGTACGGTTTGTACATACTGAAAGAACCAACCGAGTTGAATAAGGAGGAAAACGCACAGAATGATGATGCGCCGAAGAAACTGTCCTCCGCCAACTTGCGCCAATTGTTTGACATAAGTCTCGTGACGGACTGCGTCAAGGTGCTAGTGAAGAAGCGTGATTTCAACTGTCGAAAAATTCTCTACCTGACCGTGCTGGTCTACTTCATCAACTATGGCGCACTGGGGGACGCGGAATCGGCCGCCATTTTGGCGTACGTCGAGTTCAACTGGATAACGAACCTGGGCACTTGGATATCGTACGATCTGCTGACGACCATGATGGGCACGCTGCTGGCGATGGGCGTTCTGAGCAAGCGGCTGGGAGTTTCCGATGCGATGGTTTGTGTGTTTTCGGTTTGCTTTTCGATGGTTGGAAAGCCGATCATGGTAAGTAATCGTTCAAAATAATAATAATTGTGGAATTGTCTTTAAGCTTTCAGTTTATGACAAACTAACATTTTGGCCCTGTTTGACAATTGTATTTACTTTCCTCAGGCAATAGCGGTGGCAACCGTTAAACCTTATCTTTACTACGTCGCCACATCGATCGACTTATTTGAAGGAAGCAAAATTATTGCAATTCGTAGTATCGTGTCAAAGTTGGTTGGAGAGGACGAAATAGGTATGCTATAACTTACTTTGTCATATTTTATTCGAATGAGCTAAAATGTTCACCAAATCGAGCAGGTTTTCGGCTCACAAAAGGCATCGCCTTTTCATTCATGTTTCCTCTCATTTATTTTAAGTTAAAACAATCAGACGATACATATCTTCACCACGGCTAGAAGCCTTTTATTGCATATTCAACTAAAAGTTGAACCAAAAACCTGTTAGGCAGACATATGCGGATCTGATCCCCATTTTATGTTCTTAGTTTCTGCAGACCGGTTTTTAAAACTATTCTTCAATATGGGAGTCTTTGAATTTTGGATTCTTCTACGCCTCACGCATATCATTATTGTCGCATATCATTGTGATACGATAGAAGACACACAGCAAACAACCTGTGCGTATTCCCTCCAAACTGGGAACAAGGCTCTAGGACTGTTTTGTAAAACAGTTTTTGTTTTTCGTTTGCCTTATCGTCCAACCATAGCAAAAGCAGTGGAATGCAAATTTAAAAACGAGCAATAACAGATTGTTCTGCTGAAGAAACTTGTCTCTGGCAGGATGTCCACAAACGCTTTTAGCTTAAGAATTTTCGCTTAAATGCCAGCAGTTCATTATATTCCCGTTTTAGCATAAGCTTGATCAAACGTGGACAACAGCATTATACTAAGAAGATTGCACGAACATTTTGCAAATCTTACATTCAGCCACTTAGAAAACCTAACGTTTTGATGTTGCTTAGACTTTTAATTTTCCTGCCAGACATAAAAAATTGAAATTAATAAGAATGATAAACGTCGGACACAGTTTTCTTCGATTTGCCTCCATTCAAGTTGGCGCGCATAAATCAAGATCTTTAAAAAAGGATGATTGAGTGATTTGCATCTTGTATATAGCATTGCTATTTACTCATTTTTAAATGACGATTGATGTAATGCATGTGAGCCGTTTCAATTGAAATGGAACTTATACTCTTCTTATCGTTATTCGCAAATAGGGAAAATTATAGCCATTCTCGGAATCATGGACTCTGCGCAAGTTGCTATCTATCCAACGATTTACAGCACGGTTTACCTCAAGAGCCAAGAGTTCTTCATCGGTACAGTGTTCCTGCTCAGTGAAGCATTTCTACTCGTCTCGTTGGGAATGTACATGTAAGTATTATGAGAATCGTTTATTAAGGAAACCTCGGTTCCAGAGTGCGTAAATGTTGATGATACGGTTGTTTCAGCGTGCTGTTCCTGATGACCAAACGATCGAACCGCGATAGAGCCGCGGCTCAATCGTCCGATAAACGGGGTATTGACAATCCAGCTGTGGATATTACTGCACTTTGATGTTCAATTCGTTTTAAAAACGGTCTAAAATCGTACTCTTGTACATTTTTGTACAGTTTATTGAATAAACATATTACACTTAAAAGCAAGTCTGTAAAACTTCGTACCAACATTATTCGAATCACGCATGTTCAAAAGTCGTCGCATTCCTAGTCTCCCCGGGCAAATGATGTTCAAGGTTCTTCCTTGGCGAAGTGGTGACGATCGTTTTACCACATGTTATCCCACTTTCTTCTATTTTTACCACCAAGACCGGTTAGATACTAAAACAAGTTTATCCCACAAACACTTTGACAACGCTATGCTACGATCTGCAATGTTTTTGGAATTCCCAAAACTACAACTATGTTTTGGTCAATCCGGTTCTGAAAAAGATGCTTTTGGTTACGAAGAGCGAAAATTCGCAGTAAATTTCAAGACAGGATTTTTTATTGCGGTTCATTTTTGGTTTTCGTTGGTGGTGGCATCTTCCAGCGACCGGTTTCTGGTCGCTGTGTTGCTGCTGTGTAGCTTATAAGAGTGGCTTGTACATTCTCCATGCTTTACTGATTTTTGGAACCACACGGCAACTGGTCGCAATTTGGCAGCGGTCGTCAAATAAATTAAACAGTTATATTTTTTTAAGTGACGAACTAGGGTGTGTGCCAGGCCCAGCAAGTAACCAAAGTAGCTATGGCAAGCGACGAGCAGTCTGTGAAGCGTGAAGGTTTTATTGAAAGTTGGCGGAACTTAAGAAACTCTATCACCGTTGAACCACTGGCAATTCTTTTCAGTTTGGAAGGTATCGGATCTACCGCAATTAATTGGTTTTATTTAGAAAAGGTACAAGTAATATAATCGTATTTGTCAGATAATCAGTAACGATGATTTTGCATCGTTTCAGGCTTGTGCCGCGACTTTTGGCTACAGTGACCAAGTTTGTGGTTTTTTTGAACAATTGGAGGATATCCCCATTTGTGCAGAGGGCAATAACATTACCTCAATAGCAGGAGTAGAAAACTTTAATGTGTTTAAAAATGAAACTTGTACTGCGCAGCCTAATTCTACCGATGCCGTGACAAAGATGGAATCGGTCGCTACACCCGTCGGTACGATGTGATAAGTGTTTAAATTCTGTTAGTTTTGGTCTTATGTTTGATGTGATGTATATTTTTCTGCCTGTAAATTACATTTATAGTTGGTGTTGTGCAGATACTTGTGTTACTTTTCGTTGGAACTTGGAGTGATCGCGTTAAGTTGTACAAGCCATGCCTTGTTTTGCCCCTCTTAGCCAACATGCTGACCTACGTAGGTAAGTGCTGATCCGTGGTATGATGAATTTTCAGAGTGCATACAATTAAAAGTGATATTTATGTAGCATTTGGGGGTCCGCGACAGCCGAGCGGTAGCGCCGGTTAGAAAATCGGCCCATGAGCTCCGAGGCTCACCACCTCGACGGCGAGGGCTGACTATCCACGTACAACAGGGAAACAAGTCTCGTAAGCTCTTAATGGGCAGGCATGACCAAGAGGTCGTTACACCAAGAAGAAGAAGAAGATGTAACATTTGTATAATGCTATACATTTTATTTAACTATGGTAATTGAGTTCAAGTAATATTTTATATAGGGCCCATAGATTTGCTTTTTCAAGACTAATGTATATAATTCTATACTTCGCATGCTAAAACAATTTAAGTCAGCTAAAATTTATGCGCTTCGCACAGAAGTAAAGACACAGAATCTTGCTTTAGGTGTGAAGTATAAAAGTCAGTCCACACTTACAGTGGATGTGGATGAGTGGTGGTTTCTAGAAATCGTGGGGTAATTATCATACTAGCTTAATCGTATGCGTGTCTCGGACCCCAAAACATTTTATTGTATTCACCTCGGCGAATTTCTCATTTTAGGATTAAAGCATCGAAACAGCTTTGTAAATAAATTTCTATTAGTTGAATGATTATCTGATTCAAGCATTGAGATAATGTTTGTCCTCTGAGATAGAATGACATTTTTGTTTTTTTTTTAAATTTAATTTCAGTTCTTATCATATGCAAAATTTTTATGCGAGAAATTCCTCTGCTAGTGACCGGAATAGTCCCAAATGTAATCTTATGCCTGTCTGGCGGTAGTGGAGTGTTCTACGCGGGCCTGTTTAGCTTTTTGACGATAGGTGTTGAAGAAAAGGATCGTACGTTTAGGTTTGGCTTCGTACAATTCCTGATGCTCATAACAACCGTTGTTGTGACCTCCTTGAGTGGTCCAATCTTCAAATTATTAGGTTTTATGAGTACGTATCTAATGTTAAAATAATCGGCGGATGATGTAAGTAATTAATTAAAAATCATTCATTGTTTTCAGGCGTGATGATAATTTGTGCTATAACACAAATAGTTGCCGTTATTTTCTGTTTGTTTGTTTTGAAAGAGCCCAAAGAAAATGAAAAATCTGATACAGCTAATAATGTCGATAGTTCCAAGAAAGTATACATAAATTCTTTGCGGAAATTGTTTGATGTTACTAGTGCAAAGGACTTGTGGCAGATGTTGATAAGAAAACGAGAGTTTAATGTACGGAATATTATCTTTTTCACCTTGTTGGTGTATTTTATCAACTACGGTTCAGTTTATGACGGATTAGCTACTAGAAATTTAATGAATAAAAACCATTGGGTTTCCACCGCTGGCTACTACATATCTTACGAAACATTGACGACGGCTTTAGGAACTCTACTGGTTGCAAACATTTTGAGCCAACGCCTACAAGTTCCTGACCAACTGCTCTGTGTGTTTTCTGCTGTTTGCACGCTCATTGGAAAATGTATCTTGGTAATGAATACTAAATAATTCATGTTGTGTCCCGATTTGTTTTCTTACGTAACGAAACATATACTATTACTATTTCTTTTAGGCAACTGCTGCTTCTGTAGGAATTATAAATCTTTTATTTGCAGCTACTACGATTGATCTGTTTGAAGATAGTCGAGAAATTTTAATTCGGAGCATATTATCAAAGTTAGTTGCAGAAGATGAAATCGGTAAGTTTTGAGTTTTAGATGACATTTTCATTGAAGTAAATGAGCCCATTTTGTGTGAAACAGAGAGAATGAGATAAGTTCCTTCACAGCGGTTATGTACGAAAATAATGAAACAATCAAGTTTTTGGTTTTGCCCTCAGTTTCATGATTCTACCGAAAACTTGTTATGAAATTTAAAATCTGCTTAAATTTATCTTTTAAATAGTATGCTTGTTTTAATTTTCAAGGAAATAAAATATAAGTATTTATTAATTTATTTATTTATTTATTATTGTATAACGGACGTTGATAAAATATAGGTATATACTGTTTCTTTTTATTCATAGCAAAAATAAACTGCGTATTGGGTATTTTATCTGCAGTCGCTGGTGCCAGTTATGTACCGCTGTACAATGTAATTTTTGAGATGACCAAAGAAAATATCATCAGCACCGTATATTTCCTCAGCGCTGGATTTTTAATCGTGTCAATAGGGTGTTACATGTAAGGATATTTTATTTTGAAACTTTACTACAATATTTTCTTCTGGTGGCGGTTTGACCAGAACTTCCCGTATCAGAGGGTTTTCAAGTGCCACGGATAAGCTTAATGCAGCTGATGATGATGGCTGGTTTTCCATTTACCTCCGTTCCAGAATGTTGTTCCTGATGTCACGTCACTCGAACCGCGATAAAGCCGAAGCTCAAACTTCCGCCAAGCAAGGGATCGATAATCCTGCAGTGGATATGACTGCAGTTTGATGAATTTATCTGCAATCAGCTAAAAAGGATCGGTGGAGCTTCCTGAATTTGTGGCCTTCGCCTTGTTGCGCAGCGCTGACAAGTGCGTGCTGGGACTCGAAGTCAACTAGCCGGACCCAAGTTGGGGCAAGCCAATTGCAGGATGCATGCAGCTGATTGGACGAGAAATTACTTCTATCCTCCAGCACAGTGGCGCAATCAAAGTAAAACCATGAAAAAATGATAAAATTGCCAGCCCTTGATGTAAATTTGAACAAATCTAAGTTTTATTAATTTCGAACCTATATCGTTCTAATACTCAATAAATTAAAGAATAAACGATTCAATTTTGACTATTTTAATTTTTTACATCGCTTTCAGGCCCTTCTAGGGACATGCAACCGAAAAATAGATGTGATTATTTTATTAAATATTATTTACAAACATAATTTTATAAATAATTTTCCAACGCTCCCGTTAAGTTACTTGTTCTTTAAACTGTTCGTTGAACAAGACAATAACATTTAGATTTGTTACCAAATGTGACAAACTTGTCGATTCAAGACGGGAAAACGTAGCGCATTTTCATTACAGTAGATTTAATTGCACCGAAACAATCTTCCGACCAAACGGCCTTGAGATCTCAACGAACTTGCAGTCCGTTGGAAATGAAGAGATCTACTAGGCTCACGGCAGTCTGTTATCGTGACTGCATTAGCCTATCTAAATTATAACATGAGGAAGCACTAAAACTTTTACGATGCCATTAGAACGGAAGATTCAATCTTATTTTCTATGCGGACGGAGGAAGAGGACTAAAACCGGGCTCGTAATTCGCAGACAGGGACAACGGAATTTTACATCGAACCCGGTATCAGGCGAGGGTGAGTCAATCTTGAAGTCTGTCCGTCTGAGACTGAGTCTTTTGGCACGACATGTTCCGAGTTTGCGTTTGAGCGTCTTCGGGAAGATGCTTGGAATGGAGCATGAAAATTATTATCTTCTCGAAGGACGACGACGAATGCCATTCTAACCGAACCGGCACCGAAGTGACGAGTTGTGTGTGTGTAGTAAAAGAGGCCCTTCTTTGGACTGCTTCTTCCCGACAGGTTTGCTTGTTTCTGAGGGCTCTTTGCATAAGGCCCACCGACACGCACGGGCAGCTATGGCCGACAGCTCGTGTGTTTCACTCGTGTGGCGAAGCGTGGAAAACTTTTAGCGCAAGTCAACGACATCCTTTCGTCCACTCGAGATGGAATATTTAATTGAAGGCAAGAGTCATAGAAATAATTACACCGCCGGGGCATCCGCGGGACAAAGTGGTTCCTCCTAAGGAAAGAGACGTATCTCTGAAGGGAAAGCCAGAGCTTTTAAGTTTCCAATGAAACGGAACGGCGTCGAGTAAGTGCGAATAAGAGGGCTCTACGGCCACGTCTCGCCAAACACGTGAACCTCTACTAAGGGCATTCGGGCATCCTTGAGGGGTTTTTCCCGACGGTCTCAGACGCCACCCCGAGTGTGAGTGACTTTTCGCTTGTCCTTTATGCTCCATACTCACCTGCGCTACTTGGCGGCGTTTTATGGGAGCCATGATGGGAGTTAATAAAAAATTACGATATTAGAACGCCGGGCAGGATGAAGTAAGGGTGGAAAAGAAAAACTCCTGCCCGCGCTTTATTTGCAGCCGGTAGCGTCGCTTCGCCAAAGTTATGCCATATTCTAACATCTCTTGGCGCTGGGTTTTGCTCCTCCGGTGAAGGGCCAGGAGGGGGTCGTTCGCAAAGTTTTCCTACTTCATCGGTCGTCCAGAATGGTGTACTATTTTGGGTTCCGCTTATGATTAGCGCCATTAAGCGCGTGAACCTTGCTTCTTAACTGTTATTTGCGCGCGAGACTGCTGGAAAACTTGGACTAGCACCGGTTGCGGTGGTTTCTGCCGAGGACCGGCGAGTGTCAGTGACCGTTGGCCAAGTTTATGGTCCAGATGATTACGCGGATGAGAATAATGTGCATAAGTCTTTGAAGGGCATCGTTTTTAGCATTCTGTTTTGAACGAGTTTTCTTGAAGATTAAGTTGACTCATCAATGGCAAGAAGGTAACACTTTCGGGAAAAACAAGACTTAGATCGCCATAGAATTAAATCAGATTTTGGAGCTTTTTGTTAAAAAGTTAAATTCACAAGCGTTTGGACGATATTAGGGTACCTCATTGCTAGATAATTAATGGCCCTTAACTCTCCTCAACTATCCACTTCCGATGACTAATAGTTGTTTTGCCTCCAGAATAAAGTCATAAGCATAGAATTGCGCTTGCAATGCTCCAAGGATTTGCCCAATCCATTTGAATGTTTTAATGTCTCAAGGCGCGCTCAAAATAGTTCTGCGTTCCATTGTGTCTGCTGTTTAGTTGTAGAGTCTTTCGACCGACGAAGCCATCGCCTCAAAATCATGGCGTAGGTCGGAAATTACGCGTAGACACCAGGACAGCTTGACGAGGCCACACTCTGGCAAAACTAGGTGCTGAAGAGCAGAACGGAACTAATTAGCGGCGGAATGGAACCGGAAGTGGCTTAATTAAGAAAAATGATACCATATTCGCTGGTACGGATATTCCCGCTATATTCTGTCCGTCTGCGCTTGAACGCATCAACTCGACTGAGGGTGGTGTCGAGCTGAATTAGCTTAAGAACTTTGAAGCTGGTAGAAAAATAGTTCGCCCCGCTATCGCATTACTTAGAGTCGCAGTTTTTTTCCGTCGTTGAGAAAACGTTGGCTCAATCTATGTTTATTCATCAGTCTTCCGTTAAGCGATGGTAAAGTATTGTTTCCTCCCGAAAGCCGTTGCATGAGCGGAATATTTTCCCTTAAGTTGACGGTGTTGAAAGGGATTGGTTTTTGGAAACACGGGATAACAAATGGGAAGAAACAATTCACTCAACGTTAAAGTACCAATCTGTTTCATTATGGAAACAGTACAACAAAAATCGACTGGTGATGGACATTAGCGATAGAAAATATGTTATTTTGAGTGTAATCTTTAATGCTAGGCATTGCATTACCTTGGCTTTTCGATAACTTTCGATTGACAAATTGGAATGACCTCGGAAATATTTTGGGCCTAGATTGCCTAAAACAACCATTGCTTAAAATAATATGAAGTACTTTCTCATGGTAATCCTGCCAGTCAATCATGCTTGCTTATAAGATAGTCTCCTTTGCTAGATAAAAACATGTGTTTTGGTAAAATATTCGCGTCATTGTGAGTATGGAAATGTGATCCTTGGAATGAAATTCCGAACCTGCCTACAGCCCGTTTCTATTACAGCTTTGCTGGATTTCCAAAAGATGTTTATCTACAAAATAAGCAAGTGACATATATGCAATGGTTAAGCGAATCAGCATACCTCACGCAGAAAAGCTTTCCACGAGGCGTGCTCTTGCTTCGAAGGTTTCGATACTTGGCTTTAATCAGGCTGATTGTGTTGCATACAAATTTCTGCATAAAACACAACTTCTCAGGCTAGCTCGGTGGGCCTTTGGCGTCTGTTCATTGCTAAAGCTTGTACCCCGATAGTGTTCTGGCGGCTTCGAATCCTTAAAAGCTTCTGACAGATCCTGCCATCGAAGGTGCGTTATGAATTTTTCATGCCCTGTTGATTGATGCCTCACGGTGGAAGGCACTCGCCCTGAGACCGGCTCCGATGCGCTCGAACTCCATTCTCAGCCCGTTCCAAAGACGCTAATGCACCTTCGGGAATGCGAGCAGGTGCGATGGGTTAGCGATGGTCCCATCAGCGATATGCTAATCATTTTCTCGCGGACGAGAAAAGCCTCGAACGAAAGTGTATCGTAAGACGGTTGGAGTTTCGGGGCCAATGACATTCCCAAGATAACGTCCTCGGCGTGTCGTCGATTTGGCAACAATGGCTCGGGGAAAGAACTATCAAACAATCGTCACCATCAGTCCACCAAAGGAGCGGCTGTGAGTTCATTAATTTTCCTTTTTCTCAGAATCGATGGCACCCTCAGGGTCGGAAAGGAAAACTGTGAATTCAATTCAGCAAAAATCAAGTAAAATTTAATTCCGAACGTTTCCTCCCACCGCCTGTTACGTTCGCGGTGGGCAAACACAAACATTTACTTATGCAAATGCGTGCTCGTCGCGTGCGCAGCCCCCCGAAAGCGCCCGCGAGGCAAGCTGTAGCCTGAGAGACAACATCCGTTTGTGCATACCGCGATGACAAATCAATATTTGGCGAAGCGTAAAAATCCGATTGTGTTGGAACGAACGGAATAATTTCACCTTCCTGGAACGCGGGAAAGTGAGGGAGACGGTGGGCCGGTGGCCGCAATTGCCGTAAGATGCTAGTGAGAGTTTCGCCGCGAAGACGTTGATTTTGCATTAGCGTTCCAGAGCTTGTTTGCAAAGTGTTGGCGCGCGGTGACAAGTTAGTCAGCCCGACGGTTGTGTTCTTTTGATTATCATTCTTCGCGAAACAAAGTGATGTTTCGATAATTGAAAGTGTTTGTGCGCTGTTTGCACAAAACTTCGCTCGATTAATGAAGCTCGCTCGTGCAGCTGGGGGAAATTGTTGGTTTAATTTTGGATTTGACAAAACCAACCGATTTGTTTCTTATTGTTTTTTCCAAACTGTTGTCTGAAGTAAACGAAGGATTCTTACTATCCGTGGAATCCTTTTATCATTTCTCAAGTGAATTACCTTAAATTTAAACTAAACTACTCTCTTATTTGCACACTTTACACTTTACTCAATATTTTGATTAGTGTTTGGATGTTAAATCATACTAGATGTATTTCTCTATTACTTCTCTCTCTATTACTTTAAAGTTCCACAGCGAGAAAAATGTGATCGAATTTCCTTGCACAGAAAATTCTCCTGAACAACTCCTAACGGTGCCGTACAACAAATTCCTTTTCACTATGATGCAAATAGTTTCCCACGTAGGCGTAAACTATTTCCCACGATTGTTCCAAACCCAGTTATTAAAACAAAACTCCCGCTGAACGTGCGGGCTTTGATTAATTTATGCTCGTCCCCATGTCCCGCTGTCTTCCACCGGCTTTGGTGGCATGGATTCGGTAATGTAAGTTTATCATGTTGCCGCTACATTTTTCGCCCTCGGAAATTCATCAAACGGAATAATTGATGAATGCTGCTGGCTTTAATTTGACACCCGGTGCTTTGGCGCATTCAGCAAGGTCAGCTCGCGTCCGATGGGTTTGGCAGGTCGACGGTTCCATCGATCCTTTTGTACTTCACATCAAAGCAGAAACAGGAGAAAGGGAATAAATTATCAACCAGCAACCGGGCAGGGACCCACCGTGGGCACGTCGGGACACCCGCGACGGTTCGCTCGCTGGATTATGGCGTAGAGCGCCGCGGAGGTGTGGAAAACAAGTTTCCATCGTGTCCAGGGTGAGGGTATTATGCTTCTCGCTCGGTCTAACCCGACAATGGGTGCTTACTCACGGTGGGGGATCTCATTTTTCCCGCCCCGGTACGAGGCCCCCCGGCATGGCGGTCCGCGAAAGTGACAAATTTTCACCGTCAACGTCACCGACAAAGTCCAGCAAGGATATCCGGCGGAAGAACCCGTAGTTTGAGCGTGCTATCCTTGTCGTGCAGTACTCTTTTGATAGTGAGTTGGACGAGGAGGTAAAAAAGAAACGTGGAACTGAGAGCATGGTAAATGTTCACCTCGATACGGGAATGATTCATACTGCGGTAAAAATAGTTTCGCGCCAGGAAGGTGGTTGAAAAATTAGTCTAATTAATAAGTGGGAGTTCCTCAAGAAGTAAGTGACCGTTCGTGTCGTACGAATCCGGTTTGGCGGAAAACTTTGTGGTTTCTAACGAAACTACATTTAAGAACATTTTCTACAAGAAAATCGACCCCTAAAATTTCTTCACATAAAAGTAACACCTTCCTTTCCGGCAAACCAGAAAATGTACGATCCCTTGAAGTAACCTGTGACCTTGGGCGGTGGTCACGTGGGCCTCGTAAAACGCACACCGGAAGGCGAGGGAACGACGCAAAGAACGGCATCAACTATATCGTAGGTGCGTCGGGTCAAGTAAGCAAAAATAAAATACAACCCGACAGTGCAAAATTTATGACTTCAACCCGGACGAACCATCCGCCGATCTGGGTGGATCTCGAGCCTTTCGTGCGCCATCTTAGTTCGGTTTGTTTTTGGCCAGCACTTTCGAGGGGGGGGGGGGGGGGTTTCCAGCCAGCATACGATGTACCAAAAGCGAGGCAACGGTCATAAATAACCTTCGAGTTGGCGCCCGGGATGGGATGGTTGGATCCTGTCTCGGGGAGAGGGTAAAGTTGGTAAAGACAAAAGTTGGGAAGGAAGACGTAAAAGAATTGAACCTCCTAAAATAAACGCGTTTTGAAAAGAAAAACACGAAATGTAGACCTTCGACGCAGATAGAGGTTGAAAATCTTTCACAACCCACTTGACAACAACCGCTCCGTGTTGATCCGTGTTCGAATTTCGAGGCCATTTCGGGGTTCGGTGGTGCCATTTACATCACTTGCGAATTGCGAAACGGGCTGTGGAAAGTGTGATAAATGGTGTACGAGGTTCCGCCAGGGTGCAATGGGTACAAATATGTGTGTGAGAGTGTGGCTCCTTCATCTTCAATTCCCTTTCCATCCTCCCAGGCCCCGCTGGTGCCACAGGGAGAGGAACCTTAATCTGCAATGGTTTGTTGGAGGCTCAATCAACCGGAACTGATGTGTTCCGAAATTCCGTAAGAAAACCCCACGATTGGGCGCACGGTTTCTTCCCCTCGGCCGTCGCCTCCGCCCCGGACAATAGACATTGATCGATCACGGATCGCTGAGCGCCAGCGTCCTTGTCGTCGTGGCCACACGCGCTACATTCGACGGCATTCCGTGCGTTCCTATCGCCAGCCACTCTCCCGCTCACCCGTTCGACCCCTTGGTCCCTCTTCCAGCAGGCAATTTATTGTGTGCCAAAAGCCTTCGCCCGATTGTGCCGACCGGTGGTGATCCCGGCGAGAGGCCTATTTTCCTCGAAGGAGCAATATCTGTGCCAGAAACCGAATGCGAATCGTATTCCTCCTTGATGTTGGCTGGTTTTGGGGAAGTAGTGAACGTGCAACAGTGTGTGCCTTACTGCCAACACCATTGCCAATCGGAGCGGGCCATTCGAGGGACCACAAAACACCATAACGTCCATAAAAGGATATGGTTACTCGTTTGCACCTCTACGGTAGGGCGTTTATTATGTTACCTCGTAATCTTCTTCTGGTTGTGGTGGCGTGAAGAATGAGGCAGAATTGTGTTGTTCGTTGGTGTAGCTTCAATCTCGATCCGGCAGGGGAAGCTCAGTTTAGCTCAGTGAGTTATTTTAATTTGAACTGATCCTTTTAACGCTCGATCGGGCAATAAATTGATGGTATTCTTCTCAATTGGTTAAAATTTCTTATAACCGTCAGAGGTTTAGCAAAATTTTCTCACAAAGTGGTTTAAAACGCTGTGACAAGCAACTAACCTTAGGGATCATGGTTAAATCATGCGTCAACTTTTATCGTATAATCATCAAAAAAGTATCAGGTTGTTAGTTTTCATGAAACCTTTTCACTGACAACTCACCTGTGCCGATGTAAGGGTTCCATTTTGAGGTCAAACGCTAAGTCGCTTATTTTCCGAGCCCGAAGGCAACCCGATTGTGCTGGTAAAAAGAGCTCAATTCAAAGGTGTCACAGGTTGATTAGCTATAATAACTGGTCTTTGTGGTTCGGTGGTGATCACTACATGCCGCAATTTGTGTACTGGCATAATTTGCTACGTTCGTGTTGGCGTTCGCTCACGGAACATGAACCTCCCGTGACTGCTGCGCCACTGCGGTGGTACGTGAACTTGAAGAACTTTTCCGTGTAGCTCTATATATATATAGGGTAGGTTTTTTACTGTATTCATAATGAAATCGTACCGAAACCGCAACGGAGCGGTATTCTCACGAATACAAAACCGCACGACTCTTTATCACAACCGAATGCGATTGCTGGTCCCCGTGCGGCCCACGCCCGGTATGAAGTTGAGTAAAATTGAATTAAATTGCTTATAATTTGACAGTGCCATAAAGTGACACGAGCATCCTTCGCCATCGCTGGTTGTGGCTTGATTTCGAGCAAGCGGGTGGTTGTAATTTTTCGGTCGCTGAGCTCGCATGTTTCAGGGGCAGTAATTGTGGTGCAAAGCATTTTCTACCATGGAACGGTGAAATTTTCAGTTGTTCAAAGCTGGGTTTAAGTGGAAAACGTAAATTTGTAGTCATGGAACTATTTTTGTAGCTGTGTTCAATACATGGAGTATGCTGACGAATAGGCTGCCTGATTTTAAATTATTTTTTGTTGCATTCTGGACGAATTTAGCTGAAATGCGGTCCAAATCAAATATTTTCCTGGCTCGTTCGGGGAATTTATTTGAAATTGTAAATAATCTCACAGAAAAATTGATTTTTTGATGACCAGAATATGAGCAGATGGTTTGCAATTTGGAGGAAAATTATTTCACTCGAATGACCAACTGAGTTGCCGATTAATTTTTGATAGCTTTTTACACTTTTATATATTTATTTTCAAGTATTTATTTTCATCAACAAGTTGGCAAACCAAATCACTTTATTATTCAAATGGGATTGCCGAAAGGTAAAATAAATTACAGCGAAGGGAATGTTTCCTGTGAAATAAAATTCATTTGGAAAATTAATCCACAAATAGAATGCATCGGACCAAAAGTTTTCGCTTTTACAGATGACAAAGGGTTAAGTTCGTTTGCCATTGCGCGATGGTGTTTAAAGAATGTGTAATCCCAAAAGTAGGTTTTACCTTTTTCGAAAATTTCCGATGTCACGTATTGCTGTGAGGGGTTTGGTATAAAATATGCAGCAATGTAAAATGTCAAATTTAGCAAAGATTACGACAGGCGCCAGTATGTGTACGCGGGCAGAGATGAATGAGTGTACGAGTTTACTTTGTCGAATGGTCGTCGTGTGGCGGAAAATAAGGGTAGAAAAGGGGAGCAACAGACGCTCCGAAGCGAGGAGAAGGGAAAGAAACATTGCAAATCATCTATTTATGCTGGCTGGGTTTGTACTTACTGATGATGCTGAGATTATATCGAAAGCTCTGTGTTTGACTGGTACGAAAGTCAACCCGACAGCGGTAGACACCCTCGTCATGGCGCCGGACGTCCTAAGCAAATATTTGGCCCCATCAGTACCCGAGCGTTGTTCCGCCACCGCACCAGGCCACCGGATGCAGCGCGATGATGCCGATGTGTGAGGGCGACAGAGGGGAGAAAGAAAGTGTGGGAAAAAATGGAAACGATCAAAATCAAAGTCAGCTGAAGATGTTGATGTTTAGGCGAGTGGGGTGAAAACCCTTTTCGGGAGTTTTGTAACTTTCTTTTTTCCAACGTAAACATGGAATCGGATCGTTCACTCGGTGGCAAACATTACCTGGGTAAAAAGGGTGATTGTCGGGAAGGATGGTGGAACAATGTTTTGGGAAAAGTTACCAAAAGATATACCCTGCCGTAAGACTGGATGGAGTTGGTGGGAGCGTGTACCAGGTGAGGGAAAAAGGAAATCGGAAAAACTCGCGGATTGTACAACGTTCAACCCAACGTACCTGTATATCGAGCGTGGCCGGATCCGTATCGGTATTAAAGTGGGCTCGTGGACCGAAGATCTCCGGCGCTGACCAATGGCGTGCTTGCTGTAAGGGTTTCCCCCGTACGTCAAAACTGCAATGAAAAGAAAAAATCAGAAAGCAATAAATTTTTAAATATTTTCTATAGTACCATTGTTGTAATATAACTTCAATAATAAATTGTATTGACCAATGCAAAAAGGTAAGAAAAAGATACTTCTGAATATTCATCAGTTCCTGGATATACAGGTTCAGCTACTGATGGACTAATTTTGGAGGATTGAATCGAACTCCAAAAACTCAGTTATATTTTAAAGACGCTATCAAAGCATACAATATTTTTTCATAAATGTTACTTACCAGAAGAAAATTAATTCATGATATTTACTGGGAGACTGCTGGTTCAAACTTGTTAGACAAATTATTTAGATTTCTTCTTCCGCTCCTCAGACCATTGCAAGACAACACAACCACAAGCCAGAATGTGTCAACCGCGCGATTCATGTACTCTTTCCTCAACCGATAGCAACCTGTTTGTTATCAACCGCTTTGGATGGGTTTAGAGAAAGTTGACCCCCTCGTCGTTGTCGGTTCCATCCGACCAAGCCATCTTACCCCCTCGTAGCCAACAATTTCCACAGTTTAACCCCGACTTGGGCATTATCACAACGCCATCCACGCCTGCTAGCCGTCGTTGTCGTCGTCGTCGTCGTCGTCGGGGAAAATTCCCGCACGTAAACGAGAGTGGCATCATTATGCCAACCCAAAACGCCAGGGTCCCCCCTCCCTTCCCGGATGGTGCGGGCTAAGGCAGTCTAGATGCTTTGGCTCCGATGCTCGTTAGAAAACGATGGCTTAATGGTGGAGCAATTAAGAAACGTGTGTATGAGAATGGCTTCGCTTTGATGACACTAATTGCTAAATAAATTTATTAAAACTTTATCGTCTCCGACAGTACACGAGTATCGAAGGCCGGCGCCCGGACGGTGGTAGTGTCGCCGGCTGTCTGCGGCTGGGGCTTTGTTTTCTTAACCTTTGGCGTTGCGGATCGCGTCGGTAGGTCATGGAGAAGTTAAGCAAGTGTGGGTGTAAAAGTATCGGCCGGAACAGTTTTAAGTAACCTATCAATTTTGACAAAGCTACTTAGTGCGGTGAGGAGGAAGGTTAGAATTATTTTTGGGCTCTAGATTGTATACTTCAACGCACTTCATTACAGCAAAAGGACACAATCACTGAAGCAAGCTGATTAAGAAATCGTCTTATCAAATAATGCGACACGTACCATCGTCGATCGTGGAAAATCCAAATAGATAACTAATGCTTTCCGGTAAACAATTCACTTCTAAACGAGGCGAAGCACCGCCATTCCGGGAAGGAACTTATAGAATCGAATCGTTTTCCGTCGCTTCCTCGACCGTCGTTGTGAATTTTAATTTTACTACCGGGGCCAATTTCCTATTTTACAACCCTCGGGTACACACGAGATATACCCGTGTGTGTGCGATCCTTTACACCACGTAATCACTTCACGCCCTCGGTTGGTGTCGCTGCAAAATGTGCGATGTAGGGAAATTAATTTATTGAAGCCTTCAATCTAGCAATTAAAAGAAGGTTCTTTGTTCTCGCACCGAATAGAGACGGAAAAAGGAAGAAATTTGAACATGAACCCTGCACAAATTTCATCTGCACCAATGGAGGCGCATGGTGGTGCTTTCGGTGGAGGCGCATGGTGGTACTTACGGTGGGGCCGCATGGTGGTGCTTACAGTGGAGGCGCATGGTGGTTCGTAAAATAAATTTTCTGCGAAGAAAAGCAATCGCGCCACCGAAAAATATCGAAGTAGGTCGTTCATTTCACGCGCGCACCGACATCAAAACGCGGAAGAAAATGCGTTAACTAATGTCGGCAGGCAGCAAACGAACCGAGTAGGCTGAATTGCTGGTGAAGCATATCAACGCGCTCGCTGACTTTTATCTAAACTTTTCGACGGCACCCTTCACCCGTGGCAGGCGAACGACGTACGACAGCCGTGGCAGGTGGATGGCACGACGTTTCCTAATGATTCCTGGGTGCTTCCACTTGACGCGCGTACGACACATAACGTGTGACACATATTAACGCGTTTCGCGTTCGCCTTTTTGAAAAGAGTTTGTTGTTATCAGTTTGGCCCCGGTTTGCTGGTGGGTTGGTGAAAAACGCCACCGAAACGCTCAAAGACAGTTGATGACATTTATTAAATGATTTATGTTGTACAGGAGATGTTTACGCAGTGCTGGTGCGTATGCGTATGTGTGTCTGGTGTGCTTTTGTGTGTTCGTTCACTCTCGTATAAAAACACGAATAAACAAGATGCAAAAGAGAAAAGATGTCCGTCCGCTTTGTCCGCACTTTTGAGGCCGTGTGAGGGAATGGCAGCCGATGAGTGGGTGATTTGTTTTCCTTCTCCACCCCATACGGCCCCGTTCCGCCCATTATGGAACAGTCGGTGAGTTGTGAACAAGTCGACAAGCCGCGCGGGAAAGAAAGAATGATGGATGGGTGCACCAGTGTGGTGTAAGTTTCGTTCTCACGTGACGCATGAGGTGAGGGTGCGATTCTGTTGTCTTGACGGGCCTTGTCGCTCTGGACACCTGCAAGATGGCATCGGCAGCGAAACATTGGCAAAATCGGAATACACTTTTCAGCCTGAGCACCCGTCCGGAGGAACCAGTGATTGATGGATGCAATAAGCACCAGAAGGTGCGCTTTCGGCGGAGTTGTAGGAAAAATGAGAAATTTTACAAAGTAAGACTACCGAACGAGCAGTGAGGCTCACGTGAAATGGTTTTTTATCCTTTGATTCCATACAAACTTGCAACAATGGCTTTGAATGAAAAAATCAATTTAAAGATGTTTTTCTACCAGCTTATAGATATCGAATCCTTAAAGAATCTAGAGAAAAGCGATCTTGCACGAGACAAATGAAAATGTAGAAGCGCTTCAAACAAAATAAATCTAGAATTTCACTGGAACCTTTCTATAGCATACCTTTTGGAGTAATGTTAGCTGAATTTAGAAATTGGCTGTGTTAAATGTATTATTGGCTGTTTTAAATGTTTTTATCGAATGGTACTTTATTTTTCTTTGTTTTTACATATTTGAATAACCATGTAAAAAGTTGTGATAAATGTTTCCATTTATTTACTTGTTGTGAAAATATCTGAAACAATTTGTAACGCTGCAAGTTATGCCTGCTGGTTATTGTTGAAACTCTAAAAATAAAAACCAATAATTTTTAATAATTCTGATTACGTAGCACAACACATCCTGTTACTTTCCTTAGTATTACGTATTGAAAATTGGGGCATGGCGCTTGTGGAATGAGAAAATTAAATTTACTTCTGTTAACGATCGCGTCGTTTGGAAAGCTATCTCAGTTCTGGCCGAATGTGGATTGAAAACGGAAGATAAAATATTTTCCAAAAGCACGTGGCTACCGGCAGCTGAATTCAACCGATTTCATAATTCGCCTCGACTCAGCACGCTCGCTCGGATGACCATTCTTGCTTTATCCCCAATTTTCCATCTCTTCGGACGCTCGGACGGACCGGTTTTCGCAGATGCGCAGCTGAGAAGCTGCTAAAATGATCAACATAGCAAAAAAAGCACCCTCACACATACACAAAAAAACACTTAAAACTGTGTAGTCCGGAATGTTACGGAAATTGGGCCAGCTAAAGCGGCCATAAAAAAAGCAACAAGCTATTTTCCATAACCGTTACCATTCGGTAGCCGTTTGCTTCGGCATCATGCTTAGAATTTCGAACCAATTTGGAGTGGTACATTCTTTCGCTGCCGCCCCAGCGCTCAGTTCGTCGTGCACGTCCCATGGAAAGCTCATTACGTGGAAAATGGGGAAAATGGAATGTTGAACAGGTTCGCCGGCTGAGGCGCGGTCTGTAGCCGGCCCCGACGAGGGACCGTCCGAAACGCAGCAGTTTGCCGTGCATTTGAAACGAAGCAATCAAAGCTCACGTGGGGCAGAGAATGGCCTCGGTTATGGTTCAGCGTTCCCCAAATCGGTCGATCGTCTTGATGAACCGAAAGTCCGGTAGTGACCCGTGGCCCTGGCCAGTAGGTTGAAATTCTTAAGAGTGGAAATAAAAATTACCAAACATACCAAGCTCTGCAAAAACGATGGCAGACTTTGCTGTAACTTGCTTTAACAGTTTCGACTAAGTTTGTACAGCCATAAAGCTTTTTTACCATTCTTTGTTCGTAGAAAATTATTCCTTGGCATTTCCGCTTTTCTTCGAAAATGCTACACGATTCTTCACCTTCAAAAATAGCTGCGATAAGGGTTTTCGCGATGAACAAAATTAATTGTGCTTCCACACGTAAACCTTCCCCCAAACAAAACAGTACGACCGGAGGTTAAGGAGGGTTTCGCAAGAGTACAGTACACTTTAACTTAAAGAAGGAATTAAATACATAATATCGTCGGCATTAGAATAACTCTTTGATGGGTGCCGGGTACCTAATTGTGAGTAGTAACGGACCCGCCAACTACTATCGCAAAATCAGCCCATCAAGCATCGTGTGGTCTTGACTTATCCTTGAGTCGGGAGGCAAGTAAACAATGCTTTAATGGAAGGTCTAACCAGTAATGATTAACCACAAGTCGTTGTAGAATGCGTGACGATACAGATAAACGTTACAAACAAGTTTTGCTGTGAAAGTAGGTCAGGAAATGCTTAGAGTTTGTCTTTGGTACATGCAATGTCAGGCTGAAGAGTCTTGAAATAGTTTCGGTTTATTTAGCAATATTTCAAATGCTCTCTAGAGTTTTTATCTTCTCTTTTAGTTGCTGGTCGCTTGAGTCCACAACAATTAACAATTATTTGTCCCAGTAATGTTTCTTGGATTTCACGTTTTTCGTTGACTGCATTTCAACAAGTTTCAAGAAAATTACGATGCACGTTCCATGAATGAATGATCGTCAGACTGTGTCAGCTGAGTTTGCGATTTCTTGAACCCGTTTAGATAAACACGAAATTGAAGAAAACCTTCACCGAACCAAAAACTGTCAGCCAGAGGCCAAAACAGGAGTCCCGGCAGGCGCAAACAGTCGTAGATGGTACGACCTAAGGTCGTGGCTTTAGAACGCGCCCACCCAAGCAATTGCACCGAACCCGTCAACCGTGGTTACAGAGTTTCGCGTTTTGTTATGTTTTAATTATGTAAATGTACAATAATCTCCTGCAGAGCAAGGATTATAGCGTCGACTTTGTCCCCTGCCGCACTCGGTCGCCCGGTCGCCAAAGTATGGCGCAGAAACAGCGTGGGTTAACCGAGGGAACCGTTTCTTCTGGAAGAAAGCAGACAAACGTTCGACAGGAGCATCGAGTGGCAAATGCTCCAGTTACTGCTACCACGCTGGTGATAAACCGCAGCTGGAGAAAACAAGAAGAGGCTCGCCAGGGACGAGGAGAGCCATACAATTACACCAGGTGGCGCAGAGGGAAGCCTCGCCGAGGCGGGAAGGTGTGGTTTCCAGACAAGAGAATGAATAAAAAAATTAAATCGTCAACGTAGCAGGCGAGCGAGTCAAGAACCGGATCGGTTGTGTTAAACCAACCGAATTACAACTACTCTGTGGTATTACTTTCCCTGTTATGAGGGGGTGGAGGGGGTGGGGGCTGGAGGGAGGATGGGCAGCGATCGATTTTTGGTTGTCAACATGTTGATCCGGGGCCGCCGAGTTGATAGTTATCGTTAGCTGGTGGCAGCGAGAACATCGGCTTAGCTCCGCCAATCCCTTGTTCTGGGACTCAGTGTTGGCGACATTTAAATCCTTCCATTTTACACCGACCTTCGAGGTACGCTAATGCGCATTCAGGCTAATTTGGCGCTTCTCATGGTTAGATGATGATTGATCCTTTTCTTTGGATGGAAGAATTGTTTATGGAAGGGTATCGTTTGAGTGGGCCGCATTTCAGAAGAGTTTTTTTTTCGTAATAGTCTTCCGGGATTGAATCAATTTATATATTAATTTAACGTTTTTTCTATATTGTTGAAACAATTAAAATTTAAGAAGTTGGAGCTTAATGTTGAACGAAATCGAGAACGCATTTTTTTTTTCTTCTAACTCTGTGAACATATTTACGCAAAGTCTAAAGTCTTTTATGCCTTAAATGTTCAATGTGATTTCAAAATAGACAATATGCCAAATGCAGTAGGGTTTTTGAATAAGGCATAAACTAGTATTGCTTGTTATAACACTTAGAAATGCACTGAGACATATTGTGTGTTCAATAGCAATCCAAACCAATCTCTTCCCAGGTTCATCTCAAAGCGGTAAGAGTTTATGTTGATAAAAAAGAAGCCGTTGTTCACGATTACATACAAAGAAGCTCTTCCAAGCACTTCTCCGAATGGATGTGTTCTAAAGTATCATCGCTTGTAAAACGTGCACCTAATGTTCGTTTTATTGAGTTAAAGCCCCTCCCTACGTCCTTCCGGCACCGTTTTGCGGCAGTTGCGATTCATTAAACGCTAAATTCATTTTATGCTATTAAACCAATCTTTTAATGTTATTTCCCTTTCCCCATGCTTGTCTCGGGAAACCGCACGGTCCAAGAAAGAAGGCGGCTGAAAAGGTAGGCGTCTGACACGAGGTATCGCGGGCTGCGGTTGTGAGCCATCCACGCGCATTAGTATTGACATGCACGCGTACCGCTTAAACCAACAGGACACGTACGGCACGACCTCGCTATTCTCGAGTATTCCGCGTCCACCCGAAGGGGCCCCCCCGGAATGAGATAATCGTCTGGCGAAAGAAGAAAAAAGGCCAGGTGAATGAGAACCGGCTCACCGGCTCACCGGCACGGCCGAAGTGGAAAGCATCAGGTTCCTGCACCGTCATCCGGGATGACGCCTTTCACTCAATTCGGCGTTCGGCATCTTGAAGTGCTCCATCTACTTCGCTCCTAACCGGGCACATCTTCATAGAACGTGCCAGCCGTCATATTTCTCCACCTCATCCGCATCCCCATCGTCAGAGAGTAAGGGCTTTGTGTGCGGACGACGTCATTCTGAAACGACCGCTTAAAGAACCATCATCAGCCTTTTCAGCAGCTTTTTACCGCCCGGTACGGTTTGGGTAAGGCGAGGGTTGCCCTTAAAGTGAGGAAAGTGACACTCGCTAGCTTTCGGAGTTGCGCTTTTCCTTGGCCCTTCTGCTTATGTGTGTTGATTTTCATCGATAGGCGGACGGGATGGGGGTTGCCGTTGCGTGCGGTGGACCCCCAAACGGGCTGAGTCCTTTCACGTTGGCTCCCCGCTGGGGAAAACGAAAGACATTAATGGAGCAATGTGACATACCCTTCAGACACGATGATGTACACATGCTTACACAGCATCAGCTTCGTCGGTCGATGTTGATGGGACGGAGATGTGAGAATGCTTTGAATGGGGGAAAAGGGAACCTCCTTCACTGACGCCGCCAAAACGCTTCCTCAAACAGAATTTCCGGTGCGGTATCGAGCGCTCACGGTTTCCGGTTCTGGATGCTCCCGGCTGGTAAACACCACGCCGCTGCGTTCACACCGCTCGGGCGAGATAAAAATACACACTCAAGCAAGGAAAAAAAGGCCGCTTTCTCACCAGAACCGAACACAGAGTACTCGACTTTCCGAAGCGTTCTCGGGACGACTAGAAACGACTCGTCCCCACCATTAGAGGTGGGGACGTTTTCAAATTTGCATAAATATTTATTTACACTACACACCAGTACACCAGTACATAATTTAATCCCCATTTCAACGGTTTATTGCATCCCGGGCGCTTGAGGATGCTAAATTAGGACCAGCTTGCGAGCGACCGAGGGAGGGAGGGCGATGGCACGGTTGGGCTAAATGGAGTGTTTCTTTGAAAAAGATAGCCATGCATGGAAGGGAAAAACAACCCCACCCCACGGCAGATGGGATGATGAAAAGATACGAAACTGGGAGTGGGGAGATAGAATAAAAATCAAAATCGTAAACGAGAAAATGGTTACCTGCTTCACGCGCACCTTCGCTCGGGATGTGAGATGCTAACGCCCGAGGACCTGCCTTGAGGGGGGGGGGGGGCGTCTGTTTGTTTGTGGATGTTATCGGAAGAAATTATCCCATCTACCGGTGGGTTTCCTATTTCCGGCAGCATCTTAAAAACCACCTGCCAAGCTGCACGACGATGGTCGAAGTGCGCGCACGCGTTCCGACAAACTCGATTGCTCCCTTCTCGGGAGGACTCGAGTGTGCCTATCTCGGCCGACTTTGATCCATGCGGACGCGGGTTTGAGGTGTTTTTGGCAGTTTTCAATACGACGTTTTGTGCGATGGATGAAGATATTCAATTATGATTACACAATCTGGGGCATGAATAAAATTAAGATACCGTAGATCGGGTATCGTGGGTGCAGGCACGTGGCCATTTGAAGGAGGTTCTTTTGGAATTGGATTTAAAAACAGTTTGCCTCGGTGGGACATGGTCATTAGGTGGAATATTGATCTAAAAAGTAAACGGTGGCACAAACTACATTTCAACTATTTTAGAGATGACTTAGTTTGAGGCAAATTATTGAATACATCAATATATTTAAACGCTTATAAACGTTAAGATTCTTTGATGGTAGAAATACTTCCTGAGAACTTAATACTGAACAATATTGAAACAAATATTACAAGCATAAGAATATTCAGCCCATCGGTTTGATCTCTCAAAGAGAATTAATGAAGTTAAAAATAAACATAGATTCTCAGCATCTTTTTTCTTCAATAACGTACTTCCATGCTTTCACTCTTCTTGTATTCTGTTTTGGCCGCTCATTCATTGGCATTGACAAACGTTGCTATTTCCATCGAAACGGGCTGCAGAGGGTTAAGGGCGGCCGAAAGGTCGACTCTTTTATGCCTCCGGTCATCGCCGACCTTCGTGTTTCGAGGGTGTATTAACGAAGCAACACAAGCACATCGGCTCGAAAATAGACCCGGACAGTGCAGTGCGTGCAAAATCCGACCGAGGACCTTCCGTGGCCCGCACTGGAAGTCCGCTTGAATGGGCCCGAGGGTTCCGCCCTAAGGAGCGATTTGTCGTTCCAAGGATCCCGCACCGTTGGATGTTTCGGGAGGGGGGGCAAAATTGATAAACATGTGAGCGTCTGTTGATAGGCAGGAAACATCCATTCTGTGTGTGCTTTTTTCTCACCGCACCCAGCTGTGTGTGTGTGTGTGTGTTTGGGTGCGTGTGAACCGTCCGGAACGGATCGATAACCGGATCCTCATTGACCATCGGCTGTGGCGATGCGGGAAGCCCAGGACAGGAAGCAAACACTTTAGGGAAAGTGAGTGTGCCTTCGATCCCGGGCGTCTCTCGACCCTCGAAACCAAAAAAAAAAAGGGTCTAATATGGGAGCCTGCGAATCGGAAACGCATTGGAGCGGTCAAAAGCTATGAATAAATGTATTGTCGGCAAATCGGTTCACCGGGTGGCCTCCAATCAGTCCACAGTTTGGTGGTGATTTGCGTTCCCGGTCTCCCTCCAAACCCCCGAAAACCGAGTTCATCTTGCCCCTTCCGGGGTTGCCCAACGAACCGTGCGGTCCGACACACTTTCCAGGCCGTCCGAGACGCCTTTCGAGGCGGTATTCTCGGGCAGAAAGTGAGAAGCAATTTTGCAACCGTAAGCGTATTATCGTGTCTTTCAGATGAAACTTTTTGGACACGGTTTAAATTCTAACACAAACCTTTCTACAACCGGTGCCCGGTGGAAGGCCACCAGGAATGTTTCGCTTCCTGCGAAGTAGCTTTCGTTTGAGTGAAATATTGCGGACCCATGAACCCATTTCTTCGGTGGGAATCATCTGGCGAGGAAAGGTGCGTCGGCCTCGTTATTCAAATTACCTTACGGTGTAGTTTTGCTTCCCGGCGTTGTTTCCTCTTTTCCGATATTCGTTAGTGTCGAGATGAACATTCTCCATTTTCATTCCGGTTCCGAGAAATGGATGCGAAAAACAAAAGCATCACCATTTCTCTTGGAAACGAAGGTTGGATAGGTTCGAAACCTATTAAAAATGGTTCACGTGCATTAGAAAGGTCGAAAATCAATCAGGGCGATTGATGTGGTGGTGTTTTCGGGTGAAAACGAAGGAAGCGGGTTGTTTTTAGAATTGTGAAAAGGTCGAATAAGTAATTTGGAAGATTTGTTTACCATGATTTGAATGCAGTGGGAGATGAGAGGCGTTAGATATTTTTATTCAACTACAACTGGTTCGTAGGAAGTAAAACTAAAATGCTTTCATAAAACATCAGGCAAATAAAGGATTTTAATGAAGCCAACCTGAATTACTTACGATGACTTTCATTTACCTTAATTGGATATTGATTCTTGTCATTGTGAGTGGATTTTATACGGTTTAAAATTTTGCCACCCTAACGATCCCACTTGGCCTCGATGCAATTCGCTCGGAAGCCAACTGCAATCTGACTTAATGCAAACATTTGTGCAAAGAATATGATTGAAGTTGCTCGGCTCTCGGAGTCGATGCTGGAATTTCGCACGATCACACGTTAAGCCGCTTCAGTTTGCATTCGTTCTCGACTGTTACTTCGGGTTCGCAATGGCATTTTTACATCACCAGAGTGCTTTCTTCTCGTTCTCCCTTTCAACATGGTTCCGTTTCGGTGACGTCTTCAACATGCGCTCGCAGTGAACCACTCGCTTTCAATACATTCAGCTTAGGGAATGATTTTTATGTGAAATATGCAAAATATTCATTGGAGGCACTTTTTTATGGCCTTTCCAAACCAGCACTTGCCAACGCGCCACCGTGCTCTGGTTCCTGCCGGCCGGAAGTGAATCGTAGGTGGATGGAATCGTCGTTCATTCGTTAGGTCGTTCGCTTCGGAGGATCGCAACATTTCTTGCGTTCTGCTTCGTCATATTTCAAACGGTGCAAATCCTTTGTGACCCACGCCGTCCCTCGGCCAACTCGTCGCCAACTCCGCCAACGGTTCGGAAAACCCGTCCTTCATCGGGGCAACGGAATCGGCTTTGGGGGTTTTGTCACTTCTGCCAGCCAGCCCCGCAAAGGCGGCTTTATTGCGCAAGATCACTGCGCCCGGGCAGGGGATCATGAAAATAAAATTGAAAAATTTAAGAAGCCACAATGAATTTATGAATAAATCCAACGAATGGCAAGCGAGCACGGCGAGGGAATGGTCGTTAGTGGTGGCCAGGAAGAGTTTCGCCAGCCGGAACCCATCTCCCGTGGGCAGGCCTGGTCCGTGTTCGTGGAACCGCAGCTTGAGTGAAACTCAGTCCGAAGGTATTTGCATCGATGCAGTAGAGCATAAATTTGCGAAGCTCCTTCCACTATGCACGGTTTGCAGACAAAAACGACGAAAAAAGTAGTCATCCACCATTTTCAATGGCCAGAATTCGATTCAAATTTATATTCTTCCCTTCGTCATCAAAAACGGCTTTGAGCGTCATGAAATTCGCCATACTTTCATCACTCAAATGGAACTCTGCATCATGAATGAGTTAATCTGGAGAATGGAAAACCAATTTTATTTGGCAAAGTTAAATTAGACGATCCAAAGCAGGCTACAATGTTTTTTTTTGAAATATTTGTGTACAAAACATGATTTTTCCCATTTTCTGAAACTCTTAAAAATATTTTTTTTTACATATGACATTTTATATTTCCCACTAATGAAGGTGTGAAGCAACCGCTACTTAATTCCATTGAGGTGAAAGCTTTTCATCACCTCGCCTGTGAGAACTGACGCTACTCGGTGACTAATTGAATATAATTATTACTTTCCCGTCCGCGAGAAAGCGGGTCTTATTGTCGCCGCTTCTCGACTGCCAGCGCCTGGCTTGGTGACGATAAGGACAATAATTGCAGTATCATGGGTAATGAGCCTCGGTGGAAACGGTGGGTACAATTTATGAAAGTAATGGACCACTCAGCTGCGGCTTTGCGTGAGGAGAGTAAAAAAAGTGCACTCATCTCGTACCGGTTGCGGTTTGGGTGCTCCTTGAAGGTCCTGAATGTCCAGAAGTGTTTTTAAATTGACTAAAGAGATTTCATCTTAGAGTGGTACTTGCACGTAAGAAAAATAATGTAAGAAAATACATAACGATTGAAAATATTATGTTCAACAAGTAGCTTTCCAAAAATCTCTTCGGTGCAGAAATGCTTTAATTTGCATGAGTCAATCTTGTCAAGCGTTGTTAGACAACGAAATTTGTTTTTGTTTCAACCAACCACTTATAAATAACTTGTCGTTACTTTAAATTTACGGTATATATCTATTGTTTCGGCTAGTTTTCCAAGAACTGTAGCAGAGGCCATTCCACCAGAATTAGTGGCGAAAAATATCATTGCATTGGATGTTTAAATTCCTTCAAATATTACTTCGAATATATTCGAATAATTATTTAAAAGTATGTAAAAAGAAATAACCAGTATGAACCCAAACAGGAAATGCGAGACAAAATATTGTCACGCAGTGCAGGGCTAAAGAAAAACTTCTGCTTTCCCCTTCCCCCGCCGGAACCCTTTCAAACCCATTCGTTTTCCCATCCATCCGTCCCTTCTCGCCATTGTTGCAAAAACCATCGACTCACGGTGACGACGTTCTGGGTGCATCGGCGGACTAGATGCTTAATTTCTCGTGAAATAGAAACCGTTCCGTGGGCACGGCTCGCGAAACTTCGGCGCGCTAATTACCGCCAAATGAATCGACGAAATCGTTTGCCACGCCGGTACTAATTGCTACTAAATGGCAATTAGCGCGCGCGCTCTTCCCGGCTCGATGGACTCAAATTTCGTTTTTCGCCGGCGCCATTTCGCCAACCTTCACCACCACCACCAAGAACTTTCCACCGTGCCCAACCGAGGGCCGGGGGTCCATTGTGCAGGGACGATATTTTCCGGTTAAATATTTGTCAAAAACCCGGTGGCAAATAAGCTCCGCCGGTCCGTTATTACTTCCGGGGTGGCGCGAAGGCTGGACGTGTCGTGGGGTCAAGTGGCTCATTTATGCGGGCCCAGCATTTGCCCTCCCAAACGCCCCGTACCTTTCCCTTTACGTTAAGATGGACTTATGATATTAGTGGCTTGCGGCTGGCAGGGAAAAAAGAATACTGCCAACCAACGGAAGTAAGGATGATGGAGACCATGTTGATGATGATGATGATGATGATGATTATGATGATGAAATTTCGTGTCGGACAAGTGCGATAAGTATGTGTAAGTGTGGGCATGTTTCGAGATGAAGTAGATGATATGTGTTCTTCTGCTCTTGTCGCCACTTGACAAGTTACATAAATCCTTAACAAGCAACCTGTTGCCAGCGAATTGAATGAATGGAATTGGCATGTGGTTTGGTTGTCTTGCTTGTTATCACTAACGACACTTCCGCTCGAGATGATCTTGTCTGCCATTTGCAGCTCTCGTAGGCTTAGATCCTGGTAACTCTTTCTCTGGCACAAAAGTGTTCTCTTATCGAATAGTCTTTGCAAAGGAACTGTCAGTCTCTTTGATCACTTATCCGGTCGATTTATAGCATTCCGATTTTCCGATAGTGTGCTTGTAGTGCAAAATGTGGAAGATAATAAAATTGGAGGCTAAAAGATTTTGTTTTTCCATTACAAACATTAAAGCAGAGGACTAACTAGGCATATCTAATAACCAATAGTTCGAAGGTCATTTAATGTTTCACATTCATCTTTTTGTTGAGTAAATAAACTAACAAAATAGTGCATCTTACGTTCGGTTTCTTTTCTATCGGCATAGCTTTACGTCTTGGTGAACTCTAGATGCAAACCAAGTGTCTTTGATACACGTCAAAACTCGGACTCCAAGACGACGGTGGGTTGGCATGCTTACAGCACCACGCACAGCACGTTGGCGCTGGCAAATACTTTAATTCCATTAGCACACCTTTGCAGTGTGGATCTTCGGTTTCGGTTACGGGCATAACCTACGTCGTGGGAGAATGGTTTAAGCGGTTTCATGCTCGGGGATTTCCCAATCCTCACGCAAGGCGTGGGATGTGAAATGAGATCTAAATTATGAAGCATCAGCCACCCATGCAAACGGATGCGCATACATGCTGGGGCTTTCGAAGGAAAATATTTTGAAATGTGCTTTGGAAGACATTGCCTACGGAAAAATTAATTTCTACGAAAACTCTTGATATGAAATACCTTCTAAATGTTTGATCGAGTTGTGAGCCTTTTTCTTATGTTTTATTTTGACCAAACTTTTCAATGTTTGTAAAATTGCCATGGTATGACAATTATTTAACGTTACAGGATTTCAACCTTTTAGTACATCACCACACATTAAAGCTTTTGAGTTCAGAAAGCAGAACAGTTTAAACTAGTTTTTCGTAATAGGGCTTTGCGTTGAAATCAGCTGCAACCATGAATATATATTCTACGGTTTGGTTAATTCAAAGCATTTTATTGTTACTGTTTTATTAGCTAAAGTAGTTATCTTTAAATCCTTATTTCATTGATTTGATCTTAAAAGTCGAAGAATAGTTTATGATTTTGTCTTGAGACTAGCAAGTCCCACTTTTTTTCTTTGTGTACGTGGGTCGTCAGCTCTCTCGTACGGGGGCTGATGGTCCGGTGTTGGTTGGGGTTTGAACCCACGCCGTTGAGGCAGTGCACTTCAGCATTCGTGGGCCGATTTTCCAACCGGCGTAACCGCTTCCCACGGGCTGCTCTTTATATTCTCTACGATGATAGTTTTCTGACAGGTGAAATTTATAATTTTCGTAAAATATATATCCATTCAGCAGTTTCTAGCAAGTCCATTTAAGTAGAAAAAGCCCTTTTTCGAACTAAAGTAAATAATCCGGACGGTACGAGCAATTATCAATTTGTTGAATTTTGATACCATATGCCCTTGAAAACGTTACTTATTTTGCTGGAAAAATCATTTCAAATATTGATTTGGGACAAAACAACTGCCCACACCCAGACTGACAAATGTCTCGAACGTGCTGCGAATGGTTAGTATGTCACCGGCAGTCCGCGGATTCTACACGATCAGGTTCAATCGCTTCAAACAGTTAAGCGTACACTCGATAGGCACGTTTCAAATAATCCCTTTAGGGTAATGGTTGAATTATGTCACCTCAATGGTATCGCCCGAGAGGGGGGTTTGCCCACCCAACGACACCGAAAGGGGCGCATTTTGGGAGAAAAATTGAAATAAATGTACCCAGCGCATGTGGTGTGTCGGAACAGTTGAAAACAATCCCTACTCGGACGCGCCCCAGGTAGGTGCCTCTCGCCTACGTACATGGGCGTTCTGTGTCGACAAGCAACAGCTACGTGAGCGGGCGCCACTTTCAAGTGGTTTGCCTTATATTGTGAATTGTTTTCAAAAAAGGAAAAAAGAAAACCTGGCGCCCACCCGAAATCTCACATGATATCGCGAAGACATAAATTATTTGTGGTACTCGGGAGATTTGAGTGAAGAGAAATTACATTACCCGTAGCACATTATCGGTGTGCTCCGGGGCCATAAAAGTGTCTTTAAGCGATATTTTGCGTGCGGTGATATTTTTAACGGTTCTCCACCGTGGATGGGTCTTTTTTGGGGCGCGCTTCCCACTTGGAAGTGGTGTGCATTTTTATTATGTCTGGCCAGGTGGTGGCTACGAGGTCAGAAATCAAAGCTGACACAGGTTTTTCATGCCACCACCTCCCCGCGAAACCCCCTTTGGGGTGGTCCCAACTCGATCCATTTGTGTCGAACATAAAATTTGCGAATAATCTCAGCAATGTTCGCGGAATGACCGGGATTCCGCTGATGGGAATCACCCCGTTCGCATTGATCACGAGCCCGGATTAGATTCGATTAGCTAAATAAATGTTTACGTCCGCACTGCTTTTTTCTTTCTGCTTTATAGCACACCGATAATATGAAAATGAACGTCCCTCTGACCTGCCCCGGCGCCCTTCGACAATTTTGGGTCAAAGGTTAATTCATAAATCAACCCAAACCGCGCCCCATCTTCTTGCCCGAGCAACTCTGCGCCTCCCCTTCTGCTCCAGATGGCCGTTTTCTGTGCATACCTTTCCGCAAACCGCAGGCGCATTTTTCCCCAACCACCCATCGAGGGGGGGAAATGTTTTCGGGTTTTCGGGTTTTCTTTCGCGTGTTCGCCTGCCCGAAAAAAAAACGCGCCCCATGGGTAATTAAATGGTTATCAAGGAAACACTATCAAGGTGTAGTGTGAAAACGTTGAAACATGAACACGTTGGCAAATGCGATAAAAACGTCGTACATTCGTATGTTGGGTCGGAGTGTGTTTGGACTGTTTGCTGTTTTTTTCTAGTTTGGTGTTTTTTTTGTTTGGTGGTTTTTTGTCCATTTTCGTGTGCGCCATCGTTGAATGACGTGATGGTTTTCGAACAGCCACATCAAAAACGTGAATGAAAAGGACGAAAAAAGCAAAACACAACGGTAGCGAACGGTTTCGCGTGCCTAATTCCAGTCCATTATGTGGCGCATAATTGTTTTTGGGCTGTGATTTTGCAGAAAGTTCGTCGAAAGTCATTAAACGTGTGTTTCCTATCGGTCGGTGTTCATCGGCCATCAAAAGCAATCGGTTGATTGGATGACGAGCGGCGGACGGAGCCGGTTGGGGTTGGAGGCGGTGTGTGAACATTGATTAAATGTCCAATGGTGGAGGTTGATGTTTGCCTAAACCATTTACATCCGAATGTCAATTATCATCCGAATGACTTTATTAGACACAGCCGTCGGAAAATCGGATGGATTAGTATAGATTTTGTTCATAAAACACACACTCACTTCGATGGAGGCTTCCTGCGGGGTTGTTATTGGTATTAATTGCCCGTCATTAACATCTGGGTTAGGGATTATATGAACGAGGCTATGTTTGCAGCATCAGGTAGTCTTTGCAGAGCAAGCTTGCCACATTAGTGAAATGAGGTGCAACTTCATCTAACTTTATTTAAGTATACCAGGTCACTCATTTTGTTGAGACTTCAAGAATCCATCCAACACTAGAAGTCCCTACTCTCTTGTAGTCTGTGTATCTCCTTGGAATTCAAGAAACAAGAAAAGAAATGTTAGCGTAAGGTAAGATCTTTTACGAATCTCGATCTTATTTCTATCGATGTTTCGATGGATTTGGCAAAGCTCATGAAAATTCCAATCGAATTTTACCTCCGCAAAACTTTCGAAAATTTAAGCTGTTTGCTTTTGCTTTGGCCCCGCAAACGATTCTTCCAACATTCCAGGGGTGTCGTGTATCATAACATAAGTGGGCCAGCTCTCCTCGCCTTTAACCTCATTCTACTGTACTGGCATTCTATTTCTCCCTTATCTCTTTTTCCCTTCCCTTGCCAAAGTTCTGCCACCTTTAAAGGTCCGAGATGTAAAGTAGCTTACCTGTACAAAGGAATGCCAGCGTCGTCCTTGAACCACAGGACCATGTACACTTTATCCCTGGACGGTGCTGATAAAGGGCATGGCAGCGAGATCTTGCGGCCTTCCACTGCCTGAATTTCGGACGATTTCACTGTGAAAGATAGATGGAAAAGTAAATTAGATAGTGATATATTGGCACAGCTACAGCCCTCTGTTGAATTAAACCATTTTTGGCGCTATATTTTCGCTGGAATGATTTGCATTCGGAAAAGCTTTCAACTGGATATGGTCTGAAAATTATGTATCAGCATCACGATCGCTTTGTAAGTTTCATGCCTATTAAGATTTCATAATTTCCTTAATTTAGATAATTTTTTAATTTAGAGATTTTTATTAAATTAATTGCGCCGTTTGTTCGAATTCATACCTATACAGTAACTAAAATTCGATAGAATACCGAAATTATAGCCTCACACATAATTTTGACAAAAAAGTGCTTTAGTATCTCTTTAATTTTTACTGTAAATGCTTTGTAGACTTGGTAGTAACAAGCCGTTCTAATTTGAAACTGCGATAATTAAAGTTGTCAAAAAAGTTCCCACATTATCAGCTACTCGTGGTCACGAAATGATAAGAATTAAAACTTCCGAACGCCTCGTTAGGGAGCCTGGGACATGAACATCTAACCACAGCCAACGGGACACAGCTGGCCAGCGTGAATTCGCATGCTTCGGGTGCGAATAGTTTTCATTGTGACGATAACATATATGCTGTGCGAAATGCGCCATGGAAGCTGCCATTTCGACCGAACTCTTTCGTGTCCTTTTTTCCTACCTCTCTCTTCATTTCTGTTTCACCCTTCTGCGCTACCGACAACGGCGTGAAAAGGCGAGAAGATATCGGTGTCGGATAGCGATGGCACCAAGACGGTCGTTACGAGCTTCCTAGAATGGGCCAGAAATGGGGAATTTTTCCACACGTCAGCAAAAACATGCTGCGGCTCGTTTTCATTTTTTTTTTTATATGTGTGCGAGTGTCCCAGGCCTCCAGCGAGGCATGAGCGCCAGAAATGGAGCGACGAAGTGTTGAAATTATGAATGTTTTTACAGAGTGTCGGACACAAGAGATGGTCCCTTCCGCCTAACGGGTGCCGGCCTCAGAATGGATCTGCTGATGGGCCTGGATTTTCGTGGAGCTATATATATATATAGGACCATTCCGAGGGAAACTGTCTGGGTTGGTGTTGTATTTTTTCAATTTCGCTGCCTCCAAACGACCGGTAGGATTTTCGCACCGAAAAGCAGGTGGGATAAAGTCGTACCGCAGGTAAAGCAAATGAACTTGAAGGAGGTGACAAAATCTTTCAACTATGGCGTCATTTCGGAGCATGGAACGGTGGACGTGAGCCGTGAAACGTGGAAGAACCCCTTTTTCTCGAGTGACGTGTTAATGTGAGCCCTGCAGAGTGAAGACTTTAATCCGAAATGATGTTGATTTATGCAGGGAAACGGAACTACGTGAAGCGACACTATCTGGGGAGTCTCCGGGTTGTGCCATTAGCACGGGAAAAGGGTTCTTCAGCAGAATGAGGGTGTTTTGACAGAGTGCTGTCGTTACCCATCCAGAAAACATAGCTTCAATTTCACTGTGAAATGAAGTAAGGTTGTACTAATTTTCCTTGAATAAATACAAACCCAAAATAAAGCTTTCCTTGTAAAACACTGTCAATAAATTGTGTATTAAATTTTTTTTATGGCACAACAGTACTGAGTGACAACGTAAAAGGCCTGTCAACGCTATGCCAACGGAGCAATCTGCATGGCTTGACACTTCGGCGACGTTTGCTCTCAATCCAACGCCACCCTCCGTCGCTTCTCGCCAACGGATTGATGCGTTTCTTGAGTGACAAAGATTAAGTGTATGATTAATGGAGAATCATATGTACATGCCAGTTTGTCCAGCACGGTCCCAGACACCCCATTCACATCCGGGGGGTGTGATCCCGAACCAGCTCACGGCTTCGTCGCCTTTGACGGGGTTGATGAATAAACTTATGGCCTTCACAAAACGGGGCTCTCCGCAAAGGAAATGATGGATGGAGCAGCGCCACGGACGGAACCGGATCGTGTTCGGCAATGAACAGCCCCGAGGCAGAAGGAAGACGATGGGCCGGCACCTTTCCTTTTATGCCGCACAGAACGGTTTCCGGTTCCGTTGACAAATAGAGACGTGAATGGAAATCGTTCCGACCAACCGTTGGGAGTTGGGTGCGGCCAAGGTATTATCTGTTGATATATGATCGGTCATCGTTATCGGACGCGGCAGGATTAGACGGCTGGAGGACATATTTCCGATTCCACAACACCGGGCGCCCGACCCGGAAAGGCAAACCAACACACACACCCGCTCGGGGAGAAAGGAAAAAAAGGCTTACAATCCCTTTAGACCAACTCCCATCCGGTCGGACAACGGGATGAGGAGGGATTGCGTTCGATAGGGCTTAGCTAAGCGGAAATCAACTATAAATACATATTAACCATTTGATCCGCTTACGGTCGATCAATCACGTGCAGCGGCACGTGAGGGGATGAGCTCGGTTAAATCATGTCGAACAATATAGTTCCCAGCAAGCGATTGCTGGATATTTTAATATAGCACTGTATGCAAACTCACATTCTATAGGATTTGTGTGGGGGAATATTTATTTGTTTGTGGTAAAGAATTCTGCAGAACACTCGGTATTATCACGGAAGTTAGTCATTTGAATGCTGTCGACAATACTGTTGGTGGATGAAATTGTTATTTTTGAAATATATATATTTATTCTACGGTGAGCTTCATTGGTTCATTTGTATTTGGTCGAGTTGTAATGCCGTTAAATGAAATACATTTATTTATGAAGAGAAATATTGGCGAACAAACAAGGGTGGATCATTGATACCAGAATGATACAATACAGCATGATACTCAGAAAAATGCGTGAGAGTAAATGTTTTGGCAGGAAATGAACAGGAAAATATTTAACCAATGCTATTTAATCAGCAAATAGGATGCTGCTGTGAGTTACGTTGTGTTCAAACAATTGTTTCAATGAAAATGTTAAGTTTAAATTAATATTTGATTTTATAGGCATAATTGGCATTCATTGTTCCGTTCGAAAACAATTGGATTTCACAGAAGAAATGTAATACTAACCCGACGCAATCGTTGGTGACATCGGATTCAAATGTAAAACAAGATGTAATCTGTCATTTTGCGGCACTTGGTGGAGGAATAGTGGACAAGCGGCCGGACAAACGGCCACCACCCTAAGCCTGAGACAAACTCGATTTAGCAAAACGAACCAGGAAACCGTGCCGTTTCCGTTCCGACGGAGTGGGCTTAAGTCGGGCTTCTCGGTACGTGCGGCTGTACCGCTTTCGTTTCTTCCCATTCGCCAGCCCGGAAGTGTCCTTGAGGTGGCCAAGCGTATCACTGCTGTCCGGTGCAGGGTCGTAGTGGGATAGTTCCTTCGTTGCACGGGACCCTAGCTACGCGGATGGGAATTATGGCTATAATAAGAGATAATGCCTTCAAGCACGGAGCCGTGAGTGTTTTGACGTCGGTCGGGAACACGTCGGGTAGCGGTACTCGTGGTAAATCCCGTGTTGACTCGGTTGAATCGCCACCGGGACCCAAACGAACAACAAACGAGTTGGAATCCAACTGACCGCACGGAGCACAGATTGGATTTCCAGCTCTCCAGCTGGGTTTCAGATCAACATGTGCGCGTCTGCCACGTTCCCCTTCCCGATCGACGAGTGCGGGAAATCTCGAGCAGCAAACGGGGTCACCGAGATCGTCTTAATCTCTTCGGGAGCAGCTGACTTCTCTTACGGTATCGGATTTCGGTTACACGTGAGACCGTATGTGCCAGGCCGTATGTGGCCTCATCAGCGCGGACCTCGGTGGTTGTGCACCGATGGAAGCTACTTTCACGCCCGGCTGAACCCACGCCTTAGGGTGGAGGTGGAAAAGTACGGAAGGGCGTGCATTAGTCAGCGCAAATCCGGTGCGAAATGGGGAAGAACTCGACCGCTCCGTAGATACTTTGCGAAGAAACAGCGAACGCAAACGAACACGCAAAGTCATCAGATTACGTATTTCATTAAACAAATTACCGACTAAACAACGTCGAGTGTAGCATCGCCAGGACTTCCACTTCCAGCTCCCTAAGGCAGGGACTTGTTTGTGGGTCTTAATTTGTGAAAGCCACAGTCGATACGTCACACATCCGAATGGCGTTCACGTTGCAGCGGGGAGTTGAGTGACGCTGTCGGTGGTTAGGTTAATTCACGTTGGCCTAGTCCTCGTCGCTAACGCCGTGGTGACTCTGACAGTGCGAACAGGAAAAACCTTTGCCTTTCAACGATGGCGGAAGATTAAGCTGTCGAGAAGTCGCTGCCAGTTGCAGGTTGCCATGGCAGGTAATCTGTAGGATGGTCGTTGCTAGAACTCGCCTCATCACCGTCGAGGAGTAGGGGTGGTGAGAGTAATTAATTTCATTTTGCCTCAAAAACGTGACTGAGATTTTTTTTCTGGTACGAAGAGGTTGCATATTCTGTAGATGGATGTAAGTGATGTGGTTTCTTGACTATCATGTTAACCAGTTGTATTGGTTCAATTATAACATGAAGGGGAGATATGTTCTCATATGAGAAAAAGTATCCAATCAGATAGAAATGCTAGTTTTCATAACGTAGTAACAGTTAAGGTTTTTTTTAACAAAAAAAAACTGTAGGTAAAGAACATGATCAGACCCTGGGAAATAAATATTTCGATTGACTCAAATTGTTGGTTTACATAAGAAATATTAAGTCCACTCTAATTACACTCTTTACGGAATGAAAAGACTAAGTAGTACACGTATGTGAGGTGAAAAGGTCTAGTACGTTTTAAATGAATAGGCATCACCGGAGACGGTTGTTATGCCACCAAAAAGAAAAGATTATATTCTGGTATGAGGTAATGAGTTAACGAGTCACCAAAACAGTTCTCGTGTCAGAGACAAATAATAACAATAATAAAAAACTTGAACTTCTCAAATATTCAACAAATTTGTCTCCTCGCGTCTAAAACAAGTTCATCAGTCGCCTTTATCTTGCGCTGGCGTGACTATTGCAGAAGCATGAGCCCCACGCTGGTCCCGTTTCACGCCTGTCAAACTTTGCCAATTAATATGCATATAATTCCTTACGCCGGGTCGTTTTTCCACCAAAATACTCGACACCATGGTCAGTGCGAAGAAAATGTGCAAAGTGCTGCTCACCCCAATCGCCTGGCCCAGCCCCGAAACAGCCCAGCGCTAAGCATGCTAGCTTATCTCGGGAGTCCGTTCAGCGCGGTGTTCGTGAAGCCGTCCGTACTGCTTCAAGGTGGCAGTTGGGGAAGAGGAAGGATTTCGTGAAAATTCCTTCCCACCCACCGAACACCCACCAGTTGAATCGGGCGCGCAGGACGCAAAGCTGTACACCGGGCCTGCCGTAGGGAGTTGGCCAAGCTCCGGTTTAGAGGATAAACGGCGAGTTTTCACTAGACAAACAGTTTCCGGCTCGTGATGGGATTTCTTAATTTGTGCGTAAAAATAACTCAATTACGGTGAATGCAACGCTGAGTGGAATATTTTCTTTTTGGAGGAACAAAAAAAGAAGCGCGAGGCGTTGGAAGAAATTATCACCATGGGAGCTTTAGCTTCCTAAGAGGTTGGAATACATAAACGCTAAGGTTAGCAAGGGACCGGACGGTTCTGGGAAAATGATTTCATGCGAAAATGTTGTCGTGAAGTTCGGGGATCAGTGTACCGGCACTAGGAACCAATAAAAAGATAATGCATCATAGGATGTTTAGTAAGATATAATAAATTGAGAAATTTATGGTTTTTAAAGCAGGATTTATTCCACCAAGCATAACCAGCGATGTTGATATATTCATAGTGCTGTATCATATCAGGGCCATATTTTTGCAGCAAACACGTCGTGTTCTTTCAAGTAGTAAGGTTATACCTGTAAAAACACAACGTATGAAACAGGCTCGACTTTTAGCATTCGAACCACAAGAACGAAGAGGGAAGCACAAGGCGGGTACAGAGATACAACAAACTGCGAAGACAACTAAAGACACATGCAGCAAATCTCCACCCGGTGCCATCGTGGCACGCACTCAGGGGGGAGGATAAAGTTTGTCGTTCCTTAACCATGTCATGTTAGCACAGTGCGAGTTGTGAACATTTTCCGCTATCGTCGTGCACATTGCAAGCGCTGTTCGCAGAAAACCGGCAGAGTGTCCCGGGAGGGTCACCCGGAAGAACATGCTGCAAGTGTCTGTGTCCTGCATGGTGAACACGGGCTCTCCACGACACTTCACCCTGCTTTGGGGGCTCTCCAGGCAAAGCAGATTCATGACCTCGTACCATTCGGTGTCGGAACGGCCTCGTGACAACAGCGCTTCTTCCGTAGAAACATAATTAACGATCTGTTGCGAAAGCGGAGTGCGACGAAGCGTCGGTCGGAGGAAACTACGCCGTATCACATCACATGTTTGCCAATGCTCACGTACACAACGGCATGGGGACGGACACAATGAGACAAGCCAGCCACGGGCAACCAGGCGCCTCCATTATGAACATTTCGACAACAGTCGGACTCGGACTTCTCGGTTCCCGGTGACGCAATTGTTCGTAAATTATTGTAGTAACATGGTGTGCGTTAAAATTTTTATGAAACTTTGCACAACTCCTCGCAAACCGAGGGGGTAAGTTAACAAAGCAAGCGACGATGGTTTGATGGGATGTTTTCTTTTCTTTATGTAAAGCACGCTATCTCTGCGCGTCACGATGGCGCTCGGCGGAAACCCCTAAAAACAATGCGAGCGTACCGTTGTTGGCCGTTTCTCTTTTATCAACCCTTACACCTACCTGCACTTAACCTACCCGCACCTTCCGTCACCGAGCATGCCGTTTGACTCCGACGGTGGCCGCCATTCGCTCTTATCTACGAAATGTTGCTGCTTTTGTTGAGGTTTAATTTCCACCAGCTTCTTGTTACGGTTTCGTACGGATTCATTTCTTGCTTTCTTCTGCTGTTCTGTTTGTTCGTTTGTTTGCGTCCCGGTTGGCATTCATTATCTGTGTGTTGTTTTTTTTCCAAAGGGCGTGCGCCTTGGAAAACACCCTCTCCACGAACGCTACCTGTCGGTTTTGGGTTTCAGTTGTTTTGTTTCAGGGGAGGTAAAAATGAAACATTTCCACAAGGGGGTTTTCCTTTTTTCCTTTCTTTCCTCGCCATTAAACCACCTGCCACCGGAGGGCACGATGTTCGATGGTAGCGAGCGAAATCAAAAGTAAACGACGTGTTGTTTTTGCCATTCCACCACCACAACAATGGCTTGACAAGACCGGGTTTCAAAAGATTGTCATTGTTGCTTCATTCGGTAGCTCGGTCTGAACTTTTAATGGAGATATCTGCCAAAGTATCTCCGTTCAGATGAGTAGCGTTTCCCTCTCTCACATCCCTAAACTTTGCCGGAACAGACCAAAGTAAAAGAAAGCCTGATGAACTCCTGCACCACGCAGCCCGGTGAAAAACGTTAAGCACACGTCGCACGGAATTTCGGATTTTCGCACTAAAACTGGGGACAAATACATCGGCAACACTATGCCAGTAAAAACCCTCGTGCCGCGTGGTCGCGCACAAACTTTCCACCTTGTGCTTAACCTTCCAACTCGTGGCTCGTAATGAGCGCTCATGTTTGTTTCATGCTGCTCCATTGAAAAGTTTACGAGCCGAAACTTTACGGGCGCCCCGGGCGTCCGATCCCAGGATGGATGTTTTTCATCAGCCCATCATTGCGTCAATGCGGCAGTTACTTGTGATGTTTGTTGCAAACATAGCCCGGGTGGTATTCTGATGACGCTACTGAAGGACTGGGAGATTCGGTGGCCAAATGCTACAATGAAAAGGCACACTAGCACTAAAGAGACTAACCTAATGCTAGTTGGAGTTTATCTGGAATAGGTGCAAAGGGATATGTGTGCTTCAACAGGAAGTAATTTTTACGAACTCCATATCATAATGTATGAAAATGGTTGTTTTGCCACTCATCCTTTGAATGCAGTAAAGACCTATCACACTTCTTGTAAATTAAACGCATATGTCGATTTTTAACAAAAATGCTCAAGGCTTATGTAAAATGAATATATCATGCTAACAGTGTTTTAAATTTGTGAAGATTCAATGACCTATTTAAAACAGATTGTCAATATTTAGTAAGTAGCAAAGACAATCCTAAATTGTAGTCGACCATTGAGAAACCCCTCTTTAATTATGTCACATTCACACCTTTTCTTGTATTATATTTTCTGGCAAAAGTAAAAATGTTCAAGAGTAAAAACGAATCGTCAGCGCAATCTCTAAGAATTCATTTCCAGCACAAAAGACACTACACTCTACCGTTGCAAGATGGCAATGCACTTCACTGATTTGGCCACCATTTCGCTTGCGTTTGCCTCGAGTGTCAAGAAGCAGCCTCGCATTTTTATTCTTTTTGTTACTATACCCTGGTTGGTTCGCCTTAGGCAAACGCGTAGCTTTGTTTCCGTGGATGTGAAAATTGGATTTTTTGTTCGTATCCTTTGTCTATGCTCTTTTCCCATCGGGATTTCACTCGAAGCCTTCAATACACAGTCTTGAGCCAATCCATCGGTTCACTGCTGTGCACCAGCGGATTTCGCCATCGGCGAAGGGAGCTTCCTTCGGTACGCACAGCAAGTGCTATCAACCGAGGCAAAAAAAAAAACTGCACACAAAAATAGGAAACTCCGAAACGGGGGAAATGAAAAACTCGCACACGCCTGCTGCCAGCACGCGGATTGAAATGTTTCCGGGAAATTTATGATTATTAGTTTTACCCATTCGAACAGCGTGTGCTGCAGCGGAATGGGTGCTCTCGGGTCTTTCGGTATCCCGCACTGGGAAAAAAGGGTACCACGAGTGAAATGCGGCGCCTGGGGGAAACCTACCCAGCGGCATATTCATAATCTTGGGCCCCAATCTAGCTTTTCGGATGCCTCGGGGCTGGCACTTTTCACCAACTACGCCAGCACGGACCAACGCGCACCATCTGCGGCGTTGCGCGGTGGTAGGAATGCAAAGTACAACGGGTTCATTTTGTTGCTAGCAACGTTCGGAAAATGCTACCGGTTGCGATTGCGTAAGCTCTCACCGGTTGCTTGTTGTGCCGGTAGAATATTTCTTGATGAAGCTACAAATTCGAACGGTAAAGGGTAGTTATGGAAAATCAATCCAGGAATCGGCACGATCCTCCATCATCTGGAGCCCTGTTGAATCGGGGTTCGGTTCCAAACACCCACGCCGGCGATGGTCGTTCAGCCAGCAAACGGGCAGGTTCGGTCAATGGTCCGCAAAAGTCCCCGCCATCGGGTTGCGCACATTATTTTCATCCGTACCCATTAGATTTTCATCTAGAAAGTTTATTATGCCCTTCAATTTCGATTTCGCAAGAGGTTTCCCGGTAAACTCGATCATATGGAAGGGTGTATAGTGATGAATTCCAAACCATCCATCCACCGTTCAATGCAAACGCACTTTTTGCCCCCAAGTTCAGTGGCTCACTCAGCCGTGCTACGGCACGGGGGAAAACCCCTTTTCCACCCACGGGCAAGAGGGTAAAAACTAAACCCCACTCGAAATCCGCTCGCTATTGGTTCGGCAGCAACCCGGTGGTGGGTTTCACCAATCCGGGGGCCCTAAAATGCTCGAAAAACCACCGGCTTTTCCAATTTTCACCCGGCAGCGGAATTGCCCGCCGTAATCCGCGTTAATGAAGTTGGCAAATTTATTGGGAGAAACCTAAACTTGAGCGCAATATTGCCGACACTTGTGCCGCGCCAAATTGGCAAAAGGTTTCGGTGAAGTTCTAGGTAATCATGGGCGCACTATGAATCGCAGAAATATTCGGAAGGGCGTATTGAGCGGGTTTAGTGGTTGGGTGGTGGTGGGATGGGGTTTGTATTGGATGCATTGTAAACAATTTTTTAATGCGAAAATTTGAATTTAGCGAACGGTGAAAGGATTTGCATGAAAACTGAAAAAATAATATACTTTTTAATTTATTTAATTGAGTTCGTCCCAACCTTTCAGATAGCCCTTAAATGGTACTGTTTGTTCTTTCATTTGTGAATGATTTCTTACCAAACGAAATTCCCTTAGTTTTTAGTGTGTATAGTATTCTCTAGTGACAATTATTTCACTTGATGAACATCGACTGAAGAATCTTTTAAGAAACTATCATTCTCAAGCATGCTCATTGTCCTGATATTTTTATTTTCCATTCGAAAGGTCAATGTTAGGACAAAAAAAAAGACAAGATATCCATTACAAGAAGTGCTGAGTACACAGAGGACATACAGCATCGCACCTGTTCGGCCCATCCAATACTGTTAATGTGACCAAACGTACACGGGCTTATCGGCATAGCTTCCATTACGGTGCAAGGGCGTGCGGCCGAACGTGCTCAGTGACCAAGTGGCCCACATGGGTCCGGTTTTCCAGTTGCCCAAAGCCGCCTTTTCCCAGAAAAGGTGCCACAGGACATTCGAAAGGTGGCGCACCGTTTCGTACACCCAGGCTGAACTGGCTAGGTTGGACGTTTTACACCTTCGTAGTGCGGTTGGATCGATTTTGGATCTCGGAAAAAGTAAACGTCGTTCCCAAAAAAAAGGACCCCCTTACTCAGACAGCACTAAGCACCCATTCGCGGTTACGATCGTCCTGTTCGGAGGCGTCATCGGGCAAGGTAAGTCTGCGAACGTTCCGAGAAACAAGTGTGTGTGGGTGTATGTTTGTCCTCGAAGAAGCTTTTTCCGGTGAATGTTTTGCTTTGGTTGTTTTGTGTTCATCAGGGAAACCTCGACCGCGAGGGGGTAGGTTGGAGGGGAAAGGATTGAAAAAGGATCCACCACTGATAGTCCTCGAAACCGCCGGCCTCCGGACGCGTGTTTCTCCATTACGGCGATGAGAACGTCGACACCGTTCAGCGGTCGACCGCCACAAAAGAGCGAAAACTGCTCCTCGAAGAAGCGTTCGACGCGGTCGGAAAAACAGCCCACCGGAAACGGCATGAGCTTCCACTTTACACTCGTGTTTTATTCATCACCGCGGTGGCTGCGTGCTGAATAATTCCACCCTTCGAGCTTTTATCTTTCAGCGGCAAACCGGCGCTGGATGCACCGGAGTGATCGGCTTTCTGGTGGCGTTCCGTTGAAATGAGTGATTGAGTAAATGGGAATGATGTACGTGGGGATGACGCTATGGAAAGTGGGCGTCGCAATGTCGTGGGGGTTGTTCAGGCGGTAAGCTCACGCTTGGTAAGCTTTGTTTCGCTCGGCACTTCAAGGCATGAAGTATGTCCTTGAATTTTGAAAGCAAACGTGAAACATTTAGTTGAACAATAAGCATTTTAAACGGGATGGCTTGAATTTACAATCACTGGTTGGTTTTTGTTACCAAGCTTGAATTTGGCGAAGGTTTTTGAAAAATGGACTTCTATTACTTTTTATTACTACCATATAAACTGTTCAGTTCTAATTAAGAAAACTTATCATCAACGAAAATATATATCCAATTTTTTTCTCATTAGGGATCCAACGATATTGACCATTTTTCGAAATTTTCGATACCTGTAATTATGTAAAATTAGCTTGACGTCCCACCAATGATAGGTAAATAAGGAGTTGAAAAAATGATTGTGATTGTAACTCTTAACTTGGGAGATATGTTTTAATTCAATAGTTACAAATACGGTATATTTAAAATGATTGATATTTCATCGATTTCCCCGTGTTGTATAAACCATGTTGTATAAGTTTGGTGGATACACCTTGAAATATGTAACAAACATACTTGTTTTGTTTGTGTTAGTAAAACTGAGTTTCAATTGTAAAATGTAGATGATTTTATCAAAAAATAATGATCAAACATATCTTCAACTACATCAGCAGTACTTAAAATTAATGTTGGGAATGTTTCAGAATCGATGGTTCAGTATTGGTCTACTTTTTAGTGTAGAAAAAACTCCATACAGGAAAAAGCTAAAATATTTAATTGATTTCAACACCTTTGAAATTGCTGATTTATTTTATGTCAATATAATTTTTGTAATTCAAAAACATTAACATATATGAGAAAGGTAATATTCAAATGATGTTAGATGCTACTTAACAAAAAAATTACTAATCATGGAAAAATGTTTCCAACAAACAAAAAGTTGGATACAAATTAATAAATATAAAGCTTGCATCAATGTTCAACATTGCCAGCGCCTGATGCTTAAGCAAATTGAGCATCAGACCATATTTCAAGCTGGCCCTCCGACTATCGAGTTTCTCAAAATAGTCCACACCTCAGCAGATCTTCATTCAGCCATCCATCCATCCATCCACCGAACCCGTTCATCGAACCGTTCATCTATTCATCGATCGACCGATTCACCATTTTGCACCCCGTTGCTTCTTGCCATCACACCTTTCCCCGCCGCTCGATGCAGCCGTGCCACCCGATTCGCCCGCCGGTTCTCGGGCCGCCAGCAATTGCTAACCTTTGCAGAAATTAATCCTTTTACACGCCATTCATCACGCCGATATCAGCGTCGTTACGACTGGTTGCACCGCGTGGCTTAATCGACCCCAGTCCGACCTACCCACCCCGATCCCCTCAGCCCCCACAGCGACCCGTTTCCATTATTATTGATCCGCTTCCGGGTGACGGTATGAGGGCGGTTTTATTACCACGCTAGACGAAGCGCTTTCACCACCACCACCACCACCACCGCTACAGGATTTTCGGATGAAACCATGGCTGCCGTGCACCGAGCATCCAACCAATGGGGAAGCTGCTGGCCTTGGAAGTTCGTGCGCCAAAATGCTGCGACTGCCATTCTGCGGACGCTTTCGGGCTGCTGGCAATCGACCAAGCGCTCGCTATTCTCTCGGGGGGGCCCTTTTGTTAGATTTATAGACGCTTAAATGAAGCGATACCATGACAAGGTAGAGTTATACGTAATTTCCTCAATGTTTTATGAATTTATTATGTGCCGGCGCACATATCCTGGCCACGGCACCTTAAACGTCCGCCCCGACGCGATCGATGGAGCTTCGCGTGGTCGAGCGGTGTGTCTTAATCGGGCCCACCCCGCGTCTCGCTAATGGAACGGATCGGGCCAGTTCCGGGTTTGGGTGGGTGGCGATTTGAAGGGTGTAAATTTCATAACTTCAACTTACAGACCGTTAAGTCGATAGGGGATCGTGAAGAAAATTGATAACCACCCGGCTGAGCCCGGTGATGGAAGGGATTTGGCACAAGAAAGATGAATGCAGCTCGGTGATATTCATAAAGGATGTAATGCAACTAAACGATATGTGAGGAAATATAAAGAGCCTTGACCCGAATAAATCGAGGATTTTAAATGCTGTTATATACTTTAAATATTTCAGTGTCATACACTCCATTTCATAGAAAGTACAAATTACAATTGTAAATGAAAATTGTGTATCGTAGGTTTAAGAAAACTTAATTTAACGAAATTTAAAGGACTTAAAGATGATGGCGCATTGATTAATGGTATCAAAAAGAATTTATGACTGCTTAGAAGAAATAACCGAGGAATAAAATAAATAATTTTAGTATTTTCGGCATACAAAAGAGGGGAAGTCAAAAAAGTAAAAAGTTTGTCTCATATAAGTGCGCTTACAGAACGAATTAGGAATGGTTTACTAGTACCAGCTAATTAGAGCAGTTCATACCATTCCTGTAGTGGTACTTTTTTTAAAACAAGACTTACAGCGGGGAAATGAGTTAGATTAGATTAACATTAACATCGTTTGAAGCGTACCTGTAACGATAGGAAAAGAGAAAGAAATAGTATCAACCAAACAGTGACACGATGAAAAAGGTGCCTAGGGTGAAATTAGACCTTCCGGAAATAACATCACCAAGCGTTAGTCAGACAGTTCCGAGAATGTTCGAAAGTGTGGTGGAAATGGTTGAAAAACGGAAACATCACCATTAGACAAATAGAAGGAGTTACGTCGACGACGCCGGTGTCGTCAAATTAGAGCTGATTTGCTGCTGATTAGAAGCAATGGTACTTCGAATTGCAGTGGCGAGCGGTTACGGTTCAGGCTGGCAGGATCCACTGTTCCGTGCATGTACCGTCGAGCAGGATGCTTCAAGAGGTCATTTGCGTCCCTTTTGATGCGGCCCCGGGGGAACGGGAAGGCGAGATCAAAAGATCAATTAGTGTGTGATGAGTGGTTGATGAGTTCATGTGCATCGAAAGGCGGTCCATGCCGTCATCGCACCGTCCGATAAGAAGCTCTTGGTTCTTGTCCTCCCTGCACAAACGACATGCCTCCGAACCCCGTCCGTGACCAGGTCGGGGGAATGTTGTTCGTGTGCAATCTGATTAGAGTGTGATTTGACTCGGCGCTACGAGTTGTCCCGCAATGTCATACAAATGTCATCAGGACGTCCATTATTAATTCAACGAAGCTACCCGCCTCAACTCACGTGTGGAGAGGCAGTATCGGATTTGCTAGGGTCAAGCCGATTGTGGGCGAATTATTTTTGATCGGGTCAAGACGGACACCGACGGATGCGGATGTGATGTGTTTGACAGGTGCGATTGCCGACGTAATTGTGCAATAATCTAAATCTATTGAAGGGCGCTGAAGTGGCGCACTCTTGCAGATTTGCCAATGGCTCTTATCGTCCATCGGTCACAATAGTGCGCCGTGTTGTCACACAAAAGCTGACATGTGTTCTTCAGCGCTTGAGAGATGTTAGTGGGATCTTGTTCATCAAGATTGGACCTACGGACGATTTGACAAAAGCCGATCAAACGATATCATCTTTTCTACTTAGTTCATGTGCGCTTTTCGTTATGAAAATGTGCTCAAGTATTGCTGTTTGAAAACAATAGTTAGTTTCAACATCTTGTACATAGACTTTACAACCACACGCTTGAAGCAGTTGGGGAATCTTAGTAAAACTTGTCATGCTCGAGAAAAGATTTGTCCCCAATTATAACATCTTCTAAAACCAGCGACACACTCCTACCAGAGCTATAATTTCTTTTATGCACACTTATGCTTCGCCGGTTCCGGTACCACCGATGGTTCGGTCAGCCATTTGCTTCAGCGCTATAGCGAACCGGTGAACCCTTTTCCGACCCAGGATTTGCCAAGGTTCCGTCCCACCGTCTCCATCCGAGATCAACTCTCACGCCGTGCAACAATACACCCGAGAAGATTATATTTGCACCCGCTCTGCACGACATCACGTCGGGCTCGGACCAACGCCCCCCCCCCGTGTCATCCATGTACAACCGCCCAGCCCCCGAAAGCCTCGACCGAAATGAGTGAGCACCATTTAAATGAAACGGAAACCATTATTTTCACGGACAATCGTGATTTTCGGCGAAAGCTCCGGTTGAGTCGGTGAGTTGGCGAGGAAGGAGGGGTAGCGCCCTAAGCGGGGAGAAGCTTAGTTCGTCCAGTTGCCCATATGCGGGCCCCATGGCGTGGGGGTTGCGCCTTTTGGGAAAAGACATGACAAAGCCTTTGCCGCCGGCGAGGCACCGTAGGGATTAGTTTCTGTTTGTCTATGAGCACAAGAAGAACTCTGTTGATATGTATTTCTATGGGTGTGTGTGTGTGGGGGGTTTGGTGTCCCGTGTGTGACCAAACCAACCCCACGTCCCAGGGAAGTGTGTCCTTTCCCCGAGCGGAGCGAACCGACATGCATACGCAAAAAGGTCCCTTTCCTTCTTGTTAATGCCACTTTTGTTACACATTGTTTGTCGTTGTGCGCGTGCTATTTCGGGCCGTTTTCGGACCGGCGATGGTCAGCATGCCTCCTGCACAACAACTGAATAAATCCTTTAATCTGATTTTTAGAATCCTACCCCGTCCCAGCGTTCGAAGGAGGGGACCCCAGAGTTTGCCGCTGGGGTTCCGGTTTTCCCGTCGGCTCTATTTTCGGTGCTTTCTCGAAACAATGCGCCTTGTTTCTTCATGCAAACATTTCACTCCCACACTCACACACCCACACGCAGTGTTTGTTCTAATCCTTTGTCCTGTACTTTCGACGGGTGATACAAATTTTGCAGCCCCACAAGGGGAAACTTTTCCGTTCGAGCCTGGTCGAGAGCCCCGATCGAGCGCTGAGTCTCACGCGCCCGGAAAATCTTGCTTGACCGCTTCGACCGGGGAAAAAAAGGATCAACCCACGGGTAGATTGTTTGTCCCCGCATGCAAACACGCACGATTATGAGAAGTCCTTCGGCCGGACCAGAACAAGATTATTAAGAGCAAACCACTGTAACGGCCATTGAGATGGCCATTTTGTGGGTTGGCTCAGGTTTGCCGGATCGCTCATTCGCACGGAGAAAAAAGGAAAGCGGCAAATTACCGAAACAATATCACACCGAACCTAATTTTTGACATGTGATGCGTGCCAAGGATTAACGTGACGCCGTACAAAACGAGAACAACGAAACACAATCCATCCGGTAAAACATTTTTCGCGTTTACGATTCGGCCCGAATCGGCGATTTGTCCCGACGGGCGGCCGAGTGATGACTCGATTCGCTTTTTTCACCGGAGGATTTACAAACATTTTTTAACGCTCTTCATCCCGTTTCCCTCGCCCCCTTCGTGGTTCTAATGGATTTTTTGCGTTCCGCGCCAGGTTGATGAGCCTATGAGTGTCGTTTCGCTCCAGTCGCGTCAGGTGATCGAACGATAAAAGCTCCACCGAAGGGTGAAAGCATAAAGCCCACGAATATGAGTTTAATTAAAAACTCCCCCATCTCGACCGCGACAGGTTGGGCTCGGGCTCGCGGTGGGACAATTTCACCATCAGGGAAAAACAGAACCCATTTTGCGATGGCATAGTTTTTGTCCCAGGATCCCACTTTGTTTCCTTTTTTCGAACCGGGCCCATATGACCGATTAGCCTAACGAAAAATGGTTCCTCTTGGCGCTGGAAAACCACGATGCATCCTTTTTTTTATTCTTACAACTACATACACCAGTTTCGGTCGTAAAGAATCGAACGTTTTGGGAAAACCCACCAGTTATCCACCGATATGGTGCCCATCGCAGGCGCTCGCTGAATATTGACTATTTTTTATCGTTGACTTTTGTTACGGAATGGGTAGTTAGCAGTTCAGTCAGGGTGGATGAACAAATTTTCGTGTTTTTTTTCATTTTTCACCAGTCAGCTGGTGCGTTTACTATCAACTTTTGGTGGCCAGAGCATTGTTTCGTGTTTTTTACTGAATCCTCGTTCTATCCCTGTGAAATCCAACGTTTGAGGTGTGTTTGCGTTTATTTCCGGATGATTTTTAAATCGGTTATCTCGTGGCCTGGCACTCGTTTGTGCGTTTTGCAGAGATTTTGGTTTACGTTGTATAATCAGTCTCACAATCGATCACCGTTCTTGGGTGTTTATGCTTGTGTGAATGGAAAAGTTTCAAGTTATAATAACTGAAAGATACAAATGATACAAATAATAATTCAATGCGAAACATACAATGCTATTTAGATATCACCTCCCCTTGGTTTTCCCTAAAAGCGACTGTGCAGTCTTTAAAAGGTTTCATCTACGATTCAATTAATCTTGATTAATATTTAACCCTTCCCCAACCATTAAGTCGATTCCAATATCAACTATGCATTAATTTAAAACTTCATCATCGTCATCATTATCATCGTTTTGTGCGATCATACCTTGATACTAGAGTCGCCTTCCTCCCAACGGCTCCAACCGCTAGCCGCTTTCTCGCGTTCCGCATTAAGTTTTCCATATTGCCGAAAGCATATGCGGTTTCGTGGTTTTGCGTTCCGTGGTCGGCCCACATCAGCCGTCGTCTTCGCTTGCCGGGAGAAATCTTGGAAAGACCACCTTGGCCCACCTTGGCCCAGATTGCACTCATCCTTCCTCTCCTCAGCCGGAGCAGCCCAATCAACGTGGCCTGTGAATCGCTAATGTGGGCGACGGCATAATTCATAACCGACTTTATTCACCGGGATCGTTGCTTCTTGCGTACCGGTTCTGCTTCCTGAATGTGGCCCGATTTCCTCGTGCCTGATCTTCCCTTCCCCAAGAGAGAAGCTGCTCCAACGTAGACGGTTACCATCGGTGACTCAAGAACGAACCATTTCATATTCAATTAGTCTCCCCCGAGGCTCCCAAACGGGACTTTTGTTTCCAGCGAATATAGGGGGGAAAATTGGATGCATTTGCTTTTTGCTTGTTGAAGGTTGAACAATTCATACGAATCAAATATAGTTCAAAACAGAAAACATATACCGAACAACAAACGAATATTAAAGACATTTTATACTATTACAAATTGCTACATCACTATCTTTTACTACGTTTTCAGAAAAATTTGGAAACTTTTTTGATGAAAATTGAATTACAAAACTTCACTTTTAAATTCTCATGTACAAGATATTTTCAATCAATCTATGGTATTGTTTCCTAAAGTTAAAGCGTTGCTATTTGGGATTTCATAAAAATAAATTGCTTGAAGTTGTTTTAGGGAATCGCACAAGGAGGATTTAATCAGAAAAACCCACAACAAATCAGGGTGTTGGTATCAGAAAACAATACTAGCTAGTATGATGATTGGACTACATTTTGATAAAAATACTGTGAGGAAAACTTTAAAAGACAAATTCGAATAATTGTGAACATACTTTTCCTAACCTTTTCCAATCCCATTTGACCAAGTTGACATTATTGTATACAATTTCATTATTTTAAAGCTACCGGGTTAGCGATGGCTGAATGTTTTAGCATCGCAAAGAGAGTACTTTAAGCTCTCTTTTGTTTTGTAATTCAAGCCATCATCTGGCAAGATGGAAAGCACATTAATATACACAGAAAACCTTTTTTCCCAACCACGCCTCGTTTTCCTGAATGTTGCGAACTTCCGGATGGCGGGATGAATACCTAAGAGAATGCTTCGCCCAGGACGATGGAATGTGCTGTAAAACGATATCCACCTGCATGGCTTCCATTTCAGAGACGGCGACTGCAGTTTGTAATTTGTTGTGCATCAGCAGTACCAAGTCCTCTCGCACACATATACACACTATACCGACAAAGTCCATGTTTTGATGATGCTGACGAGCTCTGCTTTGGTGTTGATGAAAAACTTTCTCACCAAACTCGAGAGGAGCATCGAGGAGGGAGGGTGTGCAAGTGCTAGTTTCCATCCTGTTGGCATCCTCCGCACATTCACCGAAAGTTTTTCACCAAACCCATTCCCGGGGCACTGTTTAGCGCTCGCTGGCGGAAAAGATTCCTTAACGGCGCTTTAATTATTACCACATTAGCATAAATAAAAACTTTTCTCGCACCCTCACGCGGTGCTCGCGGAAAGAGGAGCGAAGCGCACGGCGCAGGGGGGCCGGCAAAATATAATGCACATTTTTTAATCTGTCTCCTCTCCGGTGGTTCGCGTCTGCACTGCCGGTGATAGTGTCAACGCATCGCCACGACACGGCACGAAAGTTTCGATAATGAGGATATTTTTATTTTTCTTTTGCGTGAAAAGCGGATTTTTTTCCAGCTTACCACCGCCCTTCAACACATCATGCTGTGCTGATTAATATGGTGATTAATATGATAGTTTTCCACCCCGGAAAGCTCCGCGGGGTACAACAATGGACGTATTCAGGAAAACTTCCTGAAATTATCGTGCCCTGATCTGTAGGGGAGTTGAGGAAAAGTTGAAGAAAAAAACGACAACGAGTCCCCCGCGAAGCACCGGTAGCGCATTTACAGCATGCCCTGATCTTTGACGTACCGAAACTTGAAACTTTTCCCTCCAGCGTGATCAGAGCAGGCAGGCCGTGCCCGAACATCATCGCCTTCTGGCGGTGCGAACGGCTCCGAACGCTCCTTCGATGATGTCTCTCAGCGGGGATATTCGTGTACCTTTCGGATTCAATTTGCATAGAAAGTTGCATCAAAGTTTGCTTCATTTTCGTCGACAACTTTAGTCATAATTTTTAAGTTTTTCCGCCATTTGTCTACCCGCTCCGACGGTCCGGAACATCGCCCTTGCGCTCGCCTCCCGATGGGGCTGCTTCCTGCAGGGCAGTCCGATGCCTGACGGTCGCTGCATTCGGCCTGTGCCATCGCTACGGTACGTTCCGGAAAATGTTAAGAGATGTTAATGGCCATGATAATCCCCAGGCCGGGCTCCAGCGCCCCCTCCGCGGGGAAACCCGGGGGGGAGCAACAGCAACAGCGTGAAAATGCGGCAAACTTGTCGACATCGTCGCTGACTGATAGGCCTCCGAAAACCGGCGCGAGGACGCTACCGGGATAGAGTGCCGGAGCGCATCCTTGACTGAACCGGACTGGGGAGTAAAAAACGAACTAACCTTAAGTTGAGCACACGCGAGAAGGAAACAAAGCTGAAGAAAGGAGCATCGAAATTATTCCTCAACTGTTTGGCGTTGTTTTGAGCCGAGAAATGAGGCAAACGAAGGAAGTAGAAAAACCGAAAAAGCGGAACGAAACTTAAACACGTGAAATTTAGCAACAACATGCAAACCCTTCGCGCCGAAACTGTGGGAACGACAACAGTGCAAAAAGGTTAAAATTATAACATGGCAAAATATTTCCTTCTCCGATGCCGGCCCTTTCTTACCCTCCCGAAACGGATATGCCGGTGTCGGAAACGTTTGCTCATTAAAATATGCTAACCGTTCCCAGCCACCTCCAAACCAAACGCCCTCCCTCTGCCAGGGCGCACTTCGTACTCAACACGCAACCCATGAAAAGGCACGTCGCTGTAGGAATGTATCGGCCGGCAAAAATTACCATTTGCGAAACTTTCATTTCGGGGAGTACTTTTTGTGCCTTTTCTTTTTTCTATTTTCTTGGCGAGCTTCGACTCATTCACCCGACACTGTTTCTGTTTAGCGCGTTCGAAAGAAAGCCGTTAGCCGGGGTCTCCCAAGGCAGGGGTCCGTTTTTCTCGCGGCTATCCGTCCCAAAGCACATCCTCCGTGGCGTGGCGTGGCGTGGAACAGATTGAACGATACGTACAATTTAGTGAATCGTATAATTAAGCCAAATTTATATTCAAATCAAAACTGCTTAACATTTATACGACTTCTTACTTTCGACTCCAGGAGAGAAATGAAACGAAAAAAAAATCACAAGAAATGGAAAACCCCGTACAGAAACAACCAAGGACGTGAGGAGTTTCCGGATCCACCGGAACGTTTTCGCGCCGTGTAGCTGTGTTCTGCCATTTGCACCTGTTCCGGTGTGACCTTCTCTGGGCAGTATGTGTTTGTCGGGTGAAGGTATGTGTGGTGATTCAGCCGAAAAGTTTCATTTCCATTCGATACGGTTCGCCGCACAACCGAAACGCGGGATACGGGTTTAAAATGCAAAATTGTCACCGAACACCGAATGGAAAATCACCTTTTGTGGCTTACGGTAGGTCAAGGCGAGACTCTGCGTCGTGCGTTTTATTGATCGGGCCTTGATCCGAGGGAATCTGCGCTTTTCTTGGAGTGGCTTGCTTTTAAAGAAGACTTCGAGTTTAAAGTGTATTCTGTTTTTTAAAACAGATGTACATCACAAGAGAAACTGAAAGTATTTTTGTCTGTTTCGATGAAAACAGCTAGAGTTTTCAAATTAGTTTAAGGTTGTTATATTTGAAAGAAGTTAGTTTTATGAAAAATGTTATCTCTTGCGCTACTAACAGTACTAGAAACCTGTTTTTTTGAGCTTAAAATATTTCAGATTTACAATTCCCCAGTAGATCAATTACTTACCAGAAGACACACAAATAAACACACAAACACAGAAAAGTAATTAATTTAACCTTGAATTTAATCGATTTGGTTTACGCATCCGGTTGGACTGTAAATCGATGAAAACAACTAGTCAGCTTGTTTCTGTTGAGACTTTCACCTCTTTATCATTCGATGTGAAATCCACATTCGCTGCGAAGACACACTCTATTATGAAAGTTGTCAAAAACCTCCCCATCCTGCTCGACCCGGAAGAGGCGAATAAAACTTGCAATGAAACACGCCTTCCTTTAAGCGATCCTCTCCGTTCCCAGCCCGTCCCGCTTTCCGGTAGTGCCGTGGTGGGCATGGCCTCCAACTGTATCCCGATAGATATGTAGATTAAATTACCGCCGAGCTTTGGTAATGTTTCAATTTGGATAATTTTATTCCCCCAACTCGGCTCCGCACTCCCGCTTCGTATTCGTGGTGCTTGTTTTCGCGCCGCGGGAGGGGAAAGGGGGGTTGGGGGCTAGGAAAGGTTCAATGGGTGGCTTCGGGTTGAGTTTTCCCACCAACCGTGGGAACCCTCGCTTTGGGCTGTTGTACAACGATAGTGGCGGAAATATAATTTATTAGAGCGTTTCGCGCCCGACGATCGTATTTTCGGTTTGCGAGCGAATCCCACTTTTGGCCGGGGGGATGGCTTGGCTCGGGCGGATCGAGCCGGAAAACGGGGCGGACATTTCAATTACGATAAAATCGTGCGAATCATAGTGCGGGCGCGAAGAACCCTGTAAGCATCCGGGAACCTGTCCGGGACGTTTTTGACTGGTCCAAATTCAATGTTTTCCCCGTTTCCTCGCGGGTGTCGCTGAAAAGCTTGTTTAAGGCATGATAAGAAGCTGAAATTGATGAGCGAAGGATGTGTTGAAGATACACCGGCTCGTAAAGAAAGGGAACAGTGTGGGTAATTAATTGGGTAGATGATTTGCTAATCGATTCTGGTGACTACTTCATGTCAATATTTTTGTTCTATGTCTTGAAATTATTTTAAATGTTTCAATCGCTATGAAATAAAAATAAATAAATCCCTTAAATTCTCCAAGGACCACCTTGCTTGTTGACGTCACAAGCAGCAACGTGTGAAATAAAAATAGAAAAATACCATCACTTCAATCGATAAACAGCATATAATAATAAAATCAAATAAAAAACGGTTTCGCTACAGCCGTAATTTTGAACCGTGCGGAAACAAACGACGCTCGTTAGCCACGTGTGCACTGTATTTATCTCAACGTGGCTCGAATCTACGATTGGGCATCTGGGAGGGGAGTGCGGTCAAATAGGTGGGGGGGGGGGGGAATGCCAAGGATCAAGAGATCGTTAGGCTTCGTTGCCCGAGAAGTCAAATAATTTGATGGGTGTGGTGAAAAGTTCTTATCTTTTGGGTGCACGGGACCGTTGTCGAAATTATTGCTTCGTGAAGCAATGAGGGAAGGCTCAACGGGGATGAGGCCCCCCCCCCCCAATCCCGGTTTGGGGTGACGAAATTTTCACACGACAAAGTTTTAGCCCAAGACCTAGAGTTCCGTTTCGGTACGCGCCGTGCTGCTGGGAAGTGTTTCGATGTTCGGTGTGCTGGAACTGGTCTGTTTGTTTTTATGTACGAAAACTCGGCACCAGAATCGTCGTTCGAATGCGAGCATAGGTTAGTTTATGTTGTTTTCATTAGAGTGTGGGGACGCGTGTGTGAGTGTGTACGTCTGTGTGTTGGCATTCCGTTGGGGAAGCAAACGGAACAGCCAACGAAACCTAAAACGCTCGGCAGACGCAGAGAATGGTACTAAATAAAGCCCTAATAACAGTGCCTGCAAAGGGAAAACACATAAATACATCACAAATTAAGTTCATTTCTTCCTGCCCTTCCCATCTTCCTCACTCACGGTCACACCGATTCGGTTTTGGGGCATCCGAAGTTGGTGGGTTCTGTTTCGCTCGAAACGGAAGGACGAACAAATCCTTCCGTTTCAACACGAAACCATCCAACACTTGGATGCAATCGAGCTGGATTGTGCGGCGATGTTCGGACGCCTATGCCTATGGGTGGATAGGTACAAAATCCTGAATCCCGGAACGTTCCATTCCTGTGCATGTATCGGCAACCGATTTCAAAACGACAAAAAGGTAAAATACATTTCTAGAAAGTCGACGGTCTTGCAATAAACGTTCTGGAAGTTCAACCGTGGAATGAATACGAAGCTACTAGATCCGAACAACCTTTGCCATGGTTACCACACCCCATGATGGTGATGCTACCTTTGATTTGTTTCGACACTCATCGGGGTGTGGAATATTGAAAACATGAACATGCATGAAAAACGCAACCAAAACTTCTCCTTATCCAATTACGTACCTTCCAGTAGACACTACCGACGAAGTAAACATTCCGGATGCTCGCTTAATGTACTCTCCAACTGATGTAGAGCTTTCGTCCAATGACACCTTTGAAGGATGCAACGGGTTCCAATTCTACATTTTATCAATTTACCATCCGAAGAAGAAGTAAGAGCATCCCCGAGCGGCTGCGTTGCAGCTGACAGGGGTTGGTGTGAAATCAATTCATAAGCATAATCGGTTCGGTAAGCCAATGAGTGTTTCTTGGAAATTTGATACAAACCCCAGCTACCCTTTAGCACCCTTCGAGCTCCATTTTCTATCATCCACTTCTCCGCTCGCCCGGCTTACATCGTGGAGAAAGCTTTATCTTGCCGTCCAGGGGCCACGCTGGCAATGGTAATCTACGATCAATTGGGATGTGTTTCCACTTCCAACCATCTGCCCCCCCACTTCAGATGGTGTTGGGTTGGTGTCGCTCTTTTTCAACCGCATCCTTAAGTGCGTGTGCTTGCACTGCAGGGGATTGAAGACGAAGAAGATTGAATCAATAAATTTGGGCTAAATTGAGAAAGTAAAAGGATTACGAAACCCGAAACGTAATTTCCCATCGGCTTTCCTTGGCCTGGAAGGTGGATGGGCCGGTTGCGTATGGGCAAACGAGACGAATCTTGATTCTCGGAGAGATTGTTGTGGTTGTGCTTGTGTGTGTGTTTGTCTGGGTGTGAGTGTTGGCAAAAGTGGCCGGTTAGGGACACACTTCCGCTTCTTGATACGTCCAATTCGTTAAATTGATTTCGAAAGGATTAATCCACAACCAGGAGGTGGCAAGAGTCCATAGATATGTGACCTCATCCTCAGCACCTCGGACTAATTATAACTTCTCGCCTCAACCCCCTTCCGCACACCCGGTGCGCTCGGGTGGAAAGAAACCCATACAACAGACGGTCTGCCTCACGTCTCGACCACGGTGATCCTTTGCCGGACTTTTAATTTCGACTCGCCGACTCGAGCTGACGGTCGGGCGAAGACGGCAAGGACGCTGTACCCGGGTGGAAGGTATTTCAACATGCCCCACTAATTTGGGCCCATGATTTGGGATCGACCCCAGGGGACCAGTTTTTATCAGTTAGTGCGGCGGGCGCCACTCGGCGAGGAAGCGCCAGTGCCGAACGTCGACAACACGTCGTTTTGGGGACGACTTTTTCGGTCTTGCCGGTGGCCAATTAACAATTATATAATTTAATCAAGATCTGCTGGTTTGTATCCAGTTTCGGGGCAATTTTAATCAATTCGCCATCTTATTGGGTGAATCGTCCATCCACAAACAAACTTTCGGGGTGAGCACTGTTGAAAATTAAAAAGTCAATGATGTTATTTCTGGTTTTTGGAGTGGAGCTTTAATTTTATCTGTCGTTCATATTTTACTGCTGGACTTTACAAAAACATATAAACAGTTCAGTGCAGATTTTCATGAGCTACTGTCGTACATTAAAGCGGAAGAAAAACATTTCTATTGTTGTGTTCTATTCTCCTGTTTATTCCCTATCAATTGATGCTTAAAACATGAAGATACCATAGGGTAAAAAAAAAAATAAACAGTATGAAGACTGTATAAATATAAACTAGTTTTCAGGTTTTGTAAAGTTTTATAAATTTGATTCCGATTTGAATTCCGAAATCATTTATTTTGAATTGGAAAACAAATGCTCAATAAAGAAATCCACCGTCCGCATTAAAACTCTTTTTCAATTGAAGGAAAAATAATCGTATTCATTTGAACGTACCCAAACCTCGCTCGTTCAATTGTGCATTGCAAACCACATTTTTGGAATACAATTTGAAATCGGTACGATTTCTCCCATGGGACAATCATCGGGCAGTTCCATGTGGGGCACGTACGGACCCTTTTCCATATTTTTGGCCCCATCCTTTTCCCTGGTACCTCCCAGCTACCAATATACGGGCCATATTATGGTTTTGTTATTTCACTCGGAAGAGGCCTCCCTCGAAGATAGTGGAGCGGAAAAAGGATCACGCCGAGTCACTTACTGTCGCATTAGCTGGCAAATGTTTTTCCACGGGAAAGCGGCTCTCTCTCTCTCCTCGAAGAATATGGTCGATCACGAAAAACCCGTTGGGTAGCGCCGTGGAAAACAAAGGTACTTTGGTATGGCGGGGCAAAAGAAGCCGTCGAAGCGCTGGCAGCAATCGTCCGCAGTTATGTTGGTGCTGCTGCTGCTGCTGCTGCTACTATTATTCTATTTCACACCTTACGATGGCGCACACTTTTCCGACCACCGGGTCACATTCTTCCGGGCACACCTGCTGCGTCCGCAATAACAATTCGTGCTTCGTTTGTGCCCCGGCCCGCCCGCGGGGCCGCTCTGATAGTTTCGTTCGTCCGGTTCGTTTTCTTTTATTATTTTCATGTTGGCTTCCCGCGCCACTGTCGGAAGTTTTGCGCCCGGCCGAAAAATATCTTCAGAATTCCAGAGGCCAGCCCCAACGCCACCACTATTCGCCCACGTGGGAGAGGCTTTAATTTTTACCTTTATACCCCGACTCGTTATCTTAACGGCTTCATAGTGGCGTCCCCGAATGGCGTAGTTCGCCCAACCTTTGAACGAACGAAGCCGAGGCTTTGAATCGTTCCAAAACAGGCTTAGCAGAAGCCCGGACCGGAAGGATGGGAAGATCTTTTCCGGGTTTGGCACGCCGACTACCGGTCCGGTTGTTTGTGTGCGAAAACAATGGTGAAAGGAAAGAGGATAAATTAAATGAATTTATTATACAGAACACAGGATCTGGCTGCCAAAGCTCGGGCATGGTTTGGTTTGGTTTGGGTTACGGAAAAGACGTAGAAAACTACCGACCCCGGTACAGAGGCTCGTGTGTCTCGTTTCGGTAAAACGGAGCGGATTCGAATCCTAGTTTTAGCACTGGCCGATCCCGGGGCCGGCTACTTTCATGAGCGCTAGACGAGGGACACATTTTTCACTGCATAAACTGTTTGGAAAAGTTTGTCATTTTCCGGGAAAGTTTGTAGCTAAAAGAGGATCAAATAAATTCATGTCCAATTCCGGCTCCGGAGCGCCAGGCTCTGGTCGGTACCGGCGTTAAGTTGGGAAAGTAATGTAGAACACATGGACGTACATCCTGCCGGTGCTACTGCTGCTTCTGCTACCAAGTTTGCGGTCGCCAAATGTTACCAGAAAACTTTTCGCTATTGCCATTACATTGAGTGAAAAAGAAGCAACATAATGTGAGCCTCCAAAAACGGGGCGCAAAGGCATTCGGGAGTGAGCATTACAGGTTCGCGGAGCCTTCGCTTGCCACCGCACACGCCTACACTCCGGAATGCTACTCGCCGTCCGAGTAGCTCATTTCGGCAGCGTACGTACGGGCACCGCAAATGAATATCGAATTCCTCCAGAGCCCACGGAAACATCGCTTCACACACCCACCGTAAGGCCGTTATTTTTCAGCCCACCTCCGCTCGTTCCCTGCCTCCACACATTCCGTCACGTCCACTCCATGGTCGTGAGTCCTTGACTGGCCCTTGACCGGCCACTCCGATACCGGCCCTTCAGCGAGCCGAATAAATTAACCATCCACTCACGTTGTCCGGCCGAAGGTGAGGATGGACCCGAATGTCCTACCACCCGCTCGAGAGGCCCCCCCCCCCCCGCCCTTCCGCGATCCCGTTTCGCTCCGTCACGCAGCACGGTAATGAGCCCGAACCGGCATACCGCAAGGATAAGCGCTGCCAAAATGGCGAAAGAAAAATTAGGCAAACGGAAATGTTAACCTCAATGACACCCGGGGAGGCCTACCTTTCGGTGACAGTGAGAAGGGAGAGGAGGGGGAGGGGGGATGACACACGTGACACGATTCGCTAATGAACGACGCAAATGGACAAATTGAAATAATGATGTTCCGGCTCGGATGTTGATCGAAAATCACGCCCGGGGATGGAGGGATGGATGAAAGTGGAGAGTGTCGTGGGACGGGTAGTAAGGAAAGAAATGCCGACCCAAAATTGTTGTTTGGGGACCGTTTTTTTCCTTCTCGTACGAGAAAACCAGGAGCAAAATAGAAAGTAACGCCTGAACGGAAACAGATTTTCCCCGAGTGATGACGTGCGAGTTTTCCAGGTGCAAAGAATGATGACGATGCTTGGCCTACTTTAATCGAGCCTTTGACTTTAAATCTTGAGTATCTTATTTTTCTTCTACATGGAATCCATCCTTATTTTAATGGAGTAGTTACTTTACATTCAAAACATATTTGATAGAATATTCAGTCACTTAAGACAACTATTCCTCGACTTTCTAAGAACTTTATTTTAACAAACAATAATATTTGTAAAATAAAACTCTGTTCCGAAATGTATTTAAATTCCCGACTTAAATATTAAGTGATTAATGATTCCAATTTAGATGAACATTTAAAATATTTATCAACAAATTAGAGCTAATTTCACAAAAGTCTTTAACGTACGATAAAGTACGAGCACTTCCACTCGAGGAGAAATGAACAAACGGACAAATTTAATTCCATTACGACTCCACCACACCTGAACCAACCGTTGAATTGATCGTTGATCGTGCTCTGTTCGTTTCGTTTTGCGTTTCCACCGTACTTAATACGCTCTACGTGACTGCTGTTGGGCTTCCCGAGGGGGAGGGCAGGACTACATTTTATGCTCCAATCGTCAACGGGCTTCCGAACATCGCCAATGTCTGCGCACGACCTTCCGGGGCCATCAGCAACAGCAACAGCACCGGGCAGCACGGTACCATCGTCTCGCAGCGCGGACGCAGCGCTGGCCAGCGGATGCTGGTTAAGATTTTAATAGGATTTACTGGATGAGTAAGTAGTCTTCCATTTCCCGGTGGCCCCGAAGGAGGCGGCGGGAGATCATTGCGGACACGGACCGACGGTGTGGTTTTAGCGCGACCCCGATTTGCACCCAGCACACTTGGCGCTTCGATCGGTTCGGGCTCCCGGAATGGTGGTGCGAAGCCATTAATGCCCGGGCGAAAATCGAACCGTTTGCGTTGTCGGTGCGAATGCAACATTTCAAGATTTAATGGGATAATGGAAACCATTTCCAGCAGCTTCCGAAACGATGCCAAAAACCGTTCCACGGCTCCCTTTTTGGGGTGGACATGGAAAGGGCTTGTGGAGGGTGTTTTTCGGGCCCGCGCTGTCGGGATGTGAGAGTGCACAAATATAATGCACTACATCACCGGCGGCCATCGGGAGGATCATCAGTTATTCATATCTCTATTAAGCCGGAGAAAGCAATGGATATAATAATCGTAAACGTTTCGAAACAAAACCATAAACATTTCGCCTCCGAAGTGGGTCCGCGCCGGGGATCGGTCACATGATGGCACAATCTGGGACCGGGGATGGGCGTGCAGCAATCCCAGTGCGTCCCATTTACTTGCCGTTGGCCTGGGCTTTCTCCTGGCAGTGATGTTACGCCTGGTCGAGGAGTGGAGAATCGATAAAATTTGAGAACAACTTCACGGGGGGTTCACGATATGCAAACACATCTCCCCAACCCCGAATCGCTAAAAGTTTCAGCTCCTTTTGGTTCAATTAAATTCTACATTGCATACTCAGATATAGTACAAAAATATTTTAACAAAGATTGTGCTTTTTTTAAATACATTTGGAAAAAATAGCATTAGTAAAGTGAAAAGTAATGAGATAAGTGAAAATCAATATTTGCATTGGAGAAATAACATTTGCGCAATTGTAATGAATGCTATTTAAAGTGAAAGAAACAGTGGAGAGTGGAAAAAGAATTAAAAATTGTAAAAAGATATTCTCTATATAGGATCAGAACACAACGGATTTAACTGGTTCTTTACTCAATTCGCTTCATTGAACCCCTCGTTGAGCGAAATATTTATAGAAGAGATAATGAACAATTTCCCAAACACGCGCATCATCGGATAGCAAACCTCATTGGTTAGGTTCTCGACCATAAGCTGGCAACAAAATGCGTCCAACTTCCACGGCACGGCCTGGCGATGAATTTTCAAATTAACACCAATTTATGGTGACGAACAAAAACGCTCATTTCGGTCGATGCCATAAACAATTGCTAGTCCGTTCAGTGGATAGGCTTTCTTCGGGAAGAGTCGGTAGTTCTTTGGATCCTGAATGTCCAAAAATATCCCCTTTCAGAGCATGTTCCCGTTCGAGAGCTTCACTTGCGTCAAGCGACCGTACGACCGTAAAAGGGTTCCGGTTGGTTTGGCCTGCGTCACGTTAAGCTTGGCTTCGTAAATACCTCAAAAGCCACTGAGATGTACCGGTTGCCTGACGGGTGTCGGTATTTGTAGTGACGGCCTCCGACGGTTTTCCGCGAACGCACAATGCGTGCAACTGTCCGGAGGGTGGCCTTGGGCGGCTTCCACATGTTCCCCGTACGCAGCATCGGAACGCGGAAGTCTGTTGGTTTAAAATTATGAACGAATTTGTGTCTCAATCAGTGCTTGCATTGTGCGCTTCCGGGAAAAGCGGTGGCGTTCGGGGCCGGACAAAGGCGTCGCAGTCTTCCCTCGGCTCGTGGTTTTCGCAGCATCACTCGATTTTATGCTTCACATCCAGCGCAATCCCTGCGTCGTCGGTGCGTGTGCGGCCTCCGCAAGGGATGTTTACCCACAAAACCGACCCCGCCCGAACGCACGGTCCGTGATCGGCTTCGGGTTTCGGTGAACCATTAACATACCGGGATCGTTCAATGCCTCAAACCACGCCTGGGGGGGGTGTGGCCCGGAGGATGGCCCGGGGGTCACCATTGTTGATGGTAATGATTTTAGTGTTGACTTTAAGCAAACACCGAACCACCGGTGCGTCTGGATGCAAACGCTTGCAATTCGGGCGAAAATTCCTTCCGAACGCCACCGCAACCGACGGCCGGGTACGTATAAAGCACGCAATTCCGATGGTTAGCGCAAAACGGCGCGTGATATGCGATGAACGTCGGTTTCGGCGAAGTGCATCACGAGCGTCGACTGTAATTGATTACAGTTTAGCATCCGGCTTAACGGTTGGCAGGAGCAAACTGAGCAGCGAAATTTATTGAGTTCAATATCCCGACAGCCTTGCGAGACGACGCTATCCTGATGGCGCATAATATGCTCCTAGACAAGAACCGGTATGAGAATTTGAGTCACAACTTGAGCATTATTTAGCAACTACAAGTGAGTAAATATATTTACTTTTTATTCAACAACAGATTTTAACTGCATTTTTTAGGTTACTTTGAAACTTTACCTGCTTAATTTGAAGCAATTCGTTACTAATGATGATGAAATAATCAATTACAACCAATTGAAGATCTTTTAGTCTTGCAGAGTATGTGCAATTTGGCGGTATATTTTAAGTAGTAAAACCAAATTTAGCAAATTCTGGAGTTAGAATTGTTCTTGAGAAATAGGAGATTTTTCCTTTATCAATATTTTCTATTTTTCTGAAATATGTTTATACTATTCTTTTTGTGAGGTCTCTGTAAAAGCAAACAGCCCAAACCGTTTGCCTTATTCTCTTTTACTGTGAAAAAAAAAGTTCAACGATTCTCCTGGAACCAACAAAAACAATAAAAAATGGTATTGTTGAAAAATCCTGTACCGGATCGTTTGTTTGGGGTTGGCAAGTAAATAAACCCTTCAACTTCACCCTAGCCTTGCTGGGGGCGAAAAAAGCCACGCAGCATAAAAAAAAACATCGACCATTGGACACGGACGAAGGAAATGGGGCACTGCTGAACAACGGCAGCCAAGAATGGTAAAAGCAAGCAAGGCGTCTTGGTGAGGAGTTCGTTACTAATGCTCGCCGGAAAGAGGACGACTGACTGGCCCGTGGAACGGTCCGAAGGAAAGTAAATAAATTTCACCCAATCACTCACAGATTGTTTTTATTGAATCGAAACAACAAAATTGTATTCTATAAACACACTTCACACCGTCCGAACCTTGTCCGGGTACTCTCGAGCACCCCGTGACGACGGTGACGGTGCTTCTGCTTCGAAGAAATGGCGTAGATTTGCTCTCTAATTTTTTCGCCACTTCACAAGCTCTCATCAGCCAATTTCAACCGGGTGGTACGCAGCACAAAGCGTTGCCCTTGATTGCAGACTCGACAAGTGGGGTCTCTGGCCTACGCCGGATGGGGCCACGCTGCCGTCAGCAGCCAGAAGGCGGCAAGGATATTTGGCGAGAGGGCCAAACTTCAGCCACTTACCAGCCAGGCGTGGTGTTGTGCCGTTTCAGCAAAACGGCCAAACTGACCATTTACTGGCAGCCGTATCAAACATCGGTGAAACGTGCTCCCATGACTGCTGATGGAAATGTAATCTAATAAACGGCAACGGCGGCCATTGCCCGCCATTTGCGCAGCACGCAACGCTCAAGGCGAGAGTGATTTATTTGTACCGAAATGCTCAAACATTTCGGGAGGGGAACAAGGAGTCCAACCGACAGGAATTGAACATGCTCTGCCACCGACAGGAAAAGAATAATAATGCTTTAAGGTGACCGTGGCGTTTTTCGGGGTTGAAACGGTTTTTATTCGAGCGTAAACAGATGAAATCAAATACCAGCTTTTTTTTATAGCGCATACTTTTACGATTCAAACAACGGTGAAACATTAAAAGATCCATTTTGGGTAGGGCGAACAATAAACAAGTATGTAAATTATGAAATGTAAGATGGAATTTAATACACTTTTGTGTTTGATTTTTAGTGTGCAAAGATCGTATTGGTCAGATAAATTTCTTTTGATTTAACTGACCTTTACCTTCATTGTAGAAAAACCTCAATGTCGTAGAACGAGAGCCTCACCTAACAGTGTTGGAAGAAAATACCTTTCAAGATTACCTTTTGAAGGCGCAGAAGTGTTTATCATTAAAAATAAATTAAAACATATGGAGTGTTGTTGCTGTCGTCCTTCTAATTGCACTGCTTCACAATAATTAATTGCCTGTTTCCGATCCATAAAACAATGTCCAGCAAAAAAGCGATACTACATCTTTTTTGCTTCGCATGGATGCTTTTTTAATAGGACCAACCCCGAGCCAAGGAATCATTTTCAACCGAACCGCAACCACGGCCTAAGAGACCCGCCTGGAAGGTACGACACCATCGCCCATAACTTGTGCCTCATAATCGAACACAATAAAAACATCCTTTTTACATGAGAAATGATTATCATGAACACGAACCCTCGCCGCCCCCTCATCGATCCTGTCCGTATCGTCCAGCCGGTCGATCGAGACCGGAACATTAACAACAGCCGATGGAAGAACGGAACACGGTAGCCGGCATGAGGGTGGCGGTCACGGTCGGTAGAGGGTGGTTTCCGGGCGAGACCGACACCCAGCACTTAGCACCCCCTCCGAACGAGGAGAAACACCACCGAAGACACCCTCGGGCCGGTTCGGTTCGAGCCGGTAATCGGCCCTGAAGTGGGGCCGTTATTATATTCCAATATTTATTTTTCAATAACGATCGACAATTTATGATTATGGCCTTATCGAGGGCGGCCTCCCGCCCGAGAGTCGCTCCGGACCCGGTTCGTGGCTTCCTTCGGAAGGGAAAACAGAAGAGCTCACGTTATTTGCAACCGCAGTTCCCGGCCGAATTTCTGTTATTTCCTCCCCGACTGTTCGCCAAAGACATTCAGCTTTTTCCTCACAATCGTTTTCGGTAGAATGCGGGACGAAAAAAGTATCGGCCGGAAGAAGGAAGTGTTTCTGGCTTCCTTCCCTCGCCGGCTGGAGCACGGCACATCTTAGTCAGCGAAGCACTTCCGGACACTTCCTTTCGGCGGTTTGCTGCCACCGGCGAGGGAGTGATTGTTATTGTTATTGCCGTGTCGATGTTCGGAATGTGGGCAAGCGGATGGATTCATGAAAGCATTCACCATCATCGCCATCCCTTGGCCGCGTATGCTCAATGGTTGGAAAAAAAATAACCAACACAACAACCTTCGTTTCCCATATGAAGGTCCATCAACGCCAGGCAACGACGCAACACTGCTGCCCGCTGCAGACAAAAGCGTACAACAGGCGGCTCCTCCTTTGGTTGGTTGATGTTTTCCCATATCGGGCGAGTCTGCATCGGATTGTTTTTGGCCATTTCGGAGCCCTCCGGAGAGGGGAGGTGGCTTGTTTTGGAAAACACTTCAGCGCATCGTATATCTCTCGAATTGCCGCCGGAAACGGGAGTGCATTGCCACTGCGGGCCGCAACCTGAAACCACTCGGACCACTTCAGGGGCCACTTTGAAGCGGCGTTTATTTGTTGTAAAACACGTGATCCAAGTCCGAGACCCTTGAAGGAGTCAAAGCGGTGGTGGGGGTAATCATGCTTTAAGGATATCGCGCGCAAACCGTCTTTTGGAGAGTTTTGTTTTGCCCGGTGTACGGTAAAATGTCCCATGAGCACCCTTGTAGGACATAGCTTCCCAGGAAGCGGTCGTATATGGTTCTGACACGGAATGGTTGTTTCGTTTTTCTACGTGCAGCACCCGAAAGACGGAAACCACTCCAACGGTCAACGAATCGATAATGGCAGATTGTTATCCTCGTGACTCACGCAAACAACCGGGCTTTGTTTGCTTCTTCACATCCATAATTGATGCGTAGAGAAATGTCATAACTGTTAACCAAAAATAAATGGAAATAAAAGTTTGAGATGGAAGGAATGAAGTAGCTGTTTTTGTACAATAGTTTATGTAAAAACTAAACTAAAAGCTACTGACATCTTCACAAAAAATTAATAGTAGGAAACTTGTTTGTTTCATTATCTAGGAATAAATAATCCTAATCAATACCTTTCTGACAAATACGATTAATAAAACTCCGATTACTATTATTTGAACCGTTTTGATTTCATTACCGTTATTTTCTTGTTTTGGTCCTCGCCATTAAAATAAAAGTACAATGTTCATACAAAACTGACATGAAATAGAAACAATTTGTCAGAGCTTTCGCATATACTTATTCTTTAATAAAATATTCTAAAATTCTTGATCCGATAATAGACAAAACCATAACCTACAAATCTCATCTACCAGCCTAAATTTAGAAATTGCTTGAATAATTTACAAATTTAAATTGGGAACAGAATTGTCGTTTGCAAGTAAATGACCAGAAAGTAAAAAAATACCAAAACTACCATCGCTGGTAATGGTAATGTGAAAAATACGGTTAATGTAAAGGGGACCGATAATTTCGTTTTGATATTCTTTCATTTCCTAATTTTCCTTCAGATGAAGCCAATAAGAAAGAAAAGGTTAAGTTCATAGGTCTACAATGACACGAACCGGAAATTATTACCAATTCAAAGCCAAACAAAACATGCGTCCAAAGTGTATTTTCCTACCGGCACCGGAGATGGAATATCACGGCCGCGCGGAAAAGATGGGCCAAACTTTTAGCTTAACTTTTAATTAAACGGACAATTTATTGTCATCATTCCGAGCGGATCTTAATGCGCAATCAGAACCAATTATGGCTTTATTAATTATCATTACGCTTAACGGCCAGCTCTCGACCGCACACCATCTTGTACGGCGCCGCACGGTGGCTGTGTGCGGCCGCTCGCTGTGAGAGATTAACTTCAGATTTGCTGCTACATTTTGCCGAGCGCTCCGCCTTTCCACTTCCACCACGGTTGATGACCGGCACGTATGCGCCACGCTACGAACAGCGGGGGAGATAATTTTTCTCTGGCCCTCCGAGCCGAGGGCGAGAAATTAACCAGCAACAAAGAAAAAAAACACCAAAAAGTGCCATCTTCAATAATCATTAGCATCAAAGTGGTGCGGATGAATCACCTTCGGATCTTTTCCGTCCGACAGCGATGCGCCACTTCGGTGTGGATAAGAATCATAAGTGCTGCCGTGGGGGACGCTCGAAATCAGGCCTTGTGGGGATGTAAAGTTCGACACGAGTCCTTCAGATATTCCCTTTTTTTTCCTCCACTCTCGCGAAAAAGGCTTCACGGCACGCTCCGGCACTCGTGATGGAACAATGTGTAGCTCCACTTTCATTAAATTTTAATCCCCATTCTATTAAGCATCATTAAATTTAATAGTGCTTGGCACGTAAGCCACCGTAAGCGCAATAGTTCCGCGGCCGGAGTTTTTGAAGCGTTTTGAGGGACGGAAGAGGGAGGGAGAGAGAGAGCTGAGCCACAGCAAAAGGATACTACTTTGGTTCCGGGAAGGAAAGGACAGCAAAAACCGAACCGGCGCCCGGAGGCACGGTTTGGGATTTTTGCTTCGTTTCATGGTTCATTGAACGATCGAAACATGCACATATATTTGAGCTTCCCTCCTCCCGCTCAAACCCCAACGCTTAAACGGCCGAAAAAGGACGCGCGTGAAGTTCCATCTTCAGGTTCCGGATGCTATCGCCGTCGGGCTAGCGAAAAAGGTTACGTCTGCTTCCGACCGAACTCATTTGCCCATACTTTGCCATGCATTCGTGGCCCGCGGGTGAACGGATCGAAAATGTGAGATAGAGGGCGACGGTCCCCCGTCCATACACGATCATAAACCTTAAGGCCAACCCGTTAAAAGTCAGCGACCTAAATGAACTTAAGAAAACCTGCTTTGGCAGTCGGCACTACCGGAGCCGAAAAGCAAACGAGCATGGAATAAATAAAGGAAACTTTTTATTCGTTAAGATTATCCTTTCCCCCGGCGCCGGGCTAGGGTCCTTTTAGTCGGCACGGAACGGCTGGATTTGGCTTGCGGCCCTCGAGGGGGGTTGCGCTAAGTATCCCGTCGGCTGCAGCGGGGGAAAGAGTTGTCCGAAGCGGCGGTTGGATTTCGGCAACTGACTCCAGATTTTTCCGCTTCGAGACCGGCTCGTCAGCATGCCGCCGGTTACGCTTGGTGCCAGTTCAAATAAGCATAAATATGATGCCGGAACGCTTTGGAAACAAATCTCTGCCCCGGTAAGGGTGAAAAAAAACATCTACATGGAAAGGCAAAAACCCGATACATATCCGTGATGCGAATCGAATCGCATCGAACGGTCCGAAAGCCGGGCATTTTTTTTCCCCCAAGCCGCCCGAAGATAAATCCCTCCGTCGAGTGGATCGTGGAAGAGCGGGTCAAGTTAAAGAAAAAGAAGCAGTCGCAAACGGTATTCGACTGCCAAAGGACATTCGTTTGCTTTTGCCGTCGGCGACGGGGTATCCGGATTGGGATGGGGATCCCACGGAGACCGGGTGTCCGGCGCAGTGGTGGTGTATTATTGTTGTGAATATGATTTCCCTTTATTTACTCAACATCGGTTCGGTCAAAAGGGCATCCCGCTGGGGCTTGTGGTGGAGGGTATGGGATGAGAATACGATGGCATTGGGATTGAATGATCTTAAAAGAAGCATAGTTCCGATCAGAAGACATTTCGCTTCTCTTTACCTTTTGCTCTTGTGATAATCGTCTGTTGTTTGCTCCGAAAAAACAGAATTGTTTAGCAGGTTTGAAGTGTTGCGAAGAGCTGGATCAAAAAGGCGATCCGAAAATTAGTGAATATTGCAATTACATTTTATAGAGAGCTCTTTTATTCGTAATGCGATTCACGATAACTTTTTTTTAAGATTGTTTGAACTTTTATTAAAAATCTATATACTATTACAGACAAATCAAAGTTTCGATTACTTTATTGTCTCATACTACTCAATTCATAGAACTTTGTTGGACATTGATTTAGTGTTGGTACTGTTCAAAGAACTGTTATAAAATTTAGTTCATGACATCATCGGCAATGTTCAACAATCAGGCATTTTTTGTTAAGCCTTCCTCGGCAACCCAACTCCGCTAACAAATATCGGCTTGTTAGCGCTCAGTGCCTTTCCACAGCATCGCTCACAATCAGACCATGAAATGAATGAATGGTTAACAACATTATGGCCCATAACATCTGTCCCCTTAAAGGCAAGACAATTTCAGCAAAATTATGTTTATTCGACCGACCGGAAAACTGCATTGTCTGCAGGTCACTGAATACGGGCCAAGCGGCAGCGTCATAGTTCCGTCCTGGAAAGTGGAAAACCACCCACACACGTACACACGCACAGCACTAGCCATCGGATCTCGGCTATGCTGGTGCTGTGGTATAATTAATTAGATGCCATTAATTCGAAACTGACCATTAAATATAAATATTGATTATCAAAGTAATGAATCTTTATTAAGAATCCAAATTGTGCCGCCAAAACTGGCCGCATTCATCGGCAGCCCGGCCGGTACGGTTTCGATGAGGAAACTTTGAAAAGATGGTTGTTTGTCAATTTCCGCCGTCGGGCCCATTGTTTTGCTCGAGTGGACATGCCGGTGGGGGGACATCTGGTAGGGGGCTGCTAATGGATATTGATCCAGAATGTGCGACCATGACGAACGCGCGTCGAAGAATCACTCAAATTATCGAGGAACTTTTTAAGAAAATTATTACAAATGTTCATCAAATTGCATGATTAGTAAATTGTCTGGATAATTTATGACGTGTTTTAAACGGAAAAATATGTATTTTTCATGATTAATGAACGTCAAGTGCATGAGAAGAAACTGGAATGTAAGCTTGTTATCGGTTGAAACCGTGTAGTTAATGATTCGTGAACGTGATGTTGATTGCACTTACACTTCAATTGGAGAACTCTGAAAATCTCCCTTCAATTCGATTATAATTTTATCGAATGAATGAGTGTAACAATTAAAATTGGAAAAAAGCTGGTTAAACCTAATTGAAGCTCAAACCACAAAAGACTGTTGAAATACCAGCTTCTCAATTACTGAACATTTTCACTCCAGCAAATGACTATAAATTACCTGGAATGACGAATTCGATCGGATGATTCAACCCACAATTATAAAATCCCCATAAAGCAATCCTTTTCGCGCGAATTAAAGCAACAATTTGAGCACATCGAGTGAAAAAAGGAAAAGAATATACAAATTCACCGAATGTGACAGAGAATGAGATATCTATCGGTAATATTCGTTCCGGGCAGCTTACTGTTCACTGTCGATGGAAAACGAAAATGGTTCCATCACTAGTGTCACCCCGATGCTCCCATCCGAAACCAATTTAATCACTGTTCATTAATCAAAACCGGTCTGATTCGGCATAATTGTAATGAATAATTTTACCGCGTCCCACCAACAGCTCCAGCTTCCCGTCCCGGAAGGGAGGTTATTTGTGTGGCAGGTCCAAGGACCAACGGGTGGAATGTCTGCCCAGGACGTTGATGGCATATTTGATAGATCTCGAGCATTGAAACACTATCATTGTGCACCGTAATGGAATGTTGTGGCAAATGCTCGTATTTACGAGCAAATTGTAAGAATATAATTGGTTGATGTAACGTGCCATGGAATCTTTATCGTGAAGAATGATAGCAGTCTCGTGGAGCAACATTTGTCAGCAATTACTTTTGTGACCAGATATGCTTCACAACAAGCAATAAAGGATTTTAAAAGGCTTAGAAGATATTTCTGAGCTTTTGTTTCTATTAGATGATTGAGTAGAACGATTTATAAATATTCTTAAGTTTCGTTGGAAAAATTCTAACCTTTTTTTTACCGTACCCTACTTTCAATACAAAACCTGTAATGTGGAATAGGAGAACGTATCAGGAAAAAACACTCCTCTGGAGATTTTCACGATTCTTTCTAAACTCTAAACAAGTTACTCCAAACTCGAGCAAAAACCATGTAAAGCTCTCGCAGTAACCAAAGAACTGCGGACGTGGAAATTACTACCAAGCAAAGTCGATGGAAATTGTACGCATTAGGAATTAGAATTCCGAAACACCAGAGTGGCTCACATTGGAACACACCCAAAAAAAAAAGCCAGTCTTCACCAGCGTGAGCTCCGAGAACTTCAAAGTTCCGTACGAGAAAAGAACACCCCGAACGCAAAAGGCCGTATCTGATGATCATTTGCTTGCCAACAACTGATGAACTAGCGAAACCGACAGCCACCCGCTCGCACTTGCTTCCTCCCCTCACCCACTGACCGTCGGGGCCAAACCGGTCGTCCAGTTCTTCACCATAGCCTTAATCATTGGTCAGTTTTCTTTCATTCTTTTCAATGGACCGGATCGTTTGCAGGAGTAGTAGAAGTTGGAGTTCCCCATCGACCCCAACCCCGGTCCCTCTTCCGGCAGTTAGCTGCTCCGCTCCACCGTTTTTCGGGCCTTGCGGGAAGATTAATTTGCTCCCGGCCATGCACTCACTTCAATTTGGGTGAAAGTTATCTTTTAATTATTTTCTTCTGTGTCTTCCGTTGTGCTGACTGGAAGATTTTGCCGCTCTCTGGTGATTCGTTGCCCGGCTCACTATCTGCTCCCTCGGATTACGGCAGCAGCATCGAAGGGCGGACAATGGACTGAAAAGCGGTCGACGGAAAAGCGGAAGTGCGAGCAAAGATGAACTCCGGGTGTGCCGCCGTAGTGTGCTACTTACAGTGCCTCAAGGCACTGGCATGAAGCGCACGGAAGCGCACTCGTGCCATCCAAATAAATTTGGAGCGAATTGTACAAGATAAGCCCGTATGCTGGTGTTCGTACGTTGCCCGGAGGATTAGACGGTGGCAAACGGTACCGATAGTGACTGGATGCCGGGCTCAACTGGGGCTGGCAGCTGACGAAGGGATTGAAACAGTGGCATAATTTGAGCTGGTTAAACTGACTAGAGACTGGAATGGCAGCCGGTGCCACAGTGTCCGTATCTCGGCTGATTGACGCCTGTGGCTTTAATCAGGAAGTGTTGAAGATCAACTTGCAAAGAAGTTGATTTTATTCCTTCCGACCGGTCCGATGCCGATGTCCTGTACCCGAACTCCCAGGGACTAGCGACGGAGCAGCATTGGCTTGCTGGAAGCGACCAATGTGGTGCTGATAAAAGAATGCCGTATTTGATTGGATTACGCTAGTGTTAGCTGGGGAACCTAGGGACGGTTGCGCTGGAGTGAGTCAATGCATAATTGAAACACGATTCACCTGAAACAGTGTTCGAACTTGTGTCGAATCCAATCATCTGAGTTCCAATTGGACTTCAAAAAAGGTTCGTTTCTTTTAAAATCGTCACAAACAAATTTAAAGATGTTATCTTCAAATGGTTTGTCAATCAACGTAAATGACATAGCCTCGAAGAAGGTATTTTCTAGATACACTTAAGCTCAACATGGGTTCAATCAAATGGATATGTATTAGAATTCTCTAATACAAGAAACAATCAGATTTTTGGAAACAATCTAATATATCGAAGCGGAAAAGACCAGATATTTCCGATTGGTTTAAGCAAGAATATCCCTTGGAACATACATAGGACTCTGGACAATCAAGGACCCAATGATCCGGTACAATTCAATCTTTACGACCAGTCCCCGTTTGCATCTGTACAGCAAGCATTCCTCAACCGATTCGGAGCATGTTCCACCATTGCACTCACTGCGACATCTAGACATCTTCGGCCCGAAATGTTTGTCCCCTTCATCCAGACCCGTAACCAGCTGTCCGATATTCGATTGATGATCATAATCATGTACGACACTGTCACGATGGCACCGGCACCGTTTCGATGAACCGTTTTCCTTTCGACGCCACTGGCCGTAAACCTATCCCGATGAAGTATCGTAACCCGATGCAGGCGAAGATGCTCGAGAGCCGCATACTCGACGGTAGCACACTGACGGTGCCCTCCGCTCGTGGCCAGAGGGGTTCGGGTGGCGCTACGTCAAAAAGCGTAAAAGCATCGTCAATCATTTGCGCCTCGGTGGCTGCCGGCTTTTTTGGCTGCAGGCATCGCAGTCAGGCCATGGGGCTGCGACTGAAACCTTCCACTGTGAGGCCAAAACCTTCCCATGCCCGATGGAGTGAGTGGCGTTGGAAGTTTCGTAAAATATTCCACCATTTCTTCAACCTGACAAGTACAAAGCGAACGTTTTATCAGCCAAAACGGTAAGAGAACGGGAGAAGCTGAGACCCAAGAGTCCTTCGGCACTCGCTCATATATAAATATATAAACTACGTTACGCTTTTTTCCATCCACCGCCAATCGAGTGGCAACTCTTCTGTTAGCGTAGTTTTCACACACTTGCCGAATAAAAGGATTCTTTTTTAACCGTAGCAGATGTGAACATTTCTGAAGGATGCTCTTGTCACACACGACGTATATTTTGAATAAATGAAACTATGAGAAAACGGATGGCATCAGAGTTCAAAACATGAAATCGTTTTGACTAAGCGTCGATCAATCCCCAGGAGTGGATGATGATGAGATTTGAATGCAAGGCTTTTCTGGTTTTATAGTTTCATTGCTTTGCTCGATAATTTTTATTTGAGGAATCGCTCGACTAAATTTGAAGTGGAAATACTTAAATCCTTCAGTGCAAATCACCAAACGAAGCGAAGCGTTTATGCATCCACCAAAAAATCCCAAATATTAAAATGCAGCTCAGTGTGCAGCGCACAAACAATGCAATGATGCGGTTTGTCATGAAAACCGCTTGGCACCCGGCTCAAGTTGGCATCGTTAAGTGGTACTTTTTCCTCGCATCGTTGTTACACTCGACGGGAGTCACGCCGTCAACGAGATGACATTCCGTCTTCTGCACGGCGAGACGTTCCACTGCCGTGACAGACAACTGGCGCTGGTGGTGGTCGGTTTGCTCAATCGAGGGTGAAATCATATTTGCTAAACTTTGTCCTGCAACGAGGCGATGAATTTCCACGCCATCCACATCGGGACCGCCAGCACCACCGTAGCGGCACAAAACGCAGATCATTTCGTTCGTTCGGTTGCGACGAAAAAGGATCCCCGCTTGCGCCATTTCGGATTCGGGATGGCGAAGTAAACTAAAAACACAACCAGAAAAAAACACTCTTGTGTGACTCGCTTGCTTGGAACGTTTGTAAAAGTTTTCTCATATCGTTTTCCACCAGCAAACACGATAGAACGGGTGTGGGTGGGAAGAGACACAACGAAAAACTAAATAAAGCCGCACACGTTCAACGGTTTCCCCCAAACGGTGCATTCTCGAGCGTGTCCCATGTCTCAGTCCCTCCCGATCGAAGTAACTTTTAGGCTGCCCGCGATCTTCCGCCTCTTTTCGTCCGCTGTAGCTCTAGGCACCGAATCTAGGCACCAAGAGATTGGCAAACCATTACCCCCGGGGACCAGCTGCAACAAACCCGGCGAGCATTCGCACGGTTCAATTTTCAAACGGCAGTGGGCCATCGATTTTAAGTTGAATGTTAACGAAATTTTCACAAGCGTGATAATCACACCTGAACGGAGACCACCGGTCCGTGTCCAGCTGATGCACGAATGGAGCCAATTGACTTTTCCAGCACGGGAAGTTGTTTGCCATAAAACTGGATGTTGTCGAGGGTTTGGAGCTCCGTTTTTTTTTTTTGTTTAGTTGGTTTCCACTTTACGTCGAAGAGTAGATTGAATTTGGTGCTCATCTTTATGGTTTGCATTGTTCTGGCTCCGATGAAAGCGTGAACTATCCGGATCGATTTTAATTAAAGAAGTTTTTCTAATAGACCGGTTTCGAAAAGGCATTCCTATTTTAGGATTGCTGACGTGGAAACAGTTTTGCAAAACGAAGGCCAAACATTTAGCTTATTTCATCCCAGCTAGCTCTTAGTAACATAAGCTTTAAACTGTGCACTTCAATGTGCTTATGAATTTTAAACTATTTTTGGACCCAACGAAAATTCTTACAAACGCATAACATCAAGTACAAGTTGCTCCTAAACCATACTAACGGTCATAATTCCACTGAATAGTTCTTTCTCAAAAATTCGGTACTCATAAAATGATAAACTACCCAAGAAAATGAGGATACAGACTACACTTCAGCACGAAAAGCACTTCACCAGCTTTTCGCCTTTCGAATGAAAACAGCCAGCTTAAAAAAAAATATCGCTGTTAGTAAAAGCACGACTCATTATTCTAACGACTTCGATTACGCTTCAATCGATGGTGTTAGACGGGAAGCCTCTTCATGATTGCCCGTGAAGTCTGTGCCTCAAAACGTTGCCCTTAGGTGCCGTCGTTTCAATGGGCACTCACGGCGTTAATCCACTCCAAGAAGCCAGCACGCTTATTTGTTCGGAACCAGAATTTATTGAAACTTAATGAACGAATTAATTTTGAGCCTCACCGTTACGACAAGCCAACGATTTAATGCCACGAAGCATAAGCTACCGAGGTGGAACGGTTACCATTTGTAAAGCAAGTGCTTCAACTTGCCACGGGATTGAAAAAGAACTGGAACCAGCTAGGGATTGAATGAATTACTCCAACGAGCGAAAGCCGATTATGGTTCAATGGCTTCGGAAATTATGCTTCTTTATCGCCACAATCCACGCAGGACCGTGGCGTTCGTTGGCTCGCTTGAAACTCGTTGATTTTTTGGAAGAAAATTTAGCGTCCCGGCGGCTGTTGAACGACCAGTTTTTGGTGTAATCTTTCCCAGTGCCATCCGGTAATCCGTGGAAACCCGCTCACGCTCCGATCGCCCGGTCGTCAAGCGAATCAGTAATGCTATGGCCGACGGTGAGGAAGCAAAACGCAAATGTAAAGCAAAAATCAAAACAACCTAAAACCATCTGCTGACATAAACGAAGGATAATTCCAGCGGAGGTGTAGCACGTGAACAGATTCACCGTGTCTGGTCTGGGTTGCTGCAATCGGTACACGAACAGGGATGCATAATCTGACGGATGCGAGGAAACCAGGGTTGCGGAGCCAGAAAAGACAAAGAAAAGCTTCTGCCGGCTGCGGCTGCAAACACCGCGCGGCATTAGGCATGCAGACCGTTATGCAGGCAGGATGCAACTTTCTTCCGCCGTTACGATGCGCTATGACTTTTATGAATTTTAAATTAGCTTGATAATCTGGCATTTGTCGGCTTACGGTTCTGCTCCCTCCGGCGCAGAGAGGTTGGAGAGCTTCAAGAAAGAAATGAGAAAAGAAACCTTCTGGAAAAAATCTTTTTGATGGCACAGTAAGCAATGCAATTCGAAAGAAAACCAACTCCCGGCCTGCAACCACTCCGAGGGACTTTCTTCATGCAGGGTGGGGTACTTTTGTGTGAAACTTTTCTGAAGAGTAGACTAGCTGCTCCAACTATGGCGGAAGATGTCTCGGACGAGAAGTTTCTCCCGTCACCCGCAACCGGTTGTGTTGTCGTTCGTTTGGCTCTTACCCGAGCAGATTTTCGTAAAGTAGCACACGCTTTCGTTGACGCTCAACGCCATGTGAGCTTCTTCAGCGCAGCTTCGTTAGAAACACACTGAATGAAACGCGTCAAATTACTCTCTTTGGATTGTTTTCCTTTACAAATTCGTTTTAAAATCGTTAGAAGCTGCCTTTAACTATTTTCTTCCCGCTTACACTTCACTTCGGCTAAACGCATACTGCTTCAGCCTTCGGTTGTCGCCGCCTGCTGAACCGCGCGGCTTCACCGCACACTAAGAAAGCTGTCTTCCATTGCAAACGCTTTGAAGAACAATCTTTTTACTTTCTGAACAATGCGTCCACGCCGGGGAAGCTAGGGCGAGTGCTTTGCAACCACTTCCCTTTTGCAGCTGCAGTGCATTAAAGCCGAAATGTCACCGACAGGAAAACGAACAAACACACACACGCGCACAAACTGCCACACAGCCGGTTTCTGATGTGCAGCCTTGCGCAACCGAGTGCATCCGACTGCCAAGGACCCATATGCTGCCGGAATGGGTTTTGGCGAGAGACTTGTCCCGAACCGCAGCGGAAGTTATATTGTGCCAATCTCAGCAAATCACACCGAATCTTGGTAAACCGGCTGTCACGCTGTGCCCGAGGAAATCTCCTGAGAGTGTTTCCGGTTTGCTTTGAGAAAAAACACTTAAGAGTGTGAAGGTTTGCCACCAGCTTGAGATTACTTTACGTTAAGGTGTTTGTCAGTGGCCAACAGTTTGGAAAATTGGTCAATGAAAATTATTAACAAAACCATAACCAGCCGTGAGTGATTTGAAACTAGCTTAGTTGTGCTTTTAAATTAAATTTTAAATTAAACTTCTTAAACTCAACACGTGCTTTAGTATAGCCACCATTCAGCTGAAAGCAGTTTATTAGCTTCATTTCTTTCTTTCCATCCGAATGAAAGAATCACTTTTCTCAATTTTCGAACACACTTTCATTTCCGCCTGTCCGGTGCAATAGCGGCATGCTAACGTTTCTATTCCAAAACCATTCCGACTGCAGCATGAATGGCTTCAAACGTTCAAAATGTGACCAAAGGAAAAAAAAAAGAAACATCAAAACGAATGAACGAATGCCAGCACGAATTCACAAAACCGACGCTGTTTCTTCACTCAGAACTGAATTTCCGCTTACGTCCGTAGGATTGTAGTTAGGTCGCCCAATTGCATTTCAAGTATGAGATCTTTTTTCGTCACTCGTCGGACGGTGTGAAAATAAACTGTTTCACATCATGAAGGACGAAGCAATGGATAAAAAACGTTCCTTGTTCTTGAATGTTTCTCATTCTTACACAAATATGTTTTTAGACAAAAGTGTCGAGAAGGATAAAATTTCTTCAAGCTGCATGCTGCTATTTAAAAAATGTGTTATTATAATGTTAAGTGTAGCGGATGTTCAACACTTACGTCAAACATATAAAACTTTTCTGTACAATGATGCTTTTCCGCATTAAACGGTAGAGGCACGAAGGAAAAATCCATCTGTGAGTGTTGTCCTACAGTCTAGCAAATAATTGACTTCCAACACATGCACACAGCCCACGGGTAATTCATAATAATGAATGTATTCACAATCAAATTAACGGTTCCTTTTGAGATTCAATTACTTAAAATATTACCATTTCATTGCAGCGCTGTGCTTAAGATTTCCCCGACTCCGTGCTTCCATCATTAAATCCATGAGAGAAAAGAGTAATTACAGCAGCTCCAACGGACAAAAGTTGCCCCACGCCGAACACGGGCGCACCACGGTTCTCGCACCCTTAATGAGCTTCTTTTTTCCCACATCTTTTCCCCCCGTTCGTGCCGGGGTGCCTTTGGTGATTTCATTAATTCATTACACCGCACCGCAGCACGAACGATCCGCCAGACGGAATCGGGCGGTCCAACGATGCTGGATTTCGATGTTCCGTCAACGAAAACGAGCTCATGTTGGCGCCCGGCATCCCACTGGCTGGTTGGAGCTGTTGAAAGTAGGATTCACCAAACCGGAGAGCTTACCCCCGGGGTCTTCAGGCCAACCCTGAAGTGATGGTGCTCTTGCGGGGACTCATGTTTCGAGGCCATTCTCCCTCAGTGGATGTAAGTGAGGCAAAGCTTCGGTGATGCTCTTTTGTCGGCACCACTCTTCTCGGGAAAATCTTTTGGCCCTTTTTAGCCCATTTTGGTACTTATTTCGGCAGAACAAATTACTTAAATGCAGTTATAAAAAATACATAGGACTCACTTTAAACTTAACGCCTCCGCATAGACGCCACGAGATGGCGGCCATCCGATTCTTTACCGCCCTCATTCGGGGCTCGCAAACTGTCGTTCGCGCAAAGTGGCGCAATGACGCATCCGAGCAGAAGGTTCCCTCGTAAACTGTGCATGTAGTTCGCTGCCCTACGGACACCGTGCGACAACGGCTCGCCGACACTTTAAGGATCGCCCGCAAACGCGGCTCCCTTTTTTTCATTGCTCGCGAAGCGAGTTTGGAGCGGTCCTGACATTTTTTCCCGAACACTTTTCAACCTCACCCAACCCAACGGTGGTGGACCATGACCGTCTAGCGTCGGAGCTCGCGGCCAGCGATTGGGTGTGACCTTTACGAGTATACTTTCGGCGCCTTTCTGTCCTGTTCGTGTGGCTGGAGGGTGCTTGTGTCCTCCCGGTTTTGAACCACAATGCAACTGACGTCATGTGGAAACGGTGGGTTCTTTTCACGCTTTCGCCATTCATTCCTGGTTCGTGCTCGAATCGTTTTCTTCATTTCATAAAACCGACGAAAAGAAAATGAATCAGGAAAAGAACACCGTGCCACTTTTGGCGCTTTTCTTCGGGGGGAAAAAGGCTAGAAACCCACCGTTCGAAGACGCGATTCTTCCGGGGGCCAGCAATTTTTCGCTCCCAGCAAATTATCTTTAATTACAGTTTTCGGAACAGATGACAGACGTTCATTAAACGAGCCCTCGTCAGCCGACACCAACCAACACCACACCCACTGTCCGGAGCGGGGACTGGTCCACTGGTGAAAAAAGTTTATAGCGCAAGTGTCCCGGAAGACCTCGATTTCAGTTGAAAACTAACTGTGCAGTAAAGTGAAGCGGATGGTTCCGGAAGCGGAGTTGGATGATGTTGATGAAGTGACCTAGAGTGACATTAATAAATGAATATCCTGTTTTTCCAACCCGGTGCGTCAAAATATGAAAACTCTTTGCTTGGTTTTGGAAAAATGAGATACCAATGTTTCTCCCCTTGGTTATAATGGTGAGAATGAAAATATGTACTGGCAAAACTAGAACCGACTGGTTTTGCAACGAAATCTCTCTGGACCAAACCGAACCAGTAGCAAATGTGGTGCTAGTCATAATTTTTAAAAATCGATAAAACAAGGCAATGTCGGCCTTCGACGTGCCACAACGCCGCGAGCAAATTAAATGAACCGCTCGATAATATGAATAATTTTTCCGTTCCCAACGGGCGAACGCGCTCGTTGTAGCTTGCAGTTCATCGCATAAAACCATCCCGGCTACCGCCAAATGATTTCAAATGACCCAGAATCGGCATCAATGTGTGACGGTGAGCTAGCAGTCCATATGAAAAAAAAAAAACAATCGAAATTTTCATCATGTTCCCCACTATTTTCTCCTTGTTTTTCGTGTTAACTGGTATTGCAGAATGATTCGGTTTTTTGTATGCTCTGGGCTCGCAGGCTCGATACCGCAACGAAGAAAGATTAAAATTGGTAATTTAATTATGACGAATTTTTAGTTATTCCGAGCCCCTTCCACCAACCCAATTTGCTTTTGCCCGTTCGTGCTCTAATAATACGGTTCGATGTGTGGCAATTGATTGCTACACTCGGATAAATGCTCAAATCGCATGCTACACGCCCGACACCCGACCCGGTACCCATAAACCACTAGCGCAAAGGGTATGGAAGTAGGAAACGTTCATTTTTATTATCATAAAAAGCGGAGGGCGAAAAAGTTCCACCCGACGGCACACTCGTTTATGCACAGTTTTGCACCGGGTTTATTGTGATGGAAAATTTAATCGATTATCGATTGCTCGGGAAGGCGGCAAATTGGATTAATGGGCATTGTACGGTCATTGAAAAATGGTGATGGAAGCGATAAAACGTCGGCTTGGCAGCCTCGATATGTGCTGCGACTGAGGCAGGATGCACTGGTTAACCCTTTTTGCTGGCAAGCCGGAAGTTTGCGTGACGAATGCGTGCACTCACCTGAAATGAGATGCAGAAAATGTATAAGCATAAGTACGAGTCATAGGAAGTTGGTTAGGAATTTATCAAATGTTTACGTATATTTAGTTGTGTGTGAAGTTGTACTTACACATCATTCAGTAAATTAATTGAAACAATAGTACGTTGAAGAATGGTTTCACATGCATTTGTGGCAGGAAACCAAAATCTATAATATTATTCTCATCTAAATACAATGTTACAAAGCAATAACTCTCGAAATGTGTTATGTTAATGCCTGAGAATTTGGCCATTTGTATTCGAAATCAATTGTTTTATAAACCAAAATTGTTTTATAAACCGCGATGTTTTCTTACGTCGAGTATTATTTTCCTTTCTTATTTCATCCAGTGAATATTTTATTTCCATCAAATTGTTTTTCACGATTTAGGGATATTTTGAAAAAAAGGGTCTACGTTCAACTAAACTAACCAGCCTGAACTTCAACTTCGTCGCTGTTTTAGGATTTTCCCTTTCGCCTGCCAAAGCAATTAGAATAATTTCGCAACCCCAATCCATCACGCTGCCCCCCCCCCCCCCCCCCCTCTCCCTTCGAGCACGTTCGTATGTTTTTATTTGCTTAAAATTTCATCTCATTCAAAAAGTGCCCACTTTTCGTTCGTTGTGTTTAAATGTCCACCCCTCCCTCCCTTCTTCGCGGGCCATGGCTGACGTTGTGTTTGTATTTCTCAACCCGCACACCCCCGACCCGGTTGCAGCGAGCGGCGAGTAAATTTTCCCGAACCCCACCACATAAATCTCCCCCGGCTAAAAGGACTCGAAGGGTTTAGCACCTGTTCGGATCCCGAGGACGGTCCGAGCGCGAAAAATCCAAGCTTGCTGAAAAGGTTTATCAACAACCGGCAGCAACCATCCACCATCCTTTTCAAAATAATCTTTCCCCTTCCGCGCTCGAATGCGGCACAAAGCCCACCCGGGTTGCCGTCGTTCCGTCTTGCCACCCCTGTCCGGCAACGTCCGGTACGGAGGATGTGGGCAAAGGCAAACTTTTCTAACCTCATAAAATTTATCAACTCCAAGCAAACCCGTTTGCCAACGGATTCGTCTTCGTTGGCGTTGACTTATTTTTTTGTTTTTGGTTTTCGTTTTGTATGGTATCCACCAACGCCTACTCTTTATGTGGCTCCCAAATAAACCCATTGCACTGATTGTGGCAGTATATCTAACAATTAGATGGTCCCCGGGCCGCACGTTGGCGGGCAAACGGGACGCGCTTTCGAAATTTATTGCCAGGGCAAGGCGCATTCGGTGCCTGCGCAACGTATTGCCAAGAAAAGCAATTATAGGAGAAAAAAAGAGACGATTAAAACTTCCTTTAAAATCCACAACAAGCGGCCGGTTTCGCTTGAAACAAAGCTAAAATCAACCGAACGAAAGCTTATTAGAAGGACCACAGGGTCACAAACTTTACAATGGTTTTGAAGTGTTGAGTGAAGGCAATATGGTGGAAAATATATATAAATAAATAATATTAAGGACAACATTTATTCTAAAAACTTCTATTGCTTTATATTGCATTCAAAAGTTGAAGTTGTTTAAAATGTTTAACGTTTCACCCAGCAAACATTTAAGCTTTACGCCAAGCTAACGATGGTCAACCCGATGATTTGTTGATCCCTGCAAACTACTCCAAGCATAATGTGTCCTCTCGTTATCAGTTTAGCGCTGTAATAAATTCCATTCATGACGACCCAAACATGATTGATAGTTTGTAAATAAAATCGTTCGCACGTATGGCTCCCCCTCGCCGGGGTGTGCCGATCGTTCACCGGAAGTGCCGCACTTAGGACCGGCGTCCCTATGGTGCAAAGTAACATAAAAAGGATAATTTATTAATATTCCACCGGTTTTCGCTTCGATCGCCTTCTGGAGCTATCGCTTTCCGGAGCGTGGCGCAAAAAGAAAACACGTCGACCCAGCGGAATACCAATCGGTACTTGGTACACGTTTTTGCCCTTCAGCATTGTGGCCATCCGCCATCCAATATGCATAAGATGGATGACTTAACGGTTGGTGCGAACATGAAGCAATAATACCCGTTCCGTTGCTTTGAGCTTCCCGGGGGCGAATGGTGTAGAAGACGACGACGAGGAGTGAAATAAAATGCGAACCGGCAAACGCTACACGAATAAACAGATGACGGGATCATGCCTTCGGATGGACTGTACAACGAAGCAAATAGAAAAAAAACGACACAAGTTCGAGATGGATTGCTCTAGTCGATTGAAAAGACCTGCCACCGGCCGGGAATGGCTTCCAGCTCGGGTCCAAGTTGATGGACAAAACGCCCACCCCGTTCCCGTTCGACGCGGGACGCGGACAATGCGATTCCAGCCACATTCCATTTCCGCTCGTAGCCATCCGGGTCCGTTTGCTCGTCGATTTCGGGGAGGGAAAAAATCTCCAGTTTCTATCTCGCAATCGGACATGCCACCAGTTATGGTGGCAACAGCCGACACCCCGGCTTTAAGAGACTGTTGCGGCATCCTTGGCCAATGCCCCGTGGGCAGAGTATCGGTGGACGGATGTCGGCGGGTTTCAGCGATAGATTCGCTGGAACGCCGTTGGGGGGAAAATAAATTGAAAACCGTATAATCCGAAATTAGATCCAGATAGATGGTCTAGAATAACAGCACATATTTCTTTCTCTGTTTATTATCCTGCCGAACGAATGAAGGACCGGCTGAGACCGACTTTCCAACGCCGTGGTTCGTCATCCCACTCTGCATACGGTGCCAACGCCGGGGACGCAGAGCCTTCGAGATTGGTTTTCGTGTCCTATCAGATTCTATGTTTGAAGAGTTTTCCTCTCGGCTCCGGCCGAAAAAAGAAGCAGAACTTCACTAAATGACCGAGGGAGTCTTACTTCTCGTGGCCTTTTTTCGTCGTTCCATTTTAAAATGCTTGTCCTGAGTTAACTTTTCTGTCACCCGTGTAGATCTGTTATGAAATATTTCAGGGTTTCAAACTATAAGGACAGGAATTCAAATGAAACAATGAGCTAAACCAAACAACTATTTTAATTTATCAACGTTAAAACTAAATAAAACGAAAACGAAGCAAGGAAACAATAAACTTTTTGGTTTTCCATGTCCTTCATCTATAATAAACATGGTGGCGAAAAATATAATAATCCTCGAATCCTACAGGAGCTTCTCAAACTGCTCCTTATGTTAGAAGCTTTTGTGTACAATGGACGATTAACACTTCCGATCCAACTATCAAATGTTTTGATTTATTAAACACTGTTTGAATTTTGAAACGTTTTCTATTACATTTATTCCAAGCTATGTTTTGACATCCTTACAACAAAATAAACATCACAAGTCCTGTGTATACAGCAAAAGGTTGGAAAGCATTGTTATGAGAAGGCATTCTGAAGTGTAAAGAAAGTAGTTCAAGATTCCGGCATTATTTTTTGGCTCAATAAGAGAATTGTTTCCTTTAATTTCAGTATTTTTCGAAATCGTTAGATTTTTGTTTTTCAAAGACAAGTAAATTATAACACCGATTTACGAAATAACACTTAAACTTTCACTAACGCATTAGTGAAATAGTTACTTCACGAGCGACCAACGGATGTTCGTAAAGGACCGACAACTTGACGACGGAGGGGTTTATAGCCCCAGGTGCGGTTGCGTCAATAAATTAATATGCAACTAACAGCAGTTGTTTATGTGCGTTGGCGAATAGACGTCATTACTTAAGCCAACACCACTTGGCCATTTTCCACTTGGCATTCCTTCGGCTGGTCAGGTGACCTATGAGGGCGCCGTCGAGACCGGGGCGAGACCGCAAGGAAGCTGCACATAGTTTCCACACATATGCACGCAACCGCAACGGGCGCGAACATGTCGTCCGTCCTGTGGTCGCGGGCCATCTTGGTGGCATGTTGCTCAGCATCCTGCCAGCCCGCCGGGTTCCCGAAGCCAAGCGAGGCGGTTAATAATTGAAACAGTCTTGTTAACAACACTCATCCGCACGAGAAACAACCTGTTTGTTTCAGGGTGCAAGTCGTGCGACGCGCCGTGGTATGTCGAGCAGTCGGGCTGACGTTGACCTGACTCAAGACGTCACACTACGCGAAAGGCGTTTACATGCCCGGCATGCCCGGAAGCTCGCTGGTGGAGCTCGCGTTGCAAAATTCAAATCAATTAACCCAGTGTAAATATGCTCTCGCAGAATGGGATGTAATTTTCTCATGCATAATGAATAGCCTCTCGATGGCGAAGACGACGACGCGCGATGACGGCCGGGGTGGGGCTGGTTCGGAATGAAAACCATGGCATGTCAACTATGGCAGTCCCTCTTTCAGACATAGGGTAAGTTTTGGTGATCTCGTATGGAAAGGTGAAGCATAATTTCAATGGCGTAACGGTTTCAGCGAACAAAGACAAAGGATACAATAGAGCAAATATAATTATACCAGAAAGGGAATTTCTAAAATAGTTTTGGTCCCATTTATTTCCGTTGGGTAAACACAACATAATACAATGCCGCTAGATCCCATTTCTTGAAAGTGCTGCACAAGTAGAAGGCAAAACAATAACAAAATATTGGTTCAATGTTTATATTATTTAAGTTTTCCATCTACACCTCTGTTAAAAACATTCAAAAGCATTGGCTTGATATTCAGTTTTTTCTCTCTATTACCCCCTTCCTATCAGTAACTTTCCCGCTGTCAGCCTTCAATCAATCCTTTCCCGTTGCGCATAACTCCATGGTGACAGGTTGACGGTTTCTTTCTGCAGCCTCATTTATTATGAACACTTTCCCGGTGGTCGTTTTCGGACCCTGCACCGAGAACGCACTCCGGCTCGCTGGCTGCATTACATTGTAACCGTCCCACGCCGGCGAGTCCTGGCTTCGCTTGATGGTGCAATGATGAATGATACCACTTCTCACACCGCTGGCCGGTGGAAATGCAAAACTGTGGTTCCTGGTACCCACCGAGGAGCGGGCTAGCTCCAACGGACAACCGGATGGATATAAACTTCATCCAACTTCCTGCACAATGGCGATCAAGCCGGGCGGTGCAGAAGGGTTTCCACCACGATTAGCTTAAAAAACCGGCGGAATGGGACCGAGTTTTCCGATGAATTATGAAACCTGCTAAGCAGCGGTGGAAGGTGAAGTGTGTGTGTGTGGTGCCTTTTTATCCTACCTTCCCTTAAGCTCTCACTAACCGAGAAACCCGACCCCATCCGAGCAGTCCCCGTGGCAGACAGTTTGATACAGAAGACGAGCCCGGAAACATCTGGGTTCACGGTCTTAGATGAACCTGTGGCTTTCGGCGAACATCCCAACGGCGCGTCGTGACCCTCCGACCGTACCAGCGGAGCAAGTGGCGTGAGGAGTGTGCATGCAAAAGGATATATATTGTGACAGGTGAAGAATCATCACCATCACTCCTGCTTGCTGCTACTCACTCGAAGGATGACACTTTTTCGTGTCCGTCCGCCACGTGTTCCCTGCGCTTCCGGGTCCGGGGGTAAATCGGTGGATACAATATTTTCCAACTCCTCTCAGCGGCATTCCGGAAGGGAAAGTTTCTCCCAGGATGAATGACATGCACCAGTTCCCCGGTCAACAGGTCGGACGAGTTTCCCGCGTGTTCACGTACTTGTTCATCCGGGATTCTTGGAAGCTTCCTTTCGTTCCGTCAGGAATACTTTTGCACGATTGACATACTCGGTGAAACTTTTGCGAAAACAGTGAAGTGGCTTTTTTCTTTCGTATCAGACATCATTTCGTTTTGATTATTATGCGAAAGTTATATTCAACTTGGTTCTCTCTTCAGAGAATGTTTATTAAACATGTTTTGATAAGTTTTCGGTAGTATTATGTAATAAAGTGTAATGTGAATGTAGCTCAATGTTTCAATCATTTTGTTTTCATTTTACTTGCCGATCAAATAAATTGTAGTTTGAATATAGTTAAACAGTTTTTATAGAAACTTGAAATTTTAGAAGCCATATGACACTAAATCTATTGTTTTAGTAGGATTAGAATATTACAAGTACAGTAAATCGAGTTCTTTTAATAAAACAATTGATAGTTTTACCAAGTATTTCGCTAAAGTCTACTCATACAGTATTAGTAGATATGTTTTAACTCAACAATTTACAGTAATTTATCCAGGCATAATATGACACACTCTATCTTTAACGCATGTGATACGATTCGATACATTATCTTCTCCTTTTTTCTCCCCTACTACTGCAATCTTGTAGAATGTGGTGCCACGGTAAAGCCAATTAAAAGCAGTTTTCCTCACCAAACACTTTCTAAGCAGCGCACCAAAAGGATTAAATCAATTGCTAATTTAAATCCGTTTCTTCATCGATGCACAGCGGCTAAGCATTCCGTTCCATCCCGGTACGCCCCTGATTCGTGGAAAGCACTTGTCCGACTACCCACACACACACACACACACCAGGTGGTAATGTTGTGCCCTAACACAAAACACTTACAAAAGCTTAACAGGTTCGAGGACGGGCACGGTCAAAGTGGTCCTCGTATTCCTCCTCTGGAACCAGAACCTGGTTCTTTTTGAGCCGAGTGGAGGGGCTGGGAGCGGTATGCCAATTAAATGAAGCTATCACCGTAACGCTCCCGTAAACCTATTAGCCCAAGGGAGCCTCAAGGTGCTTGGTTCACTTAACAAAGACAAAAAACCACGGGATACAAAGCAGCAAGCAAGCGCTAAAGTGTATTAAACAGTGACAAAAAACTTTAAACCCTGCTCTCCCCTTCACGAACAGGCGTCGTGTGTGTTTTTGGCCGGAAAAGCGTTCCACAACCCACGGTTTTGTGCCGGAGTAATCCTCCTTTACTCCATTTTCCCACCCGACCCAGCCTCGCACTTCGATCTAACGAACGGTCGATGATGGTCGATGGACTGTGAACAGGACGGGATGGATATGAATGGCTAGTTCTATGTTCTTTCCCCCTTCTTTTTCTTCGTTTGCCTTCGCTCTCAAAGTCCTTGTTTGCAGATCATTCTGGGCAACTAATTGGCTTCATGACCATCGTAGTGATTATGTGACGGTGTAGACACCCAAACACACACAAAAAAACTGGACCGTCCCGTAACACAAACTTAACCGAGCCGACCGGGATGTGTGGCCCGAGCTGGGCTAATGAAGCTCCGAAAGGTAGGATTATGAGATAGTTTAAACTGCTTTGGTTGATTGAGAAAGTTTTTATCCAATTTTCCAGTGCCATTTGAAGATGGAAAAACGGCTTACGGAGGAGCTAATAGGGGTCGTAGGACCTTTTGAACTTCCTTTAAATCGACCATCAACAAAACCACGTATCACAATCAGGTTGAAGTTTTGCTTTGTGATAAGTGTAACGTCTACTTAAAAGCACACAAAATGATGCACAAAATTATTCTTTTTGATGAAATTTGTTCTGAACCATAAGTTATATGTGTTACTAAGTGTGAAAAATTGTTTTCGGAAAATTTAAGCTCTAACAAAAGCGATCATGTTTATAATAATTTTCTTCGATTTAATTCAAAGTGAACCATTTTCCTAGTACAAAAAACGAACTTAAGAAACCTGTCAAAACAGGGGCCAGAAACAGAAAGAAGGAGTCCTCCGAAACAACAGAAAACCCCGTTGCAAAAACGGTGCTAATATTACCTGCTTTTTGCTTCAGTTAACCCTTCCACCTTTCGGTAAATAAAAGGTAGCAATAGAGCGGAGGATAATTTCGGGTGCAACGATTTGTCGTGCGAAAATCCGTGTCCTTCCACCCAATCAACGAGATTTCCAGCGTGTAGGCGTTAAACCCGCTTCAACCATCCTTGGCACGTTACGTAGATCCGCCTGACAGTTGGGGTGCTCTTTCTTGGAAAATTACCTTCGCCCGAAACCGCCCCGCGATACGAACAGGTAGGCAAGTGGAGTGTAGTAGCAATTTGGTACAACACCTCCTTCCTTCCGCCGGCTCCCCGACCGGTAACGTACCGTTAAAAGTGCGTAAATATAAATTGTCCAGATTAACTTTCCCATTGCCCTCGTTGGCGCCCGTTATCGTCCTGGCAGCGATTAGCCGGAAGAAGAAATTATGGTACTCGGTTGCAAATGATGGCAGCGGAAGACGTGAAACTGGAAGAAGGCAAGAAGGTTTCCACCGGGCAGCCCCGGGGTCTACTTATAAACCGGAAAAAGGGTTCTTCTTATTTCTTTTCTTCCTCTCGGTCGCGCGTTTGGGGTCGGAATTGGGCAATCGTAAAAATTTAAACACCCGCGTTTGGTCTCTCTACATCTTCCGGCGCTTGATCGAGCCGATCTACCCCGAGAGCGGTTTTTGACTGCTTCTTCAAGCAATTGTTCGAAACGTAGAATATTTCTTTGCCAATTTGCGGTCCCACCTCCGGCTGCCACTGCACTGACCTTCAGGCCGGCCAGTCAACTTCCTACTTGAGAACCTTTCCCGGTTCGATACCCGAGACGGTTGGGGAATGGAAATGATTTTACCGGCTCCCATCCGCTGCATAATTAACCCGTAAATGTGTTCCCCGCCCGCGATAATTTGATTTCACAATTTGCCAATGTCGCACGTGCTGAACTTTTGCTACAATCTTGAGTTATCCTTTTCATTTGGGTCGCTTTGAAGGGTACACAAAAAATCATCCAAAGAGTGGACCCGGGATCCTTCAGAAGAAACAATGCTGTCCAAAACCGGGTACCCAAACCATTATCAGGGAAATCAAAAAGGGGATTGGCACTTTTTAACTTACAGTTGGTTCTCCTTTTCGTTGTCTCAATGGATTTTGAAGTACAGCCAGTATGTTTTGTGTACATTTTCTTAATTTATCTTAATGAAAGAACCAAAATGACACATTTTCTTCATTTTTACGCTCACCGCTTTTAGAGTGGTACCTTTACAAATAAGATAAAAGCAATGGAACCGCGATGCAGTAAAAGCAACGAGAAACGTAATTCTAATTAACACAAAGTGCATTGAGAGTGAGTCTTTTTGGTGGATGACTTTCTATGCAGCCACTAGTGAGCTGCTTCTAAAAAGCATTCAACGGCAGCTGCGCAACTTTGTCACAGACAAACGACTCTTTCATGAAACCTCTTGATGAGTAAGATTCTAATAAAACATGCTTGGTAAACACTAGTCTACCGTAAAGTGGGTTTAGAAACAAGAATAAATGGATGAGAAAATAGGCTTAAGCACAAAGTGGCAGAATCTAATGTTTGAGCAAAAAAGCACTCTTTGAATTGGGCAAATGCACAGATGAAAATGTATTTCTTTTCATGATTAGGTTTGCATTAGTCATTACAATTTAGAAATGCGTCCCACGGCAAATATAAATGCCATGTGGATATTTGCGATGGATCTAAATTTTTAATCAAACTCCATTTCGATGATGTAAGCAAAGTGTAGCAAAGTGAGCATCAGTAATTATTCTAAGAAAATCACATCTCAAACCTGGCATGGATTTGCGAAAACATTTCCGATGAACGCACATCTCAGCTATAAATATATCAAAAATTGTACAGTACAAATTTACTGCCTGACATCAATAAATGCACCGTTGCTGCCAGAGGTCGCTGGAAAGTGGATACACTCCACTAATTGTCAATTACAGCGATGGGAACACTCGAGGGAAAACCTCGCCCGTTGCTGGTTTATCAGATTTCACAACAAACCTCCCGGTCGGAACTCACACGGCTCGGTTGTTTTCATGTTGTTTTCTCAGCCTCTCGTTCCCGGGAATATGATTCGCCAGCAGCCGTTTCTAACAGCACACTATATTATCGGGGTCATGAAAATTTCACCTCCAAGTTCACCCGAACCCGGGGGCGTGGGCTCCAAAGGACACGATGCCCTTTTCGACGGGACTCCAATAAGAACGCGCACAAAACCCTTCTCGGCGCCCGGTGGCTCGAATTGCTATGAAGTGGCTGGTACTGGGGCGAAGTGGAAAAAAAGGGCGAGGATCTTTACAATGACATGCCAGTGCTATATGTGTGTACGTATGAATCAAATGTGTCTCGTTACATCATATTTCTTCGTTAGCGTCGAGGTAATGCTCGAGATATTACGTTACCGCCCGGCGGTTGACGGTATCTTTTGAGGGAAAACTAGTAACCCAGAGCAAAAGCTTGTAGCGCTAGAAGCACTGGCGTTGCCTTCAGCGAAGCCAGATTTCTTGTTGCCTCCTCCCGGAGGACGGTACTTCACAGCACCCGGTGGCTTTAAATCAATGTCGAAGAAAATGTAATGGAAGTGGATGGGAGAAGATTTTTCCCACACTCTCAAGTAGTGTGCACATGTATGCGGGTTCGGTTCACATGCCCGAGGATTGAATCGAAGACGGGAGTTGCTTTGGTTTCTTCTGGTTGTGATATGTTCTGTTTGTTCGATGGCGTAAGACAGTTGTGAGTGTTTCGAAAAGCTAAAAAATTATATCTGTTCAGATCTGATGTTTTGATTTTACAAATACTATTCTCAATCACAGATATAATTGCAGGACGGTAACAATTCAGCAACAATTTTTAAAACCCCAAACATCTCAGCAAAACCTTTCAAGGTAAGTAAAATTGGAGTGACGTAGGATGTTTTCAGTTTTATCTACTCCCATTTTGGAGAAAGCAAAATAATAAGAAATGCCTACCAATACATATCATGCGGGAAACATAACATCATATCATGCCTGAAACATTCGAAAACACCGAGCAGCATGAAGAAATCCAGAGCACTAAAGGTTGTTGCGCTTCACAATCTCTTTTTCCACATTCGTTTTCTTGCGTTTATTTCCACGAGGAGGTTTTCACTCCGTTTTACTTGCAGAAATTCTTCGTTGGGTAAAGGCATTTGACTAGCTGAAATTGACTTTTAATCCTTATATCCCACGCGTCTGCATTCTACTCCACAGGGCCTTTAACCGTATATTCTTGCCTTCTGTCTCGCTTTCCTCGGCCATATGACATCGAATCGACAAGTCTCGTTTCTTGTGTGCTGTCCCACGCCTTCAACTGCTATATAGATTCCACCTCTGCGAGCTTTCATCCACCATCTGTAGCCCCGAAAAGCTCGTGCACACTTTCTGCTTGCAATTTAGAATAAATATCGTTTATTTTCTCGACATTGCTTCTTTGTTTTTTCCGTCGAAATACCCGGTGACAGTTGAGCACAACGGCAAAAACACTCCCTACCACCATACTGTACTGTTAACCTTACTCAACCCATTTGTGATCAGTCACTTTAATCTAAACCATTCGAGCGCATCATTTCATCGCGGAGGTCCGTTGGCTGTTGGTGCGAAGAGGCGAAAACAATACTGGAAGGACATCGTACTACGTGCGGAGCAACAAAAGAATCATAGACAGACATTGCTTTCCTGGAAAAGCGTTTCATATCGTCGCTGTTTCCCGGGCAGCAAGAAGTCCCCATTCCACGCGTGGTTGAATTGTATTGATCAATGGAGGCGCCTGGTGCTTTACGTTGACACGATGTTATTTGCCCGTAACGAATCGTTCCTGCTAGCAACAAGGGCTGCGCATTGATTCTCGACATTTTGAGAAGTGAGCAAAAAGTAGAATGCATGTTTGGGATACATTTAATGCGCTTTCTGTAGAGCGTGTGCGTTTTCTCCGATCGATGAAGAAGAGGTATAAAAAACTACCAATGGTTGAACATCAATAATGTTTCTCATAATTTACTGCCATTCATTCATTCATTTTAAAAATAATTTGTTTTAAAACAATTGAAATTCTCCATAATCATTTCGTTTGTTCAATAAGTTACATGAAATACGGTAATGGAGGTGCCCAGTAGTTGATAAATAAATGGAGGCGCCCAGTACTTGTTAAATAAATGGAGACGCCCAGTGATTATCGAGACATTATCGGATAAATGTAACATCACCTTTACTTTTTCAAAGTTGAATACAAAAGAAAAGAATATAACAGTTTTTCATTCATAAAGGCAGTCAAAGCATAAAAAAACAATGTTGAATGAACTCTTTAAAATTTGCTTCTTGAAAATTCGCTGGGATGATTTTAAATTTCATCCCCATTAAAATTTATAAAATATATTTGATTTCAATTTTTCTACGAAACTATACTAACAAAACGTAGAAAAGTAAACTCACTGAATGGAACGCGTCACTTAAAATAACGTCTTAAGACGTCAGCGGACAGTCATAACAATTTGAAACCGTTCATCATCAACCAACCACGGCGCTGCCGGTGAGAAAAGTCACCTAATCCCTTCCAATTCCAGTTCGCTCGCAATGAGGCCACTCGTTTGCACTAAGTCCGATGGGATTTCGTTTCCATTTCGAGCGGTTTCACTTTCCAATCAATCTTATCACAGCTCATTTTTCTTCGTTTTGCACATCTTTAATACTTTAAAAGGGCGCCATACCCCCCCTGAGTCCTTGTACTGAGTGCCGTCTGTCCAATGTGCTAGAGGGTGCTGCCTTACCTTAACCAGGGCTTCAAATCTGAAATTCTGACGAATCCAGGTGCGAAGACGCTGCGAACGTAACGAAATGATTTACCTTGCAGACGTTCTCTCTCGCCCCGAAACCCGGTACAACACAAGATTCACGCTGTTATTTTGGCCGCAAATAGAGACTCGGGATGGACGGATCGGCATTGGACGATGGAGGAACGCGCTGGGAAACGTCAACAAGTTCTCAATCAATCATTGTAGCCCAAGTGTGTGATAAGCTTTTTTTCGTTCAATGTCGTCGGTGTGGAGCGGTGACGACACTCGGCGTTAGCATCCACTTCACTCAACACGTTTCGTTGATTCATTCATCAAACACAAGGCAACCGACTGACAAACGACCGGTGAGCAAACGAACGAAGCACGAAAGAACGCAACATCCTAGCTGGGCAAACGGTTGATACTTTGCGCCTGCTGTAGGATGTACGGTGGTATTTGATTGTGGTATCCCCATCACAACCAGCATGACTTTAATAAGAATCGACAAAAGAAATCTGCCAGATTTCAACGCTCAAATGATACTGCCCGAAGTGTTGATTCACTCGAGGAAATAATATATTATTGATTTACTAATAGGAAGAATAAATCAGCAAAAAACTGATCGTTCAACTATCCACCAAGATCAAAACTACCTGGTGCGATTTCTTAGAGGGATTTATTGAGTAGTAACTTCAAGCTGCAAAATCAGCTTTAATCTCTGTTATCGTGCAAAACCATGCTAAAAAACATTTTCAACCCTCAATTTGAAACTGCTGCAGGAGCACGAAAATTCAACAGGAAAATTAAGTTTTCCTCTTTTATTGTGTCACTCGTAAGATGTCTTCGACCCGGAGGCAAGGTGGTCGTCGAGTATTTCTTCTGTGTCTTTACTTGGTGGCAAAACATTGCTTCCTTTTTTATACCCTCGCCCTAGACCAGATGCGACCCAGTTGTTTTTCGACGAGCCTCTGCAAAAACAGAAGTCACCGAAACGGGTTAGCGACGAAACCATCGCTTCGGGCGCCGGATGTTGTCCGGTCCGGTCGACATGGCATGGCACTGGCATACGGTTTCGCGGTTTGGCTTCACTGTAGCGAAACAATAAACAGACAACGTACAGTAAGTAAGTGAACCGAACGTTGCCGAGCCTTCCGGGAAGCGTCGTCCCAAAACCCGATGGCCACCGAGCGCCTTGCGACAAGAAAATATTTATCAACCGGACGTTTTCCGGGTGAAGGTTTTGCATTGTTTCGGTTGGAAGAAAAAGCTTCACAAACACAAAAAAAACACAACACAACACGAATCGAGTTGACAGGAATCATCGGAAGGTTGCGACAAATTTCTTCCGCGTCGCCCAACCCGCGACAGCTATGTACAGTTGCTTTTTTAAACGGAAGATTGTTTGTTTTGTTTTACAACCGCTTCTGGCAAAAGACGCTTTGAAAATTCATTTGCGATTTTTTTTTTTGTTTTTAATAAGACATCTTTCTTGCAACGGTGAATCGAAAAATTAATTTTGCAACAGTCAATTAACTTTTTCTCAATATTGATCGATTCAATTTACGAAATGTTTTTGTTTAAAGGATTTGGTACCATTTGGTGTCAACCTACAAAATGTTTGAAATAATTTAATATTAGATATTGATCCATCGTTTGAAACTCACCATGTTTCTCCTTATCGACCGCCGTTTGCTGAAGCCCGACCGTACACTGCACGATGATGATATTGATAAAGATGATATTGAACACTCGATTGAACCTGATCGCGATGTTGTGCCTCATTTTTCGTCGCATTTTCACCAGCCAGATCATCGGGTCAACGCATCAATTTCAGCTGAACTGCACCCGAGGTTCAAGTACGAAACGTTACTCGCATCCCGAGCTTCACTTAATTAGAAGAGCACACGAATTTCAAGCTTCACATTATCTGACACGGAAAAAAATAACTACAGGACACATTACTATTTTTGCACTCCCTTCGGAAAGTTTTCATCAACACTATCGATCTACGCTAGAGAGATTCGATTCATTTCACAAGTAATCACAGACTTGTTTTTACCACTATTTATCTGCAACGAATCGACGTCTTTCACCAGATTCAATGATTCTGCAAATAAAGTAAAAGAAATACAGTAACATTTGCGCAAAGCCTGCTTTTCGGGAAAGTAATGGTTATCCTTTTCCCGACCGGAAGCGGCGGGACTTTTTGTCTACCGGGATAATGTTTTTGCTGCGGCTAACGAGTTAATTACGTTTTACTTTCGACTTTCGCCCACCGTCCTACAAAGCCCTTCAATGGCGGCGGTGCACATATTTCACCGAACACTGCTGACACTACTGTCCCGGGGTATTTCCGTTCGGCCATGAATTGTAAGCCCGATTCGATGGTTCTGCAGCATGTTCTCGCGTTATCACCACCGCACATTACGGGCACGACCTTACGACGACGACGTCTACGGTAAGCGGGCGGCTTTCGATTGGATAAATTATGACTCCCTCGCGCAGCTCACCGAATCTCCGGTCACGATCTGGAACGAAAGCGAAAGAACAAAGACAGTGGGGGATACGTTAAAATAACGGACGGGAAAAATTGAAACTTGAATTATGACCCGTTTTCGGGGCGGGCCTGAAGAAGACATCTCTCGGCCACGGGGCCTAAAACTCGGAAATCGGAAGAGCAACGGAGTGGGGCGGTTGTTTTGTACCGCGAAGAAAGTTAAATTATGACATTGTCCATAAACCGTGGTAAGGATTAAGTGTCGTGAAATACGAGACAAACAATAACGTAGCGCGCTGGCTGCGCTTTTTATGGAGCGTTTTACGAACCTCGTACTCTCTGTCTCTTTCCTTTGGAGTCATGTGGCCGATAGGCAAACATGAAGGCGAACATGGTATTGTCGGGCCATTTCGGGCTGTAGAAAGTATACTTTCCAAAGAACGTAAACTGGAAAGTGTCCTAGCGATTAAATTGTTTGGTGATCGCACCGAAGAAGTAAGGGACAGCGTTTTATTTATGCTGTACGTGAAGATTTTTATGTTCAAACCAGTTTGAAAAGCTACAAATATATTTCTCTTGCTTGTTTCGCGTTTTGTAGTTGTCGTTTATTTTACCATAATTACTTAACCACCGTTAAATGAACAGCCAAGGTTGAATGAGCAACATTGTATTTCATGAAAACTGTTGCACGGTGTGATCAACATTTAGCTGACACATTTAAAATCAATTTAACTCATCTCCCCAAATTACCGAGGAACGATATGGGGAGCCAAAAATTGCTTCCAGCATTTAAACTTGCCCCGCGAAAATGCCGAAGCGACAAACCGAACTGGTGAAACATTTTCCGACATGAACTTTCCCAACCGCCATCCAACATCGGACCCGATGAACAAAGTACGCTCTAACAAACTGCAGCAACCAAAAAAAGTGCAACATTTCTGAGCAACATAATCGCTCTAATTAGTTGGGAATGGCCACTAAACTGCTTCCCAGTCCGGTGGATGGCACAGCGTGGACTAGTTTAGCACGGAATGGATTTTGAATTTTTTTTTGTTCTCGCCAGCGCAATGTGGCTACTGCTCCTGTGAAAAGTCCTCGCCTCCCTGCCCGACCCGAAAGTTTTTCCTGTTTTACGCCATTCGATACGAAACCACCCCGAGATGATCTATGGTGCTCGGGATAACTTTTTTCCCAATTTCCTGTTTAAACTTTCACCACCCTTACCATCGGCGTGGGGGAGGGGAGCGTGTGGGTGGGAGTTTATTTCGATGGCATCCCGATATCGATGGAAAATTGCTTTTCTATTTTCCGGTGTCCCGGTGTAGTAATAGAACCCCATCCCGTGCCCTCTCCAACGCACCCCGCACAATGGTTCGGCTAATGGGTGGATTGGGTGGAAACAGCATGCGGAAAAGTTTTCCCCCGCAGCGCCACCATAATGTCCGTGTGTGAGACCAAATGCAAAGAAGAAGGTTAACGTGAAAAAAAAAACGCCCACCAGGAAAGACTCCATCATCCACCGCAGACGGAACACCCAATGGGGCGGGAAGGGGATACGGAAGGGTTTGCAGGAATGTAGCTAACTTTTGGCAACGACGATCGTCAACGCAGCGGAACAAGGGCACACGGGGAGGTCACAGGAGCAAACCGCTACACACAGGAACACGTCCCCGGGAAATAGCAATAGGGGGAGGGATTTAAATTTGTGTGTTTGTTGGTCCCGCAGCAATAGCATGAAGTTACCAAAGTTTTCTCCCTTCTGGTGAAGGCGGAAATAGAATTTTACTATTCCTATTTATGCGTCCTCGTAGATCGGTGTGTATGTGTGCACGAGTGCGCGGGCGTATTTCTATGGCAACGCTGCCGACTCCGTTGATTTCTGCGTTTTCCCTTTTTCCACTCCAAGGGTGGCTTATTTCGATCAACCATTTTATTATTTGCAAGCTCCATTTTTATCAAACAATTCACGTGCCGCAGTTGCTCCTGTTTCAAGGACTTTCTCTCCGTTCCCTTCGTTTTTTATTTATTTTTGCTTTCACCCGAGTCACTTGATCCCTGGGTTTTCTTCCGGGAACGGAACCCTTCAACAAAACCTCGGTACTGTGTGATCCGGGGCGGAAAAGTTTCTTTTATCGCGCCGCAAAAGAACGTCTCGTAACCGGGAAACGATCCATGCGGAACAACTGTGCCACTTCCAATGGATTGCTATGAAACTTCCCGGGGACTAGCCGAATCCGATAGAGGCTCGCAGGCCAACGGTGGTAGGAAAATGCGTACGGCCGAAATAAAAGTTGCGCCAATTTCAGCCACTGCGGCACCGTTTGCTGGATTGTTTCGGCAAAAGGGTCCGCGAGTAATCGATCAAAGTTCGACGACGGGAGGGAAGTGTTTCGAAACTACACGCAGTACGTGTTGGATGATTTTCTTCCGGTCGGCGCACTAATCGATGGCGTTCCAATCCCGCCGACCTGTTGGAATAGTTTGAATGGTTCTCAAGCCCTCCAGGGTGTTTCGAGAGTTCAATCAAGTATCTCATGCAGCGCAGCTTTTCTTTATCCTTATGTACGAAAGTTGGCAGATAAAAATGGTTCTTTTCCGAGAATATCCCAGCGACGGAGCGAAATGCCAAAGTAGGTCGCACGATATCACCGTAAAAGGGAAATCGATCGTAGTGCGCTGGAAAAGCGGTTCACTCCGTTTGCAATCCGTTCCGTACGCCGGGCGACCCATCGCAATTCAAATTCACCATCAAACTCACCACCGGCCACCCAGTAACCCACGCCAGCACTCGCTACCGATGCTGGATGGAGCTCATACATATTTATCAACTAACATCATTAGCAGTAATCATTCCGTTTCGTCCGGATCGTCACCCGGTCTACGGTCCCTGCGCAGCAATCTCGGAGCCGCATTTCGATATCCGATTGACTTTCGATTCAGTCCGTACTTTTCGGGAGCCGGTTCGACGGTCGGGTTGATTCCGGTTTCGCTGTTTTTTTTCTCGCCGACAAAACGTCTCGCTCAACCGGCCATGTTTACTCACGTGTCCACCGTGATACAATATCGTGACCGGAAATTGCCACGTGTTTAGGCCAGAAAGGCGGGCTGAAACAGGGTTGGAAGAGCTTTTTCTCCCTCCCAATAATCGCTCCAACCCCCTCGCAAACCCAACACTCGTACGTTATTATGCCGTTTGTTGCAGGAGTCGATTGGAAATGAATATAGAATTTTGGCCCCATCATGCCCTTGCATGCGAGAAGAGGAAGGAACTGATTCAAGAGGTCAAACCGGGACAGGCCGGGTGGTAGGTCAAATAGTGGCAGCCTGTACTGTTTGTCGTCAAACAAAAGGTGAAGAATATGTTTGTCATGCCGGGGGGGAGGGCTGTCGCCATGCCTCGGGCGTAAGAGTTCGGAGGTGAATACCTTCATTAGATTCCGTACGTGGCTGGACGTGGTTGTCGCAGCGACTCCCCCGCCTTAGGGGGTCCGTCGGATGAGGAGTAGTATCGATGCGGTACTGCACGTGTCGGACGCACGGGAAGGATATCATCATGACACCCGCACATTATCTACGGATGAATTGAATGGTTTGATCCTGATTGATTTCCCTTCCCGACGGGAATACACGATGAGCCCGTGATGAATGGAATGCGGATATTCTCGGCTTTGTTTGAGAAAAGGTATTTATAGTTACTCGCGAATTGGTAGCATTCCGTCGGGTAAACAACTTAAAGAGGATCTTAGCGCGTGAGCGAAAAGAAGGAGTAGTTTATTTATGGTACTGATAAACAGATGAACGTTACTGTCATTTACTGACAAAACTAAGTAGAGTTAAAATAATAAATATTAGAATAGAAATGCCAATCATGAACGTAAAATAATGATGAAAAAAAAATAAAATAATTAATAATAAAAATAAGAATAAAAAAGTCTTAATTATAGATATTTACAAACCACTTTCTATATTTTATATTTCCAAAGTTCCATTTCAAATGGGTATTAAATACATATTCTTTAAAGATCAAAGTCCAGCAACCGAAAACACCTCAAAAGGAGACAAGCACATCACCGTAGCAAATCAGCACACACGGCAAGTCCATCGTTTTCCACCGAAGCGGAACATAAAATCAATTTGGCAAATGGAATCAAATCAAAACCAGACAAACTAACCTGTCCCGTTGTTCATTCTTCGGGCAAACATTTAAAGTAACGACAGCGCATCCTGTCTCCAAGATGCTATTTCACAGAAGCGAAAATGAACGACGTAAGAGAATGGATGTGCTGATGTTCCGGGACCGGAATTTATACCAGGAAAACTTTTTATATTCTACCATTTCCCACCGAGTACACATTCCTTCCGTGGACGGTTTCGAATGGATTGAAAAGTTTGCTCTCCAACGATTGCCCTCCCCTGGGAGCGGCAGTGAAACGGATTTACTTCCTAACTCGCAGTGACAAACGATTGGAATGTTTCCCTCGCACCGCCCACGTCCACATTCGCCAGCATTATCGAAGGAAAACCGAGTCCCTTCGATGTCCGAGCCAGCGTCGAGGTTGGGACTTTTCAGTTACAGTCGAGTCCATTGGTGATTTGAAAGGTTTTCAGGGTGTCCTAATCTTGGTGCCCTCGCCTCGCCGCTTTTACCGCACTCGCTGCCGTCGCAGGGTCGTAATGATTGTCACCGTTGACCGGAACCATCTGGAGAATGGTTCGATTGGCAGAATCCGTGCCATCGGCATCTTTGTTTGACCGATTTGGCGCTCCGGACCCTGGATTCACTCAGGGGAACCTTTCAAGGATCTGAAATCTAATTTTCTAGATTTACACTTTTGATAAGCCACCGGTTCTGCTTGTCCACCGAGTGCTTACAGGTGCCTCGGGGCCACCGCAGTTTGTTTTCTCCCTGGTAAAGATCGACCTTGTAAAGTGAAAGACAAAATGTGTCTTCAAAGCGGTTGCTCCAATTCGACGAACTTTGCTGTGTTGTATTTTTTAACCATTTTCTAGCTTTCTAAAACAAATGGGACGACGTTAGCTTCTGCAGTTGTAATCTTGTAAGAAAAGACTAAATGGGTGTTGTTGAATTTCTATAAAGCAAATAATAAAATTGAAAAATCATCTAGTCACATGAAATTGATATTATTATCGTAATGATGAGTAGTTCTTAACCTTTTCGAGCATCTGTAACTAAAATAGCTTGAAATAGTAGTTTTTTTTTTATAGCTAGCTTCATTATTTAAACTATTTTTGAGCCAGCTTTTCAAATTATTTTTTAGCAATCATTTCTAACGGATGAATCAATTATACTGTCAGTCAAGTCAAATAAAAGATTCATATTTGCCCTACCCAAAAGTTCACTTCCATGTTCTGAAGTCCATTAAGCGTGCTAGGAACAATTATAATTGTCTAAATAACATCAACAATGCAACATGTATTCCATTCAAACACACTTATCTTCCATGTTTGTCTCGTTAATCCTGTACGGGTTTCCCTGCTGCAGGCAACACACTAGGGTAGAAGGAAAGTAAAAATAAACGTAAAATAAACAAGAACAAACCCACACGGGACCGCTCAAGCACGGTAGAAGAATGGCAAGTGTTGGCGAATCCTCGGCACTCGCTGTTTGTGGGGTAATTTATTCATAACCATACAATCGGTGAGCGATAATGTGGCTGCTCTGCGCTGGAGCGTGGCGTTGTGCCGGGCGAGAAAACCAATGCCCCCCGAAATCCATCCACCCACATGCATGATGCCATAAACAATTCAACCAACTTTTCCTTTCCGATGAACCCGTCTTCCATGGGCATCGTTTGTTTCGAACCACGCGGCCCGCGATAACCTGCGCGATGGAGGGAAATAAATGAAGTGGAAAACGAAACTTTTCCACCTTTCGAACACCCATACACACAAGCCCAAAAATATACATTTGTTCCACTCAACTCAAATCCTACGATTCTTTTTCAACCATACTTCTCTTTCATTTTCCATTGTACTGGGAAAACTGGGGATCTATCCTGAACCGAGCGACGCCGGGCAGGGTGGAAATGATTTATTCAGAAAATATAGCACATAAGAACGAATTATCTTTATAAGGAATGATTGATTTTGACTTTTTTATTTTCCGCATCCTTACGCCCTACTGCACCGGCGAGAGCGATGCCATTGAGATTTCCCATTTACAATTCGATTCTTTTCGGCTGCGACCGACACCGGCCCCAAGCCTTTTCTGCAACCAATCGAAGCTCGTGTGAAGCGATCGCACACCGTGCTGCCATTTTTGCACATTCACCGGCAAAAGCAAGCAACGAAAGAAGGCACGGAACGTATCCGTCGAAGTGTTTCCCGGCCGGAAACTCGCTCGCGCGTGTTGGCGTGCAAGTGAAGAAAATCAAATTGGACGTAAGATAATTTAATCCGGCGCGGATAAGTTACCGGGCGGAGCTGGGATGGGCTTGAATGGAAATAGCTTATCAATAAGCGATGACTTTCGGTGCGGGGTTTGCAGCGGATACGAAAAACTCGAAGGCGAACCTGATCGAACAGGTGTATGAGAAAGTGTAAGGAGCATTTCTCAAGGCAAAGATAAGACAGGAAAAATTGGTGCAGGTTAAAAAAGGGATTCAGTTGCGGGTTTAGAAAACACCAAGAAAAATGAATGTTGCGAAAATGAGAAGGCTCCTATGCCACATCAACCTATAAAACTTGTTATGATATCTCCTATCAAAATGCTCAAAAAATTTCTCTCTAAGTTGAAGGCAGATGGAAAATAAATTTGGTGCAAAACAAATTCACCGAATCGCACCTTGTTTCGCTACAGTTTTAACACATACAGAGTATTCACTCGCTGGTATCAATTATTCTTTCGCATCATTGCACCATTAGCGAGGGAAACGCAAATAAAACATCGGTACGATGCAGTTTTGGAATAACAAATCAAATGCATAAAACATGGCCATCTATCAAACTGGTGTTTGCGTTACCATTTCTTCTAGGATCTATTTTTTGTTATTTTCCCGTTATTCACCCTATTGAGCAAACGCAGCACCAGAGCCGATGGTTGGTAATAATTTTTATTTTCTACCGGTTGAATACAATTTATGCCAGAACCACAATTTACTGCACGCCGAAAAATGATTTTTCGAACCTATTTCCGGGAACCGATTTCACGCAACTGAAAGCAAAGCGAAGCGTGTTTGTATATGTGTGTCCTTTTGTGGATGAAAAATAAATTCATCTCCAAAGCCGAAAAGTCACTGGCGCTATTTATACCATGCACAAGATATGCGTAACGTGCACACTGCACCAAAAATTCATCGCCAGCTTCGAAAAGGCCAACAATAACAAAAAAAAGAGCGAAAGCTTACTGGAAGTATCGTCCGTTTGTTTTGCATGCTCGTTTTATTTGGCAGCATCCATTGGCACTCGGTTCGAATATCAATTCGTTTTGCGGCTCACCGGACGCACTGGAAATTTCCCCTCCTTCCCCTTCACTTCTCTACTTCTTTCAGTTGCATTTCACACACGGATTAATGCACTCGAGCATAAGTAACAGTCACTCATTGCCGGATCAATCAAATTTATTGGTACTTTTATCGGATTTTTTTTCAAACGTTCAGTTGAGGTTCCACCGAACGCACCGCGTCAAAAGGATAGTGCTATTTATTTTCATCCCCCTTTTCAGCGGCTTCAACCGGGCGTAGTTGTATTAACCATTTTTGTTAGGCTTTTTGTTGCCCCTCAAGCAGACGCAATCTCTTACGTTCGCTCTAGTGGCCCTATTTTTGACCCCTAGAACTGTGTTTGGAGTGCTATGAATTTCACAGCAGAAGCAAAAGGTGGAAAGCAGAAATTCATTTCGCACTCCGTTGGTTCCCGGTAGAACTACGGATGTATATCTGTTTATTTGTTATATTTTAATTTTTGAAAAGAAATAAAATTTTGCAGTACGCTTCTGAAAATTCACATGAATTGGTTAATATCCTACATACTTGCTTAACTGTAACAATTCGATGAATAAATAACATACAGCAATATACTAAAGATAAATACATTTTCAGCTGCTCCTTATTCAAAATCAAATTATTCGATTTAAGGCACACGTGTTACCGCTTCACTTCATGTTTGATGTATGAAAAAGCCCATGATTTAAACACATACAAAAAAATCTCATTGTCTATCATTTTCCATTTCGAGTCGCCCACCCGGGCACAGCGGGAGCATCCTAAGTGACCCGAAGGGGGCGATTTTTGATCTATCCCTACGTGCCCGGAATGGAAAGTGACCCATTTTCTTTCCGGTCGCTACCGAAACTTGGGCACCGTTGGGCTCCTGCTTTGATGAAGTGTCCGTATGCTAGAGAAACGCTCATTGTGTGAGCTTTCTGACGTGGTTTGGCCCAAGGTTTTCCCCGTGTTGCCTGTGGAACCAGCAAGAGAAAAAAATAAAACACCTTCCAGGCCGCTCGGAAGGTGGTCTATTCTCCGGAAATCGGTTTATGCTGCGGTTTGCCGACGGTTCATGATTCGTTCGTTTATAATTCATCCGCTGTCTGGGGGTGTGAGATTATTTTCTGCACAAGTAACTAGCGCCCCTGTTCGCCAATGTCCCGAGCAATGTGAAGCTTTGTCATAAGCAACATGTTCGTTGCATCCGCGTGACCTCCCTCTGTTCTCAGTCCACACTGCTTTGGCACGATGTTTTATGTTTTATTTGTCTATCCCCATCCACACCATCATCTTCCTCGCTTTATCCAACGCTTCACGCCATGTCTCATAACCATGTTTTCCTTAATTCCCACATGGCAAATTCGTCATCTCGTTACTTGCACGGGCAAATCTTCGCCACATTTTTCGGTGCTTAGTATTCATCACCTTACCTGGCCAGATGGCAAGGGATGGAGTGTCGAAGGCATGGTGCACATCAGCTCCACCATTTTCTTCTCGCTGCACCCGCTGTTTGGTTTATAAAACACTTAAACATTCTCGCCTATGATGTGCGGAATTATGTGACACTGTCGAGAAGCAAATCGTGCACTTTTTCAAGCGGATTTTCTTCTCGTCCCGTCGCACCAAGAAAGAAACCGAACGAAAAATCCGTTTTATTTTCAAAGTGCGTGTCTTACGCACGCCAACATCCCCCGGACAGGAAAACGCGAGTTGGTTGGCACGTTTTCTAGCTGCTCGTTAAGCATAAGGTGAGCGTGAGAATTTCAATAACGGCCGTTGAATAAACAATTGATGGAAAAGCGGACGCATGTACGCTTTATATCTCTCCATTTGAAGGATTTTTCCATACTGTTTTATTTTCCTCTCGCCGGCATACGTGACCAAAATGTTTGGGACACTATAAAACCTCAGATATTTCAAATCATAATAATTGTATTTGATGATCGTTACATTTTAATTCAATTGAATAAAATGTCTTGTACTTTTAATGATATTTTTTAAAACATGATCCAGTTATTGACGATTGCATAAAAATTATTCTACAAATGATATTTTCACATTTTAATCAACTATTTCAAATTATTCATTCGTCAATAACTGGAACTCGCAACATTTAAGAACATTGAAATTCATTGCCATACTTCAAACCACGCACAAACTTGCACATGGCGATGCGATACAAATTCACGTTCAATTTATTCCTGATCCTCCCTCCGAACGGGCTTGCATTTCAACGGCACGTTGCGTGAAAGAGATTTCCAAATTTAATTATTGTCAATTTCATCAAACGACGCCCTGACAGTCGGTTGTCTCCTATTGCGATGAATTCGCTAATTTGCATTGATTTGCTTTGCATCGAGAGTCAAATCGAACACACGGTGCCTATTCGCGTTTCATCCGCATCCATTTGCCAACAACCGAACGAAACGAACCAAACGGGCGTTCGATCCGATGAATAAAGATGTCTGTACGTTGTTTCGATGTCACTCTGCTCGGGAGTGTTGATGTGGTTCTCTGGTTCATGCGTAACAGTGGTTTAAAAGTGTTTTCGATTTTAGTGTTTTTGCGTAGATGAAATTTAACGCTGTTTGTTCAAGCATTCGATTTAAACTTTGCATCGCAATTTCATTTGTTAAATATTTCAACCATTTAAAATCAACTGTTGTTTAAAGGAGCTTGAACTCTCAAGTTCAACTTCCGAAAAAAAGTTATAATTAACACTCAATACATAATTGACTGATTTAATTTATCAACTCAGAAAAAAATCATCGTAGAAGTCACATCGAAACTTGTCGAAACTCAAGACCTAATTAATATAAATATAAAAAAAAAACTAAGCATGAAAGCAGAGGCCATTAGAATTCCGACTCTAGCTTGGAACGAATTTTCCGTACACTGTAATTAGCAGCTCATTTTAGATAGTCTTCACCGGCTGCCAGAACTCGCTGCAGAAGTTCAATAAGGCAAAAATGGGTACTTCAAAGGAAAAGTAAACAACATCACAGTTCTTCTCCAGCGAACTATCATGTTTCGTCCGTTCAAACACGTGCCGAAGCGTTTGGCGGGTGCACACGGTCAACCATCCACTCTCCCACCGTTTGGCCGAACCCCTAGCCCACAGTGAATCAATAACTTTAATTAATTAGCAGTTGCGAAACATTTCACCAGCACTACCAACCGGGCACATTTTGTGGGGTGGGAAATGCTCGCCATAAACTTACACCGTGGTTCATGTTAAAAGAAGTTTAAGTGCCATTATGTTTGCTCGATAGACTTGCACTCCCCGCCACTGCGTCACCGCACGAAGTGCAGCTCCGCCCGCCCGGAAAACTTTGATCGGTCACCGTGTCTAGTTTGCGTTCGGTGCGGTGGAAAATCGACGATGATGCACGAAATGCCGTTGAACCAACCCGTCCCCCCGGTCGAGGTTATTGGTTTAAGCATGAACTGTTTTTCCACTTTTCCACAAAACACACACACACATACACCAACCCCATGTGATGGCACATGTTGTAGGGAAAAGAAGTTGCGCAATGTGAAAAGCAAACAGGACGGTACGTACGTACGTACGAGCCAGGCAAATCAGTTCGCATGCCTCGTGTCGTGTGCTTTTCTTTCAGTCAATTTATTTAGCTGTCGAAAGTTGTGTTTTTTTACACCACCACCCTTTCCCGTTCCCATGCGCGCGGGATTTGACACAGCTATGAACCCGCGCATCGGGGGAAACCCCTTGGGCTCGATTCTGAAGAGCATGCACTTTTCCGTTCGATTCGGTTTTGGATGTTTGGTTGTTCTGATTCGGTGATATGTTTTTTTTTTTAATTTCTTCCATTCCTCCAAACTAACACTTTCCACTCCCATATCGGGCAACATGCCAAAAGCACGCTCCATCAAAAGACTCCCGAGTTTGACCGGTGACGGTATTATTTTTCTTACGCTCTGCCCTTCGAGTAACCTGTGGTTTGAAGTCGTCCACTACGACCCAATTCCAACATGACAGTCACACGTGGGCTTCAGCAGGGAGACCCCGGGGGGGTGCGTTGGGGTCATCCGTAAATCAATTGCAATTCGAGTTCGCTCAAAGCATTCCCAGCAACCACCGTTTTCCAGATTGGTTAGAGTTACGAACGATTTCATACGTTCCCAGTCTGGTTGACAGGTGTGGAAATGAAATTGCGCTTATGTTTATGCAGCCGGCCCCTCGTACGGCCTAGCAAACAAACAAAACCACACACAAACACACTCACACCCGCACTAGCACAAACAATGGGATGCAAAGGAATCCTTTTGGAACGGAAAAGTGGTGCTACTCGACTGCAGTTTTCGATAGGAAACGACACAGCACCTCGAGTTTCTCGGGGAAAACGATCGAGGGAAAAGCGGGGAAAAAAGGGCAACTGCGACTGACAAGCAAACAATTTTATTGAAAAACAAATGCCTGCTGTTGCTCTCGTGCGTGAGGCAAGACTCCGATAAATTACTATCACGGAGGGGCGGCCTTTGGTTGCACGCGATCGGAAAAGCACGCGGCGTACGGAGAGTGTCCCTTTAAAGTGGAAAACAAAGGTGATTTGAAATGTGTTTTTGCTAGGACGGCAGATAAAAGGAAGGATGTGGGTGACGTATGGGTGTAACCATAGGTTGGGGAGAGGTTAAAAGTCTTTATTGTTATTTATGAAACTCGAATGTCGGTCGCATGTTTGCCTACTTTAAACGATAATCTTCAATGAATTTTCTCTAAAAAAAATCAAGAGTATGTAAAATATTCAAATGATTTGCTTAATAAGTTGGCATGCACACATAAAACATAATACTGATTTTTTCAAAACCTGATTAATGGAAATTGAACATTTGAACAGGTTTCAATTTCAACCCCCATCGAAACCTTTACGCAGAAGGGTAATTTACAGCTCGAGTGATTGATAGTGTCATCGAGTGTGAAAGAAAGCTATTTAAAATGCGTTCCCTGTGCCTAACTTCAAAGGCCTACACCGGAAGGGATTTTTTCCTGAAAAGGATCGGCACCCGGAAAAACTGCCATCGCCGGTCACGATCGACTTAAACACCTTTACCGACGCTCCATATATCTTGGAAATCTTTCCACCTTTACAATACTTTTCAATCAAGCTAAACGACCGAAGGTAGGATCGTTGCCTATTTTTTGGGATTTTTTCATCCATGAAAATCGTCTCCGTACAACGTCTTAGAAAGGCAGCGCTTCGATTTCGGGACCTCCGAAGCAACGGCAGCTTCGGGGAAAAAGAAAACAACTGCCGAAAAGATGAAACGCGATCCGAAGGGATCCATGGGGCTCGTTTGACGCGAGTTCAATAAAAGAGGAACCGGTGGATTTCAATTTCAACGAGCTTTTTTCTTCTTTCCCAGCTCCACACACGATCCAAGCACACCTAGCACACACGTTCCTAACATTCCTTTGCTTTTTGTTGTTCCACCAAGGCCTCTAAAATGTCCTCCCGGCGATCGGAAATTCAAATCTCTTTCAATGTCTGTTTTTTGTTGCCCGGGAAACCAACGAATCCATCACACTTCGCGCCACTATGCCGGGGCGATAATTCCGAGCGAAGGTTCGCTCTCACTGATCTCATGGGATGAAATGATAAATTCTTGTTTGGGAAAAGGTGTAAGTGGATACACAGCGTTGGAAAAGCTCCTTTTAGTCGAAATGGGACGGTAGTGATCGTAAATTCATGCAAAGTTATGTGGCGAAAGTGTAACAGAATAGAAAGCTGCTGTTTGAAGAATAGCTTATTTCGTAACATTGCGACGAAAACAGCTTCCAAAAAGTTATCTTTCCTTTTGTCGGAAATTTAAAACCCAAATATTGGGATTTAAAATACTGTAAATATTATTTGAGCTATAATTTTGACCATTTTCCAAACTTAGAAAAGAATATATTAAATAAAAATTGAACTCAAAGGAAACCCGGAAGAAACCCTGAACTAAAGCCGTCTGTTAACCACCCCAATTGGGGATCAATGGATCATTTCACTCTTTCTCTGCTCAGCCCCATTAAGGGATAAGTGCTAAACTTGTACCATTTTCTGCTGACCGATGCAGCAATAAAATATTAAATTCCTACCATCCCTTGAACATGGACCAAATGTTTAATGGGACTCGCCGTTCGCTGCCAGAAGTTCGACATCCCTTCGGGGCACGCAACAAGACACGCTTTTTTCCCAGGAACGCGTCCCTGTTCATTTCCGATGAACCTTATTTCTCTTCATCAAACGCAATAAGCATGAAAATAAAATGTGGGCCCATAAATTCTTCTACTTGCAGTAATAACTGTCACGGAATAAACACTTTCCCCTCGGGCGCCGAAAAGAAGCAAAGCCGTCGGGTATGCCTGGTGGCGTGGCAGGAAGCAACGAACCGAGGAATGGCAAAGGAAAGTGATGCCACTGTTACCACGCACGCCAACCCAGTCCCCATCGGCTTCCCAACACCAAGCCGGTCGGTCTTTGTTGAGCATGGAGTGTCTTCTAGCCGTACACGCCTCGTTTGGAGGCGGAAGGAAGACTCAAGTTTTCCTAGTTTTTCCCCCCCCGTTTTCATCATGAGCCTGGGGGAGGGGAGGAGTTTATGAGCGCTTCTCCATGCATTCCAATGACAGGAACACGGTATGCCTTACACCGGGCGGGATTCCCAGCGGTGACACGATTTTCCGATTACTTACGTCGTCAATGCTTCGTTTCCACATGTGAATTTTCCGACCCGGTGTCAGTTTCGCTGCCGGAACCGAATGGTGAAGAATATGCGCCAAGAAGCAGAAGCCTACCAGGAAGTGAGTCACGAAAATGGGCGATAAAATTCGTAAGACTCGTCTCCATTCTCAGCTATTCCCGAGCCGGAGAAGATGAAGTACGCTTTTCCCAGAATTTCCCAAGTATTCGAAGCCGGTAGCGAAGGTTCTTCGGGGGAAGAATGCACGGAATAAAATAAGTTTGCCCGAGCGCAGGTTGCCGGAGAGGGCGCCAACCGCATTTTTTGGTAAATAGAAGTACAGGGCATAATTTTATACCTGCTATTTTTCTTGCCCTTCCCCGCCAGCAGCCCCTTCGTGCGGAACATTTCTCAGATTGAGGTAGGAAGGTAAGAGAAAAATGGAATGAAATATGAAAAGCAGTTCGTGCAAAGTTCATGATCAATGGCGGTGGCATGGTTGGGTCACGGATTTTTATTTTCTCCCTTTTGTCGCGCCCAGTGCCGCTCGGTGGCATTCGGTAAGAAAAACCTTCCCCACGCAAAGACACCGACTGAGGGCTAAATAATCGCAACTTCTTGTCAGGAAATATCACTCTCGTCCCGCTCGGTTCACAGCACGGCAGACGACGTAACTTTAGTTTATGAAAGAGAAAAGTTGTTCAATTAGTGGAGAAATTACGGAAAAATATGGCTGCCATGCGGGTCGGTGGAAAAATAAAGCACCAAACCGTTGTTCAATTTCCGCGAAACATTGGCATTGGTTGCAGTCGGTAATGGAAGCGGGAGGGGGGGGGGGGGGGAAAGCACGCTCTTCGGTTCGCCTTTCGATGAGGTAAAACAAAAAGGACGACGAGTTTGAGGGAGCGAAAACTAAAATAAAAATGAACAGCCCACGAAAAACATAGTCAAACCATTAGTGGTGCCAAGGGTGTGCCACCGATTTACGACTCCGATTGTTTATGGGCGAGGACTTTCCCTCCTCATCGGGCAGGAGGTTGGTTGTGGCAGCGTCGCGGGTGTTTAGCAAATGCCTTCCATCGGGGTAAACTGCCAGTACACCGTTTATGATTTTCTTTGTGCTTATCGTATTACGCCGGTAGTGATGGCGAAAACACTCACTCCATTCGTATGGAGTTTGAATTGTTCAGGGAAAGTGAATAATAATTTACTGAACTATTTTTCCAGGTAGCTTTTGTTAAGGAGAATGTATAAAAAATGTTTGTTATTAGTTTATACCATATTACAAATCAGGGATTTAAGAAAAGAATAAGCAGCATCAAAAATTAATTATATATTTTTCAGTCAAAAAGAAAGGTATTAAATAGCTAAACTTAATTCAAATGTGTTATGGCAGTTGAAAAAAGCAGCAAAATGCACTTCTGTTTCTATGTTTACGAAGGAACATAAGCATTTGTTATTATTCCGTCACGATAGATCAGATAGATTCCCACAACAAGGTAATCATTAATCTACTTTCCCTTCCCAAACACGGATGAAAACTCTATTTCCGGGTGAGGGGAAAAATCACGCGCTGCAATCACGAAACACATTGCCAAAACTTACGACGTAACGATGCAAACCGTGTTCCGGATAATTGCAACTGTTTGTTCGCCAAATTGCACAGCCGAATCGCTACTCGGCTGGATTGACCGCAATTCACTTAGCGCTACAAATCCATTCCATCATCATTACCACCAATCACCAGCACCATCATCGGGACGATGATCATCTGGTGGGTTCTGGTCGGATGCGAAGTCACCAGGCTGCGATCGTAATCGTGATTCATTTCATTTCGGAAATTGCCTCCAATCGTCAACAGGCCTTCCTTTTCTTAGGGCCAAAAAAACAGCCACGAAATTGGCTTCGCCGTAAAGAAAAATGGCTCTGATTGAAGGGAAAAACACTCGACACGGACGAAAAGAGAAGAGTACGTAAGGGTGATACTTTTTTTCTTTCTACGTTCTACGTGTTGGAAAATTGGGTATCCTTTTTTTCACCCCCGAACAAGGTTTTCGTTTTTTTTTCGACTTGCTTTCTTTGAAGAGTTGAAGAAAGCCAGACGCAACTATGGACTCAATCTTTCACCATGGGTTTTGGGAGTGGAACGTGAGAATAAGGGTGCGCGTGGCAATCCCTAAATTTTGTTTTTACTGTTCACTGCCGGTCCGCCTACAAATGCTCAATTTTCCTCCACCCAGTGTCGGGAAGCCCGGGTGGTGGCTTCTGTTTGAATTGCGTTAGTTGGAAAGTCTCCTTCCGGAATGCAGGAATAAAATAAGAAAACACAGGAAAAAAGAAACCAACTGCTTCGCAAAAGTGGGAAAACACTCAAAAAATCATCGAAAGTTTGAACAGAGGGCGCGACGGGACAAATAAAAAGAAAAAAGAAAAGAAAAGAAGGAGGAGAGCCTCCATCCGGCCATAAGCCAGCCCGGAGCTGGTGTAGCAAATTTTAGAAGTCAGAAGATAAGCCCAAACAAACCCCGAGAAGCCATCAAACCCGACACGGCGAAAGTTGGCGCAGAGAAACAAATAAAGCCTTTATGATTTCACTTTACCGAAAACGCAGGAAAACTTTGCGCCGCTCGGGCGGGGAAAACTGGGCCGGCTGTGTTTTTTTTAGGGAACCGGTGGGCTCTACGCACGAGGTCAAGTGCAACGGGGACCGGGAAAGGGAGCGCCCGCTAAAGAACCTTCCGCTGAAGTAAACCTTAACCGGAAAAGCGAGAAAAGCGCATAAAAGTTGATCCAAAAGGAATTTTATTCGTTCCCCGTACGGCGCCCGTGTTCCCCTTTTTCCTTCATTTTCCTCCCAGTCGATGATGAGCGTATTTGTCGGAAGCAAGAAAAGAAAAAAAAGAGTAGAAAGAAAAGTAAACTCGACAACGATGTTCATCTTTTCTCTTCTAGCTGCTTCTAGCCCCCCCAGCCAAGAACAACCCCTAGAAATCGAAAGGACATATTTCGGGGATATCACTTCCGAGCCCGAAATTCGAAACTTTACTTTCAAGCTCAATTTAGAGGGCTCCCGTTCTGCCGTCCGTACCGGGGGTTTCGGGTTTCCGGGTGTGCTCACGCTGGTGAGAACCCAAATCAATAAATTTTCCCTTTCGTCATCAAACTAATTGACCCTAATCAGATGGGACAATGAAGAGCCCGGGGAAAAATGAGCCCAGCCAAGCACCGAGAAGGTTCCCGATGGGGAAAAGCACGCGCGCGCGACTTTAGCTCTAATGGAATTAAAAACTTTTCCCCAAAAACCTCAAACAAATGATTGTTCGGGTGAAAATGTTGTCGACTTCTCTCTCTCTACGGTCCAAGCATTAGCGCAAACATCATTCAAAGTCATGAAAGATTCAGTCCGGTCCGCAAACGGGGAAATGTGGCTAATCGAACGAATTTTGGGGTTTTCTTGGGCGAGGAACGGGTCAACCTTAAGCCAGCCACGCTCGGTTGTCATCAGTTTAACGAGTAGCTAAACTGATTCTTCACATCTAAGGTACATCTGTCAATAATAATAATATTAAGATAAGATACACCAAAAGCCATATTTAAAGTTTCTTAGAAGGATAAACAACGGCTTTCTATCAAAATTAAGGTTTACAATCTTAATTTTCAACCAGGTTTGGTAAATATAGTCATCTAATGGAAGGCAACTAAACTGGAACTAAGATCGAAATTGATTATAACTTTGTTTAAAGACGCCCTTAAGCTGTTGTTGTACAGTCAATGTTTAAATCAGGCTTTTCAACCACTACGCTTCAGGAGAAGTATGAAAGATTATCAGGAAAACAATTCTATTTGTAAACCAGAGCTCTTTTAAAGAAAGTTGAGTAGACTTTTATGGCATAAGATGTCATTTCTTGCCAATTAATGATGCAAGCTAAAAGATGTTCATTGTTGTCTAAGTATAATAATATCTCCTACTTTAAAACCCATTTTTCGTTCTTTACACGTATCTTGTCATTTTGCTTAATACAAAAAGAAGCAAGTTCAGCTTTTAATTAAATAAAAATGGTGTACGATGATTGAAACAGACTCCACAGTTCGGCCTGTTTAGTGTCATTTCAAAGAAGCATTCGCTTAGCAGAGTCGAACAAAACAAATATTCCGATTATCTCAAGCATTTCCCAAAAACAGCGACGGTTTTCTCAATTAAATACCACCTCATAGGAAGAGACACCGAACAAAAGCCTCTAGCAGCAGCTCAATAAGAGTTTCATTGGAAATTAGATTAGAGTAAAATTGTTGGGCTGAAATTAGCCCATCCGGTCTGCCCCACCGGAGATAAGAGTTACTTGTGCGAAAACAATGTCGAAGGCCATCGACGAGGGCGCTTCGAGATGTGATCGGGCTATTTAAAACCCATCTTGACCTGCAACCTCTACCGCGATCGGGTGGCTTTTTCCGGTTTCCCAAATCGACGCAACAACAACAACAACATCGGAAAAAACACCACGGACAAAATTGCCCAAACCTTCCGGAGCTGGCGGTGTCCACCGGGGTGAGCTTGAAGCAACAATATTGAACCTTCTTCGAGCCTTGGATCGAGTTTTAATTAATTTCGAGCTCATATTGTTTCCAACCATTCGGGCAACTGAGGGCAAGGAGTTTTTTTTTTTTTTGTGCTCTCTATCATAGCGACCGTGCCCAACGCTTGTTTTTCTTCCGATCTCCAGTTTTGGGGCTCATTTTAGCGTTGCCGAATGAAATCGATACGTGGCTCAGGGAGCTCGTGTTACGGCCGTTCGTTCGTTCTTTGGGTCATTTTCCATCGCTTCCCCGTAGCTACCGGAAGGCCCTACATTTGAACCCATTTATGTGTGACCATCCTTAGCGCAACACCTCTCGTCGTTCCATAGTTCCGAACCGGCGAAAAAAAAAACGAAACGAACGATAAAAGGATCAATGAACTAAATGAACGCTCGCACGCAAAAAACCCTCCGGACGGCAGGGAACTGGCTACTCGCTGGCCGTATCGACGAAATCAACAAGGTCACCTCGCGCGGCCAAGCCCTTCCGGTTTTTGTTTGCATGTCCGCCCGGGCAGCCCGGGTGGAAAAACCTCATCGGGCCCGTCGAAATCATAGGAAAATGCGCACCCTCGCGCACAAGTGTGTGAGCACTACGCGGACGGTAGCAGGTGTCCAGTCACGGAGGGCCTTGGAGGTGGGCTATTTGCGAATTGGTTCAAATATTTGTTTTTGCTTGACCTTTTTCCGATGCCAGCTTTCTTGCGACTTCCGTCTGCTGCTGCAGCGTTCGGTGCGGAATCGGAAGGAACCCGGGTTCGATTTTCCACGAACTTTCCGAACGCGCCTATGTTAAAGCATACAAAACCGAGTGGCAACACAAAATGGAGCAGACCACCGCCGGTAAGCGCACAGATGTTGAAAGGGGCCCGAAAGAGGCAGACAAAATGGCAAACCCCACACTCGTGCCGCGCACATCCGGCGTTTGGGTTTCTTAGCGAAAAGTTTCGCTCGAAAAATTGCGTGACTCGCATTCGGCGATGAGCAATATTTGGTAAAAAATTTCAATTAAAATTTGAACCCGGTCTAGACCGGTGGAAAAAGGCCTCCTTACGGTTGAGCCTGAGATGCAGGAAAAAAGGAAAAACCAAAAACCAAATTGGAAATACTGAAGGAATGTGGGGTGTTATTTATAAATTCGTCTTCCCCGTCGGCCCCCGTTCCGCGGGTGCTTTGGCCGCTGGAGATTTTGAAATGAATTGTCGAGAGGGAAAAAGAACGACAGAAAAGAAAACATTTTAGCTGTAGAGGAAAAAAAAGACTCCCAACAAAAAGCGGATCAGTACGGTGGATGATGTTTCACGCGGAAATTGGAATTTGCACGCAACGTTCTTGCCCGGCTCGCTCCCAGGGGTTGGAAACGATACGCCAAGTGCGTCAGAAGGCCGATGATAGAAGTTTGATAGAAAATCTCCGCCCGGCCAATCTGTTCGCTGAACAATTTATCTTAAATGAAAAATGGATCAATATTATTCCACGACACGAATCGCCTCCCCTCCTTCGTTGGCGCAACTCCAGCCCGAGCCCGGGCAGAGCTTATGAGTCTGAGTCATTTTTATTTGTTTTTCGCTCACTTTTTTTGGTGTATTGCTTCCACCGCGATCCGTGCGATTTATGCTATGGAAAGATTTTTCATTCCGCTTGAAGTGGCTCTAAGTGCTTTGCAAAAGGTGGTCCTTTGTTAGAATGGCAGCCCAAACGAAAACACCCGTTTCAATCGACCGGGCTTATCCATGAAAACAATTCGAAGAATATGGTTTTCTTATATCAATACGAACTAAACGGAACAGAAAGACTGAAGAATCAATGTACAAAACATAATTTTTGTTCTAACGGAGGAAAGATGTTGGATCTCACATAAGTAACCAGTAATATAATCCGAAATCCTTGGGTATCTTACATTGTTTTATTAACTAAAATATTTCCCAGTTTCATATAATCGATCCTCATATTCATATAATCGAACCTGTTATTGTTTTAATTGCTGGATTTTGTTGTCATTTGTACAAGGTTTGGAGAGGCTATATGTTATGCTTATTTGTTAGAAATATTCTAACAATGACAAATAAAAATTGACAATTCTAAACACGGTTCACCAAACGTAACATGTATTGACGATAAAAAAAAACACTAAGATTTTGTGGTCAGAGGCTATAAAGTTATGCTGTCAAACATCATTAATATTGTTTCTTAGTGTTAAGTTTAATGTCATCAAAAACACATGTATTTGCCACAACCAGCTTTTCAATAATCGATAGAATTGCGTTATGGTTGCAAACCAAACTGTAATATAATTGAATTGAGCACACCTATCTGCTCGTAGAACAATCGATTCCCCATGGATGGCTCACACATTTAATTGATTAGTGAAAATCAATCATAACGTGAAATTGCACACATGATTTACTACCGGTGCGTTTTGTTCGACAATACCAATCAGTCGATCAAACAAAGTTGCAAAGAAATGATTGCGTAACGTTGCTCGAATGCTAAGCAAAACTTCACTCAATCCCGGTGCAAATCACCAACCATTGGTCCTGGCTGGTCCCCAGGAGATCTTCACAAACGATTGATTCCGGTACATGCAATAAAAATGAATTATTGAACAGTGCAGGAAACCGTTTGCCATTATAACAAGTAATGCCATTAACTCTCCAGCTCCGGCTAAGCGAGCAGTTGCTGAGCTCGGATGGACGATTTATCACTCCGACCAGTGGAGGACACATCAGAGCTGCACCATAGAGACATCATTCGTACAAGTGCATTAAAAGTGTTATGTTATGTCAAACAGGTCCTCCCGTCCACCCGTGAGGCGGGCCCTATTCTCTCCGGTCTGGCCGGGATGCAACCGTACGGTAATCGGCCCTAACCCGAGAGACCGTCCCCGAAAAGGACCAACGTCCGGCGGCTCAGACACTCAGTCAATCCGTGGACCCGGTCGGCGTGTAGACACACGCTCGGATTCGCAAGTGTCATACATCAACAATCCGGGTTTGCTCCGTTGTTTGACTTATGTGTTCAACTATTGAATTAATGCTGTCTTTCCGTCCTTGAAAACGCTCGCCAGGGCTCCGGCCGGCCGAAGAACAGCGGCCAGTATCCCGATGGGCCCGCACTTGGCATGCACTTTAGCGTCCGCTTCGGCACGCCCGGCCGACTTCCGGACGGACTGTGTTTGTTTGCACAAACAAAAATAATGCCCCGATATATTTGTCCACCCACTCCGACCATCCCACGATGGTCACTCACCGTTACGAGACATGTCGTGTTTGACTTTGGTTCCGTGCGGCAATCCTTTCCATTTCCCTTTTTCCCAACCCATGGGGCACCTCCCTCCCGGTGAATGGACACGGTGTTGGTTGTGTATCTTTGCATTTTCTCGTCAAGCTCTGCTGGGACCGTCCGGAGCTGAACGACGCTCCGTACCGGCTCGGTAGGGCTGCGGTCCGTTGGGGGTCGGACATCGTCGTACATTTGAAATATCCTTCCCGGATTGTGTCACCCCGGTGACCGATCGGGTGAACGAGCAGAGAAAATAAAAGGTGAAAAACGTCCGCAAGCGCAATCGGTCTGTGACGGTTGCCGCTGGTTACACTTGAAGTGGCCCGGGTCTAATCCCAAGTTTATGAGTGTTTGTGAGAATAAGGGACTGTGTTTTAACTTTGTAACGTGTATCAAAATTTATTCATAGGGAAAATTCATTTCAAAACCCATTCGTTGGAATACGTTTCGTATTTAATTGCCAGACAGAGCTTCGAAGAATTATTGTAGGGAATACGCAAAAATTGTTGTAACATTTGTGGAAATTCAGCTGATAAGTTATTTTTGAAGGTATATAATATATGGACCCAGATAATTGGAAACTATTTGAGAGATAGCTCCATTTGGTATAAACATTTTAAAATTCTGCTTCTAGAGAAACTGTCGGTTTGAATAAGTGCATAGATTATCGTTGGTTTTTATCTTTGCTAATCCGACGAGTAATTGCTAACTTCGTTTTAAGCCCTTTTATACCACAATTAACAAATGTTTAGTTTTTTTTTTTGCAAAACAGCATCTTACGTCGCCACAAGGAATATTGATAAAATCCTTCAGTCTATCAACAAATTCCACCACAAGACCACATTTTTATAAGCTGATATCCACAAAGCTATGCCAAATGAAATCAGTTGCGGATTTATCTCACCTGCCGAGCCGGACGATTCATGTGCGCCTCGTGCAAAACTCTGGGCACGAATCGGGAAAAGAATCGCACCAATCTTGCGAAAACCGCAAAGCAACGCAATCGGTGCGATCCCTTCCCTGCCCGTAACTTTTCCAGCTGCGTGTCTCGGGGTTTTCTCGTCGTAAATGGGTCAGCTACCGCAGTCGGTTTCCTCCACGGACGCACACGTACACTTGGAATGTTCGCAAAATACAATCCACTCGAGTCCTGAATCCTGATGGAAAGCCCCCGCCGACGCGTGCATGACGGGAAAGAGGAAAGTGTTAACGTGTGTGTGGGTTTGGGAAGGCCAGCAGCAGCATTCCACCGATACAAATCATGGGTGGTAATAATAATTACAACACGAATCCCGTTATAAATATCAATTAGCTAGCAGCTGTACTTTATTTTCATTTCCTGTCGAGCGGCGCTGCCAGTGGAAAGGATTGTTGAGAAAATTATCGTTCCATATCACTGATCGGTGGGTGGGGAGAGGCGGAACGGGGTGGCCATGGGGGGGATTGAGGTAAAGCCGCATTAGCTCTATCAAACCCCCTCGGAGGGCGAATGGGGAAAACCTAGGAGGACGTGGAAGTGTGAAGCCTGGAGCCAAAGAGGCAGCATAAAACATGAAATACAACCTTTGGCGCGGCTTTACGGGGTGAAACAATGGGGAGGAGGGTTTGCGAGCAGGAAGGGAGACGAAGGCAGCCATTCTTCTTTGGCTGCGGTTCAGGAGGACGGTTGTTTACTAAGACGTGTGCCCCCTGGGAGGCAGCATGGTGGACGCGCTTGGGAAGAAGTTTTATGTTGACTAGGGTTTGCTGTACTTCTGCAGCCCAGCAGAAGAAATAACTCATTTCATTTTTAGTGCCGTTCCTCTTCACCCTCTCCAGCTCCCTCCCCTTCCCTCGACCGGGCAGTTCTTTCCTTGTGGGCAATTCTGTTGATTCTGTTTTTGCCGTGCATATACCGTTTGCTAGCTTGTTACTTTCTTCGGGTACTATGCGGCACGGAAAGCGCTTTGTGTACAATTTTGCTCGGACACACACTTAAACAGTTGGATGCTACTCATCATCCACCTTAATCATACACGCGAGGGTCTGCCGAAAGTGCCTGCAAGAACAAAAGTGGAAAAACGAAAGAAAAAAACATAGGAATCCCACACACACACATAGAAGATTAATAGTAATTGAACCGCAAGAAAAATGCAGTCACACAAAATATGCAAATTATGATGCCGGTAATTTGTGGAGCGTTTTAATCACGACACTCTAGCGTTTTTCATTTTTTATAATAATTTATTATCATGTTCTTTTTCAAACACGCAAAACGTGACATTCAGATAATAGACCTTACGGACCATAGAAGAAACCGAACAATACATTTCAATGCATAAATGAAATTTTGAAGGCAGAATGAAAATATAATTTAACAAATAAAATTGTTTTACCTCACCAGTACTCAAATGTATACAAACTGCATATTTTTAACAAATGTAATATACACTTCTATTGTCTTCTTATTTCGAGACTTTTTGCACAATATTATTTTCCATAAATTCTTATCTTCGGGATATTTTTCACTATTTCTACTGTTCGTTTCACCCATTCGAGTGGCGAAACTCAGCAGCGAGATTCCACCCGGAGGACCTTGAGTTGCAACAATTCCGCTTCCTTTTTTCACTTCCGGCACGGGTTTGCCTGCGCTCCCCCGCTCCGAAGACACTGCGATGGACGCCTGGACACAAAACGACGCAGCATAACTTCAGCATAACAAGCGGTTCCATTCGTACACTGCGAATAAAATGTTATTCATCTTCAACCCGTTTGCCAGCCCCCCCCCCCCCTCCCCCCTCCCTCGGCCCACCCACGTCGAGTGCCTATAAACCGCCCAGGGCGATCACATATACTTTTTTGCCTTCCATCTTTCCACCCGCCACTCACTACACCTTACCTTCGAACGGCTCCGAACGGCGCTGTTCGACAGCGCAGCGAAATGTTTACGAGGAAAAACATTAAACTCTTAACTCACGTCCCAGCGGCGGTTTTCGTTTGTTCGTCTTCTTTTTCTTTTTGTGGGATGGGGTTTCTTTCTTTTTCCTTGCGCTTCCTCACAATCGGAAATATAGAGTAGCGGGTAGTGCAGCCAGTGCGATGCCGGGGCCGGCACTAATGGCGAATGTACCAGCGAACGAAACCGGATAAAAATGAGCCAAATGTAATCTTTTATCCTTTCGCATTATGAATGTGTATTCGTTGTGCTATATTTTTCCCAAACTCCCTGGAAAACCCACCACGCTCGGCGCGGTGCGAACCACGGTGGGAACACTCGATTCCGGCCCCGGACGCAATAGCATTTGCACCGATGGGAAAGCATTTGAGAGCGTTCGTCCTGTGCGCTCGGAGTTTCCCCTCAGTGCACGAGTTCTCAGTTCCGCGGAATGGGTTTCCTCCCGGTTCGCGTTTGACGATAGTGATTCGCATTTTCAAGTCTGCTCATTCTTTTTTAGTGCATCCGCCGAGCATGCAAAATACTTGCCTCTACTTGAATCTTCCGCATTTGCTGCTGTTTTCGATGCTGTTCTAAGCACTCTTGAACATATGGGCTTGTTTTTGTAGCTTTTTGCTATGTCGATTCCCATTCACGGTGCATTATCTCGGAGTACAAAATCAGAATTAAAGTGAAGGACAACGAAAAAGTGCTTCTGAGGGGGGGGGGGGCGGATGAAATGGATTAATCAGTTGAGTGAAATGTTAACAAATATCACTCGGTAGCGCATTAGACGAGGCTACACTACCAAGCACTGCAAAGTATAAATTTCCTGGAACTCGTCTAAACATATAAAGGTAAAGGAAATATCTTTTTTATCACAAACACAGCTATATTTTGGAATGGAATCCCAATACCGTGAATGAATGTAAATGGCAGTAACGAGTAAAACCGCAATCATATTTTGAAATGTAATATCTTTTCGAACAAAAATATTCCTACCAAGAAGAAAAACTGTTAGTCCTTTCATCCGTTATGGATTACATTTTTTCAAGAGTTCATGTATTTATTCCTACACTACTTGTGGAGTTTAGGTCAGTAGTTTAGTGTAATGCAAAAATAATTCAAATTCATTCAAATCCCATATCATTTTTAAAGCATGTTGCAAATGTGAATGTTTTGTATCAGGAAGTCCTGTAAACCCGTACTAGAAATTCATCTTTCAAAGCTAATGTCATAACATAAAAGACTGATATTTTGAATAATCTGTTCCTTCAACATTATATTATAAAATTTAAAACTTAAAGATCTTAAAATGGACCAATCAACGAAGATTTAGGCTTCATTTTAGGGTAAAAATAAAACGCAATCCAAAAAAAAAGTCTTAATTTCTCGCCTTACCATTACTAAACGATAAAAGCACCCCCTGCACCAACTGCAGCTCAAAGTTACGGCTCCACTTTAGCTAAACCGTTGCAATTGCTGCGAACACAAGCGATTCTACAAGCCTTCTTTTGTCCGTTGCTGCGGGCAGGGATTTCGTGATTCGAGGAATTTCCTTAGCACGATCCTTCAGAGAAAGTGCCCGACCGTTTCTCGCGAAACAAAACAAAAACAACCCCTGCACATTCATCATAGCCGGAAACGGATGATCCAAAATTTACTTTACCTTATCCCGCGTTCTATTCGGCTGTTGCTCCGTTCTACACGGTTGTCCATCTTGCGCGCTGGATGGGAGAGGCAAAAACTACAAAAGGAAACCTTTTCTGCCCGTTCGGGCGAGAACGGGTCAGTGTTGGGCCGCGCGGACACGGCGCATCGTGGTCGAAGTTGTTCGCCCGGCGTTAGGTTTATTTACTCCTTTTCAGCGCCACGGCGCTGCTGCCGTCGTCCTTTGCGAAAATATTCATTTCCCAGCTGAGACGTTTATGCCGCCCGGGATTATTCCTTTCGCGGAGGCGTGGGCAAAAACTCTCAGGAAAAACAGCACCGTGTGGTTTGTTTTCCGTGGCCTGATTGCTGTGCGGTACCCGGCAGAAGAGTAATGCTTCGCAGCTGGCCGGCAGCGTGGTGAGATAATTTATGACAGCAGAAATGAGGTTAATTCGCTCACTGGTTTAACACGGTGGCACCAGATGGCACCGATGGGAGTTTGGCCAAGGTACACCATAATACGGGCAATTGTACTGCCACTTGGCACACATTTTATGGGAGTAAACTCGGGGGGGGGCGATGTGGTAGCAGCGGAAAAAGAAAACCATTGCCTTCCGAAACAAAGACCATCGTCTAAAGTCCTGCCGGCCATTACGGGCCAGCGGCGCGTGAGGGCAAGGTGCTGGAAATAGTATTTGAAGCAGCAGAAGAGAGGAAAAAAAACACAACCTACGACCACTATTTCGCATCTACGACTTCCGTCTTTCATCGCCTCGCCAGCAGGTGCTAGTAAGGAGGAAGGCGTTTCTTTTCCAGTTTTGGGAAACGATTGCACCCGAGCAAGGTACAAGATATTTCACCGAAATGAGCGCTCGTTAAACGCAAACCGTGGTGAAACATTCGGATAACATCCATCGAGCAAAACCCGACAAGCTCATAAAACATTATGTACCCATTTTTGAATTCCGTCGAGATGCTCCCGAGCTGTGAGGCTTCAGATGCGCTAACAAGGATGCTTGTTGGCATAAATCAAAGTGTTCGTCAGGCAAAATGGTGGCCGTGTGTTGGCAGATGTATTTTAAATTATTTAATTGAAGAAAAAGGTAAGCAGCGCACTAAAAGTCATTAAGATAAATGGTTAGGGCGGAGGCAGTATCTACCTTAGCGTTTCTTTAAAAAGAGATTGTGAATTCTTAGAAAATTAAGCATTTTAGAGTTTTTCACAATACTTAATTTTAAAATTTTTGTGGATGGAAAATTATTTACGTTATCCGGTTTTATATTTCCCTACATTTCCGAATACCGAGTTTTAAATTTAAAAATTCAAATCAGCTTAAAAATAAGGTTAAAGAGTGCTTCAACCAATTGAATCGTTTTGTAAAAGAATTTGGAAGGGCTCGTTCCCGGATGATCACTACTGGTTAGGTTAATTACCTATTGGGCACTTCCAAAAGTCCAAACACACAAAAACAGCACTCGCATTGTCCAAAAGCAATAAGCATAATGCTTAATAGAATCGTTCCTAGCTAAAGCTGGCAACTTAACAATCAGCCCACCCATCGGCATCCGGAGTGATTGTTGAATCCTAGCAACGGATGATTCAATTTAACGCCGAACCCACAACGCTCAACGCAAACTAATCCCGGACGTCAAACAAACAAAACCAAACCGGCCACCAATAAACCCGGTTTAGCTAACTAGTGAAAGGGCGGGCGAACAGCGAAAAAACAAGGCCCGTAGGTATATTTAATACCATCGCCGTGGGTTACCTGAGCTGCCGAGCCATGACAAACACCCGATGGCGACGGCGAGTACTTGGTGGAATTAGACGAAAACGCCGGAAAAAAAGGGCATCGGCTCACAACGGCTGGAGCCTGTGCTTTGTTTATCCGCCGGTTTTATGGCTACTAACACATCAACCGCCTTCGGACGCGGCCACCTTGCGATCAGGTTCTCCAGTTTGGGCCCCCCCGGAAATGACCACCGGACCCCAGGAAATGGGTCTCCTCCACGGGAGGGCAGCAAAGCTCGATCACGAATCATTAGCCCCAGAGTCCACGGGTTCTGGGGGATGTGCTCTGTCGTTTTTTCCCTGGGCGCCATTTGGACCGTTCGGCCAACCGTACCCTCGGGGATGGAGCAAAGTTTGCGGCAGTACCATAAAAACGGCTCCATCAAACTCCACTCGGCGCCATTCAAATGCCATAAAAATCTCATTAAACCAGCGACAAATCGGTAAAAACGAACTCCATTATTGCACCGCATCCATTGCCGAAGGGATTTGCCGTTCGGTTTGCCGTTGACCCGGACGATCCTGCGTTGGCCATTTCATTCGCCTTTTCATTAGCACTAACTAAAGGCTTAGTAAAAACAAACCAACATGCACAAAAAAAAGACAAGAATACTATCACACACGATGAAGGGAGAAAAAAGCCATACAGGAAAAGATTATGTGTCGAAAACAAGAAAAACCCGACCATCCTTAAAGTCGATTTGATCATCTTCCGAAGCAGGTTTTTCCCGACGACCAAAATAACGTGAAAATTGTTGATAAAAACCAACCTGCCCACCAACCAACCGGCATCATCATCACCCCCTCGGGGGTAAGTGCGTCCGTGGTAATGACTACCGAATTCCGTTGGACACGCCGAGCACGAAGCACGAAGGGTTTATCTGACCGACGGAGATGAAGCATTTATTTTTCCATTCAGGTTACGTTTGCCGGTTTTTGTTTGCCTCGTTTTTTTTTTCTCTCTGGAGGTGTGATGTTGATGACTCCTTTTCGCACGCACTTCACGCATCCATCATCGGGCGGGCGGGCGCCTTAGCCAAGACGTGGTCAACCCCAGAGGCCGCACAACGTTCCGCAAAAGAAGCGTAAAACTCCAACCGAAGGCAAGGAAACCGCAAGGATTACCGTGATGGCAACCACGGTCACGGATAAAAACCACATTAATTTCCCGCACGTTCGGCAAACTTCATTCAAATACTACATTTTCCGAAATGGCTCGCCCGTTCATTTGTTGGGTAATATGTTCATGTCGGTGGATGTTCAACGTGGTACGTTGCATGAAAAATAAGTCTAAACCATCATGGATGTGCGGAGAACGGAGCTTTCTTTTAAATGAATCAACAATATGATTTTCTTCGATTATCTTCATTCAGTTGAGGTTTTTCCTAATAACAAACCTGATTGACTTTCGAGAGAAATCGTACTTCACTTGACACAAAACGAATTGTGTTTGCTTACGATTTCCTCGGGAACTTAATTTTTTCATGTATTCCTCCTTTGAGGTTTTTTCATTCAATTTCATCAGAAACTAAAAGATCAAATTCTGATGTCAATATTAGTTCTTAATAGAATCCGTACCAAATCAAAGCGATATAATGATCCTTTTTAGTTTTTCTCCAATACTTCATTATACCGTACGACCATCATTGAATTCAGCGGTATTTTTCTACCAAATTATTTCTCCTTTTTTCTCGTTTATTACACATTTCAATGCACATCCCATTCGTTCATCGGTTCTGGAAAGGGAAACAATACTTGTAAAATCGAACTTTTTCTGGCTTCCAAGCCATGCGAGAAAGTTCTCGAATTGGTTTCTGCAATCGGGCAACAAAACGAAGCGCAAACGATGATTACCTTCCGCCAACTCGCTAATGAAGTTCACGTGCGGCCATAGCTGGAAAGAAAAATTGGACTAATATTAGCATGGTCTGAGAAGCTCACTTTATTCCCAGGAAAAAGTAATTTGGTATAACAATTTCACAACTCGAGAGCGTTCCGATGCAAAAAAAAATAAAATCTTCCCTCAACAGACAGAAAAAAGTACGAATCAACATTCCGAGCGGCGTGGGTCTTCTAAGTCGCATAACTACGTCGCACATTTAAACGGAACTTGAAAGGATCCTATTTTGCCAATCACAGCCAGAAACACGTCTTACCGTTTTACCTTCCTCGTTTTTTCCCCCCCTCGTCACACATTGGGTCAACCGTTTAAAGAGAATAAAATGCAGCATCATCGGAAGAAACTGTATATAGTTTCACCTAGTGCAGGGAAAAACGAAACACGGTACCATTCTTCTGGTGTTCGTTTTCATTTTTATTGGCTCACTTCTTCCGTCCGACTTTTATTCGATTTTCGTTTTATATTTATGTGCCGTGCCTCCTTTGGCGGCCCTTTTTGTGGCTCCCCCGCTGGTACTCAACAACAGCAGCAACAACAACAACAACTAGCCGCATTTATTTTGTCCTGTTTGCGTTTTCCGACCCAAGCCCCGGGCTAGGCATCAGCCAACTCCTTCGGGCACCGGCTTCCCGCACCCGTGTTTGTCAACTGGCCATAACAATTTTATTATGATCACAACCCACCAGCGTACCGTAAAAATGTTTCCTCGCCGAACCATATTTTCCTCTTCATTACGGTTAACGGATCGAGCGCTGAATGCAACAACCCCGGGCGCTTCGGGGCCGGCAAGACAAAAGAATGTGCCTGCAACGAGGAAACGAAGCAATGGTTTCCATCCGAAGCCTTACCGGGGTCACTTAGGTTAAAGTTGAATAGGACAGGATCTCATGCGTCAAACATTTACTTCCTTTCACCGGTGAACCACTCGGGGTGAGAACTATTATTCTTTGTTCTCTTTTGGTGAATTTATTTTCCTCAAAAACCGGCTGCTTTTGTACACCCTACATCTCTGCTAATATTACGCAAACTAGCGTTAAACGTTCACTTTATGGTTTCGTCCTAGCCAAACATATTTCTCCACCTAACTAACAGCCACCGTCGTGCATCGATAAGTTAACTTGCCCTTTATTTCTTTTAACGATTGAAATCATTCTCCCTTCTCCAAATAACGCTAAAACCCCTGGCTGGAGGCCTAGCTTCTATCACATCTCCAAACTGTTGGATTAAGGATCGACCCCCGGCCGGTACGATGATGTAACAATTTATTATTTTACGATTGGTCATAAACTTAAGATTCGATGTTACACGTATTAGGTTCGGTTTTAACGATAATCAATAAAAAAATGTATATATCGCACCCCAGTACGTCCCGCTCCGTCTCAGCTGCGAGCGATGGCCAACTCATGGGTTGGGACTTTTATAAACATGTCCATGCGACCATGTTGCGGACTTTGGTGGCGTTAGAAAAAGAACCGAACGAACATAGACACAAAATCTTAAATTACGATCGTTTGATGAAGGTTTCCGTTCCGGTCCGTGAAGCCGAGGCGGATGTGTTTATGGCTGATCAAAGACGGGAAAGTGTTTTCCGGATGAGAACACATCCGCCGCCGGCAGGCACCGTTGCCTAGAGGGCACGCTCGGGCGCGGTGTGTGTTCGGGACATTGGGTGGCACACAGCCGACGATGCCATTGCCGATGGGAACGTCGGGCAATCTCCATCGTGGAGCTCCGGATTTAACGACAGCCAGCCTGCCTAATGGGTTGCTGCAAATTGAGTGATAACAGGAAACTGAGGAGATGGGTTTCGTTAATTGCCCTTGCGCGTTCGATCACTTCCGACACAAAGCGAAATGATATGCTACCGAAAGCAGTGTCCCACGTGACAACTGCTAAACGGCGGCCATTTACGGGAGGGGTTTTCCAAGTCAGTTGTATAAGCCAATGGCCGACACAGATTTTCGATGAAATCAAGACAATTGATTTCAGCATACAACACCCCCTCAAAAGTCATAACATCTCTCGATGTTAACAACGATGTCTGAGGTTTATCTAGTTGCAAGTAGAAACACATGTTTGACATCCCTCAAAGCGATCGGTATCAGACTCGGCGTAAGAAACAATAACATGTTTATTTTTCGAATACCATTAGGGCAGAAAGGAGGCGTAAAGCTATCGTGTATCGGATTTAGCCCCAACAGTTCCTGATGCGTTTGCATAATTTACATCGATCGGTTCGGACGTTTAACAGCAGAGCTCCATTCGTTTTTACACTGACCCACGTGCAGGTCATAAATTACGTTCTCGTAACGGGCTCGTATGCTAAATAACCTACCAACCGGAGCCGGACACAATGCTTTCCCATTTTCCTTCCATTCTTTTCGGTCCCACCGTCGTCAATTTCGTATGCCGAGGGCGTCAAGTAATGCATAATTGAGACGTAATTCGCCTCCACCCTACTCGGTTCGGTAGGACTAATTGCAAACAACTACTGGAAACGCCGCACCCTTTTTTCCCCCCGGGTCGTGGGATCGAGAATCAAGTGCACCGGAAATGACGTCTACAATCGCCATCAGCAATGAAAACATACTCCTCCGGCGTTGGACTCCTCCAGGTGCAGAGGTCCCGTGTGAGGGCCAACCGACGAGTCAACTTTCCTTGTCACGAATCAGAACCGCACGCAGAGCGCGCAACCAATTTCCTGAGTCGCGTTCCAATGCTCGAGCAAAGCAAGCAGCGATCCTGAACGTTCCCGGAGAAGGAAAGAAATAAACGCCACTAACCTATCCCGCTCCTGCCATTGTTATCCGAGGCTCGAGGTCAGCGCACATACGTGGAGCGTTCCGTTTCCCGAGGACCTTTCGCTCCGGAGACTTTCCAATTAATTCCTCGGCTTCGCACGGGTGCCTCGGGGTGGCGTAGCGGGCCATAAACATATCAGTAGGCGTAATGAAAAACATCCGACAGAAACATTATCGTATCACATTTCTTCCATCTCGGTGAACTCTGAGAAGCACGCCGGTTGTGATGGGGTGGTCCTTTTGGCCGGGTGGAAATCCTACCTAGTGGGGCGGGTTAAATACTCCAGTCTCGTTGCTACTCTGACGGTGCGTCAGTTGAGACGGCCACGTCGAGTCGGTTTTTGTATTCATGTAAGAGCAACCGCTAAACAACTTATTCTTAGATTTTTCTAGCCGTTCCAGCTCACATCATTAAAGGTGAATTTCTGAATGGTTTATGATAGATTATCTGAAATTCAGAAACACTGTTTTTGAGCCATAACTTCCAGTACTTCAGTTGTTTTACTTGATAGAAAAATTAAAGCAATTTTTGTAGATTAAAGACGCATGTTTTACTCAGTTTTTTTCATCTTTTGTCAATTAAGCCTATTAGTATTGACTGTTGACTTTGATTCGAAAATACTTTTCTGAATTCCATAGAATTTTAACTGTAAATTAAGTTTCACAAAGTTCGTTCCTTCTAGAGAAAATTACTATCGCATACTTTCTCTTTTCGTTAGAATTCAAGAGTGAAAATTACAACAACAAATAACCATCAAGGGTAAATTGTTGGGCGCTCTTCTATTTGTCCAATCTCGATTAATTAATTGAATTCTCTCTTCGGAACAGAACGGCATTTCAATACACTTCAAGTGCGAAAACTAATATCAACACACTGATGGAAATGGTTTCAGGCAAGTAATTTCATACATAGAAATTCTTTTGAAATGTTTCAGATTCTCCGGACATTCAGCAGAGCAATAAATTTAAAATTAAGCATCACCAAGTGGTACGTTTCTTTTGTGTTGACCAAACATTTGGATTTGATTAAACATCGCCCTAATTGTATTAAAACTCACGGGAAACTGAGGATTTTCATGAAAAATTGAAATAGTTTAATGAGATTCTTTTAGTCCGGGAAGCAGGAAGAGTTAGGTATTGTGAACGAAAAAGAAGGCAAACCTACACAAGAACAAGTCGCACTCGAATCTACTCGCGTTCCCTTTGCCCAAGGCAAAACAAGACTTTCCTTCTTATTGTGGGTCAAAAGCTCGGTTGAAAATGCCACCCTACCATACGTCAGCAACCGTCATCCATCGCCTGCCATTGAAAGGAAAACCACCCTCCCTTTTTCCCTCCCGGTAGCTTGCCGCCCGGTCTTCGAGGGGAGACCTTTTCGATTCCTTCACATGCAGTGAGTGCAGGAAATCGTCGCCGCGAGTAAGCCACAAATCGTGAACCACGCCAAAGTGAGCACAAAACCAAGGAAGTGTGCTGTAGTGTTTTGCGCTTTTTCCTTTTTTCCTCCTCCTGGAAAAACAAGCTTCCTGCTTCGGGGCATGGCTTTGGGGTGGTGGCAAACGCACGGCACACGACGATCGGAATCGGTGGTACACGTTGTACCCGGAGGAAGTTTTTCCCAGGACCCGGGGGAAAGAGGGTGGTGGAAATGGGTTGCGGTACGACTCTGACAGCTGGCGGCAGCAAAGTCGTACGACAAAGTAACAACCTTTGACCGGGAACGATTTCAAGCAGCAAGAATAGGTCGTAACAGTTGCTGTTGTTATTGGTAGTTTGTACCGATGGTGTTCCGCCCCATGCCTGGCACCCCCCCCCCTCTCTCCACAAAAGGTCGGGAAAAGTTCGCCCACTCAAGTTTCCCCCCGCACGCATCATTCCGCAGCGCGATGACGAACGGTTTGGTCGTCGTTCGGTGGCGCAGCCGAAAATTTCCATCGATAAGCAAATCCGCACGATAGTTGGCCCCGTTTCCTGTGCAGGTGCCGTTTGTTAGCCAAACGCTCTCTCGAACTTTCCCCGGCTCTTCCGACTCGTTTCAGCCCCTTTCCAGTGGCGGAAGGTACACAAAAGACTACGCCGTCGTGTTTTCCCGTCCCCTACCGGAATAGGTAACACGCCCGATCCGAGGGACCGTTGTTCAGCCATTCGCCATTTGCCCTTCGCCAGCAGAGTGGACTTTTGTCGTGTTTCACTGGCAGGATTTTCAATTAGATAACAGTTGCGCGCCACTATCGGGCTCAACGCAGCGTAAAGTGCACCTACACCAGCTGCAAGCTTACGCTACCATCAACATTCTTCGTTCGCGGCGAAGACGACGACGACGACGACGACGACGACTTCCAGAATGAGAACGACTTTGGAGATGTTGTCTCTGATTTGGTGGAATAGAGTGAACAAGGAGGGAAAACCTCACCGGAAATGGAACATATTTTTGTTGAAGATTGAAAAGTTACGAAAGCATTCTGCACTCAACAGTTGATCGAGTTCACTTTCGAGGATGTTTTACCGATTCAAGCGTTCAACATCGCTTTGGAATGATTAAAACTGGAAGAAGGATGTTGGATGAAACTAAATGGCGATAGTTCAGAACTCTTCAAAACTACGATATTGAAGCGAAGAGTTATTGCATTCTTCGACAATTAAACGGATTTTTATCATGGACCAGATTCGATTGAAATTTGGTACCACTGAAATTTGTTTGTTTAAGAATTTAGTATTTTTAGTTTGTTGTTGAAATAGTTAAAATTGTGTCGTTTTGTTTTGATTGTTTTCCATTGCATTATCCAGACACGATCACTATTAAATGAATTTAAAAACAATTTCGAAATGTGATCAAGACAAGACCTGCTATAACATTTATTTAATTTAATTTTTTTAAATTTTCATTTAAAACTACATTATTTAAAAAATAATTTTCTTCTACATTAAAAAAAAAATAATTATATTGAACCATTTTGTTTAGCAATAAATAGGACATATAAAATTGTTTAACCTTGCATCGGGTCTAGCGACCGTAAAACCAATCGTTGAATACAAAAAAAGGTATAATTGCACAGATAAGCTTCTGGTGCAAGACGTTCTAAAGAATTTAAAACGAAGATCCCACGATCTTCACTTTCTCGCTTGTTCTTGTTTATCGATCGAAAAACTTTCATTAGCTGCTTGAATTTTAGATGGACTTTTCTCCCATCTGCATCAAATGCCGCTCGGTTTGCGTGTCCAACTTCATGTGTTTGTGTGAATGTCATTGTCTCTTCGGTCTAGTCCTTCTTCATGTCCCCTAGCATCCTCCTTTTGCTTCCGGATGAATCCTCACCGAACGATCGAAAAACACACAACCGGATGGAACGCGAAAAAACAACTTCCCTGGCACTGAGCTACAACAAAAACAAAAAGCATATAAGAAGGAAATGCTTTCTGCACTCCATTTCCCGCCCAGCAGCCCGCCACCCCGACTTCCAGCCAACATGCGTCGCATGGAATAACTTTCGCGGCCATGATGGCGGTAGCAGTGCACGAGCCGGAAGTTACTTCCAACTAGCATCGCCGGCACACCGGCGAAGGTTCGTGAAAGCTCCCGATAGAAGCAGTGAAAAATTGGATTATCGTGAAACTTTTGAAACGCGACTGCTGCCAGCCTTCCCTCGCCCACTTCGCCGGCGCGTAACCATCTTGTACGTTCCACCACATTTTCCTGCGTCTTCAAGCGCTCTGGTGGCTTTTCCCCCCGCGTTCTGCTGCCCAGCATGCTTGAAGATTGTTCACACCGTGTGCCTTCGCTCGCAGGATCCAAGGGAAAGCGGTAATACGGCTTTAAGAAACACTCGCTGCTACCTTCTACCATCAGAATGCACCAGGCTGTGTGCATCCGCACGTAGGGAACGTTTTTCTTGTGTTGTTCCATCGCATGCACACATGCCGTGACGTGCCGTTCCGTACCGGGTGTATGTGTGTGTGTGTGTGTGTGTGTGTGTGTGTGTGTGTGTGTGTGTGTGTGTGTGTGTGTGTGTGGAGTGTTTTCCCGGATCTCTCGATTGTTACTCCCGAAGCCCGGTACGTGCTAGGCGCGCACGACCCTAAACTGTATCATGGGAAAGTTTTAACTTTAAATGAATCTCGGCGCTAGTTAACTCCGGCAAACTACTGCTCCGTTGCCTTCCATTTTCCTTCCGCCCAGGCAAGCGACCCGGGTAAGCCGAATGCCTCCCCCACTACGGTCCCGGTTTCTTGCGGAAAAGTTTCCAATTGTTGCACTCCTTTCGCATCCCTTCGCCTTCTCAGCGGCCCCTTTCCGGGACGCCATGGATGCACTCACCCCCCCCCCCCCCCCCCCCCCCCCGAAAGACCCCACGTGCGAAGTGTTCGTCCACATCAAACGTGGGAAGACGCGAGCGTGCGCTTCGGCCGGCGCTTGTGCAGTTTTACCTTGTTTGAAAAATTACAGTTAAATAGTTTCTGGATTGTTAATGAAATATTTTCCACACCACCACCTACGAGGTAGGCAGCCCCCGTTTCGCTGGCGGATAACCGTCGGCAAGTTGTTGGAAGAATGCTCGTAATAGGCACATTTTGTGTTGTGCAAAGAATTTGAAGAATGCTTGTTAGAGATAGCACACCACCACCATCATGCAGGGAGCCTTTGTAGCCGTCGTCACCGAACTTCGAAAGGTAAACTTTCATGCGTGCCAAACCCGATTCTTCCCAACACCAACGGCCCGTGGGAGGGGCGGTGGAAGATGGTTACGCTAGGAGTACTAAATTGGCCAACCCCCTGCCAGCTGCAGGATCATGAAACGAGACATTTCCGCCGTGCTTCCGATTTGATTGGGAATTAGTTGGAAATTAATTTAAAACTTTTTTAACTTCATTTCTTCGCCCGGAGTTTATCTGGGCGATCAATAACTGTTTATACGTAGTGGCCGAACTAATTGGCTACCGTGGAATTGGTATTTGAACAAGAAAATTGGCTCCCTCTATCCATCGGGGTTGCTCTGTGCAAACCACAAGATTGTTGGTAAATTGAAATGGGTGATCTAGGTAAGTATGAGATTTAACTAATTCTTCATTGTTTTAGGTCGACTGCACTTCTAAATGTTACAAATGTGTTTATTCGATGTAGAAATTATCGATTCTAAATGAATTTTGAAAATCTTGGAGAAGACAAACATTAGCACAACTAACTTTGGTATTACAGTCTGAAGAATGCAAAGAAGATATACTGCATGTAGCGAATCACATGTGACTATGCTTTTTATGGTTTTTGAGCTCTTTTGCCCAGTCAAGACCAGTAGAGTGGTTTCTAGAAAAATGTAATAAATTTATTATATTTATTTTTGTTATACAAATAAAAAAGTTTTCCAACCTTTCACTTCTAGAAAATCCAAATGTTTTGCAAGAACAAACTTTCAATCACAAACCATTTCCTAAAATAAAAAGCATATGACATATGAAAAATGCAAAAAGGTTTTTCTGCTTATAAAACGTTTCCAATTATGCTTGATTCTGAGAACACTTTACCTCGCAGGAAGCTCATTCGAGAGCAACAATGTTACAGCTCAATTGGTTCCTTCCAAGGAAAGATAATTTCATTCTACGCAGTAGAAGCAACAAGAACAACCGCTTTCCAGCGACCGAATCGATTCTTATCCACTACACAAAGTCCTTCGAGCACCGGAGCATCGTTTCCATTTTTTTATTTCTTTTAAACATCAACGGCGCCTACCGATGCTTTCTCGAGGAGCTTTACGGGTCCCTCGTCGGCTTACTGACTGTCACGTGTGCAGACACCTGACAACCACGCCATTTGCCATCGGTCCCCGGGGCTAACGGTTTTTGTCTGTTTTCGCTTTCCGTTCGTCTCCTTTCGGGCACATGACACTCGGCGGCTGAAGGAAAGCTTCGATTCTTCAAACAACGACCGGGACAAGTCCCTCAGGATTCCAGCCTAGCAATGATAAACCGTGAGCATTGGGCAGCGGGGCAAGCAACGAAACGACAAAACAAAACACATTTCTACTCCTAAATCCGATTCCCGTCTCCAAAACCCTCGCTTGCTGGCAATCCTTTCCGGGGCCGTTTTCCTAGACAACGTTTTGCGACCGAAGAACTGTCCCAGCGCGTCGTGATTGCTGTCGAATCTGATCGATGGTTGCGCGTCCTTCGCCTGGCTGGCACTACGAGCAACAAACGCATCCTTTTCCGTTAGTTAACCGAGTACGTACCATTTTGGGTTTTTCTCTTTTTTCTCTCTGTGCCTTCCGAAAGGTCTCCTCCCAAAGGATAACGCAGCAAAGTAGCAGTGAAACTTAAAGACTGCTCAACGCAGTCGAACAAGCTACTTTCCTACTATTTCCCATCCTTCGCTTGATGCTCGCTGGGTCGCTTAAGGTACGCTCCAGGGATCAAGGTTTAAATAAAACAGAAAAGAACACGCTCTGCCCTAGGCACAAAACACACCAACGACCATCGAAACAAACAATTGTGCCACGCATGCAGGGAACGCAGATGTGAGCGAGCAAGAACGAGGAAAAAAAACCTAAGCCGAAGAAAACAACTTCCTTTCGCAAAACGACCAAGGACCTCCTCGGAAACAAGGAAGGCGTAAGAAGACATTCGTAGAACATCAAACATCAAACCCCGTAACGGTTCGGCCGTATGGGGACCATTTGGGCAAAGTTGGACAGCATCGTAAGGCCTATGGCCCCGGTGTCCCTTGTGCATGGGGAAAAAGAAAAAGACCATTTGCTTCTTTTTTTCCTTAAATCGATCGTCCTTGCAAGAGAAGGGCGAGCCGGATCAACGGGGAAGGATGAGAAATGGGCATAAATAAAATCACCTAAAAACTTTATCGCACGGTACAAGTTGTGACATGGGTTTGGCCTTGCTTTTCTTCAATTGTTGGTATTTTTTTTTATTCGTCCGGGGTCTTGAAAGTTAGTTTTCGTTGTGTCGTTGTTTTTTTTATGAAATACTTAGCTACTAATATAATAATATAAAGAAAAATATAAATTAAGGTTTATATGCAACCAACAAGTTAAAAAAATTTAAAAAGTCCCTATGTAAACACATTTTTTTATAAGTACGCACTTTTAGTTAGCAGAAAGAAGAAGGACATTTTCAATGTCGATTGTTTCTTGCTTAAAATAGACATATAAACAACATGAAACGGGTGATTTAAAATGAAAATGTAATAAAAACAGACGGCCCTCTACCACCTGGATCGGAAAGTATCGCAAACGAAAGGGAGAAAGTCGGTGAACGCATAAATAAAAATAAATATCAATCCATTCATCAAACGCCACTTCCTCGAGCTTTTCTCTCAGTGCTCCCTGCTGTCCGGGAAGTTTCATCACACCGGGCCGCGAGGGTTTGTCACGAGCGATCGCGAAACGCGAAACCAATCGCGAAAGCATCGAAATGGCTCGAGGCCCACGAAAACACGCCGTCGAAAAACTCCAACGAGGAAGGGGACGGGCGTCCGTTCAGGAAGGAAGCATTCACGCATTTTGTTATTTATTTTTCTTTTGCTTTCCAGTTTTTCCTCCGCTTGGTGCGCTCGACGAAGGGCGTCTGTACACACAACCGAGTGGCTGAAAAGCCGGATTGGAAATGATGTGGGTTATTCGTTATTTGCACATGTACTTTATTTTTCAGCTTTTACCTTTTTTTCCCCTGTTTTGTTGCCTTCCACCAAGACGAGCCGCGAGAAGCTGAATCCTGACAGAACGGCGATACGATCTCGTGCGAAAGCGATGAAAAGCGGGACATCGTTCGCGTATTTTCGACTTTCGCATCTAGAGCGTGTGTTGTCTGGTTTTTTTTTATTCCACTGGGTTCTTTCTCCGCGACACGACTTGCGGCTTTTGGCGCGGATTTTTGATACGCACTCTTGGCGGCCTTAGGACTCCACTTGGAAAACCCCCCAGAAAAGCTCTCCGTTATGAGTGGTATAATATCTTTCAACGGCTCGTTTTCATTGTGTGGATATTTTTATTCTTTTCCCATTCTGCTGCGGCTTCATTTGAAGGGCACTTTTTTGCACCTCCAACCACTCACTATCGTGGGCCGACGAAAGGAGGCACTTATTTACATCTGACATGAGGTATGTATTTATTTCGCTTTTTACTTTACACGGCTGTAACGCATCAAGCATTCTTTCGGGCATTCTTCGTGACAGACAATGGAAATTGGAGCGTGTGTGTGGCACCGTCCGCGTCTTATAAGCCGATATGATACAGCTGTACCAACGTTTGATATGCCTCCGTCGCTGAACTGACTAGGTGGAATCGAAACATATCTTAGCTGGGCATATTTTGTTTGTCCTTCGAAGGAAAACATTCAGCACGCATGGAAAAATAAACTAAAAACTTAAACACACTACACGCATTCGTGTAAAAAAATAGCAGGCGTAAAGATGTGCTGTGTTGTGACAGAAGAAGCCTGGCCAACGATCTTCGTGAGACATTTTTATGCTTATTTTATGCTGCGTGCAACCTGACTTGAACAAGTTCGCATAAATTGTTTTATGTGTGTTTACGATTTTACGATCCGAACGATTCTCGATTCACTAAAGTGGGACATGTTATATGCTAAGTACAGTTACATATATGATAAACAACTGTTTTTGCAAAACCTGACGTGAGCAATTATGGATTCATACATCACTAACCACTAAAAGTATATTATTATTTCTTGTGTTTTATGTTTCACTATAACAGTTTTGAAAATCATTATTCAAATATCATCATAATAGTACAATTACTTCACTACTTATTGTTCCACTTTAGAAACCCAACCGGTGTGTTCGCCACATTTCCTACTTCCTTTAACGCCAATAAATTCTATTGCTAAGTAAATAAATAATTAGTGGACTGCATCGAGAAAATTATTAATTACCTCTACCCATCCTACACAACGCTTTACCGTGTGTTTTCGCAATCCTTAAGTAATTAGAAGATCTCTCCTGACTCCTGATGTGTACGGGGTGTATTTTTAATTCCATTTGTAGATCTACACCAGAAGCATCAGTTTATTCTCTTCGAGTGCTATTTTTAGGTAGGATAAGCAATTTGTTGTCTTTTAAAACCAGGCGTCGGTTTACTCACATCCCGGCAGCCCTCATAGTCTGGGAATCGCTAATGGTGCACCAAGAAACTTTTCCTCGCCCCTTGGGAAAGATAAATTGAACATCATACTCTGGCATTGAAATAATGGCAGAAAATTGTTACCGCAACCTACCTTTATTCCTCTATCAAAAGTATGTTTCCCTACATCACAGCCCGCTGTGGAGTTAGAGGTTGAAAGTGAAGAAAACTCCGTACCATACATTCTTGTACGATTTCCAGGTATTGCAAAAAGAAACCAAAATATGTACTGATCAAACCAATGCAAAATTTGTTAGAAAAACAGATTTGTTATAAAATTCTATGTACAGTTTCTCAAACAAAACTCTCCTCCCATACATTCAATGCCAGTTTAAGGCGTGTTAAAGATCATGAAAAATGTTTTCCACAACATCACAAACAGAACAGTCAATTGCTAATAGACGCTTCTTGACAGTTAAACCCTACCAGACGGTTTAATGAGCGTAGTTTGCCGTCAGAGGCCGCGGTAAGTTTAAGTTCCACTTGCCCGGCTGACACGGCCAGGCCAAGGCCTAAGTTTAGCGTGCTCAATCATCCAACTCGGGACAGTAAATTGATGGAGCTGTGTATGAACAGGCACGTGTCTTGCAGCAACGGAACGATGAGCCACGAGGTACTGGTCGACTTTCTGCTAAGGACGGCAGAACTTGTGCCCGGTTCTGGCAAACAATCGACCACGGGAGGAGGAGTGCAAGAAAAATCGGAAAATTCCGTCCCTTGCGGTACAACTCACTCCACGAGCGAAGGACCAGCTGAACACTACCGATTACCAGTGCTCACATTTATGCCCGTCCGTGGCAATGGTTCCGTCCGTGCGGTTCGCTGTTTGCGAATTATAGTTCGCTTGAATGGGGCTTTCGCAAACGGACCACAGTGGGCATGTTTGCGTCCATCGGGCAAATGATAAAAGTTCAAACAATAATGCCTTGCCGGTCGTCTCGGTCGCCATGGTCGCTCGGGAAAACCTCGCTCCTACCTTCGAATGCAAAGCATTCAGTATTTTCCGAATGGAACTGTGCGAGTGCACCGGTTTGCGAGGTCGCAGTATTCAGTTGCTGGTACCTCCCACGGCGCCCAGAACTTGGTCGCAAAAGACCGTAAAACTCGACCGGTAAGCACTGACGTTGATGGTGATTATGGCGGTAGGGCAGTAAGCATTTTGCGAACAGGTCAATGTAACCAATGGCTTCTGGAAGTGGAGTTCATCATTAGACGACCATTCGAGGGTAAGTTGGAAGTTGATAGTTAGTTCATTCCTGTTCCTGCTGGCTGATCGGGGGTTTTGATTGTTCGGATACCCGGAATGTACTGATGAGGCACATAAGAAATTACTGTGATTTACCAGCGATGTACCATGAGAGTTTAAAGAGAGAAGTTGGAATTGTTGACTTTATTTTTGACATTTTGAAGAATCTTTTTCTCAAGTGAAATTTACTAATTAATAGACTAGGAATTACAATTCACTTTAAGGGGCGCCATTACGAGGACAATGAAAGAAAAACTCACAATTCTTAAACATCCGCCTTAAATTAACTTCAACGTTTGATAGCAAACAAGCAACCAATTTTCTAGGTCGCCAGTGTAAGCCGGTGAAATATTCAAAAACTTGTACCATTACCGTGACCCAAACACTAATTCCTTCCTCATTCTCCGTCCAGCCCGAGGAAGAGGAGAGGCGAAAATCACGGCATACAGAGCCAGTGGCAGCAAACCAAGCTGCCGAGACACGCTCGCCAAACATAAGCATGAGGAGGTTGACACGACGCCACCCGGCGCTGAGCTTCCCACCCGAAACCCATCACGACCTATCGCGTTATCGCAAACGGCCATCGACAAATTTTCCACAACATATAATTCTTGAAAATTTAATTCCCGCTCCAAAAGGGCCACCCAAGCACCAAGCACCAACCGACCTTCCGTGGCCAACTTCTTGACCTGAGTCGCGATTCAAGGGCGGTGCAAACGAAGCAAAATTCGAGCATCCGACCGGGGGCGCCTTAAATGCCACGGTCATGATTCGCCCCGGAGGGTATCGCCAGTGTCGCAATGGCGTGGACCAGGTCCTCACACACACACACACAAACGAAAAAAAATACCGTAAAACGTTAACGATCGCCCTATCCTGCTTCGGCGGCATCTCTAATGCTGTTCTTGGCGTGTCCACACTGGGATCGTCTTCTGCCAGCTAGATCCGTCTTTCCCCAAGGGCGGAACGGTGGAGTTCCAGACACCTTAAAATAACAATAATAATAACAATAATAGCAAAAAGTCACCCATCCCACCCATCGCCCCACCCCACCTTAGCTAACGAGCCACCCGGGGGGTGTTCGTGGGGGCCAACAAGAAAGCCAACTTATCGCAATCAATTTATCTGGACCGTACTGGAAGTTTTTGATTCTTTTCACTGCTTTCCATTTTTTCGCTCTTTGGTGAATTTCTGGATTTGCCTCCCCACCTCCTCCACTGTTCGTGCTCGGTTTGAGCATTACCTGGGCATTCTAGAGCATTTTCCCGGCGAGCCAGCGGGGGAATGTCTCCAAAATGCATACCGACACGAGAAGTGGCAACGACCGAACGAGGACGAAAAACGCAGGCGAGAGATCTCGAGCCAAAATACTAAACTTTTCTAGGCCACTTCTACAGTACAATTTGGAGCGCGTATTGGCCCCGATGCATTATCCACAGTACATAAACCGGCTGTGAGGCGGCGACGGGGGGGGCTCGCAGTCAATGTGGGGTCACTCCGGTCAAACGGTGTGACGGCGTGAACGCCTGGAATACTGGCCTCCTCGTGGCGCCACTGGACCCCCTGGAGACAGGGGTGACGAACAGAGATCTGGGTGGGAGGGATATCCGCCCTCCCGTGCACTATCAGGGTGATGACCCCGTTGGGCCGGGGTTATGGTAGTGTGCCGCAGACGGAACGGGCCTTGTAAGGTGTCTCTAATCCTGGTTTTAGATACCTAGCCCTCTGGTCTGATTAGCCTCTCCGAGTGAGGGAGGTTAGGATGGACCCTATGTCAGCGGACAGGACCGCGAAGACATAGGGAGTGTTTCGGAAGGGATTCACTCTCCTGGAAGTTTCACGAAAAGTCGCAAAGGTCGAAGTCCAGATGTGCTCTGTCGCCTCCCGGGGCGCAGGACTGAGACCGATGCGCAGGCCGCGAGTGGACGTTCGGATACGAAGGAGTTGGTGGTGCTTCTCCTGGGGTTGCTGGCGGGCGAGTATGATGGGATGGTCACATCGAAAGCCATGACCAGCAGCAGAACGGACGACGCTCGCGGCACAGGCGGGCACATTAGTGCAGGCGCGAAAGCGCACAGTGTGGAGTGAGGGCAGGACAGGCTATGGGGCGACTTGGGATTTGTCGGTAAGGGATCCATCGGTAAAGGGCCGCCGGTGATAACTATGCGATAATGACCAAGTCAATCCAGAAACCTGAACTGTCAAGGGCCTGGCACAACATCGGCCAGGCCAAGTGGACGAGGGCAAGTCCGACATAGACGCGACAAAGGATTGGTTGACGTAGGGCGCCGAGGATTGCCGACCAAGGCAACCAAGTCTTCCATGACTAAGTCAAGTCAGACGTTGGACGACCTCAGGGTGAAGGGAACAAGACTGGATACTTAAGGTTTGTGATGCTTTGGGGAGGGATGCACCGGGGGTTACAGCTGATACCCGCCAATCGCGGTACCGAACCATCGCTGAACAACCTCTAGGACACCAGTCGAGTTCAGGGCCTTGTACATACCAAACAGGCCACAGGGGACGGCACGTAGACTGAGCAGGAGCTTGGTTTTGCGGGCCAGCATGA